>NC_087091.1:15952929-18807334 GCF_963855985.1 Ostrinia nubilalis
ACAATTACAACTCGTTATTTGTTACAAACGTGCCACACTAGTAGTAGTAGTGACCTACGAATACGTAATAATTAATCTTCCGTGTAATCGCTAGACATGTTCGTCAATTAACGCCGATAAGAAATTCTATTAAAAGCAATTAACATTTTTACGCTGACCGATAACCAAACTAGACCATACTAATTAGTCAATTAATCATCGGTGTAATCGGATCGGTCAATCGTCATATCACATGTAAATTAAAACAATGATGCGTCATTCTACGTCTAGTGTACAGTCGACAGCACTTTATACATTTTTATTGTAAAATCGAACTTATTAGAACTGAATAAGATATCCCAGTGAAAGGTGTGAGTTTCTTCTTTCTTGTCAGTATTGCACCCGCCGATATGTTTTCCCGAAGTGCTAATAGAGCAAACTTTATTTGGGACGTACAGAGTGACCGACCCGAAAAGGAATTTCAATTTTGAATTTGAAGTATTCCCGATGTACTGTCGTCTGTACTGTACATATCGGTGACTTCATTTCAAAGTCATAGTTTTAATGTCAAAATAATGCTAGCGCTATCTTACTAATCTGTGATTCATCATTTATTTTTACATGTTACATGAATGCGTCAGGAAACTGAACCGTAATTGTTTAACCTCGTAAGCCCGGATGTGCATCAGAAGGAACTAAAACTTTGTAGTCAGTAACGCCGAGACATTTTCGGAGGTGATTTCGAAGTATCGCCGGATGTGCCTTCAGAGGAACTAAAACTTTAGCGATAAATTTAAGTTCAAAAATTCGCGCCAATCGAAAAAAAAGAGTGATAGTCTATGGCTTAAAGTATTCAAAATCAGGTATCCAAACTTATTAATATAAAAAAAACAAAACGTCACTGTCAAATTATCATTTTCGTTTGACAAGGTGGTTTGTCCGAGAAGACGTGATGTGCGATTAATTTTTTTTCTTCGCGTTAACGTAGTTTAATTGCAAAACTGATCAGTATAATTTAAGTTAAAACACTGCTAAACAAGCAAAAAAATTATTTTTCCCAATTTGAAGTAGTTTTGTAAGATTTTTTTTCGTTTGAAAATAATAGTTCTTTGCAAGGAACATTCGGTCTTGATGGTGAAAGTTTTATTTTTGTATATTTTTTCTATTGAGATGGAATTGAGTACTGGACTTTTAAAATTATGAAATGATTGAGAAAATTTACCATGAGAACGTTCTGATTTTTAGTTTAGTAAATATTATAATTAACATGAATTTTCACTTTACTTCTTATACATTCTAACCTATCATTAGTGTATGTTATAAAACCGATAGTACTTTTAAAAGTACTAATTATGAAACATTAAATAAAATAAAAACCGTTGTACCTTTTCAGTTACATTTATTAATATCATTATTGTATCTTTATGTAGTTATTAATTTATTAAGAAGGTTACATTTATGTTTTACTTTAAAGTATAAAATACAATTTATTTACTTTTCCTTTTTAAAGTCTGTAATACCGAATGTTCTTTTAAGAGAAAACATTTTTTTATTATTTTTCACCTAAAATAAGCTCTATGCACTGTTATATAGGGCCCCTGAAAATATGAATGCAAAAGAAAATCTCTAACATAGAAATTTTTTTACTTGAAGTGCTCGGCGTTTACTACTTCAAATTATTCGTTCTTCTGAAAGCACATTCGGCGATACTTAGAAGTCGACAAAATTTACTCTTCGGTCTTACGAGGTTAACACGCCACATCTATCACGACCACTTTCAATTGACAATCTGTGTGCATCCATCACTGGCTCATAAAGGCAACAGGGGTCACAATGATATGTGTTGCTGCAGCAATAGATGTACAAGCTGGAATCAATTGCGATTTAACCACTTTGGAAACTGGAAATGATAAACAGTCGCCTACGTAAATGTTATTTATTAAAACTTTGTTTTTACCTCGCCAAAGTTCGGTAGACCAATGTCGAGGTTACAAGTCGCGTGCCGACACCCGTTTATGGGACTAATGATCCATAGCGTGATGAATTACTTCAATTATGTTATAATGTGTATATTTTAGCCGTTTCCAAGACTTGTAAAAGTTCGTCGACTTCTTTCGGCTAATATTTGAGCTATTCTTTTTCACGTGCTGCAAGTCAAGACTGGTATTCTCTCGACGCTTAAAACTCAGTGGAAACTCCATATTTGAACGCTCTTCAAAGTACGAAACTACTTCTTGAAACGAAGCTACAACTTGATTCAAACTAAAGAATAGATTCAAGTGGGATGAATTCCAATGTTTGTACCAATCACTGGCTTAAATCTCACTGATTTAACACAATTTATGTCACAATTCGCCATCGGTCATAGTTAAACAGACAAATAGGGGCCCAATTTTTATTGGGAACTGCTACTCGTGCCTAAGTTGGATTAAACTGGTACCTAACTCGTTATAAACTACCAATCAAATGATTTACTGTGACAGGAGCTGGTTTGTTGCGTACGTTACTGGTATTATGCTGCCAATAGTCGTAGGTTAAGGTCACAAGTTCCTTAAGCAGTTATAGGGAAACATTTAGCATAATTATGATCGGAAATTATCACATCAATCGTACTACAAACTACAAACAAGATGTAATGAAACCAGTTTCTGGAAACTAGTCGGCATATACGCAAGCGATCTGTATGGTAATCTATGGGTTAATTATCCATTATTTCCAAGTTTCCACGTGTCACGTGTGACAACAAGAAGTAGAGCCAGTAAAACGTAAGAAGAGGAAAAATAATAGTATAATTAGGTGAGGACATAGGTTTTACAACAACAAACATTTAATTAAACTACGCCCAATGACAAATCAAGATCGACATGCTTGCTATTGACCGTCACGCACGGTAGCATCTTATGTGGTTATAATGGAATAAAAAAATAATCGCAAATTACTTAAACGAGTATAACCACATGTCTGATGTGCTGCCAACAGCGCATGTTTTTCTGCTTAGTTATTAGTTTACGAATAATTATGTACTTTAAAAATGGGCATTGAATATTTTCTAAGATATTAATGAAACTTAGGATATGAAAAGATGCACCGATTTGACCGATTACATTTTAAAACCACACACACACTGTACCATACCGTAAAAATATTATGACACAAGCACAACACATGAGGTAAACGCGGGTTCTGTTACGACTAATTAAATAGTATGTTGTTGATTACTTTAAATCGTGCTAATGATAATAACCCGCAATGTACTACAGCCTACTCGTTGCATAACAGATTCGGAGTGGAACAGTAAAGCGCTTATTTGGGTTAAACATACTTTTTATTCAACCATTTCTTGTAATATTACGTCATAATGTATGAGAAACGTACTTATACACAAGACATACAACGGCACATCAAGTATTACACGGAGACTTGAAATGTCGTTCTTATTTTGCTCTGTGAATAAGGTCAATGCATTATTTATTATGTTCAGTTTATGTTGACAACTTCAATTAGCATGTAGAGTTGCATAAAATGCATTCACCTTCGGACTTGTGTAGCCTTTTGTCAATTTCTTATTCATTACAAATTACCATAACCTACCTTTTTTGTGTCGATTTTCCACCGCGATCTAATGTAGAGTCAGCGCCATCTTTTGGCCCTTGAAACTATCTCTATCTTTTGTGTTGTGTATGTGTGTAACATAGTAACAGAATGAACATAAAGCAATAAAGAACTTACCCAATATCAGTGGCTGAGCCCAGATAAACGTTATGGTATTCATAAAAGCCAACTGTGCAAGATTGGAGGTTTTGGCGATTTTTGTTGTAGGTTCGTTGAGTTATTTGATTTTTTTGCTAACACAATTTTACACAAATATTTTTCTCTATTTTAGGTGTTCATAAACATACAATTATGTTTTCAATTCAAATACGATGTATGGTTCAGATTCCAACTAAAACTAATTTTAACTGAATTATGTAAACAAGTATAGGTACACCCCCGATCAGTTTCGTGTGCATTCCGTGAAGTAGCGCCATTGTTTCGAGCCAATCTTGGACATGTTCAAGAAAATTTTATGACGTCAGCAGATTCCTGCAAATGAACGAGTGAATTTGTTCTTTTAAAAGAAAACGCAATAAACGAGTGCATAGACTTTTAAAATAATACGGCAAGAGAAACTAAAAACCTTTGAATCAAAGTTATGTACCGTGAACAATTTATAAAAGCATTGTCCTAAGTTACCAACCGTGAAACTGCGCTAAAATCTGGAAGTTTTACTTGTGCCTCTGCGGAATGATCCCTCATTCATTTGCGTGTGTTATGGTTACATACAAAAGTACTCGTATTCGAAAATTATTGTCAAAACGCGGTCGCCATAGACGAAGAAGAAAACTTTGCTAGTTTAGACAGTTTAGAGAAAACATTTTAGAATCGGGCTAGCCACTAAACTTATTTAAGTGCGCAGTATTGACGAGTCAATAAAACTTGTTTAAATGATCAGTAAGTAGGTAAGTTAGGTACTTATGATATCACTATTGATGACGGAAAACAACATACGTCCATGTGTAGTTTTTTGGATAGATGTATAAAAACTCGGAACAAACATTATGTCTGTAAATTAACACGTAGCAAAAACATTTGGGAGCATCCGTAATACATTCTGGAAAATAAATCAAGTAAAGTCGACAATTAATAATTTTGTTGCAAACTAGCTCCTAATACAACCGTGTAAGATGCTACTATAACTTGATGTGCCGTTGTCCTTTACCTACCTATGCCCACTGTTTTAATAGAATATTAGCAGATTGTGTAGATACGAAATAGCATATCTCCTCAAGTATTGTTATGTTAATTGGTTTTAACAACTCATGACGCTATGAATTGTCAAACAGTACTCAATCATGGTGGCATAACCTCAGAGATCAAAGATATTGATGGAAATTAATATTACATTTCAACCGGTTGCTGATCGCGGCTACATACACGTGAATTAAATAGAGTTTTGGTTGATGGAACTCGTGTCAGCAATCAATACCAGATGGCATCATTTATGTTAATTACTTGTCTAAAATAACAATTTTCCCAGCTGTTTATTTTTAAACTTATGCATTGAAAAATTGTAGTGACGAAACTCGATGGAAATAGCCCTGTGTAGAGTGGTTCTAAAATGATTGCTTCGATCCTGCCAGTAGTTGCAGCGGTGGGCACATAAGCGGGGATTAATCCCTTATGCTGTTGTGCTAATAGTATTGTCTATCGTATTGTCTTAACAGGAGTTGCAACAAGAGCTGGGTGTAGTCCTGTAATCGAGCGCTGCTAATAGTATTTTGTCCTACCCTGCGTTGGGATAAGTCCAGTATAATAAAACATTGATGAAACAAACGCTGGCCGTAACAGCGTATTATTATTACACTTGAAAATTTCGACGTGTTCATCCAGTTTCTAAGTAGCTCAGATGGAAGAGCAGTCGCCCGGCAAGCGAAGGGTTCGATTCCCACCTTAGGCAGTTCGAATTTTACAAGTTATTTTAAAAATATTTAGATCGACAGGCGACTCTTAACGCCATATTTAACTGTGCTAAAACTATGTTCTCTTGTCCCAGGTTCGAGCTCCGGCGGACGCTGATGGTGTGGAACAGTGCCCTGGCTGCTTTCAGCATCATGGGCGCGTGTCGCACGATACCAGAGTTCTACCACGTGCTGCGCAACCACGGCCTTTATCATTCCATTTGTGTGCCAAGGTAAGTCCAGGACACCAGATGGTCTATCTACTATCATCGTCAGGTCATTTAGTTTCCACTACAGGAGCACGACCCTCTCATTTCCTCTCTTATTTACTAGGGACACGTCCTTTATTTTTCTATTTGTGCCAAGATAAGTCCAGCTGGGTCATCTTTATCATTATCAGGGGTTTAGTCCCCTCTACAGGAGCACGACTCTCAATTCTTGTCTTATTTACTATCATTCCATTTGTGTGCCATGGTACGTCCAGAACACCAGATAGATCATCAGCGTCAGGTCATTTAGTTTCCACTGCAGGAATACGACACGTCCCTCTCTAATTTACTAGAGGCACGTCCCTTAAAATTCCATTTGTGTGCCAAACTAAGCCCAGCTGTTATCATCATGAGGTCATTTAGTCTCTTCTACTGCAGGAGCACAACTCTCTAATTTATTAAAAGGAAATGTAGGATACACTACCCAGACAGATACATTATCAGATCATTAAAATTTAGTCTCCACTGTAGGAAGACGTCTCTTTCTGATTTAAAGGCAAATGAAGGAATCATACGGCTAAAGTAAGCCACCACACAAATCTGACGATCGCAAGATTGAAATTGCACAATTTTGACGGTCTTCGCTAGGAAGCTCTCTTCCATGTTTCCTAGACAGTACAGAAAATTATTTTCTTCAAGCCAAAACCGCAATTTATAACCGGTTTTCATTTACTTTAGTATCTTCGCTATCAGCAAGAGTATTTACATACTTTGATACAGATATTCAAGTATTTTTATACTGCAAAATAATTTCGTATTTTTAATTATTGTTTTCCTCAATAAATTCTGATCTACATAATCGTGATCAGATAATATTACTTTGCACTTTCTCGCCAATGACGTCACTGCATGAGGCTGGGTCACGCAGTGGCGCTGGTTAGAGCCAGAACACACGTGCGACAGCTCTAAGGCTAGGTATACATTATCACGTTCGCGGGTAAACAGGCACGTAGGCATTCCAGGCGCGTGCTTCAGTCACAGTGGCGGTGGATGCAGTAGTTTATTTTGAACTGCGAGCAAAAAGGCACGAACACTTGATACAAAGTGCTTGACCTAAATGTCCCCTATGTGAGGCAGAAAACGTCCACAAAGAAATTTCATCTTGGATAGGTTTCCAAGCCGTGCCATAACAAAATAGATTTTTTAACAAAGAGTGTTTACAACAGCTATAATACTTTTCCGCCAGCTACGAAAAGTTATATTAAAGCCTTTTTACATGGAGCTGATCCATATTCATAATTACATGCAGATAATCCACCCACAGGGATTCTGGTATTGAATTTCCCACGCCACTGCGAACCCCTATAAAGTTATAGTGGATGTTGTCTACCCTATTCGGGGTCATGGCGGACTTCCAGCCAAAGTTCTTTCGAAAATTGGGCAGTTGACAGAATTTACCAACAAATTCCGCGGCTACATTTTGTTCAAAGAACACTTCAGTTAATTCAAACTCTAAAAGTTCATTCTAGTCCTGAAACTCAATTAGTTTTCAATCAACTGTAAAATTGAATTTTTAGTTGTTTTCATACTGATGAAATGGTATCGAGTTGAAAATAATTAAATTATAGTGACGTCACTGGGTTGCCAATTGCTATACACTCTGGTCTGCTGTTTTAAAATAACGCCTGTATTCAATAACATTATGCGAATCGGCAACTTCGATGACGCAATAGGTTTCGTTCTGGTGGTGACTTGAATGAGATCCTACTGATGTGTGTGCTTCAAGTGTACTACAATGGTATTCTGGCCGTGTTACACAGAGAAAGTCAACACTGTCATGGCTTAATAAAATTTTGAAAATAAAATATTTGCTGGGGAAACCTTGATATTAGATTATGTTTGGATAGAGGGTGAATATAGACTAACTTTATGAAAGTTTATTCAGAAAGTTTTTAATATCCTTTCAGTCGTACGATTCGATGAAAGGCTGAAGTTTTTGTGGATTTATTTTATTTTATTCTTTAAAATATAGTTCTGCCTGTTTATCAAAATCTTATCAGAATTGGATGAAGAAATATGTTCGCATGAAAGTAATCTGACGCTAAATGCGCTATATCGTATATCTTCTCCATCAGCCGTTCTATATTAGTCTTTTCAAATTCAAATCCTTCGTCGGATACCCTTTGTGTTTCTATTCTGGAAAAGAAATATGGCTACAATACAATACAAAGACGTCATGCTATTAACTTTTTTACGAATATAAATAGCGCCAGTATTGCTTGCGGTTTTATTTTTCTGTGCAAAGGCATTGTGTGGAGGGGCTTTGATCGACACAATATCAATTGAAACCAATTGATTCCTCTTAAAGCCATTTACTGGAACGTCCTAGATGTACATAATAATGTTATTGACAATTTGTGTTGAGATCAGAAGGCTAATGTTAACATAATAGCGATTAGCATTGGTCATTATCAGAATCGGTAATCGCTAATGTATTGTCATGTTAGGTGATATGTGGCGTCAATTAACATGGAATAGGATGTTTATCTATCACTTAACTTAATACTCACCTTGACTTGAGCGCAAATAAAACATGCAGTATAGTAGATGTAGTAGAGTGCAGACAACGTATTTTTGAAGCAAATCTTCAATTCGTGCACGGGAACATATCGTGTGCGAAATTGATTGAGATCCTCATACGAGGAGATGTTATTCTCATACGATTTCTTATAACATCGTACGTCATCTAAGGTTTCGTAAGGTTTTGAATCGCCTGGTCGTGTTTAATTCCAAGTCATATTATAATGTAGTAATAAATAGTATCTATGTAGGTATGGCATCTGCCAGATTGCGATCGCATTTTGATCTAGTATAAGCGCCTGGCACGGGCACAAGCGGGGCATTCCCTGTACTTTGAAACAAGGCAATGACTGGAGGCATCCCCGAAGCGACCATTATGTAACGCTGAAAATATCGACTTTAGCCTAACTAGAACTTTATGAAGCAGTTTCGTAATAACTTCCCAGATTGCAATTTCAGTTTACCTTTTCCAACACTGTAACGTAGTAAGTAGTATACTTTGCTTGTAGAGGAGCGTAGAGTTGAAAATTTCTTAAAATTCCTGATTCATTCACCCTGCATACTGGACAGATATCGATTGTTATCTCTCTCTACGAGTGACTTTTCGTTCACCTTTTTTAGAATAAAATATGCATGAAAGGCTATAAAAGTATAAGTTTCTTATACCCTTTTATAAGCTTTCTTCCTAACTTCGATAGAAAACCGAACCCGAAAGTTTAGATGGCGGCTGTGTTAGTTAGATACAATAGTTTCGAACGGAGTTTCCCCAACAAACCTTTGTTGTACTTATTACTTAGCAAACTTTTCGATTAAAACATTATCAGGCCTAGGCAAAAATTAAAACTTATTGGGGTTTTCTCAGAAGTTTTATCTCGAAAATGTATTTTTAATTTAGCTTGACAATATTCTCAACCGGATACTTAATTTTTGTCGCAGCAAGAAGTACTGATACCAAGTGTTAATGACTATGGTATTTCCACCTTAATTGAAGTCGGTTAAAAATGGTTAACACTATCTCTATTCAACGCGCAATAAAATTCGTGATCAGTCTTATCAGGCTATTTATGTGTTTTTTCCGTGACAAACGGGTCGCTACGTTCCCGATTCGTTCCATTATTTCTTTACTTCGTTACTCCATTGTACGCTTAACGACATGTAAAATTGTAAATTCGATTGTTTTGAACGATCTACATCTGCGCCTGTTCCATGTTCTTTGTCTGAAATTGTAGGGGAAAATGAAGAGGCAATTCGTGTTCAGGTCAGCATAATATGGTAACTATTATTGTTATTCGCTATAGCTTTGGGTCGTTGATCCAAGAAGCAAGACTTCTCCCAATCCCAAGTTTGTACAGTATTGTTACCTTCAATAAGGGTAGTTTTTAATATTAGTTAGACGTGTGCATGTTTGTTAGCAACAATAAGTTTGTTTTTCTATCCAACCTTGATAAAACAATGGGCAAAAAAAAAACTTTACACGCCTTGACACATCTGCTTAAAACTCATAATGTGAATATTTACAGGTCGATAGTTCAGGGTTTGCTTTTGTAATTTATGAAAACTTACAAAACAAATAATCTTAAGGTTATAATAAATACTACAGAATAAAATTAAATACTAGTACTTCGTTTCTTCTTCTTATTCGTTACGCTCTTAAAATAAAAAATAAAATTTATTTATTTTTGCAAATAGGCTTTTAAAAAGCGCTTTTACACGTCCCAATATTAACCCTACCACTGCTTCGGGACAATACACGTTTCACGAAATCCAATTAAATCATTTCACTTCTGGGTCTGATTCTAAAAGAGCCAGTTTAGTATCACTCTGAACTTGGCATTCTTGGCACAGACATCCAATTATGCGGGTACACCCTCCATGTATCGTCTAAAGGTTTATATAATGGCCTTCGTTGACATTGCGGTATCCCGGGACCAGAATTAGGCTTGTCGGGACACGAAATAAGATACCAGCATCTAATTTCGATGTTGATTACAGCCTTTCAAGTTTTGCTTCATTAAAATATTGTAATTTGCTTTGTGATTCGTTTATATTCTTAACCGCTCAAGGCCGTTCTTGCTATACACATATTTAATACAGGATATACTTATCCTTGATAATTAATATTACTATAACGTGTGTGTACTCACTCAGACTCACTGATGCAATTTGCAAATATTGAGCTCATAGAAAAACACTATTTGAGTTGCAAAGATTCACTGTGGCGTCCAAGTTATCTGACCGTACTCTGAAACGGACATATTCTAAGAATGGCTCTTGATTGCGATTGTCATGTTTCCAACAGGCCTCCGTTTGCCTTGTCACTGGGAAAGTTTCTTGGTCAATAAGTTTGAATTATTTACTCATTTGCACCGTATCCAGTGCGCCGTTTATACACGTAATCGATGGTGGGTGTTCTGGCTCCGTGCCAGCGGCTGGCGTAGCATTCATGGCACCCATTGAGCGTGCCCATTCATGATGACGCGGTTTCTAAACGACCCTGTGAGATAATCCGTCACTGCAAAGGGAAACAGAAATACTGACCCCTTTTTGGCACGTAAAGAAACTCTCAGTTGCTTTTGGCGCTAAATCTGTATCTTTCTCACGCTTGGGCGGATAGTCCTTTGTTCCAATTTCGGCATTCGTGACAGAAAAACCAATTTCTTAATTTTTTCACATAGGCAGCATACTATACAAATAAAGCAATTCTGTTCATTAAAATTAATATCTTCATTAATAATTGAACAATGCAGGGACATTCATTATTTCCAATTCCGAATGAAAATACAAGGGCGTCCACGAATGAATCACGATACAAATTTTGGCCGTTTATTAAATTACTTTGTTTCATTTGATACAATTTTAATCATTTTAATTAACCAAAGCAGAGTGAAGTAATGAATCTTGGCGAGGCACTTAAGACTACAATTTAGTAAAGTTTTTATAGTTAAAGTTAGAACCTGAAGCCTGGAACCGAACAGATAGAAAGTATTTTTGATCGCAATACTTTCTATGATCCAATTTGGCAGGTCAAACTTGTGACATTTGAGAAGCAGGCGATATTTCACGCTTCGAAATGGCGGGCACTCCGCTAAATTCGTAATGCTTCGTGAACTCTGTTATTACTTCGGAGAATCGATTCCAACTGCGCGAACTTTTTGTGTTACCATTTTTATTGAATGGTCATGAGATCTTTTTTGTCTTTATTCATAGCTATCTAATATACTATTAGGTGAATATGTAACTGCTGCGCCATATAGAGTTTTTCGAGTACTTTGAAGCACTCCCCTTTATACCTTTTCCCGTTTGGGAAGCAATTTCGCTCGCACAAAAAGAGGGTTTGCGTTGTTACACACAAAAGTTTTTACCTAAATGAGAAATTGTCTAAACAGGGCGATTTAGTTATGTTAATGAAGATACGGGTGTGTTGTTAAGTAGAACAACTAATAATATTTTCTTTGTTAGCCCTGGTTCTGGGCTTCGCGAAAATTCTCGCAAGCAATATTTACAGATAACGCCGTATTTGTTTTACCATTCGATTCGATTGACATAAGTAAAAGCATGCACAAGATTGTGTGTTTACATGACCATTTATTTACATCTATGTACATATTTACGTCAATTCTCGGAGGACCTGAGTGGGAACTTCATAATGTTATTTCTGTGTGTAGCGTCATCGTCAACATTTGATGTGACATCTGAGAAGTTGCTTTTGCGTTCATTAATACTTGCAACAATTTGTTTCTGAACATAATAAACATGATGTGCTTATTGATTTAACTCTTGTCCGAGATGTGTACTCAGATAATGAGTACCCACTTGGCTACTTATACATATTAGCTACGGACGGTTTAAAGTCAATGAGTATGCCATTGACTTTAAACCGTGTAATCATCGTCATGCAACATGTATATTATCATATTATCGTCAGTATGTTTGACCAAGAATTCCGCATATATCGTCCGCATATTGTCCTCTAATATCTACCAGGTATCAGACTCAGCACTGGCCTTTTGAGCGCGTGTCTGGACAAATCAGATGATGTTCAACCAAAGGCATCAATCTCTGTAACAAAAAATATCCTAGGTATTTTACAAGATTGCAATATAATTCAATACCTTTTTATCGCAAATCATCAAATCCTCAAAACTCGATCTCAGATAACAAAGCCTTGAGTAATGAGTATCGTTACGATTTGGGCCACGATGTAAATGGCCTGAGCCTACGGTGATGATCTCGGTAGTAAAACCAAATCGCATCCCTATTGCCTTGGATCTGCGTAATTTATGGAATAAATTTATTCTGACATTCAAAAATATTGTAGCTCTGCTATCACAGTTTTCCTCTGACAAGTGATCTCTGTTGTTTACTTCTAAGGCCCAGAACAGACTGTGAAACGCAACTGCAACGAAACTGCAACTTTCTGATGATTCTGATGAATGAAACTGAAACTGAAAGTTTCAAACTGGTCGCGTCATGTGTTGTCTCTCAACGGACGCTATGGCAGAAACTTAGATGCAACTCAAAAGTAACTAGCAGTTGCAGTTTCGTTGCAGTTGCGTTTCACCGTCTGTTCTGGGCCTAAGTGGTATTAACCTCTGCCTGTAAAGCTAAAGTTTTCGGCTCGGACCTAACCCAATCTAGTTATGAGGGTTCTTAGGGCAGGGAACCTACGCCACTCACAAGATTTTCACTAAGCAAATTAGAAAAGTTTGTATCTAAATTGGCAAAGTTGTCGACGTAATCGCTTCCATCTACCGGCTTTTGCGGGACTTAAGCCTTGGCATGAGTGTCTTGAAACTGTCACCAAGAAAAAACAAATATGACAAATGGTTTTCTTCCAACCTTGTTTTGGTAATATGGTTATTCCGTTCGACGAAATTATTAATATTCATATAGCTGTCTGATCCGATATTGTCATTTTCGCACAAATTAAAGTAAACAATTTTCTCAAAATTCAGCGAAATTCCAAGGATTCGTATTTTCTTCGTTTTCATAAAATGCTATGTCAGAGTATAGTATAAGATATTTTTCATCTAAAAAAATATTTTTATTATGCGCAACCCTGCTACCCTTCAAGCCCGTCAACCCCGGACTGCCCGTCGTCCTTGAAAAAGGTCCGCAACTCCGCACTATACCTTCCCAACTTATCTCGTCCATCCTTTCGGAAGATGGCCGTTAGAGATTCGTAAGTGGCTAGTGAATAAATAAGCATCCGGTGATCCCGTTAATCCGGGTCGGGTTAGCCGGATATCGATTGGTCTGCGACGGCCGCCGGTCACGGCCAATGTCGGGTTTTGTTAGTTTAAGGTAAATCCGCCGATATCCGGACGTTTTAGTGATGTGAGTTGTATTTTGACTGGTGAAGGTTAAGTTTTTTTTTACGAATATTATGATTTTTTTCTTTGCCAGTAATAATTATACATATGACATGGTTTATGACGCACCGTAAGCTTTTCTTTACAGATACAGTTACTTCTGGGTAAAACTCATAGGCTAATACTAAAGTTATAAAAAACATTTCTAACCAAGCGATTCTTGTCTTGAAATACCTCATTCTACTATACAGTTCCCAAAGGAAAAGCAAAGTTATTTCTGTACAATCCGAGTGAGACTCTAAAGGGAAACGAAATCTGCCCCTTACGTGTTATATCAAGTAGGTAACTCAGTTGCGATCTGCCTCCACGCTTTGACTAGAAATACTGTTTCAAACTAAAGTTATAGAAGGAAATAACATAAAATTTATCCAAAACTACTATTACAGGAAATATTCTGCGTGATTATGTAAAATAAGAAATAGGTCTTTAGAATAGTATAGAATCAAAATCTAGAAATACCAGCCAAGGGCTTATGAAATCTGAAAATCATGGTTGATTTCATTTTAAAAAGAAATCTAAATAAGATACAAAAAGGCTGCATAACAAATAGTTATGAAATCTAAGGTTTGTTTCCATTCCATAAGTCACAAACAAGCGTGTTTTATTACTAGAGATCCCGCCCGATGCCGACCGACCTACATATTACCGGCGGCCGTCTGCGGGGTAATGTCGTGGAACATTCATGAGCTCCATCAAACTTGTTGACCGAATCTGGGCAGCTGTTCCATAATTTCATACATCCCACGTTTCGGAGATAAAAAACCTGGAATATTACAAAAAATCCCGTCAGGTACTGTTTTAAAGGTATTGTTTTAAAGAGCTGACATTATTTCCCGCACATGGGCCTTGTTATAATAAAACAAATTATACAACAGCGCGTTTAGAATACTAATGTAAATTTATTATGCAAATATGCTTTGAATAAACACGTTATTTATTTTAAAATAAACATTAACCCCCTTATGGTAGTTATCTCAAACATCCTGTTTCTCGCATCCGCGTTTTGGCAGAAGGCACCGCACGGTCACGCACCGACCCAAGTCTCGGTCGGTACAGAGTAAATAATATGTTGCGGCATTTGTTTTCACACAGCTTTTTTGCGAACGTTCGTCCTAAAAAGTTCGTTAACTTTTTGCTGTCAGTACATTTTCTTGATGTCAAAAATACGTACAGCCGGCATTAAAAGTAATAACCTGAGTTTTTGTAAATAGGTAGAGTATTTTAAAAGCGAAGAGTATGATGGTGATTGATGCCTATTAATTATTTTAATTGGTGAAAACAGTTTTTATTTAAACAAATACAAATAATGATGAACACTTGACTGCTGGACGTTTGCCCTGATTAAGAGTTACGACCCTTATGCACTGGAAAATTCAGTAGGAATGGCCTTTATTCAGTCAGCAGTGAATGATAGAAATTATGATGACGTAGTTTTACAGTGAAAAGACTAACCTTAATCACAATCTTACTAACTCATCATCATCATCATAATTTCAGCCATAGGACGTCCACTGATGATAGGCCTTCCTCAATGATTTCTATGTTGATCGATTGGTAGCGGCCTGCGTCCAGCGACTTCCTGTTCCCTTTATGATGTCGTTGGTCCACCTTGTGGGTGGACGTCCCACGCTGCGTTTTCCGGTACGCGGTCTCCACTCCAGTCTTCAATCTTACTATCAGCTAGCTAGTTCAGAAGATGCCTTTTCACTAGTGGCTCTAGGGTTATAATTATGGGATCGGAAACACTGACGCAACCGAAGTGCAATGTAATGTGTCTGACATTCATTACGGCCAAAAAAAGGCAGACATAATAGCCAGCCTTGACCACGGTTGGATCAGTTTTTACTTTTTACACCGCGTCTAAACATGCGAGCTGATTAGCGTGAAAGCACGCTTCAGTGCGCTGCGTGTGATTTGTTGCTGAGCCCAATCACAAAATAGATAGTAACAGAAGATAATCACCTGTATGTACTTCATTTTGCATATGCATATTATTGCACACAGACGCGAGATGCGACTCAAAAGGGCAGCATTCGCGCTTGCACTGATTTAGATTGGTTTGCGACACTTCGCGCGATAGTGTCCGTGAATGTTGTCTGTGTGCGTTACCCGAGCACAATTTTATGTAGATTGTCTTATGTTCCTTTGTAGCCCATTGTAGGAAAACTATCGAGGTATTTCACCAGATTCTACAATCTACACGGAGACAAATGTTATGAAGCCTAATTGGATGAGCAGTCGGCTCGATAAAGATACGGCGTGGGCGTATGAATTAATACATAGTTACAGACGGAAACCTTGTCGCGGTCGTCTGAATCGAAGAATCAATGATCTCATTGGCGACAGTCGTATTCTAGATACTTTTAGATCTTAGCTTTATAGCTACCTATAGCTTTTGCCCGCGGCTTCACCCGCGTGGAATTTAGTTTGTCACCGATCGTCATAAATTATTATAGCCTATATGTTATTCGGGGTTATAATAAACAATAATACTGTAAAGTTTCATCATAATCCGTTCAGTAGTTTTTGCGTGAAAGAGTAACAAACATCCAGACATTCAGACATCCAAATTTTCGCATTTATAATATTAGTAGGATGTTTGTCTGTTACTTTACAGGCTCAAAGTAACGCAAGTTCATTATAATGTGTGCGGTACCAAGGATTAGAAGTCCCTGCCTGTATTCAAGAATTCATAAAACTCAAAGGCCTTCAAAGCTCAAAATATGAATAAGCTTCTTGGCAAGCTCGCTCTTTTATAGTCAACTGACATATTTTGTCTTCAGGATTACGAGCAAAAATAAAAACACAATAGGTACCTATTATGAAAAAAATTTTTCACCAAGCAGGACTAGGTATTATGTACAGTAAGAATGAAAATCGTTTATTGGTTTCACAGTTAAAGTCATAACGTAAGAAATTACCTGTCTAATTAAACACTTAACCGGAAAAACTGTAAATAAATATTACATAAACGATCACTCAACACTCAAACACTGCAGTAACCAGTTCCTAAATTAAACTCAATTAGTAAACGTTTTAATATTTTGTTGGCAAAATATAATTAGTTATGCACATGCCACAATAATTTGACAAATGTTTGGGCTAAATAACGCAATTAACCAGATGCCAATGTAACTGTCGCTTACCCGAAAAATGATTATGTCATCGAGGTAAAGTAAACTTGTGTAGTAAAATTTCTAAACGATGTTACCGGATTAGTCGGTTACCGCTGTACGAAGCTGTATAATGACGTCACACTACCTATAACAATGTCCCTAAACAGGATTTTTCCTCACATCGAAGTTTGTTAATTGAATTAGTTATTTAATTTCGTGCTCGGCTGTCCCAGTTCCGTAAATATTTACGCTTTGCGGACGCTTTGACCGCAAATTACCTGTTACATATTAAAATCTCGTTAGCAGGTAACCGTGGGTATTTTTTGTTGTACACCTTTATATGACGTCAATGGGCACTTTCCATGATCATCTGTGATGCATCCGTGAATGTAAATAGTATGAATACCGAATCCTTGAACTTGTTCTTTAAATAATCGCGTTGGGCCCCTATTTATAGAACGCGTGGGATTTGCATCATCATGACGTGATCAGGGCCTGATCTTGAATCGTGTAAATCTTGTTTTTGGAGGCAAATATACATATAAATGAACTTTGCACCAGGAACTTTCATGTATTTAAGATGTAGGCACTGGAAAATACAGTGTGTTTTCTTTTTGCCAAGCGAACCTTATCTTCTATCTATACTATTTACTAAATCTTTCAATATTTATCTATCAACGCAAGTGCGACATCGCGCAAAAGGATCACTAGATAGGACCGGATTAAAGTCCACCAACTTTCTACCTACGCTAAAATGATAAAATATTTTGCACAATCCTTTGGAAACTTTTGTGTAATAATGAAGCTTGGATATCGTTGAAAGTCTTTTATGATATGCATAAAAAAGTATGCTGTTAATTATTTTGTGTACTTTTGCAACAGCGAAATCAACTAAGTATGCTGCATGCATATGTATTTTATTTGGTATACCAAGAAAACAACAGATTTCATGTAAACCCTATTCAGAAATAATTTATTCTTGACTGATGCAGACTTGTTCTTTAGAGTAGGCGCACACCGTTGATTTTTAGTTGGCCGATAGTTGTGCCCGATTTTAAATTGTATGAAGAATCGGCCAAATCGAATCGGCGTAGTGTGCGCACTCCCATACATGCCCATACTGATCAACTGACCGACTAAACTATCGGCCGACGAAAAATCAACGGTGTGCGCCTACTCTTAGTCTTTGCACACTTGAAAGGGGTTATTCCGTATTCGACCCATGACAACTCAACCCATTTCTTCACTCATCCCAAATTAGTATTCCTAGCTCTACCCATTACAGAATTTCGTTATTCTACCCAAATGCATTCCTCACTCAACCCAAAGTAAATATACCAAAAACAAGTATGGATAGCAAAACAACGTTTACTATTTGTCCAGAAATTTAATTATGATAAATACATACTAGTACATTTATGTTTATTTAAAAAAAAAAACATCACCTACATGTTTGATAAAATATAAAAACATACATATGGGAAAACTTGCACTTTCAACAAACCGTTGTTAAAGGTAAAAGAGTGAGTTATTATCTTATTAACTGTTATCTATGCAAATGAGTAACCGATACCGCTTGCCAAGCGGCTTGTCCATCCATTGTTCACCCTTAAACCGGTTTTAATTGTTTTGACAATGTTGCGAATCGGCCCTTACCAGTTATAACTTAAATATCGAAGATTTTATTCTATTTTAAGGTAATTAAGAAACTTTGGTCAAATCATACCGCTCAAAACTTATACCGCGGGATTAGTTGTCCGTCCACATGAATACTTTTATTAAGATTTATAGTGGATTTATAGTGGATTTATAGTGGATTTATAGTAGATTTATATTAGATTCAAATTATGTAAGTTAATGGTTCCTCTTTAATCTGTGATTTTTATTATAAGATTTTAAAAAAATGTATCTACTTTTTGTTTTGTTATGAAAAGTTATAGTTCTAATTGCATGTAGTCATTATTTTATTTGTGTCCTTTTGTGAAAAACGTTTTTCAATTATATTGTTGTATCAGAACTCCTGTAGTTTTATTTAATAGCACGATCTTAACACAAAAATTAACTGAGCTTAAATTTCTAAATAATATATTTTTATTCTGACCGTACATAAAAATCTTATATTTTTTAAGTGGTTTTAAAATGGGTTGAGCTAGGAATGTTTTTAGGGTGAATAAGGAACATAAAATTAAAAATTAGTTGTGGGTAGAGTAAGGAACAAAATTGGGTTGAGTAAGGAAAATAATTAGTGGGTTGAGTTTGTCGTGGGTCGAATACGGAATAACCCCTTGAAAGAACTTCTTCGGCGCATCCGTTAGATATTACGGACGGATTATTCCGTCAGATATTACGAATGACACACTGACCTATCATTATTACAGAAGATTATACCACCTCAGAATTATGAACGATGCTCTAATTAGCGCCTAGTCGCCGATTTAGCCCGATCAAATTGTCCCCAATTACCTTTGGGAGCTTATGCAATGATCGCGCACCGTACTCATCTAATACCATGTCTCCTATTACTATACTAGTACATGCGACAGCATTTTACGTTTTTGTTACAAAATAGCCTGTATTACAACGAGATTAGGCCACTGTGTTTAGCTTGCTGCCCATACACAATTCGTTCAGTGGGTTAATCAGACGCAGTGCGCGTGCGATGTCGTCAACTGACGCGCGCGCGCATAAGTGCCGTTACGCAAGCGGCTGACCACTTTCTCTGGCCGACTGTCAGCTGATGGCCAGAAGGGCAGAGTGGTATGAGTAACTTGAATATGGAAAAACAATCAAATGGTCCTGGGCATAATGTTTGATGCTTTTTTTTTTAAATATGGGTTTTCTCCTCAGTGGTCAATGAAAATAATTGACTGCCACTGCCAGTACTTTGTCTAATTTTCTGTGAAAATTGTCTTTATCTCTTAGATTAATAAAGCCTATTAGTCTTCATACAAGCGCTTCTAGGCTAGGATATTATTATCTAGGCTTTAATAATGTATGCTTGTTACGTTACGGCAAATTCCATTGTTAGCATACGTTTAAGGACTTTAAAAACAAATAAATCAATGTACACGCAGTGTTAACACAGAATAATAATGCCATGGGTAATACATTATTATTCTATTACTGACATCGTTACCTAGTATTTATTAGTTGGATTAGTTAGGCCCGATTCGACCAAACTATTATCCGAGAATAACTCCTGGTATAACTGGGACATGACAGTTTAAGTATGGGGAATATGTCGAATAACTGACGATTTATTCATTATTCTGACATTAACATTTACTCTTGTTTGGTTGAATCCACCCTTAGTATTTTTCCGCTGCCCTGTCTGGAGATTTGTACGCAGTCTCTCACGGTCTATGACGTAACTAAACTGCAGTTTACCATATTTGTCTAAATACTTGCGATTAGATAACCGACACAGATCAGGTTCTGCAATCTCAACAATGCTGCTCACCTACTGCCGGTGTTTACACTGCTTGCTGCAACGTCCTGGTGATCGACCTGGTTACACCAGGTTATTCCACTTATCCCATTGACTCGCCCCATTTATGGAGGAGTGAACACTTCTTATATAAATCTCTATTTATTTCATAGAAAAGTTCGCTGGGCGATGACGACAAGTAGAGTAACTCTTTAGTTCATCATCATCATTTTCAGCCATAGGACGTCCACTGCTGAACATAGGTCCCCCAATGATTTCCACAATGGCCGGTTGGTGGCGGCCTGCATCCAGCGCCTTCCCGCTACCTTTATGAGATCGTCGGTCCACCTTGTGGGTGGACGTCCTACGCTGCGCTTTCCAGTACGAGGCCTTCACTCCAGAACCTTACTGCCCCATCGGCCGTCAGTTCTGCGTACTAGTGCCCATTGCCACTTCAGCCACAGCTTCAGCTTGGTAATACGTTAGCGGATCTCCTCATTTCTGATTCGATCTCGTAAAGAAACACCGAGGATTTAGTTTGAGCTGCGTTATTGGACGTAGGTCGCTTTTTAATATCATTCCTGAGAGAAATGTAGAATGACCTTATCATCTGTACCATTGAAGTTAATGAATTTATGTCTACAACAGACTACATTTAGCGATTCGTTATGAAGACGCAGTAGAATCTGCTTTATCGTATCGTAATCGGATACAATCCGAATCCAATCTAACAGCGTCGTATCTATGACGTAAGCAGAAATCTTTATACATCTGACATACTCGTATGAGGCCTATTGCAATATTATATCTTTATAATATCACTCTTCTTAATCCCGTTTTCAATCACCTATATTTTCAGAAGCTCCGGTGTAATAAAAGATTACTTGAAAATAATTTGGTTGTAAGATCACAAAATCTAATCAGCAATCCTAACGACGTCTTAGTAATGAATCGCATTTTGATTCCGATGATCGATTGCTCCGAAAAGACTGATCGATGTGAAGGCTGAACGAATAATTGACCTTCTGGAAATAACTCGCGATATTTTTCTTCAGCAACAAACTTTCTTTTTCGAGCCCGTTAAACTAACTCATCTCGACAATCGCGTGCTCTTGACTTCATTAATTTCCTTATAAATAGTATTGCAATCATGTTTTAGACGAATTATTACTACTTTATTAATAGACTTGCTACACGACTACTAGTTTTTATGCTGTCCCATGGCCATAAATTAATAAAGTATCTATCTACGTTGCTTACTTTGGGGCTAGCTGGCGCTGTGTGAAATTGTCCAAAGGTTTAATATTATTATTATAGTAAGCGCAATGCGGACCATTCTAGACATGTTGACACCACCAATCAATTGACGTACTTTTTAAAACTGTCAAAACGAAACTCTTCCATAGATTTTGTATGGCACTACAAGCAAGTGACGTCACTATTTTGTCAACTCAAATAAACTACTTTTTTCAATTACAATGCGAACAAAAATCGTAATTTACAGGTAATTTAAAATTAATTAAGTTTTTAAGACCAGAATGAAGTGTCTTTTTAGAAAAGTTGTGATTTCGAATTATTGGAGAATGGTGTCAAATTGTCCATTCTGGTCCACTTGAAATGTCACATCGAGTAAAAAATCCGACTAACTTTATTATTTTAACTAAATGTCTTATTGAATTATTATTTAATAATCAATATTTATAACGATAAATGTGAATAAAACTTTAATTTTCAAAAAATCGCCTTTACGGTTATATTTTTCACAACATTTTGACAGTAATGACATTCGATGTTTGCCTCACTTTATTGGAAGCGTTTAAGAAGACTATCCATCAAGGCTAGGCTTTATTAATCGTAAGTCCATGGCAATGTAGAGTTCATTTGCCGAGCACATAAAATTTGAACTACGGTCAGGTTTGTGTCCTTCTCCTTCCTCATCGTCCACAAATCCACAAACGCCATTGCCATTGGCTTTCTCGTTATGTTCATGTAAATATCCACCTTCATTGAATGTCATCGGAACCTGTTTTGATACGTCTTCGGGGGAATTTTCCACAGGCACCGAAATGCAAAGGTTACGAAAGAATGCCAATTTTACCTGACCTCTTGAGAAAGGTTTACCGTTTAAAGTTAAAAATAAACAAACTTTAAACCACACAATTAAAAATTCACTTGGGTTGGGTTCTGCTTCTTTTACCTTTTGCTTGATTAGGTACTGATCAATTTTATACTCGTACATAATTACGTCATACCTATTTGATTTAGCCTGTAAGACGACTGCTTGCAATTTGCAAAAACAGTGCATGTTTGAACAACTTAGATTCAATCACTACATTTTTAATATAACAGTGATGTTTTTCTTCATCTTTGTGTGGTACTTACTGGTCAACAGATAGGTACAAGTTAATGGTATTGATTGACTGCCGAAAACTTTATCAAACCTCCAACTGTCAAACTTCTATGAATTTTGAAGAGCATCTGATGGAAAACTGTCTATCGTTTGAATTGAAGTATCAATTTTTCACCCTTCAGTATTGGAATTGCAAGTTCCATTAGTGTTGCCGATATTAAAACGATCCAATACTTTTTATGCGGTGGCCTGCACCATCTGTAGTGCTATCGTGGTTTTATTGGCGCTAGTGATCTCTGTTCCAAATGAACTCGGATCGAATCTCGTAATTTATTACTTATTGGTATTCCATTTTTTGTTTGTTTTTATAAACAAATTAATAGTACTTAACTAAAGCCAAAAGAAAATACATACGCGTTAACGCATGACATTGTTGATGACTTGTCAAGCCTATTCGTTGACATGTAAATTTTAACATATTGTTTTGTTTGTATTTCAACTACGCCTTATTTGCAATTATTGCTAAAATCTTTGAATATTTAAATAAATTAGCGGAATCCCATGGTAGAGCCACCGTTCAGTTTCTCAAGTAACTAAGGTTAACAGCCCATTATCATAATATAAATTTTTGATGGATATTAACGTCTATCAAGACTTCAGAAGTTGTCATAGCTATTTAGCTTGATATGCTAATCGTTTATGTATAAATTATAGATAATAATATGTAGGGGAGACCGGGGCTGAAAGTGCCGGGGGTAAATTGTTCCGATGCAAAATATCTCGACAACAGAAAGGATTAGATATGTGATCGTATTATTTCGTATAATGCCTAACAGTTGGCCACATGCGACATAATACGATCACATATCTAATTCTTTCTGTTGTCGAGATATTTTGCATCGGAACAATTTACCCCCGGCACTTTCAGCCCCGGTCTCCCCCCTACTTAATTTGTATTTATGGTTAAATCATGAAAATGAATTATATGTTCAGCACATAAAATGAAAAATTACAATAACAAGAAAGTAACATACATTTAAAATCATGGCACCTAAAATGAAAGCCAAGTGTAAGCAGTCGTATACATAATTTAAACAAATGTGCGGCTAATCGTTTTGCCTAATTGAGAATGTATAGCCGATTAGCATGAACGTTCAATGTGTTAAAGCAATTAGTAATCAACTAATCAATGATTACCAATTTGAAATCTTTGAGGTGTTCTGCATTTCAATTAAATATTAAATTCAAGATGAAATGGCAACCGCTCTAAATGGTTAAATGTTTTAGAAACAACATTAAATTGGATCGGATTGTCACTCGTTAGAAACAATAATTAAATTATTTTATTGCTACTTTCGTTTTAATTAACGTGTCGGTTAGATTTTAATTTGATGAATTTCATAATTGAACACCTTTTTAATTTAATTTTCACAATAAAATACATATATTTTAACACTGCCTATCCGTTAGCGTGTGATGTGGAAGTCATTGGGAGAGGCCTATGTTCAGCAGTGGACGTCTTGTGGCTGAAATGATGATGATGATGATGATCCGTTAATGCCTTTCAAGTGTTCACCCTAGCAAATAAGAATGATTTTCTAAGATAGACCACTTTATACTAACAAGTCTAAGAATATACATTATACCAGTACTTATTTTGTAGTAAAATACTTGTCAACAGCACGTTATTTGCGCACATTGTCTAAGTACTCCTTATATGCAAGTGGCTAAACGACTTATTAGCGGTCATGCAATGCTATTGTATGGAATAATGGTGTTTATTTTAAATTACACTGATGTTTTTTGCCATTTAAAATGTTACAATGAAGATAACAGTCTCCCTTTAAATGTAAACAGATTACTCGTACGTACATAACTGACCTTGGCTTGGAGCAGGAAAAACCATGTATTTACATAGTGTTATAGGTTTATAGGTTATAGTTGAATAGCAAATGAAGTGTCAATGAAACTAGAACATCCTTCTTCCTGTAAAAATAATACAGAACAAATAACAAAAAAATAGTTACTGAAAACAACTGTTATTACCTGTTGTGTTCATTATTGTCTCTTAAGACAATATTAATGTAAATGTTACAGGAAATGTATGAACTCCAGGAATTGTATACAATGACGGATTTCATACATTTCATGTAACATAAACATTAACATATTCAGATGAGAAGATCTTCACGGTGGAAGAAATGTTTAACTGGCAGATCAATGAGGTTTACGTAAAAAGTTCGCATACCTGTTTGCTTGTCATTTTTTTCCACAAGAAAGAAGCTCTTGGCCTGCATCTTACTTGATGGAAAGTGATGATTAGTCCAAAGGTAGAAGAAGCTTCATTCAGAATCCTCAACCACAGAGAAACTGGCGATCTTACCTCTTATTGCCGAAACAAAACAATCACTTTTAAATACATCCACGTCTAGGGTTAATAAAACCAATAAATGCATCTTTATCCATCTTGTTCAAGTCTACACGTATAGGCTAACCTTCACCTTTTCTCTGGGGGTGTAGTGAGTTTACGTCTAATGCATTCGATATCGACTGCTTAAAAAGTGACATTAAATGTATGACGGATTGTACAGCGCCCCTAGCGGAAACTTTCAAGATCTAAAATCTTCATTTTTTTAACTCAGTCGATATCGAATGCGTTTGACGTAAACTCACACTACACCCCCTGAATGTTGGGCTTGTTGAGAAAGCCTGACGGTCAGATCAGATATTTGTTCCTTGGTGACATTTTTACATGACATTTACATCTAAAGCCCGGTCTGTGAGCACGTAGAATTTTGTCCAATGACCCATCCTTATCGCTCGCGCGTAATTATATTGCTGTCGCGACTGTGCGACTGGCACCCGCAGTGAGTGAGCGAGCGCGATAGCAACATAATTACGCGCGAGCGATAAGGATGGGTAGCTTGGGGTCATTGGACAAAATTCTACATGCTCACAGACTAGACTATAACAAGTCCAAAAACTTGTGTAATTTCGTAGAATGACCGTGATCTTCTCGAAATTCCAGCTTCATCGAGGTGGACCGCGTGGCCGGCTTCTGGACATACATGTTCGTGCTGTCCAAAGTCCCGGAACTGGGCGACACGGTGTTCATCGTGCTGCGCAAGAAGCCGCTCATCTTCCTGCACTGGTACCACCACATCACGGTCCTTCTGTACACGTGGTTCTCCTTCACTGAGTACACGTCGTCCGCCCGCTGGTTCGTCGTCATGAACTACTGCGTGCATAGGTGAGTTTTTTTAATAGAATATAATAATATACAGGTTGTGGTTTTGTAAAACAACGCCCATATCAAGGGTCACATGAAAGTAATTACAAGAAAAATATAAATAAAATTTTAACTAAATAGTTTAACGTTTGACGTTTGTCCACGCACAAACGTCTAAAACTTTCGAGACGGCGCGCTGGTAGCACCACATCACAGTCCTGCTGTATATGAGGCAACTTTTTGAGATGGAATAACCACAAAAATTTGATTTTAAGAATAGTTTGATTTTTGAGTTTTTATAATGAAATAAGGATTTGAAGAGCTGCAACTTCACATTAAAAGAACCGCATGCGGCTCTTGTTGTTGCCGAAGCATTCTAATCTTTATTGCTAAATAATGTGTAAAAGTTTGCGAATGATAATCGCAATATCAATAAAATAGCGACAAACACAGTGCAGCGTAGGTGTGCAACATTAAAATTAAGATCGCTTGTTTACCTTAGTACAAAAATGTACAATTAAATTAAAGAAAAACGCGAAACAACCCTTGTCTTATTAATTCAAAATGAAGGCTTGTACAAATCTTTGATGTTTGATAGTCCAAAGTCTAAACATTAAAACAACAACTGAATATGTAGGTACAATGTACATCTTGAAAAAACAATCCTTTGTAACTGCAAATTTACGCCGATTTGTTTTTTAAACAACAACTTATTATTTTGTTATTTCAGCGGCAAGTATTTCACTTGTTAGGAATTGTTGTTTTATGTAAATTAAAATGTTTTAGACGTCATTCTGATATGCCGTTTTTGGGGTTAAAGGTAAAATCTTCAAGTATAATTTTGTGTTATTTACCGATTGGCATCTATTCGTCAGTAGTTTCATACTTCAAACTTACGACCTGCAAGCTTTCAAGAAGAGAGCGTATCTTCACCTTAAGGCGATTAGAGTCCTCAATCCGCGTCAAATGGGCATTTTGTAAAGCCTACTCCTCTTTTACTGCTGGACAGAAATAGTTGAAAAAAATATATGTTATACAACAGTTCAAGAACTACATTTGTGACGTTTGAATTTTCGCTACGTCTCTTTGTTTTGGATTAAAAAAATAAATACGGGACATCGATTTTTTACTTAAATTCCCTACTCCTCCAAAACGGCTATGTTAATTTAAAAGATTTTTGCACGACTAGATTAGGAATTCTTTAATCTTTAAATGACACGTTGCGTTTTTCAATCGAACATTACTTTCATTCATAAATTTTACTTTTGATAAATTCCGAACGTTTTGCTGTTGAGGGGGCCTTCGCGGGGTGCGGGCGGCAGTCGGCCGCTGGCCTTCAGACGGGGAGGTTGTGTCACTCGCTGCAAACTGACATTAGCGATCAAAATGAATTTTTTCTTTGGCTGAGTTGCACCACCTGACGTGACCTAACTTTTACCGTAGCTTTGGCGATAACCGGTGTTTTTTTGTATGGAGTTTGACAGATTTTTGACTTTTGTCAAATTTAAAATAAGATGGTGCAACCTAGTCTTTGTTTGACAATAGTTTTTATGTCAGAGTTTTTCATAGAGCACGTTCAGTCAGACGATACGATTGAATTAAGGCATGCTCGGACGCTATTATCTACCTAAATAGAATCTATTAGTGTAAAAAAATCGACTCCAAAAAAACGGCACTAGATAAGTAAAAGTTGAAAATATATTCCGTTATTTATTTACTAGGCCTTTGCAATCAGTATCCAAATTAGGAGCGAGTCAGAATCAGTAACTTAATCGATTTACGTGAAGAAAACAATTTATATTTTTCATACTTAGGCTCGGCGCAAATGGGCCATTTAAAATTAGATTTTCAATATGTTTCTTCGCGAAAATACCACAGTTAAAAAAAATAAGATAACGTGGTATTGATAAATTGTTCTATAGAGCTTATTAAAAAATGTGGATAGATACTGATTACAAATGCCCGTATATCATGATTGATATTTTCGGAGTTGGTGACAGCCTACCTTTTGGTCATTCGTTTTGGAGTTGGTTTTAATTTTTGGTGAAAATTAATTTATTTCATGCCACTAAAGGTGCATAGGTACACAGTACATTGATACCATATTTTTCATGTTAAGTGCAAATAAACTTCCCTAAATTACCTAACCATGAAACGTACCTATAGGCTATAATAATTAAAAAGTTTCGTCGATAAAAACTGAAATCCTCTTATAAGATGATGAATTTTGGGAGCATGTCATGAAACTAAAATTATTAGCATACAAAAACTTGTTTAAAAAAAAGGTTTTTTCTTTTAATTTATTTTTTTATTTATGATGCGGAATTTGCTGCGGCGTAGTAGCAAAGATTTTTTGTTATGTAGCTCGTAATAATTTCGAAGAATCCCTATTCTTTTAGGGATGTTTCCTGGGTAAAGCAAGAGTTTGAATTAGTCCGTCGGTCAACTTATCAAAAAATTACTTAAAATGTATTTTTCACTTTTTTAAACTTATGAAAATTTAAAGAGATAGGCGTGCTTAAAATTGTTGCGATTTGTGACGTCACGCGGAATTTCATCGCATCATAACTTCGTAATTACTTGTTTGTTGACAAATAAAAATATCCCGTGTCCAATATTTTTTGATAGGTAGTGTAATTGACGGACTAAAAGTGTTTTTTTAAGAAACTAGCCTATTCCTACGGCCACATTCCAGCTCCATGATCAGACCCTGTTTGCCTTTGAGAGTTGTAGGTACTCGTGATTTTTAAAGTAGCTTACTTACATAATATTACTTACTTATATTTATATAAATAAATAAATACCAATCAAACGAGCCTAAACTCGATGAAATCGTTTAATCCCGGAGTTGCTATGGGGCCACTGGCATTACAGTTCTATCATCAGATCGACTCCATGTCATCACAATATTGCATTGTCATCCGAATTACATGTATATCCAAAATTTTAACTCAATCAGTTGTTGAAGGATTTCTAATAAAAAGACGAGATTAAACACATTTTCAGTTTATTCTTCATAAGTGACACAAAGAGAATGACAATAGACAAAAGAAGAAACATTTGCTTTTTTAAACCATAGACAATACTACTATGTGTTCCAATACCTACAGTTGTCGTCAGGAAGTTGGTCTAACAAATTCAGCTTGCAAGATTCCACCCGAAGTTACCTACATATGACATGTTCAAATTTCGAGAACGGCTGAACCAACAAAAACATTAGAAAATTTACGAAAAAAATAAAATATCCCGTACCAAATGTTCATGGATTGTGTTATTTTTATTAAATACCTTTACGCCTGAGTTAAATGACACCGACATCAAGGTTCATCAATTCAAGTTTAAAATACCTAATAGGCAGAAATGTCATGAAAAAAGAGCTTCTATTCTGTATCTACCTATGCCCGTGTAATTTTGATCGGTGTCAAATCGAAGTTTTCGTGCGGGGTGCGCGGGTGTTTCGCGCGGCGTGAAGGTCAAACGCCCAAGGTCATTGAGGACTCTAATCGCCTTAAAGGCCGGCAACGCACCTGTAACTCCCCTGGGTCTGCGGGTGTCTATGGGCGACGGTAATCACTTACCATCAGGTGATCCGTCTGCTCGTTTGCCTTCTGTCACAAAAAAAACTTATCTTTTTTATCTGAAATAGGCGCAGTCAGTATTATAATAGGTGTCTTGTCTTAGCACTATGATCTCCTACTTGGTTTCTTATACAGTATAACTTTTTCGCCTCTGGGCTACAAGGCATCACAAAGTGCCAATTCGGGTACCGTTAGCAAAGACATTATCGGCACAACCGCAATCTTATTGTCGTTTTTTTCTCAATCAAATGGCAATTGCCATCTAGAAAGTCTTATATTCGCCCGACACTTCAATGTTTCGATAAATAGACTGATCATTACTTTCATTAGTAAGAAATATTACTTAGAAATCTAAATCTGGCTCTTAGTTGAGAGACTCGAGCTATAATTAAAGTAAGATTGAGTTTCATACGTTGCATTTTTTTGTTGTAACTGCAATAGAAGGTTTAAGGGCATAAGTCAAAAATGTTGTAAGTGTGGTTACCATTAAAGCGGTAGCACATAGTTATTGAAAATCGGATAATTCTAATTTTAGTCCTAATTGTATCTCTAACTACATCTACTACGATCGGTTCAGTGTCACAATATGTGTATGCAATGCATCCATCATTGAACACAATACAATCATCATTATCATCATCATCTCAGGCCATAGGACGTCCACTGCTGAACATAGGCCTCCCCCAATGCTTTCCATGTTGCCCGGTTGGCAGCGGCCACCGTCCAGCGCCTTCCTGATACCTTTAAGATGTCGATGAACACAATACAATGCTGAATTGCTGATCACTAAAATTCGAGTCAATTTGTTTCTTAGAATTGCAATTCACAACTTCAGACAATAGCCGAAGTGGCTTTTTAACAAAATAATTAACAACCGTAGAAAGCGACGGTTCATAATTAAGTTAATAAGTAGTTAAGTAATGGGTACAAGAACTTAAAAGTCTTCGATAACCGATAACAAATAAAGATCATGAAAGATTATGTAAATTGGCTAACCCTTTGTCTGTTTATGCTGAATTTATGAATTTAAAATTTAAATATATTCTGTGACAACGTACCTACAATTTAAACATTATACAGATGTAATGAGATTCAAAACGAATGATTAATATTTTCTCTTTACTCAGCAACTCTTGCTTATATCTACACATTTTACACGCAATATCTATTAATACCGTTGATTACAATCACAAATAAAGTCGGTTAAAAATAGGTACATTCACTAATGATGTCAACTTCAAACAATGTAAATCGTAATTAATGAGTAACTTGCTTAATGATAATGATTCATTGATGAACACAGCGTACAACCAGAGTAAATACAAATGAGTAGTTCATCTTCATAGAAACGCCCGAGCGCGGTTTGTATGTGAGCGCGCCAATAATACGTATGCGGTGCGCACGCACACATTGACAAAATTTAGCGTTAATTAGCGGTGAATTGCTCCGAATTTTGCCAGTGTTTGCGTGCGCGCCGCATACGTATTGGCGCGCGCTCACATACAAACCGCGCTCGGTGCGTTTCTATGAAGATGACCTACTCATTTGTATTTACTCTGGTACAACGATCGACACTAACCTTTATCGGCGCTGCCAAGATGCCGATTGGCGCTCTCTTGCGGAGGTCGCCAGCGGGGGTGAATGACCTCTATTTTTTTTATTGCTACGCTATGCCTAAAATTGACAAGCTTATCAGATCTAGACTTTTTAGGGGCGTTACACACAGCCGGGTCGACTAATCGGCCGTTCTAGGCTGTGTAAAAACTATTAAAACGGATAAGTACATAAATAATTTTATCGCACTAAACTTTTACTAAATTGGATCGAAATCATTTAGATCCAATTTCATTATTTACTTTATTGTTAATAATTACAGGAAAAATGAAGTGTAAAAAAATAAATTTTCAAATAAGTGTGCTAGCCCTAGTAAGTGTGTTGTGTAAACCAATTTTCACGTAACTGTTTTTCCAATTTACTTCATATCTCTAGAACGTACAAAAACGTAATCTATTTACCTTAAGCGCATAAATATTTAGTTACAATGAACTATCAATAAATAACGCGATTATGGCCACAGTCAACACGTAATAAAATAAAAATCCCCGTTCAGAATAAATTGGCAATACAAATGTTGTAAATGACATATTTACACAAATGTTGTATATGACATTTATAACATTTATACAAGAAGTCTTTAAATAGAATTTGGACTCAGGTCGGCCGTAATAAGGACAATCTGTTCAAGTGGGGATTCTAGGATGGCTCAAACTTGGAGTGCAAGTGTGGTTTTGTTCCACAGTCGACGAAGCACATGATGTCGTGCCCTGCGTGCCCAAACAACTGCACGCAGGAAGATTTAAGGCTACTGACAACGCCACTCTTGTGGCGGAGTTTTGGGCTGACACTGTGTAGGTTTGTTGTAGACACGACAAGAAGAAGAATATTTATACAAATGCTGTAAATGACATTTAATTTTATAAATATTTCTAGATCATATAACTCCGCTCCGCAACTGTTTCACTGAAAAGTTACGGTAATGAGTCACTGTGGGAATTGGCTCGCACAGTTGCTGGTTTCTATTTTAGGCCCACCGACTGCATCAATTGAAGTATGTACAGGAAACTACCTACAATCATAATTTTGCTATGTAGAGATTATACTCGTAAAGCGGGAAAACCTATATAGTTCGTGAGATTATGCGTTTGTACAAGAGTCCTTGAAACTGCAATAAAATATATTTAAGTAGTGTAATGATCTGTCAGCTGTATATTCGTATTGCTAAATTACGACTTTTATTATACGACTTTTTTATGGTCTGTTGGTGTGGATTTCAGTTTGTTACAGAAAGTAGGTATTTAACGTAATATTATTTACTATTTATGCACTTTGTCTTATCAAAAGCATTAATATGAGAATAAAATTGATATTGGTTCATTGCCGTTCACATTGATTTGAATACTAAAGAAAAACTCGCTTTTCACACACACATTTCTCACATTTAGGTACACTAACGCCATCTATTGAAACCAGATGAAACTATTGCCAACATGTTAAGTTAAAAAAATATTAATATTATTAATTGTATCTTAAAATATTATACATAATATGAGCATTTGCACGGTAGACAATGAGTAGTTGATTAACCAAACACTTAACTAAGAAAACTCATTCGTATTCAATTAACTGTAATTACATTTTAGTTCCTTAAAATCAATAAATACTCCGCTATGTTGCGAAAAGTGACATCACTTATTGTATCCAATTAACCTTATTAATTTTGCCTAATTACTTAATTAGTCCAAACTGGGTAATTCATATTTTTAATAGCTCATAAATAATAAGTGTAATATTTGTTGTCTATTGCTGTTATTATTATTTATGTCATTTAATTATAGCACGTTTAGATTTGAACTTATTATGTATCTCACACAATATCGTATAATTTTCGTGTAAATCACAATAAGTATTAATAAGTCTTAAATACTAAATTGAACACTACACACTCCTTTTACGCTGGCCGTTAATTATACCTAATCTAATAAAAAAATAATTTATCTTTAATATCTAGAGCAATACCTCATTTATACTAACAATAAAAATACGAAAGTGGCTAACCGTCTATAGATCTTACTTTTCCGATAATAATGAAATTTAGAGACTGATTTGAGACTCGGCGCAAAAGGTTTTTATCTGGTTTTTGAAAGGCCGAATTCCACACGAGCGATACCGGGCTAGTTCAGTGATTCGTCCCACAACAGGTTCGTCCCACTGGGACGAAACACTGAATTCAAAAAAATCTATATTTTTCGTTCTGGATTCGTCCCATTTCATTAATTCTTTAACATAATGAGTATTTGTACCGTCAGAAAGTCAACGCAATAAAAGAAAACATTAATGTTAACAATGTCTGTATTTAAAAGGATAACAACATAGAAAATCTTAACTACTTGTATTAATAAGAAATCACAGCATAAATAATCACTGAATCAAATATGTATTATCAATAATTTTAAATGTTATTTATAAAAGTTTTTTGTTGATATATGAGTAAATTCACGTGTTGATTTTCTTTTCAATACAGACATTGTTAACAAAATCATGTTTTCTTTTTCATTGACTTTCTGGCGGTACTAAATCTCATTACGTTAAAGAATAACTTAAATGGGACGAATCCAGAACGAAAAATATTTTTTTTAATTCAGTGTTTCGTCCCAGTGGGACGAACCTGTTGTGGGACGAATCACTGAACTAGCCCGATACCGCTGGCAAAACTCAAAAGCTACTTAATTGAGGCTATCAGCGCAAAAGTGGTGTAACCCATAGTTTTTTTTAGTACGGTTTTGGTGTAAAATACATTCGTTACAATATAATATTTCAATGCAATAGTGACCTAAGCCACCTTTTTCTGCCTGTCAACAGATGGCTCTGTAAACCTTGTTTTTGCACGGACTGCACGGAGCATATTAAATCAAAACCATAGAGCAAGAGTGGTGTATTCCTCAATTGTTTCCTAATGATGTAGGTTGGGGTTACACCACTTTTGCGCTGATAGCCTCAAAAGGCTAGTTCCCTAAAAAAAAATTTTTTAGTCCGTCATGTTTAATATCAAAAAATATTGGACACATATATTTTTATTTGTCAATCTAACAAATAATTACATAGTTATGGTGCGTTGAAGTTCCGCACGACGTCACAACGTGCGGCACTTTTATGCACGCATTGACGTCGCGGGCCTCTTCTTATGAACTTTGGCGCGCTTTATCTCTTTAAATTTTCATTAGTTTGAAAAAGTGAAAAATACGTGTAGAGTATTTTTTGATAAGTTAACTGACGGACTAATTAAAACTCTTGCTTTTTGACCCAGGAAACATCCCTATTATGAAACCATGTATACTTAACAGTGTGTTTTCTGTTCCAGTGTGATGTACTCGTACTACGCTCTCGTCAGCATGGGCAAGTACCCTCCCCGCTCCATCTCAATGCTCATCACGGCCATGCAGCTGACACAGATGATCGTCGGCTGCTGCATCAACGTGTGGGCGCACAACTACATGGCCACCGCCCCACCAAACACCTGCCACATCAGCAACATCAACATCAAACTGTCCATGGCCATGTACTTCTCCTTCTTCGTCCTATTCGCCCAGTTCTTCTACAAGGCCTACCTCGCACCCAAAACGGGCAAGAAGGCCAAAGTAGAACCACCCGTCCAGGACGCACCCGCCAAGAAAACCGAAGCGGCAACAAACGGCTTCACCAGACAGAGAAACGGCGTCGTCGCTCACTAGTCGATCAGTTGTGATAGGTTACGGCGCGTCGACGGTGGCTCGCCGCGTTCATTCATTAGAAGGCCTAAATTTTCAATATTACAACTCTCCAATTTCCAATCGGATACTCAATCTCTTCCTATTCTCGCTCTATTCTCTAGTTGTCAAAGCATCATTCCAACGTGAGCCGCCTATCACCTAACCAACTTCCGAGTGGTTTGATCATAATATTTTTATATTCCTAATACTTAAACGGTTAAGGTCCAATTTTGAACGGCAGTCGTTTTCACGGTGCTGATAATATTCACTTTTGATCTCGTCGCGATGGAAACTGGATATTCTCGCATTGCAAGGCCTGGGAATGAGTGGGCGGAGCCAGCCGTCGGCCGGGCGGCACGATTCCGCGCCCGCGCTTTTATACGGGCGCCCTCTACCGCGATTTAGGAGGAACGCACCCGAAATTATCATTCCTTCTAGAAAGATAAGAAATGATGACTTCGATCGAGTTTCGGTAGCCTCTGTTCCGTTCGATAGACGCTAGAGAGACTTAGAGCGCGAGCCGCTACGTGAACGTACCTAGGTTATTCACTAGCTTCAGTGCTCGTCACTTTCGCTTAGGTTAGCCTCCTAAATGGCTTGCGGTCCGCATCACGACCTGTATAAAAGCAATCGTAACTTCTTTGTTGTTGTTTAACGTATTTATTACTATGAAAATGAGTGATTTTTTAATGAGTAATTTATTTGTAAAACGATAGTTATATCGACCTGTACAGATTGTAAAGTTGAGTTTCGCTTGTGGCTAGTACTAGATTAAATACTTTGAAACGCTTGTAAGACAAGTGCACAAAGTGTAAGAAAATTGATTCCTTATAGTGGAATAAGCAATACTTGGCTGAATTGTGAGGGGAGGTTCGGTCATATCGGAGTTTGGGGTCGCTAGGGGTCGACTGCGGCCCTCGTCAGCCTATAAAGGGCCTTGTACACGACCAACGGTTTTGCGGCAAGATACACATTGTCGAAAATGTTTCGGCAATTCACACAATATTCCAAACAATGCTAATCGGGCTCAGTATAATAAACTTACAGTGTTTTTTTCGGCCAGTTTGATTCACGCCTGGAAAGTCCAAAACAAACTGGGAAACACAATCGATTTATCAATTTGTGTATCACATCTGACTAGTCAAAAGAGACCGACTAAGATAATTTTATAGGCACTGATGCGACACCAAAGTTGAAAAATATTGCCGAAAAAGTGTTGGTCGTTTGCAAGCTTATGGTCTTAGTTGGTGAACGGACAAATGTTTAAGACAAGTTTAAATTCCCCGCTTCCGCGCGCGTTTGTCGCGCGAGCTAACATAGACTTAATTAGGTATAGAAGTCTCTAAGATGCTGACTTTGGGCGCACACAAATTAAGATAAGCGTCTACGATGTCCAAGTTGGTCGACCGTTCTAATATTGTTTAATATTGTAATGTGTCAAAGCATCGATTGCAGTTTGTGATTCTTAACTAATGTAGGCCGGTTTTGATAGGACCGCTTAGTGCTCCACGTGTCCGTCGTTTGGCGAATGCGGGTCCTTAATTAGTATGTTTAAGGTCCATTTTTGGGTGTTTCTTAAATCTAGGATTAGTCTAACTTTATCCTAATGACGTGGTGAACGCAGTGGGTCCCTGATTCAATTCGTGGTAGAGTCAATTTAGGCAATGATGATGTGTTCGTAATGGAAGGCTGGGTGATGTGAAATTCCCCTTGGATTTACGAGGCGTATATGGACGTTAAGTCTCCCAAGTATTTTCAGTCGTTATATTTATTAACACTGTCAGATAATTAATACAAAGTTATGTTAATCCTAAATTGAAACAAACCACAAGTGGGCCTGGAACGTATCGATTGGTAGGACCCGCCACCGCGTCTCCAACGGAATACTGACCTGGTGAAACATTAGCTTAGTTATAGCGAGGGTTCAATCGTCGAAGTCCTCGAGAGATAATTATACAAGTAAGTGAAAAACAATGCAATGACGTTAGTTTCACCACAACCCCGAATCTTTTGATCCGGGCTATGTACAAATTATGTTAAGTTTTCAATAAACTACGATAAATTTGGTGAAACTAGCATTAAGAGTAGTACATACGATACGAATGCAGTTTATAAAATGATATTGCCAAATACTGTTACGTTACGGCTAAGACGATGAAACCTGTAACTCTAGAAGTCACAATTTTAGGTAGAGTGTTCGAGATTAGAAGTTTATTTATTGTCCAGTTCGTTGCTTTTAATAAAAATTAATGATAATAATAAACGCGAGTCGACGCTGACGTTGTTTGATGTAGTTTTACATTAAAATTGCGAAATTATTTCCGTGAAATTGGTTACAGTTTAATTGTAAGAGGTTTTTGTTAATAAGGTTGGTTATTTTGAATTAATTTATTCGGAAATATTAAACTTATGTACACTTAGGAGTCAACGTTTCCCCGGAAAGTACACAATGTGGTCGATTCTGACATTGTTCACTGTGTTTTAAAGTATATTTATCTCTTTTCTTACCTACTGAATGAAAAAGGCCAAGAGTATTTAATAGGGAACTTAATCCACGCTGCTCAAAACAAAAACTACTTACGAAAACGTAAGTTAATTTACTTTGAAAGTATAACCTTGTCCCTTTTCATTCGCGAAAGAAAAAGAGAGATGGTGGACATGTTGGATAGGCCCGATAGGCCGTTGTTTCATCTTTCCATTGTTTTTATTTACATTGTTAAAAATGCAGAACATGGAAGTCACACATGTAATGTAATTGTTAAAGACTATACAAATGTATGACATATGGGCGTATTTTTTAAGAATGCACATCGCATTTGTGCAATTTAGTATGCGAAATGATATTCTATTGCTTGAAAAATACGTCTCATGTTTATATTCACGCTTCGGAGCTTTTTGAGTGAAGTAACATTCCATATATCCTTGAAAACTGGCATAGACCTAGATTATAAGGCTAGTGAGTCTTTGGGGAATGAAAATCTATCTTTGTTAATGATTTAGATGACACTATACGTGTGGCTATAATTCAGAAGAAACTTCATTCCCTTTTTATAGCAAAACACGAATTGCTCCGAAGTACCAACTTAACGTTACCTACTTATTATCGCCTGCCTACTTGTCATTATTGTGTTGATTATTAAGTGCTATCACCGGCAGGTCATTATGTACTACCTACAGTTAGCGTCATAGTTTGTGAAACCTAAACAGTTCGCAATACGTCTTTGTTACAATTGGAATAAGGTTGTATCAACTTTTTGGCTACTTTGGGTGTCATGAACTATTTGATGCTGACTGTACCACGTAATATCTAATTTCCCCAATGGATATTGAATTTGGTCTTTAGTCTAAGTTTCAAATGGTTCTAAAAATTGAGGAATTAGATATTCTGTGGTAGGTTCTGTGCTGACGGTATTATTGCTATTTTTAGATTATCCACTGAATGTAACTGAAATTGATACATTTTGTACTATTTTTTTATACATTGTGTTTGTAGTACATTTAAATGAGGGAACTAATGAATCATCGGAACAATTTACGAAATTGTTTATTTTTATGTATCTTATTAATGTTTACTGTGTTTTTAATCCAGCATTATTTTGAAGAGCTATCGAACTGTAACATTATGCCTGTGGTATTTATTTCGCCAAGTACATGTTTATTATTTTGTACAAAACATATTTATTTGATTAGCCCTTCAGTTACAAACAACAAGTCTTCTATTATTACTTGGCATTTATTTTTTAATGATGTTTTTCTGCATTTAATAAAAGTAACATGGTTGATCTTGTTCTAGAACGAACTAGCGGTTAACAGTTCCATATGCAATACATATTTTTAAAGAGTACATATTATATATTTTTGTGAACAACGTTTTGTGGTTACAATTCCAGAACAAATAACTATGAAATACCAGACGTGCATGTTATTTACGATCTAAAAAGTGGAAAATATTCTTGCAATCATTAATTTGTATTTTCTGGGCAAATAAAGGGTTAATACGTATATCAGTTATTTTGTTTCATTTCCCTCTTTCCTATAATAATTTGTAAACCCCATAGAAGTAATATAAGGATAGTCGCGGGGTTACACTTACCGCCTCAATGCATCGCCAACGAGAACCACCCAATATGAACCAGGCCTTAGTTCCTTGCTTGATTGAAAAGGATGTATACTGTATACCTATACTATAACTGGTTCTATTTCTTGTACCTAGTAAGAGTAAAAACCCACAGCAGGGACAAAAAGATAGTTGGCAATTTATAGTCCATGGGATTTAGAGTAGGCGCACACCGTTGATTTTTCGTCGGCCGATAGTTTAGTCGAGCTGTTGATCAGTGCGCACACTACGCCGATTCGATTTGGCCGATTCTTCATACAAAATCGGGCACAACTATCGGCCAACTAAAAATCAACGGTGTGCGCCTACTCTTAGGCTGCGTTTCCACAAGAGATGTGAGGATGCGATGCGAAGCTGTGAAATGTGTCGATGGGGGTGCGGTGTAGTGGATAAATATGCAGTAGGCGCAAACCTCGTAACTCTGGTGGAAACTCAGCTTTATTTTTGGCTGCCCCATCCACGGTTTCCAACCCCAGGCCCAAATTCCCAATCCCAAACTCTCAGAGGCAGCAGCAGGCAAATTCATTGTCGTAGTCGTAAATCGTAATACCGGAAAGTGTTGTTGAAAAAAAAATCGTTTTACCGTATCGGTAAGACGGTAACAAAACCGGTACTGCAAGCACTACTAAATTCATTGCCATGAAAAAAAAACGTAAATCAGCTGACGTTTGTATTTATTGCAGTTGTCACTTGTCAAACTGACTCACATGACATTGACATTAGAAAAGTTGTAATTTTTTGCAACTTGCTGTTCTGTATTTGTGTATTTGTTTTATAAAAATAATCTAAAATGGAGTTTATCGACAATGATGTAAGGCAGTGGGATGCTAACGAGGTGAAGGAACAATTTGGAGACAGCCTGACGCTTCTACCATCGAACGACAACATAAAGGAGCTGCAAACCATACTTCGAGACAAGTAAGGTTACAATTCATTACACTTGTTACGAGTCTCTTTTCTGCTTTATTTGTTGTAATAATACAATATCAACTATCATGTTAAATGGATACACGAGTTTGAACATTAAATTGTAGTTGTGGCTTTCAGTACTGTGAGAAAAAATCTTTTGAACACATGTTCGTCTATATTTAGAAACAAACCTCTGAACACATTTTGAAATAATTAAAATTTACTTTCTAATAGACTTTTGCTTCTACTCGATTGTCTGATATGATAGATTATTAAATACATTATAGGGTCATTTACTATGTCCAATTGATACAAAGTTTGTACTATTAGTATTCGTAGTTATGCGCCACATAATAAAAGATGATGATTATTTCAAAATATTTTTACTATCATTGGACGATGCGCTGTAACTACTGCTGCAACACAGTTTTATTTCTAGTGCAGAGGGTAGTTGTCAATCTTGCCCACCTAATGTACTTTCATTTTTAACATTTACCTTCTATAACATCACAATTGACAAAGCTCATATTGTTTCTTAAATATTTAGCAAATATAATCAATCAGAATAAACATAATTTATTGGGTCATTGTTTGTTTTTCTTTAGATTATTAAAGTTCTAAAAGAGTTAAGATTACTTGTAATCTGCTCCAGAAACACCTCCAGAAGTGACTTCAAATTCTATGCTGACCGGTTGATCCGTCTGGTGATTGAAGAAAGCCTAAACAAGTTGCCTTTCACGGACTGTGAAGTGATCACTCCTACTGGGGCTCTCTATAAAGGGCTCAAGTATGGCGCTGGCAATTGTGGTGTGTCCATCGTTAGATCCGGAGAAGCTATGGAACAGGTAAAAAAATTGCCAACGAGTAGTGTGTCTGTAAGATAATTCCTCAAAAAATATTTGAAACACTATAAATGAACAAGTTGGATCATAGTTGATTGTCATTCATAGTCAATATGCATTATGCACATTCATGTTTAGTGTTCAAATTGCTCAAAAATAATGAGTCTTCACTCAGCTTGTGTAAAAGAGGGCATTGCCAAGCTATAAGACTTACCAGGTTAATAATTATTTATTTAGAACTTACATGCACATAACATTGTACATAAGGTGGACTTAATGCCAGTCGGCATTCTCTTCCAATCAACCTTAGGGTCAAATTATACCATTCTAATTTTTGATAATCTTGTGTTGTGCAATATAAGATTAATCAATTTACTTGTACGTCTATTTTTGAATTTTTAAATAAACAACTTGAAAAAATCGAACTGCCTAAAGCAAGACTCGAACCCACGACCTTTACGCTAGTTGTTAATTTAAAAAAATAGTTTGAGAAGCAACTCAATTTACTAATAATTAATAAATAATAATGGTTTATTTTTGAAGTGTGTAGTATAGAACTATCTGTGTATTCATTTGTTAATTTCTGTCAGCTGTTTGGTGTAGTGGTTCAGAACGGACTACTATGCCGAGAGGTCCCGGGTCGATTCCCGGGCAGAAATTGAAATTATGAATTTTAGTTTCTGTGACGGGTCTGGGTGTTTTCTAGTGTTTTCGTTGTCTAGTAGGGTAAGGTGGGGCACAATGTTACACGGGGTACAATGTTACAATGCATATTTCTCCGTCCCTTTCTATTAGTTGTATGATGTTCAGCGGCTCAGTTCAGCAGCTCTTATGAGCTTGACAAACGTGTATACCAACATCATACAACTTATAGAAAGGGACGGAGAAATATGCATTGTAACATTGTACCCCATGTAACATTGTGCCCCACCTTACCTTACCCTATCCATAGTACAAGCTTTGCTTAGTTTGGGGCTAGCGGCGCAGTGTAAAATGTCCAAGGATATTTATTATTTATTTAATTGCAACCTGCAGGGGCTCCGCGACTGCTGTCGTTCGATTCGTATCGGCAAGATCCTGGTGGAGAGCGACACGGACACGCACGAGGCACACGTGGTGTACGCCAAGTTCCCCGAGGATATAGCAAGAAGACAGGTCCTGCTTATGTACCCCATCATGTCTACAGGGAACACCGTTAAACAGGTAAGTTATTTGGAGTTCTTTCCAATTATCTTATTTAGGAGCAACCTTCATTGGTAAAAAAAGAAAAAAACGGGCTCAGTCATTCTTCTAAATCTGTTTATCTGTATTAAGTTAATCAAATGTCTTCATTTGTCGTTTTCATAGCAACTGTGTCAGTCAGGTGTCAGCCTCGTTACCTCCTTTGGTTTCTTTTACGTTAGAGTAGTTTACTTGTTATTTTTGAGTAGTTAACACTGAAGTTGAAGTAACTTATTTATGACCCTTGGCAAACAATATTCGGAGTTTTATGTAGACACGAAGTTCATGTTACCTGTCTAGTACACTGCTTTCGAGGTTTATGCAAAAGTTTCTCTCAGAAAGGCCTACATTCTATTAAGAATTAATTTTAAAAATACATAGTATGTGCAAAGTGCAAGTGCATCCTTGCTCATGACAGTTTATCTACTTTCCAGGCAGTAAACGTCCTAACCCAGCACGGAGTCAAAGAAGAGCGCATCATCCTTTCCAACCTATTCTGCACACCCGCCGCCGTCCAAGCAGTCGTAGACTACGTGCCTAAGATGAAGATCCTCACGGCTGAACTGCATCCCGTAGCGCCCAACCACTTCGGACAGAAGTACTTTGGGACGGACTGATACGATGACGAGTTTGAGGGGTAAGGTAGCTGTAAGGAGTGGTTGGGGTTCTGAAGCGCATAAGTCTTACCTATTTTTATTTTATTTGTGTTGAGCGGCTATTCTAGTTCAATAAAGTCCTAGTATCACTGCGACCGTTATCGATCTATTGTGATCGCCGCTGTTTTCCTTACAGTTCGCCTCCGAGTCCTGCATCCAATAGGAAGTGCAGTATCTTTTGGGGGGCGATATGTTTTACATCTTGTGGGCTTAGGATGTGTTTGCTCAGGTGTAAGCTCCGCTTGCGCATCAGAGGTCCGCAGTCCGTGAGAATGTGTAGTGGCGTTTCATCTGCCTCTTTACACATCCTGCACGTTCTTGTTTCGGACAGTCCCATAGTGGACAAGTGCTTGTTTAAGCTGCAGTGTCCAGTCTTATCTAAGTCTGTCGCCATAACAACAATGTTAACAGCATTGTTGTGTTCCGCAGTTAGAGGTAAGATAGCCAGTTCCTCTGTGGTTTTTTAATTATTTTTTTTGACAATGAACAGTCATGATATTTGTCACTTGTAAGATCAATTCTCTTTTTTTAACATGAAAATAATAAATTGCATAACACTGCATTCTATCATAGTAAAAAAATAGTTTCTCAAATGATTTTAAAAAATTATGGGCAAATATTAATATCATAACTTTCAATTTTTAAGGAAGAGTACATGAGTATATGCTTCAGAACCCAAACCACTGTATTTATATGATAAATCTGTTATATACAAAGCTGTACATACTATATGTGAATCATTGGTTGGTACATTAAGCTGTATCTCATCACAACGTACACAGTTAGAGTTAAAATCAAGAATGTATAGTCCACTTACTTTTGAAATTTTAAAATAATCAAGTTGCATTCAAAGATAGATGTGAAATAACATACTGATCTTCTTCCTCGCAGAAAGGTTCCATATTAGCCTAGGCGCAGACCACCGAATTTTAGTTGGCCGATAGTTGAATCGATTTCCAATTTGTATGAAGAATCGCCCGATACCAAATCGGTGTAGTGTGCGCACTTCCATACATTGTTCATACTGATCAACAGCCCGACCCAACTATCGGCCGACTAAAAATCGGTGGTCTGTGCCTGCCTAGGCAAACAAATGGCCCATAAGCCTTTATGGGCCATTTGTTTAGCTTTAGGTTATTACCAAGTCTATTGGCGACTGTAGTAAACTATACAGTTTCTGTATTCAGCTCTATCAGTTTCTGAAAGGACTCGGAAGTTTGTAAATTTAAATTTTCAATATGGACACACATCGCCATAAAAAAACAATTACAGGTCTTGGAAATATTTCATAATCAGATCGTATCCATAAATATTAGTTTTTAGCAAAATTTTAAAGAGGCTTTTTATGTACTTAAACTTGGCTTAAATCATGCACCTACTTAAAATTGCACAACAAGTGGCCTGTGTATACCTTGTAGATTTGTAAATTATATTGACGTATTAAAAATTTAATCTCTTAAGCGTAAGTTACGATTATGATAAGAAAATGTGATGAAGTTAATCTTCGATTTGATAAATAGTTGTAAGTAAAGAATTTGTATGAGAAAAATATTTATTGCTTGCTTTTGAAAAAACCTCAATAAATATATTAGAAACTTTATATTTGGTTTTCATTATGAATAGATATAGGGGTTTATAATTAAAATAATAACGAACAATTCAGTTATTTTGAATCATTTATTTCAGTTTCATAGTTTACATTCTATGGGTAGATAGATACAAAGATTTAATTAGATCAGATCACACAGCTAAGCAATTTAAATGTGTACACATTATTATAAATTAATATTATTCAACATTCGAATAATTTAACCCTTAACAGTAACCCTTAAGTGTTCCCCAGGTTGGTGGTCGGTCGCTCGACGCAGGTGTCACTATGCTAACATTAAAATGTAAAAATATCGATAACATTCAATTACATTATTGTAATACAAGTGATGCCTATTCGAGAACAAAAATACTTTATATTATTAATTTTTATTAGCAAAAACTAGATGACTCGCGTCACTTAAGTAAGTGTTAGAGTGACGCCGGCCCGACAGGCGGCCTGGCGGGCCGGCGGCAATAATAAGTGCGTCCTCCCGTTATAATAAATACTTAAACATACATTAATTACTCTGTCAATAGTATTCTTAAAAACTATGTTACGCATTTTAACAATGACAAGCACTTAATACATTCCATTCGGAAATGTCTAATATAAAATCAAGAATCTGGCAACACCAGAAGATAAGGATCTAAGAAGATATAGTATTATACATTCAAGTTATGCTTCCTACCCTTGAAATTGACTTAGATATGTTATTAAGGCATCGTGTGAATCGCACTAGGTAAATTGACAATATAATCTAAATGACTAATACAACAGCCAAAGCGAAACTATATGGCATTAGCATGAATAGGAGATATCAATAATTTAATAAATAAAGTGGATGAAATCACCGCGCGGTATTAGTGACAATATCTCAAACTAGACAGTCAAAATATATAAACACCTTAAGTAAAGTTCAGTAGAAAAGCGAAATTAATACTTAATACATATTTTGTGCATCCACATTTTTTTTGTTATTTTTTAGATTTTTTGTATAAAAAATATCGTCAACAACGCTTCTAAGTAACAAATAACTAAGGGTCGGCCGTACGGGCGTTGCTCGACGGTTGCTTTAACGTGCACCAGTCTCGGGCTTTAGCGACTATCGGTAGGATGGTGTTTTCGCTGCACAATCACAAAAATCTTGGTCAGTCACAATTCGAATGGGATGGAGACGTGACGCGGTCGGGTTTAGTTGCGTGATAGAAGAAAACAAATGACTATTCAGATGATTCGTTTCGTGCGATCGTCATTTGTCACCCCGCTGGCACAATCGGGGGTGGTAAATAATACAGACACAGAGCGGTCCGAGAGAGGCAAGCGTTAGCAAGCGTGCGTCTGGAGTATTTACATGAGCTTCTGTTTGGCGCACTCGGGGCAGATGATGTCCTGGCCGTCGGTGATGAAGCCCTTGCCCACGAGAGAGGTCTTGCACTGCGCGCAGATGAAGCAGTCGTTGTGCCAGTGGCGGTCCTCGAACGAGATGAAGCGCGTGCCGCCGATGCCTGGAAACAAAGTTTTATTGGTTACAAATGGTAACTGTCACCCTGTTCTTGGGTTGAAATTGAGACTATTATCATTGGTCTGTTATGGGAGGTCATAAATTATACATTTTCGAGTATTAAACGTCATTATTAAGCAAGGAAGTATGTATTAAGATAGGGATAAGCATTGGAATCTTCAATCTAAAAATATGACGAACCTTTTACATTTTTGGGACTTGGTAAATTAAGGCTTTACACCTAGCATAGGCTGTTATTGTCAGCTTAGGCATATACATAAGATATACGATATTCATAATTCATAGGCCCAGTAATCATTACTGGATCACATCATCACATGTCGCAAGAAGTCACATGTCCGTAGACTTGTATAGAATAACTAGTGGATCCGAGAGCCCGAGAGTAGAATTTTCTGGAAAGACCTATTTCTAACTCACCAGTGATGGGCTTGGTGCAGGAGGTGCACCGCTTGGCGAACAGCTCGCCGAAGCAGTCGGCGCAGTAGGGCTTCTCGTCGCGCGACGTGAACCGCTGTTCTTTGGACCCAAGAGTCCGTACTCTTTTCTCCATTTATCTTACATAACCTTAGTCTATTTCCCACTCACCAGTGATGGGCTTAGTGCAGGAGGTGCACTGCTTGGCGAACAGCTCGCCGAAGCAAGCCACGCAGTATGGTTACTCGTCGCGTGACGTGAACCGCTGTTCTTTGGACCCAAGAGTCCGTACTCTTTTCTCCATTTATCTTACATAACCTTAGTCTATTTCCCACTCACCAGTGATGGGCTTAGTGCAGGAGGTGCACTGCTTGGCGAACAGCTCGCCGAAGCAAGCCACGCAGTATGGTTACTCGTCGCGTGACGTGAACCGCTGTTCTTTGGATCCAAGAGTCCGTACTCTTTTCTAGAATTATCTTACATAACCGTAGTCTATTTCCCATTCACCAGTAATAGGCTTGGTGCAAGTGGTGCATAGCTTAGCGAACAGTTCGTCGAAGCAATCCACGCAGTATGGTTACTCTTCGCACGACGTGAACCAACGTTCTTTGGTCCCAAGAGTCCGTAACTTAGCTGGAATAAAATAAGTTTGAACTCACCAGTAATTGGCTTGGTGCAGGAGGTGCACCGCTTGGCGAACAGCTCGCCGAAGCAGTCGGCGCAGTAGGGCTTCTCGTCGCGTGACGTGAACATTCGTCGTTCAAAGACTTAAGAGTTCTTGGATCCAAAGACTCAAGAGTCCATAAATTCACTTAGAGTTATCTTAGTTTGAACTTACCAGTGATGGGCTTGGTGCATGAGGTGCACCGCTTGGCGAACAACTCGCCGAAGCAGTCGGCGCAGTAGGGCTTCTCGTCGCGCGACGTGAACCGCTGGCCGGCCAGCGACGTGTTGCAGTTGGTGCACGTGAAGCACTCGCGGTGCCACGGCTCGTTCTTGTACGTGACGCCGCCTTGCGTGATGATCTGGAATTCAAGTTATAAAGGATAAATATTTTCTGTAAATAGGCTTTTAAACAACTCTTTTACACATCCCAATATTAGTTTAACCTTCCCTTCTATGATCTGAGGTTTAACCCTACCGATTACTTATTCTGGAAAAGTGAATCAGAACTGAGAGGAGCAACGCAAGAAACTCCATCACCTTCGCTAGCCAGGAATGAGATGCGAGGGTCAGTAGCCATAGCTTTAAGAGTTGATTTGTGTATCATATTATATGTACCTAATACTAGCGGCCGCCCGCGACTTCGTACGCGTGGATCCCGTTTTACCCCCTTTTCCCGAATTTTCTTTGCTATAAACCTCACGGAGCCCGAGACCTTTCCAACGAATGCAAAACCGTGGAAATCGGTTCGTGCGTTCTGGAGTTATAGCGTCAGGGAGGAAAACCCGACTTATTTTTATATAGTAGATTAACAAATCTTACTATACTAATTGTAAACCCGTTTACAAAATAATGTAAACCTATCCATGAACTCCGTCGACCGAAGGTGAATGCCATTTGCATTTGCAAATGTTTGGTGAAGATATATTTTTTTTAAATCAAAGATGATGTTTGATTTGTAGCTCTACAAAGTATTAATTTGAGTAATGACGTAAACGCATGTTCTATCACTTATTTAACTTATTACAATCGGCATGGTGAAAAATGACAATTTCAGTAAAAAATAATAAAAAGTTGTTAGTGGGAGTGCAATAGATTTTCTAAACACTTATTTCAGTCGTATATTCAATAAGGTGGTACTATGTAGAGATCCGCGATAGATCGAGACTGATAAATGTTAAGAATCAAAGTAGGCAGTAGTTGCTGATATAATAGCATCACCAAAATAAAGTGAAAAGATTTTTAATTACCTTGTTGCACTTGACGCAGCGGGTGGCGAACTTGTCCTCATAACAGCCGGCGCAGTAGATCTCCTGCTCACGGGGGATGAAGCTCTTGGTGCCAATGGGGTTCTTGCAGACTACGCAGCAGAAGCACTTCTCGTGCCACTGCCGGGTCTTGTACTCCATCTTCTTGGTGCCTGTTGGAGAAGGAAAATAGCTTTTAGTTTAATGGCTTTAAGTCAGGTTTTTCTACTTTTAAGATATTAGACAATACAGGTTCAGTTCATCACGAGTTGAAAACCAGTGGAATAAAAATCGAGAAAAGAGGACTAACGGCCGAATACTGAAACGCCATTTAAATTATTTGAGGGCTTCTCAAATAATGCAGCTCCTAAACTCACATTTCACATACCTACTCAAAACAATAAGCCCTTCAGTTGAGTGAAAAATTTGAGTAGTGTTTCAGTATTCGGCATAGGTACTGATATCAATTTAGCAGTGATCTGAGGTAACTTTTTGACTGTTTTTTGTTTCTAGCTTCATAATTCGACATCCCATTCTCATACGATCGCAAGTGTGAAGACTTCCAATCCGTGGTAATGGTAAAAATATAGCTTGTATCAAGTAAGTAGGTACGTGTATTAAAGAAAGTTTGATAAGGATTGCAGATATTCAGTAGTAAATACAGGTCTTTGTGCACCTACGCTCGAATCTTCATACCGTAAGTAAGTATGAATTCTATAGTAATCTCATTCATATGAAACCGTTCGGACAGATTTTAAATGGAGGTTGACTCCTACACGCTTCGTCTGGTGATTTTGTACCGTGGGTTTGGACGATAAGTAGGCAGGTACCATGTTTTTTCATAGTAAACATCGAATAACTAAGCTAAGTCTAAGATGACACATGATTTCAATAATTTATTTATAAGCACCTTGTTCTATTTGATAACTTGCTTTTGCGAATCATCATCATCATCATCGATACTTATGGAATTAATTAATCATTAAGAAGAGCTATGAACATAAACACCTAAGATGGCGCAATCATTAAAATAAAATCTCTAAATCTTAAGATTCGTTCCGATGTTCATTAATGATAAGTTTTTTGTCGAATTCAAAAAAGTTTCTATGATGTCATGATGCTGATGTAATTTATAAGGTTGTAAATATACGACCTACCTATGTTATTAAATATTTATTGGGCATAATTAAAAAATCGTGTTTTTGTAAATTATTTGACTACTTTCTAAGTTTATTGCAAGTAATTTGTGGGTGTCATGTGAAGGTAAGCCAGACTACACCTCGAGGTTCACTATCTGCGGTTTGCGGATATAATAACAACAACAGACGGACGGACAACTGCTTTTTAAATCCTATATTGCAATGTAATACAATACATTTTGCTCTACTTTTTGTTTAGGTAAGTACGTAGGTAGGTACAGTAGAGATATCATCAATTTCCGGAAGACCAGCCAGCCCCCTAGACAAGTGGCAAAACGTTACAGCTGTAATGTCAAAAGACGGTCGAAAGGCTCTTAGTTACATCGCTCCGTGAACGGATTCGATTGTCGATTCGATCAAAAAGTGACACTTGTCTAGCTAAACCTACAGCATAACTTTTTGTGGCTACAGTATAATAACTATAATATTCTTGCCTATCGGCATATTGCAAGCGTAAAAAACAATAGTCACAAAAATTGCGACCTTCAATAGTGCATTAATGCCTATGCTCTACAAATAACGCCCGTGTGCAAAAGCAATAACTCCTATTCCGTGTGCGATTCCCAAACGTTATCTATTGCAGGTGATAGCTCACTCAAACTGCACATATACAGGCTGTTACGATTTTCGATGCTATAAATTGCATGAATATCTAGCGTGAGACCGCGACTACGTCCTTGAGGCATCCCATTGCATGTGACATTGGCAGGATATTTGAGCGATGCACGCGAGACAATGCATCGATCAAGGTTCATCGAACTATTAAGATCGATTGCCAGATGTTCTTGGCTCTGTTTCTTGTATTCTTGGTAGTATAAAAGCCAATTTTCTATGCAATCTAAGGCACAAGTAAGTATCCATGGGTTACTTAAAGTACATACTACATTGGTTACCAATTGCAAAACGTACTGTTCTGACACAGGAATTCCGTTTGAATGGTTTTCGCTCCTTTTAAAGTCTGTCTGTTATAACAGCTAGAACATAAGTTTGCAATAAGTAAAACTTGACAGTTATAAATTTTTACTACTGCTTAGCTGTGTAATGACTCTATTACGACTTATTTGTCTAGCTCTGGAAGCTATAAAGTTAATGACGAAACATTTATTATCTGAAAACAACTTCTTTAGTATTTTTATGGATTGCAACTTTGCAACCAAGACCATTAATGTAGTACAGTTATTGTAGTGACAATCGTACGCGTTAACAGTAAAATCCCTATTGGGATTCAGTGGCTCAGTGCAGTGTAGAATAGAAATCTTTAGAACATCGTCTACCTTTAGAACAAACGTAAGTGCTCTATCTCTTCATTTGAGAATGTTTAATTTCAAACTACCACATTACACTATTCAACTTATACTCGTATGTAGGTGTCCGTCTGGTTCCACAATACTTCTGTTTGCGGATATCCGACGTAACCTTCAGAACAAAATCGCGAGCGTTCCGTTTCGGGCTATACCTCATTCCTATAGTGATCCGCATAAAGCGCGTAACTCTTGATGGCAGATACGGAATTTATCAGTGAACGATCTCTGATACTTTCGGTGTTACCGGTCACGCGATATTTCACTACTTTAGGCTCTACGCGTTGAAAGGAATGGAGAATTATAGGAAACTATACAATTTATATGACTGAAACTTTTTCATTTTTAAGTGCCTTTAAACTTCTAGTTAATTGAACTACTTAATTCGACAAACAAATGGATTTGGGATTAAATAAAAATAAGCTCAGTGACTTGTTCTGTTTGGTACCTCCTTTGGTAGGTAGTATTTACATAAGTAATAGAATGTAGGTTGGATTAATTGTAACTCTACCAATGTGTCACATGTAAAAAGTCCGTTAATTATATTGTGAGGTGTGCCATATCTGCCATTCTTCTTCGATCTGACAACGAAAAACTAACTTCAGTTTTCCCATTAAAGTTTACTAGCAATGTCCCTTGTCTAGCGATATTGCTTCTTATAACCCATGGTAAAAGATCTATTTTCTGTCGACAACCGCTTGACCGCTCGAACAATAGTTTCTGAAGTTTCCCCACGACAAATCGTTAGTTTGACAAAGTTTTAATGTAGGTATTTTGTTTTCCATAATGATGATTGTTTTTGTTTTTGCACCGAATTCGGTTGCCATCATCATCAGGGGAGATCGTGACTCACAGGCGTTAGATGTTAGGTGTAGTTTGTACCAATAAAAACTGTAAATTTTTGTAATAACACCGTTAATCGTTACTGAGCTATTAATTAATGCACAATATTATAGTTTTCTAGACCCGGTTTCCACCAAGATGGAGCGAAGTGGTGAAATGCTTTGAAAAACCAATCACATGTCATTCAAATTCGCGTGGCAGGTAACCTATGCGCTGGACCGACCAAGTGAAATCGGCAGTGGGAGACGGCGTATGTGACTGCACCAGACAGTCTGCCAACAGAGAGAGATGGAGGGAGATCGTGCGGAGAGTTGTACCCGCCTCTACAACCGATGTGAACAACGCCTCAACGTGACCACGACCGCTCTGTCAAGAGCGAAAAGGAATAAGAAGAGTCATTCAGATTGAATGAAATTGACAGAATTAAATCTGATTGGTTTTTTAAAACATTTCTCCGCTTCGCCTTTGTGGAAACTGGGCCTAAAGCAGTCTCCGCGGTGAATAAGTGCGTATTTTGTAAAATAAATGTATACCTACATAAATAAATGCGCTTAAGAGCTCAAACAGTAGTTTATTAGAAGATTTTCATCATCAATAGGCAGTTTCTATTAGCACATAAAAGTAATGTGGATGAGGGTTTTCAAGACCGACAAGTCAAAGCAAGGTCTGCAGACAATAAGCAGTTGGACATAAATCTTTATTTGCCGCGGAAACTCACCGGCATTGACGACTTCAGTACCTACCTGAATATGCGATTTGATACGATTCAAGCGTAATAGGCATCGCTAATGTTAACCAAAATTATCCCCGGTATTTCAGCCAGTCATACTTTATGTTCAACGACAAGTGTTTGTATCTAATTTACTTTATATTTTAAGTTACTACGTTTTGGGAAAGCGCAACACCAATAAAGTTTTCAGATGTTTCTTTTTTCATGATACAAACAATCATATCTAATTAAGCAGATGAATTTTATGACTGTAGTGGATGTTTATATTAAGGAAACACTACACTTGTATTAATTTGATCATATTTAAGTACTTAGGTTTGTTTATCCAGTCGCCATACCTAGTAAAGTTCTGTTTATTTTAGAGAAAATAAAAGAAAATTCTTCTACGTAGTATACTTATGTATATGGTTTGAGGCAAAAAATTTAACCTATTTAAATTGAATCATCATTATGGACATATTTAATAATAACTAAAGTACAGTAAATAGGGGCAACAGCCGCAAAAACAAATAAAGCTTTGAATATAAATCGCAGAACGGTTAAATCGCTCCACTTTCCATTGTTCGCGCGATATTGGTGAAAGGACTGGTTTAATTGCATTTGCGCCCACAGGGATATCTGTAGTGCCAGAAACGAAGCGACATGCTTTTCGCGTCTAACAGTTTGCGTAGACAGTGTGACAACTGTTGACGATGTCGATTCGATTACAGCTAGCCCGTGACTATGGAGACTGAGCATTTTTCTAACAAAGTCCAATATCATTAATTGAATTGACTATGAATGAAGATTTGATTAAACTTTCACCATCAATCCCTAATTTTTAAGTGACCCTATGGTTACCCTTAACACATAACAGGAATTTCGTTTTCATAGGGGTCACTTAAAATTAGGGATTGATGGTGAAAACGGGCATTAATCATCTTTGATTGCAAAGGACATTGTCAGAAACGGCCTCAGATTCCTGGGCACAGCAGTAAAGTATCAAAATTGATCTCTTACTTTTTGAATACATAAATATTAATTAGATTGTAATGGACACTTGAGGATTAGAAAATGAAATAATAAAAGTCTTTTATATGTATTCCATAATACTATGACGACATCCGGACATTTTAGGGCGTGGCCTGCTCCATGTCCTATGAAGTTCCATAATTTGTGTCGATAAAATCTATGTAAAATCGGCACAAGGCAATGCCGTACTTCATTGTTAGGAATCCACGTAATAGTGATGTTGATTGCGGTCATCATAGACAATAAGATACCGATCTTGTAAATAAAATAAATCGTCCAAATTGCTACAGTATGACTAGATTTTAATTAAAAGTTAAAAATATATTGCACGATACTACAAGAAGCTATCTAATGTGTCCAACTGGTCTAAAAGGTCATGAATAAAATAAAAAGAATTGTGATCATAATGCTGATATTGACAATGACATAAATATGGGATCATCTTTAATATATCTGTAACAGTTTCAAAATCCGATGAAAAATCCAATGCCGCTTAAAGTGAGAGAAATGTCTAAAGTTCTAATAGAATTGAAAGTTTTATTCACTCAAAATGCTTATAACAATAATTGGTAATACATTTCAAATATTAAGTACCTACCTTTATAATGTATCGATAGAACCAAAATGATGTCCTCTCAGTTTGGAAAGGGAAAACCCAGGATTGGGGGAGCGCTCCAGGCAATTTTCAGAACATTTCATAGGTGGTAGTAAATAATATTTATTTTATTATTAAAATTGAATATTTTGATATTGATAAAATTGAATATACCTTTCGATTCAAATACCGAATATTTTTCAATCGATAAAAATTATCGAGAATTGTTAATAATATTCAATTAAAAGTTGTTCAATCCCTAGTCATGCATAGACTAAGACGGTAACCATGGAGATAGTTAGTTTGGTAAGTCACGTGTTAAATGTCAAGAGTGGAAAGTAAACATAGGATTCATGTTATTTATTTACGTGCAAAATGTAAGTAAGTAAATGATAAAAGTGGAACGCCGAGCTATTTCCAAAACCCGTCCAATATTATAATACAATTTGGCTGCGACAACTACAATACAGAACATCTCCCAAATCGATGTGCATACAATATTATAATACAATACTAGTAAGTAAGAGGTTATGATAACAATATTGCTATCAATAAGTTTATAGAATTGGTCCGCCAGGAATAATTGTTCTTACATAAAGATTTGTGTCATTTAGAACCTAGAAAGTATTTTTTCGGCACTGTTGATCTAACGGCGAACAATGTATGGAGAACGAACATTGTCCTTTAGAGTATTGAGATTTTCACTGACTCTATATTTTATATCATAAGTAGGTACGTACATATACTTACCTACATATTCTTTATCACTATTTCCGTATTATCGACTTTATAGGTGAGAGGTAACTATTAACTAATTAACATCTTTGAATTTGAATGAAAAGTGAAATAATATTTGACAACAATGGGTCTCTGTTACAATGTACTCGTACATTTTAATATTATTTTAATATTATTTAATTAATTAATGTTACAAAAGTTTTTCAAACATTTATCCTACCAATACAAAACCAAGCCTATTGGTGCATTTGTAAGAAAGAGGTAGCCTCCGTGTTTGTAAGAGTCGTTGTTACTCCCACACAAAAACCGGTAGTCTCATTAAAATTAATATTGAGGTGTCGTATGATTTAATATATCAGCAAAATATACCGTTATTAACATGTGTTATTGTATTATGTTGTTTTCTCAAGACTCAGTTCTTCCTTTAATTAATGCTATTTGAGATATAAATAAGTTCAACGAAAACACTTCAAGACAAATATTAATAAACTTTGTTCCGAGTTTAATAAAACTCTCTATTATGTAGAGCGTAGTTTTTGACGTGGGTATGAATAAATAGAACATAGATAAAAGGGCTTGTATACCGTATTATTAAGCATCGGTGAATCTGACTCTATTTTTATAGCTCTATCTATATCTATTTTCGTTACGCATAGGCTTATAAATGTCAAAGTTGATATAATAATATGTTACGAGATGAGTAGATTTCAGATTATTTGGTGCAAAATACGTCTTAGTAGAGTCTGGCAATAAAAAACAACTGAATCAAGAACTGATATCGTTATACTCAATTACAAAAAGTGCTTACTGGGACGTGTAAAAGAGATTTTTATAAGCCTATTTGAAAAATAAATGAATTTTAATTTGTAGTCAATTCCAGAAGACATTATTGTTAATGAAAAAAATAATAATTTCCATATTTATTTAACTTATGTTTTGATGACTCAATTATAAGTTTTTTGCGGCCTAAAAATAGCGGTTGCTTCACATAGAACAGCCGGTTACTGTCCCGTTTCAGTGGAATATGACTAGTCACTAAGTGGACTGGATTATTTGCATATACGTGGGAGTACGTCGATGCTTCATTAGTTAATTACCATGGACCGTATATCCGCAGTCGACATACAGTAAGTAGGTAACCTTAATTCGCACAGACCATTGTTAATTCGTATAATCATCGAAAGGACATTAGTCATTGAATCATACTTGGATCTCTCTCAACAGTAATAAGTAGTAACATTTTTCTATACCACATTCTCTTACCACAGATAAGTACACATTGTGGGTTTGTGAGTGCTTACAGCAGTAGGTATCTTTAGCATCGATAGTATAGAATTAAAGTCGCTTCAAGAGTGTGTTTGCTTAGTTCTTTTAAACTACGCAATAGATTTAAATGCAGTTTTCAACAATAAGGGGAAGGCTTATTTTATGCATAATATACATTACATCAGTGCAAAGTCGGAGTGGGGCGTTGTAGATTTAAGGGTTTTAGAATCGTTTTAGGTAGATTTTCAATACAGAAAGCTTATAGAAATTGAATTAATAATACCACCTGTCGGAGTCTACTATATCTCTATGCATTATGTCACGTGCATATATCGACCACTATGTAGATGAAGGTCTAGGAAAGTTGCAGAACAGGCCTCTCAGGCTTCAAAGGATTTACACTCAAAACTTTAGAAAGCGGTTTAATTTAGTTGAAGTGCCCAGTCTATTTGTTTATCAGTCCCTACTTCCAACTGGAACCATTTCATGTTTGAGCAAAACTTGTTCATGGAGATTATTATTTGTTTAATAATTTCCGAGTTTCTCTTTGACGTAAAAGCTGTTAGTACTTTCCTAGGTCTACAGTACTACGAGTATAAGGAAGTTGATATTGGCTTAGGGGGCGTCCATAAATTACGTGAGGCTTTTAGGGGGGGGAGGGTGTCAACGAAAACCTCACTAAATCTCACGTGGGGGAGAGGGGGGGTCTCGGAAAATATCACGTAATTTTTCCCGCAAGAAATAGAGTAAAATTGGCAGAAAACTGGGTTATTGAAGTAAAAAAAAATTATTTGTTTTTGATGATAATGACAATTTATTTTAAACCGTCTAATCAAATTAAACTAAAAATGCCTCCATCTGCATTGTGAACACTAAAGATGCAGAATAAATGTCGAAATTAAGAAAATTCGAAATTAAAAAAAAACGTCATCGGCATCGCTATTGCGTAAAAAATTGGCCAAGTGCGTGTCGTGCCACGCGCAGTGTAGGGTTCCGTAGTTGTCTGTCGTTACCACAATATATTTCAGAAGCAAGCAATTACTTCATCTAAAGTCACTTTTCATATTTTCTTCTAAGGAATTTTTACTGCTTAAGAAATTGTATAATACATGAGTCAAATGACTATTACTCTTAAACTAAGTAATGTATCTTAACCGTTATAGTTTTCCTTGAAAAAATTCATCCCCGATTTACATGCAGGAGAGCTACCCTAGATTTTTTTTATGAACATTTTATTTTACCGTTTTGTCGGCGTGATTAATACATACCTTCACAAAATTACAGCTCCCCAGTACCAATAGTTTCCAAGCGAAACCTCGGACAGACAGACAGACATGTCGAAACTATAAGGGTTCAGGACTACGGAACCCTAAAAAATGACATTACATACGTATGAAAATATTATGTATTTGTAGTTAAAGTAACCAATAGTCAAATTTGACAGATGTCAAATGACAAGTGGTTAAATAACAGATTTTTTTTTATAACAATGTTTATCTTGACTTTTATTACATTTTTTAACTACATATTAGTTTACATTTTATTAATATTTAACCATTAGTAGCAAAATTTAACAATTAGTTATTTTAACTATGAATCAAAAAACTGGTCCTAGGTTGAAGCAATTGCTTGTCTTACTAAACGACGGGAAGCTATGGAACCCTGCACTGCGCGTGGCACGACATTGGGTTACTGATTTTTTCACACAGATATAGAAATTCTATATCTGTGTTTTTTCATATAAATCTAATAGACTCGAAGCATAGACATTGCAAAATAGGCATTTTATTAAATATCACGTGAGATTAGGGGGGTGGGGGAGGGGGTCAGGCAAAATCTCACCAAATCTCACCAAGGGGGGCGGGGGGGTTGAAAAATGGCCAAAATTGTCTCACGTAATTTATGGACGCCCCCTTATCTAAAAACATATAATTTTAGTTATTTTCATTCATGTAACTTTCTTTTATAGTTTCCGGTAGTTGAGATAATATCATTTTTTGTTCCGGAAAATTTAATATTGGGAAGTGACTTTTCTGAAAAGACATCCTGGTTTTAAAATCAGAAGCATGATTTGAATTCTAATCCCTTTGAAAATGATTTTCTTTTCAACTTTTCCCTTATTACCCTGCAAACTAAGGTGTAGTACACACGTCACAGTAAGTCTAGGTACATATAAGAACTATGCAGGTACATAACCTACTTAGTAAGTTTTTGCAACAGTGTAGGTGCGGCTCAGTCGAAGACGCGAAGGTCGCTCCGCGGCTGATGTCAGATGAGCCATTTAATCCATGTCACAAGAGATTAAACATCGCATTTTATATTAACAAGTATTACGGACATCTTTCAACCGGAAAAAATATGACGCATTGGTTTAAATAGTTTCGTCTATCAGGATATTATGATATACCTGAGTATTAAACTTTTAGGGATATTTTAAAGTCAAGTTGGATATTTGGGGGGCTCTCATAACCTAATAAGTAGAGTCGTAGCGGCAAAATAATAGTATGAGTAAAGGTTAACTTAATTTAAAGTTAATTTGTATTTCCAATTTGCTAATAAGTAGGTATAGTTTTAAAACAATAGTCAACTCAATTAAAATAAATCTTTGATTATTGCAACAGTTATAAGTCGTCTTTAATAATCTTTTTAAGGCTTTAAAAATAATCTTTTTAAGGCTTTAAAAAAATCCAAAAAATGACAAGCGCTGCGTCAAGGGCGCCATCTATCACTATGGGCCATGTTTGAGTAGTGAACTAATCGGGCGCCATATTTTGACACCTGCCAATTTGTAGCTGTCCGTCTGTGTATTTGTTTGGCAGACGTATTACGTAGTTAATGTAGTTCAAACACTGTGTATATTATTTGCTTTGCTCGTTTTGAGTGGGTTTGTGTGTGTTGACGCCAACACAAGCGTGTCAATGTTGTTATTGAATATGAATCGTAAGAATGGTGGAAGATTACCATACTACTTTGTAGTTTGAATAGCAAGCATTTAAAATTATTTTAAATCGAGTGTAGCAAATACATTAAAAGTCAAGTACAAATACGTATGTTTATTTTTTTATCCACAATGAGGAAGCTCTTGGCCTGTATCTCACCTGATGGTAAGTGACGATCAGGCCGAAGGTGGAAGCGAGCTTCACCCGGAATCCTCAACCACGGAGGAACTGGCTATCTTACCTCTAACTGCCGGAACACTACAATGCTGTTAACATTGTGTTATGGCGACAGACTTAGGTAAGATGGTGGTAGCTAGCCAGGCGGACTTAGAACAAGCCCCACCACCAACCAAACCGAACAGAAAAATCTGCCCCCACTGGGAATCGAACCCGGGACCTCTGCGTCTGAAGCAGGTGGTCTAACCACTAGACCACAGAGGCGGTTGAATGTTAAATGTTTCAGCCATTTCAGGCGCAAAATAATAAAACGTTTTTAAAATAAGTTACATCTTATAATTTTTTTTACCAAATAGGTAGCAAAACTACAGTACCGCTGTTAGAATAATAAAAATAATATTTAGCCTACATTTTGCCGCGGATGACCTAATAAATTTCAATTTACAATGTCTCAGCTAAACGAAGGAACGAATCATTTTTCATAGCGAAATGAACACAGAACATTGCATTGCCATCGCTCGTTTACGTAAACGGTAATAACGTGGAATTGAAACGAGCCGCACGCAAATCACCGATTTCTAGAAAGTTCAGATAAAAGACAGTAAAAGAATGGATCAAATCAAATCCAATCAAAATCTTTATACAATACTAGCGAGCGCCCGCGACTTCGTACGCGTAAACCCCATTTTACCCACTTAAGGTAAATTTTGCAAAATCCCGTCTTTGTGAGCACCTATGTTCTAAAAGGAACCCCCATGCAAAATTCGAGACTCCTAGCACTTGTAGTTTCTGAGATTTCATGGATGAGTGAGCGAGTGAGTCAGTCAGTCAGTCAGTGACCTTTCGCAGATGACACTAATGCACGTAGACGTACCAATTATAGCTTGCCCTATCACCACTTTGGGACAACATCGGCAGATGCTGAGAAGTCAGAAGATACTTAATTAATAGAAAAGTTCGGATTAGACACAATCCGTATTAATTATACTGAGCTCTATGGCCATAGAGCAATGTCGCTATCAATCAAATGAAGATAATAAATTAATTCCGCTTGGCCTACCTAGAAATGGCAAATAGGTAAGAAAAGTAGGTGAGCAATGCATGTGGGCGAGTATTTTTAGATCGATTAGTTATCTGTCTCTATCAAAGATCCTAGATAGGTATCTATCGGTTCCGTTCTTTTTCTTCTTGTCGTGTCGACAACAAACCTGTATAGTGTCAGCCCAAAACTCAGCTACAAGATTGGCGTTGTCAGTATATTGCTATTAAAAACGAAAGTTACAAAGTATGAATATTTTAGTCCCCCTTGTTCCAAAGCAAACGCTCTGTAATGGCAATAAAGAAAAATTATTAATTAATAATTTTCCCAACAACAATTGGGCGGGAAACGTTATCTGTCACGTGTGCCGGCTGTATGCTGCACCACGTGTGCGAACACTCGGACTCGGTGGATTTTCAACGCATTGTTCCTTGATGCATTGGCAGCGTGAAAAAGTAAAATGTTATTTTTTGCGTTCCATTTTTGAAGAGTTCAAATTCGAAAGTTTTTTTCCTTATCAAAAAGGATACATTAAAATAAATTGTCGTTCTTTTGTAAAAAAAAGGCGGCAAACGCTATGGTTGGTTATGCATGCAATTCAAGTTAATTGCACATTTCCCTACAAATAACCGTAGATATTTTGTAACAACTCTACCGACCATAGCATGCGTTTTCCTACTTGATTTTTTCTAGCAATTAGCAGATGGCGAAACTTGATAAAAGCTTTTTTGTGCTGTTTCATGTTCACTTTTTGTGTTGAGTACCAGGAAATTTACATTTTGCTAAGTTAGACATAGCTCACCTACATAAAAACATAAAATATCTCCTGACACGATGACTTGTACCGATGAGGTCAAAGGACCAATCATTACGAGATAAGGGTACCCAAGGCCAAGGCGGCTCGCCATCTGTCTTGCCCATACAAAGTCATCGGAACTGCTCATTCCGTTATCGACCCTATAACTGTACAACCCATAATACAAAATTGCAACTGCAATTTATAATGACGCATTTCTTCCGATAAAATTGAATTCAACCCTAAGACCTTAATCATAACGACCGAAAAACAATGTCAATCGAGAATTCGTTTTTGGGTTACGTAATTTTAATTTTCCGTTAATTGACTCGGCGATCCTCTCACCTTCACCTGTGACTTTATAATGTTTGTGTAAGGTTGTTAAATGAAAGGAGCCGCTATAAATAAGTATTTTTATGATTGTTTTCAAAACTGTAAAAGCTACTTAACTTACAAGGTAAGACAAACAAAACGGGCAATTTTATGTTTATTGAAGTTATAAATTATAAATAGGTGCGTAAAATTACTTGTTGATTTTTGAATGAGTTGATAAAAAGTATAAAGTGTAAGTATATGAATTAATAACAATAAATAAAAACTCGGTATAAATCCAAGTCCATTTTCCGGTTGGGTCTATTTAGAAGTTTTCCGCATATTGCATTGTACCAATGAAAGTTTTCATTCACCAATAACAGCTGAATTAATTTCCAGATCTTCCGCAATAAGTAAGTGCATAACATTTAATGAAACATAATTCTTTAATAAATTAATCTTATTTACGAAGCCTGAAAGGAGCACCGATGGTTACACAAGTGGGACGCTTCTGTGATGGTAATTCAGCGATTGACGTACTACAGAGTGATTCAGTCTCTGAAACACGATCAAGGTGAATTATTGGCAATAAATTAAGCAGACACAATTAATTAATTAATATTATACTTCAAAACTCTACTTTTTCTTTTTAAAAAGTAACTTACTTTTTTTGGTATGATTCTATCCTTTTGCAGAAAAAGGCAAAGGCATACGCCACAATGCCAAGTTTTCGGTTTTAAAAAAAAGTTATAGTGTCACGGAAAGAGCATGACTGAAGAAATATTTTCATCATGAAATCGACTAGGTACGTAGTTTTCCATCTTGATTTTTAAAAAAGTATACAATGCTTAACTTTTTTTTCTATTTGCACTAGCAAAGGAAACATGAGTGTGGCGGCGCCGCGTCAAGTGCCCTTTCGTCGTTCCCAAACGGATATTACGGAATTATGCGGAAAACGGGAGCGTTTCATTCAGTTGAATGTTTTGACGGCGCGTTACTTTTACAGGCGCGTTCCATATTTAATTTACGAATGTAAACAAATTAACGATACTCATTTGTTCTAAGCCATTAGTTTTGTTTGTCGTTTATTTTTGTTTTCGGCCAGTAACGTACGCAAAACTGATTAAAGTTCTTTTTTTTAATGGTAGGAGAACCTATGATAAGGTCTTTTGTAGAGTCAACGAAAGTTCATCCTACAATGTTCAGTTTCAGGTTCAGGCATACTATCATAACAATTAAAACAGAATATCGGCCATTGAATCTATAAAAAGTTTATTTCATATTTATGGGTATTACTATTTTATGGCTTCCATATCGCAGCTCCGAGTAGCTTCGGAAATAATACCCTATAAACTCATTTCTATTTTTGTTACTTAGTGAGGGCTTTAAAAGACACTACAAAACTATGCTTTAAGTTTTCCAATAGTTAAGGCTGAGTTTTTAATCGTCGGATAACTTGTATTATCTGAAGAAAGGTTTCAGTATGGGTAAATGTCAATTATTATGTTGCTTAAATCAATTTTAAAACTAGACTTCGTTTGGCTCCGAAATCTTGGGAAGTAAAGGAGTATACTTATTATTATTCTGTGGTAAAAGCATCTAACGAGTACATGTGTGTTTTTAACATTTTAACGCATTATTTTTTTAAGGAAAAAAAGGTTACATTAAAAATCAAGCGGCCAGTCTCTACAAAAGTCGTCTATAAACTTTAAAAAAATACTGTATGTGTGTGTATGTGTAAATATGACATAACGTTCAAAATAAACCATTCAGGTGAAGGCCATTTGTGAGCACACGCAGATTAGCATTTACAAAGAACCAATAATCGTCTTCGATCCATGTCAACAATGGATCTTAATGATATTGAGAGAAAGATTAAATTTCGACGACAATGAGTTGGGAAAATTATGAAATTCGTTGCTTTGGAATTATATCTATTGACATTTCAAATTAACGCTTCGACAAGAAGCTAATTTAGGAAAAAAGAAAGATATATTTTAGCAAAAAACCTTACAATTCTTCCAAACTAATAAAAATTTATGTGCTCCTTACATTTTATCATGATATTTCATTTCATTTATATGCGTAGTTAAAATAATTTTAGTTCTAAGTTAATAAGTCGTTAACATCATCATTTCAACCTATACGATAGGATAAACCTGCATTTTAGGACTTACAGTGATCCACTCTACATACAATATTAATAATCAGAATCTTTGTTAAGGTTTTGATTACAGCGAATTGTATTATTCACTCTTTTAATTAATTTATTAATTTTACTGTGTTACAATATGTAATTTAAATTTTGATTGTCAATTTTATTATCTTTATCAATTAAATACGAAATCTTGAGCTGTTTGGTTTACAACGACAAATTAACAGCGGTCGACCTCCGGGCCTGCTAATTGGATGAAGATAGCGCTCATTGTTAACCCAATTAGGGAATGTATTAAACGGCATTACCAGATGTTGATGTGAGAGCTCCTCTGGAATGGAATGTTTTAGCGCCTTTTTTGTTCAGGGTAACATTTGTAAAAAAAATCTTTGTCATAAGGCTAAGAGCTCACTGATGAGTTCAGACACAAAATCAAAAGTAGTAGAATTTAAAAAGGTTAGTATACTTATTTTCGTAATTTCTAAATGAAATTACTGTTTTATATTTGAGTTCAGGTTTACATAATTTTTGCTATGGAATGGTCTATAAATTGTAAAGTAATATAAATATTCTAATGTCAAATGTGAAACTTATTGTTATTTAAGGTTCTAAATAAAACTTATTTTCAGCTTGAATATTTATGTAAGTGAGATCATCCGTGATTATCCAATTTGTGTTTGACACGAGCTGATTTAGAGCTCTACTAATGCACTTTCATGGCTACACAGGTAGTTTATATCGAAGTGCATCGCAAACACAACACAATCGTGTTAGCCATTGGCAGCTTGATTACGGGTAATAAGCTTAGCCCTCGAAGGGTGCGTGGGACTACAGACATGTTAAGAGCATGAGGTCATTATATTTATAGTATTAAAAACGGGTTAGCACGTTACGATTAACAAATATCAAAACCTATATTGTCATTACAAAAATATACAAACGAGTGCCATCTAGAAACGATTAAGTAGGATTATCTTACACAATGCATAAACTTATCAAAATTTTCGTATATTCGTCATAATTGGATCTTTTTTGTAAAACGTTCATACTAAATTTAAACGTTTAAATAAGGACAAAATAAAAACCTGCAATTGTTTTCCTCGGGTCGCCGAGCAAACACTGATCCCGTAACGCACAACAGAACTTCTTGTTTTCCCTTTCAGCGGTTGCATTCGGCAGGAACATGGTAAGTATGGCGACATCCTCGTTATTCTCCCGCGCTCTCCTTATCCTGTCTTGCCCAACTGTTTTTGTGGTCAAGTGTAGCCTCGACTTTAGGTCGTCACTCAAAACGTCCGCGGACATGGCCGAAAAAAAAGTTAGTTAAAAAAAAAGAAAAAAGCGCGCCAAAATTTGACGTTTGTCCGCAATGGCGCTGACTCGCGGTGGGTAGGCTTCGCGGTTCGTGCGGTACTGAGATGTTTTGACGGACTCGTGGGGGGAGTGTGTAGGCACGCTGTAGGCTGCGGATTGAACTTAATTGATCGAACACGAGGAATACTTCGAATTCTACTTAGAGATAGATCTTGATTAACGACAATTAATGATGAATGCCGCGTAATTGACGGTTACGATCTTAATTAAGTGTCTATTGAGGTTTTCTACGGCTGAAGCAATAAATTGCAGACAAAGAGGCGGTCTAGATTTGTTTATGTTAGAAGCTTTGAGTTGGTTACTTAATTAATTATCAACAGATACAATTAATAACTGTTTTTCTTTCAACAAAGTTAGTGTAGTCAACATTTAGCACTTTTTACAGTCAAGATCTTGAGGATTTCGTAATTTTTTCGATTCTAACTTAATTTTAATATTCTTTGAGTGATGTTAAATTATGTACACACGGTTATAATGTTATTTCAGCTTGTTATTTCAAATGCATCACTATGCAAACACCCAGCTGACCGTTTGAGATAAGGCACATTTGTACCGCGGTCACGTTTCCGACTAGTTCACATGCTAAATGTCTTTACCATTCATTAGGTACTTGAAATGTTTCGGAGAATTAAGTTTTGGGTCTAGCTAGAATTGTCTAGCTACACTTGTAATTTTATTGTAACCATGGAAAAACAAACTAGGTACTTAAAGTACTTTGTTAGATAAATTTAATATTTTAAGTCTTCTAAATTTCTGTGAAGAGCATAATAAAAGGTTTTTTCATAGCACTCAGTGCCTAGATAATATCAGACGACTCATCCCATAGTTTTACAGGGCTATAAAAATAAATGCAAACAGCCATTGCATGAGCTTAATGTTTGTCATTCAGAAAAAGAAGAAAACTAACTCGACAAAGGACTTAAGCTGAGTTTCACCATCTAACTTTGAGCGTAACTATAACGATAACCTGTGTTTTTGAATGGATTATAGACAGATTTTTGACGTTTGTTATAGGTAGTTAAAGATGGTGCAACCCAGCCTTAAAGTAGTTAAAGTCACTTGTTTTAATACTACCTACTACGAATCTACGAATGATAAAACTACGAAAATTCTGATACAGCCGTACAGCTCAACATTGACACTGTAACAGCAGGTCACCAATTTGTAGCACTCACGTTAAATATTTAGCCGAAATGTGTCAATTGTAGTTAATTAAAACGTGTCGCCCCAAGTGGGGTCCATAAATTGTCAGACTCCATGACAATGGACTTTGACTCAGTAACCTTTATCCTGCCTATGACCGACTAGCTATTATTATACTGTAATGTTTGCTTTGTATTATAATAATAAGTGGACATTGATTAAGCTTAAGTAAAGAAAGACTGGAGATGAATAAATGTCAAGGTCTAACTGGAAATAAACAGATTTAAGAAGCAGATTAGCTTCTATGATCACGCACAAACGAAGTCAAAGCTTTAAAGTCGACTTGTTACATTTTGAAGAACTATCTAACATAAGACCTAACTCAGTAATTATCATTATTTTAATCTAATTAGTAGGCAGTGAGCACTATAAATAGTGCAGAAGTAAACTTCGGTTTAGCATAAAACTAAACCCAAGATAACAGATGCATTGAGTCTACTTCAAACCTTTCTATTGTGATCAGGTCTGTTTAAACGGCAAATAGGACGGCCAACTGATGGGGGCGATAAATTTGGTTCAACCCCCATTGATTAATACCCCTAGCGAAGCTGTTGGGTGTATGACGTAACGTAAGACCGACAAAATGACCGAAAGACCGCCATGTTTGGACTTTTCCAATTACCAATGCAGTGTCAGAGGTGGGCGTTTCGACCTTAATTTACCTCACACCGAATAGAAAAGCCTATGTACTTATTTATGAATCGGTTTGATTGGTTCATTGTACTATACCTACACGTAAGTACTGTCCTTTTGTTAACTGTATTAACTGTGCTGGAACACGTAAGAGAATAAAGTTGGTCTACCGATACAGTTTCAGGTTTCCTCAATACAGGACCGTCACTATTTCACACATTTATTCTCAAAATACTTGTCAGAGATTTGTTCAAATTGTTACTTATCTTTAAAGATTAGTCGTGCTGGTGATATTTGACCATTACAATGCATGCCGATTTCAAATTAAAAATCTCTGTATTTTTATTTTTGTGCGTGATCATTGCAACCTTTTTAATACAAGTTGGCTTCTCTATAATAGGCTTAATCGTGACATATCATGTGACGATTTCAAGTATTATCATCAGGGCTAAAACCATTACAATCAGGTGGGTAAATTAATGTGTGCGATGCTCTTGAGATGGACGTTACAGACGAACAATTTTATTGCTTGTTCTCTTAATGGGTGGCATTGCAGCCTACACGAAAATCTTACTGCGATTGAGTATTTACGAGTAGATTTTATTTATTTCTTTGATTCTCTACATAATACGAAGAGAGCAAAATGAAAAACCTTATTGCGTTGCGTTTGTTCGAAAGTGACACTTTATTTCTTATTTCTTTTTAAATCCTGTCCTTGACGTTCTTTATTTAAAATCTTTATTGCACAAAAAAAAAAAGCTGTACAAAAGGCGAACTTAATGCTATGTGGCATTCTCTACCAGCTAACCTTAGGCAAAACAGAAAATTTCCTAGAAAGAAAATCCAAAATAAGTAGAGTCGAGTGATAGAATCGCTCTACAATTTCTTAACTAAAAAGAGAATATTTACAGATTTATCTCTAACTAGTTCAAGCTATTTATTGATAGTTAACTGTCTTAGCAATAAAATATGTTGACGACCTTAACCGTCTTTATTTAAATCGAATCCTAATAAAACATTAATTATAACTTTATTCTTACTTTCGGAGGAAAATAACATTTAAATGCCAAGGATATTTATGTGATCCATCGTTTATATTACCATAAGTTTTCAATTATGTTTATTATTTAATTAATTAAGCTACGAGCATGTCTAGATTTCTAGATAATGCTGGCTTAAATAAACAAGATGCATATTATTATTATTTACGTTGAAGCTCTGTTCTTTTGTTTTTGGACCAATGCAAAGGACCAAACAAAATTATGACACTGCTGAGAACAATTCATCGGAACAATCTTATTGTTTTTACATTTATGAAGTCTGTATCAAACGTGATTTTTATATTCATAAACCTAACTATCCTTTGGTCGAACTATTCAGAAACCAAAATAGTTCCTTGTAATTTTATTCATTCCAAATACGAAAACCAAATCAAAGGCATTATGAATATTTATTTGTCGCCATACATCACTTGAATGGATGATTAAATCTATGGACGAATATTTAGATACTATGGTGAATAATAAACAGTTTAAAATTTACCGATACGACAATTTTAATCTGTGTCCTTTGGATTACGCAAAAACAAGTCTTAGCACAGTGACAATAAGAAATTGTTTTTTTATTTGCTTTGATCTATAAGGCCCACGCGCAAGTTTTTTGTTTTTGTTTTTTTATAATTTCTACTCATCTCATCTGCATTGCAAATCCTGCTTTATGAACCGTTATACAAAACAATTGAATCACGGATTTTTGCATTTTTCATTCAGCTGTAAAGTCGCAAATGGGGTGTGCCCAATTATAATGTTAAAAGTTTTGAATTTAATTATCTATGTACGAAATATTTCATAAGAATTATAATTTAACACAATTCAACAAATAGAATGCTACAAAAAGGCGATTATGGTAATTAACACCAACAGATGATTTATGTTTTTAAAATTCTCGGTTACGGCGATTGAAAAATCTATGAATAATAAATAAGAGCCTCTTGATATTGTTATTTGAACTACCTATGTTTTAATACACATCATAAATCAAGGTCTTCATGTAGTTTACTCAAAGACGTAGTATAATTATTGACGGCGACATTATTCTAAATCAAACAACATCTTGCTTCCTACGCGGTGATTCACCAGTAATGTCACCGCGAAAAATAGATTTTTGTACTTATACGTGTTTTGCTTGACGGCCGCTGGTCTATGCGATGGTGTGGACTAAAGTTTTTTGTATGAACCGTCATTTTTATTTTTTACTAGTGGTTAACCGGTGTCATGTCTATCCCTCGTAGATAGTTTCATTTTATATTTAATTTCGTGCAAATTGTGTAAAAAAAATTTTAGAGATTAAGATTTACGAGAGATTAGTCCGAACAATAATACAATTTTAAAATAATGTACTCACTCGTACCTAATATAGTAATAAAATGTAAAGATAAAATGTAAAATGTCAGCGAAAATGTAGAGATACTATAAAGCTTTCGTATAAAATAAAACCGGTTCTTGTGCAAAGTAAGTAGGGGAGACCGGGGATAGTTGACTAATTTTTTACTAAATCATACATAGTTTTTGTGTTTTCATGCATACAGACAAATAAATCGCATTAATGGATAGAAGAACTATTAAACTAATAAAAAACAACAAAACATAGTTCATTATTAAATATCTTCATCATATTTAAATGCATTTTATAGAACATCAACTCTTAGTCAATCTACCCCGGTTCCGGGGTAGATTGACTATATGCCCGGGGTAAGTAGACCTACGTATCAATAAGCAAGGAATTATGAGAAGAGTCAAGTAATAAAACACTATTTCAATTTAATTGAACTCTTTATTCAAAAACAATTATAATCAAGTACAGACATTTTTAATAAGTCTTTAAAAAAAACTATCAACTCTTAGTATTTAAACTTTTTAAACTAAAATCTTCTTCAGTCTCATTTTAAATCACATATCAATCTTTGTATACAGGGTGTCCCAGATGGGTGAATCAAACTGATAGAGGAGGTAGCTCTACTAATGTACTATCCCTAAAAAAATATGAAAAAAAAAATATAGCGCATAAGGACACAATTTTTTTTAAAGTGAAAATAAATCAGCTTTGCCTAAGTATCTGGCTATAATTGCTGCGTTTGGAGTTTATTTGTACTTTTTTGTTACTAATATTAATTGTACATGATCGCTTCATTTAATTGTAAACAAACTTTTGAAAATAATGACTAGATTTGGAGTTTAGAGCACTATATTTAAAAAAAAAAATCCGAACTCAATTTTTTTTTTTCATATTTTTTTGGGATAGTACATTAGTAAAGCTACCTCCATTCTGTGACACCCTGTATAGTTCTTTTACGTTTCCGAGTATTTCTTCTATTATCTAAACGTGGCGCCGCTTTAGGAAAGGGTCTTATTTCTTCATCGTTCAGTCGTTCGTTTATTATCCTCATCGTGCTGTAGCAATAAAAAGAATGTATGTATTAAGAATCGAATAAATAGATAATTTTAAAGATATTTTAACTCAAAATGTTATTGGGGTTGGTTGATTCAACCAACCCCGAAAGAAATTAGTCTACCAACCCCAAACGACATTTTAAGTTTCGATGGCATGGATAACCTACACACTGCCACCTAATAAAGAAATAACACAAGAAATAATATCCATATGGACTCATAAAACACTCTGACTAATAGGCAAACGGTTAACATAAAATGTGTAGGTACCAAATCAAAAAATATGCAACACGAAAATATTACTTACATGATATGAAAACAAATCACGGGTCACTACTCGAAAACGGCGTGTGCTGGCGACAAGGCGCTACCGACGACTGAGCAGGGGGTGGAAAGTGATGCGCGGCTGCCCTGGGATGATGCAATACTCAAACCGTTGGCGAGTTTTTGGCGGTTAGTCTACCTACCCCTATAGGCAACCATCCCCGGTCTCCCCTACCTAAGAGCAATTGACATTTACTTAATGTAAAACTATCTAACTATCTATTTGTCGGCCGTTTGGTGTAGTGGTTCAGAACGGACTACTATGCCGAGAGGTCCCGGGTTCGATTCCCGGCCGGGCAGAAATTGAAATGATGAATTTTAATTTCTGTGACGGGTCTGGGTGTGACTATGTATAATATGTATGCATTAAAAAAAATAAGTATATAAGTAGTATATCCGTTAAGCTAGCACCCATAACACAAGCATTACGTTGCTTACTTTGGGGCTAGCTGGCGCTGTGTGAAATTGTCCAAAGATTTATTTATTTATTTATCTAACTAATTAATAATACACAACTAGAAACATTCCGTTTCAAATTATACGAAAAGCACTTTACATTTCTCATTTCGCTGCCAAAATGCCCAAGACGGCTTCGTCTAGACGTTGCAAAAGATAATTCGACCTATCAGATACAGCTATGACCTAACATAAATCAAGTATCGAATCATTTGCTTTTAGCGAAAATGGCGGACGTCAATTATAACGGTGAACGTCATTTTCGCCGTCGAGTAATGACGGCTTAGAGCCAAGGAGTAAAATTTGGTGTCAAAATTGCCACGAATTGCCTGTGAATGGTGTGATTTGGGAAGATTGCATTTAATTTCGCCTTAAAATGGGTGGGCGATAGTGTTGGCAGTTACCTGCCTATGTCAAACGGGACATTGATAATGTCAAAAAAAAAAGAAAAAAATCGCTAATAATTTAAAAATAAAAAGAAAATCTTTCTTTTTTATTAATTTAGATCGGATTTGTTCTGAGAATATTAAATGTTAAAGAAAAAACAGAAATGATGGAATCTCATAGATTTATTCGTTAATTTAAAAACGATCAAATACTTCTGTAATGGTTAAAAATAGGGACATTCAGCGTCCCTTTCAAGAAAAAATCGGGACGTCCCGCTTATACATCAATTTGAACTTTGAAGTCACATACCAACGCTAGTGATAAAGCATCGACCTCAGTCATTATTTTAGCTTTGGGTCATTTTAATCATCTTTTAAAGATTTATGAAAGGTAGAATGTTTTTTTTCAAATATCAAGTTTTAGTGGTAATCTATGAATCATTGTTTTGGATATCCGCGTTACCACGTGCCAGTGTCATCATCATTGGTTTTGGGCTGTGTGGGAGTCATTGAACAACCATTTGGATTTAATTTAAATAATTATTAGCTAGATTACGCAGGTCACTGGTTATTTGTAGAGATTTTCTTGTACTACTATGTACCGTCGTTTTAACCTCCGGTTTGCTCATTAGTTAGACTATCAAACAATATACTGAATAAATGATTTGAGCTGTTAAAAGATTTGAATGATTGAGGTTGAATGTTGACGACTCGCGCTCTATATGGGGCATAAAAAAACTCATAAAACTCATTTATTTATGCAAGTAGGCTTTTAAAAAGCACTTTTACACGTCCCAGTATTAACCCTACCACTGCTTCAGGACAATAAATGGGCCAGTGTTGAGAAGAAGCAGCGCAAGAAACTCAGTCACTATTGTCAGCCACTTTTTCAAAGGTTTACAGACTTTAAAATATACATAATTATAAAAGGCGTTCTTAGATCCACAGTGGCCAGGATACGAAGACAAGGTATATTCACATTGAAATATGATTAAAATGAAATTTTTACGTTCTATAAAATGAATAGGTATTATAGTCCTACAAATTGAGGTCAAGTCTTAATAACTTCACCAAGTTGATTCATACAAAGTATACGACAGGAACCTCAAATTATAGTGATTAATTACATACCGTTACTTATCCTCGAGTTATTTTTAATTCTGAGAATCAACAATTTGCAGTAGAGAACCGAAGGAAAGACCTATGCTATGTTAACGGTTTCAATCATTTTAGGTCGTGACTGGATACTTTAGAAATTAAAGAGAAACGTGAACAGATAGTTTCATTAGATATTAAGGTCCGTATTATAAAATGGCTCTCAAAACTTGAGTCGAACTTAAGTAAAGCTTTAAACTGGTTAGAGGTAAAATTTACACATTTACACAAATCGTAGGTTTGAATTTATTTGTCTTTTGTATTAATTGTAGTTTTGAGTAGAAAATGAAGCACAACTCAAAAGCATGGTACCTACTCTTAGGTCAATAAATCGTAAGCATAGAAATAACGCACTAAGTAACCAAACTACAAAACAAATGATGTAAAAATCTAAACTTTTTCTATATTTCATATTTTATTCATACGACTTGGTATTAGAAAAGACTCGTTTGAGTGAAGATATTATATGAACGTATTGAAATAATCGTAAATATTTTTTTGAAATACGAGTAAACAAAAATCACGTCGATGTCCAAACGTCACAATTATTGCATCGGGATCCGATCCAATTCGACTTCAATTGTTTTTAACATGATAATAAAAATTAATTGCAAGATCGAAGACGTATCATTGTAGCTTGTTTTTATTAAACTAGTAGAGACAATGAGCGATACAAATTAGTATCAATCCATTACTGTTCAACCATTTTCAATTAGAAGCCATGTACAGTCGTACGGTTTCGCTCGCGTTTGGCGTAATTGCTCGTTTGTTTCGATTTACGACCGCTTGGCACCCGGGACAGTCGGACACGTAACATTTAGCTTAAGTAATATACCTACTAATTTGTGATGGGAATTTTTAGACAGATTTTGTCAAATTGCCAGCTTGTTGTTGGTAATTAAAAATCTTTGTACGTATTTATTTAAAGCTTGTCTGCCACTTACTTAGGGCTCTTTCAGGTAAGGGTTTTTAATTTTTATAAGTTTTAAGCTTGTTTTGGAGTAAGAGCTCACGTTACAGTTAGCTCTACAATAACTACGAATTTTCACGTATAAGCTAAGTTTCAGTTCAGGCAACCATTTTTGTCTCTCGTCTAGAAGACTAGAGAGCTCTAGAGCTCTCATTGAACTTGCGTTCGTGTACTATTTGTGTTCATTACAAGATTGAAAGAAAAAACTTTTAACCTCTTATTATTAATTGTAAAAGCAAATTAACGGCTAGAATGTATTATAACCTCTATGACGTGAATTTATCATCATTCATCATTTACCTGTCTTCTTCAGGTCACTGGAGTCACGCAATAAGTCTCAGTTCAAATTTTTCATTTCTAATTTCCAATAGGTATAATTAAGTATTTGCGTCTGACTGTACAGTTAGTGACTTCGCGCCGTTTAAGCAAAGTTTAGATGTAGTATGTCACAGTTAACGTTTAACGTAATTTGTTGAATAATTTGTGGAGTGGAATGGATTAAGTTAAGGAAATCTACATAGATAGAGTTGTGCGCAACAACTATGTACTAATGTAATATGAAATTAACAAGACAGCATACTGAATTACTGACTGAAATAAATAAGCATGTGTGTGTACTTTGTAGTCTAAAAAGAACTAGTATTAGTTAAAAGATATTAGATAGGATAGCATTCACATAAGTCAACTCATCTGGCTGGTAGATTTTGTAGATTTTTGAAAAATACATATTATTTAAGTTCTTGTGAAGTCTATTCTTTATTGAAACCTGCCTATATCCGTTCATTAAAAAATACCGATTCGTCAAAAAAGTAAATACTAAAGCAAATTAATTAGAAAAGACAAGAAGGAAGCTAAAGTGCCTTACGGTGTAAACTTACGGATGCAGGATACGGGTATCTTTGCACGTGTGCAACAGTTTTTATGCTACAATTAAGACAAATTCCCGCTCATAAGTTATTGATATTTCGAAATTACAAAGACATTAATCATAGTAAATAGCCCATTATATTTTATTGCTTAACACGAGCGGCGGAATCAAGATTATTTTTCCTCAAAATGTATTTCGAGTTTCATGAACTTTTTTTTAGAATCCTCAGATCTCTTTACCATATAAAACTCGATTTAAAAGTCAAAAATATGCAGTCGGTCATGTTGAGGGCAGCCGAGGTTACGGCACTGTATTTTTTCCGAATCACCTTACTACTGCCTTATGTAGCGAGGGTAACACTGCTTATAAGGCTGCGACTGAGGTATGTACGCTGGTTGTGAGATCATATAGGGAATTTGTATGGACTGCGGAAATGGAGCCTTTCTTTGAGGCTGCATCATTAATGTTGCCAGTAAAAAATTATTGAGGAAAACTGATCGGAATTAAAGAAATTATTTGATTGGTAAGTTATCATCACAATTTGGAACGGCTGTTATTTTGATAATGTTAACTTATAGAAGTTTGGGTCGCGGCAGAAAGCTTTTATTTTTCCAGCGCTCCACTCTATCGCGTTCTTTTTTGCTTTCATATTCCATACTTTTAATTAGTTGAGATTTGAACTACATTAAGATTTAGTGGTAACTCAGACGAACTGATTTAAATACGATGAAATAAAGCACGTTTGTGGAATTTTTAAAGATATTATTATAACTGCTTATGAAAAAATGTTCTATTTGTCACATTTATGACTCATATGATTTGTATATCTACTTATTACAAAATTTTATAGCTAACAAGCAATAAACATGAATTAGAGCAATAATAATCCTACGATTTATGCGTAAAGTTTATAGTTTTATGATATACGCATCAAAATTAGTAATTCAAATTAAATTGTTTAGCCAGTGTTTCACAATTTTTACCGAATATCAAAAGGCGATCTTAATGCTAAAGAAGATTTAAGTTTACAAAATATGGTGTCGTCGACACCGATTAAGTATAAAAAAGTAAATAAACACCTAATTTTAAAGACGAGCTAGACACCGGTGGCACGCTACTTGAACATGCAAAACCAGATAGGTTTTTGTAGTTTGAACTTGTCTATTGAGTCATCAGAACATCCTAAAATTGCTATTGCTTTTCCACGGTACAAAATTTCAACATATGCCTGATATTTACATGTTACCTGAGATACAGGAATTATTCCTAGTTCAGGCAGGTTTTTACCTTTTATATTTTAAGATTAGCCTATTGTTAAAAACTTTTATTAAGTTATTCAATAAAGATTTTATTCATTTATTTATTTGTCCCTGAGCATTATACAGTATCCACGACGAGAAGAACGGTCCTATTCTATTCTACTAAATGGTTTCTTTCATGTTTCGGTCTCGTGCTAAAGCTTTGAGCTTCCTTCTTTTATACGCTAGCCAATAGCCATAGCTCTAAATGACTCCTCGAAATGATGCGCAATTTAAATAACAAGGGTGTCCGTGGAAGTCCAGCGTCTTGAACTGCTCCTACTATAGGTATTATTATAACCGTTAAATAAACAGTGTGCCAATAAAGTAGTTTTCTTTTTTTGTCATATCTTATCTTCATCATCATCATCATCATCATCATCATTTCAGCCATAGGACGTCCACTGCTGAACATAGGCCTCCCCCAATGCTTTCCATGTTGATCGATTGGCAGCGGTCTGCGTCCAGCGCTTCCCTGCTACCTTTACGATGTCGTCGGTCCACCTTGTAGGTGGACGTCCCACGCTGCGTTTTCCGGTACGCGGCCTCCATATCTTATCTTATCTTATCATATTGAAACTGTATCTGTACTCACCAGCGCGGAAGACCTCGCCGCAGCCATCGCAGCGGCTGGCAAACTGCGCGTCGTAGCAGTTCCCGCAATAGATCTTGTCCAGCTTGGAGCCGAACTGCTTGTCCACCAGCGACACGCGGCACTTCGCGCAGAGGAAGCACGCCTCGTGCCAGTGCTTGTCTTTGTACGACAGGTCCTGTGGAAGGTGGAGGAATTGAGCATGGTGGTATTTACGTAGTTTCTACGGTAGAGAAGATTATACCAGAAGCATGATAGGGAGAAGATGGAATGATGATAGTACGAGAGCCCACGAACAAAACCATGTGTCATAGCAATACGGCAAAAATCCTATAAAATCGTTAGATTGTATGATTCTGAACCCGACTAGGTGTGTAGTAACGGTCGAAAGTGTAGCAACTGAGTGGGAGGCCATTTCTGCTGTGTCAAAAAAAAAAGACAGTCGGTATTATAGCAATACGTCTGATAGTGAAGATGTACATAGATTTTATAATTGTATCACGAAAAAGTTTGTTTTCAGACATTTTGCGCGTAGCATATAGCCTGTGCGCATTTTTGAAAATGTCAACAAATTTAGCCGACCTGTATCATAGCAATACGGATAATTATTTTTTTTAACTTTTCGTATTGCTGCCATGATTACCAAAAACCTGTTTTCAGACACTTTAAGTGTATCAAAAAGTTGTATGATAGAGAAGGTGCTACACTTAATTTGTCTGATATAAATTTTTTGCACATGTGGACAACTTATTTTATCATGTCCAACAATTTTCAGACATATTGCTATGATACCGATCGGTAAAATTTGTTAACATTTTCAAAACGGTCTCAAAATTTAATGCGTTCACATTTCCGTCTGAAAATTGTTTTGTTCGCATCAAATAACCAAAATTTACTAATAAAAAAGATTTTCAGACGTATTGCTATGAGACATTTTTTTTGTCTCATTTTTAATTTTTTTAAGTGATTTTACGGGTTTGCGCTACACCACTAACGTCTGAAAATAATGTTTCCGGTATCTCAGAACTATCATTCAACTACAGTCTGCAAATCAGACATATTGCTATGATGCAGTTCGGTAAAATTCTTTGACAATTTTGAAAATTCGGTCAGATCAAACGCTACGCGGAAAATGTCTGATATTGGTATTTTCGAGTTCAGGATAATCGTATCTATCGATTTGATGCGGTTTTGGCCGTATTGCTATGAGACAAAAATTTTGGTCGTGGGCTCTCGTACTATGAGGTCTAGTCATAACTGCGTCAATGCCTGAGGTAGGGGAGCAGCACGAGACGGGTAAAACATTGACATAAGACGTGACAGAGCATACAAGTCTGAAGCACATCTGAAATCTCACTGGCGTTTACATCACAAGTACACTCCTTATAGATGTTGTGGGAATGTTAATTGTATTGAAGATTTATTTATTGGATTGGTAATGCTCTCATTATTTTTTATACGAAGTCCCTTAGGTCGGTCACAATGCACAATATACATAATGTGTTTGGCAGTTCCCATCTCTCGTTTTTAGGGTTCCGTACCTCAAAAGGAAAAAACGGAACCCTTGTAGGATCACTTTGTTGTCCGTCCGTCCGTCTGTCAAGACCCTTTATCTCAAGAACGCGTGAACGTATCAAGCTGAAATTCACATGAAATACTCAGGTCTATTGTCCCTTTAAGCTGTGAAAATATCAAACTTCTAAGCCAAGCCAATCAAAAGATACAGCCGATTATGTCGATATTTTCAACAAATTTTCGACACTCGCAAAGGAATCAAAACCTACAGGATACTTCCCGTAAACTCAGAATCTTGAAATTTGGCATAAAGCATTGTCATATAATGCAAATATAGGAAAAATTGCGAAAATTACATTTTTTTAGTTATATAATATAATAAAAATATTTTAATAAAATGAAACTTACTACCTTATTTCTCACTAACGAATAAAGGTATCAAATTGAAATTTATACCAAATACCTCTTGTCTAATATCTATTGTCCCTTTAAGAAGTAAAAAAATCAAACTTCTAAGTTAACGCGATCAAAAGATACAGCAGTTTATACCGACACCTTAGACGAATTTCCGTCACACGCTAGGGAATCAAAACCTACAAGGTACTTCCTGTGAACTCAGAATCTTGAAATTCGGCACGAAGCAACGTTATATAGTACAGATAAAGGAAAAATTGCGAAAATGATAAATTTGAAGTTATATAAAATTTAAAATATTATTTTTGCTTACATGACATAAAATATTTTTTTAATAATTATAAACTTACTACCAACCCTTTTTCACATGAACGCGTAGAGATATTAAAGTTGAAATTCATATCAAACAATTCTTAAATCTAATTGCCTCTAAACTGTGAGAAATTCTAAATCAACGCAAAAATTCAAAACGCTGAGGTAGGTACCTACCTATAATGCAAATATAGGAAAAATAAATAAATAAAAAATAATCATACCGCATATTTTGAAATTCGCCACTACTCGCAACGGAATCAAGTAAGTAATTTGATTTAATACGTCATAAATTGTAAACCGCTACGTTTGTACGGCGGAACCCTCGGTGTGCGAGCCCGACTCGCACTTGGCCGGTTTTTAATCATGAACTCGAATATTATTGTCATCATCATCTTGATCTTGCCTGCCTTTAGATTAATTGCCTGTGCCTCGTATAGATTTTACTTCACTTAATTATTTTGCAGCAAAGGTTTGGTATTTTTTATCTACTTATTCAAAGTTGTGTGACATCCAAAAACAAAAATAAATGGTTCATTGAAAGAAATTATATTGTAAATGTCGTATAAAATAGCGCGACATGTGAAATTCTGATATTATCATTAGCTGTAAATCTGCGCCCATTCATCTTGTTCCGCTAAAAATATAACGACATACAATCTCTAGTAGATTCACTTTTAATAGCACGTTTTTCATGAGAATGAATCTAAATCTAGCTCCAGTGGAATATGAGTTACGAGTCATGATTGTATTTTAGGATGGGTCAAGTTTATTTTGATATAAGTCTGGCCAAATACGTCAAGGCAAATCAAATGTTTTGTAGTCTATAATTTGCGAGTTATAATATTGTCTGTGTAGGCTATTGAATGGACTATAATTCGAAGGATAACTTGTGTTTCGTATAAACAAAACAATACACAAGATTCTATCTGTGGAATCCCAGGATGAGCAAGCTAGTGCAAAAACAATAAGATTTCCAGTAGGTGTCGGAATAAAACGCGACATTACGGCGTGGGTGTAATTATTTATCTAAGTTGTATACGAGTACAGGTGCAGGACGAGCCCAGTCTTCAATCGATTACGTGTTTGGTACTATACCCATTTTCATCTCACGTGGGATTGCCATCATTAATCTTACTTATTAACTTTACCATTTTCACAGTATTCGAAATAAGTTTAACAGGCTCGTCACCGTCTATTTTGAGCCGTGAATCAGTATTCAATTTATGATTTAAGATAAACTATTGACAGATACACGCTCAAGTTATTACAATTCAAAGTTCAGAGGCTAAATGCCGGATGCTTTTACGAGCATCGTGAGTTTAATAATAATGATTAAGTAGCACTCAGTCTTGTTTATAATACTGCTTGTATTACAGAAAATAAACATACGTTTGATAACCAAATTAATGGAGTGAACTAAGCTCTGGAATTCTGCTACGTGAACGTTGTATTTTTACCTCGTTCTTATGCAGCTAGTTTAAACAAAAAGTGTAATACATCCCATAACGCTGCATAGTTAACGAACACTGAAATAAAGCTCCCCCATTCTGGAATCTATTCCTGGCCCGTGTGGCCCGCCAGAGCGGCGTTTAAGATCGAATGTCGTAATGTCAATAAAATATGAATGTTTATTTTGGCCGATTACGAAATACTTAGTGGGTCTTGAATCTCAAAAGAATCGTCTGACGGATCCACCAGGCAACTCAAGGTTGTTAGGAACGAAAACATTAAAATAATGTTGTATCCAGTCCAGGAATAGACGCTCGTGTTGAGTTGTTTTCGAAAAACTCTCGCCGGTTTGCAACAAACTTCTGCTGTAATGAGCAAACAATTTCGATGTTTTTCAACACGACATATAATATTGGATTGCAAATTGGCTGCCGATGACTATATAGAATTTCTAAAACAATTTCACTGATCATTTATTTTCATCGTGACGTAATCTGTAGCATTACTTCCAGTGACTGGCATTTTATCGTCATCGTTTACATGCAAAGTGGTCGCAAAGCTGCTGAAGCTTTTGGAGTCTTAAGGAGATCACGCGACTGGAAATCTGACGTAACACAAAAAACAATCGGTAGGTGTAAACAGCGACGGATTGCAGCTGTTCTCTCGACAGGAAAAGTCATTCGTTGGTAGTTAGATAAATGTATAGAGTTGGCGATCCGCGTTGTGTTGGCTCGCTCGTTGGGGCCGTGTGCAGTCCCGCGGAATCTGGGGCGGCTGGAGTGACATAACTAAATTTGATCAGACCAACAAAGCAGAATGCCGAGGATTCTAGCTCTGATGCAAAAATGCTTGGCATGGTTCTGTTTCCAAAGGTCAAAGTTAGCAAGGGATGGCTGAGTAAGATACGGAAAGAAGTTAAATGTCAAGGATGCTATTGTAGTTTTAATGCTAGTGGGATTTGCTTATGATGTAAACGACGATGTTTCATGAGAAATGTTTAATTTAGCTGCTGATAGGTCAGACCTATATTATTCAATATTTTGTGATAATTGTAAGTTATTTTTTTTTAACTACTCCAGCAAATGCTTGTAAATACAAGGAATTAAACTACACGTTGAGATGTGTTAAACCCACAAATTACTCGATTATTCTGTCAAACGCTTTGTTTAGCTGACTTTATCGTACGTTATGAACTGTCAAATGATTACGATTGCTTTACACAATTCCACCTCAGTTTCAAGCGAGATGTTTGTTTTCTAAACTAACGGAAAAACACACGTCGGATCGCAGTTGGCATTCTGAAGTATGACAACATTCATGTTTTTCGAAACAACAATTAATTATCCTGAACATTTGCCAAATAACAAGAGCGTTTGCGCACTAAACTCAATAGTAACATCCACTTTAAAAGTTCTAACAACGTTTGATTTTCAAAATGTCAATCGATTAATTCGTGTAATGTCATCTGGATATCATTCGATTAAATCGGTAGCCATTGAACTTCTTCAGACAAGTCGTCGCAATGTAATTGATCAATTGATTTAAACGATAATGTGCCATAATCTTGTTTATCTGTATCAATTGTGTCTATAAGTGCTGGTTTAAATCAAGTTAGCCGTAAGTTTGATGAATGAAGGGGCTATCGTTGAACAAATGATTCAGTTGGTAGACCTAATCGAATTGAGGCTCTCGAGCCTCACTGTATCATCACTGAACATCTCGATGTTCACTGTAAAGTTTATGTTCACGATTGTTTATTTTGTTAAATGGATCAATGAAGTTTCCTGTTCGTATCGAGTAAACGTACCATAATTTATTAAGATATTGTACTAACTACGGTTTAGTTATGGTTGTATCTTACGTAAAAGGTTACCAGCAACATTGGGAGTTTCCAATTTGTAAACATTGGTAAACAAACATTAATGAAATATTTTCCATAAGCAGAATGTATTTTTTGTAATACTTTGTACAAGTTCCTTGCTCTAATGGTCATCAATAACGATATTAACTACGCAAAATTAGTATTAATTTCTAAAAAAAAAAGCTACTAAGTTCTCATTTGAAAACGTTTGAATAAAGTTAAATATATGTGAAGTTGATTAGATAAGTTAGAAAGTAAATAAAGTGAAATGGAAACGAATAGTGAAAAGAAATATCCTGTCTTTAAAAACCTAAATGTCGAAGCTAATAACGTAGCTATGCTTCTTGTAGATATTGATGATGAAGATGAGGAAACAATGTTGATAGCAAATGAGTTAGAAGAATTTGTTGGATTATAAATATTGAGTTTGGGTAAAATGACCGCTAAAGATTGCTTCATAGTTGACGTTTCTTTTGTAATAGTGGATAAAAGACGCAGAAATGGCGATGGTAAAATTCTGATTGGTATCTTGGTGTTTTTGTTGATAATATCGAAAGTAGTCTTCATGCCAGTTATCGAAATTTTCTAGCGTTAAGAGTCACATCTTATCATTCATAATTCGCTGACCGTAACAGCGAATTGCACTTGGAACTTACGGGTTCTCCCAATGTCTAAGTAGCTCAGATGGTGAGAGCAGTCACCCTCGACTGCTTCTTTTCGGCAATTCGATTTTTGCAAGTTATTTAAGATTTAGTCCTTATGCTGTTTACCTTAGAGTCGATGCCGATGATCTTGTTGCACTCCTCGCAGCCATTGGCGAAGACGCTTTCGTAGCACTTGATGCAGTAGGGGTGCTCATCGCGCAGAACGTAGCGCTGGCCCGTCAGCGACTCGTCGCACTGCCAGCAGCAGAAGTGGCCGCTGTGCCAGTCCTTGTTCATCGCCTTGGTGTATTCGCCACTGAAAATGAGCTGGGGACAAAGAGAGTGGCTGGTGAAAATGATGCTGGTGGAAAGTTTGGGCAAATGTTGGGTAATTTGGTATTTGTATGGCAAATGTTATGGGTCTTGCGAGTACGGAATGACATATCCATCATTATCAAAATCAATAGGACCTTCAGCTTCAGCTGAACTTTCAGTCAATTCAAGACAAGTGGACACTATGTACTACATAAAAAAGGAACAAACCTTTCGAGAACATTTCAGTATTACATTCTACGTAAATTCCATGCATGATGTACGAGTTATTTGCGCACTTTCGCTTAAAACGGCTGCCAAATGGGGCAACTAATAAAGTTGAGACTTGAAACCATTGAGAAATTATCCATACCACACTGTATGTAAAACAACCTATAAATACCTTAAATTAGGTCGGGTATGTGAGGGTGGCCAAAATACTACACCTAGCAAATGTCATTTGGTACACGCTGTACATGTCACTAAAGAGGTCGAACACGACAGGAAATCGACACTGGCTGACACAGACACACTGGCGTCACACACTGCACCGAGGGTCAAGGGAGTTTGGCCACCACTCAACATACCCATCGTCGTTGACCGCGGTGGTGTTGGTCTGGTCGATCTCCGTAACAGTGACCTCGCCATCCTTAGACTCCCTGCGCTTGGAGGTCTTCTTGACCTTCCTGGTCTTCCTTTCGGTGGTCGTGTACTGGACCTGAACGTCTACGTCGGCCATGGCTAATCAGGGTGCGTTAGTTCAGGAAAGCGATATCACCGGACGCGGTCGCGACCCGAATTCGAATGGCGAGCTACGGTTGCCGAATCACAGGAATTATTCCAGAATGCTTAGCGAAGCGGCGCCCGAGACGGTGGGGGGAGTTTGGGATTTAAATTTGGAAGAGTGACGGAGAGGGCAGGTGCGCGGGCGTTTACTTTCCGAGCGAGGCGAACTGAGGAACCGCGTTTCCCGCAGGATCGGCTTGCGCCCGACGCGGCTCCGTTTCCACTCGAGATCTCGATGTAGGACACAGGATTTGTATCGAGGGCTTAGCGTCTTATCGCTTGGCCGTGTTTCAAATCGGTTATTATTGGTGAACAATTGCCGATTTGCGTTGATGCTCGGCCCAGTAAAGCGCAATTAAAAACAAGCGCATTATACTCGTACTTAGCTCACGATCGGATGCCAATGTCTGTTGTATCAAATTAGGTAGCTTTGTATGTTACTATTTTGGTTTCTTTAGAAGGAAGATCTTATTCTTTAGACAAGAATAAATGTCGCATCGCATTGTTTTCTTAACATGCTTTGGTTGTATAAATTAGACTTTCAACACCTACTGAAAACGGATGCCGAAATGGGTTTCGGTGTGTTTTAAAATGAGATCAAAGTCACGGGCATTGCATAGAATCTTTTTCCATGATGCGAGTGTTATAATTTTAGCACCACTTTAGTATTTGTAATGATACATATGAAAATCAGTTGTGCGTGAGTATGTGTTCAATAAATGGCCTATGTATGGAGCTTTACAAGTCTTCAATCAAGGGCAGATTGTCGAATATTTTTGCTGTAAAGAACAGTCTTGAAATTTCATTTTCGGGATAAACTAAGTGAATTAACTTGGTTAGTACCCTATTACCATTAAATTATGCAATTCCAGTACGTAGGGAGTTAGCTATTATTGTTTAATTCTATGTATTCCAAGAAAGATACATAAATAAACAAAAGCACAATAAAAACAGCTATTGCGAAGGCCGTACAGACAGACGTGTACGATGACAGGGAAATGGTGAGATGATGATTGCTTCCTACGTTAATTGGCAAAGCCTTGCTGTCTGGGCAACGGACAGACAGCTGAATTCTTTCTTAACTGCTTAAATTCCTGAGTAATTAAAAAGCAAAATCAAACGTGCAGTTTAAAGCTAGGAAATCTAGCTTATATTAAAGTTTAAGTTGGATTGTAATAAGCTATGTGACAGTAAAAGCTGTCGTAATTATTGTATAAATAGGTAGGTACCTACAGTTTTATTAGAATAAAATCGGTTTTGGATTCTTTGGGTGGTTTAAATTAACGTAAAAAAACCATTTTAAAAACAAGGTTTTATTTATTAGATCAGACCCTGGATATCATCTAAAACCAGAGTACTTGTTGCGACAAATCAAACGAGCCCAAACTCGAAAGGGTTACATCGTTTTGTTACAGAGTTCCTATGATGACCTTCCGACAGGTCATCATCACACCAGCTCCATGAATTGATTAGGTATGTTGCAATTTCATCCGAATTACATGACGTGTATGCAAAGTGTCAGCTCAATCAGTCGTCAGGAAGTCGGTCTAATTCAGCTTGCAAGATATTATGTCATATGACCCAACGACCAAGATTTAACATTGCAAGTTGAATCATTTTAAAAATGCTGGCTAAATTCTTCCAGATTAAAAATAGAACAGAAAAAAGAAAAATAAATTATTTATAGCCTGACCAGGAACATAAAAACCCTCGCCATGTTGCGGAAAACTAATGGTACTAATTTCTTTTAATGGCAACAGTAACTGAAAACTTCATTGACATGTCACCTTGCATGTCAGTCTATTGCTGTCAAAGTGTAAACAAACTTTATTTTAAATGTGCGCAATTGATTTTGTGAATTAAATTGCTAAAATCTTTTTATAGTCGTGAAAGAAAAGTGGTTCACAATGTGTTAAAGTATTTGTCGAAGAGAAATACTAAGGGTTCGGACAATATTTTCATTGAATAATGTTTCCGACAAAGGTTGTCAAATTGACTGACATGTTTATCGTATAGTACAGTCCATTATGAAAATTAGCTGTGGTTTGTTTCAACTACCTATTTTAATTTTTTTTGTCACTTTCTAAGTGTTGAATTTTATGGAATTGGGAAAGAAGTACCGATTTTGAAGCGTTCATGAGCAGACATTGCAGTTGAATATTCAAGTTCTGAATTTGATTATTGATGAATAATAAAATAAATCCTACTAGCTCGATTGATGGTTTCATTTAATTTATTTAAACCGTTACCTATAATAATATTTTTTCGTTAATTTATGAAAATATCAAATTAGCCCGTAATCCTAAATCCTGATACATAAAGTTAGCCTATTCATTTAACACAGGTACGACTGTACTCAGTGTTGCACTATCAAATGCAATTGACGCGCCTCTATGCCAGGGTTTTTATGTTCCTGGTCAGGCTATAATTTGCAAATGCTGGCCAACAAGAAAATAGAAAAAGCAAAAGACCTGCCCATTGAGTGGATAATGACAGACAGGCTAGACGCTGGTGTTTTGAGACCTCGCACGCGCAAGGTCTCGGCCGCAGGCCCATTCATTAGATATTTTTAGAATTTGCTTACATTCTAATGCTTCGAACACCTGTGAATCTCCCATCGATACAGACGTGTGAAGAACGGAATCTGTTACAAGCTTTCATTGATGTTTTTCGAAAGCAAAGCATCATTCTGAATTTCAGCGAAAATTTCATTTCCTTTTGCTTATTAAGTAGTTATCATTTATTTATTTATGTTTATCGTTCTTTAAATTACTTTCATCAAAAGTACCATCTTACATAAAGCTATTTTGTTTCACTTCTTATGCATCACCATATTTTTTCGACTGAAATATTTCAAAGTGAATCATTTACATTATTCAAGCAAATTCGAGACATCGCGTCGTTCAGAAACCTATAAGTCTGATTCTAAATTAGAATTTTAAATTCCCTACCCACTTTATTAACGCTGGATAGAAACCGAAGGGCCGACATTTCTAGAGGTATAATTTGTAAGTAGGCAGTACCTACAATGTTTTAATACTTTTGTTTGTTCAAGATCTGGAAAATATTGATCTAAAAGTATAACTTTGTGACCCCAGAAATAGGTATTAAATCACCAGTACTAAGCTACTATTAATGCACCTCTCCAAAAATAATAACCAAAGAATACGTAACTTCAGAACCGGACAGCAACCCGGATTTTTTTACCTATAAAAACGAAATTTCAAGCAAGAATACGACTATTGATTTAGTGTTGGCATCACCTCCAGCTTCTAATTATAGCTCCTTGACGAATGTTGCCCGCACAAATAGAATAGAAAGGGGAATGGTAATTCCATCTAGATCCGTAAACATATTTTAACTAAACGCTCGAAAACTTTAAAAACGTAGCATTTTCTGCTGTCAGCAAGTCTAAATAATCGAATATATTGGCATCGAAAGAATGTCTGTTGAAAAGTTAATGTTATTTCTTTGGAGCACGTTTTTGTAGTTAATATTGTGATTTGTTTTTTCAGCGGCACTATTTGTTTGTTTTGATAAATTCCAATAAATTATTTTCAATTGCCAAACCACTAAACATTAACGGCAAGATCGGTGTAAAATATTACAGATTTTATTTCACATCGATGTTATGGTGTAAAAAAATCTTTCGGTCATCCACAACATCATGCGATTTTACATTATGAATGAACTTATTTAGGAATAATACATGATTGGATACTGCTTCCTGCTGGATTTAACCATATTCTTATTAATACAACCCGATGATTTATTTTACTAGAGAGGCATATGCATCCTACAATCGAATGCAAACTAAGCCATTACAAAATCCCCAATAGAAAAAGAAGAACCTAAATAAAAGCCAAAGTTCGGAGACGTCTTCAATGAACCTTAAAATTTACGCGTCTGAACGGTAAAAAATACAGCTCCGCTATTTGTCTAAACAGCTGAACATCATGACTGATTCAGCTTATATCCAGGACCGAAATAGCTGCCCTTCCGAGACCTTGCCGATGTCATTCATCCGTGATTCTTCTGATAAACAAAAGAAACCTGCTGCCATAAATTAGAGGAACATAGAAATCAAAGAAGCTTTGAAATCTGTACCTAGTGATTCCTTCAAAGAATTTATTTTAGTCTGTGAAAACAAATTGTGGTAGACTATTTAATCTGTGGGGAAGGGGATGTGGTCTTATTATTACTGGCAGGTAAAATAACTTGTCTATGGTTTTAAAAAGTTATTTGTGAAGTAGTTTTGTGGTGTGTGTAGGCTGAGCTTTACGTTGTCATCCGAAATCGCGGAAACCATGAACAAACATTATTTCGGCGGAAATCTAGCTTTATGGGAAGGCCAAGGGGTTTACCCTTCTTTCCTTAGACAACACAGTGGAGTATAGGTACTATGGGCCCCACTTCCAGCTACCCATTTCCGGTCATGTCGTCTCGATCTATCGTAAAGAATAGCCATTTGATTAGAGCGAGAAAAAAATCTGAAATGGGTAGCTGGAACTGTGGCACACTGTACCTCCTACAGCCTACTAAATTGAAATTTATTTTTCCTGATTGTACATGTACCTACAAGTCACGACTAAGGTTTTTTTGTTTTAAATAATGTGAAAATGTTAGAATGTATGAATTTTAGTGACTCTGAATCTATGAATTTACTAGTAATAGTTTTCCTGAAAATTTCCTGTTATATCTAATATAGTTCATGTATAGTTCATGACAGGTAAGTGTCTCCTCGTATTATGGTTCTAATATTCAATACTAAATTAAGAAATAGCCTCGTAAACCTTAATTATAGTTGTTGACCATCAACGCATTCATCATACATATGGATATCAGTTATTACTGTAATAAATTATACTTTGTTGTCAGGTAGCTCAATTTATGTATTAAGAACAACATGATGTATTATTTGCATAACCGTAAATTGCGTCTATGAAACGTGTTACTAACAGTTTTATTGTTTCATATATGTATTTCCATTTATTTCACGATACATAATAAGTAAATCTACAGAGCTCATATCAAACGTCCATTCGTATGTATTTATTTAATTAATATTTACAGAATTTTTTTTTTTTTTTTTTTTTTTATGTGATAGGAGGCAAACGAGCAGACGGATCACCTGATGGTAAGTGATTACCGTCGCCCATAGACACCCGCAGACCCAGGGGCGTTACAGGTGCGTTGCCGGCCTTTAAGGTAAAGATACGCTCTCCTCTTGAAAGCTTGCAGGTCGTATCCGTCCGGAAACACCGCAGACGACAGTCCATTCCACAGTTTGGTTGTACGGGGCAGGAAGTTTCTAGAGAAACGTACTGTTGTGGACTGCCAACCATCTAAGTGATGGGGGTGGAAGTGCTGTCGGGTAGATCGGTGGCGAAAAGTGGCGGCAGGAATAAGTCCGGATAATTCTTCGGAGCACTCCCCGTGATAAATGCGATAGAAGATGCACAGTGAGGATACATCTCTACGCAGCGCCAAGGGGTCAAGCCGATCCGAAATGTCCTGGCAGTCAACGATTCGAGCTGCTCTCCGTTCAATGCGGTCCAGAGGGAGAAGCTGGTACTGGGGCGCACCTGCCCAAAGATGAGAACAGTATTCCATATGAGGCCGAACCTGCGCCTTGTAAAGTTGCAGACGATGGGCTGGAGTGAAATACCGTCTCGATCTATTGAGCACACCAAGCTTCTTCGAGGCTAATTTAGCCTTACCCTCTAAATGACCACGGAACTGGACTTCGCTCGATATGTCGACACCAAGGATTCCGATATTGGCTGAGGCAGTTAGGGGAGTGCTCTCGAAACAGCGGGATACGACAAACGGCAACTTTTTGGCGGTGAACGCGCAAACTTGTGTCTTTGTAGGGTTAAATTGGACCAAATTGCGTCGACCCCAGTCTGAGACCTCCTTCAAGGAGGTTTCAATTTCGGACACAAGTTTGTTACGGCTCTCAATGACGTCCTCCCGAGAGATATTTGCGCGGCCGGTATAAGCGGCATCAACCGTGCTGTCGTCCGCATAGCAATGAATGCCGCTAATTTGCAGCATATCATTGATATGCAGAAGGAAGAGCGTAGGCGATAGCACACAGCCTTGGGGGACACCAGCATTCACAGACATAGAGTCTGAGCATTTGCTGTCGACAACGACCTTAATGCTTCTGTCTGCTAAAAAGCTGGCGACCCATCCGCATAATTTCTCGGGAAGCCCATAGGAAGGGAGCTTCGAAAGAAGCGCTTTGTGCCAAACCCGATCGAAGGCCTTCGCCATGTCCAAACTGACCGCCAATGCTTCCCCCTTAGTCTCGATCGCCTGTGCCCAACAATGTGTCAAGTAGACCAGAAGATCACCAGCCGAGCGACCTCCACGGAAACCGTACTGTCGGTCACTTAGCAACTGGTGGGCCTCTAGGTACCGAAGGAGCTGGCTGTTGATAATGGATTCCATTATCTTCGAGAACAGGGAGGTGATTGCTATCGGCCTATAGTTGGACGGATTTGAACGGTCACCTTTTTTAGGGATCGGGTGCACCAAAGCTGTCCTCCATGAGGTCGGGACTATGCCAGAGAGGTAGGAGAGCCGAAAAAGGCGCGTTAAAACCGGTGCTAACTCTGGAGCGCACGTCCTCAGCACGATAGGAGGGATTCCATCGGGCCCACTCGACTTATGGATATCTAGGGAAAATAGAGCCAGGCGTACTGAGCTTTGGTGGAACCGGATATCCGGCATACAGCTCTCACACCTTGGTATAATCGGTGGCTCATGTCCCCCGTCATCCAGTGTCGAGTTGGACGCAAAGAGTTTGCCCAGAAGATCGGCTTTCTCCTTTGCATCGTGGGCCAACGAACCGTTTCCCATGTGCAGGGGTGGAAATGATGGCGTGCAGAAATTTCCTTGGATAGCTTTGGCAAGAGACCAGAACGGACGAGTTCCAGAAGGAAGACGCTCTAGCTTCCCACCAATTCTACCAATGTGCTCCGACTTCGCCCTTGCAATGACTCTTTTGAAAGACCTAGAGGCAAAGTTAAACTCCTTTTTTAATGCGCTGGTGTTTTCATCCCGTAGCCTCGCTGCATTTGCCCAGGCTTGGTAGGATTCCTGCTTCCGGCGTAAAACCTTTTTGCAGGATTGACTAAACCAAGGCTGAGATTTGCCACCAATGGGAACAACAGAAGACGGTATGAAGAGTTCCATACCCTGCAGCACCACATCAGCAACAAGATCAGCAACGACGCTGGGATCATCCTGCGTGAAGCAAACCTGCCTCCAGGGGTAAGATGCGAAGAAGGACCGCATCTCATCCCAGTCTGCTGACCTGTAGTGCCACACGCGGCGACTGCATGCAACTCGTGGTCGCGGCGAGCACGTGAGTGGCACCGTACTCCGGATAAGGCAATGGTCCGAGGAGCCCAGAGGGGCGCCAACGGATAGCTGATAGCCATCCGGATGGGAAGTCAGCAGAAGGTCCAACAGTGAAGGTTCTTGGCTCTCTACATCTGGGATTCGCGTGGGCGTAGTAACCAGTTTGTCAAGCCATATGCGAAGGCGAAGTCGTGAACAGATCTCCCTGCATGATCGGTTTTGCTCGATCCAAGCCATTCGGTGTGATGGGCGTTGAAATCGCCAAGTATCACGATCTCTGCAGAGGGGATCTGCTGCTGCACTGATTCTGCAGCCATTTGGACGTGCTCAATGAGTCGGTCAGTTTCGGCATCACCGCTATGGGACCTATAGAGGCAGGCGTAGACGCGGGGGTGGTCATCGCTGTCTACGCGGAGCCATAGGATGGAGAGGTCCCTGCTTTCGAGGTGGCTGAGGCGTTGCTGGAATTTACAGGCTTTATTAGGTACTAGCGGTCGCCCGCGACTTCGTACGCGTGGATCCCGTTTTACCCCCTTCATCTATCTTACGCGGTTTAGGTTTTTTCATACAAATGTTTTTTTCCGCTAACTCCCATTCCCGTGGGAATTTTGCAATATCCTGTTGTCACTAAGCTTTAAGTTGCCAAATTTCAAGCGTCTAACTTGAGCGGTTTAGATTTTTCATACAAAAGGATTTTCCCGCTAATTCCCGTTCCCGTGGGAATTCCTAAGTAAACTATGACCTGCCTAGGAGTATGAAGAATAATTGTACCAAGTTTCGTTAAAATCCGTCGAGTAGTTTTTTGTTTCTATAAGAAACATACAGACAGATTTTACTGATTGCATTTATGGCATCAGTATCGATCACTAATCACCCCCTGATAGTTATTTTGAAAATATATTTAATGTACAGAATTGACCTCTCTACAGATTTATTATAAGTATAGATATTTGAGATATTTTATGCGTCAAATTTTATGGGGTGGTTCCATTTGAGTCCAGTAGGCCTAAGATGCGCGCCGTGATAACTTTTATCGACGTCAAAATGTATGGGCAAAACCGATAAAATGGCGTGATAATCGCTTATCGCAGCGCGCATCTTAGGCCTACAGAACACAGAAAAAATATTTACAAAAAGAAACAATAAAATTTATACTCAAATCAGTTTCCTGAAAATATAGAATCAAATCAAGTTATATTAACAGAAAATCCATTTTAATAATTTTGAAAGTTGTAGTAAAAGTATTTAAGGTTTCCGTAACGTCAAATTCAAATGATTTATTTCTTGAAATATGGTACAGTGGTGGTCTTAAACTATTACAAATGTCCATTATAGTTTGCCATAATTATGGCATAGAAATGTCAGATTAATATTATAAGAGATAATAAATAAATTTTCGTTTATTTCATAATTTTCAGGTACATTTTATGTAGCGCTTTACTAGTAAGTTCCTCGTTAGTGGAGCAGCATGGGGTGGTGGGTGTGTTTTTGGAATGTCAAACGTCAGCGAGACTTCACATTTGCTTGAGTCATGGACGTCTCTGTTACGTCATTTAGTACGTCACATAAGCCCTTTTCGTACCGCTCTATTACCATACGAGCCTACTCATTCAAACACTATTCTTGCAGCAGATCTGCTATAAATTCTATTAGCCATTCTAAATTCTTCGTATGTTATTCTCTATTATGAAACCCGTTTGTCTTCAGCCGCCTAGTGTCAGACGATTTCATCACACACGTCACGATGACAGATTGAAATATCGTGGCTTAATTTGGCTACTTGCTAGAGCTGTTCGTCTCTGCCATGATTAATCAACTACGCGATTAAGTTATTAATTTTGGAAGATGAAGTCTCCCTAAGTACTTACTCATAATATGGCACACCGTTTCCTCGTCTTTTTAATAGGTTTTGCTAAATAACATTTGATTGAATCTGTGCTCGTTTTTTATCGTTTCTTTTTCTATGGCACGAAATTAAAAATGTACCTACTCTCTTCGCATCTGCGAACGAATGCCAGCTATGTTCGTTTTGCAAGCTAAAGTCTAGGTATGTTTGTGTTTTAAAAAAATTAGAGGAGACTTAAAATCCATTCAAGAATTAGTAAAAAACCACTTACAGCCACGACGTGCCCTATGATGCGCTCCGTGATAAGCTTTTATAGATTTTACGCGATAATCCCAACATTATTTTGTCGTCTAAAATCATCGTCAAGTTTGTATCATGGCGCGCATCCTAGGGCTGCTGATGTATTAAAACAAAGTATATTATTTATTTTGGGTCTAACTAATTACAGTGGAATTGTAATTAGTTTTCAGAAGTCCCATGTTTTTATGTTTTATGCCCATTTGAAGTTAGTTCTCTCCGTGAACTAGACCGTGCAGTTCAGTAACTTTGTGGTTGGGCCTTTGTTTAGAAGTTTAACTGGTTTTAGACTAAAGGTACCTTTATGGAAACTAAGACGGATGTGGTTGACTTTTTAACCGCATGCGATCATTTACTGAGTTGTTCATATTATTATGTAGAATAAAGTCGGAGATTATTATATTTCAATTAATAGCAAAGGTATACTACCTACGTGTTTAAGGTTAAGGCTGATTAAGACTATTCATAACTATAAACTAGTAGGTCGGAACTATAAACTATCATAAGAGTCTAAGATATTTTATTACGACATTGTAGTAACCTGAAATTTTAAGTAGTAACCTCATTTTGCTCCTGCAAAATGAGTAAATATTTTAAAATTTAGTCACACCAGCCGAAACTTAATAAGCTAATTGAATAAACGACAATGTCGCTAAAAGCATATTTCGCCAGTTACGTATAACCTTATTGATTAAAGGTTGAATCGACTCAGTAAACGACTAAAACCAGACTATAAAATCGCCAAATTGTGTAGAGTCAGCCATCAAAACTTTAATATACTACTTATCCTTTAGTTTTGATTACTTGTTGATATTAAGGAATCGTATTTTTTTATGTTTAAGTGCTTATTATTGTTCAAAGGTGCGGCAGTATCAATAAACTTGTGTTTTTGTATAATAAAATCGGTAAGTGATCCCTTTGCAGTGGCATTGCGCCGGCGCGTCGCCTGACAGAAGTGGGTCGAGGCCCGCTTCACACCATGTCGGCGTATTTTTGGATTGTGCAACTGTTATGATTTCTGACTAATAAACTTGTACCTGTCTTCATGTATCTCTTATTAGTGACAGAATCTCTTTAGGGATAGTAGATCCATCAAAGAATATTGATTACCATCGTCAAACCTTTATAGGTCAGTTTATAAATACAAATAGCCTTGACTTCGTTTTCAACCTCGCTAATAACTTGCAAAAATACAAAAAGGATCCAATTTTGTATAAAGGACTTTTTGCAATGGAATTCTACTACAAGCCAATCTTATTAAAGCCTCGGTATGTCTTAGGTTCCAAATTCCCGCTGTACAAGGAAGGTGCCAAGTTAATTCATCGCTACAGGGCTCATAAAGAAAACAAACGCAAACAGGGAATCATATTTTAATGTTTTCAAATTCAGTCATGCTCATTTCGAAGCTTTCATAACACTGCGCTCGTGCTCGTTAGTACAAGCGCTAGTCTCCTGAGTTACCCCAGAAATCGTCTAAGTCCTCTTCTTCAATTACCTCTTTCTCTTGATTGACATCTTTTTCTTCTTCGAAGGAGTCGAGTTTAGGCAGATCCTTCATTTTCGGCTTCTTGTCTGTGGTGTCTTCGTCAGGCGCGCTGTCCACAGACGCGTCAGTGCTCCACGTCTCATTTCTTCGCTCCCTGGAATTTTCTCGCGAGCGACTTCTGGAATAAGAACGCGTGGCTAGATTAGGGGCACTCCCAAAACCACTGACGTTGTCATCTTTACGCATACTGTCGAACTCGGCTTCCTCGAGTGACGTGAACAGCTTTAGCTCTTCCTCGCGGGACGCCCGCGACTCTTTAGAAGAGTTCGACGAAGAAGAGTGACGTTTTTTGAAACTCCTGCGCCGGCCACTCGGGTCGCTTCGTTGCAACGGTCGGAACTTTATTCCGTCAAGTGATCTTAAACAAATTTACAATACATGAGTCGTTTATAGTACAGGTGATCAATGAATCCGATATCGGAATTAGCTTTCTACTCGTGCATTGGTGATAAATGGATTCTCATGACCGTTGATGATGGATGGTAACTATCACTTAACTACTGATCGTGCAAGTGGCACTACGTGAGTACGAAGCAGTTGGAAATCGGTGGATATTAACCTTAAAAAATCTTCGCTGTATACTCCTTTTTGGTCATCGTCGAATGATTGGAAATGTATTTCGGGCAGTGTTTGCGCTTGTGGGGTGGGGCTCTTAGGGCGGTAATGCCAGGTCAGTTTCTCTTTGGCTTCGTTTCTCTCGAGGTCACCTTCGTCACGCTCGAAAGAATTTGCCGAAATACGATTGGGATCTGAAATATTTTCAACAGACGTAGTAACAGACGTTGGTGATCTGTCTCTGTAGCCGACACTGAAGGAATCGGATGTGTTCGTTATAATTGTTTTCGTCTTTGTCGGTAATGTCGGTAAGTACCTTTCTGACCTGTAGTCACCGTTCGCTTGCGATTGAGAGCTATTATCTTCAACGGAGTCCTGTCCAAAACTGGAAATTTTTGTTGAGAATAATATGGCTGTAGAATCGGGTTGACCATCGTAGTACTTGACAGCGACCGATTTTAGTTTTCCATCGTCGTCTTCAGTTAAGCAGAGGTAGCCTTGACCGCAGCCGACGGTCCAGTCGGCCGCTGTGGAATGGTTGGCGGTCTTCTGGAGCAGTCTGGAGTAGTGGTCGACGAGGTCTTGGAAGTCCGGGTCGGTGTCCGGCAGGATTCCGCTCAGTATGTGCCTCAGGGTTTCTATTGCTTCGTTGACCCCGGCGTAGGAGATTATAACGGACAGCAACAGTCCCATTTCGTCACTAAAATCACAGGTTGTTTACTTGAAATTGGAATGGATTAGGGACTAAAGTTCGGAGGGTTGCAGGGAGCAGGGTGCAGCGGTGTAACGCCGAGACAAGATTTGAACAACTGAAATAAAAGTGTTATAGTTGCCAAAGGTTTGTGTCCACATTTAGAATTGCGCTTGGCTGTGTGGCCAGACAACATTATGTTTATGTCCCAGTTGATCGTGTCCAAGGTTAAGCTGTTGCGGGTATTTTATGGCTAAGACAATAACTGTGATTTATCAACTGATTGGTTTCCGTTGTTTACGGGGGAAGGTTGAACTGCTGCGGATTTACGAGTCGGTTTGGACGAGTGTGGGTTAAACTCGTTATGCTGTCCAACTCAAACATTGACATACTTTAATCAAATGTTCCTAATCACCTAATACATCGTGCTTGATTTAGTGCCTATAGCATAGCTCGAGTTCAAATTGGATCAAGATTAGGAGGTTCGATGTTTCTATCAATAATCTCATCGAAATTAATTAGTAGACATAAGCTTTGAGTGAAATTAATTTAGCAATATTGTGCATCAGTTTCATTATTCAAATATCTCCTTTCTTCAATATCACTACAATTGGTTTGGACGGTGACAACTTTATTAGATTATAGATAAACTAATAGTTGATCCTAAATTAATTGTAACGTTGCCTAATTGGCGTTTAATGAAGGGGAAAATCCACTCTACTCTTGAAGCGCTCTACACCGTCCGTTCATAGTAACCGTATTTTTAGATCGTGTGATGTAAGCGCACAATATAAATCTGTAAATCATCGCGTAAATATGCAAAAATATTGAAATTTTCGCGAAGAAACTTGACATTGGATTAGCGGTGAGGCTGAAAATAGTGCTATAGCTGATCAGATGTGATATAACAAGTGAGTCATCGACCTCTTGTGAAAAAACGAACAAGTGTGGACTTTGATAATTAAGGATTTGTAATTTTTGACTAATTTCCAGACGTGTGTAGGTGGGTTTAAAACTGGTAAGACAGGAGTCCCTAATACTACCTCATGCAATATGGATTAAGGAATAACTTTATGATATCCTGTTTAGTTGGTTTCAGTTCTACATTCAAATTGATTTTTGACAACCGAGTGATCCTGAATGTTACATACTGAGTAGTAGGTACGTAAATGGGTCATTCCATAAAAATCTGTATATTTTCGACGTCATTTTGTCCGTAACTTTTTTAAGATACTTTTGAATACTTTATTAGTGTAAATTATAGTTTATTAATTAATTATGTTATGTCTAAAAGGGCCAGTCACTTTATGCTTTATTTTAGGAGAAATTATAATTTTCAATTTTTTCATACTACATTACTCCTATATGACTTCTAATAAAGTATAAAACTTATAACCTTAACATTTATAAATAAGTTAATATACTTAATGTAGTTGTTTTGTTATTATCACTATATAAAAAACGTCATTCCCTAACTATTAATTTAGTCCCAAGCGCCGTTTAAAGCTAGGGCCTGACGGTCTAGGGACTGACGATTTGGAGTAAAACTTAACACAAATGCAGATTAACTTTATATTATAAGATACTTAATACGATGTACCGAAAATAGCCGAAAAACCACACGTAAATACTATTAAATTATATACAATTTCCTATTGTAATCAATAAAGCTACTCAACTAGGGACTGACGAAGTGCCTGGATCAACACATGTTTCCGCAACAACTGCCACGTTTGCACTAATTCAAAAAACGGCTACTGCAAAGCCAGTATGGTCTTAGGATAACTTCGTATCGTACTTTAAACTCAACTAAATGTCATTCACTCTTAAATACAAATTAAAGCGCAAAATTATAAAATCAGTGCGTGGCGAGGGAATGACGCTAAAAGCTGTGGACTCTTTTTCAACTAAAGAAAATCAAATTATTGTTTATTGAAACCGCAAAATATTAATAGAATTTGGTGTAATATACATTTAAATTGATTATTCGTTAATTAAAACAAAGGATATAGTTGATGTTTTTATAAATATGGGTTCCAAAACACAAACTTTTGGAGTACGGACATGCCTAGGGAATGACGCTTTGGGTCATTTAAAAGGAATTTAAGATGTTTTAAAAATAGTTTCAAAAAATACAAATGGGTGATGAATAAAGCACATTGCGAGCTGTTATTTAACAATTTTGGAATAAAATATTAACAATTATTTCATGTGAAATGTGGCACGGACTAAGAGTTGACATATTTTTGTGGAATGACCCAAATAGAATAATTATTAAAAAATATACGTAGAGGTCTATCTGGATGTTTTAAAAATCGTTGATGTTACTTTACGATAGATATTTGTATAATTATTTAAAAACGAAATATTCACATAGAAGTCTTTAGAATTTCAGGATTATATTATTTAATATAATGTGATTGTTTAATATTTGAATGCAGAACCTAATCTATCTTGTGTGGATCTTTTTTTTTATTTGTTTAAACTTTTTTTAAACATTTATTCCGCACCAAGCTTGATACTAACATTTCCTTATAGCAAAATGAATTCCTCAAATACCAAGTCACGGGGAAAATGCTGAAAAATCTAATTACCATGACATACTTTCTTCAAAGCGAGTCCTTGAAACTATGGTATGTGACCCAAAACTTTTTTATTTAGCAAAACTGGCGCACTCTGTATTGGCATATTTATAGATGCGGTTTAATATAAGTTTAGAAATATGTCAAGTGGCTTTCTAATATATGGTACTCCAAAGGTAGGTTACGTCCCACTGACGTATTAATATCATCTATCTACGCTACTTCATCATATTAAACAAATGGAATTATCCTTCTGAATTAGCTAACAAGTTTATCATCTTACAGAATTGTTAAAAAGCCACGTTTGTTTTCCAGATTCAGTTCAAAATCTTGGACTAATAAAACCATGTTCAAAACGTAATGATGACCCGAAAAGTAATTATTTATTTTAAAAAGATTACCAAAGTGACTCATATTTATATTAATGATTTTTACTTCACAATAATAAAAATATTTTAATTCTTTCAGATTTGTTTGTTGCAAACCACTTCGATCTCGGATTTTGGAGTAGGTAACATTGTCTGTAATTTATAACATCCGATTTCTTTCGGACATTCTAACATTCTAACACCGGATAGCTTACGACGGGCATATCCTGGATTCCCGGCGTACAATGGGATGACTGCCAGGGGAAAACAGAATGATTAGCAGACTTTAACCGCCGTGACGTCGGCGCGATCTCATCGGAACCAGGAATAACTCGCTTGTACTCATAATTGTTCTGGTTTCAGAGTTCAGACAACACACCAAAGTTTAACTTGTTAAGAAATAACTAATAACGCAGCGTGGGACGTCCACCCACAAGGTGGACCGACGACCTGATAAAGGTAGCAGGAAGGCGCTGGATGCAGGCCGCTACCAACCGTGCGATGTGGAAGTCATTGGGGGAGGCCTATGTTCAGCAGTGGACGTCCCGTGGCTGAAATGATGATGATGATGAAGAAATAACTAGAAAGAATATTTTTCGTCTCATTTTAAATTGCCAAAAATAACGTTTGATTTATTGATAGTTCTTTTATTTTCAGAGCAAATTATTTATTTGTACCTCTTAGATTTTTAGAGCAAAATTAATTCTCAACTTTTAATCTGTGACATCGTTAAATCGCCTCTTCAATATATTTTTAGTCAAAATAAACTGTATGTGCGAAACTTTTCAATGTTTCCAACCGCGTCGCTAAGGCTGAGTTGTACTACCTTGCTTTAACAGTAACTATCACGATAACCGGTGTGTTTTGTATGGAGTTTGACAGATTTTTGACGTTTGTCAAAGTTAAAGTAAGATGGTGCAACCCAGCCGAGTATTCTTACTGAAAATAAATTGGCCTCGTCACATCCTCGTCACGACTGGAGTCATCGACATTTGCACTGACTGCCCGCCTTATAGTGCACGTACGTAAGCGTTTCAAGAAAGTCTAAAGACTTCAAATTGTTGGGGACACCCATCAAACAAATTTCATAGAGGGCCATCAAAATAATAAATGTAGAGTAAAAAATATTTTGGTAACTTAGTGATAGAGTCAGTTAAATTGCATTTACAAAATTATTTTCAGTTGTAATATCCAATAACAACTTTGATTTTTTTTATTTTAATTGTTAAACGCCCAAAATTCATTAACAAAACTTTAACATCAGCTATCATGGCTTATCTTGAAAAGTTTATTTTAATGTTTATATGTATAATTAATTAAATAAAATCACTTAAATATCTCTCATCTTCGGACACACTCAGTATTCATCCATTCGACTTACGAAACTAAAAGCCAACACTAAAGTCTTTGCCCTAAGCCCTACCTTCCCTACGCAACCAGCCCTACGTTGCCCTAAACTCCCGCGCAACCGTCCATAAGTTGTCCTAAACATGGAGTCAAAGGCAAGGTCACATTCAGTGAAAGTGCGTGCCGAGAACGGCGCGTTTGGGCGGGCGGCGTAACCCGATCCGGCGTGACGTCACGCGGGCCGTGCGCAGTGGCCGCACTTATGCACAATGGAACCATGAACTAGCTGGAGGCGATTGTTTGGAGACGTTACACGCTTTTGTGGAGTCGTTTTTGAGATCGTCTTTGTTTTATTTTTGAAATTGATACTCAATAATCAAGATTAGTTTTTAATGTGCTCATTAAATCGACTCTTACCGAAAAGGTTTTATAAATTCATATTTCGTTATGCCAAATGTTTACTTGAAGAGTGAAAATTGATACATTTAGGTAGGAAGGAATCCCTTCTTAAGTATTCCAATAGTGATAGTATTGATATGGTTGATTTTATAGACATCACGTGAGAAAACTTTTGACAGTAGGTATTTTACTTCGTCAACATTTTGCTCTTATTGTAATTTTTGATACGAGAGAATACAAAAGTAGAGTTTTAATAAAAGCGAGGATTGATTTACAAAACTAACAATTTTCTGCATTCAATGAATATCAATGTTCGATATTGAGCGATGAATATTCATAAACAATTTCACGCTCCGGCGCGGCGTACGAAACAAATAAAGCTTTTAATTGAACCACCTCGCTGTAGTTCTGAAATTTTAACGATGTCTCTACTCTTTGATACAGTTTAATTTGAAGTAGGTATCCAAACGAAACAATAACTGAACAAATGAAGTGACCCGATGGGCGTCTTGAAACCTGCTTACGGGAATATTGCTTTCACGGAATCCAAAAAACAATAGAACCAAAACACCTATGTTCTTCTTGTACAAGTACTTAAATCAATATTCAACGTGACATTCGCACAAATGAACCCCAGAGATTTGATTGCCATTATTAAAGAAGAAGAAGACTAACAAATGCAATTAACTTGTCATATCATAGTCAAAAAAATAGATGCTTTTATTACTTACAATGAGAAGTATCTACAGATTTCCTGAAAGAAAAACCTTCAGAGTTGGTACTAAAGACTTAATCGAGCAAAAAAGTTCCCTCTGAAATATTACCGTCTGAAAAAGCCTCCAATGTTTACAAACAAACCAAATCGAAGGCACTCGTCCAAAACCTTACGCATACTACATAAGTTACGCGCGCGTAACGTATCTTAGTTAAACTTTGCTCATGAATGAAGCGTTATTTTCGCATGATGCCATCTTTTTTCACACGCGTTGGCGTAACACACTAGATATTAGCTCGTATCCACTGGGTGTGCTCATATTTTACTTTAATTTACGTATAGCGGCATTATTAGATGAAAACTCAACGTTTGTTTCGCGAGTTCAATGTCATTTGGATTTGTTTGACGATGTCTTATTTAAACAGTTGAAAAAATATTTGATTATTTTTTATTGAATGGAGAGGATATTGTTGTAATGGTTTTATGTGGTTACGAGTTGATGTATTTATGGAAGAGTTGTTTGTTACTGTAAGCTGGTTATTAATGGCTAATCTTTACCACGATGGATAAATTAAGAAATAACTCTATCAAACTTATACTTTAGCCTTTTTCTAAAGTATAAGTTTGATAGAGTTATTTCCCCTGACCCTAAAGATTACAATGATAGGTGTAAACATCAAATTAAAGGCATGAATCGACTTTTGAGCTTCATAATTTCATAAAAAAACCCTAAAATAAGACCTACTTATGGTCCAATTCATTATTCAAATTGAAATATTAGCTAGACTTCAGCATTTTCAGCCCCTAAGAAGGTATGCATCTATGTTTGTGCCCTTTGTTGTCCGTAACTACTTAACTGTAAAGATTTTCTATGAAATTAAACTACTCTACTCACACGGTGTACGTTGCATGCCTCATTTTTATGTTCCCAGAAATTTTTATAGATCAAATTATCTGGACACGCGCCAAATACACGGCGAATTTAGACACGAGCTTACCCGTAAGGCCATCTTATTAACGCGCACTGTCACCTGTCGAACGGGACTAATCAACGATTAGCGGGGTGACAAGATGCCTAACATAAGCTGGGATATCTTATGAATAAATAGGTGATGTTTTGCAACAAATATGAATAGCGAGCCGACTGTACATGGATGATGGACAGTAAAGAATTTAAGGAATATTTTTAACCATGTCAAAGCTTCATGAGAGCTGCATGGATCTAGAAAGTCAGGATAAGTACTTATATCGTCTTGGCGGACATACTGGCCGTGCCCGCAGATAGTTTTTTTTATGCAAGACAAGGCAGGTATTTGACTGCAGTCTATGATGATATGATACATATCTGCCCTGTAAGTGCCCATTCGCTTTTGAAAAGGCCCGGATTATAGTGTTCAGGAAAGATACCAGCAGGCAGCGAATTCCAGTATTCTGTGCAATAAAGAGTAATATCGATACCTCTGGGCTCAAAGGTCGTAAAGGACAAAGTACGACTTTTCAGGAGAAGCAAGAAACGTTTTTTTATTTTTTTAGTCGACGATAACTTTTTTGTTTTTTGAGCTATTAAATTATGACTTATGAAGAAAGTGCTTAGAATTCACAGCATTTTCCGAAGAGGTATTGAAAAACTGGACTAGAGCTGTATTTACTGAGATAGATTTCCTTTACGCCCTCAAAATTACAATAAAAAGACCTTTACGCCCCTCAAATATTCGTCCTAGGCAAGTTACTTAGGTCGTAAGTCTATTTTTATTTCACAAAACTACAAAACTAAGGTAATAAATGACAATTTACATAGTTTTGTAGGTTTTCATGGGTCGTAACGGGACACCCAGGTAAGGTATTATGAAAGGTTAAATTGATGATTTAGCTTAAATATTTAATATTTTATGGTATTTCATATGTAATATACCATTTCTTCACATATTTTAAATGAATTATGGTTTTTTAAATGAAATAAAATGATTTTCCGTAGCTTCATAATTTAATGCACACAACTTATGAAACTATTTAAATAGAAGTTTTGATATCTTCGAACTAGAAGAAACTATTTCCGATATAAAAGCAAATTTAGAAAATAAACATTATGACGCTTTTAAATAAAACTTCATAAATGTCTACTTTATAGGAAAAACCGAAACCAAATTAATTTTATTTATTTATTTAATCATTATTATTGTTTCGAAAAACTACAAATAGCGGACTTAATTCCATAGGGCAGTCTGTCCACCAGTTGACCTTATGATAATGCAGATAATATAATAGAATTATTAAGGACAAACGAAAACCAAACTATATTAATTATTTATTATATTAGTTAATAAGAATTTAGAATAATTATTATTCTAAATTCTAAATAAATTAAACATTATTAATTCATAGTAGCTTAAAATTATGTCATTGTACTTGGTATAAAAGTAGAAAAGTTAGGTAAGTAAGATTACAAGTAGGAAGATTTTCATTCCAGTAAAGTACATCCACTTACTTTACTCCCACATAAAACCGTTTTTAAAAGCCAATTATTTTTAATATAAAAATATAACTTCGAAAAAAACTGCATTCACGCTTTTTAGTAGATTAAGAGTAGGTGCACACCGTTGATTTTTAGTTGGCCGATAGTTGTGCCCGATTTTAAATTGTATGAAGAATCGACCAAATTGAATCGGCGTAGTGTGCGCACTCCCATACATGCCCATACTGTACCTCTAGTAGGAAAAACTTTCGAGTTCGTTTCGTTGCGTATTCAAAGTGTCATCGAAAAATTTTGTATGAAAAATTAAACAGCGCCCCCTATATTATAGCCGCCCTAGGGGGCGCTGTTTAATTTTTCATACAAAATTTTTCGATGACACTTTGAATACGCAACGAAACGAACTCGAAAGTTTTTCCTACTAGAGGTACTGATCAACTGCCCGACTAAACTATCGGCCGACGAAAAATCAACGGTGTGCGCCTACTCTTAGTCTCAACATAATATATTTTCCCATGTTGTGTAAATATTTTTCCTACTAGTTATTCTTTATTAGCTGATCCAAATAACTTTAGAAACTATACTAATTTATTATAATTGTAACCAATTGTAACAGTCAAAACTCAAAAGTGGTTTTGACCAAGGGCGTTAGTCAAAATTACTAGAAAATCATTAAAAATAATTGTAAAGTGTAGTATTTGTGTGATTTGTGCATACAAAATAATGACACCTAAGGTACCTACTACAGTAAGGTGACTTTTTTTCTCATAATATTTTTAACAAATCTAGCTTTTTCATTTTTTCAATTTTTATGATGATTGACTATACTAACTTAATTAGGTAATACGTTATTTTATAGCATGTTTTTATTTTCTTAAATCATCTTTTAATAATTATCTTTTACCTGACAAATACCTAGTTTCTTCAAATATGAGAAATAATAAAAAGCAACATTACTTTACCCGATGTGGGTAGATGTCATCATTTTATATGTATAAATCACATAAATTACACTCTAAAATAGTTTTATTATATAATTTTGATGATTTTTTAGGTTCTTTCGTTTGTTCCAAACGCACATACTTAAATACTATAGGAAACGTCTATAAAATTTACCTTCACAGTTATTTTAATATCCTCACTGTGTAGATTTTTTAAATATTTGTTTAGATAATCTAAAAGCGTAAAGGACAAATTATTTAGACTTGGGTATGAAAATGTAAGGTTGTATAGGACAATAGATATACTACATGTACATTATACGCCCAAAAATTTGTGTATACTTGTTCTTTACTACCATGGTAACTGTACTAAAAAATCAAATGGTATTTACATCCCAATTTTCACGATGAATTCTGTTTAGCTTATCAAAAATGATGGGTCGTAAAGGCACTTTTTTTGGGAATTTCGACAAACTAAATATACAGATCGATAGAGAATTAAATTCTGAGTAAAACTGTATGAATAACTCATTTTCGGTATTTTGTCCTTTACGACCTTTGAGCCCAGAGGTATCGATATGTAGCTAACTCTACAATTACAACACAAAATGCTTGTGCTCATCACAATATGTTTTGTGGCCAGCGGGATTCGAATCCAAAACTGCGCTTGCCTGATGCTTATAGTTAATCAAAACGTTGATTTAGTTTCAGATGGTAGGTATGTAACTCGCACAGAATTCGAAGTGAGTTTTACAATACGAATGTAATTTTAATTAATGTTAAAGACTAAAGTTTTATTAGGTGATTTATGTCTTAGTGACGTGATAATTTCTGAGTTGAAGGATCGTAAAATGGCTAGAAGCATTCTTTGATGTTTGTTATTGTTAAAGAAGATACGACAGTAACCAAACAACCGATAAAATAAGTTTATTACTCTCAGAATAAACATAAGTTCTAGACTAGACTTAATTACACCAACTTAGTAGCCAAGTTTGTCACAGCGTTATTTTTAGTACTTATTTGGTAGGGTAAATATCAACAAGGCATGCAGAGTTTAAGGTTTAACAAATTTGTTAAAAAAAAATAGTTTAGGTATATAAATAATGTCAAATAAGGCCAAAACGAACATAAATTTTCCAAATTAACAATTCTAGAAAATGATGATGCGCATTTAAACTGAGCATGAAGACGTGAAAAACACGTGAAAAATCCAAACAAGAAAAGTTGTGCGTCTAACGCCATCTATCGGTGAGTAGAAGTACTTCATACTCTGCATTGCATTAAAAGCGACGCTAGTTCTAAACTTTTAACGCTGCAATGCATTAAAGCTGTCAATGTTGTAAAAATTATATTACAAATCTATATTAAGTCTATAAGATTATTGGGTAGATCATAATAATGACGTATTGTAATATGATGAGACGGTTAGCGGTGATGGCGTGGTTGTGTAAGCCGGTTTTAATCTAATAACTATACCTACCTACTTAGATAGTAACTATATCAATCAATGCAATACACTCTCAAATGGTCATACATTGGTCGCAAAATATAATTGAAATGATAATAGTATTGTGTATTTTACAAAGGGTTTTATTTTAATTACTTGAGTAGGGTGGGTATACGAATATTGAAACATGGTTGATAATGAAAATTGAATCATTTACTTCGCAGATAACTTATAAGGAACAATGCAATCATTGCCATTTTTTAAACCAAATTGCAACCATCTTTATAAAATCGTACATAAGAAGCTTCTCAAAAATAATTATATAGAGGTAGACCTGTACGCGAGTTTCCTTGTGGCTGTGATGATTCATCCCTAACAGCCTTCAGAAAACTACGTAAAATAGTAGGTAGTACTTTATTGCATATGAATACAAGAAAATAATGTAAGGATCAGAACGAGTAGACAAAATAAAAAACATGCACATTTTCTTTAAAACACCACTCACAATAAATTTTCCCGAAACAGCGGTTTCCGAACGCACACAAAATCACACCGCGACGACGATTTGGCGCGAAACTTGAACTTCGAACTGTCACCGCGCGAATCCAATAACTTTTTAAATTAATTTTTTAATTCGCTGGAGGCACAGACTGGAGGAGACACGTCCCCGGTAGCTGTCGAAAGAGTATTGAGTTCACAGTTGGCGAACGCTATCCGGTTAAGAGATGTGTTCCTTGTCGTGTGTGTGCGTCAATTATATTTATTACATCGAACTAGTGACTATAAACAAGCCCAGCGACAGACTTCAAAGAGATCGATAGCTATTTGGGAGATCGATGGAAGAGCTGAAAACTAAATTCTATTTTTCCCTCTAGATTCTCATCAAATAATATAAAAAATTGTGTAATCAACATTAAGTACTTTTACTTCTAAGAGTATAGTGATAAAACAGAACAGGAATATAAATAAGTTTCAATAAAGAAAATTAGCACGAACTCATAACTATAATGTTTGATTGGATACAGCACGCCACTAATGCGATGGAGTAATATTTGCAATAATCGTTCGTATCGGAATATAGGCCACAGCACTTCAAACTCCTACATAATGCTACATTGAGATAAATGTTCAAAACAAACTTGTATCATCATATTTATCGAAATGCACATTAATTTTACAAAAAGGTATAAATGCAAACACTTACCTCTTACTAACGCACTGGCTGAATTAAAAGAAAGTTTGCTCAAAAAAAGAAAAATATAAAACGTCAAATGCAACTTTTTTTCACACAAAAAAAGTTTGAATCAAAAAAGGCGGGTAAATACCTCGAAGTGCCCTCCGCTACTGAAAGTGGTAAGGTGTGAAGTAGTAGTTTATTTTTGTTCCCTAACACATACCAAACATACAGTTTCAATAACCAATTCTGGTAGCTGAACTATTTTTAACGATTGTTCAATAATTTACGATCTGCCTGCTTAGTTTAGAGATACTCTGATAGACTTTTTACTGTTTTCTTATGAATTAAAGCTTTTAAAGTTAAGCAAGTTAATGGGACTTGCAAATAGTTGGGAGCTCACATGATAGGTGCTCTGATTTCTCTTTAGACAAATCGGGTGATTTTAAATCTAGACACTTAACCAAAACGAGAACAGTAATTAAGTATTATGTTAAGGTAAGGTAATTATTCAATTTACCATCTGAGAATTTAACCTAGGGTTCAATAATTCAGGATCTGTTATTCAAGTTTGGAAAACAGTGACTTAATTAAGTACATGATCTTTAAGATTGCAATAAGCTTGATAAGAGAGCAAATTTTTAATAAGTAAATCTCTTTGTAGTTTTTTTTTATCCACAACGAGGAAGCTCTTGGCCTGTATCTGATGGTAAGTGATGAACAGAAATTATATGAATAAACGCCGGATGCAAGATCTTTTAAGATTCCTTGAATACTTTCGTCACGTTTCTATCAAAATCGCGCATTCTCAGACATGTTCCAGCCACAACAAGTTCACCAGTATTTATCTGATGCTAGACAATTGATAACAAACATGAGCATGCAGTTATTACGGTCAATGCTAACTGCTAACTGCAGAGCCATTAGCACTCCACCAAACAGAGTGAAGTGCAACAATAAACAGAACGGGAGAAATACCTTGATCTGCTGTGTTTGATACTTTACGAATAGAAGTGTACCATAGAGGTGTAGTCAACAGCACATCAGACTATTCATTTTTGGTACAAAATAGCCTGTATTACAACTAGAGAAAGCCCGACTAATGTCTAGCTAAAAGCTATTACCCGCGTGAATTTCGGTCAAAGGGAGATCAGCAACTTGGATAAAAATCATAAGCTAGCTATGATTTTCCGTTCACCTATCTATAGGTACCTCTATTCTACTAATCGTTTCATTGCTTTAGGCGAGAAATAGTCATAAACATCCACGTGTGTATAAAGTTTGTACATGTGCCCTAGTCTATGGTCAGATTTAAAGATTAGATAATAATTAGGGCAGCACCACAGTGGATTACTTTATTTATTTCATACGATCAGAACGGCATTACATTTTTTGGTTCCTTTGCGACAATTTCCATAAGATGCATTTTTTTAGAATGGATGATCATCATTAATTTCAGAGCTAGGCCTCCCCCAATGACTTCGTTAATGACTGGTTGGTAGCGGCCTGCATCCAGCGCCTTCCTTCCTGCTACCTTTATGATGTCGTCGGTCATTTCAAAATGGCGAAGTCTAACCGAAGAATAAAGCGAAATTTAGTGACCTGATTTTTGCATTATTGTATTGTTATTGCAGGTCAGAATTACCAATTACATCGTTCTATTTAAACGTTTACCGTCACACGAGTGAATGAATGCACACAGTTGCGGGGCATTAATAACTAGTTGATGCATGGCCGGCACACTTCCACTGCACTGTAAATATAGACCGCATAAAGTTACCAAATTATTGTAGTATTTGATATTTGTAGTACTAGTAGGTACTACATAGCCCTGGGATTATACGCATACCCATGTGTCTAGATGGCCAGTGTCTGTTTTGGGTTGAAGTTTTTGTAATAAAACCTATTCGTCTGATTAATAAAAAAACAAAAACAAAACAGTGGTTAATGTATCATAAATACTAAGTTATAAATGGGACCTACCTGGTCTTTCTAAAAAATAATACGCTGCTTTCGATACCTCCACTGTCGATTTGAGCCTTCCTGATCTGTAGTACACCTAACAAGTTCACCTGAGTGGACTACGGGCACTTGTTCTGCTGACCTAAGGTTCACCTGGGTGAATTGATTAGATTTTGTAGATGAGTATTTAATATTGAAGATTTATGCAAGGTTTTCTCTTTAGGTAGGTGGTACTTATTTGGATTTTTGATATTCTTTATGGACTGAGCCTGGATATAGGTCTTCATGGTTATGAATAATTAGAGCTATGAATAATTATTGCTGAATATGGTTACAGATGATCATGAAGTGGCCAAGACCGCTGTTATTGTTTTCGACAGCCAGACACGTATTCAAACGCGACATTGATAACCATCAGTCACTGTCCCCACAAAACGATTATCTAGGTCTGACAGACGATGCAGATTCATCAAAATGTCGATAATGTAGACGATGCTTTTATCGTTGCAGATACAAATTGAGCGGATATACATTATGCATCGACATTTTCTGCATCAAGAATGACAATTACAGACATTCTATTTATTTTAGCTAAGAAGCTAATGGATGGAGGTTTGGCGTTAAGTACGAAGTACGAGTATACATAGTACGGGCCTTTACGAATCTATTTTATTTTAAAAGATAAGTTATTTGTGTAATGCAAATTACTAATGATCCCGTTCACCACTCCAACTGAGCTAAATATAAGCTTTTGGGTACACCATAATAGTCCAGCAGTTGACGAGGTTTGAAATGCCCTCGAATCGGCAGTTCGACCCTTACACCGTTGGAACTTCAGTATCAATCCTACTAATATTATAAATGCGAAAGTTTGGATGTTTGGATGTTTGGATGTCTGGATGTTTGTTACTCTTTCACGAAAAAACTACTGGACGGATTTTGATGAAACTTCACAGTATTATTGATTATAACCCAGAATAACATATAGGCTATAATTTATTTGACAAAGTAAATTACACGCGGGCGAAGCCGCGGGCAAAAGCTAGTCAAGGCATATTTTCTTAACTTTCCTAGCGTGTTAATGTAAATAATTTCTGTCCATAAAACATAATCATATGTTTTCAATGTCTATGTGAGTTAATAAAATTATTGATTTGATTTGATCCAATGTCTATTTAAATACAGTCCCCGAGGAATGTGTGCCCTTGCTGAACTCGGTGATTTAAACGTATCGTTATTAAATTCTTTGCGAAGATGGCGCCACCAATCCAGCTAATCACTAGACAGACAACAAATTCGCGCGCTGGCAAATGTCAAACCGTCAGTGCGCGCCGAAAATAGACGACGTGCCACCGCGACCATACACTCGTTTGTTTGGGATACGTCGGATCCTGGACCGACAACTACAAGATGATGGTGAATTATTACCGCTAGTACTTGTATCTCACTTATCAGCAGAATACGTAGGGCAACCAAATCCAAAATTAGCCTCAAGCTTCCTTAAAAATTATAATAGGTAACAAATAAGAGCAAACTAGACCAAAAACAAAAAAAAACTTATCTAAAGAGTCGTAACGCCTTGAGCGACATACTCGTAGCAACCAACTGGCTACACAGCTCCTGAACACAAACAACTGCCTGTTTAGGTCGAATAGAATGCGATTGGCTTCCATATAAAACTTCCCAGGAAAAAAGCAGGGATGACACATCATAGGACGTGCACTCCCCAAAAGTCGGATAAACAACTTCAAATCTGATTAAAACCGGGCTGATTGCAGATATATTAAGAAAAAAAAAGAGTCGAAACGCACGCCAGTAATCATAAGCAAAAGCTAGTATCTGAATAATAGTCTGTGACAGCAAAATCTATCGTTTTAACAATGTATTGCAATAATGAGTTAATCAAAGGGCCGATTGCACTAAAACAACACGAATGTAATGATAATGATCATTACTATCAGATATTCTTTGGTAATGTGTTCAGTCTGACATTGACTGCTGAAAGCTCAGTGATAATGGCGCTAAATTGATCGCTACTGCAATTTGGTGTGTATCCAATGAAGGTAATTTGAAAGCATGAAAAATTTGAACTACTAGCAGGTATTTGAACGGTGACAGTTTTATTTGTTTATTGGCAATAATAAAATCAATAATGTTTATTTTGGGTGTTGATGACGAAATTGAGGAATTATATTATTTGAGCAAGGTCTCCATCATAAGCGGCCTATAAGGCTGTGGAGTGAAGTCGATCCGGATAGAGCCGCAGTGAATCGTTTTCTAAAGCATTTTTTTCATCGCAAGACCATGGTAAGCGATTACCTTGAAAACATTTACTATAACTTTCTGGTTGGGGTTTAAATGGTTAATCTGTTCCTACGTGCTCCAGGGGCCCCGTATCGTTGATACGGCTGATAATGCGTTAGCTACTCCCCTGGCTGTGAACATCTACGGAACGCTGTTAACGCTGTCGCGTCGTTCATACTGGCAACTAGCTTTGAAAATCAAAATCAAAATCTTTTATTCAATTTAAACCAATATTTTTGACACTTATGAACGTCAAAAATAAAAAGGGGTAGCCCTGGGCCCTACCAGCGCTTTGCGTGAGAGGGATTGCAACATTTGACTTCAGATATTGTTTTTCGGAGTAGTCCCACGGGACGGGTCGGGCACAGCACAGCGCCTGTTAGAGAAGTAATAAGAACATTCTAGACTGACCTCATCGCAAGCGTGGCAGCGCGGCTTGAGCCGCTCGTCGTAGTGCCGCACGCAGTACAGCCGCCCGTCCAGCGCGCAGTACGCCAGCTCCACCAGTAGCTCGCCGCAGTCCGCGCACGCGAAGCACGACGGGTGGAAAGGTGCCTGTTGGGGGGTTAAGATGATGTGAATATGACCAACAAAAATAAATAAATAAATATAATAATTATTATATCACACACGTTGCTGCTCGCCAGTCCTGTTACTTGAACTTGGCTGGACACGATACCGCGTGTCTAGATTATTAGGTATGTGTGACTATAATAATATGTAAGTATTTGTACAAATAAAAAGGAATGCTGCACGTCAAGTTTGACTCATAATTATATTTTTTTTATTCAGAATAAGGCACGTACCTATATAACCGCAATGAAATCTACATTTTAATCATTAAAAATAAATAGAATTGGTCTTCTCCGAACAAACTACCTATATTCTCCTTATTATTAAAAAGTTACGCCGGGAATGAACACTGGATTAAAATGACATTACCATACTAAATGACAATAATTATAGGGTGTACCTTTTATTATTTTAAGGAGGTAATTAGTTTTATAACAAGTCTTTAACGCCATCTATCGACGAGTAGAAAAATTAAATGTCTTAACAAAGGTTTCGGCGAAGTTAGCTAAATAAAAAATAAAAATTACCTCTTCACCCAGTCTTGGCGCTTGTATGGCGATGCTTCCACTTCGTATGGGTTTGGTACAACCCATACATTCTATTGAGGTTCCATGGTGCTGTTGTGCGACACCTGTAAAAAATAAATTGTTTCAAACAACAGTTTTACTACTCCATAATAGATGGCGCTAACCAAAGCATGCTTTGAATTAGTTCCAAAAACTCTTCATAGATGGCGCATATAATATCTTACCAATGTCAAGTGCAATTTCATTTCTAGCCGAGACGAAGTCTTCGAATTGCTTGCGATGCACTTCATCAATATGTCGGCAATGTGCTAGCGAGAGATCTTGCTTCGGCAGCTGGATAGCGAGGGCCCGGGTCCTCCACGCGCGCCATGCCGCTGCGCCGGTGGCGCCACCTACGCCGGTCGGCGCGCGCTCGGCGAGAGACGTCCAATAAAGCTCCGTCTGTAATAAAATTAATTAAACTTTAATATTACTATGTTTGAACATGATTTGGATATTATTTTTCCGTCGGTTACAAAAAATTAAACATATTTCATATTTTAAATTTAGCGCTTACCAAGCAAGTGTAATCTGGCTACTCACATCAATGTTGTAGGTCTTTAAACATTGATTTCAGATGGCATGCGCCTGTAGTTTGGAAATAAGCGAGTTGCTAGTTTGAACGATATCTTAGGCCTATTTCAAACTCTTGTTAAATTCTTCCCGATTACGATTCGGTGACAAGTAAGAGTTCCATTATAAGGAAGGTAGCAGTGGAAGAGGTGAAGGGTAAATTATATACAGTAACATAAAAGGTAAGCTGAAGTGGCAATGGGCAGGGCACATAGTAGGTTACGCAGAACTGACGGCCGATGGGGCAGCAAGGTACTGAAGTGGAGGCCGTGTACCGGAAAACGCAGGGTGTGACGTCTGCCCACAAGACGACGACATCATAAAGGTAGCAGGAAGGCGCTGGACGCAGGCCGCTACGCAACATTGAAAGCATTGGGGGAGGCCTATGTTCAGCAGTGGACGTCCTATGGCTGAAATGATGATGATGATACCTGTTTGGCGGTGAGTCCGGGCGGGCTGTCGTAGGAGTGGTGGTTGACGCGCGACTCGCGCAGGCCGAGCCGCTCGCGCACCGAGCCCAGCTCCTCGTGGTACACCGAGTGCGACAGCCGGTCGCAGCCGCACGACTTGCATGTCTTCCTGGAATAGGCGAGAATGTGTGGGTTAGATTTATTGTAATTTAATAACCTATAATCAACACTGCGTGATCGAATCAGGAATGAGGAGATCCACAGGAGAACCAAAGTAACCGACATAGCTCGCAGAATTGCTAAAATCGGGGCACATAGCTCGTAGAGACGATGGCCGTTTGGGCAGGAAAGTTCTCGAGTGGCGACCACGGGCTGGAAGACGTAGCGACGATTTGGTAAAGGTCGCGGGAAGAGCCTGGATGCGGGCAGCGCAGGACCGTTCATTATGGAAAACCTTGGGGGAGGCCTTTTGTCCAGCAGTGGACGTCATTTGGCTGAAACGAACGAATCAACACGACCATGGGCAAAAATGGTTTAGAGTTATTGTACATCAGACGACCATGGGCATAACCAGCTTGACAGCTTCTAGGCCAGGGAGAACATTATCGCCCAGATCGTCCAGATGGGGGAGGCCGAAACTTAGAGCAGCTGTCCTACACGACGCAGCTTTCGGAATCGTTGTCTTTGTTTTTCACGTTTATCAGGTTAATATTGTTTGGCCATCGTTTTCAAACTTAACTTTAACCTGAAGCCGCTAAGTAGATATTGAAAGAAGACAGATCTGACCCATATTTTAAATACACACTCATGCAACAATTTACAACAATAATTTTACAGATGAATGATGCAGATTGCAGCGATTCAGTTATAAATCTCCCTCTCTCCTCTGCGAACGTTTTTTTTTTTCAAATAACTAAAGCAAGTTATTAAAAAAGTAATATAATTATTAGAAAGGTAAAAAGATTCATACTACATAAACACTGGACTATGAACGGTAGTCCACAAATTAGGTAGAAGACACGACGTATTTGAAGAATTGCCAAGTGACCAAAAGATAGTAAAAGATGAGTTACCGCTTTATCTACCTACCTATTTATTTCAGTACGTTATTTATTCTTCTTCAGCGCGTTGAACCTGTTTGTTTGTTTAAAGGTAATATCAAAATATGTTTAAATAAGATGCCTGAAGAATCGTTGAACTCTAAATAATAACATCCAAACAATAACCATTCAATTTCTTAAATAAACACGTCCGCTGCCCATTCAGTGGTTTTCTCATGCGTGTTTAAAGAATATTTTGTTCTCACATTAGCCATGTATTAGCTTTGTGACGTCACTTGTAAGTCTGCACACGGAAAGTCAGTAACCTCGGAATGACATTACGTGCATGATTACTTGCCTAAACTGAAAACTTAAATCTATCTTCTAACTTCTATACTTTAATAAATCTGTAGAGAGATCAATTCTGTACATGAAATATATTTTCAAAATAACTATCAGGGGGTGATTAGTGATCGATACTGATGCCACAAATGCAATCAGTAAAATTTTTGTCTGTCTGTCTGTCTGTATGTTCCTTATAGAAACAAAAAGTACTAGACGGATTTTAAGGAAACTTAGTACAATTATTCTTCATACTCCTGGGCAGGTTATAGTATACTTAGGAATTCCCACGGGAACAGGAATTAGCGGGAAAATCCTTTTGTATGAAAAATTAGTGACCGACCGAATATTCGTTTTCGTTTTCGTTTTCGGCCATTTTCGGCCAAAAAATGGACATTCGGCCATATTTTCGTTTTCGGCCAAAAACCAGCCGAAGCTTCGGCCAAACCGAATATCAGAAATACGTGAATAAGATGGTGACGTTTATCGTTCCGATATCTTCGGTAGTGAATCTGGTGCACTCATGGTTCCAATCAGACTTGAACGGACGCGGTATTGTCACACTCTTTTGAAGTTGTGAAGTGAGGTTACGTTGTAAAGGGTGTCCAGCGAGAATTTTCCAAGTTCAAAATTGAATACAAATAAAACCAAAGAATTTTCATTAAGTTTAATTGTTTCAAAATAGAGTCTAATGCGGATTTGAAATACGCCATGGTCAGGAGCCTACAGAGCGTTCGCAGTTGAACAATAAGTATTTGAAATGTATTGTCGAATGATCGATGAATGTCTGATACCACAACTGCAACTGCATCCCGGTCAACTACGTAACTCTATTTCAGCAAGAAGGTGTCTCACCACACACGGAGAGTACCTCGATGGAGACGCTGAGGACTATTTTTTTTTTCAAATAAATTATCAGCAAGTACAGGGACATACCCTAGCTGCCTCGGTTACCAGATCTCACACCATGCGACTTTTTCTTGTGGGGATATCTCAAGTCAAAAGTTTACAGCAAACAATCCTTAAATAATTCAGGTTCTGTAAGAAAATATCCGCCGTGAAGTTGCAGGAAAATTATTAGCGCTCTCGCATTGTTGCGAATGTAAGGGTCATCATTTAAAAGACATTGCCTATAAAAAAATAAATCCGCATTGTTAAACTCCAGTTTGCATTAGTGATAAATAAAAAAAAATCATTAATTTATTTGTATTCATTTTTGAAGTTAAAAAATTCCCACTGGACATTCTTTATTTCTTCTTCACTTCCCAATATTTCATTATACACAGAAAATAATATTCTACTAAGAATTCATAATTAATTTTTTAGTGTTTTAATGCCGGTTTTCTTTAATCAATCCTTATCAAAATCAACTTTCAAACGTCATTATGTGTTTGGTCAAAACATTAACGGTTTTCAAAGTTTTTACATAATTTCAGATTGAAATTTGAGAGTTGAAGGTCATTTTCGTTTTCGTTTTCGGCCGAAAATGAGACTGCAGCCGAAGCTTCGTTTTCGTTTCCGTTTTCGGCTGAAAATCCATATTCGGTCGGACACTATGAAAAATCTAAACCGCTTAAGTTAGACGCTTGAAATTTGGCATGTAGGTACCTTAGTAAACTTAAAGTTTAGTTACCACATGGAATTCCTGAAATTCACACGGGAACGGGAATTAGCGGGAAAATCCTTTTGTATGAAAAATCTAAACCGCTTAAGTTAGACGCTTGAAATTTGGCATGCAGGTACCTTAGTAAACTTAAAGCTTAGTTGCAACAGGATATTGCAAAATTCCCACGAGAACGGGAGTTAGCGGGAATAAACATTTGTATGAAAAAAAAATAAACCGCGTAAGATAGATGAAGGGGGTAAAACGGGATCCACGCGTACGAAGTCGCGGGCGGCCACTAGTAGAAAATAAACCGTTAGTTTTTTTAAGAGCACATTCCAGATCTCGCATCAAGGGAAAAGAAGAACAGGTATCGTGGACCTCTGGGAACAACCCCACAGCAGGGACACTTTAAATTGTTGTAAGGTTGGAACAAAGGTTGATAAAATTATAATGGTTTCTAAGTCTAAAGTGAACTTAAACAATAATACACCTTGGTATGTTTTTCAGCAGAGAAAACAATAAATTAATTTATATAATCTACTTACACTAAAAAGTCAAGAATACAAAGACAAAATTTATTTTAGAAAGTTTAATACCAAATAACATACATGTCAAAAACAGTCAATTTGTCAATTTATATTTTGTTATTCTCTTTTATTCTACAACCTTTTGACTAATTTTAACTATAACCATACACGCAAATAACGTCATCCATCCAATGTGAACGTACTGCAAGTCCATGTTCATACTCATACACATTTGCATGCATAAGCGTTCTAAAAATACATACGGAATCCGCAACAAAGGGACTCGGCTTTAACAAGACAATTTCAGGAGGGATAAGTGGACTATATGGGAGAGAAACAAGAAAAGGAAACTTTGTTAATAATGATAAAAGACTCCTAAAAATAGGTAGGTATTCTGAAACATATATGCTATGTCTATTCACGACATAGTTTTTATAATAATTATTATTTCTGCGATCAAGCAACGTAGGTATCATATAAAATAGTAGATCGTAAAACTGATGTCAGTCAGTCGGATCATTTGGATGGATCCCAATCGGTTTGTCTTTCTCTTTATCCCTTTGTTTAACTTATACCGACTAGCTTAGGTGTATTGTAATGCCGCCTGAAGGGAAAGTTCAAATTGTAGTTTGAATAGGTATACTTAATATTGTAGATTAAATGTTACTAAAAATAATTTCTTTTTTAAAGAAAGGAAGCATTCAAAGATTCCACCCTGTATAATGAGTATTTTATTCATATTTAATTCATGTGGCAGATTATTGTTACGTTATGTTGACTATGTTTACAAAATCTACCAATCTAAGTCCATAGCTATGTATAATTCATACGCTGGCCACGACTCCCGACAAAGCATTGTGCTATCGGAGACAGATCGGCCATTGTGCTCTTGTTAGCATTCGAATGAGATGTCTCGACCGACACTTGTGTCACCTTTCTTGGTCATTGCAACAGTTCAAACTTCAAGCAGTGTAAAAGTATGTTTACAACACTGCAGTGTGAGTCGACCATATCCGTCGGAGAACTGACGAAAAGTTGAATAATCACGTTGTGGCAAACGCAACTTAGCGTAACGTGCTTGATGGACCGAAGTCCTCAAGAAGAAAACTGGAAGAGGTTAGATGTAAGAAACTTAGCTTTATGGTGTTGCCTGGGAGATGCTTAGGTCTAGCCACTGCTAGTCCATTGCCATTGACTGAAGTGATGAGGTGGCACGTATGAGAATCTCAAATTTAAGACGCATGCTTAAATTCGAGACTGCAAGACCTATCTGCTGGTCTCCTACAAATGAAATACGCTTCAACGACATGAGAATCTGAATAACCCTTTTAATGTTCTTCAAAATATAAGTATCTTTATTTTTAGACTATGTTCTTCACTCTACTAGGTCAGAAATGTCAATGTCATCTCTGATATCAGCATTGGAATTCGTGACTCGTCTAAGATTTATTTGAATGCAGACTTTTTGCATTGTACGTGCAATGCATGCCTTTTGTGCATTCAACAGCGTCGATGATCGCGTAAGATCCTAAGATAATTAGAAATCTCTAAGAGCATTTTGTGTAGACATCATTGACCATATTGTTGGTACGTTTACGCAATACAATCTTTGTTTAGAGGAATATAATTGAAAAGGTATGAAATTGAGGTTGAGATAAGTAAGTACGTCTTTGTTTTTCTCAACGCAACTATTATGCACAAGGTTAATTTTAATACAAAAGTCAATTGTTTTGTTTTCAGTCAGAGTATGAGTGTTCATAGTTATTTTGATTTACAACAGGGACGTTTTTCTTCATAATATCGCACACGTATAATCTCAGTTCGCATATCATCCCATTGTTGTAAGCATTCAATAAGACGTCCACAGTCACCGTCGCGCGCCATTTGCCGCTAACTCGCACCTTCCTTGGGGGAATCAATTGGAGCACCAATAACTTGACTGACAACAGAATGAACCAGTGACAATGCTGTATACTCAAGAAATTCCTCAGGTTTTAATCTTCTGTAACATAGCGTCGAAGGGAGAACTAAAATGTAGAGACACAATAACAAAATAGCTTCTATCGTTAGTGAAATCAAATTGTAGTTTTGTAAGATAATTTCAAAGACCCAAGATTTTGGTGTACATAAATGAGGAGAGACAAAGCAAGGATAATAATAGATCATTGTAGAGCAAGAAAGTTTAAATCATCATTCACACAATAGATAGACCAACCGCCAATCAACAATATTGAATCCCAACTATTCCCAACGCGTTGAAAGATGAAAAAAATTATTCGATCAAGAGGAATATAATTTGAAAGATGTTTCTTTCTAAGATGAAGAGACTTGTGGTTTAATTTCAATACAAGAACATCGCGTGAATACCCTGATTGAGAATGTAAAAACAATAACGCGGCGTAGCGTGTAATTATAAGTAAACGCGACTTTAATGGTAATTTACTCGTCTTCATTCGAACAAATTGGGAATAACCAATTCTATTGTAGCCACATTTTCTCATAACTAAGAGACCGTTTTACAGTCAGCTTCAAATAGTTCTTGACACCCAAATTAGCCAAAAAGATAACAACACAAAGACGTTGTTGCGATTGCGACGTTTTTGGCTACTTTGGGTGTTACTTGTTATTTGACGCTGACTATACTGACGAAGGCACATCAAGATAAACACAGTGAATCTTATAATAGTTATAATAGATGCTATTTTTCAATAAATCTTAAATTCTGATGTGCTAATCATCTTGATCTTTAATGGCAGTAGAATCACTGGACATACTAAAAAATGTTAAAATGGATAAGATTCTCACAGATATCCATTGTCTTAATAAGCTGGTTGTTTGTATCTAACTGATCCAAACGCGAAATAATAGCACCGTAATAAGATTGTATTACCCAGTCGTCCTTGACAATTTCAATAGTTTGTTGTCTGTACTTACATTTTGATGAGATTGTGTCTTTTGAACGAAGCTTTTGAACAATTAATTACCTACACATTGATATTTGTTAACTTTTTGACATCTTCAATGCAAGCTAAAACGTTTCGTTTTAGGTGAATAGTGAAAGTAACCTGTAGATCTTTGAATATTCATTTGATGTATAAGTCGAATCCACTAGTATAGAGCTACTACTTGTAAAGAATCGCGTACACATACCATTTATCATATACGAAAGTAACCCTGTATGTCTGTCTGTTACTGTTTCACGGCCAAACAGCTGAACTAATTTTAAAGGACATTGTCAGAAACCGCCTAAAAAACCGCCCAAAAACATTAACCCATCATAATTATTTTCTATTTTTTTTAATACATTAAGCACCCTTTCATTCTAATGGACACTTAAGCATTGAAAAATTAAATAAATAAGTCTTTTAACGTTTATTCTATAATACTATTACAACTTCCGGACGTTTTGGTGCGTGGCATGGTCTAAAACCTATCAAGTTCCATAATTTTTGCCGATAAAATCTGTACGAGGCATTACCGTACTTTATTGCTGGGAGTCCATGTATAGTGATGTTCCTGCGGCCATCATAGACAATAAAATATCGATTTTGAAAATAAAATAAATCGATTAAACTGCTTTGAAGACTAGATTTGCGTTAAAAGCTAAAAAGATATTGACACTATTACAAGAAGCTATCTAAAGTGTCCAACTGGTCGAAGGTCGTAAATAAAATAAAAATAATTAGGACCATAAACTGATATTCATGGTATCATAACTGTAAAAGTGTCAGAATCCGATGTTGAATCCAATGCCAGTTGAAGTGTGAGAAACATATATATTTTTTTTATGTGACAGGAGGCAAACGAGCAGACGGATCACCTGATATCAACCTAGTATAGTTGCCAGTCTCTCATAATCTATGCCAATGAGGGTTTTCGCGATTGAAAAATCCGCCAGATGGCAATACGTAGACGTGAGGTCCAAATGCTGCATGATTGGTTATTTTTGACATGACATTGACAGATATCCACCAATCATGCAGCATTTGGACCTCGCGTCTACGTATTGCCATCTCGCGGATTTTTCAATCGCGAAAACCCTCATTCATAGCACATGTATAATAATAGACCAAATGAACTTTTATAGATTGTGAAAGAGAAGATAAAGATTTTATTATTTTATTAAAATCTTGCCACGAGGTAGTTTTTCAGTAGAAACCAGGATTGGATAATCGCTACAGGCAAGTATCAGAACATTTTATAAATATTTTTAATCGATTATATCCTTGTGAATCGTTTTAATAAATTGTCATTTTACTTTTTCAATTAAAACTTTTTCAATCCCTAGTCTTGTCAAACTGTCATAATGTCAACAAATTATAAATGTCACGTCAGTTGACTCAATTTCAGTCTTCTGTGCCTTTATTGTATTTTTATTTCAATGAAATAGTGCTAAAGGGTTAGTACTAAAACTGAAAGCCTTTTTTCAGAAAGAAAACCAATGTGGTGCCCTTATTATTCATGCTGTTTGAAAGTTACAAGTCAGTGATACAGAGTTGCCGACATTATAACTCTGTAGTGATACCATACCAAAGAAGAAGTTTTCCTAAACACTTGTGTTGTTTTTATATGTGATCGAATAAAAAGGATTAATTCTACTGCTCAAATGGAATAACTTATCCCAAGAGACCGAATATAAAAAAAACCTCTCCATAGAAATTATCACCATCACGAGGATGTGAATTTTTTTGAGAATTTGATATTGGTCCTGTAAGAAAAGTTGTTGTATTTCAGTAGTAGAATCAACCCTTCTTGTTTCATCAGCAAGAGTAACTATAAAAACGCCCTGTAGGTAGGTATTATTAAGCTGAAGAGTTTGTTTAGTGTCAAAGACTGTCACACAGTGTAACTTAAATTGGCATATTATGATAATGAACATAAAAACTTAAATAAATATTTATGTTAATATTTTTTCTATTTATTTATTTTCCCAAAGCTTCACAGTGACAGCTGAAACAGCAATACTGTTGTAAAACTAAACTTGGAACAAACTGTTACAAATATTTTACAAATTAAAATAAAACCGCATGTTGCTTTACTTTCTCGTACCTATAGGTAATAAATGTAATTAATGGCTAGATTATTAATGTTACTTTGTTACCCTCAATAGGGAGGAGATCTTATAAAATGGTAACCCTGATTTTTATTGTCATTCAAGTGCTCTTTCTTCGCATAGGCTTCTGTGATTTGGCCAAGGGCCACACACATTGCGATAGCATTATGCGACATTGATTTGACAGCAGCGGAGTGAAGTCTTGCGACTATGCAAAATGATACCCTGTAATCGTAGCGCATACAGACATAGACGGGGCGGGGCACATAGCTCGTAGAGCTGATGGCCGCTGGGGCAGGAAAGTTCTTGAGTGGCGACCACGAGCCGAAAGACGTAGCGTGGGCAGGCCTCCCACTAGGTGGACCGACGATCTGGTGAAGGTCGCGGGAGGTGCCTGTATGCGAGCGGTGCAGGATCGGTCTTCGTGGAAATCCTTGGGGGAGGCCTTTGTCCAGCAGTGGACGTCTTTTCGGCTGAAACGAACGAACGAACGATACGTATTACCACTATTTACCAGACATTACTATTTATTGCATACTCGCCGGATTACACGTAGGAGCACGCGCGTAACAGTTTCGGCCTTGCATTATTATAAGATCTTGTTCCGCCCTTTTACGAACTTCCTCCGTGAGGATATCCCCGCCGAATTCTATGATGAACCTATCAAAAGTCATATTCTGCAATGTCAACCCACCACAAGGTGGACCGACGACCTGATAAAGGTAGCGGGATGCAGGCCGCTACCAACCGTGCGATGTGGAAATCATTGGGGGAGGCCTATGTTCAGTAGTGGACGTCCTGTGGCTGAAATGATGATGATGATGAAGAAATGAATGAAAATGACAAATCTTCGAACGTGTATAATACCGTGCCAAAGTAATCATATAATTTTGGCACCTTAATAACTATTGCCGTTTTTGATGTAAAGATCATGCAGCGCTACTTGCGGATATTATTGGAAAGAAAACTATGTGGGCTCTAGATCTGAAGCCGCTTTAACGAACACGAAGTGCTCATACAATGCGGCGTATTTTCTTCCAGTCTTTAGTCAGGACTTAAATCGCAAGACTTCGTTCCGGTGTCGACCGAATGTTATCATGATGTATGTGGCCCAGGGGTTACCGTAGCCGCTAAGGTTTGAAACTTCTTGCTTAAAATATTGTAGTCTTTGGCATAGACTACGATGGTAGTCATGGAGATAGGAGTTTGTTATCTCGTGTCAGATAATGGTGAAACGTAAATGGTGAAAAGAAAACTCATGATTCGTGATATTTTTATGTAATATGTAGGTATTTTATAAAAGTGGAACCCCGAGTGATCTCCAAAACCCATTCTATTATTATATACGATTCGGCTTCGATATCTATAATACAATAGGAGTTTATTTCATGTGTCAGAGATCAAGGGTGGAAACAACCTACGATTCATGTTGTTTATTTACGTGCAATATGTGGGCATTTATAAAAGTGGAATGCCGAGTTGTATTTCTAAAACTTGTTCTATTATTTTATACTATTTGGCTGCGACTCGGCGTGACGACAATACAAAACATTTTTCGCGAATCGGTGTTCATACATTCACACAATACATTAGACGCCATGTTGTCATAAACGACATATTATAAAATCGCTGTGATTTAATATTCTTAATCATTAATTTTATGGCAAGTGTCCATCAGGAATCATTGTTCTTACACACAGAATCGTATTATTTCGCTTTCGGGTAGTAATATGTCAAAATTGTTGGTTCTTAGGCGAACAATGTATGGAGAACGAACATTGTCCTTTAAAAAGGTACAAAAAATAATTTAATTTGGTGTACCTACAGACAGATTGGACCTGGGAGAAGGGCATATTGCGCTATTTTTTGTTGCACAAAACCTTGAAGTGATTAAAATAGATATTAAAAATATTGAAGAAGAAAATAAAGAAAACTTTTTCTTTACTTCAAAATTTCCATAATCAGAGTAGGTAAGTATAGATAAATAGTGCGGTATTTATTTATTTATTTATTTATACTTCAATGCCAAAAATATTAACATTAGGCGAACTTAATGCCATAAGACATTCTCATCCAGTTTACCTTTGGGTTATGCAGAAAAATTAGTTTGGCGGTATAACAAAAAAAAAATTAAATAAAACAAAGGTATTGTTCTAAGAACCCCTGTATTTCCGTATTATTAGGATATTAATGATTTGGTAAAAACTAAATAAATTATTTTCTTGCAACAGATCGAAATCCAAGTAGACACAGATGCAGGCAGAAGCTATAGACTAAACTACGTCCATAATCCATTTGTACTAGTCTACTCTAGGCTCACTGACCTTTAGAATATTATGAAAACTATTTTGATTTATTTCAAACAGTTGCTGCGTACAAGGCTCATGGCTCATAGCATGCGTACGCGACGTCCTCATTCCTGCATTTACGTTTAAAAGCTAAGTAGGTACGTCATCTTGACAATCCTCATTTACATTACTCATATGAGACTTGTTTGTTTTGCCTCCAGAATTTTCAGTAACAACAAATTCGGATTAACGTGAATCACTGCGTTGAATCAATTGCTTTTGTAGTTGTAGTAAGAAGTAAGACGTGTCTCTATTTCGGTTGCATGAATGGAACAGTTATAAAAATACTCATAAAACGTACGAGTTAAAAGGGTCTGCTGAACCGAACGTAAAAATGAGAGACCGATAATGTTATGGGCGAAACTATGGCAGTTTAGATAGCTTTATGGTGTTTCTCTTAGCAGGATGGATAGATAGAACCGACTGTGTTATAATTTTAAACGCAACAAATCGAATCAAATGTATAAGAAAATACTGTAGTTTTAAAACACAAACTGCATAGTTATTCATTTTAGTTCATAAATAAGAGCAAACTAGAATAAAATTACTCATAAGCACGAAACAAAAACAAAACAATACAAATCAAACGATTTCACTTTGGGGGTGTTCTCGTAAGCATTTTTATTTGGAACCTGTCAAGAACATTTCTCCTCCTGTCACATAAAAAAAAACATTTCCTCAATGAAAACAATGCAATTTTTCACATATTTTATTTCAGGAACTTGAGAATTAGGTGTATTGCAATTTGTAGCAAAGTAACAAGCATCATGTAAAGAAAGAGCACTCCTTCCAATTGAATTCACCTTCCTACCTACCCCTTTCCCAATACAAGTTGAAGTGAATTATGGCCAGTTTCTTTAAAAGGTTTTAGCCATGAAATTATCCCATAAACCTGGATAGGGCGCGGTATCTGGACCTTCGCCGTGACCGAAGATAGGTTCTGTTTGGGTTATCGAACGAAGGTCGGGCTTCGGCTGGCTATTTATACAAAACAGATGATTTTAACAGTTCGCAGCTGTGGATGGGAGACGATGGAGAATTTGCGGACTTGATTAATTGGTCTGGGTTGCCTGATTGAACGTATCTGTCTACGTTTGGTTCCTTTTGTCTAGAAATCTGGATTTCATTTGGAAAACTTATTTGTTGTCTGGTATCTCAATCAACATACTTAAATCTACATAGATTACCTTCGCAGGTTAGGTTAGGATTTTTTTAATTTGTTGCTTCTTCTAAAAATATCTTTTCTGATCTGGGGGCACGGCAGTGCCCCCACCAAGTCGAGCAAAAAAGCGGCACGGCCGTACCATCCTTTTCTCGAAGCAATTCAGGCCATTTTCGACCGCCTGTAACTTCGTTGTGGATAAAACTAGAAGGCTGAATTTTCATTAGCTATGCAGGCATTGTAAAGACACGGTATATTTAAAATTTCATTCAATTTGAACCAGTAGTTTAAGAATTATAACGGGTCAAAGTTACTTAATTTGTCACTCACTGACTCACTGACTCACTGACTCACCGATCATCAAAACTCTAAGGCACTTCTAGCAGACCTAGAAGCTTCAAATTTGGAATATAAGTAGTGTTTGGTGTATGAATCAAGGAAAAACTAAAATATTTGGGGGCACGGTAGTGCAACCGCCAAGTCGAGTAAAATTTTTCAATTTCGGTCCAGTTTTCTAGATACATAACTGCTGTCTACAAAATACAAAAAGAAATGATATTTGGGGGCACGGTAGTGCAACCGCCAAGTCGAGTAAAATTTTTCAATTTCGGTCCAGTTTTCTAGATACATAACTGCTGTCTACAAAATACAAAAAGAAATGAGATCCCATCAAAAACAATACTTGTCAAAAAAACCAAGTCTCGCAACTTAGTTGTTCTACGGTAAAAAGTTGTGAGATCCATGTAATACCAAGTCCAGGCCAGGAAATCTTTAACGTTTTACATAAATATATTGACTTGGCCATCGCATGAAAACACGTGTAAATTAAATTATTTAGTGCGATGGCCAAGTCAATAATTTATGTAAAACGTTAAAGATTTCCTGGCCTGGACTTGGTATTACATGGATCTCACAACTTTTTACCGTAGAACAACTAAGTTGCGAGACTTGGTTTTTTTGACAAGTATTGTTTTTGATGGGATTTTCTTTTCTGATTAGGTATAAGAATCAGAAGGCAGAATTGCAAAATTCCTGACCTTTTTGGTGGTGTTTTATATTTATTACAGAACCAGAAGGCATATACTTGAACAAGATTCGCAATCAATGATTGAATTTCATGATAGAGACTGCCTACGCGCAAATATACCACGTCACGTCATCAGCATACATCATGGATCCACCACAGTTTATAAACACAACGTGTCTGTCCGTAAGTCGTCAATTAGCTGTTTTGAAAGTGACACAGTTAGGAATCTATTTTGAAATTATGCTGGAAGTTTCAAACGTTAGTAACAATCTTCGTTAAAAGAAGACGTTAATAGAGTCCAAATATCTTGTAAACAAATGACTTACTTTGACTGCGGACTATCTTACGTCGTCTAAAGAAAAGAATATCTTGCTTTTAAAGAATGTTGTGCAATAAAAATTACTAACAGTTTTCACCACACCGCGTCGCGACACGGCGGGGTTAGAATTTCGAACTCAGGTTCCTCGGATCTCTAGTCAGCCAGTCCAACCACGCAACACCCTTGGGTGAACAATAGTCGCTTATCTTATGATTGATATCAGATCTTGTTCCTTGAGTAAAACTGTTTTAGTAAGTTTTTCCCCAATAAATTCAACTCTTCAATCGAGTGTCGTAAAATTTAAACTATTTGCCACTATCTATAAGTCAGACAGTAATTCCAAGACTCTTAGAAGTGATTCAATTGTACAAGACGCTACCAATTCCAACGTATCATTAAACACATCCGCCATAACAATGTTACGACATGAATTAATGACAGTTGTAATCCTTTTAATTCGCCATTAGCATTGACATAACACTATAGGGCTGGCAACACTAAGCATTTTTGTATTTGGCAACTTTAAAATTAGAGGTAAAGATCTAGCACAGAATTCAATTAGTGCCTAAGATATGGGGCACTGACTGACTTAACTATAATTTTTATAAAAAGAGGTAACACTTTTTTTTCCTTAAAATTGCTGCAATAGCTGTCTTTATTATGTAATTTAATGTCCTGCCGCCATCAACAAGAACTTTCAACAAAATTAAAAAATGTAAAATTAATAATCTTTAATTAATTACATTATGTCCACACAAAAACACAACTGTAACAATTAATAGAAACGGTTATTTACTTCACAATCAACTAAACCAGCAAATTAATAATATATTCAGTCGGCGCGCGTGTTAAAACAATAATCCAATTAGTTAAATTACAGAAATTTTTCAGTGCAACAAGCACTAATGAATCAAATATAACAAGAATACTTACATAATGTAAATAAATTAGCTCTCGTATTATGAAAATGAAGGTAATTAAACTTTCATTATTTGAACTACTCACAAGTTTGAATCTATCTTGAGTAGTAACTTTTATCTTTTATGGTTATTATTAGCATTTAAAAGAGTTTTATCTCGAAGTACATTATTAAAATCTTGAAAAACTTTAAAACTTGAAAAATATTGTTTTTCTTTTAGTGTATGTTTTGTTGGTTGTCCTATTAAATAAATAAACTCATGCAACATGCAGTCCTCCGTCGTAGCATGTCGTAGGTTTAATTCCCCCACGTGAGATAATCGAAATTGTCAGTTGAGAATTTCCATTTGAAGCAATTGATTTTTCAATTTTCAAACTGAGTTTAAGAAGTTTGATAAGTTAAATGCAAATCCTAACTACCTATGGAAGCTACCAGCCCTATCTTACTACGATAGTCGTCGGGGGACCGTTTCCCATGTCAATCGTAATGCGTTTAATTGGTATGCGCGATGACAATGCAGCGGTCACTGACGCGTGTGCACTATGGATGCCATAGACTATTATGAGGAAGGGGTTTGAGAAACTATTATGTTTATGTTGGTATATCTCTCTTACTCGGGTTATGACGCTTTTCCCCATTGACGTGCCCTCATCATCAACAGCCCTTTACAGTCCACTACTGGACTATGAGCCTCCTCCACTATAGTGGAGGGTTTTGCCATAATCACCACGCTTGGCAGGCGGGTTGTACTTGCCCTATCAAATTCGAACTCCTCCTATATTTTTCTGATTAATTTCGTTGCTGGTCCAATGTAACTATCCCCCTGGGACAAACTTGACCTTCACTGGTGGGGATTTTATTATAGGTCAAGCTGTAGATCCTGGCTACACAGGAGTTGCAGCAGTGGGAACGAGAGGTGGGAATAGTCGGAATGCCCCATCAATGGGGTATGTACATTTTTGATCCACAGATCTCTCTCACTCTCTCTTCGTTGTTGGTGTATCACTCTTGATAGCTCTACTCGATGCGTATATTTGTATTAGCCTCTATAATATTTGGTAGTCCGTGAATCACGAGTTGGGTTTCAGATTAGGAATCTAAGCGATCAACACCGAGAACATTCATCATTAAAGAAAAGAGTTGCCGATGCGTTACCTGCGATGTAAATTCTTCATACTTAGAAATCTTTAAGATCTCAAGACTTCAATAAAACATACTTCTTGGTAATTACGAATGTTCAAGAAATCTCCAATTAATGCATTGCAGTAATAGTTCTTACTACATTTACCTTAAGATACTTATTGCAATGTTTATACATGTAGAGGATCACATGCATGAGCTGGTAGTAACTTTATGTTTATTTGTTTATAATTAAATTTTACGCATCGTTTCACTAATAAATTGAAGATGTTCATTACTTACAATATACAAGACCCAATTTTGTAATTAGTGCCATAAAATATAGACATTTTAAAGCTAGGCATTAATTATTTTCTCAGACGTTGGAGTGAGGCCAAAGAGAATAGCACAACTTTTATGTTCATGTCTTAAATAAATAAATGGTTGACCTGATACTATCCAAGACTGTAAATCAGTATGCTTAGGGAAATTATGAAGACATCATACATTTATTGTCAGTTTTAAAAAATAATGATAATTCATGATGAATTGAGATGTATATTGCAGATGATATATGAGTGAATTGGTAAAATTACAACATGTCTCGGACTTTCTATAAGTGAGAAAACGCTAAGTTAAGGCTAATGTTATTTGACCAGTAATTAAAATTGTTGGTGCCAGTTAGTGGTTACTGGTGTCTATGGTGTTAGCTCTATATTTTTTTTAATTTATTTTACAGAACCACAAAGACATATCTCTGCATAAATTCCTAATTGGCTATTATTTATTGGGGATTTTTACAGCAAATGGTTTTTAACTGAACTCTATACGTACGGTACCTATTATGAAAGGACAATGTTCGTTCTCCATACATTGTTCGCCGTTAGATCAACAGTGCCGAAAAAATACTTTCTAGGTTCTAAATGACACAAATCTTTATGTAAGAACAATTATTCCTGGCGGACCAATTCTATAAACTTATTGATAGCAATATTGTTATCATAACCTCTTACTTACTAGTATTGTATTATAATATTGTATGCACATCGATTTGGGAGATGTTCTATATTGTAGTTGTCGCAGCCAAATTGTATTATAATATTGGACGGGTTTTGGAAATAGCTCGGCGTTCCACTTTTATCATTTACTTACTTACATTTTGCACGTAAATAAATAACATGAATCCTATGTTTACTTTCCACTCTTGACATTTAACACGTGACTTACCAAACTAACTATCTCCATGGTTACCGTCTTAGTCTATGCATGACTAGGGATTGAACAACTTTTAATTGAATATTATTAATAATTCTCGATAATTTTTATCGATTGAAAAATATTCGATATTTGAATCGAAAGGTATATTCAATTTTATCAATATCAAAATATTCAATTTTAATAATAAAATAAATATTATTTACTACCACCTATGAAATGTTCTGAAAATTGCCTGGAGCGCTCCCCCAATCCTGGGTTTTCCCTTTCCAAACTGAGAGGACATCATTTTGGTTCTATCGATACATTATAAAGGTAGGTACTTAATATTTGAAATGTATTACCAATTATTGTTATAAGCATTTTGAGTGAATAAAACTTTCAATTCTATTAGAACTTTAGTCATTTCTCTCACTTTAAGCGATATTGGATTTTTCATCGGATTTTGAAACTGTTACAGATATATTAAAGATGATCCCATATTTATGTCATTGTCAATATCAGTATTATGATCACAATTCTTTTTATTTTATTCATGACCTTTTAGACCAGTTGGACACATTAGATAGCTTCTTGTAGTATCGTGCAATATATTTTTAACTTTTAATTAAAATCTAGTCATACTGTAGCAATTTGGACGATTTATCTGGGGGCACGGCAGTGCCCCCGCCAAGTCGAGCGCGAAGCAAACACTGCCGTACCATCCTTTACTGGAACCATTTCGCCGCATTTTCAGGCCCCTATTTGAGAACCTCTGGATAAGACCAGAACGCAGAAATTTTCGTCATCTAGTAAGCTATAATCACATACTTAAAATCCAAAATTTCAAGTCTGTAGGTCATTTAGTTCCGAAGTTAAGCGAAAGCAAAGTTTCGCATTTACGACACTCACTCACTCACTGATGATCATCAAAATAGAACTAGAACTTCCCATAAACTCAGAGAGCCACATAAAGGGAAAACTATAAAAACTAGGAAAATCGAAGATCTGGAGTAACACCAGTGATTATGAAATCAATACTACTCCGGCACCGTGGTGTTCGCCTGTATCGCTCACTGCTAGATGGCGCTAGCACTAGCAAGCGGTGTTCAGATTTTTTTCCTTTCTAGAGCCCCCCGTCGATTAAGTTGAATCAGGCCTCCGTCACTCGCCTATGCCGGCCGAGATAATTACCTACAGCGCGCGACAACTTCAAGTTGCAAATCAGTCAGGGCCGCCACGCGCCTGTGAGCACACGCGTATTTCTATACACGCTCGGTCGATCATCGTCGTAATCAAGGTTTATTGTTCCAACAGCACTGTTATTCTTCTTTAATGGAAAATCGTAATATTTAGGAATAATAATTAACTGTAGTGATTTAAATAATAAAAAAAACGACACTTTTTAAATAATTTTGAAATACTTATGACAAAAAACTGTAGCAAAAAAAATATTTTAGCTAATAAAAACATTAACTTTACTTCACCGTGTCTATTTTCCGACACTACACCTTTTAAAACTGTTTGTCCAATTTCGAATTATCGCAACACTGAAGTTTATTAATAGGTACTTTAGAAATGGTACGATTATACAAACACCACTAGATTAAAGTTTACCAATCGTAAATACAATAAATGCTTCTTAAAATTAAGTTTTTATTTATTTTACTTTGCTTATACAACCCTGACGCTTGAGCTGTGAGGTAGATCAATTCTGAACACAAAAAAATTGCGCTCTTGTGAGCGTAGTAGTAAGGTGCGATTTCGAATGCACCATGTGCGTTGGATATTTTGCATTATTATTATTACCGTTAAAATGTCGGCATCTGATCCTACACAAAGGAGTGCAATTTCTGTTGCTACTATTATGTATTCTGTGGTTGAATGTTGTGTAATTTGCATTTCGTTGATTTCGTTTATTATATTGTAAGGTTCGCTAAGGTTATGTTATAAAACAATTCTGATTCGTTGTTCATTTTAAAGGTCGTTGAGTTTATTTGTGTTTAATATCGTAAAAAAAATGTCGATAAAATGACGACGTTAAATAATTTTGCCACTTTCTACAAAAAGAAGTGAAATCCCACCAAAAACATTCTGTAAAAAACTAGCCAAGTCTCGATGGAGCTGCTTGTTTATCTCTAAAAAGTAATGAAATTTAGACAAAGTCGTGCCAAGTCTATGGTTCCTTACTGCGATTTCATTATTATTATAGTTAATGTTGTGTGACTTGGCCGTTGAACAATCTTTATTATGATAATCATACATAAGTATTATTGAAATACGCAGCTTCATTAAACCTACAATTGACTGGTTATTGTTGAATCAACGTTTTCCAAGTGGCAATTTTCCATCGTCAATGGGTAGCGGTTCTGGCGACAGATTGGTGCAATGGTGTTATGGAGCACCTGGTTTTGTCACCCTTCAACGGCCAAGTCACACAACATTAACTATAATAATAATGAAATCGCAGTAAGGAACCATAGACTTGGCACGACTTTGTCTAAATTTCATTACTTTTTAGAGATAAACAAGCAGCTCCATCGAGACTTGGCTAGTTTTTTACAGAATGTTTTTGGTGGGATTTTATTTACAAGATCGGTATCTTATTGTCTATGATGACCGCAATCAACATCACTATTACGTGGATTCCTAACAATGAAGTACGGCATTGCCTTGTGCCGATTTTACATGGATTTTATCGACACAAATTATGGAACTTCATAGGATATGGAGCAGGCCACGCCCTAAAATGTCCGGATGTCGTCATAGTATTATGGAATACATATAAAAGACTTTTATTATTTCATTTTCTAATCCTCAAGTGTCCATTACAATCTAATTAATATTTATGTATTCAAAAAGTAAGAGATCAATTTTGATACTTTACTGCTGTGCCCAGGAATCTGAGGCCGTTTCTGACAATGTCCTTTGTCATTTTCTCTCAATTTTTTCACTAAGAAAAGAGAGAATATTTGATTTATTGCGTGACATTCCCGGCCGTCAGTTACGGCGGTCGCGATAAATGGCGACTGTGAATTAAGAATAGATTTATGCGTGTTTTCCTTGGACTGCGCGCGCGCTGATTACTCGCCCGATTTGATGCGCAAACGTGGCTCTACCTAGGCGGTGACCTGTGTATCCAGACTCAATATTATAATGAGGTCAATGAAAAGTATTGCAGTAATACAATCATTTCTCAGGTATACGAGATCGAATCAGAAATGAGGAGATCCGTAAACGAACTAGTCGCTGACATAGCCCGACGGATTAGCAAGCCGAAGTGGCAATGGGCAGGGCACATAGTACGCAGAACTGACGGCCGATGGGGCAGCAAGGTTTTGGAGTGGGGGCCGCGTACCGGAAAACGCAGCGTGGGACGTCCACCCGCAAGGTGGACCGATGACTTCATAAACGTAGCAGGAAGGCGCTGGACGTAGGCCGCTACCAATCAGGTAACATGGAAAGCATTGGGGAAGGCCTATGTTCAGCAGTGGACGTCCTATGGCTGAGATGATGATGATGATTTCTCAGGTGCTGTCTATTTGCATACTTTCCTTTTCCTCACAATACAGAGACGTCTTACCTAGTGATACTATTGAAGAGCTAAGCCAGATGAAGGTTCCATTACTTCCATTCCTACTAGGGGTAATGGGTGATCAACCATTTATTAGATACCCTCAGTTAATGAGACTGCTGGGACTCTATCATAGTTGTCGAAGGTAAACAGCGCAGATGGTAAATAAGTACCTAACCAGTAAAAATATTTTCTATCGCATAATAATAATGCTATCGCAAACTATCAAAAGGTTAAGTAAAGGTAGCGGGAAAGCACTGGTTGCAGGCCGCCACCAACCGGCCATTGTGGAAAATGGAAATCATTAGGGGAGACATGTTCAGCAGTGACGTCCTATGGCTGAAATGATGATGGTGAAACTATCAAAATGTTAAGATTGTTTCCAAGACCGAAAAACATTAAACACAACAAGGTTTATTTGTTCACTTACTGCCAACACCGCAATTAATTTTATCTACAACGATTAAATCTCAAAACGGTCATCTCAGCAACTAATTTCTGACTGTTTAACTACAATTTTACTGCTTAATAAAAGCATATTATTTTCATAGGATTGCGTGTGCATTATTCATATCTGTTCCTTAGTTTGGCAAACATGTTGGCTGCTATCCAGGCATGCCCCATCTATGTCATGTTGATACTGATAGGTACTAGTACTCCAGTTTGACTCCGATATTAATCATATGGGAAATATTTATAAACAATTCGATGGTTTGCAAAATAACGTAACTGGGGTCTTATTATGAATCTCAATCGAGGTTCACAATTGGTATTTGATTCCATTTAATTTTCCGGATAATTCCAAGATCAGTGATTTTAGCTCTACAAATTCATCCTACTGAAAATTTATATTCTTAGCGGAATTAACTTCTATTGTAAAATGAGAAATGCAGTGACATAATTCCCGCAAAAACTAAAATGGCTTCTTCCTTCAATATTCTAAATTATTAATGCTTTTTGTAGTCTTTATTCATCATCATCTCATCCACTGCTGAACATAGGCTTTCCCCAATGCTTTCCATGTTGCTTGTAGTCTACATATTATATTGTCTAAAAATAAATGTTTTCATTTCTTACGTGTCATTTATAATATTTAAGGCCCTTAGTTAAAGTTTCTACGTCCAGTAATTCCGTGGTCTCTATCAGAGTTCCTATTACATCAGTTATAGATGACGTTAGACTTAGAAAGTCGGGACTGTTATGACGTGGCTCGGTTATTTGATAATTGGTTATTTTTGCCGTGATTACACGCGATGGTTTAAATTATCTCAAGGTGTTTATTTTTCACTCCAACAAACTCGTACGGTGGAGCATTTTTATTCATAAAATCTTTCCGCTTTGGTTATTTGACTCTCAGAATTTTAGTGTGCATAATATTTGGTTTTCAGTGCATTAGTTCCATTGTTTTTGAAAAGATTCATTTACCTACTTGTTAAATAAATTATCATATTGCTTGTAGAATAAGACCTTTTCATAGAGACTGAAATTAGACTTTTTACACGTTAAAAAATAAATGACTTATATTTTTAACAAACTAAAGAGCGCAATATCTCTAGTGCAACTAAAGCTTTTTCCATTAAAAAGATATTGAGTTCAATAAGTGGAAACAAAATTTTTTTAAGTCAAATATCGCTTTAACAGTGTTTTAATTAATTAAGGGGTTATAATAATTATTATTTCACACTCAATTTCGTGCAGTCACGTTAACTCACTTCACTATACTAGTATCTTTGCATTAGGAGAAAAAGCCCTAACTTCTCTGAGTTAGGTCTCTACCTCAACTAACTTTTTCCCAAGAAAGTACTTTTCTATCCTTGTCAAAATAATGATAGCAAATTTCGGCACTTGTATATTAAGAAAAAGCACCTTTGTTTTGATCCGTATCTCATATTGACGTAATTCGCGCAGACAGCGATTGAGATCCGCCAGGCAGGCCAATAAACACATCGCACCCTTAATAATATAGGGGCACAACTCAAAATTTTTGGTTTTTTACTTTTTGTACTAGAGAGGCACATTTTCGTCAGTTCTACAAGATGGCTTTCACAGAAATCGAAAACAATGATCAGATAAACGAGTTCTACATTTTGTGCCCCTTCCATACTTTCGTCTATCTTCCCGCTAGAAGGGCTGAATCAGAGACATGCCGATATTTGTCGAATCCGGCCCCCGCGACTGTGGTCCAATTTGGAGTTGTGCCTTTGTATGACAAACTTTTAAGTAAGTGTTAGTGAGCTAAGACTAATTAATTCCATATATTTCTAATAATATGTTACATTTTCATTTTTATTACATTGATAAAGTCCCGTTAATCATATAAAATTATAAAATATAACTTTAACTTTAGTTAGGCGGACCATGGATGGGTGTTTGTAGTTAAATTTACAACTCTCCTATAAAAGTAATTTGCTTCTTGGTATTAATTTTCATATATATTGGTTGATTAGGAGCCTATAGAATGTTTTATCGCGATGCTAAGAAATAAAGCGGTGGTTATGAAATACTTCCCGACAAATAAACTAATGATTAATAAAATAAGAGACATACCTACGTGTTAAGGCTATTAACGTTCGCTCGGGGCTCGGGTTGGCTTTTTTCTTTGTTTATTTTATGAATAAACGCACTAGTCAGCCAAAAGGTGAATTACTTTAATATGATAGTGTTATAATTTTTAATTATATTATTCATTAATTTATTACGGTCACATAAATTGATGCTAATTAATCTCTCAGATTCTGAGGACTGAGGATACATCGAATTTATTTTAAAATTATCTTTTCACGTATTAAGTTACTACAATTTTACTGATCAGCTATTAGACCTTGAAATTTTCAGTTTGTCTAAATTTAAGTTCTAAAGTGCTTTTTGTCTTAAAAAATATGAGTTCGTAATGAAATCTTGTGTTAACACCACTAACAGTTTTTATTAACATGTGGCAAATATTGTACACAAAAGTAAATTGTACAAAATAATAAATATTGGGTGTCCAATATCGTCGTAAACCGTGTGTACCTAGACTCTTTGCAATACTGAAGTCAAGCAGGACGTAAAGGGCTTCTATTTGGAGGGCCAAAGATATGTATTGAGCTTTCTAATCACTAAAATGATCAAAAGCAAAATGATGATGAGTACGGAAAAATTAAAAGCAGCTATCTTCGATGGACTGCAAATCCGTGCTCTTATAAAAGACTGTATTTGTAAACCATATAACACAAATTGAATCTGAAGCATGGCTAAGGTGCGTTAGTAGTAAAATATTTTTTGGGGAATGTTAGAACACCAGAATGGATATTCTTGGATATTATTCTTCTTCAAAAATTACACACGCCAATTTGAGTATTAAATTGTATTTTTTACAATAGCCATTTGAACTGATTCCCACATAATGTGGGTGATTATAGTAAGGGACAAGGAGAACGGTTCCTTCCACCAGGACAACAGGATAGTGGAAAAAAGATACCAAGGTACTGGCTGTTGGACTTTAATAAGTGATTATCCTGAACAAATCCATAACAGAAAACCTTACAGAAAAAGTTTTTGTAGGTTTTTTCTTTATTTGATGAAAAGCATATTTTTTATAGGGTAAGAGTCCCTATCTTTCTAAGTAAAAATATTTTGAATGCATAAAATTAGTATTTTCATGTCGGCTTTCTCAGAGAAATAGCTAATAGTCTTTATTTTAATCTAATTCGACATATCTAATAATTTTCTAGTATTCAACACCCTACTCTTATACTGAATTGGCTATAAGCTACTATACCGCACAATAACTGTCCCCAATGTTATTGGGCGTAAATCAATAAAAAAATCGAATAATACACTTATTTTTAAATATTAGAGAGCAATATTAGGGAATATGCCATATAAAACAATTCAGCCTAAGGATTAGATGGGCTCAAGTACAAGTAATACCCAAAATCACAACAACAGAAATAGTAAAATAAAGGCCTAACTTTGAAATATTTTTTTAAACAATTTTTTTAAATACTCATAATCAATATTTTCAAAAATGTCTTATGTCAAATTATATAACAGATACCAGTGATGAAGTATGCTTAATTTGAAAGTTGTAGCTGATAAAATAAAGATTTTAGAGCCAATTATGTAAAAAACCGCGATCCGCCGATTGGTTTTTTGGCTTTTCCCAAAAAACGGAATTTTGGAGTTGTGCCCATTCATTATTAAGGGTGCGACATGTTTCCGCTGTAAGTTTCATTGAAAATCCATTCATTCATACAATAGTGCTAGTATTAGAAGTATTGGAACTGCTGTCTGGCTTATATTCAATTTAATTGAACGTTATTTTCTGTAGATTTAAGATCCAGATGTATTTCTTTATGACGTCTCTAGCAAGACAGTGAACCTAGGCTACCTAGGCTTGATAGATGCAAATTAAATATACGAGTAATATGCCATTACAGGATCGCTTCGAAAAAAAAAACTAGAATTTGACACTGGCTATGTGCAAAGCCATAAAGTAAGAAAAAAGTTATAACTTTTTTTTAGTGTCAATTAATTCTAATTAAATATAAAGTAATATGCCATTACAGGATCGCTTCGAAAAAAAAACTAGAATTAATTGACACTGGCTGTACAGTGTACATGCTGCTGGCATGTGCAAAGCCATAAAGAAAGAAAAAAAGTTATAGTCAAAGTCAAAGTATTTATTTGCAAAGAATAGGTACAATGGTTCTTTCATTTTTATGGTTCAATTTTTTTCAGTGTCAATTAATTCTAGTTCTTTTTTCGAAGCGATAATTTTATGTGAACCAATCCAAACACCTGTATTAGGACAAAAATAGGCAATGTTACGGTCACACACAGTCAAGATTAGATTAAAACCTTTATTAATTTCCTGATAAGCGATTAGACACAATAAATTAGAATTGGATATGGAATTTGAAACGATAAAATAGCATGTGGTTATTAGACCACAGTTGATTTCACAATGTTACGTTTAAATTCAGATCTATGATCAAATATCCTGTAATGTAGTTTGATCTTAGGTATTGTGAAACAATCTAGGGTAACGAGAACATTGGTTTTAATTACCTACAGTTACATAATACATGGCACTAATTTAGAGGTATTTTTTATATCAAGTATTATTTTTTTTACTTAGATTTTCCATTCAACAAGCCTGCAAAAACCTACCTGAAAAACGATTTATTTTGCGCCTGTATTCACAAAAATTACTATGAGGTCTCACAGTGCGCGTGGACGCACAGGGTGACACACGAACCAATCACAAAGCTCTATTCAACGGTGTGCGTTCGATTTGCTGCTTCTCTTAAGCAAGCATCGTTTGTGAATACGGGCGTTAATTATTCTCAGGACACATTAAAATGTTTACTACTAAATGTTGTCATTTCTTAATCTTATCTGTTAGTCTGTTACACATGAGCTGTCACTTTCAGAAGTTTATATTTATTTTCGCTCCTAAGCTTCTCTCTTGATTTAAATTCGTTCACGGTTACAACCTAAACCCCTGCTTATCTATAAGATAAAATTAATTCTAATTCGCCTCAATGACGACCCAATTTTTTCTAAGCATATTGGTACCCAGTTTAATTGTAAACAATTTGTGGTGCCAAAATGTATCCAGCGGTTCCAGCCTTGATTATAATGTCATTGGCGTGAATTTTGGCATGGGATAAAAGGGACCGATTGGACTGCTGACGAATTGACTTTTGATGAGTCCGTGTCTATACGATCAAAGCGGCTCCGGCATTTTCATGAGACAAGGTAATATGTAATTGATATTTTTAACGCACAGATTATTTTCAGGGTGTGGCGCGCGGATTTTACGTCATTGCGATACTCTATGGTAGGTCGATTAGGTGTCGATGGTTTGACTTTTTTTCTTGTTTTTTTTCTTCTTTTAGTTATGTAATTGCCTTGATTTACAGTAAAAATGTCTAAGAATAAGTCAACAAAAATTTTTACAGGGAAATAAACTTCAATGGAGAGCCAAAAGTAACTTCTCTGACTATTTGATAATAGGTCGCGCAAATATTTTCTGTGGCATACTGAAATCCTGCTGGACAAAGGCCTCCCGTTCATTATGGAAAACCTTGGGGGAGGCCTTTGTCCAGCAGTGGACGTCATTTGGCTGAAACGAAACGAAATTGAAATCCTGAAATTAACGGGGGAAGTCGCGTGCTGACTGCTGAAACTATATTTTTAACAAAGAGTCTATGGATGAGTAATACCGATATCACTTATCGATGACTAGGCATGTATGATGAATGTATGGCAGGATACATACCACCGATACATTAATAATTCCTTCCTGCTATGTACAGAATAAAGATAAACTTTGTACTAATATAGCTCCTATTTCAACGCCATAAGAAGGCACAGACGGTGTTTAAGTTGACATGCTGTCATCAACCCGTTGTTTTAAAACATGATGCATTTGTTGCGTTTTGTTTACAATCTGCATTTCAATAACCCGCGGGCTCTCCGAGTCGATGTCACGTTCAGGCGGTAAGCGGTATATGACAAAGCAGTAAGTAAGTAGGTAACACATTTTGAAAACATTAAGGCTGGGTTGCACCATCTTACTTTAACTTTGACAAACGTCAAAAATCTGTCAAACTCTATACAACAAAACACCGGTTATCGGTAAAGTTACGGTCAAAGTTAGGTGGTGCAACTCAGCCTAAGACTAGGCGCAGACCATCGATTTTTCGTCGGCTGATAGTTTAGTCGGGCAGTTGATCAGTATGGGCATGTATGGAAGTGCGCACATTACACCGATTTGATTTGGCCGATTCTTATAAAATCGGGCACAACTATCGGCCAACTAAAAATCGATGGTCTGCGCCTAGTCTCATTAACATGGTACAGTCGACAGCATATCGATACCTCTGGGCTCAAAGGTCGTAAAGGACAAAATACCGAAAATGAGTTATTCATACAGTTTTACTCAGAATTTAATTCTCTATCGATCTGTATATTTAGTTTGTCGAAATTCCCAAAAAAAGTGCCTTTACGACCCATCATTTTTGATAAGCTAAACAGAATTCATCGTGAAAATTGGGATGTAAATACCATTTGATTTTTTAGTACAGTTACCATGGTAGTAAAGAACAAGTATACACAAATTTTTGGGCGTATAATGTACATGTAGTATATCTATTGTCCTATACAACCTTACATTTTCATACCCAAGTCTAAATAATTTGTCCTTTACGCTTTTAGATTATCTAAACAAATATTTAAAAAATCTACACAGTGAGGATATTAAAATAACTGTGAAGGTAAATTTTATAGACGTTTCCTATAGTATTTAAGTATGTGCGTTTGGAACAAACGAAAGAACCTAAAAATCATCAAAATTATATAATAAAACTATTTTAGAGTGTAATTTATGTGATTTATACATATAAAATGATGACATCTACCCACATCGGGTAAAGTAATGTTGCTTTTTATTATTTCTCATATTTGAAGAAACTAGGTATTTGTCAGGTAAAAGATAATTATTAAAAGATGATTTAAGAAAATAAAAACATGCTATAAAATAACGTATTACCTAATTAAGTTAGTATAGTCAATCATCATAAAAATTGAAAAAATGAAAAAGCTAGATTTGTTAAAAATATTATGAGAAAAAAAGTCACCTTACTGTAGTAGGTACCTTAGGTGTCATTATTTTGTATGCACAAATCACACAAATACTACACTTTACAATTATTTTTAATGATTTTCTAGTAATTTTGACTAACGCCCTTGGTCAAAACCACTTTTGAGTTTTGACTGTTACAATTGGTTACAATTATAATAAATTAGTATAGTTTCTAAAGTTATTTGGATCAGCTAATAAAGAATAACTAGTAGGAAAAATATTTACACAACATGGGAAAATATATTATGTTGAGACTAAGAGTAGGCGCACACCGTTGATTTTTCGTCGGCCGATAGTTTAGTCGGGCAGTTGATCAGTATGGGCATGTATGGGAGTGCGCACACTACGCCGATTCAATTTGGTCGATTCTTCATACAATTTAAAATCGGGCACAACTATCGGCCAACTAAAAATCAACGGTGTGCACCTACTCTTAATCTACTAAAAAGCGTGAATGCAGTTTTTTTCGAAGTTATATTTTTATATTAAAAATAATTGGCTTTTAAAAACGGTTTTATGTGGGAGTAAAGTAAGTGGATGTACTTTACTGGAATGAAAATCTTCCTACTTGTAATCTTACTTACCTAACTTTTCTACTTTTATACCAAGTACAATGACATAATTTTAAGCTACTATGAATTAATAATGTTTAATTTATTTAGAATTTAGAATAATAATTATTCTAAATTCTTATTAACTAATATAATAAATAATTAATATAGTTTGGTTTTCGTTTGTCCTTAATAATTCTATTATATTATCTGCATTATCATAAGGTCAACTGGTGGACAGACTGCCCTATGGAATTAAGTCCGCTATTTGTAGTTTTTCGAAACAATAATAATGATTAAATAAATAAATAAAATTAATTTGGTTTCGGTTTTTCCTATAAAGTAGACATTTATGAAGTTTTATTTAAAAGCGTCATAATGTTTATTTTCTAAATTTGCTTTTATATCGGAAATAGTTTCTTCTAGTTCGAAGATATCAAAACTTCTATTTAAATAGTTTCATAAGTTGTGTGCATTAAATTATGAAGCTACGGAAAATCATTTTATTTCATTTAAAAGACCATAATTCATTTAAAATATGTGAAGAAATGGTATATTACATATGAAATACCATAAAATATTAAATATTTAAGCTAAATCATCAATTTAACCTTTCATAATACCTTACCTGGGTGTCCCGTTACGACCCATGAAAACCTACAAAACTATGTAAATTGTCATTTATTACCTTAGTTTTGTAGTTTTGTGAAATAAAAATAGACTTACGACCTAAGTAACTTGCCTAGGACGAATATTTGAGGGGCGTAAAGGTCTTTTTATTGTAATTTTGAGGGCGTAAAGGAAATCTATCTCAGTAAATACAGCTCTAGTCCAGTTTTTCAATACCTCTTCGGAAAATGCTGTGAATTCTAAGCACTTTCTTCATAAGTCATAATTTAATAGCTCAAAAAACAAAAAAGTTATCGTCGACTAAAAAAATAAAAAAACGTTTCTTGCTTCTCCTGAAAAGTCGTACTTTGTCCTTTACGACCTTTGAGCCCAGAGGTATCGATATAAGACTATACATTTATGTTACAAAATCACTTCTATTACATCTACAAAAGATTCCACTGTGTTTAGCTTAATTTGCTTCTGTAGTCCGTACAAAATAACGTCTCCGTTAAAAATAAAAATACGATTCTAAAAACTATGTAAATTAACTAACATTACTTGCGTGTATTTAGATTTAGCTTGAAGCCTCCTTCAAACCGTTAAAAATAAAAAAAACAAACGTTTCCGTTTCTCCTAACTTACAACTTGCTTGCTTGTTTTTCTTCCTTGATGCTACTTACTTAACGCATTTACTTCGACTTTTCAAATAATTCTTTAAAAGCTGCAGAATTATTTGTTCTCTCGCACGTGGCTATACGCAAGGGTTACCATGCGATGTGATATTTGTGGGATATTCAGGACTTTTAATTTCTTACTCTTTAGAAATTTATTAATGTTATGATTTATCATCGACATAAAGATTTACTAGCGTTGCTCTCTAATAGTTTTTATTTAGAACTATCTTCAATTCTTACTAGTTTCCTGTTGCACCTCAAGTATGTTGAAAGAAATGGTTAATTTATTTAAATTAAACATCACAAATCTCTGCTACTAACAAGAAAAAGTAAGTATTAATTTAAACAAAATCTTTTGGTTTTTGAAATTCGTACTTCGCGACCTTTTTCATTCTTACATATTTATTTAGGGACCTAGCTATCCCGGTTATCTGTTACACTACAGGCACTTAGCTCTAACCCATTCGCATTGGTTTACTTTGCATCGCTTGCAAAGCAAATGGCTGGGCTGGGCGATCCATTAGACGGTGGCAAAGGTCGGCAACAGCGATGCTTTCAAATTATAGCGCGAAAATACATATTGTTCATCAAATGGCATTTATAGCGCCCTCTAGGCTGTATTAAGGTCAGACAGGAGCTTGTGAAAAGGAACACAAGTACCTAATTTGCGTTGTTGATTTTTTTTTCATCCCAACGTTTAAGATATGACTAGAAGGTTCAAATATTGATACCTAATGAATGAAATGAATTTAATATTACATGAACACCAACGAAACGTAATCACAGGTAGCATTATCTGTTACCAAGGCCTTAATATAGGAGGTGTTTTAATTAAATCTTATCATGAATGATATTCGCGAGCGTGAACCCGACTTGATTAAAATGGGGAGGCACGAGGTATTCTGATGTGCGAACTGCGAAGGTTATTTAATATTATGTTATGAGTAATATCAACCTGGCTATGACCTAAAAACAAAAAAGCATGTAACCAACAAAAATGTCGCGTGCACGTAGAGTCATACGTGACAGGCAAATCTTAAGTGGCCAGATAATCCGTTCCGCCCATACACGTTTTATTTCATTAGCTAAATGGAGGTTTCAAAGGTCAGATCACACAAACATAGCCTTTACGATTTCGCAGTCTTGAGCACTTTGTTATGGGGCAAGGTCTAGGCACGTGGAGGGTTAATAGCATAAGCTATAGCTTTTACTTTCAGTGCTACTCCAAAATAAATTGCTGTCAGTGATGTTTGATAGGAAAATATTTTAATGTATAAATGTTTAAATGCATTTGTTAATTAAATTTTATTTGTTTAAACTGTGACTTGTTTTGTTTACAAATTTTGAACACTATCTTTCACACTGCATTACTAAGATAACCTAATAGCAGAATCAACAACGATAATGATTTTCTTGGAATCATGCAGAGGTGTGGTATTTTTTTAAGGCAGTGAATTTTTATATACGGCAGTGTTCCTTAGCCTCATACTTTTTATGTGAACCAGTCACCAACATTATGTTATTTAACATTTCCGTAAATGTTGTAACTAGTTTTTTCGCGCTACTTTCTTTGTTGTTGAGCAATAATAATACGACGTGTGCGGTTGCCACTAAACTCAGCTAAACTGCCCCACTGACAAACAACGGTTTTATTATAAATATTTATAAGCACAGGTTTCCTCGTTTTCATAGTAATAGAGGCGATGATGGCTGCTAGAGCGTTGGCTTCACTACAACCGCAGCGAGCGAATGCGGATATAATATTTGAGTAATGACCGCATCTCCGATGTGAAAAATAACCGTACCTTCGGAAATAGATCTTACTTTAGACTATGCTTTTGCGTTACCTAACAGTGTAGGTTAGGCGTGGGCTGTATAACAATCTACGTGTATTCTTGTTCACTGATGCATGCTGCACAGACATAAAATTATATGAGCTTATTTATCTTATGAGCTCAGACAAACTGATTTTACCTACTAGACTACTTTATCTTCAAAGAAATCTATTTGATCATGTCAAACCAGACAAACTAAACACGGTTTTTTTGACAGGTAACTTTAATAAAAATAATTTTAGTTTGATTTTCGCAAGAATTTTCTTAGATTTTTCATCGCTGTCATTACGACCCACGCTGCAACATTCTTACGGCCATTAAAATTTAGATTGTGGGCATCGGTTGGTCGTAACCACGTTGATGGCCGGTCTAATGAGCGAAGTCTGATTTCAGGGCAGGGGCGTAACTCGCGAAACGTAAAAAGCGGAAACCATCGCTTTTGCAACGACTGTGTAATGTCAGCGTTTAGAAAATACCCAACATTAAAGATTGAGATATCCCATTGATGATCGGAAGTAAAGTTTGAAACGCTTTTATTGCAGTCATCTGCAAATCTTTATTTTTATTTTATGGACAGTAAAAGAACCGTAAGGTCACTGAAATCAGTATTTCAATTTATTTTAGCCTCAGTTTTGGATGATAGAAGCATGGGCACCAAATAATTATAGATGGTGTTTACGCTTTATCTAAGCTTATCTCTGGGTTTCCTTTCAGTGGACCGCACCAACTCTAGTGAAAGTTTAGCAATAAAGTAATAAAAACACTTACCTAATGACCATATCCAGGACATCTTCTCTTTCGAAGACCCTGCAGTATAACTGGAGGATCTTTAGGCAGGAATACTGAAGCCCTGACCACGTCAGCTCTGCGGACTTCAGGGCTTCGTCCCAATGACAGTTTTCGTGTCTCGACAGGCACAACATGCCGTCGCGACCCGTCTCCGTGGGCGGCATTTAAATGGAATGCACTTTCTGCGTTTGGAACAGTCTATTCTTTGCTGGTCTCTGCATCGATTTACGATCGTTTATCTTTGGTTTACTAGTTAGACCTATCTTTTCACTGATAAGTGGCTAGTAGTAAATGTTCGTTTGTCACTGTGATAATAATAAACTGTTAAATAGTAGGATTTATGATAATTTTCTCGATACTATCCTGTTACTGCTCAAGGAGGAAGATATTTGTAAGGTATAAATAAAATAATGATGTTACAATAAAGTACACCATAATTAATAAGAGGAAATAAAATAACCGTGTTAAATAACCACAAAACTAAATAACAATTGCAGGAAACCTGACAATCATTGACCATTAAGGAAACAAGAAAAGTATATCAACAACGAGCTACCTAAAAAATTAAAATAAAGAGTCATTTAAAGGCGTGTTTGTAAGTCTGATAAGTTAGCTTTTGTGTGATAACATTTACGTTAACTTCACTACTATGAAGTATTTACTTTCATAACACGTTATGTGGCTTTATTATTTCTGTGTAGTTAGTTTACTGAGTTATCCATTATTGCTGTTGCGACGCTTGATTTAATTTTGTGTTTTCCATTTATTTGTATACTGAAAACGTCATTTTGACATCATAAATGTTTGAAATAATATGAACTGCGTAACAATGCTCAATTGAATTTTTACGCAGTCTTTTCTTATCCCCTTACCAATAAAAACTTACACACGCCACAGAATAAGTAATAGCACACGCGTTACACTTTAAAATGACATTATACTAAAAACGTCACTTTAAACAAGTGTGTAGTGTAACGCGCGTGTAACTTTTATTAGTAAAGGGGTTAGTATTTTATGTCATACAAAAAGCTCGACTAATATGACGATAAAGCAATTTAAAACGTTTACATGCAGGACAACAAACTGCATCGCAATTGCATCATTACACGACGTAATAAGCGTGGTCCAACCGTAGGAAGTTCCAATTTAAACAATTCACCGTGGCCATTGTCTCTCAGCGTAGAATGGCCATACGAACGTCTGTTTAAAATTTAATATAAAACCAAGTACCATTTTAATTGAATTATCGTGAAAAATACATAATCAAATACATTCAACTTTGCTAGCTTTTTGTGTAATTGACTTTTTTTTATGCATAAAAACCAGGTATTTGACCGCAATCGCACCTGGTGTTAAGTACAATTAAGTGAGATGCAGACAAGGATGTTAAATACATATTATCTGCCCTGTAAGTGCCTCTTCACTCTAGCCTTGAAAAATTTATACAACTTGGAAGACAACGTTTTAAAATGCGTCCTAATTTAAATTTTAATCTGACCACCCTTAGCGTCTTCAAATGCGTTGGTTTCTATTTTTAAAATGTAAATTTTAACATTGTCACCCTAAGAGATTCCAAATGCATTCTATGCTTATCGCTACACAAGGACTTAAAAGGATTTTATTTTGATAAAATTGCTATGCGTTAAAATTATCACTTCACGGGATTTATTACAACGATATCTATTTTAACCCGGCGAGGCTGTGGTGGCAAAATGTAACAATGAGTATGTGGTGGGGTGTCACATACCCACTTATCAAATTGGCCATAAAGATCATAATATCGATAAATTAAGTTCTAATCTTATGTTTTGTGATATTAATATTTAACAATAAACAGCTTTTAATGAAAAAACTTTAATATTTTAATATTTTTTTATTATTATTTAGGAAAATAAAAGAAACTGAGTTTTTTTTTAAACAAAAATAGGCATTATCTTCACAAACCTCTAAAATAAACAAAAACAAAATTTTACTTTAAACAACAACTACTAAATGAAGTAAAAAACATCAGTCTTTGAATTAGAAATAAAAAACTATCATAATACTTTGGAACAGCTTAGGAACTAGGGTCATCATCACAACAATTTTTGCAGGAAAATATTGCATGCTCTATACATAATTATGGCCTTCCCACATGTTGAGCAAGAGTTCTTTGTCTTTCTATCTTTTTTCCTTGGACAATCAGCACATCTCGTATATCGCCCAGTAGTATTTTGGAGTGAACGACTTGGTTCTGGCTGCAATGATCAGATTCGGGTTCGGAGCTTGACTCGTCCGAACATTCTTGAAAAACCTCCTCTATCATGGACTCAAGATGCCTTTGATCTCTTTCGAAACTCATTTTCGTTCAAAAACTAAAACAAAAAACAAATATAAGCAAATAAACTAAAAAAAACATTTTTCAATTTTACCGAAATAACCACACACCAACTATGTGGCGGGGTATTACGTACCCAACAGGAGTTTGCGCACGTATATCTCGAGCACCGGTTAGCGCAACACTGCGATCACGCCACTATCCCCTCCCGCAGCTCTTTAGCTCCAGCTATGCGGCGAGACAAACCGTTACAGCAAGAATTTAAAACAAAACGATCGTTGAAATAAAGCGTGGGGTATGTCACACCCCACCACAGCCTCGCCGGGTTAACGGTAAATAATATAAGTGAAGTGATAATTTTATAGTAAAAAATGCAACATAATAGTTTAAAATATTGCTATGCGTTTTTAGTCACTCGTCCAGAAGTTAAAAAAAAAACAAGCATTGTGACTAATGTAATACATAATGCGTCAGAATTAAAGATAACAATTAAACAATGTTATTGCACTACCTCAAGGTTTATCCTTGTCAATTTTAACGTCTGCAAGTCTAGGTGCAATAACTACTGCTCGTCCTTGTATTACCTAATTTTTGAAAATAAATATTTTATTATTACTATTATTTTCAACAAAAATGCTGCTCCCAAAACGTTCGTTGAATGGTCGATTCGGTCTAAAAGGGCGCTGCTATTTGCTCAGACCCAAGACGCAATTTTTTACTCTTGTATTATGTTATGACTACATCTACGTCTACGCGGCAATATCAAAACTTTTGTAGGCGACAAAACAATCTATTCAATCGCTACGGTAATAAACTAAGCGTATACTTAGTTGCACTTTATTTATAATGTCGACGCATGACTGATGTCGTCTAGTTAAGGTGGCCTTAACGGGAACCTTCTAATATGGCTACTACTTACCATGTCTGCCTGTATCTGGCAAGATGTTTGATTTAGGTTATACCTAATTAGCTTATTTATAAACTATCGAACATGATAAATGTGATAGATATGCTAGATAATGTATGACCAATTAAAACCTGTGAGACGTTGAGTCATACATTTTCAAATTGCAAATTAAAGGCTAGGAAATATTAATTTGATAATAATGGTAAAGTAAGTGACATAGATGGCATGCCTAAAGATCTTGTTTTGATATGTTCCGTTAGTTTCGTAATTTTGTTCTGTAAAGTGCCAGAGATTGACACTAAAGATGCAAGTTTGCTTACATAAAAATCCTTAGCAAAAAATCTTGCAGAAGCTGAGTAAAACACGAATAAATAACGATAACAATATCACTATCTTTGCAAAGTATGTCACTGCATCGCTAAAATAAACACACCTACCTACCTATTTGTCAAATTAACACATCGCATGTTCATCGCGCCAAGCGTCTGCGCAACGCGCGCGTTGAAAAAAATATCGAGGAAATGTCAAATGACATTAATGACCTGCACAAGAATATTGATGTGCGTGAATAAAATATATTCTGCCAAACAGTTTTGAGGTTAACGGTCGCGGTGGTATTCATTTTATTATCCTGAATTTTTCCTGAAATATATTGCTTCCCTACTTTTTACTCAATAAACGGAATGAGTTACTAATTTTCTAATAATTAATGTCGTGACGCATTATTCTTTAAAAAGATTTCAAACATTTTCTGAAAGACAACAGTTCCTGGAATAGCGATACTAATAGTCTAATGAAGGTCTATAATTAACTCTTAATTAGTTTTGGCACGAATTTAGCAAGTGATTTAAGTAGCTTTAAAACTAATTAGCTATATTATTTCTTTTGATTTGTTAGCTAGTAAACTACTGACTCACTCGTCACGAAATCACAGAAACTACAAGTACTAGGAGACTCAAATTTTGTATGGGGATTCCTTTTAGTTAGAACGTTGGTGCTCACTAAGAAGGGATTTTGAAAAATTCAGCCCCTAAGAGGGTAAGACGGGAATACGGGATACACGCGTACAAAGTCGCGGACGGCCGCTAGTACTATGTATAAAACTTTTTTACCTTCCTTGTGATTTTTTTAGTTTTATTCGTCGTCGTTTTATCTGCTCTGAAGACTGACTAAAAAGCGGTATTTTCTCTAAGGCTTGTTTGTCGGATAACGTATGTAAACGGGTAATATAGGTCAAGACAAGTCTAAGACGATCGCAAATGATGTAAGGTTTCCAACAATACCACTAGTTAGTAGGTACCAGCTAGTGACTAGTGACATGGTAAGTGACACAGTTATACCATAATGACCGAAGAAACGTAGGCGTTTTGTTGTGAAGTCATATCTCTTGTCATTCTGACATAAAACGCTGTCATTTCTCATTATTCTAAAGTTACACACAATGTTTTACCTTTTAGGCTTTGTTTTTTAAGTTTTTAACGACTCTCACTGGATAAAAGCAGAGATACTTACAAAAATATTACTTCCATTAGACTGAAAGATTATATCAATGTATTCATAATAAGATAATGAAGAAAGTAGCAGAATCGTTTCACTATGGGAAACTAGACCTACGTTAAATAGGTGCGTGACCGCAAATCACGTTTGTGTAACCTACGCCTTAATTACTTAATCTATTAGTTAATCGGGTCGGATTCTTCAAACACTAGCAGTTCTGCTAAATACTCAATCCTCAAAGATTTAATTAGGCTGCGTTACGTTTTTATAGGTTAAAAAAATGATTAAAAGATTATTTATGACGATTAACACAGGCGATAGGTCTCTACGAGAAGGCTTCTGATAATATCGAAGAAGTACTATTTAAACTCCTAAGGCAGTTACTAAGTTGTTTGAAACATGACCTCATCGTGTCAGTTGTACAATTAAGTTCAAAAATAATATGCATCCACTTTTCTAAGTAGAAAAGAAACCAATGAAATTTGGCAAGGAATAAGAACCATTTTAATTATGTAGGTATGTGCTTTTAAAAACCTAACATACTACTAGGCATAATATACAATTCAAAGTGTAAATTCTGTAGATGATCAAGAAATTCATAAGTTTTCGTATACTATGACAGTAGGTACCATATTTGACGAAATACAAACGCGTTTGTTACTTTGACCAAGGTCGTAGCTGCAAGTAAATGAATCTAGACAGGCGACAGTTACTTAGCATTGGCCGCACACTGAAATTGTTGATGCGTAGAATAAATGTATAAATATACATAAATTACTTTAAAACGAACCTTTGTTAAAAAATCATATACTTATGTAAGTATAAAAAATATTTAATAACAGCTGTTTCTCATCATCTGCAATTATTATTCTAAACCAATTTTAGACTAGACTTTGGTTTAAGTATATACTAGTTTACTTTTCTAAACTCTTTCTCCTTGACTATGCTCTGATTTATTTCGATATCTCTCGAAAATCAAATAAATATGATATTAAAATTATCGACACCGTATGGTTAACATCAGATGAAAATTACAATTGTTCAGTGAAGCTTTTTTAGTCGTAAATTTAGTTAATAGTAAAACAAATGGGTCAATTTGCTTACAAAAAAATACTTTCGTTAATTATAACGATAACTAAACTTGACAGTGAAAAGTTTCACGTAACAATTTTTGAATAATAATACAGGGTGACTGGAACTGAACCCGCCATAGCTAATACGCGTATAGAGGAGGTTATTTGCTAATTATTGAACCTTACTTTCTATGGCTAAAGTTTTATAGTTTAGGAGATATGTCAAATTTTATACATTTTTCAGATTTTTCCGAAATTTGACCTAAAAACTGCTTAATTTTTTTTTTCTCGTATGAATTTAACCGATTTTTTTATTTGATACTAATATCGAATAAACCTTTAGTCAAATAAAATAAATTTCAGATCTAGATAATGATTCAATAACTAGTTACGAGCCGCCAAATATCAACAAAAGTACAAACCACGATAAAAAATTCAAGTTCGAATTCGATTTAAAAACAACTAATGGTGATAATGGATTGCTAATGATCTTAAAAATATCTCTACCTTCTCTCCTTTCCAATGATATATCACACGTAGTAATAGATATTGAAATTTATTAAAAATTCAAAGTTTATGGAAGAAAATGGAGTAATAATACGAAAATTATCCATACAAAGTTTCTTCAAACATCTCATATTTTCTGCTATACTCCTTTTCATAACTATTTTTTTTTATGTGTTTTTTGAAAAATGAATTTAAAAATAATCACATTATGAAGAAAAGAGTTTAAAAAAAAAATTCTAAATCAACTTTGTATGGATAATTTTTGTATTATTACTCCATTTTCTTCCATAAACTTTGAATTTTTGACAAATTTCAATATCTACTTACATCGTGTGATATATCATTGGAAAGAAGAGAAGCTAGAGATATTTTTAAGATTATTGGCAATCCATTATCACCATTAATTTTTGTTTCAATCGAATTCGAAGTAGAATTTTTTATCGTGGTTTGTACCTTTGTTAGACTTTGGCGGCTCGTAACTAGCTATTCAGTCATTAATTGGATCAGAAATTTATTTTATTTGAATAAAGACATATTCGATATTAATATCAAATAAAAAAAACTGTTGAAATGACGCGAGAAAAAAAATTGAAGCAGTTTTTAGATCAAATTTCGGAAAAATCTGAAAAAGTATAAAAATTAACATATCTCCTAAACTATAAAACTTTAGTCATAGAAAGTAAGGTTCAATAATTAGCAAATGACCTCTTCTGTACGCGTATTAGCTATGGCGGGTTCAGTTCCAGTCACCCTGTATATTTAAAGCCAATTTTTCCGGTCAGGTCCACAAGTAACTTTAATCGTGGACACCCTACAGAAATTAAAAATTAATTCGAAATTAATTAAAACATTAATTATATGGCTGATTCAATCATGCAGAAGCTTTAAAATAGAAAATAAAATGGAAAAGAAAATAAAGGTATTAACTTAAATTAATTAATTAGGTAGGTATTACGATAATCTTACCACTAAATCTGTATCTAAGTAATTGCAATCTTGTTAGGGCATTACAAATAATTTTATTGCTGTAATGATAACAGAACATAATGATATTGTCGTAAAATGCTGTAATAAAATCATTTTCATTAGGGGGCGCGGCAGCCTTGACCTGCGATAAAGATTCGCAAACATCATACGTTACTTTTGAACGAGGAAATGCTTTTACTGGAATATTAACCAATCTTTACGAAAAAAAAAAGGTAAGTAATCAGTATGAGTGTCATCTGTAGACCTATTTTTAGAGATAATAAAAAAAAATTAGGCATTTTTTGTATGTCTTCTTGCCACGATCTTGCCATGGCGCTAAACAGAGGTCAAAGAAAAAAAAAGCAATAAGCTTTGGGCTGCGGCTGTCACTGACTTGACAGGACAATAGGCGCCAGCGCTAGTGATGTTACAGTTACCTGATTAACATAATAAGTAAACCTGTTTGAATGAGTTCACACTCCACCAAACAAGTACATTACATTTTTAAGTATATTAAGTAAGTACCTACTTATTTCCTTTTTTTTAAACTAATTAATAGGTAGGCTGTCTGAATTTTATTTTGGTATAATACGTTTTAAAAATTCACTAGGAAACCTAAGTATAGACTGACATACCTACTTCGTTTTGTTATTATTACGTAAATTAGGTAATTAACAGGTAGGTATCACAGTAAAAAAGGAAGTGTCAAAAGTGGGCAGGTATGTATCTTATCAATCATGAAGTAAGTACCATTTTTATTTTTAATGATCAGGAAGAGAAAAAATATTATAATTACTATTAGTGCACTAACCGAAATAGCGATGATTTATTTATAACGTTATTATGTACCTACATAATTATCTTCATAATGCAACGGCTATTCGGGCCGTGATTGGAGAATGTAAATATTTTTCGCGCCACTCTTGCGAATGTAAACAATTCAGGCAGATGTGCTCATTGAGACGTGCCGTGTCCAATATAATTTTGCTACTTACTCTTTTAACGTCATATTTAACCAATCGATAAAATTAAAAGATTAACAATATGTTATGAAGTTACTTATCAATATAAATTGCTCACTCACTGCACTGCTGAAACAAATTCTTTGTTTATTAAATCATTAAATTTAACATTTATAAATGAAAAAAAAAAAAACATCCCGACTATGACTAGGGTAGGATCCAAATATGTACATATTATGCCCTGTGAGAAATTCTTTTTTTTCTTACCTATGAAAAAAGTGAATGCCCAGGAAAGGATTTAGGTAGGTAAGTAGGTACGCATTTATTTACAAATGAATTACTCCGAAGAACAACGATAAGCTTAGTGCCAATTAGCAAACAAACATTGGAGTGAACCTCAGAGTGAACTATTTAAATGTTTGGAGTTGCGTACGATGGAGCCGTCGCGTCATGTAGATAACACAAGTCTATGAAGTTGACAGCTTCATTAATCCTAGATCAATCATATTTAATGTTTAGACGTTATTAATCCTACTCAATACTAACCAGAGGAGGGCCGTGTTTTTTAGTTGCTATGAAACAATTTACATCAAACAATAATAATTAGGCCGCATCTTTTGCTCCCTTAATTCGGTCCTGTCGAAATTCTGATCTTATTGAACGATTTGTAACGATTTCTTAAAGAATCAGGGACTTCCCCGCGGGCTGACATAGACTCTTTTATAATAAAGATTTCAACGATTTGATTGAATATTGAAAATCTACCACACATCAATCGAACTCGGGATCACCGCGTGAGCCGTTTCTTTTACATTTTAAGCTGGTAGCTGCTACCTACCTATTTAGGTAAAATATTTATTGGTAAACTCATCCTACGTTACTTTAATGCAAATGCTAAACTCAAGATAATATCAAATAGGTAAAAAATTGCTACCTCACATAACTTTGACGAATAAACACATAACATCATCGAGCAAACAGTGTTCCAAGGATTTACGCTAGATGGTCGCTTTGATAAGGTAAAACCTACGTCATAATAATGCCCGAATCAGAAAGAAGCCGTCTCATGCGCTGGGAATTTGCTCGAAAAACTTAGTTTGAGCTGTGGTTTGAGTCAACATCGAAAGCATGGATGAGTCACATTCACACCATACGGGTCCTTCATACTACCTACCTACTTGATAGTGGAACTGGAAACTGATAATTCGACATAACTGTTTAGGTGCTTGTAACCTACCTATTTACCACATGCCCTTAGTTTTCCTGGTGATTCGGGATAAATTAATAAGTACCTAAAATAAATAGTATTCATGCTTGTAAGTAGCTAGTAAAATCTTAAAAAAAACATACGAAAAAATGAGATCACTGAACTGACGGACCAACTCGGATAATTACCTAATTTCCTCACAATCGCGGAGTTCGGTACCTACTTGGCAAGGTCAAAATCAACGACCTTATTAGTCGCTCTAACCACAACTCTAACTGCTTAGATAGTGTAGGTTGTTAGATAGAGTTCCCGACTGCGAAACTAATGACTGCTGGTTCAAATTCCTCAAAGATTTTATCTATCCATAAGTAACTGGCCGTTTATGATGTTCTTCTTGCGATATTTACCCTGCTTTTTTCTCTGGTGTTTTTTTGTTTTAGTAACTATTATAACTCGAGTGTAAACAACACCAAAAAATACATAGGGTTCTTTAAACTACGCAAAACAAGACGGCTTTGCTGAATCTTCCCTGATTAATCTCTAAAGATCAACAAGTCGTTAGAATAAAGCCGTAAATATCAATTAGCTCAATTGATTCGTATTTATGACCAATCGGGTTCTTTGTTGGCGGTTGTCTATGAAGTTAAATGAACTCGGTAATCGCAGCGTAATTAAAATTATCTTGTAAGTTTTGTTGTTTTGCTAGTACAAATTTCTTCATTAATCGCTTTTGATTACAGATTTTTACATAAATAATAATAAAAAATAAAAAAGAAACCTCTTCAATTAAATTAATAAATAATTACCCACTAGTACCTAATAAACATCAAAATAAAAAACATAATTCATTGAACACTATAAAAGATTACAGTACAGCATCCATTCAGCGGGACAGTCCATCCCAAAAAAATACAGCATCCATTGACAAGTATGATTGATAAAGTAGTAAAAGTAGCTACCTACAGCCTACCGTACTTATAGTACCTAACTTATAAAAAAATTAAATTATTTTGTTTTGAAAAAAAAAAATAACCAAGCCTATTCATCACATCATCTATTGTCTAACATTGGTTTACAGTATCAGCTACTTATCGGTCATTTCGCCGTCATTTCCTCCATGAGCAGTAACAATGACATATTTACAGAAAAATACACAAACACACGATTTACATTAATTAACATACACTGTACACGCCTCCAACACTACTTCGAACACACACTACACTTTCAAAATTCGAAATTTTGAAAAGAGAACGTTTTGTTTTTATTTTCGCGAGCACTAAACTTCGTTCGGAAACTGAGCGCGCACGACACTAGCGCTCCAGCGGCGATTGCGTTCCAAATGACAAATGAGCGTCAACGAGTGCACGTTTTGCGTTTTGTTTACCTCCGCGCGGTTTCGCTCGCACTCAAGTTCAAGGGATTCCGACGACGGATGGCGCGAAACGACCAATAGTGCGTGAACTCTGTACGTCTATACGAATTTTTTTAGTTTTTATGGCTGAAAGACTGCCAGAGGATGTCTACAAACTTTGGTTGTTAGGATTTCTTTGATAAGTAATCTAGTTAGCTAGGGGGAAGGGACGATGATGTCATACCTACATGCGCGATAAAATATTCCTCGTAAGCGGTCTTTAGCACATAAGTTCTTATCTTGTAAGCCGTAAGTCGCAAAATTGAATGAGTATTTGAATCAGCTGTTTAGTTTGTATTCTTAATACTAGATAGGTACCAAAACAATAAATAAATAATGCCTACATTCTTTTCACGTTTTCTAGTCTTGTTTTGTCTATGTTCCTGTCCTGTAGACTTGCAGATTTTATTTTATAGGCTGTCAGGAGGTCATTGACCCTACAGTTAACCTTATCGAAGTAACAGCATATTTTATGTATTCTGTGGTAACAGTAACAGTGATAACAACAGTGAGGTAGGCTAAATACCTACTAATAGATTAATAATTGTTTATTCTACCACCAACCCGCATTGTCGTGATAGGTAGGTACCTACCTAGTTAGGTAGGCTAGCCTACCTAGTTTAAAAATGGGTGTACCTACCTCACCTACCTGCAAGTGGTTAAAGTAAAAGAATAATTTAGCACTAGGTTAGGCAACCTAGCACTAGTTAGTGTTTAAAAAATCCAGGTTACAACATCGCACTGTGTTAATTTTGAAATTCAGGACCTAATTCTATCACGCTGGATTAAATTGACATTTGTATGAGGTAATACTAAAATTTATTATTTTTGACCGTATAGGTTTAACGCGAAGGACCTACCACTTACCTACTTTCCTTCGTGCCATTTATTTAATCTATACTAAATAATACATTTTAATATGTAGAGGTCAATTCTGTACATGAAATCCTATATTTTCAAAATAACTATCAGGGGGTGATTAGTGATCGATACTGATGCCAAAAACGCAATCAGTAAAATTTTTGTCTGTCTGTCTGTATGTTCCGTATAGAAACAAAAACTACTCGACGGATTTTAACGAAACTTGGTACAATTATTCTTCATACTCCTGGCCAGGTTATAGTATACTTAGGAATTCCCACGGGAATGGGAATTAGCGGGAAAATCCTTTTGTATGAAAAATCTAAACCGCTTAAGTTAGACGCTTGAGGCCTTAGTAAACTTAAAGCTTAGTTACAACAGGATATTGCAAAATTCCCACGGGAACGGGAGTTAGCGGGAAAAAACATTTGTAGGAAAAAATCTAAACCGCGTAAGATAGATGAAGGGGGTAAAACGGGATCCACGCGTACGAAGTCGCGGGTGGCCGCTAGTTATCAATAAGTTAGGATTAAAGGTCTTTTGAATTGTGTGTGTCAGCGATTTATATTCAATAGAAAATGTATCACAAAAATTTCGGGACACCGTATCTTATCAGGGAGATTAACGTGACATTTAGTTTGTGTCAAAAATAAACGGTTTATCTTTCGTAATGTTATGGCTACACCTGCGGAACATTACTTACATTTATAATATGCTTGTGTTATTACTACGAGTGGGCTTACCACAGTAGTCGAGCGAGCGGTGGGATTCGAACCCACGTTCCTCGGATCTCGAGTCGGCCAGTCCTTCAACCGTTCGGCTATCATGACTTCACAAACATATTTTTATTATAACTCGGGAATCTGTAATACCTATAATTTTACCTACCTATTCGTAAGTTGATAGGCCTGACCAAATGTGGTGCAGACCAGGGTTCGACACTGGGCCCCTGCTCAAAAGAATTTAATGAAAGCTTTTTTTGCCGGTCAAAAATGAAGTTTAACTTTCCTCCCATAGAAACCAGGAAGTGTTTATTTCAGATGGCTAAACTGATGTACATACCATGATCAAGGAATTTAAAAAGAGTTTGCGGTTTACGCAGACAGATTGATTAAAATTAAGAAAATAAGTTTTGCAAATATTGAAAGTTAGTTTAAACTGATTGGGACGACATCTATGCACGAGTTTTGGTGACTCCCACAACGTTTATCATTATTAAATTTGAAGCAAAATCACGACAGATGTCTCTAGTTATATTTTGCCAAGTTTTTCCGCCTGCCGATAGATGGCGTTAGCAGAGTTCATTGACATTGTTTATTTATAAGCAATAATTTATCAAGCGCCATAAGCATACAAATATTATAATGTATTATACAAAGTTTAAGTATATAACAGATTATTATAAAACTAGAAACTAGTTTTATTGCTGAAACAGGTTGAAACGTACAACAAAAAATAAAGTTGCTTTATTATTAGATCCAACAACTTTATAGGACACAATGCCTCCAAATGCCCTCTAGTTAGAAAAAAATAATAGTTTGTTATAGTAACTTATAGCAATTTTGATTCTTCTAGGTAATGTCAGAAGATTATGCAATACGATTACCTACCTACTTACTCTCGTACTGAAATAAAACCATTGTAGGTACCTACCCACCTACCTACCTATTTATAATATTGTCTGTTATACATTTAGGTAGTACGAATCTATCTACAGATCTATACATTTTGTGACTATACGATTGCTCTAGAACGTTTAGTAAGGGGTCAGCAGGAACTTTATTTTATTGGCCCTTATCTACAACAGGTTTATGGGTGGCAAGTTGGTCGTTTGTCTAACTGAGCAAACTGGGCAGTCAAATCTAATTACCCTAATTTGCTAATGCTATTTATTTTGTGTAAACAGAAGATTAATGACTGGTGAAGTAGACAGACAATGTCTTTGTGTCCAATGTCCATCTTTTGTGGGTGCAAACTGCAAAGCGTTGGGTCATCTTGTTAGTCATCCATATCGCTGCATTGTTTGGCGTAAAAATAAATAATGTTTATTATTCCTTATTTCTGCAAAAGCAACTTTTTTAATAACAATTTGTTTTCGAGCGGAAAATTAAATTAAAAAAAAATTGTTAACTTTCGATCCTGTTTATTAAATATTTATAATTTAATTGATGTTAGATAAGATCGTTTTTGAGGACTGAATATTTTTATTTACATTAGATTCGGTCCTAGTTATCATATCTTGCATATTTCTAGCGAAGACTTATCTATGATTAAACGGCTTACGTTGTTTCAATCAACTGGGCCTACCATTGTAGATGGTCATTGAGGTAATTACTTTGGGTCATAATAACGTCAGCAAATTTACTTAGGGCTGATTTTTCAATCGTCAGATAACTTTTAACTGAAGGATAATTTTGGCACATTGGCAGTTTCAGTATGGGAAATATTATTATGTCAAATTAACAAGTTTATTCTTCAGATAAAAGATATCAGCCCTTAGCACAGAATAAGTAATAGTACCAAGGTACCCTTAGTAATCAAAATGATCTACACGTCTCTTTCGGAATTTCTAAAAATATACTGTTTGTTATTGACTTCATTTTATATCAGAAACGTGACATCGAGTTCATGACGACACGATTAGGTGATTGTATTTCACACTTCGATTCATTCGAGTTTCACGACGATACTAATAACAATAAGTAGTGATAATTATTAGGTATCGCATTTTTACTTTCGATAAGGTGTAGAACTTAGTGACTTTTAAAAGTAGTGAAAAATCCATCATATCCGCAAATATACGAGTAGTTTAACTATCTATTGAGTACCTACAATGTTTATAAAAACTTATACATCTGGTTTTACTAGTCTTACGTCTGGTTATAGTTTAATCAAATTGCACTGCACCTGCAGAATGTACAGATCAATATATCAAACATAATGTATACCTACAAGCAATATGTGTCATCGATATTTCAGTCGAATGCTGTTTTGCGACTGGCGAAGATAACAAAAATAAAATTGGAACACTTTGATAACATTTATTCGAGTATACAATAAAAATCTATAACTTTTATTATTACATAATATCACAACAATGTATTTCATCTATATTTAGCATTATTGCCTTTTATAGCGCTAACTCATTGACCGTGCGGAGCAAACAAGGTTTCAATTTGTGTTCATTAATATTGCTTAGTTTTTGCTCGTTCAAATACATCAGTTAGTAGACTTAGTAGCTACATACCGAGAACTGAGACAATGAATTGAAATAACAAGAATAACAACTTAGTTTTGAAATATACTAAAGAAATGGTAATAATATCAATGTAGTCTTCGAATTTAAAATTCAACAAGATCCGTGTTTGACGTCAAACGATAGCATGAATGTTGATAAACACACGATAAATGGCTCTCCATAAATACATAATTGGTCAAGTCCGTAGAAACTAAACTACCTAGCTAGGGGATAATGCGAGTCAATTTCTTTCACATGTTCGAAGTCACTGTTCAGGTTCAAACACTTTCGAGAACACACACTTTATCAGCCGTTGCTTTCCTGCTGTGCGATCTTGGCACAGCTCGGGCAGTTGGCGTGAGACCAGACATTGTTATTGTTGTTGTTCCGTCTCCTTCTAACAGCAAAGTTTCTTTCCCGGGATGGAAATTTCTGTATTTTTCTCTCTTTCACCACCGGTTCAGGTTCAGGTCGAACCACTTTTCGGTAGATCTCCGCCCACTCCAATTGTTTCAGAGATAAACACATATTGGTCACGTAATTGGCCGCACAACCGAGCGCTCGGAATGATCGGGTGACAGTGAGACAGCGAGTCGCGAATGTTTTAATGTTTGCCTGACAGGCGCTTGCGGCGATGACCTTACGCCAGAGAGCAAGGCTGTCCGATTATCCTTGCAATAAACTTTAATCACGTACAAACTTGACAATGTTTAAGAATTGAATGAAAGAGCGATAGTGTGACCCAACATTTCAACTCGACTGATAAGAAGCGAGCTCACTGATTATGAGTAAATATTTGTTTAACAATTAATTTTGGTAATGGCACAAAGCATCAAGTCGTATTGATTTATGGACTAATGTGTGTAATTTATTTTAACGAGATTCTTATCGAATGAAAAACTATAAAGATTACGTAGCTTGCCTATGTATTGTTAACTGATAAAACCGTAAGTTTGATATGAAAAATAGTTATGTTACAGTGTTATTATGATTCTGCAATTCACTTGTCTAGGTCACCGATTCCAAGGCTCGGTAATTACTTCCTAAGCGATAAATAATCCGCAGTTTCAAATTAATCCATCAAACTTATCTTACCTCCAAGCATGTGGAATGAACCCCGGACACAATTCTGGGCAGTTGTCGCAAGGTCTTCCTTCGGAGACTTCTTTGATCCGCACACCCTGTAACAAGGAAATACTTATTAGATCGTGTAAATTGAGAACTTGTTCAATAAAAATTAAAGCACCAGACCTCCAAAGTCAACATGTTGTCTAAGCTATCGTAAATGCTCATATAATTAAAATTCTCCGCCACACCCCTGTCGTCATTTTCCTCATCGTCATTTTCCCTGACGTCCTCAGAAATCTTATCGTCTTCATTGGAATCGTATTCGCTATAACTATCTGACGTGGAGTATTCACTGTCTCTTCGAAATATTTTAAATAGTCCAGTCTTCTCACGCCAGGACTCGCGCTCTCTGTGGCTGCCTTTTTTTGTTGTTTTCCTATGAATCTTGAATGGCACTTGCTTAAGCTTTGGCGGAATGGCGTAGGAAATCTTTTGACTATTCAAAGTTTTGTAGTTTGCATCGTAGTCATCCTCAGATATCCCACAGTGATTCACGAGGAAGTCCTTTCTTATCTGCTCTTTTCCAATTGGATCTCTCCAGTACGTCTCTTTTTTTCGAACTCCCAAATAATAGTCAAGATCTCTTTCCCCAAAATCATCTATTTCGTCATCAGTTGGGATTTCACATTTATTTTCTTTCAGACTCGAAGTTCGATCATATTCATCCATCACTTTTGTTAGTAATCGATACTTTCGAGTATTCGGCATCTTTTTCGACAAAAATTTGGTGGTCTTCTTGTACACTGACGCCATTGATTCTCTTCTTCGCCTCATTTTGTGAATTTTTCTGTGTTTTCTAACAATGAATCGGACTATCAAAAGGTTTCTTATGACATTCAGAAAGCGTCGAATCCTCCAGTTCATCTCGGCAGTCAGCCCATTTTGAAGCGACGTATTTTGGGCCCACGATGGAAACTAAGTAGGAGTGAAACGAGGGTAGTTTCCAGGTAGGGGGACGACGTGATACTAGCCTACGTTTTACGGTTACGATTCAATTGTGAAGGTGACGTGATCGTGGTCACCTTCCAATGGGTACACGAGGTTTTTCTCCACCAGCTTATCATGAGCCGTGAATGCCCATAGAAAGTTATTTACAGTCTGGGAGCGGTATTGACACGAGGTGGTGGCGGAGTTCAGAGTAAAATGGACGTGGGTGGGTGGTTATTGTCAGCCCTTAGGGTGTGGATTGTTTAGTGTCATGCAAACAGAGCTAAAATGTGTTCTGGGCTATCGAGACGACAAATTGCAACACCCTTGGGTAGAATTGCCTGTTAAATGGTCGCCCTTATTAGGGTTCTCACTGCCCTGCGGGGTCAATAACATTGTACCAATTTGTTTGCCGAATTTTTTGTATCAAAATTTCTCAAGTCTCATTATTTAAGTCTAATTGGGTAGTAATAATAATTGACTGCAGTAAATAATGATAAAGGAACCATTATAATTTATAATAAATAATAAACAAACTATAAATCAAATTAAATACTCGTAACAATAATGAATCATACAAGATTTCAAACCAGTGCTGCCATCTATTGCAGTTTTCTACAATTACTAAAACGCCATGTTCCAAGCGACCTCTATCGGGGAGTAGCTGAAATATTTACTACAGCTAAAGGCGTCTGTTTACCGTGTTACTCGTCGCAATAACGGTGGCGCTGTAAGTTATGGAAAAACAAACGAAAGTGTAATACTTTTTTTAACGCGTTGATCATCATTGTCAAACGTGACCATATTTAAAACACATCTCATAAAAAGTTTGGTCAAATATACAAGTTATTTACCTGGCGATTACTTAAGTGCCCACTGAATTACTAAAATCGTATGTTATTGTTAAGGGCTGATTTTTCAATCGTCTGATATCTTTTAACTGAATATTAGCCTAGTCATTTTGTTTGACATAGTATTATTTCCCATACTGAAACTGTCAATGTGCCAAACTTATTCTTCAGTTAAAAGTTACCCGAAGATTGAAAAATCAGCCCTAGGTATACCTACTCGAAAAATAAGAGCATTAAACCAAAATAAACATTTCTAGTTAAGTTGGTAATAATAATGTGCATAACTACATAAGTATGTGCTAACGGATGCGACAATTTCCACTCAAACAGCTTTGCTTAAACTTCCTTTTGGCACCGCAATGTTTACATTCACGCGTGCTGTTGACACAACGCGGCTTGGTTGTCGCTGGTCGCTGGTATCATCAGCGGTCATCGGATCACTCCTCGAAATATTGCTTACGCAATAGCCTTGAACACCATATAGGGCATTCACGTAATTGGGAGCGCCGGCGCAAGCGACTAACTATGAACTGCTTACATACCAAAATATAGGATATGCTTACCTACATTTTAAAGATACATTAAAAATCAGGATTTGTTACAGGAAATATATTTACTCACAATAAAAGGTCAAGACTTAAAAATGAAGGTACGAGTACTTAGAAGGATGTAAGCCAGAAGGGTGCTCAATATTATGGTGTGCTTATTTGTAAGGGAACTTTTATCATGGGGTGTTTTGTCATTACGCAGTCACACGGACCCAGAGAGGTTTTCAATTTTCCCTAGATACATAAGTAGAATTAATTAGGTAGGTATAGCTTCTCCAGAAGTGTGCAGGCACACACTTGTACCTTGAATTCCTTGAGGGATATGAATTTCTGAACATTGGCTGTTTAAAAATAATGTGGCAGAGCTTGCCGCAGATAGTGGTGATAACTATTGCCACTTTACTACTACCTACCGCTATCTCTCCTTTTTTTGGGAAAAACGCATGTAATTGCATACCTCCCCTCATCAGAAGGATGAGGCATACCCTCAAAAAAAAAACCCTGGTGCTCTGTAGATCGCCTTATTAGAAAGAACTATTGGAATCCGGTCAAAGCCTTCAACTACCAGTCGCCCGCTATCTCTCTTACCTTAACACCAGAGTATAGGGTTACACACGTAATGAGTGAGTAATTTTTCTGTTTATAAAATCGTATTGTATAGGAAACATGTGTTCTCTATTTGCCGACTATTTTATAACCTACCATGAGACGGCACAATGTCCTATGACTCATCGTGTTCATATGCTATTGATTCACCTGGAAAGGGGTCAATGCTGACGAGTATCCATTTTTTGAATTACGTAAAATTATTGACTCTTTTTTTTCTTTAAGTTCGGACAGATCAATTTTTATTACTCCCAGAAAATATCAATAAATTGATCAACGAAAGAAATAAAGCAAAAAGAAAAGCGTGGCGACTGCGATTTAACCAGGACGTTATAACAGAACAAAGAAGAAACTACAATCGTCTGAAACGTCTGGTTCAACAGGCATTAGCGGAATACAGCAACGATAAATGGACACGGCTAATAAACGATCCACGCGATAACAGGACCCAGATGTGGCGAATGCAACGTAACCTAAAGGCCCCAGTACAGAGACTTCCCCACATTGAGGGTTGCAACAGCGAAGAAGAAACCATCAACGCCTTGGTCGACGCAGCAATCGTCACGGAAGCTGAGTTAAACAACGAAGACAGGGGTACAGAAAAGACTACACCATTTCAGCCTCTTGACCCTACAACCATAGAGGAAATCAAATGTATGCTGAGACGTTTTAAAAACAAGAAGGCACCAGGCCCGGACAAAATCAAAGCGGATGCCCTTAAACTAGGAGGAAACCCCTTTCTCATCAAGTACAAAGTAATAGCCGAATACCTATTGATGTCAGGTTATTATCCGAACAGGTGGAAAATCGGAGAGTGCATCTTCCTTCATAAAGCAGGCAAGAATCATCGGGACGCCAAATCATACCGACCAATTACCCTACTAAACATCATGGGTAAATTGTATGAGCGCCTTCTTCTGTCACGCTTACGACAGACAACCGACAGACTCCAACCACCATTCCAACACGGTTTTACCAAGCATAGAGGTACAGGCACTCAGATTCTTCGCACTGGCAAGTTCATAACGGATGCGTTGGAAGCAAAAGAGAGCGTGGCTATGGTATCGACAGATCTCTCGAAGGCTTTCGACTCTATTAACCACGAAGGTCTAACGAAGAAGCTTCAAATAGCCGACGTCTCGAATAACATCATAAAAGTAATCGAGAATTACCTCAGCGGTCGAAAAACCTACGGTCGTTTCAGAACCACGAACGGCAAAGAGAAACCGGTGCCGCATGGAGTTCCCCAGGGCTCTATACTGGGGCCGGTCATTTTCAACCTATATGTACATGACATTTGGGACAAACGAGACCACATCCGCGGACTCAAGCTCTCACAATACGCTGACGACCTGTGCATCATCAACAGATCTCCCGACCCAAACTGCGCGACGACACGTGCGGGGTGGGCCGCAGACACCGTCATCAACTTCTACCACCGCTGGGGGCTAAAGTGTAACGTAGACAAAACGGAGTGTGCCATGTTCACTCACAAAAGAAACTACCGCAAAACCATACGAATCAGAGGCGAGGTAATCGAATACAAAAACAGTATAAAATATTTGGGCGTACACCTAGACAAGACCATGACCATGGGCAAACAGACGGATTACGTCGTCCAGAAGGCGCGACGAACACGCAGTGCGCTGGCCCCTATAATAGGTTGGCACTCCAAGACGGATCTGACGGTGAAACTTGCCGTCATTCAGGCCTGCCTACTTCCTATACTGGACTACGGCGTGGTACAACTGCTCTCACGCTACAGTAAGAGCAATTTGTTGAAAATTGAACGCCAATATCGATTGGCCCTCAAGACAGCTGGACAGTTCCCAAGACGTCTAGAGACCGCAATTCTCTGGGATATGCTAGACTGGGATCCATGGCACCTTCGTGCACAAGATTTGAATGAGGACATGCTGCGCCGACTTGACGAAATGCACATCGAGGATTTAGAGACCCCGGGAGACGCCTATTTCAGATACGGACAACACAATCCTCTCCTGACTAACACTAGACTAGGCGAAATAAGTTATGTACCAAAAAAAGATAGGAGTCGGCTGCTCAGTAAGCGAGCAACCGCTCCTCGTCCCCATAGATTATAGTCATAGATACAATACGAAACAACATTATAAAATTATATAAATTTATTTTGTAACTACACACTAATAAGCACAAAGCACGCATTACACGACACTTATACAGATCTTTCAGACAAACATAAGTAGACTGTAAGTAGCTGACACACCCATAGGTCGAACACACTACTGGCCTGTGGATCTATAATGTAACATATAAACCAGGGAAATAAACATCTTTCTATTCTATTCTATTCTATTCTATTCTGATTGAGACGCAGAGGTCCCGGGTTCGAATCCCATTAGGACAGTTTTCTGTTCAGTTTGGTTGGTGGTACGGCTAGTCCTAAGTCCGCCGGGCTAGCTACCACCATCATATCTAAGTTTGTGGCTATAACAACAATGTTAATAGCATTGTTGACTGTTGAGTTCCGGCAGTTAGAGGTAAGATAGCCAGTTCCTCCGTGGTTGGTGGTTGATTCCGGGTGAAGCTGGCTTCCACCTTCAGCCTGATCATCACATTCCATCACGTGAGATACAGGCCAAGAGCATCCTAAAAACGTCATACCATCTCATTTCCTTGTAGATCCTGGTTATTAGTGGTTACAAGAAGATTCCCCATCTGTCTATCAGTCAATTTTCACGTACTGCAGGGTATCCTTGGGAGTAATCTAATGAATTAAAATCTAGCCATATTCTCAAATAAATTTGTACGTTGAGTGACCACCTAAACATGTTTAAATGTTGGTGAGCTCTAGAAAAATAATAAATAGATACATTTATCGTAAATAAGTATTTCATGTATCTTATTACAATACTAAGAAAAACTGGAAGATCAAAACAAACGTATAAATAAGCGAGTATTAAGGACTTGATGTATTAAATTCAGTATTATTTCTGCCCGGTACAAGGATATACTGGAATTTGTATAATAGTCCAGTCATTATAGTAAGTTCACCTCGGAATTCGAGATACCCAGCTGTAAGTCTGTAAATACGTGTAGGTATATTGACACCCTAAAAGTTGTCTCAAAACCTACATATGGTAGGGTGTAAGCAACTATTAAATTTCAAGGTCAACGGTCACAAAAATCGGTTTTTTGCGCTTTTTTTTAGAAATATCTCATTTCCTGTGGGTTTTTTGCTATTTGTATTTATAGCCTGACCAGGAACATAAAAACCCTCGCCATGTTGCGGAAAACTAATGGTACTAATTTCTTTTAATGGCAACAGTAACTGAAAACTTCATTGTCATGTCACCTTGCATGTCAGTCTATTGTTGTCAAAGTGTAAACAAACTTTATTTTAAATGTGTGCAATTGATTTTGTGAATTAAATTGCTAAAATATTTTTATAGTCGTGAAAGAAAAGTGGTTCACGGTGTGTTAATGTATTTGTCGAAGAGAAATACTAAGGGTTCGGACAATATTTTCATTGAATAATGTTTCCGACAAAGGTTGTCAAATTGACTGACATGTTTATCGTATAGTACAGTCCACTATGAAAATTAGCTGTAGTCTGTTTCAACTACCAATTTTAAAGTTTTTTGTTACTTTCTAAGTTTTGAATTTTATGGAATTGGGAAAGAAGTACCGAGTTTGAAGCGTTCATGAGCAGACATTGCAGTTGAATATTCAAGTTCTGAATTTGATTATTGATGAATAATAAAATAAATCCTACTAGCTCGATTGATGGTTTCATTTAATTTATTTAAACCAGGTTACCTTTAATAATATTTTTCGTTCATTTATGAAAATATCAAATTAGCCCGTAATCCTGAATCCTGATACATAAATTTAGCCTATTAATTTAACACATGTACGACTGTACTCAGTGTTGCACTATCAAATGCAATTGAAGCGCCTCTATGCCAGGGTTTTTATGTTCCTGGTCAGGCTATATTATCAATATTGTAGAATAGGTACTAAATTCTCTACAAATTTTGTTTAAAAACTTTTTTTATACGGTGAACCGTTTTCGAGATAGAGGGCGGAGAGCGCGCGGTCACTGCATCACTTCAGGTCTACTTAAGCGGTTTAGATTTTTCATACAAAAGGATTTTCCCGCTAATTCCTGTGGGAATTTCGGGAATTCCTTGTTGTAACTAAGCTTTGAGTTTACTAAGGTACCTACATGCCAAATTTCAAGCGTCTAACTTCCGTTAAGCGTTTAGATTTTTCATACAAAAGGATTTTCCCGCTAATTCCTGTTCCCGTGGGAATTCCTAAGTATACTATAACCTGCCCAGGTGTATGAAGAATAATTGTACCAAGTTTCGTTAAAATCCGTCGAGTAGTTTTTGTTTCTATAAGGAACATACAGACGGACAGAATTCTATACATGAAATATATTTTCAAAATAACTATCAGGGGGTGATTAGTGATCGATACTGATGCCAAAAATGCAATCAGTAAAATTTTTGTCTGTCTGTCTGTCCGTCTGTATGTTCCTTATAGAAATAAAAACTACTCGACGGATTTTAACGAAACTACAGGAATTAGCGGGAAAATCCTTTTGTATGAAAAATCTAAACGCTTAACGGAAGTTAGACGCTTGAAATTTGGCATGTAGGTACCTTAGTAAACTTAAAGCTTATTTACAACAAGTAATTACCGAAATTCCCACGGGAATTAGCGGGAAAATTCTTTTGTATGAAAAACCTAAACCGCTTAAGTTGACCTGAAGTGATGCAGTGACCGCGCGCTCTCCGCCCTCTATTTGGAAAACGGTTCACCGTATAAAAAATTTTTTTAACCAAAATTTGTAGAGAATTTAGTATTCTACAAAATTGATAATAAATACAAATAGCAAAAAACCCATAGGAAATGAGATATTTCCAAAAAAAGCGCAAAAAACCGATTTTTGTGACCTTTGACCTTAAAATTTAATAGTTGCTTACACCCTACCATATGTAGGTTTTGAGACAACTTTTAGGGTGTCAATATACAAGTATTTACAGACTTACAGCTGGGTATCTCTAATTCCGAGATTCTTACCTAATTTAAGCTTAAATGACTGGACTATAAGACAACATAAGCTTCTCAATTTAAATCATTTATGAGTATTAGTCTTCACAGGCAGTACTTTGAAGTGCGAAGGCTCTATAGAGTCAAAGCCCTAGGAATGTGAAATGGTTTGCATAACAGGAAACGTCGCGTTTTATAGTTCGTTTCCGGGATTGGAAGTATTGGAGCCTGCTTTCCTAGCAGTAGTAATATTCTAAAGGGCATAGGTACGAGTACAACACGTCTCTGACGCTTTCGTTCTTAATGTAGTTTTCTACCTTATATTATTCGCCTTTTATTGAGCGTTATCATTGTAAGCTTGCTGTGGTCTAAGACCATGCTTAAAGCTTGATTGACGAATATTTCGTACTTCAGGTAGCTTTTTTACATGCTCTATCTTGTTGAAGCGGTTTAATTTACCTAATACGATGCGATCTCGACTCAGAAAAATTTGAAGAATGTAGCTTTTTTCGAAGTGTTTAAAGTGATAACAATAATGGACAAAACAGCATAAAAGAGCAGTGCGTGTTGGAGCGAAAGATTGACAGTGTGATTTTTATTGTCAAATAAAATCAAGCAAATGAATATTAAGAACTTACTGCGTCCAATGTTTACAGTACATAGCATGTTCCTTTGGCACTCAAAGTCAATAGAGCAGAAGAGTGGCAGCGCTGAGCCGCTGTGTGAAATCACTTTCAGTCGATTCAGAGAAGTCTCTATGATACTCCATGACGAATATTACTTGGAAATTATTAACTCATTCACCTGCGTTTCCGATGGAAATAGAACCTAATTAGTGTATAGTTTCAGTCGGCTTTATGCATGCTGCCAGGCAAAGGAAAATGTTCCTGGAAATTATATTTAGACAGCTTAACTTGTTAGTTCGAGTAACGGACTTAAATATTAAAGTAATTATATTATGTACAATTGAGAATGTTACTAGGTATGCAAAATCACTTGAAACCTTTGTTACAGTTAGGCTTTTACATTTACAAATACATTAGTTTTTATTTCATTCAAAAATACCCAGTAGTTATGATTTTATAGGCATTCAAAGTTCGCTTAAATATTGAGTCCCGCCGACGGTCATGTGACCCCGCGTGACGTACATTCACAGTGTCCGCTCACTAGAAAACGGATATAAACATACTTAAATACATTTTTTTTGTAAATACAAACTTATTATACATATTAACACCCAGACCCATCACAGAAATTAAAATTGAACCAAACCCAAACTTGATGCGATTGTGTCGTTTTATTGCGAATTACCTTCCAGCTCCATCATTAGACCCTGATTACTATATAGAATTAAAGTACTCATCAATACAAAACGAACGAGCCCAAACTCGATGGATTTAAGTCGTTTTATTATAGAGTTCCTATGGCCACCTTCCAGCTCCATCATCAGATCAGCTCCATGTCATCATAATATTGCATGGTCATCCAAATCATTAAAAAAAACTCATTAAAACTCATTTATTTCTGTAAATAGGCTTAAAAAAAGCACTTTTACACGTCCCAGTATTAACCCTACCACTGCTTCAGGACAATAAATGGGCCAGTGCTGAGAAGAAGCAGCGCAAGAAACTCAGTCACTATTGTCAGCCTCTTTTTCAAAGGTTTACATGCTTTAAAATGTACAAAGTTATAAATATTTATGCGAGCTAGGCAGTAACGTATCCCAAACATTTTTATCTTTTAAATAATCATCGACTTTATAGTAGCCCTTTTTCATTAAGGTACTTTTAATATGTGCTTTGAATTTATGAATGGGTAGTTCTACAACAGTTTGTGGTAATTTATTAAAGAATTTAATACATTTTCCCATAAATGAATTACCAATCTTATGCAATCTGAAATTTGGAACGGCAAGTTTATTTTTGTTTCTTGTATTAAAGTTATGCAAATCGCTCTTTTTCGTGAATTGCTCTATATTTTTGCGGACATATAAAAGGTTTTCATAAATGAACTGTGAAGCTACTGTCAGTATGTTTATTTCCTTAAAAAAATCTTTCAAGGAAAATCGGGGTCCAAGGTTATAAATGGCCCGCACTGCTCTCTTCTGCAGAACAAACACAGTTTCAATGTCCGCGGCTGAGCCCCACAACAATATGCCGTATGACATTATACTATGAAAATAGCTAAAATATACTAGCCTTGCCGTTTCAATGTCAGTTAATTGCCTTATCTTTCTCACTGCAAAAGCAGCCGAACTGAGCCTTTTTGACAAAGTTTCAATATGAGGACCCCATTGAAGTTTAGCATCTAAAGTGATTCCCAGGAATGTTGTGGAATTTATGCTATTTAATGGTTCATTCTTCACCATTAATTGCGTGGAAACCTGCCTCACATTAGGTAAGGTAAATTTAATGCACTTAGTTTTGTTTGCATTTAACAATAAGTTGTTAACAGTGAACCAATGTAGAACCTGTGAGAGTGTGTTATTAATATCGTCAAAATTTACTTTACCTCTATCAACTTTGAAAATGAGAGATGTGTCATCAGCAAATAACACAATATCACACAGATCTTTTACAAAGTAAGGAAGGTCATTAATGTAAATAAGAAATAGCAAAGGTCCCAATATTGATCCCTGCGGCACACCCATAGTAAGAGGTGCTCCAGAAGACTCAGTTCCGTTAATACAAACTTTTTGTTTTCTGCCTGTGAGATACGAGTTCAGCAGATCAAGTGACTTATTCGAAACACCATAATGTCGCAATTTGTTTAGTAAGGTTTGGTGGTCTACACAATCAAACGCTTTTGAAAGATCACAGAAAATACCAACAGCGTCCTTTTTACTCTCCCAAGCATCAAAGACGTGTTTCAATAGTGCTACCCCAGCGTCAGTAGTGCTTCTACCTTTCGTAAAACCAAATTGCTTATTGTGTAATAATTTGTTAAAAATGAAGTGAGATAGAAGTTGGTGGAAAATAATTTTCTCGAAAATTTTGCTAAGTACTGGTAGAATAGAAATCGGTCGAAAATTAGAGGGGTCACATTTGTCACCAGCCTTGAACAATGGAATTATTTTACTTAACTTCATTAAGCTAGGAAAGCAACCTTGATCAATACATGTATTAAAAATGAATGCAAGGTGAGGAGCTATGGTGTCAATAATTGTTCCAATTATACTGACGGAGATTCCCCAAAGATCCTCAGTTTTTTTCATATTTAATTCTCTAAAGGTTTTAATTATTGTATTACAATCTATATGCCTGAACTGGAGCAGACACTGGCACTCGGTGACATTAGATTTTAAAAGAGACTCTGCAAGAACTGGTGATGAATTCAGTTCTTTAGTTGTTTCAGACGCAATATTGGAGAAGAATGTCTCAAATGTGGTTGCAACTTCTGTATCGGAATTTATAATTTCGTTTCCGATTTTCAGTGAAAAAGTGTTATCCTTCGATTTATTTTTACATGTTTGTTTATTTATTATGTTCCACGTAGCCTTAGCTTTATTATTAGAATTTAAAATCATGTTTCGAAGATGATTTGATTTAGCAGCCAAACAAACCTTTTTAAATATTTTTGAGTAATTTTTAACATATTCTATAACACTCAGATCTTGCGTATCGGCTTTAAGACTATATAATTCATACATTTTATTTCTACTCTTGTGAATGCCAGTTGTAGCCCAGTCATCAAATTTACATTTAACAGAATTTATTCGGATCTTTTTCTGTGGGAATGTGGTTTTGAATTCCTCACTCACAACACTGAATAGATCCTCATAAATTTGATCGACATTATTGTCATCTAATATAAGTTTATCAATACCATCACAAATATTTTTCTTAAATTTGTCAATTCGGTTAGTTGTTATTGGCCTACAAACAACATCCACTGTACTAGGGACATGATGGTGTTCAAATGTGGCCAATTGTCCACTATGATCTGAACTAAGGCAATTAATTATTGATTTACTTTGAATATCACAGTTACAAAAAATGTTATCTAAGCAAGTAGCTGATGTTGGAGTGATTCTAGTAGGCTCATTGAAAAGATGTGATAAATTAAAAGATTTAAAAAGGTTTAAGAATCTTATTTTATATTGAGTATTATCTAATAAATCTATATTAAAATCTCCACATACAACTACTCTCTTATTTGATTTAAATACCTTTTTTAAGACCTCCTCCATAGTGGATTCGAATAATTGGTAATTTGCAGATGGGGGCTTGTACACACTTACAATTATATACTGCTCTAGCTCTGCACACGCAAGTTCTATAGTTCGTTCGACTGAGAGTGAGACAATGTCTTTTCTTTCCTTGTATTTAAATTGATTATTTAATAATATGAGTGACCCCCCTCTAATAGCAGACTCCCTGGTGAACGAACTACAAACTTTATAATTTCCTATATGAAACATCAATTCATAATTTTTAAGCCAATGTTCGGTTAAACATAATACATGAACATCGTATTTTTTTAAAAACAATTCTAGTTCTAATTCTTTGCCAGCCAGGCCTTGTAAATTTTGATGAACAATATTAAATCCTTTAATAGACCTGTCTGTTGTCGTCCCTCTCAGTTTAAATCAGAGGTCGTCACAGAAATATTAGTATTAGTATTTCTACTAATAATATCAAAAGTGGAATTTACTTGTTTTGTGTTAATAACACAGTTAATATTATAAGCTAACAATGTAGCAAGTTTTAATTTTATGCTTTGAGGCAGGTGTAAAGAGCTGCCTGTCATTATGAACTTATTATTAATAAATTTATTAGTGTCAAAATAGACAAATTTGTCGCTATGACGAACAGTCAAATTAAATAATAAAGTATTCAGTAAGTGAATACTTTCATTAGTTTCAGAGGAGCCATTTTTACAGTATGGCAGGGCACACATAATTATTTTATGAATATTAAGGCTGGCCAGCATGGAAAAATTATGTAGAATATTTTTCCTATTTATGTTCTGACTGTTTCCTAACATTATAATTAAAATAGAATTACTGTGTACAGTAGAATCTCGATTATCCGGACCTCGATTATCCGGATATCCGATTATCCGGAGTCATTCTTCATGGTTTCTAATTACCGATTCAGGATCTGGACCCATAAAAACCGAAGGCCCCGCCACCATAACATGGTACGGACGTCTTTTTGGTTCATTGTTAAAAGAAATGGAAGACCAATGGTCTAAAATTTTGATTTTTAGACTCTAAAATGATGTATTGAAAACCCTTTCTATTGTAAAAATTTAATTATTGTTTGATTTGACTTTGAAATCGATTATCCGGATTTTCGATTATCCGGACCACCCCTGGTTTTAATTGATCCGGATAATCGGGATTCTACTGTAATTGTTTACTATTTTTTATGCCATTCATTAATTGACAATAAGATGCGTCTGGCATACAGTTATTTATTATTTTACAATCTAATTTTTTATTTAATATGGGGCCATAACCAACTCCTAGCCTATCTGAGAACAACACTACATTGCTTGATTTATGTAGGGTCAGATGTTCAACAATGAAACAATGGTACACAATAAAACACTGCAATATTTCTTAAATGCTGCGTTGCCATATCGTGCACTATATCGCGTAAGGATACTTTCGACAATACCCCGCCGCACCTCAGTTCGTGTCGGCGCCACGTGTGAGAAGACGTGTCTGTGGAGCATTATTTATTTTTTTCACCAAAATGTAAAATTTTTGTCGTTATTAAAAGATTTTTGATAAAAATATGGTTGATAAATTTATATTTTTCATGATTACCTAGCATTACACATATATCATAGACTAAGTGGAACTAAATTATATGTTAAAAGTGTTACAAATTAGTGATTTTTTTTGGGGTTATTAAAATAAACCCTATGTAGTCAACAATGAAACAGTTGCATGATGGATACAATGAAACATTGTTTCATTGTATAATACCATATACCAAACAAAATCTACTGTCCGTGCAAATAATCATTTTTAAGGCTATAAATTACTAGGTTATCCTAAAATTTGATGTTTATTTTTCATTTAAGATGGCTCGAACTAAATCTCTAAAGAGGAAGAAAAGTGATAATTTAGGAGATAATATAAAAAAATATAATAGTAAATAGTAAGGAGTTATCTTAACTAGTTATAGGTACCTAATCTGATGAGTCTGATTAAATTTCAATTATTAATAAAACCTTTTGATTGGACTCGGGCATTTTTTTTTATTCACTTACTTCATAAATTCAAAAAATATGAATCAAACACTCAATTATAATGTCCCATTGTTGAAATTGTAGTGTTTCATTGTGCACATCAGAACGGACACAATGAAACATTTCCAATATGTTTGTTTTTATTGTTTTGCTAATTGATTACAAATTTATTAAAAAAAACATAAATGACATCCGATACCTACCCAACTAAGTTAACTATGTAGCTTCAAAAAATTAGACTTGTATCTGTAAAAACAAAAGGTGTACGAGATATTGAATTGTTAGTGTTTCATTGTTGACACACAATTAATTATTATGTTTCATTGTGTACACAACAGTGGACACAATGAAACATTTCCAATTTATGTGAATTTATTTTTTTGCTGATTGATTAAACATCAATTAAAAAAAACATTAATGCCATCCTATACCCAATAAAATTGCCTACATACCTGTCAAAAATTAGACTTCTATCTATGAAAATAAGAGTTTTATGAGACTTTGAAATTTTAGTGTTTCATTGTTGAACACATGACCCTACATTTAACAGTCCCGTTTTTGAAGACATTAAAGGCCGCAAGCCGCCATCAGTTTGTTGCTGACTTTGCATTGTTATGTTTGGCAGAGATTTAAAATCCGTAGTAGGATTGCCTAGATCTAAGAGATTGTTTGCTGCCAGGATATGTTCGTTAATTTGTTCCCTGGCTGAATTATATTTAGCTGTTATGGATGCAAGCGAGTCATGCAAGTTTGTGATTTCAGCCTGCAACCTTTCAACGTCCAAGTTATGAGTGGACCTACTCTCTACTAGTTTACTGTGGTAAATTTCTAGACTGTCAACCAAATCTAGATTCTTTTTCCTTAACAGAATACTTTTGTGAAATTGTTCTTGCCCTTTTATTAATTTTTTTGTTTTAGAAATAAACCTATTAATTTTAACATACTTTTTTAATTTATTTCTACTAGAAAAAGTCAATGGCCGACTAACGTTCTCTAATGATTTAGTGTCGCAAGATACATTTAAGTCTGGTAGCACTGCACGTCCACCAGGACTCCCAATTAGCTCTTCGTATAAGTTCAGAGTGTGTGTGAACTCCTGCTGCTTTCGTTCCTCTTCGAAGTGCAGTATGGTCTTATTGGCGTCCCTCAGTTCAGCTTCTAACTCATTGTTGCGCATCAAGGTCTGCTCAAAGATATTGCTGCACTGGTCGAAGGTACTGATTGTATGCAGTAGTTCATCACGGTGCTCGGTTACCTCCTGGAGACGGACATGCAGTTCTGCCAATTCTTGTTTTAGTTCTGTATTCTTTCTTATTGTATGAGTAATTTCCTCCTCGCTCTCCTCTCTTTCCCTAATGAGTTGGTTACAGCTTTCTTGACTCTGTTTCAGTTCCTCGAGTGCCCGCCTAAGTTTCAGCTCAATGGCTTGTGCCGCTGCTCTGCGTGTGAGCATGTTGAATGTGGTTTTTGTCTGAAATTATCCAAAGGAAGTGTATAGCGGATATTTATGCAAAATAGGGGGTACGAGTTATAAGTTATTATTTGAATTTTTAAACTTTATTTCTAATCTAATTCCACATAATTTAACTCTCATGAAATCCTTTTTATAATTATTATTAGTCAAATAAGCAATATTGAATACTTTACTCTTTTTTTTTTCTGCGGGTAATATTTTTAGTTTTCAACAAGGATTAAAACTACATTTTACTATTAACAATTTACACAATCAAACAAACAAAAGATGTGTGAGGTGTCAAAAGGTATATTGTTGAGTGTGTTGAGTAAGTTTGTCTGCGGCCAAGGTGTTGTTATCTTCAACTTTACTTCCACTTATTGTCAAGTAAAGAGAGGCACAACAGAGCCGAATCGTAATGAATTGTGAAGAATCTCACTTTCGTGAGGTTTGTGGAGTGTTTTGTTGTACTGTTTGATTGCAATTTACTTCCCATAAAGAAAGTGACAAAGCAATGTTAATTGATTGAAAACCACAAAAACATAACCTCCAACAGATTGCAACACTAATTATTTTGAAATGTTAAATTAATATTTTAACTATTTACGCCTATAAGTAAACAGTAATTTTGAAAACAGTACTCCCCTGGTTTTAACGGTGGCTCCGGTTAAATTTTGTACGTTGTCGTAGCTGTCAATTTGGTCGCCGATTTTATCTCCTTATAACTATGTGTTTACACAAAGTCCAGTTTTGCAAACACTTGTACACGATATTTACACATTTATATCACTAATTAAGTGTATTTTGATACATTATTACGGCTATTTATGTAATTAACTTAAAATTAATCTAACAGCTGATCTATGTACGTCTGACAGGCAGGGCTGCCAGACGAAAATAAAAAGTGTTGCGAAATTTCAGCTTAATCGGTTGCCTGCAATGATATTATATAAAAACAAAAGCAGATATGTTATAAGCGCTCGCGCTGTGAATACTCAAAAACGTCCCAATTGGGACGTCTTGTGTTTAGTCTTCGTGTGGCCTGCGTCGTGCGCAATCGCTTGCGTACCACACCGTAAGTTCCTGTGTTCTTACCAAAATAAATAAAAAATGCCATCGTGTGTGTTTCGAAAGTGTACCAATTATGACTCTAAAGTAAACAAAATACAAGGGATCTCTTACCACATGTGATTATGCAAAATTATTTAGTATTTATCGAGGTATTTATATTTTCAATTATTTATGCAAACAATCAAGACGCCATCGCGCCATGCGCCATGTTCAAGTTAAGAAAGAGAAAGCGATCTTGTTTTGACGTTAGAGCGATAAGGATGCGTGCGCTGCGGACATAGATTAGTTAGTGCAGAATCGTTAAAACTATAGCTATCTCTTTCATTTGCGTGCTATTTCGTATCTTTTGTTTCACTTATCAGTTACATTTGTCAATGTGTGCAATTTGGAATAGCTCGGCACGGATTAAAATCGTAATTTCTATGAACGTAACATATCTATAGTTCTGTAATATCATTGGTTGCCTGGAAGTGGGTCTTAATTCAGCTTGCAAGATTCCACCCATACAAATATGAGCCAGTCGCTGTAATATGACGTCACGCGCATAAAATGGCGGACCGGCCGCCGCCCGCACTTTTAAAATTCAATATCTTGGAAACTAATTGACGTATCGAAATAATTCTTTCACGTGTATTTTTTATTTTTAACAGAGAATACAGAAAGCTAAAAAACAAAATTAGTGAACATTCTTCATTGAGTCTAATTTGACCTTCATTGGTTGGGTTTTTATTGGCGGTCAAGCTGTAGATCCTAGCTACACAGGAGTTGCAGCGGTGGGAACGAGAGGTGAGAATAGTCATGTAATTACGTCTAATTTATAATCCAGTTAAAAAGTATTTGATTAGGGATCATTGGGATGTTAATGTTATAATAATAATAATAAATAGTTTTTATTTTCTCATCACACATTACAATGACACAAGACATGACACAATTATTAAGCACATCACAATTCTTAAAAGTTGTTTGTTTGAGACTGATGCCTGTGATAGGTATTTGCATACCTGTAGTACAGGTTATCAGGCTCCCACCACCCCAGATATTGGCACAATTTAGAATAAATTAAAGAACCGATAATATATCGAATCAGAAATGAGGAGATCCGCAGGAGAACCAAAGTAACCGACATAGCTCGCAGAATTGCTAAAATCAAGTGGCAGTGGGCGGGGCACATAGCTCGTAGAGACGATGGCCGTTGGGGCAGGAAAGTTCTCGAGTGGCGACCACGGGCTGGAAGACGTAGCGTGGGCAGGCCTCCTACTAGGTGGACCGACGATCTGGTAAAGGTCGCGGGAAGAGCCTGGATGCGGGCAGCGCAGGACCGTTCATTGTGGAAAACCTTGGGGGAGGCCTTTGTCCAGCAGTGGACGTCATTTGGCTGAAGCGAACGAACGAACGAAATATATTACTATGACTCAGACATGGTAGTGATGTGTGTGTGTGTGTGTGTGTGTGTGTGTGTGTGTGTGTGTGTGTGTGTGTGTGTGTGTGTGTGTGTGTGTGTGTGTGTGTGTGTGTGTGTGTGTGTGTGTGTGTGTGTGTGTGTGTGTGTGTGTGTGTGTGTGTGTGTGTGTAGAGTAGTCGTGTTTGTATATTTTATGAGCATCATTAAGTGAGCGTGTGAAAGTACTTTTCAGTTTGAAAAATATGTTGTTTGGCTTAGCTTTGTTTATGGCCCAGTGTTAAATGTCACTATAATATAGCGTTTCTCTCTAAAAATAACTTTTAGAATCACATCAGTAGTTCCGGAGATGACATGCTCGTATTGCGAGCCTCGCAAACTTCCTGTAAAGGAAATAGATTTTATAATGGAAATAGGGTAAGATTTGATAATATTATGTAGCATGTTTTGAGTGCTTTATAAATGACTAGGTACCTTTTCCCTGCGGCTTCGCTTGCGTGAAATTTTGTCTGATATAAACACTTTTTGCGGGCGTCCCTTTTCAAAAACCGGGATCAAAACTATCGTATGTCCTTTCCCTGGCCTCGAACTGTCTCTATACCTTTCATCTAAATCGGTTCAGTGGTTTAGGCGTGGAAACGTAACAGACGGACAGTTACTTTTGTATTAGAATATTAGTAGGAAAGTATGGATTTTAGAAGGCCAGATGGCTGAATTTATTTATACTAACGCCCGTATTCACTAACATTACTATGAGGTCTCACAGTAAGCGTGGATGCACAGGGTGACTCACGAACCAATCACAGAGTTCTATTCAACGCTGTGCGCTGAGCGTTCGATATTGTGAATACGGGCGTAAGTATTCGTTTTCGCACACTATGAGTGACAAATAGTCTAGACAAATTTAAATGGTAAATGGATTCCGTGCTAGCTGGTATTAGCCGCTCCTAGTAATTAAGTAAGCGATTTTCGTGACGAGACCAAAGGTGTGACAGTTAATCTGAGGGGTTATTAGGTAAAAAATCGCATGGCAACAGTCTTTGACAAGCCTGGAAAAGCATAAAAAGTAGCTAATAAGGCCCAACGAGATTACTCCGAAAAAAGTAATCCAAAGTTTCGAATGTTGCCATCCCTCTCACATAAAACTCGACTCGAAAAGCTGGCAAGCATGTCATGAGCGACGGTGACAGATTTTATTTTATTTTATTTTATTTTTTTATTTTTTTTAATTTAATTTAATTTAATTTAATTTTATTTTATTTTATTTTATTTTATTTTATTTTATTTTATTTTATTTTATTTTATTTTATTTTATTTTATTTTATTTTATTTTATTTTATTTTATTTTATTTTATTTTATTTTATTTTATTTTATTTTATTTTATTTTATTTTATTTTATTTTATTTTATTTAATTTTATTTTATTTTATTTTATTTTATTTTATTTTATTTTATTTTATTTTATTTTATTTTATTTTATTTTATTTTATTTTATTTTATTTTATTTTATTTTATTTTATTTTATTTTATTTTATTTTATTTTATTTTATTTTATTTTATTTTTATTTAATTTTGTTTTATGTGGGTGGTAAAATAAGTATGGCTTAAGTAACAAGGGCAAAAGGAAAATTTTAATAGTTTAGTACTAGTATACTAAAATAAATTAATTTAAAAAAATACTGTTTAATTGAACTTTTTTAAAAGACAAAGATATGAATGTAGTGCTGAGAATCGTAAATCAAATTCTTCATTTGCTTTGCATTGCATTGCATGGTATACACCTTAGTAACTAATCAGAACTCTGTAAAATGTATTAACTCAATTGGTTTATTTTATTCTTTTTCACATGTCAGTATTCTGAGAGAAAAAAAAAACAAACGAAAGGAGTTATTACGTCTTTCACAGAATATGGTCTCAGCAAAGTATTACATTTTAATTAACTGTTAGGTTTTGCGTCGTATTATCATTTCGTAGTACAGTTCGAAATCGTATCATACAATATTAGGTTGCATTTATTAACACATTCCAGGAAAATGGTAATTTCGCTTTATCAATACAAAAGCCAATTCATTTACTGATGTGAATGAAATTCGAAGTAGAGCTTTACGATATTTGATGGAAAATTAATAATTACTTGGATTGAATGTTCACTCTGAAATGAGACTTCATTCGTAACATTATGAAATGGATTGAGGTGTAAGGCCGTTTGTTAAACGACAGGACATCAGACTTTAGATTGTTGTGGCAAAATAGCACCTAAAAAAACATCATAAATTATTATTAAGGTTTACGGACGAAGCACACTTATCATCCCGGAAACGGATCGTAAATGTATCAACTCGAGGCGGTCAGCATTCTTTGTATGAAACTCCGTACTGCAAACTCTATACTGGTAACAGTATTGTGTGGACGTAGCAATGCACCTTTATTCGCTCCTGATGTCCAGTTTTTCTGTCGTTCATACTCTCCCACTGTTGGATGAAGCCCTTCGCAATTTGCCACATTTCTTTACGGTCAATACCTACATATTTAGGTCTGAGTCCGTACTCCGTACACCCCTCTGAATATTCTCTACCTTTGGTCGTAACTAGACGGCACACAGCATTATGTATCATAGCTTAAAGGACAGTTTCAAGGCCTCACGTGAGCACGTGTCTTGTAGAGTATGTAAAGGACTGGGCCTCTCAAACAAAACTATAAATGGTGCTACAAACTGGAGTAGTTTGTTCTCTCTACAGGGTGCGCGGGGTCTATTCTGCGAAACGATATCGATGTAGTACAATTTTGGTGGGCCTGTCACTCCCAAGATGTCTGTAAATTCGGTTTTTTACTAAAGTTGGTAAAGTTAGACGAGAAATCATTCGTATTTTATTTTATAAATTAGTCAACATTTAACAAGTCGGAATTCTTCTCTGAAATTCGAACGTTTTAATGTTTTATGTTTTCATTTCAAACGATTCTATTTAAACATCACAACCCTTTTTTATCTAATATTCAGAGCGTTTGATTAAAAGTAAATCGAGTAAGGTCCGATGAACAATGAAGATAAACATGTGGGAATATTGATTAGGGACTGAGCAGAGTTGCCCTATGACAACTTCATAAATTCGTTGCTTTTACGACCAAAGCGAGAGTGAATAGGCAATTACAGGGCAGAATGTATGATCCTACACAGCATATCACTTAACATTGGGATGTGTGTGCAGTGCGATGGCGGTCAAATATTTGCCTTGTTCTGCATTAAAAAACAACAGTTTGCATGAAACTGTCAGCTCGCTAAGGCCCAGAACAGACGGTGAAACGCAACTGCAACGAAACTGCAACTGCTAGTTACTTTTGAGTTGCATCTAAGTTTCTGCCATAGCGTCCGTTGAGAGACCACACATAACGCGACCAGTTTGAAAGTTTCAGTTTCATTCATCAGAAACATCATAAAGTTGCAGTTTAGTTGCAGTTGCGTTTCACCGTCTGCTCTGGGCCTAACTGTTATAGTTGCAGAGAAATGGGCTCTATAAGTTATAGACTATAACTCTCCTCGGTCTCCCCTGCTCGCTTTCAGAGTCGGACCCCTATTATGCGGGATGTGACACTACGTCATATCTGTGTTTATTCGGCAAGCGTCGGGAGTTTAGTGTCCGTCAGCGGTGAGCGATCGGGCGTTGATAAACAGATTGATTGCCGCAAATGGCACGTTCCGTTTGGCCACTGGATGGTACACAAGATACTCAAACTGAAACTCTATTTTGAGTAAATTTGATTGTGGCAGTGCTTAAAGGTACATTCAATGGCGGCGGCACTTTGGTGGTGAGGTGAGCACCAAGGTAAAAAGTGGTAGGGCAAAAAAGAATGAGGCATGTAAACGCTCCTTTTTGTAAAAACTAATTTAATTATTCCATACAAATCAAGATAATTTTGACAAAGTTAAGCAAATTACATCGTGGGTGGTAAGACGTTACTCATTAATAAACGTCGCGTTAAGACCCGTGTCTTACTATTTTAATTGAAATGGAACGCGAAAAAAAATCAAAATCTTTCCCATCGTGGGTGGATGGATGACCACTCTAATCATATTCTGTCTGTAGTATGCAAGCGCCTCCATGCTTCTTGAGATTCTATGCAAGAAATTATGGGGTACCTACGGCTCGGTTCATCTTCCGTCTCGAGTCGACTGAAGAATGATTAGCATAACTACGAGTATAAGGTATAATATTCCTTAGTAGGAATTAAAAGTGAAATAGTTTAACAAGTAGTAAGGTACAATAGTGTCCTCGAAACTTTTCCAATTTTTCTCTTCGTAAGGTCCCACTCTCAGGACTTCAATAAATATTTAATAGAAAATAAATTACGAATTTTATTATTCTAGCCGCTCACAAGTTTGCCTTTAGTAACAGTACCTAAATTTTGTTAAGTAGATTAATTTAGTAACTTTCTTTTAGTAAAATACAAAGTTCTCAAGAAATAAAAAAAAAATCATAAAATTCATTTTATTTTTGCAAGTAGGATTTTAAAAAGCACTTTTACACGTCCCAGTATTAACCATACCACTGCTTAGAAACAATAAATGGAGAAGTAGCAATGCAAGAAACTCAACTGTCATTATTATTATCAAGTCAACTCCTTTTTCAATGCTTTACAGTCTTTAGTTAAACATTCCAAACATTGTTCTTTGTAAATGTAAGTTTTTGTAACAACTCCACTCACATATTATTGAATGGAAGAAAATTATTTTATTGAATTATTACTTAATAATACTTAACGTAACATAAGTATTACGTGCACTAATTACGTTCGTGTTTGCTTGTGCCTTCTCGGCGTTGAATACAACATTTTTATTAAGAATTACAACTTGGTAGACAAATATAAATAACAAATGGTTTTAATAGCTTTTTGTCTTATACAAGGTATGTTGCAATATTATCGACCACAAACAATATGTATTCTTTTGAGTGTCAACTGTGTGACCTACTCCTAACACAAATTTATTAGTACTTATCTTAAATAAGATCAGTTTTAAAGAAGAATAATTATGAGTATTTCTTAGTATATAAGATTCTGAAGGTGTTAACAGAGTTGTTGTGATGCCCGTTTTATAAAGTTTTAGAAATTTAATAATAAAACGTAGCAAAGGCAGGCCTCTTAGATGAACCGACGATCTGGTGAAAGTTCGTTGTGGAAAACCATGGAGCAGGCCTCTGTCCAGCAGTGGACGTCATTTGGCTGAAACGTATAACCGAAGGAATTAACTACCCTGTATGAATGACGTATATGACATGAAACCTCGGTTCGTCAAGTTCACCAACCCTTGTAATTGGGGCGAGTACTTACTTAGAAAATTGCCAATTACAGAATCAATCCACTTTAATGAATATTTCAAGCCACCAAAATGTAGCCCAACACACCCACCCATCCGTAAGTGACGTAGGTAATTGTTTGTATCATGTGTAGAGCAAGTAATTATAAAATTTAAGAATGTATTAAACATACTCGTATTCATTTTAGCTAATTGAAGTTGAAATTTCATTTTTAGCCAAAGCGTGTGGTCGGGACTATTGCCACCTTTCGTTCCCAAAAATTTGGTTTTATTTTTTCAATTACATTGTTCCCGAAATATCTTTACCTGCACTCAATTTAAAACGTGAACAGTACGGCTAGCACGAAAAACTTTCGAGTTCGAAACGTTTGCGTATTCGACAAAATTTGCTACTCAATTTAATTCGAAGGATTAAATGATAACGTAACAATCTTGACTCTCAAAATAAGTTTCGTGCAACCATTTCTCATACTAAGTTCACTTTACGGAGGGTGCTACTGTAGTTTTCGTACTAAATCTTTTGATGGCGATTCGAATACGAAAACTATTCGAACTCGAAAGTTTTTCGTGCTAGCCGTACAGAGGCTGTTCCCTGTCTCATGAATAAGTTCAGCAGCAATCTAGCCTTTGCAGGTTGTTTAGATTTATAAGATGCCGGCCGAAAGGTACAAGCGGCACTTAATTGCTTTTTAAAGTATAATACCGTTGTTGCAGCATCCGGTAGTTTATGTAATCTAGTGCGTTCAGGTTTAGAGTATTGCAGTGTAATATGGACCCCTTATTATGAGGTGCATAAGCGTCGTTTAGAGGCTATTCAAAAAAGATTCCTCTGGCACCTATCTTATCAATGTGGATTGGCAAAGCGCCTTCCTACATATGAGTCCAGACTGAAATACTTTAATTTAAATAGTTTAGACAATCGCAGAGTAATTTATGACCATCTTTTTTTGTACAAAATTATTAATGGGCAAATCGACTGCTGGGATCTACTGTCTCAGGTTAATTTTAACACTCCTTACAAACTGGCTAGACCGTCTAGGTATATGGCTTTCCGAGCAAAAGAGTTTAGGACTAACTTGGGCCATTTTTCGACAATCAATAGAATCCAATCGCAGTTTAGCCGCCTGTCACGGTCATCTTCTGGGAGCATCGACATAATATCATATTCACCTCGTAAATTTAAAGCTGTATTGCATGACTTGTTCGTTTCGGATAAATAGTCTAAAGATTGGACTATGTATCCGAAACGAACTGTAGACTCTAAACATGATTTATGTAAAAGAGAAAAGAATATTGAAATTGTGTTTGCCTTCTATTAGTAGTACACTTATTTGCATGCCGTGGCAGCCTTTAAGTAAGGCAACACCACATAATGTTTGATGTATTAAGGTTATATTAGATAAGGTGTATGCTTTGTTGGCTGTCCTTAAAATAAATAAATAAATAAATAAATAAATAAATAAATCTATTTGAAAGTTACTGCAAAGGTCGTAGCAGTGCGGCCCTGGTCTTAATTAGTTAGGATTAGGATGAAAATGCCTCTACGATGAAAATTAGGATGAAATGTGATTTTCACCATCATTATTTGTTTCTAACTTAATTATCCTTCTACCAAGAAGTCCTTCTTACTCATACTTTAAATGAAAGTGTCTTATGTAGTATTGGTATACTCGTAAGTAATATAATTAATGGTTACAGTATTGCAGGCCGCTACCAAATGAGTCGGTATGGAAATCATTCGTGGAGGCCTATGTTTAGCAGCGGACGTCTTGTGGCTGGAATGATGATCATGATGATTTACAGTAAGATATATTGTCATACGTAGAAGACGTGTGTCAGTAGATTCTAACATTAAATAATGCTGCAATAATGCTATGATACATACAATTATATTTTGTCCTTTGTTCCGATCTGTGCACAAAGCTCTAAGTTTTGATACCTCCGGGCATTTTCTACAAACGCCATTGCTACAATATTGTAGTCTGAATATTAAAAAGAAAGTTAAATAGAAAAGCTGCGAGTGAAATTAAAAGCCCAACAGTGCTTAGGGTTTTCAATAGTTTTGCAAAACTTTTGTTTACATGTAGGACTCATGTAAACGTAGACCACGTACGAACGTAGGTATTACGTAGGTAATATAAATAATAATTATGTAGTAGTATTTTATACTAGTGTTGCATAAGACCTTCTATTCAAATTTTATATCATAACTAGCGGCCGCCCGCAACTTCGTACGCGTGGATCCCGTTTTACCCCCTTCATCTCTTACGCGGTTTAGATTTTTTCATACAAATGTTTTTTCCCGCTAACTCTCGTTCCCGTGGGAATTTTGCAATATCCTGTTGCAACTAAGCTTTAAGTTTACTAAGGTACCTGCATGCCAAATTTCAAGCGTCTAACTTAAGCGGTTTAAATTTTTCATACAAAAGGATTTTTCCGCTAATTCCCGTTCCCGTGGGAATTTTGCAATATCCTGTTGTAACTAAGCTTTAAGTTTACTAAGATAACTATGTACTACGGGTATAATACTAACTATAGTACTATGAGTTTTTGTACGGAATGAAAGAGTCAGTGGGTATTTGAAGCATGCAGTAGCCAAATTAATGTCAACTAACAACTCCGTATACAAATTATCAACCAGCAAAGCTCCTAAAATGCATTTAAAATGATAATTTCAACTGAAAACTAATGAAAATAGAGCTTTTTAAAGCTCGTCTATTAAACTTGCATTGCACTGAATACAAGTTAAGACTTTAAGTCCGCAGGTCGTCCGGGTCCCGCAGTAGGTACTGCAAAGCTTCCAAACAAAAATAAAGCTCCAAAAGTTTCCAACTGGTTCCAACTAATAACCAAGCTTATATTTTTATCACGTTTGTGACATAAGTATTTTGCTGCAGACTGAATGCAGTTTTATGGGTTGCCATCATAGTAATTTGTAGTGTTAGAGAACTTTTACAATCGGCTAATTTAGAAATCATTGGGCGAGACTTTTGTTTTCAGCAGTGGAAGTGCTATGGCTAAAATGATGATGATGATGACAAACCTTTCTAACTGTGTCTTTACATTTTGATTAGGTATTTTGATTTTACTTTTTAGTAGTTATGTTGTTAAAACAAAATAGTGACGTCACTGCACTGGCTTGTATAGCCAGAATGCTTGTCTGTTAATATAAAACAATTGAGGTTGCTCTATCTTTCAGTCACCAGTAGTCACCAGTGTGCAAATGAACTGCTGAATTTAGTCTTCCAACGGTCGCAAAATCTACAACTTTTATGAACTTTTAACTTCTGAAATGAACCTGCGAAGGTTCAGATGGCGCTAATTGCTGCAAATATAACGTTACCTTATTAAAACTTGCCAAGTCTAACGATTGACGTCGCTCTCAGCTTGCAATACTTGCGATACTCTTGAGAAGTTTGCCGTGAAAATTCCCATGGTAGATAGAGTTACCCTTTAAAATTTTCTAACTTTATTTTGTCCTATTATTTCTTTACAAGTTTGATTCGTGTCGGTTGCCGTGTGGTACTGAAACTCTTTGTTAAATATTCATTACATTTCGGCCTTTTTCAACGGTTTTATTTCAACTAAGCTAGCATAGGAAAGAGGCCCATATAAATTAGAATCACAGCAGTGCTTTAAGTCTCGAGCTTTTTTTAAAAATGTAACGCTGGCCAAATCGTCAGAAAAAAGACTGTGTGGATACGTCATTAAAAATTTTTCTGCTCTTTATCAGGACTTCAATTTTAAAGTATTCTTGTCGTCTTATTGCGGGGGGAAAAAGAATTGATGGTTGTGGGGTAAGGCTGGGTTGCACCATCTTACTTTAACTTTGACAAACGTCAAAAATCTGTCAAACTCCATACAAAAAACACCGGTTATCGTTGTAGTTACGGTCAAAGTTCGGTGGTGCAACTCAGTCTAAGTAAACCTAGACTATCCATCGAACTGTAATTCCATGATGTAAATGTTTTTGCTGATGTTTTCGGCACTAACATAATGAATGATTAACATTCATTATCCACCTCATTAACCGGACTATATTAATTAGAGGCATCGGATGAAACGTTCAATTATGCAGGTCCACGTATTGTGTAATCTAAAGCCACAGTCGGAATATAGCAGCCATCTCAGTTGAGGACAGATGAGCTTTTTAACCGACTTCAAAAAAGGAGGAGGTTATATGTTCGACTGTATGTATGTTTTTTTTTTCTATGTATGTTCACCGATTACTCCGTCAATTGTGGACCGATTTTCAAAATTCTTTTTTTGTTCGATAGGGTACACTTCTGAGGTGGTCCCATTGTCACCAAGTCAGGATCTGATGATGGGATCCTAGGGAAATCGACTGCAACCCTCAAATTTTATAGGCAAAATATTAAACATTTTCTTAAGTTATTCAAGTATTTGCTCCTGGAAATCATCATCTCAAATTCATGAGCTGATGATAGAAAGTAAAACTCCTTAATGCTTAGGAGTTGGAGGATAATTCTTTTAATTTTATAGATAAGTATAGTTTCTAAAGTTATTCAAGTGTTTGCATCAGATAGCCATCATCTCATCACGATGAACTGGTCATGGTAGATACAACTCCTTAACGCTTAGGAGTTGGAGGATAATTCTTTAAATATTATAGGTACAAATAGCCCAACAGTTGTATTCTTTCATGTTTTTAAGGTAGGCTGACGGTTTAAGGTGTTTTTAGGTTGCCGATATGGTAACCTGTATTTTGTAGGGAATATTATTTTACACTTGACATGAAGAATATACTGCCTACCTTCAGTGGTAACACCAAGGTAATAATTAGTTAACTAAAAAGCAAGAAATAAGTAAATTTTTATAAAAAAAAATAAAACCGACTCCAAAAAATAATTACTAATTACTTATTTATTAGGACGAATTAATATTTATGTATACCATGATTGATAAACTTCACACGTTTCATAATCTTGGCACCGACTCCAGCAGTATCAATCATGGTATACATAAATATTAATTCGTCCTAATAAATAAGTAATTAGTAATTATTTTTCTACTTTTTAGTGTATGTTTTAATTAAAATAGGATGGAAGGTACGAAACAGTCTGTGTCGTATCTGTCGCCACTATAACGTCAAAGCATCTTAAAACCGAGATTCACAGTAGGTAATATTCTATCTCTATCTAGATCTATTTACCTACAAGCATGTTATGGTTTATGCAGAAAATTTAGATAAGTCTGAACATGTCTGTCTAACAATGTTCTAGTTATGCTACTTATGTTTGACGATACCGTGAGTGACGAGCCAATCCAGCCACCTGTCGCGCGTGTGACTGCCATATTGCTATTGTCTAGAAACCTGTTTATAGGCATACTTATGTCCACTAAATCCACGAAAAGCAATAGAACTAAAACACCCCTATTCTATCATACAAATTATCTATACTTATAATAAACTAGCTTTCCGCCCGCGGCTTCGCCCGCGTGGAATTTTGTCTGTCACAGAAAAACTTTATCGCGCGCGTCCCTGTTTCAAAAACCGGGATAAAAACTATCCTATGTTCTTTCCCGGGACTCAAACTATCTCTATGCCAAATTTCATCAAAATCGGTTGCGAGGTTTAAGCGGGAAAGCGTAACAGACAGACAGACAGACAGACAGACAGACAGACAGACAGACAGACAGACAGACAGAGTTACTTTCGCATTTATAATATTAGTTGGGATCTGTAGAGAGGTCAATTATAATAAATCTGTAGAGAGGTCAATTCTGTACATGAAATATATTTTCAAAATAACTATCAGGGGGTGATTAGTGATCGATACTGATGCCAAAAATGCAATCAGTAAAATTTTTGTCTGTCTGTCTGTCTGTCTGTCTGTCTGTCTGTCTGTCCGTCTGTATGTTCCTTATAGAAACAAAAACTACTCGACGGATTTTAACGAAACTTGGTACAATTATTCTTTATACTCCTGGGCAGGTTATAGTATACTTAGGAATTCCCACGGGAACAGGAATTAGCGGGAAAATCCTTTTGCACGAAAAATCTAAACCGCTTAAGTTAGACGCTTGAAATTTGGTATGTAGGTACCTTAGTAAACTTAAAGCTTAGTTACAAAAAGGAATTCCCGAAATTCCCACACGAACGGGAATTAGCGGGAAAATCCTTTTGTATGAAAAATCTAAACCGCTTAAGTTAGACGCTTGAAATTTGGCATGCAGATACCTTAGTAAACTTAAAGCTTAGTTACAACAGGATATTGCAAAATTCCCACGGGAACGGGAGTTAGCGGGAAAAAACATTTGTATGACAAAATCTAAACCGCGTAAGATAGATGAAGGGGGTAAAACGGGATCCACGCGTACGAAGTCGCAGGCGGCCGCTAGTATAAAATAAACCACTGGGCATGGTCAGAAATAGGATATTTATTTGCCATTTAGTAAAAAAAAGAAATTAAGTGATAAGGCTGTTCTCCACATGCTACGGTCAAGTTCAAGCGTGAATCTGAACCGCAGCTATAAAATGGTTATGCAACGTATTACCGCCGAAGCGTTACTGTTAGAGCCCATTAACGAGGGTTGAATTGCTTTTTAACTTGACTCTGAAAACTTTACAAACGTCTCTAGGGTTGTCTACTCGGTCGCGTTCTTAGGGTTGCCTATGCAGCCCATGGCCTAAGTCTAGATTTAATTTACTACCATTTATCGTTGATTTGATTTATCCAGGTTCTGTAGAATGAGTGCACACGCACACTACAATAATGACGCTCGGATTGCTCGGATCAAACTCCGCGCATCCCGCGCTTTCCTCGACCAAAAATTGAAGGGGCGCGTCTTCGTGGGTGGCACGATGAATAGCTTTAAGTATATTTCCTTCCAACCCTGTCCAACTTAATACCAATGTAGATTACATATTCCAAGTCTATAAAACTCTGAAATATTATATCTTGTTTAAGAGTCGATAACAAATTGTCAAAACTTGTAGATGAAGGTCTTAACACTTACTAAACCTTTTTACTAATTACAAACAATACTAAATGAACCGCTAAAAGTGTTTTAAAAACAATGACTTTATGAGAACCACATGCTACATAATAATTAGTATTCTTTGCCATTATACTGGGTGCAGTTAACAAAGCTTACAAAGCTCTTGAAAGCTTACAGATTAATATTCAAAAGAATGTGGTGCATACTAAACAATACTCTCTGCAATTCCTTGTCTTGAACAAAGCGACCAAATTAGTATGTGTGACCAGCTTTGAGAATATTGTACGTTCATAATCATACGAGTATACTCATTTTATCTTTAGAAATTGTTGCGAAAAATACTTAGTATTCTGAAATCATAAAATATGTTCTGTGGGACACTTTTTGATTTAAAAAAGCTTATGAGAGAATTTGTACTATTATTGGTTTAATTTTCCAAACAAAAAATATTATTAAAATTACGTAGGTGTGCTTATTTAGTTATTTAGGTATAGTTGGAGATTATTTCGTCTCTTCTCTATTATAGTCCACTTCTAACAATAAAAAATAAAGCCGCAATATCCGCCATATTGGATTAATAGTAATCGTCTTCGCCGATTTGTACTCTATTGGATTTGGATTGGATTACCTGGTACCTACTACAATACAATTTCATTCTAGCATCTCTTTAAAAATTAATACCAATAATTATTTAACTTAGTTTATTTAACATATTCAAAACAGTTACTCGTAATAAAATATATTAATATTAGTTTTGGGACGGCTTGATGATTTAGGTGGGTACAATTAAATATTAATAAAGATATTGATTGAATTCTTTTTGTTAGAAGAGGCGCTTGTAGCTCAATGAGAGAACCACTTTGACATTTCGTATGGAGTTTGACAGATTTTTGACGTTTGTCAAAGTTAAAGTAAGATGGTGCAACCCAGCCTTACTTTATAATGATAAACAGCCAGCTTTAGAGTAGGCTCACACCGTTGGTTTTTCGTCGGCCGATAGTTTAGTCGGGCAGTTGATCAGTATGGGCATGTATGGGAGTGCGCACACTACGCCGATTCGATTTGACCGATTCTTCATACAAATTAAAATCGGGCACAACTATCGGCCAACTAAAAATCAACGGTGTGCGCCTACTCTTACAATGATAAATTAAAAACTTTAATCAGCATTCGATGATATAATGCTGTCATGTGTACACATAGCGCCATGTATCTTAAGCTTATGTATAAGTTAACATTCATCAACGTCAATGGAGCCGGCCTGACCTTGCGCCGCCCAAACAAGGCGCGCGGGAAGTCATTGCTGACTGCATTCCTGTCTAGGGCAGTTGCGATCGAGTTTGCAATCTGCGATTTAGTCTATGTGCGGATTCTGTAATCGATTACACTCGATTAATTGTTTTTTTGAGGCCAGAGTTCAACAACAAAATAGTAATTATGTAGTACTTTTTTTTCCTGAATATTACCTAAAGTTTTCTCAAGGATTCCGCGAGAGGGTCTTAGTAAAGTCTAAAGTGCCACAATCGCCTACATTTGTAGACTACGGGGGGACTTTACTATAAGTGGGGATATCATTTAAAATTATTTTTTCATCATTTATTCAATCATATTTTAATTATTTACCATTTCAAATACTCGTATTATTTTACTTTTTTTTAATGGCTCGCGCGGTTTGCGCATATTATTTTACTTGATACTGGCTAAATGTGCAAACCGCGCGAAGCCATAAACTTACAAAAAAATACTGAAATCTCCTTTAATGTCAAAAAATGCGCGCGATCATTTTGAAATTAAAAAATCGAATTTGCGGACGACGCGTGGTTTCGGCAAGCATTTTTTTTTTTAAAACAAAAGACGACACAAAATGCCAGTGAAAGGGAATTTGAAACGTATGTGTGTGATTAAAAGATAATAATGGCTAAACAATGCCACCTAACCCGGCAATGTGAACTTCTAGGAAATTCCGATCTCTCCTTTCGCCTGCATTTGAATCGCAAATGATGTCATTATGAATGACAATGATTATGGACCATTGGATTGTAGTATGTGTCGATTGTTGCTCAGTGTATGACGCCAAATTATTAGTTTTGATACGTACAATAAAATTAAAAGTTAAGGTCACACCACCAATAAATTTTTAACATTGTTTTCACTCTTGAGTCCTCTTCTTCTTAGATTTCATTAAAACTTTTTGCATTTAATAAAGCAAGAATATGATGTAAAATGAGTTTCAAAAACGTAGGTATATGTAGGTATGACCTTATGTCCCTGTTTAATCTTATAGTAATAACCGTTTACTTTTAAATTATGTTGTTCTTTGAAACTACAATAGAGCTTCTGTTTAACTCGGGTCTAAAATCTGCAGGTTCTGTAAAAATATAATAATTTACTTCGTTAACTATAAAAATGGTGGGTAAATATGAGAGCCAGTCTTCATGAAATAATTTGCTTACACAATAGCATCAAAGGAAAAGAAAGAGTGCATACAACCTTCAAAGAGCCGTGTAATAACAACTTTACCTATAGAAAGTTCAAGATGTATTTTAATTGAAAAGAAAATTTCTAAAAGGGAATCTCTATTAAAAATACCTTCGAGCACGAAATGCATTATTCGTTTTCTTTGAAAGTGGAGGACGTACTTGGGTTTTATTGCGCAACTACATATTTGAAATTGAAGAACCTTCTAGTAAGAAAGCCTTCAACATTTTAGGTTAGATTTCATTGCTTCGTAGAATTTCATTCTTGCAACATTATTTTGCGTTTTATTTTTAGATTTTACCAATATTGGTCCTAATGCAGTTTACACACTAAACCCGTCGAATCGCCGACATGAGTCGTCGACTTTTGACAAACTACATTTTAAAATAAACAACTTGAAAAAATATAATAAGGCGGGACTTGAACCCACGACCATCCGCTTGCCGAGCGACTAAGAGTAGGCGCACACCGTTGATTTTTCGTCGGCCGATAGTTTAGTCGGGCAGTTGATCAGTATGGGCATGTATGGGAGTGCGCACACTACGCCGATTCGATTTGGCCGATTCTTCATACAAATTAAAATCGGGCACAACTATCGGCCAACTAAAAATCAACGGTGTGCGCCTACTCTTAGTTAGAATTTAGTTTGAGAAGCGACTCTATTCGCAAAAAAAAAAGACTTTTGACAAGTTGTTAAAATTCATAAAAAGAAAGTAGGTATCCTTAATAAATAATTCTTTTGAAATTATGCCGCCGACACACCAGGCTCGGTGTGTAGAGTCATTTAGGCTCATTTTTTGCTTTTATTTTTTCTTTAGAGTGATTCTGCATTTTAACTAAAGCAATTTTCCTCATGGAACCAAGTTCAACGTCAAAATAATTACCTATATTATAAATACGAACATTTACCAATGACCCATTTCGCGTGGCCATCGAAGATTATTATAATTTATTATAGGCCGATAATAATTTCGATCTGACCTGGATTGATAAATTAATTGCATGTAATACACGATGATGTTTAAATACCTTGAACGTTATACAGGGAGTCCTGAATTTAAATGTCAAATCAGAAATTGCATACTTTTGTCTGTAAACATGTAGAGTCATTAAACAGTGTATAAACCTACCAAAAATTTAAAAAATCTTAATCGAGTTTGAAAGTTCAAATACTGCAGCACTTCTTCACGCTTTTAGTTTGAAGGCCTTAATTAACAGTAACTACAGTTCCCACTCTAAAAAATAAAACATCTTAGCACACTAATCAAGATAATAAAGTGCTCGTGAGCTTTAAGAGCATATCGATTTCATAATTTGTAAACATTAAAAATATCAATCACTGTTTCACGTTTTAATATTTTACGCGATAAGCCCATACATTTGTCGTCTGAAATCATCGATAAGATTTTATCATGGCGCCATGATATCATGGCATTTTAGCCCGGCTGGTGACGCCCGTTAGGGTTCCTATTCCGAGCCCAAATGGAAACGCATGCCGGGTGCAGCTAGTATCCTACTAATTCTTCTATTTTCTATCTTCTAATTTTATAAATGCGAAAGTTTGGATGTCTGGATGTTTGACTTCGATCATAAATTCACGCAAAAACTACTAGAAAGTTTACAGTATTATTGTTTGTAGCCCAGATTAAAATATACGCTATAATTTATGCCGATCTGTGACACTAAGGCTGGGTTGCACCATCTTACTTTAACTTTGACAAACGTCAAAAAGCTGTCAAAATCCATACAAAAAGCACCGGTTATCGTCAAAGTTACGGTCTAAGTTGAGTGGTGCAACCCAGCCTAAATTTCACGCGGGTGAAGCCGCGGGCAAAAGCTACTTATTAAATAGATTATTCACAGGATGCATAATTATTGATACATGTGGTCTCACTCACATCGCCTTCAGTGACGAGGTGAAGGTAGTTTGTACCAATAACGAATTCTCTGTAATTGGAAAGCGAATGAGTGTAACGATGATATCACGGCGGACCCACGCCGCATCAATTTACCCTGCAAATCAGTGTGGCGGGCACGCGATAAGAGGCAGCGTTTTTAGACAAGTGTACCTACTAGACGGACGCAGGTATAAAACGAAAGAGATCTAGATTTGACTGAAATAAGTATTAAAGTTCATTGTGGAAAATTTTGGGGGAGGCCTATGTTCAGCAGTGGACGTCATTTGGCTGAAACGAAAGAATGAACGAAGTATTAATAAAAGTAAGTTTCCTCGTGGGTTAGAGGTTAATACTCAGGTGGGGTCAGTGCATTTTGTTTGGGAAATTGCCTTGCGTTTGAAGTTTGGACTTTCTGTTCCACTGAAGCATGCTGTGTGTGTTTAAGCCATGTGGTTTCGTCAGAGTAGAATAGAACCAGCCCCACTGTGGGAGTAGATATCAAATTCTTCATTTAACTCTGGTAAATAATGATAGAGTCGTGCTTCTGCAGTGGAGAATGTGACAATAAGGATAATTAATGAGTTTAATGCTATTTTAAAATAATAATAATGTAAAGTATTTTATTCTTACTGTGATGAAGTTATCTTGAAATCATCTGAAAGTTCAAATCTTATGGCATGCGCCGTGTCAAATGAATCAGTCGCACCAAGTTGGTCGTCGATCCAACAACATTACACTTGTTTGCAAATTAGCCATTGTGTGCATATGCGTTGCCGTGGCATCCCGACACGATTACTTATTCAGCGATAAGTTTTATTCATAATTAATTAGCGTATTAATAAATCGATGGGCGGGGTGAGTTCCGCACCGGACTGCAATTCCCTACGGCGCTGGTTCAAATCGAGTTATGATGAGTTCGTATGCACCGGAGTTATGAATGGTTCCCGTGTATAGTTTATGTACACATATTGGACCTATCTGTAGCAATATGGTAGACAAGTTAAGTTTATTTTCGAGTTAAAGAGATAGATGACTTTATTAGCAAAAAAAAATTGAATGTGATATTCATAGAGTTATTAGAATACCTAGTGCAGTGGTTCCCAAAGTTGTCTGAGCTACGACTCATCTAATACAAGTTTCCAAACTCGGGACCCACCTAGGGTTGCCAGGCGTCCGGCTTTAGCCGGACATGTTTGGCTTTTTAGGGTCTTGTCCGGCCAAATATATATTATTGAATATAATTGAATAAATAGATTGACGTCACGGACGTTAACAGCTGCGTGTACGTTAGCGTTCGCTGCGCGAATTTTAAAATAATAGTACTGTTTAGAAATAAATAAATCTAGCAATTTCTTGCCTGGAGGGACTCCTAAAGTGTGTGCATTGATTGGCAAATTCAGTGACTATTTAAAACAAATATTTAGTGCATCATAATAATTTAATCTACACACGTACCCACACGTTTGAAATAAACGAAGACAATAACATTAAAATACATTAAAACAGTGTAAAATAGAACTAATAAGTAAATACCATTGCAATGGCTCCAAAGTGCAACGCCTGTGGGAGATTTTTGGCGGCGATCGAGGCGGTGACGTGCCCGAAATGCACCGCAACGAGTCACAGGGCCTGTGTCGGCATTCCCCCGTCGGCACAAGTGGATAGCTCGTGGCTGTGCCCTGAATGCAGAGCCAGGATGCCAAGGGCCAATGCAGACAGCACCCCTGTGCGACGAGCAGTGGGCATGCAGATGCACAGCATGGACGTTTCGGACCTGGAAGACCAGCTGAACACCACTGCACTCGACACGACTGTAGAACTGCAAACGGTGCAAGAACTCAGCCTAGATATCCGCACTTTTCGCGAAAACATGAAGAGAGCAAGCGAGGAGTGTAAAGTGTGGAAGGCAGAGATGGCAGAGCTTCGGTCGTTTATGACTTCTATCGGAGACAGGGTGACACAGCTTGAAGAGCGGATCGGCATCGTTGAGAGCCAGATGTCCTCTCAAAGAGCGGACGAAGGTGCCATTAAGTCCCTGGAGACTACCGTTTCGCAGCTGAAGAGGGACCTCAACGAGCGGGATCAAGAGCTGCTTCTCAACGATGTGGACATCGCCGGAATACCGGAAGAAGAAGGCGAAAGTGTCCAGCATCTTGTGCTGGCCTGCGCGGCAAAGCTGGGTGTCTCTCTGGATGAGAGGGACATTGTGGGCTGCCGGAGGGTGGGCTTGAACAGGCAACCAACAGAAGCTGAGCCACGTCCTCGCGCAATCACCGTGCGGCTGGCACGACGTTCCACCCGGGACCAAGTGCTGAAGGCAGCTCGGGTTCGGAGAAGCTTAACCACGGAAGGACTAGGTTTGCGTTCATCTCCGCGGCCTATGTATGTTAATGAGAGGCTAACAAGGGAAAACCGCCAGCTATTCAACCAGGCTCGGGAGTTAGCCAGGAAGACCGGCTGGCGGTTTGTCTGGACTCGTGAGGGCCGGGTCTACGCCCGCCAGGAGCACGGCGGGCCTGCAATGCGCATCAGGTGCGAAGAAGATGTAAGGAGGGTTTTTGGAGGGAAAACGGTTTGAGAAACCTAGCCTAAACATTTCTCTGTTGATCGTATTACTGTGTCCAATCGATGTTTATTTGTTTTATTGTTTACTGTCTAAATTGTTTTTGATTTGTGTGGTCGTTTCTATTCTTGAGACTGAGCAGTGTTATCTTTTCGCCTACACATACTTGGTACTGCATATTATTATTTTCATATTTATGATTTCATTTCGCCCGCAACATTTATTCCGCTTTATTTACACATTCACTATTAAATATATTAGACCTACACACTATTACAATTTACACATAGATCCGCACTCACAAAACCGGTTTGCTATTTTCTGTCACTCGCGTCGCAGTCGAATTACGCCTACTAACCGCAGTTCAACAGCTACAATACGTACGCATCGAATAATGATTAAAATACGACGTGTGCCGATCGGTATTCATTCATTTTACAATAATAATATTACCGGGCGCGAGTAAGCAACGTAAGCTTCAATTGGGTTTATTTAATGCTGGTTCTCTCGGTACACGTCACGATGAGTTCATAGTAGCTGTGGAAAAGCATCACGTCGACCTACTGGCAATAAACGAGACGTGGCTGCGTGAGGGACAGGACGCGCGCGCACCGGCGGTGTCGGGATACAGACTGAGACACGTTCCGCGGCCGAGCTCCGTGCGCTCGCGCGGCGGAGGAGTAGGTTTTTACGTGCGCCGAGGAGTGAGCGCGCGGGTTCTGTCCCACCCTCCTTCGGAAAACGTCGAGCAGATGTGGTTATGCCTAACTATGAGTGGAAGGAAGCTAGTTATAGGGACCGCGTATAGACCACCGTGGCTTATTATTGATGTGTTTCTCGATGCAGTGGCTTTGTCATTGGAAACATTTGCATGGTGTGACAATGTTATGTTATTAGGGGACTTTAATGTTAATATGCTTAGTTTACATGACAATAATTATATTAAGTTAAGTAATTTTTTGACATGCAATGGATTGGTTCAATGTGTACAGAACCCAACACATTTTACATCGCACAGTGAAACTTTGATTGATTTGGTTTGTACTGATATGAAGGGATGTTGTGTCCTAGTAGATCATATGCATGACCTAGGTAATCACGCGTTTATAGTATGTAGTGTAAACGTCAGGAAATTCAAACCAAAACCAATAAAATTGAGACGCCGAGCTATTGGGGATATACATGAGGAGTTATTTAGAGAACAAATCGTAGGTTTAAATTGGGATCGCATATGTAATCTGTTTGATGTGAATGAAATGGTTCAGGTATTTAATTGGTTTGTGATAAATATGTTTGACATACATGCGCCGTTGAAAACTGTTAATGTGAGGTTTCATCAATATCCATGGCTTACATATAATATTAAATTGATGATGAAAAGGCGGGATGAGGCTTGGGAAAGGGCGCGTCTATCTGGACGCATCGAGCATAAAGAATATTATAGGGATCTTAAGCGCTGTGTAAGTCAGGCAATGGACAGGGAGAAACAGGTTTATTTTGATCAATACATCAATAACAAAACTAATGACCCCCGAGTCGTATGGTCCCATATAAAAAAACATGTACGTCTTAAAACAACACTTGACAATCCAGGCTCTCTCTGTAGCGATCCCAATCTTGTTAATAATCATTTTTTGAACGTGCCTGGTGATGATAGCGTTGACATATCCCAACTGACTTTTTTTGAATTTAACTGTATCGTTGCGAATCAATTTGACATACAACCTGTAAAGGAAATCGACATTCTAAAAGTATTGAAAAGTTTAAAATCAAATGCCGTAGGATTAGACAGTGTTTCTCTTGACATGATATTGCTGACTTTGCCGCAATCTCTTTCAGCAATAACGGCTATAGTGAACTGTTCTATTACCACAGGTGTTTTCCCTAGGGACTGGCAGAAAGCGCTAATCAAGCCAATACCAAAAAAAACGCTGCCAACATCTTTGTCTGATTTACGCCCTGTCAGTATACTGCCGTGTTTATCTAAAGTTCTGGAGAGAGTTGTGTCGGATCAAGTGAAAAATTTCTTGGAACAAAATGATATACTTCCACATAAACAATCTGGCTTTCGTAAGGCTCATAGCACCGCAACGGCTCTGCTCCAGGTAGTCGATGATGTGCTGGCTGCTCAGGACAGGGGGGATGGCACTGTGCTGACCTTGTTAGACTTCTCGAGAGCTTTTGACTGCATAAGTGTCCCGCTGCTATTGGCCAAGCTGCATTACTATGGTTTCAGTCCACATGCGGTGAGATGGTTTTACAGTTATTTTGAGCACAGAACACAGTGTGTCGAGATTTCAGATGATGGGGGTACTACACGAGTATCGGACCAAGTGGCTGTTGGTCGAGGAGTCCCACAGGGTTCAATTTTGGGCCCACTTCTGTTCATCATCTACAGTGCGGACGTAACTAACCATATTAGGAATTGTAAATATCACATTTACGCTGATGACATTCAACTGTATATATCAAGTAAACCAAAAGATATTTGTGAAGCTGTTGTCAATCTAAATGAGGATCTTGATCGGCTAGCTAGTTGGGCTAAGTGCAATTCCCTGGTATTAAATGGGAGTAAGTCCAAATATATGATATTGGGTTCTAAAGATCAGATAAGAAAGATCACAAACAGGGGAGTTAGAGTTTTGATTAAGGGGGAATCAATAGAAAGGGTTACAGAGGCGAAAAACTTGGGACTCCTTATGGATGAGGAAATGCGCTTTGAGAAACATATCAATAATACAATAGGGAACTGTTATTATAGACTTAAAGTGTTATACCAAATACGTAAATATCTGACCATGGAAAATCGTATTAGGTTGTGCGACTCTTTAGTTCTTTCTAAATTTAATTACATGGACGTGGTTTATGGACCTCGGCTGCTGTCGCGCACCAAACAAGCTATCCAACGTGTGCAAAATTCATGTGCTCGTTTTTGTTTCTCGATCCCGCCAAGAGCACACGTTACGCCATATTTAAACAATTCTAAAATATTAAAAATGAACTCACGGAGGGCGTTGCACTTTGCTACATTGCTTTTTGGTATAATAAAACACAATGTTCCGACTTATCTACTGGAGAAACTAGTTTGGACTCGGGAAGTCCACTCGCACCAGACCCGTCGCTCCGGCAGCGCTCTCATCCTTCCCCCGCACCGAACCGTTGCCTTCCGGGGTAGTTTCAGGTTTGCCGCTTCCAAGTGCTGGAATGACTTGCCACCGCCATTGCGTAGTCTAAAAACAATAAGCACTTTTAAAAAAAAGTACAGAGAACACGTTTTTAGTACACAATTATTAACGTAGGTAACTTGTATCCATACCTCAAGTTTCCAGACAAACGATCACGGGGGTAGGTAGGTCACCGATCATCGTATTTAGGACTGTAGTAGCTTGACTTGATTTGACTTCTCATAGAACTGACTCTCTCCTCTCGACATAGCATTTAAGCACCACTATGATTGTATACAATTACTTGACATCGTAATAACAACTATCTGACATGATTATATTTTTAAATATGCGTAAATGAATTTTATATAATTAATTTGATCTGACACTGATGTATTTTATTTTGTTTATTTATTATTTTTGTATTGTGGGTATGCGACTAAAGCGCTCAAGATTATGGGCCAAACTGATTTAACTGATGCTATGAATAGCCACAACCACGCAGAATGATTCGATCGATCGAGACTGTTTTGCGGACGTCGAGACACACACAATCACAGTATACACAAACGCACTTTAATACATTACAATTTATTATTATTATTATGTACACACACACAGTTTTGTTTTTTAAATATTATCTTTTTATTTATAAATATCTTATCACATCTTTTCTACTTCGTCTATATCGTATATTATTATTTTCTACTACGTCTGTATATACATTTAAAATTTATACGCGCACTATTATTATTATTTATGTATGTATATTTTATGCAGTATAGGTTAGTGTCCGTGACTCTCACTCGGCATGGGGCACACTGAAAACCAGCGTCGTGGCTCCCCTCACCGGGGGCCACGGCATATGCTGAGTGGGGTCCCATTGCGATGGGCATCGCTGTGCGACAGGGTGGCACTGCTTAGTTTATTCATTCATTTATTGTATGTTTTATGTCACCTCTGTCTTATTTGCTTTTTTTTTTTTCATTTTACCTCTTTTGTCTTTTGTGATGTCCATAGCAATAAATGTTTCTTTCTTTCTTTCTTTCTTTCTTTCAAATATTGCCTTGTCCGGGCTGTCCGGCTTTTGTTAGGCTTTTTATTTGGTTGCCGCGCCAGGCGAAAGTCGAGCCACAGAATCATATGAAGCGCACGCATCAGGATGTTGGTTAGCTGATAGTACTCACTCATGAGCTGACACTAATTGCACCCCCCCCCCCGTCACATGTCCGGCTTTTAGGGTAAAATGTCCGGCCAAATGAAACACAAAGTCCGGCTTTTGTGATTTTGGACCTGGCAACCCTAGACCCACCTATAGGAAATTTCGCCCTCTGCCCAGCGGTTGGATCGGTAGGGGTGGTGTGTCGTTCCACCACTGGCTCGCGACTCATAGTTTGGGAAACCCTGACCTAGTGACTACCAGGTATCATGAAAAAAATGGTATACCTATTTATGGCAGATTAACCTCAAGTGCTAATCGTTGCTTCCCTATATTCGCACATCATTATAGTACCTACTTAATCAAATGATTTACTTTTTATTTTCGAGCACAATTAGCTAGCTTATGGTGTGAAAACTCTTTTAAAGACGCATTAATATCCGACACATAAAATATTCACCATACAAATGTTCGCAGGATTACCAAAATATTGTATTTACCGACTGTTATGCCAATATGCGAGCACTAATTGGCCAAGCTTACCGGACCGTTGCAGGTCATGATGTTCGCTGTAAGCTACTTAATTCCCCCGGTGTACACGATCCGATGATTTTTGGTACTGCGTAGGCGATGGTTATGCGAAATGCAATTTATAGAGTTAATCTGATATCACTGGAATACTCGGATTGACGGATTTTGCGTAGGTAATTCGTTTGATACTGAATATAAAATTGGATGATACTTAGGTATTTTTAGCTTTGGCAATTTAAACACAGACTGTTGAACTGATATTTTGCAAATAACTCATACTTGGTATAATGCAATATAAATAAATAATACATAAAATAAATAATAAATAAATATCCTTGGACATTTACACTGCGCTTCTAGTCCCAAACTAAGCAAAGCTTGTACTATGGGTACTAGACAACGGATATAAACATACTTAAATACATTTTTTTTTTGTAAATACATACTTATTATACATAGAAAACACTCAGTCCAATACAAAAAAATATGTTCATGCACACAAATGCGGGAATCGAACCCGCTACCTCCGGAATAGTAGTCTGTTTCGAACCACTACACCAAACGGCCGATATAAACTCAGTAAAAAGAAAATGGAAACGAAAACATTTGATTTTAAAGAAATAGGTCTTTAAAAAGAAAGTGTTATTCTTGAAGGAGATAGAGTGACGACTTATAAAAACTTGCTGGTAGAAGCTCAAGCCGAAGTCAATGTAAAATGGCGCATATCGAAGGAATCTTATACTAAGCAGTAGACTGCCAAAGGATGAGGAGTATGGAAAGAAAATGAAAGCAAACTGCAACATTTATAACATTCTATGTTGTTGTAATGTTGTCTCTACATTTACTTCATGGATTTATTGGATTGTCTTTCATAGAGTAGTGCTCATGTTCGCAGTCTATTAGCTATCTTCTTCAGTCTATTATAGCTCTATAAGGCTGCTCAACCCCTGGCCCAAAGAATTTTAAGTGGCCCGCGCAAGTATGGTTTGGAAATACGCACCAAATTAAAAAATCACAGTAGCCGAAATAGGAAATGTAAGATGGCCCGTTGTTAACAACCAAATCCATCGTTTGGCCCTACTCTTCAAAAGGTTGAGCAGCCTTGTTCTAGTGCCTTAGCTTTTGCCTAGACCAAAATTAATCGACATCTATATAAATATTAAACCTCTTGGTTTGGATGATCTTCAGGCCTCCGTCATTGGCACATGTTTACCAATAAACATTTTATTACGAGCTATTCACGGCCGCCGAGTTCGTAAAATGCATCCGGCGACAGATTGATGTATTGCATTCATAAACAATCTATGAATGAATTTATAGAATTAATCTATAAAATTATGTCACGTTAAGAATACGTAACATTTTATTTCATAAAGTTGTTGTTGATTTTTAACAAGACACGTAAGTCGGCACATTATTATTGATAATGTTGAAAGTTAACTCAGCAAGAGAACTTAAAGCCTAAAAGTTGTACAAGCTTTTTGGATAAACTGTGCACATAATCAGCACTTTGTTATTTACGTACACACTAAACAATAGAGTAAGTTAAATAGCAAAGGTAAATAAAATCTTAATAAAAAAGAATTTCCCGCAAATCTCGCTCCGTTTCAGAGTTATTAAATTATGCTGAATAATGTTATCACAAAGTCACTTAATTTTGAATGAATTCATTTCAATTGTGCTGCTAATTATTAATTTTAATGTTCTTCGTTGTTTTATTAATATATTTTTATTACATAATGAAGTGATGAACTAATATTGTGACTTTAAATAAATAAATCTATACAGTGTGTCCGGGCATGTAGTGATCAAACTTTAAGGGCGTAATCTATAGACAATTTTATCGATGAAAATACTTTAAATTTGGGTCTTGACCCATTTCTCGCAAAATTACAAGGATTTAAGTTTTTAATTTTTAGTTTTCACCTCTTCCTTCAAAAACAAGTGAAAACGTGGGTAACTTAACATTAATAAGCAAATATTTTATATCATGCGATAGCCAATAAAATTATCTACTAGTAGAAGTAGAAAACAGACACAAGTTTCATACATTTTAAGGGAGTAAGAATGGATTTAATTAGAAAAAAACATGACTTTTTTCACTTCATTTTCAGTTATTTTCCAACACAAGAAAAACCAGGTCGTTAAGGTATGTTTTATTTGCATAGTATTATTAGTATTTGAGCCATTCTACAAAACGAATGTAAATTTATTAGTCTACGTCTATTAGTTTCGACGTAATTGTTGAACAAAGATACCCATTCCCAGCGGTTTCCATAGTAATCGGAATAGGTTGTGTGATTCTTTCAGGCAGTGCATTTTCGCATGTCGCGTGCGCTATGGAAACCGCTGGGAAGGGGTATCTTTGTTCAACAATTACGTCGAAACTAATAGACGTAGACTAATAAATTTACATTAGTTTTGTAGAATAGCTCAAATACTAATAATACAATGCAAATAAAACATACCTTAACGACCTGGTTTTTCTTGTGTTGGAAAATAACTGAAAAAGAAGTGAAAAAAGTCATGTTTTTGTCTAATTAAATCCATTCTTACTCTCTTAAAATGTATGAAACTTGTATCTGTTTTCTACTTCAACTAATAGATAATTTTATTGGCTATCGCATGATATAAAATTTTTGCTTATTAGTGTTAAGCTACCCACGCTATCACTTGTTTTTGAAGGAAGAGGTGAAAACTTAAAATTCAAAACTTAAATCCTTGTAATTTTGCGAGAAATGGGTCAAGCCCTAAATTTGAAGTATTTTCATCGATAAAATTGTCCATAGATTACGCCCTTAAAGTTTGATCACTACATGCCCGGACACACTGTATATCTATAAAAGCGACAGGTCACTGATTGACTGACTCACTCATCACGAAATCTCAGAAACTACAAGTGCTAGGAGTCTCAAATTTCCTTCCATGGGTTTCCTTTTAGAACGTAGTTGCTCAATAAGATGAGATTTTCCAAAATTCAACCCCTAAGGCCCGGTTTTTTGATTCATAGTTAAAATAACCAATAGTCAAATTTGACAGATGTCAAATGACAAGTGGTTAAATATCAGAAAAAAATGTTTTTCGAACAATGGTTAGCTTGACTTTTAGTACATTTTTAAACTATTAGTTAACATTTTGTTAATATTTAACCATTAGTAGCAAAATTTAACAATTTGTTATTTTAACTATGAATCAAAAAACTGGGCCTAAGGGGGTAAAACGGGGTCCACGCGAATGATGTCGCGGGCGGCCGCTAGTATATTATAGTATAGTAATATTAATGCTTTGTATTTTTGATACAGTCTCGTGACTGACTAGCCTATAAGTTTCTTGCTGTCAACGGTAGCAAAAATTATTTATTTTAAAACATCATACTCGTGCTTGATAAATAATTAATTTAATTACCTTCCATTTAATATTCCACGCGAGAATAAAACATTGTGCAAACAATTTTAATTCTAAACAAGGGCGTGCAAGGCCAAACAGCAAATAAAACGGTGGAGTTATTGTCAGCAATAATTGCAGCACTTGCTGGCTGTACCCAAGCTGTTGGTTTGTCCCCTACCGCAAGTACTATGTTACGAAGGTATGTGGAACTAAATTGTACCAAAGTGACGTTGAATTGTACAAAACTAGACTATAGCTGGGATGAACCAACTTACTTTAACAAACGTCAAAAGTGTGTCAAACTCCATACAAAAAGCAGCGGTTATTGTTATAATTACTGTTCAGGTAAGATGGTGGAACTCAGCCTAAAAATATGCAATTAAAACAGTTATAAAATCTACCAATATTGATATCAATATAACCTTATGTTATGTTATGTTTTGACGTTACTATTTGACAGCCGATAGTAATGTGGTGCTAATCTGTAAAAATAAGTAAAAGAAGTGCGTCAGTTGGTAGCCCATTTTAAAAATAAAGTAAAAGGAAATGGTTACCTGACCATAGAATAGATTTTTCTGAAATTCTGAATTACAACAACAGATTTATCAGTCTGTGCACACTTAGTAAGCTCCATTAAAAGCTTAGTATTAAGCTCACTGATAAACTAATAGCACTCGATAGTCAACTTATCTATCTACTGATATCATGTTCAGGCATTTTGGTTTATTGAAATCCATTCTGAAGCTAAAAATGTACTATCATTCGTCAGTCAAAATCGAACAAGAAAAATAACATGCATTTTAAAGCATCGGTCACACGTGCAGCGTGTAAACCTTAGTTATTTTTATTATTGGTTACTTATTCTAAGGCACTTCTCAGGCTCTATCGTGGTTTCATTACATTTCTGCATTTTGAACATTTCAAAGAGAGAATAGCCGCGTAGTTTCGGAGCAGAGTTGAATAAGGAGCACTGTCGTTTGGCCATTGTTCAGAGTTTAGGTTAATTCCCCCATTTGCCTCTTAGTTAGTAACAGATAGGCGGACACTGGCAGTGGAGACTGATGGTAATGTTGATGAAAGGCACTAAAAAAAAAACAACGATTTTTCGAAGCAAACAAAGCCGAAAATTCACACTGGCCAGTATTATGACGCTCTGAATTGCAACATGTTTTGCGGCTGTAACAGACTGGCCATTATTTTAAATGTGAAAAAAAAAAACAGTTTTTCATCAATGAGCCACATTTAAAATATGAATTTCGAACGAAAATTTCTTTCTGTTGGCAGAACGAGTCTTTTTTTGGAACGTCCGAACTTTCTGCTTTTTTGTGTTCACAACGTTTCAGCCAGTGATTTTAGTTTGGGTATTTCAAAAGAGGTTTTTATGTACGAGTATACATAAGCAACTAAAATGTAGAAAAAGGTATGCTTATGTATTATAGCTTTCTGCCCGCGGCTTCACCCGCGTGGAATTTTTCAGTTTTTTATATAACCTATGACACTCAGCAATAATGTGGCTTTCTATTGGTGAAAGAATTTTTAAAATCGGTTCAGTAGATCCCGAGATTACCCCTTACAATTTAACAAATATACAAACACATAAACTTTACCTCTTTATAATATTAGTATAGATTATACCTTCTTATTAATTAGGAAGATGTTATTGTGATTTATTTCACCAGAAGAACTCAGTACATCCTGTCTTTAATGATATCCTGTTATCCAAATCTTTATAGATATCATAATAAACAATATAATATTCCTTGTCCCTATCTCCCAGAATACGTTACACAATCTGACCCAGGTGTGTCACTGAAGGGCCAATAGACGTCGTACGTTACATTACAACTATTTGAATTTGGAAGCAAAGGACAGGTTTTGTAACGCGTTACCTAACTTGCCAGGATTGTATGTATAATCTATAAAAAGTTTTTACTTTTATAGATTTGATAGACAGATTTATTATTGTTGGAACTTCGCTCTTACGTGACATAGTGTGTTATTCAGAATATTAACGGGGAGAAAGATTCGAGTTAGATAACATAAGGTCCCTAAATCGATTTTATAGAATTTCTTACATACTTTTGTAAGAAAACAAGTACTTAAAGGTTTATCATATTGTACAATATTCTGTATCTAAGCAACTTTTTTGTAGCAACTACCTTTACGTCTGTATTCACAAACGATGCTTGCTTAAGTGAAGCAGCAAATCGAACGCACAGCGTTGAATAGAGCTCTGTGATTGGTTCGTGTATCACCCTGTGCGTCCACGCGCACTGTGAGACCTCATAGTAATGTTTGTTAATACGGGCGTTAGGACCGTGATTCAAAGAAAAAAACAGTGGCAAAAATAAATCTTATAAAATAGCTGTTTACTAGCATTGCTCACGTTTACCGTAATGGCTGACCTAAAAGAATGTTAACCTCATAATTTTGCATAAGCGAATGTTTTTACCTTAATATAGAGCATAATCACTATGACGTGTCCTTTACAGGAAAATATGGGTGACCTTATTTACCAGGAATCGAGTTATGGATGTTCAATACTCAATACTCAATACTTTTATTGCATAACCACATTAGCATTCACATTTATAGGTCTTACAATTTAGGCAGTTATACAATGTGGACCCAGTTAGGGCACAGCAACTTTAGGAAGGAGACAGAACGACGATCTTACTAGTCAAAAGAAATTAATGTACAAATTGAGTTTGGTGGAAATGTCATTATTAAACGTTTCGATAATTATAAAATAAAGTTAGAATTAATGAATTATTAAAAATGGAAAAATATTGTTAAAATGTCATGCTAATTATTGTCAAGTGTTGAAATGTCATGTTAAATATCAAGTGGTAAGCAGTTAGGTCCTACTAATTTATTATTCAGGTCAACATTAATAAATAATAACCTAAAAACCCTTAAATGTCAAGAAATTTTCAAAATAAATATAAATAAATATGTGTATAAATTAAATAATGTCAAAAATGTAAAATCATGTCAAAATGTTAAAATCATGTCAAAAACTTATCGTCTAAAAATTCTTTCAAATTATAATAAGTTTTCTGATTAAGTATATTCCTTAATCTATTTTCAAATGTCCTGCTATTTGTTTCAGCTTTTAGGTGTTCAGGTAGGTGATTGTATATTTTTATTGACATAATAAGTGGCCCTTTAGTGTGTAGTGTTAACTTGGATTGTGGTAATGCTAGGTTGTTCTTGTATCGTGTAGGGTAACGACGGTGTGTTTGGTCCACGATCTTCGTAGTGAACGCTGGGTATTTCCTTACGAATTTGCAAATTTCAAATATATAAATCGAAGTAAGGGTTAATAACTTGTGTTTTTTAAAGTAATCTTTGCAACTAACAGATTCGTCAATATTTTCTATAATGCGGACGCATTTCTTTTGGAGTATAAACAGATCATTTACATGTGTGCTATTACCCCACATGATTACTCCGTATCGCAACCATCCGTACGCGTAGGCATAATACGCAGTTAAAGCTGATTTTTTGTCCGTTGTTTTCTTTAGTTCTCTTAGCGCGTAGATAAAGGAAGATAATTTCGTTTTTACATTTTGTATATGAGCTTTCCAATTTACGTGTGTGTCTATATTCAGCCCTAAAAGAGTAAATGTGTCCACGCATTCTATTTTTATGTTATTAAATGAAAATTCAATGTCAAGGGGGAGTTTTTGGTGGGGTCTAAATTGCATTAATTTTGTTTTTTTATAGTTAATTTCTAAGTTGTGGTCAATCATCCAGTCACTAATTTTATTAAAAATGTCATTGAGTTTAAAATTAAGATTTTGGCTATTTGTGCAAGGTAATAATAAAGAAATGTCATCTGCAAATAATACACATTTGTCACTTAATATTTTCGGGAGGTCATTTATATAAATTAAAAAAAGGACACGTGTTTGTTGTGTGTTTTATTCTTTTTGTTCTTATTCTGGAAAAAAATGTTTTGAGAATAATTTGAATTAATAAAGACAAACATGAAGACAAGTTATATTAGTCCTCTTCAATTTATTAAAAATCTTTTTAATTAAATATTTGATTATTTTTCTTTAAGGCTTTTTGATTTTGAGATATTTGCTAAGAGCTTTTCCAAATAAAGAGAAGTTCACTTCTTATAAAGAACATTTGTATTTTGTTTGAGATACTAACTGAAACCTGAAACAGCCATTTCAGGCATACATACATTAATCATTTGTCCATGTTATTATGTAACCAGTTAATTTTGAGACGTACGAGTAGTAAAGATAAAGTTGCGTCATTCCAAGACAAAAACTACCGTATGTACCTATTTTGTATGTATTTTACGTGTCATCATGCCTTTTAAGGAACAGTAGTGATTTATGAGCATAGAGATGATCCATGTTACCATGTATTTGTCTATGAACTAGATCAACAAAAAACCGGCGTAGGCGCTACTCAAACTACATGCGAATACAATACTATTTGAATGTGTTGGCGTGTGGCATTCATTCAGAGGTATGACCACATGTAGTGTTGCAGGACGTTCGATAATTTATGTATCGATAATTAACGATTGTTCCGATTTGGTGATCGATTCGATACGTTCATGTTAGTTGAAAGAAAAGTTTTAGAGTTGCGACCACGCGGCGGGAGACGTATCTGATCAGATCCGACGATCTGGTAAGGGTTGCGGAAAGGACCTGGATGCAAGCAGTGCAGGAACGGTCGGTGTGGAAATCTTTTGATATGATCGTCGTCTTAATTGATCGAACGTCAGGTTCGTGGCAATACTATGGATAAACAGTAACCCCCTTATTAATAAAAGTTACACGCTCGTTGAACAGTGTTTTAAAGTGACGTTTAGTATGGAAATGTTATTTTAAAACCGTGTTCAACAACTGTGGAACTTTTTATTAGTAAGGTGGTATATTTGTAGAGACTCATGTAATCATGGGAGTTGTGTGTCAGCATTTTGGGATGTTTTGGCGTTGGACAGGGGTATCGGCAAAATCGATCGGATAAATCGATAAGTGTGCTTGAGCTATCGACGCACATCACTAGTATCACGTCTCATACAAAAACCATACGTGGGTGACGAGGCCGATCAATGGCTCAGCTTTACCTTATTTGCTTTGTTTTATTTCACGTGCCATATGGGTGTTCGATTACTAAACCCAATGTAAACATGGGAGAATTAATTTTATTGGTTCGTTTAAATATTTAAGTGTTATAATGGGTGTAGAGATGAATGTTAATGATGAGTTTAATGGATTGTTTCAAATACAGCAATTACTAAGCAGAGCTGTCTGGATAACGGATATTTGTAACATATTATAATTATCGCCCCTAACGGGATTTGAACCAGCAATCTTGCTATCTATTATAACGTTTAGAATAATTGACTTTTAAGTGAAAAGGTACCTCATAAAGGTAGCGGGAAGGCGCTGGATGCAGGCCGCCACCCACCGGCGGCCGGTGACCGGCCATTGTGGAAATCATTGGGGCAGGCCTATGTTCAGCAGTGGACGTCCTATGGCTGAAAATGATGGCGATGAAGTGAAAAGGAGATAATAATAGTAGAAATAGATTTAGGCCAGTATTAAAAATAATGCATTCTTAACACTGCAAAATGTTCTCAAAGCTCTGGTAAAGCACATGATATTTAAAAAGTTGCAAACCTTTCATTGGTGCCAATACCTATCAGGACCAAATCACTGAACCGAACCTTGAGCTTGAACTTTAAGCATCATTGCTTAGCGGGCCTAACGCCCGTATTCACAAACATTACTATGAGGTCTCACAGTGCGCGTGGACGCAAAGGGTGACACGAACCAATCACAGAGCTCTATTCAACGTTGTGTGTTCGATTTGCTGCTTCACTTAAACAAGTATCGATTGTGAATATGGGCCTAAGTCAAGCCTTATCACTTTACCCCAATAATGAGAAATCCGTTGACCACTTTTTGGCAAGTTCCTCAACTGCTCGTTCCGCATTCTAAGCACGAACATTGGCCGAATGTTCCGGCCGATTTGTCTTTATTCCACTGACGCGAGCGCCGGGTAATTGATAAATGAAGCTTTATTTAGCAAAAACTTGTTGAAAAAACAATCAACATGGAAAGCATTGGGGGAGGCCTATGTTCAGCAGTGGACGTCCTATGGCTGAAATGATGATGATGATGATGATGATGTTGAAAAAACGGGCAAGGCCAGATTTAAAACATCTAACATTCTTCACCTAGGTTGTCTGGAAGAGATTGCTTAAAGCGATAAGACCGCTTAAATTGTACTGTTTCCTTTTTAAGCTTTTTAAGCTGGAACCCAGCTCCATGCAGTTACGGAGAAACGCTACTAATTGTAAGTAATTGTAATTCTTCGTTTGATTAAGTTACTCTTACATACAAACAGACGCCTTTATTAAAATTTGTTATATGCTTCGTATTTTTAAAAACTCACCCATTTCAACCAACTTTACAATCAAAGGACGTTCAAAGGTTTCCATAAAAACGTATATTAAAAAATGAAGCTTCATTAATGTTTTACCTGAAAACAAAGAAAAATATTTGTTAGTTTTAAAATGCACAAAGGTCATGAAGAAATGAAAAAGCGATTGAATTTTGTAAATTACAAATTACAAAAATAATTCATTCCACTGTTCACAGTTCCCTGGAATTACTTTGTAATTTAGATTAGTTTTTGTGTACCTACTAACCTTAAAAAGATAATTTAATACATATAACTACTTACTAACAACATACCTAATAAAATTTCAAATTGGCTCTAATGCAAACTTTAATAAAGTAAATAAATAAATAGGTATATTACGAGTATGTTCACTTTATTCCGTGGACCGAGAAGGTAAATTTTTGTTGTTAATTTTTTTAAGAGACCGAAGAGTTTCGTACAGTTAACTAGCCATCAGGCTATCCTTTGCAGTTTCAGAATAAAACCTTTTCAGATAATTAGGTTTGCAATGTCAATTGCCGAACGGTGAATGGGTTGGACTGGCCGACTTTGGTTGGACGACCGCACGGTGGATCGAGCCCATACAAGGTGTTGGACATGGTGCTTTAAATGCAACTACTTAAAACAAGATTGATTTGCATATAAATTGAAAGATGAGACTTCATTCTATCAAATATCACTAATATCAAGTCATGATCTACTATCATAGTTATGTGGTGCGACCGTAAAGTGAACAAAGTCAAAATCATGGATTTTCTGACTTCTGTTTGTATTGTCAATTTATCCAATTTCGTTCACTGGTTTTATGTTATTACTTATTAATGTATTAGCTTATACCTTTATCTTAATCTGTGTGTTAAAATGAGTGCCTAAAAAACTTCTAGCTTGGCTATTTTGACGTATTTTTAAAAGGTATTTTTTTAAATGAAAACTGCGTGTTTTAGTTGACATCTTGGGCGATCTTTAACAAACCATGAATGAGAGATGATAGATGACAACGTGGGCGATATTATTACTCAGTTTTTAGACCCTTATTCATCCCTATTTTCGAGAAAATCACAAAAAACTAAATAAAAGCGCCTCATTTTTCCGCATAGCAAAATTAACTTAGGTAAAATTCGTTACACTAAAATAATGTCAGGTAAACCAAAGATGTTTATTTTGGTTTATGAGTTGTTTATCATGTGCAATTCAGTAAAAATACTCATTAAAATGAAAAACCTCAAGTCAAATAGAGATTTGTATGCATTATTAAAAACCACGATGAAAGATCGCGCTAGTTCTTTAGCTAGGATACTAGAGCTGTTTTCGCATACACTCTCTTCAGATAAACACAGGTAAGTACTAACGTAGTTAATAGGTACTTTATGAACATAAAGAAATACTATAAAACAGATATAGTAAAAAAATCATATTGTCATCATCTCAAAAGATTGTCGTTGAATTTAGTACATACCATACATACATTTTGTATGTATTTTTTTCTTAATTTATGATTGTGTTAGGTAGGTATTGAGTTACACATTTTATTTATCAGATAACTATAAAAAAAAAACAATAATTTCATTGACACTGTTTGTCGCAAGAAGAAGTAGTGTCATTATAATGAGAACCAGTTTTTAGCTACAAACGTAGATTGGCTTAGGCAATCTGTTGATTGGAGTCAGTTTTGTAGTCCGCTAAGTCCCTATAAAATTGCATTAGTATGTATCTAACAGCTAACAGAATATAAAATCAAGCTCGACAAAATCGAACAAAGTGATTGTGTGCAATGAAAAATCAGGCGTTTGCAAAAACATTTCTTTCATAATTTTAACACTTAATGAGAATAAATTTAGAGTATTGTTAGATTATGTATCTAACAGTTAACAGAATATGAAATCAAGCTCGACAAAATCGAACAAAGTGATTGTGTGCAATGAAAAATCAGGCGTTTACAAAAATATTTCTTTAATAATTTTAACACTTAATGAGAATAAATTTAGAGTATTGTTAGACTATGTTACTCTTTAAATATGGAAACAGACCAAAATGAGTGAGTATTTGCTTTTAATTGAACAATAAATACAAGATTTTCATCACTATATTTTAAGAATTTTTTTCACTTATATTAATTGCCATCTAATAAGTAAAATCTATCACATTAGAAAGATAAACTTGTCAACCTTACACTGTAAAAATTTGAAGTTACTACGTTGACGCAATCTCATTTTATTTTAAAAACACTGAGTAAGGAAGCGATGTCCAACGCTTTGTATGGGCTCGATCCAGTGTGGACCGGCGAGATCCGAGGAACGCGGGTTCGAATCCCACCGCTGCTCGACTATTGTGGTGAGCCCACTCGTAACACAAGCTTATTTAGCTTACCACGAGGGGCTAACGGGAGTATAAGTAAAAAAAAAACTATCCATCTGGCTATCTATCCTTCGTGCGGCTTCAGAATAATACCTTTTCAGATAATCAGGTTTACAATGACCTTTTTGAGAACTGAACTCAGGACTTTCACATCGAAAGTCTAATGCCTGTTTTCACCATCAATCCCTAATTTTTAAGTGACCCTTATGGTAACACATAACAGGAATTGTGTTTTCATAGGGGTCGGGCACAACTCTCCTACAACTAAACCAATATGAGGTAAAAAAATGTCTAGCAATTAAAATTAAAATTTCGTGTTCTTATTATCTACTTAAACTGCTTTCTTACGAGAATTATAAAAACACATTTTTAAGCTTCTTTTTATTCGGTTAATAAGATATTTCAATTACCACAATAATTACATGGCATAATTATTATGATAAGTAATTAGAAATCTAATTACTGCGCCCACATGAAGGCGTAATCAAAATTGTTATTACTGTAAGCATTCTGAAAGACGAGTGGGCATTGTTTTAATCTTAGTTAAGTAGGTGTAGTATGTACAGACGAGATTATTTTAATAAGAATAAGAATAAATTTATTACTTAATAAGACTTAGCCTAGATTCACTCAAATTAAGGTTAGTGTGTGAAGGTAAATCATTAATACCTAAATTGTTTGCCTGTGTCGTAGGTATTTTTTTATTTTTGTAACAATAAAATGCATAGTTGGATGTGCGGTCGGCATCACTTTAAAATTTCATAGCTTGCTTCAGTAAAACATCGTACCTAAATAAATACCACCTAACACATTCTACTAATGTTTTTTTTATTATGCGAAAGTTTGTATGGACGTTTGTTACTCTTTCACGCAAATAAAAAACTTTACAGTATTGTTGAATAACAACTAGGCTATAATTTGGTGAAGCTATAAGGTGAAGCCGTGGGCAAAAGCTAGTTATACATACAATGTTGCCCACTCCCACTGCACTGAGAGATGAAACTAAATGAAATAAAAATCCTTTTTTTTCTGAAATTTTTATAACCCTGGGAATAACGCTAAAAGAAAATTACCCATACCTAATATTTTATGAAGAACCACTTACGGAGATTCTCTAACAGGAAAATTCACATGGCAAAAGCTTCTAAACGGATAGTCGGTACTAAAATATTAAATCACGTATGAGGATAACACTAAAAAGCAATATTCTGTAAGGCAAACGATTAATTTTGTAGCGATTATTTTTTTCTATAAAAACTTATTAGGAACAAAAAACTGTGGATCCGCTTTTAAAATCTTTTTTTCAAGCCTTTATTTTCGCAGTAACGGAATTTAACGAAGTCTAGCCGAAGAGGTAAGGTCTAGGCCAATTTTGGTATCACTTTAACTTTAATAACAATGAAATGATTGAAATACATCAGCCCCAACGCTGTCCATTGAAGTGTTTAGGATAGTATCATTCAGTAAATAAGTATTTGTCTGGATCTAAGAGTATATCTATAAAAGCGAAAAGTCACTGACTCACTCACTTACTCATCACGAAATCTCAGAAACTACAAGTGCTAGGAGTCTCAAATTTTGCATAGGGGTTCCTTTTAGAACGTAGGTGCTCACTCACTGAGACGGGATTTTGCAAAATTCAAGCGTACGAAGTCGCGGGCAGCCGCTAGTGTAAAATAAACTATAGTGATATGCCAGCATTTTGGTCACCAGTTTAATTTTTAGCCTAAGTCCCTAAGTAAGTCAAATAACCTGAATAAACTCCATCTGTGTTTGCCATATGATCCTGGTACGGCAACTACTAACATCCCCAGTGGATTCCCCGGGACATATTGTCCCAATCAACCACGGCATGTGCAGCAAACCGATTTGTGCTCTAACGGGAACAAATCGCAAACATTGAATGCACGTGCACACATCAACATTTGCCTACGAGATGCTGTTTCCATTGCCTTGAACGTCACGGTACTCACGGTGCATATTTACGAGAGATATAGAATTATTTATTACATTTTAATGGGGTAATCAAATATCAGTAAAACACACTTTGATCGCTAGCCTCTTTGATGAGTACATGCCCTAAATATTCGTTTATTTAAAATTCACAGAAATCGACCTTTTGCAAGTTGATCTCGATGGGTCGGTACTGAAACATGCCTTTGATTTAAACCCTTGACACGGTTTCATTGCCCACGATTTGGTGATCAAATGGCACAAATATTTTTAACGACTCAATTACTACGGTGGTAATTAAATACTACCAGGTCGTATATACAAAATCCAACGGGATTTAATGTATTTAGAATAAACAACTAAAATGTTATGTGAACTTTTGTATTTGCAGCGTATTCCCAAAGGTTCACAGCTCTATTGTTTTGGGAATAACCCGTATTTGTGTAGTGAAGTTTAAGCAATATTTTTGATAATCAATAGATTTAGCCCAAAGGTTCAGCCAAACCACCCCGATCAGCCGGCGTGCAGCGATGGCGATCAATGCATTTAAGTCTGGTCGCCATCGCTGCACGCTGGCTGATTGCGTGTGATCGTGTTCGTTTGACCATTAAAAGCATTAATCGCCATCGCTGTTGGTTTGGCTGAACCTTAACCCATAAATAGTTAAGGTATCCAGTTTGGCCAGCAGTACAGTGTAGGCGTAAATAGAACTGATTTCCTAGTCACAGTTGTCTCGGAATGAAAATTCATAAATGTATTCATACAGTTTAATTCTGTTAAAACAACGCAAAACAAATGGATCAAGGAACGTGACGATCCATATTTCAATGCATGCGACAGCACACAATATTAATCCTTCCACTGCACAAACGCGATGGTATATTTAAACGGTGGCCATGACCCATAAAATGTGCGATGCAATGTCAACAACGTGCAATTTGTATCAATAACTGTACCTTTTGCACGAAAAACTTTCGACTTCGAATCGTTTTGCGTATTCGAATTGCCATCAAAAGATTTAGCATGAAAACTTAAATAGCGCCCCTGTGAACGTGACGTAAAGTGAACTTAGTATGAGAAATGGTAGCACGAAACTAAATTTGACAATCGAGATCGTTACGTTATCGTTGAATTTGAAGGCTGTGTATCGAATTTTGTCGAAAACGCAAAGTTTGAATCATTTTAGGATACGAACTTCAAATCACTGGACCGTGCAGACAAACTAAGGCTGGGTTGCACCATCTTACTTTAACTTTGACAAACGTCAAAAATCTGTCAAACTCCATACAAAAAGGATCGGTTATCGTTATAGTTACGGTCAAAGTTAGGTGGTGCAACTCGACCTAATATCGTTACAAACGTCGGCGGTCTGGCATCTGCAATGCATTTCTGACACCGCACTACGCCATCCGTATTGCGGGCGCTACCCTACAGGGACGCATTAATTGTATGCACGTGCATGGAGTTGCTTATCTATTGATAGTTAATTGATGTATTATCATATTAAGTTATTAATGGTCTATAACAGCAGGTAGAATTATCATTTTGTTTTTTAACTATGGATTTAGGAGAGGTTCTAGGGATGATAAAAAGTTAGTTTGTTATTTTTAAGTGGGTAAAGGAACTCATCATCATTGTCTTATCAGCCAATCTGCTTTACAATTATGATCTCCTGCTACCCCTGAAAGAATTTGCTATTAAAGAATTGCTTAATTAACAATAGAGTACTAAATGGCTACGGCCCCGGAAATAAATCCTAACTTATTCATCGCTCACCCCTGGGATTCAAACCCGAAAAATGTAGAGTGCATATTACCGGGCTATCAGTCAATGTATAGGTTTAAAAGTAATTTGAGTCCAAAGATATGTATGACCATTTCTGTGGTCTGCGGTGACGAACGAAACGTCAGCCTTGTGAAATTGTAAACAACTTGACTACTGACCACTTTATAGGATGGCTATACAGGATGACTGCAATCAGTATCTAAATTTATAGGAGCGACTCAGAATCAGTAACTTAATCGATTCACGTAAAGAAAACAACATTTTTTTTCATATTTCATTATTTTTATCCACTGCGCGCGGTTTCAAAATTGGCACACGCGGATAATTTGCTTCGTTCATAGAAAAATACGTACACACAGTTAACTGCAAAGCTTAATAGACATAATGGTACGCGAAAATAAGCCTTAACTCTTAAATATTAAGAAGATACGGGGGTGCCCGTTTCGCGAACAATACCACGAATAAAAATAACTCCTTAATTACTTAAGATAAAGTTGTATAATATTGTTAAATTTTGTTATAGAGCTTATTAAAACAATTTGGATACTGATTACAAAATCATCCTGTTACCTATCTATACTCATATCGTTAACTGGTTGGGAGGTTTGCACAGGGAGGTAAACTTTTAACTAGAGCAAAAGCAGTGTTTTAAAATTAGCATTTTATAAAATTAAATGTCTGCTAACTAAAAAGCTCGGTGCACTGATTTGTAATGCATATGTTTGTTTTGTAAAGCAACCAAAGAATGAGCTTAAAGTTTATACAACAAAATACTTCGTTTTTAAAGCCCTGTAATATTTTATTTAGTGCTTCCAAGCTTCGTCAGTCGGCATCTTCAAAAACTCAGTTGTGTTAACGGTGACGTCATCCATTCCAATCGTGTTATTTCGTCACGATCCACTCACGCACTACCAAGCTTTATAACGGATTATACCGTGCAATAATAAAACCTTTTTTGAATCCGCGTGACGACTGTCGGAATGCACCCCTGGGGGTCTATCCTGTAAACCATTTAAAATGTCGACTCTATTCGTCTCCTTTACTTATTATTTGGTGAGTAAGTGAGATGAGTGAAGTCACATCGAATATGTTTTTCGGGGTAGGACCTTCCTGCGTCATAGTACTTAGTATTTCGTCACGTTGCACCATGGGGTCTCGTCTGTACCTACAATGAGTCATGAAGGGCTACTAATTTCACTTTAGCAAGACAAAAAGGAAATACTTACAGAAAGGATACTTATAGAAAAATACACCAAGAAATAACCCAATTTTGCATGAATAATATCCATATAAATATACACTCCCAATCCGCTTTCGGCTACGGTAACTACGACAAAATTCTTTTAGTCCGCAATAAGAGGGCTACCCTATCATGTGCCCTCACATGGCTACCAGTAGCCAATCTTGTTGGTAAACGTGCGCGAACAATGTCGACACGTTAGGACACCGCTGATGTGAATAATATCCATATACTATCTGTAAATACATTTCCATCTACTGTTAGTGGTCAAATACTCGTATAGCAGCCTATTTTGCGTATTGTAAGCGCTAATTTCCACCAGACTGATTTAAGTTCCGGAATGAGCTTGTTAGGATTTTAAATTAATTATGTAATTAGTTGTTTCCCGGGACTTGGCCTGCGTTGATTGCGGTCTGACACAGAAAATCTTTTTTCACTTTAATAATCATTAATATGTTTACATTTTTAACTTGACAAACGATGGGAATATCCTGAAGTTTTTATTTTAAAGATTTTTTGCGACAAATTGTTTCAGCGGTTTAGGTAGATAAACAGACACAAAGGTTTCCTTAGCATTTTATACTTAAAAAGCTCATTAAGAAAAAAGATAATTATTACATAGTATAATTATTATTTGCCATATCAAGCGTGTGTCAATTAATACTGTTTAAGGTCTACATAAAAATCTTTAACAACATAATATGTTTCATTTATAAACATTATCATTTTATTTTATGAATCGATTGCTAATGCGATGTTTCTCTGATAGCAAAAAGTTTGTTTACATAGGCGAGCGCATGCGCCTCGCTAAATTATGGCATACATTAAATTCAAATCATCACCCAAACACAGCAGAAGTTTTATGGCCATCCCTTATTTCATTACTAATAAAAAGGCACTTTAGTTTTTTATTGGACCGGGATACACCCTCATAGTCTGGTAAGAAACTTGGATTGTTTGATTTTGAAGACTAAGTTTAGATTCCAAATAGTAAATTGAAAAGACTGTTTCCAGTTTGGTTAGAACTTAGAGCATTGCGGGCATAAATAACCGGTCTGAATAGAAATTAGGATAAATGATGAATCGTCATAACCACTTCAGCCACTGGACGTCCACTGTTGAACATAGGCCAATGATTTCCATTGGTCGATTGGTGTAGAATCCATCTTCTTCTTCTTTTATTTTGGCAACGACTTGGTTTTGAATCAGAATCAGAATCAGAATCAGAATCATCATTTATTTTGAGAAAAGTATCCATCGCCATACCGCAATTTTTATTAGGTCATCTGTCTACCTAGACGTGGTTGGTGGAAATGATGACTATGATTCCATATTTCAGATATTTCAGGGTAAAAAGAAGAACAACGATTTATTAAAACTATGATCTTCTTAAAGATAAGCAATCTGTAATCATAGAACCATGTAAATGATTGATTGCTCAATGATCTGTGTCTGCAACATGAACCCAAGTATCGAGATTATTTACTCTTGTCACAGTTCAACGAATCGTTAGAATAAACAACTTTTTTGGAGTTTAATAATTTATTGAAAATGGTTTTCATTATTTTTTATTCTTCTTTTTGTTGTATAACCATGCAGTAAAGGCACCCACTGAAAATCTGTGTTTTGGCAGTTACTCACACTGTCAAGATGTTACTGAGTGGGTGACCTTTTTTGGCAACTTTGTTTATTTAGAACTTTGTTTATAAGACATACACAAATGTCTTTTGTTGCCTGAGTTTTTTGCCAAAATAAAATTATTTTCTTTCTTCTTTCTTTCTTTCTTAGTTCCATTGAATATGTTTTCATCATCATATCAGCCATAGGACATAGCCATAGTCATTATAGAAATTATTGGGGGAGGCTATGTTCAGCAGTGGTCATATGAATATGTATTGATCAAAATAAATTTATTTCGTACATGCTGTGTCCACTAGGTAGACCTACGATTTTTGTCGCGGGAAGTACCTGGATGCGGGCAGCATAGGACCGGTCGTTGAGGAAATCCTTAGGGATGCCTACGTCCAGCTTATTTGGCTGAAACGAACGAACGAACCAACCAACCAAAGGTTTTTTTTTACTTAAACCGAAGCTGTTCTAGTTAGTTCTAAAAGTTTCTAAACTTCACTCCAAAGATGCCTTTGAGCGCTAAAAGTTCTAAGCCAGAGAATTTCTGTCCAATCGGCATACCACTTTTGAAGTAGATGTTAAGTGATAATCTGACTGCAATACTAAAGTACTTAGTTTCTACAACAAAGTTCGGGCTACGTCTAAGTTTATTCCTAACTTTGAGCTGCAGGTGAAACTTTAGTTATGGACGGTTACGTGAATCCTCCTTAAACGGACACTTATAATGTAGTTCAAAGCCGAAGGTCCAATCTTAAGCAGTCAAAAGCATTGTTTGAATGATTAATTTTTCAGTTCGTATTCATATAGTGAATGTGAATGATTCAGATAGAACATCGTGCTTTTGTGTATTTTTTTTTGCAAAATTTTTGGCCCAACCTGTATTTACCTACAAGCGAGCTTTCTGTTCTTTGTTATCTTATGTAAAAGCCCTGTTTATTTACCCGATAATGTACCAAAAGGCGATAAAGTGCTGATTGTAAACATAACGATAGGAAAGTAAGTGCTGCGCTAAGTGCGGGCAATGTGGGCAGAATCACTGATTTATTTGGGGATTGGAACACACCTGCCATAACGGTAGCACATCAAGTTAACATGCAGCTTTATGGAATTGTAATAGAGGTTATTTTGCAATGAAAATGTAGAGTCTGACATGTGTTATCTGACAAACCATGATTTAAAGAAACCTGATGGTAAGCGTAATAAGCGTAACTTTTGACGAGATTGATTCATAGACTTATTCCAGTGTCTCCTTGCAAACTTTACGTCGTCGGTGCATCGGCCTTTAGTTTTACAAACGAATTGAATGTTAAGTAAACATAATATCATTCAGTTTATCAGCTGTGTTCCTTTTTAAATCAGTATGCGAATGCACCCTATGCATTCCAAGCCTAGGTCGTCTAGGCGGGTTTTATTTAAATTTTGTCTTTACTCTAGTCTTTAGAATTTTGGAATAATAAGTTTATTGTCTACACTTCTACACTAATATTATAAAGAGGAAAACTTTGTTTGTTTGTTTGTTTGGTTGTAATGAATAGGCTCAAATACTACTGGACCGTTTTTAAAAAAAAATTCACGATTCGAAAGCTACGTTATCCACGAGTAACATAGGCAAAATTTTATTTTGGAAAAAAATAGGGTTCCGTAAAATTATGTAGATAATGTAGTCCACACGCGCGAAGCCGCGGGCGAAAATCTAGTTATGTATAAAACTGTTTTCTATGCTATTGTAGGTATGGCAGCTTGGTAACTGAACGAATGATCGCATCTGAAATTGTTTCTTACTCTCTTTCCTTAAGATTTTTCCATTTCTGTCTGTTATCGTGGGATCTCTAGCAAAGTTTGCCCTCAAACTTTGTGTTTAAGCCGCCCAAGACGTCTGGGACGGCTCTATAGCTTAAAATGTCTACAAGGACCAGAATGGATCTTGTTGTTAAATTAATTCAAATTTATAAATAACTAAATCTCACTTATCAAATCCTTAGAAGGCTCAAACTAACTACTAGACCTTCAAGGAGTATTTATTTGTTAGCTTGTTCAGTTCTCGTGCTTGATCAGCGTAAATCTGAAGCTTATCTGTATGTTCTCATATATTATTTATACTATATTAACCAGCTGAAGCCAGCAGGTCCTGTTTGGCTGGTTGCAGCACTGCATTCCTCGCAGCGGGCTAGGTTTTCGACCTCCGCGAAATATATTAAAATGTCATTACACTACACCGTTGGTCTAGAGGCCGCGGCAAATTGCAAGCTTCAGACTCATGCTGAGTGACGTTGCATTGGCAATGCAGCAATAGTAAGGGCGTGAACTCATGGGCCTATTCTGCCGTGCTCGCGATATTAGCAGTAACCCCAATTTTTGAGATATCCTGTATATTGAACGAGAATCAACGCATTGAGCTCTTTCAGATGAGCTGACAGGCATTAAAACTCAAAAGGACAACACACAGGTGGTTTAGCGTTGGTAACAGTCCCGTTAGCTCGGCAGTATGGTGGTGCGACGCGGTGCGCTGCATTGTGGTCCTTGCAACGTGATGTATCATAGTTTATCTCTGAGTGGGGTAGAATTATGACACAGTAATCCTAGAGGTAATTCTGTCAATACTATGATCACTTACCTAATATTCTAAAACAGTCTAAATTGCTTCGTTGTTAATAGGATCATTTTGTTGCAGGAATTTGGACTTTGGTCTTCTAATAAAGTACTGTACTAAGTCAGACGTCCCTTTATTTGAGAGTAGATCTTATTACATTCCGAGCTGTCTCAAAGTGAACTTGGTTTCTCAGTATCGAGAAACTGATATAATCTGTGGTAACGATTTAGCACAGGGATGTTACAATGTGCACTCGAATTCAAATGTCAAGTGACTTATGAGAAACCCGATATGAGCAAATAGGTTAAGATAATAATATCCTAGTTATTGAACACCTACAGATGAATACACATAACGGGACTATTCCCACCTCTCGTTCCCACCACTGCAACTCCTGTGCAGCCAGGATCTATAGCTTGACCGCCATAAAAACCCAACAAATGAAGGTCAAGTTTGTCCCGGGGGAAAGTTAAACTGTCATTGGACCCGCAACGAAATTAATCAGAAGAACATAGGACGAGTTCGAAATTAAGGTTCGATTTCCCTCCATTGCAATCCAAAAGATGAATACACATAGGCAGCAACCAACAGGCATCAACGAAAATTCCTTTTTTGGAATGTCAGAAAGTGACAGTTTTAAATGTCATTTTACTGAATTTTATTATGTCCTTCATTTTGCGGTTCCATTGCAACAGTTTCGATGCGTTGTTCGTGTGTACAAACCCTTATTCTAAGCAAATTACTCATGTGCTCTAAGTGAGCGGACAGCTTGAACTTAATGGGGTGAATGGCACGCTAGCGATGTCCTATGACGCATTGAGAAGATAACCCTTTCAGCACGACAGAACAAAAAGTGAAAACTTGAAAAAACTTGTATTTATATGTAACCCATAGCAATCAAAGTCCCCAACAAAAATAGTAAAAAAAATCCCCCCCCTCTAGTTTCCCCCCAATAGACATCGCACGTACGTGCGTTCCAGGTTCTACTCAGCTAACGCAGGATCGTGCATTCCATAATAAATCATACAAAGTTTGTTTAATTATAAGTACTTTATTTATTATAGCCCTATTTATCAGTCTCATCAACATAAGTATTTAATCTCGCATATTAATTACATTTTAATGACAAGATTTAAAAAAAATATCTAGCATTTTCGATATTCTTAGACTTAAGAACAGAATTACTTTGAGTAACATAATAATGACACCTTTATTGATCAAATTGATCAAAAACATTAATCAAAAACAAACAAAAATATTTCCTACCATTTTTAATGAAACAAATCAGTCTGGTATGACATGTTAGGAAGCAATTTTTATTCCTAACAAGGCACAAATGAACGTTGCATTTTGTGCAACGGATAATAGTGGAAGACGTGCAGTTCTCAAACCTGCATTTTCTACCTCTTGTGAGATCAGGAAATGGTTAAATTTATCCAATCGTTTATCTGAAGACGGAACTACAGCTGGTCTATATCTTTTAGTTGATGGTTCAGAAATAGGAGCTTCATCTTCTAAAACTTGATCAGCCTGAGGAACCGAAGCAATCAGAGCATCAGTAAGGTCCAATCTGAACCACAGCAAGTCCTTAGCTTTAATTTCTTTACCTCACCAGCTGTTACTCTTGGTGGAAAATCATGGCATTTGTTTTCGAAGTTAGTTGCGCGCCAAATTCTGCGTCTTTCTTGCTTTGGTAGACCACTGGTAGAGGCTTCTGGCTGATTTCTAGGCTCTGTCACATTTAATTGCCGCAGTTGTGCTAAGGGGACTACCATTTCTTCATCAGACTCATTCCCTTCACCGCTGTGTGGACTATCTGCATCATTTTCCAGAAACAGAAAAGCTTTGCTTAGTTGTTCCTCGTCCGATTCCTCCTCCAAGTCAGATGTGCACCCATTTCCGATCAGTTGTTCCACCAGATTCTCGTTTAGAGCACAACCTGTTGAAAAATAGAACATTTTAGTATTATTTCAATGTTACCTAAAAGCACAACATAAAACGACAACGCACGAACGTGCGCTCGCAACAAAATGGCTCTTTTTATAAGAAAATGTTGATAAATACTGTAATATTTTTTTGTTTTATAGTCAAGGGATATATAAACAAATGAAATAAATACGATTCATAACATAAATATCAGATTAAATATGGAAACAAAACACTCACGTCTTCCTCGGCCGTCAACAAACATGACTCCTGTCTTGCACAAGTCCTGACGCGTCACTGGCAAGTATTTCTCCCCGCGCGTATGTTCTAACGGTTAGAATAGGTAATGCACAAACGATCGAGACCGTTTCGGCGCAGCAAAATCAAAATCCGCGACCTCTAGAATTTTTTGAGTGTCAACGCAAGTTTAGTACAATCCGTGCTGAAAGGGATAAGTACTTTTCTCAGTTTTGCTTTTATCATGTAACTTTGGTAGGTACATCGATTCTAATACATTGTAAACTCTTTATAACGTTACTCGATTTAACGACAATCTCCTTATGACGTCAAAATTTCTTGGCTTTTTTGGTTTACCGTGTCCTCTATCCGCTTTACCGTGTCACTCTATTTAACGACCACTCTTTATAACGTCGAAAAATGCTCAGTCCCTTGAGTGTTGTTATTTAGAGTTTACACCTTTAATAGGTCTTTTTTGGGTTCAGGAATAATAGTTATGGTTTTTAACAGCCATAATTAGGTGCCTGACATAAACTTACGTTAGATCCAAAATCTTTCAAGAATGACAATTTTTTCAAGAAGTTGCAGTCCCGGAGATCATCGTCTACATACATACAGGTTGATATAGCTTGTGAAGCACTTCCAGGATCAGTAACCAGGTTTTCGATATCTTGTGTAGTTTACAAACAATCAAGTGAGATCACTTAACGTTTCCACCCTGTGTAAAAAAATGGATCAAATAAGCTCTCTATCTCATTTTCATATTAAGTACACAGTCTATTTAAATCCTGCAACAGGTAACAAGCATAAAGCATTATACTCGTGCTCCTTTGATAACATACCCTCTGAAAAGCGTCTTGTATTCCTTGGAAACGTAGAGTAGAGGGTTCTAAAGAAGCTTGGAGAGCTCGCGTTGCTGTTCCATCAATCAATAAGCAGCTTTCAAGTATTTCAAAATAACAAACATAAAATACGAGTACCTACCTATATCTAATAGGTACTAGCAGTGGTAGGGTTAATACTGGGACACACGCTTTTAAAAAACACAAAGTGATTTTGAAAGCCTTTTTGCAAAAATAAATTAGTTTTTTTTTTAAACTGTACAAAATTATAAAATTCTTTGTCAATTACTACCAAAGATAGATGTTACAGTCTTGCAGTCGCAAATCCTGTTGCTTTATAAAGAGAGACAGCTGTTGCACTTACATTTATTTTGGAACTACATTATGTAGTTAAGTAATTAGTGCTTTCTAATAGCTAATTATATTCATAAACTAGTACAAGTCAGAAGTGGGGTAAAATGTTTATAATTCGAATGGATTGACCTAGAAGTTTGGCAATTAACTTAAAAGGGCACACGTTCGTATTTTCTGCTGCATAATTTTATTTTCTGGTGGAATGGCAAACCAATTAGCTTATGTTTCCTTAACTAAATTATATCGTACAGTGCAGTTGCATTATCATCAGAGGTCATTCAGCCACGACCTTCTCCAATTGACCAGAGGCTAATGGAGGATTCGTCCTACACTTCTCATGTTGGCCAGAGTTGGTGAGCCTTGATGTTCGCATGTTTATCCTTTGTTGCCTTTTAATCTATGAATATATAAAAGGAGAAACTGACTGACTGACATTTATTGGGATAATAGGTTAGTTTCTTAAAAACATTTTTTAATCCGTCAATTTTAATATCAAAAAATATTGGACCCGTACATTTTTAATTTCCGCGCGACGACGTCACAAAGTGCTGCATTTTTAAGCACTCAATAAGGATCTTTTGAACTTTGGCGCGCTATATCTCGTTAAATTATTATTAGTTTGAAAAACTGAAAAAAACGTGTCGACTAAAAAAACTCTTGCTTTTTTACCCAGGAAACATCACTATACTGGGACGTGTAAAACAGCTTTTTAAAAGTCTACGTGCAAAAATAAAACGAGTTTCATGACATCCATACACAAAAACAGGAGGGGTCCTACTCTGCGCTGTTGGAAACACATGGCTCGATCGCTAGAACCCTAAAAAATTAGTTGTATAAGTAGGTAAATAAATGGGCCCAGTACACGTCCTTGTGAAAACCTTTTGTGCCTCTGACAGACGACTACGACACAATAATTATTATGAAAATCATTCATAGCCTCTTTTTTCATGTGATCGCTTGACTTAATGTGAATACAAACTTGAGTGGGAGTAGCCTAATAGGTTCTATTTACCTTTGCAGATATGGTAAAGGCGTTTAGGAATTGAAAAAGACACGTGATCGTAGCGGAAAATCAAAAAGTGATATCTTTTTTCTAGATCACTTATTTACTCCAGGTTGAATAAGATGGTTAATTTGTTGTCAATAGGTAGTTTTTATCTATCAGTCAGGTCAGGCATCCGTTGTGATGATACAACATACAATCTGAGGTGGAATTGTGTAAAGCCATCGTTATCATTTGACAGTTCATAACGTACGATTATTCTGTCAAACGCTTTGTATAACTGACTTTATCTTACGTTATGAACTGTCAAATGATTACGATTGCTTTACACAATTCCACCTCTGATTATAGGATTGATCATCATCATCATTTCAGCCATAAGAGCAGTAGACGTGCTGAACATAGGCCTCCTCCAATGGTTTCCAGATTGGTTGATTTAATTTGGAGAAAACAATCATTTAATTTTGACCATTTTTGATAATCAAAATGTGCATGATTATCTTTCACCACATTATAGATGGAAACAGTAGAATCCATGTGAACTGTTTTAACACTTTGGTTGAGTTCTGAGAGTGTAAACGACCTAAATATGAAGTTAAAGTTCACATTTCTGGAATAAATCAATAAATATGAATAAATATCCTTAGACATTTTAAACTGCGCTTCTAGTCCCAAACTAAGCAAAGCTTATGTACTATGGGTACTAGACAACGGATATAAACATACTTAAATACTTTTTTTTTGTAAATACATACTTATTATACATAGAAAACACCCAGTCACAAACAAACATGTTCATGCACACAAATGTTTGTACTGTGCGGGAATCGAACCGTAGTCCGTTTCAAACCACTACACCAAATGGCCGACACACGGAATAGAAGGTCTATTAACAATTTGAGCACACGCTTAGCTCACTTTCTTTTTTTTAATTCTGTGTAGTGAACTCACTGAAAATTGCTCCATTGTTCTAACTGCCACTGGCACTAAACCCGAATTAAACTGCCTGCGCCAATCCAATCTGTTTATAACCTGTACTCGCACTGAACGTTAACACTGTTCGGCCCATTAGGCCGAAGCCGAACCGTTCGGCCGAGAGGTTTCGGCCTCAAAGCGTTTACGGGTTGCCGGTCATTGCGCGGTGATATTTTTACGTTATTCTGTTGCTAACGCAGAAAAATGACCTTCTCATAAAAGGTGTTACGGTGCACGTGTCAGTATTTTTAGTTCAGGCCAATTTAGTTTTAAAATGTTGGTAATTTGTTTTGAACAAAATTTTTTTTATTTCGGTAAGTGGCAGAACATAGTTATCATTTTTGAAACTGGATTACTGCTGATTGAAAAAAAGGCTGATAATAGTGAGTTTCTTGCGCTGCTTCTTCTCAGCACTGGCCCATTTATTGTCCAGAAGCAGTGGTAGGGTTAATACTGGGATGTGTAAATGTACTTTTAAAAGCCTACTTCCAAAAAAAATATTTTTAATCACAACGAGGAAGCTGGTTTATTAAGATGCAAAGCAAAAAATGATGAACAGTCTAAATACCTAAAATAAAATTCTGAGTTCTAGATTACGTAGGTAGTTGTGGCTGTGTAAATTAATTAGTGTGTAAAAACTTTAAGTACAGAAAATAAAATCTCACTTCTTTCCTGCAGGGAGCATGCCGATTCAGTTGCACGTGCCTTTTATTACATAAGTGATAGGGTTTCGAATCCTTCAACAGCAAGTGAAAAAAGTATAGAAAGAACTTAACAGCTAGGTTACAGGTACACCAAAGAGCCCGTTTGGTATTTATCTTTTTTTTATCCACAACAAGAAAGCCTGTATCTCACCTGATGGAAAATAAGGGTAAGTACCTAATAATTGCTATAAAGATGTGAAAACAAATGTGTCACTGATGATACGATTTAACATAGGTAGAAGTTACAGCTATAAAAATATCCATGAGTTTTTTTTAACATTTTGTATTATATTACCAAAAAATAGTTTTTTTCTTTCCCCAAACTAAATAGCAATAACCAAATATATTATACAAAAAATACGTCTTACAACTTACGAATCCTCAACTGCCAAAACAAGCTTAAAGCTTCTATGCCTTATCGTTCACTGCGTCTAACCCAATTTTTCCCTTGCAACGAGTTGACTTAACAATGACCCGCCGCGGCGCAGGAACGAGGAACAAAGTCAAGGCCAGCGTAACATCATTGGAACGTGCTGATAATATCGAATTAAATGGAGAAGGAATGGTTAGGATTGGTGTCATCAAGGACTGCATTAGGATAGTGTTATCGACTAAATATACATAATGTCAATAAGATTTATGACAATTGACACTACTAAACCAAGAAATAACAGTGAAAAAAATATGTATTGTATAAGCAATAGTAAGTTTAACCACTCTAAAATATGAAATTTGTGTAGGAATGTCTGTGTTGTGATCGATTCGCGATGTGTTGGCTACATTGCTCTAGTTAATATCATAATATTATGTACTTTACATGACTTATTATATGTCCCATCAAACCTGAAGCAGTTGCATAATACCGCGTAACAATTGATTTCTAGGCTTCAGTCCTCAATCAATTGTTACGCGGTCTTTAGCGAATTGGGTTGTTAGAAGGCTCATCATAGGTGTGCTTAATAAAAATAAATACGTAGTACGTATACTATAATAACAGTTGACTCTACCACGTGTGGTGCTCAACCCCATCCATCACGTGAGCAGTGCAGATTGGTGAAGGTGGAAGTAAGGCAAGTGGTCAACCTTATTCTCAGATGATTTATGGCCACTCACTAGACTTAATGACTAATAAAAACTCAAATCAAGGGATCTCTAACGTGCCTTCTGAAGCACGAAGATGCTTGTGATAGTGTATAGTGCTGGTAGTAATGAATGGTTGCCCATCCGTAGAGCGTAGGTTGCTTAACTTTGGTGATCGCCACCTGGCCGCCACCATCTCTTGACTAAAGCAGACCTTTTATGACTTACCTATAGTACAAGTCTTTCATCACATTCACATCACAATGGATTAATTATTTTTTGTCAACTTTCTAGAGCCTCGCGTCATCTGGTAACAAGAACGCCCACTCTTCTCTCTCTATCTTAGTATCTGTCTATACCACCACCACCATTTTTCCTTGTCAGGACTACTTTTTGTCCTATTCATAAGCTCTAGGATTCCAATAGTGAAAGAATTTTTAAAATCGGACCATCGTACAGCCTATTCAATACAAAAATACAAATGTTTCCTCATAGATATTATAGATTGTGAACACGGTCATCACTATAATGGGTTGCAGGGCACGAGTCGTTAATTTTATGCAAGATATTTTGTTCGACTGCGCGCGCGCTAAATTTAAACTCATAATACTCTAGTTTTTAACGACCGGATATAAACCGATACAGTTCCATAATATAAAGTAAATCAGTCTTTAGATGTTATTAGTCGTAATTCGCCAATAATTTAGGTTAAGTAGACTTTAGTTGCAATATTCGTAATTTATGTTTTAGGTTGAGATTTTATTTATGTCATCAATGACATTGGAACGGAATTAATAATTTATTATGATGTCACAAACGATATAAAACTAAAATGGCTCATCAATTATGATGACAAGGTTGTAATAATAAAACAACAAATAAAATATTTATTGATGCCGCGGTTACATTCAGTGTTACAAAGTTCTAGACCAAAGTTTTTATGTTGAGATAGTTTCTTAATACCCCCACGCGAGCTTTCGTTAATGTTAATCATGATTTTATCATTGGATAGAGTATAATGGTAATTGGATGGAGTATAATAATGCGTAAACTTTTATACTTTCAAACGATTTACTGTAGATATATTGAAAAACTTGAATAATTGGGATTACCTATGGGACTATTCTAACGTTTACGACATACCTATTAAGGAGGAGGACATAAATACAATAATTAAGCTTCTAAAATAGCAGTTCATCCTCTTGGTTTTGTTTGTTTTTTCTTCAAAATACTTCGTTTGAGCATGGAGGCTCATATCTACACATGACTATCTAGTAGGCTAGTTCGAATGAACACCTTAACTCTTCCGTATGACAATCTGTGTACGAACTGTTAAAAACAAAAAATAGCTAAGAAAATTCGAGATGTAGACCCCTCGAATACTAGAGTATTAAAACGCCGAAAGTATTTATCAGCTCTAGAACCACTAAATAAATAGTAAGCGAGTGGTCCAGTAACCCCAAGGTCGCTGCCCAGCCCTTGCTCCGAGGTCGTTCAACCATCGGTGACGAATACGTTAGTAACTAACGTTAGTTGGCAAATGAGCGGTTTTATCGATGTAACTTCCGATTATCGCCACTTTTTCCACAGGACTAGGCAAAGGCATAAAACATTGGTAATCCTAAAGTTTCATTGCATAGAGACTACTTAGAAAACATATGAATAAAGAAATTTGAATTTGAATACCTTATGCCCGTTTTCACCATCAATCCCTAATGTTTAAGTGAGCCCTTTGAAAACAAAATACTTGTTATGTGTTACCATAGGGGTCACTTAAAAATTAGCGATTGATGGTGAAAACGGGCACAATTGTCGATTTTAGTTTTTTTAGTCTTGTGGGGAGATAATTCTTGTCTTTGGAAACCACAGGGCAAATTAAACATTTCTTTGCATCTCCTAAAAATAAAATAATATAAATGAAAGCGCAACATTTTTGTACCTGGTCTAAAAAATAGGAAAATAATTAAAACCTCCATAATCACCCGACAAAATGCCTTCAGGAAACACTACATTTTCAGTGACAAAATTCCATGGAAAGCTCTCTGAAAGTAATGTTATATTTATATTCCTACAAAAGCGCACTAGCTTTTTTTTCAGTCAGAATCTATTGCGGATTTTTGGCCGGTATTCGCAAACACTTCTCGACTTAAAGCTCCTCAAAGTCCGCTGAACTTTGCTAGAAGACTCGAGTTGAGATGCCAGCGCATAAATTGAAATATTATTACTTGGCAGGTCCGAGCCAGAAATGCTACGTGGTTCCGTTTATATGAGTTCTTTTTATTTACTCATCATGTCAATGATCTTAGAATATAAATTATTTAGATAGAGCGTTTATATTGAAGTATATGGATAATTATAAAAAAAATCCATTGTTTTTTCATTGGTATGTGATTTATTTCAATACCTTTCTGGTTCTATTTATTTGAGAACTTAAACATTTTGTTTTAACTCTAAATAATAAATGATCAATAAAATATATTCTAGATTGACACGGTGCTTGTCGTAATTGACTGATTCATATTGATTTAATTTAATGATTTTCGTGAATCGCGAAACTTTAAAACATTTAATTTCCTAGGGATCTCTAAATCCAACTGCAGTCGCCACTGCACCCCAAGCTGCAGCGTTTATCACGAATCAATGAGCACTCCGGGTAATTCCTCCGGCAGTTTCAATGAGGAGAGTATCGCTTCATCAGAACGGTCAGTACTTTAGTGTATGGTGGCTTCGATTTTTGAAGAAGGGGTACTTTGCTAATATTATTAACTAGGGTTTGCCTGTGGCTTCACCCATGTGGATTTCAAGACATGACGGTAGACTTTGAAGAGAAGATAGTGTGCTACTAATTCTACAGGTGTTTGTGTGTGTTTTGGACCCCATCTTTATCTGTCATTATAGTTTAGCGTTGGTACTTAACTCTATTTATAGAACCAGTGTCAAGATTTTTGCCGCCAAGGAGTCCGTGCCGAAATTTAGGTAAAAGTTTAAAAACATTTTGTGCAGTATTTTCCCTCCTTTATTCTTTTCTCGCCTGTTTCAGAATTCAATTGCTTTTAACTTGCTCTATTCCTTTAAACTATGTTTTGTCCCATTTAAATTACCAACTATGGTCACTTGACACTATTATTTATTGGAGTTTCTATGCTCCTTGCATAACTTTGCACTAACTTTAACAGCAGTTTATTAGGCCATCTGCATAGAGTTAGCCAGTGAAACAATTTTTATTTTTTTAAATTGAATGTGATAAATAATAATTTGATTACAAGTGACATTTAAAAACAAGTGACATCCAACGGGTATTTACCAGACAAATCCTGAGGAGAAAGTAGACATTGATTGACATCTAATTAAAAATATCAATTGGTTTTTGGTGTCTAGTATTTCATAAATACACCACGCCCGATACAACTGACAAAATCGAAACGCCAAATCCATTCGATTCGTTGATTAAATAATTTATTATGGATTTATGAACGAGATAACAACAATAAAACAAAACACTGATCGGAATATTCAACGAACATCAAGTGAAGGAGTCGATTTACATATTATTTAACATAATATCAAGATGCAGATAAAAAATGGTCAAAACCCTCGGACCGTGACTCCCCAGCTTAATGTGAAGGCCGGGCAGGTGACTCAGAACCTGCCTGCAGTTTAATTTTGGTTGCCTGAGATAACTGGCTAAGGTTGCTCACTTGCCTTACACCCGATTCTCCACCAATCTGCGCAGGGTATGGCTAAAACATAGAGATATAGAGAGATGCCAACTAATGCGTTGAGTTCGAAACTCAGTGTCGCATAAGAAATTCACGCACACAAAGTAATCAAAATATGTGCTCATTATCCACTGCGGTATCAGGACTCAACGTTTGAATAATATTTAGTACTACGTAAGCAATGCACACAATAATTTACATTATGACGTCGCTGCTGTCATCATTGCATACACGAGAAATGTGTTCTGTTTTAACCTGCCTGCAGTTAAATTTTGGTTGCTTTAGATAACTGGCTAAGGTTGCTCACTTGCCTTACACCCGATTCTCCACCAATCTGCGAAGGGTAAAGCTAAAAGCAACCATCTTTGGTGTGATAAGTCTGCTTCTGCAGTAAGTTTATGGGCTTACTTTTAAATAAATTGGTCCAACTGTTACACCAATTACATGTCCAAAAATAGAGTTCGTGCTATGGTCACTAGATGCGAAACAGACTGTAAGCCGTATATTGTTTCAAAGTGTTTAACTTTTTTATAAGAACCTGCCTGCAGATTAATTTTGGTTGCCTGAGATAACTGGCTAAGGTTGTTCACTTGCCTTACACCCGATTCTCCACCAATTTGCTTACCGAAGGGTATGGCTAAAAGAAACCATTTTCGGCATGAGACCTTTATGCTGCCGTGAGTTATGGGATTACTTTTATTATATTATTGTAACTATTAAAATAATGACATGCATGCCTCAATATATGCCTGGATGCGAGCGGCGCAGGACCAGTCTTTGTGGAAATCCTTGGGGGAGATTTTTTTTTAACTGTAAGCCGTATTTCAAACTCTTTGAAAATGGTTTTAATCTCAGTAATTGTTTTATTAGAAACTATTATAATTTCATTACGTATTTTAAACTTAACATTTTAGGCAAGTACGTGGATGTCCAAGATAATCCCAGTTGTAACAATTATAGCTATTTATTTACACCATCGAAATGGCCTCGTCATGGTTAGTGTTAAAAAAGCTCTTTACTGGCAGTTAAACCTATTTGTATGGAGCAGGTGTGAAGCTGACTCAGCACTTCAGCAGACAACAACCTCGTGCAGTATTATTGACTACTAGCTGTTCCCGCGACTTGTTCGAAAATAGTTTTCAAATCAAATCATTTATTTTGCGAAAATGGGTTTACATCAGTAGGTGTTACAATTTTTCAAGTAGGTATCTCCATCTTTTAGTAGTTTGAATGATATTTCCCGTTTCTGTAACATTTTTCTTTACTGCTCCGCCCCTATTGGCTGCAGGGTGATGTTCATCATCATCATCAACTCAGCCATAGGACATCCACTACTGAACATAGGCCTCCCCTAATGCTTTCCATGCTGCCCGGTTGGTAGCGGCCTGCGTCCAGCGCCTTCCTGTTACCTTTATGATGTCGTCGGTCTACCTTGTGGGTGAGCTTAAATAAAGCCTTCCTCGATAAATGGGTTATCCAACACAATAATATTTTTTTTTAAATCGGACCAGTAGTTCCCGAGATTAGCGCGAGCAAATAAACAAGAAACTCCTCAGCTTTATAATATTAGTATAGATAAGAATAGATTACAATAAGTTCACTCAAGAATGTAAAGTTAGAATTAAGTTTAGTGATGTCAAACACCAATTTTGCTAGCTGGCATTAAAAGGCCTAGTATAGACAGTGACAGTTTGAATTGCGAAAACGCTTCAAGTAACGAAGTGACTTCATGCAATAAAACGCCAGAGCGATGTGATTTCGAATTAAACTGCCACGTGCTCGTATGTAACATTGTCTAGGATGGCAGGAATGAACTGTGTAACATTGTCTAAGATGGCAGGAATGAACTAGCAGTTAACGACGGACTATCGGACGACCTCTTAGAAAGATTTTACTTAAATCACGATAAAATGTTGAAGCAATAATACACCTTACTTCTTTTAAAGTTTTACAAGTATTATCATCATCATCAACAGCCCTTTACAGTCCACTTACATGAGCCTCCTCCACTATAGTGGAGGGTTTACAATAAATTATAAGTTTAAAATTACAAGTATATTGGGCTACAATAGTCCATTTCTTATACAAGCAGGTTTCTAAACTACGACTTTGCCTGGCCCATTCCCATTTTATTTGGGGTCGGCCCTCCGCGTCATGCGTCTCCAGGTTTCTAAACTACTGATTCAAAAAATCACGTCAGCTAGCCAGTTTGTTAGAACCTACTCATTTTATTATTTACCTGTAACTACATTATACCGGTTACTTAATAATACCTACATAATTCTGCCGTGTACTCATTTTCATTGGCCTTATCAGTAAAATGTGCATAAAGTCAACGAAAGAATTTTATGCTAATTATACTGGTACTTGTATTTACAGTATAATGTAGAGTTAAAAAGGTAGTTTTATAACGAGAAAAAATCGTGTACTTACATACTAATTTCAGTGCTTGCGCTCTAGACGCTGTAGAAATAAAAACAAAAACAAATCGTTGATTATACATAATTATATGTATTTTGAATGTGTGGTAACTTTACATAGTAGCGGGAATTATTTATAACTCCCGTACGGGTATTTTTATCAATTAAACATCGTTTAATAGGCACTGCCTAAATGCATACAAATCAAATGCTGACTCTACATCTATTTTCATTTCACAAAAGATATACTCGTAGCTTCTCTACAACAACTTTGGGAAATTAACTGGTGCTGAAATTATAAATTTATTTATGCATATAGTTAGATTATCTATAAAATATTATGTGTAAGTCAATCACTATGCCTTCGATAAAAAGTATAACGAAGAGTCGAGAGTGGTTCCTAATCAGTGGTCTGCATATTAATAACTTTCATATCGGCACCGTTAAGTGTTATTGTTATACTGTTCATTATATTGATAAAAGAAAATTATACTTTTGGATTATTTTATTTCAAAATTGTATTGTACTGAATTTGATAAAAGTTATTGGTTTTGAATTCACCCACGAATAAAGAACGTAAATAATATCGTAACATAAACGTAGCGCTACTTCAGAATAATTATGTGGCGATTTGGCAAGGTCTATTCTATCATTTGACTTCAGTCTAGTACGAGGTCATCATCATCATCTTCATCATCATTGTTTTAAAACTGCTTTGATTTGTAATCAAAACTTGACTGTTTGTTGAATGTTTTCAACCTAGCTCCCAAACCCAAACTAAGGCTGAGTTGCATCATATTACTTTAACTTTGACAAACGTCAAAAATCTGTCAAACTCCATACAAAAAGCACGGGTTATCTTTATAGTTACCGTTAAAGTTGTTTGGTGCAACTCAGCCTAAGCAAGTCTAGTTCTTCTTAAACTTCCATTATTTAATTAGGACTCGTGCTCATCACACTCTCTGGCGAGATTCAAACCCTTAAACGCGGTAGCGTTGTTGTTTTCCGTTAACCACTGGGCCAGGTGGTCGTCTTTTAATGAGGTCTTTACATTGTAACTGTACCAATACTTTCGCAAAATTACTGCAAATATTTTATCCGAGTTCATGATAAAAAGAGGAACATTCAACTGTGAAAATAACTTAAGACTCGTTTTACAAATGAGGGCAGACTGTTTAATTGATGCAAAAGCAAATAATTGGAAATTGACGGAGTACTGTTTAATTGAATTATCGATAAATCAATCGTTTGTCAATAAATTAATTAATTGAATGATTGATGGGTGCCAAAATGAGTCGCTGATAAATTCGCATAGAAATGTAGGCGACATTATGTCATGCGAGTACGTCAGTGCACCATGTAGACTAAACAATAGGTGATCAATAGTAATGAGATATCCAATAGGAATATTTGTTGGCATTTTACGTCATCTTTTAGAGATGCATATGAGAGATGATCGCTTGAAGATATTATCCATGAAATGTCCATATGCTATTGATACATATCAAGTGATTTAATTCTACGTATATCATGTTTGTGTCATGTCCACTGCAAAAGAGTGGAATCCTTTTCTAGCATCTTTCTTTCCGCATTCTCATAACTAGATGTCTTTAAAACGCATCTAAAAAGATATTTAATGAGACTTCTTAGACATGGGGTCACGTACCATCAGAGAGATTGGGGTCAAGAGAAGGCCAAGTCCCATGTAAAAAAAGATACTTTCTGTCTACTAGAGCACAGATGGTTAAAAAACAATAGAATGTTACAGTTGGAATCAGTGTATTCCGAAACATCTGTCTTGCTCGCGATAATTGTGTCGAGTAACATAAGAATACTAGAATCTTATTGACAATACACTTTGCATTATCTTCGTTTTTTCTTCATTTATTTATTTTTCTTTCTGAGACTGAACGTAGAAAATAGTCTTAGTAGTATTAAGTTATCTATCGTCTTAGTTATCAAACTTTGGTAAAGTAAATAAACATTTTTTACTTGTAGAGTCCTTTAAATGAACGTGAATCTATTGTTAGGCATCCTTGCAGCGTTATACTGTTCATTAATCAAACGACAAGTCAGTGCGATTGCTCTGTGTATATCCTACATAGTCCACAGATGCAGGCAAGCAAAACATTCGTGCGGTCACTCAGACCAATCCGCTCTCTATTTAGAAATTCCCGTTCGCGCATACTCTTCTAACTCAGCTCTCCTTGTCTCACTTACACCTAACTTAAGCACTTAAAAACTTTTTCTCAAACAAGAGCAAAGTTTAAAATTAGTATTTGTATCGAAAACAGTGTTACCGTCTCAGAAAATGCGCTTTTGGGTCTCCTCGCCGGCGTCCCGTTCATTTTGTCACAAAACAAGTATCGAGATTCGAGAACCAAACTTCACAGCCACTTGTGGAGTTCACAGAACTTTAACACTGTAGTTTTTGTGAGTGCATTAGTAGTTGTTTGCTTGTTTTTGTGTGGGCACTTAATTTAATCGATGACTTCATACGGTTTGATAAGTTATCGCGCGGAGAGTTCGTTCACAAGCCGAAGGAGACGAGGCGCGGGCCCCGCGTCGGATTTGTGACTGGCGCGCGGCGCGGCGTGCCGGCGTGCCAGCGTTTTTTAACGCGCCGGACAATGAGTTAACATTGGAGGTTATGTTTTGAATGCACGCCGGACGCCGAAAAATTGAATCAGACACGCTTTTTTGCGGCCCATTTCGGGACGGATTTTGGGAATAATTGAAAAAATTTGGTGGCTACCACAGGCTGGGATGAACAAAAAAATAATTGGATTGGGTGAATACACCAAGTAATCTTGATAAAAAGTTTTTCACCACGAATTATGTATTTAAAAGCCAGCCCGTATTTTTCTCTGGTTCCAAATCAGTGGATATTTATTTCAGTTAGTCATCCACAGCAATAAAAAATGTAGAGTCAGTCTCAATATGATTGATTTTTCGGATTGAAAATTTATTTGCATTCCTAAATATTTGTCAGCTGGGAGCCCCGGATGTTTGTGTGTTCAGTGCTAACAAACTTCGTTATTGTAGAGCATTGGCTATTCATGTCAATAAAATTGTATCAAAACCATTTTGTTTGTACATCACTTGTGCATTTTCATGCATTTTATAACTATGTAGTACTAAAAATGTTTCTTGGTTTTTACTTGTACCCTGTCTCATGAGCTATAATTATCATGATTGTGATTCCCCATCGTCTCTATTATCAGCAATTGAGTTAATAAACTGATGACACAATAGGTATAAATGTATATCAAAAGAATTCGCGAATACCTTGGGAATTTCTAAAATGAGATCGAAATTACGATTGTTTTTAGAGTTAAAGTATGTATTCGATTTCATTGTTATGCCTTGATTGATAAATTATACTTAAAAAATAAGCAGACGAAAATAAATCCTTTTTTTTACGTAATACTCAGACCTAAACTTAGAAAGCCGGCTCTAGAAATAATAAGTTCACTATAAATGATGTTATGATCAAGAATCTACCTCAGTTTAAGTCTGGGAATAATACTTTATGCAGTCGGACCACATTGGTCCCATAGACTCAATACGAGATTGATTAAAATATATTAATATATTACCGGCTGTATTACTTTTTACAATTCATATCTCAATATAGCAATTTGAATACATACATCTAATTAAAAAGTGACGCACATCATTATAATGCCAGAAATGACAGTAAAAATTACAGATTGACAAGATGAAAAGCTTTCTGTACTATTTTATCGAGGTGGTGGTAGAGCAATAGATACATTTAAGGCTGGGTTGCATCATCTTACTTTGACTTTAACAAACGTCAAAAATCTGTCAAACTGCATACAAAATACACCGGTTACGCTCAAAGTTAGGTGGTGCAACTCAGCCTAATGCCCGTTTTCACCATCAATGCCTAATCTTTAAGTGACCCCTATGAAAACAAAATGCCTGTTAAGTATTACCATAGGAGTCATTTAAAATTTTGGGATTCATGGTGAAAACGGGCTTTAGTGTCCTAAAAAACCATCTAGCTCTTTTTCATACAAATGTAGTACCTATATTTGTTATACGAATAAAGACTTAAAAAACTGGATGATGAAAATAACAAATTAGGAACACACAGCACGTAGAAAAACCTCCATTCTACGCGGTATTGCCAAGGTTTTTTCATCGTCTAGGTATCTCAGCAAATATAAAAAGATAAAGTTTAAGAAGATAACCAAAGCGTTCAATGCCAATCATTGTTTACTCATTACAGCTGAAACTAGGCGCTTATGATTCACTTAAGTTATTTGCTTACTATATTTAGTAGTAGTAGAGTTACATCATAGAGTTTTTACAGATATTCGGTTCTAAATAGTCGAAGATACTCGTAAGTTACTACTCGTAAGTGTACATAATCTTTTATATAAATAAAAATGAATTGATGTTCGTTAGTCTGATTAAAACTCGAGAACGGCTGGGCCGATTGAGCTGATTTTGGTGATAAAATGTTTATCGTAGTCCAGGGTAGGTCTAAACGGTGAGCAAATAAGGAAAGATTTGATTATTTATTGCCTTTAAGGCGGAACAGAGTTCGCCGGGTCAGCTAATATAGTAATAAAATGACTCTATGAAGAAAATGTATTGTTTTAAAAAAACTCTATGTTTATTTTCAGTATTGAATGAAAACCTCTTTAAATCTCGGGAAATCTCAGTGAAACTAATATCCTTAAAATAAAGACTAAAGCTCTCAGTTTTAAGGATAATATTACGCAATATCTCGTCCAACTAGATCAAGTTCGGTCTAACTTTCTTACCTTATTCTGATTTAACAAAACAATAATAAACAAGCAAGTCTCGTACCTCCCGAGCCCTGTTACAGAACTGTTTATCTACTCACCTTATACTGCTAAAAGGTCGTCTGGCCGAAAAGAAAAAAAAACTCGCGTAGTAACGAACCAACCGGTTCGCGTCCCTAGCACGGGTTGCGCCCGCGCCGTGACGTCACCACGACATCTTACCGCCTGATAAAGCGTTGCAATTACATTACGAATCTCGTTTTTATCACGTCTACTAGTATTTCGGGCAATGTATACTAGCAAAGATAATTGTACAATTCTTATCGTGAGGTAATTGAACGCTCTATATTTAGAAGCGGAATATTATGTTAATAGTGCGCATAGGTACGTATTTGAAACGATTATGCTGTTATTTGCCTCGTTTATAGTTAAAAATAAAGGTTATAATGGCAGTGGAATGGAAAATGCATAGGAATTGTAGACATTAATGTAAAACGGAGCACTCAAGGACTAATTAACTAGAACTAACAGTTACTATTAAAATCACAAAGTAATTACAATCAAAGTAAGTATATTCGATAAAATCTCTACTTTACTAAGGCAGCATTAAGGCTAAACACTGCGGCATCGTAGTTACTTTGTTATACCTGGGTGATATATTGAAATATTTGGGAATCATTTAAACTATTTATCTTAGAGTTAAGTATTGATAAGGAAAATATTGAAACTTCTGAAATAGGAGTATAGCTGTATTATATTATCTGTGGCTCTACAAATGTAGGTCAAGTTTAATATCATTATTTTTTTTATAAAGTCAGCAAAAATGCAATGGGATACAACACGTATTTCACATTCTACCAGTTCAAACTATCGTAGGCCGGCCATGTATTTCAAAAAGGATATGATATGATTTGTCTCATTGCATTTGCTCCAAAACGTATCCAATTCCCAAAAGGTCAAAGTCACAGGTCAAACATAATAGTAGTGTATTTAAATACGTCAAAGCGAACGCATCCTCGTCCCATTGTCATGGATGCGCTGGCGCACGCATTTGAAGCAGCCTCATTACGCATGACGGTCGGACAGCGCATGGTAACACGGTGTTTATATTGTTATACATCTGTTCACTCGTTAAACGGTCAGATGGTAGAAGTATGTTTTTGAAAACAAAAATAGGTAGTCAAAAAGAAGCGATAATTTTATGCAAACAAAGCAATTCCAAAATCAAAGCTAAAATGAAGTAGGCCTTATTATAATTTTCCATAACTTTCTTTCTATTCATGATCATGATGATCTATATATGTTGTGGACAATCAAAAATATTTTCTGTCATAAGTCTACACAATCTTTACATATTTTGTTCATTACTGTGCATACGTCTTTGATCTAACTTGAGCGATAAATTGGTAAAACTTACGACTACCGAGGTTTACAAACAAAAACTAATATCGAAGTTGACTGTTAAATTGGCCGCACTTTTGGCAACTTCTTTTATTAGGATAATAATACTGTTGGTGGTTAGCTGAATTAGAAAATGTAATCTTAACTCTGCCCGTCAGAACTTCACCACAGATGAAAATTAGAAATAATGTAAATATACTACACAAACTTAGGTACACTGAATTTACTGTGACGTAAGTTAATTATATTATCTTTATTTTTAAAGTATTTATAATAATGACAAAATAACAGACATACCTTTGTCAAGCAGTGGAAGTCTTTCGGCTAAAACGAACGAACGAACAGACAGGTAAAATCTAGGTTAGTTTTTTTTGTCATATCTTATTTACAAGATAGACAACTTTTGATTCCGTTGTCTATGTTACGGCTAAAGATAGTTGTGAACATAAACATAAGATTAGCCGGCTAAACTTAAGTTTATCTTCGAGAAGCAGCTAAAGTTCGATAACATGTTAGTTTGCGTCGTGATATTCCATCTTTAGCCGGCTAATGTGCACATTAGCCAAAACGAAACGGCTAAAAATGTATTCGATGGGCGCGCCACAGGCCGGCGGAGGGCTTGAGGGGGCGGTTGGGGAGACAACGCGCGCGCAGTTTTATTTTGTAATTTTAAATACCTACAGAAGATTCTGTAATGACCCAATGGTTCCTTATTATTTTATTTTGATGATTAGGTAGATATTGTTTTAAGTAATTTAATATTTTGTTACTGTAATAATTGTAATTTTGAATACCTACATAGGTACATAAAAGTATGTGTAATGAAAGTGATTATTTTTTAATAAAGTTTTCGTGTCAAAATAGTAAACAATATTACATTGTTTCCTTTTCCATTTCCTTCTACATTTTTAGCCAAGGGCCTGCGGTTACACTTAAGTTTAGCCGGCTAAAGATAGAAGAAACTAACATTAACACCTCGTCGAAGATAAACTTAAGTTTAGCCGGCTAATCTTAAGTTTATGTTCACACCCATCTTTAGCCGTAACATCTATACTCTATCTTTCAAATCTCGAATTGGATTTTCCATTCTAGAGACGACGTTTGATAAATAATTTGAACTTTAGATAACGCATAAATCGATAAAATTCCTATCCTAATCCGATGATAACGCTGAATGTTCGCTTTAACAGCAGATGGACGATCTAGGCAAGGCTGGCACTTAACGACTACACGGGCACTGGAGAGCTTTGGTCATTTCGATTTGATCGAACGGTTAGGAATTCTGTAACAATAGATTAACTTCGCCAATTCAAATGGATGCTTGTTATTATTAGCTACTATCTACTAGAGTAATATAAGTTTTTCTTCTTCATAAAAAAGTTGTATAACGAATTTTAGAACATGTTTTTTTTAACTGACTTCAACAAAATGGAGGAGGTTCTCTCGATTGGTATTTTTTGATAAACTCAAATGAACAGAGAAGACACATTCATTAGAAACTTCTAGCTACGGGACTATTCCCACCTCTAGTTCCACCACTGCAACTCCTGTGTAGCCAGGATCTACAGCTTGACCGCTACAAAAACCCAACCAATGAAGGTCAAGTTTGTCCCGGGGGAAAGTTAAACTGTCTTTGGACCCGCAACGAAATTAATCAGAAGAACATAGGAGGAGTTGAAAATTAAGGTTCGACTTCCCTCCATTGCAAAGCGGATGACAGGTGACAAACAAAGGCTTAAAACCTTTAACCGGCGAGCATGAGGTTCTTCTAGCTAGAGGAGTATTCCTATTTACAGATCTAACTCTCTTATTGAACTAACTGTATCATTGTTTTTAAATTGCTGTGTCAGGATTGTACATCTGTCAGAGTCAAAGGTCGATATGCAGTCTCTTCGCGGAATGACTGGTCTATCCTAGGTTTTACCAAAGCCTTCGGGCCAACCCCGAAGTGAATTCTTATTTCGGCCTTTGACTAAGTCAAACCTAGAAGTGCCTAAACTGTTCAGTCAAACGTCGAAACTAAAATAATATGTTTTGGGCTTTGCCTAGTCAATCCTAGAAACGACTGGCAGACTCGGTCAAAAGTAGACGCAGCGTTACAGAGGCCGGCAGCAATTATAGAAAACCGACCAAGTTCGAATCGGATTCACGTACGAAGGGTTCCGTACGACTCTTTTATTGTTATATGGCGAATGGGGATGATTTTTTAAGTGACTATAAAACTAAATATTTTGGGAAAGGCATGAGATACAGCCTGGTGACAGACAAACAGCGAAGTCATAGTAATAGGGTTCCGTTTTTACCCTTAATCCTTTAAGGTACAGAACCCTAAAAATAATAATTTCAAGATCGGTTTAGAAACACTGATAAACTACCGCAGTAAACAAGTTTAGTTATTCGTACTCGTACCTTCACCTAAAGAAAGAACCGGTCGGTAAAGTCTATGTAATAATTTCAATATCAAAATGAAGTGTAGTTTAGTTTAAAGTCTTAATAATTGAGGTTTGACTAGTCAAACCCCGATTTCATTAAATTCAGTTTCGACGTTTGACTGACCAAATTAGTCTATCCTAGGTTTGACTAACATTCTTTAGTCAAAGGCCAAAATGTTTGGGCTTTGACTAAGACTTCTAGTCAGACCTGAGGATTGACTAGTCAAACCTAGGAGCGCCTGAGCTTCGAGGTTTGACTATAACACATCGACTTTCAGGTATTTATACCAAACAGAAATATTTTCTAAGACCGTGGAATCTAATAATGCTCTTGTACCGGCGAGCGCTGGCGTCCGATCGCGCGAAACTACGCGCGCGCGCAATTAAACCAGTTCCATATTCTAATGAGCCCGAGAGGCCGGGTAACGGTGCGCACGACTCGCGGAATTTTCAAAAAAGTTCACAACACGTTTAATACCTTTCCTTGTATCCAATGATCGGACAATAAACTGTATAAGTTAATAATAATAATAAATAGTTTATTTCCAAACCATTACACTAATACAGCTTAAAATCTTAATCACGTTAATTAACAACTTCGTGTTTAAGCAAATTTGTTGTTCCCCTGACCTTCAAAATAGGAAAAACCTGAGCTTTGAAGGGTCAGTGGTTCGGCTCGCGATATGGGTATGAGAATTCTTACAATTTTCTAAGTTTAAACATTACTGTGAAAAGATATGTGAATTTAACAAAAGAAATATAAAGTAAATAATAAGACGACAGAGAACTGTGAGTGTTGCTTGTTGTATAAGCGTGTGTGTGTGTGTGTGTGTGTGTGTAAGTGTATGTGTAGGTATGTGTAAGTGTAATGTATATAAGTGTAAGTGTATGTGTGTGTTGTTGTCTAGGACAACAAATCCTCAGTGTCAGTGTAGCCAAGATTTTGCAGGTACAATCTTAACTTCTTTTTAAGCTCAAACTTGTTTAATTTATGTATTTGTAATATTTTGTCTAGTTTATTATACAATTTTGTGCTTAAGTTATGCAGCTGTTTATCAGCGAAAACAGTATTAGTGGTGGTTGCAGGACAAGGTGGTTTGGGACGACGTCTAGACTCTGATGGACAGTTTATTGGTATAGTCGGGTGTAGCCACAGGGTGGTCCGAAGGATATGTAATTGTCTAACCGTGAGTAGATTACATTCCTCATACAGTTGTGCGGTTGGATATCTCCAGGGCCTTCTATACATAACCTTAAGTACTGCTCTTTGTGCACGTTCAATTTTAATGAAGGTTGTCTTGGAGGTACCACCCCACACTGGGATGCAGTAGGAAAGGATTGACTCACAAAGCGCTGAGTAGACTGTTGACAGGATATCTCTATCTGCGGAATTGCGCAAAGTCTTGAAGATGAAGATCATCTTACGCAATCGACATGCTACGGATTCCACCTGACTATGCCAGTTTAAGCAGTGATCTACCTGTATACCCAGGTATTTCATTATGGTTGTATTTTGTAACTGGGGGCAGTCGCAGTTTAGGGACCCACTGGAGCATTTATGGGCACGTATCTGAAGGCCTTCATGCGGAGGTTGTGTAGAAGAGCGAATTGAAAAAGTTAAAACTTTAGTTTTGTCTGCGTTCAGCGTAAGAAGGTTAAGCCTTAGCCAATTCATGATAACTTTAAAATTATTTTCAGCCAAAGCGAAAGCCTCAGCCCAATCATTTCCTGAGACAGCCAGAACCGTGTCGTCTGCATAGGCTATTATTCGAGAGTGGGGTAACTGTAGGTCACAGAGCTGGTTTACGTATATTAAGAATAACGTGGGACCCAGTATACTCCCTTGAGGAACTCCGAAGTCAAGAGCCTCTTGGTGGCTGACAAATTCTCCTATCCTTGTACATTGCGTCCTTCCCGATAGATAATCGGAAAAAACGCTTAACGCACACCCTCTTACACCCAGTGCATCCAACTTCATCAAGAGTAAGGGGACAGAGACAGTGTCAAAAGCCTTGGAGAGATCCAGGAAAATGCCTAGACATTTTCTATTACCGTCAACCTCGCTGACTACGTATTCTACAAGTGAGGCCACAGCGTCCTCGGTAGACCTTCCTCTCCTGAAACCGAATTGATTATTTGAGATTAGGTTATTTGCTTCGAGGAAGGAAACCAGACGGCGATTCAGAAAACGTTCAAAAATCTTGGACAAGGTAGGCAACACCGAGATTGGACGGTAATTATTAACACTGGCTCTGTCCCCACTCTTATATATGGGGTGGACAACTGCCTTTTTCAAGGCAACTGGAAACCTCCCAGTTTTCACTGCTAGGTTACATAAGTGGGTAATGACGGGAATTAATATCCCTGCATGTAAGATATTTTCTTCAAATTAGCAGTTTTGATAAATAAATCCGGCTGAAAAGTAGGCACTTCCTAATAGAAACACTTCAAATTTTCCCAAGAGATCGATTACCAATATTATTGTAACTTAACTTAGCGTTGTCACTCCATACTACTGCAATGTTTAAATATCTTTGTATCGAAGCCATATTATGACTATTTTAATTTTAAAACAAAAACTTATCGCTGACGAAAGTTGGTGACCAAGGCCAAGGCCAAGTCAAGATTTATTTGCTTGTATACGAATGACATCATGCTCATCATATCTTGTGCCGTATTTAAATCCGCCTACAGGTACAAATTATCTTGTCAAAGTCTGAAATCCTACACACGTTATAAATATGCTTAAGATCGTGGCTTTGTCCGGATCTGTTCAACTATGGACCTTTGTAAGTATTTAAATGGATTTACATGTTATTTCTGTCCCGATAAGCAGTCGCTAGGTTAGATTTTAAGATAGAAAGTTCAAAAATCTTTGAGTGGTGTTTTCTGATTTCTATTACCAGGGTCCATGATTTTGTGTTTTCTCCTCTCAACCTTCATGCTATCATTGACTCTCTTCATTAGTTCTTGGACTAGAAGAAATTCTGTGACACCCGTGGAACACTTAGCACGTGTCACAGTACTCTATGCTATGAATGCTATTGTTGTTTCGTAGTGACAATGCAAGTTTGAATGTCAGACATGAATAATGATTTCTCTGATTTACTCAAGTATGGTCCTTGTTCTCTGGAACGACCTGTATACTGTACAGTGTATAATCATCGATGACGGTTTATCATAACTCACTAATATCAGAATCTACAACAGCTCAGACTTTGTATAGAAAATCTGCATGGTCTCATATTTAATTGGAGTCGTACATAAAAACAAACATTCACATTTTAATAATTGACGGTTCAAACATGCTCGAGGATGTTAGGAAATAGTTTTTTCCTCAAGTTTTTTAGGCTAGGTATTATCCATGTTCGATACGTTTGCGGTGTACACCCACGGCCATTCGTCATGCTGTGACTATTGTAAGGTGTCAGAGTTAATTCAGTTAGTATTTCTGTGTAAGTTGATAAATAATGGCTATAATATTCATTTGTTGAAACGAGGAAAACCATAATTGCTAATTGGGTTGGTGACACCATTAAACGATACTTCAAGGGCACAACTTTTATGTATCCATTTAATGCATTTTGAAACCAATCAAATATGATTAACTAACCGAATTGAGGTGGCAAAATGACATCATAGATTCCATTGCTTAGTGAACGCTTCTATTCTAACATTTAACAGCTTTTGATTTGTATCCAGAAAATGCATTGGCGTAGCTAGGGTAATTTTTCAGTGGGAGCCTGGCCCCTGACATGAAACGATACGAGGGGTGGGGGGTTGCGACCGTTATCATAGCTTATGAGTGTGTACTACGAACTGTCATCTTCGAATCAGTAGCCCCTAAAATCCTGGGGACTAGACCATTTTGGGGTAGGCACGCGGCTATATACGCGCAAGCACGTTTATGGTTTTCTCGCCTCGCTTTAAACAACACAACCCCAGTGTGGTCAAGCCTCCAATCCTTAATGCGTCGTCCAACCTCAAAGTGACTCCGAGTAGCCGCAGACACTGCCTAGCAATTTAACTGGCTGTTAACTTAAGTGGTATCGGATATTGTCCCAATTGGGGCATTATTCACCTAAACGGTTCGTAGAACACTTTCAAAGTTGCCAATTTTGCTTGAGAGTGTAGATTAAGTACCGTAGGCTGGAAACAAGTGTCTATGCACTAGTATTAGAGGTAACTCCTTGGACGAATTATTCGTCCAAGGGTAACTCGTAAAAACACCTAAGTTTTATTATAAAACATGATAAATTGATTGAATGAAACGCTTTTTTATTAATAGACGTAGGTACTTAAAATAAAATGAATTTATTTAGCTAAATAGCTGCATTAATACAAAAACAGAAGTCCTATGTGTTTATTGTTTTGTTCAACGAATACAAAGCAATAAAAAGATTCGATAAAAAGTTCATTGCTAGGTACAATTTTATTTCGAAAGCAGAAAAGCTTTTTTAAACAATACAGAAGCCTGCAGTTTAAAAGCGTTATTGGCGAAATTCAATGGACACAACAATGTGCGATTCACAATGTTTAAAAACGAAATAGTAACCTGTTCTGGCAACACTTTAATATTTAATGTTTGTTCAATAAAAATGCAGTAAAAACTTCGATGAATGGTAAAAACGTACCTAAGCTTTCATTGGACCGATAAGCTTAGTGCTGTATTTCTTTGTTAACGTATTGAAGTTCCCGAACTTTTGTATTCAGTCTCCTGACAAGGCTTTTCTACATCTTTGCACAATAAACTAAAATAAATGTTTGGTGCTGATTACGTTAAAAAAATACGCGTTAATAAGCACTTAAGTGTCTTTTGTCAGACACAAAATTTACCTACAAACTGAGTATTACCTAATTATAATCACTAAAAACCAATCTCTGTGTCATCCTAATCACCACTATACTTTTTAAACACTAAACTTAAGTTAAAAGATTTCGATACCATAGTTAAGCCAATTTCCTCATATCAAGCTTATCATAACCGTCGCAACCCTCCAAATCTTTTCAAGACAAAAGAAAAGTTGTACGTGCAACACAAGTTGCATATTGCAATGCCACTAGCACAGTAACAGCCCAGACTAGCACGGTAAAAGGCTTACGAAGAAAGCTCTGACTTTCTCCCAAACCCGTTTGACTGCAACCACTGCACAGTCCACCGCAAATCTAGAAGTGTTTTCGATCTTATTCCTTTGAAATAGAGGTTAGTAAAAGTTTTGAGGTCGACTGTACAAGAGATCTAGATAAGCGAAAGGTTATCTTCGATTTGTTAACTGAAACGTGTAAATAATTTATGAATGATAGTTTTAGACTTTCAACAGAGCTTTGTAGATACTGTTTGAAATGTATGTTAATTTTTAAAGTGTATTAGTGAATAACAAATTACGCTACGAAAAATAATTGGATTTCAACTGTTCGTTAACTGTAAAGTTAAAGAGAGAATACAAATTCGACTCATGAAAAATAGTGATTAGATAAAATGGAAGAAAGAGCATAATTAATTTGGACATCACATTTTTTCCTGTAAAAATGCCATACCAGTAAAAAGCTTACTTTCCTAATTAAGAAAGCGTTATTTGGCATAATAAATAAATAAAAATAAAATAAAATAAACAGTGACGACCTGTGAAAACTTTATAACCTGTTTAGTACAAGCGCTCTACATAACCATAAAACCAAAATTTCACAAGCTATAAGCAGTGAAAGGAACTTGATCATGTGATATATTTATGGAAGTGCATCACATAATACTTGCTCGTATAATATTAATCACTCTATAACAAGAACTTTCTGTCGAAGGCTGTAATCGGATGGAATTTAACCCTTGGAATTAGGCTAGATGACAAAATTTCAATTAATTGTCCGTAAGACAGATAATTAGAAAATATTAGACTCATATTTTTTATATCCTTTCATAATTAAATAATAACAGTGCTACATCGAGTTGAAATGGCGCGTTACGTCACGCTTGAGTAGATTTTTTACTCAAAAGTGACGTCACGCGACATTTCAACTCAATGTAATACTGTAATTATTCGATTATGAAAAAAATTAAAAAATATGTGTCCAAATAGAATTTTGATTTCATTACCCAGTCATCATCGCTATTGTTCGTTTCAACCAAATGACGTTCACGGTTGGACAAAAGCTCCCCCTAAATAAATAATTGTTTAAATAATATGTCACTTGACAACATTTTATTGTTAAAATATGGAGCCATTAAAACATTGCCTATTTGATTTTGACTAATAAATTACACTATACTGGATGAGTTTCTGAACTTATTTTATTACTCGTACTTATTTAAATTGGTAGACAGATATTACACATACATACACATATTAAATGAAACGTCGAAGCTTAAAAGCTTCAGAAATTTAATTTCAAATAATTCAAATAGCCTAGTCGAAAACATTTGCAAATAGAAATTTTATTAACATACTTTTTGCTTTTCGAACTACTCCATATAAATGTGTCTAAAATTATGTTGTTTCAATGAAACTATGTATTCTCCATGTTCAAAGGCTTTAGTAGGAACTTTCTTGGAAACACGACGAAGTTAATGAAAAGGGCCGTTTGATCGCTCTCAATCAATTTCCAAGTAGTCTTGATCGCTATGAATAAAATTGAGGCTAAGCAGGTTTATTTGTAAATGGAGTGGTAGCAAATAAATTGGAAAACTAGACGTTTATTTTGATTTAGAATTTCTTTCCCGATGGACGTAAGACAAAGATTATCTCTGAACTACCTAAGAGCCCTAAGGGGCTCCTTCAAATTGAACGTTAGTCGTCCGTTTGTACACTAAAAAAAATGTTTGGTTACTGCTTACACAACAAAAGTGACCACCGAACACTTTGGTTATGAGGAATAAAATGTTGTGTAAATAAACAAAGTTACTTTATTTATTAGAGAATAAATTAAATAAATAATTCTGTAGTGAGCTACACTTAGTTTGGTTATATGTAGTTAACACTTAGTTCGGTGGTCACTTTTGTTGTGTAAGGAGTAACCAAACAATTTTGTAACAACTGCGTTTGAATAAAAATGACACTTATCAACAGTCATTTGGGTTGGATTACACCATCCTACTTTGATTTTAACAAACGTCAAAAGTCTGTCAAACTCTATAAAAAAACACCGGTTATTGTTATAGTTACGGTTAAAGTAAGATGGTGCAACTCAGCCTTAGTATGCGGTCTTAAACGCACGACTGACATTCCTACTCAAAACGGTGTTATTTGAAAGAGCCCTTAGCTAGACAGATTCACGAAAAAGGTTTGACTTATCATTTTATCGTTCATTCGTTCGTTTCAGCCAAATGACGTCCACTGCTGGACAAAGGCCTCCCCCAAGGTTTTCCATAATGAACGGTCCTGCGCTGCCCGCATCCAGGCTCTTCCCGCGACTTTTACCAGATCGTCTGTCCACCTAGTAGGAGGCCTGCCCACGCTACGTCTTCCAGCCCGTGGTCGCCACTCGAGAACTATCATTTTATACAGCCGTGAAAAGGGCTGGTTAGACGCGAAAAAATATATTACTGGAAATAACTTTCCTACAAAATAAGGAAAACGAGATCAGAAGAAAACTAAGACGATTAATAAAAGTGGGTAAATGTGAAATGATTTAGTGAGTTTAGGCCGTCACACGAGGCACCAACTGTTAGCCTACGTAATAAATATACTAAGAAGTGGTTTAATCCGATTATTCAGAAGGTACAGCGGTCATTCTCCGGATCTGGATTATTTTGTTGATTACCCCGACCTTTTTTATTTTTGAATTTAGAGTAAGTTTAGGTAAAACATTTCAAAATAGACATTATTACGAGCATATTTTTTATATTGGCCCATCTGTAGCAAGCAGTTATAAAAAGTTATGCGACATCAAAATTTTCATGGTCGGGGTAATCAAAGTTGGGAGTCAGAGTAATCAAAAATAAAACAAAATATTTTATTTTCTAAGGTTTTTTTTTAAGTTATGGTAAAATAAATGTTATTATAACTAGCCATTTGTTATTTTGATGTATAAACGACAATATTGTAAAGTTTCAACAAAATCTGTTAAATAAATAAATAAATAAATCTTTGGACAATTTCACACAGCGCCAGCTAGCCCCAAAGTAAGCAACTCAATGCTTGTGTTATGGGTGCTAGCTTAACGGATATACTACTTATATACTTTTTTTTTTTTTTTATTAAATACATACATATTATACATATTTACACCCAGACCCGTCACAGAAATTAAAATTCATCATTTCAATTTCTGCCCGGCCGGGAATCGAACCCGGGACCTCTCGGCATAGTAGTCCGTTCTGAACCACTACACCAAACGGCCGACGATGTTGAGTAGTTGTTGCGTAAAAGAGTAAAAAACATACATACAACGTGTCCCGAAATTCAAGGATAAGCCGGCGCCGCAGGGTGGACATAGTCATGACTACTTTAGGAAAAATAAGAAAAAAAATCTATCTCAATTATTTTTTAAGTTACATAATAAATTATGAAATTTGTCGAAAATTGACACCCCTTATGATATTTTACATTACCACGACTACAATTTTTCAAATACTTCTGTTTTTTTGTTTGTATCGGCAACTTAAGTAGTGCTGCTGTCCACTCCAATTCTTAAAACCCCCTGAATCCTTGCAGTTTCTACACAAAAGTTAATCAAAATATGATATTTCCTTAAAATTTTGAACGATTTTTACGTTCACTCCACTTTGACTCGTCGTTTTGTAAAAAAACAGTATGAACACTACTGCGGCAAGTTTTTTATAAAGTTGACGCAACTATCCAAGATTCCAAAATGGTATAATACTCTGAGAAAACTAGTCGCAAAAAAGATATGCGTACCATTTTTACAAGCACTTCGCTTGTTAATTAGTATGGGATAAATCTTGCAATTAAATTTAAAACCAGTTCTCCTCAACCAATTGAGCTGAAATTTGGTATACTTATGTAAGTACGATGACATTGCAATATTATGGTATCATTGAGCTGGATGGAGTCTGGAGGTGGCCATAGGAACTTCTAAACGAAACGGCGGAATCGCATCTAGTTTGGGTTCGTTGGATATCTTTTCAAGCACTTTAGTGCTAGATGATGTCCAGGGTCCTGATGATGAAGTCAAGAGGTGGCCAGGAGCTGGCCAAAGGAACTCCTAATCGAAATGGCGGAAGATTATCGAGTTTGGGTTCTTTGGATTTGACTTCCCGAGCACTTGGACCATGAGATTGAGAAACAACTAAAAAGTGTAAAATAAAGTTATAATAAAAAAAAAACTTTTTTAAAAACAAGCATTAATGCGAAATTTTACGAAAGAATTTAACGATAAAAATAATTGTATGCAAGGTTCAAATAATTTCAAAAGTTTATAGCGCAAACAGAAAAAAAGAGGAATAAATTCCATGCGCGATTATAACTTTATTTTAAACTTTTTAGTTGTTTCTCAATCTCGTGGCCCAAGTGCCCGAGAAGACAAATCCAACGAACCTAAACTCGATAAGCTTCCACTATTTCGTTTAGGAGTTCCTATGGCCAGCTCCTGGCCACTTCTTGACTTCATCATCAGGATCCTGGACATCATCTAGCACCAAAGTGCTTGAAAAGACAAATCTAACGAAACTAAACTAGATTCAATTTCGTCGTTTCATTTAGAAGTTCCTATGGCCACCTCCAGACTCCATCCAGCTCAATGATACCATAATATTGCATTGTCATCGTACTTACATAAGTATACCAAATTTCAGCTCAATTGGTTGAGGAGAACTGGTTTTAAATTTAGTTGCAAGATCTATCCCATACTACTAACGAGCAAAGTGCTTGTAAAAATGGTACGCATATCTTTTTTCGACTAGTTTTCTTAGAGTATTATACCATTTTGGAATCTTGGATAGTTGCGTCAACTTTATAAAAAACTTGCCGCAGTAGTGTTCATACTGTTTTTTTACAAAACGACGAGTCAAAGTGGAGTGAACGTAAAAATCGTTCAAAATTTTAAGGAAATATCATATTTTGATTAACTTTTGTGTAAAAACTGCAAGGAATCTGGGGGTTTTAAGAATTGGGGTGGACAGCAGCACTACTTAAGTTGCCGATACAAACAAAAAAACAGAAGTATTTGAAAAATTGTAGTCGTGGTAATGTAAAATATCATAAGGGGTGTCAATTTTCGACGAATTTCATAATTTATTGTGTAACTTAAAAAGTAATTGAGATAGATTATTTTTCTTATTTTTCCTAAAGTAGTTATGACTATGTTCATCCTGCGGCGCCGGCTTATCCTTGAATTTTGGGACACGTTGTATACATTATACATTATAATATTAGTGACTCAATGTCCTATGTCTCCTATGTGGGACAGAAGGCGTCCACAACAGTCCTCCATGGCATTCGGTCTTGAGCTTCGTGTTTGATCTCGCTCCAAGTCTTAACAGTGCGCCGCTATGTTTTTTTGGCGCGACCACGTTTGCATTTTCCCTGGGGGTTCCAATCTAGAGCCTGCTTGAGGATGTGATCGGGGTCCCTTCGGAGAGTGTGGCCGATCCAGTTCCACTTGCAGCGTTTATTCTGCTGAAAGATCGGTATTTCGTGGCAGCGTTCCAAAAGTTCGTCGTTTAGAAGAATCTACGAGATTGGCTGATAAAAAAATGCTATTATAGTATTACGGAATTCCAAAATGATAATGTATGTTGACTTTTTGTGATTTGACTATTTCATAATTTGACATTATATTATTTGTTCTATGAAAATACTGTTAAGGATAATAAATTTTAAATTGACATGATAAATAATTAGTACGGAATACAATTATATATGAGTGGTAATCGTTAAATTAATAATATTGTACTATCTAATTGAAAACTTATTGTAATTTATAAAAAGTCGTTTTAAGACGAAAATTTGCATGCTGTGTTATCATAGTTAAATAGGTGAAAGCAACATTTATCTCTTTGAAACACCTTTTTGTAAACCCTATTTATTGCAAATAAATAATTTGAATTTGAATTTGAATTTGAATTTGAATTTGAATTTGAATTTGAATTTGAATTTGAATTTGAATTTGAATTTGAATTTGAATTTGAATTTGAATTTGAATTTGAATTTGAATTTGAATTTGAATTTGAATTTGAATTTGAATTTGAATTTGAATTTGAATTTGAATTTGAATTTGAATTTGAATTTGAATTTGAATTTGAATTTGAATTTGAATTTGAATTTGAATTTGAATTTGAATTTGAATTTGAATTTGAATTTGAATTTGAATTTGAATTTGAATTTGAATTTGAATTTGAATTTGAATTTGAATTTGAATTTGAATTTGAATTTGAATTTGAATTTGAATTTGAATTTGAATTTGAATTTGAATTTGAATTTGAATTTGAATTTGAATTTGAATTTGAATTTGAATTTGAATTTGAATTTGAATTTGAATTTGAATTTGAATTTGAATTTGAATTTGAATTTGAATTTGAATTTGAATTTGAATTTGAATTTGAATTTGAATTTGAATTTGAATTTGAATTTGAATTTGAATTTGAATTTGAATTTGAATTTGAATTTGAATTTGAATTTGAATTTGAATTTGAATTTGAATTTGAATTTGAATTTGAATTTGAATTTGAATTTGAATTTGAATTTGAATTTGAATTTGAATTTGAATTTGAATTTGAATTTGAATTTGAATTTGAATTTGAATTTGAATTTGAATTTGAATTTGAATTTGAATTTGAATTTGAATTTGAAGATTTTGGAGAATTCGGCGAAGACAGCGGCTGAAGAAGATCTGCAGCTGGTGCGAGATAACCTTAGTGACCTTCCACGTTTCACGCCCATAGAGCAGAACTGGTTTGACATTGGACCCGAATATTTTGATCTTGCTTGGGTCAATTTCCGTGACTGCCATACGGCTCGAAGTTGTGCGAAGGTAGCTCTGGCCTTGGCAATGCGCGAAGTGATGTCCTCTTCGGTACCTCCAGACTCTGAAACGATGCTCCCGAGGTAAGTGAAATTGTGGACTCGTTGGACATCCTCTGCACCAACGGTGTGCAATTCCTCACTCCAGATCTCTCCACTCGCATCTCTTGGGTCTTCCGGTACTGATACCCTTGCTTTACCCTTTTTTCGGCACAATAATTAGAAGCCCCTTATGCCAGTCCTCTGGGAGTTCCTCTTCCATCCAGATGTTTTCGAAGACAGGTGTCAGGACGTTAACGGCGGAGTTTACATCGGCTTACAGCATTTCAGCGGTGATAAGGTCGACTCCAGGGGTCTTGTCAATTTTGAGGGATAATAGTATGTATTAATAGGAGATAGGATTTCATTTTAGTAAAGGGTAATTTTGCTTATTAAACGTTATTTAGTTAATCATTCAAAATTTAGTAAAATTACAGTATTATTGATTACTCGGTGACAAAAGTCGGGGTAATCAAGGTCGGGGTAGTCAAAAAATTAAGGTTTATCCTGAGCCCTGCCCAATCTGTAAGTTGAATCCCATATGTTTTAATACACAAAAATGCGGTTACATGGACCATTATTCCTGTACATTCTCAAGAACTTTCCATGTAAAGAAACCTAAAAAACAGGATAGCGTAAATCAATCGTGCACTGAACCAAGGTCGGGGTAATCATATTCTTATCTCGATAACTCCGAAATCCTGCGACGAGTTGCATTACCGATCACCTCGGCACGCAGGCCACCACTAAAGGTTCACGGGGGAGGATAAAGCTCGTTTCTAAATTGCGTAGCTAGGGACGTAGGCGCACATTAGTGACGTGTCGGGGTAATCACGGTTAACGCCCGGACACAACTTCAAATAGTTATTTTACAAAACCTTTTAGTCATATAGTTATATCGTATTTAATTTATCAATGTTTATTTAATCAGTAATTTAATCATAAGCATTGAAAGCGGTAATAATAACGGATTAATTTATACGAGCAAATTTGTTCTGAAATCGGGAGCGCGGACACGTCGTGGTAATCAATTTTTGACGACTTACGATTTTTTTAAAATTACTTAGTTAACTATTATTAACTATCTCTGTGGTTTAACAACAAGAACCAAAGTTATACTATTAGATAAAAATATTTGCTACTAAAATATTATGATATTCGGGTACTTTTTGGCCCCGGACACGTGATTTTCTTGGCCGGTGGAATGACCCACAGACATTTTTTTTTTTTTTAATATATAATGTAATCTTAAAAGACGCATTACCTGATACACAATTATATCTTTGCTTTAAACTCCAGACGTAATTACTTCAGAATGTAATTATTTTAATTTCATAAATACAAAAGCAATTAGGTGCGAGTTAAAATTTAATTATGGTGGAAATCAAAGTTCCCTTATCACGTAGATACGAATAAATACTTAATTACCTTAGATTGTCGCTTCAGCCAAATGACGTCCACTGCTGGACAAAGGCCTCCCCCAAGGTTTTCCACAATGAACGGTCCTGCGCTGCCCGCATCCAGGCCCTTCCCGCGACATTTACCAGATCGTCGGTCTACCTAGGCTATTTGGCTGAAGCGACCTTAGATTGATGGAAATGATGATCGTTAAATTATTTAAAATATAATAAAATGCAATTTTAATACTTGAAAATATTTTTCTGCTGTCCCTACTTTCTATTCTAAGCTCTTTATACTTAGGGCTTTAATAATGTACCGCAGTTGTACCTTATCAATTGTTCGAATTAGGCATTGAATGAAATTCAAAAATAACTAACATATTAAGGTGACATGGTAAATTGTTTTGGTAATACGTAATACCTTAACTACAAATATGCAGTGCATGTGATACTATGCACGTTATTTTGGTATTTAAAGTTACTTATAAGCAATTATATTTTAAAGTATAAAAGCTATAAAAAATAAAGCCTCGTTAAAAAGTATTTCACAGCAATATTGATATCAAAATTTTATTTTGGCCGGCGAATTGAGTGCCTCCTTTTTTGGAGTTGGTTAAAATCACAAGGATGTACAGTAGTACCTGACTAATACTTACTTATATCGTAGTTAGTTGCAAAATCGCACCCATTAAGTACAACTTAAAAATGCAACATTGTTTAGGGACTTGTGAAAATACACGAGGGACATGCCCGTTTTTTCCATAAATCCCTAATTTTTAAGTGGCCCCTATGAAAACAAAATTCCTGTTATGTGTTACCATAAGGGGCACTTAAATATTAGGGAATGATGGTGCAGACGGGCATTGTGTATATTTACACAAAGAAGAAAGTTACAAGTCGGAACTTTTGAAAGAACCCTTTCTCAGTAGTTATTTAGTACTCATATAAGGCTCACATAACATTAAGCTACGATTCCACGGGGGGTCCCGTATCGGGGGGTAGTCGTACGTAACTGTAACCCCCGATCACGTGTCGTGGCAAAGTTGAACCGAACGTGGCGTGGGTCGATGCCTCTTTCGAGAACATTCTATTGTGTGTTGTGACACTTACAAATTCAAACTTATTGATTTGCCATAGTAACAGTTAAGTAATATGTTTAGGCTGGGTTGCACCATCTTACTTTAACTTTGACAAACGTCAAAAATCAATCAAACTACATACAAAAAACACCGGTTATCGTTATAGTTACGGTCAAAGTTAGGTGGTGCAATTCAACCTAACTTTATGAACGTTAAGGCTTAATTGGACATAGTTAGGAATTCAAGGCTGTTTAAAGTCTGGGATACATAGAGTAGGGGAGAAATAGGTCGTTATCGTCAGTCAGACCATAAAATAACCTAAGCTATTCAAATCAAATCAAACAATTAGCCAACGAGTCAGAATTTACAACACTTTTGTCAAACAAAACCAACTTTTATGTTAAAAATAAATGACTTCTGGGGTTTGTGTCTTACGCCCGTATTCACAAACATTACTATGAGGTCTCACAGTGTGCGTGGACGCACAGGGTGACACACGAACCAATCACAGAGCTCTATTCAACGCTGTGCGTTCGATTTGCTGCTTCACTTAAGCAAGCATCGTTTGTGAATACGGGCCTTAGATTTTTTGGCAGTCTATCCCGAATCTTTGATTAGAAAAACCGAACGTTAAAAAACAATTGACAAACGATACTCGAAAAGAAACGAACTGCCAGTTACATGGTAACTACGATGTGTCGGTTTAATTCGCGACTGTACGAAGGCAAAAACTATCAACCAGGGTCGACTTTTACTTGAACTGTAAAGGTTCCGTAGAAAAATATTTTAAACCTTCCGAATGGAATTATTTATTTCAAATTGCAATTTATTTTGTAAAGAAAATCACTCTATGAATCTATGAAATAAGAATGAACTTTTGCGTGATAAATTTAAATAGCAAAGTACTGTCTAGATTAACTTCTATGTGAATAGGAAGAGTAAACGTAAACGAACTAAAGTCGCTGACATAGCCCGACGGATTAGCAAGCTAAAGTGGCAATGGGCAGGGCACATAGTACGCAGAACTGACGGCCGATGGGGCAGCAAGTTTCTGGAGTAGAGGCCGCGTACCGGAAAACGCAGCGTAAGACGTTCACCCACAAGGTGGACCGACGACATCATAAAGGTAGCAGGGAAGCGCTGGACGCTGGCCGCTACCAATCGATCAACGTGGAAAGCATTAGGGGAGCCTATGTTCAGCAGTGGACGTCCTATGGCTGAAATGATGATGATTGGATAGTTTATCACCCAGCAACGGAAGTTCTTTTATGTGTTATCAAACGCAATTTACTCAATAGCAAAAGGAATCTATGGCTCTACTTGTTCGCCAACCAAATTGACCAACTATTTATTGATATTAAAGTAGCTAATTGGGCTTTAGGGCTTCTTATTAGTTAATAACACTCAATTTAAAGCTTGACCGCTAATGAAACCCAAGCAGTCGACTTTGAACGCTTGAATTACTTCCGTTCTGAGGAAAAGCTCTATTTGATATTTAGGGGCAATTTTGTAGGTAACAAAAAGAAATTAAATTATAAAGAGTAACTTTTGCCAGAGCATTTACTTGTAACTGATGATTATTATGTTCTAGGTATCATCACCCTTTCACGAATCAAAAACTGTATTTTACGGGTACCATTTGAACGTCACATTACATTGAAATGACCTAGTCTATCTATACACCTTTAAGCCGTTCGTTATGAGATATACTGATGTTTGTTCTTGGTGTGTAGTAAAAAATAAAAAAACTACTAAAATAAAGTACTAGAACAGTAATATTTTTAAGTTCCTATGTTTAATATTTAGTAGCATTTCTGGTACGGAACCCTAGAAGTCCCCCGACAGGCGGTTGTTTTTAATTTTTTGCCGCACTCCGCTAGGCGCAAACAAAAAGGAGCCGTAGATTAGAACCATCCAATACGAGTATTGGAATACATTTTTCATTTTTTTACTGGTTCAGTTATAGTTTATTTTCTAGAACTATCTTTCCCACATACTACTAGGTCTTCTTCTTCCTCGGTCCCTCACTGATGAGGATCGCGACCATAGATAGTGTTCCTTCACAGACTGCGGTCATAAGCTGTGTGGACCGCATAATGAGAACTTCCGCCCACCGTCACCACACCAAATTGTGGTTCCTTTTTTTTTATCATGAAGTCATCATCATCATCATCAAATGATGAAGCCTATGTTCAGCAGTTTTTTTTTATGTGACAGGAGGCAAAGGAGCAGATGTATCACCTGATGGTAAGTGATTACCGTCGCCCATAGACACCCGCAGTCCCAGGGGCGTTACAGGTGCGTTGCTGGCCTTTAAGGTGAAGATACGCTCTCTTCTTGAAAGCTTGCAGGTCCTTTCGGTCCGGAAACACCGCAGACGACAGTCTACAATGGCTGAACTCAGTCATAGGTAGTCCACTGCTGAACATAGGCCTCCCTCAATGATTTCCACAATGGCCGGTTTGTGGGGGCCTGCTACCTTTATGAGGTCGTATGATCTTGAAGTCGGAATGATAAATATGGAAGTAATAGCATTGCTCAAGGTTATGTAAGGTAAACTTATTAATATCTAAGTTGCGTGGAGTATGCCAAAACGACTCCCGAACGGAATGCGACGTAACGGCTTCTCGAATATTCCATATTGCTCGATCCGGCCCGAGTGCGGTGCAAATAGTGCAGGGAGGAGTTTCGGCCAATAACGACTTTTGGGTCGAGTACAAATCGAGAGCCCGAGAACTTTGGATAGGTACTTGCTTTTTATTAACTTGAGTAATCTAGGGATTGTTTTAATTCCTTACTGAAATACTAGAACAAAACTTAGATTTTTTCTAAAAATCAAAGCAGTATAGTTCGGCGTAGGTCTGGTAAGTGGTTGTCTCTTTTGCATTAAAAGCATCAGCGCTCTTGTAGACCAATATTTAAGGCAAGTCGCTTCTTCTCTGCTGATCTTCGAATGTGCGAAGTTTTGACTTGGAGACGTGACTAGACTAGAGACCAAAAATAAATATGAGTTCCAGATTCTAGTCCATCTTTAGGCCAAGTTCAGTCATTTTTCGCCATCAGCCCTAGTCCATCTTTCGGCCAATTTTACCCATTTTTCGGCCAAATCCCCACACTAGTTGCAAATAAACGAAATAACACGGCGTATCTAAGGTTTCCGCATGGCGGCGGCTAACGGTGCGCTATTCAGCTGTTGCGCCCCAATTATGGACGGTAGGCGAGATTTTATTACGAACGCGTCATAAACAATAACAAGTTCAATGATACTGATGGATGAATGTTTATTTTTGATTTGCATTATGCGTTTCTCTTTTATCGATTGCGGATAGCTATTCAATCAAGTTATTATAATGGTTATAACTATAGTCGATGTCATCATAGGTATGTATTATCTTTACTCGCCTATCCCTACTTACATATTCCTACCAATAATTATTATAAATGCGAAAGTAACTCTGTTTGTCTGTCTGTTACGATTTCTCGCCTGAACCTATCACTGAACCGATTTTGACGAAATTTGCTAGTGTAGAGATAGTTTGAATCCCGGGAACCGACATTGAATAATTTTTATCCCGGTTTTTGAAAGAAGGACCCGCGCGATAAAGTTTTTCTTTGACAAAATTTTAAGCGTGTGTGGAAAAATAGCTTTTATTCATTGCGCATCCTAGATACTCAAATAAATATGTATTAAATGATAATTATTCGCAGTGGCAATGAATTGGCGCGTCTCGCTGGATTTAAAACCTAATTAAAATCATCGTGTGCATAGTAAGTCGGTTGACTCAGTTCGCTAATTATACAAGAGCGAGGTCGACGACACGACGTATTGTTTTAAGTGCTACATTATTAGGTCATCAGTTTGAGGAAAAACAAATACGCTTTATTATTTCAGGTAATATTTGAAACGAATAAATGAATAATTTTGTTGATGATATAAGTATGTACATACCTAGCTACTGTTAATTATGAAAAATCTAAAACGTTAAAATAACGGTATCGTTGTGGCCAATGAGATGCTGTCATAGTGCACCGGCAGACAGTGGTGACTGAGTTTGTTGCGGCGCTTCTTCTCAGCACTTGCCAAATGTTGGTCTCGAAGCGCTGGTAGGGTAAAAAGATTATGAGACATGTAGAGGCTCCTTAAGAGCAAAATGACGATTTGTAAGAACTATTTATTAGTCTAAACAAATAAAGAAATTTTGACTTTGACTTTGACTTTAGTGACATTGACAATACGTCAATGTCACACTAGGATCAAACGTCAGAATAGAGGGACGCGCGGAGACGACTCCGCGCGCTTTTGTGCTAAGTGATGAATTGTATCTAAATTAAGGCAATATAATGTGAAAGATGAGTATCCAGTGTTTTATTTATGAGAATAGATCTACCGGCATCTAATACTACTTACTTTTATTGCTATGGTGTATGATAGTTTTCCAGTGACTTGGACCACTTTTACCTTGGCCCATGGGCCAAGTCGCTGGAAGACTCCAATCGTTGCAATGTGCGTACTTTTCAACCGACTTCAAAAAAGGAGGAGGTTCTCAATTCGACCCGTATGTTTTTTTTTTTTTTTTTTTTTTTCTCTATGTTTGTTACGCGATAACTCCGCCAATTATGAACCGATTTGAACAAATCTTTTTTCGGCGTATAGGTAATACCTCAAGGGTGGTCCCATTTAAATTTAATAATAAAAAAAACAACCCCCAAGGGTGGAAATTTGGGGATGAACTTTTTTATACGCAATATCTCCGCCGATTATGAACCAATTTTTTTTGGTCTCAGTGTACTGCCTACCTTCAGTGGTAACATCAAGGTAATAATTAGTTAACTAAAAAGCAAGAAATAAGTAAAATTTTATAAAAAAAATAAAACCGACTCCAAAAAACCTACACTAAAACGTAGAAAAATAATTACTAATTACCTACTTATTTATTAGGACGAATTATTAATATTTATGTAGGTATACCATGATTGATACTTTTGGAGTCGGTGCAGGCAAACTTTACATGTTTCATAATCTTGGCACCGACTCCAGAAGTATCAATCATGGTATACCTACATAAATATTAATAATTCGTCCTAATAAATAAGTAGGTAATTAGTAATTATTTTTCTACGTTTTAGTGTAGGTTTTTTGGAGTCGGTTTTATTTTTTTTATTCATATGCTCATATTGATTAATTCCTGCTGAAAATCAGTGTTGGGACATCCTATTAAGGTGTCCCAACTAAAACTGAGCGGGCGCCCTATTAACATGCATTCGTCTCTTTCTTTTAAATCTGTTGTATTGTATTGTATTGTATAATGTGTGTTAATAAAGTTATTTATTATTTATTTATTACACTGGTGTTGACCAACATGTTTTTTTTCCTTAAATTTTTTTTCTGTTATTGGGTATTTCTATTGCCCTGATTATGAAAAAAATACTGGGAGATCGCCAACAGCTTTACTTTTTAAAATATAGAGTTTTTTTATTTTGACAAAAAAATACGAAAAATTATACATTGTGCTAATAAAATTTCTATTGAACACTAGCAAATGATCTTTTATATGATTTCCTTGAATAGGCAAGTTTGAGTACGTATCGTTGCAAACTCCAGCAATGGTCTGCCATTCATATATGAGCACCACGCCCCTGATAACCTTCTTCCATTGTCAGAAAATTCCAATGAAAACTTTTATCCTGCTCCTCACTAAAATCACCCACATTTTGTGGAAATCGATGTTAATGCGAGTACATGAAGTGTATTTTTATGCCCATGTTGCACCCTAGCTCTTGCAAGTTGGATAGCATGCTCTCAACAATCTCTTTTTGCTTAGGAAATTACTTATAACCAAAAAAAATCATTTTAAGTTTAGGACTGGACTTCACTCATTGATTTCTTAAAATAACGATCATTCACCAGTTGCCTAATGTGAGTCCCATCAAAAATTACCAGCTTTTAAGTTTTCTGTGCTTATACCTGAAAAATTGCGTGAAAGAAAATTAAAACATTCTTCACTTTTGTCAAGCGCCTTCACAAACTGTTTCAAGATGCCGAGCTTCATATAAAGTGGTGGAAGTACGGTGATACGGTCTTGGCTAACTAAAGGCACGTTTATAAAATTGTTTGTATCAACTTTAGCTGAAGAGCTAAAAGTTGTGTGTGCGGGAAGCCGCACTGGTCAAATTTTTTGTAACCAATGATATTGTTTGTTACGACTATTCCAGAGACACATGGAACGGGAATTTTGTGTAGCCCCCTTATTGGCCTAAAATATGTTACCTATTCTCAGAACACAACTGACCCATTTGTGGTCTTGATTACTTAATTTCAAATATTTATATTAAACTATCGATGTTACGCAGTTTTCATCCAGTCCGATAGAGGTTTTCGATGTTTTTCAAATATTATATTTACCACAAACATAGCAGAAGCCACCTGGATTAAGCACACAACATCTTCATAATGAAGCAATATCGAAAACACCAACAAAATATTTTTTTTTGTCCAATTAAATCAAAAATCTAAGTAAAAATATTAAATGAGGGTAGATAGCTATAACTTAAAAACAAAAGCTGTTAGAGAAAAACTGTTGCCATATTTAAAAAATATGCGTCAATTTGAGATAGAAACAGAAAAAAAATCACAGGAAACAAACAATTTTATTTTTTTTGTTGACCAGTGTTATTATTAAGAATCCTCGTAGACTACATACTTTTTGTCGGCTGATGTCGTTTAAACAGGCTGTTAATCAGTAGAGATAAGTATGAAAGTAGGTACAGACATTACACCGATTTGGTATCGGGCGATTTATCATCTAAATATATGTAATGTAACTCAAAGGTGACTGACTGACTGACTGACATAGTGATCTATGAACGCACAGCCCAAACCACTAGACGGATTGGGCTGAAATTTGGCATGCAGGTAGATGTTATGTCGTATAGGCATCCGCTAAGAAACTATTTTACGAAACTCCACCTCTAAGGGGGTAAAACGGGATCCACGCGTACGTAGTCGCGGGCGGCCGCTAGTACATAATATTTATAAGCCGACCGACAAAACTATGGGCCGATAAGTCTGTAGTTAGCGGGGACTCTACCAGCCCGTTTAAACCATCGGCTATTCGATCACTGATTCCCAATTTAAACTTAACTGTTAAAGTATGTTATCCACAGATAATAACGAAGCCAACTTGAAGTTAATAAGGCTTATAAGTCAACTGGCCAGTGTCCAAATGCTGTAAGCGTCGATTGGCCGCGATGACGGAGCCCGAACTGGCTATGAACTCATCTCGGGCGCAGTTTTTGTTTGCTCGTTATTTATGCGCACATGCCTCTGCGATGATAGGGCTGGGTTTTATAAAAATTCGTTGTTAGAGATGATTTCTCTGTTAAAACCCCACGGTGTGCACTAAGCTTTATTGAGCGGTACACGCCTCTGCTTCGTTACAGAACAATTTATCAAAGCAAGCTGTTCAATCGAGGCAGATTCAAAAGGTGTAAACAACGTCGCCGGTGGCACTTTCGGGCTCCAACGAATGACCAGCCTCCGTATGGAGATAATGGTACTGTGAAAAGACGACTTATGCACGTTTTAACGTCGAAATTAATACAAAAATATGCCCACACCACGCGGTCACGTTCCGGTGAAATGAATTTGGGCGAATGTTATAGATTGGGAAGCGCTGGACGCAGGCCGCTACCAATCGATCTACATGGAAATGATTGGGGGAGGCCTATGTTCAGCAGTGGACGTCATATGGCTGAAATGATGATGATGATGATGATGATTGGAAGAAGCTCATGTCCTGAAAGGGACATACATACCTAATACTTACACTCCCTTTCCTAAACTTATCTACTCTATCATTCGTCCAACCGAAAGCACAATGGGCGCTAAGTAAGCAATTCGCAAGAAGACTTTCATAATAAATAGACTTATTATATTTTAGGTACTTAGGTATAATGGCTACTAGCAGTGAAAGACTTCAGCACCACTTCAGCATGTTATTCCACGAAGCAAAAGTATACAGACATTGCTGTCTGTAGCCATCGGCTCGTATATTCTCCAAGGTCCATATTATCTACGATTATCGAAAAATTATACTTTTGAGAAGATTTATAATGATGTAATCGCCTCTGTGGTCTAGTGGTAAGACCACCTGTTTCAGACGCAGAGGTCCCGGGTTCGATTCCCAGTGGGGGCAGATTTTTCTGTTCGGTTTGGTTGGTGGTAAGTCCGCCTGGCTAGCTACCACCATCTTACCTAAGTCTGACGCCATAACAACAATGTTAACAGCATTGTTGTGTTCCGGCAGTTAGAGGTAAGATAGCCAGTTCCTCAATGGTTGAGGATTCCGGGTGAAGCTCGCTTCCACCTTCGGCCTGATCATCACTTACCATCAGGTGAGATACAGGCCAAGAGCTTCCTCGTAGTGGATAAAAAAAATGCAGTTGGCGCATTGCGTCACTAACTGCCACTGCGAACGGATTTTCGACGTTTGATGGTCCAATCTGTAAAGCGATTTCGATGTAGCATCTCTTCCATCTCTGTCACTTTTGTTGGCTGTAAGACAAGTCGAATAGGCCCAAATAGCGTTGAATATAGATAGGTTCTGATGTTTTAATAATTTTGCTAAGCTTGCCTAGGTCCTACTTTAGTTTCGATCATTAGCTCTGTAGATCTTTAATTTAAAATAATGCTAGAGATGAAAAATGTCTCTTTATTTAACGAAAATTTAAGTAGGATACTGTTATCTCTCCGCTTTTTTGTTCTATTAGGCTTGGAGACGAACATTTGGCAAGTATTGGAAAATAAGCAGTGCAAGAAAACCCAGTCACCACTGTCTGCCGGGTCACCCGATCCATTTAGGTACCCAACTTCAATATGATATAAGTAAACAAACACTTGAACTACAGATTCATGAAATTAAACTCATGCATTTATGACAGTCCGACGTTTCCGAACGTGCTTAATGACGCGGCGTCGATTCACTCAATAGAGTGCAGTCGTCATTATGCTCGCATAATGTGCGCCCACAATGCATGTCAGAGTGGACGCTATCGGACGGGAAATGCTGTGAAAATGTATGGGAACCAGGAAAGAGTGTATAGTAAGTTAAACGGCACACAACACGGAGCGAGCCTTGCCTTAGTAGCTTATGATATTGTTGAATTGCTTTGGGTGAGTGAAGTACTAATAGTCCCCTAAACCCCTCGTGCTAAGCTAAATGATTTTTACGAACTGCTCCACACAATAGTCTAGCGACACGGTGGCATTCTTACTCGTGTTCCTCGGATCTCGATTCGACCAGTCCGATACCGACACCATTGAATTATTGTCCTTTATATTAGCACGTAGGGATGTAGGGTAGGTAATCATCTAAAACTTTTTTGCTTCTATTGATATTTCACTTATGGTTACGACTATACCATTACACCTGGGTACGTAAGCACGTGTTCAGATGTCGCGCTGCAGTCAGCTGAAAACATTGAATTTTCGGATAGATCCAGTTAATTCTGTAACGTATTACTGATACCGTTGGAAAGAGCTTGTGAAGCTCTTTCAGGATCAGTAACCAGTTTTTCGATATCGTGTGTAGTTTAGAAATAATCGAGTGAGATCACTTATCGTTTCCACCCTATATACTTAACATCCTATCAAATTACTTAGCTTTAGTTACTTTTTTAATTGGCCTGCAATGCAGAATGCAGAGTGCGATGCAGCTCGGGCGTGTGTGAGTGAGCGCTCTGCTACGATTTGGGCTTAAAGGTATTAGAGGCAGCAAACGGCGGCGCACCCCCGTATTATGGCGTTAACTAGGTTTAACTACAATTTTAGCTATCGCCAGCGTTGTTGCTATCCAAAATACCGCATGTGTATAGACGAAAGTAAAAATTAGCTTTAAGAAGATAATACCTAAGCGTTGTTGCTTTCTACATACATCGTGTGTATAGACGCAAGTAAAAATGAGCTTTAAGAAGAGAATACCTAAAGCAGGTTTATGGTAACATACACAAATATTTGCGCTACATAGATCTCATTTTCACTTACCATCAGATGAGATGAATTAAACGCAGATTTAGTTACCTGAAAACAAAAGAAAGTATTTTTAAAATCTAAACAGTAATTTTGCCTCGTATTATGAAATAACAATCAAAATCTTTGTTTGACTCTCAAATGTCACAGGCCTGAAATTACGTTTGAGATTTAATCGAGTTTTGAACGTCATTTCATGAAACGAAGCATTCAGTTAATGTAAAAATACATAAGCAAAACTGTTTTCTCTGACGAATGACCAAATGCAGGTCATATGGGTCAATTTCCCAAACACATTTTTTGAGCGGCGTAGCTGAAAATCATATGTTTTTTATGACATAGAACTTTGATTTTTTTTTACACGAAAATATACAGAGGTTCCATTTTGAGGACAACATTATTAATGAGTATTTTCTTTTACAAATTCGACAAAAAATAATTGAACTAAGCGTTTCTAATTTTGGTGCAGTGTCCACATCCTTAATTTCTTACAATATGTATTTTTTTAGCTGAAGATCAAAACAGAACTTAGGGAAAAAGTATATTTTTGGATTATACAATCTATCTATTATCTAAGATTACCAAATTAAGCAAGTTTCCCAAATAACTGTGATTAAGTCACGTCCTTAAGTTTTGTCCGCGAAAAATTTATGATTTTGGTGTCAATAATGAAATAGCTCGTCAATTTCTTTAAAGATCAAACAGGATTTAAACACTCCCATCATTCGTTAGGTTTAGTACCGCCCCCGCGAGCAGTGACGGCAGACGGGTGCAAGACCTCTGCGTCTTCCCGCCAAAAACGTAAATGTGTTGTTTTTTTTTAAACGGACAACAATTCTGCAATTTTGGTGTCTTTTTGTATAAGATTTCTAAGCTATTCTTTTTAGTTGAATTCCTCGTATAATGTAAAGGAACTGTTTTCATACCATGTGTTAAAATGTTATTGTTATATTTAAAACAGATTTCATATAATTTAGCTTTTTCAACGAGAATCTAATTTTGGTGAGTCAATTTTGGTGTTTTTGGTGGTGCACCAAAGCATTTTTAACCGACTTAACTCCGTCAATTGTGAACCGATTTTCAAAATTCTTTTTTTGTTCTATAGGGTACACTTATGTGGTGGTCCCATTGTCATCAAGTCAGGATCTGATAATGGGATCCTAGGGAAATCGAGAGTAAACCTCAAATTTTGTAGGAATGCAATACGTTTTCTAAAGTTATTCAAGTAGTCATCATCTAATGTTGATGAGGTGATGATGGAAGGTAAAACTCCTTAACGCTTAGGAGTTGGAGGATAATTCTTTAAATATTTTAGGTAGGTATGTACATACAGTTGTATTATTTCAGGTATTTAAGATGAGCTGATGATGAAAGGTCAAACAACATAAGATAGGAGTTAGATGATACTCAATACTCATTTGTTGATACATACATTGACACATGATACATTGATACTTTTTAGTTGCCGATATTTAAAGTAGGGAGCCTGTATTTTGCTAGGAAGATTATTTACACTTGGATTGTGACTAAGACTATAATTTTCCATTACAAAATGGAAAATTAAAGTCTTAATCACATTAAACATAGGTACTGTCCCTCTTCAGTGACAATAACAAGGACTAATCAACTAAAAAGCATGAAAAAAAATAATTTTAACAAAAAAATTAAAACCGACGCCAACAATCACTTAAAAGTAGAAAATAAGTACGTCGTTATTTATTTATTAGGACAATATACCATGATTAATATTTTTGGAGTCGGTGCTGGTAAATTTAAAACCATTTCTTGAGCTTGGCACTAAGATATGACCGACTGACAGCATATTTTCTAATTTTGGTGCTTTAATATAAATTTTGGTGTTCTCTTAATTTTGGTGTAAGGAAAATCTAAAAAACTACTGGACAAAATTTAATGTCTTAATCATTTTAGAAACAGTATAGGTTTCCAATAAATTTGATCTATAATTAAAGAATAAAAATACACAAATAACAATTTCCACCAAAATTAGGCAAAAATATGCACTTGTTGAAATTCACCCATATGTCAAAATTCCTCAACATCCCATCGAATTGGACTGTTTGGAAACACGGAAGTGTCCACCGATTAATTAGCAGCGTTTTCAGTTGAGACGAGCTGATGGAAACAAACGAGCCGGGCTTAATTACAACAACACCGCCCCTACTACGGGTCCTTGCCCTGCTATGGTACTTGCGCGGATTTGTAAGGTGGGTTCGCGAATGGGGAGCAAGTTTCGGGAAACGTAGAATAACGACCACGAGCACGAGATATACCTAGATATAAATAAAGAAGTACATTATAATTAATGGCATCGGAGTTTTATTTGAGTATCTCTACAGATCGACGAATTCAAGAAGATGGCTAGCTGGCTAAAAGAAAAAAGCCGTGACCCTGTTTTATGGCCAGCCTCATGGGTTGAATCAACATCAAATGGTAATGATTTGGTCGATCACTAACATTACACAAAGATATGCGAACGATACATTTTTTGGCTTTTCAGTAAAAGCTACAAATTAAAATTTTCACCTCCAACACATAATAAGTAATAGTACCAAGGTACCTCCAATGACGTCAGAATACCTATAGTGATCCCTGTTAGGGGTAATGCAATAACAGGCGTCGAGGAAACCCGAAACGCTACGGGATTCGTGATTAAAAACAAAAATATAAATACACACATTTTAAAGCAGTGGCGCCCAATAAAAAACCCGCGTGGCGCGTTGCGAATTTTCCAATGTGAAAATGTATCCATTATCCAGTTCCAGTGGAAATAAACTTTTAAAATTTCGTTATTGCAAAATGTATGTGTAACTAGAATACGTACAGCGCCATAGAAACTCATCATCATCATTTCAGCCATAGGACGTCTACTGCTGAACATAGGCCTCCCCCAATGCTTTCCATGTTGATCGATTGGTCGATAAATAGAAACTAAATAGTCTCAACCAGCAATAAAAAAAAATACTTAGCCTGCGCATACTTAGGTATTGGATTCTTTGCTATTCTTAGGTCTTCTTTACAAGATCGCTAAAGCCTTGATGTGGAAGAACAAATTTTAATATCAAATAAATATTCAACTTATCCTGATGTTGGTTTTCAGGGAAACTTAGATTCAATTTTACGATAAGGGCTCCTGCAAACGACGCCGTCACCGCGCCGCCGCCGCGCCGCCGCCGCGCCGTCGTCGCGCCGCTACACTGTTTATACGCGCCACGTGAACACCGCTGCCACGCCGCCGCCGCGCCGCCGCCGCGCCGCGGGCGAAATTATGCTTTGATGGCGCGACAGCGGCAACGCTAAAGCTTTTATCATAGTAGCATAATAGCATTATCCTATACACGCTTAAAGTTTTCATAAGTAAAGTTTCAGAAATCAAATTAAGGGAATCTAAATACTTACGTTTAAAGTTATTATTACTTACGCAAAAAAGCTGTGTCTAATTTCGTCTCTCGTTATCTTGTGCTCTTATAAATGTACAGGCAACAGCACATCAACGGCAAAGAATTTACTACAAAATTCACTCTTATTGGGCTAGTAATAAGGGTTGTCTCAATGTTGTTAGGTGTGATGTGTTGGTGTATAATATGGACGGTAACGGCGGGCAAGTGAACCCACACACTCTTGGATTTTTATGAGGAGGCTTACACTTATTCGCGGAGGGATACGCGGGCGCTCCTCCCCCTCTCCTATATTATTACGTTTGAATGTATTATCAGCCTCATAGTGGTTAACGAATCGACTAAGTAGGTATATTGTGAAATAAAGATGCGGGTTCAAATCCTTCTGTAGACAAATGTAGAGTGCACGCGAGTATGAGGCACTAGCATCACTTTTACCTGGAGTAGAGATGTAAATTTACTGAATCTGACCGGTCACGATGGTCAAATACCATAAATGACCGGTCAAATTCAATCAATTTGACTCAATATTACTGTACTACCACCGAATAATTTATTTATTTAGGTACCCAATTTATATGCAATTTTAAATGAAGGAACGATATTTTCTAGAATTAGACGTCATCAAAGTTGACGTGCGCGGCGATGCGACATTGTCATTCACCTATAATGCACGTGAGCGGGTTACGAACGGGTGCGAGGCAATTGCGTAGGGAAAGAAAGAGAGCACATAAATCATTACTAACCACTTTTATATTTTAATTAAGATGTTGTAGACAAAAGTCTACACAAAATCTAAGAAAAAACTTAAAAAAGTACTTAACTATATTACTTGACCGAAATTGAAATAACTGAAATCAAATTGACCGAAATTGTCCGTTTTTGACAGTTTATGACTTGTTTTGACCGTTTTTGACCAATTTGACCGTAAATGACGGTCAGTCAAATTTAGCCGCTTTAGTCATTTTCAACACTAACTTGGAGTCGCCAGCAGTTCTTTTGGAGTTTGTAATGAATGTTAATGACAATGATCTAGTTACGTTAAAAACGCATTTCTTGTATTCATTTTGATTCAGCAACAATAAGTTTGTAAGTTTATTAAAATGTAGGTTCTGATAGACAGATAAACAGCGATAGCATAAAATAATAAAAGGGGTTCCGTTAACCGAGAACTCTAAAAAGACTTATCGAACTTCTTCAGTCAAGTAGATTAGTAGATCAAGTTTCTCTGCCCTTATGGAAAGATTTTAGCCACTCAGTGCAGACTAAGTCACATCTAACGAAATTTTTTCCATCGAAAATAATAGTCAAAGCACTGTCGTTTTCTAGAAAAACAAAAGTGTTAATAAGTCAATGAACGTCCTCCAACATACGTGCCCCACTGCCAATCATCACACTTAATATGCTACTCATGTAAGAGCTATTGTTTCGTTATCTTTAACGCCTGTTTGATCATTTTAACACTGATTTAGTGATACCACTACTACAGTGATACACTACACTAGCAGGGACCTATGTGAATTGATGTTTTTTTTGTTTTAACGCTTTGACCGAATGTTCGTTTGCTATGGTCATCAAAATTATTTATTGAATTATGTATGCAGGTTGCATGACCTTGCGCTCGAATATAACAAAGGTGAATGGCAGTAAGTTTGGCATCAAAATGTATAATAAACCGCCAAAAAATTACGTTATGACCGTACCGACGACGACATGGGTAAAGGGGTTTCTTTTACCGTTGTTTTATCAAAAACTTATTGTGTTCTTCCTGTGGAGAGTAATGATGATGAAAGCGAGTTCTGCATTTAACTACCTACCTGTTATGCTAGTAATATCTCAAATACATATTATTAAAAAAAACGAATGTAGTTGGTAAGCATATTATGTGTGTTCACCATAGTCCACCCACAATAGAAGCGGTTGACAGAGACCAAACTTATGTCTTTTCGAAAGTTATGAATTTATTCATAAAAAACCTTCTGTGTCCAAACTCTTCTGTGGTCCAGCCAACGTGACGCATCCAATGCACCACTGCATAGATACTCCAAATTAGTTCTGCTTCGTAAAAACGTCGGACCATATCAAAACATTGACCCAATTCTTAAAAATATTATTGCTATTATTATTATTAATAATTTATGTTTGAGCTCGTTGTTATTTAATGCGAGTTAAATTAATAAACGCGAATCATCATTTAATTTTAACTTGGTGAGTGAGTAAATGGAATTGCAAATAAAAACATTTCAGTCTAATAAATACATATTACTCTGGTAGGTACTTAAAGTACATTTAAAGCATACAAATTAATCAACTCTACTTTGGGCCATATACCTACTTGACTGCTAGTCAATAGTATTTAGTGGGCTAGGATTATGTTTAACACAAATACATCTAATAATATCATTGTATCATTTAAAAAAAAATCTCAAACGTTTAATCTATACTAGTTATAAAGCTGAAGACGATTTAAAAAAATGTGTTGGATAACCCATTTATAGAGGAAGTTAAAGGCTTTATAACACCACCCTACAGCCAATAGCAGTAAAGAAAAATGCTGCAAAAACGGAAAATATTATTCAAACTATTTTCATGCGTAGGTACGAAGTCGCGGACATAGCCAGTGCTGCAAGTACTCTATGTTAAAGGTACTGTGCGTGTTTGGAATAATAAAACTGCATAAATAAGTAGTGCATTAAGTAAGTCCCTTTGAGGTAGATCTAACTTGCCAGTTTATCGGATTTTCTAGAGAAATCATAAGCTGTACCTCTAGCACGAAAAACTTTCGACTTCGAATCGTTTGCGTATTCGAATCACCATCAAAAGATTTAGTACGAAAACTAAAACAGCGCCCTTGTGAACGAACGTGTCGTAAAGTGAACTTAGTATGAGAAATGGTTGCACGAAACTTATTTTTATTTATCATTTAATTCAAAGGTTGAGTATCGAATTTCGTCGAACACGCAAACGATTCGAAGACGAAAGTTGTTCATGCTAGAGGCACTGTATTGACTCAAGTGTAAAGTGATAGAGCTGCGTCCTATCACTTATCTAAGTGTATTGGTAGAGCGAGAAACAGCGGGAGGTTTATCTCTTAATCTAGATGATTTATGGCAGGAATGTTTTATTTATTTGTTATTATAGCAATTCATTAAGTTTTCTGATTTTAATCTCAGTACCAAGTTTCATACTGGATTTCATCTTTATTATATTATTTATTTATAATTATAATGTAGTTTGAAAGTTTAGGAAATAGAACCTACATATTATTTTAAATACAGATTTTTGTATTTTTTTTATTACTGGGTACTGAATTGAGTTGACTCTAAGCTACATCGTCGTACGTATTTTTTGGGGTAAGCTAACGCCATCTAGTGTTGAGAGGTCAAACTGCTGGTGAAGCCCGCCACCTATCGGAGAGTAGTAGCAAAACTATAAGTGAGGTAGCTACGAGATGGCGCTCTTAGTATCATGAATAGTTTTAATTACCTTTATACTTTTGGATTTTCAGTATTTTTCAGGATATTAAATCACTAGTTAGAAAAAAGTATAGGTACTAACATAAAAAATATACCTACATCAATCAATACCATTTAGAAACGTACGTAACAAGGCCAATGATTTAATGAGGGTTTTCGCGAATAAAAAATCCGCCAGATGGCAATACGTAGACGCGAGGTCCAAATGCTGCATGATTGGTTATTTTTGACATGAAATTGACAGATATGTCAAAATCCACCAATTACGCAGCAGTCAGACCCCACATTCACGTCCCGCCATCTAGCGGATCTTTCATTCGCGAAAACCCTCATTGATATTGTTTAAATTATTTTTTTAAGCAATACGTAATAACTACATGGATATTGTTTTTAAACAATTTTCCTGGAAAATCTCTCACGGAAAGAAAAATATTACATCATGGACCAATTATGTTGGTGTTTTGAAGGAATGCTAACATACTTTTTTGTTGACATTGATGGCGTAAGTGCTAAAATGCTTTGATAAAGAATGTGCGCGGTGCTGATGTCTGATGTGCCTCTGATTGATGTGTTTAAAATCGACGCCGATTCGCCACTTTAGACTGTCAGACAATAATAAACAGACACATTCTTTTGGAGATGCATTTTTATAACTGTTATGTGTATGCTCTACACACATACCTATAGAGTAGTTTACTTAAGACTAGGCGCAGACCACCGATTTTCAGTTGGGCGATAGTTGTGCCCGATTTTAAATTTTATGAAAAATCGGCCAAATCAAATCGGCCAAATCAAATCGGTGTACTGTGCGCACTTCCCATACTGATCAACTGACCGACGAAAAATCGATGGTCTGCGCCTAGGCTAAGTGCTAGACTAGATTTAGATTTTCAGACTACCATACCATCAAGCCATGTGTTTCGGCAGTTGAAGGTAAGACAAACACACACACACACACAACCTGCATGCAAGCCTTTGTTTCTTTTTTGCCCCTTTGACTGTTTTTTACGAGATTGTAATAGTATATAGAATCCATTATTGGCTGTAAGAACAAAAATGCCTGTTTGTATTATTATTATAAAGAGCTGTGGTTTTCTGAATAAAGAAAAATAAATAAAATAAACTTCCTCTGCGGTTCGATCTTCGGGCTGTAGGTAGGCCTAGGATGCACGCCGCGATAAGCTTTGTTAAAATCATAGATAAAATTATATCCTGGCCCAGCTGATCATTACTTTTCATCAGCTGAGTTGCAAGCCAAGGACTCCTCAATAAATTATTCTGCTACAGCCGAAATAGTACAAATTCAATTTGAATGTACACGACGGGTACCTACTGAAACGTCATGTACTCAAAATATTATTATGTGTAAATGTAGATTTTTAAGTGGAAAGTAGATATTTAATTTATCAATAAAAAATAAATGTATTACTTAGGTACGTATTACCAGAAATTTGCATATCGGGGATATAATCATAAAGATATGTAGATATTATGTAGTATGTAGGTAAAATTACAAGCTACGTCACCACACTATCGAATTACCACGTGGATTCATCAATCGGGGATTTTTTCAAGAACAAAAGTTTTTTGGGTAATCCCATGATTCAAGATGAAATAGGTCTAGACTAGAGCATAACTCAGTCAGTGCCTGAGGTATGGGAGCGGCACGGGAGGGTGTTTGTGTAGACGTCAAACGTCAGAGAGACTTCAGACGTGCTTCAGATTGTATTGTATTGACTTATATTATAATTTGATATTTTAATATTAATTCGATACCATAAAATATTTGTATGCCAGTAATGGTAAATGTGTTTGTGCTTTTTTTCCATATTAATTGTCATCATTTTTACCCACATTTTTACAAATAAAGTGATTTGATTTGATTTGATTTGATATGATATGATTTGATTTGATATGATATGATATGATATGATTTGATTTGATTTGATTTGATTTGATTTGATTTGATTTGATTTGATTTGATTTGATTTGATTTGATTTGATTTGATTTGATTTGATTTGATTTGATTTGATTTGATTTGATTTGATTTGATTTGATTTGTATGCTCCGTCATAATATTATGTCAATGCCAACCCTTCTGTGCCGCTACCAATTCCATACCTCACGCACTGACTCAATGAGGGCTATCGTTTTAGCGCTCACCAGTTGGCGCCACTGTAGAGTAAGGTCCTGTCACTTGCTAGTAGCGAAGACAGTGGCGCCAACTGGTGAGCGCGAAAGTGGTAGGAGGACTATCGCATTTGCACTCATCAAGATGGCGCCACTGTAGAGTAAGGTCCTGTCAATCGCCAGGGGTGCCAACTGTTAAGTATAAAAACGATAGCCCTCATTCCATACCTCACGCACTGACTCAATGAGGGCTATCGTTTTAGCGCTCACCAGTTGGCGCCACTGTAGAGCAAGGTCCTGTCACTTGCTAGTAGCGAAGACAGTGGCGCCAACTGGTGAGCGCAAAAGTGGTAGGAGGACTATCGCATTTGCACTCATCAAGATGGCGCCACTGTAGAGTAAGGTCCTGTCAATCGCCAGGGGTGCCAACTGTTGAGTATAAAAACGATAGCCCTCATTGAGCGCTACACCTATACTATGTTATGCATACTCGAACATTATTAAGTGTGAGCATGCGTGTTATTGTTTACTTTAGTCATCTTTATTTGAGTCAATGTGTCATCGCTTAATAACGGGACTCTCTCAATTAGGACTTGATTGAGGTCAAGAACTCTTCATTCATAAACCTTCCTCAATCAACTACTGAAAAAGGGTGTGGAAGATTTCGATTCGAGTATCAAGGGCGCACATGAACCAGTGTGAAAAAGATGAAAATATTTTCAAATATCGTCATATGAGCGCAGCTGATATTAGAAACCGGAATACCACTCGGGGGATCAACATGGAAAATAGTTTTAAAATGGTAAGTGTTATGCTAGAGGAGTAAATAAATGCTCGGCGATCGAACTAGCGTACTTTCCAATTAATCCAGTTTCTAAACCGTATACAAAAAAAAACTTAATTGATCGATTAACGCGCGTCGACGCTACAGAGCTTCTGAAAAAAAGGTGTGCACGGACCCTAGGACTAGTTGGCGCAGTATAAAATATCCAGAGTGATAAACACTCTAAGGCTGGATTGCACCATCTTACTTTAACTTTGACAAATGTCAAAAATCTGTCAAATTCCATACAAAAAGCGCCGGTTATCGCCATAGTTACGTTCAAAGTTACCTAGGTGGTGCAACTCAGCCTAAGATACAGCTTTAAAAAATCACTATTATTCTGATGCATCATTAAAACAATATCCTCCAGCCAATCCATCAAACGAGCCGCACAACTAATTGCAATGCACCCGCCACGTCTTCCTCAGCTAACGAGCTATCAGATGCTGATGCGAAGCTGTTGAATATTGACGGCGCTGCGTGTGGGCAAGTCACTGATGACTCTGTATTTGGTGCGATGACTGCGCGCTCTGTGATAGGCATTTTATATTGCGCGGACTAAAACGGCTAATTAGCCATATTAGCCGTATAACTTAAAATAAAAAATAAAAACTTAAAATCCTACTATCCTACTAACATTATAAATGCGAAAGTTTGGATGTGTGGATGTTTGTTACTCTTTCACGCAAAAATTACTGAACGGATTTTGATGAAACTTTACAATATTATTGTTTATAACCTAAAATAACATATAGACTATAATTTATGACAATCTGTGATTGTGACAAACTAAATTTCACGCGGGTGAAGCCACGGGCAAAAGCTAGTATTTAAAATTGCTGTTTAGGTATTATTTCGTTTTTATTTATAAAATAAGTGACAAATAAAAAAAAGTTATGTAGACGCCTGGCGTCTGAAGTGGGCGGGGCACATAGCTCGTAGAGACGATGGCCGTTGGGGCAGAAAAGTTTCGACTCGAGTGGCGATAACGGGCTGGAAGACGTAGCGTGGGCAGGCCTCCTACTAGGTGGACCGACGATCTGGTGAAAGTCACGTGAAGAGCCTGGATGCGGGCAGCGCAGGACCGTTCATTGTGATAAAACTTGGAGGAGGCCTTTGTCCAGCTGTGGACGTCATTTGGCTGAAACGAACGAAATAACAAACGACACGTCTGGCCTACTGGTATACGTACCAGAATGCTAAGTCAGTCGCGGGGCTTGCCTACATTACGTAACTTTCGTATCAAAAAATGTATGTTTGTCAAAATAAATAAGTACCTAACCAATTTTATCTCCGCTATCTGGCATTTAACCTACCCATAACACAATAAAGTCTATACTCATGTACCTACTCAAAGCACAAGCTTTGCTCAAATTGCTGGATATTCTATGATCAAGTAGGATGGGCCGGGAGTCTGGGCGGGCTGGGAGACGCCTCCGACACAAAGGATGATGGGCACAAATGTATGGAAAGTGGTACCCGCTCCAATAGCCATAACCAATATATATTTTAAAAGGCCTTTAGATGTAGGTAAATGTCTGTTAGGGGGCCAGATCTAATTCACGTTTTGAAAGCAGTAATTCCACTAAGTATTATAATGAAAGTATAACACAATCATCCATGTATACGAGTATGTATTATGACTACAATCTATTAATATAACTAAAAGAAGCATTGAAAAGGAAAGGATTATACCTACGATGAACTACCCAAGCTATTAGACCTTTATTCGCTTTCATCATCATCATCGTGATCATTTTAGCCATAGGACGTCCAGTTGAACATAGGCCTCCCCCAATGATTTCCACAAAATGGTCGGTTGGTGGCGGCCTGCATCCAGCGCCTTCCCGCTACCTTTGTGAGGTCGTACTCGTCGGTCCATCTTGTGGGTGGACTTGTTGGGTCTTGTGGGTTTATACGCTTTAGCAATCCATAATAAAACCCTTAAGAAGTAATAAAACTTTAACCCCTTTATTAATAAAAGTTACACCCTAGTTGAACTCTGGCTTAAATTGTCATTTGGTATGGAAATGTCATTTTAATCCAAGGTTCTTCCTAGGTGTAACTTTTTATTAATAAGGGGGTAGTACTTCTTTATATAAAAATATTTATTTCACAATCATCCCCATCAATAATTATAGAGTTAAGGAAGGATGCTGGAACAGTGAACCCTTCCTGACTCGCATTTATAACCTAAGTACCATACGATGGACACGTATGATACTTCTTCTTTTTCTTCCTCGGTCTCTTCCTCCCTCACTGATGAGGATCGCGACCACAGATAGTGTTCCTCCACAGACTGCGGTCATAAGCTGTGTGGACCGCACGATGCAAACTCCCGCCCACCGTCTTCCTCACCGCGTCCGACCATCTCGTCGGTGCCCTGCCCCGAGTGCGTCCCCCTTCATACTGTATGATACTTAGGTTACACAAAAAGTATCTTTATCTTCGAACGCAACCAGATCTGAGGCTGGTGGCCATAGTAAATGTTGTTCGTCTTGGTAAGACCTTTCAAATGACACTACAAACATTACTATTGGAGCCGGGTACCATTCTGCAAAAAAATATGTATATCTTCGTACACAACCAGATCTGAGGCTGGTGGTCATAGTAAAAGTTGTTCATCTTGGTAAGACCTTTCAAACGATACTAGACTCATATCTATTGGAGCCGGGTACCATTTTGCCCATTGTCCTTTATTATCCGGATTATGTGCCTCTTGGTTAGCTTTCGTTTATTTGCAACGACTGGAGCACAAACAATATATAAAAAATTTGAACTTTATTTACAAAACGTTTGCTTGAATTTTCAATATGATATTCTTTTGTTTTTGTATTATACTCGTAGGTACTTACTTAACGCACTTTATCATAAATGCATCACGAAGTGGGTATTGTACTGGTATCAAAAAGATAAAAGCTAGGAGTTTTGAGATGAGAGCTTAATAAGTTCGCAGTATTGACGAGTTTACAGGTTGAATGAACTTGACAAATAGGATACAGAGAAAACACATTTTGATGCTTCATGTGAAAGTGTCTTAACCAGTATGTCGTAAATCAAATTAGAATTAAATTCAAGATTATGTGGCTAATCCATCCTTTCTGAAATTAGAGATTTGCAAATTCATATTTGGTAAACCAGTTCCTATGGATTACATTACGCACGATAAACTCTTTATGTGACAGATATAAATTAGGAAAACTAGTTAATAAATTGAGTACCTATAAAGTAAGGTGTTGTTATTATTTCAAAATCTACTTAGACCTAATAAACATGCAAATGTTTAAAAGTCTAATGATCAATTAGACGAAACTACATTATAAAACACCTGTATATTTATAATAGACTAGCGGCCGCCCGCGACTTCGTACGCGTGGATCCCGTTTTACCCCCTTAGGGGTGGAGTTTCGTAAAATCCTAAGCCTACGTCATAACATCTACCTACATGCCAAATTTCAGCCCGAGCCGTCTAGTGGTTTGGACTGTGCGTTGATAGATCACTATGCCAGTCAGTTATGTATTTAGATAGAGTTTGAGATTACCTACTGTAGACTCTATAATCTATATAATTGTTATATGTAAATTCCTTTTATTCGGGAAATCTCCGACTGGTTAAAACAATTTTCTACTAATTACTTAGGTATAGGTACTCCTTTTATTTTTAATACCCAAGCTAGAGCTAATCCTAAGTATAAATATCCACAATCATCGTTCAAAGTACACACTATACAGCCACTGTTTCACAATATGTGACGTTAATCCTTCCTCGTACAGGCGCCTCCCGATAGCGCGTGAAATCAGATATTAGTGGGACTCTCGTTATCTATGGCGATAACAGTTACGTAGGCGAATACCGTGGCACATTCCAAGCTACATCAGCTGGCTCTACGCAAATAAGTCAGACAAAGACCTACTTGGTAGACACAAAAATATTGTCAATTGTCTTTCTCTACATCCAGAAGTTATTTTTTAATGAAAGGAAAATAGCCAGGAAATAAGGCTGAAAATTCAATGAAGGAATATGCCTTTACTTTCGATGTGACTGCCATAGCTCATAAAAATACGACGATACGTGACGTCCACGTTTTTTAAAGTTAACTGACGTTACCATTGTATAATAAAAAAAAATATGTAAAAAAATTAAATGTATGTAAACTTTTTCTATTTTTCTTATTACAATAGTAAGTTGGAGGTAAGAACCTCAAGCAATCTCGATACATTTGAAAGTAGTCCATAGTAAGCGGAAAAATTTGTTTCCGGATATTTTTTTACGTTGAAAATTCTATACTCAAACTCCCCGATTTTCATTTTACTTTTGATACGCATCACTAAATTTCATAAATTGCTCTCTCTCTCTCTTACATACCTAAAATATTTCTTTTGAAAAATACTGTGTACGAGTAGGTATATCAGAACATAAGATACGCATAGGTATTCTTAGTTAAGTTGAATGCAAAATATGGCGACCTGAATGCTTATACTCTGACGTCATGGCTATGAATAAATTAAATTATATTCTTGTGCAGACATCACGAGCAGTCCTTGAAGGGTCGATCTGGATTGCGTATTCAAATGGGAATATCATTTTCATATCACAATAGTAAACATCCGGACGGATGTATTCATGGTCTACCCGCAATCCGCATACATTTTCATGACCATGTTTACTTGTACTATAATTCTTATGGGTATACGCATTGATACACTATCTACGTGGGTCTAGTGTGGTATTTCGCAATGATTTTGGATATTAGATTCTACGAAATTATGTCAGTGACTTATAAAATTCAAAATTTTATAAGGACAGTACTGTAATACTTGTCATGTATGTATGTATTATGAACAACTAGCTACATTAGATACCTACCTATTCATTTATTCATTATTTCTTCGAATGGCAAAAAAATGCTTGAAATGCAAAATATTTAGAATGTTTGATGTTTAAAGTCCACGAACTCCGTAAAACCGTATGAGCATGATCGACATTAGTCGCCTGATGAAAATGTAGAGTCCACGAAAACCTAAACCAAGGAAGTTAAAAGTTATTACAATAGGTACTATGATATCACAGTCCTACCATAGACCTAGCAATGAAGCCATTGCTGAAGTGAAAACAATTTCACGGTTTCGGCTCGCACCTCGCAGGCAAGGCAGTGTGAATCCGTATTCCGTGGGGGGCAGTCGCGTCGTTCATTCCGCGACCGCGCGCGCCGGCGAAACTTTTATCAATTAAAACTATCGCAAAACTACACCAAAACATTCCAAAGCATATTTAACTGTGGTACTGACTAGTGTGTTTTGTGCCAGTGTGCGGTTGCCGGCCACGTGATTTCAGGTAAATATGCCATTCGCGATTTATCACGGCAGAAGTTGGAATATCACGAATTTGTGGATCTCGAAAGCTCTTTAGTTTGTTGATATGTTTATACCGTTACTAGATTTGAATAAACATCAATTAAAGTATGGATTAAGTTTCAAACAGGAAAGCTTTGGTATGTTGTTGTTAAAGTGACAGGACATAAATGGTTTGGTTTGGTGGTATTCTGTGTATGTAAATAAAATAAAACATAATCTTTTTATTTTAATCAAATTAGCAATTTAAATTGAAGGATCAAAATATTTATGGGATTAAAGGCAAGAGATTCTCTCGTTTGCGGTTTTTTATTGCTTAGATTTGTATATTTTATGAGAAGTAAAGTTTGACAATAAACCAGAGATTAGTTAAATAAAACGTAGCAGATTCAAGTCATAGAGTTCTTTTTGGTGTGAATTTCGACCACTACTTAGTACGTACCTAATTTAGAAATTCTCAAAATTGAAGAGGTATAGGTTACCCACTAGAAAAACACTGCATTATCCAGTTTAATTAATGTCGGGACTGCAGGATTTTCGCCACAAACCAGAAGTGTCAATAATGTTGGAATCAGTTTTCGAAAGAAGCCCAAACCATCGATTTATTTACTCACCTCTGGTTAGGGGAGACCAACCTTCTCTTGCTCTCCACCAGCCACGGATACCCGAGACAGAAACTCGTTCCATATTGGACACCGAATATCATAAGTACTCCATCTAATCTGGATCAGGAACAGATCGGTGAAAGGTCCTTCTCAGTATCCGAGAGACCGAGAGCACTTCTTCACTGACCGTGGCCAAGCTAAGGTTTAAAAGATATACTAGGACACTCTCTACTTTAATATAAATATCGACATATAATTTCCCAAAAAAAATGCTTAGTAATTTAATTAGCATAATCGGCAGACAAGGTTGGCATGTAGTCAGCTAAAGTTTCATTTCGGGAGTTCTTTAAAAGGTTATAAAGTTAGTTAAGCCATTAATAATGCCATTGAGCAGTTTAACTGCAAATTTTCCCATTAATATGAAATTAATTAGCATAAATGTTTTTTAATAAATGTATAAATAGCGGAAATGTTATTTAAAAACTAATCAGCATTGAAAATCTTTTAATAACCTTTTAAAATGGTATAGAAGTTAGTAACATACAATACAACTCATACGCAGAATTTTTGCGTATAGTGCACATTAGGCCTTAACATGTGTTGTACAACAACACATCAAATTGCTTACTAATAATTACTATTATTGTTATATGTTACACCTACACATATTTTGATAACATTGTTATCAGCTGTGAAGCAATAAGATCGTGAGGCAATCATAATAAAACTTATCAAAGTGATACCTGAAAACATGAGAGATTTTGTCAAACATTTGGGGAGATATTGGCGTTGCTATGCCAAATTACGTCCAACATTCGGATATTCGAATACCATCCCTTCGGGGAAGTCGTTTTATTTTTCTCGAGCGTAAATCACGGAGGCATGGCGTTTTATTTGGATTCCTATTGGATACTGGGAATCGCGACGTCTCTCCGCTGATAGCGATAAGTCATTTCGGCTGTAAACCCCTTCGAGATTAAAACTTCTGATGAGAAAAGCAATAAGTTTTATGCAAACATATTCAGCTGGGTTGCACCATCTCATACATTTAACAAACGTCAAAAATGTGTCAAACCCCATACAAAAAACACCGGTTATCGTTATAGTCACGGTTAAAGTTAGGTGGTGCATCTCAGCCTTAGAAAATGATTTTTATGAATCGCGTGATTCTGGGTATACTCGTAAATGACAGAAAACGCGTTTTTTTTATAATAATAATTGTTGTAGCTGCATGCACCTGAAAATTAAAAACACAACAATCTACTTTCACTGGCGTTGTTATCATAAATTGTATAAAATCAAAATCAAAATCAAAAATATTTATTCAGTTTAGACCACAAGTGGCACTTATGAACGTCAATAGAAAATAATAAAAAAAGAAAAGGTAGCCCTTATGGGGCACTTTACATGTCTCCTTATCTTTTGGGCCCTACCAGCGCTTCGAGACAAACATATGGCAAGTGCTGAGAAGAAACGCCGGAACAAACTCAGTCACCACTTATTGCCAGGAATTATCTAACGGTAAGAATAGTCAAATTTAAGTACATCAAATATGTGCAGACTGAACTGACCACGCATCCTTGTCATCAATATAGTCTCGAACCTTGTAGTACCCTTTGGACATAAGGGTATTTTTTATATGTATCTTAAATTTGTCTATTGGCAATTCAACAAGGTTGTGTGGTATTTTGTTAAATATGGTAATACATTTCCCCAAGAATGAATTACCTATCTTATGCAACCTAAATGATGGAACAGCAAGTTTATTTTTATGTCTCGTGTTAAATGAGTGGACGTCACTTTTCTTAGTAAATAAATGTATATGTTTACGGACATACATAATGTTATCAAATATGTATTGCGAAGCCACAGTCAATATATTGATTTCTTTAAAAACTTCTCTAAGCGAGTCACGTGGTTTAAGACCGTATATTGCCCGGACAGCTCTTTTCTGTAAAATGAAAATTGATTCTATGTCTGCTGCTGAGCCCCACAGTAAAAGACCATAAGACATAATACTATGAAAATAACTAAAATATACAAGCCTTGCTGTTTCAACATCAGTCAAGTTTCTGATCTTTCTCACCGCAAAGGCAGCTGAACTAAGTCTTCCCGCCAAGGCAGCAATATGGGGGCCCCATTGTAATTTACAGTCTAGGGTAATACCTAGAAAGACAGTAGAGTTTATCAGTTCAATGCGTTCATTATTTACTGTAATATTAGTATTAACTTGTTTGACATTAGGCATAGTGAATTTTAAACATTTAGTTTTTTTTGCGTTTAATAGCAAATTATTAGTTGTAAACCAGTCTAATACTTTGGAAAGAGCATTATTCACGTCGTCAAATACTTCCTGACGCCTGTCAGTTTTAAAAATTAAAGAAGTGTCATCAGCAAATAATACTATCTCACAAAGGTCCTTTGAATAAAAAGGTAGATCATTTATATAAATCAGAAAGAGCAATGGTCCCAGTATTGAGCCTTGGGGCACTCCCATTTTTAGGGGGGCGCCCGAAGAGTTAGTTCCGTGAATATTTACTTTTTGTAATCTGTCTGAGAGGTAAGAGTGTAATAGGCTTAAGGCCTTGCCTGATACGCCATAATGTTCTAGCTTAAATAACAGAGTTTGATGATCAACACAGTCAAACGCCTTCGATAAGTCACAAAATACACCAATAGCATCTTTTTTCTCCTGCCAAGCATCGAAAATGTGTTTGATAAGAGCAACCCCTGCATCGGTCGTACTTTTCCCTTTTGTGAACCCATATTGTTTTTCATGAAACAGTTTATTTAAGTTAAAATGAGACAGTAGTTGATTGAAAATAATTTTTTCAAATATTTTCTGAGCGCAGGTAGTATCGATATAGGTCTAAAGTTGGATGGGTCACTTTTGTCTCCTGCTTTAAATAATGGTATGATTTTACTATGTTTCATCAGGGTAGGGAACTGACCTTCGTTAATACATTCATTAAAGATATGAGCTAAATGGGGAGCTATAAGAGGAATGATGGGTTTTATTATGTCTGTTGATATGCCCCATATATCCTCTGTCTTTTTTATATTTAGTTCTTTGAAAGTTTTTATAATAACTATGGGGTCTATTTGTCTAAATTTTAATGGACTATTGCAAACATCAACACAACCCTCGAGAAGAGACATTGCCTGATATGAACATGAATTAAGATTGCTTGTTGTTATGATTGGTACATTTGAGAAGTAACCTTCGAATGCGTTTGCTACCTTATCATTGCATTTAATATACTTATTATCAATTTTTAATGCGAATGTGTCATCCCGAGATATAATTCTACAAGTTTCTTTATTAATACAATTCCAAGTAGCTTTAATTTTGTTGCCAGAGTTTTTAATTTTGTCACGTATGTAAATAGATTTTGCCATAGTACAAACTTGTTTAAAAACTTTTGAGTATTTTTTTACATATTCTATAAAGTTCGGGTCGCTACTATAGGCTTTTCTACCATATAATTCAAACATTTTTTTCCTACTAATATAAATACCTACTGTAGCCCAGTCACTGAATTTAGTTTTATTGTTTTTAATAATAATTGTTTTCTTAGGAAAAGTTTTATTGAACTCATTTTTAATTAATTCAAATAATTGCTCATATAAAATATTTATACTACAGTTAAAATAATGCAAAAGTGGGACCTTATTAGATATTTGAGATTTAAATTTGTCTTTCTGGGATGCAGTGACTGGTCTACATTCTATTTCCTTGCTCGATGGCACAAAATGGTGTTGAAATGACGCTATTTGACCGAAATGATCAGAATTAACAAAATTTATTATTGATTTCTCTAGCACTAAGCAGTTACAGAATATATTGTCTAAGCAAGGCGTCTTTCCGTTCTATACATGGCCAGAACGCACCCATAGGAAACTGCTCGTGTATATTTCGGAGTGCCTGTTTGTAAATCTGTGACTCCAAACTATACACGAATTTTGCGTACTAATCGTGTATAGTTTGGAGGAGCTTAGTAAAAAAAGTCATCTCCAAACTATACTCGATTAGTTTCTACTACACCACTTACACTTGACTAGAGTGTGTTTAGTTGTTATTGATTTAGTAAAATTCAGTAAAATATGGAACTATATTTAAAATTACATTTATTTGATATTATTACATAAAATATTACTTTACTGAATCTATAATAAATCTAGATTTTTAAAACTATTGTAAGTGGTTTTTGAAATTAAATTGATTAGGTAGATTTCAAATTAAATAACAATTTAATTAATATGAGAGAGAGTGAGAGAAGAAAGTTCAACGCGCATTAAATACAATATTATGCGAAACTTTAAATGCTAGGTTTGTATCGTCGGCCGTTTGGTGTAGTGGTTCGAAGTGGTAGCGGGTTCGATTCCCGCACAGTACAAACATTTGTGTGCATGGAACATATTTGTTTGTATTGGACTGGGTGTTTTCTATGTATAATAAGTATGTATTTACAAAAAAAGTATTTAATTATGTTTATATCCGTTGTCTAGTACCCATAGTACAAGCTTTGCTTAGTTTGGGACTAGAAGCGCAGTGTAAAATGTCTAAGGATATTTATTTATTATTTATTTTATTTATTAACTTTTATCTCAAGAACAAAATCATTTTGACATATTTCCATACCTACAATTGGTGAAATATCAGCCCCAAAACAAATATCTTTTCTATGGCAGAATAAGAAACACCAAAAAATCCTTTATCAAAACAATGACACGTGTCGTAAGATGATTCAATGTTTAAAGTAGACACGCAGATATGAATTAATCTATCTATATAAATAAAAATGAATTGATGTTCGTTAGTCTGATTGAATCTCGAGAACGGCTGGGCCGATTGAGCTGATTTTGGTTTTAAAATGTTTGTCGTAGTCCAGGGTAGGTCTAAACGGTGAGCAAATACGCGCGCGATATTGTTTTTCTGTAACAGACAAAATTCCACGCGAGCGAAGCTAGTATGTAATAGAAAGAGAGGTCAATAAGTCAAAATGACTAGCATGCAACTACTCGCGTATAAATTGTAATCACGCACTTATTACAATACATACATGATTAGTCCGTATGCGTACTGGCGATGTATATTTTGGAGGAAGATAATTGACCTAAGTCACTACAAAGTATACGCGAGCAGTACGCAGCGTATGCGTACTGGTCGTGTATAGTTTGGAGGAGCTTAGTAAAAAAAGTCATATCCAAACTATACTCGATTAGTTTCACACCCTTGCGTTCTGGCTATGTATAGAATGGAAAGACGCCTAAGCAAGTAGCTGATGTTGGAGTCACCCTAGTTGGTTCAGAGAAAAGATTTAACAAGTTAAAAGATTTGAATAAATTTAAAAACCGTATTGAAAGAGAGGAATCTTCTATTATATTGATATTAAAGTCTCCACATACAACTACTTTCTTTGAACTATTACACACTCTTCTAAGTACCTCTTCCATTGTGGTTTCAAATAATTCATAGTTACTAGATGGGGGTCTATATACACATACAATAACATAGTCGTCCAGTTCTGCACATGACAGCTCAATAGTTCGCTCAACAGAGAGAGATACAATATCTTTACGCTCTTTACATTTTAATTTATCATTGATTAATATTAGTGACCCTCCACGAATAGCTAACTCTCTAGTGAATGAACTAATAAGCTTATAACTTTTGGGGTTTCATGCGGTGGCGTTCCCCCAAGCCAAATGAAACACCGGTTAGCGTTGAGACGATGTGTAATCGGTTATCGTTGTACACAACACAAAATGTCACTCTAAACACAGTTTGGTAATCAGCGTAAACATTGCATGTATCACAAACAGCATACGGTATGATTAACTTATGTGCAATTACAATAGTTCGTGGAACGACCAAAAGTAGCTCCGAGTGAGCGGGAAAATGTGAAGTCCCGTTCCGTCAATTTTGACAGCTTGTGTCAGTGATGCGTTCAGAAATCCGAACGCCACACCACCCCCCCACGGAGAAGGATAGGTTAAGTGAAAAATATATATTCGTTTAAATCTTTGAACTTAACATGTCGACCGGCACGAGTAGTGTAGGACCGCTTCTCAGAGCTGTCGGCTGTTGGTTCAGGCTGAGGAGGTGCAGGTGGTAGAGCTTCTGTAGCTTTTGGCTGGGAATCGTATAGGTTTTCAGTAGTATTGTCGGTGTAAGCTGGCTTTACGCGATCGATGCTTACATTAGACTTTTTTCCTTTGATGTTGATGGTCAGAGTCTTGCCGTCATGGGAGCGTTCTATGATCGGGTGCGGACCAGTATAAGGAGGTTGTAGAGGACGTCGAACTGTATCGTCCCGGAGAAAGACGTGAGTAGCTGTGCTCAGGTTTTTAAATATGAAAGCGGACGGTTTGGAGTGACGCGAAGCAGGTATGGGTCTGATATCTGCCATTTTGTGACGCAGTTTCTCAACAAAGTCAGATGCGTTTTCGGGTGAATGGATGCTCACGGAAGGTGCTAGCATTTCTCCCGGTAGACGTAAGTTTTCACCATATACCATTTCTGCTGCTGTGGCCTTGATGTCTTCTTTAAAGGCCGTCCGCATGCCCAGTAGTACAAATGGTAAGGATGTAGTCCATGTGTTATCGTGGCACATGAGAGAAGCCTTCAGCTGCCGGTGGACTCGTTCAATCATGCCGTTTGCACTTGGATGGTATGCTGTCGTACGGATCCGTTTCGTGGCGAATTGAGCCATGAGGCGTCGAAACAGGTCAGACTCAAATTGAGTACCTTGGTCAGTTGTGGTGACGGTAGATGGTACGCCAAAACGGGAGATCCATTCCTTGATAAAGGTAGCAGCGACTTCCTCTGCCGTGATGGACCGCATTGGCCAAGCTTCTGGCCATCGAGAGACTCTGTCTATGGCTGTTAAGCAATAGCGGAAATCGTTACAGACTGGCAAGGGACCGATGATGTCAATGTGGACATGAGAAAAACGCCCTGATGGTTCATCAAAACTTCCGAGTGGTGCTGAGTTGTGCCTTGAGACCTTGCTGCGTTGGCAAGCTGCGCAAGATTGGGCCCAACGCCGGCAATCTTTCTTGATAGAAGGCCAGACGTATCGGTCTGTTATGAGGCGGGATGTCGCTCGTACGCCAGGATGACTCAAGTTGTGCAGCATGTCAAATGCTGCACGACGGAATGGAGGGGTTAAATACGGCCGAGGCTTCCCAGTAGAAACATCGCAGAAAACAGCCGTGTCGCTTCCTGGAAGAATGATCTTGGAAAGTTGCAGACTAGAGGATGAAGTAGTAAGTAGGTCTGCAAGTTCCGGATCCTTGTCTTGTGATCTTGCCAGGGCTTGATGGTCTTCTTCAAACGTTATGGCTTCGATCCGCGACATGGCATCAGCTACTACGTTTTCTTCTCCTCTGATGTATTGGATGTCTGTGGTGAATTGACCAATAAAAGATAGTTGATTAAGCTGAGGTGGAGGGAGCTTTTCTCGACGCTGTGCGAACGCGTACAGAAGTGGTTTGTGGTCCGGTAAAGATGGTAGTATGCTGCACTTCGAGAATGTGGCGAAAATGCTGGACACTTTCGTAGACAGCTAATAATTCTCTGTAATAAGTTGGCCACTGCGTTTGTGGTGGGCTCAACTTTTTACTGAAGAATGCGAGGGGCTGCCATTCGCCATTTATTTTCTGTTGAAGTGCTGCGCCAATGTGGGAACTGGATGCGTCAGTGAAAAGTCCAAGGGATGCATATGGAGCTGGGTGAGCTAACAAGGTTGCTTCGGTGAGGCTATTCTTGCAGTTGTGGAAAGCAAGTTCCAGGTCTTTTGTCCAAGGCACAGGTTTCGAACCTTTAAGTTTGTCATTAGCCAGGATGTCAATTAAGGGGGCTTGATATTGCGCAGCTTTAGGTATAAATCTTCTGTAATAATTGAGCATACCTAAGAATCTGCGGAGTCCTTGGGCTGTTTTTGGCAATGGGAAGCTTTTAATGGCCTCTATCCGGTGTGTTGGTGGTTTGGTGCCTGCAGCGGAGATGGTATATCCTAAAAAATTCACTTCTTCGGCTCCCAGTGTGCATTTTTCACAGTTAATGACTACGCCATATTGATCTAAGCGTTGAAAAAGTTGGTTTAGGTGATTTTCATGCTGGTCACGGTTCTTGGAGAATACTAGTATGTCGTCGACGTACGGAAAAACAAAGTCTAGTCCTCTTGTGACTTCATCGATGAATCTTTGGAAAGTTTGTCCGGCGTTTCGGAGTCCAAAGCTCATATATGGAAACTCAAACAGTCCAAATGTGGTAATTATTGCTGTTTTGCATATATCTGGTGGATGGACTGGTATTTGCTGGTACGCCTTTACAAGATCGATGGTACTGAAAATTGTAGCACCACGTAGGTTGTGGGCGAGATCACCAATGTGTCTTAATGGATAACGGTCCGGTATGGTGCGGGCGTTAAGGGCCCGATAATCGCCACAAGGTCTATAGGTGTCATCTTTCTTTGGGGCCAGGTGGAGAGGTGATGACCATGGGCTGCTAGATGGTGTAGCAGTGCCTGCTTGGACCATATTTGTGAAAGCATCTTGGGCTGCTTTAAGCTTTTGAGGGGCCAAACGACGAGGTCGGCTGGAAACGGGTGGTCCATCAGTTGTATTTATGAAGTGCACCGTTTCATGTTTGACTTCACGTGGATTAATGCTCAGCATTAGTTCATATTGCCTGAGCCAATGTTCCGTTAAACATAAGACATGAATATTCAATTCTTGGATAAATAACTCAATTTCCAAGTCTTTGCCGGAGAAGCCTTGTACATTTTGATGCACTAAATTAAAACCGTTAAATTTCTTTGTACCCGAATTTTGTATGCCAGAGTTATCCTCTATTGTCTTACGATGTAATTTAAATTATGATTTGGAACAGATTCCAAGGGTCGAACATCCATGTTCTGCTCAATAAAAGCAGTTTGGCTAGCCAAATTAATGGCTAAATATTTAATAAAATATGATAGCGAATTCGCTATTCGTCTTTTACAATATTTATTTAGATAATTATATTTATCTATTGTCAATAAACATTTATTTTTTAAATAATTGTTAATGTCAATTACATGGAATTTGCATTGATTATATGTCAGTGTATTCAATGTCAAATTCAATTTATATCTTAAATTATTTTCCTCCTGTGGCAAGCTTCTACTGTAGGGGAATGTGAACAAAATTATTTTATCTACATTAAGTAAACATAAGCTATCAAAAATATTTAGTAGGTCTTTTTTGCCTACATTGCCCCTATTTCCTATTAAAATTACTAATGTGGTATTTATTGAGAACGAATAATTTGTTATTTTTCTCATAATTTGTAAATAGGAAGCACCCGGTAAACAGTGGTTGATTACACTTTGTCCCAAGTAACTATTAATAAGTTGGCCCATATTTTTGCCTAACTCATCACTGAACATTACTATGTTGGTTTTTTCAATATTTTTATAATTATAATTAAAGTTATGTGACTCTGTAAATCAAATCATATTAATAAAGAAACATTATTTAGTAGAAAATGTACTATGTAAAATTATACTGGGATACTTTTATACTTTTATCATATTTATAAATATTATCGCCTATCTATCCAGTTAGTTAATCGTTGAATTTCGTAAAAAATATCATCTCAGCAGAAAAAATGGACCTGAAACAAGCTATTCCCATTTTCAGGTTGTTAATCTTTGAATTTTGTAACTAATATAATATGAGCAGAAAAAGCCGACCTTTAAAGTAGCAAGCTATTTGTATAATTTTTTGAGAAGCTAATAAGACGTTTTGGCTATAGATTCATCATCGTTGGCACCGACGCAAGAATGCATTGCAGATGTGCACGACACACGCAATTGCTCTAACATTATTTCACATTTGTTTTACATAATTTACGGCGTTTTGTCATCATTATACTGAGTGCACGAATTGGACTGAGCACTGATTCTGGTTTAAAGCACTTACTGTCAAAGCAAAGCCTGAATAATAAAAAATGCTGACCCTATTTGTTGAAATCACATCTCTATATTTAACTGCTCAGCTAGTAGAATATTTCCATGAGAAAACTACATTATGATGCAATGGCAGTGCTCAGCAACTTTCAGTTTCAAATTCAAACAAATTCCTAAAATGCGTGATCATTTAACCAATGAATTCATTTCAGTAAATAATGATAGTAGAGTAGGTATAAATCTCCTGTAACTTATTAATTAATTTAATAACATTCTGTCATCAAAACAACGAGAAAACTGAAAAGCAATTAACTCAGGAATTATTAGTACAGCTTTAAATTATGTTACGTGTTCTTTCAATACCAAATATGCGGAATATTTGGTTTCAGTACATTACATGATTATTATCTCGCATCACGCTAGTACCATAAATCTTTGATATCTTTTTCCAGAGGCAACTAAACGAGAAAGAATTAATTGTTTTTTTTCACACAGTTAACATTGTGAAGTCCTCAATTACTTACAATTACCAACAGCTTAATGGTAAAACGGACGCTGACAAACACTATTTCCGACTTTTTTTTGGCACTTGAAGATAATTTCGAATTTAGGCAATGCTCCATTGAAAAAAACCTTATGAAAATCTTTAGAACATAAAATTGACTTAATATTTACCTTCGAAGTAGGAAAATGCAAATCATGGATGAAAATGAAGTGTTTTTTGAAAAAAAAGATAAGCTACGGACTAGTAGGTACCTACATTATTAAAGGTTTTTTTGAATATAAGATTAGTAGTAAGTCTTATTTTCAATGCTATTGTTTCATGCACCATTTCAATTAAATCACTGTGAAAGCATCAAACGAAAAACCCAAGTAGGTCACTGTGAATGCATCAAACTGCGATACCTTGAACAGTACGTTATTATTCTGTGCTTCAACCGTTCCTTGTGCCCTTAAGTAAGCTCTCAAGTAATTTGATGGCGCGGTATTGTTTAGTCTACCATGCGGAGTAACAGTCAACTGGGATCGGTTTCAAGAGCGGAATCCGACGCTACTGTAATGTAAACAAGCGCAATGTATTATATTGTCGTTACAAGAACATTTAGGTCTGGAATGTTGAGCGGGAATATTTGTAAACAATTACTTTGCATGAGAACCCAGCTGCATGTTAAACTAATCCAGCTTTCATATACGTTGTTTTTTGATGACGTCAAGAATTAAAATATGTAGTTTTATTTTTTAATCCACAACGAGGAAGCTCTTGACTTACTTACATCTTGCCTGATGGAAAATGATGATCAAGCCGAAGGTGGAAACGAGCTTTACTCGGAGTTCTCTATCACGGAGAAACTAGCAGTTTAAAGCGATCATATGCCATATACGTCTAGAATGGAATGGCTAGAATTTAGCTAATTCATTCATCGAGTTCATCGTGTAGTGGCACAGATCTCGTAGCCTGAACTTCAGAGACTTAAGAAACAATTTTAAATGTCTGTCTGTTCCATCCAAATAAGGAATTTCAGACTGTGGTCCCATTGAGACGGGACTTACAATGACTGATAGCTGATACAAAATCCGTAAGTTAAATCTTTACAAGAGAAGCCATGGAAAAAAGCTACATCTATTCCGAGGTGGTGTTCTTATTTTGACAGAACTTTCAATGTCAAATAGTTTTTTTGACGCAGTATGATGCAGTCAGCTGTAATTCACACAAGAGAAACCACAGTGTGCACGCTAATTAGACTATAGTCTCACTATAGTATACCTAATAGCACTCAGCCCCGAGGTTTATAATTTCATATACCGTGTAATGGCTATGCTCACGTGACATTGGCAAATGTGGAAACACAATAGCCATAGAGAAGAAGAAGAAGAAGAGAAACCACAAACAAAAGTTACTTATTATGATCCCGCATAAGATCGTGGGTAGATAACTTCAGTAACTGGATCCTGCAAAGTCACTGCCAACGAGCGGGGAATTGCCAAAATGTAGTACTTAATGAGGAAACGTCCAAATAAACTCTTAGCCGGGTGTCACCATAATTGATTTACGCGACGTTAAACTCTGATTTATGGAGGGCCACTTAACGCTGATGAGCGTTAAATCATGACCAGATGATTTGCTGGATGCCATGACCATAGGTCTTTTGATTCATCTTCGGGAATGAATGGGCAGCATCTGTTACCATAAGTTGATACAACTGATGTTCTGAATGATCTTTGAGATATGACCTATGAGAGAAGGAGTCAATACGTTGAAGTTGTTTAGTATTTTGAGATGACGAAGGACCAAAAATAAATTTACGTTATTTTATATTATATCAGTTTAGTACAGAATGTATAAGATTCTGTGCTACTTTCTGAAACCTGAATAATTACATATTACAAAACTATTTTCACAAATAATTAAGATTGAGATAAGTTTTATTGGTATCGTTAATTATAATTGGATAGCGTCCTTGTACTGCCAATTAAAAACTCGTTCTTGAGAAGTGGATCGAGTGAATCAAGTCATGCCAAATTGTTGCAATCGAAATTTAAAAATAACATCCCTCTGGACAAAGAAGATAGGAAAATGTAACCCAGGGGAGTAACAATTAAAAATGCAATCAGAAATCTAATATGATTTCCTCAAAAATCAAAGGTTGATTGCGCAGTGTCTGTAAGGCCCCTGTCAGTTAGCAGACTTCCTCAAATAGGACGTTACGACCCAATGCAATTCAAAGAGTGACGTATACCGTTAAAAAATATAACCCTCCATCTTCTGCGCAGTCGGAGGCCAATGCAAACGTCTTATTTTAGAAGTTCATCACATTCCATAAACCCTTTTTATAATGATGACGTATGCATAAAAGCCTCATTCTCCTTGTAGCGGCGCATACGCATCTTCCACGTGACGTGGCCGATTAGCCACGTGCCGAGAAGGTCACAGTTTTTCACACTCCACACCCCCGCCTGCATTGTGTCTATTGTGCTGCACCCATTCCATTCAGGCACGCGCCGCGGCTAGGGCTGCTTCACAACTAGAATAAACCAGTACAAATAAAGAAATAAAAATATTTACTGGACAAACATAATGACAAAGAAATGCTCTTTCTCCTTATTAAGTATACAGTTCTTTTGTGATTAGTTACTTTTTTTTTTTTTTCAAAACAAAATTTTAGACACATAAAGTACACGCGTGCATAATTATTGTAGACATGTTAACCACATAACAAGTAAACCTCAAGCCATATACGATTGTAACCAGAAATAAAGTATCGTATGGAATTTGAACTGTCAAGAGTGTCCGTTGATTTCTTTATTAGGACTTCAGAAGTAACTAATTTATCACGTCGGTCATCATTAATGAAAATGGTGCTAATTCAAAACAATTAGGGCGCTTGTCCTAAATACACCATTGAAAGAACTCAATCATCCTCTAATTGACCCTTACGAGAATTCTATTTTTGACCATACAAACAAATTACCTACTTTTTCTTTCTACATGTCTTTGTATTTACTACTACCTACATAAATGCTTTGTGATTTGCAGACAGCACTCAACTGGTAGGTTTTCTCAAATACCAAAAAGAGCACACATGCTCTATTTCATTGATTATTAACCGCCCTTTATTTTCTCTAAAGGTTTTTACTAATAAGTTTATTAGTAAGATAGAGAAATAAATGAAGAATTTGAATTTGATAACCCTAGCGGTTGAATTTCATGAATGGGGCCATGATTTACGAAGTGCAATCCACATTGACGCGCATCTGTCAGGCGTATCGGGTGTTTGGGCAAATGGCTCTAATGTGACAGGATCACACATGCGTAGATATTGCGCTTTATTTGAAGTCTAGTCATTGGGTGCGTTTGTTGGAAAAAAGCTCTTGGAAGCGCTTGCTAACGCTGAGAAACAAACTATACAGTAATCGGCGAGGACACGTTTGTTAAAAAACTTCAATGACTTATTTCTTTCATTTTTAGCAGTGACAGCGCTTACCGCTTAGCGATCGCTATTTTGCTTACAAGCGCTTCCAAGCGCTTTTTTCCACCAAACACACCCATTTTATACACGAGGATCTTGTTTGAGTCTATTCTATTGTTGACCGAAACCAGCAATTCTATTTACATGGATGACTTATTTTTTCTGTATTTTGATTTTAAAACTGCACTTTTTGAAAATAGCAATATTTCTCGATAACGAACATTTAACAAACATTTATTTTTCACGTTTTTCCGGCCAATTCGTTCAGCAAATAAAGAATATTTTATTGATTGTATGAAAACAATTGTCAGTATTTTCTTAAGTGTACGACAATAACAAAAACTAAACATATTAAAATTGTTAAAAATATAATTTAACAAATTTCAAAGTCAAATGAACAGCCTAGCAACAGCATCGTCGCAGAACAGTGATGATATTTATGAGAATTTAACAATGGGCTCTCTCAACATTCGCTCACCCTGAGTTCACGGTCGCGAATTTTTAAATCGACAATCTTGTTTGAGACTGAGAATTTGAGACTTGATTTTAAGTGTTTTGAATACTAAAAATATTTATTTTATATTGAGAAACATAATATTGGAAATACCACGTTATTATTATACGAGTAAAAATGCATTATTAGTGATACAAACGAGTTATCGTCAGCTATCTTTACGAGCTAAGGTATAGAAAAATCTATAGATATTTGAATTGTTGAATGAAGTCAATGCACTCTCATCGGCGAGGTATCAATCAGTTGCAATAATAATTTAGTTTTTAATTGAAAAGTAAGATGAGTGACAAATTCTCGATGTCTAAGAAATAACTTGAATGTAGCGTGGACTACAAAAACAGAAATTACTTCCAGTAAGTACCTGTTGCTGATACATCTCTACTTAGGCTGAGTTGCAGCACATTATTTTAACCGTAACAATAAAATTAAACGGTGCTTTTTGTATGGAGTTCGACAGATTTTTGACGTTTGTCAAAGTTAAAGTAAGATGGTACAACTCAGCCTTACTCTACCACTTGTGATTATTAGTTCCTATTAACCCTATTTTTATGTGATGTCCCTTTGGTGGGTAATATTAGCCAATAGAATTGTTGAAGTGCGAGTTCATAAAGTCAATTTACTCTAGTGATTAAACGCTGGTGGTTGCCAAACAGAAACAAATTAAAATTTTAAATAATAAACAACAAATTGGCTCTGAAGGATGCAGTGTTTAAAGATCGTTAAGTTTGTTTGGAGATAATAAAATTTAAAGGCCCTTCATTGGCTAATATTGACATATTGACTTTTGAACTTCTGTAACGTATTTTAATCGATTAACAGCAAACAGTAAATTACTGTTGAATTAAAATGCTTACTTTATTTACAGAAGGAAATTAATCAGTCAAGGCGAAATCAATACAGTTTTATGTAATTTTTGATGAAGAAGAACATCATAACATGTCATAGTTAATTTAACTAAAAATGTTTTTCGTGACTTAAATTTTATGTTGTTATGTTATTAAATAATATGTTTTCGTTTTCTTTAAATATGTAGTTTATTTAAGTATTTACGCACGTGTGTCAAATTTGTAAAATAATTAGACTAAATTATTAAAAGTGCCTTCCCCAAAGACATTATTCCACGCGGACGAAGTCGCGGGTACAGCTAGTAATGATTATATTAGGCACATTCATAACTTTAACTATTCATTTATCTATACTTATAATTAAGAATCAAACGAACTTACCTGTGATGTTTGATATCTAATTATACGAGTGTCTTGACCGAAGATGATTATGTTTTACATGCAGCAGTACCTGGGATGATGCCGTCCTTATCACACTTTTAGAGAATATTTATTTAAAAATATAAGTTTTAAATATAATAAAGTACGTGTTTTGACTCCTCAGCACCGTAGTACATTCCGCGGTCCGCCATATTTCTTGTCATTATTTTAGAGCAAATTTTTTCGATCGGTTAAGGGTAATTATTCTCGGGTGAGGTGGGACTGTAATCATCTTCGGTCAAGACACTCGTATAATTAGATATCAAACATCACAGGTAAGTTCGTTTGATTCTTAATTATACTTCGTATCTCTCCCGAAGATGATTATGTTTTACATGCAGATGTTTAGAGCATCGAAAAAATTACAACCGTAGAAACTTGTTCAAGGTATTTTAGTAAATAAACAAAACATTGTTTACTTTCGTAATAATTAATGATGGTTTTGAAACGAACAGTTAACAAAATCACAATCACACAAAAAGTTAAATTAAGTAAGTTTCTAGTCTAATATTTAAGAAATGCCTACTTGACAAGATTCGGTCCACCAGCTTGCAAGCCTTACGAATGACTTACAAATTTTAAATTATTATTAATAAATTAACGCCAGCCCGGTGGACGCAGACGTAGCCCGTATGGCGGGTATTATGAGCGCTATAAAAATCGATATTATCAAATTTGAAGTTCCACTGAGTTACCACTTTTTAAGTGGTTTTTCGTAACTGACAAAAAGATTATCATCTGTGCGTATACCAATAGTCCTGTCAATGTAAGATTTAAGTGTTGAGGCTGGGCATAGTACAAGGTTGTCCATAATGTACGGTAATTATATAGGTACAATAATAAATGGTTGATAAAATTAATCGAGTCCGGTTTTAATGTTTTCATCAATTTCATCTACCTACTTTAATTTATATTTAGTCTGGATACAATAAAATATTATTAGTAATATTATTAGATAAACTCGGAGTATTCATTATCTGTGCAGAAACCAGAACTAGAAGAGGTAACTGTAAATTTTTTCAGGGAAATGATAATTTAATACCAAGTAGTGTCATATTTAGGCGGTCTGAGGCGAAACACGCTTTTGAGAAAACGTTTAATACAGTCATTAGTAGTAATATCCTGATATAACAGTATAGATAAAGTCAAACGGTAACCATTGAGAGTACTGTACTGTAACTAACACGAATAATTTAATTTGTCCGTTGAGTATTCCAATAAATGAGCTGAATTGGAATTACAACCATGATTTTAGACCTGAAGTATATTGTATAATATTAGTATGTACTATGTGAGAAAGATGTCATTAACATATCCAGAGAATTAGTAGGTGCGCCTCGCCTCAACTGCGATTGCCTGATAAGTTTGTTGCCGACCATCAGGGTTAAATCCGCATGGAGAGGATGATCAACTCTGAAGGGCGAACACAACAGATTTTTGTTAGGTTCGAAACGTATGACTTTTGAAACGAGGAGCTTTGACCACAATAGGTACCACGGTAGTAGGTCAGAATGGTACTACTACTATGCCCTTAGCGCCATTCTTTTTTTTTTTTTTTTTTTTTTTTTTTTTTTTTTTTTTTTTTTTTTTTTTTTTTTGTATAAAACTTTAGAAAGTTACATTAAATGTGAAAGTATCAATAACTTCGGAAATATGGTCTAACTCCCAAGATGCATTCGTAGAACATTGGTGATTTTGAATAGTAAATGTACTTGCAAATAAGACGAATTCTGGAATACCAAAAGGTAATGTAATTTCTGTAAATGCGTAGTCTGCTAAATTCATAGTACGTGTCTATATTTGATTGACGAGATTCGAAATCTGTGACCGCGTTTTCACACCCAACCACACCAATTCCATAACTCTCGAACAGTATTATTTAAAGTGTGCTGTATACTACCCCTTTTTTTATTAGGCAATAACCGTTGTATTGTCTATTCTTAATAAGTAGGTGAGATGCAAATGTTTCAAGATCATAGAGTGCAGCGAGCAATTCCAGGGTATTTAAATGTAAAAGTAACTGTAACTGGGACCAATTTCCGATGGCTGTTACACGATGCGCGATTGCGGTTGAGGTTGACCAGTGGTTGAGGCATCGAAACAAATCATTTGATTGCAGGGTACGTGATGTGCTGTGTCAATGTAATCTCTCCAGTCTCCACTATGCTAAATTATGTTTTAAATACTTGGCAGATGCATTATAATGTTTATTGTAGTTATTTGAGTAATTGAGTGCCAAGATGTTTTTCCCGGTAACTTCGTGTACATCCAGCCGTAATTTTAACGGCGGGGCACGCTGAGGTCAATAACCCCAAGAATGAAGCAAATTACTGGAATGATATTTTTCGTAGTTTTTAGCATTACCAGTGTCTTGCACTTTTGTTAAGTTAAATTAATTTCTATCGTATTAAATGTAAATTTTAGAAATGTAGGTAACATTATTATTTTGATTAGATAAAAAAATCTTTTGTCCTCCTACCCTAGTTGCTCTTATAATTCTCCCGTTGTTTGAATATTATTCCAGCATTCTGACCGTCCCAATACATAAAAATTGGTACAGGTATTGGTACAGATAGATGGCCGAGTGATTGCAAAAAGTGTAAAACTGCTTTTAATAATTTTGTAAAGACAAAAGGCACCATGCGGATGTAAGACAAAAACGATCGATCACGAAGAAATTCAAACAACTGAATATTAAAGTGCTTGGAGTTCCATGACAAACGAAGCCAAATTCATCCATTTTCAGCAATTGGTAATAAAAGATAGGAGTCTTTCAAATCTAAGGTTTTCACATAATAAAATGTATTGTTATATAATTAATTATGTAAAGTCAGTGGTAGTATTGCATTTTAAAATAGTTCATATTAATGAATTTATTTAATTCCTTTAAATTTAGAATAAATCTATGTCTACAATTTGGCTTTTGTACAGTTGTCGAATATACCTACTACTCCCCTCAGGTGTAGTATGTGACCTACATTGGGGTACTCCAACTTGGCATGGTTAAGTTTAAAATGGAATTTTATAACCCTGATCCAGGACAAAATAGTAGTATCATTTAATTTTGTTATGTTAGGTAAGCCATTTATTTTAGTAGTATTTAAGTCTACCAGTTACTAGCACCTTGGTGCCTATCTGCTGAATAAAATTATCATCTCCGATTCGGTTGATGATAGTTGGGTCTCGGGTTAACCGGCCCCGCGGCGCAGGCGGCGGCGGCGGAGCCGGCGGCTGCTGGGCTGGCCGGGGTTCACTCACTGCTCAGCGGCTGCCGCTCACAATGCCCCCCTTGCGTTTAAAGTCTGATGAGTTGTAGACGTGCTGGGCTGGTATTACTGAATTATATTAGTCATAGATGATTTCGAGTGGTCTGATAAATCTGAACCAAACAAGAGATTCGTTTTGATAAATCTTTTATGATATCTCTTTTTTTTGCTTGCTAATGGAATTTGTGATAGCGTATCTTCTTGACAGTGATTCTCTAATGAGTGTCACAAAGTAACCGCCAGCATCGCTCAAGGTTTTCATAATTCCTTACGGAATATTATTCCATTTGTGACATAGCTAGGTCATCAAATCATATTGAAGGCTCGGTGAAATCAGTTGCAATGAGGATGCGTACAGCAAACAGAAGCAGAATCAGATGTTCAGTTGTATTGCTGCCTTTGTTGAAGTAATTATTATGCGCAATTTTTAGCAAGTAAATAATGTTTCATCAAGTCTTTTTTATTTGTAGCTAGGTAGGTAATCCATTAATAAATATTTTCCAACCTGTTGCTAGATCCTTGTGAAAGTCTTTGAAAGGCTTTGTCTTGAAAAATACCCGGTATTTTCGTCTGATGTAGGTAATTATTGTATGCTATTTTAGTCATACTTCACAATAAAGATTTTTGTATTTGATAGGGTAACAAATTATAAATACCCCATGTATATTGTATATTATTATATTTATAATTATGTTATACTATTTTACGACGTGTTGATACGTCTACCCACGTTATATGATAATACGTTAGGAAAATAATCAAAGCAAAATGCAATCAGTTTAAAAATGTCTTATCCACACACGATATATGCCGGGATAATTAATACGCTCAAAGGCAATAAAGCATCCACACACGATATACGTCGGGATGTTTATGTATTTTGTATAGTTAACACGATTTTTGTACGTGTAGTTTAGTATCCACACACGATATACGCCGGGATAAGCAATAAAGCATCCACACACGATTTACGTCGGGATGTTTATGTATTTTGTATAACACGATTTTTGTACGTGTAGTTTAGTATCCACACACGATATACACCGGGATAAGCAATAAATCATCCACACACGATTTACGTCGGGATGTTTATGTATTTTGTATAACACGATTTTTGTACGTGTAGTTTAGTATCCACACACGATTAAGTCGGGACACAAAGTATTACCACGGAGGGTAGTTGAAAATATTCATTTTTAATACAAAAAATAGAAATTATTCACATTATTTCATAACAATTTCAAAATACACGATTCACAACTTACCAGAATGTTTTAAATATGTATGTATGTATGTCTGCAAATCTGCAGTGACTGCACGATGGAGACAACGATGTTTTTTCTGGTTCATCATCATCAGATAAAACTATAATTTGTCGTTGTCTATGTACATACGAGGTTTCTTAACAAACTTTTCACCATATCACTATTATCACCATTACTTGATCGTTTCCTTTTACCCATTTTCACGCTAAGTTATTTTTATTGAAAAAGTACGTGTGAGTCGGACGAACACCAACACAAGTAATGACAAGAAATATGGCGGACCGCGGAATGTACTACGGTGCTGAGGAGTCAAAACACGTACTTTATTATATTTAAAACTTATATTTTTAAATAAATATTCTCTAAAAGTGTGATAAGGACGGCATCATCCCAGGTACTGCTGCATGTAAAACATAATCATCTTCGGGAGAGATACGAAGTATAATAAATCTGTAGAGAGGTCAATTCTGTACATGAAATATATTTTCAAAATAACTATCAGGAGGTGATTAGTGCTCGATAGGTACTGATGCCAAAAATGCAATTAGTAAAATTTTTGTCTGTCTGTCTGTTCCTTATAGAAACAAAAACTACTCGACGGATTTTAACTTAGTAAACTTAAAACTTAGTTACAACAGGATATTGCAAAATTCCCACGGGAACGGGAGTTAGCGGGAAAAAACATTTGTATGAAAATGTCTAAACCGCGTAAGATAGATGAAGGAAGTAAAACGGGATCCACGCGTACGAAGTCGCGGGCGGCCGTTAGTTTTTCATAATTTTAAAACGAAATATCATGACTTTTATTTATACTTAGTTTAGATACGAGTAGACATTATTTTATACGGCACTAAATACACTATTAATTTAAATAATCATAAAGAAAACGCGCCAAAAGGGACACCTGCACCTGCTCTGAAGGTATATCCAGGCCGCTAAAGGAGTTATTAATAAACAATACAATAATATTCAATACTTCGTTTTTCTATGAAGAATTTACTAAGCTTCGCTTTTGAAATCCAAAAAAGGTCCTTTCACAAAAAAAAACATGCTCCATCCAAAGTTTCCTTCCTGTGTGCACACGCACTAGATTTATTGCGTCCTGAGTTTGTTACCATACCAAACAACCGACCGTAATTACTTCTCAAAATTTCCTTAACGAGTGGTCAGACCAAATATCGTCAGCCACATCCAGTGTTTACTAAAATAGCGGACACACCAGTATCAAAGCTATCCCGTCGTGGTCACGACTCCATTGTCCCGGGGCTATAAACTTCAAAGGACAGTGTTTAGATGGGTGCCGCTTGGGACCGTTATGGCACACCCTCGACACAGAATCTTGGATGCAAATTCCAAATAATTCGAATATTTGACAGTTATATTCGATGATGACACAAAAATGGGTGTTTTTGGAAGAAAGTTAAAGCAATATTATTTACAACATGTCTTATCTGTCCACCACTTCCATTCGATTAAGTTTTCAAATGTTTTTATGATCGATGAAGTTTAATAAAATATTCTAATTAGCTTGAAAGTTTTAATATTGAATTTCTTTATATTCTGGCTTCTAGAGACAGAAAGAAAACAATGTTGTTTGCTATATTGGCCATTAAATATCAAATTTCAAATAATACATTATTTTTATTAGCAGGATGTAGCCAATAAAATTAGTAAAGACTCAAAAATATGATGAGAATGTCCAATGGCCTTCACGCTTAATGCTTCCAATTGTAAATCAGTTACATCAGTGATGATTCAGTTGTTAACTATAAAAATAGTTTTATTACTTTCCTTGATAACTTTTATTATGCTTTAATTCTTATCTATTCGTTAATTAAAAACATATCGTGACTTTGTTACATACCTACCTACTTACAGCAAAAAATCCATAGCGGCTGCATTAACATAACATCATATTCTTCATTATTTAATACCGGCTTTAAGTTATTACTTATTTATACACTAGACTTTTGTAACTGAAATGACAGACAATACATTTTGCAAAACCGTACCTTAATGTAACTACAAAAGTCATCAAAGTTTAGACTGAGGTCGCGTGATCCGTTCTAATGCCTAGTATATGAAACAGGATAGTACAAATATTTAAAAAATAAATAAACAGAAATTATAAAGAATGATATGTTGGCAAAAAAATATTCTTCAATCAACTAACACAGCTACGATAAACAAAATTGTGCGTCAATTTACTATCTGAAAAATTTCGCATAATGTAAAAGAGTTCCAATTTTCAGTTTCTATTATATTGCAATATTTTACCTCAGTGATCTAATATCCAGGGAACCTGAGGAACAAAATGAGATTTTAATTAATAGATAGGGCGCATTCAAAGTATTGTGAGGAACATTATAAAGGCACACAATGTAGATGCAAGTGTTTACTCCTATAGGTACTTTGCTTCCGTGAATTCTGCTTTGGAAGGAACTTAACTTAAACATCCTTTACGTTATAGGGTGGTGTCTGATGTTTAGTAGACGGTTAACTTAATTCCTTTGAAATATACTTTGATCGAGTCTTGAGTTCTGGTATCTATTGAAAGTTAAAAGCTTTAACGATCTTGTGATTTGACAACTGTCAGACGTACTGCAATTCAGACTGGGGTTTGAATCCCACAAGTGGGTTGGTACTTGGTCAATGATTATGTACAAGTACCTTCGTAGGAAGTACCTACGGAAATTTATAACCGTAAGAAGGAGGGAGGGAAGTTCACCTTAACTTCTAACTCCTCCTATGTTCATCTGATTAATTTCGTTTAAGACAAACTTGATCTTCACTAGTTAGGTTTTTATTGGCAGTCAAGCTGTAGATCCTGGCTACATAAGAATTGCAGAGATGGGAACGAGAGGTGGTAAATGCCTCAGGAATTTGCAAATTCCAATGCCAAAATAGTCTTTCAAAGCGTTACCCTATAAAGTATTTTCGCTAATGCATCTCTAATCCCGGTGCCAACTAGTCCGGGCGTGCGTCAAGTTAATCCCGGAGTCCCGGCGACCCACTGGGATTAACTCCAGGAAGTTATGTGGCGACAAGCAAACAATCTTTGTCTACGATTCAAAGCATCCGATTAAAGGATCTGGCTTTGACGTTATTTATTCACGCCTTTCGTCATATTGACCGTACTGCAAGTAGGTGTAATATTTGGCAGTCAACCAAAAATGTATATTTTAATTAAATAAAATAAAAACACGACTTATCACAAAGATCACTAATTGGATGGTCTGAATATTTATGCATATTATGCAGAATTAATTTACTTATCATCTACAACTTTTTATGTTATCGATTGTGCTATCGTTGGCCCAAAAATATTTAACTGCACTCTGACACGATATTCATTCACAAATAAATAATCAATGACTACAGACAGACTCATAAAAAAATGCTTAATATCTCTACCGTGGTTTCGTCTGAGGTTCATTAAATTTTCCAGTGAACAGAAACAATTTTAATTCGAAAAGCTGTCCCTAGTTCAAATAAAACTTAAGAACATGGACGTTATTCTGGTGATAGACCTGTCAATAGGTATTATCACATAGAAACATTTCCATTTCTTTTCTTATAAAACACATCACGTTACTCTACCGCCGCACCACAACTTAATAACAAATGTCTACTGACAGCTAGTTTAGCTGTTAATCCCGTAAGTCCGGGATTAACGTGCAACACTGACTTAAAAGCTCCGTGTTATTGTTCTCACACATGTCACTTACTTTCAAAATTAGGGCACATTTTTTGTAGAAAGAAGAAAATATAATGATTAAAATAGTGTTCATCATTAACTGAAAATTCTTGTAAAATTTTGACAGATTGGAAAAGGTCAGATACAGACCATAAGGCTTGTAATAAATAAAGTACGTTCACGCACGTTCAGAAAAAACATAACATCTACAAACATAGGACTAAAATATAATCTGAAAGAAAAGTTTATTAATTAGCATAGATAATACAGGGGTCATCTATGCTGATAAGTATCTTCATGCAACTCAACTGCTCTGATATTTTTCAACACTAAACCGCACGTGTTGGCAGCGTGCAACTTTTTTACCTCCAAGTAGGTATCAATAACAGAAGTCTGAAAAACAATTTGGCTGAATTTTTTGTTCACCTAAACCACAGAAATATAATACCTAAACCTAAAGACTCTTGGATTAGGAAAAATACACACAGCTAATATTGGGAGTACGATCATCAAAAGTCGATGCACAATGTCGACAGTTATTATTAGCTCTTAATTGTTATTTTTTCTTAGCGAATTCAGTCGCTTCTCAAACTAAATTTTAAATAAACAACTTGAAAAAACAAACTGTCGCCCAGCAAGCGGAAGGTCGTGGGTTCGATGAGGGTTCGGTGGGATTTTTTCATGTTGTTTACTTATTTAATTTAGCTCTTAATTGTTCAAGAATAAGATCTACATCGTCAAATGCGTGGCGCTGACTGTACATTCATTCTGAAACATGCGGGTAATTCTGTTCCCTTTGAAGTCCGCGTCTATTTTTACGGCCATTGACGCGGCTCCGGTTGATCAAAGCGGGCCCAATCGGAAAGTAATTATAAATCCTATTTAGTTGACCCGCTTGTGTGTTTACTAAAACGCATTGAGACAATCGTGTGTCCTTTAGCCAGATTCAGCGGCGAATTCTCAAATATAGTTCTTAGCGAAAACGGGCGAGAAAAAATAGTTTATTCGACTGGTTTATCTAGCTAGGACTTAACACTCTTACGCCCGTATTTACAAACATTACTATGAGGTCTCACTGTGCGCGTGGACGCACAGGGTGACACGCGAACCAATCAAAGAGCTCTATTCAACGCTGTGCGTTTGATTTGCTGCTTCACTTGAGCAAGCATCGTTTGTGAATACCAGTGTTAGTAGCTCATATTTAAGAGCTTTCGCCCGGCAAGCGAAAGGTCGTGGGTTCGATTCCTTAGGCAGTTCAATTTTTTCAAGTGGTGTATAAATTATACAATCTTATATCACATTGGCCCATCTCTCATGGATACTTGACATAGAAGTAACACCTCTTTCTAGTTTACACTAGTTCTAAATTGAACTCTAAATTAAAGTGCCACTTACCCTCGATTCGTTAACGTCAATCAAATAGACTAGATTGATTGAAGATCTGCAAATCATTCAATCAAATGAAATTGTTTGATGTTCTAGACCTAGATCTTCTCAAGGGTATCCTTCCAAAGAATGCTTTCATAAAACAAATAAGGTGACAAGTTGATCAAAGAGGCGTTTACGATTGTTTTATATGAATAGCAATAAAAAGAGTTTCTAATGGCCTATAAAAGTTTGCGGATTACTCATTGTCGATTGCAAAATGTCATTGCACGTCCGGATCCAAAAGCAGATGGATTTATGACTGCTCAATGCATTCAGGGCCGGGTGAGATCACCCCCGAAAATGTGTGAGAAAGCAACGCGTGCGCAAGTGACAGATGCGTCGATGGATTAGCATTAGAAATGCGAATTAGGTTAGCGCTTCCATATGGAGAGTCCGTTCTTATCCTACTTGTCATAGAGTTGTATAAAAAACGAAACGGTTGAATCTACAATAATATTTTAATCGACGTAGTTATTAACATTTGAAGTTTCATTATTTTATCTTCACTCCTGACTGTCTTTTTATATTGACTTTGATTTAGATTTATGACATTCGCAAATTGTTTTTTTTTCTGTCTTCATTGAAGTTCTTGTATCAGCTGTCATAACGCCAAAAGTAAAAACGTGTTTTCAAGGTCGATATCGCTTAATCATCGGTTATTTAGAGCATCGCTACATTTTCGTGGACAAGTTCCACTTTCTTGCATCATTGCTTATGATTATTTGATTTTTAATTGAATGTTTCCTCTTTTCAGGTACTACACTGAAGCAATCTCACTATCTATAGTCATACACGAAGCTCGAGATTGACCATCATAGCGAGTAAGGTATTATCACTTAGAATTAATTGGTGTTTAATACCTCCATGCTTAATACTGGCTGATTTGATAAATTTATATAAAAAAAGAAAAAAAGAAAAAAAAGCAGTCAAGTGATTTTACGCATTCGCAGCTTTTGTCTGAAATACAATACAATTTTTCTGCGTTGTTGTCGTATCAAATATTAACGTCGTCGTTTTCTTAGACCTACTGGTCAAACTTAATCCAATTGGTAAAACTTAATTAAATGAAGGTAATCCAGCATACTTTAGATTTAGACCGATTTTAGAAGTACTTAGTAGGGTGTACCTTGCAATCCATTTTAGATGGATACGTCAGACTATGGTGATAGATAGATAAGATCGCCGGGCTTCACACCACAGCCACAAAACGCCGCCACCGGCATTTTTACATACATTTTCGTGTAGCGGCGCCACTTAGTAACAATAGTATTAATTCTTCATATGCTTTCACGGCGCACAAATTAAGATTTCATTCTCTTATACAACTGAGATTGTATGGCTACATTTATCTAGTTTACAACTGCTGTGTCACCAAGCTCTCTCTCGCTGGACTCTACCTTTCTGCTCTGTTTATCTTTGAACTCCATGGTAAACGGTTGCATCTCTTGTGCCCCACTTACCACCAAAAATTCCACATTCTGAACACTTCGGAACGTAATGAATATTGAAACACCATTGTCGCGGTGCAGCTTACAAGCGTAACATTTTTATTTAACTTGTCCAAGTGACAAAACCAATGCATCTGTGTCAACAGGCGCGTGTTGCCTGCCGTTTTTGTTTTTTCCGGACGTCTTTTGTTTCTGACGTAATTATATTCAGATATTCTAGTGACTGGTGAGAGAGATAATATGTGGAATGATTAGATGGAATGGAGTTTGACTAGTGTAGTGCCTAGTTTTTAAAAACCTGTCTCAAATGCGAATCAAAGCTTTTTATAAAAATTACAAAGACCTTGAAATTGGAATTTAAGAACCAATCTGGAGATAAAAGTAAATTATTACACTACGTTTCAATTACACCGGTCAACAAAATAAAAATATTTTTTTGCGCATGGATTTTACTTATTATATTCTGATTATATAAGCAAATTTATATAAAAAAGTGCGATTACATTTCGAAAATATTTGCTTTTTAAGAAGTTATAGCGATTTGAATTTTCCATCTTCATAGTAGAATGTCTCTAAAGATGCACGTCCCATTCTCATTGGGATATATTCATAAATAATTATGGGGGCTTATTCGCAAGAACAAGGGGCACGCTTTCATCAAAATATAGTGAGATTTGAGAGACGACGTTACCAAGGCCAGTATACTGAAAGCATGATAGGGTTAGATTTTTATGCGAAAAATCTTCTATGGAACGTGACAGGAAATTAGAACTTTTCATTTTTAATAAATATTTGGACTCTGTTTTAAATTTTCTCTTGTGAGAATGAATCTTAAATGGATGTTTGGTATGTTTTAATAATTAGAAAGAATGAAAGAAAGAAAGAAAAAAATATATTTGGCAACAAATTGAATCATCTCTATGTTCATGTTTCATACATTAATTGATATGAATTTTTCTATTTTTTACACATAAAAGCAAATTCAGAACAATTTTTTGTTGTTATTCTTAATTCTAGGTCATAAAGCAATAAAAATAAGCTATGCATAACCCGTGCGCAAAAATGCTGTAGACAGTTGTTATCCTCTTATGTTGTAACTATCTGAATTAAAGAAACCTAAAACACATACAGGAAAATCTTTCTACTACGATCATCAATTTGTCGTAGACTTTGTGCAGTATCGAATTAAGATGCATGAATATTGATGACTATTCATTGGGATTGATGTAGAAATAATCCCGACTTGATGTACGTAGATAAAGCCTGTTGACTTTGACTGTAATCTCTTCCATCTACTTACTCTTATTTCTTTAACTGCGATGAATCCCTTCATTACCTAACTGCAGGCATCGCTTTCATGCTAATCCTCGCGTATATTCTATCAGCGATTGAATTTCAAGTGTGCACGTGCATTACACTGACGCAAAGCATCGCAGGCTCCTTGCAACTGCACTGACAGTTTAAGCTTTGGGTAACTGCAACAGCAGTTGGCACATCTGTTTTTGATAACGCTTTAAGAATACACCCAGTCTTCTTGACCTTGACATAATGGACAAAGTAATAATAAATAACTCTACAAAGTAGGTTGCAGGTTGTTGAAAATAAGCTTTTAAAACAAAAATTGAGGCTCAGAATCAATGTAAACCGTTGATACTATACATAGGTACATGGTTTTAAAATTATTCAACGATAAGTAGGTATATATGTGACGTAGCGTGGGCAGGCCTCCTACTAGGTGGACCGACGATCTGGTAAAGGTCGCGGGAAGAGCCTGGATGCGGGCAGCGCAGGACCGTTCATTGTGGAAAACCTTGGGGGAGGCCTTTGTCCAGCAGTGGACGTCATTTGGCTGAAACAACAAGGTATATATAACAACTTAAACCGCAATTAGAAGGCAAAATGATTGAATCAACTAAATCTTTCAATACTCGTACTTGGCTAATTAATTAATTTCATTTTGAAATATCCGTTTCCCGTGGATGCGACGCCGTAGAAGAAAAAGGTACAGTAGGGAACAACATGTTATGTCATGAATGTTATGACATGTAAGGAATAATAATAAGAATAAGAAAGGACAATGTTCGTTCTCCATACATTGTTCGCCTAAGAACCAACAATTTTGACATATTACTACCCGAAAGCGAAATAATACGATTCTGTGTGTAAGAACAATGATTCCTGATGGACACTTGCCATAAAATTAATGATTAAGAATATTAAATCACAGCGATTTTATAATATGTCGTTTATGACAACATGGCGTCTAATGTATTGTGTGAATGTATGAACACCGATTCGCGAAAAATGTTTTGTATTGTCGTCACGCCGAGTCGCAGCCAAATAGTATAAAATAATAGAACAAGTTTTAGAAATACAACTCGGCATTCCACTTTTATAATATGCCCACATATTGCACGTAAATAAACAACATGAATCGTGGGTTGTTTCCACCCTTGTCATCTGACACATGAAATAAACTCCTATTGTATTATAGATATCGAAGCCGAATCGTATATAATAATAGAATGGGTTTTGGAGATCACTCGGGGTTCCACTTTTATAAAATACCTACATATTACATAAAAATATCACGAATCATGAGTTTTCTTTTCACCATTTACATCTGACACGAGATAACAAACTCCTATCTCCATGACTACCATCGTAGTCTATGCCAAAGACTACAATATTTTAAGCAAGAAGTTTCAAACCTTAGCGGCTACGGTAACCCCTGGGCCACATACATCATGATAACATTCGGTCGACACCGGAACGAAGTCTTGCGATTATGCAAAAAAGCATCGTATTCTAGTGCGGCTATATCACGTTCAACCGGGGTTTTAATTCGACTAAAGTCCTGACTAAAGACTGGAAGAAAATACGCCGCATTGTATGAGCACTTCGTGTTCGTTAAAGCGGCTTCAGATCTAGAGCCCACATAGTTTTCTTTCCAATAATATCCGCAAGTAGCGCTGCATGATCTTTACAACAAAAACGGCAATAGTTATTAAGGTGCCAAAATTATATGATTACTTTGGCACGGTATTATACACGTTCGAAGATTTGTCATTTTCATTCATTTCTTCATCATCATCATCATTTCAGCCACAGGACGTCCACTACTGAACATAGGCCTCCCCCAATGACTTCGACATCGCACGGTTGGTAGCGGCCTGCATCCAGCGCCTTCCCGCTACCTTTATCAGGTCGTCGGTCCACCTTGTGGTGGGTTGACATTGCAGAATATGACTTTTGATAGGTTCATCATAGAATTCGGCGGGGATATCCTCACGGAGGAAGTTCGTAACAGGGCGGAACAAGATCTTATAATAATGCAAGGCCGAAGCTGTTACGCGCGTGCTCCTACGTGTAATCCGGCGAGTATGCAATAAATAGTAATGTCTGGTAAATAGTGGTAATACGTATCGTTCGTTCGTTCGTTTCAGCCGAAAAGACGTCCACTGCTGGACAAAGGCCTCCCCCAAGGATTTCCACGAAGACCGATCCTGCACCGCTCGCATACAGGCACCTCCCGCGACCTTCACCAGATCGTCGGTCCACCTAGTGGGAGGCCTGCCCACGCTACGTCTTTCGGCTCGTGGTCGCCACTCAAGAACTTTCCTGCCCCAGCGGCCATCAGCTCTACGAGCTATGTGCCCCGCCCCGTCTATGTCTGTATGCGCTACGATTACAGGGTATCATTTTGCATAGTCGCAAGACTTCACTCCGCTGCTGTCAAATCAATGTCGCATAATGTTATCGCAATGTGTGTGGCCCTTGGCCAAATCACAGAAGCCTATGCGAAGAAAGAGCACTTGAATGACAATAAAAATCAGGGTTACCATTTTATAAGATCTCCTCACTATTGAGGGTAACAAAGTAACATTAATAATCTAGCCATTAATTACATTTATTACCTATACGAGAAAGTAAAGCAACATGCGGTTTTATTTTAATTAGTAAAATATTTGTAACAGTTTGTTCCAAGTTTAGTTTTACAACAGTATTGCTGTTTCAGCTGTCACTGTGAAGCTTTGGGAAAATAAATAAATAGAAAAAATATTAACATACATATTTATTTAAGTTTTTATGTTCATTATCATAATATGCCAATTTAAGTTACACTGTGTGACAGTCATTGACACTAAACAAACTCTTCAGCTTAATAATACCTACCTACAGGGCGTTTTTATAGTTACTCTTGCTGATGAAATGAAGAAGGGTTGATTCTACTACTGAAATACAACTACTTTTCTTACAGGACCAATATCAAATTCCCAAAAAAATTCACATCCTCGTGATGGTGATAATTTCTATGGAGAGGTTTTTTTTATATTCGGTCTCTTGGGATAAGTTATTCCATTTGAGCAGTAGAATTAATCCTTTTTATTCGATCACATATAAAAACAACACAAGTGTTTAGGAAAACTTCTTCTTTGGTATGGTATCACTACGGAGTTATAATGTCGGCAACTCTGTATCACTGACTTGTAACTTTCAAACAGCATGAATAATAAGGGCACCTCATTGGTTTTCTTTCTGAAAAAAGGCTTTCAGTTTTAGTACTAACCCTTTAGCACTATTTCATTGAAATAAAAATACAATAAACGCACAGAAGACTGAAATTGAGTCAACTGACATGACATTTATAATTTGTTGACATTATGACAGTTTGACAAGACTAGGGATTGAAAAAGTTTTAATTGAAAAAGTAAAATGACAATTTATTAAAACGATTCACAAGGATATAATCGATTAAAAATATTTATAAAATGTTCTGATACTTGCCTGTAGCGATTATCCAATCCTGGTTTCTACTGAAAAACTACCTCGTGGCAAGATTTTAATAAAATAATAAAATCTTTATCTTCTCTTTCACAATCTATAAAAGTTCATTTGGTCTATTATTATACATGTGCTATGAATGAGGGTTTTCGCGATTGAAAAATCCGCGAGATGGCAATACGTAGACGCGAGGTCCAAATGTTGCATGATTGGTGGATATCTGTCAATGTCATGTCAAAAATAACCAATCATGCAGAATTTGGACCTCACGTCTACGTATTGCCATCTGGCGGATTTTTCAATCGCGAAAACCCTCATTGGCATAGATTATGAGAGACTGGCAACTATACTAGGTTGATATCAGGTGATCCGTCTGCTCGTTTGCTTCCTGTCACATAAAAAAAAATATATATATGTTTCTCACACTTCAACTGGCATTGGATTCAACATCGGATTCTGACACTTTTCAACCGACTTCAAAAAAGGAGGAGGTTCTCAATTCGACCCGTATGTTTTTTTTTTTTTTTTTTTTTTTTCTATGTTTGTTACGCGATAACTCCGCCAATTATGAACCGATTTGAACAAATCTTTTTTCGGCGTATAGGTAATACCTCAAGGGTGGTCCCATTTAAATTTAATAATAAAAAAAACAACCCCCAAGGGTGGAAAATTGGGGATGAACTTTTTCATACGCAATATCTCCGCCGATTATAAACCAATTTGAACGATTATTTTTTTCTTGAATAGGTATTATCAAAAGGGTGGTTTCATGCGAATTTGAAGAAAATATTTCACCCCCAAGGGTGGAAAATTGGGGATGAATTTTTTTATGCGCAATATCTCCGCCGATTAGGAACCAATTTTTTTTGGTCTCAATGTACTGCCTACCTTCAGTGGTAACATCAAGGTAATAATTAGTTAACTAAAAAGCAAGAAATAAGTAAAATTTTATAAAAAAAAATAAAACCGACTCCAAAAAACCTACACTAAAACGTTGAAAAATAATTACTAATTACCTACTTATTTATTAGGACGAATTATTAATATTTATGTAGGTATACCATGATTGATACTTTTGGAGTCGGTGCAGGCAAACTTTACATGTTTCATAATCTTGGCACCGACTCCAGAAGTATCAATCATGGTATACCTACATAAATATTAATAATTCGTCCTAATAAATAAGTAGGTAATTAGTAATTATTTTTCAACGTTTTAGTGTAGGTTTTACAGTTATGATACCATGAATATCAGTTTATGGTCCTAATTATTTTTATTTTATTTACGACCTTCGACCAGTTGGACACTTTAGATAGCTTCTTGTAATAGCGTCAATATCTTTTTAGCTTTTAACGCAAATCTAGTCTTCAAAGCAGTTTAATCGATTTATTTTATTTTCAAAATCGATATTTTATTGTCTATGATGGCCGCAGGAACATCACTATACATGGACTCCCAGCAATAAAGTACGGTAATGCCTCGTACAGATTTTATCGGCAAAAATTATGGAACTTGATAGGTTTTAGACCATGCCACGCACCAAAACGTCCGGAAGTTGTAATAGTATTATAGAATAAACGTTAAAAGACTTATTTATTTAATTTTTCAATGCTTAAGTGTCCATTAGAATGAAAGGGTGCTTAATGTATTAAAAAAAATAGAAAATAATTATGATGGGTTAATGTTTTTGGGCGGTTTTTTAGGCGGTTTCTGACAATGTCCTTTATTTGTAATATTCATTACATGTCAAATTGTGAAATTGTCTAGAAATATCAATAAAAAAACGTAAGCTTCTTTTTAACAGCCCGTTACTATTGTCATGATTTTTGTATTTTCTAGTGACTATACAATACTTTTGTCCATTACACGGATTGTAGGTCTTAAGTAGAGAGTTTTTCCAATTTCTCTCTACTTTACTGTTTTCACACACGTCTTGCCTACCTGACATTTCTAGTTCTCAACAGCAAACTTACTGTATCTCAAGTCAATTATGGTTTAGCTGACTCAACGCCGTTTTTATAATCTTAATTGCGAAAAATGCCGTAACCGTGCAATCAGCATATTTCATTCCCACGTCGCAGTCCGTTTGAGATGTCACCTACGCACTTTAAGTGGGTATTTAGTTACAAAGCTACATACAACAGGCACGCAGATTTTTACACCTCTCAAGGAGAATCAGAAGGTTCCAATTCATTGATTTAATAGTCATTTACATTATCAATATCACCCTTAAGGCCCGGTTTCCACTAAGGCGGAGCGGTGCGGAGACAAGAGATATGCGGCGAAGCTGGCAGGCTATTTCCACCAAAGCGGAGCAGAGAATAAGAGCGGTACGGATACGAGAGGAAATGTGTGACCAGTGTGCCTACCATGAGTTTACGTTAGGTGAGCTCGCTAGCGAATACGTCAAAAAATTCTATGAAGATTTTATTTCTTGAAAGTAGTCGCTAGGGGCGCTGCACAATATGTCATACATTTAAATGTCATTTTTTTACGTAGACGCTAGCGAGCACACCTAACGTAAACTCATGGTAGGCACACTGTGCGTAGCTGTCAGCTGTCAGTCTATTGCTATTATTTGCTATCTATGAAACACCGCACCGCTCCGCACATCTCCGCACCGCGCCGCGTCGCCGCTGCTGTCAAATTCTATAGAAAAGCAAGCGCGCCCGACACTTCTCCGCTCGATCCATTTTCACCGAAGCGGAACAGAGTAAAGATGTGCTAATAATGGAAACTGATTGGTTATACAAAAAACTTATCTGCTCCGCTCCGGTTTAGTGGAAACCGGGTTTAAATTCATTTGTATACGGGAGTTTGTTGACGACTTGCTGATTACTGTCAATGTCAGTATCAAAAATAGCGGAGCGGTGTCATTTTAAAGTGTCAATTTTAGCTCATTGATGCAATTTACCGATTGTGTCATGTAATTAAAATGGGCGTCATGGTTATAAAGAAGCCGTTTGATGTGTGATGTGCTAATTCACACATGTTATTGGTTGGCGGAAGCTGTTTACACAATATGCCTTTATTTGTAAAACTATCGTAAATTTGACACTCGTGGTCTACTTCTATTATTTTAATAACATACCAACGTGTTTTAAATAAAAAACATCCGCTCAAGGGGCTAAGATGGGTTTTATGAAAGTAACTACGATATAAGAAGGCCTAGTAAACTTAATTAGTTATTCACAAAACAAATGAATAACGCTAATTTTAATCATAACGATAATTTAATTTATTGGGAACTCCATTAATACAAAATAATTTACATAAACAGTCGAATTAAATGTTACACGGGTTATCTATCGGTAACTATCAATCAATCACATTTATCATCTTAATCATTGCCCGAATAATCTAATTAAAACATTAATTTAATTTGCTTCTGGCCGCATTCTGTTCCCACCTCGTTTTCACCGCGCTGTCAAGACGCACCTGTCAAGTTGACAGATATGTCATCGCACGTCATTTGTCACGGGTAACTAATGAAGAAAAGACGTATTCTCTCGTCGAGCAGCAGTCGACACAAATTGCTCATTATAATTTCGTGCTACTTTTCATGGAGAATATAAATAATAGTAATAATCTTTATATCGACAGAAAACAAAATTTCTCGTTGTGCCTTTTTCCATCCTTTCCAAAATTATAGAATATACTAAGCCAAAGTTGATGCAAAAGAAAACAAAATCTTCTTCAGTGGTTTCAGTCACTTCAGTAATTTGGAAAAAAATACACAAACGTTACAAATACATAAAACGGACAGAAGAAGAAACATTTTGCTTTATAAATAAAGATGATTTTCAAGTAACAAAAAATGTATATCACGACAACACGCCAATCTATGCTAATCCGTTACAATTACACAATACGCCACTGGCACTTGTATTTTACTATATCTCACACTAAGCCATTTTACGAATCGGCGATAACATTTATCGTAAAGAAATGATTTACACACGAACACGACCGGACTCGAACCTCGGACTGCCCACGATAGGCCGTGACCCACTAACGGTGACGTCATCAGTGGAAAACCTATACGATTTCGCGCTTCGCTCGTTTTGTACTGTGCGCTATTGAAGATCAAACTAAACCGAAGAATGAATTAATGCAGAATTTTATGGTTAATATATTAGATATCTTAGCGATGAATTATGTGCATAATAACAAAAATAATAAATTGTAGAAAATACAAAAGACATAAATTATTAAATAATAAACAATAAAATATTTGGCATTTTGTTTTGTCTTGTGTTTTATTTAACAAATACTATTTTAAGATGTTATTTTAATAATCATGACAGCATTAATTGAAGAATTGAGGTACACTGGTGAGACAGAGTTTTAAATAAAATTTAATAAATTATCCACCTGATGACAACAAACTGCCCCAAAAGCTGAAAGGCTACTTATTCTTTTGACTTGATAACCACATTACCTCATGATCAATACCTCATTCATGCCTTCAAATTAGTGGTTGCAATAAAATTATTCTCTACCTTGATATAATAAGCAATGGTAACATCTAAATAAGCTCTCATCTCTACAGCAACAGAATATGTTTGGCTGGTTTTTTGCCGCAAATTAGCTGGCATTAAATACCTTTCGTGTTAAACACTTATGCTATTAAACGTATGACAAGATTCCATTTTGCTTTTACGACATAAGTGACACGCTGAATTATGACATAATTGACCTTAAATCATAACCCGGCCGTCAAATTACGAACGTTTTATGTCATCACTAGTTTTATACTCGACCTGATGGATGACTCTACTCACAAATCTCTTAATTAATTTGAATAACAATGCTAAAGCTCCAAATAAACATTTTATAATGATTTTATCAGTTTTTATAGTAGATGAATCATTAACCTACTAAAATTGAGAAATGGGTCAACTTCTCCACTTATTAGATAATTTTGAAGCTTCTTGGTCTATATTTGTCTACCAGTTATGAAATTAATCAAAATTTCCCATTAACAGTCACATAAAATTTATGTTTACCACTAACTGTCACGGTGTTATTAAAGAAATTGAACCACACTCGTGAAAAAGGTAACAGAGATGTCCTAATAACTAATGGGCTCGAATTTATAAGCCAATCTCAAATCAAATAGGTAGGTTATAATCATCAAATGATAAGTATAATTAATTATCATAAGTATCATACACGATATTATTTCGTGAATCTTTTTATAGTGGTTTAGAAATGACTTAGCATATAAATGTATTTAGTATTTTTTATGGTAGTTTTTCAAAATTCTCGATTTGGGACTCTTGTTCCGACAAGCTGCATATATTTCAAAAGAGACGTGCAAAGATTCGTTCACAAATGTCACACGAATCAGAGTTTTAAAATATCCACCGCACTTTTCATATTAGATCAAAACAACCGACTTTACCTCCCGAGCTAAATACAAATCAGATCACACTATCAATACGGGCCTTTCAGCCCGTATTTTCTCCAGCCGATTTGCCGTGTCAGCGGGCAGACATAAATCCTCACACTTCCCGGCGCGTGAGCACACAAGCACAGGGAATGTGTGTAGGCAGTGATCGTGACGTGTAATATCGTTGTGTCATCATTCGCTACTACACACGTCAGATATTTTATGGCCGTATTTTTGGAAGTAAAAATATTTTGCTAGACTAAGATATGAATGAAACATAAACACATACCGACATATTTTGGGCAGCGGAAATGTATTCTCGTTGAAGTCAAGAACACTGGTACAGCTTTACATATTCGTTAAATATGTATAAAACATTATTTTGAACTCTATATTACAATTTTAGAACCAGGAAGCCTAGGCTCAGACCATCGATTTTTAGTTGGCCGATAGTTGTGCCCGATTTTAAATTGTATGAAGAATCGGCCAAATCGAATCGGTGTAATGTGCGCACTTCCATACATGCCCATACTGATCAACTGCCCGACTAAACTATCGGCCGACGAAAAATCAACGGTCTGCGGCCAGGCTCAATATTATCATGTTTTTGGACAGGTTTAATTTCTGCACGTCTACATTAACATTCCTCGCTTAGATGGTGATAATTACTACGTAATTATTGTTCAAATGTTTGCTCCGTCCAAAATGCCATTTCCTTCATAATAATTGTTGATTACAACCCATGTTCTACGAGCTTTTACCGTAATTAAATTTTACGTGAAATCACATAACGTAATAAATAATTCAAAACTCAACTCTCGGTTGCGGATTTGTAAATGTTACAGAAAGTATTAAATTTTCAGAAGTAAGAAACTTGATAATAAGTTTTCTACAACACTGGCCTACCAAGAACATCGTTTGTAAGCGTAATCCATCCTCTACCTATGACCGCTGCCTCACTATAGCCATGCTTCTCCAAGCTCTAATTCATTTCTAGCATCAATTCCAATGGCTCCTAGAGTTCAAATATCACATTTAGTGACTGTGTGCACCCGTCACTAATTCGCGCACTTACTTTAATGACTTGTTCAAACAATGCATATGAAGATGGTTCACTTACGGAGGCGTCGGCGTTTGCGCAGCAATCCTGACCAATTCGCATGACCATTTGCTATTAAGGACTCTACACTATGTATATAGTAGGTTACTACATTTCTTGTATCTGTGTGACAATAAATTATTATTGTTACTATAAAGGCTTGTTCCCACAGCAAACCTGGACTGTGGTGTATGACACATATTATAATTATGTGTGTTTGAAATTCTAACTACAAATTCGAACGGATCGGTTTAGTTTGCGGGACACTGCAGACGTGTAAACATTAATATTAAAACACGAATACCTACTACTCGTACTAAACTGGATCCTGTAAAAACAGTTTCTGCAAAAAACGGCATGTCTCTGTGGGAACAAGCCCTAAGAGCATTTACTAATCACATACTGAAATGCGCTCTTAATCTGTTATTGAAAGTAAGATAATCGATTAATTATTAAATTGCAGTCTATCAGCCGATTTATCTACAAGTAGCAGTAATAACTGTGTAATGAAGGCTATGATTATGTCTAGCCTTTAGACACTAAGATACGAGATGGTAGATATTAATAAATTCCGACTTTTCCATAGTGACTAGATTACGAAGGCGTCACGTCTATTTTTATATGTACTTATTCAAAATCCACATTTACCAACGATATCTGATAATCTCACAATGATGTTAAAGATGACCATGTAATAATCGTCATTACTTTATCGGGGCCATACATAAATAACTTATCTCACGTATCAGTTACATCTACGAAGACAAAAAAGTAATTTACACCTATGATTATTTTCGCTCCAGTATTAAATAAACTGATTGCAATCTCGTTGGGTGTAAATCCGCACCACAAATAGCCACGTGCCGCGCACCTGTCGAGAAAACGACCACTTTTTATCAGCATTATTGAGTCAAAAACCTCATTGTAAACCATCAGCGGCCCAGGGCTGGTTAGCGCACAATACAATATCTTTTTGTGTCTCGACACGCATTTAGAATCTATTAAAACTTGACAAATTCACTTGAATCGAACGCTTTTTCTGACCAAGAAGGACCTTTGGTTTTGGTTTGCTGGTCATTGTGGTGCGTTGACACTAAATTTGATCCCTAAAGTTTTTGTGTGATTAAATCAAGTGTGTACTAATACTAGTAATAATATAAAATCGTTTAGTGATTTCGATAAAAAGCTGTGTTTCATAACTTTGGACAAGAAACTCTGCGCTACCTACACTATAGTATAGGTATTTTATGAAAAGCATAATACATTGATCATTGAGTAGGTACTTTAGATTTAGAACGTAGTAATTTAACTAAAGACAATCGGATTGGAATCACTTACATTATAAAAAGGGTGCGTTGTTTTCACGGATTTATATTATTATTTATACCAGTGGTATAATAAAAGTCCTGAAAACCAGAGATTTAAATTTCTTTTTACTGAAAACTTACACTAGCTTTAGAAGATCTTTTGAAACAATATTACTACAATATTATAAAAATATGAAATGATCTTGATATGACTTTAGTAAAATGATAAAAGTGAAAAGTAAATAAAAAAATTGTTTACTGACTGCAATTTTCCAAGGTTGTCTAGCATCTTGCACTAAGCATGCGTCATTGCTTGTAGTCTTACATGAATTTAATTATTTTATTACATAAAGTGATCTACGAAACAGCTAGTGCAACACCTCAGAGATGTTTATTTGCTCAGCCTCATTTCTTATCAGCGTCATAATTGGGGCAACATTGTCATCGGATGAGTTCAGCATTGAAACAACAGCCATCAGTCACGTCGAGATTATTTAATGTTCCTCCCTTCAGAATAGTGGTACCGGTGATAGAATTATCGATTAAAAGACATAATTAGTACCTACCTACTCATCATCATCGGGACATTTAGGCCCCACTGCAGAGTAGCAAGACCCTCTTTAAGGCTGAGTTGCACCGCCTAACTTTGACCGTAACTATGAACACCGGTTATGTTTTTTGTATGGAGTTTGACAGATTTTTGACGTTTGTCAAAGTTAAAGTAAGATGGTGCAACCCAGCCTAACACTTTCAAGGACAGTAACCCAGACACAATAATTGAAGTCTAATTGTTATGAATGCTATACTTAGTAGTTTACTGTCTATGAAAGTGCTAATTTGCCAGAGGCAAATGGAGGATTTGGCTTTTACTTCCCACGCTGACCTGGCCAGTTACGAGTAGGGAGGCCTGATGTTTTCAGTCTAGTCAATAGAGAAAGGTACCCACTTTTCACGAAGAGGGTACCTTTTCACTTTTTTAATACACACTGCTATCATAAATATTTTATGTATTACATGCTTGAACACTTATGAAAACGTGATTATGATAATGTTTAATAGAGCGCATTTATAAAGTAATCTACCAAAAATATATTTTATCGACAAAACCCTTAATTTTATACAGCACTAAAGTTCCAAGTAAACATCAGATCATAAGGTACGCGAATTGTTTGCTTAATGAGGTAGATCGTTGACGAATCTTCGTCATTTCTTAGAAGTTACCTGATGATCATGGTTACGGATAAATGATGAAAAATGCAAACATTGCCTTTTATGACATGTGATTGGAATTATAAATCTGTCAGAAACAGAACCTGCTACTCCAAACAAACAAGTTCTGGTTGTATAATCTGTTAAAAAATGTTTCCCGGTAGATTTCGTTTGTTCGTTCGTTCGTTCGTTTCATCCGAAAAACGTCCACTGTTGGACAAAGGCCTCCCCCAAGGATTTCCACAAAGACCGGTCATGCGCCGCTTAGATTTCCTACCGGGAATTTAGTATCGAAATAAAAGGACAATTTAAATTTGTATTTAGTGCAAAGTGCCTACATAAGTATTAATGACCATTTCCCTCCAAAATAAAAACGGATGCCAAAAAAAAAAACAAATTAAACCAGCAAAATTTTTCATCAATCAATTCGTTTCGTTGGCATTTGTGAAATCACGTTCCAAGAAAATCTGCACTCTTTCTAACAGTTACTGATTAAATTCCAATTCAGTACAAAAACTGTCTTAGCCTAATGATAGGTAAACTGGGCACAGCATTATGTGACCTGAAATACAACCAGCAAAAGATTTCGCGGGCAGAATTTTATTATCTGTCTGTGAATCACTTGTACGAAAAGGCTATGATCACATCACCTGTATAAAAACCGAACCTAACATTAAACGCTTTTCTAAAGCTCTGAGACAATATTTAATACCTAAATGTTTCTACTCAATTAACGAATATCTAACAACTGACCACCGAAAATGTCTCTAGATACTTTAATTTGTAATCTGCTTGTTTTGTTATTTTTTAGCATCGAAGTATGCAATTATGTTACATCTCATATTATGTATAATGAATGTATATAGCCACCTACTCTGTTGCAATACCTCCTAGGTCACTAAGTCTTAAGCCCATGTGTATGTAATTTCCACCATTACAAAAATTGTCACTTAGTACGCAATAAAGATTTGAATTTGAATTTGAATATTAGTGTCTTTATTTATTTATTTTATTTCCAGAGAAAAACCCTTTGACAAAGGTTGATCATCTATGTTTATGGTAGGTATGTGAGTCAAGTCGTCAAGTGAAGTGACTCTACTAGCATGTAATTTACGTAACTCTTGAAAAAAGTGACAAATTGACAATTTCCATCTGACTTCATCTTTTTTCCGAATCTAGACTCACGGTAGCGTGTCAAGCCAAATTCAAGTAACAGAAGAATTGAAATATTATTCCCCTTCGCAAGTTCTAAACTTATTACTTGTCGGTTCTTATTTTATTATTCCGAAACTTTCGGTAGAAATCCCGTCGTTCATCCTGAACTGAAAACTATTCTTTGAACTATTTTCGTAAAATTACGGTCTAGAACTACATCACAAAGACGTAAAAGAAAGGCCACGGATGCAAAAAGCTTTTCCACAGTATGACTGTACCCTAACACATAAGTAACTACTTACAACAGTAAGTAGGTACTTGTGCAATATCTCCGTCTCTGGTTTTGATGACACACCGGGGGCTAGCGTGGCGTCTGACTTGAATTGTAATTGATAACTGTTTGCTATTGAGAAGGATGTAACCTAGATTGTGCGCTGACAAATCACAGTTTCACGCAGCTCGGTATTTTTTATTGTCTAGTCACAGCTATCACTGTGATCTTTATTATGTGGCAAAAATAGTTTTCAGGTAGGTGTGCTTGAGATGACCACCAACAGAGAATCCACCAGAGATGTGCGGGGTGCGACTCGCTTCATTTACCAAGGCGAGGTAAATGAAGCGATTCTATTGGTTCTTACCAACACATCCCTCGCTACACATCCTCGCATATCTCTGGTGGAAACACAACCTACGCAATGAACATCATCCACCCAAAACCAAACCAATCACAAATTATGACGACCACGACCACTTTGTCAAGAATTTTGTAAAACGAATGAGAAGAAGAAAACTAGGTAAATAATAGTACGAGTAGGCAAGTTTACGGCTTTGGCGCCATGATTATCATAAATGGACAGCCATGGACCTGGTTTATTCACCTTTAAACAGATAATAAAACCTTCGTTTTTTCAAGTTTTCACACTTCCTACCTACATTACTTAGAATGTCCTATGGAATATTCCAGTGCATGTGTTCCAGGATATCGGTGCACTACAAAGTGCATCGCCGATTCACAACATTGACCAAAGCTTCGATTCCATTTCCTGCGGTGTATGAAGTGCTTTATAAATAATTACCGCGGCCCAGATCGGCGCGTGCGCATGCCGTGATGCAACACGGCGCAACACTACCTTTACACGGTATACATAGAGATGTTAAGATTCAGGGAGACCATGGGGAACTTAAAAAATAGAAATGGTGAAAATGGTAAAAAAATTATGACAAAAATTGTTTTATTTTACTTACAATGTACAGCGCGGTCAAAGCTGTATTGTAGTAATGCATTGCTCTGTTATGCTGTCAAAATTACAAATGTAATCACAAACTAAATATAAACATCAAGGAGGACTAAAATCTTTCAATAATGATAAAGACTTTTTCAATTAGCAAAATAAATTTCAAAAATATCAAAATCATAACTATTCTGTCTTCTGCAAATAGGTTTTTAAAAAGCGCTTTTACGCTTTCTTTTCAAGGCCAAATTATTTTTACAAGTGTCTTAGGACAACTATTCCAAGTTTATTTTAAACTCTTACTGCTTTACTAAGTCACTCTTGAATTTGCTAATAATGTTGAATACGAATTAAAAAAATAATGTAATGCCATGTGTTTTTGCGGCGTTATCTCGTCTAGTGAGTTTTTGTGAGCCACATTAAAGCATAATTAATCACGCGGATTGTAAAACACGACATAATGATGTCGTATGCCTGGTTAGAGACGATCACAGAACAAACAAAACAGAAAACGCGAATTAAATTAAATACATTGGCCAAAAATCTAAAATAATTACCTTGACTATTTGACACTTTAGCAGTTGGAAGTGAACAACTTAATCATTATGAAAGCAAAAGAAAAAGAGTCTGTCCCCTACTCTACCCGTGTAAATATTTCAAATATTTTAAAGAAAAAAACAAAAATAAAAGATTAATAAAAAACCTTAAAGTTTTGCTCTTAAGTAGCCTTTACATGTCTCATACATAATATTTTTACCATACCAGCGCTGCAGCACTTCAGTTGTTGCTGTTGGTTTCGGTCTTAAAAAGACGAAAACTTTTAAGCGTCGTAACAAAAAATAAGACAATTTCTTTGCCATTTATAAATGACTGATAATAAATAGTTGATAAATTAATTTAGTCATTAATATCAATCGAAATAAAAAGGCCAATAAATTAATATTGAAACAGTAAATTAATTGTTGTGTTTGTTTTATTTGGCCGTTACAGATAATCGAGTCGTTCATTCATTGAATGGCGGGTGATGATCCAACCGATTAAGCCATTCATTCATCTTTCACAAACGCTTGTCAAAACATGACGTAATGCTAACTACGCTGAGTATTATCGTTGACCTTTGACGAGATTTGCTGTAGGTACTATACTATCTTAGGTGAATAAAAGTTGACCTTTCTTATTTATAAAGAACCAAAACAGTCTTTATAAGCTTTTAACACAAGCACTTTAATTAATTTAATCGCACACAATCAGCATTTGACAGACAATTATGTGATTAAAGTATTTATTCGTTTTTATAACTTTTGATAAAGGATAAAGGTTTTGATTAAAGAAACAGAATATGTTTTCTGGTCTATAGGACAATTTATTCTTAGCACTGGCCCATTTATTGTCCTGAAGCAGTGGTAGGGTTAATACTGGAACGTGTAAATGCGCTTTTTAAAAGCCTACTTACATGCATAAATAAGTAATAAGACTAGAGAAATCTGTGTCAAATTAGAAACCATGAAGTAAGTATATTATTATGCTACATCACTGACACTGCATGGGTAACTCCATGGTATACATTAGGTATAGCACGGAATTGAATTCTTGATCTCCAGATGGGAAGTCCAATCAATAAATCAGAGAGCCGTTTGCTTAGTTCAAAGAGTACCGTAGCATATTACCCATTGACAATTGTAAAGACCGTTATTCTTTAATACCTGCGGCTGATGAAGCATTACAGCTCTTAAAGGTCAGCAGACATGACGTGAGCCTTTTGTTGGTATTCTGGTCACAAACATTCACGATAATCGCATGAGCACGAATTCACATGTCTCCGAAATTACCTCCACTATCTCTGTAGCGATCACAATTATGAAAAATCTTTTATCGCGGGTCCCCAAATTATGTTGTAAGGTCCCCAACACATAAAGCCAAGCACTTCTTAAACAGTGTAAAATAAGTGCTATTTTTAAACAAAATGTAGAGTAGGTGTGCTGTTGACTGTACATAGAGCCACAGAATAATAATAAGTACTAGAGCCTACAAAAGAAAAATATGTACTGAGTAAAAGATGTTGGGGTTTTCTATTTTTCAAACTTATAATAATTTAAGCTATACATACCTCTTACTTATTATACCTCCCCGTCTTAACTAAATGTTATAAATGGTTGTGTTAGGTAACTGGCGAGGGATGCCTAAATAATCGTAGAGTTGTTGTCGCCTACAAGATACCTTAGCCTTACTTTGTTGTTGTTGTTGTTGTTTCAGCCAAATGACGTCCACTGCTGGACAAAGGCCTCCCCCAAGGTTTTCCACAATGAACGGTCCTGCGCTGCCCGCATCCAGGCCTACTTAACTTTTACTTATTGCCTACTTATAAGTAGATAATTATGTGTGTATAAATATTGTAATTAACATTAATTTTAATGGAAAATCATACACAGACAACCTTGGGCTATAATAATTATATTATTTCATGCTACTTTCTCCGAGTCGTGCATTTCTTCACATTTGCCCTTTGGAACTGGTATAATCCTTGTCCAAAGAGATTTAACCTGAATGTATTTATCACTTCGCAGTATACCTACTTTCAGTACAGTTACCTGCAAGATTATACAGAGTGGATATATTTTCCATTGTTGAAAAATTGAGTGTTACGTAAAACGCATTTTCAGCCATTTTCGGAAACGACTCATCATCATCATCTCAGCCATAGGACGTCCACTGCTGAACATAGGCCTCTCCCAATGCTTTCCATGTTGCCCGGTTGGTAGCGGCCTGCGTCCAGCGCCTTCCTGCTACCTTTATGATGTCGTCGGTCCACCTTGTGGGTGAAAGGAAACGACTACTAGAAATATTTTAATTTGTACATGTAGCTGGATTTGTTATACCTAACTACAAAATATAATATTTGCAAAATAGCACATATCAAAACTGCTTAAAGAAGTGCTTACTTTGTTGAGCTGTTTTTCATACCATGAAACCATAGAAGAATTTTTTTTAACATAGAACTCTCTCTTTGTTAAGAACTTTCATTTGAGTTAGAGCTTTTCGCTAAATCTTACTATTCTACCCTTAAAAATCATTAAGAATATCGCGTTTAACTGTACACAATACTTCAAACTATACACATGTATATAGTTCATTTCAATATTTCGTGAGTCGAATTCGTTCCAAGGATCGCATTACGAAATACGCGGCCGATCTGATACTGAAGAATTGTCGTAACTTTCTCTGTAAAGCTGAGCACAGAATAAATAACTCGAAATCTAAATTCAAACCCGGGTGAAAATAATTATTCTGCTTCCATATATGAAGTCGTCTTAAGTTAGTTTAGTTATTTAAGTTCATATCAAGAAACTCAACTCAAAACTCGGTTTAACCTTACCTCTTGTAGTGTTTAGAGGGAAATCTCTTAAGTACAGCCTCTCAGACTTCTTTGAGTAATTTTCAGGCAAGGCACAATACAACCATTTATAACGAGTAAAGAAATCACATTGAAAATAACTCCAAATATGCAAAGTTGATTATTTGAAACGAATATCTTGAGATTATTGCATTTTCAACCGACTTCAAAAAAAAGGAGGAGGTTCTCAATTCGACCCGTATGTTTTTTTTTTTTTCTATGTTTGTTACGCGATAACTCCGCCAATTATGAACCGATTTGAACAAATCTTTTTTCGGCGTATAGGTAATACCTCATTTAAATTTAATAATAGAAAAAACAACCCCCAATGGTGGAAAATTGGGGATGAACTTTTTTATACGCAATATCTCCGCCGATTATAAATCAATTTGAACGATTATTTTTTTGTTGAATAGGTATTATCAAAAGGGTGGTTTCATGCGAATTTGAAGAAAATATTTCACCCCCAAGGGTGGAAAATTGGGGATGAACTTTTTTATACGCAATATTTTTAATTTTTAGTTTTTTTTTTGTGTTCACGCATTTGAAGTCGGTTTTATTTTTTTAAAAAGTTAATTATTGAAATATACCTTTAGTTTCCTATAGTGTTTGCAGTTTGCATACAAGTAGGTATACAATTATGGAAAATTGCATCAGGTATGCGAGCTAAGCTAAACTACCTCAGCTTCACTCTTGGTCTGCGACCTGCAATGGATATTGTATTTAGAAAAGACAATGCATCTATTGTTTATTAATAATTTTATTGAGTAAAAAATTGTTTTTAGTCTTATTTGCATAAAGCAACAGTTTTTTTTATTTCATCATTAGTCTCAAACTAAAGGCCATTCTTAGACTTAAGAATCCTGAAGAATTAAGGGTCAACCAGCCATGCAGTAGTTTAAATTTAGTCTAATCGTGTGTTTAAATTAATTACATTTGACTATAAATTATGTTGATTGGTTCAATTACCTACAAGTTAGAATTAATTTACCGCGCATGTGTTTATGAACTTGTAAGCTCTTTAATAACAGTAATTAAACATGTTGGTAAATCGGGCAAAAGATCAGAAGGCTATAAAGTGAGTTATCCTTTCTCTTAATCGTCATTTATTTCGTGTAATGAAAAATAATGGTCTGTGTACACGCCCCTTAACAGTATAGCAAGGTGCCACTCGTCTTTTAATTAATTTATCAAAATTTTAAAAGCATCATATGATTCTGTATGCGTACACGTAAACATAAATAAATTCTTGCTAAACTTACCTTTTAAGCCTTTTGTGCTTCATAAAATGTTGATGACTCGGATGTGTTATCATGACTATAGTGTTATCATGACATCATCTGAAACAATAAATTTATTATTGTCTTATTTGCTAGCTCATGCTAGACACTTTGAACACTAGAAAGGAAATATTTTTGAGAGCCTCATAGGATACACTTGAAAGGTACTGAATTCCTATCATGAGTAAAATCAGTCAAAAGAGATATCCAGTTTTGAGTGTACGAAATTTAAACCAGAAGCTTTTCTAGGGCTTTATTTCTTTTTAAGTTAATCTTGCTCAACGCTTTCATTAAAATAAGTAAAGTAGGTTAGTTACATCTTATATTTTTCAGTACCGACAGTACCTACGTAGCTTTTTAAATAAATTAAGGCCCGCACAGAACCGTTGATTAAAAGGGAGCGCAGTTAAAAATATTTTGATTGATAACTCCCGCTTATCGCGGCATTCGCCTAAAGTTCAGCGTACAGTTAAATTTAACCGATGTCCAATTAACCGGTAAAAAACGGTTGCGACATTCTTTGTCAATTATTTTATTGACAAATATTGATATTAACAATACTGAAACGTAATTGGAATGCGATTGAGTGACAGCTGATTTGTCGTTATTAAAATTCGATTGATTTGATGGATGATTTAAAGATTTGTGGATAATTTTATTCTTCAGTTGTTATCGAAAACAACGATTATTTTTAACCGACTTAAAAAAAGGAGGAGGCTATTATTATTAACAATACCTACTTTAACTTCTTTAGAATAAAATGATCCAATAAGTATTTTGCGAAAGATAGAACATTAATTTATTTACGATAGGTATGGTTATCTTCAAGTTGCTCAACCTGTATGCAAAAATAATTACGGAGAAAGTTAGGCACCAAAAACTCCTATTAGTTATACTTTCCACTGAATAAATGGCAATTAAATCAATTACTGTAATATCCTGTACATGTGCTTATTATAAAGATAATTACTAACCAACTTTGACTAATTTGTAATGATATTTTTATAAAATACTTACATTTATAAGGTTTAGGTAGGTATGTTACTGAAATAGTCATCAAAAGTAGGTACTGAGCAGTATTTTTATGCGTCAAATACAAACATCCTCTAAACTTCGCATTGATACCTACTAACGAGTAGGTGGGTAAATACATAAGTACATAAGAAGAAATTATAGAGTAATATTGTACAAGATTCCATGTTGTAAATTAATTCTCTTCACACTGACAACCCTAAACATTTAATCTTGAATGAATGCCATTAAACGTGTATTAATTTTAAAGTAACGGTCCATTCTTATGCGTAGTAGGGTTGAGACTAACCGTTTCACATCGGGACACAAAAATTATAACTTTGTAAAATAATCTATTGGTCTTAATAAATAATTTTGAGTGAAAAATGACGACTCATTCGCTTTAATTTAAGAAAGCCTAAGTTAATCTAAAGTCCAAAGTCTAAAGCTAGTTGCTGATTAAGGGACAGACGAATAGACGTATCACCTGATTGTAAGTGATCGCCCATAGATACCCGCAGCCCCTTTTAAGGTATACGCTCTCTTCTTGAAAGATTGTAGGTCGTATCGGTCGAGAAATACCGCAGACGACGTTCCATGTAAGTCCATTTTTAAGCTTTAAAGTACAAAATACGTAAAGTACATTATTTTAATTATCTCTATCTGTAAAATGTCCTTTGAATGGGAATTATGAAAGGGACGTCCCATTAAAATACTCGCTGACCGCACTACTACAACCAGCAAAGGGTAGTTATAGACTGTGTACGTTAGCCACAGAATAAATAATAGCGCAGAGCCCCGAGACACGTCGAAGCGTAAGGAATGGCCGCGATTAGCGCCTAGCGCGGAAACATGCCGCGCGTGTGGAACCGGCTTTATGTACAGTTCACTACTGAATATTCATGCTACTAAAGAATATCAGTTCCATGTCATTAACAGCATGTTTCCTAAATATTAATAAAATAAAATTAATAAAAAATTTGATCATAGACTAGCAATTACCAGAGGCAAATGGAGGGATTGGCCTGCACTCTTGACTGGCTAAGGAGACCTGATATTTATTATTTATCCCCTAGTAGTTAGGGTAGTCCTATCCTACTCTATCAACCATAACACACGGCTATCAGTCCCACATACAATGTAAAATGTGTATTTTTTTAATGATCCCGATATCAGTTAATTCACCAGCACCCAAACCTTTGCCCCTTGCTGGATTCAAACTTATCAGCTTTCCTGTCACGGGCGCTATCCACTAACCAGCCAGTTACCTACCTTAATCTTTGCATATTTATGCAACTGATAGTACCACGGCGATTATCGCTTGCATCCAGTCGTCGTCGTCGTTTCAGCCGAAAGACGTCCACTGCTGGACAAAGGCCTCCCCCAAGGATTTCCACAAAGACCGGTCCTGCGCCGCTTGCATCCAGGTACTTCCCGCGACCTTCACCAGATCGTCGGTCCACCTAGTGGGAGGCCTGCCCACGCTACGTCTTCCAGCTCGTGGTCGCCACTCAAGAACTGCATCCAGTATTAAACCGTAAAATCAAATTGATTCCCCTGGCGAGGCGACCTCTGTGCCTGTTGGAACTTGATAGTAAAATCTAATTTATTCGACTAACATGAGCTTAGGTACGTGAACTTTGCTTGGAAGAGGTTTACAACGAATTGTTATCATTTATATTTGAGTTTAAGTTTATGTGGCTAAAATGGTGACGTAGAAAATGCACAGTAAGCTAAAACTTTAACAAGCCAGCTCAGATGGTAGAGCATTCGCCGGAAAGCTAAGAAAAAAAATCTTTTAGGCCCAGAACAGACAGTGAAACGCAACTGCCACGACACTGCAACTTTGTGATGATTCTGATGAATGAAACTGAAAATGAAAGTTTCAAACTGGTCGCGTCATGTGTGGTCTCTCAACGGACGCTATGGCAGAAACTTAGATGCAACTCAAAAGTAACTAGTAGTTGCAGTTTCGTTGCAGTTGCGTTTCACCGTCTGTTCTGGGCCTTACTGTCTGGTTCAGAATTCCGAGTGAAGCTCGGTTTCACCTTCGGCCTGATCATCACTTTCCATCAGGTGAAGAGACGCAGGCCAAGCGCTTCATCCATAAGTGTTAAAAAATATAGTAGCCAAGGTAGAGAAAAGACATTATCAAATTATGTTAATCTATCACAAAATGTTCTTACATTCTTTATAATATTTTATACCACATCTACACAGATGAGAACATAGCTGACTTTATTAACAAGCATTCTCAGCTTGTATCCAGCAGACAAGAAATCGGAAAGCGATCAACATTAAACTGCATATAAGTGCAGTGATTATGTAATACTCGTCCCGAGCGTCCCAATCGCTTTTTAATGGTAATGAACCTCGCGAAGTGCATGTAAACGGCGAGCTTGAAGCAGATGCGGCACGCTATGCGTTCGCGAGCGAATGCGCGGATCGCCCGTCGAATCGCTAAGAGAATGTAAGGCGTGTTTCACATTAGGACTTTCAAACGAAATTTCGGGTACATGTGTGGTCACTTTCCTTCATATTGCAATGGCAGTTGCTTTTTGTCCTCAATGACCAATATATCGTACGTTTTATTTTATTTATATCTTCATTTTCATTTATTTATCAACTCCTTTCTTAAGGAAATAATCAACTGAAAAAATTGTCAGACACGAATGTTGTGATCACTGCTTAAAACATACTACATACGTATCATCAATTTTATCAATTACTATCAATTTTGATATTTTGTTCATTTTATTTGGAACTGACTCTACGTTACACCTCAATTGATTTTATGGATGTAGGGAATTAAATCAGTCCTTAATAAAAAAAATCTTCAATATTCCTGTCTAGTAAAATAAATTGCTATGATGCCATTAAATTCCATTTAAAATCATGCCATTAACTTAATCGTCAATATGGATGCACCCTTACGATCACTGTAACTGTGCACCGGGTGGTCATTACTATTGCAAACAGCTGGCGTCCTTCGCAACTCGGCAAACATAAACACTCGCAATTACTTCATTTGTATTTATTTTTCAACTTATTTAAATTACTGAAGTAGAAAGAAGTATTGAAATAATTTCCTGAAAGTTATCTCATCGAGTTTTTTTTATTCAACTGTAACCGATTTAAGATTGTTGAGTAGGTAATTAAATATTGATTCATTTACTCATTGACACTGAAAATATCTATGACCCTAGAGACGAGCGTTAACCTCACTAATTGAATGTTGCGGACTATAATTATATTTATATTATAAGATAGACGTCATGGACAATTATCAATTCTGAATCTCTACAAAATAAACACTTCGGCTTTGATTCTCATTATTTTTACCCGACTGCACCAGAAGGAGGGTTATTAATTTAATAGAACAGAAACTAGGCTTAGATTAAACAACCAAATTATCGAGTCATCTCAGTCAATAGTCCACTGCTGCATTTATGCCTATGTCGAAAATGCTCCACTGCTGGGCATATGTCTGGCAAAAGCATAAACCACAATCAGATCAGCTAATCAATCGGCATGGGGCACACTGAAAACCAGCGCGTGGCCTTCGTCACCGTGGGCCACGGCATATGCTGAGTGGGGTCCCGTTGCAGTGGGCATCTTGTTGGTGAATGGGTGGCACTGCTCAGTTTACTCTTGTTTTTATTTTTTTTTCTTCTTCCATTATTGTGTGCCACTGTCATGTCTATGTAATTGCCTGTATTTGTGTGGTGTCCGTTGTAATAAATGTATCTTTCTTTCTTTCAATCTTAAATGCACCACAAGTGTACCCAATTATAATAGTTTAGATTTTCCGTTAGCGTCGCGTGACCCGACCAATGAGCGGCATGTACAGTGATAATTAAACTGGCATCTTCCTCATTCTTTGGTTTAATTCGTCAGTTAACAAACTGACAGTTGTCGGCACCTGCACGCTGCCGCGTCTTTCCGTTCTATACATGGCCAGAACGCACCCATAGGAAACTGCTCGTGTATATTTTGTAGTGCCCGTTTGTAAATCGGTGACTCCAAACTATACACGAATTTTGCGTACTGATCGTGTATAGTTTGGAAGAGCTTAGTAAAAAAAGTCATATCCAAACTATACTCGATTAGTTTCTACTACACCACTTACAATTGACTAGAGTGTGTTTAGTTGATATTGATTTAGTAAAATATGGAATTATATTTAAAATTACATTTATTCGATATTATTACATAAAATATTATTATTTTACTGAATCTATAATAAATCTAGATTTTTAACCCTATTGTAAGTGGTTTTTGAAATTAAATTGATTAGGTAGATTTCAAATTAAATAACAATTATTAGTGTAATCATAAATTCATTTAAAATGAGAGAGAGTGAGAGAAGAAAGTTCAACGTGCATTATTAATACATTATGCGAGACTTTAAATGCTAGGTTTGTATTATCGGCCGTTTGGTGTAGTGGTTCGAAACGGACTACTATTCTGGAGGGAGCGGGTTCGATTCCCGCACAGTACAAACATTTGTGTGCATGAACATATTTGTTTGTATTGGACTGGGTGTTTTCTATGTATAGTAAGTATGTATTTACAAAAAAAAAGTATTTAAGTATGTATGTTTAATACTTAGTATTATGTACAAGCTTTGCTTAGTTTGGGACTAGAAGTGCAGTGTAAAATGTCTAAGGATATTTATTTATTATTTATTTTATTTGTTAACTTTTATCTCAAGAACAAAATCATTTTGACATAATAATATTTCTATACCTACATAATTCTTAATTTAAGAGTTATTCGAGAATTGGTGAAAATTAAATATCAGCCCCAAAACAAATATCTTTTCTATGGCAGAATACGTGTCGAAAGATGATTCAATGTTTAAAGTAGACACGCAGATATGAATTAATATATAATAGAAAGAGAGGTCAATAAGACAAAATGACTAGCATGCAAATACTCGCGTATAAATTGTAATCACGCACTTATTACAATACATACATGATTAGTCCGTATGCGTACTGGCGATGTATATTTTGGAGTAAGATAATTGACCTAAGTCACTACAAAGTATACGCGAGCAGTACGCAGCATATGCGTACTGGTCGTGTATAGTTTGGAGGAGCTTAGTAAAAAAAGTCATCTCCAAACTATACTCGATTAGTTTCACACCCTTGCGTTCTGGCTATGTATAGAACGGAAAGACGCCACGCTGCCCACGGTCGGGAAGGCGCACCTGTCTGATTTATAGGGATGGAGGATGCCCAAAAACGTCGACATCGATAAATCGTTAAAGGTTCGGTCAAACCAACGCGATCAGGCGTGCAGCGATGGGGACCAGACTGAAATGCATTAATCGCCATCGCTGCACGCCGGCTGAACGCGGGTGATCGCGTTGGTTTGGCTGAACCTTAAAAAAACCGTCGTTATTGTCTGTCGCGCATTGAAGGTTCCGCTTTATTCCTCCTTTTCCAACTCTAGATTCCCTCTCAGAAAGTTTAAGAACAAATTGTGTATCCTTGCAGTCGACTGATACGTTACGTAAGTATTTATACGTAGGAAGTTTTTTTTTTAAACTTCGGGTCTTTTTTTGGCATAATTGTGCTGTGACTGCTGTGATATAAATGAGAGAACTATTTTTTTATTATCTAGACAAGACAGGTATTTGGCCGTAATCGCACCTGGTGTTAAGTGAGATGCAGTCTAGGATGGTACATATCTGCCCTGTAAGTGCCTATTCACTCTATTTTTAAGACATCTTACTTGTGTCAGTATCCTAACTTTCGTTCTACAGTTTCTTGACCTGACCAGTGCTCTTAAATAGGATAGAATTAAAATATTCACAACAGTATTATTATTTTTTATTAGAATAAAAATGGAATAACAATGGAACTAGAAAGAACATTTGAATTTGAAGCTACTTCCGTTCGTTGAATTCAATGCATCGTTCTCGCAATTTAATTAGCACCTGACCACAAACTGTCAGACCACCTGTCTGGTCAACAGTGGGTGGCATGTCGTGTTTTGGCATGTTTGTATGATAACAAATTACTTAATTTAATAGAACGCTTTAACATCAGATATCGATGTTTGTAGAGCTAATAATTCAGTAATGCAAGTTCATACAGTAGGCGTATATTTTTTTCTTTTCACGTTTTTGTTGCTCAATCTTCTAAGCCTTCGTTTTTATTATAAGGATAAAATTAGCCTCCATCAATTCACATAAGTTTAGTTAAATATTAACACCGCATTCAAATTTCAAAATTAACATTGCGTTTGGCTGTGCGTTGCGTTCTTCTTTCCAGACAGTACCTATCATCGTCTAAGAAAATAAGGCATTAAACAGTCAAGATTCACGCAAGCACACTAACCTCTATGTTTACAAGTAACAAACAACAAATCAATCAATCACAACGTCTGACAAGTCCATAATTATGGCACACGTTTAACAGCGATGGTCCAATTGTACTGCCTTGCTTCAGACTCACTTTCATCTCGAGTAGGTAATACTAATAACAATTGCCAATCGCGTGCTGCCGAGTTTAACGCTCTCTCTGATCTCAGTTTTCACTTGTTTTCAGGTAAAACACACTTCATGCTCATCGGTCAACGACTGACGAGTGCAGGTGATGCTCAAATAATCTGGGTGGGTATGTCCTAGAAATGTGAACGCAAAGTTTTGAAGGTTGAAACTTAGCTATTAACGACATTTTGATCTTTAAATCTAGACACAGCGAACACGGTCATGATGAGAATCCTTTTTATTTATTTATTTATTTTATTTTATAAAACACATGACATTACTCATGAATTACAGTGACGTCATCTTTTACTTAACGTCATACTACTTTATTCTAATCCCAAGACTTATAGTTAAGCCAGTAACTATCCTCAAATCACCATCACGTAGGTTATATCTTTTTGACTTTGAAGAATTAAAAATAAATATTGTATCTCAGTAAGGACATCTAAACAGCCTATGACAGAAACGCACGACTTTATCTCGCGAAGTAGGTCACCATTGCTTTAAAGCCCTATTCTAAAACCATGTAATATTCCACTATACCTGTCTCTCTTACTCTTCTTAGAATGTTATGTTGAGCGAAAAAGACAGGTATGGTTAGTGCCGTCGTTGTATTTTGGAGTAGACTTGTTGAGTCCTTGCGTATACGTGACATCTCGGATATTGTCTAACGAGACAGAGCTAGTTGGTGAAAACGGTCTAGAGTCTAGACAAAACAATTAACAGACTAGTTTTAATGACTCGCAGTATACCTAGCTTCATTTTGTATCGAACAACTGTCCTTTTCTTAGGATTTCTAGAAGGAATAGCAACTCATGATAAAGACTCCCCTCTAGCAGAAAAGATAGATTTATCCACTAAACAAGTTTACCCAAATCAGACCACATGGATAGAATGAGTAAACATCAAAAATAAGATTATAAAATAATAAATATTGAAACACAAATTGACATGATAAACAAAATAATCTTTGCCATTTTCGCTTCTGAAATACTTCTATAAGACTACTGTGCTGCACCGCTCTTATCATTTCTCCAAATATTGCGAATCGATTACCTATTTTTACATAATCACGAACGCGATAAGAATTTGCAATCGGTCGTTGATCGTTATACCCAGTTTCACCAACTATTTTATTTATACATAGTTAAATCCCTTACGAAAATTTCGTACTGTTAAAGCCATTTCCATGACAATGGAAAATTGTTGGCAGAAAATATTTTTGTTATTAATTTGCGTAGGTAATGAAAAAAAAATGATAATAAAGGCTTGGGACACGCTGTTAACGAATACCTACCATATTTTATTTATGCAAATCAACAACAAAATTATTTTCTCATGTCACATCAAAATTCAAACAGCTCTTAGCTGGGTTACGCTATCTTACTTTAATCATAACAAACGTCAAAATTTTGTCAAACTCAAACTTCATACAAAAGACACTAGTTTTACAGATACTGTTAAAGTAAGATAGTGCAACTCCGCCTTAGCTAAACTCTATGATTGGTAAAACCCAACCTTACAGTAAGTAAAATTAATTCCAAAAAATGGCCTATCTAACACACAGTTGAATTTGATTTGTTTACGCGGAAATGAGATGTGTGCCGGGAATTGATCCACATGTCTGGGGCCTGACGAACTGGGACGACGAGCGTAAACATTTTTTCTTTCACGTGTTCATTTCACTGCAGCTGAAACTACATTATAGAGGATATCGATTGTCTCTGTCTTTATTTTACTTCACTGTAAATTATAGTGTCAGATATGAATGGATCATGAAATTACCATTATCTATTAATTTGGTGCTCGATGACTAGGTAAGTAGGTTACTCATCGTAAAATGCTCTCAATTATGTACGTAACATACAACAATGTTCCTGAAAGAACAATCAGATTGATTCAAATGTGCAAAAGTATCTCAATCAACATCAGTGAGACGTTTATCAGACATCAGACCAATTACCCCAAAAAAGTAGAGATAATTCGCGAAAAACATATAATATGCGTGATAGGCAAATAAGATGGAAACGAGAGAAGATAATATTTGAACATACAACGGTGTGGTAGTCCTGACAATTGTGGTGCGATTGTGGTCAAATAATTGCCTTGTTAAACATAAAAAGAATTGCTGAACCGCCAAGATATTTTTAAACTTAAGTCAAAAACTACTTAGGCTGGGTTGCACCATCTTTCTTTGACAGTAACAAACGTCCAAAAATCTGTCAAACTCCATACAAAATACACCGGTCATCGTCATAGTCACCGTTAAAGTTTGGTGGTGCAACTGAACCTTAGTTTTATAATGTAGCCAACAATATGACAATATCAACAGGCAAAATAATGTGGTAGGACTTAAATACATCACAGATAAGATCAATTTCATCCACTGACATTCGATATAGTCTTACAGCCGTCGAATATGCTCCATAAATCTCTGAGTCGGTGTTTCTTTAACGATTGAGAGCCGTTGATCAAATCGATTTTGTCGAAAACATCGAGCGTGCATTGCTTGATCGCATGCATCGATTAACAATTGTTGATCCAATCTTTGTGTACAAAGGATTTAAGGCCCATGGTGACATCAAAAATTAACGAAGATCATAATAATATTGTTTTTTCCGTTGCTCATAAAAGGTAACTTTTTGTGGCTCAAACGATACGATACTTTGAAGTATGTATTATACAATATAAACACGGATACTTGATATTAAAGGTCAATAAAGTATTTCATTATATTCGGTGAAACAAAAGTCGACAAACAGTCTATGTGAACGAGAATGAAACACACAAATTACAATTCAAACGCAAAATAGACTTTGCTGTTAGTAAACCATAATAATAAAAAACAACTGCACGTAACAACATCACCCGGAGATAAAAACAAGCTCACAACAATCAAACTAAAACTGCAATAACCTAGTTTGGGCACAAAGGACCTACGACACAATTCCCTTCCTCATCGGCGATGATAACGCTTATCAGGGCTGATATGATAACGGCTAGACTCGTGTGGAGTTACACAACCGTTTTGCACCTGAGTGATCTAGTTGAAGGCCTTCTGGTATTTTGTGGAGGGATAATAAATAATGTTACATCAGACTAGACATTTTATTGCAAAAACGCATTTATTACAACAACTACGTATAATGCCTCAGTGTTTTGGCTTGATGTCTGTCCTGTGTCTGACATGCCGGACTTAGACCCAAGTTTTTATCAGCATAATCTTCACGAATAAAACTGTAGGTAACTTATAGTAGACTGTTAGTTAACATAACGTAACACATTAGGTACCCAAGTGTTGACAAAAAATAGGACACATTTTCATAGCCATCGTCAAATACTTCGTGACGTCCTATGTAACCTAAAAGTTCGCAACACGTCTTTGGTACAATTGGAATCAGGTTGTACTTTTTGGCCACTTTGAGTATCACGAACTAGGTATTTGATGCTGACTCTACGACATTTATAAACAATCGCGAAAAGTCTCTAGATACCTATAGCTATTTCTTAAAAACATAACTACAATAAAACTGTCGTAAGCATCCATATTAAAATCCTATTTTCTGAATAGGTGCCGATCAATGATCATTGAGAACCTTGCGCATTCCAATGACTCAATATTACCTTTGATTCTGATCATCATATTTCCATAACATTGGGTTATGGAGATGACGATGCCGCGATGACTTGATGACATGATGGCCGCCTACGAGCGCCAATTTGGACTACAAAGCATCCTACGGTGATTTTGAGGTTAAAAATTACCAATTTGTATGCTAATTGTTGAAAGCCGATATTTTTCATCTAATTGAACCCACGCTCTTTTATAAAGAATCTTCCTAAATTAGGTAAGATAGGGTTTATAAATAGTTTTTAAATATCCTTCAAAATAAAATTTACTCCTAATATATTCTCATTTCATTTATCTGTATAATAGGGATGTTTCCTGGGTCAAAAAGCAAGAGTTTTAATTAGTTCGTCAGTTAACTTATCAAAAAATACTCTACACGTATTTTTCACTTTTTCAAACTAATGAAAATTTTAAGAGATAAAGCGCGCCAAAGTTCATAAGAAGAGGCCCGTGACGTCAATGCGTGCATAAAAGTGCCGCACGTTGTGACGTCGTGCGGAACTTCAACGCACCATAACTATGTAATTATTTGTTAGATTGACAAATAAAAATATACGTGTCCAATATTATATATAATATATTTAGGTTGAGTTGCACCACCTTATTTTAACCGTAACAATAACAATAACCGGTGCTTTTTGTATGGAGTTTGACAGATTTTTGATGTTTGTCAAAGTTAAAGTAAGATGGTGCAACTCAGCTCTACATGTTTAAAAGCAGCATGATTGAAATGGTCAGCAGAGCCAATTTTCATACAGTTGTGGCCTACTTTAATTACACACTCATAAATAATACACGTATCTATCTATATTAACTACTTAACATATAAGAACCGATTAAAGTTCACACCTAAAACTTTACAAGGCAAATATCAAGTGGTTTTAAGTTCAAAGATAACCTTTTCAAAAGCACAGTTTACTAATATTACTGTAATTGAAAACATACATACACTATTACGGTCAAGGAGTTGGCTGACGAAAATGCAGAAAACACAAACAAATGACGCCTCTTCAGATGTGACGTGGAATTCGAAGGTACGTTGGGCAATTGTGAGCCTTACCAAATGAGACTTAAAGCTCATGTAGCCTATAAATATGTCAGTCGATGTTGGCAGTTGTATAATAGAATAGGGTGCAGAGAGACATGAGGCAAATAGAGCGTGAGCTAAGCCTGAGTTTGTTTTAACATTTAATAGGCAAATCAACACCCACCGCATGTTTCAAGATGTCATCTGTCATGCATTGCATTACAATTGCAGCCGCGGGGGCAGCTAGTGGGTTATGGGAGTTCTGCTTGCCAGAAAGGCAGGTCCTACCTAAAAACCTGACTTTACCCTCGGTAAGCCAAATGATTCGGGAATCCGGGATATCTAGACATTTAAAACTAGTGACTCTAATGTAAACCATAACACAGAACATAAAATATAAATATTGTATGTACTTAGATACTTCTACCCATAAGGTACGTCTTGCTGCGTACTGAGCCTACCATTATACATCTCTTTTGCGAATGCCATTCTGAGAACCGTTCACAATAGGGTGATATCAGATTCCGCAATATTGACTTTAAAAGACAAACTTACAGTTGCACTTGTAAAAGCTTGGCCCTCGTATTTTTAACGTAATGTTTATTCACAAGACGAACAATTTGCCATCCGTAAAACAACATGGTTAACAAAGGCTATTAGACAATCAAGGCAGGAATTCGGAGTCGAGGTTTAGCCAAAAAAGGCAACAAGCGTCGGACCCTGTTCTCGCTTAGAATAAATACAAGTAAACGTTTTAGGTTACGATTACCGCATAATACAAGTTTAGTGAGTATTCTTGCTAGTTGTGATTTTAATTATCAAACGACACGCCCGCAAGTTAATAAAGACGGAAAAGTTTTATTAGTAAAATGTTTGTAAAGAATAATCCCTGCCCTGGTGGAATTGATCCAATTCTAAGTTCTTCTTCTTCTATTATCTTTCATACATATAAACAACCAAATTATGTCAGCAACTGTGAATTTATCCTAGGTAAGATTATGTAGATGCTGCACAAATGTTACTCGGGCAAATAAGTACATAAAATGCGATAGGCCACGTAGTTCTTGTAAACATTACAATTTATAGCTAATTCATGTAAATCGCTTTAAACCTCATTACACAGACCTATTCGCACGCACAATATTAGCAGACAGTCACCTGTGCAAACTGACAACAATGTGAAACGCTTCGTATGGAGACAATTACTCACACCTACGAGGGGAACATTACAGTCGCAGATTTGGTGAAAGAAAAAAACGTAGAGCACAAAGTCGCTACAATCGTATATCTCTATATTACATGGTTTCATATATCAATATGTGGATTACGTAGTGGGATGTGTTACCACATAAATAATACATAAGTCTAGTAGATAAGTTAATTTCTGTAACACATTTGTTTGTAATTCCTAAAATCTTCTATACTTATAATAAATCTGTAGAGAGGTCAATTCTGTACATGAAATATATTTTCAAAATAACTATCAGGGGGTGATTAGTGATCGATACTGATGCCAAAAATGCAATCAGTAAAATTTTTGTCTGTCTGTCTGTCTGTCTGTCTGTATGTTCCTTATAGAAACAAAAACTACTTGACGGATTTTAACGAAACTTGGTAAAATTATTCTTCATACTCCTGGGCAGGTTATAGGATACTTAGGAATTCCCACGGGAACGGGCATTAGCGGGAAAATCCTTTTGTATGAAAAATCTAAACCGCTTAAGTTAAACGCTTGAAATTTGGCATGTAGGTACCTTATTAAACTTAGAGCTTAGTTACAACAAGGAATTCCCGAAATTCTCACGGAAACGGGAACAAGAGGGAAAATCCTTTTGTATGAAAAATCTAAACCGCTTAAGTTAGACGCTTGAAATTTAGCAAGCAGGTACCTTAGTAAACTTAAAGCTTAGTTATAACAGGATATTGCAAAATTCTTACGGGAACGGGAATTAGCGGGAAAAAACATTTGTATGAAAAAATCTAAGCCACGTAAGATAGACGCTTGAAATTTGGCAAGCAGGTACCTTAGTAAACTTAAAGCTTAGTTACAACAGGATATTGGAAAATTCTCACGGGAACGGGAGTTAGCGGGAAAAAACATTTGTATGAAAAAATCTAAGCCACGTAAGATAGACGCTTGAAATTTGGCAAGCAGGTACCTTAGTTAACTTAAAGCTTAGTTACAACAGGATATTGCGAAATTCCAACGGGAACGGGAGTTAGCGGGAAAAAACATTAGCATGAAAAAATCTAAACCGCGTAAGATAGATGAAGGGGGTAAAACGGGTTCCACGCGTACGAAGTCGCGGGCGGCCGCTAGTAAATAAATAAATCGTTTAACTAAATGCCATTGGCCCTCCAACAGATAGTCTGTATTTGTTGTTAAGGCAGCCCAAGAGAAAATGTAGACTCGAAAGAAATTCAAGATTCAAAATGTATCTCAATCCTTTTGTTTGAGGAGGAAATGCTATAAGAATAGCTGCTGCAGTGCGGTATGTGGGACTCCTTGATGATTGGGGGTTACGCTCCATGCGTCAAGTGTACCGACTAAAACCTCCACGTGTACCCTCAGGGATTACTGCTCGTATCTGTAAACCTATCTCCTGACAGTATAGTCTTTTTCTTCGTCGCTACACTCTTGTCAGTGTGGTCGTGGTCGTCACAACTGTTTTGGTGACAAACTTCACAATCTGTCGCCATTCTTCCCGCATTGCAGCCTTTCTTATACACACACATTGAGATAAAAGTAGGTACTCCGTTGAAACATAGACCTCCCCCAATGCTTTCCATGCTGCCCGGTTAGTAGCGGCCTGCGTCCAGCGCCTTCCTGCTACCTTTATGATGTCGTCGGTCCATCTTGTGGGTGGACGTCCCACGCTGTGTTTTTCGGTACGCGGCCTCCACTCAAGATCCTTGCTGCCCCATCGGCCGTCAGTTCTGCGTACTGTGTGCCCTGCCCATTGCCACTTTAGCTTGCTAATCCGTCGGGCTATGTCAGTGACTTTAGTTCGTTTACGGATCTCGTCATTTCTGATTCGATCTCGTAAAGAAACACCGAGCATAGCGTTTAGTAACAAGGGCTAATTGTATGTTTATCTCGTTCGCAGCACAGATACCATGCAAGTTAAATGCGTCTTGATGATTCTTATCTCGCGGCGCATCAGATTGCGGCGAAGCGTAATGGACCGGGTGATGGCTGGAGCCGTGATGCATGAACGCGTGCATTACGACCGTTTATGTTGCATAATATTTGTCTTTGGTTATTCATGCTAATGCTACCAAAGTTGGATATATTATTTAGTCTGAGTTGCATTTTATTTTAACTTTGACAAAAGTAAAAAATCTGTCAAACTCCATACAAAAAACACCGGTTATCGTTATAGTTACCGTTAAAGTAAGGTGGTGCAACAGCCTAACAGTATTTAATTGTTATTTGAATAAGTGCGTATAATTGGTCATCTTTTAAAATATTTAAGAAACAAAGCTGAAATTGAAAAAGAAAATATCCATAAAATTAAAGACAAAATCAGTATACAAAACACTACGCCTTTTGCACTTAAGTGATTTTTTTATGAAAATCAAATTAACTACCTAGGTACCTACTTGTATTTAATTACTAACGCAAGATTATAACAGACCTACATTTTTACCTGTCTTCATTTAACAATCCTTGTTGATATGCAAAAACACGTACGGCATGACAGAAAATCGATTTCCTTATCAAGTGCGCTGAGTTACTCCTGTTATCAAGCGCATGGCTTGGCTGAACCCTTACCATGTTAATGGTTCAATATGAAATATTATTGTGTGCCATAAAATTATTTACATTTTATGGTAAAACACCGAACAAGTGCGTATTTATAAGATAGTAAGTACTCTTACCTACTCAAATAGTTTAAGTCACTATAATTATTAAATCATTTATTATACCGCGGACTGAAAGATAGACGGCCATGGGAAAGTAAAATGGCTGCTGTTATTTACAACGCAACCCTTAAAATTATTTAATTTGCAAAAGATACATTTTGATCTTGGATAAGTGATTATTTAGAGCATGGCACATAGTAAGCAGAAGTGACGGCCAATGGGGCAGCAAGGTTCTGGAATGGAGGCTGCGTAGCGGAAAACGCAGCGTGGGACGTCCACCCACAAGGTGGACCGACGACATCATAAAGGTAGCAGGAAGGCGCTAGACGCAGGCCGTTTAGCGCTACCAACCGGTCAAAGTAGAAAGCATTGGGGGAGGCCTATGTTCAGCAGTGGACGTCCTATGGCTGAAATGATGAAATGATGTTGATGTACGTATGTAGGTCATCTCAAAGATATATCTCATTGCAAGAGTTAGATAATAGCGCCATGTGGTCATAAAATGCAAGTGAAGCACGGCAAACAAAGATATTTATTTGCGGAAGACAGTGCTTTATCAACGAGCAAACAAAATTGCATCATAAAGATAGTGATAAAATACCGTTTTTAAATAAAGAAAATGTGAATATAATATTTTGATAAGATTGCAAATCCAAATACTAAATTATCAAAGTAAGTGCACGCGAGTATTTCATACCAAAATAACTTATTTTACGTTATGTAGTTATACATATTTTCCGACTTCCAAATATAACATCCCGAGTTGTTCTTAGTTTAGGCCCAACAACACACAACCAGTATAGTGAAAGGATTATTTAGTTAACCTATTGGTTTAGCATATTATGGTTGATAAGCCTTATTACTAAGGAACTCGGCTTGCATATCCAAAGAAGCAGGTGAGCGATAATCGCGAAATACAACGACTTGAACAAGGGAGAAAGGTAATTAAACTGTAATTGGTGCTCCAGAAACCAAACCACGGTGGGGACATACGGATAATGTTTGCGACCGGCGACGTTATAACTTTAACCTTCTTCTACTTGAATCTTTAATCATCATCATCATCAGGTCATTTAGTCTCTACTACAAGAGCACGACCCTCTCTAATTCACCAGAGACGAATGGAGGATTTGGCCCACACTCCTCACACTGGCCAGACGGGTTGAAGAGACGGACTCGAATGCTCTACGTCTCCATCTATCGAGAGGTTTGAATCGACTGAAGTCACATTAGACCTGACTTACGCCGGCTTAAAATGCTCATATCCTTTTTGGAAATTGCGATTGATTGAAGCTTCTATCTTAAATAAACAGGGACGCACACAAATACTCCTAAATGTATGAGATTGTTTAGGTATCGAGGCTCATGACAACTCGCCATCTTCATTCTAAAACACGACATTTCTTAAATACTCGCATTTCGAAATCGATGCTGACCCGAAAATGTGCGACGTTTCTCATTCAATTCAATTATTGAATCAAAATAAGGTTTTGCAAGATGAATAAAGAACGAATCAGCTTATTATTGTAAGAAATGTGCTGTAGGCGAAAGACATCAATCACTTTGTGAGCCTTTTTAAAAGATAATTGAAAGGAAATTAACAATCAAATCATTTTTAAAGACTCCACATCATCAAACACAAAGCATAAAAGATTAAACATACCTACATGAAGCAAAACTGCTTTGAACATTAAAATATGCAATTGATATAATACTCGTTAATCAATAATTTGCATACGATACATGCATTAACCTGTCACTTTATTATGAAGATAACCTCGGTCCCTGTAATTAGTATGAATAAATTAAATAACGTATTATTAAGATTAATAGTTTGACATTAGATTTTATACAGGTTACCTATTTTGGTTAGGTAATTCATTTTCGCGGAGGTTTTTCAAAATCAAAAACCTTGTAAATCATCTGCGAGCCTGATTGATAACATCTACGTTGTTAAGAAGTATAAAGATTTTTAATAGTACAACGGGAAAATGTAAATAATACCTGTTCTACAGCTTAAAATAATAGCATTTCTGTCTCTCTGAAAAATCTATGATTTTTTATTGCATAAAGTAGCGTGAACGCACGAAAGCTTCTCCCGTGTGTTTAAACGTGTACACAATGACCTCTTTAGGTATCGGCCTATATCAGCAGCATACCGCGGCCCTTTCACCCGACTATTTAGTGCTGTGGAAATGCCTTTTGTCTCCACTACACGGTATAAACGGCGAGGCGAGCAATAAACAGTCCTGATAGACAATCGGGATACTGGTATTGTGAAGTTTCCGTTCTATAGAGAGTCGTTACGCTATGATATAGTGTTCATTGTGTCTATTTATAACTAGCTTTCCGCCCGCGGCTTCGCCCGCGTGGAATTTTGTCTGTCACAGAAAAACTTTATCGCGCGCGTCCCTGTTTCAAAAACCGGGATAAAAACTATCCTATGTTCTTTCCCGGGACTCAAACTATCTCTATGCCAAATTTCATCAAAATCGGTAGCGAGGTTTAAGCGGGAAAGCGTAACAGACAGACAGACAGACAGAGTTACTTTCGCATTTATAATATTAGTTGGGATGAATGCGTCATTTTATCATAGGTTGTGTAAATATCAATGGATAATATTGAGACAGAGGTTTCCACTAAGATCTGTTGAAGAAAAGCTTACAGCTTACTCTGTCGCAACGGTTACAACTACTGAATACCTCGCTGATGAAATAATAGAGTCTTAAAAAGTAAAACTTACGTACATGCAGCTAACTGACGAATGAAAAAGTGCAATCTATTAGAGCTTTCAATACTTCCTACACCTGTTCCTAAGCATCCCACGAAGAAATATTTACAGACTTTGAGCGAGAGGAGTGGATTGTTTCAATCTAGAAATAAATCTAGACACAAGTTCGTTGCTAGCTTTCCAGTGATTCAGAATATGCAAAAACAAGGCCATGGTCGCCGCTCTAATTATGTACGATGCCCGAGTGCATCACTAGTGTGAAATAGTTTTTTCAGAATGCAATAAATAAGCCAACCAGTTATATCTGGATGCGGCTGGAGTAGGGTTCCGTGGATACAATTTAGAGACTATGCGATGACGTTGTTACTCTAAAATAAAGGTGATTGAAAGGCATAGCCGAATATAAAATTTGATTGCGTGTATTGAGAAAGGGCTATCTTCATTGTTTCATAACGATCTGACGTGGGATGATAATGATTTGATTCCACAAATGAAGACTGTGTGTCTCTCTCTCGTTTTTATTGCATAAAACTGTAACCGTATAAACGTAGAAATTACAGAGAGAGTGGCTAGAAGTAGAGTCTGTTCCTGTAGATAAAATCAAGGTTACACCAATTTCAATTCGATAGAAAAACATACTGAAGCGTTCGTTCACTCGTTTCAGCCAAATGACGTCCACAGCAGCAGCGGTCCTGCGCCGCCCGCATCCAGCCACCTACCTGCCCACACTACGTCTTCCGGCCCCTTTTCGCCATTCGAGAACTTTTTTGCCCCATCGGCCATCAGCCATGCACGGAAGCGTTCACGAATATAACGTGCCCAATGCCCATGTTTGAGTTTACTCATATTAGAGGTGCGGAACCACCAACACCCCGACGTTTATGCCCCAGCTTCGCCCGTAGCCGACTCACAAGACATGTTGCCGACTGCTTGTCAAGTTCAACCGTTCACATTTTATTTGCTGCACCAATTGTGCCGCTTCAAGCTTACTCTCAAATAGACACATCGATTGTGTTTTCTTTTTGTGCTAATGAGATCACTGATGAAATTAGCAATGACTCAACAAGCAACTGCCACGCGTAATTCAATTTCTTTTCACTTTTTATTCCAGTTATCTTTTAATAAAAATAGTAATAAGCATCAGCTAAACTGATTTAGAACAACAAACATTATCAAGGGGACATGTGTTATTAAATAAATGCTAAAACATATTATCGTCTCAAAGCACTATAATTTGAAATTAGAAATGGTTAATGAAAAGCAAATGTTTGCTGATTTGATCCAGATGTTACGCAAACTACTTATGTCACATTAATATTGGCATCTTTTCTCATGATGTGGGCAGACTGTAAGGTTATTTGGCAATATCAGATTGTGAGTACCTACGACTTGTGTATTTTTTTTCTACAAAACGAAAGCTCAGTAGAGTAAACTTTTTATTGCAATATCGCAGCTATTTAACAACTTGGTAAAATGCCATGATGCTAGCTTGATGTGCTGTCTGTTTGTTTATTGAATTATTCTTGACCCCGATAAGGACTTGAATGTCTTGTTGCTTGTTTACCCAATCCATTCTCATGTACATTCAAAATGGCGAATAATTTCCCAATGGTCAACGATCCCGGGTCGAATGCGGCATAAATCGCGAATCCATTGAGTGCGCTCGCGCCGGCCGGCGAGATGACCTAGTGTCAGCCGCCCACGCGCTGCGGAAACCATTCATAGGCGCGCTGACCACGCCTAGGGCTGCCACTTACGTTTTTTCAAAATATACGATCTTAACCGAACATCTTTTTATTCATCTCGCGCCTACTTACCACCAGACTTTTTTTCATTTATTTATCAAATTATATTACAGAAAATATTGATTGATTTGATAGCATTTATTTATTTAATTACTACAACAACACAATAAGCTTACAGAATACTTACAAGAACAGCATTCCATATTTTTTCCATACTTATTGGTCATTCCCCACTAAATCTATAAGTAAATGCTAATACTGTATAATCTTAATCCACACACGTGGCAGCCCTATCTCTAAAACGGGTTGAACAAATGGTATCGCAAGTTAGCCATCTTAATTTTCACGCTCCATTGATATGTTTTTGTTCGAGCATTCGTAACAGATGAAACCGTTCGCCGACAACACGTTAATTTAAACTTTCAGGAGCACTCGCGACCTCTCCATGTTTTTCTTTATTTCCAAACTGTTTTCATTTACTGAAATGTTGCGTTCCAACATTTTCTCGAATGAAACTGCCGGTATACAAGAATAATGTTAAGCTTGCGTTTTCCTTTTGTTGATTTTATTGTGGACTTTCCCAAGCTTTTAAAGTAAAGTCGCCGGCACATCAGACTATGCATTTCTGTTGCAAAATAGCATTTATTGCAACTGCATAAGATGCTCTGGCCTTTAGCTTGACTTACTGTCGTCTGTACATTTCTAAACAGGGTCATCGCACGTACGTCACTCGTAGAGATGGTCTTCGTAAGTGACAGTTTTGGCATTCGGCTCAGGCGCACTGAGTGACGTGGCACGCATTAAACAGCTCAGTTTATAGGAGTGCCGACGTCTCGCTTACGTTATCGTATCTACTTTATGGCCTGCTGCATTATTACAAGATCTACAATCTTTAATCTATAAAATTAATGCATTTATTGGGTTTTAGATTGTGCATTGGATTTGCAATGACTCAGTTCTGTTAAATCTAAACCGTTCTATTAGATAGCTCCAACATAATACCTAAGATAAGGCCGATGTCAAATCTTTAACTCTTATATCTCAGACATTACCTAAGTTCAAGTCAATGATCAAAATGGTCTCTTTATCCATGGGTGATCAAAGGACACCAAAGTGTCGCCTGGAGTCCATTTTGATCACCTGGGTGATCAAATCCAGGTGATCAAAGTGGAATAGTCCTATCAAAAAGGTTTTATCCATGTGCAGAAAATGTATAAAAATCTTTTTTTTATGTTAATATTCACATTTTATGTAAAGATGTAGAGGTATAACAATTTCTTCGCGGCCGCATTTTCACGAAAAATATGTAGGAAGTCGACAGGTTCGCGGAGAGCCGACGATTTCCAAGAAAACGCGTTACAAATAGAAAAGTGTTTACATTTCCCACTCTTACTTTCACCGAGGTATTTATTTTACGCGACATTGACTCTATTACCTTTGCCAGTGAGTATCGTAAAAAAGTAATAAAACGTTTAAAGAAACAACTTAAAATAATAATTTTAGAGCAAATAGAAACCGCGTAAAGCTCTCCAGTATCTAAGCTCAGTTTGTATTTAAAATGTCAAAAAAGGTATCTTTATAACAAAGGTAAAGTGTGTACGAATATTTAAAATATTCCAAGTTCCCACATACACCGATTCCCCCTCATTAATAAAAGTTACACCATAGTTTTTTTTTTTTTTTTTTATTTGTGGCAACCAAACCTCTCTGGGAGGTTTATTTCTGCCAATGTCGAGTGAAAAATATTGACATAGTTATCAATAGAACGTGGGTGTTTCAGTTCTATTGATTTTTCATGGATTCCGTGGAGTTAAGTATGCCCGTAAGCAGGTTTCGAGACGCCACCGGGTCCAAAGCGGGTTGTTCATACGACAACCCACTCGACACTCGATGCGCGCTCAAATTCGAAGTATTTCAATGTTTTTTATAATTTATCACTTCACTGCACTTTAGAACACAAAATAACACCAAATTTGTACACTAAAGTCCATTAAATAATAAATTGAAACCATTAAAGGGTATTTCTCATCGCCACGGTTCTCATCGTCACCTTCGTGGCGTATTTTATTTCTAACTTATTTCAACTTTTTGTAAACAAAAATTGTAGCGCTTGATGTGAAGATTGTATTCTCAGTAAATCAGTCAAATAGTGAGTCTCGTTTGGAAGATTTAACGTTTTGAATTTTTTGATGCCACGAAAGTGATTCTGTACTTCACAGCAATAATTTTTTCAAACTTTACTACTGTAAATGACTCTTAAGTGTTTATAAAACATATATTTTGTCTTATTTTCATAGATAAATAGCAATAACAAAATATAAATAGGTACCTACTTAAATACAAGATACAAATTTACCGATTAGGTCACCTACTAAGTTACAAGATTCTACGCAATTGGTTTTAAGGGTGACACTGGTGGCATTCTGAAATGATAAAGAAGCAAAAAACGGATTATCAGTACCTCAATAAAAAAGAACTCTAACTGATTATCAGTCCCCCAACAAAAATATATTTTTTATTTAGGCCAGAGGGCCTCGTATTTTTGTTGTACAACTTTGAACTCAAACTTCAAATTAAATTAATCTTACAAACAGATACACAGTCACATATACAGACATACATACGGTCATATAGACAGACAACAAAAATACGAGGCCCTTATTTATTTATTGATGTACTGATCTCTACTTTACCACGTATAATTTATTAGTTATTAAAACATTCATCATTTCAGCCACAGGACGTCCACTGCTGAACATAGGCCTCCCCCAATGCTTTCCATGTTGATCGATTGGTAGCGGCCTGCTTCCAGCGCTTCCCTGCTACCTTTACGATGTCGTCGGTCCACCTTGTAGGTGGACGTCCCACGCTGCGTTTTCCGGTACGCGGCCTCCATTCCAGAACCTTTTTGCCCCATCGGCCGTCAGTTCTGCGTACTATGTGCCCTGCCCATTGCCACTTCAGCTTGCTAATACGTCGGGCGTTTATTAAAACATTGGAAAAACATAAACACCAGTCACTATATTTTAAAATAAACCAAAGCAAGAAATCACTTTCGTGGCCTAAAATCACCTTCGTGTATAAAACACCACGAAGGTGATGCCACGAAGGTGACGAAAATTTTAGTTTTTTATGAATTATCCTTAAATTTGAATTTAACGGTTCAAGTCGAATACTACACAAATAAGTCTAACATGTTAAGTTTTCAATGGCAAAGTTTCAATTAAATTGTTTAAATTTTAGAGGTAGAAAATATTGTTTAAGCAAGCGACGGTATGTCTATGGACAATCACAAAAAGCTACGTATTTTTTTCGCGGAGCGACAATCGACCTATCTCACCTCCCCAATGGTCGAAGCGTTACTGACGTTAACCGAATAGAACACTGTGATTGGTTCCTGGTGTTCGGTTTAACGGCAATCTTGTATTATTACTCAAAATTTTAGGTACCTAAAATCGTGTGACCAACGTATTTCGCTTTCTCAATTCAAAATAATTACAAGAAGATATTTTTTTGACTATTGTGTGGAAAGTATGTTTAATTACGATGATTTTAGTATATGCTACACACAAATTGAATGAAAATTGTGAATGCAGTAACCAAATGTTTCATTGCAACTGAAGGTGTGACACGATGAGAACGCGAAAAATGACCCCGTTTTTTATCGTTTCATGTGATTTTTTCGTATTATTTTTGCTTCTATTACGATAAAATTTATTTTGTATGTAGCTAAATAGATATTTTATCACCTGATTTCAAAAGTATTGTTCTAACTTATACCGTTTATGAACTATTATTGTGTGACCATCAAATTTGAGTGTAAATGAGAAGTACCCTAAAACAGATCGACCATGCTTCCCGTTCAACTACCCTCCACGGAATCCTACACCCTAGTTGAACTTGGTTTTAAAGTGACATTTCCATACTAAACGTCATTTTAAAACCATAGTTGAACCCTGTTTTAAAATGACGTTTAGTATGGAAATGTCACTTTAAAACCAAGTTCAACTAGGGTGTACATTTTTATTAATAAGGGGGATTGTGTTTTAACACTATGGCAATAATTTCACAGTTAAAATACGAATAGGTGTGTCATATGGTTAAACGTGGAATCGAAATCAGGTTCAAATTGGTTCAGATCGGGAGTGTGCAAGAACTCTTTCCACCAATCGACATTCGTAACATTGTAATAACTATATTGCTCCAATATTAATCTCCGAGGCCGCTCGGAAGTTTACGCAAATTATTTCGGGCGTTGCTAATAGTTCGTTATTTTATAAATATTTGCGGGGTTAACAAATGATCGATCCCAAGCGCTGTCTATCTTTAAACATTGGAGCTCTTAGCAACAGATAATTTTAGATAACTGTATTTATCGAGACAAACGATTTACGCAAATCATAAAAGTACCTATCTAACGCCCGTATTCACAAACATTACTATGAAGTCTCACAGTACGCGTGGACGCACAGACAGGTATTTACCATGAGTTCAAAAATGTTGAAATCTTCAATAAGAACGATATCGTGCGTGTAAAGATTATTTTTTATGGCTGCATTCAAAGAATTGGAGTAATAAATCAGAATATTTTCATGCTGTATAAGACCTTTAGAATAAATAAATACCTTTTAAGTTGTAACGGATAGTGTGTCGTATGCTTTTTAACGCATCGAATTTCGTCCGCGCAGTTTCACGGAATTGCGCCTGCAGTGAGCAGTCTCCATTACTGTTTACAGTGGCATGTCCATTTGCTTTTACTTAGAATTAACTACTAATATCCGCTTTTCAAAATATGATATTAACTCACTCTCTATCTCCCTGTTTATTTGTCGTTTCATCATTAGACTATTACTTTTATTAACCAGTAGTCACCAGCTGTTTCTTTACCACTCTATAAAGATAACAGATGTCTGACATCTTTAACTTGATCGACGTGTTGGCAAACAGCCTTGGGTCAAAATACTAATCCTTACTAATATTACTACGAGGAAGTAGAGAAGTGAAAAATTAGCTTATTAAGGCAAGATGCCGTAAATTATATCATCGTCTGGAATAAACTAATACAGACAAATACGGTCATAATTAAGGCTCGCAAATAAAAGCCATAAAATGGTCATCCGTCAACGTAAAAACAAAATAATGGATTCAGACCACCCGTGACGGCCTTCGGCGGGAAAGGAAATAAGACATCATTCACGTTGGCATTAAGATTCGGGCTTTTGGCGATCTTTGCTAAAATTTTAAAACATCCAACACTTATAAATTCATATTCATTTCAAATTTTTAGACAATAAATGCTCCATCAACTATGTACTTATGTAATAACATACGGTAGATAATATATTATTATATTACTTTCACTTCAACATTACTATATCGGCTGATAGTGAGAAGTTGATGGAAAATGGAAATGTGATAAAAATTATGCATTTAAAATATTAACTTAATATGAGGATCAATGAATAATCCTAGTAAATAAAATGTAATACTAAACTCAATACAAATTTGGGTCTCTAAACAGACTCTCATGAAACATTTGCATCTTACTCAACGGTATATTATCACCATTAAATCGGGATTACTTCGGCCTCCAAAGCTTTTAAGTCGGCTAATTAATTTTATAGCCCGCGTTTCGCACACTCCCCGCCACATCAAACGAGCGATGTGTGAATTGTTCTCTAATTTACGAGTACGCTTCTAGTATTAGGATGTTAAGATGTGCACAACACATTGCTTTTTTTAACCTCGAAGTTTTTTTAGGATCGTAACATGAGAATTTTCGAAAGCTGCTCAAACCAGGTTTTAACAATAAATCTACTAATATGTCGACATATTTAAAAAAATCTTTATAGTTTAATAAGGAGTTAGCATTGGCTATTTTAAGGTGCGTCGGTTACACGAAACAATAAAATTGACGTAAATTCCAGAATTTTCATAAATTTAATATCCAAGGATTATTATATGTTAATATATATTTTTACAACTAGCCAAATACCTAGTATAAATTAAAATATTTTTAGAAATAGGAAACAATATTGTTTTAGCTAAAATTTTATTTTGAGTTTCGTAAAAATTCTACACTGTATTTTTTTAAATTAAATAATTGCAAACATAATTCTGTCTCAAACATAATACAGTATAGTTTTAACTCAGATTTTTTATAATATAATTTCCACATGCATCGCCTATCCAGGGCTGACCTTATCGATGGTTGCATAATAATCGATAATATCGATGATTGAGGTCAATGCGATCCCGTTTTTACAGTATCTGCACTTTCGATCTTTTGACTTGATATCTCCAAGGGCCGCTGATTTATAGTTTTTTATTTACAAAAGCAATCTGGGCAGGTATGTAAAAAATAAATAAATCGATATCGTACATTTTTTGTCAGGAGTAGGTTCTGTGTATCTTTTGGCCATATGAATAAGAGGTTCATTTTACTGGATTTTTTTCATGCAAACAAAGTTGCGAAGACCTATGAAAGGTAGAGTAAGTAGATCAAGATGTTGCTGGTTCTGGACTCTACGTCTAGGCTAGGTAGGTACTTCTCCCTGCACTATGGACTGATTATCTCAGGAAGATTACTGGCTATGCTTTGTGGAGCTTCTTGGGGAACGTTTAGGTCTAACAGTGGACTGTCATTAGCTGAAATGATGAATTTTGAGCACAGTTAGAGATAGAAGATGGGCATTATAATCGATGTAGTAACGCGTGACTCTAGATCTTAATACGGAAGGTCTTCAAAGCTTAATACGGACTCTGTATGTACATGATAGCATGCTTTAAAAGCTCTTCGTCTAACGTTAGTTTATATACGGGTCTTTGTCTCTTTGGCTACGGAATTCTCAAAAATCGTGACATCATCCAATAATCATAGTAATTCATCACAGCAATCATAATGACCTACCAAGTCAAACACTAATATTCCCAAATGGCCTCATTTGCCTGTGAAATATATTGCCACCAATAAAGCGCTGTTATCTTCCAATTATTGAGAACACAATTCGTATGGAAATCATTAATAATCATCGCAGGCTTGAAATATGGACTTCTTTTAACGTTCTTTATATCAACTAAATTAGATCAGTAATATATGACTGTTAATATAGATGTTAATGTTAACATATAAATATCGGGATTTATCAGGCAAAGATATGCGTTGAGGCAGGTCAGATCTTTTTTATGTTGTAATGCAAATGATATCCTTTTATTGGATCGAAGAGATGCAAAAACTTAAAGATGATGGGATTTTAATGAGAACTAGAGGATGCTACACTGATTGTCTAATGATATCATCCATTTTAATTGGCTAGTCTATTTTTATTTTAATGTAACCTTACTACATTTTCTCAGTTACACTGAAAAAAATGTTTGGTTACTGCTTACACAACAAAAGTGACCACCGAACTAAGTGTTAACTATAACCAAACTAAGTCTAGCTCACTACAGAATTACTTGTTTAATTTACACAACATTTTGTTCCTCATAACCAAAGTGTTCGGTGATCACTTTTGTTGTGTAAGCAGTAACCAAACATTTTTTTCAGTGTACGAAAATCAGGAAAAGCTGAGTCAAAAAAGCTTGAGCCTGAAAGACGCTCAATTCCTGAGTGAAAGTAAAGAGTTCAAGCATGTTTACTGAACAAGTTATGTATTACCATTAGCAATAACTCCACTTTACGAAATGTACTTCCTACGACACCTACGGAACTCTGCTCGTTACCTCACCGTCCCAGTTAACCTTTACGCGGTAATGTATGCAGAACATAATTTATTGCGGCGATCCCGCGAGATACTAGGGCTTGTAGCTCGTTCGTTCACTTCGCTATAACTGACTGATTAAATTAATAGTGAAGAGATGTTTAGAGCTTTACTGGGAAGCGTATTGACAAGTACAAGAAGAGCATTTGCAGCAGATGATAATTTGTCATGGAGATTGTCAGTTGTCCAGACTGCTCTATTGTTTGATACTAATTACGATAATTTATAATAAGTACCAATGCAATCTGACCTATAAAAAGGAGTTCATAATTAAGGATAAATTAATTAGAATTAGAGCATCGCTCTATCTAAGCAGTTCAACATTCCAGTTAACGATTTTCTCTATGAATCCGTTTCACTGTCTCTTCCCACTTTTTAATTATTTGCTTTAATTTCGTAGTTTATCTTATTTACAAAATAGTTTAAAGTTTAATGTACGTGTTAATCGTTTAATGTGAATAAAAGTAACAGCCCATTTTATATAAACGTACCTACCTGTCATAACATTTATCTAATGAAGTCGTGGGAGTGAAATAACCGCCACGGAAATTAGCCAAATTATTTTTTGTGCAAATCAGTAGTGTAAATGATGATGTTTGTTAGAGCTGCCGTCTTGCTCAAGGCCTGCTATTTGTATGAGCTTGTTTATAGAGTGGCCAGGTGTTGCGGCTCTCTCGGGATAGTCCAGTATTTTAAATCATTTTTTAAAATAAAATTAGAATTGTGCAAATAAATATTTGAATTTGAATTAAATAATGCATGATGAGTAGGCTTTAAATACATTTTTAAGGTTAAGTAAGTGTGAAAGAGGCATGAATGTATTTAAAGAATGACCATGAAAAATTACAGAATTTTATTATTAAGCACAATATTAAAATTATCTTGAGCGTTATTTAAATAGTTTTAACGATTTTCAACTATAGTTGTAGCTGGATTAGTCGATCAAATTTTAAAAAAATACTTTGTTTCAACATTTACATAAATCTATAATATCCGAGCTAATGAAAGAACATGTATCAAGCAAAAATTATTGATCATGGCGCGATATGTAGTTTCTCATTCAGGATAGCTTCAGTATTTGTGCCTCAATAAACAAACCGCTATAACAAATTACATTTAACATATATCAGCTGTAACATTCAAGGGCAGTGGGTCCCTTCGCATGAAAGAGACCGGGTTTGTTTACAAAACGACCAGATGTTACGCATTTGTTATAATTGTATCATTCATAATTCACTCTGAAATATAATGTGTGACTGTAAAATATAATTATGTATAAAGCTCGGTTTCAATTCCGGTATTTATTTTAAGCTCAAAAACGGCTGAATTGCACCATCTTATTTTAACTTTAACAAACGTCAAAAATCTGTCAAACTCCATACAAAATACACCGTTTACTGTTATAGTTGCAGTTAAAGTGAATTGGTGCAACTTAGCCTTTAACGTGCTAAGTTTTTTCATGTGTGTGTGTATAATATTGTTAGTCTAGTCTAGGTCATTGAGACTTTGAATTTGATTTATGTGTTGAATTATTTGTCTTTCTTTAATCTAAAATGACTGTCACAAACATGTATCTTATCCATTTTAAAGTTCTAATAATAAGTATCAGGTTCCGTGTGGTCACCGCGCACACACATTGGTAGCAATAAAGTTGGCGCCGGCATTTTTGGCGCTGCGCTAATGTGTTTTATTGTCAAATAATGACCCACTTATTGACCTGAATTAAAAAGCATCTACGACAACTTCTATCGACGATTACCCTCTGGGTGGTCTATGAGAGAATGTCAGTGATAGTTGAAAAAGTTATAAATTAAATAGTAGGTATATTTGGGGATTTGTACTCAGATAATAACAACACACTTAGGTAGTGTCACTCCCTTTCTACTATAAATCTATACTAATACATATTATAAATGCGTAAGTAACTCTGTCTGTCTGTCTTGCTTTCACGCCTAAACCACTGAACCGATTTCGATTAAATTTGGCATAGAGGTAGTTTGATTGAGTCCCGGGAAAGGACGTAGGATAGTTTTTATTCCGGTTTTTGAAACAGGGACGCGCGCGATGAAGTTTTTCTGTGACAGACAAAATTATACGCGCGCGAAGCCGCGGGCGGAAAGCTAGTAAAGCTTTCCGGAATAGGATTGAGGCATACCTGTGTAAGGTGATTACGATCACAATATCATAGATTACGTTAGAAAGCAGATTTATATTATGCAAAGATGAAAATCGCTCCTAAAGTTTTCAGCAGGAGATACCCACTTTCTGGATTTTGTAAAGTCGTAGAGAATGATTGGCGACTGAAGCCCGGTTTATTACCTGATATAATAATAATAATAAATACACTTTATTGCACACCAAAGTAAAGAACAGAAAGAAAAGGAACACACAAGGTACAACTAGGTACCTGATCTTACAGATGAGCAAATGTTCTCTCATAACAATTTTGAAAGCTGCAGAAAGGTATCCTATTGGACACTATCCAATAAAACTTGTTTTCTTAAACTCAATCAACACGAAAGCTGTTACAGAGCGATTTCGTAAGGAATTGTCATATTCCCAGCTTTATGAATGAGTACATATAAAAATAAACTGTTTGCAGTAAATCATAACTTTATTGTCGATCTGTCGGGCAATCGGTTCAGCAAATCGCTTCATCGCTTCTCGGAATAGTCCAATAAATTCGAACCTTTTACTTTTGCTAATTTTAACGTATTTCACGTTTATTGTAGCTAACCTGTCACTGGGATATTTCTTTGCAATAAAATATTTAAGTAGAGCATTATTTTGAGTAGGTATTTACTAAAACTTTAAGAGCTTGGAAACTAAAATGACTAAAAAGTAACAATTTGGGCCTCCATACTCTATAGTAGGTACAATGCGTAACGACATACACAGGCTAGACTTTAAAGAGATTGATAGCTTAACACAAACAATTCCTAAAATGGCAGCAACTAATCCTATTAACATTTTTAGTTTCTTAGCAAATCGTAGGTATAAATCTTCATAGAGAACGTATTCTGCTCACCTTTACGCTCGCATACAATTTTAATGTTTTGTTTTACTGCGTACACCCACTCTACATGTCGCCAAATATATTTCTTCCACCAAAGTGTTTAATTACCGTAACACCTACGCATAAAGTTTAAAATCGCGAGTACGTGTTCGCTCAACGGGCATTAACAAATGAGCTAGATTGCACAATAGACCACGTTTTAGACACAGTTCGGAATGTCCTGCCTTGAACCGGACTACGTACACAAATATTTAATTTGTATTTGAGGAGTGTATCTTTTTATGGGTGAAGAATTTTATGTTTTAAGTATTTTAACTTGGGCAATGATTTCTTAATTTCCCAAAAGTAATAACTGTCTTATTACAATGATAAATTGTTTTGGATAAAAGATTTTAAAATGATACTCTCTCTGGTACAGAACTTTAGTGTTACATTATGTAACTGGACACTAATAATAACCATTTACTTACATATTTATTGACATTAAAAAATACCACAGACGTCATAAATTGCAATGCAATAAGTGCTGAGTGCGTGTCGTGAAGTTAAAATTTCTCTTCGGCATAACTTGTCCTTTCTCACGAGTACATCGGAAGATAAACTGACATTCTTTAGACTCATTGCATACTAAATATAATATTTGCATAAACAGAGACGACGGAATATACTAGAAATTATTTACAAATAATGAGTTTTGGAATACTTTAAACACTTATTTAAAGGCAATCCTAGTGCAGCTCTGTAAGAAAAAGATCAGCAAAATGTATGTCCTCACTATCAAGAGACTAGGTGCCCATTTGATCATATTTTGCACCTGGTAGGTAATATACTTCCATTTAGTCGTTAACCTTAGTGTAGGTTGAGGCTTTAAGGTTGTTTAATAACATCTAACAGTAAAGTTGGTCACATTTCTTATAAACTTTATAAGCCCCACACCAGTCCGCAATAAGATCATCCCGATCGTTTATATTCTTCCTGCAAAATCGCATTTGGGAATTAGGCATGAGGATTGAGGAGACCTGAATCCCTTAGTCTTGTGTAATGGATTACTTGACTAGTACACGAAGTTAGGAACCACTGAGGGTTTTCCATCGCCTTCATTAATAAGTCCATAACTTCAGATTACTGTTTTGACAAGTGTAATTGGACAATTGCTCGGAACTGGCATATCCAATTAGTGAACGAGCGTGGAGAGTGGATTCGTTACGCAATTTGTCTGGGTCGGACGCTACTAGGATTTTTGCTATAGTTGAATATTAACTATGTAGTTTCAATGAGAAAAACAGTGGATTTTAAACCTACAATAATAGGACAGTCAGTTTGATGGATAACCTAAACAAGAATTTTGACCAACCATTGCATCAATAAAACGATCTTCGAAATTCTAGCGCCTAAAACCCTCCGTCAATAGGCTGGTTTCCTAAAAAAATTTTTTTAGTCCGTCTATTTTAATATAAAAAAGTATTGGACACATATATTTTTAATTGACAATCAAACAAATAATTTCCGCGCGACGTCACAAAGTGCAGCACTTTTACGCACTTACTGACGTCACGAGCCTTTTCTTTAGAACTTTGGCACGCTTTATCTCTTTACATTTTCATTAGTTTCAAAAAGTGAAAAATACGTGTCGAGCAGTTTTTGATAAGCTAGCTGACGGACTAATTAAAACTCTTGCTTTTTTACCCAGGAAATATCCCTATTAATTTAAGCTTATAAAAAGAAAATGTTAAAGTAAAGTTACGCGATTTCTTCTACACTTACGGTTCATTTTTGTATGTAGGTACATCAAAAAGTTAAAATATTTGAAAAGTATACCTTTCAAATATTCGCAAAACCGACACAAAACAATAGCGGTCGTAAAACATTCAAAAACGGCTTTAAATATGACACGCACATAATGTGCACTTTCTCTGGCTCGTTAGGGACAAACAAGACGCTTCGACTTTCGGTCCTTCACATCATGCCGATGCTGCCCAGTCAACAGGCGGAATTTTATTTATCTTTGGAAGAAAATAACGTCTGTATAATCTCGCCTTTAGAGATTATCTTACCATATAAATCATTTCAAAATGCAATGCAAAGTTTTTAAAAGTATTTTTTCCTTGTCCAATCGCAAAAAGTCGAGTCGGAATTGGGAACGGACACAAGGGATGGTTCTACATACGTATAGTTCCAAAATACTGAACTGTCCTATGCATGACATTGACAGCGGGGCGCCACCGTCAACAATACCGGATCGCTGGTTCCGATTTTTGCCATGTTGGAAACCATATAGTTGAACGATGGTAGCGCTGAGTTTGGTGGGACAGTTCAGCGTGGGTCATCTTTACAACATAGGATAGTCCATTGGATTCTATTACGTCTATATTATAGTATACCTAGGTAAATATTTTCCGCGACAATATACCTACCTACTACCCAAATTAATTCTAGTTATAGTCAAAAGATGTTACTTTGATAGGATTATTCAAAATGTATTCCAAAATCATCCAGCAGCGCAATCTGCACCCTACAGTAGTACCTACCAACCATGCCTACCAATGTAGGTACTATTAATCAAATCGTTCTCTTTAAAAAAAATGACGCCGTGCTCGTCTCGCCCAAGTCACATGAGTAAAAAATCTAGATTTGCCCAAGTCAAGAGTAAGAGGAATCGTACAACGTATTCTCGGAAGCGACGCTGACAGCTGCGCGTGCACATTTTTTGCTGCGCGTACGCACGGTGTTGATCAGCCCATTTATGGAACACATTTTGCCGCTGCGACTCATTCATTCATAATCATATAGCTGTCTTACTGATGTCGATAGATCATTTTTATTTTAGTATTCAAGTAGACAATTTGTGATAGTTTCTAAAAATAAGCCTAATTTTTCTCACTGTATTCGAAGGCTTAGATCCTTACATATTAATTTCAGCTGCCTGTAATTTGTACAATTATCAGTAAAAATAATTGTTAGTTTAATCTACGTTTGTCAAAAACATCAGCGCCGCTATTAATAGCTGTAATCTTGTGATTACACCAAAATCAATCTTACGCCTGCACATTTCCGTGAATTGAATCGAGAAAAAGTTTCCAGAGCATAGTAATCGATACCACATCGACAAATCGAGTCATCGAGTCATCTCCTGACGTAGGTAACTCGAGCCATCGAGACACCAGATTTATTTTACCGCTAAAATTAAACGAGCCGTACGATGTGATGTGTACACAGCCCTTGAAGGTCGGCAAATATCCGGGCTAATTATTTTGTTTAACGAGCAAACAGAGCAAGAATTAACGCGGTTACAAAGTTTTATAATTGGAAATTCATTCAATAAACCTCGGCCTACACGTGCCAGCTAAAAGGTTGCCTATGATAGAGACCTCTCAAACGTTAATGATAGTAGTCATACTAAGTAATATTAAGTCCGGTAGGCGAACCACCTGGCTGAACTGCTGAATTATTCTGCACCATCGAAAGACAATATCAATAAACCTATAAAGTATGGAGACTACAAGTTTCCTCTAGACATTAGGGAGAAACTACCAGCACTAGCTATAAAAAAAATACTTACATTATTGACTGAATATTCATGAAATAGTTTGTCTTTAAAATCGAACTCCGGCAATTTCCAGCCGGAGATTAAAAAAAAACTTTCATACATTTTCAGTTACATAGTAGGTATGAATATTATTTTTTCTTCGTTACAGTAGGTGCTATACATATTAACAAAGCATACGTATTAAATACAAAGTAACATTCAGCAATTAGCTAAATGATTGAAGACGCATGATCAATAATACATAATTATGACTATGATATTTCAATATTAATCATCTCTCTCAGAGAAACGGAAACATTTACATGAGTATTTGAAAAAAACTCTTCTGAGCCTACGTCTAATGAAGTACATTTCGTGATAAAAGATCATTACGAGGAAAGAAACCCACTAAGATGAACAAATAATCAATAAGCAATTCATTATTCATATCAATTAAACCATACTCAGGATTCCTCATCAGTCTTTCATCAAGTGTGGGCCAATCGATGTGTGGATACAAAATTGTCTTAATAAGGTAGTAATTTTAAGAGGGAACATATTTTATAAGCAATATTGAATACCAATTATCTACCTCCTAATCTATATATCTATACTTATAATAAATCTGTAGAGAGGTCAATTCTGTACATGAAATATATTTTCAAAATAACTATCAGGGGGTGATTAGTGATCGATACTGATGCCAAAAATGCAATCAGTAAAATTTTTGTCTGTCTGTCTGTCTGTCTGTCTGTCTGTCTGTCTGTCTGTATGTTCCTTATAGAAACAAAAACTACTCGACGGATTTTAACGAAACTTGGTACAATTATTCTTCATACTCCTGGGCAGGTTATAGAATACTTAAGAATTCTCACGGGAACGGGAATTAGCGGGAAAATCCTTTTGTATGAAAAATCTAAACCGCTTAAGTTAGACGCTTGAAATTTGGCATGCAGGTACCTTAGTAAACTTAAAGCTTAGTTACAACAGGATATTGCAAAATTCCTACGGGAACGGGAGTTAGTGGGAAAAAACATTTCTATGAAAAAATCTAAACCGCGTAAGATAGACTCTTGAAATTTGGCATGCAGGTCTCTTAGTAAACTTAAAGCTTAGTTACAACAGGATATTGCAAAATTCCAACGGGAACGGGAGTTAGCGGGAAAAAACATTTGTATGAAAAAATCTTAACCGCGTAAGATAGACTCTTGAAATTTGGCATGCAGGTACCTTTAGTAAACTTAAAGCTTAGTTACAACAGGATATTGGAAAATTCCCACAGGAACGGGAGTTAGCCGGAAAAAACATTTGTATGAAAAAATCTGAACCGCGTAAGATAGATGAAGGGGGGGGGGTAAAACGAGATCCACGCGTACGAAGTCGCGGGCGGCCGCTAGTGCTGACATAAAGTGAACTCTTCGAACATTGGTAATCTGAGATAGTTACAAGAGGTATTATAAAGATTAATAACAGAGGATACTGTCGCATATGTAAAAAATTGAAATGAAAGATCTTAAAAACTTCAAAAAAATTGCAACTATTAAAGGTTCGGCCAAACCAACGCTATCACACGCGATCAGCCGGCGTGCAGCGATGGCGATCAATGTATTTAAGTCTGGTCACCATCGCTGCACGCCGGCTGATCGCGTGTGATCGCGTTAGTTTAGCCGAACCTTAAAAAATATACGTTACCTGTTTTTCATTCGTCAAAGATCCTTTTGAAGAGCAAAAACGGAGCTACTTGAGGCTCATAAATAATACACATATCAGGCTACCTCCCCGCGAGAGCTACTGTTTTCAATCTAAACATGAAAACAAAAGATAACGATGCGATTACTATCCCCAAAAGATAACAAAATGCGACCGCCTGCCTACGTAATGGAGACGACATGTTTGACATGAGCATAGTAGATCCACGAGAAATCAGTAAACTAGAGATGAAAATACTTTTTTACTGTCACAGACGACTTTTTCACACTCATTGAAAGCATTATATGTATAACATATTATGTATGTACTCGTATTTAAAAAAAAAAGTATATAGGTAAGTACGAGTATATCCGTTAAGCTAGCACTCATAACACACAAGCATATTAATTGCTTACTTTGGGGCTAGATAGCGCTGTGTGAAATTGTCCATAGTCATTTATTTATTCTTCCAAATCCTGGAATCCCTGAATGTGATAATTTTGAATATGAACCATTTTCGTCACCTTCTCTACTGGGACGATCTTAAACTTTCTAACAGCCAAAAATCTGTCAAACTATCTTATGTTGTGATAGACAGAACACAAATAATAATTAATATGCTGTCAATTCCATAGCATAGCAATGACGACATCACCAACATTCGAATAGCAAGGCTGGGTTGCATCATCTTACTTTAACTTTGACAAACGTCAAAAATCCGTCAAACTCCATACAAAAAACGCTGGTTATCGTTATAGTGACGGTCAAAGTTAGGTGGTGCAACTCAGCCAAAGGAGCGTAGATATTTTTGAAGTTAACAACATTGTATGGAACGAGCTCACCTCTCCAGATCTCGAGTGCTCGTAATCTCGAGTGTTCTATTCGATGCAGTTTCAAGTGCATTACATTGCGTTTTTATCCTGTGTCGGCTCTTGCATTCACGGCTTGCTCCATTCAAAACTCAACTTTAACTTTGGATCTTAGGATACAATATTCAAAAGCAAAGTTAAAGTAATGTACGGTTAGCAAAAACGTTCTTTCTTGGTGCTGCTGCAATAAGGTACAGAAAAGTTCTGTTAATTTCGACTAAACTTTCTTAGACTTGGCCTGAATACCGTTTCATCTGAGCACTATCACGTTCAGACCCGTCCAGTGCAGTAACTTTTTCACTACTTGTTACGAACGGCCTCTTTTGATAGTTTATGGTTTATACTTTTATTTTTTTCTATATGTCAACCTGTCATTGTTACGAACGGCCTCTTTTGATAGCGTTTATGGTTTATACTTTTATATTTTTCTATATGTCACTTGTCATCTGACTGTCTCTTCTATATCCCTATAATCCTGTATCTTCCCTTTATCCTTCTATTATATCGCTTTCCCTTCCTTGAGCCTGGGTATCATTTATCCCTCTTCTATCCCGATTCCTAACATTATGATACCCAGGCTCAAGGAAGGGACTAGATAAACTTTTAACTCTTTTTGTAGCCCACCTTAAGGCCGGTCGTATCAATCTCTCCCGCTCTGTCTCTCTCTTTTTTCTTGATATTCATATTCTATCATTGTTGAGAGAGAGGGAGAGATGTTACGAACGGCCTCTTTTGATAGTTTATGGTTTATACTTTTATTTTTTTCTATATGTCAACCTGTCATCTGTCTGTCTCTTCTATCCCCGTATTCCTGTATCTTCCCTTTATTCCTCTTTTTATTATATCGCTTTCCCTTCCTTGAGCCTGGGTATCATTTATCCCTTTTCTATCCCAATTCCTAACACTACTGTTTCGACGTTTATTTGAATTAATAACGCTGATTGAAGAAATAATTCGTGTATTTCGATTACTTTTCAGATTAATTTACAACCGTTGTTCGTTCGTGTTTTCTTGCTGGTAATCGAGTGAAGTTGACGCGGGCCGCCCCCGCGCTCCCCTCCAGGCTCCTTGCTCGTATACAACTTCAGACGTATTATGTGCGCTGATGCGCCGATAGATGGCGTTAACATGCCGCCGGCCTTGGAAGCTCCAAGCTTCCAAAATGATGATGATCGAATCTTCATGCGTGTGTCATCGAAGGGCTCCCCGATGATGCCGCAGGTCTCGACGAGGTCGCAGGCGTCGACGAGATCGCAGGCGTCGACGTTTCAGCTGCAGTGGGCAGTGGTAGTGGGCAGATCTTTGAAAAGGCCCGCTGTACTGTCCCCGTCGCGGTGCGAATGTCAGCGACTCGTGAAACTCCGTCTCTGCCAGGGAAGACGCGTATGATTCTCCCCAGACACCACTTGAGAGGCGATTGATGATCGTCTTTGATGAGGACGAGACTATCTAGTTTTATGTCGTCCTTCTGCGTTTTCCATTTTGTTCTTAGTTGAAGCTCTGCCACGTATTCTGTCGACCAGCGCCTCCAAAAATGTTGCCGTAGTTGCTCGACTCGGTCGTAGCGTGCCAGGCGACTGCTCGGCACCTCGGTGATGTCTTCGCAGGCTGGAGCGGTCAACGGTCGGCCGATGAGAAAGTGGGCAGGAGTTAGGGGTAAGAGGTCGGAGGGATCTGTAGACATAGCTGATAGAGGACGGGAATTTAGGATGGCTTCAATTAGTACTAAAACAGTGCTAAATTCCTCATATGTTAGGTGAGCATTGCCTACTATACGTCTAAGATGATGCTTGCATGATCGAACTCCTGCCTCCCAAAGTCCCCCAAAATGAGCAGCGTATACTGGAATATGTTTAAATTTTATGCCATCGTTGGCAGTAAAATCTATAATTTTATCGATATTATCTTGAATTAATAATGGAAACTCTTTTTCTGCTCCAACGAAATTTTTTCCGTTGTCAGAGTGTATTTCTGCGGGTTTTCCGCGTCTTGAAATAAATCTCTTTAACGCTAAAATATAATCATTAGTGGATAAGCCACTTACTAATTCTAAATGAATGCATCTAGTTGTAAAACAAACGAATAAACAAATGTATGCCTTTATTAATTTTGACCCCCGACCCTTGCGGTTCAATATGAAAACTGGTCCCGCGTAATCTACGCCAGTGTACATAAAAGGAAAACCTGCCTCTAAACGTTCTTTAGGTAAATTACCCATTATTGGAGTTAAAGTTTTTCCTTTCAGGCGTGAACACCTTACGCATTCATGCACTATTTTTCTGGCGAGATTCCTACCAGAAAGCGGCCACCAACTTTCGCGTATAGTGCACAATAGGTGCTGGGGTCCAGCGTGTAATAAATGTTTATGATAATATTTAAATAAAAGACCGGTAAAATGATGTTTGCTACACAACAATGCAGGATGCCGTTTATCATAATTAAACCTGGACGAATCGCATAACCTACCTCCCACACGAATTAATTTATTATCGTCAAGAAATACATTTAAACTTAAAATACCATTCGCTTCTTTACATTTTGTTAGTGGTATTTCGTTTAATAAGTTGTTGTATACAGTCGGAAACATCTGGGCTTGCGCGCAGCGTGTCACAACAACTTCTGCATCGTGTAACTCGGCGACTGATAAGGGACCGGTGCGTCGCGCCTGCTTATTGCGTGTATTGTGAATGAACCTCAGTAGGTACGCTCCAGTCCGCTTCAATCTATTAAACTGTGAAAACCTTTTGAAGTCGAATAAGCTATCTGCATTTGTACAAACTGCACTAACTATTTTAAGTTTTAACTCTGGTAGATCTTCACGGATAGGTATCGCTTGAGTATCCCTTGACCAGTCTGCACAATGTAAAAAGGTAGGCCCGTGCCACCACAGGTTATTGTTCTTTAGTGCATCGATGTAAAGGCCCCTTGACACTAGATCGGCTGGGTTTTTATCGCCGTCTATATGCAACCACAGTGAATCGCCTGTCAACTCGTTTACTTCTGTTATTCGATTTGTACAAAAGTTTTTAATAAATGTGGAGACATACGTAACCACCCCATCACGATTGTTGAGTCCGTCCAAAAGCAAACAGAATCGAATTTTAATCTAAGTGACTCAACAATCTTTTTGTACAATCTCGCACCAATTAAAGCACCACAAAGTTCTAATTTTGGGATACTGATCGTTTTCAAGGGAGCAACCTTACTTTTTGCACATAGTAGATTAAGCGAGACTACTGAATTCTCATCTATTGTACGAATATATGCACAAGCGCCGTATGCATCTTGTGATGCGTCTGAAAAAATATGTAGTTCCGTACGATGAGTGTGAGCTGCCCTAACACATCGTGGAATTTTAATGTCGTGTAAATGTTTTTGAATCGAATCTATGAATTTATGGAATTTTTCTGTGACGTCACTCGGTACTAGGTCATCCCAGTCGATTTTACATAGCCACAGCTTTTGTAAAATGATCTTAGAAATTATGACAACAGGGCCTAGGAGACCTAAAGGGTCATAAATTTGAGAAATGATTGACAACATCTTTCGTTTAGTTAATTGAGTGTTATCGCAGTTCTTACCTAACTCGGACGTAAAATGAAGTAGGTCATTTTTATTATGCCATCCTAAACCGAGTGTTTTTGTTTGTGTATGCTCGCCTATTGCCAACTCTTTTGACGAGTTTGTCGAGGTTACGTCACAGTTAAATGTCCATTTACGTAATGGGTAACAATATTGCCTTAAAATTTGTGATATTTTTTCGCAAATATTTATCAATTCAGCAGGATCATCGCATCCTGTAATTAGATCATCAACGTAAAAGTCCTCTTTGATAATGCGCGATATTTTTTCATCGTCGCATTCCTGTGCTACCTGTTGTAGGCATCGCATACTAAGGTACGGCGCTGACGCAGTGCCATACGTCACGGTATTTAACCTATACACGTCTATCGGATCCGAAGAGCTTTCTCTCCAAAGTATAAGCTGTAAATTACGCTGGTCTTCATGAATGAGCGTCTGTCGAAACATCTTCTCGACGTCCGCGCTTGCTACCCAATAATATTGCCTAAAGCGTAATAAAATCGAGAAAATATCGTTTTGAAGCCTAGGTCCGATAAACTGTAAATCGTTTAAGGATTTATCAGAGGTAGTGGCGCAGCTGGCGTCAAATACTACCCTTAATTTAGTTGTAGTACTACTCTCGCGAAATACGCCGTGATGCGGTAAAAAATAGTGTGGATCACTGTACTCGTTTATTTTTGTCATGTGACCTAAATCCCTATATTCTCGTATAAAATCCGCATACATACGTTTATATTGAGGCATACGTTCTAACTTCCGTTCTAAAGAGAGAAATCGTTTATAGGCAACCGAATATGAGTCACCCAACAAATTAGCTGACTCCTTTAGAGGTATTCGAACTGAAAACCTACCATCTATTTCCCGTTTTGTCGTATTTTTAAATATTTCCTCGCATTTACGTTCATCACAGGTAAGTATATTCTCGCGAGGGCCACTATCCTCCAATTCCCAAAATTGACGTAATTGTAAATCGATAGTTTGTGTAAAATTGCATTGAATGTTTTGTTTACAACGCATTTTATTCGTATAAATTGGTCCGGAAATCAACCAGCCCAATTTCGTATCTTGAAGGTACGGACCACTTTTTAATCGTATTTTACTATCGTTTAAAATTTCCCAAAATAAGTCCGCACCTATTAATAAATCGACTTCCGAAGGTAGATAATAAGTAGGATCAGCGAGCTCGATGTTGTTTGGAATTCGTATAGTCTCAACATCGATACTCACGGGCGGTAAGAATGACGTGATACGCGGTAAAACAAAACATTGAACGCTCGTAGAAAAATCGTTTAACTTTGAGTGAATAATCAAATCGCATAATTTGTTAGAGTGTGACACCGATTGTCCCACACCTGATATTCGAACAGTGGACTGTAAAAACTTCGTATACTTAATTCGTTTACAAAATGTTTCCGAAACGAAACAATGTTGGCTCCCGTTATCTAGGAGCGCTCGTGCCGTGTGTCGCTTATTATTATCGTCCAGTACCTCGATTAGCGCTGTAGATAATAGAACTGGTCGCGTCAACACCGGCAGAGGTGTATTTTGTGTTTGATTCAATGATGAATGCAATACAGTTGATTTTAATTGTGACGTACTGGATGCATTATGTGATGACGTATTAACACAGTTGAGGCAATCTTTATGTAGTAAGCTGTTATGTTTTTGTTTACATTGCTGACAAGGGCCGAAAAAACAGTCTTTAATCAAGTGACCTGGACGTAAACAATTGGGACAAAGGTTGTTATCATTGACTAATTTATGTCGATCCTCAACAGACAAATTTAAAAACATACTACATATGTATAACGCGTGATTCCCACGACATAATACACAAACACGATTACGTTTAGCTGATTTATTGTTTTCCGATTTCGCAGCCACATAACTATAACTATGTGCTTGCACTGCTGGAGATTTCACATTTTGAGACTGTTTATAACTATTATTGAATTTATTAAAGTTGCTGTTATTAGAATTGCTATTATTATTATTCACGTTTATCATTTCTAATAAATCAGCTCGGTTCTTGAGAAAGGTCAGCAAATCGTCCAGTTTCAACTTACGGTTAGAACTATTTGTAATTAACGCGCCCTTGTGATTCTCCCACTCACGTTCAGTGGATGAATCGAGTTTACATACGATTAAATACATAATCAGAGTGTCCCATGACTTGGTGGGTTCTCCTAATGATTCTAGGGCACGTAAATTACGCAAAATAGTGTCAATTAGTTTTCTAATAAGTAAAGGTGATTCCCTATTCATATTTGGCAAAGAAAACAACGACTTTACATGGTTGTGTATCAAAAGACGATCGTTTTGGAATCTATTGACTAATAGTTCCCACGCATGAACATAATTTGCATCTGTTAATTCCAATGCGCCTATGACCTGAAGTGCACTACCGCTAAGCGATGACCGCAAATAATGGAACTTTTGAATCGCATCTAAATCGGTACGGCAATGAATCATAGTACAATAGGAATTTTTGAATTCTAGCCAGTTGTCATAAGAACCGTCAAAGGTGGGTAATTTAATATCAGGTAATTTAATTTGCATCGACTGACCTTTTTTGCATAAATTACCGCTATTCGTAACAATATCATCACTATTGTCTTCCAAAATCGATTTAGCAAGAGAAATACATCCGTAATACTGTTCCTCAAAACTTTCTCGATATTCAATAAGACTTACAAGATCATTTTCATCCGAGATTTCCTCTATTTTACTTTGTAATGCATTAAATTCATCAAATACAGACTCCAATTGAGAAATTCTTAATTTTAATTCAATTAATTGAGGCTTTGTCAAATCGATATTTTGTAATTTTGAAATATATTTATCGAAAGACGTTAATCGAGCTTTGAGTACTCCTCTTTGCCTTTTTAGGTCTGTAACGGATGTTTTTAAAGAAGTAGAACGTTCTTTGGAGGCTGACCGACTACCCTCCCTAGAAGATGTTTTAGGAATTCTAAGCTTAGAATTTGCAGAAACATATTCCTCATCGCTCATTATGGGAAGAAATTAGAAAGCAAGGAGTACGTACGGTTTTTTGCAGGATCACCTTATTCGCTTACGGCGCACAGTAGGCTGTGACGTTGCAGTTGTCACGAACACCACAAACGGCTGGAATTTTGAAAAATAACACTGTTTCAGCACTAATCGATTAGGATGGGACGTGAAAAGGAAGGATAACACCTGACCGTTGATCCGATTGATGTGTCTTGGCCTGGTTCCTCGTCTTTGGCTTCAGTTTCAGGATACGCGCCGGGCAACGACTTCCGTGCAATATCTTGAGTCCAAGGCTCCGTCCGACTCGTAGGACCAATGTTTCGACGTTTATTTGAATTAATAACGCTGATTGAAGAAATAATTCGTGTATTTCGATTACTTTTCAGATTAATTTACAACCGTTGTTCGTTCGTGTTTTCTTGCTGGTAATCGAGTGAAGTTGACGCGGGCCGCCCCCGCGCTCCCCTCCAGGCTCCTTGCTCGTATACAACTTCAGACGTATTATGTGCGCTGATGCGCCGATAGATGGCGTTAACAACTACAAAATGCAGTTTCTTGCCAAGCAATACTCATTGCAGTTAATCTAGTTTTAATCTTAACTTCTTATTTCTACCATTTCAACTTGGAAATTCCCGGAATAAATAAAGTTAAAACAATTTTTACAAAAAGTACGGAGTAGAAATTAAAATGTATTATCCGTAACCAAAGCATCTAAATCAGTTCTATTCACACGAAACCACATCAAAGTTGACCGGTTAAAATATCCGCTTTTAGTAACACATTAACCGTAATTTATTAATTCTAGAATATTAAAAAGTAATTTCGGGTTATGGTTATGGCGGCAGATACGGTTATAATAATAATAATAATAATAATAGATACGGTTATCTCGCATAATAATGCAATTTGCCGTTTATAGGCTATGTTATCGGTAATCTATGCACTAGAAGCTAATGGGGTTACGTCACCTCTCGTCTTAGTTTGTCCTCGCTCCATTTACCTATAGTTTGCCAAAACCAAGCACGTTCACATTATACAATTTAACTTTACCATATTTGGCTGTATGTATAAATCAAGTACGGGCAGGCCTGTTCATCTCCACGAGTTTACATCGAAAACAAAACACGCACGATGGCCCACCTACAGGATACTATTCGACAAGGCCTCACATACGAGCGAACATTGACTGACGCACGCGTATTCTTGTGTATGATGGAAGAAAATAAAGAAAATGGTGTACTAAATGCTGTGCAGTATTTAACTGTCTAAATAATAATAAAAACACAGAATGTACTTTTTAAGTTGCCTCAAGACACTGGGAGGTATATAAGTAGTTAATATTATTCATGATAATTCATGCTAAATCATGTATTTCCTCCGCCATTTTCCGCATTTTGGCACCTCACGTCACATCATCAAACAGCCCTATAGCTTCGGCGCAGTGCCGATCACTGACGTTTGTCAACAAAATGGTGCTTGACTCTTGAGACAAGCCAAATTACACCATATTGTTAATGACATTGAGAATACATTTTTTTAAATACCTTCGCGAAGTAAAACTTCTGTACGTAGTACTTATTATTATTCTGTGGTACGGGGTTTTCTATCTCTAATCGTATTAGCTTTCTACTATGAACAGTCAGCGTCAAATAGTTAGTGACACCCAAAGTAGCCAAAAGTTCGTACTCGTCTTTGTTACAGTTGGTATAAGATTGTGTTGTCAACTTTTTGGCCACTTTAGGCAGAGTAAATACAAATGAGTAGGTCATCTTCATAGAAACGCACCGAGCGCGGTTTGTATGTGAGCGCGCCAATACGTATGCGGCGCGCACGCTCATACTGACAAAATTTAGCGGGGTGTTGACCTACTCATTTGTATTTACTCTGCTTTAGGTGTCACGAACTATTTGACGTTGACTGTAGATACGATACTTCGCAACATTTTCACTAGTAAAATAGGTATTTATGCTATAAATCCTGGCATAATGAATTCATAATATTATAGCAATTAAATAGAATATGATTGGTTTGAAATGAATAAAAAGCAATAGGCATTATATTTAATCGCTTATTAAGCATTGAATGAAATAATTGTTATCATTGAAATGATGACAATCAACCCTATTATTGTAAAAAAAAACAATTTACATATACTATGTATATCAAACTATGCCGCATAACATTGCTATAAATTGAAATAATGTAACAATTAACAATCCTGAGTGTTTATAGGTTTCGCACTTACCTACATAAATAATTATTTATGGTTGATGGTTGCCTAGTTCTTTAGTCTTTTATTGTTTTAGTATCATTAACCCGTTGAAGGTATCCCATAATTGCACGCTTTGTTGGTTCTGCGGTTTAAAGCCCGTATCTATTACGCTACGCAAATAAAACAAAACTTACAATGTTCATGAGAAAATGCCTATTAGATACCGGCTTTGGTGAACAGTGAACACGGGCAAAGTAATGAATACTGCTCCAGACGGACTTGTTGATACAATTTTAATCTATAAGGCTGGGTTGCACCATCTTACTTTAACTTTGACAAACGTCAAAAATCTGTCAAACTCCATACAAAAAACGCCGGTTATCGTTAAAGTTACGGTCAAAATGAGGTGGTGCAACTCAGCCTTAATGTAACAAGCATTTTAACAATCGATAGGCACAAACCAATATCTCATCATCGATTCAATTGAAAAGTTTCGATTGTAATGATGCATTCCACAGTGAATGTTGATGATGTGTGTGATACTTATGATTTTTTGTCTGATATACCGAGATATTCAATACAGTGTCTGATCGATTTGTAGTTTTTGATTGAAATATAATATTATGTACTCAATCGACATTATTTTTATGATCATTTGTAATTTGCATGCTAACTGACATTAGCTAAATAGGAATGCACTTTAACAAATACCAACACCACTTATGTAGGTATTTTTTGAGCAAATAAATAATTTGAATTTATGTCAAATTACTCGATAGATTTCTCATTATTTTACCGTAAATGGTTTGTTAAATAGCGTCAACACATTCTGATCGATTCGATTCTGATTTAAATCGATATTCCATTATACAGACCTAAGTGAACAATACAAGAAAATATTTTGCGATAATAATTCAGTAGGTAACGATTGATACCGAATAGGTTGCAAAGATCTTATAAAATACACTCACTATGCTAAAAATAGCCAACGGAGATGTACGATTCCAAGAACGTCGCTCCAAAATATATGGACGCTTCGTGACCACGATCAATTGCCCAAATGTGTAATGAAACGCAAGTGGTCAATGAGCTAAATTGGTATCAGATAATAATGAATCGTGAAAAATATCTGAATCACAACTTTTGCAGAGATTGTTAACTCTACCTAAATTCAAAAATTCGCTTTATAAATGTGTAATCACAGGATAGTAGGAACATAAACAGTAAAACTAAATATAACAAAAATAAGTGTACATACTCGTGTACTAATAAAATACACGCTTTACATTATCTTGTTGTTTGTATACTCTTTTTCTAACTCTTGATATAATTACGAGATCCCTATCTTCGACTATGTACAAAAATATTTGTGTAATGTTTTTGTATATCTATAATTTACATGGTCCTCAGGTAATTAAGTATCAAGCTCACCACGGGCAGTGAAACCAATCAAAGTAATCAACGTAACGGGGGCTGCATTTCATTCCGTCGCGGCACGGCATTAATATTAGTGGTTAACAGCGTTTCGTCTCCAATCAGAGGCTGGCCAGGAAACGTCTGATAGTCACGCGAAATTGTGGACGATTCTTGAAGTGAACGAATATATCGTTCCTTGATAGAGATGAAAGGAATAAGCAGATGTTTTAGACCAGCGGTTCCCAAACTTATTTAGTCTACTGCCCACTTTGAGAATAAATTACTTTTTAGCGCCCCCCATTTTTGTAGTCAAGAGTCGAGCTCAGTCGGTGTCTAAGAGTCCTCCTAGTAGATGACGCCTCCCAAGCCTCTACACAACGTCCCGATTTTTTTTTTTGGGTCTCTTACCGCCCCCCTTTAAGCCTGCAGCGCCCACAAGGGGGCGTTATCGCCCATTTTGGGAAAGACTGTTTTAGACTATAATGAGATCAAAATGTTAGATCGGTGTATGATTTGAAAAAAATACTTGCTCTTAGAGGCTTCAAAGCATTGCAAGCTTAATTGAAGATGAATATAGGTACTGTTCCTTGCTCCTTTCACGCCTATCTAAAGTACCTATCTTGAAGATAAATTACTATGCGGCCCGCTTATTTCGACGCCCATTTCGACGACAAAACCTAAACTTTCTATGGCTGCCATAATAACCGCCCGCGAAGAGAAAAGCTAAGACACTAGCAATGATGTATGGCGCCCTTGGACAGCAAAATAGAGCCGTATATTTCGCCACCGTTTACTAGTGCACTTAACCAAATACACTAAAAGGCATTTCAGCTGAAATTTAAGTCTTACGGCAAGGACATAGAGTCTAACAGTTAGTGTTAGAACTTTATTTGGACATAAGCTTTCAGTGGAAAGCGGATCGGTCCCATGTTACGCGGTGAGAGGCATTGGAAACAATAGCGTTTTCCAATACGCTAGGCACTAAAATAAATTTAGGTCTTAAGGCTTAAAGATAAGATCCTCTAGTCGGTCGCATCTGTATTTGTATATCAGCCTTCAGGTGCTCAATGGAAAGCTCCTCGCCCTTATTGCGTTTACGACTGTAGTAAAGGTATTTAGAACAATAGACATGGTCTTCAATGGTAATATATTGTTCAAGCATTCAGAGAATAGAACATATTAAACTACCTTGCCTTCAGCGTAAAATTGATTACCATAGCTTTATTTATTGTCTAATACTCTTTATCATAAAACAAAGTAGAACTACAAGGTGCAATTCAAAGCTTTTTCCACACCCTTTCCAGCAATTGCATGACATAATCAAACCCTGCAGCACCGCCGTGAAATTCGCAAGACAAAGTGCATTATTATTTCTCATTCGGCGGCAACTACAAAGGCAGGGTAATCGCTAATTCAGCATGGCGAACGCACTAACCATCACGGAGCCTTTGCACCTTAACATTAACACTGCAATATTATTTAATGGCTAGAATAGAAACTTATTGAGTCACAATTTGTACACCTGGAAAGCTTTTTATGTCCCTTATGGTAGCACTATTTTGGCCAAGACTTGCAAAAATTAACAAAATTTTGACAGTTTATAACATAGCCTGCTGTAAGCTAGTGCAAATAGCAGCTCACTAGATGTGCGTCTCTACAAATTATCAATTCGATTCCTATTCTACTTTCATGAAACCCATTTTAGCAATCTTGCTAAGATAGCTCAGCAAGATTTTAGCTTTCAGCATGATTTCTTAGTCTCACTCAACCGCAAAACGCACTGAATACCTATGACTTTTTAAAAGACTGAAATAACGCAAGAACATCCCTGGGCAAAAGCTAGTTTAATATGAAAGTCTGAATCACAAGACACTTCACCAGAATCAATACCTCTGACGAGCAACAGTAAAATGTTTTCGTGTCAAACTACCGTCAAACCCGATGCGCGTGCTTATGCTACCGGGTCCGCGAATTTAGGTTAGAAAGTAGAGTTTAACACAGAAATCTAGATTTAGGTCGTAAACTTAATGTGGACCTGGACATAAACTGCGTCCACGGACTATATTTAGTCTTTTATTGTTCCGCGAAAACCATTTAGTATTTGGCGACGTGATTTGACTGTACAAGCTATATTATTTCTTAGCATTGGTTTATAGGCAAGTACCTAATAAGTTGTTTTTCTGAGTATTTTAAATCTAATAGCTTTTTTGTTTGGTCGTCTGGGAATATAGTTATTCAAAGCGAAACTCCTATAACATACAAAAAGTTCTATATACCTGCACACAATAACTATGTTCTATATACCTTCACATTTGCATCATTTCTAGTAGATCACGTAGGTAGGCTGTTTTTTTAAATAAAAATACCAAATTCCTGAACAGTTTCTGTGAATATTTCAGAACCTGAATGTTTATTATTTATTCTTTAAAGAAATTTCTTCTCTTGATATATTTATTCAAATCCAAGTCTACGAGCCTCTTACTTTAGCAATTTTAAAGAACGAGAACAAGATCCTCGTCACGTATTTTTCTGTATGCCTACATATTATTTGCGTGAACCTCTTTAATGTGTGCTTGTATTATTTGCCCGCATATCTTAAGATTTTTCCAAATGACATTCCTTGAGGTAAACGCGGAGAATCCTCGGCGTCCAGCCTTTGACGGCTGACCGCGGATATTTGTCAAACGCATTCTTGCTTTAGGCACATTTCGCGTATACTCGTAGCTATTTACTTTTATTCGGGGGCATGCAAACGAAACTTTTTATGAGAAAATCTTTTTGGATAAAAATATTGCTTTAGTATTTTTTCTAGACTTATTAAACGATGGTTAATGGTAAGTCTATTGTCGTGTACCCAATTTTATTATTTAAAATGGGTAGATTACAAAACTGAAACAAAATTTAAACACTTTGCACAACTGCATTCAGTTGGCATAATGACTCGCATAATTCTCAGAAGGCTGTACCTACTTATGTTTTGTTTCGATGTCTTTTTCTGACTGTATAGTCACTGAAAACGCCCAAAATTACATACAATGGTCTGTACCATTGTATGTAATTTTGAGCGTTTTCGACGTAATGCTAAATATTATTTAAAATTCGATAATTATAAAAGTAACAATGCAAGAAAAATTAGTTTTTTAATTTGCAATATTTTTAGATGCTATGTTCCAACACACTTTTAGATTAGGTACATAATAATGCATAACTATCTTCCCTAATGAATAGACTGTCGCGACTGCCTACAACTTCTACGAAGCTACGTCTATTACGATGGTCGTAAAGGACAGACGCCTCGGAAAATGAGGTAAACGTTTCATGAACAACGCGCTGGTGTCGGACGATATAATGTGTTACGAGCGTTGCTATCTGTACGAAAATCTAGTTTACTCAAAAACTAGGTTAGACACTGCATTTGTAAATATTATGAAATAATTCTGAAATTCATCGTAATACAATTTTTGAAGTATGTTTTATATAAATAATTTATCGTCAAAATACTCAAAACTTGAGACTCTGCATCCGTAATAATTCGACTTCTTCTGTCTCATACTTATTTTATCCGAACATAATCATTTACTTAGTCCTAAACCAATACTACGAGTAGGTAATCTCTACATTACAATAATTCAATGCATAACATTAAAATGTCCCTGCGTCTATGAGTTAAATTAATTTCGCGTTTATTTAATGAATGATTCATCTGCGGAGCAACACGCTTGTCTTTTATCACCTGCTATCGCGACAACAGTACCTCTAGTACGAAAAACTTTCGAGTTCGTTTCGTTTCGTATTCAAAGTGTCATCGAAAAATTTTGTATGAAAAATTAAACAGCGCCCCCTAGGGCGTCTATAATATAGGGGGCGCTGTTTAATTTTTCATACAAAATTTTTCGATGACACTTTGAATACGCAACGAAACGAACTCGAAAGTTTTTCCTACTAGAGGTACAGAACCATCGGCCGGCAGTAGCGGGCGAGACGTAGACCAAGACTGGCATACGCACTATGCGGCGGCCGACTAACAACGCGGGCTGAAAGGTTAAAACCTCTTTCGGATTTTGCAAACTTTTATTTAATAATACTGGCCGTATAGAATGCAGAATATTTTTTTCGTTTATTAACGATCGTCTTTTGATACCAAATTCGAATTTATTTGTTTTTAATTTAACTCTACAATTTGTTTTTCTTTGTTTCAGGTGTTCCACGGTTTTCAAAATTGACAGTTTTTTTTTTTCGTAATCAAGTCAAAGATGACATAAATTATTTCAAAAATTTAGTACTTATTTTTCAAAATGACAAGATAGTACCTACTCGTAGTGCAGTGATAGTGAGTGTGTGTTTTCAGTGAACAAAATTAGTGAAGTGGACTCAAATAAATTCAAAATGGAAGCTCTAGAGAGAAGGAAGCTGTGGCCGATTGCCGCTATATTGTTCATCGTGTTTTCTTCACAATGTAAGTAATAAACATTTTGATACTATTATCCAAAGTCCAAATAGGTACATAGTCTAGCTTAAAAAAATGTGAGGGTTTTACTTGTAAATAATGAAAGTCATACTTTTAACTATCTAGATGCGCCTCCACCGACGAAATGCTGGTTGAGTATTGTATCAAATGTGAAAAATTCTTTATCTATATATATAAAAGAAAGTCGTGTTAGTTACTTCGCTTATAACTCAAGAACGGCTGAACCGATTTAGCTGAAAATTGTCAGGGAGGTAGTTTAGAGCCAGGTGAAGGACATAGGATACTTTTTATCCCGTTATTTATTGCCATTAAGGCGGAACAAAGTTCGCCGGGTCAGCTAGTTATTAATAGATAAAAGATAAGACTTCGTAATACTACTGAAATTGAAACCACTTTATCAAAGTTATTGTTGTCTTAACTACATACTTATTTGATTTATATTTATGATTAAAATATTATTTATAAATAAATAAAAAAATTAATTAAATTTATTTATATCAGGCATAAAATTTCAATAATAATTACATTAAATAAAATTAAATAATTAAAATCAATATTATATGAAACAAAATAAGAGACAGACAAATAAATGAACTTAAATAAATTAAATTAAGAGAGACAAATAAATTAATTCTTATCAAATACCTGCGTATCTTAGTAACGAATTAACGATATAGTAGGAAGACATATTAAGTAGAATTTCATTGAAACAAAATATCGACGTAGATTAAAACGAAAATGTCACGAACTTTTTGTTGACCTTGATATTATCGACTAAGCTCTTTTTTCTTAAATCTAACATTTGGTGAGCGACATAAAATATTTTTTGGCGTGTGTTTATTTCCAAGGACTTAGTCGTCAGCTTTGTGAATTCTATGTTAAACAACTAAACAAGATCTCCTGATATTGCACTGAATAGTTTAAAAAATAAGGTCAGTTCATTGGATTATGTATGTACAGATTATGTTTAAAGTTTTAACATTTTAATGAAATCCTATTTAGAGCTCAAAAACAAAATTATATTATTGTGGTCAAGACGATTTACTTTTTTGTTTCTGTCTAATGTAGGTAGGTACTCTTGGGACTAATAAAAAGCTGTTTTTATTACTGAAGAGAAGTTTCTTATGGAAGAGAATACAAACGGGCATGTGGGTCGCTTTATGTTACATACATTACATTTAAAACATCCCAGTACAATGCTATCGCTAAAACACCTACTCGGATTTTTTGCGGAATGCCTAAAAGGACACTGCTACCGAACTGTCTGCGATCTGCTTCCGATAATGCCGACAATGGCCTGTATTTTCGACCGAAACCAGTATAAATGACCCGAAGAGCGGCCACTGAGTCATGCAGACGTTTATGGACCTTAATAACAGCTTAGCCTTGATAATGTTATGTAAGGTGAAAGATGGAAGGAAATAAACTGTGTATCAGTGTCGGCGGAAGTCTGTGATGTTAAATCCTTGTTATATTCTGAATATTGTTTTTGTAACAGGACTCTACACGTATTAATGGGTTCCTCCATTGGGCATTATTTTATTCGTAGCACGTATCTCATGTAACTGTAACCGTAACCGTGATAAGTATAATATTGATATAGTAATTGTGTTTATTCTCATGCAATATTTATGTACATGAATAAAAATAATTATAGAGTCCGTACGTAAATCTGGACTTCTTACTCTTTTGGTACTAAGCTTATTATTTTAAGGAATTTCTAAAACATGCTATTGAATGTAAAACAATCCAGATATTAGACATAACAAAGCTTTAGCTTAGAGGTTAAGGTTGCAACATTCATAAAACCTATTATTATCTAGGAATAAATAGCGCTTTGTTCCTCGCATAATGGTTCAATACGAATCAATGAATAGTTAGGTATCACCATTTATATCCGCTTAGCATAAAATCTATACACACGCATGTAAAATCGATATAATCATGAGTTTAGATTACCTAACAACACATCAGTTATAGTTTATGATTTAAAAAAAATATGTACGAATATAATTGTACCAATTTATCTATTGTATTCATTAAGCCTCTTATTAAATTGCTAGCAAGTAATTTTCTAAAAAGTGCGCAAAAAAAAATATCACGTTGTAAATTAATAAATCAAACTAATTAAAATTTGCAATTGAAAATATGTCTGGCAGTTAAAATCTGAAATTAGAAATCGGCCTGAAAGCAAAATACACCAAAATAATATGACAATTTAGAACAAAATAGTTTAAAATCTAGCGCAAGTTTAAAACGCAACAGATTGGCAAAACTGATTACTGAAATGTTTGAGATAGCCCGCTTGGGGTATCCCCTACAAAAGCAAATAACGTACGTGAGCTAAACGTTTTAAACGGATTATGCTACTTTTATGAAATTCGTTTGATAACTCAAAAACAACTGAGTTGTTTAATATTAGAATGGATAAGATCAAATACTTCTACAAGTTACTTTTAATTTATGGCCTTGGCCAAACTCCTTTGGTCGCGCCGAGCGCCTGGCCACTAGGAAACTTTCTTTTTTCGGTCAATATCGTCTGTCAATTGTTTTCCGGAGACTATTTTTTCGCGACACGAAAATAAATGTTTTTCTAATTAAATTAATAATTAACTGAAATAACAAGTAATTCCACAAAATACTACTCAGATTTTTTACGTAGTCACGCAAGCATTATAGTACTTTAATTAAATACTCGTAATACTGTAATTATGCATAAGGTACCTACACTTTTTTTAAAGTTAGGTTTTATTGTACATTTTTAAAGTATTTTCATATCGCAAAAGCTTAATTTTCAGATGCCTTATACTACCAGTTCTCACACAATATATACTATATCAAATGAACCCATCAAATTACCTCTAACATGAATGTAACCACCGTTCGCAGACAAAGGCGCCTGGGCCCACCGCAACTCCACCAAGATGTCGTACGTGTGCCCGCCGAGTTTCATCCGCCTCGGCCACAGCTGCTACTACATCAGCGACAAGAAGGCCACGTGGCAGAACGCCCTCTTCTCTTGTAAGGTATGCACTCTATCACATTGCATTTAGGCCTTTTATTCGTTGAAGATTACAACGCGATTTTGTATCAGTCGTTGACAGGGCTCACAATTAGAGCCTATGTAGCAAGCACCCTTGTGCAATCATTACCCTAGCGGTCCTCTAGAAATACTAGGGGGCGAGCTGCCAGTGGCGTAAGTCGCCCCCTAAGATCCTGCGCCCGTGTGCAACCCACGCACACCCCCTAGTCAAAACACAATTGTAACAACCCTCATAGATTTTGTGTGCCGTGACGTCGCTTTTCGCCAACTCAATTTATAACAATTACAGTTCATTGAAGATAATTGAGTTTTCAGGGCTAAATTGTAGTGTTCTTTTAAAGGAGTCGTGTCTTGGAATTATTTGTTAATGGTGTCAAATAATTGTCTACCTTTAGACATGTGTGCTACTTTATTATTATTCTGTGCTTTAAGTAAGTGTACATTCGCGATACTGTTGCTACCGCCTGACATTGCAGCTGCAATTACTCGTTCCTACAATACGTTAATTATTTAAGAAAACAATATGCAAGAGAACTCCGAATATTCTTAACACAAGGCCGTTCAATAATAAATATTTAGATGTACGTAAATTTTGACTTTAAAAAAGTTCTACTTACTAAAACATGACGTCATTTCTACGCACTTGACCTGAAACAAGATAGGTTTTGTTATGTATGAGATATTCTTTATTACTATTGTTACACGTATGTGGCATAATAAATACAGGAATGCCAACTCATGAACTCATCTGGCTCCGAATAAATAAAGAATTCGTTCCGGCGCCACCGTCTGGTATTCCCAAGTCGTATGGGAAGACCCACCACGATGGAACAATATAGGTCGCTATTTGTGAGAACCACCATCACACACATCATCTATTTCAATAGTACCTACTAATTTATATGATAAACATTTATGACTTATGACTATAATTTCATATCAAACGATAATTATTATTTTCCTGGCATGTCATAATAAATTAATTAAATAATTAATCACCAAGGTAAATAATGGCATTATAGTTAGAATTCTATTCTAGCATCATACTGTGAAACTGAAAAGACACTCGAGCCTAGATTGAGAGTAAACAGATAATCTCGAACGTATAAGTAATCCTGCCTGTAATTTAGAAACACTTCGGATTATAATCATACCTACCGTCACCACGACAACGATCTAAAAACAGTTGTTTATTCCCCTATTCATGTCCATCCGAAACCTTCCCTCGAGCAGGGTCATAGACACCATAACATCACTACAATCTGACTTCCCGATACCACGTGTACCACCTCATTTGCATGGACTCTCCATTCAAATTTGCGATACCATGCAGACCTCATTGTATGGTAATTTAAGACGTAGACGTCTTGCCGCGACAAAAAATGCTTGTTACAAGGAGCAATTAACCATAAATTCTGGAGGCTATCAAAATGTAAAGGAGAAAGAAAGTGGATATTTACTTTGCAATTTCGGACTCTTTATGATGATATAAAACGAGTTTACAAAATAACAAATTGTCTTTTTATGAAAACATATTATTTATTATTGTAGAGCCCGTTAAAACTACTCTCTGGCACGATCGACGACTTTTAGATTTTTGATCAAAGGTTTTCGAATCCAATTTCAATCTAAAATAAGCTTTTACTCGAGTGAGCTCGTCTCGACGGCCAGTCGAAACTGTCATTGAGCGCTCATCAAACGGTTTGAGGACTCCAATGCCAATTACAAGTTCAAGTGAAACTGTAACTCACTTGCGGCACCTGTCACCCTGATTCGAATTTATTGTCACCAGTTGAAGTGTGGCCTTAACGGCTGTGTAAGGCCGCGCTACTGGTTACATACATCTTGCTGTAACGTGTACGTAAGCGCTACTGGTAGCATCTCGCTAAGAGCTGTGTACTTAAATGAGGTTAATTTAGTAAACGTTTTGTAGGTGTTGACGTCGGTTTAAGGTTTACCGATAGATGTCACCGCGCGCTAGATGACAGGTAGTTCACGTAGTTTGGCCAATAGATGGCACCTCTTAGATTAAGGCAAAATATTAGCGCGCGGTGTCCAGATTTTTTGCCCGCCCTTTATATATAACCGAGGAAAGAATAAAATTGAATTCAGTTGACCTCAAGACGGTGTTTGATTCACTAGTTAGTAGTACCCCTAGTCAGTGTAGGAGTGAGTGGTAGTAGTGATAACGGCTAGGAGTGCTCAGGGTGAGGGAATTCCACCCTCTCACTACGGGAGGGTTAAACATGGTCCTTCGAGCCGGATGCTAGTGAGGAAGTACTAGCGTCCGAAGGAGTGGACTCCTCCTCCACGAGCAGTGGACTGCTGCTGTGGGGCACCCCAGAGGTCCGCAGGAGGACTTCAGACGGCGCTGAGCGTAGCCGGCGTACGTCAGGATTGGTGCCATCGGAGGACGGAGGAGGGTCCTCGGGCAGCCCTCAGAGGCTGCAACGGGAGTACCCCACGTTCAACTCAGAGGCCCAGAAGAGGACCTCAGACGGCGCTTGGCTTGCTGCTCGGCGCGCGTCAGGATCCAGTAACGTGGGAGGACAGAGGGGAGTTCTGCAGCCCTACCACAGAGGCTGCAGCTGGAGGAGGACGCCGGTCACATCAGAGGTCGGGAGGACCTCAGACAGCGCAACAAGTCGGCGCGTCAGGTTTGGTGACCAGAGGACGGAGGAACGCCCTCAGAGCAGCCCTCCTGCCAGAGGGAGAAGGAGGTTCGTCATCTCTACGTAACGATTCGGCATAATTCGTGTGAAGTTGTCACTGTAAGTAAAATTTTAATTGTCAGTGTGTGTCAAGTGTCAAGTGTCAGTGCGTTTCGAATTTATTTTGACAAGCGATTTACTTTTTTAAAGACTTTATTTTTAAATTTAGATTTATTTTGTTTATTGCTTATTGTTTTTTAAATTTCGTAAAATGGCGAAACGCAGGGATTCAAATGCGAAGTAAATTTCAGTAAACTGGTTTTTAACTCACATTTATACCAGGTATACATTTCTTCCATTTTATCATATAAATCATCTTTCACATAAGAGGAATCAGTCAATTCATCAGACCCTGCATTACGCATTAATTCCCGGTGGCCTGATGCGAAGTCTACCCATAACTGTTCAACCAACTCTATTATATTTTCTATGTATTCCTTTGAAATTTGATTTGCTGATAATTTATTGAAATTTACTTTATTTTTCTCAAGACGTTAACTTTTTAAGGAATGATGACTTAACAAAGGTTCAAAAGTTCCATTACTTAAAAAGTTATCTCAAAGGCGAAGCGGAACAGCTTGTGAAGCACATTTCGATCGCAGAATGTAACTATGACAGATGTTGGGAATTACTGGAGGAGCGATACAATAATAAGAAGTACATATGCCAACAAACGTTGATTAGATTTTTCAATCAGAAACCCATGGTTAATGAGTCCGCACCCATACTGAAAGAACTGATTGACACCACGAATGATTGTATGTCCACTTTACTGAACATTGGTGTCAACGTGGGGAGCTGGGACGTGATTGTTGTACATATTTTGAGTCAGAAATTGGACACAGAAACCAAACGTAGTTGGGAGTTTTACGTGAATAGTCATAGCTCGGCGGATCAGCTACCAACATATTCAATGTTTCAGGAGTTTGTGACAAATAGGTACCGCGCAATCGAATTTTTGGTTTCTGGATCCAACACACCTAGGAAAAACGTGATTCAAAATTCAAATAAGTTGAAAGCCCTCCATGTAAATAACCATAGTTGTGTTTTATGTAAAGAAGCACACACACTTGCATTTTGCCCGGGTTTTGCGAAAGAAACAGTTGACAGACGTAGAGATTTCGTGCAGGACAATAATATTTGTTTCAATTGCTTAGGTAGAAGTCACCCAGCTAAGTATTGTCGTATCAAAACAAGGTGTCAGATCTGCAAAAGGAAGCACCACTCACTGCTTCATTCTAATGGGAAATTTATTTCAGAGGCCAGTGAGGATAAGGAGCAAGGGTCTTCGGCAGTAGTCAGTTGTACGCTTACTGAAGAAGCAGGAGGTGCAGAAGGAATTATTACTTCGTGTTATTCGGCGGATAAAACGGGAAATCAGGTACTATTAGCTACAGCTGTGGTAAATATTGAAGCTAATAATGGAACACGGAGAACGGTACGCGCTTTGCTCGATCAAGGATCGCAGGCGTCATTTGTGACCGAAGCGACGATACAATGTTTGGGTTTAAAGAAGTCAAAGGAGAAAAACGTTGTATCAGGTTTGGGAGGAGATAAAAAGGTCATCATCAACTCGACGGTTAACATCAACTTGCAGTCACGGGTCAATCCGGAAATCAAGTTCAAGGTCAAGGCGTACGTGTTAAGAAAGATCACAGCTTTTCTTCCAGCGAAAAAGGTTAGTGACCTGGAAGGTTTGGATTTAACGGGACTTACCTTGGCTGACCCTGAGTACCACACGCCCAACAAAGTGGATATTTTGTTAGGTGCAGATGTGTATGGGCAGATTCTGCAAGAAGGATTAAGGAAGGGTATCCAGGGTGGAGTGATTGCACAATCTACAGCTTTAGGCTGGATCATTTCGGGCACGGTTATGGATTTACAGCAGCAGCCAAAGAGCATGGTAGTAATGCATTCACTGATGGATGAAAATGATCTCCTTAAAAAGTTCTGGGAACTGGAAGCGGAACCTGAAATAAAAAGAGAAAAAATGTTTACAGAGGAAGAAAAAAGATGTGAGGAGATATTCACAAAGACAACTTCAAGAGACGAGGAAGGGAGATATGTAGTTCGACTTCCCTTGAAGAATGATCCTCCTTGTGTAGACAACTCCAGGGAGATATCTGAAAGGAGATTTCTTTCGTTGAAACGGAAATTCATGAAGAATGAAGCCTTGAGAGAGAAGTACTCTGAAGTGATGCAAGAACACATAGATCTGAATCACATGGAACTAGTACCTGATGATCAAGTTGACAATCCATTGGCGATATACTTACCCCATCACGCAGTCATACGAGAAGACAGGGAAACGACGAAGGTACGGGTAGTGTACGATGCCTCCTGTAAGGGTAAGAATAATATGTCTCTAAATGATAACCTTCTAGTGGGACCTACCTTACAGTCAGAGCTACGGCACTTGGTGATACGATGGCGTACGTACCCCGTTTGTCTCACGTCTGACATAGCCAAAATGTATCGGCAAGTGAAGATCTCGGAATCAGATGTGGATTATCAACGGGTACTCTGGAGAGATGACCCTGAAACTGAGATAAATCACTATAGAATGCTAAGAGTGACGTTTGGAACGGCATCTGCGCCATACTTGGCTGTCAAGACATTGCAACAAGTGGCTATTGATGAGGGTGGGAGTTATCCTATGGCAGCGGAGAGAGTCTTAAGAGATTTTTACATGGATGACCTATTGACGGGATGTCAAACTAAAGAAGAAGGATTCCAGATATTTAAGGAAATGAATGAATTACTAGGAAAAGGAGGATTCGAGTTAATGAAATGGACAAGTAACTGCGATGAGTTAATAGAAGAGATGAAAAGAGAAACAGGGATGAAAGAGGTTCAAGAGGGATTGAAGATTAAGTCAGATGAAACAATGAAGATAGTTGGACTTACCTGGGACCGCAGTGAAGATTCATTCCGATACGCTGTCAAACTCCCGACGCTGGAACACCCTGTAACAAAAAGGAAAATAATTAGTGATATATCACGATTTTATGATCCACTGGGCTGGGTAGGACCCAGCATCATAAAGTCAAAAATACTAATTCAGAAGCTATGGTTAGCAGGGATTGAATGGGATGAAGCTATACCTACAAATATATTGGATGAGTGGTTTACTTACCGAGAAGAGCTGAAACTGTTGGAGTCAATTAACATACCAAGATGGGTCCACGTTGAGGTTAATTGCGTAATCGAATTGCATGGCTTCTGTGATGCCTCCAAAGAGGCATACGCGGCGGTGGTTTATGTCCGTGTGATTGACTCCGAGGGGAACATTCGTGTGTCACTGTTAATTGCTAAAACAAGAGTCGCACTAGTTAAGCAGGTATCAATCCCGAGATTAGAACTATGTGGAGCAGTGAACGACAGCTCGAAAGAAAATGCAGCGGATGCAGCATCGCGAGGAGTATCACCTGCAGAATTAGTAGGGAATAGCAGATGGTTCAACGGTCAAGTAGAAGACTGTCTTAATTCAAGACCGCTGTCAGTTATTTCAAGCGATGCTGAAGGTGTTTCTGTTTTGACTCCTGGTCATTTTCTTGTGGGAGAGCCTATTGTCACGGCTCCTGATAAAAACTATGAGTCTCATAATGTTAGTTCTTTAAGGCGGTGGCAGTATACTCAGAGAATGCTGCAAGAATTTTGGAAGGTATGGTCTCGTGAGTACTTAACAAAGTTTTATAATCGGTACAGGTGGTCATCACAGCAGCCTCAGCCACAGGTGAGCGATGTCGTGTTGGTGAAGGAGGACGGATTACCGCCCTGCCGCTGGCTATATGGTAGAGTTCGTGCTGTCCATCCGGAACAGGACAATTTAGTTAGGGTAATAACGCTTAAAACAAAAAATGGGACAATTAAGCGCCAAAATATCTAAGTTGTGTCTGCTTCCAATAGAGACTGATGTGTAAATAGGTATAAGACAAATACTCTAAGGTAGATGAATAGTTTGATTTTTAAGTTAGCAGTTATCGGGTAGATACGTTGTTTGTTTTGTTAGTAAAGGAAGGACAAATTGCATATTTTGTCCTTGGTGGGCGATTATGTTGACGTCGGTTTAAGGTTTACCGATAGATGTCACCGCGCGCTAGATGACAGGTAGTTCACGTAGTTTGGCCAATAGATGGCACCTCTTAGATTAAGGCAAAATATTAGCGCGCGGTGTCCAGATTTTTTGCCCGCCCTTTATATATAACCGAGGAAAGAATAAAATTGAATTCAGTTGACCTCAAGACGGTGTTTGATTCACTAGTTAGTAGTACCCCTAGTCAGTGTAGGAGTGAGTGGTAGTAGTGATAACGGCTAGGAGTGCTCAGGGTGAGGGAATTCCACCCTCTCACTACGGGAGGGTTAAACAGTAGGTAATATTGTAAAAAACTAGTAGACATGCTCAACAAAATATTATTAGATACCTTTGACTTTCGTTCTAGAGGTATTAAACATGATACGTTCCTATGACTTTCATCATGTAAAAAATATATTTTGTCACGTGTATTAAGGCTACAGTAAAACAATAGTGTTTAAGATTTAATTCAGGAATAAGCTACAAATACTTACTTTACTTTAAAGATAACTTTTCTTACACATTGTCAAACTTTCTTAGAATAATTATGCCATTTAAAAATTCTGTCAGTTCTCACTTGGTGTGTCCTTAGCCTTACGACCTTAACATTACATCGCGGACAATAAATATCCCACCAAAAACATTCTGTAAAAAACTAGCCAAGTCTCGATGGAGCTGCTTGTTTATCTCTAAAAAGTAATGAAATCTAGACAAAGTCGTGCCAAGTCTATGGTTCCTTACTGCGATTTCTTTATTATTATAGTTAATGTTGTGGGACTTGGCCGTTGAAGGGTGACAAAACCAGGTGCTCCATGACACCATTGCACCAATCTGTCGCCAGAACCGCTACCCATTGACGATGGAAAATTGCCACTTGGAAAACGTTGATTCAACAATAACCAGTCAATTGTAGGTTTAATAAAGCTGCGTATTTCAATAATACTTATGTATGATTATCTTAATAAAGATTGTTCAACGGCCAAGTCACACAACATTAACTATAATAATAAAGAAATCGCAGTAAGGAACCATAGACTTGGCACGACTTTGTCTAGATTTCATTACTTTTTAGAGATAAACAAGCAGCTCCATCGAGACTTGGCTAGTTTTTTACAGAATGTTATTGGTGGGATTTCACTTCTTTTTGTAGAAAGTGGCAAAATTATTTAACGTCGTCGTTTTATCGACATTTTTTTACGATATTAAACACAAATAAACTCAACGACCCTTAAAACGGACAACGAACAACGAATGAACAATTATTTAAATAACATAACCTTAGTGAACCTTATAATATAATAAACGAAATTAACGAAATGCAAATTACATAACATTCAACTTAATCGACGGGGGACTCTAGAAAGGAAAAAAATCTGAACACCGCTTGCTAGTGATAGCGCCATCTAGTGGTGAGCGATACATGCGAACACCACGGTGCCGGAGTAGTATTGATTATGAATGTGGTGTTACTCCAGATCTTCGATTTTCCTAGTTTTTATAGTTTTCCCTTTATGTGGCCATTAAACCCTAACTCTGTACCAAATTTCAGCTCTCTGAGTTTACGGGAAGTACTAGTTCTATTTTGATGATTATCAGTGAGTGAGTGTCGTAAATACGAAACTTTGCTTTCGCTTAACTTCGGAACTAAATGAGCTACAGGCTTGAAATTTTGGATTTGAAGTATGTGATTATAGCTTACTAGATAACGAAAATTTCTGCGTTGTGGTCTTATCCAGAGGTTCTCAAAAGGGGCCTGAAAATGCGGCGAAATGGTTCCAGTAAAGGATGGTACGGCAGTGTTTGCTTCGCGCTCGACTTGGCGGGGGCACTGCCGTGCCCCCAGATAGGAGTTGTCCCGCGGTTTTTAGGCGGCGTGGGCTCCATGGTCAAGATCGCCAACTTAACCCCTTAATTGAAGACCATATATCGAATTTGACGTTGAAATTACACATTGCAAAATACATTAATTAGATATCGGCATGGGAATAAATTTTAAAACATGTATTGAGAATGTGTTTAACTAATTTGCATTTATTGGAATAACTGATATGCGTATTATATCAGAACATCCATTGTGTAAATATTAATAAAAAATGAATTTTTGAATGGTCATAAATCTAATGTTAATGCTTAAATATTTAGACCTGAGTCAGGTTTCAAATATGTCAAAGATCAGTCTGCTCTATTGTGAAAACCTGTTAAAAATAAGATTCAATTCTAATATTTGGTGATTTGACATTTGATTAAAATGTAGCCTTGAGAGTCAAATAAAATAAATACTTACATAAGTATTATTATTTTTAAATACAGCTTGGACACGTTTAAATGTGAAATGAATAACATAATTATAAACTCTATTTATTCCAAACCTGACACAGTGTGGCTAGCTAGATAGGTATTGCTATGTGATGGTTGTTCACCAAATTCAAAATAAACCGTGCCCAAGAATTTCCCACTAGGTGAGTCGTCGCACCTTAGCCCACCGTTTGGTACAGACTTCGTAACGTCAAGCTCTACTCTGTGGCATCTTATTGTATCTATAATAGGGACGATTTTGCATCTAAGATATGCCTAGATTGCCTAGTCTGATGTGCTGTCTGTATATTTGCATGCGAATGCCTCAAAAATAGACCGAAGCCTTTGCATAATGTTATGCAAATATGCATTTCACGCTTCTGAAGTAAACAAAGGATAGCGCTACTTTTTAATGCAGCCACTTGAAGGTTAGCTTGAGCGTAATTTTCAGACTAAGATGAAGTTGAACCATATTAATATGTGCCTAAGTAAAGTTTTAGAACTTGTTTATGTACATGAGTATTGTTTCAATTGTTCGGTAAATATATTTATTTTATTTTATTACTCGAAAACTAATCATCTTAAAAGCTACTATAAATCACTTGCATATCCATCCATGTTCTAAAAATAACATACAATCCATTAACCAATAAGTCAACTTTAAAAATAAAATGTAGATTGCGAATTTGTTCATACTAAAAAATCTTGACGTTTCTCACCTCGAGAACTGTTTAATTTTTTAATTCCGAGCATTTCAATGTCAGCACTCCCAATCCCGGAACCGCTCGCTTTCACTCGTACGGTTTATCAGTAGATACCTGAAATACTGGCAGCTATTTGGGGCCGAGTTATTTCAATTGGAATATTATTGCGCTGCGTCTTCGTAACTTTTTGGATCAACTCAAATAAATAGACCACCAAAGACGCGCGTGGGACGCGACTAGTGATGCTGAACTGCTACGTGATAAATGGATCGTATTCGTGAAATGTAAAAAAAAATACTAGGAAAAATATCGAAATTACAAAATAACAACAACTTCGAATGTGCGTGCACCCTTAAACTATTAGACAATGCTATAAAAGCTAACTCTCTAAATATAAAGCTTTAAGCTGGTTAAAAGCTTTTTAAATAGTTAAAGCAATCATCATTTTACGCTATTTCCACTGCAAGGGACGCTAACAGAAAACTTATTTTTATTCTCCACCTCCATAAAATGACTATTAAACAGAGATGAATTTACCATCGTTGTGATGTCATCTCACACCTGTTACATACTTAGCTAAGTAGCAAGTTATAAATACCCACTTAATTCTTATTTTTTATCACAATATACCCTTCATACTGTTTACATTTTATTTTTCTAATTGTCATGCACATCACTAGCTCCGAAAATCGTTGGCCACAACGATCGGCTTTGCGTTTTGTTTCAGCCACGTGGCGCCGTTACCACACGTGTTGTTCGTTACAACAATCGCCCCTTGTCTGCTCGTTAACGTGATCATGGGATAACTAAGCACTTGCTCGAAAAACGACATAAATTACAAAGAGGTCAAGAAATCTTTTCTTTCAGTACAGTACAGTACAGTTTTTCTATTCTTTCAGTAGGTACCTGAAATTTCAATTTTAGATCTTTTAAGGAAGGATCCTTCATCTAAAATGTTAAGGTGATTTTTCCGGTAATTTTCTAATCTGAAACTTCTATTCAGGATAACTTCCATGTTAAGTTTAAATTTTGCCGTAGCATTTTGGTCTCGAATACTTATTCTCTAATAAATAAATTATGTAAAAAGAGTTTTTTTTAATCACTCATCTACTCCTAATGCGTTCACAGCCGTTATATTATATTATAGTTGCCGAAACTAACCTACAGTAATCAGTTTTTCGTGCCGAGTTCTAATTAGCGGGCCGAGTAATCTGGTTAGCGGGTAACCCACCGGAAGGGCCGTAAACTTTTATCGGTAACCCACGATGCACGATGACGCCAACGCGATCGGCACCTGTGCCAAAATGTGCCATAGCATATACAAAGAAGTAAATAGGTACAACCTCCCTTTTACATGGATTTTAGGAATATTCAGAAGAACCTTTGTTTTGTAACGTGGGAACACAAGGGAAGTGAAACGTTAACGTTATGATCTTTTGATTAATTTCGTAAAGGGTCCAATGACAGTTTGACTTTCCCCCGGGCAATCTCGACCTTCACTAGTCGGATTTTGTTAGCGTTTAGTGATTAGTTTAGATCCTGACTACGAGAGGGTGGGTGGAAACGAGATGTGGGAATAGTCCCTTTTTATAACCAAAAGAATTTGTAAAGTACGATGAGCCGATCATTGCCACCACTTCTAGGAGTTCTAGGGTTTCAATGAAAATATTTTCTTGATAGTACACTGGTTTAAATTTTACCATTTGTTACGTAATCCTTGCTTCCAGATATAGGGTCGATTATTTTTGCGATATGACGCGTACTAACGAACTTCGTTATAGAGGTATATTGTTTGTGTTTACAAAATCACCGTTTTCGCAGCGACGTCACTCGTCGCGAAAATAGCCGCCTGTGTATGCAACCAAATGCAAGGCTCCAACGAAACGTTACTGCAGTAAGAATATTACAAATAGGGATTGCAATTGCTGGATCCAGCATACAGCAATCCAGCTGGATCCAGCGCCTTTTTAAACATGCTGGATCCAGCATACAGTGCTGGATCCAGCGATGCGGATCCGCAAACGTATAATTTCTATTGCTTAGTTTCGAATTGCCGCCATTTTCAAAACGGCGCGGTGACGTTGCCGTTCCGTTGTTTTGTGTGTTGAACGGCGCCTCTCCGAAGCTACTGGTTCGTTAGTGTGATTGAAAAAATCCAAAAAAGTATGAAGAAGCAGTAAAAAAACTGTCTATTTTCCTTTGCCAAAAAAGAATGCGATATGGCAGGAGATGAAAACTTTGTTAAAAGGGTGCGCCAAAGTTCACCTAAATTTTCAACTCCGAAAATTGGAAGTCCGAAAATGTTCTTCCTAAAATTTTTCATCCTAACAATCACAATTCCTAACTACTATGTCTCTAATGTTCATAATTCCGAATCATTCAACTTCATAATGTCATTAGCAATAAACATTTATTACACTTTTATTTGTTCTCCTAGATTTTCTAAACATAACCATATTTTACACTATTATTCAAAGTCATATCTTTTTTGTTTAGATTTCTTTCTTTAACGATATATTAAAGTTCAAGTTTGTTGGCATTAGCACGTATACTTGAGTCCCGCTCCGTTCATTCAGTCAAGTTCCAGGAACGAATCGGTCCTATTCATAATTATTGGTTTAGGTTAGGTTAGAACTGTGACCACAACGCACCAGCCGAGCGAGCGAAGCCAGAGTCCCGCTCCAGTCATTCAGTCAAGTTCCAGAAACGAATCGGTCCTATTCATAATTATTGGTTTAGGTTAGGTTAGAACTGTGACCACAACGCACGAGCCGAGCGAGCGAAGCCAGAGTCCCGCTCCAGTCATTCAGTCAAGTTCCAGAAACGAATCGGTCCTATTCATAATTATTGGTTTAGGTTAGGTTAGAACTGTGACCACAACGCACGAGCCGAGCGAGCGAAGCCAGAGTCCCGCTCCAGTCATTAAGTCAAGTTCCAGAAACGAATCGGTCCTATTCATGATTATTGGTTTAGGTTAGGTTAGAACTGTGACCACAACGCACGAGCCGAGCGAGCGAAGCCAGAGTCCCGCTCCAGTCATTCAGTCAAGTTCCAGAAACGAATCGGTCTATTCATTATTATTGGTTTAGGTTAGGTTAGAACTGTGGCCTTACGTTTTATTCGCGAAGAACGTACTTCTGTACGTAGTATTTATTATTATTCTATGGTATGAGTGAAAATATTATGGTAATGTTTAGGGATAAAAGTGTTATGATAAAAAACAGTAGGAGTTTAAATATATTTACATAAATGATATTATTAATTAAAATTTTCGGCAACATGAGTGTTATGAACATCGCCGGTAGCACTACAAATAGTATGAATGAAAACTTTAGGATGAAAAATTTTAGGAAGAGTGATCATTCGAATTTAAAATCGTTAGGAAGAACAATTTCGGGTAAATAACTTTAGGTGAGCCAATATGGACCCTTGTTAAAACGAGTAAATAAACAAAATGTGCAAGAAGATACAGATATCATGGAGTTAGAAGAGAATGGTCTAAATGATGTCGCAGAACCCGTTAAAATTACTTCAGGGCTAGAGCTTGAGATGGAACTTAAAAGAGAGAAGGAGAACTTTAATAAACAAAAGCCAAAGCCAAGTGGTCAATTAGATTACGAAAAGGTACTGAAAAAAGAAATGAGCGTATATGAGACCGAACGAGTGCGAGGTTAACATTTATCTATGGTGTATGACTATTTCTTCTTCTTCTTATTCGTTACGCTCATGGCAGAGCGGTCGTGGTCATTCTACTATTCACTATTTAATGATCCTAAAACCGACCAGTGTGGAAACCGAAAGTACATTCTCAGTAATGACTCGCAAAATGTGTTGGTAAGCGCAGACCTCAACAACGCCTGGACCAATTTTTTTAAATGTTCGTTGAAGTCCAAGGATGGTTTTTACAGCGAGAAAAATTCGAACAATGTCTGGGAAAACCCTAAAAACAGCCCTTTTTTCACGCGGGCGAAGCCGTGGGCGGAAAACTAGTTACTTAATAAAAAAAAGTCTTAAAAATGTCGTCTTTTTATTTGCGTTCCACATTTTGCTGGATCCGCGCTGAATCCAGCTGGATTCAGGTCAATCCAGCAAGAATCCAGCTGGATTGAAAACGCCGCTGGATTGCAATCCCTAATTACAAATCACGGCCAAAAGTAATAAATAAACCTCAGATCCGCCTCACATTTGTACCAAAATAATTCGTAAAACCAAGTCGTTAAATAAATTAGCAACCAAGTGATTTTAGTAACACCACATCTAAAATCTGATGTATCGATTCCTTCATCGGATCATGAATAACGGTCTGCGGTACAATATGTCACACAGTCACATAGGAGCTGTAATTATATTTGGAGGTTCTAAAAAAGGCGACCTCATTCCAAATTTACTATTCCTTGAATTGGAATGGCGTATTTAGGACAAACCCATAAAGAAACGCCAATCTTGCTTAGCATTAGCCATGGATTCAGGCCTCAGTTCAACGGTTGACTTGTGTCAGATGTGTTAATAGAAGACATAGTTTACGATGAACTGGATACGGTCTTGTACTTGATCTGTGATTTTGAGTCACGGTTTTGCCAACTTTTGACTACCGAACTACCGAAACTCAATCCTTATTTTTATCTTACGCAAAAATAGTTTAATGAAGGTGTTTATTAATCACGTGTTTCAAACCAAAATAAATGTCGTAAAAACGGTTTACTCGTGTCCTACGGCATACCGAAATTACCGAATTACCCAGTGATCTAACTAACGCCAAAGCAATGTTCGTAATTTGTACTAGTCTTCGTCCTACACATTACGTCAGGTTGTGTAAACAAAACATTTTGTTTACACAACCTGACGTAATGTGTATTATACATATAATTATCAATTTAGTTTTCATGTGCAGGGAATTTTGTTTTGAATAGGTAAAATAATCCCCAGTTTTTAATAAAAAGTATTTAGTTATTTACTTAACTAAATAGATACGTCCAGGACAGTTACCAATAAAATATCACACACACTAGCTCCCTTAAGCTTTCTTGCATAATTTGCATTTGCATTAAGTAACGTGGCATAGTCATGGAATATTCGTGTATAATAAGAAATGGATCCATAATAATATATTTTTCATCAACACATCACCCTCCAGCACTAGAAACGGGCGCCAATTTGTACATGTCTTAAGACCCACGCGTTGCATCAGACGATGTAAAATCATTTGCCGTTTTCACGGCCGCCACTCACGCCTCGTCCTAAGGCTAATCGGCTGATTACGCAACTGCACAAGCTTTAAGGATTAATGTTAAATGTGACGTGACATCATAGGTGGCGTCGCCAGCCGTCACAGCGCTTTGTGTGGTCTAACGCAACAACGATTATGGTTGTTACTTGTAAGTACCGCGCTTTAATTTTCTTATGGACGTTTTCTATCTAGCGATTCTATTCGGAATTTTCAACTCATAAACCAGTTAATGCCTTAAGAGCTTGTGGTTTACCGCAACTCTACATTGGTGCAGTAAGTAAGAAGTAAAATAGCATACCTATTCTACTTTACAAAACTTATTAAAAGTTTTCAAGGCTACATAGCCGTCTACTTAAAGATTGATAGACTTATGCCCGTTTTCACCATCAATCCCTAATTTTTAAGTGACCCCTATGGTAACACTTAATATGAATATTGTTATCATAGGGGTCACTTAAAAATTAGGGATTGATGGCGAAAACGGGTGTTTGCAACATAAATAGCTCCTCAGCCCATTCCACGATCTCAGAGAAATCGCATATTTCCAATAAAAACATTAACATGTTTAATGAAAACATCAGCATGGTACAATCTCGTGGTTATAAACTCCATGATTTACGAGTTGCCCTACAACGAGCAAGACATTCTATTGGGATCAATTCGCGTTGACATCACCGGCTTACAACACCTATTAGCCAGCTTTCCGGTGCCTTCGACATGACATCATCTAAAGAAATACCGTTTATTGCGCACTATACATTATACATGCTTTTGAGTCAGCAGCGCTGAATGAAGCACAGGGTGAACGTGAAATCGTGAGATTTTCCTTGAAAAAGCGTTTAATCAGCCGCCGCGGCGCCGATATAAAAAGGCATTTTAAATGGCAACATGTAAAAAACTTAATTTATCTTGTAGGTAAATTCTAGTGGAATTGCACCTAATTATTGGACATCACTTTAACTTTATGCTCGTTGCATAACCAATGCAATTTGAGTCATTAAGTAGAGTCATTGGCTCATTTATTATGCATATCGAATGACTTCATTTAATCAATGCTAGAGTTATTTCAATACCTAGCAGCAATTGGAATTGTAATTTTATGACTAAAGTAAAATAAGTAACTAATTGAGTGCAATGCGCATGAATAACTTATTTACGTGTTTATTTTCGATTCTGATCACGACCATAGTATTATTCACTTCTATCCTCATTGACTTGAACAATGTTTCTTGAGAAAAAGTTTACTTAGATAGATTCAAAAACTAAACAGATGATTGTAAAAAAAAAAACGTTAAATCGAGAATTGACGACACGTCTGAATCAAATAATTTAAAGACAATTTGTTCAAAATGTAATAAATAGCTGTCTCATACATTATTTACAAAAAAAAACTGTCCGTGAGTGATCTTCGTCTACCGTAAATGGTGTCCCATTTCGAAATAAAAGATAATTTTTCATTTGAACCTAATCAAACTATCGTCACCTTGCATGAAGATATCACACGTAGGCCACCGTCTGCTTACACAGATGCGCTCGCGTACAGTGACATAGAAACAATGGACGAATAGCCTTACGATTACAGTCGAATAACCGAGCAAAGGTCATTCGTATTGGCTCTACATTACTTACGATACAATAATGAAGAAAGTTAAATTATGTTTCATTTTGACTTCTTGGACGAATAATACAAAGTAATACGATAACAACTATGCTTAAGCAGAAAGATCAATGATTACTTATTTCATTAACTGAAAAAATTGAGCCGCTCTATAATTCAATTTTATTTTCATTTAATCACCATCCACCTGTTTGGGCAGTAAGGTTTCCGAAACAAAAACTAACCTTATTTCGGCAGTTAATGATCGAATAGTAATTTAAATGTCTATAATTTGGATCGCGCGTGGTTTACATTAAGCTCATTAAATAGCACTAAACAAAAACACATCGTAACGCTCCCATCTCCCGAGCCCTTCACACCTACCGAGGGGCTTATAGCTGTCTCATTTAGACGCGGGAATTTGTTAAGTGAGCTCATAATCGAAGCTGGCAAGCAGCATTCGATGGCCAATAACATTAATTGACGATTATTTTCGTGTTCGGCGCGAGGTTAAGTGGCCAGCTCTACACTACTTCTAACGAGATGATTGCCCGTTATTGGATCGTCGGCACTGACGTCACAATTCAGTGATCAAACATTACAGCGATAAACTATCACTTATCAGTCGCATGCCGATAAATAGAATCGCCCCCTTGATCACCCCACTCAAAACAATTGACAGCTGTAGACAGAATAGGCAACAAGATCTTTTATATAATTTGGAGGCCAAGTGTTATTGAAAAGTTTAAAAGGCGAAACATTTTCACACATACATGACATCCGTACATTTAGTTAATGTAATTTCTGTAATATTATAACAAAACAACAGGGCCTTTAATCTTTATGTACGGATCAGTTTAAATATAACCGCTGTATTGAATTACTCAACAAGTATTGACTTTTTATTATACACGCAGGCGACGGCAACAAGTCTAGCCTTGGGCGTGTCACATACAATTTTCCAGCTGAGCGGGATATGTGGGGCAAAATGTATTTAAGTCAATTGAATCACTCAATGAAATTTTATTTTTATGCGTGGCCCAGAGAAGCTTACTTGCCAAGGCCGCAGTTTTCAGTAACCCACAAACAAAATACGGGTTACTCATCACATTTCGTTACTGGTGATTTATTTTCCCGCAACGACTTTAATAGCGCAGTTAAAGGGATACAAGTTTTACGCACTACACCGTACAATAGCATCGTAAAATATCCGCAATGAAATTCGGGCTTTAAAGAGCTTTAGTTTTTTATTTACAAAAATACTCGTCCATACCTTTACACTCTACAAAGTTCTATTTACTACATACCTTTGGAATTGATTACATAAGATAATCAACGCACATTATCTTGCCAGGCCGCCTAGATCGGCACAAATGGTTTGACATTTCATTTATAATTCTATTCTCATACTGCTCTCCCGCAATAGTTATCCAAATGTGGACTAGAGGCATTTCTTCACTTTAGGCCAGTGGAGCGAGCAAGACGCCCGATAAGGAAGCGCAGCCCAGATCCTGTGCGCCGGAGCAGTTAGCGAAACCACAAATCAATCGTCCTTCATGACTCACGCGCTGATGCCAACGGACTACCACAGGCCGGAGACAACGCGCAGACATTCAAAAAGTCTATCACAATAGGTACGAATTCGAAGAATGTTTAGATTTCCAAGATTCATGAATTCATTTCGCTTCACTTTGAACGTTTGTTTGTTTGGAAATGTAATAGCTACTATTTGAACGTTTGAACACAATGAAGATAGCATTCGTTGTATCTATAATGATTCATTTTACCTTAGTATGAAAATATATACCTATCTCAATGAAAATTTTCGTCATATTTTACTGTGGTAAATTGTATGTGATACATGCATGTTCTCTACAGAAGCCGGCAATAAATTGTAGACTTGTTTCTTATCCGCAAATGCAATAAAAATTATACCGCTTTAGGTCAATATGCTTAAAACTGATAATGGGATTATATACACAGTAGAATTCATTAGCAAATTAGATAATGTTTTTACGTGATAACCCAATTTACAAATTCATATCTGATTTTATTGATGAATTTTTGATGCCACTCCTACTTTTAATATTTTCACATTAACTACCTGCTGAAAAATACTTTGATTTATGACGTGAGCGTCTCTCTCATGCTCGTACTAATCAGATAGTGTTAAATAATTTAACTTTTCCATTCAAAGCTGAAACTAATCAAACCTTACAGTAGACTAATCGCCCGTGTGCAGCCGGTGGGCGGCGCCGGCGCAATCTCACGACACATCTTAATCGTCCATGTTCCTTTTTGGTCGTCTGTAAGCCCACAATAGCTGCGCGCGCGGCGATACCTCGCGTGTCTGCGCCCAGTCTGCTTTCAAATGCATCATCGCATTGGCATCGCATTCGCTCCATTTCGAAAATATATTACAAGACGATCATGTGACTCATTATGAGTCGATTTACCAATTTCGTTAAGGAGGTTGCTCAAGCGCATCTACTATGTCCAATCTATTACAAATAATGAGAACTAGAGACAGATTGACTACTTTATCGTGTGGTGCAATTGCAAAAAATGCACTAATGCGATAAATATTGGTAAAATTATTTTAAAAATGAAGTAAAATAAAGAATGAATCAAATAGTCTACAAACTCTACCAACTTAGCGCGTCTTATTTACGAAAATATGTATTGTTTACGTGAACATCCTAGAGAAGTTTTGACAATTACAAACGATAACAACTAACTATATCTCATTATATGATTAATGAGAAAAAAGAACACAAATTAACAATTCGAAATTTCAACCACGCAGAAAGCTATTTGGCTACGAGTTTGCTCTACGCTACGTGCAACAACATCGCGTTTGCCAGCTCTCGTAGCTTGCAATGAGTAGAGTTCCTAGAATTTGCACGCACGGTGCCAGCATAGCTGGATGAGCTATGTCATTGGCACGAGCCACCCGAGGCGTTGCGACGTTCTAGTATTCACACAGGCTTGCTATTTCGTCCCAATAGATTCTAATTAGCAGGCGTTTGAAGAACATGATATACATAAAAAAAAATGTTAAAAGGTCACGAAAGATTTTATTTTTAGTTACAGCATCAACCATCATCCTGCTAATGAATGAAAATGAATAACATTTTTAAAAGTACGAATAAATTATGTAAGAGTTAACATGTAGACGAATAAAGCTGCTCGCTCTATACCCAATAAATATGTTATGTCACTTGTTATGTCTTATGAATATTCAATTTAATCTGATGAATTATTATTTGTAACATTTATAACAATTATTGGTCAAATGTAAAATTATTTGCGTTATTTATGAAGGTAAAAGTAATTATGAGTCGTAAATCAAACATACGATTCCCAGTACAGAAGCCCCATTAGTTAAATACTATTAAAGTTAATTGGTGGCTCTTAATTTTAACGGTTAATGATTTATTTCTGTTTCGTTGCACCAGGACGTTCACCCTGTATTTATTATTTATTTATAGTTTTAACACTGTAGTTAAGAGATCATAGATGGGTATCAAACAATCGCGGCCACAAAAAATGGACCAGTGATTCATGTAACATATAATTATCTCTATTAGATATTATACGCTAACGTTAGTAATTTGTTATGAATAAAGTTGATATATTGATATCAATTTGTCAATGAGAATTGGCATACAGTAGAAACTTTTATTACCGCCATAATAAAAATTCAAAGCCTGATGGATGTATGGATGGATGCTTTCTCTGAATTTTGATTAGTTTAATAATCAAATAACTCAATAAACCAGACAAACTATCAGTAATTAATTTAATTCTTACTTAAAAATATCGATTCATAACTTACTTTGATATTTATAACTCTACCCAAATAAATAAAGAAAGTTAGCGCCAGAAAAAGTCCTAAAGCAGCATATCTGTCAAAGTGTTACTAAGTAATTAATCCATTTGAGTAGATCAGAAGAAATGTGATATTCACTTCGCTCATTAACACATCAGTGGCGGCCGCTTCCCTAATTAAGTGAATGTGTCTAATTGCTATCTCCCATCACGGAGACAGGTTCAAACTTGAGCCCGTCTCACTAAGGGCCATCCGTCAATCAAAACGAAGTCAATGTCATGGCTTCATCAGTGGAGAGATGATATTAACGGCTATGGAAGAAAACTACAAAAATGAGATACCCAAAATAGTCGCTTTCTTTTTCAGAAATCTACTTCGTCCGAATCAGTAATGGAAAAAAAGTTTTCGAAATACAAGCAATTTTTTACGTTCTGCATATTTACGATGAAAAATTAATATAATGAGCCTATGATAAGATAGATAGCTAGTCAAATACCGACCCAATTTACGCACATACCAACAGAGAGTTTGAGATACTTGAGTCGAATACGTACATCTTCTATATTGATTTGGTTTGGAAGCAATAGACGTAATAGTGGCCAGACAGCACGTGCGTGTACGTTTGTCTCAAAATATGAACTGGAAGCGATTACTAATTTAAGATTTTAAAACTTTTAGGAAATTTTTAGGAACGAAACGGCCAAGCCACGTATTTTGACTAAAATGTAGAGTTTGTGACTTTATAGGACGTGTAGAGTTACAAGCTTGGGTCTACATGAGATCTGATAAGTTTTTGACAGTGCGAGCTATGTAGTCTCGTCGCGGCAACATTTTAAGTACATGAATTTTTAGGTGGGGCTTATGAAATACTTTTTGTTGAAAAATGTAATAAGTCCTATATTAAATTAAATTAATGTGTTAAATAATTTAAACACGTTTCAGAAGAAGATGAGATTCAGAAATGCTATTTCTCGATGCGTTTCAGAACAGCTAAATAGTCACGAGGAATAGCTGTTCAGTATCATGAAATGGTCATGATGAATAATTTATTAATGTGGAAAACACACATAATCTTAGACAAAAAAAACCGAATTATTTAAACAAAAGATCGATCGTTTAAGCCTTAGACCAACCACAATTATGCAATCTATTGATTCGGCCGTGATCTTGATCGTATTGGGTTCGATTACACCGAGTTCGATCACACATGATCGATGAGCTAGACTAGACGCCAGCTAATATTTGCTTTTAGTCTATTTCTAAATCTAAATGACTATTTAGTCACGCAATACTCACGTGTAAAACTGTGATTTAATGGTGCAATGTTAAGTACTGTGAAATTAAAAGCAAAAACAAGCCGGGGAGCTACTTCAGCTAATTTTTGAAACTACTACATATTAGAATTCAAGTAAAATAAAATTAAATCAAGATATGTGCCATTTTATCAGAATAAGATAAATCTACTACATGTACTTAACTGCTAGCTTCATCGTTAAGTCATTGAGGGACTATGTTCAGCTGTGGTTCAGCAGTGAACGTCCTATGGCTGAAATGATGACGATGATGATGACATCATCAAGATAAAATACCTACAAGTGACAATCGTATGACATTAGTTTCATGGCCTGAAAATAATTTGCTTCCTGCAGCAAATTACTGCTAAATTAGTTCTTATTCTAAAAAGACCGGAAGTAATTCCACTTGGATTTACCATGCTGATCTCATCAGCCTCCGTAGCCCCATCCATTTGCGAACCGATGGACCGATCGCGATCGCTATCGGCTCCTCTAATAGGAAATGGTAATTTAACCCATTTCATATCCCAACTACGAGTGACTCTATCCTCCTCCATGTTTATTGGGTGGAGTTTGCAGAAGTTAAAGAATCTCGAGCTTAAAGCAGCTAAAATAGTTTTGCTAAAACATTTTTAAAATTATTGTTCTTACAGAACGATCACCTTGATGTAGCGATGACGACAACTGAAAACAGTTCATCAACTTTGTATATCATTACAATATACTCGTCAGTTTCTTAAATCAATCTCGTGTTGCTTAACTTCTGTCATTACGATTGAACAGGCTGTTCAAACGGACAGATGCCTTATAAATATGCATAAACATTCTAATAGTGACAGGGGCGTGTCGGCAGATGTGGGCTGGTCGCTGACAATGGAGCGTTCATCACCAACATTGTGATATAAAACGCTTGATGTATCGAAGGAGCAAGAATTTAACTTATGTAAGAAATAAAATATTTATTTAGAAGTTTTATCAATTTGCCATGTTGTGAGGTAAAGACACAATCGCAGGCTTATATCAATATTTACTAAGTAAAAATATAACCGAGTGTCATTTCATAATTCGGACCGTAGTGTTCAGAGAAAACATTATTATCAGCAGTGCTCGGCTAACTGATGTAGAGAGTGGAACATGTGAGATGTCAATAACATGCGTACGTATAATATTCAGCTTACCGTTTAGCTAATTGCACTTCAAATCCTTCATACATCGGGTCGAAAATCCTTTGCACTAAAAGAGAAACCACTTTACGGCGGCAATAAAGTTTGTGGATGTTAAATCTAATCAAAATTGCACAATATAATTACATACATTCTATGAATTTCATGTCCCAAGGCGTAGTATTTACCGGTGTTCCTATCACCAGCGTAACTTTACGACCACCACAAGTGGAAATCAGTTTAATACTGATATAATTAATGTTCTCGGGCCCATAACCGCACAGCTGCGGTGAGATTGGCCATAAAAGTAATCGGCTAGCGGTGCAGAGAAACCTGCAGCCGCTAGGCTATCTCCAAACCCTAAGGCGGACCGTCAATCAGCTCGATTCGCAGCTGGGGCATGTGTTCCAAAAGTGATTTATATTAGAAACATAGATATGGCTAACAAATAACCAAATTATAACTAGCAAGCATACGTGTATTTAGCAACCAATGATAATGATTTGCATTTTCGAGCGCCGTTTTGAACTACAGTGCTTTAAACGCACACTTACCGGCTAAATTGAAAAATAGACGGGAAAAGTGAGCTGCTAGATAGAAATATTCAAATATTATTCACATCATCAGCTGCATCGCCATCGGCGACAGTATTGAATGAATCATTATTACTAATAATTGCGAAGTCGATTGTCAAATTAAATCTAGCGAAGTAAATAGGTCGAAATCATCACACAAATGATAGATTGATGAGATGATGGGCGTCTCACCAATCACAATGACTATGTCGCGCCTGTTAAACTATCATTAATCATTTCCTGTAAGTATTTATTATTTCGCAATTGTTTCGGCGTATTCGTTGCATTATACTTTGTTCAATCGTACCTAATAAAGGGAGTCAAAGTATTAGGCTATGCGCGCACGGGTGACTAAACTTTTTGTCACCGTGACAGTATATCTTTCTCTTTAAAGCTTCAACCACACCGGCGCGTGCAGATCGCCATCGCCGGCGCGATCAAAGGCCAATGACAGGTCGCGCGACCCATGAAAGTTCACGCGACCTGTCATTTCCCTATGATCGCGCCGGCGATGGCGATCTGCACGCGTTGGTGTGGTTGAAGCTTAACACTTTCACGGCGTAACCATGATATTATGGAACCAACACCCAACACACTCATACTAGTAAGAGGTATTTGTTTATCGAACCCAGTAGACCCAATCAAAACTATTATTATTGCAAATTCGACACGGTAATCATTTCGTATAATCCGTCAAAGGATTAGGTGCTGCGCTGATTTCTTTTCGCAACACAATGCGGCTTAATCCACATCTGCCCCACATTCCGCCTGACTTACATGGAGACATTTGTCACAATCGGCTCAGCCGATTCTAATAGAGCCTTACATTACAGGCGGCGTGTTGGCCTCGAAGCCGAGTAATGTCAAGTGGATGTGAATGTCCTATTTGCGAACTTGTGTCTAGTGACAGCTTTGACACAAATAAATCTTACCTACTTACTTCATCTGAATGAGATACGCTGTTCTCTTCAAGGAACCTACTATATTTTATGTACTGTTTGAAATTGAATTGTCTGAAAGAGTCTCGGAATTCCTGCGGTAGGTAAATTAAAAGTATCATTCGACTGATAATTTGATAGCGAGGAAGATAAAAATCGTGCTCATTTGGATAATTTAACAGGTATTTATAGAGCCTACAATTAGTATTTGAAGTAAATTAAATGTATTTTTATTTAATACCAATGCAAATCTAGGTATGCTAAAATTCACGTAGCGCTAAGCGACTTGCAAATAGTTTTATAGCCAAACAAGCCTCTAAGTACTATGTTGCAAACAAACTCTACGAAATAACATGTTTACACGGCACTAGATGATAATGCGGGCGATAGAAACGGGACCACGTCAGGATGAAGTCACCGCTTGTCTCCTGCGTTTGTTGTCATACCGCTCATTGAGCACGGAGGCGCTATGTCAAGAATTCTCTAGTACGGGGAATGGCGCGTGGCGCAAGGTATAAGTCCGGGCGATAGAAACGGGACCACGCCGGCAGATTGTGCGTCGCAAATAAAAATAACAAACCCCCAAAGGCGTCACATTATTATAACAATTGGGAAACCCTGCATTATAATAAATCCCAAGCAACAACAATTATATTCCAATGAACTATTCCATTAAACCTTGGAAAAAACTCGCTTCCTCTTATGTCTTATACCGTTTCATAGCCAATAGAGATCGGCACAGAGGCGCCATGGTTGACGCCATCACCGTAAACAAAAATAATACGCAGTTGAGCCGATTATGCTAAATAAATAGGTCGCCTCCTTTGGACCATGACCTAAAGAACCTTTACATTTAACTCTAAATGTTAAGGACCTATGGAAGTCTTCTTTAATAACTCTTCGCCAATAAAAATACTCGTATCTTGTCATAGACCATAAAATAGCCATAATATTGCCTGAAACTACGTAAAGATCGTCTTGATCACCGTATTTATTATTTGTTCGAATTTCACAAGCGGAGACGGACTCAATTGGTCGAGTTAGCCCAAGGTGAGGCGCCATGGTAGTTCCCACGGGCGTCAGATATGCCATCATCGGCTCAATCTGCGTAATGGGCGAAATTAATTTATTAGTGACATTGATTACATTATTTGGACTTCCAATTTAAAAATGTGTTGAGTTACGTCAACTTTTAGATTAATGTTAACACTTTGGATACTGTGGCATGCTTGCAAGTCAGTTATAATTATACTGTATAATTTTTACATATAAATAATTGAACTAGTTTGAAGTTCAAAAAGTGACTTGAAGAGTTGAACTAATTTAAAATGTATTTGTAATAACTTCGACACAAACAGAATTCCAAGTAGCACGATTAATGTAAATGTATTGAAAATATTCGATGACATCGCATGACGCAAGCCGCGGGACCTTGGCCATGCAATGCGACCGGTGCAATTCGCATGTGCAGGGTGCGTCGAATTACAACTGGACCGCGCGCGCTTTGAGTTCTTAACGAAGGTTGAATTGACCAATGTTTGCATAATTATACAATACCAGCTTTTCGCCCGCGGCTTCGCGCGCGTGGTCTACATTATCTACATATTTTACGGAACCCTATTTTTTTCCAAAATAAAATGTAGCCTATGTTACTCGTGGATAATGTAGCTTTCGAATGGTGAAAGAATTTTTAAAAACGGTCCAGTAGTTTTTGAGCCTATTCATTACAACCAAACAAACAAACAAACAAAGTTTTCCGCTTTATAATATTAGTGTAGATAAGTTATTTTTCATAGCATGATCGGTTTTATCTAGCGAGTTGGTAAACCTTTGTCAACTGTTGTCGTTGTACACAAGTCTATAAACTTTCTAGCACTTGGCGCTAACCAATTCATCATAAGCTCTCAATCATCATCATCATCATTTCAGCCATAGTACGTCCACTGCTGAACATAGGACTCCCTATAACTTCCATGTGGACCGGTTAGTAGCGGTCTGCGGAAGCTCTCAATACAAGAGCTTTATTTGCATAATCAACAACCGTTCACGTTCAGTTCTGTCTTAGCAACCATATCGTATTAATGGCCACTGCAATCATTCTCAGAAAGCAGACGCGATACTGCACCGTTACTGAAACATTAGTGCGAAATTAGACTGGCCTTCGTATTAGTATTTGTATTCTTTGCAGCATTTGTATTGTCGACAGGAACCAAATGTTTTCGTCTGCGGGTAGAGTTTCTGCGCGCTGTTACTTTGTAAGTGATACTGATTGAAACTTCCTCGAGTGTATGTAAACGATCTTTACTTAGGAATCTGAAGAATAATCTTTCTAAACTAATCTTGTAAGTTATAAGAAATATCATTGTAAATTATTGCACTTAACTTAAATTATTAATGTGAAAAGCATAAACTTAAAACACCCATTAACTTAAATTAGACATTTCCTTTTATCAGTTCATCTGCCTGTCCATGTTCCTAGAATTATTATCAGGTCTGGGAATAATACGGGAATAAAAATAGACCCTATATTTTAAAGTGAAGGTTGAGAACAGAATAATACAAGTGAACCAATGAAGAGGATATTAGCATGTCTGTAACTTAAGTCGTTAAGCCCAGAGGCAGGCTGTAAAACTGTAAGTGAAGCTACAGGTCAGTGGGCTTCCTTAACAGAGTAAAATGGAGTAGTTCTCACGAGAAATCTCGTTAGCAGCGAATATTCTCTTTCTACTTTAAATAAGTAGGTATTAATTTTACTATTATACTAGCGGCCGCCCGCGACTTCGTACGCGTGGATCCCGTTTTACCCCCTTCATCTATCTTACGCGGTTTAGATTTTTTCATACAAATGTTTTTCCCGCTAACTCCCGTTCCCGTGAGAATTTTGCAATATCCTGTTGTAACTAAGCTTTAAATTTACTAAGGTACCTGCATGCCAAATTTCAAGCGTCTATCTTACGTGGCTTAGATTTTTTCATACAAATGTTTTTTCCCGCTAACTCCCGTTCCCGTAAGAATTTTGCAATATCCTGTTATAACTAAGCTTTAAGTTTACTAAGGTACCTGCATGCCAAATTTCAAGCGTCTAACTTAAGCGGTTTAGATTTTTCATACAAAAGGATTTTCCCTCTTGTTACCGTTTCCGTGGGAATTTCGGGAATTCCTTGTTGTAACTAAGCTCTAAGTTTACTAAGGTACCTACATGCCAAATTTCAAGCGTCTAACTTAAGCGGTTTAGATTTTACATACAAAAGGATTTTCCCGCTAATTCCCGTTCCCGTGGGAATTCCTAAGTATCCTATAACCTGCCCAGGAGTATGAAGAATAATTGTACCAAGTTTCGTTAAAATCCGTCGAGTAGTTTTTGTTTCTATAAGGAACATACAGACAGACAGACAGACAGACAGACAAAAATTTTACTGATTGCATTTTTGGCATCAGTATCGATCACTAATCACCCCCTGATAGTTATTTTGAAAATATATTTCATGTACAGAATTGACCTCTCTACAGATTTATTATAAGTATAGAAAAACAAAATGTTTCGTGGGTTCTGTAAAAAGGCTTGGACACGTAACGTCTACAGGATAACGCAATTAAGCTCTTACAAATAAGGCACTATATTGCATATTGCAAAATTTATTAACAGCTCTACAACCTCTAACGTTAGCTAAAATACGCCTACTGCTATCATAATAAAGTTCTGACGTCAAGAAACTCAATTTCCTATGACTTAAAATATCATAAAATACGTGTATTACTTTTATCTACGTACATGTGATAACTTTTCCCATTCGATCTTATGGCAGAACTCGGGGCGTTCAGCGAGGTTCTACCAAAAACTTCGCGTTGTATTTGAGTTGAGTTTGCTGATTACATTACCTATGTGTTTAAATCTTTTAGGCTTGTATATTTTCTTAAAATTCATGTAATTTGCATAAACAAACATCATACTTTTAGCTACAGTGCGTGCTCGTTATTTCAATTGTTTGCACATTAGACGCATATTTATTGTTGTAGCAACAACCCGCAAAGAAATGTACAGCGGTGTGCGCGTACGCAGCGTAACCCAGTTGGCAAGAGTGGTGCCCAGGAATTTATAATAACATAACTCTAGTTCCCACGTCGAATTGCCACAGCTGATGAAATCATTACTATTTTTCATCTTATGACTGCTATAAGTATTTTTCAGTTATTGTTTTATTTTTGTGTGTGTATTAAACAAACTTTGCACTCGTTCTTGATCAAAGAAAATCTAAAGTGATTTATTTTTAGGGATACTGTTGAAAGCAAGATACCGTTTGGGATAGGTCAACTATGACTATCTTTGCTGGATAAATATAAACTCATGAAAATCCTTCAAACGAATGAAGTAAAGAAACTGAAACAACCTCAAGGAGAAAGATTGTGATAAATTGATAGAAATATCAGAAAGGCAATAATTTCACGTAATACGAGTAAGGGAACCAACATCTACCGCAAAAACTTAGATGAAAATCGAATTTTATTAATATTTCAAACCTCTTTTCATTACATACTTAGGTATTTCAACGTTCCAGTTTCTGAGAATTAAAAATATCCCCTTAAACCGAAATCTGGAAAGGACATTTAACCTCAACATTGAAGTATCGTTTCCGCGGCGTATTTCCTAAGTAGGTAATCAAAACATCGCGAACAGATGGTTCCTATTCCTACGTGACCTCAGCATTCGCGGCGAATATCCGCCAACTAATTTGAGGTTTAACAGAACAGTGAAAGATGAAAGTGGACTCTTGGAGGCCGGCCAAGCGGCCTCGGAGACGCTGAACTTGTTGATCTATCGCCTAAACTAATAGCAACATGTGACTGAATCACTCTTTTAATTAGGGGAGATTGGGTACAGTTGTAACAGGGTATGTTTGTACTCGACCGTTGCTCGGTAGGTGAGAGGTACAAAGGGAAGGGTATACGGGCGACAAGTTCATAGAGCCTAAATTGTCTTCCCTTTGTACCTCTCACCTACCGATAACATTCGAGTTGTTACAACTGTACCCTGTTACAACCGTACCCAGTCTACCCTACTACATACTCAGATTCGATAGCACGCTCCGTCAGCCTTGACTGAGTTTTCTAAAACAATTTCCCTCATCCATCTTCTTAAAATGTTTATTTACGGTCGAACAGCCGCACCTACAGCGAGATTGATCGGAAACTAGACGTTATTTATTGTAATTACCACCAGGCCTGTTGATTGTACAAGTTACAATATTAATTGAAAATAATTTTATAGGTAGAATGTTTACTTTAATTACATACATTTTATTTTCTCTGTGTTTTTTTAAACCACCTTTTTCCACTCGATCGCTGAATTAGTGTCTGGGTTGAACAAAAATGTAGGTAGAGCAAAGTCGGCAAGTTTTATTACAACGAAAAGCTCTGGTAATACACAATTGTTAAACTTAAGATCGACACTTTTCTCATGCATTTGCCATAAATAGAGTCACAAACTACGTGTACCATCGACAGCTAGGCCTCTTTTCACCGGCCCTGACAGTCGCCCGTCGTTCGTCGTCTATCTGTGTGTCTGCACTGCGTTTGATGGAGATTTATTGCATCCAGTTGCTGGCTTTACCAAGCATTTGTTAGTTTTCGGAATGCTTTTGCATGCTTTGCTTTGCATTTTGCACTCATGTTAGAGAATGATGATCATTTGTGACATTTGTGATGACTAAACTCAAAATGTTTGATTCTCTAAAAGTTTTATTAAACTTTCACACAACAAATCACCGAAAAAAGTACAATGTAAAGAGATAATTACCAGAGATACATAATTGTAACTAAAATATTTGAGACGAAGGTTTGAAAAAAATAAATCAGACCTGAATAAAAATAGAGCGACATTGTAAATTCAAGTTTGTGCAATAATATTTATGTTTTCGAGATAATCCCTTACTGACGTTAACGCCCAGTCTTCACTCACAGTTGGAGTTCCAATGTTCTCTTGTTTGTGTATTTACAATTTTTCAAGGGGACAATTTAGAATAATATATTTTGGCATATATTTTGTTATGAAACATCAATAAAATTACACAAAACCAAGCAAAATTAACTTATTACAAAATTATTCTGAGACAAATCACAACTAATCACTTTCTTCATCGGCAAGTTGTCTCCAAACAAGACGGAGTAAAGTTAATATAAGGCAAGCAATCCTGGTAGCTGCTTCAATTTTAATCGTTTTTCTCCTTTGATCCAAGTGATAAACTTGTTCCCGCTGTAATTGAACAATCACGCGCCATCTCGTGGCTCTGAACGGCAACTTGATTTATGACCGAGGAGCTTTTTGCTAATTACAATGGGAAACACAATTCACTAAGCACTTTACATTGATTACTGCTTGAAATAGACTGTAATAAATCTTATAACTTTATTTATTTGTTTTGTTGTTATATATCCATATAAAATGGAATCATGGGTTGAAGAAAGTTTAGATACTCCTAATAAAATATTGGGCGGTGCAAAAAGGTCTTGAAGAAATGGAGACGGTTATTTTTTTTTAAAAGAGCTGTTCATGTCCTTGTAAGAATACAACAACATTACTTTGTAAAAAATGCATTACAACATACTAAAAAAACTTATGTCACGACTGCATACAAAGAAAAATATGATGTTTACCATGATTTAATTTAATTTTAAAACAAGCCACGTCCACGGAAAGTAATTGCAAGGAACGTGACCCATTTACCGTCGTCTGACGGTCGCAGCGATGCAGCGTGCATACACTGAACACACCTAATACGACTATCTAACTCTAATTTCTAGAAAATAATAGCGCACCTATAGGTATTGTACATCATTTTGAGCGCCAAATTTTTGCCGACACGCCAGTACCATTTTGAGACCCCTACGATTTCATTTCGCGAATTTATTAAATTTTTTGTATTTTTAATTTAGACTTAGAAAATTTCCATACTAAATTTTGTAACTTTGTCATTTTTGGTCCGATTTTCAAAATTCTTTCGCTTTAATAGACTCACCCCTTTCGGTTTAGCATCCCCCTGACGTCCGATTGACACCGCTCCATACTAAATTCTGCTTTTTTGGCGGTCTTTAGTGTTTTGGGTAACATCTGAGACGGTTTTTGGGCGTCATTTTCAAAATTTTCTAGGGCCACCCCCGACGTTTATCGTCTTATCGTGTTCGTCTCGGCGAGCCCTATCCATAGACACCCCGTTTGTAGGGATCCGACGACAGGAAGTTTGGAAATTTGGAAAAACCTACTCCAAATTTGACCGAACCGAGGTTACTTGGTGGAGCTCGACAAAACCTAAAATCAACTCTAATTTCTAGAAAATAATAGCGCACCTATAGGTATTGTACATCATTTTGAGCGCCAAATTTTTGCCGACACGCCAGTACCATTTTGAGACCCCTACGATTTCATTTCGCGAATTTATTAAATTTTTTGTATTTTTAATTTAGACTTAGAAAATTTCCATACTAAATTTTGTAACTTTGTCATTTTTGGTCCGATTTTCAAAATTCTTTCGCTTTAATAGACTCACCCCTTTCGGTTTAGCATCCCCCTGACGTCCGATTGACACCGCTCCATACTAAATTCTGCTTTTTTGGCGGTCTTTAGTGTTTTGGGTAACATCTGAGACGGTTTTTGGGCGTCATTTTCAAAATTTTCTAGGGCCACCCCCGACGTTTATCGTCTTATCGTGTTCGTCTCGGCGAGCCCTATCCATAGACACCCCGTTTGTAGGGATCCGACGACAGGAAGTTTGGAAATTTGGAAAAACCTACTCCAAATTTGACCGAACCGAGGTTACTTGGTGGAGCTCGACAAAACCTAAAATCAACTCTAATTTCTAGAAAATAATAGCGCACCTATAGGTATTGTACATCATTTTGAGCGCCAAATTTTTGCCGACACGCCAGTACCATTTTGAGACCCCTACGATTTCATTTCGCGAATTTATTAAATTTTTTGTATTTTTAATTTAGACTTAGAAAATTTCCATACTAAATTTTGTAACTTTGTCATTTTTGGTCCGATTTTCAAAATTCTTTCGCTTTAATAGACTCACCCCTTTCGGTTTAGCATCCCCCTGACGTCCGATTGACACCGCTCCATACTAAATTCTGCTTTTTTGGCGGTCTTTAGTGTTTTGGGTAACATCTGAGACGGTTTTTGGGCGTCATTTTCAAAATTTTCTAGGGCCACCCCCGACGTTTATCGTCTTATCGTGTTCGTCTCGGCGAGCCCTATCCATAGACACCCCGTTTGTAGGGATCCGACGACAGGAAGTTTAAAAATTTTCCCGCCCACCCACCCTTTTGTGTCTAGGGAGGTAGACTTTCGTTGGGGCCAAAATTTTTATTTCGCGGATCGACCGGTTTCGAGTGGTATTGTTGCTTAGTGATACTTTGAAGGCAAATAGAGTTTAGTTTTAAGTAGTATTAGGTAATTTCGACCAGTTAACTAATTTAACTGTGACGAAAAAATCTATTTGACCGCCTCTGGAAGCGACGTTGCTGCAAACGGTACCTGCAAAAGAAAAGACACATATTTAATAATAGACATACACACATCTGACTTACCGGGAGCCACAACGTCCGCCACCCGGACCGACGAGTACCTGAAAAGGGAAATAAGACTGTTTTTATTTTTACATTTTATACAATTTTATTTATACAACTTCTACAAACTTTTATTTTATTTTAACGCGGTCATACGGACTTTTGATTATACTGTACCACACTTTAGGCGACGCGCACCTCTGACGTCATGTTCGGCTTCAGGACGCCGGCTAAGAGGAACAGTGACGAAGTCCAGCAGAAGTCTCCTGAGTCTCCACCTATCAGGAGGGCAGGGAGGGTGAGACGCAGCGTCGGCGAGTGGGAGACAGGGAAAGCTGGGCTTTCTTCTGGCTCCGACTCAACCCCGCCGCAGGCCGAGCCCCCGAAGGCCCCCAAGAAACCCGCGCCAGTGCGCCGGGCTTCCGTGGAGGCAGCGTCGGCGAGCTCACCCAAGCTGCCCGCAACTGCAATTAAGGAAAGAGCAGCCGAAGCCAGGGCCTGCCTGCAGAAGGCCAAGATGTCCCTTGGCACAGCCAGAAACCTGCGCGGTGACATCAAGACCGACGTCACGCAGGCCCTGGATCGGCTGTATCAGCTGGTGAAGGAGGCAGAGATGGAGAGGAAGGGGAAGGCTCCGGCGAAGAAGGTGGCCGAGCCTGAACCTGTAAAAGAGAAGGAAGCGGATAGGGAAAGGGAAAGTAGAGAGGAGGAGGACGGAATACTAGCTGAAATAAGGGAGAACCGGAGACTCCTGCTGGAGAATAGCAAGAAACTCGATGAGATTAAGGAAGAGGCAGAGAAACATAGAGCAAATAGTGGGCAACCTACCTATGCCAGCGTCGCGGCGTCCGTGCCCGGACAGCAGCGCCTGCCTGTTAGGTCGGCCCTGCACTCCATCGTGGTCACGTCTAAGGACGCGATGGAGACAGGGGAGGAGGTGCTGCGGAAGGTCAGGGACGCCGTCAACGCCAAGGAGGGATGGGTAAAGGTTGATCGGATAAGGAAGGCAAAGGACCAGAAGATAATTATGGGGTGTAGCTCGGAGGAGGAAAGGAGGAAGGTGAAGGCAAGAATCGAAGACGGGGGCCTCCTAGTCGCGGAGGACATGAAAAATAAGGACCCGCTCCTAGTCCTGAAGGACGTCTTGTTGCTTAACAGCGACGAAGACGTCCTGAAGGCTCTGAGAAATCAGAACAGGGGCATTTTTCATGAACTCCGCGAAGGGGAGGACCGCGCCCAGATACGCTATAAAAAGAAGGCCAGAAACCCCCATACCCACCATATAGTTGTGAGCGTATCGCCGGCAATCTGGCAGAGAGCGACTGAGGCGGGAACCGTGCACATCGACTTGCAGCACATCCGAGTGGCCGACCAGTCACCGCTGGTGCAGTGCACCAAGTGTCTGGGTTACGGCCACAGCAAGCGATTCTGCGCGGAGCCCGCGGATGTCTGCAGCCACTGTGGAGGGCCACACCTTAGCACCGACTGCGCCGAGAAGCTCGCTGGCGGGGCACCGTCGTGCCGGAACTGTCAGCGAGCTAAAGCGGAGCACGTCCAACACAACGCATTCAGCAATGACTGCCCAGTGCGCAGGCGGTGGGATGCGTTGGCCAGATCCACAGTGGCGTACTGCTAAGGTTGCCCCGGGCGATAACTCCATCCAGCTCGCAACTTACCTGGTCGCCAACTGCCTCGATCGTCGCTGCAACTCTGAAAAAGGAAAACACAATATTAAGTTGAAAAGTCGGTTAATTGGAAAAATTCAAAATTCCTACTACACACTTTTGGCATGTAAATTTGAATTCGGAAAAGAAACAGTATTTAATTCAAAATTATCAAAAATTAATCAAATAGAAGACAATTTCATGAGAAAATTAGAACTATTTGAAATCAAAGCTCACTCTGAACACTATAGCATAAAGGCGCACACATAAAAACAAAATAACACCAATGTTATCTAAGTAATATGAGATTACTCTAGAAGAACATTCAAGAAAAGTGTACAGATGGGCAAATTTTTAAAACAGATTAGAAAAACAATTTAAAGAAAAACCTGCAAACTTAACCTAGAAATTAAAACAAAACTTAAAATGTAACTTTGAAAGAAGTCCTGAAACTGATCATTGCGAATCAAAACAAGCAAGAAACAAAAGAAAAGAAAACCTATTTGGCATATTTTGAATAAAATAGATAAAACGAAAAATTTAACTTAGTATCCTTCAGAAAACTAAATAAAATAAAAATTACATTAAACAAAATTTCAAGACAATAAACACTGGTAAAAAATCAAAACTAAAACTCTTAAAAACACACCAGATAAAAAATTGAAAACTACATAATAAAAAAGGCTCTGATATGCATACGTCAGAGGTGCATAGTAAAAAAAAAAAAAAAAAAAAAAAAAAAAAAAAAAAAAAAAAAAATACGACTATCTGTTATAACTGATCTGTAACACTACCGGGGAAACTAACACCACTTGAAAATTCTAAACAGGTGCCAATATAAGAATCCCGTGAGAGATACTCTTAGCTAGAGCTTTTTTACACCTATAATTTTCTCTTTACGTGGAATATAATTTACCGAACCGGTCCTAAGCATAGTAGATTAATTGATGAAATACTGCAGCATTTTTAAACCCTTTGAGGTTTCACTCGTGTAGAGCAAGAATATTTCTTACACACTCTTACGTATTTTTCAAAATACTGCAAAATAAAACATTGCACAACATAGGATTTCAGTTTATGTGCAAAAAAGCATTTTATCGCCCACTTGTGGATCTCACTATCAACATCAATTTATTACTCTTTTATCACCACCGTAAAATAAACTAGTAATAAAATTGAAATAATATTGTAGTAGGTAAGTAGGTTACCGTTATAAATTATACGCAAAAATATTTTCAACTTCGTAAACTTATTTATTTACGATGATGATCTGTACCAAAATATATCACAACGGTAGGGAGCTTTTAAATCTCTCCATACATTTCGCCATCTGTCTAAAAACTTTAGAAATCAATATTCAAATCATCAAATCTCAATCAAAGACTAATAAAATTGCTGATACCCAGTATTCTGTAACAACCTCCCATTGAAACGGTTTCATTCATCAACATACTTTCTGTATTGCATTCCCGCAACGCGTGTATTGAACAACCCATTTCTAACCAGCAAGCGCACAGGTGGTTCCAATCATCTAGGCTTGTACTCTTCGGATAGGCAGCACCAAGAATCCTAATTGTTTTTCTTTATTGCCATATAAATAAGGGTGAAAATACTTTTGCTGTTAGACTCTACGATGGGTGCATAACTCTCTCCGGACGGTTAAACCGGAACAGACGAGGCTGTGCAGAAATACCGAGATTTATCATGATTAGGAAGTGAGATTAGACATCAGCCAGACACAAACGTTTTGATTAAAATGAGACTTGTAAATTGTAATGTAAACTTTTGAAATGAACGAATTAGTAGGCAAGTACAGGTATAAAGCCTTTGGCTTCTGTACCTATCTCAAGAAAATTGATCGCACTAAAGCTAAAATCGGTCTGACAGTGAAGTATGAATCCCTTTTACTTTATTTGTAAATAAATTAAACATTTCACAACTGTCCCTGTCACTTCTGCTTGTAGGAGTGTATCTAGCATAGTAAACATTCAATTTCATGCATACTGAACTCTTTATTAATTGCATAGCCTCAAGGAATTTAATTACTAGTGTCTGAGTGGTTTAGAGTCGAGGCAAATCGTCGCGGGCGGCTGGAGTTAACCTAGAATTAAACGTGCTAATTGAAAAGTTACACCTTTGCCATTTATGTATCCGTTTATACATGCAAAATAACGAGTTTATGGATTTAATCTTACTTGTGGACAGCCAATTATGCAGGGTTTAATAAAATCACGAAGACTGTTTAGCATCATTCTAAATTCCAGAAAACAAGAAATTCAAAGAAAACCTTTAGTCAAAATTTAATTTTAAACTTTCCAGGGAGTTTTAATATTAAGAGACCATCTTCAACATTTAAGTATTTTAATATGTTCACAACTCAAAAAAGATTTTAAACAGATTACTAATTAAGCTGTTGAAGAACTAATTCGGTAATAATAGCAGCAACTGTCTAGATGCCGGCTCCCCGCCGGCCGGCGCCACATCTAGACATTAACGAATTCTGCACGCGTTGTTCTCACCTTGACATTGAGCGGCTCTTTGAACAGCTTTATGTAACCGCATTCAAAGAACTAGTTTATTTCCCAATCGCGGTGGAGACGTCTAAATATTTTAGTCGTTAATCTCCGCGCTATTATAGAATCTAGGTAATGTGGGCTGGTTTTTTTAAAGCAGTCTGGAGATTTGCGTGCTTTTTTTGCAACTACTGGAATTTCGATCGGCATAAGCTTGCTGGCTATAAAAATAATGACAACATAATTAATTATATTCCAAATAAATTAAAATTTTAAATTAAATGGGGGACAAGAAGTTGTATCTCTAATAAATCAACATTACAACGTAACCTTCCACACCTATAAAAATGCAAAACCACAAACATTTGCTGTTACTGCGCAAGAGCATACAGTAGCTGTCACACGCGAGAAGAGTCAACATCGTCTTGACCTTAAACATTACTCGTAGCACCATCACAAGACCTTAACGAATCTATCCCCAAACACTAAACCAACAAATCTCAATTACATTATACGTAGAGTTCGTGTATTCTTTAACGACTATTTCTACCAATATTAGACCAAATTCTATCTCTATGCATGAGCCAACATCTTAGTAGAACTAATCATTAAACAATATCTAGATTGTTTATTATGTGGTTAAGTATTTCAATTGTTGATAGATTTTCCAAGACTGCCCTAACCTTTCGTAATTCCTATAACACTATTACAGGGCGAGCCCACGCATTCGTTGGAAACGCGCCGATTTCGCCAGAGATTTATCGCTCTTATGACACGGCCCGTTTCTGCCCGGATAAAATATTATATTGATTGTAAAATGCCCGCTAATAGAACCGAGATTGATGGATCCGATACGGTTTCTTTGAATTTTCCAACTCGACAGAATGGATTCGCAGATGTTATTATGTATATGGGCTATGCTCGGAGTTTCCCTGCGTGATCGAATCAGAAATGAGGAGATCCGTAGGAGAACCAAAGTAACCGACATAGCTCGCAGAATTGCTAAAATCAAGTGGCAGTGGGCGGGGCACATAGCTCGTAGAGACGATGGCCGTTGGGGCAGGAAAGTTCTCGAGTGGCGACCACGGGCTGGAAAACGTAGCGTGGGCAGGCCTCCTACTAGGTGGACCGACGATCTGGTAAAGGTCGCGGGAGGAGCCTGGATGCGGGCAGCGCAGGACCGTTCATTGTGGAAAACCTTGGGGGAGGCCTTTGTCCAGCAGTGGACGTCATTTGGCTGAAACGAACGAACGATTATGTATTACGATGTTCAAGGAATGATCTACAAATTGAAATGTCTAGTATTTAAAATGTTTACTTTGAACACATATTACTTTGAATGTTATGCTTCTATTAGATCGTTTGATAAACATTTATTAATTTTCAGGCTTTACTAGTTATATTGTGTTATTCTAATTCATAATTTTAACTAGGCGCATTGGCTGAGTAACGTCGCGACAAGTCAACAATAGGAGACTGGCACAGATTCTCCAGTTCTAAGTCACATAGCAAACAGCAAACTGAAGTAGTGCGTAATCCAAACATTGTATTTTAACACTAATAGTCTAAGATCCCGCTATACAACGACCTTCACCGAGATGCTTATTTGATGAAACATATTTTATATTTAATTTAACATGTCAATAATTATATTGCTTAAGGGTTGCCTAATAAATTTCAGTCCAGGATATGATTAATTAATCATTAAAAAAAGATTTTTTTTTTAATATTTCATCGGTTTGACTATTAAACAAACTCCATACCAATCGAAAGTATGAAGCCCATAGAATATGCAAACGTTAGGTTGCCTATTCTTTTCCAGTCATAACTCTCGGGTTGCCAGGTATAAACAGGTAAATTGATAGAGCATTTTGCAACGGTCTGATAATTTAATCAAATTTAAATGAAAATAAAGATTATTTCATTATGAACACGGTGGTATAGGGTTGCCTGCGAAAAATCAGTCCTGAATGACGGTTGTCGAATTTTGTAAAGTGAAATTAAAACTGAAAGGTGACATTTTTCGAGTAGTTGGCAACATTTGGGAAAGACGAGTTGTATGAGACGTTTGTGTGTCTTGTCAAGAGGTGTCGCTTGGGTGAAGAAATTTCTCCAGTGTTGCCATGCTTTGGGAGATTTGGTCCAAAAATGTCGAAAGTGGAAATAACGACTTCCGGTCAAAAATTTGGATGACGCCTCCTGCAAAAGGGTCGTGCAAATGATATTTGACCATTTTCATCTCGATCACCTGGCAACATTGGCAGCTACGGGGAAAAGTATTTTTTTCGACATGGGTGTCTTTAAAGTTAAGAACGGACAGAAGGAGATATGGCAGAAAATATCCAAAAATGGGGTTTGGTCGGTTATACGACCCAGATTATGGGAAAAATCCGAAAAATCAGAAAATCAAGATGGCGACCGAGTGAGCGGCCATTTTGTAAAAAGTTTCAGATTTCTGATTTTTCAAATGCATTTTTTGGGCAGTTGGCAACATTTGGGAAAGTCGAGTTGTATAGAGCGATTACGTAGTTTGCTGAGGAGTATCGTTTGGAAAAACAACATTTTCCAGTGTTGCCATACTTATTGCATTTTTCGCTTAATCTAGACCATTTTCCGCGCCGAAACCCATTTTTACTTTTTTTCTAACTTAAACCAATCCCGTGAAACAATTCCTTAAAACCACCCAAGTTCCAAAATTTTGTGACCCCGTAACTGCCAGTGTTGCCAGGTAATCGAGATAAAAATAGTCAAATGTCATTAGTTTGACCTATTTGCAGGAGGCGTCATCCAATTTTTGGACCAAAAGTCGTTATTTCCATTTTTTACATGTTTTGACCAAATCTTTCAAAGTACTATGGCAACATTGGAAAATGTTGTTTTTCCAAACGATACTCCTTAGCAAACTACGTAATCGCTCTATACAACTCGACTTTCCCAAATGTTGCCAACTGCCCAAAAAATGCATTCGAAAAATCAGAAATCTGAAACTTTTTTACAAAATGACCGCTCACTCGGTCGCCATCTTGATTTTCTTAATTTTCGGATTTTTCCCATAATCTGGGTCGTATAACCGACCAAACCCCATTTTTGGATATTTTCTGCCATATCTCCTTCTGTCCGTTCTTAACTTTAAAGACACCCATGTCGAAAAAAATACTTTTCCCCGTAGCTGCCAATGTTGCCAGGTGATCGAGATGAAAATGGTCAAATATCATTTGCACGACCCTTTTGCAGGAGGCGTCATCCAAATTTTTGACCGGAAGTCGTTATTTCCACTTTCGACATTTTTGGACCAAATCTCCCAAAGCATGGCAACACTGGAGAAATTTCTTCACCCAAGCGACACCTCTTGACAAGACACACAAACGTCTCATACAACTCGTCTTTCCCAAATGTTGCCAACTACTCGAAAAATGTCACCTTTCAGTTTTAATTTCACTTTACAAAATTCGACAACCGTCATTCAGGACTGATTTTTCGCAGGCAACCCTATACCACCGTGTTCATAATGAAATAATCTTTATTTTCATTTAAATTTGATTAAATTATCAGACCGTTGCAAAATGCTCTATCAATTTACCTGTTTATACCTGGCAACCCGAGAGTTATGACTGGAAAAGAATAGGCAACCTAACGTTTGCATATTCTATGGGCTTCATACTTTCGATTGGTATGGAGTTTGTTTAATAGTCAAACCGATGAAATATTTAAAAAAAAATCTTTTTTTAATGATTAATTAATCATATCCTGGACTGAAATTTATTAGGCAACCCTTAAGCAATATAATTATTGACATGTTAAATTGAATATAAAATATGTTTCATCAAATAAGCATCTCGGTGAAGGTCGTTGTATAGCGGGATCTCATACTATAACGTTAGGTCGGTGAGTAAACGAAATGATGAGCGAAAAGGTTAATTATTCATTATTCAAACAAATTATTTACTGATACAGTCGTCATTGGCATAAATTATGCCAACAACCATTTCACACCTTGGCATTCAACACGCCAACCCATTACCTAATATTTGAATAAATATTAATACATAGTAATAATAATGTAGGTATCTTTAAAATGCAGTTCTCCAAGATTGTACACGCGTTTACGAGTATTTACTTAAAATGTAGTAAGTAGGTAATACTCGTAAAAGTTGATGATAAACTTTATATCCGATTTATTATTATATTGAACCTACATTGAAAAAGTTCAAGTACCCATACAAATTTTAGAAAATATACAATCTTCCATTAAATATGTAGAGCGAGGTTGACATTGCTGGAATGAATTCTTTAGCAGTTCTAAGAATTACTATTGAGTGTCGCTAAGTTGACAAAGAAGCGGTTCTTTAGAAATGGCAAATAAACACATGCCCAGAAGTGGGACAGTTGGCAATTGAACAGTGTTATGATGACTTCACCGCGTACATTAAATCAGCATCATCGATTCATCAAATGTGTGAATATGAGCATATTCAAATTCATGTCCCTAACATAAATTTGTTAATAAACATTATAAAACATGAGCTACTTTCTTTAATAATAATTAGTAATATTCGTTTTCAAATGTATAAGATCAAACGAAGCATAATTCAAAACGAGACTAATAATACTTTACCATTCATATTAATGCTTAGAAACAATATTGTGATTGTAAAATATAGGTCATAGTCCCGTCACATCGATCATCCCATGTAACAGTTTAGCAGCTCAAGGTCTTCACTTCACAATGTTTGTCGCGAACTAAATTATGGCAGCTCTAAAGTAGCCAGAGCCGCCGTCGCTCATAATGTCATCGTGATGAATCGCCACCAATTACTCGGTGAAAATCCGTTTGATTTCATCTTAGTCATGCTTTCGCGACTGATTTATTGAAGAAATCATCAGACTTTCCGCGAGTAAAGAAAATAAATACAATTTTATTTCCTGTGCGTTTCATTTAGTCTCAATGATACTATTTTTATGTGAAAGTGAATTGTAAAATTTAATTGTTACAGGACCGGGACAGCAACCTTTCAGTGCCAGCGCGATGGGAGGACCGGAACTTGAGGAACTACCTCAATAAACCCACCGTAGGTCAGTGAAATGACTCTTAAATCCAACTCTATTCTACATTTCTAGTCAGCATACTAAAACAGGCTTGATGTAGATAAGATATACCCAGTAATCTAGTGCGAGTATACTTGAAATGACATAATGCATGCATGTTATTAAATTCCATCGTGGTTAATATTGGTTTATGTTAAGCGTACTGAACTGAATCCGTAAACGAACTAAAGTCGCTGACATAGCCCGACGGATTAGCAAGCTGAAGTGGCAATGGGCAGGGCACATAGTACGCAGAACTGACGGCCGATGGGGCAGCAAGGTTCTGGAGTGGAGGCCGCGTACCGGAAAACGCAGCGTGAGACGTCCACCCACAAGGTGGACCGACGACATCATAAAGGTAGCAGGAAGGCGCTAGACGCAGGCCGCTACCAACCGAGCAAAATGAAAAGCATTGGGGGAGGCCTATGTTCAGCAGTGGACGTCCTATGGCTGAGATTATAATGATAATGATGATGATGATAATGAAGCGAACTGAGACTATAAATTCATTCTGGACATTATTTTTCCCTTTACTTTGCTTTATTGCGATAAGATTGCCTTAATCTTTTGTATATTTCTTTCTTTTTCTTTTTTGTCTTATGTGGTGTAAGAATACTATTATTCTATCTATCTTCATCTATCTTTCATCAATTCCAGAGAAAGCCAGCCGCTGGATCGGCGGCATCTACGACTACAACGCGCGCGCGTGGAAGTGGGGCGGCGAGCTGCGCCGCATGCACTACCAGTCCTTCAGCAAGATGAAGAAGATGACGCCCGAGCAGCTGCAGTGGCACTGCATCGCCATGATGCCCGAGCTCAAGTACAGGCAAGTGCAACAAATTATCATCTTTTCCTGGTGGCAGTTGAATTGTGGCCATATTATTTTGAACTTTTTTGAACTTGAAGGCCTGTCCATCTGTCGCCATTCACTATAATTATGTTGGCGGCGTGCTCAGATACCGTCAATGTGCGAGAGGGTTTGCCCCGAAGATCGGCTACGTAAGCCATCTCCGGGCACACCAGCGCCTCCAAGACAACTAGGAGACAGAGTGGTAGGTCAGTTGGATCATCATTTTGAACTTTTAGTGATTCAATCGTAAGGTTCAAAACCATTGAAAAATATTTTTCTCTAAAATGGTGAAAGGGTTAAAGCTAGTCAGTGCACTTAAACCGCTTAATACATGTGGAAGCAATGCAGTACCTACCAGATTTTCTAGCAAGGTATTGGAGATGACTTCCAATGTTTAAAGAGTTCAAGTACACTCAAACAGTTTACCACGAAATATCACTTAGATTACATGTTGTACCTACAGAAGTGTTTAGTAGAAGGCCTATCAAGATAACAAAGATAATACCGGACGTTCTACTTCACAGAAATTTCTATCGAAATCAAGAGTCAAGCCAAATAACACAAAAGGAAATAAATCATAACCTTTTCAATTTTATTAGTTCGTGACAAATTGGAAATTGGGGAGATTTGGAGGGAAGCTGTAACATAAAATGAAACGGCATTCGTTGAGACCCCAAACTTGGCATTGAACACAAAATTTAATTATTGCAGTGTGTTTAGTTTGGTCCACAGTTTGTGGTTCAAGTGGAATTCCTGAATTAACTTTAGTACCTAACGACGTATTTGGAATGTTATGCTTAGTTAATTAATTAATTTAATTAAATATATTTACAAGTTTGCTCTATCTGGCTCAGAAATAATGCAAACCGATTTAAGTCAAATTCCACTGTTCAATTCTAATTACCAGAGAAGTTACCAAAGTCAGACATAGCAATAAAAATTTAGTTCTATTGATTCAAGGTCAAGACTTGTCATAAAATGTGTCCAGCAAAACATCCCAAACGCGCATTTGTTTCACTTGCACTCAACCTTTTAACGACTCCCCAGTTATTGGACGGAACGATTATTGCTAAACAGCGATCGATATCACGAAAACCAATATAAAAGTTTACGATTCGCAAACCGAATTATGCGGTGGGCGAACAATGGTTCGTTAGACACGTGGCCGTGACCGACGGCGGATTATGGCCGTTGCTGGACCCTACTGATGCATCGAGCAAGGGGACACATAAATGTTAACCTATTTATGACACCCAAATAATGTATTAGGAAAACATACCCAATCTATTGATAGACTCTTTTCAAACTCTATCTTAGAAGCACTCGTACATTTAGCGAGTGATATAAAGTTAATTGAACTAGTAAGTATCTATGTTATCTTCAAATAATGCCAAGATAACCTCGAGTGTGTAGTATTCTTAGATCACCACCTACTGTAGGTATACCCAGGCAACGAGCCATGGTTGAATTAGCTTATCTTTACGAATATCAGTCAAAGATAAGGTTTATAGGGCTACAAGAAATAAGATTTTTGCCAAAGAGTTAACAATGTAGTAGGTACATAGTATTTTCTGACTTTATACTTTTCATTTTTCAGGTGGGCACCAGCCAGCTGCTACCAGCCGCGCCAGTACATCTGCCAGACGAAGCTACGCAAGGTCCCCAAGTCCAAAGTGAAGGACCTGCGCCGGCGCTGGCAGCGCATGGGCAAGCTCAACGAGATCACGGCGCCCAGCGTCAGCCGCGAGGTCAGCGACCCCAAGACCAACGACGTCACCATCAACCCGATGCTGAGCCCGAAGTCCTACGACCTGCGCCCGAGCCAGCTGCGCCTGAACCCAAACACGATCCGACCCCCGAAGCCTCACCACCTCAGGCCGAATGAGCTGAGGAAGCGCTCGCGCCCGACGCATCGTCGGCTCACGAAACCGTTCCCTGGGTAAGACTTTTTGATATGCACACATATTTTCCTCTGGTGCTCAATCAGTCTTGAAATATCAATGGAATCATGAAATTCGTTTCTAAGAGTAATCTCAATACTTATAAACCGTGCTTTTTTAAAAGCTTTTGTTTTTTTTATAAAAGATTATTAGCAATGTATTGCCCAAATTACTAATAGTCCTGGTAGCCCCTCGTGTTAAGCTAAATAAGCTTGTGTTACGAGTAGGCTCACCACAACAGTCGAGCGGTGGTGGGTTTCGAACCCGCGTTCCTCGGATCTCGAGTCGGTCACTCCGACCCCTTCACCGTTCGGCTATCGTGGCTTTACTTACTAATGGAATTTATAAACTTTAGACATCTATGAGGTTTGATCGTTATCATATTCATGTATGGAAGACCTTTAGGGATTCGTAGAAGTTATTAGAAGTTACAACTATTAAGGTCCACTTAAAAGCAACTCTATTCCAAAGTACCAAATTAATCGTAGATTATATTAAATTCCTTGATGACATTAGTCCAAAACTTTGGCCATTATCGTTATTAACCGAACCGATCTCTGTACAAATCTACTTGCGAACAAAACACATTAGCTAACTTTTATAGCCCAATAACATCGAAATAATTGTCCATAAATTTTTAGATCGTTTGTTACGAGCTGCTTTCAGACATGAACATAAAGTGAACGCCTAAGAACCACAAACTAAGAACATTTAGGGAATGTTAGAAGCAATATAATTAGCATAACAAAAGCACAGCAATAATCGCTTAATCCAACGTCACGACGTTCTGACAAACATGAAGAAACTGAATATATTACATTAGATACCGTTGCTTGTTGATACTTTATTTTTCATAGAATCGTTTAAAAGCAATACAATTATACAGATGATGTCCAAAGTGGTCACGACACCCAGGGTTTGATTGTGATAATATTACAATAACAATTTTGTATTACATTACCATAGATCACTAAAAGATACCTACTGAAATAAAAACATGAAAGTGGTACACAAGATGTAAGACTTTGGGAGTACATACCATAAGGTTTAGACCATTGATCCAGAATAACTTTTGTAATCACAATTAAAACTTCCAGGTACCAATGGAACCGGCGCGACCCGGAAGCCTCTTACAACTACAACGCCAACCTCCTCAAGTCAGGTAAGACTGGTCTCACGCCGCAGCAGGTCAAGAGCCACCTGGCTCGTCTTCAACACCTGCGTGATAAGCAACTAGAGCGGCAGAGAAGAATGAAGGAAAATGGCGACTGGTTGGTCAATGACGAGCCACCTCGTATGGCCAGGACCCATGCAAGGACTTATACCGTCGATAACAACATCAGCGCGCTCCATCCGAAGACTATTGTCGAAGAATTCGATATGCTCCCGCCACCGCCGCCACCTGTCCCCATTGCTAGGCTGACGCGAGGCGCCTTCAGAGGCTACCGACCTTAAGGTTGCTTTTAGAAAGCATACGCTGACCGTCGGCGTTGATAGCCAAAATGTATGCTTACTACTAAAGCCTGGTCCGTGAGCACGTAGAATCCCGTCCAATGACCCCAAGCTACCCATCCCTATCGCTCGCGCGTAATTATGTTGCTGTCGCGCTCGCACACTCACTGCGGGCGCCCGTCGCACAGTCGCGACAGCAACATAATTACGCGCGAGCGATAGGGATGGGTAACTTGGGGTCATTGGACGGGATTCTACGTGCTCACGGACCAGGATTTACTACTATTACTATTACTTGTAAAATTTATGTAAGCGTCACTCAAGAACGTTTACTTTAGGACCATATTGATCTGCCAGCGCCGACGATCAGCGTGAAATCAGCCTATGACTTCCAGACGAGTTGACGACCTCTGCTAACATGTTTGATGCCTCTCATCAACATTCAAGCGGCTTGACTTCATCTGGATCTTTGTCTTCTCTCATTTTGTATTAGGCTCATGATCTTTAAGATTTCGGTTTATGTATCGAGGCAGTATATTTTTAAGAACAGTTAAACCACCGATCAGAATTCGAAAATGTCTCTACTAAATAAAGCATGAGTCTTGATTGATATTTCTGGTCTTTTTCCTTCTTCTGTAGTCCTCTTGGGAATCATTAATTCCCTAGAAGGTACTACGACATGGTCCACACTGAATATAGTCCAACAGATCTGAACTAGGTTGTACTTTCCAGTGTGGATTGCACCCTATCCTATGTTCTTCTTCTCTCTCCTTCTAGAGTAGCCAGAACGTGACGGAATATCGTTTCTATTCGCCCAGTGACTGCCTTAGTTACCAACTATAGATTCCTTCTGTGTGCGTTCAAACTGTTTAGGTTAGTTTTCTTTGTATGTGAGCAAGAATCTTTCAGTATGTTTCTATGTGATGTTTTGTAACTTTAGTGTCAATATCTTCAGATGTTCCATTGTCGTGTTGCGCAGTTGTGTCATTGTGTCAACATTTCGTGATTCTCTTGCGCACACTTGGGTTCAGAGCAGCTCATGAACGCAAGAAATCTGTTACATTTTATGTGTGTCATTTTGTTCGTGCGTATTTATATTCAAATGAGATAATTTATGAAAAGTCGAGATAAAGTAAACATTGATTGTATTTATAAAAACTAGTCAGTAAGTATATTTCTACATAGTATTTTATATGTTAAGAAATAAATACTAATGCAGTCTAAAATGTTTGTAAGATTATTTTTTATTTCAATTAATATAGCGGTAGTATTACACAGTTTACTAAAATTTACTTTTTCTTACCCAAATGTATTTTAGTTATTATTTTATCAAATTATGTGTCGTACATTATGATTGGCATTTGTCGTTCGAATAAGAGTTATGTAAGCCACGTTCCAGTGTGTATGTTAGGTGAATCGTAGATTCTACTAAACTGCCAAGATTTAGTCCTCGCATTTATACGACGAATTCATTTAGGTTAAGCCCTTTCGAGGAATATTCCTTAGGGTGCATTCATACTGGCTATAATATTGTAGTATACCTAATATATTCTGCCACACAAACACAGTGTATCTCAGCCAGTACAACGTTTCAAAAAGTCTCAATCTATGCTTCTAATTATTTACACATTTTAAATTAATATTTGTTCGCCAGTATGATCGTATCCTTAAATAGTGACATTATTTTAATGGCTGTTTTAAAGTCCATGTATGTAAAACAATTATTTTTAATAACATTTACTTATTATATAAGCCGCTTTGTTATCATTTCGTGTTCATTCATCATAATAATTTCAATGTTGTGATTGTGTAAAAATATAAAATAATTATTTGTATGAAAGTTAATTTAAACACTTCAACTGTTAAAATCTTAAAAACTAGTCTACTAGTTACTTGTAGTAGAATAGTATTATTTCATACCTCAATGTAAAATTAATATATTTTTCAAGATTTATAGTGATTTAATCTTTAACCTTTGACAAAATATTAAAATCTTTACTAATATTGTTAACTTGTAAATGCAAAAATTGTAAAGCTGAATTGTAATAATTCATTAATTGGTGTAGAACTAAATAGTCTATGCACTATTTTAAGTAATATTATTCGATTAAATTAAGAACCTGAATAAAGAATCAATTGAGCATTTATCTTTATTATTTTTCACGGACCTTCCTACTCTCTTTCAGAAAATATAGAAATACTTAATGTTCAGGAAAGCTTCAATTGTCATGCAGCTGAGTAGGGAGGAACTCAGTTGAACAATTGAAACAATTTCATAGGTACTCTATGAGAGAAAACATTTTACTATTGTGAGACTAATTTCTTTGCATCAACAAAATTAAGTAAATAACCCTCCTTCTGGCGTAGTCGGGTAATAACTAATAAGGTACCTATTAATCGATAAGTGAAACCTCTAAAACAACTTAAAAAAAAAAAGAATTTCGCAATGTTAAAATTTTTACAAAACCTCTTGAAGTTGAGTGTAGCAGGCAATTGAAGAAAATTATTAAAGAAATCAAAATATATGAATACCTAGATATCAATTTTTAATTTTAAAGTCGTCAAACCACCCCATAGCGCCATCTAGCGGCGAGTAGATAAAACTTCCTACTACACCTATAGCATTCAGCAAAGAACCTGCGAATCCCATCGTAGTGACTACAAAGATACGCCATCTGTGAAAAACTATTTCAGGAATTTACAATGTGCTAATGTGTATATTTTCATGTTGGTAAATAATTTTCATTTTCATTTCATTCATTTCATTCATCATTTCATTTCGATTTTCATTAGGTCTATTTTATTGCCGGACCAACATACGAGTATGAATAAAATTTTACAATGCTTGAGTATGTTTATTTTCAAAAAGGATTCACCATTATTCATTATTTAGTTTAGTATTTATTAAAAATAATCTAAGAAATGTATGACATCAAATTTTAATATCGATAGTTATTTATTTACAATTTAAAAAATAAAGGTGGTGTGACGTAAAAAACGATGGGTCCGTTTGTCCATCGATTAATTAATTACCAATATTAAATTTTTGCATTCCAATATTTTTAAATTATTTTTTCAATCTATTATTAAGCTAGGTAGGATACAAATTACAATTTTCATATCGAGAAAACGCAAGCTATTACAAGGGACACAACACAATATAATGTTTTACGGCAAACACAGGCAGGTGCTCTGTGGAGGTAATATACCTACTACCCACATGTTTTAAAATAATTATCTTTTGAAAGTAAATCTTAACATTAAAATGCAAATACGCCCGTAATCCAAGTCGTAAATTTTCAGGATTAAGTTTAAAAAACAAAGCTACACTATAAATAATAGGATCAACGACCGAGTGACCGAATCGGCGGAATTTCCACGAGATGCGCGATACCGTCGCCATGGCAACCACGCCCAAACAATCGCCTTTCATGATGCCCGCCCGGATTGTGTCTAAACCGCAAACAAATCTAACCACTATTCCCTAGGACATAAAAATGCAATAAAAGGTGGTAAACTAGGTGTCCAGTTGGGAAGGAAAAAATGAACCACGTAAATAGGCACATTGTTAAGATACGCTGATATATCACTTTATCGTCTATTTTATTACCCATAGCAATGGGTAGGTACGTAAATTCTAGACACAGAAATAGGTTTGTTCACCCCATGTTAATTATCTACAATTGACACAGCTTTATTATGATTCATTTCAGAGAAGGAGGAGTTTTTCATTTTCAGTCTCAACAAATTTATTACTGAAAGTGAATAATTACTCCAATTTCCGAAGTGTAACATTCTCGGTCGCAAGTCGTTGCCCTCGTTACACTTCCTTCAGCCAACTCAATGGCCGTTACTAACCTAAATTGTATGAATTATTGAAATATCTACCCCAATAAGGCAATTGGTAGTCAACAATACTTATTTTGTATATTTTCAGGTTGCTTAGCTGCTTTTCTTGTGAAAATACATGATTCAGAGTTTAATAAAGTGTTTTCGAAATTGCTTTGAATTCCCCCAAAAGATATTTTCATTACTGACAGTTTATGTAGTTATGTAATAAGTTACTACCTACCAATACCAATGAAGGGAGAAATCATGACGCTATTACGGCTATAGAAAGGCCTGACGGATGAAACTAAGGTAACATGACCTTAAAACCTTGATTCAAGTTAGAACTACTGCAATCATGGCTAATCGCGGGCAAACACAAACAGCGACTGGTACACATGACCTGAATTACCGTACCTTTACCTACTCCCTTCACTGCTCTCAATCAATGTTAAAAGTCTAAACTTGAACCTGCGAAGAAATAAAGCATTCGAAAAGAAAAGAACATTCTTCATTTCCATGACATCTTCCATTATTCAAGAACTTTCTATAAGCACAAATGCGGTCACTTTCAGGTCAACACGGAACTATACTTTTAGATGTTAAAAGTCGTCATAGAAAATTTGCCTAAAATAATGACCGTCCATGTGTAATTTTATATTCTGATTTTTTTATTTAACAATGAGAAAACGTAATCAAAGGATCTACGATCTACGTAGCCATGCTGAAAAAACATACCTAATGTTTATAAGTTTATAGGATGGTCAGCACATAAGTTGTAAAAGACCGTAATAATGATAGGTAAAGGAAGAAAGAAAGCTTAATTTCAGCAGTGTATGTACACGGAAAAACTAAAAGCTGCTATTCCAAGTTTTGCAAACAAATAAACATTACAGGCTAATGGCAAGAAAATTCTTAAGTTTTGTATTGTTTGTTTCACAAATTCCACGTGCGTGTTGGGCACGCGTTAGTGTGGCTATGATGGATCTTCTCGAACAAAGGTTATAATTTGGAAAACAATAATATTCTGAAGCTTACGGAATACGAACTACTGCGAATAAATCTACGTTGTTTGTTCAGTGCTTTCGGTATTTTATTGTTGTTTTTTTAGGTAGTCTTTGTGATTGTCAGTTTTTGTTTGTCGTCGTAAGCTGCCTGGTAGACGATTTCACAATATGATTTAGTTTTAATAAATACGTATGAATACTTAGTTTACTCTCAAATTAATACTTATGCCAAGCACATATGTAGGGATGTTGGGTCGTTAATAAGGCTACTCTAACTTAAAAGCAAATCAATCACCTATCAAAGCATAACTAGATTATTAGTAATTTGTATAAATATGAGGGGTTAACGGGATTTTTAGTATTAATTGGTAATATTCCTTAAAAAAAAGTCCAGCAAGCTAGTAACAAAAGCTCCATGACTCGTTAGAACTTCTGAGAAGTATTAGCGAACATTGCACCATTACATGTAAGCAGGCAAATCGCTTTAAAGCGTTTTGTGACGTTTCAAGCCTGATAGCGATCTCGCGTGGCTAGAAATATAGTATAAAGCGCTATGAAACATCGATCATTTGAATACTTAGTCATCGGAAATATAAACTATAAAGAGAGTAAGTACGTATTAAAAAAGAAATCTAAATGTGTGGTTTTTAAATAACGCGTTAATTTCAAAGAAATACTTATTATAATATTCAGATAAAAGTTTGTTGCGATGAAATTAATCTTACTAATTTCTGAAATAATCTGTATACTTAATCAGTTTTATGCTTATTTGAAAACCTAAGCCATTATTTATCATAAATAACAATCTCACGGGGCGCTGAGCTGGACATAGGTTAACTTGCTACTAACGTTAGTTCATTGGCATTTCTCGTTTCACGCAACCACCGCGAACGGGCCGATTAAATATGCATAAAGGATTTTCTTGCTTATCGCCAGCTTGTAGGGGCTGTAGGCCTATCGCCTAAGTAGGTTCCCCAGGTGATAAATCTTGTCCAGACATTCCAGGATCATAAGGTGAGAAACAATGTTCTAATCGTCTACGAAAATCTTGTCCGTACTACGAGACACGTAACAGCGCTACGGTGTTACGACACTGCTACGATTACTACTACGGTAAGAGCTACAATTTTATTACTATAGTAGGTACCTACTTATTTTATCTTTTTACTTTTTTTATTTTATATTTTTAATGGTATTTGTTGTGCAAACAAGCAAGTGTTCGAAAAAAGGGAGTAAAACTAGTCTTATTGTAGATCTCATACTGAAAGACAGTGTAAAGAACTGATGGCCACCCTAAGGCCAAGACGTCTGAAATTTATTCCACTCAAGTCGTTTACCCGTGCGGTAATGAACTTAGGAAATTGAAGGTTTCTGAACTTGGATTTATCGCGGCGCGCGTACGTCATTGCCGGGCGACTTCTACACTTTTACTTTTCGTGAGAATTATTAAGTTTTGTCCAGCTGGAAAGTTCTTTTGTTTCCCTTTTTTAACTAACAAGCTAATTATTTAACGCCTGGAAATCAACTGAAGAAAAAACTGAAAATGAAAGCTGCCTCTGCCAATAATGTCCTGCAATTTATATCAAAGTTTAACGTTATCTAAATCGTACTTAAAGTATCATAAAGTATACCTACTCAATTCGCACCAAACTCCATATAAAATAATGAAAGACACATCTACCTTGTTAAAATGTAAATGCAATTATGTATATTTTTAATTAAAACTACTACACACCACTACTACTAAATTGTAATTTGGAGTCTAGCCAAAACTGCTCCATTAGATAGCTGTTTAAGTTCGCAATTGCCTTCCCCTCAGCATTCAAAGGGGGAATAGTCTAACAGACTTAAGTACATAAGTGTACACGTATGCAGGTAATTGGTTCAAAAACAAAGTTAATCTTGATCGATTAAGGTCAAGGCGCCTCTGGAATGATTGCGAGTGCAAGTGCGCCGTGACGTCACCGCACTATAATCAATCAATGGCATTATGACGTGTCCCCGAGGCCGTAATAAAGGGATAAGTAGTAGGAACCTGCAATTCACCCTCCCCCTTAAATCTATGACCATAAGGGCGAAAACTCGGCAGTCTGAGAGTCATCGCGCATTGTGGCAGCGACGTAACCTCGACAGGCGGAAGCGGCCAAGAATAGAATAATTTCAAATCGCATGGAAATCAAATTTTCTACAACATAATACTATTTTCATACGTTGTTTACTTATAATATTATTCCACGAAATGTATTACATTTACAGTGACATAATGTAATAGGTAACCTACATACGATTGTAATCTATTCCGGTTATTATAGTTAGGCTGGGTTGCACCATCTTACTTTAACTTTGACAAACGTCAAAAATCTGTCAAACTCCATACAAAAATCGCCGGTTATCGTTATAGTTACGGTCAAAGTTAGGTGGTGCAACTCAGCCTTAGTAGTCAGCTGATGGCTTATGATCAATATAAGTTATTAAATGTCGAATTTATGAATTTCTGATGCAGTACTAAATGTAAATTATGGGTAAGTACATTAGGCCTTTCTGAAAAATCTATGTTTTAAATAAAATCACACCAAATCACGTTATTTACGGCTGTGCTTTTGAAAAATTCATGTTTTTTTACCAAAATGTGTTTTATTACAATAAATTATAATATGTACGAGTACCTATACAAAAAGATAAACCATTCACTCACATCGTAGCAATGATTTCCTATCTTTCATTACGCTATCGGTTTACGAAATTAGTTCTATCGAATAGTAGCGGTCACTCTCATAGCTATAGTTACCTCTTACTACAACAATAACATTCAACAAGGAATTAAAACTTATGGAATTTCTAATATTTCACAACAAAAGTAAAATGTACAGACAATATTTCACTTACCAGACCAGCTGGTTGAGACATTCCTCGTACTTATTTCTCTCTTCTCGATTATATCTTTTCTTACCAACATTGCACTACACACATTTCACACACAAATATCACAATTAAGCCACAAAGCACCATTAATTGTTATCGTTCTACAAGCTTAAAATGGACAAAACCGTAACACACAACATATCGACATATTTCTAGAGCATTTCTATCAATACTGACGGTTGTGTCAAGGAAACTTTCCTTTATTTTCTTAACTACCTTCTTTTATCCTCGTGATTTGACTGGCAACATAAATCAATTGACAGCTGAAAATAAGAATATACGATTCTAAATTCAAATTTTGTTTTCTAAGAGAAAAACCTGACGTTACGTCAGTTTTTTTTATATTTAAAATTGGCACACTAACACAATGGACGAACTTATGCGCGAATTTTCCTTACAAAATGAAATGGGTCCCGTTTCATAAATGGTTCTCGACATAATATAAGTTATGAATATTGGTAAGTATTTTTACTGGCAAGACCATTTTTCTTTTCCAGCGGTATAATTTCGTGGTAAACAAACGGCGGTGGCGAGGGTGGCACGTGTTGGTCAGTCGTCGTCCCGCGGCCGGCCGCCCCACGCGAGCGATGCCCGTCCGTTAGCCACTCGCCGCCGCCATGACCGATGACATACCAGGTGACAAGCGACCACCATTATTTTATAATCTGTTTAAAAAAAATGTGATAGAACACTGGCCAGTTTCAAAAACATACGCATTATAATGGATTTTTATTTTTAAATTATAGTGAAAGATTAACATATCATAATCGTGATAGTTGGGTAAATGCCGCCACCAAAAGTGTTCTGTCAGAATGTAGAGTTTGAGAAAAAAGACTCATTTTGTTTTAATCTTAAGAATTGTGTCCATTCGCTGTTTGTAATGCCCTAGTTTACGGTGGTCATTAAGGTTATGCGAAATTCTATAAAGTACGCCCGAACCATTTACAATGTCGTTCTAGTGAATGTCTTGCATGCTAAATACGTAGTTTATTTGTAAACGCGAATTGAAACGTGGTGCAAAGTATGTGTTTGCAGGGTGTTAGCATATTTTCATCTAGTGCTTTTGTTGTACAGATTGACGTTTTACTTTACTTTTTTTTACAGTGTTATTTCATCTTTTTTATTCTTCTATCATTAGTAGTAGTATTATCATTGATTACTGTCATAAAAAATACATTTCAAATGGATGTTTTATCGCACCACAATGTAACATTCTGAATCAACTTAGAAATTTAATTTAATCAGCTGAACGAAAGTCCGACGAAGGAAATAACACTGCTGGTGAGTAAGAGCAACATTTTGACACTAATTTATAACTATTTTTTACAACTACCCCAACTTTTTTATTCTTTGAACTGCATCTTTTGTACAGTGCGTACAATTTATTTCATGCAACTACTTACTGTATTTCAGAAATATTTATGAAACATGTTCACACAACCTTGCCTTAATTTACAATTGCCTTAATAAATGGAACGGACATGTTTATTTTAAATAGCATTGTCAATTTAGATCCATTTCAAAAATAAACTTACGTACAAAAATAAGACTCAGATGCCGTCACCTGAACACGCTTTGCTTATCGATTCCTAACGACTTTGGGTCAGAAATTGAGGTCGAGTTTTATAGTATAATCAAGATTAGCCCTTTATTTTCATGGAGCCCATGAAAATTCGTATTTTATCACGCTCATATAATAGGATATCATTACCTTTATTGTGCCTAATAAAATTACGGAGAGTACAAATAGTTTTTAATTATTGATTAAATTTTATTTTCGAAATATCACTTGCATTTAGTTACTAGTGAAAACTACTTCGGTACTGACTTGTAGTGATATGGCTGATATACAGCTTACTGAAGTACAATCTGTGCAATGGTGCTGCTGAGCCAAACGCCCTGTATATTATGCTGCACTTTTTCCGAACACGGTGCAATTAGCATATAATAATAAAATCCCCGTATCACGCTAGCACCACCCTCGCATGCCAACCCGCGACCGGCATAATCAACTGCCCTGTACTCTGGCGATACAGAAATATGTACTTAGTAAAAATATTAGAGCCGTTAGGTATGGAAATATAAGTCAAACGACTTTTGCTAACTTCTGTCGAAAAAATTGGTCAAAAACCCTAAAAACCATATATTTCTTCGGGAAAAAAACCATTATAATAAAATTATATACTACTGCTCTAAAGTCATCAATTTCCAATAGGAATTTACACCAAGGATTTTCGTCAATTATTAAAGAAAACAAAAAGAAAAATCTTTATCCATTTTTTGATTTTGAAAAAACTAAGAAAATAATTAAAGAGATATTATTTTATGTATATCTTATCTTATGTTATGTTTATGTTACCGTATTCTATATTAACACTCTTCAAGTTGTTATTTCTTCATGTTATTTCTATAAGATTAATGGGAACCTAAATCAGTTTCATTGAATTACCGACTCTACCAAACATTGTGTATCTTGTGCTAACAAGATCATGATTTATGTCAGCGTTTGAACATAAGCTGCTATTACGACTTCTTAGTCCATTTGTAATGGAATTAGGGACAGGACTAATATTACTTGAGTAGTCATTAGTCGCCTGATTACCCACTCGTAAGCGCTCTAGTAGAAAATCCGTAGTGTAAACGTAGTGTATGTTGCCAATCTATGTACGAATACTTGCATTAGACTTTTGTTACGCAACTTAAAAAGGGTTTAATTTCTAAAAGTTGTCATATTTAATGCTAAGATAAAACGTGAATGTCGAAAACCTCATTTATTCATCATTATTTTTAGCCATAGGACGTCCACTGCTGAACATAGGCCTCCTCCAATGAAATCATAATGACTATTATGATTATTCAATCAAGTATAAAACCAAATTCCTTTCATAGACAAAGGTAATGCTTATCATGGTTGTGTAGAGCACTTAAAATTATTAGTTATATAGGTATGTAAGACTGACCTTAACATCTGAAATGCTATTTCAGTACGTGACGGACAACCCTTTATACCATACCAGCGACATTTAAAAATAGCCCGAACTTTGGTTAAATTCCATCCATCACGTTAATCTAAATTGCTAAATACTAACTCGACAAATCTCACAGTCCATCAACTTAAACAGAACGAACTATTACCACGAATACCACATTAATATTATAGGTATTTGCTAGAATGATGTAATACCACTTTAGTGCTATTATATTCTTTAGCCAGAATTCCAAGTATTTCTATACACAATTACTGGCTACAAGTGTTATTCGTGAAAAAGGTGCTATTAATTTCGGACATGATACCGATCTCCGACAGCTTGAGGTAGCCGAAACAGCCTTCGGACAAGGTCACCGGAAGTCACGTGACCTAAGGGCTGCTTTACATTTTCCTGCACCTTTAGTTCAGCTACGCGTCGGTGTAATTTAGTCATCTCAAGTGACGTCAGATGGAAATTTTCACCACCACTAATGGAGCGTAATAAAAGTTGGGGTAGAGAATGACGCATGGCATTTACATTTCTATGAAATGGCCTGTCAGATAAGTACTTATTGCCTACTTATTAATTTACGACACAGTTTGTCCTTACATGACATGATAACATCTAAATGAATGCTATAAAATAGTACAGTGCAAAAAATGGTCTATTCCACTTTGATCACCTGACTTTAATGACCCAGGTGATCAAAGTCCACTTCCAGCGACAATTTAGTGTCCATTGATCACCCACGGATATGGTGCTCTGGGTGATCAAAGTGGACTCCAGTTAAATTATTATTTTACTGTCCTTTGATCACCTACATACAAATCACACCTCCTCTTAAACTTAATGTACGGACAAACATTAACGCTTTAAAATATTTCATGCTGTAAAAAAATTGTCTATATAAGAAAGTCATCAAAGCCAGGTGATCAAAGTGGAATAGACCCAAAAAATACGCAAATGTTAGATAGCAAAAATAGAAAAATTAACTTACCAAGATTGTTGTGAATATCAGTAGCAGCGTGATTATTTTCAAATCAATATATTGCTAAAGTATCAAGCATTGAATGTAAAAATCATGAAATGTAATGAAAATTATTAATTAATTAGCCAAAAACGTCAGATAGCCGCCTTTGATTCTAGAGGACTCAGTTACAACAGTACTACCTAATCCTGAAAAAAGAAAACGTTAGGCATCTTTTTTACGTTTTGTGTAAATAAAAATATGTGTGTTTTATTACAGTTATAAAAACTGTAGTGCGGACAAAAATTGGTTTCATTTTCGGCCCATAAAGAGTGTGGCCAATTTTCTGGTTTCGATTTAAATTGTGAATGAGCTGAAAATTATTCAACTGAAATAACTTTTCCAATCAAAATAACATAAAAACAAGTTTTCATATAAATTGAAAACAGTTGGTTTTTAATCGCGAGGCTTACAGCTTAAAGTTTCACCTGTATTTCTACAGTGCAGCGTGGTTAGAGTTTATAGTACCCAGTAACCTTACTTATCATATTTAAAAAAAAAATTACGTTCAACGAACGAACGATCCATCCTCAATGTTTGAATATTCAAGTTGGTGAAATGCTCGTTCATAATCTAACTAAAAGGAAATGGAAACCGATACCATAAAGGGTATCGGTCATAAAAATAAGTATGAGCCCCACACTGTATACAAATGTGAAGTGCCTACAAAATTTTAACGAGCCCTAAATTCGAAGTTCAAGGTAAAAAGTCTTTTAAAGATATTTTTACTTAATTAAAGCAGACTTTTACCTGCTTCTTTCGTGTATTTACAATTACCTAATGTGAAAACTTAAAAAAACATCATTGCACTGATACTGAATTTTTTAATAACGTTAACAACTCAAGGTAAGCTTATACATATACTCGTTACGAGTGGGTTCACCACAATAGTCCAGTGACGACGAGATTCGGAATCCACGTTTCTCGGATCTTGATTCGGCCGGACTGAAACCGACACCATAGGGCTACCGTCACTTCTTTTTTAACGTTTTTCTATCTTTCTAACTGCTGTTACGAACTTCGCAGAAACGGGTGCGGTGTTCACATTCGGCAAGTCGCACTTCGCCGACAACGAGCCGAGCCACTTCTTCATCAAGAACGATCCTATCGTCGCCATCTCCTGCGGCGATGAGCACAGTGCAGTTATTTGTCGTAAGTATTCATAGTGCTGTCATTCATAATCATAATAATCATTGTTGGATTTCGTATTTTTGCGGTTTGTAAAAATAAAATTATTGTAGGGTAAGCTTGCAAATATTTTAAATCCCATCATCTCCCATCCCTTTCCAACATGTGCACTTTGCTGTTGCCGTCTTCGTCTGTCACCGCGATCTACGAATGTGCAACGCATACGGTGGACATCGCCCCTTCCTAATTTGCGCCTACGCTGAGACAGACGTGTCTTTATTAATTTGTGCGTGACCTATATTTTATATCGATTTTGTGCAAGACAGCTCTAAAGAACAATAATTGCCAAGTGTTCGGCTCGGAACCATCGTGTGTGGCTTGTGAAACCTGAAGAGTGCCCGACGGAGATATTATTGGTAAGTGCGCATGTTTCCTTTCCAAATTTCCTGTCGCCATTTTTCTTCAGTCTCTTCGTCCCAGTTATTATTTGCAAGCTTACAACTGCGTTCTTTAGGCATCTGTTTAAGCATCCGCAGAAATACAGTCCACTAATATATCGAAAACCTAGCCTAATAGGTCATGAACCAAAATTTATAAATTTAACCGCCATCTTTTTTCAAACCAAAAGAGATGTAGGATTTAGGCTACTACAATCATAATCATAATATCTTTATTGCTTCATGTGGTACATTTTTTGTAAGTAATATAACTAATTGTCGTAAGTAGGTACCTAAGTAATCGTAGTAACCACTTCTTCATGAGTAGTCACTTCGTCTTCTTCCAAACAAAAAAAATAAAGCACGGTTAGGATGCTGTGAGCTTACATATTAACTTTCCATTAAACAAGACGAGTCAGTTCTAACTAATCTGCCGTAAATGAAGTGCTCGCTACAAATAACAGGTGTGCATTAATTACAGAGTATTTTTCTTATCCATTCCAAGTTATAAGAAATTCCAAATCAAAAACAATCAAATTAAGTATTGCTCTTTCCTCTGATCATCTATGAGAGAAATAACAAGAACAACAATTTCTAGATTTGGCCAAAAGCCAGAGATCCCATGAACCCGGAAAAGTTAATTAATCACCGGCGTCGGTGAGTACTTCACAAGTGGAATTCATTTACTGTAATTTTCCGAGTTTCCCGACCAGTTTTATGCTCTGAATTCAGCATAGTCCATTAAAACCACCAGCCTAGACTTCAGTTAAAACCTTGGCACCTATGATTGCCGCAAAATGGTCATAAACATGTACAATTATACCGCTAGCACTACAATTCTGTGAATATAAAAATCGACCTTCGGTAACATACCTACCCACATAAATTATTTCTTTGGGTTATTTATTGGCAGAAGATTATGAAAAAATCTGCAATAAAAAATGGGTGCCCTCTCAGACGCATAACATTTTTCATCATAATTTAGTTTGGTATAACAGTATTTGCATAAAGTTTTTTCGAATAAACTTTGATATGCATAGTTTTCTAAATGCATAATGGTTTCATAGGCATAATAATAACTTTCTCTAATTTTCAATACCATAATTTAAATAATCATAAATGTAAAAAACATAATTTTTATATTCCTAAAGATTGTTTTTAATAAAATACGATAAACATAATGTAATTATTTATAACATTTAAAGTCATAAATATTGTCTATAAGAGCAACCAACATTGAACATTATCTGTTATGTTGGTGAGAAATAAACATTACTTTACTTTATTTTAAACTTCCAGACATCCAAACTTTCGCATTTATAATATTAGTAGGATACAATTATGTAATGTAGAAACAAACAAGACAAAAAAATGTATACTTCAGCAACGCGAATTTTTTTATACTTCAGCATATTTAGGACACCCGGCAGCGTGTCCTGCCATGATCAAAGAAAAAAGAACTCGCAATTTAGCAGCTACATTAATTTGACTGTTTCACAACTCTAAATCTATTTAACTTACATTACATGAAATTTATCACATTTATCAAAGCTTCTTAGCTTGTCTATGTCCCAAAAATTATAAAATGAAAAAAGTAGTTGTCTATAAACGAGGTCACAAAATTCGGAAAAAACATAGCGAAATCTATTTATTTACCAAATTTCAAAAATTCCGCCTAGCTTTAGCGCCTAGTTTGAAATGTGATTGAACGATGACAACTAACAACAGTTGTCAGTTAGGTAAAATTTTATTTTAGTTGGAAAAAGACAAAAAGTGGTAAATGGGTTAACGTGCGGGGGCTGCAAAATCATGTTGTGACGTCACGCGCGAATATTGGAAATTTTTGAAAATTTTAAAATGTCCGTAAACTTCTCGAGGCTCTATCTTCGGTAATACTGGATGGATTGAGGTGAAATAAAAACTAGTGTAATGTGTGTGATCTAAACTTTAATTTAAGTCATAATTTAACTTAATATTACAACTTATGCGTGTTGTCCATTATGTATTTGTGATGTTGCGAACAATCCTCCTTCCACCTTTATACTCTTTCGGCCTATAGATTTGTAAAAACTAAATTCTCTGTGTCATTGTCATTTATTTTGTTCTTAATTTTTGACCTGTCTCTTAGAAAACTTACGGCCGAATACTGAAACGCCATTTAAATATTTGACGGCTTCTCAAATAGTTAAGCAGCTCCTAAACTTACATTTCGCATACTCAAAACAATATCTGAGCAGTTCTCAATTTTTAAGCACCTCTCAAATTAAGTTGCACTCAAACGCCACTTAAATGAATTTTCGCATACTGAAACGCCATTCAACGCTAAGCATTACTCAAACAACTGTCAAATCGTCTTAAGCAGCTGTTAAATTTGAGAGTGCTTGCGCGGTATCTTAAATCCTATTGTTATACCTAAAACGACCTAAATAGTGGTAAATAATGTGTGTCATCGTTATCATTTCTTTCGAGCCTCGAGGAAATACCTAGATCTAATCGCAGGAACGCAATAAGGCTGAACGCTATTGAAAAATATTATTATAATGACATGCAATTCCGAGCGAGGTTCCGCGTCTCTAAAGAAACGGTGTTGTTTCTGGATTCATAATTTGGAAGCTCTTTGAAACCCCTCACCAAATGCCATACAACCAGTGGACCAAATACTTATTATAACCCTACTGTTCTACGCAACGGGAAGTTATGAACGTGTACTAGGTGATATCTTCCACATCTAACAGCCAACTGTGCATCGTATAGTGCACGAAGTAACAACCAAAATAGCTGCTATGAAATCGCTTTACATAAACATGCCTATTTCTGAGGATTAAGGGGACATCGCATAGCAGCATTTCCAAGAGTTGTTGATTTGTCAATTTGATGCTCTGTCAGTCAACAATGATAAATGTCAATTGTGGTTACGTTTCGGTCCACGATCGCCACTTAATAGATTTCAACAATAAAAAGTATCATATTTAAAATTATTTTTTTAATTAAATAAAAATGCAAGCATTATTATTTTTATATGATAAAACGAGATTTATATATAATAGAAACTAAAAATAAACTGTTCTATGTTAAGTTGATTGATTATATTTCCATAAAAGACAATACATAACCAAACGATGCTGCGTGTAATGGATAAAAGACGTAAAGTTATCATTTGTGTAAATGAAAACATACTTTTTTTGGTAAATGTTGCCATTATGTAAACATTGAGAGCTGCTTAGCTGATCACGGCTTCAAATCCGTTGAGTAGCGTTTGAGAATACCATTTAAAATTGAAGGATACTTAAATTTAGGAGCCCGTCAGCTGAGTGACAGATTTGAGTAGTGTTTCAGTATTCGGCCGTTAAGCTCGTGAAAATACATTCTGATTGATCTCGAATCCCTCTTATCTTTTATAACGCACATATTATACAGTCCACATTTCTTTTACAACATTAAGCTTGCCTGGTCTAGAATTATGTAGATCCCGACTGGCCGTGGTCTCTTCCACGTGGTACTAGTCTGCCCTATACTAGAGTGTAATTTAAAAGCCGGAGGCGCGGAGGGAGTGCGGTCCTCGCTCGCTGTAACATATATGTATCCGGCAGCCGTGCGAGCTGGAGCGGCTGAGGCTGGTCGCCGAAGGCGACCAGCAAGCCGAAGCTGCGGAAGCGAGCATGGCATGCCGGGTATATGTTACGCCAGAGCGGAAGGACCGCACTTCCCGCAGCGCCGGAGATAAGGCAATCCTAATGCTTGCTTGCATGCTTGCTTGCTTGCTTGCATGCTTGCTTGCTGCTTGCTTGCTGCTTGCTTGCTGCTTGCTTGCATGCTTGCGTGCTTGCTGCTTGATTGCATGCTTGCTGCTTGCTTGCATGCTTGCTTGCTGCTTGCTTGCAGGCTTGCTTGTTTGCATCCTTGCTTGCATGCATGCTTACATGCTTCCTTGCAGCTTGCTTGCATGCTTGCTGTTTGATTGCATGCTTGCTTGTCTATTTATATTTGTTACTTATATTTTATATGTATAACATTTTTATATTTCATATTTGTTGAAATTATGGTATTTTGTATATTATGAAAGGTAATATTTATGGTTATTAAAAAACAAGAATACAAAAAAAAAATATACTAAAATATTATTATAATAAAAGTGGTTATGGCAAAAAAAATATGCCTTATGATTTAATCTGTATGAACGTTATGCGAAATGATGAGTATGCCAAAAAACTTTATGCACTCTTAAATTATGACAATATTTTTTATGCAACCAAATATGGACCCATAAAAAATATCGTCTCAGTCTCGTGCAGTATCTCTCAAAATCACTTTTTTTCATGTTTGATTGAAATTGTATTCTTTCTGAGAAAAGTGTCCTTCGAAATGATAACCGAAGCAGAAACTAGTCATGAAACAATCATCGGCAATTTACTTCCTCATTAGCAGAAAAGTTCTTTCTACAGTCTGAGAACCTGTAAAACCTGTTCGTTGTTGCAGAGAATGGGAGGGTGTTCGTATTCGGCGGGAACGCGTGGGGGCAGCTGGGGCTCGGCCACAAGGACGAGGTGACGCGGCCCAGCTGCGTCAAGTGGCTCAAGCCGCACCGCGTCATGTTCGTGGCCTGTGGCCGCGCGCACACGGTCTTCGTCACAGGTTTGACAGTTATTTGATGGCTCTATGATCTGAAGGTTGCATTTTCTCGATACGCGTGGGGGCAGCTAGGGCTCGGCCACAAGGACGAGGTGACGCGGCCCAGCTGCGTCAAGTGGCTCAAGCCGCACCGCGTCATGTTCGTGGCCTGTGGCCGCGCGCACACCGTGTTCGTCACAGGTTTGATGAGACTGTCTCCATTCAGAGGTTCTGGATTGAATTCCCAGATTGAACACACTCCATTCAAAAGTAGTATGATTCGTAATTCAGAGCTGTCGGTCTCATAGAGCCATGTCAAAGACTATAAGAGTTCATAAAGTCTGATATCAAAGCTCCAATCTCAGTTCTGACAACCCACCCGATGAAAGATATTTTTCATCAGCATGACCTCATGTGGATTAGCTGCTATCTCTTGAGATAAACGTCGCAAAAACCAACAGCTTACACTCTTGCCTTCGATTTGATTTGGTTCCACTTCTTCTGTTTTAGACAACAGTGCAGTGTACTCCGTGGGCTGCAACGACGAGGGCCAGCTGGGCACCGGCGACATGGAGCACCACTCCGTGCCTCAGTGCGTGGAGCTGGACGCCGAATCTGCCCGCGTGCGCCAGGTTTCTGCCGGCAGCAACCACTCTGCTATCCTCACGGGTCAGTGCCAATGGACAACACGCATAAGTTGTAATATTAAGTTAAATTATGACTTAATTTAAAGTTTAGATCACACACATTACACTAGTTTTTATTTCACCTCAATCCATCCAGTATTACCGAAGATAGAGCCTCGAGAAGTTTACGGACTTTTTAAAATTTTCAAAAATTTCCAATATTCGCGCGTGACGTCACAACATGATTTTGCAGCCCCCGCACGTTAACCCATTTACCACTTTTTGTCTTTTTCCAACTAAAATGAAATTTTACCTAACTGACAACTGTTGTTAGTTGTCATCGTTCAATCACATTTCAAACTAGGCGCTATAAAAGTAACCATTATTATGCCACCTATTGCCAATTTTGTGCACTATGAAGCCATTTTTACATTTATGCACTTAAATATAAATTTTCTGGAAAAATAACCAAGTTTGTGTCTCTGTGCTCAATAACGAGTAAATAGTCCAGTTATTTGTTAATTTTACTTGGAAAGTTTTCCGGAATTTTTGAAAATTGGTGAAAAAATAAATTTCGCTATGTTCTTTCCGAATTTTGTGACCTCGTTTACAGCCGCGCGCGCGCCCGCCTTATTGAAAAAAATCCGCCTTAAAAAAGGTTTTTGACAACTACTTTTTTCATTTTATAATTTTTGGGACATAGACAAGCTAAGAACCTTTGATAAATGTGATAAATTTCATGTAATGTAAGTTAAATAGATTTAGAGTTGTGAAACAGTCAAATTAATGTACCTGCTAAATTGCGAGTTCTTTTTTCTTTGATCATGGCAGGACACGCTGCCGGGTGTCCTAAATATGCTGAAGTATAAAAAAAATTGCGTTGCTGAAGTATACATTTTTTTTTGCCTTGTTTGTTTCTACATTACATAATTGTATCCTACTATTATTATAAATGCGAAAGTTTGGATGTCTAGAAGTTTAAAATAAAGTAAAGTAATGTTTATTTCTCACCAACATAACAGATAATATTATGATAACAAACAATCAGGAAAAACAAAAAGTAAGAATGTTGGTGGGTTGATACCTGAACTAGGAAGATTCCTGTGTCTCAGGTTTGTTACTCTTTCACGCAAAAAGTACTCAACGGATTTTGTTGAAACTGTACAATATTATTGTTTGTAACCCAGATTAACATATAGGCTATAATTTATGCCGATCTGTGACACTAAATTTCACGCGGGTGAAGCCGCAGGCAAAAGCTAGTCGTGAAATAAATAGGAAAGTTTAAGGTTCTGAAACGTGGTCGCTTACTATGGGCCTCATAAGAAGGCTCAAGGTCACCCACACCCAAAGGGTAATGGAGCGGGCTATGCTCGGGGTTTCCCTGCGTGATCGAATCAGAAATGAGGAGATCCGCAGGAGAACCAAAGTGACCGACATAGCACGTAGAATTGCTAAAATCAAATGGCAGTGGGCGGGGGGACACATAGCTCGTAGAGACGATGGCCATTGGGACAGAAAATTTCTTGAGTGGCGACCACGGGCTGGAAGACGTAGCGTGGGCAGGCCTCCTACTAGGTGGACCGACGATCTGGTAAAGGTCGCGGGAAGAACCTGAATGCGGGCAGCGCAGGACTGTTCATTATGAAAAACCTATGGAAAACCCAAAGGCCTCTCGCCTTTGTCCAGCAGTGAACGTCATTTGGAACGACGAAATAGGCAAGAATGTAACTATCAAAAATCTTCTCTAAGGCAACATTTTTCCAATTTCGCAACGAGCGCGGCAATCACACTTAACTAACAGACTAACAGAGAGCATAGCGAAATCTATTTTAATCACCAATTTTCAAAACTCACGGAACACTTTCCAGGTAACCACGTTAATTTGTACCAAACGACTGGACTATAATTAAATTGATATAAAAATTTGGGTACATCTTCTCAAAAACAAAAGAACTGGTGCTAAAAGGGTTAAGTGACGTTTTGACATTTGTAGAGGGCCTTGTAGAAGGGGAGGCTATGGTGCTGAATGTGGATTAACTCGAGTGTCATAGTAACTTATTAGACTGCTAAGCTTGATGATAAAAATAAAAATATTTTATTCAATGTACATAGTCTGGTCATAAGTTCTGTCATATGATAATAACTTTTGAATTTTAAATGATGGTTTCAAAAACATTTTTTACTGAATAAGAATTAAAAAGAAAAAAATGTGCGACAGTTCGAATTTTATTTTATGTGTAGTGGACGCATAAAGAAGTCCGAACTGTAGATGTCACGTTGCATTGCTACGCGCCAAAGCAGATTTTCGTTGTGCTGAAAAAAAAATAGTTTATCTTTTCATTAAATGATAGGTATAGGTGTACCAGAATCTCATGGCAAACAAAAATATTGGAAAAGTGTGTCTTTCATATGGCAAATGTCTATGGCTTTATTATCACCTGTCAACGTAAATCAAGTGAACTGTCAGTCGCTGCAGAAATTTTGTAATCTCTTCATGCCTATTTGTTATTTTTGTGAAAAAGTCGAAAAAGCTCAAGGAAGTCATATTGTTTTCAATGTGTATTGTAAAATAAGGCATAATTCAAAGTCAATCTTTGATTTTAAAGCGCGTCGTTGAGTTGACAGTAAGTTGGAGTGAAATTGGATACATTTAGTTTATTACCTAACTGCGTTAGAAAGAGGGTTTTTTTAAATATTATTCTTACAATAGCTGCTTTATCGGGGGTTTCAGGTGTACCTCACAAATTGGTGCAGAGGAATGGTGAAAATGTTAGGACCATGTAAATAAAATTGAAAAAGATTTCATCAAGTAAGATGTAAAATAGAATAATTGAAATGGTGGAAGAGCAATTTATAATAAATAACTCTTTATCTTGATCATCTATGAATAGAAAAGTGGAATCCTTGGAATCGTTTTCTAGAACTAGAAAATACTTATAAGTATGATACATAATAAAATTAGTTACATAAAGTAATATACGATTTACTTATTTTTCAAGACATTTTCCTATTATATTACTGACGGGATTGCTACCATGTACCTTAGTTTTGAGTTTCCAATATTTCGGCACTGTTGCAAGCGCCATGGTCACGGAGTAACTGAAGAAATTAAAACCAGACATCGTTCAGATGTGCGTTCAAATGACCTGAGATTTAAAAAATCCCACGTTTTGTTTAAACAGTAAGCGAAAAAAAAGTGACTTGAAAATGGAATACAAAATGATAAGGTAGTAGATAAGTAAATGATAAGTCTTTATCAATGAAGAATCAGAAGTTCAATTTCATGTGACCTCCATCTAGGCTAGTTTCCATCGTCACTCAAAATTCATACTTAGAGGTAATCAACCAGGTACAAAGTATTTCCTTGTATGTTAGTCTGCCACTCTTTAGTAAGTCCCGAAATCCCCGCTTCGGCTCTCCTACTAACCATTCTAACCATTGTACACAGATAATATCTTACATGCAGCTTTTCATGTTACTACGTCACATTTTCTAAATCCGCGCGGAAAATCGCTCCTAGCGGAAGAGCGCACTTTGAGCTTGAATATTTCAGTCATTTTTAAAGATATCAAAAAAGTAAAAATACAGTATTCATTCTAATTTTTTGTAGTTTTTTTTGGCATCTTCAACAAAAATTGTGCGCCATGTCCATTGTTGCTTTTGTGGCTGGGCAATGGGCCCTCTGAATTCGAGATCTTGCGTGGAATGTGTAATCATTTCCAGTTTTAAACTCCCAGTCCGATTAAGCCATGTCAAACGTCTATCTATCGCGCGACTCATCACTGACACCGGGGAAGTTGGAGAATTCCGCTGTGTGCGGCAACTATGAAGGACATCTGAGTATTAGCAACTTGAAATGTGTTATTTACGAGAATGTTTATGGAAAGTCTTTCTCTCACTTGCAGAATGTCAAGTAGAGTCATCACAACAGCATCCCTCACAGATGTAATTTATTGTACAGATTCGGGTCGCGTATTCGTATGCGGCTCTAACACGGAGGGGCAGCTGGGGCTGGGCGAGGACACGCGCTCGTGCGTGCGCTTCACCGAGCTCAACTTCGTCGAGAAGATCGCCTTCGTCGAGTGCGGCTACTACCACACCGTCTTTATTACCAGTGCGTAATGCATACATTTGGCTTAAAAATTATATTAGAATTCTTTGGAAGCTTAAGAATGGGTGATTGTATCTAGCAAGTGCATGTAAGCACAATATACAGACCTATGCCTTAATAGCCTTTCATACATAATAACGCACTAATCGATCTCTACTAGCTAAGGTAAGTAGGTAACTATTACTGATGAAGCATGATTTTTTAACTTCAATGTTAGTCCCGGAACAAAGGGCATAATATCATCCGACTAGCGCCTAATGCCTACATTTATAGATTAGTACTTTTAAAGAAATTGCAGTTTATTCTCAAACCTACTTGTGAGATTGGCCAACATAAAGTCTAGGCACCCTACGGTGGACGTGACGTGAGATTCGGATATAAAAACGCCTTTATCTGAACTCTAGTCCTAAATAATTTATTTCAGTACCTAACTTTACCTGTTTAGCAAAAAGTATAGTGCTATAGATAAAGACACATTTTTTACGATGCTAGTTACAAATCACCCGTCTGAAAATCTTACCAAAAAGTCTAAAGTTCAAACAATGTACATTTATCACGACATCGAAACTTGCTACACAATATTTGGCAGTACTTTGGAAATATAACCGACACATTTTTATAGCTCAAGGAGCGGTGTTCGTCACGGGTGACAACGAGAATGGAAAACTCGGCATAAAGAATCCTGCGACCACCGTGTACGTGCCTGAGGTGCTGCCCATAGATATTCCTATAAAAAGTGCCTGTTGTGGAGCCTCTCATACCTTCCTGTTGTCTATGGACGAGAGTAAAATTCTGGCCTTTGGGTCCAATGAGAAGGGACAGCTGGGAATGCCACGAGAGGTGGAGAATGTCACGGAGCCAGCTGAGATTGACATGGAACAGATGTTCGACGGATATCAGCTCAAGCTTGTCGCTTGCGGCGCTATGCACACCGCCTTTGTTACAGGTAAATTACAATTTAATTAATCGAATCAAATCTACATTTTTAACCTAAAACAATTCACTTTAAAATCAATAAAAATAAAAAAAGTAATAATAATAATAATTTTGCCTAATTTTATCCAAGTTAGTACCAACAAATCTAAGTAGCGTGCGGTAGTATACCAAAATCAATACGATTAACTAACTGTACCATTACCTACTTAATTAACGCCTACATGAGAGTTACGAGTACATACATCCATACATCATTGTTAATCTAATGACACTGCTCTACACTTTACTTAATTTGAAATAATAATAATATATTAACATGCTGTTCCTTCCTAAATTACCATATCGCTTACCGACCGATTTCCGTATAAAATCGTGTCCACTCAGTAAAATCTATTTTCGTTGACCTTGCACGCAATCGATTCCATAACACATATCCTCCACTTTTATTTCCAATGGGCTTTGGTACGCGTCCGACAATAAATTAGTCCGCCGGCTGTGTGAGCAGTGTCGAGTCGCCACTTGTTGTCGGCGGCCGTACCTCGCACACGTGAACTGCCTGTTTCAGACAACGGGCTGCTCTACACCTGCGGCGAGTCGCGCCACAATAAACTCTGTTTGGAGGAAATCGACGACGCCGACAACGCTAATGAGGCTGTCCCCAATCAATACTCGCCGAAGCGGGTCACCGCTATGAATGGCTTCGTCGTCGACAACGTAGCCTGCGGCGGCTGCCACACGCTGCTCACCGCCACCAAGGGCTCCAACGCAGACTTCACCAACAACGACTTCAGCATCGTCACCGAGGAGAAACTGCAAACGTCCATCACGGAACTGCCACCCCTACAGAAAGTGCCCGCGATGAGCAAACACGAGGAGCCGTTCACGATCGAGGACGTCACGAACTCGAATATAGACGAGCATGTAACTGCAGACAACGTGAATGGAAACGCGAGCGAGGAGATCGGATCGATCGACTCACTGGAGGCGAACGTCAGCGGCTCCCACATAGTAAATATAAACGACCTTGAGAACGAAAACGTAACCCCGCACGACATCCCCGACGTAAACAAAGATGATATTGCCCCGTCTTCCCCGACATTAAAAGCCACCGTGAAGGACGCGATGCATAACATACAGGCGATGGTTGGAAAAACTGAAGAAAAAATACAAGAAACCGTTCAAGTTATCAAAGATGAGGTGACAGGAAAAGTGGAAGTTGTGGAAAACATAATAAAAACAACTACTACAATAGAACCCATAGTGCACCACGATGAAATTAAATCACTAGGAGTGCCAGAAAAAATTGCAGAAATTGCTAATTCGCCGCCTCCAAAGTCTCCTTTGCTTCAAGATTTATTACATGTTCCTGATCTGTCGCAGATGAGTCCGGTTCTGAGTAAACATAGCGATGATGGGCAAAAAAGTGAAGGTGGGCAGTCAGAAAACGAAACGATCCCCTGCGGGTCGGATAAGTCTAGCCCGCAGGCCGGCAAGACCAAGACGCAGGCTGTGATGCCCATCGTGAGGAGCGAGGACGCCATAGACGCTCACGACGGGCTGAACGAAGAAACCGACGTCGTGGTTGGCAAAGAAAAGGGTAGATTTGCTCGAATGTTTCAATCAATAAAGGACAAAGAAAATTCCTGCATCGGCAAAGGAAAGGTTATCGAGGATCACGTTGTTGGTACGTATATTTTTCTCGTCGCTGTTAGTTACTTTTGTTTTTATTACAAATACAGAGCATGAAAAACAATGTTGTTTTCAGAAAATGTACACAAGGGCATAGATGGAGCTGAAGATACTGTCCACAAAATAGAAGAGACGATAGAGACAGAAGTGAGGAATCAAACCAACTCTCGAACTTGCACCATATTATAAGTAATTAATTATTCGTCTTCTTGTTCGTTTAGCTTAAAAATAAAGTTTATATTATTGCTATTCTTGTTTATTATCTTACTTTTAGAAGGAATAGACCTGACGAAGGAATCATCGTAAGTATACGTACCTATTCGACTATAAAATGTTGCCAATGCCAGCATATTTTACGAGAACTTTAGGCAAGTAACGCCATGAATGAAGGCATAAATTACAGTAAACATTGATCGATACGAGACTCATGCCAATGAACTGAAATAGGCTGTATGTAAGCCGATATTATTACAATCACAACCGATCATACTCGTAGTCGTATTTTGTGATTAATTAATTAAACAAGTTCTTAGTTATCAATTTATTTTACAGTAAAAGTATCCTTAAGTATTTATGTTAATTTTGCGATTAAATACAAAGTCATTCAAATGAACTAATTACACAAATTAAACGATTATGTGTATTTAATATTTATTTATGTTAATTTTACGATTAAATATAAAGTTACTTATTTAAATTAATTAATTAAATAATAGAAACATACAAAATTAAACGATTTCTTTCACGATTACTTGAAGCAACACCTACCTAGGTACATTAAATTTATAATCGCTTTTCTTTTTAAAGACTATGCATAGTGAAGTTGGAGTTGTGGGCGTGAAATGTTATCTTCCACTTTATACCCAGTTCGTCTTTAATCTTTCTGCCAATCTTCAAAATGGCCTTTTCGTCTGTTTTGTCGGCAAGCCAAATACCTGTATAAAAACGGAAAAGCATGTAAAAAAAGCTCTACATCGGCTATTTTTCCCGAGATTTACACTAAATTGCAATAGAATGAAACGAACCGCAACTTAGCTACCTAAGTATCTATAATTATACTTAAGTATAGTTTTTATTAAATATAAAAAGTTTTATATAAAAAGTAGCGTGTGAAATAATACAAAATGGAGCTTAGATATGCAGAATTTAATCTTACCTATTTTGCTCTTATTTTGTTTTGCTTTCGCATTCACCACTGCTCCACGAATCGCGCTATTGGCATCTTCAAAGTTTTCCCCGATCATTAAGAGTACCTGAAAGTATCCAAAAAAGATTCGAAAAAAAGTTACTAAGCTGACTGGGCACAAAATTTAATTAAAGAAATTTCTCAGTAGGTATAATTGGTATAGTAGGTAGGTACTCGTATGTATACAGGAACCACGTAGACCAATAGACATAGGACAATTCACACTAAGGTGGTAAGTATGATGGTACAGCTGCCTTCAATATCTGCCCGGCCGGGAATCAAACCCGGGACACCCGGGACCTCTCGGCATAGTAGTCCGTTCTGAACCACTACACCAAACGGCCGACTACGTGTCAAGTTCATCTGATACATACAAAGTTATGTGTAGGTATTGTGCGGGAGTACGAGAATGAAATCAGACCACCACCACCCATGGTTCTTCCTGCCTCACGGCGTACGAACCGAATCTCGGAAGAGCGCGCGGGTACTTGCTCTGGGCTCTTTTCCCCGGGCGCTTTGCTGACTCCCTAAAAATTTATCTGATCCATGTCCCTCCTCATAGTCAATTCTCCCCCTTCTGGGGCTTGACACCACAAATACGGTACTTCGCGTCAGTCTGACCAATCAGTATAAACTAGGACTCACCACTTCGACCCATATCCTGTCCATCTCGTCGCACTGCCTCTTCTCGAGCGTGACGAGCCAGCGGCCTCCGCGCCGGTTGGCGGCGTCCTCCCACTCGGGCCGCACGCCCCGCTTGAACACGAAGTACTGGCAGCCGGGAGACAGCTCCGAGGGCAGCTTTATGTGGTGGTAGAGACTGTGGAAAACATTGGTTACAAGCTAGAACACTCTTCTATTTCTGTTAGAACACAAAACAGAATAATGTGCTTAGAAGCACAGTATAATACTAATAGTACAGATACATCATCCCCTACTCGAAACGTGGCCAACTTAGGTCGACAAATCCTTCGGGCCCACTCGGTTTCCTGCGGGCGTCGTCATCGCGCTAGTGTGCCGCACTCAGATCATAGAAGGGAATTCTATGATCTGAGGTGCCGCAGCGTTAGAAATTGGCATTTTGAGCATAAACGACTTGTCCGTCCCGCGGTCCGCGACCCGCGAGTGCTCGCGACTAATAGCATCAAATAGCATCTTGGACAGAGTATTTATTTATTTGGCGTGCTATATCAAACGTGACGCGATTGGCGGCGTCCTCCCACTCGGGCCGCACGCTCCGCTTGAACACGAAGTACTGGCAGCCGGGAGACAGCTCCGAGGGCAGCTTTATGTGGTGGTAAAGACTGTGGGGAATATTGGTTAAAAGCCAGCCGATTTAAAAATCACGCGATTTTTTTATACATATACTTAAGTAGGCTATTTGTATTTACAAATTCAGAATCGAATCAGAAATGAGGAGATCCGTAAACGAACAAAAGTCGCTGGCATAGCCCGACGGATTAGCAAGCTGAAGTGGCAATGGGCAGGGCACATAGTAGGTACACAGAACTGACGGCCGATGGGGCAGCAAGCTTCTGGAATGGAGGCCGCGTGTGACGTCCACCCACAAGGTGGACCGACGACATCATAAAAGTAGCAGGGAAGCGCTGGACGCAGGCTGCTACCAATCGATCATCATGGAAAGCATTGGGCGAAGTCTATGTTCAGCAGTGGACGTCCTATGGCTGAAATGATGATGATGATGATGATTTACAAATACTAATAAGTATTATCAGAAACCCTGAGAAGGACATCTTACATCGTATCTAATGGGAAATTGGGAATCCACGTTCCTCTTAGACTTACACTAATGTCGGTCGGGTGTGGAAATAAGTATAAATCTACCTAAATTAAGTAGGTACCTACATGTTGGATGTATGATGTATTAAATATGTTATCTGATTATCTTTGGTATGACACACCGCATTGCATCATCTTTTTGGCCCTTCAAGCCCCGTGAATCGAAACAAAATAGAAATCAATTTTGTTGTTACGCGGTCATATGCGGCCGCTTGGGAATTGATGAATTAGCCATCGCCATCGCCATTGTGCACGCCGGCTACACGCATTGGTTTGGCCGAACTTTTACCAGGTAACTATAATAGGGTGGTACCACCGGTGCCCCAGGCGTAGACTCTGGGGGCACTAAGAGGCGGAACAATTAAATGGCCGCAGCAGAGTAAATACAAATGAGTAGGTCATCTTCCGCCGCATACGTATTGGCGCGCGCTCACATACAAACCGCGCTCGGTGCGTTTCTATGAAGATGACCTACTCATTTGTATTTACTCTGGCCGCAGGCTTTACGGCACTGACAGCACTCACCACCAATAGTCCTCGACCGTGTCGAAGGAGGTGAGCTCGATGAGGTCGTCCTTCCAGTTGCGCGTCCTCTCGGCGTACAGCCACATGCCCCACGTGTTCTCCAGCGGATGCTTGATGGGCTCCGCCGGCGCATCCTCCTGCTTAACCTTCTCCGGTTGGGGCGGTAACTGAGAATAGTATCGGATTATACCTAGCACATTTCAACAACAAACTCACAACTAAAGCTTTTACGTGTTTTTAACAATCCTAAACAAAAATTAAAAATGAAAAAAGTACAATAACAATACAACAATAACAAAAACAATTACGCCCGTATTCACAAACATTACTATGAGGTCTCACAAGGCTCGTGGACGCATAGGGCCACACACGAACCAATCACAGAGCTCTATTCAATGCTGTGCGTTCGATTTGCTGCTTCACTGCATCGTTTGTGAAAGGGTGTTAGAACCCCGGCGCGCCGCTCGAATATTGTGGTGTACTTTAGACACAACTTTAGAGGTGTTTTGTTTTTATTAAGTTTTTTTTTCAGGTGAGGTAGTTATCATGTAGATATTGACAATCAGCCCCAAACCTCTTTTAAACATTTCGGATGCTATTTCTAACATAGCCTATGTGGCCTAGTCGTTATGAAAATCGGTAGGGTGATGTACCTACCTACGAGTATGTATTAAATGTGTGCGGTGGAAGATTGATTGATTGGGTGTGGCTCTATATTTATCGATGACCTACCCAGTAATTAATTTATCAACACAGAATGACTTAATTTATAATAATTAACTAAATTACCTACAAAACTTTACTGCATGAAATTACTCACCACTGGCAGCTTTGTATTTGTCATCTTGAAGATAATTTCAATTCTGTCCAAATTCTGTCAGATAATTTAATAAAAAAAATCAAAGCCTACTTAATTGTAACGATACTAGTAAGAAAACTGAGTAAAGCAAAACTTTTCAGGAACTCGACTGGTAGATGGTGCACTTTCAACAACAACGCTATCGAGTGGTCCAGTCCACTCAAGTTGCAACTTGCAAAAACAACAGTCATACAATTCAGTGTTTAGGTCAGCGGTTCCCAAATAGTGCTCACCAAACCCTACATGGGCGTGAATGAGAAGTTTCTAATGAGCAGTGCCGTACCTAAATAGTGCGTTCCTAACTTCCTACGCTGCATGAGAACGATTCTGATAATTATGTGAGGCCAATCCTGCCACTCTGCCAGAGAATATTAAACCTGTTTTCAGATATAAACTCAACCCAATCAGCAAGAGAAAAGTATCCACACTGCGAAGACATTTCAGCTCTTTGTTGACTCGCTAGACCATTTTTTTTTTGTCGGGAAATGCTTTGCGCATACCTACTGGCCGAATGGGGGCGGCCAGTGGTTTATGTGGGATTCACCTAGCCAGAAGGGCAGGGCCTAACCTACCCACTAAAACCCGACGGTATCCTCCAGGGTCATTGACACGGAGGCTACGTCAATGCTCAGCATATTCCTTCCTCACAGATTCAATTGCGAAATGTTTTTGCTATTACATACTTTTTTTATGCTGGTCCAGCATTGCTGGACAAGGCAGGTATTTGATCGCAATCGCACCTGGTGTTAAGTGAGATGCAGTCTAGGATGGTACATATCTGCCCTGTAAGTGCCTATTCACTCTCGCCTTGAAAACGCCCGGATTATAGTGTTCAGGAAATACAGCAGCAGGCAGCGAATTCCAGTCCCTAGCTGTTCGCATTATAAACGAGTCGTCGAAACGCATAGACTTCTTTTTAGGATGCAATTTTCTTCCAGTATCGTGGATCAATTTAAAATCTAAAGGCTCCTCTACACGTCGGCGGACGCATCTGCAGACGTCATCTGCTGATGCGTCCGCCGACGTGTAGACGGGGTAATTTGCGCGTCTGTTGTAGGTATTTCACGTCCGCAGATGCGTCTGCCACTTATCCGTTTGTTGTCGGTTTTTGTGGCACGGATCAAAGGGTTTTGGCGCGAACGTCCGGCGTCCTGTCCACACGTCTTACGACGCATCAGTTTGCTCGGAGTTGCGATTGAATGTGCACGCGTACTTGTGATTTAATTTACTTTGCGCAGCATTCGTGAAAACTTATGAAATGGCTAACAATATGAGCACTGCGGAAACTTTTAAGTTCATTGAGCTATATCAAGCTGAAAACTGTTTATGGAACCCTAAAAATAAATACCACAGAAATAAAAACGTTGTAGGTACCTAAACTATTATTATAATTTTAATAATCTATGTGGGTCATTCCATAAAAATCTGTATATTTTCGACGTCATTTTGTCCGTAACTTTTTTAAGATGCTTTTGAATACTTTATTAGTGTAAATTATTGTTTATTAATTAATTATGTTTTGTCTAAAAGGGCCAGTCACTTTATGCTTTATTTTAGGAGAAGTTATAATTTTCAATTTTTTCATACTACATTACTCCTATATGACTTCTAATAAAGTATAAAACTTTTAACCTTAACATTTATAGATAAGTTAATACACATAATGTAGTTGTTTTGTTATTATCACTATATAAAAAACATCATTTCCTAACTAGTAATTTAGTCCCAAGTGCCGTTTAAAGCTAGGGCCTGACGCTCTAGGGACTGAAGATTTGGAGTAAAACTTAACACAAATGCAGATTAACTTTATATTATAAGATGCTTAATACGATGTGCCGAAAATAGCCAAAAAACCACACGTAAATACTATTAAATTATATACAATTTCCTATTATAATCAATAAAGCTACTCAACTAGGGACTGACGAAGTGACTGGAATAACACTCATGTTTCGGTAACAACTGGCACGTTTGCACTAATTCAAAAAACGGCTACCGCAAAGCCAGTAGGTATGGTCTGAGGATAACTTCGTATCGTACTTTAAACTCAACTAAATATCATTCACTCTAATTACATATTAAAGCGCAAAATTATAAAATCAGTGCGTGGCGAGGGAATGACGCTAAAAACTGTAGACTCTTTTTCAACTAAAGAAAATCAAATTATTGTTTATTGAAACCGCAAAATATTAATAGAATTTGGTGTAATATACATTTAAATAGATTATTCGTTAATTAAAACAAAGGATAAAGTTGATGTTTTTATAAATGTGGGTCCCAAAACACAAACTTTTGGAGTACGGACATGCCTAGGGAATGACGTTTTGGGTCATTCAAAAGGAATTTAAGATGTTTTAAAAATAGTTTCAAAAAATATAAATGGGTGATGAATAAAGCACATTGCGAGCTGTTATTTAACAATTTTGGAATAAAATATTAACAAATATTTCATGTGAAATGTGGCGCGGACTACGAGTTGACATATTTTTGTGGAATGACCCATGTATGTATAGTCAAGGAAATGTATTCGTGTACCTTTTTTAAAAATTATAATCTTATTTTCATTGCGACGAGAGTGAAAAAGGTACTTACGCGAATTACGAATACAATACATTTCCTTGACCGTACCTATTTCAATTAATTCATTGTATTGAGGCTACTGTAAAAGTAATTGGACATTTAACAGTAGTCTAGGTAAGTATTTTCTTATTTCAATTGAAATAAGAAAACCTAAACAGTTGATTATTTTATTTATTTTTCAGGTTAATGATTCGTGGAAACGTATCGCTGACGCGATGGGTGTGCCAATACACGAACTAAAAAAGAAAAAAGAAAATCTACTAGCTACATTCAGAGCACTACGTTGTGTCTCTGTCGAGAATGAACTTATACTGATCAAGCAACAGACGTGTGGACGACTCGAGGTGATCCATCTGCGGATGCATCTGTCAGCGTCCGCGGACGTATCTGTAGACGTGTAGAGCAGGCTTAAGGATCGCGCATGCGCTTGCTAATAATCTTATCATCGCCCACTGGATTGATACGGAATCAGCGCAAGTTTGAGAACCCTAGTTTAGATAACATCTCAGGAATTCCCCGAAGTATATTTAATTTTATCATTGGTGTTGCTAGTACTGTGGCAGTAATAACTTTTTTATTTCACAGTCGTAATCTATTTTTTTTTAAAACATACCAATAACCAAAATCAGTGCTTAACATAGGCCCACAGTAGAGGGAAAAATGTAAAAGCTAACGAAATTAGTCCCAGTTTATGAATTGAGATCTCAATTTAAGTACTCAACTTTCGGTGCGCGACCTACAACTTTTGCACCGGTTTGGAGTTGGACAACTACTAGCTCATATATATTATTATACTGTGCAACTACCTTCAATCATACTGAAATTAAAAGTATGTCTATGATGTCTACTTTTAGAGAAGTAGGTAACAGCAACTTGACTTATTTGGAGGAACATGAGAAATCCCATTCATTCCAAGAACCTCAGTCAGTACCTAGACTTTTCAATTTCAACTGATCATGCATCATCATGTTAGAAAGCAGGAATTATTTAAATAAAAAACGTCCATTATTTTAGTACTTTTTATATAAAATACCAAAATATAATATTATGTATGTAGTTTTGACTGACACAAATACCAAAATAATAATAATGCCAAGATTGTTACAGGTGCAAAGGTTTTACACAGCTTAATCGTTGCTAAACCAAAGTATTTGACGTGTTAACATAAAGCGTGGTACATAGATATTGCGAATTACTGTTAGGATTTTAAAATATTAAATAACGTGTATCAAATAAACTATACTAGTCGACGCACTCAGCCATAATATGGGCTGACGTGAGTCTTCCATCAGCTCCACTAAAACACAAATCTTTGCTCACGAAAAGAAACTGCAACCACAGAGGCTTAGATAAACAAACTTACACCTATGTGACCATATCGACAAACATACTCAAGCACAGCTTTAGTATAAAAATCAGACTTAAATTTTAATAGTTCGTAAACAATGACTTTTTACAATGATATTATTGGTAAGTTATATTACGACACAAACTATCAAAAAGTCAACCTAAAGAGTACCTACTTCAGTTAAATAAAAATATTCCATTATTTTAGAAGCGTAACAATGCTATGAGATAACTAGATTTAAACTTAGGGCACGTCAGACTTCTGTAGTTACATTGAACATTATTGCAACCGTCTATTACAATGCCAATGCACTGTCAGTCTAGCACCAAGTCTCGAAGTTATCGCACCACTTGTTACGGATTAACTGGACTATTAAACAGTGTATAGATTCTTGGTGGCCGAACTGTGCTTGACCATGGTGTCTCTGTGCACTTGGAATCCGATTTTTCCATGAATACCAAGCTGCTCCTTCAGTTTCCTTCCGATCTCAATGTTGGCATGTTGCTTTGATGTATCAGCGGTCCAGATACCTGGAATAATAATAATTATTTATTACTTATGGAGATGGAGAGTGTAAATGAAATGATAAATTCAGTAACAATAAATGGATGGATATGACATTTTCATGATTGCCACAATTACACAACAACATTTTACTTTCCAGCTGCCTATTAGGTAGTCCATTAGGTATGTAATGTGACTCATAACATAAAAAAGCACTGCTCTTGTATATTTACTTTTACAATTTTATTTTTTGATTGACAAACCTATTAAAATAAAAGACAGATTTATTTATTATCAGATGAGGAATTCAATACTCACCAATTTTATCCAGTTTAGCTCTAACATTAACAACAGCTCCACAAATTTCCTCAGAGTGTTCAAAGTTTTCACCAATGAGGAGTAGAACCTGAAACATTATTTACATTTAAAATTAAACACTAATAATATTAACAACATACAATAATTAGACTAAGCATTTATCATGTTTTTCTTTCTATTAAATATTTAGATAGAACATTTATCATTTAAGAAAGATAATAAAACTCAACATACAAAGATTGAGCTGGATTCAGTTTGATAACGTAATACAATGACTCACCACATCTAGCCAGAACCGGTCCAGATCAGAATTACGTTGTTTCTTCTCAAGACTGATGAGCCATCTGCCACCCATTTTGTTGGCATCATCTTCCCACATAGGACGTATTCCTTGCTTGAACACCGCATAGTCGTGGCCTTGGCGGAGCTCAGATGGTAATTTAATGTGGTGGTATAATCTGTAATGTTCCAAATTACCTTCAATTAGATACACAATACATCGGTCTTTAAAATTATAATTTAAAGCAATAAATTGTGATTGCAAGACACAAATTGCAATGAAATCCAATATAAACTTCGAATACCAGCATTTTTTTTAATAACCACTAATGATTATGAAACTGATTGCATGTTTCCATAACCAGACTGATTACTAATTAGCGTTCATAAATCTGCAATCAGGCAAGCATTGCAACCAGGCTGATTTAATACATAATATAACAATAAAAACTACACTCACCTCCAGAAATCTTCCACCGTGTCAAATGTGGTCAGCTCAATAAGGTTCTCTTCCCAGGTTTTATTTCTGTCATTATCATAAAACCATAGGCTCCATGTATTCTGCAGGGGGTGCTTGATCAGGAACTCTGGGGGGACCTCGGCATTGCTGTTGGTCTTGGTCTCAGTAGTGGCAGACCCCTTGAATACACAAGTCATTTTTTTTGTTAATCCTAACCTCTAACTACTACAAACGGAATCATACAACTGCTCAAAAATTGTATACAGATTCTTTCAAACGTTATTGAACACTCCGATTTATTAGCAAATCAAATTAATAAGCAAAAAACCGGTGAACATGAAACAAATGCTACAGTGAAAGTTAGTCCAGCCACATCAGCATATCGCACTAAAATTTATGAGGGTAAGATTTATTATGACCGAATAGAGGTAGCGAAATATTTTCTGGGTAGATTTTCTTAATTCTACCCACCTCAACTTCTTCAGTATTATTTCCAGCCATGTCACAAAAATCTCTCGATTCCCGATTTTTTACCAAAAGGCAGACAGCGATGTTTAGTGTTGCATGTTAAAAAATTAAAGATGTATGTATAAAAAATAAATTATTACGATAATGCAACGGTTATGTGTTTGAAATTTTTTTTCTTACGTGCCTGCCTGCCTTAGTGCCTTATGAGCGACACACATCTAGAGATGGGTTTCCACCCGGGTAAAAACCCACATGAGGGTAAAAACCCAATAAAAACCCGTTTCATTCCACCCGTGGGTGTTTACACCGGGTGAAAACAAATAATTTTATAATTATTTCAATTGGTATCTTTTCTTTATTTTTATTGAATTTTTCTCATTTAAATTTATTGATTAATAAGTAATAAGTCAAATTTAACACTAATATGCATTTATATCGTGGCCAAATCGTAAAATTGATCACGTTATGATGATGTGACCAATTATTTTATAAAATGGTGTTATTTCAAGAATCGTTGAACCGATTTAAAAGAAATTTAGTAGGAACACAATAATTTGTGATCATGGCAAGGACATGGAGGGGGGGATGCCAAAGATGCCAAACTCTCTCTTTGATGACATTACGGTATAAAGTTACAAATGACAACACCAACTACAAAGTACTTCTGCTTAAAAACTTGAAATCGACCGCCCTTCCGCCACTGTAACGCATTGTAACGTTTTTCAAGACCTCCTCTCCCCCCAGATTGCATTACGTAACACTAGAACGCCCCCTTAGCAACAAATACCACTTCTCACTTTAAAAAAACGCTATTTTTGTTTTCACCCACCAGAATGGGTGATAATGGGTAAAAACCGGGTTTTTACCCAAATCACCCAGTTTAAACCCAATCGGGTGAAATGGGTTTTTACCCACTACCCATCTCTACACACATCACCATAGAGAAAAGTAATACATACACATCACATTTGTGAATTTTGCGAAACTGTAGCCCAAAAACCTGAAGGTGGAAGAAGATTTGCGCTATCATATCGGTCTAGAAAAGGTTCAGTGGTTACGTTCGTATTTTGATTTTTGTCGCTAACATAGCCATTGCATTAAAAGAAAATGCCATTTGAACTTTGTTCAAAGCATAAACCACCACACGAAAAAAAATCTACTGACAGTAATGACATTTCCGCTTTTCCCCATTTTTTTCATTGATTCTCTTGCTGCCGGTCCCGTCCCGTCCAGTAGTTTAATCTTAATTCCTTTTTAACAAAACTTTAAGGTCAAAATGTCGGTACAAACCCTGCTCTTGGACTTCTCCATCGAAGCCGCCCGATTGGGAGATGAAAGCGGTCAGAAAACTGTATTTGGACAGATTGAAACAGTACTCAAAGAGTACATCCCCAACCTTATTTTAGCCGCTGATATTAAAGTTGATGGTGGATCTCTGAAAATAATGACTGGAAAGAAAGGCACAACCGTATCAGTAAGATTGTTTGACCGGGGTCTTGTCACTGTAAATATTGAATATTACAAGGAAGACAACGAAGAGCCGCTAATAAGTTTCAAGGTAAAGACAATAATAGCTATTTATTGCTCGTTTAAACGCCGAGTATTTAGTTATCATTACTGAAATTTCTGAAGCTGAATTGTTTACTTTGAAACCTTTGGTTTTCCTGACTTCTGTTCCAAAGTTAACAGGGAAAATTCAATTAAATTAATTCAAGTATTACATAATTTTCTTACTATGTCTATTTTACATAAGTTGTAATTTATAAAAACAGTAAAATTAGCTTTAATTACTTACTTCTGAAAATACAATCTTGATCAGTATTTCTCCAAAGACACTTTAAATATTCATATTTAATTATTAAGGTTGAGCGTTGCATCTTGTTTTAGACATCTAAACTACTGGAAAGTTCGGTAAGAAATGAATTACAAACTGACCGTCTCAAATTATTGCCCACAATCAAACGTGGATATAAATTTGATGTGTATCTTACTAGTTCAGGTATCTATTGTTCTACAAGAGTTTTATTACTTTATGAACCTAAATATGCACAATTTTATTTTATTTTTTTATTTATATTTATTTATGCAATTTCTTAACAGTAATATTTGTGTTTAAATCAGTTTTCCATATTTAATAACCCTACTGAATTTCTATTAGTGTTATTTCTATAAAATGTAAAATCAGTTTCAGTCCTTGGGACTAATTTTATTATGGAACAAAAAGTATGGAATTCTGATTATTATGGGAAAATATTTTTTTTGAAGCTTGTCGTAGCTTCAGGAAAATTATATTCTGCAAAAACCATTTGGAGAGAGACACCAGGCTTTGCAGAACACGGCATTTCGTTTTTCATTTAACAATTTATTTCATTTTGTTATTTAACATCAAACTTTTAACTATTAAATGCATCATATTTATAAAAAAAAATGCAAAAAACTAATATTTGTGTGTGTCCAAGTTTACATGTGAGTTACAAATAGTATTAACAAAAAAAAACTATTCAGCAGAAATAAGTTGAATAACAACAGCAATATTCCTAACTGCTATTGATGGCAACACTAGCAATTGTTTAGCTTTAAAACCTAATATCAATATTTAGATAGAATCCGCGTCTTCGTTCGCTCCTTGCATGATCCGAAGTAGGACCGCTTTCTCGCCCAGTCCCGTCGCGCTAGACTCCCTGTCTCGGCCTACACTGTAGAAACAAAAAACGACATGTGTTCGATAATAATTCGCGCCCGCGTAGCAACCGCACCACCTGTGCTGTAGTCTACAGTGTAGACCACGCCTAAGTGGACACAAAAGGCGTTGTTTTGAGTTTGGCGATTCGCGCTCGTCGAAAAAGAAACCGTAATAGGGATTAGGGTTGCTAAGCCTTTTACGCTGAATAAATATACATTTTTGGTACAGATATTATGATTCCTGTATTAATAACATTAATCAATAACGATGCTATATGGTAGATAGGAAATTCGGCTTGAGATGTGAATGTCGAGTCTATTTTGCGACCAACAGGATCCGGTATTAATTCCTAAAACACTAATACTATTTGGCAAAGAGTTATGACGGCAAAGATTTGATTGACTCTTCTGTCTGAGATGGTGCAGAACGAAGCAGTTTTAATTCCGAGACTGTTTAAAACCATGGTTACCTAGTGTTATATCGCGAGAACAGTCTTTCGAACACCAAAATTAATAGCGCCTTAAATATTCGTAACTTTCGTGATTGACTATCCAATTAATTACATGTAGAATTGCCGCATACATGTACAAATGTTTTCATATGACTTGTAAAACAAACATCGGAAAAATAACTAGTGCGCCGCGGGCACGGGACACAAGGCAACTTTGCAGCTATAAAAGTAATGTTCGATTGATATGTCGGTCTAGTATGAAAACCGGTGTAAATAATGTGCCGTCGGATTAATAAGCTTCCTAAAATAAAATAATGCACTAGATCGCACAAACCGCGGCCCGCGGTTAGGGTTGCCAGGTCCAAAAACACAAAAGTCGGACTCGGTGCTTAATTTGGCCGGACATTTAACCATAAAAGCCGGACACGCTTTTTCATGTCACGGGGTAAATAGGTGCAATTAGTATCGTAGCTCATAGGTGAGTACCTACTATAAACTATCATCTTCAACTATAATCGGTAGCCCAACATTCCGCGCACGTGTGCTTTGTGCTTTTGGCTGGGCACGGTAACGACAAAAAGCCGGACAGGCCGGACAAGACAATTTTTGGCCGGACAAGTCCCTAAAAAGCCAAACATGTCCGGCTAAAGCCGGACACCTGGCAACCCTACCCGCGGTCTAATCCGGCCCCCTGTATTTCCTTACGTGAGGCCCGCCCAGCGACCTAATAAAAATTGCGAAATTATAACAACCTGAACCTTTATAGGGCTCCGTATATTTTCTGCGGTTCGCTTTTGGCCCCTATCTGCCCAAGTGGCCCCACCTGGTCCCAGTAAATCTGTGCATCCCTGCACTAGTGCAAAATCTAAACTAGTTCGAAACCAAATGTTGTCAACTAAAAAACATTGCTTTAACAATGGTAAAATAAGTTAATCAAACACATACACATTAAAGCTTGAATTATTAAACATCACGCAAAACATTAGTTATAATACTTTCATAGCACGTCTTTACCTACTACACCCAACATAGCGAGCAACACGCATGTTTAATATTATTATCCATTTGACTGTTTATACTTAGAAAATAAATATCAAAGTATTAAAACTGACTCGAAAAAAGTTTACTAAAACGTAGAAAAATAATTTAGTTATTTATTTACTACGACAGTAGAACCATGATTGATGTTCTCGGAGTCAGTCCTGCCTGGGGCACAATCGGCACCGACAAAATGCTATTCGAAACTCATGCTCTTAGAATTAAAACTAGTTGATCAAATTAAATTAAAATTGTATGGAACCAAATGGCAACTATTCCAAAAAAATTATCACGTCAATCGAATCACAAATCTCGGCGTAATCGGTGTACCATCGGCCACAGTGTTAACTATCCATTGCCTGTCATGTCGTCTCGTTCTATCGCAAAGAATCACCATTTGATTAGAGCGAGAGCAAAAACGGAAATAGATAGTTAACAGTGTGGCTGTGTGTACGTACATACATAAAAAATCCGATTTGTGTACTCCTCCTTTTGTTGAAATCGGCTAAAAAAGAACCTTCTGGTGTCCATGAAAAGTGAAAACGCTCAACCTTAAGTTTAACATAATTATAATCCGCATGTTAGTTGAACCTTCATTAATTCAGTTTGTTTTTTCCTTCCTTTCCAATTATTTTGGTAATAGTCGGCGAGAATATTGGAAACACAGCTGAAAAAATACATCACTATCATAAAATCGCAAGCTTATGCCCCGCTAAAAAGGTGCCTGTTCAGCAGGTACTACCCGACATCAGGTAAGCCCAATGCAATGTCTATTAGGAGACTAGGAATAAGTTAAATACAGAACATTACAAACAAGAGTCAATCAAATATGAACTTGAACTTCCTTGCACAAGTTTCAGCCGTCAGATGGCAAATGGCAATCTAAAACCTATAAATTCTGAAGTCTCATAATAGTTAATAATTATCATTTTAGCATATTTTAGCCAGATAGTAGCTAGCATTGAAGGACTAAAGCCTCCACTGCAAAAAAAAATATTGATTGCACACAAACATTCGTTAGCAACAATGCTCATGTACTTGTTATGCTGTACCTACTAAGCGCAGCATTTTCCGAAAAAAAAACTGGATAAAAGCGAATCAATTTTCCAAAGTGAAGATGCGGACATGCGCTTTGTTGTTAACGATGTACAGTCGTAAAAACATACTGAGTACACAGTAACTCCCAAAAATAAAGTAATGTACATAACAAAGTTTGGTCTAGTCATAGAACTCAATCAATAGTTTTATAATGCCTGTATTATTTGCTTACTGTTTATAATTTCATCAACGATTTATTAATAAGTTTATTGTGTTTTCAGATGAAAGGCTCCTGGAATATGACATTGATGACGTGGTCTTTGACGAGCAGTCCCCTTTCCAACGCGTCCAGATTGTGCACTCGAAAACATTAGGCAATATGTTGGTGCTAGACGATTTACAAAGTAAGTCACGCGAAATCATAATAAAGATACAGTTATAGTCAATTAGTTCGTGATACCCAAAATAGGCCTTTGTTCAGCAGTGGACGTCATTTGGCTGAAACGAACGAACGAACGAACCCAAAATAGCCAAAAAGTTCGCAACGTATTGTCATTGTTACAATTATTGGAATAAGGTGGTGGTGGACTTTTTGAGCACTTTGGGTCTCACGACGAACTATTTGACGCTGACTGCACCTTTTTTACATTATTTCTAATTGTTGTAGCAACAACTTTGTTACCTAGTCATAAATGGCTTAACGTTTGGTAAATGAAGGCGACAGTGTTATCAATGTTTAATCTTGTTACAGATATATCTGAAGCAGATCTTATATACACAGAAACATTAATGCAAAGAGGGAAAGAGAAATATGAAGGAAAAGAAATTGTTATATTAGGTAAGTGTACTCCAGAACATAACTCACCAAATGTGAAAAAATGTGCTAAGTTAAATAATATTTTTAAAATCATTGGTTGGGGTAAAATGGTAGGCTTTCATTAACCAATTATATCCTAAACAAATTAATCAAGAATATAGTAAAAAATCTGCCTTACTTCCTGTTCTAAAGTCTAAGGTATTGCAAAGTCACATTTAGTAAGCTAAAATATCAGTAACATCATGAAAAACATTAATTAAAGTGACGATACCGTGTAGCGGAAAGAACGAAAATAACATTCGATCATACGGCCGGATGCGTGAGTGGTGTCTGGCCGCTGTCTACGCGCGGTGAGCGACGAAAATAAAGAATTACGACTATTTTGGGACGATGCCCTTCACGTATCATCATCATATTACATCATAATTAAGAGCTACTTTCATAACTCGCAACGCCATCACATTTCGTCATCAAAGTTGGGCCCGCTTTCCACCAAGTAGGCGTAGCGGAGAACTGTTTTGAATAACCTGGTTTCCTGAATAATGAAATCTTGATTGGTTATTAAAAACACGTCTCCGCTCCGCCTTGGTGTAAAGCTGGACATTCAGGGTCAGTTAAACTGACGTACAGACGATAGCGCGTCATGTCATACACAGCAATACCCTATTCAGTTGTGATAGGTGCTGTTTTGCAACTAAAATGTACCCCTTTTAACCGTGGTCCCACCGCTATAATAACCCACTGGTGGGTCCATGGGTATTTTTTCCCTGTAGACCCAGTGCAATAGTTTTAATTTATCCTATTCAATCTGGCTGTTCCAGTGGGTCCACGGGCAATTTCTTTAACTTTAAAAGGGGAAAATGTATACATAGTCTGATGTGCCGAGAGCACGTATAACTAAAAATAAATCCAGTGCACAATTAATTTTAACCTTAAGTTTTCACACACACTGTCAGTTTTTGGGTGTACCTACGTCAATATTGATGTTTCCTGGGTAAAAAATTATAATAAAAAAAAACTTTTTTAAAAACAAGCTTTATTCTGAAATGCAGTTGTACTAAAACGAAAAAAATAATTGGAAGCAATGTTCAAAATAATTTCGAAAGCTTGTATCGCGCATGGAATTTATTGTTTTTGTTTGCGCTACAAGCTTTCGAAATGATTTTGAACATTGCTTCCAATTATTTTTTTCGTTTTAGTACAACTGCATTTCAGAATAAAGCTTGTTTTTAAAAAAGTTTTTTTTTATTATAATTTTATTTTATACTTTTTAGTTGTATTGTATCTCAATCTGGGCCCTGGTCATCATTTAGCACCAAAGTACTTAAAAAGACAAATCCAACGAACCCAAATTCGATGCAATTCCGCCGTTTCGTTTAGGAGTTCCTATGACCACCTCCCGACTCCATCATCAGACCAGCTCAATGGTACCATAACATTGTATTGTCATCGTACTTACATAAGTATACCAAAGGACATCATCCATTTTGGTCCAAAATCAAAAGTGCCGGCCAAAAAATAAAAGTGCTGTATTCTGATAGAATACGTCCGCCTTAGCATTTATTACTATGGCACCAAAGCTGTAGCACCACTGTGCATCGTGGTATTTGAGTTCTAAAAATATATGAAACGACTGACTTTGATCTCACATACTACGACGCACAGTGGTGCTACAGCTTTGGTGTCATAGTAACAAATGCTAAGGCGGACGTATTCTGTCAGAATACAGCACTTTTTTTTTATTGGCCGACATTTTTGATTTTGAACAAAAAATGTATGAATCGTCGATGAATTTTAGATCTCAAATACTCGACGCACAGTGGTGCTACAACTTTGGTGCCATAGTAACAAATGCTAAGGCGGACGTATTCTGTCAGAATACAGCACTTTTTTTTTATTGGCCGACACTTTTGATTTTGAACAAAAAATGTATGAATAGTCGATGACTTTAAGATCTCAAATACTCGACGCACAGTGGAGCTACGGCTTTGGTGCCATAGTAACAAATGCTAAGGCAGACGTATTCTGTCAGAATACAGCACTTTTTTTTGTTGGCCGGCACTTTTGATTTTGGACCAAAAATATATGAAACGTGGATGATGTCCTTTCAGCTCAATCGGTTGAGGAGAAGTGGTCTTAAATTCAGTTGCAAGATTTGTCCCACACATACTAACAAGTGAAGTCAATATAAAGCTTGTAAAAAAGCAAGAATTTTAATTAGTCCGTCAGTTAGCTTATCAAAAACTACTCGACACGTATTTTTCACTTTTTAAAACTAATGAAAATGTAAAGAGATAAAGCGTGCCAAAGATCTAAAGTAAAGGCCCGTGACGTCAATGAGTGCGTAAAAGTGGAGCACTTTGTGACGTCGCTCGGAACTTCAACGCATCATAACTTTGTAATTATTTGTTTGATTGACAATTTTCAAAATATACGTGTCCGATATTTTTTTATATTAAAATTGACGGACTAAAAAAATTTTTTTAGGAAACTAGCCTATTTAACTGACCGCGTGTGTCCAGCTTTCTTCTCTCCGCTTCATAACAATTGACTAACATTGTTCAAAGGTGGCGGCGACGGTGCACTGCTATACGAACTCCTCAAGGAAAAGCCCAAGTTCGTGTGGATGCTCGAAATAGACGAACTAGTGATGAGTGCATGCAACAAACACCTGAGGTCCATTTGCGGGGACGTTCTCGAGCAACGAAAAGGCCCGCATTACGAAGTAAATGACATTAATGTTCTACTTGCGTTTATAATAGGGAGATAGAGGTTGAATTCTAAAATAAGCATGAACTCTCACGTATCACATTTGAAATCTTTAATGGCAATAATTCCGAGGTCTATTTTTGTGCTCGTGACTGTACAATCTCTTACATTGCAATTTAAATGATTTCGTATGCCATTTAAAATTCTAAACACTGAAGTATGAAACTCATACCCTCAGCCTGTGATTGGTCTAAATGTAGAAATTCAACCAATCAAGCCTAAAATCCTTGGACTAATAATTCGTCCAAGTTAAAATCCTAATGCATAATCTTCTTAAATCCAATATTTATAAATTGTACGTATCTTTCCTTTCAGATAATAGTCGAAGACTGCATGCTGACGATAAACAAATTCATAAAGGACAAAAAGAAGGTTGACTACATATTCGGCGACCTCACCGATATTCCCATATCGGACTCCGCCTGCGGGGAGCTATGGGAATTCATGATCACGATACTGGAGTCTGCCTTCAAGATACTTAAGCCCGACGGGAAATTTATGACCCACGTATGTAGATATATCAAATTCCTTTTACCCTGTGACGTAATTTTAAAAAGTAGGTTAGATATAGTGTATCTGTTTAACATTTTTTTTAAAGACCCGTTAGCCCCCAAATCTGCTGACCCGACACCGACACCATTGCATTGGACTATTGTCGCTTTAAATGCGTAGGTATATTATGGGGTTCCATCAAAATGCTTCCAGTAGTTTGAGCTTGAAGAAGTAACAAAAATCCTCAAATTAAATTTTTATGTACTCTCAGTCTCACAACGCGAAAGGCGACATAGTATCACGGTGATTCTTATCGACATCGGTGATCGGTCTCTTTGTTTGTTCTATACTCTTGCGAGTTGTTGTAGGTTTATAATCAGAACGTGTCTTACGAGCTTATCGAAGACCAAAGAATGCAGCAGTCACGATAGATATTGGCCAGGTTTCAAAACCGTATCTATTTCCATTGGAACTGACTTACAATCTAGGTAGCATATAAATTAGTCCGTTTACGTGAATATCATTAATATCTCGTGTTACGCAACAGTTAGGGCCGTAATATAAACTTAATATGAAAGATTTTGTATGTTTAATCTCAAACAAGCCTATCTTGTTTACTTTCAACTTACGCAATTTCTCATCGTGTGGGTTGTACAATTGAGAGCTATTATCTAGTAGCCCAACTACATAGGAGCTAAATTGCAATTGGATCTGCAAGGTCAGACAAAAATGGCAATGTAATAGTTTTGTTAACTTTTAAATTTCTAGCTCGGCTACTTCGACCAGTGTCGACAGCTAGATGTTTTTTCACCCAATCGCTAGATCATAGTTGCTAGCTCAGTTATAGTTCATCAATGACTACTTGCGATGTGGAAGTCATTGGAGGAGGCCTATGTTCAGCAGTGGACGTCCTGTGGCTGAAATGATGATGATGATTAATGACTACTTATGACCGCCATTTGCTCTTAGTCCACTATATCTTTAATGGAGTGTGTTTGTTGGTACTTTATTTAAAAGCTTGTCTGTAACAAAGATTCCCAAGTGAGAACACAGAACTACCTTAATGATGGAACAGAGGACTTCTTTCCGGCGTATTGTTCGCGTTCGAGTGTCGTCTTTTAAAGAAAATATTCTGATCAACTATTTGTAATTTCCAGGGAAATGGTGCTACTTCCCCGGAGTCACTGGAACTATACGAGCAGGAGCTAGCCAAGCTGAAACCCGCCGTGAAGTTCTCGAAGAGCAAAGCCTTCGTGCCGTCCTTCCTCGAAGACTGGATCTTCTACCAGATAGCCTTCGCCAAGCCGGACTACGGCGATGCCTAACACCTACCAAAGAATATGAACTGTTCCTTTACTTCTCAGTTACTAAGTCATACTCGTATTACCACTAATTTTAATGTACCTATTCTGTGACATCTCATAATTTGAATACGAACCTTTCCTATTTGACCAACAGATGTACAGTTTATATTATTAATTAAGTCGTGATCCAGAATTGATTTCACAGTAGTATTAAATTATTAATTGCTATACCTCAACCGATGTTCCTTTTTCGAGGTAATAAAGTAAGATAAGATAAATATCACTATGTACAAAACGTTTACAAAGAATATTAAGGAATTGTCAGTATTTTAACTTAAGGCTTATGAGCATACTATAGTTTGCCATTAGAGGTTGATGGATCACATCCAACAAATGTCTTAACAATATTAGTTTTAGGTGTGCTGTTTTAGTATTAAGACAAATTTTAATTTGCATTTTCGCAAAAGCTTTATACAACAATTTGTTATAACATTAGTTTTCTGTGTTTGTCGAATTAGTTTATAATTTACTGTTGCTATTAATTTGTGCGGAACTCATTTGATTTGTTTGTTTTATGGTTAATAAAAAATATTTTGACAAACAGTTAACTGGATATTTTTAATAAAAGAGTTTTTGATCGTATTTATAAGTATATTCAAGATACAAGTACAAAAAGGCATAATAGTGTTTATCTCATTTATTGTTTTATTATGTACTATTTTTCTTTATTATAAAATACAAGTATTGTTTGAATTTTGTGGTTGATTTGCCAATATTAAAAAGCTAGCTGTGTTGGCTTTAACTAAAGAATCATAATACATATGAAAAGCTTTTAAATTAATTCAAATGGATGAAAAACATTACAAAAATAATTCATGAACTATTCTTAACAAACTGGTTTTCATAAGTTATACATTCTCATGCTAGACACCTTCCATCAAACTTAACAATGTAACGTTTGTGTCAAACAGATTTTGTGAAGTTGGAAATATTAATAAACTTTAACATCTTCAAGGTTTTGCTATAGTATCAACCTGCGCCCATAGGAACAGTCAATTTGATCAGTGTTTTTCATGGTCATAGGCTTGCAATTTCACCTGAGGGGTGCAGATTTTCCAACCACTATCCATTGTCATGAACATGGGAATAGTGAGAGCTGAGTATATGTACTGTATTAATAAATTATGGTCCCACTATCTCCATTACGATTTTTGCATAATGATGACCAGAGTATTAATATTACTGAAACTGCCAGTTACTATAGTCTTGTCCGGGAGCAAGCTACCCATCCTTATCGCTCGCGCGTAATTATGTTGCTGTCACGCTCGCACACTCACTGGCGGGCGTCCGTCGCACAGTCGCGATAGCAATATAATTACGCGCGAGCGATAAGGATGGGTAGCTAGGGGTCATTGGACAAAATTCTACGTGCTCACGGACCGGGCTTTATCACAGTGGACTGTACATTACAAACAACGTCTGACACAAACCAACAAAAACAAGTTATACATACATAATTACATATTTTATATTATCTCTGTACAGCTGGAATTATATTGTTTAGCGTTACTCGGCCTGTCGCAGCCGCGCCAGTCGCTGCGTAAGCTCGTCCTGTTCCTGCGACACCACCGTGGATGCTCCCACGGATGTACTGGGCACTCCGGATGGTAACTCCATGTTCAACTCCAAGCTAGAAAGGGAAAACGATATCATGTTCTAGTGCTGAATACTGTACTGTATGGTTTACAGCCTTCACAGAGGATCTTGTATAGGATGAGAAGAGAAAATTAGTTTTGGTTCATACAACCTCCAACTAAATGATGTAGAAAATTTACAGTAGTCTATTTAGCAGAGATAATGTTAGTTTCTGACATCAGATGAGATGTCAAAGATTTCACAATGTAATTCCCTCATGAAAGATGTAATAACAGGAGTCTTTCAGAGGTGCCTTTGCACTATGAAGTAACTTGAAGCTTTTTTTATTAATTCTGGAATTGCTGGGCTGCTGGGTATAAAACAGTTAAGCCAAGAAATTATAATTTTGACTAAGAGTAATCTAGTGGTCAGGCACTCGTTTTTATTAACTGTATTGTATTGTAAAACATGTTATTTGCAACTACATACCCAGCCTCATCAGCCACTTGCTGCAGCAAGGTGTCGACGTCTCCTTGTGGAACGGTGGTGGTGGTAGTTTGTGACATTGCATTCTCCATGTACGAGGACTGGACATCCAAATCCTCAAATTGGCTTTCAAACTTGTCCATGAGATTTGAAATTTTTTCTAAGTTCATAGACTTCATTGCTGCATCCATAGCTTTGACCACACCAGCCATGGAATTTGTGACCTGCAAGTAAGGGCATAACATGATAGTTTTTGATATTCATATTATTTAGATGCTGCAGCAGTGCAGCCGAAACGTCAAGCCGTAAGTACATAATATAACTCATTAATAAACGTCGCGTTAAGACCCGTGTCTTATTATTTTAGTATTCATATTATTTATTTGCTCACAAAGTGTAGGTAGTATTATTAAGGTCTTATTAACTAAATACAGTGCATAAAACTTAGTAACATTTAGAGGTATTGCAAATCTTTGGGAGGGCAAATCCAACAATAAATTGTACATTGTTTACTTTGTTGAACTGATTTCAATAAACTAAAGAAACAAAATTGTTAATGGCCCAATTGTATTTTATTGATTGATGAATGACTAATCATATTATGAACAATGGTTTACCTTTTTTGTAGTAAGAGCAGTCTGCACTCTACTGGACACTGCATCTACTCTAGCTGACATCCGTAAATAATTTAACGCTTGGTTCTTCTGTCTGATTGCGTTCTCGGCGTGTATCCTTGCGCCCTCCATGTTATTCTTCTGTATTGCCTTCTTGGCTTTCTCCTTTTCCAATTTCTCTTCTTTTTCACATTTTTTAGAATTTCGTTCCAGCTCTTTCACAGCAAATTTTAAATTAAATAGGTTTTCTGATATAATGAGTTAAGGATGTTTACACAATAATTAAAATGAAACCTGTAATCTGAGGCCCTGTTATAATCCATAGTACTTACTGCAATTCATTTCCCCCCCAATGTAAGGCTTAATTTCAAACACAAATTACTTAAATAAGTCAAGTCAAAGTCAAAATTTCTTTATTTGTTTAGACTAATAAATAGTTCTTACAAATCGTCATATGCTCTTAAGGAGCCTCTACATGTCTCATAATCTTTTTACCCTACCAGCGCTTCGAGACCAACATTTGGCAAGTGCTGAGAAGAAGCGCCGCAACAAACTCAGTCACCACTGTCTGGCAAATAGCATACTTACCTGACGAGATACCTTCATAGGTAGTTGTTGTCCTGTTATAAAATGAATCATTGAAAAGGATACTTTCCATTGCGGATGAAGACATTTCGTTCCCCAGTTTGACGGCTTTATAAAAACTTTTTACAAAAAGAAACACAGGCAAATTGCCTTTTATAATCACAGAAAAGCTTTTGTACAACAACTTGATTTCAATGAATTATGAAAAACGCAGATTTTATTGTCGTAAATGACTCACTATTTCATCAATGATTGTAGTCAAAACAATTTTTTTTCCTAATCACATGTCAGAAATGACAACTGTCAATTGTCATAAGCAAAATGCATATTCGGATACACTCAACATTAATGCAACGTATATAAATACGATTGCGTTGGAGTTGGACGTGCGACATTTTATTTAATTCATGTATAGGTCGCACAACGAAAGTCGTCTCGAAGCGCTAGCCTTGCTTTTGTAGATTTTGTAGGGCAAACATGCGCTGGAGACCCGGCTTCATTGTTGTTTGTGTTTCTCAACATGTGTGTGTTTGTCTCAACTTTCGTTGAGCGACCCATAGAATAATCCGAAAGTTTTTCGTACAATTTACACTACTTTTTATGTAACTGTATTGACTCTTTAATGTTTATTAGAAGAAGCCTCAGACCAACGAAGAAGCTCAATCACTCAATAGTATGATGTGAAATCGCCATTTATGGTTATGGTCAAAGAAGTGAAATTCCCAAACATACTATAATGCTCAAAGACAATCTCTGTCTATAGCTCAGCAAAGTTAGGCAAAACTGTACCTACCCAAACACAAAAAAAAACCTCCGTGGTTATGGTTTTCAGCAAAGAGCATAAAAGAGTTTTCAGCTTTGTTTTGTTGGTACTCTTGTGAATAACAACAAAATGTCAAAATAAATTGAATGGAGTGAAAAGTGTCGCTGCCGGATTTTGGAATAAGAAGTGAGCAAGTGAATATCGTCAAAAAATCGAAAATATTCCTAGAAATCCTTTTAGTTATTAGTTTGTAATTATCGGTTTTAAAATTTATTCGCTGTACGTTATAGTTTTTTAGTATTATTTTTGTTTAGCTAAGCCTGTGACTAAAGTCGAAATTCTAAATAATATCGAGTATCTAGAGGACATTCGCTGGGCGTAAAAAGAAAATGGCGTGTGCTACTCTAAAAAGAAATTTGGACTGGGAGTCCATGTCCCAGATGCCTGCTAAAAGGCGAAGATGTGCTCCGTTTGCAGCCAGCTCAAGCACAAGCCCAGGAATAAAAATGACTGAAAATAGGCCTTCGAGTTTTGGAGAGTCAGTAACTGCACCTGCTAAATTGACCCCAGGTTTGTTTATTTTTACAACAACTGCAATAAGATGTATGAAGTCATTGCATAAATGTATAGATGGTAGTTTTTTGTGTAATTGTTTGTCCAATTTTGTAATTGAAAGTAATTATCAGCTGTGCAAGTATTGTTTCTGCGCTATCATGAATATTTTTATCGGGTAAGAGCGAGATAGGCGAGGCGTAAAGACCGTTGGGTTGGTTTTTTGCCTCTCCTTTTGTTGTTTTTCTTTTGTGATCTATCTATCTGAGCTTGTAAACCTCGAGTTTCGATTTAATAAGAGAAATGGTTGTGGGAGGCGAGTTTTTGTGGCTGCCTACGTTTTTTGCCTATTTAGTAATCACTTGTCAAATGATTGCAGACTCACCAAAAGTACAGATGATTCAAGCAAAAATGGTCTTTGTTGTAGTATGCTCTTTCCTTCAAAATATTCATGTCATACTTTGTTTAGCTGACTTGCAGATGATTCAATTAACAATTAGACAAATAGTTTTCCTATTAATTTTGTTTTAGAGTTGAAAATAGTTTCTCAGATACCTTAAATCTGTCCTTCTTTGCAATAATCTTTCCGATCATCCAATTCTATTAGTCTTAAATTATTGCATGGTGATATTTTCAATTGTTCGGTTATCTGCTATTTAAAATTAATGGCCTATTACCTCTATTCTATTGGCTTGTTAATGGGTTTAGTAATAGTAGGTTATTGGTATCAATGCTCAAGTTATAAACTGAGCAATATAAAAGTAATACAGTACAAAATGGATATGGTACTTATTTGTCCATTAGCCAAATAGTTAACTGTGTCTTTAACAAAACTTTAAACAACCTATTTTTATGTTTTAACAACTTTTATAAGCCTATTGTCCTACTTAAACAATGCAATTCTGCAGGTATATTGCTAGTGTATTGAAAATGAAGGTTTATTACTTACAATAGATTTAAACTTAATAATATCTGCAGGTCAGTCAAATCTAATGGTATTTTCTGAAAATGGCTTTAAAAAAAACTTGTTTTGAAGTTGATCAAATTCAATAAAACATTAAATCGCTCAACTAAGTTCTCTCAATTTTCTGTTATTGACAGTACCGATCTTATATTTACTGAGTGTGTTTTACTTCAAAATGGCATGGTAATTACTTGTAACATTTGTCTTTGTCAATAATTTACCAATATTTACAAACTTTTAATTTAGTTCAGATATTAATAAGTCTATTTGGGTTCTCGCTAATGGATGTGTTAAAACTTGGGAGATTATAGATACATTTCATCATTTCAGCCACAGGACGTCCACTGCTGAACATAGGCCTCCCCCAATGACTTCCACATCGCACGGTTGGTAGCGGCCTGCATCCAGCACCTTCCCGCTACCTTTATCAGGTCGTCGGTCCACCTTGTGGGTGGACACATTTGTGGATAGATACATTTAAACATCATGAAAACGATGATGTAACTTACAATATCAGATTGCACTCTGTTCTAAACTCACCAATCAATTATTGATAGGTCCGGCACCTACAAACATCACAACAGCTGCTTTTTCTGTGTGCTACTGAAGGAATAGAATAGAATAAAGACAGGACAACTAAGGGAAAAATATGCCAACATTAGGGTCAGGCCTCCTCAACCAGTCTGGCCAGTGTGGAGAGTATAAGTGAAAATCTATTTATTTGCCTCTAGTAAAGTTGTCTTCTACACTTGCAAATACAGGCTATGCATTTACGACCGTGATCTACAACAAATAATGCTATAGAAGAGTTGAAGGAGGCCTATGGCAAGAGGCAAATGAGCTTCGGAATATACTAACACACTGAACATGCTAGATGGTTTCATACACGAAGACGTGCCCCACTATTCTTCTGCTAATGTTTGAGTGTTATCGGTACACGCAAAATTATCCATGTGTGCACAGGCACACTAAAATAATGACACTCGGATCAGACTCCCCGCACCCCGCGCTTCCCTCGACCAAAAATTAATGGGGCGCGTCTTCGTAGATGAAACGACCTCTAGCATCCAATGAATGACTTTACACTAGTGCTGTTGCGGGTAACAGTTTAACTTTCCCCCGGGACAAACTTGACCTTCATTGGTTGGGTTTTTGTGGCGGTCAAGCTGTAGATCCTGGCTACACAGGAGTTGTGGTGACGAGAGGTGGGAATAGGGTTGCCAGGTCCAAAAACACAAAAGCCGGACTCGGTGCTTAATTAGGCCGGACGTTTAACCCTAAAAGCCGAACACGCCTTTTTTTCCATGTCACGGCAACTTATCGACTTTCATCTTCAAATCGGTAGATCGGTAGCCCAACATTCCGCTGACGTGTGCTTTTGACTGGGCGCGGCTGCCGCAAAAAGCCTAACAAAAGCCGGACAAGGGAATTTTTGGCCGGACAAGTCCCTAAAAACAGCCGGACACCTGGCAACCCTAGGTGGGAATAGTGCTGTTTGGAATAGTTGTTTAACCATGACGTCACCGCATCCCCAGAGCGCATGGCGCAAGAGATATGTGACGAGATCAAGCGGCTGCAGCGGCGCCGGCAGCTGCGGCTGGCCAGCGGCGCGGCGGCGTCGTGCTCGTCGTCCAGCGGCTCAGAGGGCGACTGCTCGCCGCCGCACCGCTCCTCGCACAACTCGCAGAAGGTCCACAACCGCGCGCTCTTCACTTTCAAACAGGTAAATTGGTAAAACGGCCCTAATATACCAAAAAGTTACATTTATTAAATTTACCTTTTAGAAATTCTTCAACTCTCTTAGAATGCTGTGCCCGACAGCAAATACAAAAGAGTAGGTCATCTTCATAGACACGCACCGAGCGCGGTTTGTATGTGAGCGCGCCAATATACGTATGCGGCGCGCACGCACACACTGACAAAATTCGGCGCAACCACGATAGGTCCCCGCTAATCCCCACTAAATTTTGTCAGTGTGTGCGTGCGCGCCGCATACGTGTTGGCGCGCTCACATACAAACTGCGCTCGTGCGTTTCTATGAAGATGACCTACTCATTTGTATTTACTCTGCCGACAGGGTCCTTAATTGTATCTTACAATAAAACCATACCACCTCTGTAAAATTATGGATGCAATAAATAATTGAGTATGGTTCGTCGTTTCATCCGAATGACGTCCACTGCTGGACAAAGGCCTCTCAAAGGATTTCCACAAAGACCGGTCCTGCGCTGCCCGCATCCAGGCACCTCCTGCGATCTTCACCAGATCGTCAGTCCACCTAGTGGGAGGCCTATCAGCTCTGCGAGCTATGTGCCCCGCCCACTGTCCCTGCATAATTTATGGTTGCCGGCAATAAATTGGATAAGCAATTAATCTCATGCCAAGTGAGGTCACGTCATGGTCATGTACCCTACATTTCGTTAGTGGTGCGACCGGTGCGCCACCATGGTGTCCTATTGAGATTTGAGATAGAGCCGTATAGGTCGTTGGAATGGGTCCTGTGTTGGACTACTAGCTTTTGCCCGCGGCTTCATCCGCGTGAAATTTCGTTTGTCACAGATCCTCATAAATTATAGCCTATATGTTATTCTGGGTTATAAACAATAATACTGTAAAGTTTCATCAAAATCCGTTAAGCATTTTTGCGTGAAAGACTAACAAACATTTACATAATATTAGTAGGATAACTAGCTAGCCCTTTTTACGATCGGTGCAAGCTTATAAAACTAATCCCTTATTTTTTTACCAATCCCATGACCTGCGCCAAAGACCCAAGGCATACAGAAATCGGCCATATTTCATTCTAAACAGTAACCATTGAAATTGAAATGGCTATTATGTATAGATAAGCATCTCAGATTACAGGTCAAATGTAAGTAGGTTGCTTGTTACAGCTGTAACTAGTTTAAATTGATCTAAAGTAGGTCAGTTCCAGCGTTGCCAGTTTTTTTTTTCGCCAAGTCGAGACTTTAGTACTTTTTGAGTGAAAATAGCGGGATTCTTCCGTCAGAAGCGGGACATAGTAAAAAAAACGTACCTACATAATCAAAGGTTTTCAAATATTTATCTTTTTATTTGACTTAAAATTACGTTTACGTGACAATAGATAGCAAAAGTAGCCATAAAAAATGTATTTTAACAAAAAAATTATGTATTAAATCATATTTACTCTCTCGTTAAATTCGTCTTTAGATAAAAAAAAGAAAAAAAATTGAAAAGTTTTATTCTTTAGAATAATATGGCGTTTCAAAAAATAGTCTGGTGAAGTGAGTGTCTCTCTCCGAAAAGCGGGACCGAGCCTGTCCCGCGCGGGACATTTAAATTTGATTAAAAAATCGGGACGTCCCGCCAAAATCGGGACGTCTGGCAACGCTGGTCAGTTCTGTAGAATTTGTTGACATTCATGCAACTGTGGAATTAATAAACTTAATTGTTCTTACAGTTTCTTTAAACCATTAGTATTATGAGGCACTTAAAACTTCTATGAAGAACAGAATGAACAAGCTGTATTTGAAAGAAAGAAAAAGTATTTAGTACTGCTTCACTAGTACTGACTTAGAATTAAAATCAATTAGCCAATGATTAGGTAGCAGGAAGGCGCTGCATGCACGCTACCAACCGGGCAATATGGAAAGCATTGGGGGAGGCTTATGTCAGAGTAAATACAAATTAAATGAGTAGGTCATCTTCATAGAAACGCACGGGCGCGGTTTGTATGTGAGCGCGCCAACACGTATGCGGCGCGCACGCACACACTGACAAAATTTAGCGTGGATTAGCAGGGAGCCAGTCGTGGTTGCGCCGAATTTTGTCAGTGTGTGCGTGCGTGCCGCATACGTATATTGGCGCGCTCACATACAAACCGCGCTCGGTGCGTTTCTATGAAGATGACCCACTCATATGTATTTACTTACTCTGCCTATGTTCAGCAGTGGACGTCCTGTGGCTGAGATGATGATGAGTCAATAGTTGTCCTGGCAACATTAAAAGCATTGGGTGATGCCTATGTTCAGAAATGGATGTCCTATGGCTGAGATGATGATGAGCCAATGATTGTCCAGGCAACATGAAAAGCATTGGGTGATGCCTATGTTCAGCAGTGGATGTCCTATGGCGAGATGATGATGAGTCAATAGTTGTCCGGGCAACATGGAAAGCATTAAGAGGCCTATATTCAGCAGTGGACGTCCTATGGCTGAGATGATGATGAGCCAATGGTTGTTCAGGCAACATGAAAAGCATTGGGTGATGCCTATGTTCAGCAGTGGATGTCCTATGGCGAGATGATGATGAGTTAATGGTTGTCCGGGCAACATGGAAAGCATTGGGTGATGCCTATGTTCAGCAGTGGACGTCCTGTGGCTGAGATGATGATGAGTCAATAGTTGTCCGGGCAACATGGAAAGCATCGGAAGAGGCCTAAGTTCGGCAGTGGACGTCCTGTGGCTGAGATGATGATGAGCCAATGGTTGTTCAGGCAACATGAAAAGCATTGGGTGATGCCTATGTTCAGCAGTGGATGTCCTATGGCGAGATGATGATGAGTCAGTGGTTGTTCAGGCAACATGGAAAGCATTAACCCTTAAATGGTTTCTGTCCGTTATAAAGGACATGTCAAACAATTGCCTACAGAATCTAAATTAAAGCAATTTATCGACTTTCAAGGGATATTTTATAAAAAGCATGATATTTTATGTGAAACACGGGGCATTAGTTCCATAAAAAACCGCGAATTTTAAAAATTAAGACAGTTGAATAACTGCAACAGCAAGGTCAAGTTTTCGCTGTTGATAAATATGGCAACACTGTGGGTATTACACTTGTTCTTGTGCTTTATTGACTGATTTTAGAATATTAACGAATATAACTGACGATTATTGCCAAAACTGTAAAAAAAATGTCGATTTTTTTTTCATTAATTTCAAGGTTACAAATGTTATGTCACTTAAAACGGACAACGCCATCTATCAGTAATAAATACTCATGTTGATTTTTAGACATTTTTACCCCATTTCCCCCTTTTAGGGGTTGAATTTTGAAATAACCTGAAACACATGTTTATTAATTTATCCATAGGAGTACTCCTGTGAAGTTTCGAATGAAATAGTGCAACTAATTTTGTTTCACCGTACTAATTTTGGACCCCCATTTCACCCCCTTAGGGGGTAATTTTGGAAAAATCCTTTCTGATAACACCCTTAGACCCTAATAAGGAACCTACATGCCAAAATTTGTGTCTATACCCACCGGTTTGGGATTTATGTTGATATATCAGGCAGTCAGTTTCTCTTTTTATATGTCTGGGTATTTTTTGATAAATGTATGTAAAATCAACAGTAAATAGTCCGGATGGATTGCAAAAGGCGCTGGATTAGCCAGATTCTGATTATCAGGGATTCCTGTATTGTTATTAATAAAAGTTGTTTTACGTTTGTTTTCCTAAACTGGCAATGTCCGCCCTAAGTGACATGGATGTAATGCTAAATAATTGGCAATGTCCGTTTTGAGTGACATGTCATAACTTCTATACTAATTGAATTTTTTTCAAAAAGAAATCATTTTTTTCTTAATCTATCAAAACAATACCTAAATCCCAAATTTGACCATTTTTGAAGCAAGGGTTCAATGAGTGCCAATTTAAGGGTTAAGAGGCCTATATTCAGCAGTGGACGTCCTATGGCTGAGATGATGATGTGCCAATGATTGTTTTGTGGTACCACCCTTAGGTGCGCATGATCTGCGAGCGGATGCTGCGCGAGCAAGAGGCGGCGCTGCGCGCGGAGTACGAGTCGGCGCTCAGCTCCAAGCTCGCCGAGCAGTACGAGGCCTTCGTGCGCTTCAACTTGGACCAGGTAAGCACTGAGCATAGTCCTCAGTCCACGGCATTGGTTCCCAAACTTATTTGAGACGCGCATACAAAAATTCCGCGCCCCCCTCCTCCAGTCTAGATTATTTATTTTATTTTTGTTAATAGTGACTGAGTTTCTTGCGCTGCTTCTTCTCAGCACTGGCCCATTTATTGTCCTGAAGCAGTGGTAGGGTTAATACTGGGACGTGTAAAAGTGCTTTTTTTAAGCCTATTTACAGAAATAAATGAGTTTTAATGAGTTTTAATTGGTCGTATCGTATTGAGCAGTCTGGAATGCATTCTCTCAGCGGTCGCAGGTTTTTCATACTCAAGTACACAGATGGCCCGCGCCCCCCTTTAAAGGTCTTCCCACTTTGGGAACCAAACTCTACGGGCACGAAACTGAAAAGCCGAGCGATGGCGGGGTGACTCGACAACATGGACAACCCACCACCACCCATGGCCATACCAACCTTGCGGTTATACTGGCCGAATCGCGGGAGGTGTGCGCGGAATTGTGGCTGCCTAAGGCAGATTGCACTCCACCGCGCCACACTTCTTGACTCCCTACAAGTTATTTTTCTTCGTCCTTGTCCCTATAGTTCAATTCTCCCTTCTGGGGCCTGACGTTCACTCCACAACTACATGGACAGTATAAAATATGGTGAAGCGCTCGAAACGGGCGGCGGCGGAGCAGAGCGATCACAATACTATACTACTCATCGCCGTCGCGTCTTCAGGCACCAGTTTTGTGCCTGAAGACCAGCGGTGCCAGGTGTCCTGTTATCCGCGGGACTCGAGGTTTGCAGAGACTGGAAGTGGACACATCCCTATTTTCCCACGAAAGAAAATATTTTTCAGTAATTTCTTTTTTAGCCATTTGTAGCTGTGCGAATTCAAAGACCCGCTTTTTTTTTTAAATAAACAACTTTTAGGCAACTCTTTAAAAAAAACTCGGAACCGTTTTTGCTGCGTTCTCTGCGAAAGTTAAAACTGTTGGCACACAAACTGTGATTTCACGTTGTTTTTCGACCGATAGAGAACGCCCTCATACTCTGTGACTGACACCACAATCTTCCGCCAATATTGTGGATGATTGCCTGCAGTAACGTAAAGAAACATTTAACTAAACAACAAGATCTACTGTCAACTTTTTCCAAAAATATTTCTAAATAAATTAAGAAGTAAAAGTCTTTCAGCCCATTCAGTGCTGGCAGGTACACCGCAAAAAACAGCGTCCTAGCTTTTGAGGAAAATCTGCATTCGACTGACGCGACAAAAAACTTCACCGTGAATTGTTTTTCTTACGATGTACAAGCTTTCTATTCCCGATTTTAGCTTACGTCACGTGCGTGTAAATTTGGGTGATGACAGATGTCGCCAAGTCGTTAGTCACCCCGAGAGGCGTGCCTCGGAGCGCCCGTTACGCCATAGCGGCTCTGTCGGGTCGGATTAGACAAGGATATACGAAAATAGATTTACCGCAAAAGTTTTTTTAATTACCTGTTGTATTAAGATACAAAATACGCTGACTAGGGTTTAATTACACATTGATGTTTGCTTGCATTAATTGATTGTATTGAGAGCCAGCAAGTATAAACTGCTGAAGTAGTCATTCGTTTCCCACCCACCTGAAGCAGTCATGTGTTTTACATGTCAAATATTTACAAGAGGATCCATCCATTCATATAACCAAACCAACTAACCTCATCGGCGAATCCGGAGGACCGTTCGAAGATGTGCATCAGCCTTTAGAAGTGCATCCCACCACCTTCCCATGGTCATCTAACCTCACGTTTATACCTGACCACATCTCACCTTCATAGAGTAGTATTTAAAGCAGTTCGCGTCGCCATAGAGACGAGAGACCGAGACGGAATGAGACTGTTATTTGACTTAGTTCTCTGTCTCCTGTGTTTATCTCGCTCCAGCACTGATGCCTGAAGGCACCTCTAGTCGCCTAAACACTTCCGTGACTGATGTTAATGAGGGCTATCGTTTTTATACTTAACAGTTGGCACCCCTGGCGATTGACAGGACCTTACTCTACAGTGGCGCCATCTTGATGAGTGCAAATACGATAGTCCTCCTACCACTTTCGCGCTCACCAGTTGGCGCCACTGTCTTCGCTACTAGCAAGTGACAGGACCTTACTCTACAGTGTCGCAAACTGGTGAGCGCTAAAACGATAGCCCTCATTGCCTGAAGGCACCTCTATAGTCTGGTCTGTGAGCACGTAGAATTTTGTCCAATGACCCCAAGCTACCCATCCTTATCGCTCGCGCGTAATTATGTTGCTATCGAGCTCGCACACTCACTGCGGGCGCCCGTCGTACAGTCGCGACAGCAACATAATTACGCGCGAGCGACAAGGATGGGTAGCTTGGGGTCATTGGACTAAATTCTACGTGCTCACAGACCGGGCTTTAGTCGCCTAAACATGTTCCGTGCCTGATGTTAGGTCTCGCTTGCAGGTGCAGCGCCGGCCTCCGCCCGCCACGTGCATGCCGCTGGGCATGGACGCCGAGCACCACATGCACCAGGACCTGGTACCCAGCTGTGAGTATACTCAGGCCTGTTCATGTCCGCGAGTTTACATCGAAAACAAAACACGCACGATGGCCCACCTACAGGATACTATTCGACAAGGCCTCACATACGAGCGAACATTGACTCACGCACGCGTATTCTTGTGTATGATGGAAGAAAATAAAGAAAATTGTGTACTAAATACTGTGCAGTATTTAACTGGCTAAATAATAATAAAAACACAGAATGTACTTTTTTAAGTTGTCTCAAGACACTGAGAGGTAAATAAGTAGTTAATATTATTCATGATAATTCATGCTAAATCATGTATTTCCTCCGCCATTTTCCGCAGTTTGGCACCTCACGTCACATCATTTTACCGAAGTCAGCCCTATAGCTTCGGTGCAGTGCCGATCACTGACGTTTGTGAACAAAATGGTGCTTGACTCTTGAGACAGGCTAAATTACACCATATTGTTAATGACATTGAGCATACATTTTTTTAAATACCTTCGCGAAGTAAAACTTCTGTACGTAGTACTTATTATTATTCTGTGGTTATACACAATTTAAATAACATACAACATGCTTATCAATTCATCATCATCATCATCATCTCAGCCATGGGACGTCCACTGCTAAACATAGGCCTCCCCCAATGCTTTCCATGTTGCCCGGGTGGTAGCGGCCTGCGTCCAGCGCCTTCCCGCTACCTATATGGACGTCTCACGCTGCGTTTTCCGGTGCGCGGCCTCCACTCCAGAACCTTGCTGCCCCACCGGCCGTCAGTTCTGCGTACAATGTGCCCTGCCCATTGCCACTTCAGCTTGCTAATCCGTCGGGCTATGTCAGCGACTTTAGTTAGTTTACGGATCTCCTAATTTGTGATTCGATCATTTCAATTCATTATCACAAAACATTTTGGCAGTGCCAGTTTCAACTTTTCATTGTCTTAAATAAAATAATGTGTTCATGAGTGAAACACAGTCTGTGCGTCAGCACAGACAACTGAGACAGTAATAGAGTCCCATTACCTTTTCGAAGGATTTCCTCTCTAACACTACACTGATAAAAACATGAGACTGCATAATAATAAATAAATAATATTTTCTTATTTTTTGTTTCAGATCTGTCCTAATAATAGTATAGGAGTGGGGCTGTGCGGTATAATACTGCAAATATATCAAGACAAACATATTTTGGTATATGTGAATATTATATGCGGGAATAGAGTATCCTATACAATCAAGAACTTGTGATTGCTAGTGGAATTTATCTATCGTCGATATTGTTACAAATATTATTATCTAGTTCCATTTGACTCACAATAATATTATTGACAGTATTATGAACTAAAACTAGACCACGTTTGTGCCTACTAATTAATATGATTATGAATGCATTATACAAATTTATATTGTAACCTGAAAACAATATCGACCTAGATAAATTCCGCTGTTTTGTTCATGCCACATAAACATAATTAGCTTTTAATGCTTTAGGTAAGGTTCGCTGGATAATTGTGTTCATAGACTGAGGATCGACATAGCTGAGGAAACCGCGATGGCTGAAACATGTCGCGGTTTCGTTTTGGCCATATTTCGTATAAACGGGTTTGTTAACAAATGTATACACAACAGACGTGAAGCCAAGTGTTTACTGTATTTTGTATATTTTCTAAAGATTACGAAAGAACCTGTAGTAACTTAGATTCTAACACAAATCACACAGAGTGCCTGTTAAGAAATCAATGTCCTCAAATGGTTTTTGCTAATTAGCCATAATTTTGATTGATATGATTATATTTAATTTTACTTTTTTAGTTCTGTCGAATTATAGTTGTAGTTGTTAATTTATATTCTTGTCAAAGAGTGCAAGCGCAGTTCTATGGCAAGACAGCCTCGGGTATCAGCCAGTTCGGACTAGCGACTATAGTGTTCACAGTAACGGTAACGAAATTATATTCCAATAAAATGCAGCCTTAATATTCAAAATTTACTCACTGATACATCCATGGCTTATTAGAAAATTATTACATTAGCTTTATTTAAATTTTTAAGTTATTCATCTCAATAAGGTATGTATGAGTCGGTAAACGTGCCGAGTCGCACGCGGCGGCGTGATGCGACGCGGCGCGGCCTACTAACGCACTTCGCGTGCATTATTGAGAATTGTTTTATATTCTTGTTAGTTGTAACTTTTTATTGAATACGAAAGGATATAATTTGTTACCAAGCATTATTCAATAAAAAACATAGGATAGGTTTTTTTTAAATTGTATTATCAGCTCATTATTAGTAGGTTATTGGCGTTTAAGAACTGAAAATAAATTAGCTAAACACCTATAAATTGTTTTTCTTTACACATATTTTTATATTGAACAACCTTGCTATTTATTTCCTCTACAGATTTTTTTTATAGTCAGGCTTTCCTCACTATAAAATAGTCATGTTTTTAATATTAACGAAACACTATGTTACACTATTAACAACCATTTTACAGCTCAATAATGGCTGAACAGATTTCAATGAAATATTACATAGGTAGCTGACACACCCTAAATCTAGGGTGTGAAAATAATAAGTTAATCTAGGGCCTAGACCTAGATTAACTTATTTTACCCGAAAAAGGAGTAAATGAGAGGATGGAGAACTTAATGTCTTAGGCCCAGTTTTTTGATTCATGGTTAAAATAACAAATTGTTAAATTTTGCTACTAATGGCACAGAATAAGTAATAGTACAGGTACAGAAGGATTACTCCGCAAAACGATTTAAATAAATGCGAGTCTTGCTACGACGCGATACAGTGGAATTCAGCTCGCACAGCACTACGTACCTACAATTTTATTCACCTACAAGTTTTGTCTCTTTCTATCGCGTGCCTCTGAACTCTTCTTACGCTGTTAGGGTTGCTGTCTAGTGAAAAAATAATTAATCTACTTATTTGTAATGAGGTACGTATGTAGGTAAGTAAAAATAACATTTCAAATATACCTAATTAGGATTAAAAAAACTTGTTTTATTACAATGTTAGTTTATTAATTAATTAGTTTGGGGCTAGCCGCGGCGCAGTGTAAAATGTCCAAGGATATTTATTTATTTATTGATTTTATTTAATGTCTTCATTCATACCTATTTTAACATAAGACAGATAAATTAAACATACTATTACAGAAAAAAGAAGAATCCTATACTATCCTAAGAATTTTATTATTGATTACCTACATGGCCAACATACCTTTCAGCATCTTTGGGAAGCGAAAAAAAAAGATAAATTCCGTAATTTCTTTTCGAATTTAAACACCCGAACACCGCACAATATTTCTTTCTCTTTATGTCCATTTTTAAATAATACTTCGATCATGGACCTATAAAAAAAGGCGGACGGAACTCGCGCTACAACAAAACTGTGACGCAAAATTTTGGCGTTTGTCTATTGTGTGAGTGAATTTAGGGATGCCATGTTAGCCAAAACATTTTACCCATTTATTTTAAGAAAAACATAGATCGGCAGATGTTACTTGGGAATGTAGACAGAATTATTCCGTGCCATTTTAAAAGGATGAAAGGTGAATGCGTTGAGGTAGGCGCGAAATTTTCAATGTTCAAATTTTCTTACATTGTTTGCAAGTCAGTGTGTCAGGGTATGTACATACATAATGTTGATCAAAAATGATTCACGCAGTTACAAATTACGAATCTGGTGTACATTATAATCATAATCTTATGCATCATCAATATATTATTATTATCTCTGATAGATTTTTTTTAACATACAACCTGACACTGACTTGCAATCAATGTAAGAAAATTTGAATTTCGCAGTTCCACATTTTTGGGAAGGATCAAATTTGCCTATGAAAATATATCCCATTAAAACACAATTATTATGATAAATTATTTTATTTCCATATGCGTAATAAATAACTAAAAAGTCCTAAAATTATTATTAATTTCCCATATTTCGAGTAATTTTCCCACGTAAATAACTGAGAACACTGATCTTTGACGTATTATTTTTTCGAGTGAATGACGTTTGATTTCAATTAATTTCAATATTTTAATGTCGGGAAATAAGTGATTGGATTATTATTTTGCCTGTGAAATGTGATTCCTTAATTTTTGTTTGTTCGAACAGAACGGTTTTTACACAATTTCATCACACAAGACATGTCGTATTCGTGTTGTTTTTTCGCTGCTTAAATGTGTCAACTGTGTGAAGTTTGCACTCGAAGTGGTGTATCAGGGTGTGAATGTGTGCGTGCCGGCCTGTACGTACAGGCAAGCTGGTGTATCCTAATGTCACAGTATTTTGTTGATGAGAATCCGTCCGACTTTTTTTATAGGTCCATGACTTCGATCATAGAATTATAATCATACTAAAACGCACGCCAGCGTCCTGACGGGCGAGCGCGTGACACTCGACTGAGTCGACTGATATAATACCCGCCGGCGGGGCGCTTCGCTGTAGGTAATTATCGGATGTACCGCGCGGAGTGAGCCAGGCAGTGGGTAGACACTTCTCATACAAAAACTAGTCTCTATATGTAGCAATTGATATACAACCTTATCCCTTAAGCAATAAAGTGCATTTTGGATTGATTTCACTATAGCAGGGGAACCCGCGGATCAATACCACCATACTAAAAATAATTGTTAGTGTCCTTATGTTGGTAGTATTGTTAGTTTGACAAATGAAAAAAAATGTCTGTCAATTGAGTTTGAGTTTTTAACCGGCGAATTGATTCGTGTGAAGTTATTTTCTCAGATTTGGTGCAATATTACTGTAAATAAACTTTTCTGTCGTTTACGTTGAGTTGATTAAGTTCCTCCGTATCGGGCGTGATAAAGTTTGCTGTTCAGTGTTATGTTTTTTGTGAGATAGAGACTCTTTTAAATAAGCTGTGTTTCAACTTCTACAGAAGTTTAAACTCTTACTTTTCTGTTTAATGGGTATGTTATCTACTTACTTGAAATATTAGATCTATTACAAATCTATTATTCATTAAAAACAACCCTATGTGATGAAAATGTAAATGTACTTTCAAAACTGGTAAATGCATGAACCAGGGCATTGACACTGGTTGGAGAGAAATTATAGGCTTTGTTTAATTAATACCTATTTCATTTTAGGCTTCTACTGATGATGGAGAGTAGAAACAAAAAGAAGTGCGTTATTTGTAATAAGAGGCGAAGTCGTGGTGGATCACCCTTACTTTTGAGTAGGTTTCCTCTGGATTCTGACCGGTAAGTTTCTAATAACACTCATTTATTACAAGATAATTTTACTGATTGTGTAAACTTAAAGGCTGGGATTACTATTTTTAATCATACAGTAAATAACCATAACCAATTTTTAATTTCAGTATTTTGTTTCGTACTCTGTAAATGAATTGCATAACAATAGTAAAAGAAATTAGTTGATGAATAAATTTCAGTTTGTTATTCTTTTTCTTTTCTAATAGGTATTTCTTATTTCAGTTGTCGAATGTGGGTTAAAAATGCTGGCATAGAAGACTTAGCATATGTACCTATTGAAAAGTTACACCAACTGAAGTTTGTTTGTGGTGGGCACTTCACTCCTGAATCCTTCAATGCCAAAGGAACTCGGCTGAAGAACTCAGCTATTCCAACACTGGAATTGAGCAATCCCATCTTGCCAGATGAAGTTTTGACAGAGTTTCCTCTTCATGTAAAAGACTCCAATAAAGAAAACCTCAAGACAGGTATGATGATGACTTCAATTATTTTTTTAAAATTTAATTTACTATCTATCAATTTTTCTGAATTATTTAGATGTCTTAATTAATTTTCTTTGGTTTCCAAAACAAACCAACCGAATGCAATTTAACAAGGTTCTTTCTTTGTAACCACAAACATGTGTTGTATGCTTATCAATAAATAATATATAATTTCAATTATTAATTATATCTATACTTTGTTACAGTTCTTTATGATCATTCATATTGCATTCCAAAGAAGTCAAATCCAGTTGAACGAGGTATGTTTATCTAAAATTATACTAATAATATAAAAAGGAAATATTTAATTGTTTGTTTGTATTTGATCGGCTCCGTAACTCGAAGCCAAGATAGCCTAAAGTGCGGGTTAGAACCCCACAGCTTGAATATTGTAGTAAACCCACTCGTAACACAATTTAGCTTAGAATGTGTGTTGAGTTAGAGGGACTTTAGTAATTTGTGTAATACAAATTCTTCAAAAAAAGTACCGGACCAATTTGAAAAATTTTAGGCAATCTACATTAATTAGCCAGGTCAGCTAGTTTAATAATATTTATAAGCTAGTAATTTTTAATGTGAGCAAGACATGTACTAGACTGATTGTACCCTAAAGTTGGGTAAGAACATGACATTTTATTACCCAATTCACATTTCATTATCTGCTTTCAGTTCCCCTTACAACTACAACCAAACAACTAAATTCAACATGTTTGGGAGCTGTGGATATACCAGATTCTGGTATTTCTGTGAAAACAACTTTTGAACCTCTTCCTTCTACTTCCAATGCACCAGAACATATGACCTATAAACCCATTACTCATGGTAAGTGTACAAACTAATTATTTACCTTCTAAAATATGCCTTCCCTCAAACTAAAGAATGCCACCCTGGATGCGTTCTGCAGTCTGCAGTCAGGTCAAAATGAACTTATATGTACAACATTCTAGGTTTCTGTACATTTTATATTAATGCGATTTGACCGTGCGGATACGAACAAAGAACGCAAAGCACACGTGACTGATTGCCTTATCACGACCACTTACAGATTGTCTTGATATACCCGCAGACCGCATCCAGAATGCAGAACATTAAAACCTCTAAATGCCTTTAATTTAATATTATGTCATTGTTATTGAAGGTGGGCCCACGCTTCATATTTTATGAGAAGAGCTATCATTATCCTGTCTTTGCATTTTTTTAAAACTTGATAATGATTGATTGATTTGGAAATAATTATGTTTCATAAAACAACAAAATAAAGGACATCATCCACGTTTCATATATTTTTGGTCCAAAATCAAAAGTGCCGGCCAACAAAAAAAAGTGCTGTATTCTGACAGAATACGTCTGCCTTAGCATTTGTTACTATGGCACCAAAGCCGTAGCTCCACTGTGCGTCGAGTATTTGAGATCTAAAAGTCATCGATTATTCATACATTTTTTGTTCAAAATCAAAAGTGTCGGCCAATAAAAAAAATAGTGCTGTGTTCTGACAGAATACGTCCGCCTTAGCATTTGTTACTATGGCACCAAAGCTGTAGCACCACTATGCGTCGAGTATTTGAGATCTAAAATTCATCGACGATTCATACATTTTTTGTTCAAAATCAAAAGTGTCGGCCAATAACAAAAAGTGCTGTCTTCTGACAGAATACGTCCGCCTTAGCATTTGTTACTATGGCACCAAAGCTGTAGCACCACTGTGCGTCGAGTATTTGAGATCTAAAATTCATCGACGATTCATACATTTTTTGTTCAAAATCAAAAATGTCGGCCAATAAAAAAAAAAGTGCTGTATTCTGACAGAATACGTCCGCCTTAGTATTTGTTACTATGACACCAAAGCTGTAGCACCACTGTGCATCGTAGTATCTGAGATCAAAGTCAGTCGTTTCATATATTTTTAGAGCTCAAATACTACGATGCACAGTGGTGCTACAGCTTTGGTGCCATAGTAATAAATGCTAAGGCGGACGTATTCTATCAGAATACAGCACTTTTATTTTTTGGCCGGCACTTTTGATTTTGGACCAAAATGGATGATGTCCTTTTAAACTAATTTGCATATTTATAATATTTCAGATGATAAAAACATTTGCCATCAAGATGCACAGGCAGAAATATTAGTCCACAGTTATAAAAGACCTAAGAAAAACATTGAAATGAAAGGTAAGATAAAACATACCTAATTTAAAAAACTAAGTAAAATTGCTGATTAATTAACCAATATTCAATTCAATTTGCTTTAATGTTGATTTTTTTTCCTAATGGAAATGTTTTTATTTTTTACAGACACTTCATCAACATTTACAATTAAAGAGAAGAGGCTTTGGCGACAGTTACAAAATGCAAAAAAAACAATAAGGAATATAGCGAAGTCAAGAGTGAATTTAGACAAGTTAGATTCGGAAGTGCTGACATCATTAGTAGAGGATGTAGTGCAGAATAACAAAAAAAAGTCACAAGGAAAAAGGTGGACTTTAGCCAACAAAATATATGCTTTGGTTATATTTAAACGGTCCCCTAAAGCATACCGCTATATGCAAAAGCTGTTTACGCTACCAAGCACTAAAACGCTCCAAAGGATTTAAAAAAATATACCAATGGAGCCTGGTATAAATAAAAATATAATTGATATGTTAGAGGCAAAAGCATCAAGTATGCCAAAGGAAAATAAATATTGCTCGTTAATATTTGACGAGATGGCGTTAAAGAAACGGATAATTTATAACGAAATTGCTGATAAAGTGGATGGCTACGTGGATTATGGAGAGGGCGAGAACATGGGACGAGAAAAGAAAATTGCAGACCATGCGTTAGTGTTTATGATACAGGGTGCTAAACATAAATACAAACAATATATTGCGCACTATTTTGTGGAAGGCACAATATCAACAGCAAAACTGGCAAAAATTATATCGGACATCATCAAAAAATTAAAAGAAATCGGATTTATGGTTCTAACAACAGTTTGTGATCAGGGATCTACAAATATAGGAGCTCTTAACATGTTAAAAAGAAACTGTGGACAAGGCATAGATAGCAACTTTTTCTCTGTAAATAATGACAAAATTTTTATAATCTATGACATCCCTCACTTGTTCAAATCATTACGAAACAATTTCTTTAAAAGTGGAAATATGTCTTTCGATGGAAAAATTGCACAATGGAGGCATTTGGTAGTTGCAGAAGAACACAACAGAATTTTTTTAAATTTTAAAAAACTGAATAGTACCATTGTAAATCCAACATTCAAAACTAAGATGAGGGTGAAGTATGCTGCGCATGCTCTGAGTAATACCGTGGCAGCTATTTTAAAAATGATGGCATGGAAAGAAGTTTCTGATTGCAATGATACAGCATTTGTGATTGAACAGTTAGATAAACTATTTGATTGTACAAATGGTCCATCATCTTTAAATGACGTAAAGAAAGGGATCCGGGAAAATGTTTCCACATCAAGTAATCACATTGAGTCTTGGACCTTTTATACTGATAAGTTAAAAACCATAAAATTTATAACAGCAGAAAACACGATACTAAAAAATGTTAAATGCGTAAAGGGATATCAAATATCTATCAAATCCTTAAACGATATTTGGGAAAAGTTAAAGAATGAAGGGTTTAAATATATGAACCTTAGACAGTTTAACCAAGACTCTCTGGAAAACTTATTTGGAATCATTAGGCAACACAGTGTAACCAATAGAAATCCCACTATCACGCACTTTACTGCAGCGCTTAAAACAAGCATGGTTACTGGGCTGAAAGTGCCTCATAGCAGAAGTGCTAATTGTGAAGCAGACAACAATAAACATATGCTGGAATATAAAGACATTTTAAAAACTAATTTAAAAACAACAGAAATAAAAATTAATGTTCAAGATTCCACAGACACTGAATTTTATCCTGTGTTGTCTATCCCGGACCCTGAAAACTTAGAACAGCCCATTGAAAATTTGTGTAGCCTTGAAAACCAACCAGTAGTATATGTAAGCGGGTATTTAGCTGCCAAACTATTACAGAAGAGTTCTTGTTTAATTTGTGAAGAGTGTTTGAGCGTGAAAACTCCTGTTGACAATGATTTGTATGCATATATAATATATCTCTTCGCGAATGGTGGCATGATAAAAAAAGTCTCGTTTATCCAACAATTCAATTATGTACCACCGTAAATGAAGCTAAACAATTTTATCATGACCATATTGCCGACCAGATATATATGGAAAATGTTGGAAAATTCATTTTCTTAATGTTGAGTACAAATTGTAATTTTAGTTGGTTTAAATGTCAACAACATAATAAAGAAATTTATGATAAGATGTTTAAAATATTAAGTTACCTTTTTCTAAGAAAAAGTTGTAAAATCATTAATGACAGCTTCATAAAAAGTGAAAACAATTTTGCTGACAAAAGTAAAAAAGCACAGCAACAAAGCATTGAAAAGTAATCTTGAGGCTGAGGTTCGATCAGCTGATAAGAAAATTAAAGATGTTTATAAATAAAAATCCTATTTTTTCTTAGAAAAAGTTGTGAAAATAAAAGTTTATAAAATTATCATTTCTGTACTTTGTTATAATTTTCAATAATTCCTCATGCCTACAACTGCTATGTCATGTTCAATACTTATTGTAATATACCTATTTTATTTCGAAATAAATAATTTACGTTACAAAACTTCGTTTTACTTACACATAGTATAAAATAAAAATAGTAATCATTAAAATATTGAAGGTTCCTATACTAGATATCGATATGCAATTACAACCCTAGCAAAGTATCGATAATCGATAAGTTATTACGAACGTCACTAATACTGTCAGAAAATAAGGCATTATGTTGGTAGCTCCGCCTGTAGTTTGTGCGGTTGGTAAAGATTTGCGGGTCGTTCTCTAAAATGCATATGTGTGCGTGAGCTCAAAAAATATCTATGGAGTGCCGTCTCTTACTCTTTTATGCTCTTTGGAGCCAGGCCTGCTAATGGTTAAATATTAACAGAATGTTAACTGATAGTTAAAAAATTTACTAAAAGTCAAGCTAACCATTGTTCGAAGAACATTTTTTTCTGATATTTAACCACTTGTCATTTGACATCTGTCAAATTTGACTATGGTTATTTTAACTACGAATCAAAAAACCGGGCCTTAGGATTAAGACCAAAGAATATATTTACTCGAGTGGCGACATCGGAAGTAAAGTGTATTTATTTATTTAAATTCCCATTGTGTCCCGTTCTAGTGGAAACAACGGGAATAAACCGTCCTATGGGCTCCGCCTCAAGCTGTTAACGCGATGTAAAAAAAAGATGTGTTGATGAGTGATGACAGTGACAGCTGACAGTTTCACGCCTGATTTTTGGTGTTTGTTGTTTGCTGTGGTTGTTTGTATTTTTAGAAATCCTATCTAAATTATTGCAAACAGTTTTTAGTTATTTAGTGGGTATAGTTATTAGAATAGGTAATTCCGAAATGACAATATTTGGTTTCATAACTTAACTACATTCGATCATGGACCTATAAGGTCCATGCATTCGATATAATCTTGATAAATCTTGTCGAAAAATACAGTGTAAGTCATGGACCTATAAAAAAAGTCGGACGGATTCTCATCAACAAAATACTGTGACATTAGGATACACCAGCTTGCCTGTACGTACAGGCCGGCACGCACACATTCACACCCTGATACACCACTTCGAGTGCAAACTTCACACAGTTGACACATTTAAGCAGCGAAAAAACAACACGAATACGACATGTCTTGTGTGATGAAATTGTGTAAAAACCGTTCTGTTCGAACAAACAAAAATTAAGGAATCACATTTCACAGGCAAAATAATAATCCAATCACTTATTTCCCGACATTAAAATATTGAAATTAATTGAAATCAAACGTCATTCACTCGAAAAAATAATACGTCAAAGATCAGTGTTCTCAGTTATTTACGTGGGAAAATTACTCGAAATATGGGAAATTAATAATAATTTTAGGACTTTTTAGTTATTTATTACGCATATGGAAATAAAATAATTTATCATAATAATTGTGTTTTAATGGGATATATTTTCATAGGCAAATTTGATCCTTCCCAAAAATGTGGAACTGCGAAATTCAAATTTTCTTACATTGATTGCAAGTCAGTGTCAGGTTGTATGTTAAAAAAAATCTATCAGAGATAATAATAATATATTGATGATGCATAAGATTATGATTATAATGTACACCAGATTCGTAATTTGTAACTGCGTGAATCATTTTTGATCAACATTATGTATGTACATACCCTGACACACTGACTTGCAAACAATGTAAGAAAATTTGAACATTGAAAATTTCGCGCCTACCTCAACGCATTCACCTTTCATCCTTTTAAAATGGCACGGAATAATTCTGTCTACATTCCCAAGTAACATCTGCCGATCTATGTTTTTCTTAAAATAAATGGGTAAAATGTTTTGGCTAACATGGCATCCCTAAATTCACTCACACAATAGACAAACGCCAAAATTTTGCGTCACAGTTTTGTTGTAGCGCGAGTTCCGTCCGCCTTTTTTTATAGGTCCATGGTGTAAGTAATGTTATATTGTTGTAATTATTTTTTCCGTTACCTCGAATTTACTCCCGCATTGACTGTTAGTTACCATGAATGTATATAAAATTATACAAAATATTAAAAGAAGATACCTACATAAACCAACAAACATTAGTTAAAAGTAACGTTACTCGTTAACGACGAATTTCACGTTTGTACTTGCACATCTGTTACTTATTCATAAAATTAATATTAAAGAATTGATGTTATTTTCTAGGTACAGAATAGTGAGGGAAGAATGTCAAATGCATCAAGGCCATCAAGACTGAAGAGCCAAATATGGTTGCACTTCACAGCCATCAATGGAGAAAAGAAAGTCAAATGTTTGTATTGCGAACAAATTTTGTCAGTTGCCAACAGATCAACTTGTAGTCTTATAAGACATATTAATAAAAAGCATCCAGCTCGAAACATAGGCCCACTAGCAAATTGTACGACTATTTCAGAATATTCAGTAAATAATACACCACTTAATACCCAGCCATCCACTACAGCAGGCAGGGTAGCCAAATCTGGCCCACATAAAGTAAGAAAAATTTTAAAAGAATCTAAAAAAAGAAAGGAGTTTCTTTTGGATAAAACTTTAAAAAGAAACAAACAGCAAGAAATTGATAGGCAGTTAGTGAGAATGATCACCAAAGATTATTATCCCTTTAGTTTTGTAGCAGAGAACGAATTTATCAAGTTCGTCAAACTTCTCAATCCTGCATACCAATTACCAACACGTAAAACTATATCTCAGTTGTTGATTCCAGCCATATACCAGGAAACTGTTGCCAAGGTTAAAAACCGCTTAGAACGTGCTTTATCTGTGTGCCTAACTGCTGATGGGTGGACATCAAAGACGGGAGAAATAATTTATGCTGTGACTGCACATTACGTTGTAGAAAACAATGAAGGAATGGTTTTAGATAATGATTTATTAGGATGTATTTCATTCACTGAGCATCATACAGCTGAAAATATTGCATACAAAATTAACGAAATTATGACTGAGTGGCAAATTGTTGATAAGTTAACTGTGATTGTAAGTGACAATGTAGCTAGCATTAAAGCTGCAGTGCTTGCCGGCGCATGGCGCCACTGGAGTTGCTTCGCCCATTCCCTTAATCGAATCGCACAAGCGGGAATTGAAGAGATTAAAGCAGTGGTTAACAAAATAAAAATCTTAGTGAGTTACTTTAATAGAAACTCTCAAGCAACGGCCCAGTTAAATAACGTCCAGGAAAGTATGGATCTACAGATTACAAAATTAAAAAATGATGTTCCAACTAGGTGGAATTCCACCTTTGATATGATAAAAAGAACTCTGTCTGTAAAAGGGGCAATAGTCTCTACGATTGCTGTGCTGAAGTCATCTCTTTTAGTTGAAAATGATGAAATACAACAAGTAGATGTGCCCAGTCCTAATGAATGGTTAATCGCAGAACAATCTGTTCAAGTGTTAGAAGTATTTGATACTCTCACTACTGTTATTGCTTCAGAAAGTAAAATTACCATGTCCTCTATTATTATTTACTTAAAACAATTAAAAGTACATTTAAATAAATGTGAAATTAATTAATTTAACCTAATGCCAGAAATAAACAACATGGTGACACGATTGTTGAGAGAAATAAACACTCAGTTTTTTAGTGAAAGAGATCACATTGAAGACAATGATTTAATAGGATTCAGTACAGTTTTAGATCCAAGATATAAAAAATTTGGTTTTATTGATGATTCAAAATACGAAAAAATGTTGGAGACATTACACAGCAAAGTAGCAAGTATGAGACCAATGGAGACCAGTGAGAATGCACCACTTAATAATCAAGTGGTATCCAACCAACGTATGAATGCAAGTAGTACATGTAAAGCAGATAAATTAGACGATATGCTATTCAAAGATTTTGACAAAGAAGTTCAAAAACACCTGAGGCCTGGAAATGCTACAGCATCGTCCATTGACGAAGTTGACAAATATTTACAGGAGCCATTGTTACCCAGAAAAGATGCCACCGGAGCAAACACAGATCCTTTGTTATGGTGGTTCCAAAGGAAACATATCTATCCCCGATTACATCAACTTGTGAAAACAAGTCTAAATATCATGGCAACTTCAGTACCATGTGAGAGAATATTTTCCCAAGATGGCCAAATTGTAAATGAAAAAAGAATAAATCTTAAAACAAGCATAATTTCTCAAGTGGTATTTTTAAATCATAATTTTAATGATATCTCATAAAGGTTATATTGTAAGAAACTCATTTTGAATTTTTATGACTTAAAAAAATAGTATAATTTATTATTTATTGAACAAAAGTTTAATAACTTTTTAAACTTTATAAAAAAAAATGTGATCGTGTTGTATAATTATTATCTTGAAGTTAATTTAATTAACTTGATCTCATCATTTTGTTAAAAACATAAATGTAGCTTACCTACTTACTTATTATTTCTAAAAACTCTAAAATAGATAAGAAGCAGTTGGTTACTTACTAGGAAATAAGGTACAAAGTGCAAATAAAAGGTTAAGTTACCATACAATGTTTTATTTTGAATTTATAATAATTTATGTTGTGTCGTGAAGCTGTAAGCTCACTCTCCCTTTTTATCCGTGAATTTTTTCCCTGTATTTCCCGTCTCCCAGGAACGTCATTGGTCCCCTTTGAGCTCACCCGCCACTATTTTGAAAAAGGATAGCAATAGATTTGATGGCATTTACCATCCAAGTTTTTTTTTGTAATCCGACTTGGATTTTTTTTTACAATACCAGTCAAGTTTGTAACTTGGATGGTCAACTTTTGATTAGTTTCTTCGCGCCACGAAGCGAATTTCTTTGTTCTGGGTTGGATTCCCAAATGTAACACTCAAAGGACAGTAGTGTGTCCCAGATGACTGAAGTTGTATCAAGTTACAAGTAACGTTACTCGTTAACTTATCTGTCCTCAGTTTGATTTCCGGTTTCGGCTGTCATTGGTTGAATTTGTCTATGGTGATGGTTTATTTATTTTCTTTTTGTTGGTAGTACTGCTGTCAACTAAGTGTCAAAGTCAATGTCGTTTGATGCATAGAGAAAAGTAATACATAGGAAATAGAGAACCCTCTCTGTCAAATTTTTGAGCCTACTAATTGACAGCCTGGTGTTAAATTCCCTGTACTTAACCTACGTACGTAACGCTCACATACATACATAGTACACGCACACATACATACATAAAGTCCACGCACACATACACACAGTTCACGCACACATAGGCCCTCATAACCTTCAAAGAATTTTTGTTTTTATGATGTACAATGTAGAATTTTTTCAAATCCATTATTTTGAAAATATTTATCTTTATGGTGTACGTATTGTATTATTTTCAAAACAATGGATTTGGAAAAATTCTACATTGCACATGGAAATGCAAATAAGTAAACAAAAACTTTTGAATTTAATAATTTTACTTTATTTATGAACACACAATATTATACACCAAAAGCGTCTTTTCGCAAAGTTTTCAACAACACTAAAAAGCATTTGCACATTGAGAAAACTCAGATCACTTGTGAACATAACAGAAAGTTTCTTCGCGATTCACGAAGGAACGAACAAAACTCCGATGAATCAGAACAGCAGCAGGTACGAAAGAATGAACTTGAATTTGACTCGACGACTCTTCAATACTTTAATAGGGCCACAGAAAACTTAAATGATGGCTAAGAAAACAAGAATGCATTTAACATAACAAAAACAACACCGGCCATTTTGGAGGAAAAACAAAGTTGCCATATGTTAAATAGTAATTTCTACTACTCTATTATGTAAATTATAACAAAAATGTCAATGTTCAGTTTTAAATTAAAACAAATTAATTTCATTAAAAAAAAGTTTTCACATTGTAATTAACAATATTCTCAAATATATTTTAATTAAGAAAAAAATGAAAATATGAAGGAAACAGGAGCAGCGACATCTAGAGCGTTTTAGGGTAGTTAAAAAGTATTTGAATTTATTCACCGATGTCGCTGTTTGGAAACAAGTTTCACTTCGATGACCGTTGTATGGAAGTTTCCACACCCTGGTTTGATGTCTGTCTGTTTTCTTGCCTGTGTCATTGATTCCTTCTAAATATTTTTATTTCTATTTAAATTGATTTAATCAACTGGGGAAATGAGCCTCAATAATTCATCTCAAAATGATACCAATAAAGAGTACACTACTATTAATATTTACGACAAGGAAGACCGAAGAATATCCAGAACAGATATGAATATGTTAATAATGAACTACTTGGTAACAGGTATGTACACCATTAATTAAAAATCCAAAGAATGCTACTGCCTAATTAGCTTAGGCACTTTTCAAATAATTATTAAGATCAGGTTAAGGAAATCCCATGTATTCATTCAAGCTATGTAACATAAGAGTGCTCCAAACAAAGGATTTTTTTCTTGTGACCAGAATGCCATCTGAATCTGATCTCGCTTAGATTTTTTAGCAATATGATTCAGCAGATACATTGTACTTTTTCTATGATTGTCAGGCTTAAAATAAAACTACAAACACTTGTTATGTGTCTAGTCCATTTTTACACTACTCTATTTATTTATTGAATTGTCACTGTCCATAGAGGGTTTCAAAGAGGCAGCCCTGAAGTTCCAACAAGAGGCTGGTTTGCAAGAGCCCGCCCTCTGCAGCTCCCTCGACGAGCGAATCATGATCCGGGAGGCGGTGCAGGGCGGCCGCATTCCTGAAGCGATCGCAATGGTCAACGCACTTCATCCTGAGTTATTGGACAACGATAGATATTTGTATTTCCATTTGCAGGTATGCTAAAAACATTTCATATTCATTTTATTTTCAAAAAGTTGTAATGAATGTTCTAACCATTATTTTGTATTCTATACAGCAATTGCAGCTTTTAGAGCTGATTCGGGCTGGAAGAGCAGAGGAAGCACTGGCGTTTGCTAGCGCCACGCTAGCAGAAGCCGGTGCTAATGACAGCAACGCCCTGACAGAACTCGAGCGTTCACTTGCACTACTCGCCTTTCCGGATCCTCACGCTTCGCCGTTTGCTGACTTGTTACTGCCATCCCATAGTCAAAAGGTACATCATTTTGTCTATAACTTAATCATGACCATGACAAGTTTCACAGAAAATAATTAACTTTTAATCAGAAACTTTTCAGATACCCTCATAATATCTTTGATTGCAGATTGCCAGCGAATTAAATGCAGCAATACTGAAGATGGAAAACCAAGAATACACTCATCCCAAGCTGTGCAGCCTCCTAAGAATGATCCTGTGGTCCCAAAGTGAACTCGACAAGCATAACATCAAGTACCCCAAAATGACTGATCTCGCAAACGCAACTATAGAACAGCCTAAATGATTTAGGGGATAGCTGACAGTTGATACTGTTAATGGTGTTCTTAATGATCAACTGGTTTAGTTTTCAAACATTCTCTCTCTACACTACATGTTGCAAGAAATTTTCATTCACTTATGAACATGTGATGAAATATTGCATAATAGCCATTGATGATATGACAAATTATATCTTTCAGATTGTTATGTTGACCTTTGAAATTCCATGTAAGTATTTTACCAATCAAAAGAACACCATTAATCTGTTTTCTGAGATACATTATTATGATAAGAATTTCTGATAATTTTGTCAATGGTATTTTTTGTTGCATCTCAAGTGGAAGTTTAAAGCAATAAATCCAGGTAAATAAATTCCACTTGGGGAATGATAACTGAATTTTTATTTACAGTAATAAAAACCTGGAGAAATATGGTCTCCTTCACAAAAATAATTTGCTCTCTTGCTGCAATAGATAAATACCATGTGATTGTCAGGACTGTGAGAAAAGTTAGGATTAATTAAAATAAACGTTTTATGCTGATAAATATGTATGTTTTTAATTAAGTATTAAAAGATTCAGTACATCCACAAGTTTCTAGTTATATTTTTACTGAAACAACAATTTATTATAAAGTGTTCATCATGTAGATACAAGTTTCATTTTAATCAGCAAATGAAATAATCTCTGTACCTATAGTTAAGAATTTTATATTGTATGTAATATTTAGAAATAAAAGTTACTAGAAATAAAATTATTTGTGTGATTTAATTGTCGCTTTCACAATCCTATCAACTAATTTAAGTTCAATGAATGCTATCATATTTCTTTTTGTTGAATTTGGGAAACATTTTATACAGCTTCGAGTCACTTTTTCTTGATTTACTAGTTATTTCATTGTATGGTATTTGTCACCAGCCCAGTACATAGTCCAGGGCCTTGGAGATGATACCCGTAGAGCGTTGGGGCACTGGCGCGGACGGGATCGGCGTCGGGCACAGCGACCGCGCGCCAGTCATTGGCCTGAAACAATTTTAGTAGAAAATATATTTTGTTTATTGATAACAAGCATTACTTAGGCTCTACCTGTGAAAACATGTTAATAGTCTAAAATGTTTGTCCACATAGTTTATACACTGTATTGTTTTCCTTGTAAAATAAAATAAATAACACTTATTCAACATCTCTTCCAAATCTCTCACAATTTTGGGTAACTTTATCAATAACATTCAGATCATAGTTATCAATAAAGATTACCTTAGTAGGTTATTTAGGTTTATTCTTTACAGTGACAATACTTTTAGGGAGGGTGTTATTTTTTCAAATGAATGATGGTGCATATTGTTAATAATACCTTTCAGGTGATGCTAACCCAGGACTGGCCACGCTCATCCGTGGCACCTCCCGGCACTCCATCACTCCCACCATGATCCCGGGCAGCACCTGTCTGCCACTAAGGGTCATTGCCCTCTCCTTCTCTGCTCGGGTCGCATATCTGACGTGTGCCCAGTTCCCTTGGGTGGGGTATTGTTTATCTGTATAAAAATAAACAGATATTTGTATAAAAAAGAAGCATTTACATACACTTATATTTCAAAATTGTAACTCATGATTAATTCAAAATATTGTTATTGATCTTACCAAGAATTGCTCCACAATTGCTGAACCTAGCTAAAACAGTGTTTGCTGCATTTGGAGGGAAACCAAAAATGGTGACCCAATATTCATCCTGTTCCTGGCACCCATCTTGCCACGCATTTGCTAGGGATTGATTCACAGATGCATTCATGTTATTTACATAGGAGTTCTGCATCATTGAATTGTTATTGCCATATCCTAGAAAGCTGTGGTCTTGGTATGCAGATTTGTTAGGCTCATTACTCTTTATAGTGTCAAATAAGTCTTCTATAGGAGGACCATTAGGCTTGCTTGAATATGAGATATTGGGTGATGTAGGCATGTTAGAATAAGCATTTTGTTGGTTGAAAATAGCCTGCTGGTGCATCGTGAAGTTCTGTCTATACATTTTTTGCTCTGGAGTCGATGTCTGAGTCGGGCTGGTCGGAGATCCTAGAAACAAGTTTAATTTAAGAGGTTGTTCTAAATGTATTACTTAATTAGCATCTCAATTTTTTTGTGTTTTAGTGAATTTCCAGCTTACCAAAAGCAAGACTGCGTCCTTTTGTGGGCGATAAACTATTTGTTCGAGGAGTTGTTGGTGGATTTATTTCACCCAAAAGGAAAGGCGGTAAATATCCCACGTTTGGGCTTCCTGATGGGGAATGTGGTGGGCTGCCCAGCGTCATAGGCTCCATTTTATACAATTAACTATTTAAAACCTAAATAACTATTAATCTAAGATCAGCACTGCTGGTTAAATTATTTTTATGATTTTTAAAACAAAGTACGTTTTAAGCAGCTGACAGCATAGAGAAAAGTAATGAACATGTCTCCAACTTCCTCATTGGCCCTAGAGCAATTCCAAGTATACCATCAATAAAAGCCTAATTAGAGTCATCAAACCTCTCAGTCATTCAATTAGAGCCATTAGAACTTCATAACTATGAGTTGTTTTCTATGTGTAAGCTGAGGACACGTGTCTCCAGCTGACACATCTGTATCTTCGTAAATATTTATGCTACGATAATGTATTATACCTCAAAAATTACAGTCGAATCCAAATAGTAGGCTTTCCACTTTTCAAGACTTTAGCTCAAATACTGTTAAAACCACGATCAAAAAACTATGTGCGAGCTGGAGTACCGTGTCTCCAGCTTACACATCTGTATCTTCGTAAATATTTAAGCTACATCAATGTTTTATATCTCATAAATTAAAGTCGAATAAAAAAACCCGACTTCAATTCTTTCAAAGCTTTATTTCGAACCGTTTTCGAACTACGAACCGATACGTATGTGTAAGCTGGTGACACGTAACACACGGTGGATTATTAAAACCGTATAAGTTAGAGTTGCGTTTTAAAGATCAAATAATTCGTTATAATTGAAGTACACACGAGACATAATTTCAAATCTCTAGGCCTCTTAGTTTCAGAATTAAAAGCCAAAAACTATTTTCCCGCCAAATAATTCAAATAATATGGGTCGACTGCGACGTTGCCGTTCCGTGCGTCCACTAGAGCAGTCGAATTTGAACCTAAAAACTAGTACTGTTTGAATCATTTTTATTTGTAGTTTAAATCATTTAATTTCGATTATAAGAATTTTAGACTAGGAGCCGGCTGATTTCTGTATTGAGTACTTAATAACCTATATTTTATTAATAAGAAAAAGCTAGGTAAAACAAAATTATATTTTAATGTACAAGTATAATAACGAACTTGTTTCCAAAGACTCAAATATTTGTGGCGTTTCTAAACGCAACCACTTTAATTTTTATTTAAATACCGTGAAGTCCCACGATTCTGCCACGTCAAGTGGCAAAAATGGGCAACAACTATACAGGGTGGAAACGTTAAGTGATCTCACTCGATTATTTCTTAACTATACAAGATATTAAAAAACTGGTTACTGATCCTGAAAGTGCTTAATGAGCTCTTTCAAACGGTACCAATAATAAGTTACAGAATAAACTGGATCTATCTGAAAATTCAATGTTTCCAGCTTCCATACTAAATGTATGCCAGACACACAATATTAGAAGTGTAATTTTTTTAATTTAATAATAAATACTTAAAATAAACTCGTAAATTGTATTCTTATTTTAAATTATTAATGAAAAACATTGGTTTTAGGCTTTACTTGCTATAATATTGTCAAGAGATGAGTGTCATGACTAGAGATGGGTAGTGGGTAAAAACCCATTTCACCAGATTGGGTTAAAACTGGGTGATTTGGGTAAAAACCCGGTTTCTACCCATTATCACCCATTCTGGTGGGTGAAAACAAAAATAGCGTTTTTTTAAAGTGAGAAGTGGTATTTGTTGCTAAGGGGGCGTTCTAGTGTTACGTAATGCAATCTGGGGGGAGAGGAGGTCTTGAAAAACGTTACAATGCGTTACAGTGGCGAAAGGGCGGTTCGATTTCAAGTTTTTAAGCAGAAGTACTTTGTAGTTGGTGTTGTTATTTGTAACTTTATACCGTAATGTCATCAAAGAAAGAGTTTGGCATCTTTAGCATTCCCCCCCCCCCCCCCCCATGTCCTTGCCATGATCACAAATTATTGTGTTCCTACTAAATTTCTTCTAAATCGGTTCAACGATTCTTGAAATAACACCATTTTATAAAATAATTGGTCACATCATCATAACGTGATCAATTTTACGATTTGGCCACGATATAAATGCATATTAGTGTTAAATTTGGGTATCCTTCCGTTTGGCCAAATTACTTTTCGCCAAATTTCACTTCGCAAACAACTTATCGCCAAAGTTTCATTTCCCAAATAAACTTTTAGCAACTGTACTTTTCGCAACTAATTCATTTGGTCAAATTAACATTTGGCCAAATTTTACTTGGCAAATGTTTATACAGGGTGTTTGGCGCATCGTGTGCCAAAATGATTTGGCAGATAGAATGGGTCATTTCCTATATTTTCAGCCCCATAACACGTTCCATGCCAGGCGGCTACTTTTATATTATTTTTTAAAGTAATTTCACCAAAATACCCAAATCGCATCATTTGATTTCGATTAAAAAAAAACTACTAGGCGTAGCCTCAAAGTAAATATTTTGTTTTGACGTGCATTGATGTAGGGTTGCATCAAATCTAAATTTACTGGCAAATATCATCAAGTTTTTTTTTAATTCAGCTTTGAAGTTTTCCGAAAAGTTAAAAATGGACTGAACATTTAAGTTTACATGGCTATAAAAAAATAAATAAAAGAGATAGCGATCTTCGGATTTTATCAAAACTTCTCTAGTCTATCTCCATTCAAACGGTATACTAATCTTATTTAAATAATAACAATAACTTCACAAATTCCTTAAATTAGTGCATTGACTCTACTCGGACTGATTGCGAAATTTGTGTTTATAGCCCCTTTTTGTGTGAATAGCACGTTATTAAACACCTAACAGGTAAAAATTATTTATCTTATGCAATGTTAAAACCTTTTCATGTTAAATCGAAATGAATTGATGCGATTTGGGTATTTTGGTGAAATTACTAAAAAAAATAATTTAAAAGTAGCCGCCTGGCATGGAACGTGTTATGGGGGCTGAAAATATAGGAAATGACCCATTCTATCCGCCAAATTATTTTGGCACACAATGCGCCAAACACCCTGTATAGCAAATGTGTTATTTTGCCAAATATTATATCCCAAATAATTTGCTTGGTCAAATTGACACTTCACATACTTACGAGTACCCACCGTTACCCACAAATCAAAGCATAAGGCACATGGTCATGGTTTTCACAATAATTTAATGTAAAACAGAGAGATTGCAGAAAATAGTATGGTTGCAAAAAGTAGGTATTGTAGAAAATAGTAGGTTAGGTTAGGTTAGAACAGTGACCCTTAATGCGCGAAGGCGAGCGAAGCGTGCCGCGGCAGCGGCCGCCGAGCGCTAGAATCATCTCTATTGTTAATGAATCATTTGGAAATTTCGATAAAAAGAATGAAATATGAAAATTTATTTAGAAAAAAAATTATATTAACTACCCACTAAACAAAATAATAACCACAAGCTAATTTGTATTCCATTCTATGCACCAATCAAATTGTTTTGTAAATAGTTTATCGTGAAATATTTTTGCCAAATGAAACATTTGGCAAAACATACTTTGCCAAACAATAATTTGCTAAACAATAACATGCCAAAAACGACATTTGCGAATTAAAAGTTTGCAGTAAGTTGTTTTGCCAAATGAGAATTTGCCAAATGAAAATTTGCGAAACGTTGTTTGCGATGTGATAATTTGGGAAACGTTTTTTGGCCAAACATTAGTAATCCTTAAATTTGACTTATAACTTATTAATCAATAAACTTAAATGAGAAAAATTCAATAAAAATAAAGAAAAGATACCAATTGAAATAATTATAAAGTTATTTGTTTTCACCCGGTGTAAACACCCACGGGTGGAATGAAACGGGTTTTTATTGGGTTTTTACCCTCATGTGGGTTTTTACCCGGGTGGAAACCCATCTCTAGTCATGACTGTGGTAGTAGTACTAAATGTATGGAAGAAGGAAACATTGAAGTTTCGGATAGATCCAGTTTATTCTGTAACCTATTATTAATACCGTTTGAACCGTTTGATAGAGCTCATGAAGCACTTTCAGGATTTTCCAATCGCGAAAGCCCTCATTGAATTCTTCTTCTTTTGTTGAAAAAAAAAAAATTTACAATATTAACATCACAAATCACAATCACTACTAAGACATCACAAAATAGACGAAACACAGCATTTTGTACAGCATTTGCCATAAAGTTAATATTCCTTCCGAAGGAATATTTGCACAGAATTGGCCGTAAGGATCTATATCCATAGCCGTAAAACTTGTATTAAAAAAAAAGATGACAGTTGACTGCAATATTGAGAAACAGTCAGTGTTGCCAGAAGGTTACTTTTGTAACCTTTTAGCTGATTTTTGAACTGCTTTGGTTACTTTTAGGTTACACTAATGAAAAGGTTACTTTTAGGTGATTTTTCGGAATTTGTAGAATTAACTTTTACAGGTTATTCAGTAAAAAAATATTAATAGTGTCAATTTACAAATTATTTAAATTGAAACGTGACACTCAAAATGTTGATGATTTCCAATTAATTTTAACACTTTGTATGAATTTTGGCTGATTGGTAAGATAAGAGTCGAAGATGAAAGTTGTTAGTAGTTAGCTTTATGAATCAATATGATAATAATATCAATCGCACGTGTGAGGGTTACTTTTTTTTCTATTTCTGGTAATTTCTGACAAGACCCTACTAGCAACACTGGAAACAGTTTTTTTTACAAACAAAGTCAAACAAACAAGTTCACACAACACATTGGATTTATCGGTATTTGTGACTTGTGATATGTTAGATGGATTCTAAACTACATAATAATAATCCTAAACAGCAGTTTTTTTTAATGTGTTTCAAACGAAGGACGAATTGTACAGACATTTTAATTAAAACTGACTTAAAATTGTCAATAAATTCCTTTGTCACACTGACGAGCTACGGCCATGAGCTACGGTAAGTGGAATTAATTGAAAATTATTTTAATGTAGGTAGGTAGGTAATTATTTAATTTTTAGCGTTAAGATTTGCATCTCTTGATTACAACTAATTTGAAAATTATAAATAACTTGAAAAAATCGAACTGCCTAAGGCGGGAATTCCGGGATTACCGGGCCGGCGACTGCTCTTCCTTTATAATTTTCTCTATTTATAATATTTTTCTCTTTTATAATTTTCAAATTATTTTAATATGTAACTCTAGCAAGTACTGATAGTAGAATGTCAGTTAAAGGGGAACTTGTACAGATTTACATTCGATAGTTAATATTATTGAGAAATACTACTTATTTAGAAAGACTTTCAGCAGTCAGCACTACCATTGTAGGTAATTATTGTGTAACTCAAACTGTGAAAATTAAAAAAAAAAGCAAGCAATAATTGTATTACCATAATAATATTTCTTGTAAAAACAAATAATATTGACTTTTCTTAGGATTTTCTCTTGATCTTTTAGTTCATTCAGTATTAAGTTCGGTACTTTTAAGTACCTACCTACCTACTGTGCTAGATATTACCAAAATATTGAATAAGGTAACAGAAGAAACACTTATTTTTAATTATGATTATACAGGTGACTCAAATAAGCTACTGACACCGGAGGTAGATTGACAACAATAAGGCTACAAATAATCATGTCCGTGGAAAAGTTGCGAGAGTTTTAAGGTATGACCAATTTCAATTATTAATATTCAAAGAAAACTGTCATATTATTTATGAATTCGACTGTACATAAATGTAACTCAGATGACAATGCAACCTAATGATGTCAGGTCTAATGATAACTACTTTTTTTGGGGAATGTAGTCTCCAAGGACAGTCATGTGAGTGATTAGCCACAAAATAGACTAACCCTCTTAACGCAGCCCAGTTTTAATAATAAATTGTAGTGACCGTTTTTTTATATTCGTTAATAGTTTTATATGATTTTAATGTTGGATATTATTACAGATCCATAACTACTTTCTGATGTTTGCTGATTTTCTTATGGATGAAGATACTATGAGACGCCTTTTTGTCATGGTGCACTTCGCAGTGAAAACAGTCAAGCAAGTAAAATAACAAGATTAGTCCATTAATTAAGAATGATTTACGAGTTTTTATTACAATTCATGTTGTTAGTTTTTATTCTGTAATTTTAGTTACATTATTTTTTTAAAATGTTTCTGCCGCTTTTGTTATATTGTATTGTATTATCTTTTTTTTTTATAACTTTGTTGATTCTATTAGCTAGGAATAATAAGTCTTTAGGAAAACATCGGGGTCGAAAGCTAAGTGTAGACCTGGAGCAACAAAGACAAGTTTTCCAAAAATATAAAAGTAGGATAGGAAATTTTGTACCTCCCAATAATAAAGAAAACCGCGCTTTATACTCCGATCTTCAAGATGCTTTTAAGTATCGTTTGTCGTGCAAAGCAATTTATTGTTCGTTAAAAAAAAACTATAATTACTTCTTTGATAATGATGTTAACAAACCTCTTTCTCAAGTTTCTCAATTTTCTGACTCAGAATCAAGATCAGATAACTTAAGCACAGTACTAAATCAAAATGAAGACGATAGTGATTATACAAACCAGACTGATGCATATGAATCTTTTAACTTTTATGTTGACTCACATTTTTGGAAAAAGATTGAACCTATAATATATACACCGTGTTACTTTGCATTCTTGCCATATTCACAGAGATAAAAGTAGGTAACAATACCTATTATTTAAGATAAACAAGAGACTCCCATAAAGAAAGTACACTAAGATTTTAGTAAATTTGATTTTTCAGTACAAATTGGAATAAACCAATTTTGTCTCCCACGTTCTACAGGTGCAAGTGGAATAAACCTAGTGGGCGTGGCCTAGTTCTTAATTTTATGGCATTGGGTACCAGCCTTTTTATCCAGTCATAATAACTATTTTAAAATACTCTTCAGTTGATTTCAGATTTTCCTTTCTACTTTACGGGCTTAGGACCGTCAAAAATACGTAATAATTAATAGGGTTTCAATTAATTTACAACATTGTACCCTATTTTTACAAATTAATAAATTAAGTATGAAATGAAATCATCTTATCCACAATTAATTATTTATTCATAAGTTCCTACTTACAAAGTTTACGTACTGCGAAGCAAGTGTTCAAAGTGTCCTCCGTTCTGATGAAGGCACAGTCTAGCACGGCGAAGCGTAGGTTTTTCGCTTTAGTTTTCGCAACACATAAACGTTTTGTATCACAGTTTCACTAAAACAATCCTTTCATGTAACGCGTTTACACTGTTTATCTCTTCTGCGCATACCAGTCGTTTCAAGTCACTCCAAAAATCCATTGGTGTCAGGTCCTAGGATCGTGGTGGCCAAGCTACTGGACCCCTCGTCCAATCCACTGTTCACCAAACGTATTATTCGCGCACTTGACGTCCTTATTGTGGGGGAGCACCATCCTGCTGGTAGTAGAGCATTTGGTGTAACGCTATGGGTACGTCATCAAGCATTTCGTCTAAGACGTCTTGCAGACACTCCAAGCACCATTTTGATTAAATTATTCGTTGTTTGAATACACTTCAGTCATTTTTGTATTATTTATAACGAGATTTGTGTTTGATGGATTTCTCAGTTTTTTACAAGTGTCAAAAAGACATTTTAAAGACAATAGATTGCAATAGATATTTAAAAATACAATAAAAAGTAAAAAAGTCTCCATCGCCATCGCCAACAAGTGATGTGCATGCGTTACGATAATTAGTGGTGTGTTTAACAGATTGTCGATAAAATAAAATACTCAAGATTAAAAAAAAAATTTTTCGGGCATTATTTTTTTACGGATTTGTGTTCAGTATCAGTAATATAGTAACCTCTGTAAATATGGCAAGAATGCAAAGTAACACCCTGTATAACGAAACGATCAGATTCCTCTGGCAGCTTATTTCAAAGGCGACGATCGCTACAAAAAAATAAATGGACGGATTTTGTTAGAGAAATCATATGGAAAAATACAAAATTAAATTGCTTTTGGGTGTTTAAATCCAATATTGTAAAACAGGTAATAGATAAAACAGTTGTTGTTTGCAAAGGTCGTTGTAATTATAGTGAGTGTAAAGCTAAAATTGAAATAATCATGAAAAATAAGACAGAAAATTTTACAGAAATGCAATGTATCATTAGACACAGAAATCCAGATGTTAAGCACAGTTCAAATAAAAGGTATAGAATGACAGGTTATAAATCACAAACACTAGCAAAACAATTGTCAGAAAAAAGTGCAATTGAAGTAAGAAATTCACTAGCGAATGATACTATATGTCAAACCAACTCTGACTCGCCTTATTTTTTGCCAAGTGTAAATGCATTAAGACAGTTGAAAAAAAGAGATAAATCACAGAGCTTATTTCACGATAATGTTTTACTGTCGTTATGGATAATGAGTGAGACACCTCCTTTCAAACATTTTATAAAATATATATCATTGTGCCCATTTATTTTATATTATTGGAACAATTTACAAATAACTTTTTTTAAAAAATATTTAGAACAAGTGAATAGAATTGTTATTTCTTTAGATGCTACTGGATCGATATTCAAAATGTTACGTCCACCACAAGTTAATGATTTTATTAAAAATATGAAGAAAAAACATTTGTTCTTATATATAATTATGGCATATAATGATTTTGGCAGCAGTGTACCACTCTGCCAAATGATTTCTACGTCTCATACGGCGGAAACAATAGCAACTTGGCTGCAAACGTGGAAAAAAAGTCTACCAAAATACCCTGACGAAATTGTGACAGATGATTCAAGTGCCCTGATAAAAGCCTTAGTGGAGACATTCACACAATTTACAAGTACTGAACATTATTTGCAAAATTGTTTCAAAATTTTAGAAGGCGTAATAGATGCAGAATTTCCAAAATCATTTTTGCGACTGGACACCTCTCATTTTATCAAAACTTTACACGATCAAAAGATTTTTGATACCGTTGAAACACATGTTAAGTACTTTTATATCAAATGTATAATTTCAATTAAAAACAGCTCAGAATATAAAGTAGTGAAAAAGATTTTAACCAGCATTATTATCATTGCGTTGAACAATTTCGAAAGCAATCGATGTCAAAAAGCTATTGAGACCTTAAACCAAATACATGATTCCGAAAAACATGATATAATTATCGACTCAACTCCATCAGATATAATTAATAACAATGAAGATGACGAAATAAATTCAGAATCCTTATTAGACTTATGGTTTTTAGACGAGGTTGCCAAAGAAAAACTTTATATCGATCTAACAGAAGACAAAGACAGCAAACATCCCAATCCATACTTTTTCCCTGATTTAATAAAATTACTGACGCGTTTATTAAAAAAGTTGCCCATGTGGTCAAATGTTTTGATAAAACACTTCAATTCCAATAAAACAAGACCGTCATCTAGCAATTCAGAAAGCTATTTCAAAAATATCAAATGTTTGCTTTTAAATAATAACCGCGTACGAATCGATTTATTTCTGATGCGACATTTTAATTATATTTCCGGTGAAGTAAAGCTAGCGTTAACAAATATGAACAAAAAAAATATTCCAAAAATAAGTAGTTCTTTTGAACCTAAAAGCAAAACGACAGCACGATCTCGCCAAAAAAAAAGAAAAAACACAGACCGCGATTCGTTTTCACAAGATTCAATTTTTTCAAATAAGCCATCATATATAGAAAACTGGAGAGGGTACGCAAAAAAAAAGTGTAAAACTATAAAACGAATAAAAGAAAATGAAAAAGAAAAAGAAAATGACATTATTGATTATTTATTACCAGAAATTTTCATTGAAACCCCTAAACAACATGAAAGCCAGTTCGAAGAAAAAGAAATATCAATGTCATTAAAACCTCACGATATAACTTTACTGAAGAATGGCTCCAACATTAGCGGTTCTTTTTGTATATATAACACTTGTGCGTTTGACAGTGTTGCTCATCTGTTTGCAGTAATATGCACTATAAAGAAAAATATACTACAGGTTTTTAAAAGTAGTAGTGACCTTTTTTCTAATTTAATTATTTCTTTGATTTTAAATCGGCCGGACATTGAAGATATTAGGAATAATCTATTAAACTTACACTTCAAATTTGAATCTTCAACAGTAAACTGTGAATGCAACGTAACTTACATCATAGATAAATATCTTAGTTACAGCTATTGTAAAACGACATGGACAAAAAACTGTACAGATTTTCTGTGCACTGTAAACAACTCGAGTATTAAAAGATGTACAGGGTTTGTACCCATCAATATTGAGTTAATACTTGAATCGGGGCCACAGGTTTTAGAGAAAGCTGCACTTGAGTGCATGACACAAATGTACAAGTGCACAGAAAAATGTTGTGACGGGTACAATTTTTACATATATCAATTTTCACAATTCATTGCTATTGAGCTAAATTCTCCAGATGCCGAAAGAAGCATAAAATGCGAACTCCAAAAATTTCCCCACAATTTAACTTTTTTTGACAAAACGTTCAATAATCCATGTGTGATCGAGTTTTTAGAATTTAAAAAACACTACAGAGTTCACTGCAATGTAGGAGAATCAGAATGGCTTACTTAATATGATGATCTAGAAATGACAATCGAAAAGCAAAGTAGTAGTACTAAAGTATTACCTCACTGCGTTATTTATTCTATAAATTAAAATACAACTGAAAATATAAGATCTGGTTATTATTATAAATATTTTAATCAAGTATGATAGGTTACTTCTGTACTGTCATAATTCATTAATTAGTTTTAAGAAATATTTTAATATTAAGTGATGACTGTGATGAGTGATACTAGCCCTGACCAATGTTCACTGTATTATTAGTAATGTGTGTAGCTATACAGTGTGAGTCACGTTAAAGTGTACATATGAAAATAGATGAAACTAGACTTATTTTTATCGACAAAAAAGAGGTCAAAATTTTTTTGAGATGTTTTTTTTTATTTTTTATAGAATTTTTTTTCTTCCAATTACTTATTGTAAAGAAAACGTAATAAATTTTAAACTAAGCGGTATATCCTGATAAAATAAAAACAGTAATAATGCTAAATAACAGGCAATACTAAAAAATACATAAAAATACACAAAAAAGGCCAACAAATAATAAAAAATGATACTTTTTGAAAAAAATCTGCTTTTAAATTCGTGTTTTTTGGTTATTTGATAAATTTCTCCAAAAAATGCCCCTATAACCGGTGGTTTTTATTACTTTGTATTATTCTCTATCGTATTATCTTCGTAAAACCAAAAATCGCATGTCTCTATCCCTATCACAACATTTGCTATGATCGTTTGAACAAAGGCCTGCCACAACATTATTCTCCGCTACAGGTAGAGACAACTTTAATTTTAACTAAAATGCTTATTTTACTTCGAAATATTTTGTTTTTATTTGAAATCTAACTTGTCTTTATCAAAATTACAAATCTAGAGCCATTTTCAGTTTCGTTGTTAACGAAGCGTTGAATGGCGCGCCCGGAGAGGCTTAATTCAAACGATCATTGCAAACGTTGTGATAGGGATAGAGACATGCGATTTTTGGTTTTACGAAGGTATTACGATAGAGAATAATACAAAGTAATAAAAACCACCGGTTATATGGGCATTTTTTGGAGAAATTTATCAAATAACCAAAAAAACACGAATTTAAAAGCAGATTTTTTTTTAAAAGTATCATTTTTTATTATTTGTTGGCCTTTTTTGTGTATTTTATGTATTTTTTTAGTATCGCTTGTTATTTAGCATTATTACTGTGTTTATTTTATCAGGATATACCGCTTAGTTTAAAAGTTATTACGTTTTCTTTACAATAAGTAATTGGAAGAAAAAAAATTCTATAAAAAATTAAAAAAAATCTCCAAAAATTTTTGACCTCTTTTTTGTCGATAAAAATAGGTCTAGTTTCATCTATTTTCATATGTACACTTTAACGTGACTCACACTGTATTAATTATGTAGGTACCTATGTTAAGTTATTAAATTTTGATTTATCTGTGATAATGAAATTGATTAATTAGATTTACTAAGAGAGTGATAAGTGATACCCGACCCGACCGTGGATCACCTGTATTCTTTTACACAGTAAAGCACAGTAAAGTATAGGTACCTGATTAATTAGTTTTAAGAGGTAGGTATATTGATTGTTATTAAATTTTAGTGGCAAAGTTCCTTATGTTAAAATTATATTTTTTATTGAATAAGTGATGAGTGATACCCGATAAGAACGTGGATCACCACATTTCTACAGGATGTAAGGTAAATGGGTATATGAGCCGACACTAGCCCATGTTAACATGGGCATATAAATGGTATGGTGAAGTCAGAAAATTGATATCTCCATTTTAATTATTTTAATTTTCATACAAATCAGATTTTATAAAATTTATTTTGTATGAAAATTTAAAAAATTTAAATGATGATATCAAATTTCTGACTTCACCATACCATTTATATGCCCATGTTAACATGGGCTAGTGTCGGCTCATATACCCATTTACCTAACACCCTGTATAAGTAAAGTGTGCCTACTAAGTTATTAAAAGTTGATCGATGTGTGATATTAATTGAACTGATTAATTAGTTTTACGAAGTATATTGATTGTTACTTTAGTGTTAAAGTTCCTTATATTATAATTTGTCTTCAAATTATATTTTTTATTGAATAAGTGATCAGTGATACCCGATAAGAATTTGGATCACCAGATTTCTATACGCAAAGTGTACCTACTTAAATTTTTAAATGATGATTGATCTGTGATAATAATTGAACTGATTATAAGCTTTACGAAATAATAAAATAAAAAAAAAAAAATTTAAAAAAATTCATAAAATTCATTTATTTTTGCAAATAGGCTTTAAAAAAGCGCTTTTACACGTCCCAATATTAACCCTACCACTGCTTCGGGACAATAAATGGGTCAGTGCTGAGAAGAAGCAGCGCAAGAAACTCAGTAATTGTTATTTTAGTGGTAAAGTTCCTTAAATATTTATTTTGTCTCTAAATTATAGTTTTATATTTAATGAGTGATGACTGTGATGATATTAGACCCGACCGATCACTGTAATATTAGTCATGTGTAACTATGTTGTATGTATGTACCTAAGTTTAGTTAGTAAAATATGATTTATCTGTGGTAATTAAATAGATTAATTAGATTTACGAATCTCTGATGGATGAGTGATACCCGACCCGCGGAAACCTTTCCGCCAACTGGGACCGCAATCAACTAGCTAGGACCGCGGTCCCAATCGCCAGATCAGTAAAAATTAAATACTTTTCTGGGACCATTCATAAAGGACAATGACCAAAAATGTATGGAGTGTGGTCCAAATGTCAACCACCACCTATGTAGTAAAATAGTCTACTAAATACTGATTCATTATAACCAAACCGCAATCAAAAATATGCTGTCAGTAAAAAGTTTAAGACTGAATGAAAAGTCATGTTTTTACCTTTTCATCTGAAAATTAATGTTCTTGATATCATTCTATCCATCGCACATTTCGGATTAATCTATGCATATTATGTCATGTCGCTTAGTGTGCCGTGTTAGATTCTCGCTAAAAGAAAAAAAAACTCAGAAGAAAGACAACAATATTGGAATTATGGTCGGGTGGTCGCTGCTCCGCCCCTATTGGTTGTAGGGTGATGTTATATAACCTAAAACCATCCTTGATAAATGGGCTATCCATAACAAAAAGAATTTTTCAAATCGGACCAGTAGTTCCTGAGATTAGCGCGTAAACTACTACAATTTTTCATACAGTCATAACTTTTTACTGACAGTTTATTTATTTTTCGTCCCATACTGAAAGTTAATCTCTATTTAATGGACCATAAGCCAATATAGGTCTCATTAGTGGTGGACATTTGGACCACTTTTGGTCATTGTCCTTTTAGTACGATACCGATTTTGGAATGAATAATATATTTTTTTAAGTTATCTATGAGTGAACCTAGTCGCTGGAAGAAAAATATTTAATTTTTATCGATCCAGCGACTGGGACCACTGTCCCAGTTAATTGCGGTCCCAGTAGCCGGAATCTACGGCCCGATCGCGAACGTCTTCGCTTTCGCTTCGCGAAGCCCACACTCGGCCTCGTCGGCACGCGCACCGACGATCGCCAAACGGCTAGAGTACCTTCTGTACTCGCCACTCTGCCCGGTGAAGCTGGAAAAGCTCCTCCAGCTACCAGCGCGCGTCCCTTCAAAAAAAAAAAAAGCCGGAAACCTCCCCGACCCGACCGTGGATCACCAGTATTCTACTACACAGTAAAGTATAGGGTAAGGTGGGGCACAATGTTACACGGGGTACAATGTTACAATGCATATTTCTCCGTCCCTTTCTATTAGTTGTATGATGTTCAGCGGCTCAGTTCAGCAGCTCTTATGAGCTTGACAAACGTGTATACCAACATCATACAACTAATAGAAAGGGACGGAGAAATATGCATTGTAACATTGTACCCCGTGTAACATTGTGCCCCACCTTACCCTACCTAGGTTATTAAAAGTTGATCGATCTGTGATAAATAATTTACCTGATTAATTAGTTTTATGAAGTAGGAATTTTATTTCATTAGTGATACCCGACAAGAACGTAGATCAATCATCGGATTTCTAGTAAAGTGGTCTACCTTAATTATTAAAAATGTTAATTGATCTGTGATAATAATCGAGCTGAATAAAAACGTTTTTGATTGTTATTTTAGTATTTCATTCTAGCTATTATATTTCCAAGAATAACCTGGTTTTGCCATGTCTGAATACAGTTCTTTTTTGGGTTTCGGTAAAACCGGTTTTGTGACCCCCTAAATCCCACCCTTACGTTCATATAAAAAGAATGTGCGTAATCTATACGTACATAAGGCACCTAAAATAATAGAGAGGAAAGAATTGATTGTATTGAACAATGAACCGTCTCAGCTATAAAAGACCCACTAAACTGAACTGTCCCACCAAACACATTGATAGGGGGCGCCACCATTGTTCACCTGTACAAGGTTTCCCAAAAAGTACTGTCAAGCCGAAGCCCAGAGGTAGAGTATCACTAGGGCTACCCGAATACTCGATTTTTTCAAGTTATTTATAATTTTCAGATGATATGATAATGATGAAAATCTTTATCATATTTCAAAAACTGGGATAAAATCTATCCTACGTCCTTTCCCGGGACTCAACCATTTCTATGCCAAATTTCATCAAAATCGGTTCAGTGGTTTAGGCGTGAAAGCAAGACAAAGTTACTTTCACATTTATAATATTAGTATAGATGCAATGTTTTTGCCTCGATTAAATAAAACATTGTGATCAAAATAAAAACTTATTATCAAAATATTTTATAGGTTATTAGGTACTCAATACAGAAATCAGCCGGCTCCTAGTCTAAAATTCTTATAATCGAAATTAAATGATTTAAACTACAAATAAAAATGATTCAAACAGTACTAGTTTTTAGGTTCAAATTCGACTGCTCTAGTGGACGCACGGAACGGCAACGTCGCAGTCGACCCATATTATTTGAATTATTTGGCGGGAAAATAGTTTTTGGCTTTTAATTCTGAAACTAAGAGGCCTAGAGATTTGAAATTATGTCTCGTGTGTACTTCAATTATAACGAATTATTTGATCTTTAAAACGCAACTCTAACTTATACGGTTTTAATAATCCACCGTGTGTTACGTGTCACCAGCTTACACATACGTATCGGTTCGTAGTTCGAAAACGGTTCGAAATAAAGCTTTGAAAGAATTGAAGTCGGGTTTTTTTATTCGACTTTAATTTATGAGATATAAAACATTGATGTAGCTTAAATATTTACGAAGATACAGATGTGTAAGCTGGAGACACGGTACTCCAGCTCGCACATAGTTTTTTGATCGTGGTTTTAACAGTATTTGAGCTAAAGTCTTGAAAAGTGGAAAGCCTACTATTTGGATTCGACTGTAATTTTTGAGGTATAATACATTATCGTAGCATAAATATTTACGAAGATACAGATGTGTCAGCTGGAGACACGTGTCCTCAGCTTACACATAGAAAACAACTCATAGTTATGAAGTTCTAATGGCTCTAATTGAATGACTGAGAGGTTTGATGACTCTAATTAGGCTTTTATTGATGGTATACCAGTGAACGTTTGGGTTGGGTTAATAACATAAATATATCTGTTATTAACCCTATAGAAAATGGGTTAACCCTAACCGAAATATACCGTATAATTTCGGTTTTCTTATCAATCGGTTAATGTTAACATTGATCACAAAATTAAATATGTTAACAGAAAAAATATGTTACAGTTTTACATGCGGTTAACCCTAACCGAATTATAAAGGTAGGTAGGTACCTTCATTTGCCTTTCCACCGCGCGAAATGTACTATGCGCTCTACGGCCATACAAGTTACAACCGATCGCCGCGCGGGCGGCGCGTCTCGTTTGATCATCGCACGTGTCTCTTTCACTTCTATGAGGCGTAATGAAACAAATATACTTTTTACATTTGCCGCTTATTTTATTATTTGTTTGTTTACTCATGCCAATCATCAATTCATCATTGTGCTCGCCTCGGCGCTTCAGCGTGGATTGATTGAAGTGTGAAAAAAACATTACGAAAAGAAACTGTGAATGTGAAATAGTTAACTAATAAATTATTATACTGGAACATTAGTGTTATATTGTATAATTATGCCGCGTAAGGCAACAAATGCTGTCCACAGACATTTTGAGTGGCGGAGCATTCAAGTTTTACGTAACGCAATTTGGTCTCGTAAAACGTTACGATGCGTTACAGGGGCGGGAGGGGGACTTTCTTACAAGACATTACGTAACATTGTTTCTTTTTTTAAACAAAAATTTAGGGAATTAAAACTCCCAAATTGGCAACCCTTTTCTTTTACGTTTTACGGGGAATCCTTCGTTTGTATTATAGTCTGGTCGTCATTTTTCATTTGTTTGGTTCGACGAAGACGAAGTTGATGCAAGTGGCTTGACAATTCCAGAACCGTCTTCGTCTGCACTCCGGGTGCCAGTGATGAAAGAATCTGAGTGGCTAGCAAACCCGTGGACAGAGGAGCGTTAATTTCAATCGAATTGTTTTTATAGACCTACTTAGATACTTGGTTAATAGTTGATTATTTTGTAATTTTGTTAAGAATACGATTTTATTTCGAGTAAAATGTTTAATTTCAGTTGGGTTTCTGTTTATAATTGCATTCCCAAAGGTTAAAATAAACATGTTATGTATTTTAAGAGTTTATTAGTAAAAAAAAAAAAGCTAAAATAGGATAGGAATGACGGAGAAAAACAATTGTGTGTGTGTAAAGCCAAAAATTTATAGAAAAACTAGCGGCCGCCCGCGACTTCGTACGCGTGGATCCCGTTTTACCCCCTTCATCTGTCTTACGCGATTTAGATTTTTTCATACAAATGTTTTTTCCCGCTAACTCCCGTTCCCGTGGGAATTTTGCAATATCCTGTTGTAACTAAGCTTTAAGTTTACTAAGGTACCTGCAAGCCAAATTTCAAGCGTCTAATTGAAGCGGTTTAGATTTTTCATACAAAAGGATTTTCCCGCTAATTCCCGTTCCCGTGGGAATTCCTAAGTATACTATAACCCGCCCAGGAGTATGAAGAATAATTGTACCAAGTTTCGTTAAAATCCGTCGAGTAGTTTTTGTTTCTATAAGGAACATACAGACAGACAGACAAAAATTTTACTGATTGCATTTTTAGCATCAGTATCGATCACTAATCACCCCCTGTGTACCTACCATGAGTTTACGTTAGGTGTGCTCGCTAGCGAGTACGTCAAAAATCTCTATGAAGATTTTGTTTCTTGAAAGTAGCCACTAGGGGCGCTGCACAATATGTCATACAATTAATGTCATTTTTTTACGCAGTCGCTAGCGAGCACACCTAACGTAAACTCATGGTAAGCGCACTGATAGTTATTTTGAAAATACAGTGTGAGTCACGTTAAAGTGTACATATGAAAATAGATGAAACTAGACCTATTTTTATCGACAAAAAAGAGGTCATTATTTTGATTTTTTTTTAAATTTATTATAGATTTTTTTTTCTTCCAATTACTTATTTTAAGGAAAACGTAATAACTTTTAAACTAAGCGGTATATCCTGATAAAATAAAAACAGTAATAATGCTAAACTAGCGGCCGCCCGCGACTTCGTACGCGTGGATCCCGTTTGGCCGAACTTGCGGCATGCCTGGTGAAAGACGGACATCAGCTGTTGCAGGCCTTCTGAGGATTCTGCTAGAAAGCACAAATCATCAGCATACATGATCTCAGTGATCAGTGCATACGAGACTTTAGTGCGCGCCTTAAGTCTGGCTAAGTTGAACAGGCTGCCATCTGTGCGAAAACGGATGCGGACTCCCTCAGAAACAGTTTGTAGAACCTCTTTGACTACCACCGCAAAGTATAGAGCAAACAGTGTGGGCGCTAGCACACACCCTTGTTTCACCCCACAGGTAACGGGGAAGAAATCTGACTGTTCGCCGTCTACGACGACGCAGCACTGCATATCGTCGTGAAGGAGTCTTAGAAGTCTCACATACTTTCCCGTGCACCCTAATTTTCCCAGCACCATCCAGAGAGCTTCACGAGGCACACTATCGAACGCTTTCTCCAAGTCAACAAAGCAGAGATATAGCTGACGACCCTGCTCTCTGCTTTTTTCCTGTAATTGACGCACGGAGAAGATAGCTTCACAGGTACCTCGGTCAGGTCGGAAGCCAAACTGGGTTTCGGGCAGGATCCGTTCTGACAAATCCTTTAGGCGGTTTAAAAGGACTCTGGCAAAGGCCTTTCCAGGGGATGACAGAAGCGAAATACCACGGTAAGAGTTGCAGTCGGAACGGTCCCCTTTGTTCTTGTACAGGGCACTGATGCGAGATACTTTAAAGCTTTCGGGTACTCGCTCTTCCTCCCACATGCGAACAAATAGTTCCCAAACCAACTTATGCAACTCCTCACCCCCGCACTTGAGCAGCTCTCCCGGTATAAGGTCAATGCCAACCGCCCGCTTGTTTTGCTGCTGCCTGATGGCAGTGACAACCTCCCCACAAGTCAGGGGCTCATCCAACTCAGTGGCTAGAGGGAGTTGAGGCATTAAGCTGATATTATTAAGATCAGTTGATCGATCTACGTTGAGCAAAGTATTGAAGTGTTCGGCCCAACGCCTTAGTACATCTTCCTTACTTGTCAGTAATTGCGTACCGTCTACAGACCTCAAGGGTACTTTTGCCCGATATGGTGTACCAATCAGCTTACGTACCTCGCAGTAGAACTCCCCAAGTTGGTTTGTGTCAGCGAGCCACTGCATGTGACAAGCTTTGTCCCGCCACCACTTGTCTTTTATTTGTCGAGACAGCCTACGCAGTTCAAAGTCACTTTCTTTGACTACCGCGACACTGCCACCTCGTCTTCTATGCTTTTGCAAGAGATTTCGATGTTTGTCGAGTGCTGCCCTGAGAATCCCATCGTTCTCATCTAACCAGTCTTCATTACGTCGGTATTTCATACCCAAGGCAACGGAAGCGGTTTCCAAGAGATGAGATGACAAACATCCCCAAGCAGCACTGACATCATCTGTCTCTTTGACTGGCAATAGCTTCTTGGACAAGGCTTCAGCATATTTCTCCCCGGCCTCGCGATCATTCAGCCTATCCACGTTTATCAGCACAGGCTGTTTCGTTGCGGACCTACGTGGTCGGCGGAGGCAGAGTCGCAGCTTAGTGAATGTAGGAATAAATTAAAGGTAATTTATGCGATTTACTAACCTAAGTACTTGTAATAAAATAAAAAATTATAATATCACGCATGGAATTTATTCCTCTTTTTTTCTGTTTGCGCTACAAGCTTTCGAAATTCTTTGAACCAAGCATATAATTATTTTTTTCGTTTTAGTACAACTGCATTTCAGGATAAAGCTTGTTTTTAAAAAAGTTTTTTTTTATTATAATTATTTTATTTTACACTTTTTAGTTGTATCTCAATCTCTGGATGATTATTTAGCACCAAAGTGCCCCAGAAGTCGAATCCAACGAACCCAAACTCGATAAGATTCCGCCGTTTCGTTTAGGAGTTCCTATGGCCACCTCCTGACTCCATCAGCAGGACCCTGGACATCATCTAGCACCCATTCTTTTTTCATTGTACGTCAATGACAACCCCAAATATCCGAATACTGATTTAGCCCTCTTTGCGGACGACACCGCACTCTACAAGTCCGGACGTAATCGGAATTACGTCATCTTGGCGCTCCAACGCGCAGTCACACAATTAGGCGAATGGTTCAGGTAGTGGCGTATCGCGGTAAATCCCGAAAAGAGTGCAGCAGTGTCGTCAAACGTCGTCGTTGCAAACGTCCTCCGGTTCGCACTCGTCCTAATGTCCCCACCCATCTCACCTTATTTGACCAAACTATTCCTTGGAAGAGTGAGGCCAAGTACAGTCGCGGAATGAAAAGGTTCGTCACCTTAGTGTCGGTTTTCGCTTGCACTAGAGTCAAACCTGCCAACATAACCGTGCAAGAAACAGTGCTGCTAACATTTAAATAAATAGGTATGACGTTTGCTAACGAATAAGGTTTTGCTTGTTTATTTTTCTATCCCATCAGTGCAATGTTACAAAATATAGTTTTTTTTATTTAATAGATAATGGCAGGTTGAACCAACAAAAAGGTTTTAGTTTATCAATCATAATAATCTTCTTGACAAGTTTAATCGTCAAACAACTTTGATCTGAATAATTTTGAACTTTACTGGCGAACAGTTAAAGATTATTTTCTCTAACTCGAGATTATTCTGTAACATAGTTTCAAAAGGTAATATGTGCTCGTGATTCGTTGAAGGAATCAATTTGAAAACTGACGAACCTTTTCATTCCGTGACTGTACTTAGGTGTCACCCTCGACCAGAGATTATCGTTCGCTCCGCACCTCAGACGCGTCTTGAGCTTTTCATTTTGGACGGTACAGACATGTACCGTGCCTGTTCTCCCCAATCCGTCCCCCGGACACGGCCTGAGCCGAGGTCCGAGCCTACCGGGGCGCCCTCAGGCCGCGTCCGTAGTCCCCCTCGATCGGGCCCACTAAAGTGAGCCCACCGCAGGCTGGACTTTGGTCCAACACCGCGGTGGGCGACTCTCTAGTTGGGTTCGCCACTGATCGGGCGCCTTATGCGCTCGATACGGCCCGATCGCGAACGTCGGTCTGCGACCTACGCGGACGAGCCTGGGCTTCGCTTCGCGGAGCCCACACTCGGCCTCGTCGACACACGCACCGACGATCGCCAAACGGTTAGAGTACCTTCTGTACTCGCCACTCTGCCCGGTGTAGCTGGAAAAGCTCTCCATGCAACCAGCGCGCGTACCTTCAAAAAAAATCATCTAGCACTAAACTGCTTGAAAAGGCAAATCCAACGAACCCAAACTCGATGAGTTTCTGCCTTTTCGTTTAGGATTTCCTATGGCCACCTCCCAAATCCATCATCAGGACCCTGGACATCATCTAGCACTAAACTGCTCGAAAAGACAAATCCAACGAACCCAAACTCGATGAGTTTCTGCCGTTTCGTTTAGGAGTTTCTATGGCCCCCTCCCTAATCCATCATAAGGACCCTGGAGATCATCTAGCACTAAACTGCTCAAAAAGACAAATCCAACGAACCCAAACTCGATGCGATTCCGCCTTTTCGTTTAGGAGTTCCTATGGCCACCTCCGGACTCCATCATCAGGATAATAATTCGCATAGAGCTGAAAATTTGTGTGAATGTTGAGAACACCATCATTAATGAAATGTCAAAAATCCCCAACGATCCGTCATTTAAAAAAAAAGTTTTCGAGGTCCCAAGTTTTTTGCATTTTTTGGCCAAGTAGTAAACTTATCATTAAAATAGATAAGAAATAATACTAGATCAAAAAATTCTCTATTAAAATTGTCTTTACCCCTTTTTCTTAAGAGTCACCGATTATGAGGTAGAACGATTCAAAACAGCACACAGCACAAACGCCGGCGCCCGGCAGTAGTCAACATCAAATGCACCGCGAATCGAAAACTAAGCGAGCGGGTAAAGAGGCCGCCTACTATTTTCATCTCTTTTTCGCGTTAACGTTTGATTGCATATAACAAATAATTCAAAACAAAAAAACTTTATTATGTTCATATTCGAAGGAGCCAATTTTATAAAAAAACAATAATTATAAACTAAAGCAAAGGAACCGTACAGATTTTTTATTTCAAACGTTGGCTCACAGATTTTGTCTCACTCTGTTACTTGTTCGTAACATTTAAAACCGAAATACATATCGGTTTAATTTGGTATACAGTTTTAATCGGTAACCGTTTTATTTCGGTTTTGGGACCGTTTAATTAACCTATTGAAAGTGTTAACAGTATTAACACGTAACCGCATCAAAAGGTTTCCAAATGAATCTGTAACCGTTTATACCGGTTATCCTTATAAATCGGTTTTCCGTTCACTGTGGTATACTTGGAATTGCTCTAGGGCCAATGAGGAAGTTGGAGACATGTTCATGAAAAGTAATACATAGGAAATAGAGAACCCTCTCTGTCAAATTTTTGAACCTACTAATTGACAGCCTGGTGTTAAATTCCCTGTACTTAACCTACGTACGTAACGCTCACATACATACATAGTCCACGCACACATACATACATAAAGTCCACGCACACATACACACAGTTCACGCACACATACACACAGTTCACGCACACATAGGCCCTCATAACCTTCAAAGAATTATTGTTTTTTTGATGTACAATGTAGAATTTTTTCAAATCCATTATTTTGAAAGTATTTATCTTTATGGTGTACGTATTGTATTATTTTCAAAACAATGGATTTGGAAAAATTCTACATTGCACATGGAAATGCAAATAAACAAAAACTTTTCAATTTAATAATTTTACTTTATTTATGAACACACATAATATTATACACCAAAAGCGTCTTTTCGCAAAGTTTTCAACAACACTAAAAAAGCATTTGCACTTTGAGAAAACTCAGATCACTTGTGAACATAACAGAAAGTTTCTTCGCGATTCACGAAGGAACGAACAAAACTCCGATGAACCAGAACAGCAGCAGGTACGAAGGAATGAACTTGAATTTGACTCGACTCTTCAATACTTTAATAGGGCCACAGAACTCATAAACGATGGCTAAGAAAACAAGAATGCATTCAACCTAACAAAAACAACACCGGCCATTTTGGAGGAAAAACAAAGTTGCCATATGTTAAATAGTAATTTCTACTACTCTATTATGTAAATTATAACAAAAAATGTCACCGTTCAGTTTTAAATTAAAACAAATTAATTTCATTTTAAAAAAAGTTTTCACATTGTAATTAACAATATTCTGAAATATATTTTAATTAAGAAAAAAATGAAAATATGAAGGAAACAGGAGCAGCGACATCTAAAGCGTTTTAGGGTAGTTAAAAAGTATTGCTTCCTCATTGTTATAGCATTGCTGCAAAATCTGAAAAGCTTTTAAATATTTTAAGATGTGTTTCTGGAGTCTGGTGGGGTGCTCACCCAGCGTCATTAAGACTTTTATACAATGCTATTATAAGAAGTGTACTTGACTATGGCAGTTTCTATCTAGAGCCTTGTAATTTAGTTGGTTTAAGTAAATTGGATGCGATTCAATCTAAAGCGCTAAGGATTATAGCTGGTGCTATGAAATCGAGTCCAATCAATGCCTTGCAAGCTGAATGTGTTGAGCCCCCATTGAAATTACGCCGCCAATATTTATGTGACAAGTATCTTTTCCGTGTACTTCAATTTGCTGACCATCCTATATAGCAAACTCAACAGACTTAATGATTTAATTGATACTTCCTCTTATTGGTCACGTAAATCTCCTCCTTGTGTGATTATTAGTTTTCGTAAATTTATATCAATCCAAGCCCCAGTCCACAGAACCTCCTTTCTTCCGATATTTTCTGTAAATTTTGAATCCCTTATTCTTACTCCGACAATTCATTTCAACCTAGACATACATAAGGATGACTACAATGCTAACATTAAGTTCAATCAGATCGTAGACGAACACTGGGGCGATTGGCATCATATCTATTGCGATGCATCTAAGCACTCTCCAACGGGTCATGTTGGCGTTGGCGCATACCATAAACAATATCATATTGTCCAGAAAATAAAACTCCGTCCAGAATCATCAGTCTTTACAGGAGAATGTTTTGGACTGTTTAAGGCTTTAGAGTATGCTCTCCTTATGAAATTAAACACAACTGTAATATTTTGTGACTCTAAAAGTGCTTTGCAGGCATTACATAAATTTCCATTTAAGAACAATACTAATTATCCTATTATTACAGAATGCAGGAAATTACTTCACAAATGTAGTCTTAACAGTCATTTAATTAATTTTGCGTGGATTCCTAGTCATACCAATATTCCAGGAAATGATAAAGCTGATAAGCTGGCCAATGAAGCGGTTGAGTGTGGAGATATACATCCGTACACAAATTATTGCCATGACTTAACGGCAGCCCTTCCCAAAGCTTATCTCAAATCTGCCTGGGATGAGAATTGGGAGTTCACTAGCCAATCTAAGGGGAAACATTACAAGCTCATTCAACCATCCATCCTTTGTAAACCATGGTTTGTTAAAATTAATCTTTCCAAAACAGTTACTACCATTTTAACTATAATGCGACTTGGTCACGTGTGCACTCCAGCACACTTGGCTAAAATTCATGTACTTGATTATGATTCGTGCACTTGTGGTTCTGGCGTCGGAGACTTAAATCACATATTTTTTTACTGTTGCCTATATGATCGTTCCTCTTTTATTAGTTCTCTTTTAGCCATTAAAATTCCTTTTCCTACATCCATCACTTGCCTATTATATACCAATAACATTGATGTTTATAATATCCTAGCCGAATTTATTACCCATAATAATATAAAATTGTAAATAGTAATGTATATTGTACTTATGTAAATATTATTTTATTTTTATTATTTTGTACTTATATCACACCTAAATTGATCCTATGAAAACCATCCTTTGTTCCGTTTCCTTCCGTAATTGATTCGTTTCCCTACCTTTTAACTTTAACCCAATCCCACCCTGTCTAAACGCAATGTCCGCAAAACTTATGGCAAAACTGAACGCAAAAATCAAGAACCCCGTCGTGGCTAAACGCAATCCGCGAGAGCCATAAAGAAGAAAAAAAAAAAAAAAGTATTGGAATTTATCGACTGAAGTCGCTGTTTGGAAGCAAGTTTGATCGTAGTATGGAAGTTTCCGTACCCTGGCTGACAGCAGTGACAGCTTGACTTTCTACTTTTTAATTTGATTGAAAAGTAACGTCATGGCTTTGAGTGATGAATTTTAAGTTTTAGCCTCCCTTTATTGACAAAAATGAGCTATAAGTCGTGCCGTTGATGGCAAGCATTATACCATAGAGCAGCAGAGTTCACATTTGTTGTCTGTGATGTTATTTTCTTGCAGTTGTCTACCTTGAATAATTTGTCAAAATAAATTTCAGTCAAACAAACGAACATGGATTCTGCTGATGAACTTGAAAAATTTAATTCTTTTGATAAAAATGGGTGTGAAAAATCGAATACCAACAGTCTCAAAACTAGTCTACCCAGTAACACGAATATTGTGCACAAATTATTCAATAGGGAGGTAAGCCTTATTGATTTAATTTAGATTATTTTTCTGTATACAAGAGAGCATCTTAGATTTGTTTCTCGATCGCCTGAATAGGTAATGAATTATGTTTGGAATGTACTGTAATGTATGTATATTTTAAAATGAATCTACAATTATTTCATTTAAAATACAGATGTCGAGTGAACCTCGTAGCTCGTAATGTTGGATAGTAATGTAAAAAAAAATATTGTAGAATGTTACTTCTCCCTGTTGTGAGATGCAAAAATCCCTTAAAGGTTTAAATTATTTAAAATAATAAACCTAAGAAATTATTCCATACTCAATAATTGATTGGATTTCAATTCAATCACAATCTAAATAAAAGCTGGTCTAAAAAATTGTTAATTTTTTCTGACCTTAAAAGTACCATGTTCAAATACTACTTTTGCCAATTTGTCTGTAAATCATTGAGATACAGATTTGTCTTGATTTATAAGATAACATTGTCACCGTCATTATCATTTCCACTTTAAGGTGTTTGGGTGCACATCAAGAAAACGACATGAGCAGAGCCGCAAACTGTTTGATCGAATACCGCCCCGGCTTCGATTCTGCCTCATGGACATCGTGCCAATGTCATACCTGCAGGAGCACATCTTCATGGGCTTCTCCCAGTGTGGGCAGTTCCTACTAAGCTTTACGTACAGTTGCAATACACAAGTTTATTTTAGGGAGAGTTCAAAGTTTACGTAAGTATTTTGTTTGCTATTTATAAAAATTTTATTTTTATTAAATCATTAACCTATTTAGTACCAGCAAAACAAGACGTAAAGTTTATTGTATTCAAGGTCTTATGCAACCATGAACCCTCATGGTCAAATAAATGTTTGTTTTAATTGAAAATTTTAATCCAGGTAGAAGTATAGTTGCATTACAACAATCTGTTTGAAATTTCATACTGTCCTTGGAAATCCTTGGAAAAGCCTGGCCACCTGCTTCATAGTATGTAGTGCATTAGTATGAGACAAAGCACCTTACATTATAACACTTAAGGAACATGCACACTTTGTGCATGCCACATGGCAATGTCACATGCTCTTATTCTAAATTCATTAGTATGAACCGGAGCTACAGTACCTACTTAAAATAATATTTAAAAAATTGTAAACCCACTTATAGTTTTTGCGACACAGGTCTGCGAGCCTAGTGCAATAACTACTGTTGCCTTGTATTGTACCTAGCTTTTTATGAAAATAAATATTTATTATTTATTTATTATTTATAATGTCAGATATCATGCAAACTGGTGGGCTGATGCAATTAATTACTATTGATAATGCTAGGCGAATTATTTTTTATTATCATTTTATTTAATGTAATTATTATGTGTATCAACATTCAATTAGTCACAATCATTTAATGTATCAATTACATCATTCAATTTTTTTATTATGTTCTACAATACTCAGTTCAATTGAAACAAAAATCAGTGAGCACTATGTTTATTTCTAGGTTGCATTTTATGCTATGGGTGCCGGGTCGGATAGTGAAACCGGTTCACAGTGCACCTCTGTTTGGTGATGACGTCGATAGCAAAGTTACAATTTCCATGGCTCAGTGGAAGCACAACCCTGGTGTTATCGTGGTATATGGTATTGCGTAAGTATTCATTTTTGTTTTTTCATTTTCAAAACTATTTAGAGACACAGGTTTAGTGAATCTAATTGTGCTATTTTTTGTTGCAGAGACTCATGCTCAGAACGATCCTACCTCAGCGTTATTGGAGTACCTCATTTAGGTTGTAAAAAATGTGCTGCTTACTCTAGAGATGAAGGTATCTAAGATAGAAGTTCATATCAGTACATTTGAAACATTTTGTGGTTCTAAACTTGATGCATTCTCAAATTGTTTTTCAGACGATCTGAACTGGGGCAAGCGGTGCCTGGAACACAACTTCGCCATCCACACAAAGTTTTTCTGCACGTCAGACTCGAGCATGTACGAGCCGGTCGTACAGCTCGCCTACTCCAACCAGATCATCATCTACACGGACTTCATCCACATTCTCGAGGTCGACTTCGTGCGGCCCGACCACGAGCGGAACGAGGCGATGGACGATAGCAAGTTTTCTTTAGACCGGGAGGAGACGAATTCGATAGACACGAATCCGGGGACGCCGTTTTCGGAGGCCTCGGCGCCGTTTCAGTCGCCGAAGTATCAGAGTAACGTTGTGGCGAATATTCTCGCGGATTTTTCGGAGTTAGAGGGTGAGGCGCCGGTTATGGGTGCTCGGGTGACGTTGGACGCGGGCGAGTTACTATTGGGGCCGCTGCCGGCGCTGCTGGAAGAGTGGGAAGGGCCGGCGCCGGCAATTCGCACGCTTATCTCGCCGCCGCTGCGCAGTCCGCGCCGTCGCCCGCCCGAAGGCATGTCGCGCTTCAGCGAGGCGCACCGCGTCAGCGCCGAGAAGGCCTACGAGTTCGTCGAGGAAGCCGACACCAAGTGCGAGAAGCTCAGCATGTTCCGCAAACGTCGCCTCGCTGACAAAAAATACGAATTCTCCGAGGACAACAACGAAAACATAGTTCCTTACAGAGTCCTCAGAAGCAACAGGAAATATTTTATAGGGTCGACGAGCAAACCGCAGCCGCGGCGTCCTAAATCGCCGCCGGTGGAGTGCGTGGTCTTACGGGCTCACAATCAGATCAGCCGGCCTCCGTCGCCGACTACCAGTTGTCAACCGAAGCCTTCGGGGCTGGCGGCGTTGGAGTCTGACCGCAACAGCGAATCAGAGTACCGCGTTATGGAGATGCTCGATGACGGCTCCTTGAAGACAGTTTCAGTACACGACAACACCTCAAAGACGCTATCGGACTGCCCCGTGAGCGCGCAGGACCCGTATTTAGTGCACTCGGAAAACTCCAAATGCAGCAAATTCTTCACGAGATACTTCGTTGAGAGCGACGACGAAATCACCTCCATCATCACTGACTCAGAAGGTATATTAAACCAACCAATATGCTTATGCATTTTCAATTATGTAATTGCTAACAAAAATCGACCCTCCCGCGACAAGCACTTTCAAACGTATGCATCATTGCATCCCCACTGCCCACTAGTTCCCACCAATATTGGCACCATTTAAAAGCCTAGTTCTAAACTTCATTTAATTAAAGGAAAGGTTTTTACCCCAAAAATGTGTATGTAGAAAAATCCAGAGTCACTTCTTCAAAAAATAGGTAGTTACGCTTGAGCCAACTTCTATGGCTATAAAACTGTTAAGTTGGGCTAAACCGCTATCCATCTGTTAAAGAGGACACGTGAGATCATTATTTGGTTTTATAACCATAAAAATTGGTCTAATTGATCCCAGAGGTGAGCCCAAAGTGAGGTCTTTTTTCAAGTCACATTTATTGTATATCGCGTTTATGTTAATCGTTTATTAAGAAATTAAATGTGTTTTTCTTTAAGGATATTTATTGGGCTTTCAAATAACACCAATATTGTTGGGGCACCATGATTGTGTCAGTAGAAACTAGTTTTCCTGTATCTGACCAGTATAGTTTGAACACTGATTACTCCAGAAAATTCAACAGTTTACCCAGCTTATTTTCCACCTGAAAGCTTCAGAAAATGAAGTAAATCATCATCATCATCATTTTTACACCTAACCCTTCATTCGTAAATTCCAGATGACTGCATATCGGGTTACCACGTAGCGCTCCACCTCACAGCGCACGGCGCGGGCTACGCCCCTCTTCAGGCCGTCGGCGCGGGAGCTTGGGAACGCATCTGCTCCAATTCTGGAGCCCTACCGCCACTTACAATTAGGGCACAACAAAGGTCGCTTGACACGGAGTTACTGTGCAACGAAGTCTGCGGGCGACTGTGCAAAATAAACGGGAAGAAGTTTATCTACTGCTTCGACTGGGGCTGCCATGTTATTGATGTGTGCCAGTCGAGCGGGTGTCTTTCTGGGGTATGTTTTGATTTTTTTTATTTAATATTTGTTATTTAATAGTGAAATTATCTATGAAATAGTAAAGATACATTGCACGGCACTGCACTGTAGTGCCACGCCGGTACGAATCAAAGCGACATTAGAGCGGCGGCGCTGTAGTGAGTATGTATTATTATTACATAGTAAGTGCCGCGCAATAGTGCACAGCGCCGCGTCTCTGAAATACTTCTTGATATTTAGAGCGCCGCTGCGGGAGGTTCGCTGTTTGTAAACGATGTGCAGCGCAGTGTCGTGTCACTCAACCTTTACTTAGTCTTTTTCACCTAAGATGATTCGTATGACGTTTCGAGTTTGAAAGTTATAGAGATGTCACATAACTAAACCATAGCGATTTATCTATCGATTTTTTTCTAAGACTTAGTAAAACCTACTTTTAGAGAAATATTTTGTATAGGTGTTATTTAACAAAAGACATGATTTTTTTAATTGCAAATATTATTGTAACAATTTTTTATTGATAACTAGCTTTCCGCCCGCGGCTTCGCCCGCGTGGAATTTTGTCTGTCACAGAAAAACTTTATCGCGCGCGTCCCTGTTTCAAAAACCGGGATAAAAACTATCCTATGTTCTTTCCCGGGACTCAAACTATCTCTATGCCAAATTTCATCAAAATCGGTTGCGAGGTTTAAGCGGGAAAGCGTAACAGACAGACAGAGTTACTTTCGCATTTATAATATTAGTTGGGATATTCAAATTCCATGGACTTCGTGTTCAAAAAAACGATTCCTAAAAAGTACTGGTTCTGTTTCTTTAAATTAAAAACTATTAATTTATTTTCAATGCGTTTATTAAAGTCAACAATCGAAAAATATAGTTGATTTTTGTGATGTTTTTAATAACTAAGTATTCACTGCAATCGATTAATGAATCGCGGAAATAATCGATTTTGTTATACATCAAATACCTCAACACTAAATCTATTCCGTTTCACACATTGCGTACATTAAATAAAAAATATTTTTACATCGTATTTAATCGAAATAAATAATCAATAGACTCAGATTTTACTATATATTTCAAGACAAGTAGTTAATTTTTTTTTATTATATTGCTAATAAAATACAAATATTTTTTCAAAAATATTCTGCATACATATGCGTAATATGGATAACCTTGAAGTGTCATACGGATCATCTTAGGTGAAATGAACTATAGATGTTTATTTTGCTTCTTCTTTACCCTCCGCGTCTAACGGTTCGGTCCTAACAGATTATTATTTTGCATTACATTTTTTTTTAATGCAGAACAAGTCAGGTATTTGACCGCAAAACTCGTGATATTAAGTGAGACGCAGTCTAGGATGGTACACATCTAGCCTATAAGCGCCTGTTCACGTATTTATTGAGTTAACGTTTATGTTGTGTTGCCAGCTGTGCGCGATGTGGCTGTGGGCAAGTTCAGAGGGAGCGGACGCGGGCGAGTGCGCCGCCTGCACCGACGCCAGCGCCGGCTGCCTGGCGCACCGCCGCCAGTACGCCGCCGAGGTCAGTGGACCGTGCACCGTCTGGCACCGGTCGTACAGTCAGCGTCAAATACACTTGTCATCACAAAAATCTCGCCCCTCCAGCGATAAGCACTTTCAAACGTATGCATTCCCACTTCCCACAAATGTTGGCACCATTTAAAAGCCTAGTTCTAAAGTTCATTTCATTAAAGGAAAGGTTTTTACCCCAAAAATGTGTCTTTAGAAGGATCCAGAGTCACTTCTTCAAAAAATAGGTAGTTACGCTTGAGCCAACTTTTATGGCCATAAAACTGTTAAGTTGGGATTAATCGCTATCCATCTGTTAAAGAGGACACGTGAGATCATTATTTGGTTTTATAACAATAAAAATTGGTCTAATTGATCCCAGAGGTGAGCCTAAAGTTAGGTCTTTTTTCAAGTCACATTGATTGTATATCGCGTTTATGTTAATCGTTTATTATGAAATTAAATGTGTTTTTCTTTGGATATTTATTAGGCTTTCAAATAACACCAATATTGTTGGGGCACCATGATTGTCAGTAGAAACGAGTTTTCCTGTAAAACGTAGGTGGGCCGATTTTTATGATGACCAGTATAGTTAGTGACACCCAAAGTAGCCAAAAAGTTGATAACACAACCTTAGGTGGAATTGTGTAAAGCAATCGTAATCATTGACAGTTCATAACGTACTATAAAGTCAGTTAAACAAACCGTTTGACAGAATAATCGTACGTTATGAACTGTCAAATGATAAAGATTAAAGATTGCTTTACACAATTCCACCTAATATTTCGGTTGTAACAAAAACGTGTTGTGAACGTTTTTACTTTGGTGTCACGAAATATTTTGACGCTGACTGTACTACTGGTATCACCATTCAGCGTTTCTCGAACGTCGTCGACACTATCAAGACGTCGCCATCGACGCTGTGACGTAGTCGGCGCTAGCGCAGCGTCGCAAATAAAGAAATAGTAAATCTTTCTAACGCTTTTGACACGGTAGGCAAATTATTACTACGATAGTCTACACTAACTAAACGAGTTTTCGTTTCTAGTGCCTATTCATGTGGGACCTCGTCAGCGGCGTTTACAGAACTGAAAGAGTGGCCATGACGGAGGACGCGAGTCAAGAAGGTTCCAGAGGTAAGAAATAATAGCCCTTTTAATTATTGACAGTATTTAGTGACAGTTAACTTTGCCCCCAAGACAAACTTGACCTTCACTGGTTGGTCACAGTCAAGCTGTAGATCTTGGCTACACAAAATTTGTAGCAGTGGGAACGAAAGTAGAGAATAGTACCGTAACCTTTCTAATAATTTATCGATCGACATGTAGTTGCGATAAAGGTTTGATTTAGGTTCTAATTTGTATTATGTCTAACAGTTTCAGGAGCTGACCGCGCGCGAGAACTAGCGAAGAAGCTGGGTCCTCTTAACGTGCCGCCAGGACACGAGAACCGCCTGCTCACCACACTCACAGGTATATCTACCATCTTGCCTTTCAATTTTACCCTTGCCTTGTCACTTTTACCCTTGCCTTGTCACCTTTTACCCTTGCCTTGTCACTTTTACCCTTGCCTTTTTTTTTTTTTTTTTTTTTTTTTTTTTTTTAAAGATTATTAGTAATTTGTTATTACACAAATTACTAATACTCCCGTTAGCCCCTCGTACTAAGCTAAATATGCTTGTGTCACGAGTGAGCTCACCACAATAGTCGAGCGGCGGCGGGGACCGAACCCGCGTTCCCCGGATCACGAGTCGGCCAGTCCGACCCCTTCACCATTCAGCTATCGTGGCCTTGTCACTTTTACCCTTGCCTTGTCACTTCCTATTCCTACACAAGTCAACAGCTTTCCTCTCAATTTCTTCATACCTCCTTTGACTTGTTTTTAAGTTATTTTTGGAGGGCAGACCCTTACATGTATATGACAACGCCTATGACTGCACTTCATGTTACTGTGTTTTTTGGAAAAGATAAAATATTTTGTAGAAATAAAAGCTGATAAATACTGACCTTATTACTAAGCAGTAAATTTGAACAGTTTCATTGTACAAATCATTTATTTCCAGGAAAATCGTTAAAAAGACTGACCGATGTGGACAACTGCATCGAAATCACAAAGAACCACCCCGACAGCTCGGACGAGTCTTCGGAGGAGGAAGACAGCGACTATGACTGAACCTAGCAAGCTGCCTCAAATTCAGATACTCACCGACTACTGCTCTCCCGGTGTACTGGGTAACTCCACAAAACGATTTTGAAACATTTCCTATTTCACTCACACTCATTTCATAAGGTTAGTGCGATAGAGCCACAAAAAAAGTATATCGAAATCCTTTTGGGGAGGACCATTTCCGAGAGATGCAGTAAGATTGCATTACTTTATTTTTGAGTTGTTCTTCCTATATTTTTTATTATCTCAAACGCAGCTTTATTTTTTAATGTAATGGCTGTATGTACAAAAAGGCAATCGATTTTAATTCAAAGTGAGATGTAACTCAGATCTGCCATTATTATTATTTACAATTAAAGCCGAAAGGTATTATTATGAACATTGTAAATATATTTCGAAAATTCGTAGTTGCCGCAACGTTAGTCGGCTATGTATAAATTGTTATCGCGATACGTACCTACATTATAAGGTGGTTTGAATGATATTACTACAAAGGCTAACTAAAAACAGTATTCTCAGAAAATGAAATTTAGGTTCTGGCATACTGTCTGGTACTGAAGATAAGGTATCCACTATTCATATCTTTTGGTGCTTATTTAATACATACCTAGATCTTCCTTTTTATGTAATTTCCCACATAATAATCAGTTTGATTTAACTCGTTTAGTATGAATTACTTTTGATGTGACAAAGTGCCGACATTTTCAGACTAAAGCAATATGAAACTGTATTTTTATTAAAACAGATCGTCAACATATTTTATTACGATTGAATTTATCGACATACTAGTTTCAAGGAAACTCGGACAATGTATTAATATTGTGTAGTAGTGTAGAGTTCGTTAATGTATTATAGGATACAACTTTATTTGTAACTTTATAAGTTACATAAATCCTCACTATACGTATCTGATGGATTAATTGTAAGCTTCCGACCTTTTAGTTGTTTGTTAGAGTAACATTACTTTAGTTATTGCCCATTATTTTGTTTTTACTTTCCACTATCAGTAATTGATGAGTTTCATCCGGATGTACATATTTGAAACTAATTGTTATTTAAAAAAAACTTGTAAGCATTGTTATTTTCAAATTCACTTTATGTAACTATTATTTAGCATCTGTCTTAGAACATCATCTCTATCACACAATTAAAGCTAGTTCTTCAGATAGATATTATATACTACTATGTATGTATACTATATACAAGTATATTATCCCCCATTTATCATAATACCTAACAATATTTTTACTGTGTTAAGCTAAACGTAAACAACAATTTAGGCTCATACGAGGTTGTGAATGTTTGAATGTAGGTTTGTTTAAGTGAAGTGCCTATGTGCTAACATCTTATGCTAAACCGGAGTCTAATTTTTTGATCTCTAATTCATAACTGCATTAATATTTATAACTGTTGTACCTTTCTCTGATTGGGTATATGTAAAAAGCAACTCTTTTATTACTTTTTTAGAATGTTATGTAGCTAAATTTTACTATATGACCATTAATAATAATTTTCTTTATTTACTTATTTTTATACAAAAAAAATGCATTAGTTTTTGAATGTTAGAATGGAAATGAATCAGTATAATTTATTTTAAATACAGATATTGACAGTTGCATTTATTTATTTTAATCTTTTGGCACAGAGCAGCTGTGGGTTTATGCTTACAAAAAAACCAAACATGCAGCTGTTATTGTATGTAATGTATGGAAGCATCACACTGCATGATACTCAGGCTGCTTGTGTACCATAAGTTTTGATGTTAATTAAGTCATTGAAAACAGTCTGTGTATTTTAACTTGCCATCAATATTAATCTAAGGTATGAAAATAAAATGATGCATGATCAAAACAAAAGTATTTTATTCAGCTATTAACAATGGAATAATATTTATCAACCTAATTTCATCTGTAATGAGTTTTTAAATCTTATACTAATGAAAGGACATGAAAAATATTTACACCACACTTAAAGTAAAACAACCATCACTACACAAATGAACATGAAAGCGTAAAGATTACAAACAATATAAATACATATCAGGTGATCAAAATTAGAGGTGTCATTTTGATTAAATAAAAAGAGCATTGCTTTCCATTATACTCTACTGTCTTGTTTGCCTATAGGAAACTAAGGGAGTATGTTAATGAATTTTATCATTTATTAATTGCACACTTATTTAAATTGAAAACAACAAGAAAAAGCTTAAAAGTTTTGCTTAATAGAATGTTTGTTAATTCATCAAAAATTTATTTTTAAATTCGTATTACTGATACAGATAGGCATGTGACCTATAGTAGCAGTGTCACAAGCTGAACATGTCATCGTTATCTAGATCCCGTTGCACCATCGGGCGGCATCCCCTTTCATCCAACAGACAGTCCATTGATAATCTGTCGATGTCGTCCCAAGATAATTTATTGAACTTATCCTGTACTACTCTTAGGAGACGATGCGCCTTGTTAACTGCTTCAGCATCCGACATTCCCAGTTTCTTGAAATATTTAATCGATGCCTCATATAAACCATCTGGTTTCTTAACAACTAGATTAAGTTTTGAACCATCTTTTATCGTTGGATACGACTGTACAGTTTGTTCATCGGTTAACGTTCGCCCAAGTAGTAAGAGCTTTTGTTCCTCGACAGGAATTTTCAGCTTTTCTGATATTTGTCGTTTGATTTCAGATATACATGTTGTTGGTAGAACCTGAAACAATTAATCATTAAAGCATGTATTGAAATCTTAGATTTTATTAATCTAAGATTGAAATGTTAATAATATCGCTGCGTCGTTGTGTGAGCCAATGATTGTGAGTAGGTTTTACCTCCAAAGTACATTCACCGCCTTGCAATTTTTTTATAGTTATCTTCATCGTGTATTTCAAATCGTATTCATTGATTTTGCAAAATGTTATCTCAAGATTTTATTGATAAATTATATTTTTTTGATCACCAAACCAAGCGAAAATATTTTTGAATGACGTGACTTCTGTCATTGATGTCAACGTCAACCAATTTTTTTTCGTTCTCTGGTTCTCTGACTTTGAACTTTGTCTTTTTATCCATCCTTTTTATTGTATTCTAGGCCGCGCAACGAGAGTTGAGGCAATCATCAAATTCGCACCATTGCATTGAAGCCATTAGACAGAATAATAATAACACGATAATAAAATTAAACTTCAACCACACCAACGCATGCAGATCGCCATCGTCTGCGCGATCATAGGCCAATGACAGGTCGCCTATGATCGCGCCGGTGATGGCGATCTGCACGCGCTGCGTTGGTGTGGTTGAAGCATTAGGCGATGAATATAAGCAAAAACGCTCGCAACTCTGACAAGTGCTTTTTTCTCGCTTGCTGTATGTACTGCACTCATTTATCAATGAGTAAGTTAGTTATTTTAAATATTTCACCCCCAAGGGTGGAAAATTGGGGATGAACTTTTTTATACGCAATATCTCCGCCGATTATGAACCAATTTTTTTTTGGTCTCAATGTACTGCCTACCTTCAGTAATAATTAGTTAACTAAAAAGCAAGAAATAAGTAAAATTTTATAAAAAAAATAAAACCGACTCCAAAAAACCTACACTAAAAAGTAGAAAAATAATTACTAGTTACCTACTTATTTATTAGGACGAATTATTAATATTTGTGTAGGTATACCATGATTGATACTTTTGGAGTCGGTGCAGGCAAACTTTACATGTTTCATAATCTTGGCACCGACTCCAGAAGTATCAATCATGGTATACCTACACAAATATTAATAATTCGTCCTAATAAATAAGTAGGTAATTAGTAATTATTTTTCTACTTTTTAGTGTAGGTTTTTTGGAGTCGGTTTTTTAGTTGGTCGATAGTTGTGCCCGATTTTAAATTGTATGAAGAATCGGCCAAATCGAATCGGTGTAGTGTGCGCACTCCCATACTGATCAACTGCCCGACTAAACTATCGGCCGACGAAAAATCAACGGTGTGCGCCAGTGGGTAGACACTTCTCATACAAAGACTAGTCTCTATATGTAGCAATTGATATACAACCTTATCCCTTAAGCAATAAAGTGCATTTTGGATTGATTTCACTATAGCAGGGGAACCCGCGGATCAATACCACCATACTAAAAATAATTGTTTAGTGTCCTTATGTTGGTAGTATTGTTAGTTTGACAAATGAAAAAAAATGTCTGTCAATTGAGTTTGAGTTTTTAACCGGCGAATTGATTCGTGTGAAGTTATTTTCTCAGATTTGGTGCAATATTACTGTAAATAAACTTTTCTGTCGTTTACGTTGAGTTGATTAAGTTCCTCCGTATCGGGCGTGATAAAGTTTGCTGTTCAGTGTTATGTTTTTTGTGAGATAGAGACTCTTTTAAATAAGCTGTGTTTTAACTTCTACAGAAGTTTAAACTCTTATTTACTTTTCTGTTTAATGGGTATGTTATCTACTTACTTGAAATATTAGATCTATTACAAATCTATTTTTCATTAAAAACAACCCTATGTGATGAAAATGTAAATGTACTTTCAAAACTGGTAAATGCATGAACCAGGGCATTGACACTAGTTGGAGAGAAATTATAGGCTTTGTTTAACTAATACCTATTTCATTTTAGGCTTCTACTGATAATGGAGAGTAGAAACAACAAGAAGTGCGTTATTTGTAATAAGAGGCGAAGTCGTGGTGGATCACCCTTACTTTTGAGTAGGTTTCCTCTGGATTCTGACCGGTAAGTTTCTAATAACACTCATTTATTACAAGATAATTTTACTGATTGTGTAAACTTAAAGGCTGGGATTAATATTTTTAATCATACAGTAAATAACCATAACCAATTTTTAATTTCAGTATTTTGTTTCGTACTCTGTAAATGAATTGCATAACAATACTAAAAGAAATTAGTTGATGAATAAATTTCAGTTTGTTATTCTTTTTCTTTTCTAATAGGTATTTCTTATTTCAGTTGTCGAATGTGGGTTAAAAATGCTGGCATAGAAGACTTAGCATATGTACCTGTTGAAAAGTTACACCAACTTAAGTTTGTTTGTGGTGGGCACTTCACTCCTGAATCCTTCAATGCCAAAGGAACTCGGCTGAAGAACTCAGCTATTCCAACACTGGAATTGAGCAATCCCATCTTGCCAGATGAAGTTTTGACAGAGTTTCCTCTTCATGTAAAAGACTCCAATAAAGAAAACCTCAAGACAGGTATGATGATGACTTCAACTATTTTTTAAAAATTTAATTTACTATCTATCAATTTTTCTGAATTATTTAGATGTCTTAATTAATTTTCTTTGGTTTCCAAAACAAACCAACCGAATGCAATTTAACAAGGTTCTTTCTTTGTAACCACAAACATGAATGTGTTGTATGCTTATCAATAAATAATATATAATTTCAATTATTAATTATATCTATACTTTGTTACAGTTCTTTATGATCATTCATATTGCATTCCAAAGAAGTCAAATCCAGTTGAACGAGGTATGTTTATCTAAAATTATACTAATAATATAAAAAGGAAATATTTAATTGTTTGTTTGTATTTGATCGGCTCCATAACTCGAAGCCAAGATAGCCTAAAGTGCGGGTTAGAACCCCACAGCTTGAATATTGTAGTAAACCCACTCGTAACACAATTTAGCTTAGAATGAGGTGTTGAGTTAGAGGGACTTTAGTAATTTGTGTAATACAAATTCTTCAAAAAAAGTACCGGACCAATTTGAAAAATTTTAGGCAATCTACATTAATTAGCCAGGTCAGCTAGTTTAATAATATTTATAAGCTAGTAATTTTTAATGTGAGCAAGACATGTACTAGACTGATTGTACCCTAAAGTTGGGTAAGAACATGACATTTTATTACCCAATTCACATTTCATTATCTGCTTTCAGTTCCCCTTACAACTACAACCAAACAACTAAATTCAACATGTTTGGGAGCTGTGGATATACCAGATTCTGGTATTTCTGCGAAAACAACTTTTGAACCTCTTCCTTCTACTTCCAATGCACCAGAACATATGACCTATAAACCCATTACTCATGGTAAGTGTACAAACTAATTATTTACCTTCTAAAATATGCCTTCCCTCAAACTAAAGAATGCCACCCTGGATGCGTTCTGCAGTCTGCAGTCAGGTCAAAATGAACTTATATGTACAACATTCTAGGTTTCTGTACATTTTATATTAATGCGATTTGACCGTGCGCATACGAACAAAGAACGCAAAGCACACGTGACTGATTGCCTTATCACGACCACTTACAGATTGTCTTGACATACCTGCAGACCGCATCCAGAATGCAGAACATTAAAACCTCTAAATGCCTTTAATTTAATATTATGTCATTGTTATTGAAGGTGGGCCCACGCTTCATATTTTATGAGAAGAGCTATCATTATCCTGTCTTTGCATTTTTTTAAAACTTGATAATGATTGATTGATTTGGAAATAATGTTTCATAAAACAACAAAATAAATTTTAAACTAATTTGCATATTTATAATATTTCAGATGATAAAAACATTTGCCATCACGATGCACAGGCAGAAATATTAGTCCACAGTTATAAAAGACCTAAGAAAAACATTGAAATGAAAGGTAAGATAAAACATACCTAATTTAAAAAACTAAGTAAAATTGCTGATTAATTAACCAATATTCAATTCAATTTGCTTTAATGTTGTTTTTTTACTAATGGAAATGTTTTTATTACAGACACTTCATCAACATTTACAATTAAAGAGAAGAGGCTTTGGCGACAGTTACAAAATGCAAAAAAAACAATAAGGAATATAGCGAAGTCAAGAGTGAATTTAGACAAGTTAGATTCGGAAGTGCTGACATCGTTAGTAAAGGATGTAGTGCAGAATAACAAAAAAAAGTCACAAGGAAAAAGGTGGACTTTAGCCAACAAAATATATGCTTTGGCTATATTTAAACGGTCCCCTAAAGCATACCGCTATATGCAAAAGCTGTTTACGCTACCAAGCACTAAAACGCTCCAAAGGATTTTAAAAAATATACCAATGGAGCCTGGTATAAATAAAAATATAATTGATATGTTAGAGGCAAAAGCATCAAGTATGCCAAAGGAAAATAAATATTGCTCGTTAATATTTGACGAGATGGCGTTAAAGAAACGGATAATTTATAACGAAATTGCTGATAAAGTGGATGGCTACGTGGATTATGGAGAGGGCGAGAACATGGGACGAGAAAAGAAAATTGCAGACCATGCGTTAGTGTTTATGATACAGGGTGCTAAACATAAATACAAACAATATATTGCGCACTATTTTGTGGAAGGCACAATATCAACAGCAAAACTGGCAAAAATTATATCGGACATCATCAAAAAATTAAAAGAAATCGGATTTGTGGTTCTAACAACAGTTTGTGATCAGGGATCTACAAATATAGGAGCTCTTAACATGTTAAAAAGAAACTGTGGACAAGGCATAGATAGCAACTTTTTCTCTGTAAATAATGACAAAATTTTTATAATCTATGACATCCCTCACTTGTTCAAAGCATTACGAAACAATTTCTTTAAAAGTGGAAATATGTCTTTCGATGGAAAAATTGCACAATGGAGGCATTTGGTAGTTGCAGAAGAACACAACAGAAATTTTTTAAATTTTAAAAAACTGAATAGTACCATTGTAAATCCAACATTCAAAACTAAGATGAGGGTGAAGTATGCTGCGCATGCTCTGAGTAATACCGTGGCAGCTATTTTAAAAATGATGGCATGGAAAGAAGTTTCTGATTGCAATGATACAGCATTTGTGATTGAACAGTTAGATAAACTATTTGATTGTACAAATGGTCCATCATCTTTAAATGACGTAAAGAAAGGGATCCGGGAAAATGTTTCCACATCAAGTAATCACATTGAGTCTTGGACCTTTTATACTGATAAGTTAAAAACCATAAAATTTATAACAGCAGAAAACACGATACTAAAAAATGTTAAATGCGTAAAGGGATATCAAATATCTATCAAATCCTTAAACGATATTTGGGAAAAGTTAAAGAATGAAGGGTTTAAATATATGAACCTTAGACAGTTTAACCAAGACTCTCTGGAAAACTTATTTGGAATCATTAGGCAACACAGTGTAACCAATAGAAATCCCACTATCACGCACTTTACTGCAGCGCTTAAAACAAGCATGGTTACTGGGCTGAAAGTGCCTCATAGCAGAAGTGCTAATTGTGAAGCAGACAACAATAAACATATGCTGGAATATAAAGACATTTTAAAAACTAATTTAAAAACAACAGAAATAAAAATTAATGTTCAAGATTCCACAGACACTGAATTTTATCCTGTGTTGTCTATCCCGGACCCTGAAAACTTAGAACAGCCCATTGAAAATTTGTGTAGCCTTGAAAACCAACCAGTAGTATATGTAAGCGGGTATTTAGCTGCCAAACTATTACAGAACAGTTCTTGTTTAATTTGTGAAGAGTGTTTGAGCGTGAAAACTCCTGTTGACAATGATTTGTATGCATATATATCTCTTCGCGAATGGTGGCATGATAAAAAAAGTCTCGTTTATCCAACAATTCAATTATGTACCACCGTAAATGAAGCTAAACAATTTTATCATGACCATATTGCCGACCAGATATATATGGAAAATGTTGGAAAATTCATTTTCTTAATGTTGAGTACAAATTGTAATTTTAGTTGGTTTAAATGTCAACAACATAATAAAGAAATTTATGATAAGATGTTTAAAATATTAAGTTACCTTTTTCTAAGAAAAAGTTGTAAAATCATTAATGACAGCTTCATAAAAAGTGAAAACAATTTTGCTGACAAAAGTAAAAAAGCACAGCAACAAAGCATTGAAAAGTAATCTTGAGGCTGAGGTTCGATCAGCTGATAAGAAAATTAAAGATGTTTATAAATAAAAATCCTATTTTTTCTTAGAAAAAGTTGTGAAAATAAAAGTTTACAAAATTATCATTTCTGTACTTTGTTATAATATTCAATAATTCCTCATGCCTACAACTGCTATGTCATGTTCAATACTTATTGTAATATACCTATTTTATTTCGAAATAAATAATTTACGTTACAAAACTTCGTTTTACTTACACATAGTATAAAATAAAAATAGTAATCATTAAAATATTGAAGGTTCCTATACTAGATATCGATATGCAATTACAACCCTAGCAAAGTATCGATAATCGATAAGTTATTACGAACGTCACTAATACTGTCAGAAAATAAGGCATTATGTTGGTAGCTCCGCCTGCAGTTTGTGCGGTTGGTAAACATTTGCGGGTCGTTCTCTAAAATGCATATGTGTGCGTGAGCTCAAAAAATATCTATGGAGTGCCGTCTCTTACTCTTTTATGCTCTTTGGTGTGCGCCTACTCTTAGTGATATGTTGTAAGTACTGGCTGAAAAGAAAATGGCAATGAAAAAGAAAACCAATACGTAAAATCACTTTCCGTCAAAAATTGGCACGGATTGGTTATTGGTTTGTAAATAAACAGTAAACAATAATTAATTACCAAGGTGATTTTTGAATTTGAAAGCCTTGCACTAACTACTACCTGCTGTTTGATCAAGATTATTTCTCGGAGGACGAAGTATGGAGCCAATTAAAGAAGAGAGTCCATTCGCTTCTGTATATATTTTTGATGTAGAAGGTTTGGTTAACTTTTATTATACAACTAACTGTGGCCGCGACTTCGTACGCGTGAAAATAGTTTGAACTAGCTGTGCCCGCGACTTCGTACGCGTCAAAGTAGTTTGATTAATATTTCTCGTTTATGCAATATTTTTCTTTACTGCTCCGTCCCTATTGGTTGTAGGATGATATTCTATAGCCTAAACGTTAGGTTTTAGGCCCTAAAGCCTTCATGGGCTATCCAAGCAACACAAAAATATTTTTTACAAATCTGACCAGTAGTTTCTGAGATTAGCGCGTTCAAGTAAACAAACAATAATCGGGCAACGTTTTAAACACCAATCTTTATCTTAATAAATCAATAATTTCATCATGTTTTTATTCCATCCTTTCATAATATTTTGCAGTGTATTTAGGGTATGAAGATGAAAAACATTAAATTAAAAAATACCTACATTTTCTATTTCTATGTATCCGATTTGGCCCATATGACCCAGGCGCCACCTAGCGATGACGTCTCATTTCAGTTTCATTTTTGGTCGGGGATACCGTAGCCTAGGAAACGGGTGTAGCTACAAGACAACAACATTGATAAGTCAATTTCCCTATCGTGTTACATAAATCTTCATAAATATTCGCTTTATATCACGTTTAGTATCAACTGCAGTTTCATTTAAATCTTGGTTAACCAGTGATTGCAGCTTTTGTGTGGGCCAGAGTGAAGAATTTTTTGACAGATCAAAGTATGGCTGGCAGGTAGGATTTAGTTTAATTTTGTCTCAATTTATCAATCTAAATCACTTTGAAGCACTCTATTGTATTCTTATGCGGAATAATCAGGTAGCAACACATCAGACGTGTATCCCGGAAGGCAAGTGGCGTCCCAAATGTGTCCCCTCGATCCCGGCCGAGCGAACGATTGCGTATCAATTTTATCACAGAATACATTAGGTGGGAGGGCAGCGGCGGCGGCGCCTGGCACGGCACGAGCTCACTTGTCTCGCCGTAATATTCTGGGAAAAGTAAAATCAAAAGTACATCACCCTGCTTTATTTATAATTTTTCATGCACACCTTTGATTATCACAAAACAAGAGAGTGGGTGGAGACTTACTGAAATTGTAATAATTTTTTCGCACATAAAAATATCATACTTTTGATTAACATTTGAATTTCCCACAAAATATCTAAATTACATCCTTTATTCTCAAAAATAAATACTTTTGTTATTTTTTTATGTACAGAAATCAGAATCAAATTATTAAGCAAATACAATAATCACGAACATTTTTTTATTGCACAGAAAAAACTATAAAATGTCAACTGTACTAACATTGATTAACATTTTTAGATTTATTAGTTCAACACAACTTTTAATGTAATAAAAATTTAAGTTGTCACATAAACATATAATAAATAAATTCTAAACATATCATACCACCACTCAATAAAACACAATAAATATGGCAGCAATAAACTGTTACAATAAATAAGGCAATATGTTCACCCATGCATGTCACGTCAGTAGATGGCAGGTGGCATCACTGGAGCGCGGCACACCTGCACGCACCCCTCACCAACAGTGACACACACCGCTTCCAGTGGTAAACACCTCAGAACAAAAGTACTCAAAATAAGCTTGCCTAACATGGCAGCAACCACATAGTAACAGTTGTTTGATCAATACAACTCTCAGTGTCTATCAGTAGTGCCTCACAATAATGTGTAACTGTTGTGTTAAACTGCTATTTTATTCATAAATCCCAAATAACGATTCAAAATGTCCGAAATGGGGTTTGAGAACGTGTTTTACCTTGAGAGTGAGTGCTATTATATAGTTGTTATGTTGAGAGCGACGGTGCGGAGGGACAGATGAGGTGTTGCCTGGATACGCTCCACAGAGGCTCTCCGCCACCCGAGCTCAGGCAGATCAATAACATCTCTATCGCTTGGATAGCGTTATGCAATTGTTTGATTTGGTTTATTTTGTTTGATGTTTTATTATTAAATGTTTCTACTTTATAATTTGTTACATAATATAAAATGAAAATTAGATAAGACTATTTTTCTGAATCACTTTTGTTTTTTAATATGGGAAAAATGGCATTGTTTGTTGATTAGAATTACATATTAAAATTTTAAATTAATATTAGTTTTCAATTTAATTTTCACTGAGGTATAACATACACAGGAAAAAAGATTTTTTTTTAAACAAGCTGATAGATCTTGTATGCTTGGCTGTATATTTTTTTTCATTCATTTTGATAATAGAGGAAACCAATCAAAGTAATACATTATAATAATGATGTGCAATTAAATATAAGGTTTCATTAGTGAGTGCAGGTAGATCAAAGGGGTGGCAGCCCTTGTTGTTCACAACAGGGGGAAATGCAATTTGCCATAGATTAAGTTGCATAGGTATTATCTGGTGTGTAATGAATATCATGTTACTTTTTAGCTTTTTAATGTTTCTGTTTTGATGATGGGTTTATTTTTTATACATTATTTATTTGTGACCTATTTTGGCTATTTCATTACGATTTCTAGCACACCCAGATTCGAGATAAAAAAAACATATAATGATTTTTATTTCGAAACTGCCGCGTCTGGAATTCAGTGGCGAAGACCCTTACGGATCTTAATTTTGAACCACTGCGTCATAATGACGCATTTGTAAAGTACGATATTTCACAAATTAATTTTTCAACATGAGTCTATCTGCCATCTTAAAACAATACAGCATGGTGTATGTGTGTCATGGACTGTGACGAGTTGTTATGATGGGTATGGTATTCTGTTGCAGATTTTGAGTGCGGCGACGAGGTTCTGGTGGAGTCGTCGCCGCCCGCTTCGCCAGACATGGCGGCGCGACTCGCGGCCCCCACTCAGGTAAATGGCTATGGACCAGCCATTAGCTCACTTGGTTCTTCTTTCAAACTTGTTGCTCACTTGATTAATTTGAAAGGTTGTGGAAACGTAGATGCTGCTACGTAAAGACCAGTCTGTCTGAGGTTCCTTCAGAGGGCTGCGGAAACGCTGCGAGGAGCCATCTGTCCAGATAAAACCCAGAAAGTATGAAACGGTCGTTTTATCTGACTTCTAGTTTTGCAGCTCAATCTTGGAACTCTGCAGGACTCCATACTTATTTCGATTTTTCTTCCTCACTAATGCGTCAGTTGTCTACACATACCTACAAGTTCATAGCTTCACGATCCTACTATACACAAGGTAGTTTGCCGAAAATGGACTTTGACTTAACATTAAAATTCCATTTCGACGACTCCTATCGATTCATTATGATTGACCTATATTATGTAGTAAAGTAAACGAGTAATTACAGCTTTAGACTTTAAAAGGCTTCAAGCCGTATATGATTGTTCTACAACCGAAGCTTAAACTTGTAACTAAATTGTCTGCTGCTAATGAGGGCTATCGTTTTTATACTTAACAGTTGGCACCCCTGGCGATTGACAGGACCTTACTCTACAGTGGCGACATCTTGATGAGGGCAAATGAGATAGTCCTCCTACCACTTTAGCGCTCACCAGTTGGCGCCACTGTCTTCGCTACTAGCAAGTGACAGGACCTTACTCTACAGTGGCGCCAACTGGTGAGCGCTAAAACGATAGCCCTCATTGCTTGTAGTTTACACCGCTATGTTGTGATCAGGGAACGAGTAACGGCGCGGGCGGCGGCGGGTCGCCGAGCGCGGTGCGCGAGCTCATCGTCATCCCCGAGCTGCCCAACTCCATACATTTGCAGCACGCTATACAGCAGGTAAAAATATCGATATTGATAGATCCCCCATGCACGCCATACAACAGGTACAGATATTGAAGTGATCCAACACTAGGTGGACCGACGATCTGGTGAAGGTCGCTGGAAGAACCTGAATGCGGGCAGCGCATGACCGGTCGTTATGAAAATCCTTGGGGGAGGCCTTTGTCTAGCCGTGGACGTCATTTGGATGAAACTAACGAACGAATTGGTTGATGTTCATTATTTCAGACCATGGATGTAAGAGAAATAAATGAATTGAAAGGATGTTTACTGATTGGACTTAGGAGTACATCTGCAAATGAAAAAATGTTGAATGCTACCCTCATTTTAGACAAAAGTGACATTCTCGGCACCTCACTTCACGGCGAAGCATTATGTTGGTGACACACCATTTATATTTTGCCTAGCCAGTTACGGGTCATTGGATAATTTCAGTACTAGCGTTTCCCTGCCGGTTAGTTCACCTTGATTGCGCTATGTTAATGTGAAAACATGTAATTTACCGCGGAACTACAAGGAGTTTGGTGGCCTTTATGAGACTTGAAAGTATTCTAGATTTGTCATAATGTTAGGGTTGATGATTAGGTTCCTAAATACGAGCACCGCATTTAAATTACAATTCACAGTCACTTGGCAAGCACCCAAATCTATACTAACTATAAATTAGCGTGAAATGAACAACGTTTATTGAATGTTTTATGAAAAAAATTAGGTTATATCGTTCTACCCACATTTTTATTCTTTGTAAGCAGTTATTTGTTGTAAATTCGATGGCTATCTGTAGCATGTTCGAGAAATGAAGCAAAGAAAAAAGTTAATTTCCTATATCAGGATGTTTAAAATTTGGGATTTCACTAAAAGCGAAGCCATTTCAGTATTTCGTAAAAAGGAGTTCGTCAATTTGAAGGCACTTGAAACTTGACGTTTGAGTTTAACCGAAACTGCCTAAATATTTTTTTATATTGTGATGTATATTTTGGTGCTGCAATCGTACCTATATGAAAGAAAAGCGATATGTTACAAGAAGCTGCCACAATTTGGTAGCATCAGGTGATAGAAAGTGACGCATTTTCATTGCGTGCGCGATTATGCGTGCAGGCCAGACAGTTTTTATATCCGTGAATCCGTCTGTGGAAAACTACTGGAAATGGCGATTTGAGTTACACTTCTATTGATGCTGAATTATTACGTTGGCAGGTAGAATGGAATAGAATGTTTTTATTTGAAATAAAGGTATACAAGCAGGCAAGACATAGGTACATAAAGAAAGAGATACACAAGTGGACAGATAGCTGCTTGTGCCCCTCTGACAAAAAGGCACCCGCTCAGCATACTTCAAGACCGCGCCAGGGCTTGTCTCGAAACTGATTTTCAGCGGGGGTCCTCTGTTGCCAGCAGGTAGTTCGAACTCATTGAGTAGTTTTGTAAATTATTGGTTTTTGGTACCCAGGTGTCGAGTACTGTGCAAGTGGAGGTCAACGGTGAGAGCTCCGGCCAGTCCAGCCCCACCACTGAAGCCCAGCACACCTACATAACCGTTGCAAGTAAGTGTTTGTTTGTTTACGCTACTATGCACGTGTCACTTGTATTTATTTGTTTACCCAGGGGACTGACGTCATAGCGTAGTGCCAGCAGACAAGATTTACAGAAACTGCATACTGGCAGTTAATAAAAACTGCCAGTTAACTGGTGATATTATCTTGTGACGTACATTGCAATACAATTAAAATAATTTGGCACGAAAGAAGACACTTATTATTTTTATTTACAATTATTTGGACAAATTAGAATCCAATAAGTTTATGTAAAGCATGTATACTTTTATTTGTAGGCATGTATTTATTTATTTTTGTTTGCACATTATGTTTGTTTAGCACATTTTATTTTGTTTGTGTGGGCGTGCAGTGCAGGACTCGTGGCGTGGCGGCGAAGCGCTGACTGTGAAGACCGAGGCCGACAGTGACCAAGAAAGCAAGTTTTGTTTTTTCGTTGGCTTTAGCATGCTATATTTTGGTTCTTGCAATTTAAAAAACCGCTTACGTTCTTTTGTTCGAGAAAGGATCGCTGCGCGCGCCGAAGATTCTTGATTTCGAAGAGTAACCGTGATGATTACTTTTGGGAATCAAGATAACTCTTCTAAATTATAGATAGCTGTATAATTTTGTTTGTTTGTAATAAAGGTTATATCACTCATGTCATGTATGTAAAATAATTTGACGTGTATTCGTGATATAAAAAATGATAAAACATTTTGGTACTTTTCTGTTCACGTGACCTGTTTTTTATTTGCAAGAACTTCAAACAAATAACAACAATAACTTACGTGTGCTTTGGTGCAGGGTTTTATTGCGATGTCCTCTATTTATGATATCACACAACACACTAACGTCGCGGAAGCTTTGATCGCGCCTTTGATCTGGACAAATAATACACAACAGATTCACCCTCCGAAATTCAATCTGATCATCTCTACCTGTCAGTGCGATATTAAAAGTGCTTGTTAATTTTTTGCTATCAATCAAAAATGGTCTTTAGTGTGTCGATGTAGGTAGTAGTTTTAATCGCGGAGGGGTTGTAATATTGGGGTGTAATTGCGGATTATCTACCTGGATGGTTCGATATCGCGACAGGTGCTGGCTACCTTTGAGTTGACGCGTGCCAAGCGCCCTTCCCCGCGCCGCTATGTGTCTACGATTATCGGGTGCTCCCTTTTTTTTCGTGTTTATGTGTTGTGACTTTTACATTATTTTGTAAGATAAAATCGAGATTAATCTGATCATTTTGGTTGATGAGTTTGTGTTAAAATGTGTGATACATATAGTAAGTATTGTGCAACACAATAACACTTCTCACTAACAATTCTTTGGTGCTTTATCTGTCATCTAAACATCTTCAAGTACTAATTCTGTTTAACCGGGGTAGTTATATTCTTTTTAACCATCGAAGAATGAAAGTGTGCTAAATTCGGAAGTTGCTCAAAGTGATTTTGTCTCAGTGTAGATAATATCTATAATCTAAATAGATAAAAAAAAGAATCACTAGATGTTCTTCTTCTTCTTCTCCTCTATGGCTATTGTGTTTCCACGTTTGCCAATGTCACGTGAGCATAGCCATTACACGGTATAAAAAGTTATAAACCTTGGGGTTGAGTGCTATTAGGTATAGTCTAGCGTGCACACCTAATCTAAGCGCTACATTCGTTATAAAAGAAGTAAGCCTTAAGACAGTTAAAGGAAAAAGCAATAATACGCGTATCTACACTTTTAATAATACTGTACTTGATATATAAATAAATAAAACATACGACTACCCTACCGACCACTTAATTTTTAACACCTGTAATATGTAATTTACCTATGTTCCACGAATAAACGAATTTTGATTTGACGATTGGGCTAAAAAATTGAGAAAAAATTGAGTTGTGAACAGCCTGTATAATAAATCCAGTACATAGTCAATAAATGCTCTACAAAGGGGAAAGTTTGCAATTATATCGCTTACATCTCTCTTACAATGGTCAAAATACAGGTGGGGTGGTAGAGTGGGTGTCGTTAGAGCGAGAGCGCACGCATTAGAGCGGGACGGGCGTCTGTTAGGCCGGTGCGTGTTTCTGGGAAGTCTGGTCCAGGGCAAGTTGCCTGGGAGATCTCCGGCGGTATGGAGGTGCCTCGCTACCGGTCCTATTACCCCTGTGAGTTACACCCCCGGGCCTAAGGTTTCTGTGCCATAATTATAGGTTGCCGTGGCACTGTCTCGGCGCTGAGTTCATTATAGCGTTGGGCGTGGGCGAGATATCGGCTGCTGTCTTGGAGCGCGACTTATTCTTTCGTTGCTATCTCTCGTGCTAACAGTCTAAACATCCTCCATCTTGTGGTACTAACAGTATTAAATTAATTTAACTGTTGTTAATAAGTGATTGTTTTCCGCAGGCGAGGGTGGTAACGGCGTGAACTACCATGTGCAATACGTGGAGCCTCAGGAGCTGTACGGGCAGAACCACCAGCAGCAAGCTATGTAAGCTTTTCCTTTGTTTCACTATACATTTTCATCACAAATCCCCATCGGGTGTGCCCTTTTAGATGTTTGGGGAAACGTACCGAAACAATTTTCTTTTGTTTTACACATTTTTCGAAGAAGTGATTTTCTAATGCGAAATAGTAGGCATAAAATTACTGCGCGGCCATACATTTTAATAAAGTGAATAAGATGTGTACCAAGCCACAATTTATTTTTCGCCGCTGATTTGAACTTCCGATGACATTTCCAATAAGATTTGACCTTGAGATGACTTTTCCAATTAGGATGTTTTTTATGAATACCAATATTATCACACATTTTACGTTAAAATAATATATTTTATACCTTTGGACGCGCTTCAGTAACAACCATTTTATATGGGACTTTAAAAAAATCTTACTATCTTTTATCTTTGTTATTACTGCGCAGACATAATGAAAAAAACCTTATCCCTTATATTGTTGGGACGTTGATACTTTAAAATACAGCAAGCCTTCAACCAAAGATTTTATTTTGTTTCATTTTCCGGCGTTCTAAGCTCGACGCCAAGCCTGTGCTAGCTGCGGCAAGCCATTAAATACGTAATTGTGTAGATGGTGGGCTTATTTACACGCAATGAGTTCTTCGCAACAAATATTGGCGATGCAAGCCACGTGCCAGCTTACAAGCGACTGCATCCGAACAAAGCGGTTGCCATGGAAATCAAACTACTTCTAGATGCGGTCTAGCGTCTCTAGAGACGCGTTGTAGTTGTTATTGGTTTATAGGTAAGCGATTTTCATCGCGTTGGCCCTCTGCCCCTCTAAGAAAGCAATTTGAGGTCATTTTGGTGAAGATTTTACGAGCAGCACACAGCATCATCCTTGAAGCAGTCAGTATTATTGTTTCAAGCTGTGCGGCTAAATAGAAATTATCTTATTTTCTATTCATTAGAATATGTGACATTGCTTGAGCACTTACGAAAGCTCTCAACGGTTTGCAAGTGTCTGCTCAAAAAGTTGATTACGAATGCTTGAGTTAGTTAATACTAAATGCTCAAACTGTCCATGTACGCCGGGATTTTATTTTAATAAAAAAACGACTCGAATTTCTTATAAAATTATTCCGCAGAATACGCGCTTTCTGCCGTTACAATGTTATACTGAGCGGATGTAACATTTTGGTTTGGTATCTTGTTAGTTATCGGTGATATTATAATAATTAATTAATTATTTGAATGTTGAATGTGATGTAATGACATACCTACCTACGTAGTGTTACCAAATAAATATTTTTCTTTCATTATTTTTTTCCGACGTCCATCGCGCGTACGGATATTCATTGTACCTATGTGTGCCGCTACCCTGGCATCATTAATCGATTAGGCCTTGTATCCACTTCAGCATGCTCAAATGAGCCGCTTAAGTTTCGGCCAAACCAACGCGTGCGGTTCGCGTCGGCAATGCCGATGGCGATCACTGCACGACGCCGCGACCAATGAAAAAAACATGACGCGTTGGCTCATCGCTAAAAATTCATACGACATCTGATTGCCATCGCGCAGCATGCAGCTTTAGTTTGGCCGAACCTTTAACGAACTTAAGGCGTTATCGTTTCGAACCTCTATGAAGTAACCTATATTTTATTGTTGGAGAAGGTGCAGAAGGCTTTTCTAAGATTTCTTTATAAACGTGTCTATGTATACTATCCATATTTATATCCCTCCTCGTTTATTCTTGGGTGTCTTGGGTACAACTCGTTGGAAGTTAGGAGGTCTATGCAACAAATTGTTTTCATCGTCAAGCTGCTACACGGCAGGCTTAACATTTCTGACTTACTCAATGAATCACTGAGGCTGTTTGCACCCAACAACTATTATCGTAGTCGAAGGCATGCATTGTTTGCTGTTCCTCCGTGTCGCACGGTTTCAAGATCGAAATCACCCATACCAGTACGTACCTACATTAAGTGCTCTCAATCGTTTCCTGGACCAAAACCCAAAATGTGACGTGGGAGAATGCAGAGGGGTGGAGTAAGTTACTAGCAGAATGTCTGGGTTCGTGTGAAAATAATCGCATCTGATTTATGTAGTTTTCTTAAGTTAAATTGTTTAAAGTACTTAAATGTTATTCTGAACTTTGTTACGTATTGTTTGAATAGTGTAATTGGTACTACCGTTCAAATAAAATAAATTAATAAATTGTAATGAATACAAAGTCGCTTGTGGCCCGCAGGGAGACGCTGCGCACGTACCCGGTTGACGGCATGGCGACAATGGGCAAATGTGAATGTGATATAATGTCTCTTTCTTTTGTTTATCTCTCTGACGCCGTTCCTCCTCTTATAGATGACCCACGCTGAACTGTCCCACCAAACTCAATGACAGGGGGGCGCTACCATCGTTCAACTATATGGTTTCCAACATGGCAAAAATCGGAACCAGCGATTCGGTATTGACGGTGGCGCCCCACAGTCAATGTCATGGATAGGACAGTTCAGTATTTTGGAACTATACGTCCATCGCGCGTACGACCCAGCGTTGCCATGGCATCATAAGCGTTATGGTCATGTACACAAAGTCGATTATCGCCCGCAGGGAGACGCTGCGCACGTACCCGGTGTACGGCGTGGCAACGGTGGGCAAAATATGTGAATGTGATGTAATGTCTCTTTCTTTTGTTTATCTCTCCGACGCCGTCCTCCTCTTACGTCATACGATATTCATTGCATGTGTGCCTCGTCGTTACCATGGCATTATGAGCGTTATGGTCATGTACACAAAGTCGCTTGTCGCCCGCAGGGAGACGCTGCGCACGTACCCGGTGTACGGCGTGGCCACGGTGGGCAGCGGCGACGCGGGCCCCAGCGACTGGCCCGCCGGCGCCGCCGCCGACTACACGGCCTACGGAGTCGTGGTGAGTCTGAACAAGGTAAATATGACACGTTTATAAATACTTTTTACTATAGTCTGGTCCGTGAGCACGTAGAATTTTGTCCAATGACCCCTAGCTACTCATCCTTATCGCTCGCGCGTAATTATGTTCCTATTGCGCTCGCACACTCACTGCGGGTGCCAGTCACACATTCGCGACAGCAATACAGGGTGTCCCGTAATGTAACGTCAAGCCGAAACTGGGTGTTGAGGCAAGTTATGCTGGTTATCAGAAAAATATAAAAAAAAATCTATGTAGCATTTTGTCAAAATAATAGGCATTTAAAAAAAATCAAAAAATTCTACTCCCGGTGACAGTCTTTTTACTCGTGTTACCACAAATCTTCACTTTTTCCAAATTTTTTTTTTGTTATGTAACCCTGAATAATGCTTATCTAAATTGTTATCAAAATTACAAAACCAGCTGCTCCAACTTGGATGAAAAAAATACATTATTCCCAAAAAAAATATCAAAATAAAAATTTTGCCTAGTTTAAACTGACTGTACTGAAAAAAAATTGTACTACGCGAGTGTGGCAAGTGACGTCATAATTTGGCGCATTTAGTAAGGATTCCAAAATGGTATAACACTTTGTAAAATCTTGGTGTAATTGTCGACAATTTTTGTTTATTGGAAATAATCCCGTTTTTAACTTTATCTACCTTGGTTAAAAATATTATTCTAATGTGCCCAAAATTCAAGTTTCTGGCTTAAGTGAGGTGGAGAAGCCATTTTAAAAGGTATGAGCGGGACGGAGAGGGCCATCTTACCAAGCAGGGATGTTATGGATGTCCGTAACCGTAACCGAAACTATTGGATATCCGAAATAAAAAAATATCCATAACCGTAACCGAAACTGATTCAAAAGTTACGGATAGTTTCGGATAAAGGCGGAGTCTAAGGGTACAATTCCAAACTGCAAAACTCTATGAAATCTGCAGTATACACGCCGCAGCTGCAATGCCGCGCTGCCGATTTCATAGTTTTGCAGTTTGCGGTTGCAGTTTGCGGTCTGCGGCCCGTCTTGGAATTGTACCTTAAATCTTAATATTTGTTACCAACTTGTCTGGCATTCGCTGGCACCATCTAATATGCCAGCCTGTTTTACCTTTATCATACATAGGTGTCGTATTAGTTGGTACATAAAGTGGCTATGTGGGTCACGCTCACTCAGCATCTTGCTATTTGTATTATACCTACATTTTTGAAATTCTAATAATTCCGTAACCGAAATTATCCGAAACTTTCGGATAATCTGAAATGATTTCATATCCGTGACCGTAACCGAAACCGGTATAATATTATTCTAATATCCGTAACCGTATCCATAACCGAAACTTCATATCCCTATTTATCCCTGTTACATAGTAAAGGCGCGCGCGCACGGGTGACTTTTGTCACAGTATGTCAACTACTAATTACTGTCATGGTGACAAAAGTTTCTGTGACTGACTGTACGGTAGTCAGTCACAGAAACTTGAATTTTGGGCACATTAGAATAATAATTTTTAACCAAGGTAGATAAAGTTAAAAACGGGACTATTTCCAAAAAACCAAAAATTGTCAACAATTACAGCAAAAATTTACCAAGTGTTATACCATTTTGGAATCCTTACTAAATGCGCCAAATTATGACGTCACTTGCCACACTCGCGTAGTAAATTTTTTTTTTCAGTACAGTCAGTTTAAACTAGGCAAAATTTTTATTTTGAAAAATTTTTTGGGAATAATGTATTTTTTTCATCCAAGCAGGAGCAGCTGGTTTTGTAATTTTGATAACAATTTAGAGAAGCATTATTCAGGGTCACTTAACCAAAAAAAAATTTGGAAAAAGTGAAGATTTGTGGCAACACGAGTAAAAGGACCGTCACCTGGAGTAGAATTTTTAGTTTTTTTTTAAATGCCTATTATTTTGAAAATATGCCACATAGATTTTTTTTTATATTTTTCTGATAACCAGCACAACTTGCCTCAACACCCAGTTCCGGCTTGACGTTACATTACGGGACACCCTGTATAATTACGCGCGGGCGATAAGGATGGGTAGCTAGGGGTCATTGGACAAAATTCTACGTGCTCACGGAGGGCTTTAGAATAGAACACACTTTTATATTTAAATTTTTTTTGAAAAGAACAATGGCACATTTTGTATGTACTCCGTCCCCAGAACTGCATGCTAATACTATAATTTTATTATATGACAGCTCAAGTCTGATGTCTCGGAAAAAAGTTATGTCAAAAAATAAAATATCATAATCAATCCTAAAAAAATACACATTAAATCACTTTGACCAATTTAAAATGTTTATAAGGTAGGTATTTAAGTGCTACAGTTCTGGGGACGTTTTGTCCCATTGTTCTTTAACTGGGATTTTGGGCTTGATTAATGGGCCACACAAAAGAGGAGATAAACGAGCGAGCGAGTCGCTGACATAGCCCGACGGATTAGCAAGCTAAAGTGACAATGAGCAGGGCACATAGTACGCAGGCAAAAGGTGGACCGACGACCTGATAAAGGTAGCAGAAAGGAGCTGGATGCTGGCCGCTACCAACCGTGCGATGTGGAAGTCATTGGGGGAGGCCTATGTTCAAAATTCAAATTCAAATATTTAGAGTAGTTTAAGAAATTTAAAGAACTATTGATAGTGACGTGCTAAATTTTAGACGCGAGACAGGTAGAGGCGTATCCCGCGATTCCCGACGCGCGCTTGTTTCAGGGTGCCTTTGACTGCCCTCTAAAGTTATCCGCTCACCTTTACCGACATATTTCTCTTTGTCGTTTCTGCTGGGGGGAGATTTTTCGTTCAATCAAAAGCCTTAAAGCAGTCTATACAGTACATGGGAGGTTTTTCGTTCAAACACAGCCTACAGTATTTTTATATGATTTTAAAACCCTGTAAAGTATTTGGTATATTGTTCGAGATATCAATGGAAATCATGCTGATCGAGAGAACAAATAGGACGTCGTGGTTTTGCTAAAATATGCTACTATATCTATAGTTTGGAAAAATCTAGAAGGTAATTATAAAGGGCACTTGAAAATAAGTTGACGTAACTAAACCTACGCAGCGGCGCCAAGGCGAACATCCCATTGTGGAAGAATCACGCATGCGCTGTAATACGCGTCCTATCCTGACAGTGCTGGCAACCTACAAATACACGCTATGATCAAGGACATTTAATTAAAATCTCCTTGATCATAGCGTGCGCTAGCATTTAAATTGGCTTATACGAGTATGGTCAAAAGGATACTTTAATGAAGAAAAACGTTATTTTTAAGCACAGCTTTTAAAATAATAGGTAACTTAAATGGCAGACTAGATTCATCCGTCACTACCAATGAATTAGTAACTGATGCCATAAGTATTACATCGGTATCAATGACGTGAAGTTACCAGCATTTTTTCCCCGGAAATAGATTTTTTTTTGTATTTTCGGCCAAATCGGACATTATTAATTACCTAGCGGCCGCTCGCGACTTCGTACGCGTGGATCCCGTTTTACCCCCTTCATCTATCTTACGCGGTTTACATTTTTTCATACAAATGTTTTTTCCGCTAACTCCCGTTCCCGTGGGAATTTTGCAATATCCTGTTGTAACTAAGCTTTAAGTTTACTAAGGTACCTGCATGCCAAATTTCAGGCGTCTAACTTAAGCGGTTTAGATTTTTCATACAAAAGGATTTTCCTGCTAATTCCCGTGGGAATTTCGGGAATTCCTTTCTTAGTGCACCTCTACGGTACCTAAGCTACGTCCCTTCCAAATTTCAAGTGCCTACGTTTAGCCGTTTAGGCTGTGCGTTGATATGTCACTAAGTCAGTCAGTTTCTCCTTTTATATTCTACCAAGCTTAGCACAACTCCAAAGAGCTCCATGGCACACGCTATCTTAGTATCAAGTGAGTTAGTATATCTTACGGTCCCCTCTCGTACTAAAATTAGTTATGAGGTTTAGTTTAGCTACGTAGTTGTGACTGAGGCCTCAAGGAGTCCCATTGCCCACAGGTGGGCGGCGATGAGACGGAAGCAGAGGCCGGGTCTCCGCCGACGCCGCCCGCGCCGCAGCCGCGTATGCCGCCTGCCACCGTGCAGTGGCTGCTCGACCACTACGAGACTGCTGAAGGTACGAGGCTATTGGCATGCTTTCAGGATTATCGTCATCAGTATAGTCTGGTCCGTGAGCACGTAGAATTTTGTCCAATGACCCCAAGCTACCCATCCTTATCGCTCGCGCGTAATTATGTTGCTGTCGCGCTCGCACACTCACTGCGGGTGCCAGTCGCTCAGTCGCGACAGCAATATAATTACGCGCGAGCGATAAGGATGTGTAGCTTGGGGTCATTGGACAAAATTCTACGTGCTCACGGACCGGGCTTTAGGCCTAAGATGCGCGCCGTGATAACTTTTATCGACGTCAAAATGTATGGGCAAAATCGATAAAATAGCGTGATAACCGTTTATCGCGGTGCGCATCTTAGGCCTACTGGTCATAGTTTCCACTGCAGAACGACCCTCTCTGATTGACTAGTGTTTGGAGATCTTAAGGGTCATCATCAAGGTTTTATAGACGCCACAACAGGACAACGACCGTCTCTGATTTACCAGAGGTTAATGGAGTGTTGAAGATCTTAGCTGTGCGCGTGCCTCAAACATTTTAACTGCAATCCTGATGCCATTTATTCCACTAGATAAATGATAAAATATTAAAACTGAATATACTGTGTGTGTACATTATTTAACCCGTTCCCCTTTTTATTATGTGTTAAGGTTTTATATTGTAAATGTGAACTTTTAGAACTTTAATTAATTTTCAATATAATTTTAGAACAGTTTTAGCATAACACATCCAACGTAGAGCGACATATCGTCCAATTTGTCGCCTGGTGTAGTCCAGACGTGACTGTATTATGTCGTACTATTTGACGCTTAGTGTAGTCTAGCGGCCAACATATTGTACGTAGCGTATGGCGACATGTCATCACACTGAGAGTAGGCGCACACCGTTGATTTTTCGTCGGCCGATAGTTTAGTCGGGCTGTTGATCAGCATGGGCATGTATGGGAGTGCGCACACTACGCCGATTCGATTTGGCCGATTCTTCATACAATTTGAAATCGGGCACAACTATCGGCCAACTAGAAATCAACGGTGTGTGCCTACTCTGATGTAGCTTAGGCTTCGCACTTAACAGTAATCTAATCGCAGGCGTGTCTCTCCCGCGTTCGACGCTCTACGCGCACTATCTTCGCCACTGCAGCGCGCACCGCTTAGAGCCCGTCAACGCGGCGTCATTCGGCAAGCTCATCCGCTCGGTGTTCCTCGGGCTTCGAACGCGCCGGCTCGGCACGCGCGGCAACTCCAAGTACCACTACTACGGCATACGCGCCAAGGCGGGCAATGACGCGCCGCCGCCGCCTGACGCTAACGAGGAGAAGAACGATGCTATTGATGCGCTGGTCAGTGATATTACTTGCACAATTTATTTTCGTTCGTTCGTTCGTTCGTCTCATCCGCTCGGTGTTCCTCGGGCTGCGCACGCGCCGGCTCGGCACGCGCGGCAACTCCAAGTACCACTACTACGGCATACGCGCCAAGGCGGGCAATGACGCGCCGCCGCCGCCTGACGCTAACGAGGAGAAGAACGATGCTATCGATGCGCTGGTCAGTGATACTTACACAAGTTACTTTCTTACGTTTGTTCGTTTTAGTGATAAATTCCAGTGTTGCACAAAGGCCTCCCCCAAGGGTTTTCACAACGATCGGTCCTGCACTGCCCGTATCCTGGCCCTACACGATACAAAGTTTCGAAAAGTCCCTTTCTGATGAAACATAAAACGAACAGACGACGCCTTGACGTTGCAAGGGGCCATCTGTCGCATGTTTGCTAAGGTTCGTTAGTTGCTCTGGACTTATTTTGCATTTAGCTTTCTGATTGGGCCATTGGGCGTGATTTGTGATTCTCTTCCTACTCCAATCAATCCAGATTAACTCAAACAGTTTATCCGGGCCTTTACAGGCTTTCGGCTACTGCCGATATTACGCCTGATATTATACTCCATTCTTCGGCATTACTATGCTGAAGAATGGAATATAATATCAGGCGTTACTTTGCAGAAATCCATAATTACATATTAAAAAGATAAAATCCTATCTTTTTAACCGACTGAGTCCCAGACGGCATTAATTAATGTCATAACAATTGATTATCTATTGTGTCTAGATTCGCGGAGCTTGAAGGATTAATATCGAAAAAGCGAATGGACGTCTTCGGACCCGTTGTCTACCACACTCTCTCATTCTAAAAGCACGCGCGGGGAGTTTCTTTTGCCTTCATGGAGCTTACTAAGCCTGGTCCGTGAGCACGTAGAATCCCGTCCAATGACCCCAAGCTGCCCATCCTTGTCGCTCGCACGTAATTATGTTGCTGTCGCGCTCGCACACTCAATGCGGGCGCGCGTCGCACAGTCGCGACAGCAATATAATTACGCGCGAGCGATAAGGATGGGTAGCTTGGGGTCATTGGACGGGATTCTACGTGCTCACGGACCAGGCTTTATACGGCATACCTCCCACTGAAGGCCCCTTTTTTTGTTGTATACAGGAGGTCCGCGAGCCAGAACCAGAGCGCGAGGCGGTACACAGCCCGGCGGGCCTGGCCGGCCTGGCGCACCGGCAGTACCTGGGGCCCACGCCGGCGCCCGACCCGCCGGCCCTATCGCTCGCCGACCACCCGCCCGACGCCGGCGCCGCCGCCGTGCGCGCGCTGCGGGACCACCACAGGTGAGCCAATCGTCTTATCGAGGCGTTATATCGTCTAGGGGTCATCCATAAAGTACGTCACACGTAAAGAGGGGGGGAGGGGGTCGACAAAGTGTGACATGGTGTGACAAGGGGTGGGAGGGGTCCTAAGTTTCGTGACATCACATTTCAATTATTTCAAATATTTGATATAATGTTGATTTCATAAAAAAAGTACTCAATTTAAATGGAAGTAAAACTAATTTTGGAACTGCTGTTAATTTAATAATTTTTCGATGTGAAATTGCAAAACATGTGACGTCACACTAGGGAGGGGGGTTGGGTTGGGGGGTTCTCAGAAATGTGACCACCTGTGACAAGGACGGCTAAAAAAATCATGAAATTCGGTGACGTACTTTATGGATGGCCCCTATCGATGCATTATATCGTCTTATCGAGGCATTATATCTTCTTATCGAGGCATTATATCGTCTTATCGAGGCATTATATCTTCTTATTGAGGCATTATATCGTCTTATCGAGGCATTATATTGTCTTATCGAGGCATTATATCGTCTTATCGAGGCATTATATCGTCTTATCGAGGCATTATATCGTCTTATCGAGGTGTTATATCGTCTTATCGAGGCGTTATATCGTCTTATCGAGGCATTATATCGTCTTATCGAGGCATTATATCGTCTTATCGAGGCATTATATCGTCTTATCGAGGCGTTATATCGTCTTATCGAGGCGTTATATCGACTTATCGAGGCATTATATCATCTTATCAAGGCATATCGCCTTATCGAGGCATTTTGTCGATTTCAGACTATCTAATATTGACGATAAAATTATATCGTGATAGGTATCCTAAGTCTCGGCGTCGCTGGCAATAACACAGCAACAAAACAGAAGGAGTTTGGATACTCTTCTCGTCAGTTTCATCCAAATAATGTCCACAACGATCGGGCCCTGCGCTGCCCATATCAAACCCACTTCCAGGTGCTTGTTGCGACTTCACCAGGTCGTCAGTTCACCGAATGGGACCCTTACACTATGTTTTCCGGTCCGTAAACGCTACTCGAAAACTTTACTGCAGCAATGGTCTTAGCTACGAGGTTTGTGATGTGCTCTGTCCACTGCCCCTAAAGTGGCAATTTTGCAGGCTATGTCGGCGAATTTTGCACTCCTACAGATATTATTACTGATTCGATCACGTTATCTATGCCACTCCGAGCGTAGCATATTCTATCGTCCTTTAGGTGAACTTAAAGACGTGATTTCACTATGGAGACCACGTTTTAAAGTAGAACTCTTAAAAGTAGTTTAAAAACCGTCCTTATTCCCAGGTCGCACGGTGTGGAGTTCCTAGAAGCCGTGGCGGCCCTCGACATCAACGCTGTGGAGCGTTCCCGCCGTGCCTTCTGGCGCCGTCTGCCTGTGCCGTCTCCGCGCAAGCTCATGACACGCCGTGACGTAGCAGCTTGGCTGCACTCGGCCGATCTGAAGCTGTATCAACAGTGCGTGGAGTTCTTGCTGCCTGATGTATTGCGCCCTATCCCGCCGCAGCTTACTCAGGTATTATAGTAACTATGACGTAGCTTATGACGCGCCGTGACGTAGCAGCTTGGCTGTACTCGGCTGATCCGAAGCTATACACTAGCAGTGCGTGGAGTTCCTGCTGCCTGATGTGCTGCGCCCTATCCCGCCGCAGCTTACTCAGGTATTATAGTAACTATGACGTAGCTTATGACGCGCCGTGACGTAGCAGCCTGGCTGCACTCGGCTGATCTGAAGCTGTATCAACAGTGCGTGGAGTTCCTGCTGCCTGATGTGCTGCGCCCTATCCCGCCGCAGCTTACTCAGGTATTATAGTAACTATGACGTAGCTTATGACGCGCCGTGACGTAGCAGCTTGGCTGCACTTGGCTGATCTGAAGCTGTATCAACAGTGCGTGGAGTTCTTGCTGCCTGATGTACTGCGCCCTATCCCGCCGCAGCTTACTCAGGTATAATGATTCATGGCAGTGAAATTGCACTACACTGAACTACGACGTAGCTCATGACGCGCCGTGACGTAGCAACCTGGTTGCAATTAGCTGATCTGAAGCTGTACCAACAGTGCGTGGAGTCTAGTGTACTGCGCCCTATTCCGCCGCAACTTACTCAGGTATGAATCGTAGCAGTGGAGAAAAATATCTTATTGCGCTACACTGAAATATGACGTAGCTCATGACGCGCCATGACGTAGCCGCCTGGTTGCACTCGGCTGATCTGAAGTTGTACCAACAGTGCATGCTGCTATCCGATGTACTACGTCCTATCCGTCCGCAGTTAACTCAGGTATGATTATAGGAGTGGATTGAACTACCTACTAGGTACTTGCTGCTTGCTGCTATATAGCAGTGGCGGCTCCCCTCTATCTGGCAGAATCTCGTTACGCAGAAACTCATTTGGCATAACTCACTTGGCATAATCTTCTTTAACCGAATATTTATAAGGCATAAACATTGTTAAAAATAATCATCGTTTGGTAGAATGTTTATATACCCGAATTTTCAATGGCGTACTTTTAAGATAGCAGAATTTTATTTGGCATAATTTCGATTTGCATAATGTTTCTTTAGCACCATGATTATTTGGCATCATTATTTAATGATATTCCAATGGTGGAATACGGCTAACATTTAGAGTGCCTACCCAACTTTCAGGTTTGCGTGTTTTTTTAGTGAATAGAGTCCAGCCTAAGACGTCCTTTTCTCAGTGGAAGATCGGCATGATCTAGTCTTCAAATGTACCAACGAAGGTCATTTTAAAAAACTTGTTGGACAACAAAGCTATAAGTTAGGTTAGGTTAGAAGTCAGTGTACCCGCGCAGGCATTCGCCTAATAAAACATTCTAAACAGGGTGCGATCTCAAGTCCTACGGGTGGTAATAAATAAATGTCTTTGTTGTAAGAAAAAAGTGTTACAATTTTGAATGAATCTTCTGTCTTCCAAAATAGGCATTTGCCTGTAGTAAAGACGACAGTGTCCTACTGCACATTAATGGTTTGTAGTTGTTGAGTTTTGCAACGTTATGCCAATTTTGTTTAATGTCCCCTTGTATGTTACGTGCTACGTCGTAGCAGTGGCTTAAGTCGCGGCCTACGTCGTAGCTATGGCTTAAGTCATAGTCTACGTCGTAGTTCTGGCTTAAGTTGTAGCCTACGCCGTAACAAACACTACCTAGTTGTAATATCCTAACAAGAGTACTGAAAGTAAAAAGTAAGGTTCAGTCAAACCAACGCGGTTACACTCGATCAGCCGGCGTGCAGCGAAGGCGATCAGACTTAGGCTCAGAACACAATGATGCAACTCAAAAGTAGGTAACTAGAAGCACAGAATAATAATAAGTACTACGTACAGAAGTTTTACTTCGCGAAGGTATTTAAAAAAATGTATGCTCAATGTCATTAACAATATGGTGTAATTTAGCCTGTCTCAAGAGTCAAGCACCATTTTGTTGACAAACGTCAGTGATCGGCACTGCGCCGAAGCTATAGGGCTGACTTCGGTAAAATGATGTGACGTGAGGTGCCAAACTGCGGAAAATGGCGGAGGAAATACATGATTTAGCATGAATTAACATGAATAATATTAATAATAATAATAATAATAATAAAATAACTTTATTAACACACATTACAAAAAACAATACAACAGATTTTAAAAAGAAAAAGACGAATGCATGTTAATAGGGCGCCCGCTCAGTTTTAGTTGGGACACCTTATAGGATGTCCCGACACTGATTTTCAGCGGGAAGCCCTATTAGCTACTGCGCATCCCTACCGGCGAGCCTGGTGTAAAAGGAAAATAATGTTAATATAAAATTAAATTTAAAACTAAAACAGCACAGAAGGGATACGCAGCAACTATTTGTCGCGGGGTACGTGGACACGAACATAAACCAATACTAATAATAATATAACACAGACACAATTCGATAATTATCAGGAAGAAATTATTTAAAACATTTAACATAAAATTTACAATAAAAAGTTATTTCCATTACATACTTACAAACACGGACAATACAATAAAATTGTACCAATCCTATGTCTTCTCCACTTCACGCGAGGCAACTCAAGGAACAAAGATAGTGAGGTGAAAAAAACAAAGAGAAGAAAAAAAAAAAAAAATGAACGAAAAAGAACTGACATGTCAAACGTGACAGTGTGTCGTTCAAATAACGATTCGACAAAATAAAAATAAAAATAAAAATTAACCTACCACCGACAGAGTGAAAAATCACTTTCTTTGGCTACCACGGATTTAATTGTGAATTGTGATTGCTACCTTCCAAGCAGTAAATGGAAAAAATCAAGATTGTCCACGTAGTAATGATGTGGCAAGCATGTGTCCTGAGGATTACACCCAAAGTATTACTTTCCTCTATGGGATTGACGTTCTCACACTAATAACGATAACAACCCTTTAATGCGTGGCTGGGAACTATATACGACTGCGTCAATCAAAGATTATAATATTATATTTGGATTGCGCACTAACTATAACAAGATGAGGCCGCCAGTGACGCTCAACGACCGTTCGCGCAGGAATTAATGGTATGTGAAGTTCATCAGTTATTCCACCGTTTAGTATCTATGCCAATAAATTCTCGTGCAAATAAACCGAACGGAGAAAGAAATTGGTTTGAAAATACTTCCAGCGCGCGACCGGGGTGATGGCGGCCCATCTAATCGGCCACAGAGACACCCACCCAACGTGAGTGCGATCCTCACTGGTGCCGGGACGACGCAGACAGGCCAGCTGCTGCCAATACACGCGACGCGCATGCACTCAAGGTAAGTGAAACACGTTCACTATCCGCCTTCTGCAGAATTAACATGATTCTTTTTAGTGTGAGTCTAAAAGTGTTTTTAAATTGCAGGGCGCGCAACGGCGGTGGCAGGTCGTTCCAGCAACGCGAGGCCGCATACCTGAAGGATCCACGGAATGCCATGGTGCGATGTTTCGGAGTTGCAAATATGCGGGTGCAAGATCTTTTTTGATATCTGCTATGACTCTGAGCCCATTCCAGCTTATTAAGCAGGTAACTAGGTCTCATTTTAGTAATGACTCCGAACAACATTACTGCAAGGTGTAGCTTTCTACGTGCCTCCATTTTGAGCATGTTAGCGGCATTGAGAAAAGGGGTTATATGAGATCGGGGGGGAACCATGAAGCAAAAACGGGCACATGCATTTTGCACCCTCTGTATAAGGCGAGCAGATCTGGACAGCAGGCATGACCCATACACTGTGTCGCAGTAGTTTAGTCTACTTAAGACCAGCGATTCACACAATGTTACTCTAATTCTTTCACTGAGGTATGGTCTCAGCCTGTAAAGAAGCTTTAGTCGGTAAAAGCAATTACGGGCGCACTCAGCAACATGATTTTCGAACCTCAATTGACTGTCAAAGGTTAATCCAAGGTTTTTTGCTCTATCAACCAACTCCAACGGCTCACCATTTATCATTACTCTGCTACTACCATTAACATTAATTTGGATTTTTAACTTCTCAATATTTTTAGTGGTTCCAATTAACATTAATTTAGATTTTTGGGGATTGAGAACAAGGCAATTTGAGTTACACCAATCAGATATTATATTTAGCTCTTCATTGGCCTTAGCTACAGCATTAACGTAGTCATATGGTGCAAAAGACAGATATAACTGTAAGTCATCCGCATATAAGTGGTAATGGCAGGTAGCAATACAATTTGTTATATCAGCACTGTACAATATGTATAAAATTGGTCCTAGTATTGATCCCTGTGGGACACCACGACGCAGGGGCTCCAACCGTGACCTCAATATAGTGCCATCTTTTTTTTTTAGTTCTACTATTTGAGATCTCCCCGTTAGGTAACTATGGAACCACTTAGTTGTACTATTATCCAGGCCGTAGTAGCTTAACTTAGACAATAGGAGCGGTATATTTATTGAATCAAACGCTCTGGAGAAGTCAAGTAGCATCAACATAGAGACTTGTCCCTTGTCCTGAGCCGTGAGAAGATTGTCGATCACATCAGCCAGAGCAGTCGCCGTACCATGTCCCCCTCGGAAGCCAGATTGATAGTTGGGAAGGATGTCATTATTTTCAAGATACTTTGTCAGTTGATCGCAAACTATTTTTTCCAGAATCTTTGAGAGACACGGCAGAATGCTGATGGGCCGGAGGTCCCGAACCGTGGTAGGGTGACTGGTTTTAGGCAGAGGTTTGACGACTGCCACCTTCCAGCACTCAGGAAACACGCTCCCTTGAATAGACATGTTCACCATATCTGTAATAGACTCAAGAGAGTAAGGAAGCGTCATCAACACCATGTCCAATGTAATACCATCGATACCCTGAGCATGTGATTTCAGTGACTTAATAGTTTTTAACACAACATCACTGTCCACAGAACGTAACGAGAAACCGGCAGAGGCATTAAATCTATGATGCTCATAGTAAGTTAGTTGGGAGATGTTAACCCCATTCTCGCCCGGCACATCTAGAAAGTGTGAATTTATTGTGTTTGGGTCAGTGAAAGTCTGTGAGAGGTCAGCTGTGTCCTTTTTACTTGTTAAAACTGAATTCTTTAAGTTTTTCCACAGTGTCCCTGAGTCTGATATTTTACTATTGATGTGTTGTGTAAAGTAGCAAGACTTTTCCCTATGAATAGCCTTTATCACCAGGTTTTTCATCCGTCCATAAGCATCCCTGAGGGCTGCGGTCCCGATCCTTTTATATTTTCTGTGATAGTTGTCCCTGATGCGCATCATATCCCTAATCGTGTCCGTCAGCCATGGATGGGGAGGGTGTTTAAATTTGCGTGTTTTTAAGGGTGCATGAAGGTCCATGAGGCCTGTGACACAACCGGTGAAGGCAGCGACAAGACTGTTTACAGTATCACAACGTTTTAGGCTGTGCCAATCTATAGCGCAGAGATCTCGATCAAGTAGCTCCTGGACCACATCACCAAGCGGCCTGTAGGTGACCCAGAGTGGGGTCGGCCTTTCTGTCTTAATCCTAAGCTCCGCCACCAGCATGGCATGACCACCCAAATCAGGCGAGTGCTTCACCGTGACGCGCAGGGCCTTTACATCGGTACATATGAGGTCGATCAGGGTACTACTGTGGTCCGTGAAGTGCGTAGGTTCCGTAACTAATTGCTTGAGATTAAGACCATGTATATATTGCTTCAAGGCTCCACATCTGCCGCCACCATCATCATCCAGAAGGTTGATGTTAAAGTCACCAGTCAGGACTAGTCCTCCATACCCAGTGAAAGATGCAACAGACTCGGCGACGGCGTCCAGAAATATGTCAATATCCTGCCAGGGCGGCCTATAAGCAGTGCCAATAACGATGGCCTGCCCGTTCACGCGCACAGAGATCCACATCTGCTCGACCGATCCCACAGTGATAGGGTGAGGACATACTCTTACATTTAGACTCTTGCGAACATAAAAACCGACTCCGCCCCCCCGACCCCTCTTCACATGGGCCGGTCTGGGAGTATGTTTCAGGCGGTAGCCCGCCAGCTTAGGAGCTCGCTCCTCCTCCCCCGGTCTCAACCAAGTCTCATTTATGGCCATAACATCTGGGCTCAAATCCTCCATAGCCGCTAGGAATTCATCATGCCTTGTGCACAGTGACCCAGCATTGAACAGTCCCACCATTAAGTTTTTCAACCCAAGGCCTGTAAAGGTTGTGGAATAATCAAACACCAATAGGTCAATGTAACTGTAGCAATCCCAAAACCAATGCCTCCACTGTACTTATATAGTGACTTACCATAAGTAATAAAAATGTGATTTGTAATAAAATAAAAATTAAATTGATATAACCAATGATTTTTTCCTTTAAATGTTATCCCCATATTAACAGTATTAAATAAAGTGCAAATCGATATAATAAAGCCATAATATAGCAACTTCGTAAGATTCAATAAAACAATTAATGTTGCGTGAATGACCACATTGACATTGTGTACTGTACAGAATATTTGACAAATATGCATAAAATATATGAGCCCTAATTTCACCTTCCAGAAATCTAAAAGTCATAAACCAGGAGCTCCAAATACTCTGGCGAAATCATCAAGGGATCGAAGATGGAAGACCTGCGATCCGTCACTCTTACGAACGAAGACACGCCCTCGTCTCGTCCAAGAGTATCTCCATTGCAGCTTGCGACACTCCTCACGCACCCGGTAGAACAGCTGCCGATTGGAGCGGGTCAGGCGCTCGTTGATGTACACCCGGCCGCCACCCTCGCCCGTAGCGCCGCGACGCACGCGCGCGGCCCGCAGCAGGTCATCGCGCAGTTGACGGCGCGCCAGGCGCACCACCACGCGGCGCGGGCGGGCCCCGCCGGTCTCGGCCGGGGACGCACCCACGCGCTCCGCGAACACGACGTCCCGCTCCTCCAGGGTCACCCCGAGGCGGCCGGCGAGCACGGCGACGTCGTGAAAGACGTTCCCGCCCTTCTCGTCCGGGAGGCCTCCGATCTCCAGGTCCGCGAGGAGCGCGTCCTGGTCGCGGTCGTTGAGCTCCAGCTTGAGCTCGGCGACGGTCCGCTCCAGCGCCGCGACGACTCCCGACCCGGCGCCGGTGCCCGCCTCCGTCTGCACGCGCCCCACCGCCTCCAGCCTCTTCTCGACCTCGTCCAGGCGCTCCGCGTTCGCGTGCCCGACGCCCGTGAGGCAGACCTCGATGGTGTCCATCCGCTTGTCCAGAGCGCTCGTGCGGCTCTCACAGCGGTCTAATCTGCCGGACAGCGCCGACACCTCATCTTTGAGCGCGCCCATCTGCTCCCTCAACGCTTGAAGCTCGGATGTGAAGACCTCCCTGAAGTGCCTGATCTCCAGTGTGAGCGCCTGGATGTCCGACACCTCGACGGTCATATTTAGCGCGGTGTCATTTTGGTCGTCGAGCCCCCGCTCCGGCAAGGTGGTGTCCAGCTGCATGGGGCTGAGATCAGAGGCGCCGCGTCGCTGCGTGACATACTCAGGCGAAATTCGGACCGGCGTGTTAGTGTTGTCGGTCTTGGGCTGCTTGCTTTTACACGAGACGCACCTCCAGTTAGCCCGGTGGTCCCCGGTCAGCGTATTATAGAAGCGCTGCTCCGAAACTCCGGCGCATTCCAGGTCATAAGAGTCCCGGCATAGGCTGCACACCAAGAACCTCCGGTCCTCAATTTTCTTTAAACAGCCACTGCAGTTTTTAATGTTCTTCTTTCCCTTAGGAGACATTTTGCAAGAGAAAAAAAAATAAGTAAAAAAAATAAAAACAAAAAATATTTTGATGTTGAGATTTGAACCCACAGTTCCTGCGTTATAGTTTGCTAGTCCAACGGCTATCCAACCGCGCCACCGTGTCACTTACGCTGTCGGTCCAATTTGACACATATGTAAATAGTGGCGCGAAAGGTCGTTGAGCCGGTCAGCTGTTGAGTTCGATGTACCCGACACAAAACACAAAACAGATGTTTGCACCGATCACTTCACAGCTTTTGGTCCGATCACAATTATAGTTTTACACAGTTATTTCTTAGTTTTTCACGGAGATAATACTTTCACTAATGTGTCTTATTCACTGTATTCAATTAATATGGGTTTCGGAGAATAAAAATGATGTTTTGTATTTTTAAATTGAGTAAATACACGGAGCACGATACGAACGTGACGGCAGCGTCACGTACCCCCCATATTAACTAATTATTTACCTCTCAGTATCTTGAGGCAACGTAACAAAGTACATTCTGTGTTTTTATTATTATTTAGGCAGGTAAATACTGCACAGTATTTAGTACACCATTTTCTTTATTTTCTTCCATCATACACAAGAATACGCGTGCGTGAGTCAATGTTCGCTCGTATGTGAGGCCTTGTTGAATAGTATCCTGTAGGTGGGCCATCGTGCGTGTTTTGTTTTCGATGTAAACTCGCGGAGATGAACAGGCCTGCTAGAAGTTGCAGTTTCGTTTCATCGTGTGTTCTGGGCCTTAAATGCATTGATTGCATTGTACGTACTGTTTTAAATAATACCAAGATCGCGTAATCGCAATATTCTTATAGCCGTTGATGGATGTGTGTCATATAAGACAGCCCTCTACGACATGGGTGTTTAATTTTGCTATGGCTCCGAAAATTTATAATAAAATACCTAATCATATTAAAGAGTGCACTGATATCTCAATCTTTAAACAAAAGCTATTTATATTTTTGGTCAGTAACAGTTTTTATTCAGTACATGAGTTCCTACAATTAAAAATAAAGTTTTTCTACAATTTCTTACTTGACAACCTTGATTCAATCTAATATTGACTCTAATATCCGATTGACTGCCCTGCATTAATTTATTTTAATCTTGCAATTTATTTAAGTGACATTTATGATTTTGACATTTAATTTGCTCATTATTACTTTTCTTTTAACATAATATTATACTTAAAATCTTTAACATTTGTATGCCGACAAGGCTGATCACGGCTTGAACACATATTTTGTTTGTACATCATACTCCTTACCTGTGTATCACAAATAAATTATTTGAATTTGAACGTATTGCACACAGGCCATCCGCAACTTCGCCAAGGGCCTGGAAGCGGCGCTGGCAGCCGGCGGGTCAGACGCGCCGGCGCCGGCGGGCCGAGCGCACGCCGCCGCCGCCGCCGCGCTGGCCGCCGCGCTGCGCCGCTACACGTCGCTCAACCATCTGGCTCAGGCCGCGCGCGCCGTGCTCACCAACCACAACCAGATACAGCAGGTACGGTGATCGCAAATGTGCGGGCCATCCGCAACTTCGCCAAGGGCCTGGAAGCGGCGCTAGCGGCCGGCGGGTCAGACGCGCCGGCGCCGGCGGGCCGAGCGCACGCCGCCGCCGCCGCCGCGCTGGCCGCCGCGCTGCGCCGCTACACGTCGCTCAACCATCTGGCTCAGGCCGCGCGCGCCGTGCTCACCAACCACAACCAGATACAGCAGGTACGGTGATCGCAAGTGTGCAGGCCATCCGCAACTTCGCCAAGGGCCTGGAAGCGGCGCTAGCGGCCGGCAGGTCAGACGCGCTGCGCCGGTACACGTCGCTCAACCATCTGGCGCAGGCCGCGCGCGCCGTGCTCACCAACCACAACCAGATACAGCAGGTACGGTGATCGCAAGTGTGCAGGCCATCCGCAACTTCGCCAAGGGCCTGGAAGCGGCGCTAGCGGCCGGCAGGTCAGACGCGCTGCGCCGGTACACGTCGCTCAACCATCTGGCGCAGGCCGCGCGCGCCGTGCTCACCAACCACAACCAGATACAGCAGGTACGGTGATCGCAAGTGTGCAGGCCATCCGCAACTTCGCCAAGGGCCTGGAAGCGGCGCTAGCGGCCGGCAGGTCAGACGCGCTGCGCCGGTACACGTCGCTCAACCATCTGGCGCAGGCCGCGCGCGCCGTGCTCACCAACCACAACCAGATACAGCAGGTACGGTGATCGCAAAGGTTCAAGCCGTTCAGTCCTATTTTAAGACTTGCCGTTTCATTGCGACAGCTAAAAGGCTAAGTAGTTTTTACGCTTTCGAGACTTGTTCTATTTAGGACTTTTTCTGGCTAACGAAACTTGAAACCTCGGAGCTATAAGTTAATTCATATTTATCAACTGGGATGGCAATAAAATTGTCATTCATTGAGGGCCAGTGCCCGACAGTTCTATTTTCAGTTTTCTGCGAGTTGCATAGCGATACGGTATACACCACTAAATTTTTATCACCGAAAAAAAAAATTCTAGGTAATGAGTTATTGATACTGATCCCATTTGTGCAAAAAAAGAAGTTAAATAAAGTGACTCAAAATTTCCTTCTAAAATTGGTAATTTATGGACACACGCGTCGCTAGCACTATTTACGTACGATAATGTAACACTTATTAGAATTCAAAATGGTCTAAGTTAGCTAGTATGTAATAATAACACTGGAAGCGTGGTCGAGGCGTGAGCGAGACAGACAGATCGATGCAACGTGCGAGCGCGTACGACTACTCTAGCGAGCAGCGGAGTGACAAAGCTGTGACGCGTAAAATACGGACTAAAGAAAATTTAATAAAAAAATTAACTTTATGAAAAACATTTCTTTTTCTTTTCCTTTAAATATTTCATACGTTTCTACATAACCTGTTAAAATTTTTTCGGTGATAAAAATTTAGTGGTGTATAGATGTACCGCGCTGAGGTGGCGTGCGTATATTACGATTTACCTACAATAAATTTACATATGAAATTTTTCTACGTATACGGGCTGGGCTAACACATCACGTGGGGTGCTCGAGGAAATCCTCATACTGTCCACTAAGAACGCCCTAAATGTTCCTTTATTCTTTGTGAAATATTTTGTTCGTTTATTGGCAGATGCTGGCGGACCTGAACCGCGTGGACTTCCGCGTGGTGCGCGAGCAGGCGGCCTGGGCCTGCTCCCGCGCCAGCGCCGCCGCCGCGCACCGCCTCGAGCAGGACTTCAAGGTACGACACATGTAGTACACTGCCGCGTGGTGCGCGAGCAGGCGGCCTGGGCCTGCTCCCGCGCCAGCGCCGCCGCCGCGCACCGCCTCGAGCAGGACTTCAAGGTACGACACATGTAGTACACTGCCGCGTGGTGCGCGAGCAGGCGGCCTGGGCCTGCTCCCGCGCCAGCGCCGCCGCCGCGCACCGCCTCGAGCAGGACTTCAAGGTACGACACATGTAGTACACTGCCGCGTGGTGCGCGAGCAGGCGGCCTGGGCCTGCTCCCGCGCCAGCGCCGCCGCCGCGCACCGCCTCGAGCAGGACTTCAAGGTACGACACATGTAGTACACTGCCGCGTGGTGCGCGAGCAGGCGGCCTGGGCCTGCTCCCGCGCCAGCGCCGCCGCCGCGCACCGCCTCGAGCAGGACTTCAAGGTACGACACATGTAGTACACTGCCGCGTGGTGCGCGAGCAGGCGGCCTGGGCCTGCTCCCGCGCCAGCGCCGCCGCCGCTCACCGCCTCGAGCAGGACTTCAAGGTACGACACATGTAGTACACTGCCGCGTGGTGCGCGAGCAGGCGGCCTGGGCCTGCTCCCGCGCCAGCGCCGCCGCCGCGCACCGCCTCGAGCAGGACTTCAAGGTACGACACATGTATACAGGGTGTTAGGTAAATGGGTATATGAGCCGACACTAGCCCATGTTAACATGGCCATATAAATGGTATGGTGAAGTCAGAAATTTGATATCATCATTTTAATTTTTGTAATTTTCATACAAAATAAATTTTATAAAATCCGATTTGTATGAAAATTAAAAAAATTAAAATGATGATATCAAATTTCTGACTTCACCATACCATTTATATGGCCATATTAACATGAGCTAGTGTCGGCTTATATACCCATTTACCTAACACCTTGTATACTTCAAAGTACGATACTACTATGTATACTACAGCTCAGGAAGCTACGGAAATCAAGTTTCTGATCCTAAAAAGCCTACAGTGCTCTACGCTACGCGTCCAAAAACGCCTTCAGGGATAGGATGTCGTTCAGGAATATTCGCCACTTGAATTCGCCACCATTTTTTGCAAGTGAGTGACTTCTTGGTGCAGCACCAACACTCTGCTGAAGGTGAGGTCAATCAAATCAGAAATGAGGAGATCGCAGGAACCAAAGTGACCGACGTAGCCCGCAGAATTGCTAAAATCAAGTGACAGTGGGCGGGGCACATAGCTCGCAGAGGTGATGTTCGATGAGTTCTCCCGTTGCGACCACGGGCCGAAAGAAATAGTGTGGGCAGGCCCCGCACTAGGTGGACCGAAGATTTGATTTAGGTGGCGGGGAGTGCTAGAATGCGGTACATGTAAAAAGATTATGAGACATGTAAAGGCTCCTTAAGAGCAAAATATTTGACGAATTTGTAAGTACTATTTATTAGTCTAAACAAAGAATTTTTGACTTTGACTTTGGTCGTGGAAATCCTTGTGGGAGGCCTTTGTCCAGAAGTGGAAAATGTTGGTCTCGAAGCGCTGGTAGGGTAAAAAGATTATGAGACATGTAAAGGCTCCTTAAGAGCAAAATATTTGACGATTTGTAAGTACTATTTATTAGTCTAAACAAATAAAGAAATTTTAACTTTAACTTTGACTTTGGTCGTGGAAATCCTTGTGGGAGGTCTTTATCCAGCAGTGGGCGTCATTTGGCTGAAACGAACGATTTCAAATGCTTGTCTTTCTCACCAGGCGACACTAGGCCGTGGGGCAACCCTGGAACAATGGGCAACCTGGCTGGAGAACTGTGTCAAGAACGCTTTAGCACCGCACGAGCGCCGCGCCGACTACACGGCTCGCGCGCGCCGGCTCCTGTTAGATTGGTCCTTCTACTCCTCGCTCGTCATCCGCGAGCTCACGCTGCGGTGAGTTCGAAGACTTTACGGCCTAGCTTCGACACCCCATCTATAGTCTGGTCTGCGAGCACGTAGAATTTTGTCCAATGACCCCAAGCTACCGATCCTTATCGCTCGCGCGTAATTATGTTGCTGTCGCGCTCGCACACTCACTGCGGGCGCCCGTCGCACAGTCGCGACATCAATATAATTACGCGCGAGCGATAAGGATGGGTAGCTTGGACAAAATTCTACGTGTTCACAGACCGGGCTTTAGTTGATACACTTACGCCCGTATTCACAAACGATTCTTGCTTAAGTGAAGCAGCAAATCGACCGCACAGCGTTAAATAGAGCTCTGTGGTTGGTTCGTGTGTCACCCTGTGCGTCCACGCGCACTGTGAGACCTCATAGTAATGTTTGTGAATACGGGCGTTAATCATATTATCTAGTTAGTGAGGACATTACGTGCTATTCGGCAAAACAAAAATTGTGTAGGTGATGCATGTCGAGTACAATTTTATCAAAGCTAAATTATTTTCGTTAACGTCATTTTGAACTCTAAAACTTCAACCACAGCAACGCGTGTAGATCGCCACCGCCGGCACGATTATAGGGAAATGACAGGTCGCATGAACTGTCATAGGTCGCGCGACCTGTCATTGGCCTTTGATCGCGCCGGCGAAGGCGATCTGCACGCGTTGGTGTGGTTGAAGCTTTAGGTCTATAGCTAAAGCTTATTTAGTGCCTGAGTTATTGGAGCGACTGGTGGGTGATTTGATTTTGTGATGTACTAACGTCAGCGAGACTTCGAGATTTGTATGCCCTGTCTCATTATAATATGTCAATGTCAAAGTTGAAAGTATCGCACGTAATCAATATTATTTAAGGACTCCCGAACTAGCGTATTTCGAGTGTCGTCCAATGAGGGTTTTCGCGATTGAAAAATCTGCCAGATGGCAATACGTAGACGTGAGGTCCAAATGCTGCATGATTGGTTATTTTTGACATGACATTGACAGATATGTCAAAATCTACGTATTCTACGTATCTGGCGGATTTTTCAATCGCGAAAACCCTCATTGTCGTCGAGCCCGCGTACGCGCATTCAGTTACAATCAGTGTGAAAATAAAATAGACGACGCGACGTTAGCGCTGCGTAAGTCCTGCAGATATCTGCGCAAGCGCTCGCGAGACAACTACGTTCAAAAGACGCTAGTTTGTGGGATATCTTATGTAGCGCATTATCAGCCCACGTTACATCACCGCTGGACGTTCAGCCGTAAACTAACGTCGTGCTATCGAACTCTGCCTAACAAAGCGCGTTCTTAGCGCTATAATTCGCGCGCTCGGAACGCGTTCTGTGGCCGCGGGCTGGTGTTCGTTATTGACTCGGACAGCGATCTCGTCGGCAGGTCGGCGGCGTCGTTCGGCTCCTTCCACCTGCTGCGGCTGCTCTACGACGAGTACGTGTCCTACCTCATCGAGCGCCGCGTGGCCGCGCACCAGCGCGCGCCGCCCATCTCAGTCATGCAGCGGCCCATGGTGAGCCACCCTCGACCTTTAGTTAGTTTTGCAGGGCAATCGAATACCGCGCTTAGCCTCATGATTGGGCCATTGTGCGCGATTTGTGGTTTATCTTCCTACTCCAACCACCCCAGATCCCCCCAGAAGGCAGGCCTCCTGTAGCGACGACGGTGATCGAATAAATTGAGCCCGTTGTTCTTCCACGCTACTGCACTCCATGAGCACATGCTGCGGTGTTTCCTCTGCCTCCATGCACTCGAGCCTCGACCTTATGTGCAGGACATTAGGGTTCATAGATAGATAGGGTAGAGACTATGACCGTTGGGGCAGGAAAGTTCTCGAGTGGCGACCACGGGCTGGAAGACGTAGCGTGGGCCTCCTACTAGGTGGACCGACGATCTGGTGAAGGTCGCGGGAAGAGCCTGGATGCGGGCAGCGCAGGACCGTTCATTGTGGAAAACCTTGGGGGAGGCCTTTGTCCAGCAGTGGACGTCATTTGGCTGAAAAAAGAAGAAGAAGAAAGAAATTAGGGTCCATCCGCTGTACGAGCCGTGTCATGCAGCGGCCCATGGTGAGCGACCCTCGACCTTATGTGCAGGACGGTAGGGTCCACGCTGTACGAGACGTGTCATGCAGCGGCCCATGGTGAGCGACCCTCGACCTTATGTGCAGGACATTAGGGTCCATCCGCTGTACGAGCCGTGTCATGCAGCGGCCCATGGTGAGCGAGCCTCGACCTTATGTGCAGGACATTAGGGTCCATCCGCTGTACGAGCCGTGTCATGCAGCGGCCCATGGTGAGCCACACTCGACCTTATGTGCAGGACATTAGGGTCCATCCGCTGGACGAGACGTGTCCTGCCTCATCGAGCGTGGTGAGCGACTCTCGACCTTATGTGCAGGACGGTAGGGTCCACGCTGTACGACACGTGTCCTACCTCATCGAGCGCCGCGTGGCCGCGCACCAGCGCGCGCCGCCCATCTCAGTCATGCAGCGGCCCATGGTGAGCGACCCTCGACCTTATGTGCAGGACATTAGGGTCCATCCGCTGTACGAGCCGTGTCATGCAGCGGCCCATGGTGAGCGACCCTCGACCTTATGTGCAGGACATTAGGGTCCATCCGCTGTACGAGACATGTCATGCAGCGGCCCATGGTGAGCGAGCCTCGACCTTATGTGCAGGACATTAGGGTCCATCCGCTGGACGAGACGTGTCATGCAGCGGCCCATGGTGAGCGAGCCTCGACCTTATGTGCAGGACATTAGGGTTCACGCTGCACGAGCCGTGTCATGCAGCGGCCCATGGTGAGCGAGCCTCGACCTTATGTGCAGGACATTAGGGTCCATCCGCTGTACGAGCCGTGTCATGCAGCGGCCCATGGTGAGCGACCCTCGACCTTATGTGCAGGACATTAGGGTCCATCCGCTGTACGAGACGTGTCATGCAGCGGCCCATGGTGAGCGAGCCTCGACCTTATGTGCAGGACATTAGGGTTCACGCTGCACGAGCCGTGTCATGCAGCGGCCCATGGTGAGCGAGCCTCGACCTTATGTGCAGGACATTAGGGTCCATCCGCTGTACGAGCCGTGTCATGCAGCGGCCCATGGTGAGCGACCCTCGACCTTATGTGCAGGACATTAGGGTCCATCCGCTGTACGAGCCGTGTCATGCAGCGGCCCATGGTGAGCGACCCTCGACCTTATGTGCAGGACATTAGGGTCCATCCGCTGTACGAGCCGTGTCATGCAGCGGCCCATGGTGAGCGACCCTCGACCTTATGTGCAGGACATTAGGGTCCATCCGCTGTACGAGCCGTGTCATGCAGCGGCCCATGGTGAGCGAGCCTCGACCTTATGTGCAGGACATTAGGGTCCATCCGCTGTACGAGCCGTGTCATGCAGCGGCCCATGGTGAGCGACCCTCGACCTTATGTGCAGGACATTAGGGTCCATCCGCTGCACGAGCCGTGTCATGCAGCGGCCCATGGTGAGCGACCCTCGACCTTATGTGCAGGACATTAGGGTCCATCCGCTGTACGAGCCGTGTCATGCAGCGGCCCATGGTGAGCGACCCTCGACCTTATGTGCAGGACATTAGGGTCCATCCGCTGTACGAGCCGTGTCATGCAGCGGCCCATGGTGAGCGAGCCTCGACCTTATGTGCAGGACATTAGGGTCCATCCGCTGTACGAGCCGTGTCATGCAGCGGCCCATGGTGAGCGACCCTCGACCTTATGTGCAGGACATTAGGGTCCATCCGCTGTACGAGCCGTGTCATGCAGCGGCCCATGGTGAGCGACCCTCGACCTTATGTGCAGGACATTAGGGTCCATCCGCTGTACGAGCCGTGTCATGCAGCGGCCCATGGTGAGCGAGCCTCGACCTTATGTGCAGGACATTAGGGTTCACGCTGCACGAGCCGTGTCATGCAGCGGCCCATGGTGAGCGAGCCTCGACCTTATGTGCAGGACATTAGGGTTCACGCTGCACGAGCCGTGTCATGCAGCGGCCCATGGTGAGCGAGCCTCGACCTTATGTGCAAGACGCTAGGGTCCACGCTGTACGAGCCGTGTCATGCAGCGGCCCATGGTGAGCGACCCTCGACCTTATGTGCAGGACATTAGGGTCCATCCGCTGTACGAGACATGTCATGCAGCGGCCCATGGTGAGCGAGCCTCGACCTTATGTGCAGGACATTAGGGTCCATCCGCTGGACGAGACGTGTCATGCAGCGGCCCATGGTGAGCGAGCCTCGACCTTATGTGCAGGACATTAGGGTTCACGCTGCACGAGCCGTGTCATGCAGCGGCCCATGGTGAGCGACCCTCGACCTTATGTGCAGGACATTAGGGTCCATCCGCTGTACGAGCCGTGTCATGCAGCGGCCCATGGTGAGCGACCCTCGACCTTATGTGCAGGACATTAGGGTCCATCCGCTGTACGAGCCGTGTCATGCAGCGGCCCATGGTGAGCGAGCCTCGACCTTATGTGCAGGACATTAGGGTCCATCCGCTGTACGAGCCGTGTCATGCAGCGGCCCATGGTGAGCGACCCTCGACCTTATGTGCAGGACATTAGGGTCCATCCGCTGTACGAGCCGTGTCATGCAGCGGCCCATGGTGAGCGAGCCTCGACCTTATGTGCAGGACATTAGGGTTCACGCTGCACGAGCCGTGTCATGCAGCGGCCCATGGTGAGCGAGCCTCGACCTTATGTGCAAGACGCTAGGGTCCACGCTGTACGAGCCGTGTCATGCAGCGGCCCATGGTGAGCGAGCCTCGACCTTATGTGCAGGACGCTAGGGTGCACCCGCTGTCGAGACGTGTCCTACCTCATCGAGCACAGCGGATGGAAATCGTAAAGATATTTTCGTACGTTCGTTCGTTTCAGCCGAAAGACGTCCATTGCTGGACAAAGGCCTCCCCCAAGGATTTCCACAAAGACCGGCCCTGAAGATATTTTACACTGAAATAATGTAACGTATTTTGTTTTTTGAGATTTTATTGCAAGTCAACAGTAGAAACTAACCAATTTAACAATTCTCAAATACTCCCAGCTAAAGGTAGCCTTTCGAACTAAGCGTCACAGACGCAGCGTCTTTAGCTTTGGTACTAAAGGTAGCCTTTCGAAGCGAGTTAGTGAAGCGGCGTTGGTGGCACAAGGCCAAAGCTAAAGACGCTGCGTCAGTGACGCTTAGTTCGAAAGGCTACCATTATGTACTAAACATTGCCGGTACACTTTATTTCAAACGATACATTGCATTTACATGATTTGCTTGTACTTAAATGTTCAACAAACCTTTACCTACTTTTCTGTCGTACCACAGAATAATAATAAGTACTACGTACAGAAGTTTTACTTCGCGAAGGTATTTAAAAAAATGTATGCTCAATGTCATTAACAATATGGTGTAATTTAGCCTGTCTCAAGAGTCAAGCACCATTTTGTTGACAAACGTCAGTAATCGGCACTGCGCCGAAGCTATAGGGCCGACTTCGGTAAAATGATGTGACGTGAGGTGCCAAACTGCGGAAAATGGCGGAGGAAATACATACATGATTTAGCATGAATTATCATGAATAATATTAACCACTTATTTACCTCTCAGTGTCTTGAGGCAACTTAAAAAAGTAGGTACATTCTGTGTTTTTATTATTATTTAGGCAGTTAAATACTGCACAGTATTTAGTACACCATTTTCTTTATTTTCTTCCATCATACAGTACATTATAACTCAATGCATCATACACAAGAATACGCGTGCGTAAGTCAATGTTCGCTCGTATGTGAGGCCTTGTCGAATAGTATCCTGTAGGTGGGCCATCGTGCGTGTTTTGTTTTCGATGTAAACTCGCGGAGATGAACAGGCCTGGTCGTACTCTCTACCATAGCTACTGACATTGCACCTAAAAGTGTTACGTGCGTTAAGAATATTCCATTCCACTGCCCAGGACGAAGAGGAAGAGATCGTGGAGGAAGCCCCGGAGCCCGAACCCGAGGACGAGCAGGACTGGGACTGGGAGGACGACGACGACGACGACGACGAGCCCGACGCCAAGAAGCTCAAGCTGCCCGGCGAGCTCTAAGCAGGCTGTAGGCTGCAGGGTGACGTGACGCGGTATGTTGTGGAAGGCAATTTTAGCAGAAGAAAAGTCGTTTTAGGGTTGACATTTTTGGTGTCAAATAGGTTTCCTTAAAAAAAGACGGATTTTTTATTATCCGTTTTGACAGAAAAGATTAAAAAAAAATTTATTATTACTTTTTTCTTCCCATTTGGCGAAGTTGAATTTGTCTTATATTCTTTTGGTCTCCATAAAATATCTAATCTAATGAGGGTTTTCGCGATTAAAAAATCCGCCAGATGACGGGACGTGGATGTGGGGTCTGACTGCTGCGTGATTGGTGGATTTTGACATATCTGTCAATGTCATGTCAAAAATAACCAATCATGCAGCATTTGGACCTCGCGTCTACGTATTGCCATCTCGCGGATTTTTCAATCGCGAAAACCCTCATTGAATGGAACCACCAATTTTATTTACTTACATCTCTTGTCGAGTTGTCGCCCTGAGGTTGTGTTAAAAATTACTTCTGAACATACTGCAAGAAACACGTGCAACGTTGCACTGGCGTTGCGTGGAGCGCTAAAGTATTTACCGGAGCAGTTGCAAAATTTATAACATAATAGATTTCGAATGACAATTTACAACAATGTTGATCAGCAACATTACGTCATTATTCCCTATTCACACTAGTCTTGTCACAGCTGGCATTTAATACTTGTGCTCCAAATGGAATAATCTAGTTTGAGAGCACCAATCATGGCAACTGGCTCTGGTAAACACAGTTTGTAAAATATTGTAGTTGAAGTATATTTATGTCGATTATGTAATCTTTGGTGTATTGTTTAAACGCCTTACTTAGATCACGTGACCTACGGAGCACTAATTCTAATAGAAAAAGCTAAATGATATTTTCCACGGCTCCTATTTGGTCAATGACTTTGTGCTCCTGAAAACCACAGGTCAAATGATCTTAGCAAGGCGATAGCATATTCAATATGTGTGTAGTAAGTGACAGCTTGTCTGTCCGTTTCTAGTTTTATAGGTTAAACGGGACGGGTTCCCGATGTAGAAACCATTAGTTCATACGCCTGTCTCTCGTCTTTAACTCGGAACGGTTCGACGAATCAGGGTATACATATAAGGCCCAGAACAGACGGTGAAACGCAACTGCAACGAAACTGCAACTTTCTGATGATTCTGATGAATGAAATGGAACTGAAAGTTTCAAACTGGTCGCGTCATGTGTGGTCTCTCAACGGACGCTATGGCAGAAACTTAGATGCAACTCAAAAGTAACTAGCAGTTGCAGTTACGTTGCAGTTGCGTTTCACCGTCTGTTCTGGGCCTAAGACTTCTTATATAGACGAGCGGCTCATAGCTGACGGCAGTGGAAAAGGCAGCTGTCGCCACCTTACGCTCATGTATAAGAAGCCTTACATCTTTTTAGGGTTAACCAACTATAGAAAATGACTTGACGCGAGTCAGACAAATAAGGCAGAGGCCCACTTTTAACACACTGAATACGAGTATATTAATATTATGTCAATTCAAACTAATTTTATACGTTAGTTTTGCTTAGTGATGGTTTATGCAAGTGGGCCCTAAATGTACTCTATACCTTATAAGTACACTACGTTTCAAATCGAGATAACGATATTGTAAACATATATTATCACTTATTCGTAGATTTGTAGTGATGAAAAAGTAGGGGTTAATTTTAGTCTATAATATTGTAAAAACCACCATCTTCATCATCTTATATCATCATTAGATTAGGTTAGGTACCTAAGTACACTGCTTGTAAAATAGCTTTGCTCACTGTATGTCATTATTAAGGTTTGTTTGCCACCAAAAGCTACAAATATTCAATGCCTCATTTTCTTCGTACGCACACTCGACGAATAGAAGTCTTTACGCAAAGACGTTTAGTTTCGCAATTATTTTTCTAGTCATGCCCACAGAACAGGAATTCGTTAATTTTTATAGGCTTGGTACGATTATGTAGGCTATAAATAATAAGAATTAATATATAAATAAATGTATCGTAGATGTAGTTAACACCTTAAACATGTAGACCCGTTACATATCTCAAAATTAGGCAGCTTATACCATCTTAAATTCTCTTAAAACTGTTGCGAAAGAGATTTAAATAAGAGGATATTTTCATATAATTGTTTTTGAGTATACAAAATCTTCTCAAAAACTAAAATCCATGATTTTTTTAGGTGTTAAAATAAAGTATTATGCATACATAATATAATTCTGTAGTTCTAACTTAATATTCGTCTATTTATGACTTGTGTAAGTGACAAGTCAATAATGTGTGTATAATTTTTTTAAACATTTACGGATGATTCCCAGGTTAAGTATGCCTTATGTATTATGTCCATATTGATAGGGAGGATTGACCATTCCTATTTTTTGTAAATGTTTCTAGAACGTAAGATTTGGTCATAAAGTTGAATTCGGGAAGAATGACGTCGTTTCTCTATTTGATAAATAAACGAACGTCGCAAATTAACTACACAAATAACTGCAGTATCGAAAAGATTCTGAATTATTATTGACCTAGTGTAAATATAACTTCAAACATTTGTTGTTATTGAATTTGGAAAATAATGACCATGTACGTTTGTACGTAATTTATAGATGAACGAAATTGGATGTTATGCTGTAATAAGACAAAGGGGAATGTTGAGGAAACTAAAAAAAACATCAATATTTCTAAGATCATTCATTAAACAATACAGATGGACTTCTAGAATGACATTTACATCGCAAAATTAGCCCTTACTTACTGGTATGTGCTAGGGCCCATATTATTACAATATTGTATACAGGCAGAACATCGTTTTCGGCACTCGACGCTAGCTTACTAGTGTTGTGTAAACCAAAGAACGTTCGAACTCTGTTCTAACGTACCAAAATTTGCTCAGAATATTTCTAAGTAGACTTCGTGGACGGTTTTCGTCGCCCGACAACATCCAATGTACATTCTGTAGGCATGAGGTCTAGTATCTGAAGAGTACTTTAACTCGAACGCTTATTTTGTACATAATTTGGCATATTTCAAACCATAGTCTTGGTTTTCTGTTTGAGTATGCGATCGTTAATACTTTAGTTGATTTTTGTTTTCGCTTGTGTTATTGCTGTTCGCACAAATTCTTCTAAGTGGTTATCTTTACTTAAATATTCCATCAAATATATTTTGTTGCATTTTTAACTCATTATTATGTGTAACTTATCTAATAAGGCCTAAATCAGTGTTTAAATGTTTATGTATTAGGTGGTAAATTTCGTAGTTATTATGTATACTTATTATGTATCTATCCGTATATTTAATGTCTTATAGAGGGCTCATATTTGACGGTTTTCCCGAAACGTTTTTAATTGAGGCGCTCCCTCACCGGGGGCATTCGTGTGTAATGTAACGTTTCAGATTCGAGTCTATAATGTTACATTACACGTGAATGCTCCCGGTGAGGCAGCACCTTTGTGTACAGTCAGCGTCAAATAGTGCGTGACACCCAAGTAGCCAAAAAGTTCGCAACCATTGGAATAAGGCGTTTGATAGTCGTATACCTCGAAATCAAAAAATCCTAGTAGCTTTTCACCTATTCGCATTTCGCCGCGATATCAAAATTTCTGAATAGATTTTTATTCTTGTAGTATAATTTTTGATCGCTAATTACAATTGTCTAAAAAAATCATAGTATGTTTACTTTCCTGCCTGTGTCGGCTTAATAAATAGGCTATTGATAATACATGCTACATCAAAATTTGCTACTGTTGTAAAAATCTGTTAAAAATATATGCTAGTAACAAAATATCCTACCGATATTACACGCTACAACAAAAAACGCTATTACAGTGAAATGCGAATAGGTGAAAAGCTACAAGGATTTTTTGATTTCGAGGTATACGACTAACAAACGTACAAGGTTGTGTTGTCAATTTTATGGCCACTTTGGGTGTAACGAACTATTTGACGCTGACTGTACAAGCGGTGTGACGAGTAGTCGACGTATGCGCACGTGTCAGTATTTTTTATCTATACGGTAGTCTTAGCTCTTGTATCTTGCGGACAAACCGTATTTTTCAACGTAAACGAAGAACGTTTCACAAAAACCGCTATGGTATGGTCTCGCTATTACTCGATACCAAAGTATGTTGCAATTTGGAATTACAATAGTGAATAATTTAATATTGATGTAGTAGCTTCAGACAGGTGCCATAGACAGTTATTTATTTGTCATGGGTTTTAAACACGCTCATCCCGGGTGGGTTTTCAAACATTTGCATTGTTTCATGTATAGTTTGCAAATTTTTTCGTTTTAAACGAATAACTTTAGCTATGCTTTTTTTAGACTTTTTTTTTGAGATCACATTAACTTAGTGCCCACTCGAGAATACTGTAACTTCTTTTTATAGGCTTTTATTTATAGATTCTTATTTCTATTGTTCTTACTGAACGTACGGAACCTATACTATTAAATTATATATTTTTATAATTCTGGTATTAAATAGCAGATAAAAACTGCCTTTGTCGTTGCCTTAAAACACGAAACATACCTCTTATTCATGTTATTTGATGAAAACATCTGGTTGTGTTTCAGAGCAAATAAGTACCTACTCACGGACGTTGTGATTAATTTGGGATAACTAAAGGTAACTTGATGTCCATTGTTATTTAAATAAATTAGTGTAACTTAGTGAAACACGAGTATTTTATCAATTTGACAATAGTTTCGTGCTCACTGACAAAAGCCTTAAAGTTAGTTAACTTCCAAATACATAATATTATTATGTAAATTCATACTTTATGGAAATGTGAAATCCAATGTTGGCTTTTTAGTCCGTGCCTACAAATTAAATAGTTTATTTTTTAAATGTAAAGTACGTAAGATCATCCATCAAATTGCCTTTATTGAGTAGTAATATTATTAAACTTTTACATTATTTTTTGTCAGTTATATTGAAAAGGTTTATTTATATTTTTGCATTGTGTATATTTTTGCGGAATTGCACTAGATGATAAGGTATAAATGTTGTGTAAATTGCGATTGTTGCTCGAGATATTATCTAATAAAAAACCGTTTTATGACTGTCATCAAGTCAACTCGATATAGTGGGGGCAAGCGAACTTCTGGCCAATAGAAACCGAGTTCTTCACAATGTCTACTGCCATCGACTTCAGTCCTTTCACACCGCGTCCCTGGTCATCTAGGCAGGACTTATTGCAGCAGTGTTGAATGCGTCTCGAGCAACATTCGCATGTGGATGTTGGTGTCACAAGACCACAATATATAAATGTAACCACTAGGTGTTAAGTAAGGTATTTATAATGAGTGTCTCCATGTTTACTGGCAAACTGTAGCTCAGGTTGGTCCCCCATCCGTTTTGTTGTTGTAGGAATGTGAACACAGGCAAGGACAATTATCTCTGAACGATCAGATAGTCGTGTATTCTAATCCATCTTGTGAATGACAAAATATGCCTAGATTGGCTTACATGCAATTATTGTCTTAATGCACTAATTCTCGGAGATGAATTGCACCTTAAGAGTAGGCGCACACCGTTGATTTTTCGTCGGCCGATAGTTTAGTCGGGCAGTTGATCAGTATGGGCATGTATGGGAGTGCGCACACTACGCCGAATCGATTTGACAGATTCTTCATACAATTTAAAATCGGGCACAACTATCGGCCAACTAAAAATCAACGGTGTGCGCCTACTCTAAAAGACCAACTGTATACAGCGCTCGTCGCAGTCCGAGCACGTCACAATATCCTATGATTTAAGAGAAGTTACATTTATTTAGTACACTCATTTATTTTCTGTAACAACTAATTTTTTAAGACTTATCTACTAAGGCTTGATTCACGTTGAAAGCGCGGGTGAGAAGTCGAATCGTGTGCAATGGTTCTAGGTTCAAGTGCGGCTCTCATATGGATGCACATTTCCAAAGTACCTACCTAACTAAATAAAGTTCCCACGTTATCTACAAACGCTTATTTAACTCACATTCACCCGAGATTTTAATGTGAATCGCGGTAGAAGATACGTCATGAAAAATTCAAAATTTTGTAGCTACAGTAGTTTTGGTCTGACACATGAGCTTATATACTTTTATACCAATCTAGGTAAGTCTACGATTTGTTCCATTATCAGATGTTTAAATGTAGCAATGAAATGTGTGGACTTCATTCCTGTGTAATGTATGTGTCAGCTACACCCCGGCTATAGTTCCCTAGTCAGCCCTCGCCGGAGTGCAGTCCACACAATGGGGCGGTGTTAGCGCGTAAGGAACGAATGACTGTTGTATAATGGTTCGACCACGACTCGATGTAAGATTTGTATGCAGGGATCGATAGGAAACGATTTAAATGTCTGAAAATAAAGCTAGTCATGTGTTTACATTGTTGTTTTTATTAAAAAACCTACTTAAGTTAAAATTTTAAAAGATTAACTACAGATATAACAAGGGTCTAACAGGGAAAATTCAAATGAAACTACCGAATGTCTCGTTATAAATATTATTTCAACGTTCCGTATGTCTAAGACTAATTAATGTACATTCTCGAGGTGTCCGCAACAGGAATACGAATTAAAATAATATTTACAAAGAAGTTTATGCGCGACGGCTGCACAGAGGCGCCGCGTTGTTATATATCAACCATTAAAATAAATGTCCCTTACTCCACAACTTGATTATTTACCGAATTAACACAAATCTAATACAACAAAAGTTCAAACATCACAATTGTGGTAATATAGGGGAATCATGCGACAATAAACTGTAATCAATTAGCAACATATCAAAACCCCTCCGACTTACCGTCCTTTTGATATAAAAATATCAATAATATAACAAAGTATAATTAATTAGATTAGAATAATTCGCTAAAAATCGTAATAAAAGTAATGGCAGTAGTCGCGCAACAATCAAAATAAGTTACTATTCGGGATAACAGCCCAAATCACCAAGATATGGAGTAAGCAAAGATGCGTTATTAATACAAAATGGTATGAAAACATCAATCGTATAATATAAACTATTTTGAAATACATCGACGTCGTAAACGAATGACGTACAAACACCACATTCGATACATCCGTTTTTGTAGTTCATCGATATGACGTAACGTTTAGTGGTGCGCAACTAATGAATATCGTAAACTAATTCAGTCGACACGGCGGGGCCGATTCCGACGTTTTGTAGTATTCAAAACGTCTCTTTGGTTCGATAACTAGCCTACCAAGCTAAACACTAGCTCGTTCCAACCGCTAGCGTTCACTAAGCTTCGTCCTAATACTAGTAACGGCCAAACATTTTTTTCGTCGTCGGAACCGGCCGGCCAAGTCGTATGAGGACGGATTCAGGACATACATAGTTCATATAAAATCGATACATTCGATTCTCGATTGGAATCTCATCCTTTTTACAATCTTTTCGATCTTTCCCAATTTAGAATGTCCCCAAAATAAAAAGTTTCGTCCTTAATCCGTCCTCGCGAAATATAACTAAAACTTTCTACACACTATGCTGTTACTATTGCTCTTAGATGATCAGATATGAGTGTCGAGCAGGTTGTGATCTACTCAGCGACAAAGGTACATGTCTATTTAGTTAGTAGGTAATAAATATGCAATCGAGTTGATAAATAGGAGTTCAATTGTAGCATGTGCAAACAGACCACAACCTGTATAAGAATAAATGCATAATGAGTAGAAATCTTGTAACATAGGGGAGGGCTCGACGGTCTGACACTCGTATCCAGAGATGGGCAGTTTATATGATCTAAAGACAAGTCAACCTACATCGGGTGAGTATTGTATGTGATATTGTCGATAGATCAATCTACAGTCAACTACTAAACTAAAATTCAAGTTTTATACGAAACAATTTTTTTTTCACAGGTAGAGATGGGTAAGTAACGACCTGTGTAAATTTTTATAAGGGCGCTTGCATACAGAAATAGGTATCCAGTACCAGCTGATTCAATTTCATGGCTAAAGTAGCCGGCACCGATTCGATGCAGCCGCGTTCGTACCGGGGAGCTGTTTCTTATGCAAGCGCCTTCATGCTCGGCCTTTTGGCAAATCGCGTGTATACATTTGCAATAGAGATCTTGCACGAGTATACGGTCACAATAGTTTGCCACGAGTCGTGCTGATATTTTATTGGCCGAGCGGTCGAGTGTGAGGCGGAGTGACGCGTTTAGTGTTTGTGTACTAACAATCTGTAGTGAGAGAGCTCAGACCACGAGCGCGGCGGTGCGCTTGTCGCGGGTCTTGTTGCGGGCGAGCGTACGTGCCTTCGATGCGGCGCTGTTTTGGAGATGCTGTAAAGATAAAAGGTATTTATTAAAATTAATTTCATTTATGGGGAAATGTATTAAATTATTTAATAAATTACCACAAACTGTTGTAGAACTACCCACTCATAAATTCAAAGCACATATTAAAAGTACCTTAATGAAAAAGGGCTACTATAAAGTCGATGATTATTTAAAAGATAAAAATGTTTGGGATGCGTAACTGCCTAGCTCGCATAAATATTTATAACTATGTATTTTGAAAACCTGTAAACCTTTGAAAAAGAGGCTGACAATAGTGTCTGAGTTTCTTGCGCTGCTTCTTCTCAGCACTGGCCCATTTATTTATTTCTAAGAAGGACAATAGTCCTGAAGCAGTGGTAGGGTTAATACTGGGACGTGTAAAAGTGCTTTTTTAAAGCCTACTTACAGAAATAAATGAGTTTTTTTTTTACTGAGATGTTTGAACAACTTAAAAAAGGTGTTAATTATGATTTGGGATTAGAAGTCGCAAAATCAAATCTCGATCAAATCTAATCAGTAGATAAGTGTTACAAAAGGTTATGGTCAATAACTAGGCCCGTAGCTGCATAGCTTAATTGCTACATTGTATCGTAGCAGTGGTTGGAGTCGTAGTCGTTACAACGTAGCAGTCGTAGTTCTAAGCGCTACGTCTCTGTAGATTACCGTTATGCTTCCTGTCCGTAGTGATATCAGCTACACCGTAGCGCGTACCTAACCGGCGGCTTTGAAGACATAGCCGGTACGCACGGTGCAAATTTGCTACATCGCGTTGTAGCAGTGTCTAGAGTCGTAGCTGCTTGGATGCAACGCTATGCCTGGCCTGTTATAAAAGTTGTTACTTATGTTGCTACAGTAGGTCAGTGCTACGTCCACTGCTACGAAATTAAGCTGCTTTCTCGTGCCAGCGTTGCTATAATATAACCATACGATAGCCCAACGGTGAAGAGGTCTGACGGCCGACTCGAGATCCGAGGAACGCGGGTTCGAATCCCACCACCGCTTGACAATTGCGGTGAGCCCACTCGTAACACAAGCTTATTTAGCTTAACACGAGGGGCTAACGGGACTATTACCAGAGTAAATACAAATGAGTAGGTCATCTTCATAGAAACGCACGGGCGCGGTTTGTATGTGAGCGCGCCAACACGTATGCGGCGCGCACGCACACACTGACAAAATTTAGCGTGGATTAGCGGGGAGCCAGTCGTGGTTGCGCCGAATTTTGTCAGTGTGTGCGTGCGCGCTCACATACAAACCGCGCTCGGTGAGTTTCTATGAAGATGACCTACTCATTTGTATTTACTCTGCTATTACTAATTTGTGTAATACAAATTGCCAATAATCTTTTGTTCTAAAAAAAAAAACTTTAACTTTGCAGCTCACAATCCCAGAAGCTATGCGGCGACTGAAGCGATGGCACATTCTGGACATCATGGAGAGCCAGAACTGACCATGGAGGGAGTCCCAGTGGGGATTCTGCTTTCATCGCCGATAATCACAGAACAAATCTGTTCATAGTCTTCTGACTGATTGCATGATGGAATAAAGGAAAAAAAAAACTTTCTAGCTGATATCAGAGGTACGAAATATCCACATACCCGCTGCAGCTTGTTCAGCTTCTGCTGCGGCGAGTGCGGCCAGCCCGCCGCCCAGCGCGCCCGCCAGCAAGCCGTTAGTGTCGGCTCATATATTCATTTACCTTGTGATGTATGTACTAACAACCCTTGTATTCATGTGTATGCTCATTTACCCTATAGATATTTAAGTCGCTTCATTGTATTTTATCGTGCATTCAATAAACGGGATTGACTCAGTTCGGGTGTTTGATTATGAACTCCTCATATGGCGACCCATGCCATTCGAGCTGACCGCGCGTGTGTCTAAAATCCGACTTACATTTATGGAGCGTGATCTAGAATCTAGAACAATGTGACTGAAGTGCCTAAAAAGTGATCAAAATGAAACCAATCACATCTTTACCTGCGTCCAATACGCTTGACTTTTTTCGTCGTGGTGACCGTTTAATCAGTGGAAAACAATGGGAAAAGGTTCCAGTAAAGTACAACCTCAAGAGGTCGTAATTGCCCAAAATGCTGTGGGGGGCATGAATTCTGCCGCAACTGACCAGCTTTTGTTCCACATGTCGACCACCAATTTTATTCTGGCTATGCTGTCAGTCATCGCAGTCATCATCTTGGTGTATCTGTCATACCGCGGGTATAAACGCTGCCACGGAAAATGGAAAAAACACCTTGTATACATACCCGCTGCAGCTTGTTGAGTTTCTGCGTCGGCGCGGCGGTGACGGGCGCGTCGGCGAGCCCGAGCGCGTGGCGCAGCGGCGGCGAGTGCGGCGCGAGTGCGGCCAGCCCGCCGCCCAGCGCGCCCGCCAGCGCGCCGTAGCACGCGCGTGCACCCCACGACGCGCACCAGATGCACTCGGTGCCTACGCGCACGGCCAGTTCGGGGACCTCGTCCTCCTGGAACGGGGAAACAAACCATTTTGTATTTTCAAAATTTATTGAACTTTATGCCTCTTTTTCGACAGACAATAATTATCATCATTTATTGAAACATCAGACTATTTTTTTTTAATGGCAACCAAACCTCTCTGGGAGGTTTATTTCTGCCAATGTCGAGTGAAAAATAATTGACATAGTTATCAATAAAACGTGGGTGTTTCAGTTCTATTGATTTTTCATGGATTCCGTGGAGTTAAGTATGCCCGTAAGCAGGTTTCGAGACGCCACCGGGTCCAAAGCGGGTTGTTCAAACGGCAACCCACTCGACACTCGATGCGCGCTCAAATTCGAAGTAATCAGACAATTCAACGGATGGTAGCGTTGTTGTATCAAGGCGCCAAAAGTAGTGGCGGTCGAGAAAAATGATCTGTCAAATGTCAGTTTTGACAGGACAAGATTGTGGTGCGTTCAGAAATACAAAAAATGAAAAACAGGACAGCACCATCTATTGGTGATCGTCTGAACTAAACCAACACATGACGATTTATCACTACAAAAACTCGTTTTGAAAATTAAATGCATAACAAATCTCCTGCAATGAGCAGAAAACTTCGTAGGATTCCTTGACAACGTACAATCAATCCCATGCAATAAGTTTACTAAACCTTCCACATATTCTCTTCAGACCGCTATTGGTTAGCTAAGACTATACAAATAACAAAACATCAAGAAAACACTTCTTAGCTTCTGCTATTTTGAAATAAAAATGACTTTCCGATCAGCTGCACCATGGTAATTAGACGCTCTTCACTATGTTAACTCTGTATAATATCGGCCACAAATCACCAGACTCAGTGACCGTTTTCATTTCACTTCTAATGCTCGGGCCACACTAACGGGAAATGCCATTAATTATTGCGATAATGAACGTTAACCATAGGTGTAGCCAAGACTTGACGCGATAATTTGACAACGGCAATAACATTGCCGTTTGGCGTTAGCTCAAAGAGATTACCGAGTAATGCGATGAAGTGGCTACACCACACTACCTCAGTGTCGCAATAATTATCGCGATAATGGGCATTGACGTTAGCCGTTAGTGTGGCCTCAGCATAACAAGTACTCACCTCCATATACTTGAGTATGTCCCTGAAGGTAGCCCGCTGCACCTTGCGGTCCCGCTTGGCGCGGAACTTGTGGGAGTCTTTGGCCAACTCTCCTAATCGGGCCAGCACCTCCTCGCACGCTTCGACTCCGGTACACTCGTGGGCGATGGCTACGGCCGAGCCGGCTGCTAGGCGCACCTGTTTGGAAATGTGGACTTTAAGGAAGTGTTGATAAAGAGTACTTTTGTTTGTTGAGGTTTAGTTACAATAAGTGTGCAAAAATATAATGTCGCCTGGACGCAGGGCAGGCCAACTAGTGGGCGATGGAACGCTACAGCGGAGCCGGCTGCTAGGCGCATCTGTTGGGAAATGTGGACTTTAGGGATGTGTTGATAAAGTGTACTTTTGTTTGTTGGGTTGTTTTATTTATAATTAGTACAGGTCATAGGTGCAAATTAAACACTGTATATCGCCCGCGTAGAAGCCTGTACACTCGTGCGCGATGGCTACTGCCGAGCCGGCGGCTAGGCGCACCTGTTGTGAATTTGGACTTTAGGGATGTGTTGATAAAGTGTACTTTTGTTTGTTGAGTTTTTTTATAATCTACGCATGTGACGGTACACTCGTGCGCGATGGCTACAGCTTAGTCGGCGCTAGGCGCACTTGTTGGGATTGTGAGTTTAGTGACGTGTTGATAAAGTGTACTTTTGTTTGTTGGGTTGTTTTATAATTAGTACAGGTCACAGGTGCAAATGAAACACTGTATATCGCCCGCGTAGACGCCTGTACACTCGTGGGCGATGGCTACAGCTGAGTCGGCGGCTAGGCACACTTGTTGGGATTGTGAGTTTAGTAGTGTGTTGATAAAGTATGTCTTTGTTAGTTAAGGGTAAAAAATAATATAATACGAGTGTAAGTTAAAACATTGCCAAGTTGTAGTCATCAAATTCGTTTATAATGAGTCATTAGTCTGACACCTTAATTTTTGGGTATATTTGCCACATTGTACATGTTGTTTGTAGCCGTGTAGTTCTGGCAGAATAGAATAGGACTACCTTTTCCCTACTACTACTTTTCCCGTGGATTTCGTAAGGGGCAACTAAGAGATCCACGTGTGACATCCACCCACAAGGTGGACCGACGACATCATAAAGGTAGTAGGAAAGGGCTGGACGCAGGCCGCTACCAACCGGGTAAAATGGAAAGCATTGGGGGAGGCCTATGTTCAGCAGTGGACGTCCTATGGCTGAGATGATGATGATGCTGAACTTTTTTTTTTTTTATGCATAACAAGGCAGGTATTTGACCACAATCGCACCTGATGTTAAGTGGGATGCAGTCTAGGATGGTACATATCTGCCCTGTAAGTGCTTATTCACTCTCGCCTTGAAGAGGCCCGGATTATAGTTTTCGGGAAAGACAGCAGCAGGCAACGAATTCCAGTCCCTAGCTGTTCGCATTATAAAAGAGTCATCGAAACGCTTAGTGCGAGCTGGTGGAATGTCAACAATATAGGGATGGTACGCTAACCTGCGTCTGGTTCCCCGATGATGGAAGGGGGCTGGTGGAATTAATTCGTGTAATTCTTTCGCACATTCTCCGAAGTGTAGCCTGTAGAAAACCGATAGGGATGCTACCTTACGGCGATGGTCAAGTTCCTGGAGCGCCGCTTCAACAAGGGTAGGGCTGTCGATAAGTCTTCTGGCACGCCTTTCCACCGAATCCAAAGTAGCCAAATGTTTCTTGGCAGAGCCGTCCCACTCTAGAACTAAGAGATCCCAACACGTTCGGCCAGAGCATACGGAGTGGAGGCCAAATCCTTCATTTGCATATCAATAAAATTAGAGGTGGTCGTGCTCCGGTTGTCATTGACACAAGACACCATCGTATCGCGTCGAATCCAAGCTACGTAGACCGCAAGAAAGGAGTGCCATTAGTTTGATCGCGCTCATCACAGTACACTCGTCGCTGACCTAGAACACCTTATAAATAAACCGATGATGCCGTAGCACTGACCTCGAGACTACAGGCCGCCATAAGCTCTGCAAAGCGTGCCATAGCGGGCGCGGTGGCTTGTAGCAGTGACGCGGCGTGCGGCGCGCTCAGCAAGCTCAGCAGTAGCGCCCACGCGTCCAACGCCGCCGCGTGCCACGCGCCTTCTTCGAGCACCGGCCCTGACACTTTGACGCTGCCGTCGCCCTGCGAACAATGTAGAACCAGGCCTGTTCATCTCCGCGAGTTTACATCGAAAACAAAACACGCACGATGGCCCACCTACAGGATACTATTCGACAAGGCCTCACATACGAGCGAACATTGACTCACGCACGCGTATTATGTGTATGATGGAAGAAAATAAAGAAAATGGTGTACTAAATACTGTGCAGTATTTAACTGCCTAAATAATAATAAAAACACAGAATGTACTTTTTTAAGTTGCCTCAAGACACTGAGAGGTAAATAAGTAGTTAATATTATTCATGATAATTCATGCTAAATCATGTATTTCCTCCGCCATTTTCCGCAGTTTGGCATCTCACGTCACATCATTTTACCGAAGTCAGCCCTATAGCTTCGGCGCAGTTCCGATCACTGACGTTTGTCAACAAAATGGTGCTTGACTCTTGAGACAGGCTAAATGAGGATCAGTACTGTTGTAGAAAATTCAATAAAACTAGTATCTACGTTAATCTTTAAGACATAAGAAAGATATATCTTTTTGAATTATCCAAATCGGACCATTACTTACGAAGATATTAAGTAATAAACATAGGCCGTTTTTGCCGCTAAAAGTCAACGTACGCAGGGCCGCGTGACGTCACTATATCCGAATCGAGCGCAGCCGGCGTACTATTGGGATGGAAAATATTTTTTTCCAGCTAAACTATCAGTTTTAGAAAAAAACTTTTAATAACATTTATTCATCAAAATAAAGTAACCTATCGACCAGTAATTTTTAAAAATAAAAATTGTGATAAATAAGTATCGCTATGTCCAAAAACCACATTTTCATAGGATTCGATGCAATGCGGAGACGCGGTTGGGGTGAGTGTAACTTAATGATTGTTTGTATTGAACATAATAATACATAATATGATGCTAATAATACCCAGTTTCTGGCCTGGGGGGGGGGGGGATAAGTCATACCCAGCTTATAGCCTGGGGGGAGGGGCAAGCCTTACCCAGCTTCTGGCCTGGGGGGAGGGGGGGTCAAGTCATACCCAGTTTCTGGCATTTCTGGCATGGGGGGGTGTCATACCCAGCTTCTGGCCGAAGGGGAGTCATATCCAGCTTATGCTTATGGCCTGGGGGAGGGGCAAGCCTTACCCAGCTTCTGGCCTGGGGGGAGGGGGAGGGGTCAAGTCATACTTAGTTTTAACGTTTTACATAAATATTGACTTGGCCATCGCACTAAATAATTTAATTTACACGTGTTTTCATGCGATGGCCAAGTCAACATATTTATGTAAAACGTTAAAGATTTCCTGGCCTGGACTTGGTATTACATGGATCTCACAACTTTTTACCGTAGAACAACTGAGTTGCGAGACTTGGTTTTTTTGACAAGTATTGTTTTTGATGGGATCTCATTTCTTTTTGTATTTTGTAGACAGCAGTTATGTATCTAGAAAACTGGACCGAAATTGAAAAATTTTACTCGACTTGGCGGTTGCACTACCGTGCCCCCAAATCTCATTTCTTTTTGTATTTTGTAGACAGCAGTTATGTATCTAGAAAACTGGACCGAAATTGAAAAATTTTACTCGACTTGGCGGTTGCACTACCGTGCCCCCAAATATTTTAGTTTTTCCTTGATTCATACACCAAACACTACTTATATTCCAAATTTGAAGCTTCTAGGTCTGCTAGAAGTGCCTTAGAATTTTGATGATCGGTGAGTCAGTGAGTGACAAAATTAAGTAACTTTGACCCGTTATAATTCTTAAACTACTGGTTCAAATTGAATGAAATTTTAAATATACCGTGTCTTTACAATGCCTGCATAGCTAATGAAAATTCAGCCTTCTAGTTTTATCCACAACGAAGTTACAGGCGGTCGAAAATGGCCTGAATTGCTTCGAGAAAAGGATGGTACGGCCGTGCCGCTTTTTTGCTCGACTTGGTGGGGGCACTGCCGTGCCCCCAGATGAACACTTTATTTGAATAAATCGCCAAATATACCACCGCGGAGACCCCAATCGCGTCTCTGCGTTCCATTGAATCGTATGAGCGTATGGATTTTTTGCGTTATTTTTCACAATTTCTATTTTTAAAAATTACATATCGATAGCTTAATTTATTCTGATGAATAAATGTCATTACAAGTTTTTCTCTAAAACTGATAGTTTGGCTAGAAAAAAATATTTTCTATCCACGCAGTACGCCGGCAGCGTTCGGATCGGATATAATGACGTCATCGTCCCCGCGCCGGGCGGTCAGTGAACTTTTTTAGTAATTTGGCCATAACTTCGTCAATTTTTGTCGTAGAACAAAAATTTTTGGACTGTGTATTAAGGATTTCTTAGCCCTATAAATCTGCATTCACAGCTAAAAATCGAAATGATCCTCATTACACCATATTGTTAATGACATTGAGCATACTTTTTTTTAATACCTTCGCGAAGTAAAACTTCTGTACGTAGTACTTATTATTATTCTGTGGTAGAACTTAGTTATGAAGATGAGCAATAGATGGCGCTATCTTGCTGCTGTACGCCCGTGCGAGATATCCAAACAGCCACGATAGCCGAACGGTGAAGGGGTCGGACTGGCCGACTCGTGATCCGGGGAACGCGGTTACGGTCCCCGCCGCCGCTTGACTATTGTGGTGAGCTCACTCGTGACACAAGCATATTAGCTTAGTATGAGGGGCTAACGGGAATATTACTAATAATCTTTTTCCTAAAAAAAACAACTTAGTTCTGAAGAAGCAATGGCGCTATGCTGCTGTGCAACAACACGCGACAGACAAACAGTAGAGTGCTGATGCCGACCAATAGATGGCGCTGACTCACTATTCCAATCTACACTGACACAAAGATCGGGCCGCACTTGAGAAATGCTGCGCGACGCGCCACAAAGCGCAAAATATCCTTTATACATTTTGTGTGGCGCTAAAACGAATGTTGTTACATAGCAAGCAAGTGACGTGGAACGCAGTACAGTGCAGTATAGCTCAAATACATTGCCGACACTGTATAAATAATTCTGACGGCGATCAATAGATGGCGCTGTCCCCTGTTTACGTCGCGGTATCATGCAAATCTAGATTTAGGCAACACTATTAAAATAAAAATTCACGTCAAATAGCTAATTGTAACTTAAAATATTTTCCCCGATAATTGTGAATGCAGAAAGGAAATAAATATTTATTTAGAAAGTACATTTAATGTTTTACGTTGCTCGCGTTCGATTTGGAGAAATTATACAAACAGTTAAAGTTAAAATCTTACCTTCAGATAACTTCTGCTGAAGATGGTCTCGTACATTTTCATAATCTCGACGATTTCGTTGACGTCTTCCTCCATCAAGTAGCACAGCACGGCGAGCGACGAGCAGCACTAGACAACAATAATTTATGTGAATTCATTTACATTGATCGCACCAAATACGTCTGGAATGGTTTAGATTGTTTTTTACAGATTCATGATCTTTTATTCAGCAGTGAATAGTGCATTTATTAACTCAAGATAAGATACCAAGGGTAACATTTTGTATATTTAATTATTTGTGAACGGTGTCACCAGTAGTAGACTAAGGTAATTTTCTTTGAAAACCATAAAATGCTGATAAACGTTTGACACAGATCTTTCTATGGCACTCGACAAAGTGAATAATGAGATCATAAAGAGTCATGTGTATAAAAAATATCGTTGGGGGCGCATTATAATAAGCAAGTGGCGCAATAGTTAAAAATCCAAAACTACCAAAGTGACCCCGTCAGGGTTAGGATGTGTACCGCGATAAGACCTTATCAATTTAAGACGATAATCCCATACACTAAAATTGTCGAACCACGATAAGATATTATCGTAGCGCGCATCCTAGTCTAGCTGGTCAAGAAACGATTATATGAAACAATGAATTTAAATGGCTAGTCTAGTTGGTCAATGGATTATACGAAACAAGGAACATTTAGAGCATTGGTATTTGAGACGCGCCCCCTTTCAACCATACAAAAATTCCGCGTCAAGATTGGTCGTATCGAGCAGTCTGGAATGCATTCACTCAGCGGTCGCAGGTTTCTTACAAATGGCCCGCGACCCCCTTTAAAGGTCTTTGCGCCCCCCACTTTGGGAACCAATGATTTAGAGGTTGAGTTTACCTCTGTGCGGGTTTCGAGCGAGGCCGAGCGGTCGACACAGGTGGCGGTGAGCGCCGGCCGCACTTCTGCGACAAACTCCTCGATGCCTTCCTCGCCGATCTATAAATAAAAGTACAGTTTAAAAAGATGTCTAGCAATTAACTCAATAAAACTTCTATTGCAAGTTGCAATTAAAAATTGCAATTTGCAAGCTCTGTTTTGAAAGTAATTATTTGTGTATCACAAATGATTGATCTCAAAAAAACTGTAGCGCGCTGAGCTGAATATGAGTAGCGCAATAGCGCGGGTAGCTACCGAGCGCGAAGTGAGATAGTCGATCATCTCCAGAACTATTTATCACATTGCGAAGTGAATAAATGAATATGAACTCTTTTTTTAATGTAATTATATTGAAAACTCGTGTCATTGTAATGTTTATGATGAGAAAATAAAGATTATTTTATTATTATTTATATTAACTTACTTGTAAAGATAGCAGGGGTGCAATAGCGGCAGCCGCCTTGCGTTCGGCGTCACGGCCCTTCCTGATAGCGCGCGAGATGAGGTCGGCTAGCGTAGCGCGCTGGTTTTCCAGCAGCGAGCCGAGGTAGCGCCGCTGTAGCGCGCTGCGCAGCGAGCCTAGCGCGGTAGCGCGGGCGGCTGCCGAGCGCGCGGTCAGATTGTCGATAAGCTCCAGAACTTTTTCGTCTAGCTTCTCTGCTTCGCTTTCTGTAGCTGTTGAGTTAAAAGATAACGTTTGTAAAGCCTGGTCCGTGAGCACGTAGAATTTTGTCCAATGACCCCAACTACCCATCCTTATCGCTCGCGCGTAATTATATTGCTGTCGCGACTGTGCGACGGGCGCCCGCAGTGAGTGTGCGAGCGCGACATCAACAGGCTTTAGTAATATGTATTTCTTGCTTTTTAGTGGATCTTGTTGTTACCAAAAAGGTTGGCAGTTCATTGGGACATTCTAGCGACCATAATCGCCACTGAAAATCATAGAAAAGCAAAAATGAGTCAGTAAACTAATTAGTTACGTGTAAACGTGAATTCAAGGTCTTTTTAAAAAAAGTAAACTATAAATGGAACTGAAGTCCTTGGATAAAGCTTATTAGAAATTTGAAACTGAAAGCAAATGTGACCTCCAGTAATATCGATTTTAATAAAAAGATAATTTAATTTCAGTTTTGTTGTTACAAATTTATATTTTAAGGTACAAAATATTCTTGGCTATTGTTCTCACTCTCAATAAGTAGTTAAATCCATTACGATAAAAAGCGATAGTATGTGAATAGAGACTGTTATAAAACTGCTATTATTACGCGGCGCAGCAATTGACGTTGCATAACATTGCCTAGAGAGCACAGTGACGTATTACTCGAGTAATAAATTGGATCGGTCCACGATTGCGTCACGAACACGATACGCGGGAAAATTGCCGTAGGGTCCAGCGAGTGACGAATCCTATGCGTCATCGATAGCAAAGTTTTTCCCCAGTGCGCCTTATCTAATCAAAACATTGTGAAATACTTTCATCCATGGCGAATGACGTAGTCGCTACGGCACGTGGGACGTATTGTGACGTCATTCATTTGATGTCAACAATGTTTTATTAACAGACAGACGTTTCGTATTCTCCAGACAACACGCAGATAGCATCGGCTATCATAACAAGTTGCCATATAAAATCAATAATCAACACAATGCATGATGCAGTGTTGTTTTGTTACAGTGCCTTGATTTTACATTTATTAATTTTTCCCTCTGAAATAGGTATGCAACCAATGAAATAAATTGGTTTTATTGAAACTTTCCTCATCAGAATATTAATTAACTCTGGTTATTCCATTACTATTTTAGGCAACATTGTGAGCAAAAATTCCAAACTTTGTATAACATTAACATTTGATGAATCACGCACGCGTACCTACGCGTTATCACCATTATCACTAAAGTGTTTATAGACTGATAACCCTGAAATTCCAAATTATGTAAAGTAATTATTTCACCTCGCATAGAAACGCCATTAGGCAATGTTTGTGGCATTACAAAAGTGAGTCAAATAGCTTTTGAATTCAAACTAAATACTTAAAGATAATGTCTTTACACTGCAGTGTATGCATATTAGGGGCTTGTTTCATCACTTGCTGATAAACTTGTAATAAAGATTAGAAACTGACCCTAAAAAGTAATATTAAGAAATTACGGTCATTTACTAATTGCTTCTGGCAAATAAATTGTTTTTGTAAATATGCACTTTGGGACTTGCTCTATGACAACAGTCAATGTGCGTGCACGAAGGCCTTCAATACATGTGTAAAGGCCATCGACTTTCACTGTCTCACACTTGTTCAAACATTCGTTGATAGTTATTATTGCTATGACGGTAGTTGGCCAAAACATCTGATTCATTCTCTGAACTAAATTATTATTCATTATGGAAAGTACAGAGTAATTTGTTGAGATAATAAGCCCTCGTGACTGTCATTATTTGTCAATAAACAACAAACAACTCCAATGTCCATTTTAAGCAATAAATGAGTGACTGCAAGATATAAATGGTTTAATTCCAATAAATATCTTACTATCAAATATATTTATGATTAATTATACTGACATTGTAGACAATGTACCTGAGACATATAATTGTTTTATGTATTTTATTATTTTAACTGTCTAGTTCAAATCTTAATTGACAGTTTAATGTGTAATTGATTTTGTAAATGAAAATGTGACTGTAAGTAAATTATTACAGATATTATTGTACGCTAAATAAAGACACTTTTCAGGAAAACATCACCTATTACAGAAATGCCTGCTATAGGTTTTTGTTGTAGATTTCATCTTTGACTTCTCAAAGTTTAGGAAATAGTAGATAAGAAGGTTCTGGAATAAAAAATTCAGATAACGGTTACGCAGTTGAGGTTAAGTTATGAAACTGACCTGCTTCGTCATGGTTGCTCCTGGAGTCGGACTGTGCTGATATCTCTGAGCAGTTGTCGATGGTCATATCAATGCCAGCATCTTCGTCTGACGAACTGGGCTGCTCCGTACTCCTGTACTTGTCTGTGGGGAAAGAGACACATTTTTGATTGAGATCATTAAGTCTTATTCAGATGCTTAGCAATACTAGTATTATTTAGTTTGCTATTGCACAATATTAAAAAAGTAATAAATATTGGTTTTGGTTATTGCTGCAAAAACATCAGTATCGGCTTCAAATTTTGAGTAGTCAATAAATTGTTTTAGGCATTTTTTGTAAGGCTTTATTAATATTTATTATTTTATTGTAACATTTTTACAAATCAAGTAATGGATTGAAGTATACAAAAATAACATTATGACCTAATGTTGAGTAATCAATTTTGTGGTAGAAGCCTACTCACATCTTCCTTCATAAAAAAAGGTGGCTGCCATTGTTATGTGTGAGTCACAAAATAAACCCAAACAAAGTTTGTACATGGTAACAGATATAAATAAAAATTGGCTCTACGTACAGGTAGGTAAGCCATATGTTGGCACCTGAGCTTATTGTATAGCTTGTAAACAAACTATTGAACAAAAGATGACAAGACCTTTTTTTTTGCACCAGCCATATTTAAAAATATAGTTGTTGACAAAAAAGTAAAAAACTAAAACCCAACTACGACAAAAAACGACGCTGAAAAAGTATAAAACAAGATTTTGAGAATACTGCACTGAACAAAGTTGCTAATGTAGTTGCATAGTAATTTTCATGTTTGGAAAGGCGTAGTCACACGTTACATATACCTACCTACCGTAGCACTTTGACAACGTGTGACTGCGGTAATTATTTTTTTACTCTGTATGTTTTGTCCGCTAGAGGGCGCCACATTAGATTTTGTGAAACCCCGTATGGCCTATAACCAGCGGACAATTAAGACGCTTCTAATGATATGTCATTTGTCGAATTCTGATAAGTAGTTTAGAAGTTACGAGGGAACAGATGAACATACATACATACATACATACATACATAGCCTGTCAAAATCATAACCCTCCTTTTGCTTTGCCGTAGTCGGGTAAAAATGAAGGCAACATCACTTCTCAGGTTGGGGATTTTGATGAAAGCAAAACATTGATGCACAAAGTAAGGAGTTTTAGAAGGTGTAGCATATAAAAATTTCATTATTTACTAGTAAAAGGAAAACTTCTCAATAGGATGTTTTTTTATAGGTTCTTAGTAGTGATATTATGATCATTGTGTAAGAATGGTATGGAAAATGTTATCAGGTTTTAGTGTTAAATAGACTTGACATTCAAAGATAAAGAATGATAGCAAAAATTAGCACATTACTAAAATTGTAACATCTGTAATCAAGGCCATACTCCTATTACGATATAAACCAGTTCTCCCTCAGCTTTATGAGCTGTATTTATGTTAATTTATACGGTTGTTTTTGGTCGTTATAGAATTGGATAATTTGTACTTCGAAGAACAATAATCAACAAAGGAAAATAACACCATGTGGGAAGAACGCGCAAGTTATGAAATCGCGAAAGTAATCGTTGCATCTAGAACGGCAGTAATTAAGGAAATGGGGACGAACGATACGGGGATTTGAAGATAGAAGTATTTATTACAACTGAAACAACATTATGAGGCTAAATACGAGCAACATGATTATGGGACGGCAAGAAAAATCCAGTACACAATAATATACGTGGACATGTCATTACGGCGCGGAAAAGTCGACGACCACAAGGTCGCCGCGTGATCTCATTCTTGGCAAATTCCAGGTGTATGCGCGTCACAAACCACATGAAACAAAAAAAATAGAACTCACCGTGTTTAGATCCTTTTTTCCTTCCTTTAGGCATGGTGATTTTTGTATAATACAGCTGTCTTAACGATAGGTAAGGTTAAAATCTAATTTATTTTATATTCACTATTTATTTAACTATGTTTGTCACTTAATCAAGAAGGAGAAAAGTTCAATATATCAGTTCTTAAAGAATGATTTGGGCACCGAATGTAACATAAAACTAAAATTTCAGAAAAGCTTTTTAACATGTTTAACCGTGTAACATGCACACTCAACTTCGTTTTTTTGCGCAATGCGCTGTCACTTTGTTTGAATCGGCGGGAGGGGAGGAACGATTGCACGCCATTTTGTAATCTGGTGTTGCTATATTAAAAATATGGAATATTAACGAAATAACGGTATTTTATCGGTACGGGTTGGTATTCTCGGCCATTTTATACAAATTTTAAAGACAGATTGCACCACAATATTTTATTATGATGAAAATTAAGGATGCATCATCATATTTTTGTAGGTGTTTCATTAAATTGAATAACATGGCGACAGAACCATTTAGTTTAGTAATGTGGAAAACCATAGGTACTCATTTCATAATAACATAAATTATTGATTAAATAAACGCATAAAACTTTAGTATCAGACTCTCGTATTCGATTCACAGTGGCGGCAAAATTTTGGTATATTCCACTTTGATCACTTGGCTTTGATCACCCAGGTGATCAAAGTGGACTCCATGCGACAATTTGGTGTTCTTTGATCACCCATGGAAGATGACCTGGGTGATCAAAATGGACACCAGTTTAATTATTATTTTAGTTTCACACTATAATATATTATAAAGTATAAATCACACCTCTGAATACTCACTAGTTTTCTGCGGTTTTTAGAAAATATCAAAAATCTTACAAAAATGAGCAGAGCCCCGATTACGGTAACTTTTAACGTTTCCAATCCAGACACGCTTCTCGATTCTGCGATACGATTGGTCGTTCAACAGCGTACGTCTGTGGTTTTGACCAATCGTATTGCAGAATCAGAAACGCGTCTGGATTGGAAACGTTAAAAGTTACCGTAATCGGGGCTCAGGGCACATAGTACCTTACGCGGAACTGACGGCCGATGGGGCGGAAAGGTTCTGGAATGGAGGCTGTGTACTTACTGGAAAACGCAGCGTGGGATGTCCTGTCCACCCACAAGGTGAATAGATGACATCATAAAGATAGCAGGGAAGCGCTGGGCCGCTGGACGCAGGCCGCTACCAATCGATCAACATGCAAATCATTAGGGGTGGTCTATGTTTAGTTCAGTGGACGTCCTATGGCTGAAATGATGATGATTACAAAAAATAAAAATGTAACTATTCAGAGGAGGTGTGATTTATTTATAAGTGATCAAAGTGGCATAGACCGAAAATTTTCTACTGGGTTGGTTGACAGGGCAGGGCTTGATCCTGGCTAATTACTTATGTAAGTACCACAGTCTTATGTAAGTAAGCCTGTCACCTTTTGCCCAACAATGTTAACATTGTTGTGTTTCGTCAGTTGGAGGTAGCTCAACCATAGAGGGGTGCGATGGTGAGGGACCTCCTCGTGGTGCACCCTGGGCAACGTCCGCGTGGTCTGTTCACGCGGGCGGCTAACCTCTCACCTGCGCGGCAGGTCTCGTCAACTCGGCGGGCCTGTCGGGCAACCCGTAACCCGGGTCACGATGCAGGGGACATCTTAAAAAACCCCCACAGGTGGGGACTGGCGGGGCATTTGCCCGGGACCATTCTTTGGAGGGCCGCTCTCGGTCCTTCTCTGAGATCAGCAGAACTGAACTGAGCAGCGGCATGGAGCAGACCTTAACCCGCTACGGCGGGCCGGGGGTCCTGTTGTACCAGGGCCGCGAGGAGAAAACCTCTATAAAAACAACTGGAGGAGGGGATAGGGGGTTCCCTCGAAGCTGGAGAGGCTCACTCTTGAGCGAGGCTCTAGCCTGAGGCAGAACTGCGGACGAATGTCCAATTTGGAAAATAACTCGCTACTTTGGGTTCTGGTGGAAACCGTCGGGTTTTAGTGGGTAGGCCCCGCCTTTAGTGGGTAGGCTGGCCGTCCCCATTGACCAGTGGGTATGCGCAAATTTCCCGACGTAAAAAAAAAGCTCAACCATAGAGGAACTCCTCTGTGGTTGAGGATTCTGGCACTTCGAGGGAAGCTCGCTTCTTTCAAGTTTTCTTCTACCTTCAGGCTGATCAACACTTTCCATTAGCTGCATGAAGATGGCAATTAATCAATAATAAATATGCTTGAGTGGTGGCGGTGAGTGACAAGATTATTAGACTATTTTGTTTAAAACTTTACAGGAGTAATAATTACTGCTATCGACAAATGAATACCTACCTAAGCTCGTTTTCAGGGTTTTTCAGAATTATCGGCTCAAAGGAGGAATGAGGTGACAAAGTTTGAAAATCAACATGGGTACAGTAGGCGCGCGAGTTCATGTCCATCCTGAGGAATGCGGTAGTGCTGTTACCTAACTAATTATGCTAATGTCGATATCGATATTATTACCAATTAAGTAGGTCAACCTTATCTACTTATTCCATATTTTTTGCAACTTATAAGTAAATAAGTAAGTAAGTAAGGCCCCGATGGACATGAACTCGCGCGCCTACTATACCTACCTATTTGTATGGTTTAACGTGTCACTAATTACGAAAACAATACGCGTATAGACTTTCTATAAGTAGATTTTGTAGATTCGTGTGGGCGAAGCTACGGGCAAAAGCTATTTTTACCATAATTATTGTACCAAGAGGGCTTTGCATTATTACCTCAGATCTTTAGAAACATGGAAATGAAACATTGGTTCTTAGCGTATCTTTTATTGCAAGAACATTACTTACTTAATTAATAAAATAGGACAACATTTACAATTACATTGGTAGGTAGTCAGCTAACCAAAGCACGCACAAGTGTTGACGATAAGGAGAAAAAAATATTAATTTTGTGTGTTGATTGAGTAGAGTATCATATTTCGTGTCCTAAAGCTCATATACTTAAATATGTAGAAACAGCTGCCAAGGAATTTTTAGGACCATAAGCTTTTAAATAAAATAAAAAAACAATCACTATCCCTTTGCTTTCACTACTAGGAACGTTTTATTCAATCTTTGGTTATAAATCAAAATTTATATTTTATGCAATTTTAAATAGCTATCTTCTTTTAAAATAACTTAAAGAATAATTTATAAAATCAACCATGTAAACATAAAACACACGCAGACAATAAACATAATAATTTAGAATTGATGGCGTTAGAGCTATTTTCCATAGAACAAGCCTGATCTTCGTAGGTCAATGTTTTGAGAGTTTTTTTCCACTTAGCTTGAGCATCTTTTGAACCTATCAACTTGCCGTCAATATATTCGGCACACTGCACTGTCACTGTTGGTTGAGCGATGAGGGAATTTATCTGCTTGCTGCCCAGTTTCAAGGTACGGTTTCCCCGCAGTTCCAAAGCTTCCTTCCCATTCAGGTACCATCGTACTTGAGCGTTGTTTTCCGCGCGACAGTAGGCTTGAATCTCTTCATCTTCCCCGTACTCGTCAGAGAGACCCTCGACGACCGGTTGTCGGTGCTGACGGCTGACCACCTTCATGTATCCAGTCTTGGATTCGAACTTGTAGGGCGGTTTGTCGAGTTCCAGGTCGCATCTGTAGAGGCCTGAAGCTTCCTCAGTGAGCTGGCCGAGTCGGAGCCGGCACTCGGTGGGCCCGCAGGAGATCAGATCGATGGTGCCGACGCCGAGGATGGGGAAAGATCGCGTGCTGGGTGTCGACGTGGGTTTGTAGCGGAAGAACTCGGTGGAGCCTTTGAACCAGTTGAGGATTGTGAAGTTGGCGTCGTAGCGGCACTCGATGTCGACGGAGGTTTGGTCTGGAGGCACGTATGGAGGTACGTGGAAGCTGGTGATCTTAAAGGCACGCGCGGTGGTGAGCGTGAGGACGACCAGCGCCGGCGCCAGCATGGTGTCGGGTCGCGCGCTCGCGCCGCACTGCGCCCTAACCCTGCGCAAGCGCTCTTAATTAAACAGTTTATTAAACTCCGACACTTAACCGTCCGACGGATCCCCTGGTATCACGAATGTTGTCGGCTTAATTGATAAACATATTGCTTTCGTTGGGGGATGGAGCTGAATGGGACTCTATTATTTTTTGGGGAAATAGAAGTGTTAAATTAATTGTACCCTCATATACAACTAATTACAAACTACTGTACTTAATAAGATACAAATGTAGGTGTATTGGAACAGGCAAACTGTGCTGAGACTGTAAAACTTAATACCATCTGACATGACACAGTTAACGAATGGCTACAAACACAAAAAAGTTGTGATTTAAATTACCTAGATAGTGATCTGTAGGTAGCAATAACAGAATTTAACCAAATCTGTCAAACACGGGCGTTACTTTGGCATTTGATATGATGATAGCATAGCATAGCTCTCAGTGAGCGTAGCGTGGCATAAACTGTTCTTCCCAAACGAAGTCCCGATCGCAGCAGGAGGGTTAAAGGTGCCGGCAGCCGGCGTCGTTACGCACGCTGTGTGTCATCCAATTCGCGAGATTAGCCGGCCGAGTAGATTGTATCCGTTTGACACTGATTTTCAAAGAATAGTTCAAGGTTCAATTTATTATGAACACTGAAAAGCAGACTATTTCAATAGTCTAGCACTGTCGCCAAAAATGACTCCAGTGTTTTTGAAATTACACTCGACACGCAAGCAATTAAGAAAATATTATTATCACACGCTTTAACTCCTATTTTGTGCTTTAAGTGAGCTTGTGACTGACGCTCACGGTCATTTACTTAATATTTTTGGTGATCTTAAATAACATAAACACACCTTACGTTAAATGCGTTTTCGGAAAACTATAGGGAGAAAATATTGACTGTGTAACTATTGACGTGACGGACCCTTAAAAATATTGATTACTAGCTTTCCGCCCGCGGCTTCGCCCGCGTGGAATTTTGTCTGTCACAGAAAAACTTTATCGCGCGCGTCCCTGTTTCAAAAACCGGGATAAAAACTATCCTATGTTCTTTCCCGGGACTCAAACTATCTCTATGCCAAATTTCATCAAAATCGGTTGCGAGGTTTAAGCGGGAAAGCGTAACAGACAGACAGACAGACAGACAGACAGAGTTACTTTCGCATTTATAATATTAGTTGGGATAGTTGGGATTAGTTGGGATTTGTTTAATGGATGAATTTGGAATATTCTTTGTGCGCATTAAACTACGAGTACCTACCTATAAGCTCTCGTAAAAACCATCCAATGACTAGCTTTCCGCCCGCGGCTTCGCCCGCGTGGAATTTTGTCTGTCACAGAAAAACTTTAACGCGCGCGTCCCTGTTTCAAAAACCGGGATAAAAACTATCCTATGTTCTTTCCCGGGACTCAAACTATCTCTATGCCAAATTTCATCAAAATCGGTTGCGAGGTTTAAGCGGGAAAGCGTAACAGACAGACAGACAGACAGACAGACAGACAGACAGAGTTACTTTCGCATTTATAATATTAGTTGGGAATAACCCAGGGGTCACGGGTCCATCTCACGAGCCCACGCGCTTGTCTCGGAAGCAAGACATTACAATTTTATTAGCGGTAACCGCCTCAAGTGTTATCAGCCTAATTGAATAATGCACTATACTAACGACCCCATACACATCTTAATATTTAAAATAAGTTAGTTCCTCTCCACAACCGTCGGAATTACGAAACGAATCTTAGAAATAAGTAGTAAATTGGGCTCCTCTGGCGATAGCTACTCATCTTCATTAGTATTATTTATTAGCCTAAATAAGGTAGAGCTCCTACATCTGAAGCTTAAATACTTATTTTATTATTTACTTACTTAGATGATGGCTTGGGTTCTAAACACACTTTGTGAGTTAGGTTTTCAGAGAGTTAGTACCTAGTCCAAAAATGTAGATTTTCGGAAAATTAGGCTAACGAGAAGTTAGGTTTTCATAAAGTTGGTTTTTTGGAAAGTTATGTTTTCAAAAAGTTAGGTTTTCAAAAGTTAGTTTAGCGTGAAGTTAGGTTTTCTTTAAGTTGAGTTTTAGGAAGTTAGGTTTACAAAAAGATAATTTTGCGAGAAGTTTTCATAAGGTTGGATTTTCAAAAAGTTAGGTTTGTGAGAAGTTAGGTTTTCAGGGATTGGGTTTTCTGAAGGATGGGTATTGTTTTGCGTGTTTGGTATTGGTTTACGAAAGCAGTTTATTAGTAGCCTATTTTTAATATAAAAAATAATGTAACACAATTTATGTATCGCGTATTTGCATAGAACAAGAATTTATTTTTTAAACATTTTATTAAATTGAGAAATAAAGGGTTCCCCATTGATACCCATACCTATCCCCTATTTTACTTTCAAATTTTTGCGATCATATACCTAGCTAGCCCATGTGAACCTAACCGAAATCCGATCTCCGAAGTATGGCACATTTTCAAGGAACTCGAAAGGTTATTGTAATGAAGTAAATTGTTCTCGTGACGAGCCAACAATGTCATCGAGGAAGGGTAATCTCCTGCCGGATATTACCGCTTGAGGCCGAGGACCTGTCTTCAATGATGCAGTTTGATGAACGACTATTAACTACTATATTGTTATTGGATAAACATGTTATATCCCTTTATTAATAGTAGTTGCGGCCCGCAACTGGCTAAAACGCTGCGCCGTTTTTATCTCTTTAGATTACAGCGAAATTATTTACACAGATAGTGACTAAGTATTCACTATGAAATTATAATTAAAAGGCCGAGTTGCACCATTTTACTTTAACTTACAAACTCCATACAAAAAGCACAGGTTATTGTTATTGTTACGTTTAAAATAAGGTGGTGCAAATCAGCCTAAATATGTTTTGTAAATAAATAGTATACCTCGTAGTAATACGTGTGCTACGTAGTCGTAGCAAGTGCTACGTGTGCTACATAGTCGTAGAAGGTTCTACGAGGAACGTAAGGTTAAGTTGTTCTTTCACAGTGTAATCATAAAGATTGTTCTCTCTAAAATTGACCGCGAAGTGACTGCATAGTATACTTACTTGGCTTCTAAACAACTTGCCACTTCTAAATGACTCTAGATTGAAGATAAGATTTCAGTCAAAAAGCGTAAAGTAGCCCCCACAAATACGTTGTAATTAACAAATTATCGTGCGTTATCAGGACGACGTTATTATATGCGGGGTGATAGGGCCTGAATACGTGTTACAAAGGCATCTGGCGATAGAGACTCAACTAATTATGTTCTTTAAAGCACATAATTTAGAAAGATTTCATAGTATAAAATAAATAAGTATGTAGTTATAAAACGTCCGGGGTAGTAGAAAGTAGATTTAGTTAAGTACATAATTAAATAAGGCATGTACCTAGGTTGGGTATTATTCAGCGGTATTCCATAAAATAAGTATTTTTGCTGTAGGTACACAGTCTTTGTGCTTTTTGGTTCCATTTTCTGCAATAATTTCATGTAAAAACTAATGTCGAAACCTTAATCCTGATCACCTAACATTACTCAAGTGCTACTACTAAATATTGATAGTGGTATCTTTTGTTTGTTACGGTTTTTTCCAAAGTTTTACCTACCTTAACATCAAACCAATAGGAATCCCTATCTTCCAGAGTCCGTAGTTGCTATCACAACTCTTAATACCCCCAGGAGCACAATTTTGGGTAATTCAATCCAGCGATTTGACATGCCTGTCGGGCCCTGACCGTCATCGACCGACAAATTACCCGCCAGATAAATAATCCGACGTAATTCAATTTCCACTTCATAATTAACATTTCTAATTTTTTGATTGGATTTTTCAAGTGTAATTAATGGCGTTTGATAATTTATTTTTTATGTTTTTTGTACCCTATAAGTATGAATTTTCATTGCTATTATTTTTTATCATCGTTATGTTCTCAGTGAATTTACATTAAATATTCATGTTGTGTTATTTTTGGTTCTTGTAAATTAAACTTTATACAAATACATATAGAGCTCTATACTCACTACTATGTGGTACCACACCACCTGAATTCCGTCACCTGTTTTACAAATAACATTTTTGATTTGATTTGATTAAAAGATATCTATACTTAATTTGCTTTAATTTTTTAGATTTTATTGGAAGGAATTTATTTGGTCATTGGTAGATGAAAAGCTATTAAACAAAGCGCCATCTAGTTAGCAGTCTAAACATTAAACTCAGGGCGTGTCTCTACATGAGTAAAGCTCAGAAAGAAAATTGCTGGAGCTTTTGTAAGTTCCACGGAGTGTTTGTAGAGGGCGCTATTTTGAATTTAATATGTTAGGGGTCAATCATGGTACAGCGTCTATGAATTGTATATTTATTAGCTTATAACTCATAGTCGTAGTATCATTTCTAGTGTTGTTACAAATATACCTAAATTAATAAAAACAAAAAACCAATTAAAAAAGCAGTTGACTTAGGGTCAAAATGGGCGAATTGGTATTCTCAAAATGACCTTACCTATACACCCACGATGTTTGTCTAACCTTCCACCAAACATCCTGTACATCGTAATCTGTTTTAACAAAATTACTCTGACAGTTTGGTCCATTTTTTATGCAGAACAAAGCGGGTATTTGACTGCAATCATATGTGATGTTAAATGAGATGCAGTCTATTATTTTAATTAACTAATTATACAAGTTCGTTTGTTTCACATCAAAATGGCTCCCTAAAATATGGCTATTCGATTTTCAGAACCTTAAGTTCCTAGGTAATAAAAGTCCATCGCCATTTGATGGTCGCGAAAGATTTCCGAACAAACTGTAAAGTTGGAAGACGCTCGAAGTTAGCAGAGTTCCGCATAGCCGTCAATTTGCGGCGATTTATGCCGCAGCCGCAGCTCTTAACAAGTTCTCGCCAACATGGACGTTTGGCCAAAAGTATCGGTTTTCTTCAGTTTTATTGTTACACTAATCGTAGATCTAAGAAGACACTCTAACCTCTGGTTTCCACCAAGATTGCAAATTCTATGTAACTTGCTTCAAATACATAAAGAAGATGATTCCGACGATCTAGTTAAGGTCGAGGGTTGTACCTAGGAGGCGCAGGACTACAGGTCATTGTGGTAACTGGTCTGACTACAGGTTCTTGGGAAGGCCTTTGCTGTCTTTTGGTTGAAACGAAATAAGATGTTCACTCTGTATAAAGATGATAATGCAGTTCTAAACTAAAAATAAACAAGCAAAGAGTCGCATTTTAGAAAGATGCTTATCCATTTTTCCATTTTCTAGATTTCCTATGTCCAACGTAGTTTCAGCCCGATAAATCCATCGCTTGCATTTTCGCTGCTCGCAGTGCCGGACTGCAAGTTCGCTCGTTATTTCTATATCAGTGTTGTTTGTTGCGTTTGCACCAGTGTTTTTAGCACTTTATCGCACTATAGAGTTTTAGCACATTAGGGCTGACTTTTAAAGTGCTTTACTTATGCGTGAGAGATTAATTGATTTGTGATATGGAAAACACATCGTATAAAACTTTCAGGACGTTTTAACTTACCACTTTCAGGTCGCGTAGCTCTACAATTTTATGTAGGAGCCTTGTTGTAATCGATTTTGAATAACGTTACGCTTTTGAGAGATCTAGATTATACAAGCGCGGTTGCGGGTTCTAATCTCTCAAGGGCACATTTTATACATATAACATGACGACCAATTTTTCCCAGAGTTATTAATGTCATTACGTAAGTAATAATACCTCTAAAATGTGAACGAATAAGTTCAACAAATTATACTCGTATGTAACTTCTGAAGTTTTTAGTTGAAAGATCTTGTTCGTTGAAGTTCTGTAACAATGTTAACTTCTGTCAACGAGATAAGTAGTATAAATGATTTACTGAGTTCCACGTATCGCGGAATTTCGTAGTTGGGCACAATTATTCGCGCGAACGAAGCTCCACCTATTGTGCTAACTCAGTGTTATAATTCACGGAATCTACAAGTACACGAGTAGCAATGCTTGTGAATAGTTAAGACTAAGCTCAGGCATTTAAGACCCGATACCACGAGCATTGTTCAGGAATTTGTATGAAAGTTATTAACAGTGTCTACTATGTTTCAAATATGCTCGTTTGTAGTGAGATATTATGCTCTCGATTTATACTTATCTAGAGCTCACATTCTTCTTTGTCGGAATACTCTTGACTTGATATACAGGTTTTAGTTCAATTTGCGTTCCAAAAACCTTACAAAATATGTTCAAAGACCTTTGAAACATGTTTTACCATAAATATCAAAGAATTTCATATTTCACTCGACTATTTCAACCGCTAATTACTTACAGAAAGTAGGCGCCATGTTGAAAATCCTGTTTTAACTCAGAGGCTTTTGATAAATTATTCTTACTAAACTTCAACTTTCCTAGTAGGTACGAGTACCTATATGTATACATGAGTGTTATTTACTTATATTAAAGGAAATAACTCAAGCCAGCAGGTATGGTAAACAGCCTGTGGAGTTAGTGCCGCAGCCGGATGCCCTGACTTACGGGCTGCGGTCCGCCGCGGAGCCGTTTCATATTCGAGGTGCTATTTCAGCGTAATGCTCAGCTTCAGTAGAACTGGAATGCTTTACCTAGTTCTGGGGAGGTTTAGAAGTATGTGGGGTAAGGTTTTGGTTGTTAATTAATTAATTAATTATGGAAAATGTAATGCAATCTTTGAGAAAAAAAAACTCCATCATGTTCATATTTCCAATCCACGGAATGAAAATTATAGTAAGAAAATATCTGTGATTTATAAATTTCAGTCCTAGGTATCTATGCAATGAGGAAGGACTGAAATTTTATTCTAAAGAGTTGATTCTTACTGAGGAACCATGATGCGCCTATTTATTTGACAAATCAGTCATTCATTCAGTTATATGGGGAAGCAGATGCTGATGCTGTCAGTTGTTTGTATATCTAGAATTCGGCATCCATTATGAACAAACAGAAACTTCGCTTTAATCTTCGTATCGCAGTCAAGTTAAAACAGCGTTAGTATACTTGAGTCAAACAAATGAATATCTCAAGTCTACCAAGACTTGGTGAAATAGGACAGTGGCAAGTAATGCTAGGGGAAGTGGGGTACATACTTCAGGTGAATAGTAACACTGGCCAGCTCCGTCGGACAGAAAGATGATCGCGTATGAGGCGTGGACGCACGCGACCTGGCGTGCTACACGCTACGATGGACAGGGGTGGCAAAAATGTTCAAATTATAAAAGGTTCTGATTGTTATTAATAATAGGTGAAAAAAGAATTTGATTAAAAATAAAGGGTATCTAAGAGAACAAAGAACAAAAGAGTTCAAAGGCTTGTAGGCCTTCTCTTGTTTTTATCTGTCACCAACAGTACCCAAGAATAGGGTGCTTAAACATTCTTAAAGAGAAAGGCTATAAATCAGCAACTCTTAAAGTGTTGCGGATATCAAAAAGCGGAGATGATCTTTTATTTTCAGGTGACTTCCAAGTTCGTCTATCCTCTTTTATGCAAGAGTTGTATATACCTAGTCTGGTCATAAGTTCTGTCACATGATCATAACTTTTGAATTTTGAATGAAGGTCTCAAAAATATTTATTGAATTAGAATTTAGAATATTTAAAGAAATTAAAAATGTGCACTGTTTTGAATTTTATTTGTTTTTAAATATGTAATGGACGCATAAAGAAGACCAAACAGCGGTTGTCACGCTGCATTGGTGCGGTTACGCGCCAAAGCAGATTTTCGATGTGCTGAAAAAATTTAATTAAATATTAATTTTACGTTTATCGTTTCATCAAACGATATAATGAAGTTTTAAGTGTAGAAGACATAAAACAAAAGTAATTGTTCTTGCACGGTTAGGACTCCAGCAGCGTTAAAAGCTGCGAAGGCGCGAACTCAAAAAATTCCCATGCGTTAGCAGACTTTGCCTGCCCTGGAGGTAGGCTAAAGCAGAACCAGGGTGAAATTGGTATTTATGAAGACTAAAGGCTTCAAAATTTTTGAATAAAAATCAAAAATTACTTGGATGCGCGTTTAAAAGACCTAAGATTGAAGAAATCCCACGTTTTGCTTAAGCGGTACGCGGGAAAAAAGTACCTTGAATAAAATTTTTCGAATGTTTTTATTTACCATGGAGGAGAGTTACAAAAAAATAAAATGGTAAGTTGGATGCGTACATCAATGAAGAAGCACCAGCTTAATTTCGGCTGTCCAGCTAGGCCAGCTATTATCGTCATCAAGGTTTGGTAACATGTCTCAAATTTGGGCTTTTTGAGGTATTTTTTGCATGAAAGGCATAAAAACGAAAGCCATTCTGTATCAAAATTCAGTTCTCACAAAGCTTATAGAACCTTTTTCACATATCATGCCCAATAACAGACACTGGGAGTTCCAGTAGGATTCTGAGCCAGCTCATAGAGCGAAAAGCGTGCAAAACCCGCTCGTAGGGCGTAAAATTGACCTCAGCCGGCACGAAGTCTGGCCCTCTTCCAGTCCAGACTCTAATCTGTTGGATTACAAAATATGGCAACATTTGGTGAGGAAGGCCTGCTCTATGCCTCATACTGATTTGGAGTCCCTCAAGGCATCCTGTATTAAACCAGCCGCCGATATTGATACGAAATTCGCTCGTGTTTCTAGAGACCACTGACCGCGCAGTTTGAACCCTTGTATTCATAATTGCGAGGAAAATTTGAAATAATTTTTATAAGCATAAAATCTTTGTTTTAATACCTTTCTACTGGTATATAAATGATTACCGTAAAAACAAATTTAGTATCAATTATTTCACTATAAACATGTGACAGAACTTATGACCCGACTAGGTATAAAAGAAAGTCGTGTTAGTAACTCCACTTATAACTCAAGAACGGCTGAACCGATTTATCTGAAAATTGTCAGGGAGGTAGTTTAGAGCCAGGAGAAGGACATAGGATACTTTTTATCCCGTTCGAAATAAAAAAAAAGTCTGCTTATTTATTGCCATTAAGGTGGAACAAAGTTCGCCGGGTCAGCTAGTAATAAATAAATAAAAGTAGTCCATATTTTGTTAGTAATAATTAGTTAGTTATAGACTACATCTTTCTGTTTAGAGTATGTAGAATCAATACCTACAATAATATTGGCAATGTATGTCATGAGCTACATAGAGAAATCGTATGTGTCAGTACCTATAGCACACTCTTTCTATATCAATTCAGGTTCTACTATCTGCTGGTAATGTAGTATGTAGGTGAGGCAAAGTGCTACAAAAATGTACTCGAGAACACAAAACTAAGAGTGGCCAGCCCTAAGTAATAGAGACAGCATTCGCATTTCCAGCGATGTGATAATAGTTTAACGCAACGCCTTCAGGATTGTTCCTCGCGCGCGCTCGCGTAACTTCTCGTAATGGATCGTCAGGCGCTCCGCGAGTTTCGTTGGAAATGGAAAGAACAGTGTTTGTGTGTACACTGGAAGAAAAAAGGGGAGGTTTTACTATAAATATGTTTGGGCGAATATTGACCTTCTCTATAAGTACAGACATCACTTTGAAGGTGTACTATCTCTACCTAAAGGTTTAACTATACGGTGTAGTCAATATTCCGTAAGTCCCTTGGCTTACTCTACATTGCATGTATTCTAACGCCCGTGTTCACAAACATTACTATGAGGTCTCACAGTGCGCGTGGTGCACAGGGTCACACAAATCACAGAGCTCTATTTAACGATGTGCGTTCGATTTGCTGATTCACTTAAGCAAGCATCGTTGGTGAATATGAGTGTAAGATTTTCAACAAAGATAACATTGTTCTCCAAACTTCAAAGGCCAAAGAAGCCTGAAAAAGAGTGACACTAAATGTTAACTAATTCACTCGAACTAAAGACTCAGATCTTTGACAAAGCTGGGCTCCAAACAGCAAACCGCAAACGCCTGAATGTGATAACAGCACATCAAGACTGTTCTTGTCGTAAACTAGAATCTATTACAACTACATAAGATGCTACTGTACAGCTTGAAGTGCCGTTATGTACCTAGGTACCTACATTATATTGCCGAAGAGCAAGTTGCGCCATATAAATGTAAATGAAGAGGCGCGCCTCAGCCTTGTTTTTACAGCGTGTTTTTCAATTTATCCCATACTTTTATAGTAGTTTGTGGAAGTTTTCTTGTTTAAATAACTGCATAGCAAAGTTATGGAGGAGCCGGCTGCATAGTTTGCCGATACTAAGTCTGCTAAGTATGTAGAGTAGAGGAAAGCATTCGCCCACTCGAAAGCATTCGCAACAAAAATGTTAGAGCAAATAAGTATTTCCACTTTCAAGTATGGGCTTCGCATTCCAGCTATTAGCCGGTTGAATTGTGCCGTTCTAAGTTGTATTTCCAGTAATTTTGCTTAGTTGTCTTATGTGCAACTTTAAATGATTAACAAAGACAATAGGATGTTGCCTGGGTAAAAAAGCAAGAGTTTGAATTTTATTAGTCTGTCTGTTAACTTATCAAAAAATACTTGACATGTATTTTTCAATTGAAAGAAATAAAGGGGGCCAAAGTTAAAAGAAGTGGGACGTCAAGGCGTGCTTATAAGTGTGGCGTCACGTTGAACTACAACGCATCGTAACCTCGCAATTACTTGATTGATTGTCAAAGAAAAATATACGTGTTCAATATTTTTTGATAATATAATTGACGGACTAAAAGTTTTTTTAGGAATACATTGTTATTTGTCACCAAAACATATGATTCCATTAATACTTTTAGCTAAACGTGCATACTTGTTCGAAACTTAGTTAAAGCATGGGTAAACCAAAACAGGTGGAGCTGTCTGCATATAATATTCATGTGGCATCCAACTGTCAGAGTTAATAGCGTTTAATTATTCGCCCATTTGCCGGCTCGTACTAATCTGCCAAACTTTACACCGCGCAAAGTACTTGCAGTACTTGTCTATGAATGCTGGTAGGAACTAAAGTGAAGATGGAAGTGACATAGAGGCCCGTGAGGGTTTAAAAAATATATAGCGGTACCATTTACTGATAAATTCAAATTATGCATCCTAGTAGTAGCTCAAATAAGCTCATGTTCGTTAGCTCTACAAGAGGATGAAGATAATAATAAGGGACTATTTCCACCTCTCATTCCCACCGCTGCCAGCCGTAGCCAGGATATACCAATAAAAACCCAACCAGTGAAGGTCTAGATCAGTGTTTTTCAACCTTTTTCATGACGCGACCCCCCTAGCATGAAAAACATTTTTGCGACTCCCCGACCGTTCGCTTTTTTTTCATGCCTTTTACAAAGATATTGTAGGGAACGAATTCTTCAATCTATACAACACTAGCTGTGCCCGCGACTTCGTACGCGTGAAAACCCGTTTTCGCAACATTTTTCGATTTTGCTCTGCACCTATTACTCGTAGCGTGATGGTATAGGTATAGTCTATAGCCTTCCTCAATAAATGGGCTAACTTACACAGAAAGAATTTTTCAAATCGGACCGGTAGTTCCTGAGATTAGCGCGTTCAAGTAAACAAGCAAACAAACAATCAAACAAATTATTTAGCTTTATAATATTAGTATAGATTAGTATAGATTTATGCATTTGCATAATTCTCTGGTTTTTTTACTGAGGTAGTTTTTACGACCTCTCGCGACCCCCTATAAAGGCTTCGCGACCCTCCAGGGGGTCGCGACCCACAGGTTGAAAAACACTGGTCTAGATAAATAAGAATAGACTATAATTAGTTACCATTAAACAAGTACCCATAAAACTTAGGCTGGGTTAAATAGTAGTAAATCAGTCAAACTCTATACAAGAAGCACCGGTTATCGTTAAAGTTACGGTCAAAGTTAAGTGGTGCAACTCAGCCTAAGTGTTTTCTTTAATTTACCATTCATCTACGAGTAGGTACATGCGCTAGTTGCCGATAATCAACTTTAAGAAGGAATATAAAAAACCCTGTTTAAAGTTGAGATCGTTCTTACTTTTCCGAGTTTTCAGGCGCTTCCAGTATTCTCAATCCGTGTCCACACTACAGGGATGAGTTTTCTAAAACTTGCCCGACTGTTTGTAATTTTAAAGTAGAGAGTTACATGTACTGGCTTTATGAGTTTTGTTTGCCGCTCTATGCGAGATGATTACAGGCTCCACGACGTGCGTCCAATTTCAAGCACTTAATACGGGGTGTGTAAGCACCTGACTTCCTTTCAGACAGGAGTCATTAATACCTACTTTAGAGTAGGCGCACACCGTTGATTTTTCGTCGGCCGATAGTTTAGTCGGGCAGTTGATCAGTATGGGCATGTATGGGAGTGCGCACACTACGCCGATTCGATTTGGCCGATTCTTCATACAAATTAAAATCGGGCACAACTATCGGCCAACTAAAAATCAACTGTGTGCGCATACTCTTAGTGAAATCTACTATGCAGTTAACATTTTTATAGTCTGATTCTGTAGACTAGTAGCCTTTTAATCGACTTCAAAAAGCAGGAGGTTCTCTTTCGGTTGGTATTTTTATTTCACATTTAAAAATGTAAGTTTAAAATTTAAATAAAGATAATTTCAAAAAAGGCTATAAATACTTTTCAGTTCTTACTATAAATGAAATACCAGACTGGATACTTAAATGGTGATTGTAGTTCCATTATTATTTACAGTAAACTCATATAAAAATCAAACTACAAGAGACGTCTGAAGTCTTATCTAGAATTGACATCCCACCCCAATTAGACCATGTATCTGAGACCAGAATGTTTTTAAAACTAACATTACATTTAGTGAAAAGTCGGGTTTTATCTATATTTCCGCTACAAAACATTTATTAGAAATGTTACTGCTGCATAAAAGCTTTAAACAGTTAAACTGCATTTTTACACAGCACATAAAGCGAGAACACACCGCAGCGGAAGATGGCCGCAAGATTAACTGTGACGTCACCACCGGACGGGGAGACACCGACGCCGGCCGGACGTCCGGTGTCCGGGCGGCTGGGCGCGGACGCCGCCCGCCCAGCGGCAAACAGAATTTCATCTTCGCCTGTTTGGATTTATTTGTTGCTCCACTCCAGCGCGCGAGATGTTTGTTGGCTTGCAAAATACAGATACGGTTATGAGGTTTACTCGTATTTGGTTTTAATAAAAACATTTTCCTAGTGTGTACAAGATTTTTATTATATGACTGCAAAGAAAGTAGTTAAAATATTGAATTAATAGTGAAATAATTGTGTGGTAAAGGAAAATGAGGGCCGAACCCAGATGAGGATATCAAAGAGATTTTTTTTTAATTATTGTATTTTATTGAATACTAGCTTTCCGCCCGCGGATTCGCCCGCGTCCCTGTTTCAAAAACCGGGATAATAACTACCCTATGTCCTTTTCCGGGACTCAAACTATCTCCATGCCAATTTCATCAAAATCGGTTCAGTGGTTTAGGCGTGAAAGCAAGACAGACAGATAGACAGAGTTACTTTCGCATTTATAATATTACTATAGATAGTATAGATGGTGGTAGTACAATCGTGGTATAACAAAACAAGTCACTAATGAAATCCTAGTACTGCCCGTAACTAACGTGCTCATTGAATAGTAAATGCAACGAGTTTTCCGAAAGACTCTCTTTGAACTCAGAAAAGCTTCACCTGACCCTTATACATTTTACAAAGTTTTTCCTTCAGGAAAAAGGAACAAACGCCCTGCTTTAAATCTAAAATACAATCTAAAAACAAGACAAGCCCTTGCAAGGCCGATTAGGGTTGCAGGGCCGGTATTCTCAAGGCACGCGATGGCCCCGTGTACCTCATTCACTAATAAACAACATCGCAGAGTTATGATGATTGCCCCTTAGCGTTTCGCAAGGCTGTTAAATTTACTAAGCTTGTATAAGTTTTCAACCCGGAATTCCTTCGATAAAAAAGAAGAATTACCAATAAAACAAAGTACAAAATATCCTTGTATTTATAGCAACTTCTGTGTGCACTAAGCTTAAATTAACTCTAAAAACACATTTTTCAGAAAAACTTTAATTGAATTAATTTAGTGCTAGCCAAAAGTTTGGTAAAAAGCTAGTTTATATTCCAACTTGTCGCTCTAGAACTTTCGAATAAGAAAGGATAGAAAATACACGTTTTTCCTACTTATACATTTTATTTATAAGAAACACGGTGCCGACTTATGGGAAATGAAATGTGGAAAAAGGGATTGATATGAGGGAAAACCCGAAGGGGTTTCCTGCTTCATACATTCTTAATTCGATTAGAGCTTTCACTTGAAATTGTATTTTTCCATGACATTGATTGCGATATTTCGGAAGAGATGTTGTAGAAAGAAACGTATGTTTATTTACGAACTACACACATTCTGACTTGCATATTTATTGTGTGTAGTTACGATACGTTTTGTAATCAGTTTGCGATCTGTATTGAAGGGGTGAAGAAAACTTTTCATGACATTTAAAATTAAAAAAAGCTTGAAACGTGCTTTGATGAACAGTACTCGTATATCAAGTCTTGATTTTACTTTTTTATAGGCACGTCGGATTTGGATTTGAATGACTGCTTTTTGTTTTAAGGCACATTGTATTATAGGTATATCAGACACAATGTTTCAACTATTCACTTCTCCCTCCCATTATCTCATTCTAATTCCACCTACATAGTCATATGATCGATTTTCACCAAACATACAAGTTCTCCAAATTCTTCTTGTCAGCAACAGAAAATTGAAATCAAACATTCCTAGAAAAAATATTGCAATATTCCAATTAGAGTAAGAGCTAGTGAACCACAGACCTACGTCATTTTATAAAAGCTGAAAGTTTGTCAGCGTATGCTCCCAATATAGGATATAATGTTGGTGAATTATGAAGTTTGGGTAATCGTGACTTTGGGAGCTGCCCTAAAAAACTGTCTGGCAAGGAGTTGGAACTGTCAAAACTGTCTGGCTGTTGGGAAAACTATTAATTATTGCCCAAATATTATACATAAAAATCAGATTTTATATTATACATATACAATATACTTTCAGCTTTTTTTAAAATGACGTAGATCTGGCGTTCACTAGCTCTTACTCTAAATTTTAACCTGTGTACTTACTAACCCATATCAGCAATGATTCGAGTTGATATCTCGCGCCAGTCACCTATTTCTCACTGTCCTCTATCCGCATCCGAATTTAGTATCAATATTCCCCGCGCTCCCAGCCGGCGGAGACTGATCGCTTCCCCTTATCTTCCTCGATTTCCCATCATTAATTTTTTGCCTCCTTTCCCGAACATTCTGGATTGATTGTGACCAATCAGCCCGATGACGGTCGTTTATTCAGAAGACAGGGATATTAATTAATGAGAAATTATGTTTTGCCGCCATCTTTTGTCGACTTTTATCATCACCCAGAAATGTTTATTTTGTAAGACAATAAATTATGTGGGATTCGATTGAGGAAAGATTTACTTAAGTATTTACGTCATATACCTACAAATTAAAATCAGAATTTGTGTTGAATGAAGAGAAACTATATTATAAACCTATATGACATACCTAGATAAACTTTCGTAGCTTGTAAGAGTTTTGATTGAAATGTAACTTTCTTCATCTCTTCTCAGTCGCTTTTTCATATCGAGCATAAAATATACTTATCGATGCTTTTTCTATTTTACCGATAATACTATTTTTAGTCCACTTTAAATTAAAAATACTGGCAACGACTTTGAAAGGCAAAAAAGAAAATCACCTAGAACTTAGTCTGAATAAGCACCAAGCGTTTTTAAATACACCAAACCCAGTCACAGAAAAGAAGAAATCGAGTCGTTGTTAAATTGAAGCCTGGGCCACTGCTTAACGTCTTCGGGAGCAAAATTAAATGCAAATAGAAAGTTGGTGAGTGAATTTGCTCGGGTACATTAAGACCGAGACACTTTAAACGTTATTAACTAAAGTGGGGCCTCGGCAAGTACTCGGAACTTTGATAGTGAGAAGACGAGGGAGCTTAGTGCGCACCTGTATAATGGCGCATGAGCTGCCTGACATGACAAAGTTCATGGCTCTACTCTGAAAACAATAGAGTACATCCTTTCAACAGAATTTACATCGCTTACTTGCGTTGCTAGTATGAAAATTTTTCTTAAAACACACACATAAAGGTAGGTTTTCCCTTGAAATACACTGAAAAAAGTGTTTGGTTACAGTAGTAGTAGTTAGCAGTAGCTTACATAAAAAAGTGACTTGCGAACTGAGTGCTAACCTATAACTAAACCAGGTTTAGCTCACTACAAAATACCTTGTTTAATTTACACAACATTTTGTTCATCATTATCAAAGTTAGTAGTTAGTAGTAAACAACCAGTTCGCAACTCACTTTTTTTGTAAGCAGTAACCAAACCATTTTTTTCAATGTTTTCTTAAGTCATTTCAATCTAACTGTATATGCTGATTTAGCTCAGACAGTGGGTTAACTAGCTAAAGTGGCAATGTGTTAGACATGTAGAGTAGAGAATCGATGTCCACTAGACTAGAGCAGATAGGTTCTTAAGTGGATGCCACGCAGGGGCAAACGCAGCGTGAGGCGACCGCCTTGCCTCTTAAGTGCCTGTGCTATGCCTTACTATTATAAATAATTAATTGTTACAACAACAACTTGTAATATAGCAATTACCACGGATAAATTTATACTGATACAAGTAAGCCTAGGGGCAGACCATCGACTTCTAAACGGCCGATAGTTGGGTCGGACTGTTAGTCAGTATGGACATGTATGAAAGTGCGCACATTGCATCGTTTTGATATCAGCCGTTTCTTCATAGAAATTAGAATCGGGCCCAACTATCGTCGTATAGTCTAAAAGACAGTGTTTAAATGTATAGCTACGAGTAGAACGTCTATTTGTATCGCTTATTATATCCGCTGGTTGAGTTTTAACACTTCGTAAATCGAATTAGGTTCCTAGTTATTTTACCGGAGAACGAAATATATTATGTAAGCGTTATCTTGTATGCAAACGATGCAACTTTCGAAACCTAGCTAATAGCATTAACATAATATCAAAACCGCTCAAAATTACTAACATGGTGCAAACTTCAGCGACGATATGGCGAGTGAAAAGTTTCGCTGAAAAACTTATTTTGTTTCATACCAAATGACCATACAATTACGCAACAGCATGGCGCTGCAGCGCTCCTTTCCGAATGGTTTTCTGATAGACTCGCCGAGTTTTCGCCAACTAGTTCCGCTGAGAAATTTTATTTTGTCGAATAACTTGGGAGAAGTTACGTTGATAGAAATAAAATTTCTAAAGCGCTGGCCGTTCATAAAGTAAACGAAGAGGTTAGAACGGTGCAGAGCTATAAATTAAGAGAAAACTACGGTTTAACGGTAGCACGGAACGTTGTTCCCATTGAAAAGGGAAAATTGAACTTGCCAGCGTTCCAGGTAATGGAGTAGGTGAAGGAAACCATGAAAAGTTCCTTTAAAAGGGCAAAGCTCGGAAATTAATTAGAAATCAAAGGGAACGTTGTTGTTGATAAATATTGAACGAAACAAACTTCGGAAACAGTTTTACTAGGAATTCTTTAGAAACAAGTTTGAAATCAATATGAAAACGACACGAACGAGGAACATTGTAAAGTAGTAGAATTTTCTAGTAGCAGGCAGGTCAAAATTTTTTAAAACCTTACTTAACTTTCATGAAAACGTTCATACATTTTCATAGACAAAGAATAAATGCCCCTATGTTCGCCCATTACTTTGAATCAATGAGAACTCTAAAGTTGTAGCAGATTCATTAATTAGCCTAGTCTAAATTTATTTCGTAATATCAGGCACTATAGAACTAAGAAAGAAAGAAAAAAGGTTCAATCCCAGACGTTAGTTGTGAAATGCAGGTGGATCCAGCTCCGAAACATAAATTCGTTGTTCTTAATTAAACCCGTCCAGCTTTATTCGCGGCACGTAAACGAATGGTCTCGTATCTTGGCCCAGATCCTAGATTGGTCTAGATTCAAGTAAAAATATGGTGCTAATTTTAAAAGTAAGTGAGCGGGATTATTCTGCACAAGGACAAAGTAAGAGACTGAGTTGTTGACTAGAGTTGCTATTATAACTGACTTACACTATTGCTCATAATTATCATGTAATATTCGTTACTGAAAATTGGAACCTGTCGTTTAACAAAATTGCAGAATTCGAAAGAAAATAAAAGAAATATTGAAAAAAATGAAAACAGAGAATATGAAATAAATAAATAATAAATATCCTTAGACATTTTACACTGCGCTTCTAGTCCCAAACTAAGCAAAGCTTGTACTATGGGTACTAGACAACGGATATAAACATACTTAAATACTTTTTTTGTAAATACATACTTATTATACATAGAAAACACCCGGTGCAATACAAACAAATATGTTCATGCACACAAATGTTTGTACAGTGCGGGAATCGAACCCGCTACCTCTGGAATAGTAGTCCGTTTCGAACCACTACACCAAACGGCTGACAAATGAAGATGTACTATAGTATACTTTGATAAATTTATCTGAAAACCTAAGACAATCCTACTTTGCTGATTAAAAAAGAACCTAAAAGACTATCAATTTAAATCCGTTCTTTGTTAATTTAACCCGTCCACCTTCATGCACAGCACGTGCCATGCATAAACTAAGTGAACTGCAGTCCTCACATCGCTCCAGATTCGGGCTAAAGATATTGAGGTCAACTTTTGTCCGAATGTGGCTATAAATTAGATTGAAAAGGAAAAGCTACTTCAGACATGGCGTCGCGTAATACTGAGTAAAGTTTTAGCAAATTAATCTCATTCATGAATGACAAGATAGTATTTCTTTGCGGCTATAGGTAGAGGGACACTTTTTCATCCCCGAATGCCTACTAGGAATAAATACAGTTTCCCAAAATGGCGGTCAGAGTTTTCTTTACGTGATGCTTTAACGTTGCACAGCGGACTCACTGTTATTTTCAGAGCTCCATCAGTCAATCAGTGTCTACTGTAGGTAGGTATTCTAGATGCATAAGCACGACGATCCATGTGACATCATCCCGTTCTGTAGGCTTACAAGTGTTTTGTATTAATAAATAAATAACGCTTCAACTACATCACATCAGAGGTAATAGGCAAGTAATACAGCATACATCATGATGAGAAATAGAAGAAACACTCCATTAGTTAAGTAACTAAGTATGAGGTAAGCAATGGCTAAATAGAAATCTTGTGCTAAAGTCCAGTACCCAAATTCTGAAACTAAGTCATATACACAGTCCCTATTTATTTCTAAAACAATTCAAATTCCAGGTAAGGCCTTTTATTTACTCGATTCAAAGATGCTTGCACTGAGTATCGAGTCGGGAGCCGGGAGCTGTAGGCGTTCGTTACAGAGCCGGCGCCTCGCGTCGCCGTGAAAAACACGCGTGTCAAACTGTCCGCCGGTCGTGTCGGAAACGCCGGTGGGGACATATGGATGCAAAGGAACGCCAACTAAGAGTGTACAAAGGCCAAAATATTCAAGAGCTTGCTTTCTCAGTTATTTTTATGTTTTATTTTATTTTTTGGAACATTTCGATTCATAGAAAGAAAGAAAGAAAGAAAGAAAATAACTTTATTTTGGCAACAACAAATTCAGGCAACATAGACAAAGACATACACAAAAAATAATAACTAAGTTGCCAAAAAAGGTCACCCACTCAGTAATATCTTGACAGTGTGACTGCCAAGACACTGATTTTCAGTGGGTGCCTTTTGCAGCGCTATACAAAAAAAAAAAGAAATTAGAAGAAAAAAATAATAATAAAAACCATAAATTAATCATTCAAAAAATTTAAAATTAAATAATAACAAAATACATCATTCATTAAATTAAAACATAACAATATTATGCCAATTTTAAAATTTTAGTTTTTAAGTCATTTTAAGTTAATATATTATTGTAAAATTTATTCTCTAATAAAAAGTTAAAAACAAAAAAAAAAAAAAAAAAAAAAACAATATTATTAATAATACATACATACACATGTCAAAAACAAAAACCAATGCTACAGACAGAGAGAAAAAAAAATACAATTAAAAAAAAAATGTCACTTGTCAAGTTAACATTTACCAGTTTTGCCACGTTCACCAGCCACGTAATAAAATTAACTATCGGTTTTTGCAATAATAAAAAATAACATAATAAAATTGTGATTAAATTGAATAGAAATTATAAAAACAAAATATAAAATTGTGATTAAAATAAATAGAAATGTCATAATCAGGTGTCGAGAATTGATGAGAACATGGTAGGTGAGTGGATTTTTTCTAACCTCGACGAATAATCCCGCATCCAATTAACAATTAAACAATTTATACAATTCATAATTTTCTTTAAAAGTTAAGTAGGTAGAGGTTTCCAATATTGTCCTACTCAAAGTTGATCCTGCTGACAGTACTTATCGTGAGTGAATCACAACGGGACTCCAAAAGCTTTTGTATGTTGCGATAACTTTTGTATAGCCTGACCAGGAACATAAAAACCCTCGCCATGTTGCGGAAAACTAATGGTACTAATTTCTTTTAATGGCAACAGTAACTGAAAACTTCATTGACATGTCACCTTGCATGTCAGTCTATTGCTGTCAAAGTGTAAACAAACTTTATTTTAAATGTGCGCAATTGGTTTTATGAATTAAATTGCTAAAATATTTTTATAGTCGTGAAAGAAAAGTGGTTCACAATGTGTTAAAGTATTTGTCGAAGAGAAATACTAAGTGTTTGGACAATATTTTCATTGAATAATGTTTCCGACAAAGGTTGTCAAATTGACTGACATGTTTATCGTATAGTACAGTCCACTATGAAAATTAGCTGTGGTTTGTTTCAACTAATAATAATAAATAATAATAATATAGCCCTTTATTCAGATCAATTAACAATACAAACATGATCATTGTAACAAAGTAACAATTTATATTTTGTTGAAGTTTTAATCTATTCTCCTGCTTATTTTCTGCAGATCTGTTTGCCAATCGGCAAAGGCCTCCTCCAACCTTTTCCATTCTGATCTTTCCTGAGCGACTCTATTCCACATCACTCCTGCCACTTCTCTGATATCGTCGTCCCACCTTTTCTGCGGTCTGCCTCTCTTCCTTTTGCCTTCCCTGGGATACCATCTTGTCACTTTCTTACTCCATTTGTCATAACCTCTTATCATGTGTCCTGCCCATCTCCACTTGAGTCTTCTAATTTTTAGTGTTACATCAATACTTTTTGTTTTGTTTCTTGTTGTACGGTTTCTCATCCTGTCTGACTTCCTGACATTTAGCATACTCCTTTCCATAGCATATTGGCAAGTTGCGAGTTTGCTAGTCGTTTCTTGCGTTAAAGTCCAAGATTGGCAGCCATAAATGAGGACGGGTAGTATGCAGGTGTTGAACAGTTTGCTTTTGAGGTTTATGTGAAGTTTATCGTCTTTCATAGCCTCTTTCAAGCTCCAGTACCTTTTCCAACCATTTGTTATTCTTCTCTGTACTTCTTTGCGCATAGGATCTTTTTGTGTTATGAGTTGTCCCAAGTAAATGTATTCGTCGGTGTAGTCGATTTCTGTGTTTCCTAGTCTTATAGTGGTTTTGTTTCCATTGGTGATCACTCTGGTCTTTTCAGGGTTTAGTTTTAATCCTACCTTCTCGCTTTCTCTCGCGAGGTCTTCCAACATTTTATTGACGTCTTCGGATGAATTGGCAAAGAGAACTATATCATCGGCGAATCTCAAATGCGTCAGCGATGTACCATCCACATTTATCCCGAGATTTTCCCAATTCAGTTGTCTAATGATGGATTCTAGTACCGCGGAGAATAGTTTTGGGGATAGGGGATCTCCCTGCCTGACGCCTTTTTCTATTTTGAATGGATCGCCTTTCTTTTCTAATTGTATTCTAGCAGTACTTTGACTATACACGTTTTTTATTAATCTAATATATTTATGCTCAACCCCTTGTTCTACTAATGCTTCCCATATGTTGTTATGTAGTAAAGAGTCAAATGCTTTACTGTAGTCGACAAATGCAATGTAGTATGTAAGCATATTATATACTATATTCATTGTACTTCTCTAAAACTTGACGTACTACATGAATGTGGTCAATCACAGAATAGCCTTTACGAAATCCAGCCTGCTCGATGGGTTGCTGTTCGTCTAGTGTGCTTTCGATTCGTTTTAAAATTATCTTGGCAAAGATTTTATAAATGTTGGACATGAGACTGATACAGAAGAATGATGTTAGACACTGTCCATTGCTGGGGGATTATTTCAGTGGTCATGATATTGTTAAACATATCCGTGAAAATAGGTATTAAAGCTTCTTTGCTTTGTCTTAGGATTTCATTGTTTATGCCATCGGGCCCTGGAGATTTGTCTGCACTTTGGGTATTTATTGCTTTCTCAACCTCATCTTGAAGAATGTCAGGGACGTCTGATATTTCTGCCAAATCGATTTCGCTTTCAGTTCCGTTACTTTTGTACAGTTCCTTATAATAAGAAGTAGCTGTTCTTAATATATCTGTTCTGCGATAATTCCATTTTCCATTTGTGTTTTTCATTTTGACGATCCAGTCCATTGAATTTCTCAATTCTTTGTTTGCTTTTTTGACTCCGCCTGTTTTGCCTATATATCTTTCAATTACTTCCATTCTGGTTTGTTTCCTATCCTTCCTTATGCTTTCTTTGATATCTTTACTAATTCTCGTTAGTTGCTTTCTTCTATCTTGTGTGTCTTTTGTTTTGATTAACTTGCTTCTTTCTTCTAATAGTTTTGTAGTATCTGTTGTTAGCCACTTTTTCGTTTTTGTTTTGGTGTTTGTGCTGAGTTTTATCTGGGTTTGGATGATATCTTCTATCCAGTTGTATTTTTCTTGTGTTTCCAATTTCCTTGTGTTAAGTTTAAAGTCTATGAATTTGTTCCTAAGAGCGATTGCTATTTGTTTTGACTGATGTTTTCCGAGCTTTGTATTTCCTGGGTTTTGTCTAGGTCTTAGTTTCTTTGGTTGTTTTGTTGCCAATTCTGTTCTGATTAGTTTATGGTTAGTGTTGAAGTTTAATTGGTTGATTACGGTAAAGTTTGTGAAGCAGTTGCTTCTATTGGACATTATAAAGTCAATTTGGTTTTTATATTTACTGTCAGGCGAGATCCAGGTCCACATGTTCTTGTTCTTTTTCATGAATGTAGTATTTAAGATGGTTAGGTCATTTTCAAGAGCAAAGTTCATAATATATTCACCATTTCTACTTCTGGTTTTGTTATTATACGTGAATGGTCCTAGTACCTTATTTTCTTCTGGGCGCCTTTCCCCAATTTGGCCATTACAGTCTCCCATTACTATAAGGTTTTGGTGACCATGCTCTTGAATAGCTTTGTTTAGATCTAGATAGAATTTATTAATCGTTTCAACATTTGATTGTTCGGTAGGTGAATATATTTGTACAATAGACCACGGATATTTGTATCCTGGTAGTTTCAAATTCATGATCGCAATACGCTCTGAGATTCCTATGAAGCCTTCTACGTATTCTGCTATCTGTTTTTTTATAATAAATCCAACCCCATACTGTCCCGGGGTCTCGCCTATGTGATAAAGTATATAATCTGGGTAGGATGTGATATTTTCGCCTATTCTTCTAACTTCACTCAGGCCAACAATGTCCCAATTAATGTGTTCTAAGGCATATATTAGTTCGGTGAGATTTTCTTCATTCTTTAGTGTAAGTACGTTGAGGGCTGCGACGTAAATTTTTTCTTTTTGAAGTTTATGACTTGTGTTATTTCTTGATGTTGGAGGGTTGTGGTCTCTTTCCCCCACGAGGACCAGTCGGCTTGGGGGAGGTTGGTGTTTTCCTGTTCTTTCATTGTTGGTTTCTTTGGTTGGTTTCGGTTTCCGTTTGCCGATTCTTATTTGCTATTGTTTCTTTGTAGTGGTGATATTGGAAAGAGAGCTGGATCTAGACCGCATCATATCGAAAGCGTTTGACCTACTTGTCTTGATTGAAGATACAGTCTGTTGTTTTTTGGGCTGGTTTTCGTAAGCAGTGGGTGAGGTAGTCGATTCTCTCTTCCTTCTCTCTTGACTGTTATTCTCTTTAACTATTAGTTTGTCATACTTCAGATATGCTAAGTTTCCTTTTTTCCTCTCTTCTACTAACTCAGCTTGCAGACTTTTCCTCTTTTCTAATACTTCCTTCGGATAATCTTCGGAAATATTAATTTCTTTTAGGTTCTTTTTATTTCTGATAATTTCGTTCTTCTTCCAATTGTTTACAAACGAACACAATACCGGGCCTAGGTTTATTGTTTTCTCTATTTCTCTTGCCCAAACGATGGATTTTGTTAACTTCATAATCTCCTATAGTAATATTTAGGTCGTGTTTTAAAGTCTCTCTAAATTTTTCTAGTAGTTCGGATGTAGATGTTTCTTCTTCTTCAAGGCCAAATACTATTAAGTTGTTGCTCCTCTCCCCTCGTTTTAGATGCTCCATTTCCTTCTCCAATCTTTCCAGTTTAATTTTTAGGTTTTTGTTTTCTTCCACTATAGGTATTAATTTCTCTTCCATTCTGTCCATAATATTTTTAGTGATAGAATCTCTCAGTTCAGCATTTTGGTTTTGCATCTCGATTTTCATTTTTTCAAATAATATTTGGAATTGACCCTCCATTGTTTGTTGTGAACTTACTTTTGCGTGAATTGGAACGTAATGGTAGAAATGGTAGAAATTATTTTCACAGTTGGCAACACTGACTGAGATGACAGTCGGTTGAAGTTGACTTTGACAAGTAGTCTGACAGGTCTTGTCAATGATGAATCACAATTTGAATCAATTTGAATGATGTTTGCTAACCTCAAATATCTGGTGGATGATAATTACGTTTCTATTTTCGGTGATCTTCAGCAAATTCACAATTCTGATTATTTGTAAACACTTCTCAGTGGTTCAGTGAGTGTATTGAGGCGAATTTGTTGTCCAAAGTTTCTTGTAACTATTTATAATCACTTGATTTCTTCTGGAGGTTCTTGTTTCAACTACCTATTTTAAAATTTTTTGTCACTTTCTAAGTGTTGAATTTTATGGGATTGGGAAAGAAGTACCGAGTTTGAAGCGTTCATGAGCAGACATTGCAGTTGAATATTCAAGTTCTGAATTTGATTATTGATGAATAATAAAATAAATTCTACTAGCTCGATTGATGGTTTCATTTAATTTATTTAAATCAGGTTACTTAAAATAATATTTTTTCGTTAATTTATGAAAACATCAAATTAGCACGTAATCCTGAATCCTGATACATAAAGTTAGCCTATTAATTTAAACAGGTACGACTGTACTCAGTGTTGCACTATCAAATGCAATTGACGCGCCTCTATGCCAGGGTTTTTATGTTCCTGGTCAGGCTATACAAGTACCTATTTACGCGCTGAAACATTTTTCAGGCGCATTATTTTCATGTCATGTTTCAGACAAAAATGACCCTCTTCAGTGTCCAAATCTCCTTATTTCAGTTCTTATTCGAAAATGTTTCAGTAGTATGTTCCTTTTGCTCGTAGTTTTCGGCAGCAGTATGTCCCGCTAGGCGCACGTATCGTGCACGTGACAGCAGCGCAGTTCTGCAGCTGATATTTTTCTAAGCCCGCTGCCAAACTGACGGCTCGCACTGCAGCCGCTGGATTTTTGATGTGCGCTATTTGGGAAGTCAAAAAGACTACACGGCAAGCTCAGCCAGTTTAGCCGTGTAGCACCGGCGTTTAAAGTAAAACAGTTTCCGACGAAATGGTCGATTTACTAACAACTTCGGATGTTTTATCTGAAAATATAAAAAAGGTACTGTCATAAGATGTGTTGCTGTTGAGGCTTGCAAATACAATTTTTGACGGCTGATATCATAAAAATATTCATTTAATTTTAAAAGTAAAAAAAAGTAAAGACATAATTATGCGCGAAAACACCACGAGCAAAAACGGGAACAACTAAATGTTGTACAATATGTTTTCCAGATATAGAAATAGGGTAGAGTCGAACCAAGTTACTCATATATCCAGAATGATATGAAAATCCACAACATTTTTCTGCACGTAATTCCAAATATATACCTACTACTATTCATTGAAGCCTGTGCTAATATAGAATCAAACAAAACATAAAACACTTTGTTCGTTCAATGGAAACCTCTCGAAAATTTTCAAGTACATAATAATACTTAACAATCGGCTTACAGTAAACAATTTAAGAAGTATTAGTTGGAAAGGACATCATCCATTTTGGTCCAAAATCAAAAGTGCCGGCCAAAAAATAAAAGTGCTGTATTCTGATAGAATACGTCCGCCTTAGCATTTATTACTATGGCACCAAAGCTGTAGCACCACTGTGCATCGTGGTATTTGAGTTCTAAAAATATATGAAACGACTGACTTTGATCTCAAATACTACGACGCACAGTGGTGCTACAGCTTTGGTGTCATAGTAACAAATGCTAAGGCGGACGTATTCTGTCAGAATACAGCACTTTTTTTTTATTGGACGACATTTTTGATTTTGAACAAAAAATGTATGAATAGTCGATGACTTTAAGATCTCAAATACTCGACGCACAGTGGAGCTACGGTTTTGGTGCCATAGTAACAAATGCTAAGGCAGACGTATTCTGTCAGAATACAGCACTTTTTTTTGTTGGCCGGCACTTTTGATTTTGGACCAAAAATATATGAAACGTGGATGATGTCCTTTTGTAACAATTTGTTGACTGCGGGAGTTCGAGCCTATGTGTGGGGAGTATAAGAGGCTTTTCATAACACAATAAGGTTTCAAAAAGAATATAAAATTATAAATTTTTGGTCCGAAATCGCAACTTTTTCTACTTATACATACCCATAAGTTTCCACAGAGTAATTTACCTCTTACACTGAGTTCTAAAAACGCATCTTGATTCTTTCTTTGTTTGTATTGAATAGGCTCCAAAACTACCGGATTGATTTTAAAAATTCTTTCACCATTAGAATTCTACATTATCCGTGATGTATACAACGTGTCCCAAAATTCAAGGATAAGGCGCCGCAGGATGGACATAGTCATGACTACTTTAGGAAAAATAAGGAAAAAAATCTATCTCAATTATTTTTTAAGTTACACAATAAATTACGAAATTCTTCGAAAATTGACACCCCTTATGATATTTTACATTACCACGACCACCATTTTTCAAATATTTCTGTTTTTTTGTTTGTATCTGCAACTTATGTAGTGTTGCTGTCCACCCCAACTCTCAAAACCCCCAGAATCCTTGCAGTTTTTACACAAAAGTTAATCAAAATATGTTATTTCCTTAAAATTTTGAACGATTTTTACTTTCACTCCACTTTGACTCATCGTTTTGTAAAAAAAAAGTATGAACACTACTGCGGCAAGTTTTTTATAAAGTTGACGCAACTATCCAAGATTCCAAAATGGTATAATACTCTAAGAAACCTACTCGCAAAAAAGATATGCGTACCATTTTTACAAGCACTTCGCTTGTTAGTTAGTATGGGTCAAATCTTGCAACTGAATTTAAAACCAGTTCTCCTCGACCGATTGAGCTGAAATTTGGTATACTTATGTAAGTACGATGAAAATGCAATATTATGGTACCATTGAGCTGAATGGAGACTGGAGGTGGCCATAGGAACTTCTAAACGAAACGGCGGAATTGCATCTAGTTTGGGTTCGTTGGACTTGTCTTTTCGAGCACTTTAGTGCTAGATGATGTCCAGGGTCCTGATGATGAAGTCAATTATAATTTTCAAACGAAGTCAAGCTTGTTTTTAAAAAAAGTTTTTTTTTATTACAACTTTGTTTTAAACTTTTTAGTTGTTTCTCAATCTCATGACCCAAGTGCTCGGGAAGACAAATCCAACGAACCCAAACTCGATAAGCTTCCGACGTTTCGTTTAGGAGTTCCTATGGCCAGCTTCTGCCACCTCTTGACTTTATCATCAGGACCCTGGACATTAGTGGACATCATCTAGCACTAAAGTGCTCGAAAAGACAAGTCCAACGAACCCAAACTAGATGCAATTCCGCCGTTTCGTTAAGAGTTCCTATGGCCACCTCCAGACTCCATCCAGCTCAATAGTATCATAATATTGCATTGTCATCGTACTTACACAAGTATACCAAATTTCAGCTCAATTGGTTAAGGAGAACTGGTTTTAAATTCAGTTGCAAGATTTATCCCATACTAACTAACAAGCGAAGTGCTTGTAAAAATGGTACGCATATCTTTTTTGCGATTAGGTTTCTTAGAGTATTATACCATTTTGGAATCTTGGATAGTTGCGTCAACTTTATAAAAAACTTGCCGCAGTAGTGTTCATACTTTTTTTTTACAAAACGATGAGTCAAAGTGGAGTGAAAGTAAAAATCGTTCAAAATTTTAAGGAAATAACATATTTTGATTAACTTTTGTGTAAAAACTGCAAGGATTCTGGGGGTTTTAAGAGTTGGAGTGAACAGCAGCACTACTTAAGTTGCCGATATAAACAGAAAAACAGGAATATTTGAAAAATTGTGGTCGTGGTAATGTAAAATATCATAAGGGGTGTCAACTTTCGTCGAATTTCGTAATTTATTGTGTAACTTAAAAAATGATTGAGATAGATTTTTTTCCTTATTTTTCCTAAAGTAGTCATGACTATGTCCATCCTGCGGTGCCGGCTTATCCTTGAATTTTGGGACACGTTGTATAGGTAGGGGGCCGTCCATATATTACGTCATTCTAAATTAGGGGGGGGGGGGTTGGTCTGCGGATGACGGTAAATGATAGATAGGGGGGGGGTGGTGTTTCGAAATTGACGTCATTCTTATTTATTTATAGTTTATTGTTCACGTACAAAAAGATTATTTCTAAAAAGAAATTTCTTCCAGCACACCTAGTAAGTGAGTGGGTTGAAGACGTGGATGAATCGAGCCAAAACGAATATCGGGAGGATACGGAGATATTACCCGTGATCCAGAATTTAAAAGAATGGGTGAAAAACTCCGTGGGAGTTATATTATATTATATTAATGATTATTCATCATCATCATCATCATTTCAGCCACAGGACGTCCACTGCTGAACATAGGCCTCCCCCAATGACTTCCACATCGCACGGTTGGTAGCGGCCTGCATCCAGCGCCTTCCTGCTACCTTTATCAGGTCGTCGGTCCACCTTGTGGGTGGACGTCCCACGCTGCGTTTTCCGGTACGTGGCCTCCATTCCAGAACCTTGCTGCTCCATCGGCCAATGATTATTGCCAAAGAAAAAATAATAAAAGGTGATTCTATAACCAAGTGTTTTAATCATATAATACCCTATTTTTCTCAAATCTGCAATGTTTTAATTTTGTCAAACTGGTAATGACGTCAATTTTGGGAGAAGGGGGGGGGGGGGGGTCATTAAGAAATGACGATAGGATGATTGTAGGGGGGGGGGGGGTCTAAAATCTGAAAAAATCGATGACGTAATTTATGGACGGCCCCTAGGTAGATTTTTTATAATCGATACCAAGTTCGCTGGGTCAGCTATTAATGAATAAACTTGTCGTGTAAAGTTTATAGAACTAGTTTTGTTGTTTCACGCCTTCGATGCAGCTCTCGTATTATTTTCTGTGTCAGCATTTCATGACGTAGTTTTAAAGTTTGACCCGTATTCTTGCATAATATTATCTTTTAAAGCTTTTCTTGCAAAACAATAGGTGAACTCAGATAAAACCGCGCTGGATGCTTGTCTTTACCATTACCGTTGAGCAAACGCGGGCAGTCGACCGACAACATACGAACTCTGCCAAAATCCAAGGGGTCTATCCGCAAAACCAATTTAGTCATATTAAACTCTATTTCTCTCTCTTTTACGTTCCAGAATTTTAAAGAGGGTGAGCGAGAAGCTAGAGCTGAACTAGTCGATATTGTTTTTCAGAATAGAGGTCCATGACCTCCTGATTTTCCGCTGTCGAAGATTTCGACTTCAAAGGATCTGAAAAAGACCTGCAACATCACACGTAGCACAACGCTCAACCTTACCCCTTATGAATGAAGGTTGATTTTCCTTTGTAAGAAATTGCTGCATTTTGAACTACCATTACAGGTGATTCTGGACTTTAGACGTAAGAGATAAGATCCGTTTTCGAAGGAGATACCCAGTGCAAGCAAAGAAACACGTACTCTGTTTCACGGTTTATGCGGTCACGTACTTTTATATTGAGAAGAATTTATTTCCACTAGAACTGGAATTGGTACAACTGATTTTTGTTCAAGGGGCAACTTATAAACGCAATACAAAATCAGTTGTTTCTTGAAAACAGGATCCTTTGGAAGCTTTGGTTTCCATGTGGATTGTTTGTGCGTGGTTGGAATATAAATAATAGTCGATGTAACGAAATGTGTACTGTCTGATAGTGCTCAAATGGTGCTAATTCAGAATGAAAAAGATATGAACAAGTCATTAATTTTACCGATCTTTATCCTCATTGACAATGGTTACTGGGTGCGATTACAATACTTTATAGCTATACACGTTCGGTCGTTCGGCTAATTGGTAAAATACGCCGGGATTCACTAACTATAAACCGTGTAGTTATTATAAAACTCAAGATAAGGTGTTAGGTAGCTATGGTCAATAACAACATCGATGTGTCTCAAGCGTCGCGGCACATTGCTGTCAGAGAACACACCCTCAGACAGCTCTCAGACGTTCGTACTTCGTACTTGCTGTTGAATCACAGGGGGTATGCCTAACGTTACTATTATGATTGCCGGCTTGACGACGGTTCGTAGGCACAGACTGTTCACGTCACAGCATATCTTAACCTACGTAACATTCGTGTACGTGTACGCACGTACATACACACACATACGCATACAAGGAAAACGTGGCATGATCTCTATATACGTCACAAACGTTTCAAGATAAGGGGATGTGAGTTGCAGAGGTCTAACAGCACGTGAGCTCTGCTCAGGTATGTTAGAACGTTATGTAGATGCTGTCACTAGCCTAGCATCGACGTTACCATACTGGAAATCAGAGTTTTGCGTTACGGGTTTATGAGCTATGCGGCTGTGATTTTCTCACTTTGCTGCAACACCTGCAAGTCTTTTGCAGAGATTTATGTCCAGAACTTATCCAAAAGCCTGCCAGGAGGCTGGAAACCATCGTTTTTAGTGAAAAAATGCAAGTGCATTTTGAGTCAAATGCATCCTAGTACATCGGGTTGACGTTGCACAACTCCCACTCACATCTGGACCTGCATCCAGGAGTTATGGGCCGTACACTCTTGTGATCCTGACTGTACAGCAAAGAGGAGCGTGCACGTGAAAACCATTTTGTTCAGACTACGAGGCGCGATGAGAATGGGAGGTTTTGCGTTAGTATTCCTTTTAAAACTTCACCTGACACATTAGGAGAAACTTATTCAATGGCAGAGAATCGAATTTTGGCATTAGAGAAACGGTTACAACGCAATCCCACTTATAAAAAATTATACACCGATTTTATACATGAGTACATAGACTTAGGTCACATGTCTGAGGTGTTTAACTATGGCAAACCTCACTATTTTCTGCCACACCATGGCGTGTTCAGGGAGCACAGCACGACTACTAAACTTAGAGTGGTGTTCGATGCAAGCGCAAAATCATCCTCAGGCCATTCATTAAACGACCTACAAATGGTTGGCCCACCAATACAAGGCGATTTAGGCCATTTTGTTGAGGTTGCGGCAACATAAATATATTGCATGTGCCGATATAGAAAAAATGTACAGGCAGTGTTTAATTGATGATAAACAAAGAAATTTACAATTAATTATTTGGCGGGATGAACCATCGCAACCTTTACGCATTTATCAATTAAATACTGTCACATACGGTACAGCATCAGCCCCCTTTTTAAGCTGCCGCTGCTTAAAGGAGGTAGCTGCTAATTGCACGGACAGTGACGTCATAAGAGTCATTACGGAGGACATGTACGTGGACGATATGATTACAGGTCACGACGACTTATCTAAATTGTTGTCAATCTGTCAACAAACCGCGAAGGCGTTGCAGGCAGCATGTTTTCCTTTGCGCAAATGGTGCTTTAACTTTAAAAATAATGAGTCAGTAGCACCAAATATAATGAAAAATTTCTCATTAATTGACCAGGCTAGTTCCAAAACGTTAGGCTTAGGTTTTTGTAACCAGACTGACGAGTTTCACTACACAACGCAATTTAAAAGTGAACATAATAAAATCACTAAGCGCAGTATTATGTCAAATATTTCACAGATATTCGACCCACTGACGATGACTGGTTAGCGATATGAAAGGCCAATAGCATGCCGGCCGGTCTATGATAAGTATATTAAAAAGCTTTAAATTAATAGCGCGTGGCCGCGCAGTTGTCGCCGGTTTGTTGGCGAGGACGGATGTCTGTTAAAGTTTTATCGCGGTTCCGCTCGACTCCGGCACTCGCCGAGTGACTGACGTTTGTTCAACCTTTTCACAATAATTGCGGTAACGGTCAGAATATTTTTTTTTATGTTGAAATTGTATTAAAGTATTCAATTAGTGACTCAGACTCTGAACGTGACGTAGTAATTACCGTAACGGTTGGACTCAACCGTCGGATAAATTGATTTTATATAGAGAAATAAAATATATTCATGCGGTGGTGGGGATGTAAACACTGTGAGTCATCGGGTACTTATATCGGCACGTTCAATGCAAATTAGCCGCGTAGGTGTTTACAACTTTATGCGTGAGTTGAAACGTTTTACGGCTTGTTTTTATAGATACTTGATTGTTTTTTTTTATAGTGTGGTGACGGACATGAATACCGATGAACCGAACGTCAAGGTGGCACGTAAGACTGGGAAAAAACATTTTCAGCAAGCGTCTGCCTCACAACCATCGACATCGCATGCACTAATGTCGCAACCGTCGGCATCGCAAGCATCAACGTCGCAACCGTCGACATCGAAAGCATCGGGGTCGGGAGCATCAACGTCGAAGGCATCAGCGTCCAAGACATCGACATCGAAAGCATCGACTCCGAAAGCATCCACTTCGAAAGCATCGACGTCGAAGGCATCGACCTCGAAGGCATCGACGTCGAAGGCATCGGAGTCGAAGGCAGCGACCTGGAAAACATCGACATCTAAAGCTTCCAAATCGAAAAAATCGACACCGAAAGCAACGCGCAAAGCGAGTTCAACCGCAACTAGCTCGAAGGTCCGCAAAGAGGCTGGTGAAGAAAACTTGGAAAGTGAACCGTCGGCTAGCACGTCAGTAGCCCCTAGCAGCAACAAGAGCAAAGATAGCCAATTCTGGCTTGAGACGGTAAAGAGTAAGTTTAACTCTAGCGCTTACAAAGATTTTTTAAAAGAATCAGGTTTTACCGAAGCACAGGCCGAAGTAATACAGAATATGTTCCATCAAACAGCTCGGCAAATGTATAACACATTTATGAACAGCGACCGTGTTAAGAAAACGCATAAGTGTTTAGAGTGTGCCTTCACAGTAAGTCATCAGTGTGCGTCTATTCATTTTTTACATGCAGGCTGGCCAACCGATGACCCGACGGAAATAACTTACATCGATCTTAAGAGCACTTACATCTGCGTCTGTCAGTTTGCGCTCTTCCATGCCCATTTCTCAAAGCCATCGGGTTCCAAAAAGGAGGATACCGTGAGCTCAGAACATACTGTGCCTATTCCAGACGTGGACCGTATCGCGACCCTGCGCTGTGCCTACTGCGACATGATTATAATTATCGAACATCCGTTTCATAAAAACACTGAATGCACATTGACAAAATGGAACGCTATAAACAGCAATAATGAAAAAAAATTTCATGCGCAGGTCGTCGACTACATGAAAATTTTCACGCTGGAGCCGCTTACTTTGGATGAGATGTACGCTTGCAGTAACCGCTGCTGCCTGTTTTTCCATCGCTGTTCCCAATGAAGCTTCCGATCAAGCCCTCAATCTTCCCACTGACGATTGGCATTAGGGTTTCTGATTTCTCGACCTATTTTTTTTCTCGAGTTTCAAGAATTCTCGAGGCCAAAGTCTCGAGTTTTCTCGGGTCTCGAGTCTTTTAATGAAAAGTGTTAAAATCGGCCGAAATTTAATAAAAACAGGTTTTTTAATCTAATATACCTACTTTTATTACACAACAATCAATATTAGAATTTAGTACCACTTATTTTGGTAAGGAAAATAACAAAAAATAAAATCTTCTTTCATAATCATAACAAAAGTCATAAAGTCACGTGCACTTTAAGGATAAATAACAATAAAAATCTGGAGCTACAATTGAATCACTTGTTTTCCAAAGAACACAAGTCCAAATAGCAAAATTACGATAAATATTTTTTTTTATAAACCAAAAAAAACTTTTTAATAAATGTTTAAATTTCTTAAAGATAACGATTTGAATAAAGTTTACGATGAGGCACGAGTACTTTTTTTTTTCGGGGAAAAATGCATTGAATTGCATACCTACCCTACGGGGACAGGGTAGGTTATGTGGGGCTCACCAAGTCAGAAGGATAAGGCACACCCACTAAAAGACCCCGGTGCTCCGTCATTCGCCTTAAGTGGGAAGGAACTGTGGGATTCCGGACAAAGCCTTCACTACCACAGTCCCTCCCGGCGATTGCCCGCCTAAACGGCGGGCCCTAAAGGTCCCCCAGGACGGGGGGAGGCACGAGTACCTAACCTAACAGACAGTTAACAAATTTTTCAGTCTTTAAATCAGTCAGAGTTAAAACATACATAATAAATATAGCATACTCGTTGGTGAACATTATTACTTAGTTTCGATTGAGATCATTACTTGCAAATCAAATCAGTTAAAGGAAGGAAGGAAAGACTAGGCCAGTCTAAAAGCAACGTTAACCTATTAAATAATTAAAAACTAACTTTCGTCTAAGAAAATAGGCTTTCAAGAACATTAAAGCTTCAAAATCGAAACTCGAGAATTCTCGAGCTCCGGTAATTTTTTTCTCATCTCGAATGAAGCCAAATTTCTCGAGTTTTCTCGAGTTCAAAAAAGCTCGAGCAGAAACCCTAATTGGCATGCATCACAGTATCAGGCAAGTGGTAGTTGTTTATATGAACAACATGTTAACTTTCCATTTTAATCTTATATACCACATTGACGTGGTGACGCACTTGCTTTCATTCTTCGAGGCGGAATATATTTGTATTGATGTTGTATTATCCATGTTTATGAGCATTAGGTCAACACTTCGAATTGCTGCGGCCATAAGATTATGTAATTTTTGTACTACTACTACTAAACACTGAATAGATTATCCCAATCTCCATACATCGCCTTCTGCGGTGATTAACGATGTACAAATTGATTTTGACTAATTGTTTGCATAGACGAGAGGTGACAATATTGTAGAAAGTGTTTGTCGCAGTATATTGACGAAATAAATGCTATTACTTGATGCCCATCGTGTATTATTCCGATACCAGTCGACTAGTATTCCTTCTGCCCCCATCTTATCATCCATTACTAATCAGGGAGTCTTCCAGAGCTTAACGACCGAGTGTTATTGGCACGAGCCGGTAGGCCGTCTGCGAACAATGTTTACAGTGTTAATCTCAAGAAATGAACAATGTGTTTTCCTTCCATTCCAGACCACAGAGCCCCAGAGGACAGAGCGGACCACTGGTCCGTTATCGTTCTCTACCTTTCCGTACAAATTTTGTAAAAGCTAGTGCAATTGTCACTCGGCCAATGTATGTCGATGCAACTCAATTCCCCGTGTTATCAGTTTGACAGAATTTGCTTATCTTTGCCGTGAACCCTAGCACAGTATCATTGCTGAGTATAGATAAGAGTTTGGTTTTTGTGACCAAAGTTGTTTGGCTCGACATTGCTGACAGCCAAGATGTTATTCCATGAGTCCATGGAACAAGCCACAATGAGACTAAGCAGTAGAATATTAAGCGTTAGAAAAGTTGGTTGTATGGCGGCACTGTTAAGTTTCATGCACTGCCGTGAAGACTGGCGGTGAATGGATATCATAAATAGCTGAGGGGACGGTCGTTGCAGCGCTGTGAACCCGGCCACCAAACGTTATTCTGAATATGATGGAATTCCTTAGCGTTCGTCAGTTCGGAACAATGTCTTTGCCAAGAAAAACAAAAGTACCTCTACAGAAATATGTAATGGATGTAAATTGATGTAGGTGTGAATAACACATTCAGGTTGATTTATGATCCGCATATACAGTCAATTGCACAAGAACATACGTACATCCATAATTTATTAACTAAACGCATTTCAATATCACAATATACATTTAAAAACAATATTTTATTAGCAATTTGACATTTTTAATACGAAATAATGACTGATCCAGCCACTTTAAAACTCAGTAAAACTCATTTATTTCTGTAAGTAGGCTTTAAAAAAGCACTTTTACACGTCCCAGTATTAACCCTACCACTGCTTCAGGACAATAAATGGGCCAGTGCTGAGAAGAAGCAGCGCAAGAAACTCAGACACTATTGTCAGCCTCTTTTTCAAAGGTTTACAGGTTTTCAAAATACATAGTTATAAATATTTATGCGAGCTAGGCAGTTACGCATCCCAAACATTTTTATCTTTTAAATAATCATCGACTTTATAGTAGCCCTTTTTCATTAAGGTACTTTTAATTATATGCTTTGAATTTATGAAGGTAGTTCTACAACAGTTTGTGGTAATTTATTAAATAATTTAATACATTTCCCCATAATAAATGAATTCCCAATCTTATGCAGTCTGAAATTTGGAACGGCAAGTTTCTTTTTGTTTCTTGTATTAAAGTTATGCAAATCGCTCTTTTTCGTGAATTGCTCTATATTTTTGCGAACATATAAAAGGTTTTCATAAATGAACTGTGAAGCTACTGTCAGTATGTTAATTTCCTTAAAAAATTGTTTCAAGGAAAATCGGGGTCCAAGGTTATAAATGGCCCGCACTGCTCTCTTCTGCAGAACAAACACAGTTTCAATGTCCGCGGCTGAGCCCCACAACAATATGCCGTATGACATTATACTGTGAAAATAGCTAAAATATACTAGCCTTGCCGTTTCAATGTCAGTTAATTGCCTTATCTTTCTCACTGCAAAAGCAGCCGAACTGAGCCTTTTTGACAAAGTTTCAATATGAGGACCCCATTGAAGTTTAGCATCTAAAGTGATTCCCAAGAATGTTGTGGAATTTATGCTATTTAATGGTTCATTCTTCACCATTAATTGCGTGGAAACCTGCCTCACATTAGGTAAGCTAAATTTAATGCACTTAGCTTTATTTGCATTTAACAATAAGTTGTTAACAGTGAACCAGTGTAGAACCTGTGAGAGTGTATCATTAATATCGTCAAAATTTACTTTACCTCTATCAACTTTGAAAATGAGAGATGTGTCATCAGCAAATAACACAATATCACACAGATCTTTTACAAAGTAAGGAAGGCCATTAATATAAATAAGAAATAGCAAAGGTCCTAATATTGATCCCTGCGGCACACCCATAGTAAGAGGTGCTCCAGAAGACTCAGTTCCGTTAATACAAACTTTTTGTTTTCTGCCTGTGAGATACGAGTTCAACAGATCAAGTGACTTTATTCGAAACACCATAATGTCGCAATTTGTTTTCAAAAATCACATGTATCTATCCCTATCACAACGTTTGCAATGATCGTTTGAACTAAGCCTCTCCGGGCGCGCCATTCAACGCTTCGTTAACAAGGAAACTGACAATGGCTCTAGATTTGTAATTTTAATAAAGACTAGTCCTATATTTCAAATAAAAACAAAAGATTTCGAAGTAAAATAAGCATTTTAGTTAAAATTAAAATTGTCTCTACCTGTAGCGGAGAATAATGTTGTGGCAGGCCTTTGTTCAAACGATCATAGCAAATGTTGTGATAGGGATAGAGACATGCGATTTTTGGTTTTACAAAGATAATACGATAGAGAATCTGGGGGCACGGCAGTGCCCCCGCCAAGTCGAGCGCGAAGCAAACACTGCCGTACCATCCTTTACTGGAACCATTTCGCCGCATTTTCAGGCCCCTATTTGAGAACCTCTGGATAAGACCAGAACGCAGAAATTTTCGTCATCTAGTAAGCTATAATCACATACTTAAAATCCAAAATTTCAAGTCTGTAGGTCATTTAGTTCCGAAGTTAAGCGAAAGCAAAGTTTCGCATTTACGACACTCACTCACTCACTGATGATCATCAAAATAGAACTAGTACTTCCCATAAATTCAGAGAGCTGAAATTTGGTACAGAGTTAGGGTTTAATGGCCACATAAAGGGAAAACTATAAAAACTAGGAAAATCGAAGATCTGGAGTAACACCACATTCATAATCAATACTACTCCGGCACCGTGGTGTTCGTCTGTATCGCTCACCGCTAGATGGCGCTAGCACTAGCAAGCGGTGTCCAGATTTTTTCCTTTCTAGAGCCCCCCGTTGATTAAATTGAATGGTGTGTAATTTGCATTTCGTTGATTTCGTAATTTCGTTTATTATATTGTAAGGTTCGCTAAGGTTATGTTATTAAAACAATTCTGATTCGTTGTCCATTTTAAAGGTCGTTGAGTTTATTTGTGTTTAATATCGTATAAGATCGATAAAACGACGACGTTAAATAATTTTGCCTTTTTCTACAAAAATAAGTGAAATCCCACCAAAAACATTCTGTAAAAAACTAGCCAAGTCTCGATGGAGCTGCTTGTTTATCTCTAAAAAGTAATGAAATCTAGACAAAGTCGTGCCAAGTCTATGGTTCCTTACTGCGATTTCTTTATTATTATAGTTAATGTTGTGTGACTTGGCCGTTGAACAATCTTTATTAAGATAATCATACATAAGTATTATTGAAATACGCAGCTTTATTAAACCTACAATTGACTGGTTATTGTTGAATCAAAGTTTTCCAAGTGGCAATTTTCCATCGTCAATGGGTAGCGGTTCTGGCGACAGACTGGTGCAATGGTGTCATGGAGCACCTGGTTTTGTCACCCTTCAACGGCCAAGTCACACAACATTAACTATAATAATAAAGAAGTCGCAGTAAGGAACCATAGACTTGGCACGACTTTGTCTAGATTTCATTACTTTTTAGAGATAAACAAGCAGCTCCATCGAGACTTGGCTAGTTTTTTACAGAATGTTTTTGGTGGGATAATTATTACAATAATATACTGCAATTATTTCTAATGAGTGACGCAATAATAAAACCCGATCGCGGTATACCCATATTTGAACATTTATTTATTAATTTAATTTTAGGATTATATCCTTATCAATTTTCCCTGAATGGTGTCATTGAGTTTTGTAATTTAATTCTTCCTTGTACGGTCGCTGTTATCGGCTGGCTACTATACAGTGTGAGTCACGTTAAAGTGTACATATGAAAATAGATGAAACTATACCTATTTTATCGACAAAAAAGAGGTCAAAAAATTTTTGAGTTTTTTTTTTTAATTTTTTATAGAATTTTTATTCTTCCAATTACTTATTGTAAAGAAAACGTAATAACTTTTAAACTAAGCGGTATATACTGATAAAATAAAAACAGTAATAATGCTAAATTACAGGCGATACTAAAAAAATACATAAAATACACAAAAAATGCCAACAAATAATAAAAAATGATACTTTTTGAAAAAATCTGCTTTTAAATTCGTGTTTTTTTGGTTATTTGATAAATTTCTCCAAAAAATGCCCCTATAACATGGTTTTTATTAAACTACTAGCTGGCCCGGCGAACTTTGTTCCGCCTTAATGGCAATAAATAAGCAGACTTTTTTTTTAATTTCGAACGGGATAAAAAGTATCCTATGTCCTTCTCCTGGCTCTAAACTACCTCCCTGACAATTTTCAGCTAAATCGGTTCAGCCGTTCTTGAGTTATAAGTGGAGTAACTAACACGACTTTCTTTTATATATACAGGGTGGAAACGATAAGTGATCTCACTCGATTATTTCTAAACTATACAAGATATCAATAAACTAGTTATTGATCCTGAAAGTGCTTCATGAGCTCTATCAAACGGTATTAATAATAGGTTACAGAATAAACTGGATCTATCCGAAACTTCAATGTTTCCAGCTTCCATACATTTGGTAAAGTCACATTATTTTAAAAACTACATAATGATATCGTAAAACTGATTACTGATTCTAAAAGTGCTTCACAAGCTCTATCCAATGGTATCAATAATAGGTTACAGAATAAACTGGATCTAACCAAAAATTCAATGTTTCCTTCTTCCATACATTTAGTACTACCACAGTCATGACACTCATCTCTTGACAATATTATAGCAAGTAAAGCCTAAAACCAATGTTTTTCATTAATAATTTAAAATAAGAATACAATTTACGAGTTTATTTTAAGTATTTATTATTAAATTAAAAAAATTACACTTCTAATATTGTGTGTCTGGCATACATTTAGTATGGAAACTGGAAACATTGAATTTTCAGATAGTTCCAGTTTATTCTGTAACTTATTATTGGTACCGTTTGAAAGAGCTCATTAAGCACTTTCAGGATCAGTAACCAGTTTTTTAATATCTTGTATAGTTAAGAAATAATCGAGTGAGATCACTTAACGTTTCCACCCTGTATAGATATCAGTGGTTTTTCCAGAAATCCTGGCGTCATCGCAATTCCTCTATTGTTTTACGCCATAATTAAATAAATTATAACATACACTGTTTGTTTTTAAACTGAAGTAAAGTTTGTACCTAATGCGGTTAATCCTGCGGTTAATACAAAGTGCAAACGTCTTGACATAATACCTTTTGCAATCGCCGTACAAGATTAACCGTGTCTCTCGTACTCGTACTACTCGTACCGCCGAGCTATACCGATAAGACCGCGGCGTATGGCGTTCGTGGTCACACAACAGAATGAGCTATCGATAGCGACTGTGCTATCGTGTCGCGATGCACATGTAGCCTAGCAGACCGATGGAAGCTCGCAGTCAGGTATACAGGGTGTTAGGTAAATGGGTATATGAGCCGACACTAGCCCATGTTAACATGGTCATACATATAAATGGTATGGTGAAGTCAGAAAATTGATATCTTCATTTTAATTATTTAATTTTTCATACAAATCGGATTTTATAAAATTAATTTTGTATGAAAATTAAAAAAAATAAAATGATGATATCCAATTTCTGACTTCACCATACCATTTATATGTATGACCATGTTAACATGGGCTAGTGTCGGCTCATATACCCATTTACCTAACACCCTGTATACGAGAGTTGGGATACCTACTGGACGTTATGTGGCGTCAGCTTATTCTACGTCAATGATACTAAGAAGTTATTAATAATTTTTATTAACAAATTTATAAATAGCCATAAATAGAACCGTATTAATAATTACAAAAGTGTATCATGGCACTTCATAGAACCAGGCTGACCCATTGAAGAGTCCAACCCGGCTCCTGCACACCCCTGCTTCTTTAATCGAAAGCACTCGGCGCTTTGTCCCTTCCATGGGACATCTTGAGATCGGTAATCTGAGTATAGAAAAGTTAACATTAATTTCGTTGAAGCTTACAAGACACTTTGAGGGCCGGGGCACACGACAAACTCTTTGCTTAGAAATTTTAATGGTTATGCTTGGATGGGTCGCTGATAGGAGTTTATAAAAATACTCACAGCTCTTGGATGGTCACGCAACTTTAGCGTCTGGTCCTATCTCCAACAGCAGTAACATTATTATGAGAACCAGGGGTCTGCTCATTTTCTACAGCTCACAATTCACAATCCAGTAGCTACAAATGAAAAGAAACAAAATATTAAACTCAGTCATAAAGGAAGCGCTCACACCCTGGAGGGACACAGAAAAGTATAAAACTGCAGAAAATAATTAATTTAAGTATTGGATACTTACATAGAGCACGGCGAATGATGTTTGCTTCCACTTTAGCACTTGGTCACTGTTACACTCTGGTATAGAACTTCACACACAGGCTGTCGATTAGTTCTGATAAGCATCAGGAAAAAAGGGACATTATATAGTAAGCCCGATATCAACTGCGTTGTGTGGCTTTTACCGTACAATGGCCAATACAAATATAACACAATAACGTAATTGTAGGAAAAATAATCAACCGATAGTCCAAAAATAACATTTATAAGTATAATGATGGAATCGCGATCACTTTTTCCCATTGCATCAGCCAGACAATTCCAATAATATTCTGAAAATAAACATCTATTTCAGGGGTTATCCTTAAATACTCATTTAAACGAAATTTTCCCCATGTTTGTATGTCATACTTAAAGTAATATTTTCATACTGTTCATTTTTAAGCTGCAATAGAGTTTGTACCTAATGTAGTTAACAAGACTACAAAGTGCATACGTTATGACATGCTAACCAGAGGTGCTGCTCCGTGCCTTAGCCGCACCATCGTCGAGCTACCGATAAGACCGCCCCGCACGTGACTATCCGAGGCTGCATCGAGATCTCGGTAACGCAATAGACTGAGGTGCAGCGACTGTGCTATCTTTGAAGAAAAAACCATGTATTTTACTCTAGCTTATCAACAGCGGCGTGGGCACATCAGTGAACACGTCGCTACATACGAAAAGCCGAGCTCGCAACCGACTGTTCAGCTTTTTAGAATAACAGCCTGAAAGTTCTGCCGTAATTGTTTTACAGTGCGCATTATAGTAATGGGCAGCACTTATTTTAGATTACCTACATGCCGCCGCAAACGCCGGAATCACTTTAGACTCTAAACTTCAGTGGGGTCCTCATATTGAAACCTTGTCAGCAAGGCTCAGTTCAGCTGCTTTTGCAGTGAGAAAGATAAGGCAATTAACTGACATTGAGACGGCAAGGCTAGTTTATTTTAGCTATTTTCACAGTATAATGTCATACGGCATATTGTTGTGGGTCTCAGCTGCGGACATTGAAATTGTGTTTGTTCTGCAGAAGAGAGCAGTGCGGGCCATTTATAACTTTGGACCCCGATTTTCCTTGAGAGAATTCTTTAAAGAGATTAATATACTGACAGTAGCTTCACAGTTCATTTATGAAAACCTTTTATATGTTCGCAAAAATATAGAGCAATTTACTAGAAAGAGTGATTTACACAAGTTCAATACAAGAAACAAAAATAAACTTGCCGTTCCAAATTTCAGACTGCACAAGATTGGTGATTCATTTATGGGGAAATGTATTAAACTTTTCAATAAATTACCACAAACTGTTGTAGAATTGCCCATTCATAAATTTAAAGCACATATCAAAAGCACCTTAATGAAAAAGGGCTACTATAAAGTTGATGATTATATAAAAGATAAAAATGTTTGGAATGTTTAACTACCTAGCTCGCATCAATACTTATGACTTTAATTATTTTGTATATTTTAAAGACTGTAAACCCTTGAAAAGGAGGCTGACAATAGTGACTGAGTTTCTTGCGCTGCTTCTTCTCAGCACTGGCCCATTTATTGTCCCGAAGCAGTGGTAGGGTTAATATTGGGACGTGTGAAAGTGCTCTTTAAAAGCCTATTTGCAAAAATAAATGAATTTTATGAATTTTTAATTTAAACGCTCGCTGAAATGCCGTCGAATTCCCAATGACATCACTGGCCTTAACCACATATGTTCAATGTCCATGCCTAGCGATACATACCGTTAGTCATTATTTTATTGTGGAACATAATTTTGAAATTATAAGAGTTATAAATATGTGCTTATACATAACGAGGGACTATAATCAGTAATAACTGACATCATATGAAATTCAAAAACCCTGGGGTCAATAAGTACTCCTCGTGCATTAGTGCATAATTCACACAGCACAAGTCATAAATCGATCTGCAATTTATGTAAATTAAAACGCCACCGAGGCTGCTCTGAACTGTGCCCTGTGCCAGTGACAAACAGCGCAGTTGACCGTCTTGACACAGAACTGACAGAATAAATCTTGAGTGATTTTTGTATAATAGTTTTTCTTATGTATTTATCATCATCATCATCATCATCTCAGCCATTGGACATCCACTGCTGAACATAGGCATCCCCCAATGCTTTCCATGTTGCCCGGTTTCTTATGTATTGAAAACTTTAAATCTCTAATTTAAATCTCTTACAAACAACATGCAAATCAAGTGCTCCCACAAATAGCTCCGTAACTACACCTAATCAGACTCGACGTGCATTCAAATCGGCTGCACTAGCGAAGTTGCGAACTGCGGCGGCGCCCATTATAGCGGCGAGTAAACACATTATCAAACACTGCGAGTGCGAGTACAAACCACTTCCAAACTTTGACGCGCGTGTTTGCTAACACCGTGTTTAGTTGAGGGCTGATAGTCCAGTCATTGAATGCTTTAACGACGGTGTAGAGAGAAATCCCTGGAACACAATTTCTGACCTCGGGACTTTATTTAGACTAGTTAGGAGGTGAACATAGTAAAAGTCCCCGCCCTTAGCCCTTGAGCCGACGGGGAGAGGGGAGTTTAAAGGTACCACTTTTCGGTTTTTCGCTTAATCCTCGGAAACTATACGTCCTAGTGACATGGCTACTATGAACCAAAAAAAGCTTATTCAATTTGCTACAGGTGAGACAGTCAAGTTTTTCTATATCTTGTATAGTTTTCTCGGCATCTGCTCTAGAAGGTCTGTAATATTGGAAATTTTAATTTTGTCTTACATGTTCAGATCAGGAGAAAATCGAGTAAATCAACATTAAGCAAACATTATAGACATGTGGGAGCATGTTAAGCCTAGTTCCAGGGAGGGGACTGCATCGTGCGTATATTTAGACGAACTAATTGGAGCCAATTTTGACTCCTCATCACTCAAAAAGCACTGTGCATTAACACTTCAAATTAGGCTCATGTGTTGAGACTTGCAAGATAAACATCAGCTTCAAATTTCATAAATATACATCAAACGGTTATTTAAGTATTGACGTTCAAAAATCGACATTTAGGACACTAAAATCTATCTATCACCTATGAAATGTTAAAATTTACTGGTTTTTTATTTGTTCCTTTGTATTTACACAACTACCTATCTGGATGCCAAATATGAAACTTCAAGGTCATCTGGAAGTGGTTAGAATTTGGTCATAAAGGTCAGCCATGTAGATTTTTAGACGTCAATACCTAAAAACCCGTTTGAGGTATATTTATGAAATTTGAAGTTGATGTTTATCTTGCAAGTCTCAACACATGAGCCAAATTTGAAGTGTTAATGCACAGTACTTTTTGAGTGATGAGGACTCAAAAGTGGCTCAAATTGATTCGTCTAAATATACGCACGGTGCAGTCCCCTCCCTGGAACTAGGCTTAACATGCTCCCGCATGTCTAGAATATTAGCTCAATGTTGATTTAGTCGATTTTCTCCTGATGGAAACATGTAAGACAAAAATAAAATTTCCAATATTACAGACCTTCTAGAGCAGATGCCGCAAAAACTATACAAGATATAGAAAAACTTGACTATCTCACCTGTAGCAAATTGAATAAGCTTTTTTTGGTTCATAGTAGTCATGTCACTAGGACGCAGAGTTTTCGAGGATTAAAAGCCAAAAACCGAAAAGTGGTACCTTTAAACCCCCCTCTCCCCGCCGGCTCAAGGGCTAAGGGCGGGGACTTTTGCTATGTTCACCTCCTAACTAGTCTAAATAAAGTCCCGAAGTCAAAAATTGTGTTCCACGGATTTCCATCTATAATGCTTTATTGACTGGACTATGAGTTCGTGTATCATTTGGTTAAAGATAAATCTGACGTGAAAACGTAGCGAGTTGAGTAAAGAACATTACTTCTTTACTTATTTTTTAAACTTCAGCCAGCTTCAGACATAGGTGGTACCTAGTCATGCACGAAGTTAATTACAAAAACTCAGACACGTATTTATCTTCACAAATACCAAACGTTAGTTAATACCGATAGTTATGTTATAGGTATCCCGTTGTAGTTCCCGTTTGTGAAGAAACGTGGACTTTCGAATGAAAATATATTTAATTACCATTTCACATCGTTCTATAACGTTCGTCTATTTTACGAGTATGATTACGCGTGTGCGATTTCGATTTTTACGAGTATGAATGAATAGCGAAATCTACGCACGACGCAGGCGAAGCCCATCGTTATATTATTATTATGTAGTGTGATATGAAGAGTTGCGCACAATTAAGACGTGTGTTTGCAAAAAATACGTGAATTCAGACCAAAGCACTCAGTGTTACTACCAGCGATTGACAATCCGCCGCCCTACACCTGCTTGAACAAACAAGCAAGCCTCGGCTTTGTGACATCGCATAATCTGCAAAGAACTCGCGGGACCGGCTGAAGACGCAAGCGTTCCGGATCACGCTCCGGGACATAATCACTGTTTGGACTGAGCCAAATACAGCGAAACTTTGGAGGTAATGTAGGTATTTGATTTGGATTCTTTGAAAGTTGCTTTTTAGATGTTTACTTTACAATATTGTTGATGTTGGAATATGTTCTGCCCTACTTCACATGGATGTCAATTCACACACACAGTTCCCGATTTTGAGAATCAGTGGTAAAGCCCGGTCTGTGAGCACGTAGAATTTTGTCCAATGACCCCAAGCTACCCATCCTTATCGCTCGCGCGTAATTATGTTGCTGTCGCGCTTGCACACTCACTGCGGGCGCCCGTCGCACAGTCGCGACAGCAATATAATTACTGTGTTATTGATAGAAATCGATCGCCAAATTAGTCAAAGGATTTTTATACTCACAAGGGAGAATTTCTTTGCCTGCATCTCACTTGATTGACTTGATGGTTAGTGATGATCAGACCCCGCTAGAGCGAGTTTCACCAGGTTATTTAAAAACAAAGCTAGGACTAAATACATACATTCAACGGCGTCAAACGTAATAGCCTTTCAATTAAAAATGCGCCTTTCACAATCGTAGATAAATACGACTTTACGAAATGATAGGGCTTGCGCACGCGAGCGCCCGCCGGCGGTGTTGTTGCCGCGCCGTAAATATCGTTACGCTTTCAACAAGTAGCTAACAAGTAGGAGCGGCACGCAAGCCGCAGGCCTATTGTGCTATTGTCGTTCTGTTTTATCGACAATGTTGTAAAGCGGTGTTTGAGCATAACACCCGTTATTGCGCATCTTCAAGGGCCGCTGCCCTTAACAGCGTTGCGGTGACACAAGCAACTGATATTCTTACGCCCGAATTCACAAACGATGCTTGCATAAGTGAAGCAACAAATCGAATGAACAGCATTGAATAGAGCTCTGTGATTGGTTCGTGTCTCACCCTGTGCGTCCACGCGCACTGTGACACCTCATAGTAATGTTTGTGAATACGGGCATTAGATAGGGATTAAATATCGTTACGCTTTCAACAAGTAGCTAACAAGTAGGAGCGGCACGCGAGCCGCAGGCCTATTGTGCTATTGTCGTTCTGTTTTTATCGACAATGTTGTAAAGCGGTGTTTGAGGATAACACCCGTTATTGCGCATCTTCAAGGGCAGCGAACAGCGTTGCGGTAGGACAAGCAACCAACATTTTTAGATAGGGTCTTAAATCTTAATATCGTTACGCTTTCAACAAGTAGCTAACAAGTAGGAGCGGCACGCAAGCCGCAGGCCTATTGTGCTATTGTCGTTCTGTTTTTATCGACAATGTTGTAGTAAAGCGGTGAGGTGTTAGTGCGCATCTTCAAGGGTAGCGAACGTTGCGGTAGGACGAGCAACAGTCATTCTTTAGATAGGGACACCGTTTTTGATAATAAGTTTAAGAGCTCTACACACCAAGCCTGGTTTCAAAAGATATGTCGACGAATTGTACTTTCTATGACTTTTGACAATATGTCTAAAGTCCACGACTCATGCCAGTGGGTTAGACGGGTTTGGTGTCTGGGCTTATTATTGCTCGGATTTTTTTAAAGAAATCTGGGTGTAAGTTAGGAGCAGAGAAAAGCTTTCGGTGAAACTTTCAAGCTTCCAACTGTATGTGACAAGACTTGCAACAAGTAGCGAAACGCAATCCCACTTAGGAAATCGCTAACCGCAAGCCTATAGTCGCTATATTTTTATAGACTACGTTGGAATGAAGAGGCGTTTGTAAACGTAGGCAATTGCGCTCTTCAAGGGCAGATAAGTGAGCTTTTTGGTAAAACGAACAATGGCTAGGAATACGGCATTTAGGAAATAGCTACAGGTTTTGCACGCAAGACGCGGACCTATTATCGCATTACATATTTAATGAAAATGTCGTAGAAAATTCTTAGTTTTGTAAGAAACATGAACACACGTGACTACGCGAGTTCCGACCCTTTCGTACCAATTTTTCTTATACAAAGAATTGATTCTCATCAGAAGGTGACCAAGAATCAGTCAGAAGGTAGTCATTACAAATATTTTTATCACATTTAGTAGGTATGATCAAGTGTGGTCAAAATCCTATAATTTTGTATTTAAAAAGCTAATTAACTAATCATTAAGTGGGTTTCTGATTTGCACAGCGGAAAAAAAAAATAACAGAGCAATAAACATAACAAGTAGATTCCCTTAGCCACCAACAAACAAAGTGCGAAGACACGGCACGCGAGCCGCAGGTCGTTTCGACGCGCAAATACAAAGGTGATGTGGTCCTCTATAAATATTGTATAATCAACACCAACAGTGCATGTATAAGTATTAAGTAGCAATCGAGAAGTTGTGATAATGCTTAATATTACTCGTCCTACAGGATAGGAACATGCTTATACAATTTTATAAGAGGCTGACAATAGTAACTGAGTTTCTTGCGCTGCTTCTTCTCAGATTTATTGTCCTGAAGCAGTGGTATGGTTAATACACTGGGACGTATAAAAGTCCTTTTTGAAGCCTACTTGCAAAAATAAATGAGTTTTATGAGTTTTTTTATAGAAATGTACAGTGTACACGATTTTGCCATGTGACGAACTTGAATATCATAATCATAACGCTTCAAAAATTAAGTATCCTCCACATGATTATGGATATGCACAAAACAGTTATTATATTTTCCAGCATGAGATCCTAACAAGGTAGGTAGGCAACAAATGAAAATTCTATTCAAAATGTTCTCATAAAATGTAAATTAAACTTTCCTGTTGATTGTAGTGACTCTACACGACTTCCAATGGTTATCAATCCTAAAATTGAGGATTATGAAATAAAATTTTGTATGGAATCAAAACATTGAGGTGTTCCTTGAAGTAATAACCCGTCAGAAACTTACATCACCCTTTCGAACACAAGCAAAAAGTCGAAAACAAAATTAATAGCGGCGCGTAGCTCACGCACGACGCGCGACGCTCGCAAACTTTGGAACTTCCACATTTGAGATTTATTGCGCGCGTGCACGCGGTAGAGACGTCTTCTGCAACCGACTATCGATAGATTGCTAGAAAAACGTTTATTATTGAGAAGATGATCATATTTTGGCCTTAATTTATCACTCTTCCTCAAAAGATGCTCATACAATTAGAGAGACGAAAAGGATATCGATCTTTTTGCTGACACAATTTTAATCTATTGTTATTTTAAATACAACGTCAGACTGAATGAGATTCCATAAGGTGGAATTTTATAACAGACAATCACAAAGAAAGGACTAATCGGTCCGTTGGAAATAATTCAATAGGAGGTGCATGAAATGAGTAAATGAGGATTAGGACTACTAATTGATAAAATTCAGATCTACATTAAATTAGTCGCAGATGCTACTTTTATTAATACTAGCGGCCGCCCGCGACTTCGTACGCGTGGATCCCGTTGTACCCCCTTCATCTATCTTACGCGGCTTAGATTTTTCCATACAAATGTTTTTTCCCGCTAACTCCCGTTCCCGTAGGAATTTTGCAATATCCTGTTGTATCTAAGCTTTAAGTTTACTAAGGTACCTACATGCCAAATTTTAAGCGTCTAACTTAAGCGGTTTAGATTTTTCATACAAAAGGATTTTCCCGCTAATTCTCGTTCCCGTGGGAATTTCGGGAATTCCTTTCTTAGTGCACCTCTACGGTACCTAAGTTACGCCCCTTCCAAATTTCAAGTGCCTACGTTTAGCCGTTTAGGCTGTGCGTTGGTATGTCAGTCAGTCAGTTTTTATAGATGTTCATCGATACTTTTGTTTCTAACATCACTGGTTTGTGTCTTTAAGATTTTGACACGATCATCAGTTTTCAGGAGATTTCGCAGATACGGAAGTAAGTAATTAAGGATCGCACTTCGGCGCGTGTGGATTGAGCGCCTAGAGTGCGAATGTGCCCGAAGTTACGTGAAGGGAGTTTGAACGTTTTGACAAACTTTTATCTCAGCTTTGCCGTTGATTCCGAAAGTTATCCCATCAATTTAACCTGACAGCGGAGTTGAAGATGAATGTTGATTTTTAAAAGTATAAATTACTTTCGTTTTTAACATATATCTTTGCCTTTACCGACATAACCAGACTTAGGCTGAGTTGCACCTTGTTAATTTAACTTTGACAAACGTCAAAAATCTGTCAAACTCCATACAAAAAGCACCGGTTAATGTTATTGTTGCGGTTAAAATAAGATGGTGCAACTCAGCCTTAATAGAGAAGAATCAACATAACATTGACCCTGTACAGGCTAAGGTAAAATGCAAAATTGAATACGTCAGATAATGTCACACAAAAGAGGGTAAGTAGAGTATAAACATACAGATAGGTAAGAAATTATAAAATATTTACTGACACGTTTACAACATGAATGATTGGATAAAACATCATCATCATCATCATCATTTCAGCCACAGGACGTCCACTGCTGAACATAGGCCTCCCCCAATGACTTCCACATCGCACGGTTGGATAAAACAGAAACTCATTAACTTTCCCTCATTACGGCTGGCATTGACACAACCTAATCAAGATAAAACGGTTCCTAAACCCAAATCTTTTAAAGCCTAAACCGAAGCTCGGCAGCTACGTAGGCAGATCCTAACCCCCACAAAGCCGGCGCCACGGTAAACAAAATTTGAGAGGACATAAAGGGCCGGGACAAAAAGACCCCTGTTTGCTCTGCTAATTGAATTCATTGTAGCTGCTTAAACGATGTTTAAAGTGCCCCGGCGCACGCCGCTATGTACAGGTTTAATCTTTTAGGGATCGGTGGGGACGATTTTAAAACGTTAAGTACCTATTTACAATCGAGCTGGATTTAAGCATCTCATAGCTCCGGAGATAATGGAAGAATGCTTCTTCGATTCAAAAATGGAGTTGCAGCCATTGGTCAATCTGTCAATGTCACTCTTACCGGTGTCTGTCTAAAAAGAGAGTGGAATGAAGTCTCCAAAGACTAAAAAAAAACTACAACGTTTTTGGATTCAATTAATACCTACCTCGTTTGATATCATTGCAATTTAATATGACTTTTTAAAAGTGATAATAATATGACTTTTTATGAGACGTTCATAATATCATAATGTAGACCGATCTATCAAATTAAAATTCAAATATTTATTTGCACAATTTTTTCAAATTTAATACCTACTATTAAACAATTATTATCTTCTTAATTATTATTTGTACGAAACCTTGTATTCGTTAACCTTTTTGCGCTTGCTCCTCATTTCAAGCTATCGCTAGCAGAGACAATACGCGGATTGATTGGACCCCGAATTAATTTGGGCCGTAGCCGTTTTTATGAGTGTATGGTAAAAGGGCGGTTCAGGTGGTGGCGAACACGACTACCAGAGCAGAGGTTGTCAGAGGATGCCCTCAAGGAGGCGTCCTATCGCCACTACTATGGAACATGGTAGTGGACAGTCTGTTAAGGAAACTAAATGACAGAGGGTACACGGCCATTGGATATGCAGATGACATCACCATACTGTTAAACGGAGGGGCTGAAAACGTGCTATGTGAAATAATGCGTTCAGCCCTGAACATTGTTGAAAACTGGTGCAGCGACCACCAGTTGTCAGTAAACCCAAACAAAACTGAACTAATCCTTTTCACTAACAAAAGGAAACTACCAGAGCTCCAGCTACCAGAACTCTTTAAAACAAAACTCTCCCTCTCAACACAAGTGAAGTATCTGGGCATCACCTTTGACCACAAACTGAACTGGGCGAGTCACATTGAAAACAAGACAAAGAAAGCCTGTATAGCATTTTATCAGTGTAAAAGACTCATTGGTAGCAGATGGGGTCTTAACCCAAAGATAACACTTTGGCTCTACACATCAGTTATCAGGCCCTCTGTCACTTATGGATCAGTTGTCTGGTGGCCCAGAACAAAACTATCCACAGTAAGATCAAAACTCCAAAGCCTGCAACGTCTAGCAAGCATAGCGGCCACTGGTTGCATGAGAACCACACCATCGGCATCACTTGAGTACCTTCTGAATCTTAGACCCTTAGATCTCATCATTCAGGAGGAAGCGCAAGCAGCCGCTCTAAGACTTAAAGGAAACGGCCTATGGAAGCAAAACAAGGAGACAGGACACTCTGCGATCCTGCAGAAAACCATAAAAGAAATACCTCTCACTGAGGCACCCATCGATAGGATACCCTGTGAACACATTTTCGACCGAAGATATGATATCCAACTTACAGCGGAGACGCGAGATTACTCTGGAATCAATGAAGTTAGGATATACACGGACGGCTCCAAAACTCAAACGGGTACAGGAGCTGGTGTCTTCTCGAATGATCTTAATATAAGAATATCAACAACTTTAGATAAACACAATACAATTTTCCAAGCAGAATGCATTGGAATTACCAAAGCAGCACAGGCGGTAACAGCCAGAGACATCCGAGGTCTAAATATAAGAATTATCTCGGATAGTGCATCCGTACTGCAAGCGCTACAAAGCAACACAATAACAACGGCCCTTATATTGGAATGCCATGAAGCGCTCCAAGACATTGCAGCTGTAAATGGAGTTACCCTACAATGGATCAAAGGGCACAGTAACTCTTTAGGCAACGACGCAGCGGATGAACTGGCAAAAAGAGGTTCGGACACAACAGTATTTGGCCCGGAACCAATACTGCCGATACCACAAGCACAGATCAGGAACTGGCTGCGTTCCAAAACAGAAGAAAAACACCACACAGAATGGAAAAATAGCGAAGGATGCAGGCAAACAAAAGATGCGGTTCCGGACGTATCGAAAAAGTTCTCCCGCAGCCTCATCAGACTAAACAGGGACAGCATCCGCAAGGTTTTAAGTGTCATAACCGGACACTGTATGCTAAACAAGCACCTATACAACATAGGTGTCACAGACAGCCCACTGTGCAGGGGGTGCATGGAGGCAGAGGAAACACCGCAGCATGTGCTCATGGAGTGCAGTAGCGTGGAAGAACAACGGGCTCAATTTCTTCGATCACCGTCGTCGCTACAGGAAGCCTGCAGCAGCCTGGACGGGCTGCTCGCCTTCTGGGGGGATCTGGGGTGGTTGGAGTAGGAAGATAAACCACAAATCGCGCACAATGGCCCTATCATGAGGCTAAGTGCGGTATTCGATTGCCCTGCAAAACTAACTAACTAACTAACTATGAGTGTATGGTAATTCATGGAACCCACATTAAAATGTAATGATTCTCTTCAGTAGGCAGTTCATTAATTTGTTTGTAGTGAAAAGTCGGTAGGTGGCTATTATTAAATAATTAATACGCAATATAGTTAGTACCAATAATAAGTGTGTATTAAAGATTGATAAATTAATTATCCTGAAAATAAAAAATAATTTCAGTGAACTTTTGCTACCTAGTAGATTATTCTGTTCAAATCGATGGGTGCCGGGAATAAAGCCACAATCGACAAGACACAATTTTACAGGAGAAGAGATTTAGTGAAAATTTTGAATAATACTAAATTACGAGGCGTATCCAAACGGTTTGTATATCAAACGATGCGTTATTTTTTTCTTGAGTAATATACAGGGTGGAATTTTGTAATGCCACCTGGGGGTAAAGTACTCTTAATACTGTAGATAGAAAATTTTACTGAAAGAAAACATTCCTTTATTTTTGAAAAGAAAGAGAACTGCATTCATAGATTTTCGAAAATTTTTCGAAAATTCACTACCATACCATACAATTTTCTGTACATAATTAAAATAATTTAAGATTTTATGGATTTCCTTTCATTTGATTTATCAAGTTTGTGATTTCATCCTTATACTTGACCCTAACGATCGATGTAATAAAAATACAGGGTGTAATTTTTAACATATTTTAGTTGGTTCGATTCCCGGGTGTGGCAAGCAATTTTTTGGAAATCTTTGAATGCAGTTCTATTTCTTTTCAAAAATAAAGGAATGTTTTCTTTGAGAAAATTTTTCTATCTACAATATTAAGAGTAGTTTCCCTCCAGGTGGCATTAGAAAATTCCACCCTGTATAATGTGCATAAGGTTATAGTGCTTAGAATTACTTTATATTTTATCCAAGGATATTTATACATTGAAAGTCGGTTCCGTAAGAGTCCATTGTGGTTTTATTCCGGTAAAAAGTGCGCAATTAATCATACAGCAATAGTGCATTGCAGCCTCGTGCGCTTATCTGAAGGATGTCTGGCAAATACAGTAATAGCGTATTGCTTGTAGAAGATTGAAATAAAAGTTTTAACATTGTACTTATATGGCACGATTATTCCGGTAACAAATTTTAAATGATGAATGGGGAATAACGTTTCAATATTCATAGTGCTTTTGGTAAATCAGGCAGTTTCAAAGATAAAATTCTGAAAAAAATTCAAAAGGTGTATAGGGACCCGCAGTTTACTAAAATCACTTAATCGGAAAACTGCTGCTATGGCTATTGCGGCTTTATTCCAGGCACCCATCGAAATATGTTTTTTTTAAAGTAGGCAAATGTTGTCTATGAGCATGAGCCAGAGTCGTCAACTTTTAATAGGTACATTACATACAGGTATGATAGTAAGATCATAGTTTATACGATTAGTATGTTTATATTTAAGTATGTTATGTTATGGCTCGATAAATTAGTGTGTGCCAATTGCAACAAATAATTTAATTCCGCCACACAACAAAGCTAAAATACTTGGAAGTAGTTGCGACAAACGTAATAAAGTAGTTAAGTCATTACCAGTAGTCCTAGAACTTGGCTCTCGAGTCGAAAGTTATAATAACAGCTCCAGTGCCGAAGTTGGAAGAAGTAGGGTAGATAGAGGTGAGTTTAATTGTTGCCGTTTGCCGAGCCCGGACGACCTAGTTGTGTTTGAGTTGCGACGACATTTAGTTTTTTGAATACCAGAAAGGCGTATTTGAGTTTTAGTTTGGAGCCTACACAAATATCGTGTTAGATGGACCGGAAAATTTTAAAGTTTATGAAAAGTTAACTGTGCACCTGGTGACGTCACATCGACGCTCTGGTACGGACGGGATGAGCGAAGGGAGATGTGCGGGTGACTGCGAGGGAGAGTCGCATTCTAGCGAGATGCGCAGTTAGCTCGATCGGGTTGTACAATGGACAGCGCATCCTACACATTTTTAATGCAAAATCGCATCTTCTCCTACAAAAGGTCATAAACTTTGTAGTGCTGTAGGGAAATTTTGTGTCCAAATGGACAAATTTGAAATCAAAATACTCCAATAGGAGATCTCAGAGAGATCATGGACGACCTGCAGATTTATTCTGCCTATAGATAAATTGTAAACGATTTTTAGTAAATCTTTCGCCCAATAATTTTTATCTTAAAATCAACAAGTTCACGAAGCCTGTTCCAGATGGTGGCTGAAGACGTCTTCAGTTCATTTGCATCATTAATGCCGCCCGATATTAGGGAAGCGGTCTTGCCGAACCCGACCAAACTGCCCGCGAGGGACGAATGCGATTGGGGACTCGTTAAATGGACAAGGCTTTGTCGATAACTGTAAGTCATGAGTGAGTCAAGACCTGCGTATGACGCAACAAATGGGTAGCCTACAGCTTCCAATATACTACCAGCATCATCGAAGTAGTGCAGCGGGACATCAGTGATCACCTAATTGGTATGGTTTAAAGGCAAACGAATAAGTGAACCCAAATTATCAAATAAGGATACCTAGCTGAAGCCAGAGTCGTAATATTTAGGGAATCACCTAAAAAGAGATAGTGCGATGAATGAAAGGCTGCGCAAAGGACAACCACCATATGACCGACCATAGTACCTAGTACCTAGTCTATTTGACCATCAGAGAGGTGTAACGAATCATTTTAAAAGCAGTAGATCTCAGGATCGACTGCTGAACTGATTCATTAAAGAGTCATGATCGTGATTCCTTGTTTATAAAAGGCATAGCAAGGAATAACTTCATTTATTTATTAAGATAGATATGTAAATATACCACATCAACTCTTCCCGCTTCCCTTTTCTTGAATTCAAGTGTCATACATATTCAAGGACGAGTCCTTCCTACAATGTCGTGCGTTAGTGCGGCGTCCGACTTAATACCCCGAAATGTATATTTGATGACGTCCTCAAGCACTGGGCCCGTGTAAAAGGATTCTAAGCAGTTGTTTAAGACGGTTTATATGCGCGGTGGGTGCGTTATATGCGAGAGGGGGGGCGGGGTGTGTCTCCCAAATTGGTCGGGTTGTCTCATTTTATGGGTTTATTTAGATTAGGCCCACCATGTGTTTTTGTGGTTATGCCATCGGGAATTCGTATGCGAATCTTCGGCTGCTTGACCGTTTCTTTTGACGGAGTGCGAGCTGTGACTCGTAAATATGGAAATTTATGACAGTCGCACATTGGCACCCGAATTTTCGAAGATATGCTGACATAGATTTGAAACGTATTTTCATATGCTGATGATACAGCGCTGGTATTACAGGGAGGGACTTGGGCGGAGACACTGAATCACACAGAAAAGGCACTTGAAGAAACATATAAAATGGTTATGCCAAAATCTTCTAACTTTAAACATAATAATAATCTGCTATGTACCTAAGTAAAGTTTCATATAACTTTAGGACAAAGATACTGTCAAAATCAGCGATGCCTAAATTGAAGAGAAAATATTATCGTATACTAAATTGGCGAATCTTGCTCGAACCAACTTTGATTTTAAGATAAATAAACATCAAGGTATATTGTTAGCGTTATCAAAACTTCTCGAAACCCTTCAAAGTAAGCGGCAAGTGTTTTCAATAAAGTTCCTTGGGGATCTGACAATTACGTTTATTCCCACCGTTAGGAGTTTAAGAGCCCGCGCACACTCGTATTTTGAGCGATTAAAATGTCCAACGCTTCAGTGGATTATGAAAGAAGTTCTTTGCAGTATCCGCGATTTTTAAAAAGTGTGGGTGAGAAAATCTTTGATATCTAGTACCTAGCTTTATGAAATAAATAATAACTCAATCTTTTTATTTTTATATTACCTATCTAAAATAAATAAAAATGCGTAGCTTTCCAGTTTTTTGTTTCAAAAAGCTACTTTTGAAGATGTTTTTTATGCAGAATAAGGCAGGTATTGTATTTGGTAGATATGGAAGACCGACCCTTTTTCTTTTCGGTCCAGTATATTTCATCAACAAGTTCCCATTTCCCACGGCTCAGCATGACTTAGGAATCTTTATATTCTCATTCAAACCGGCGATTTCATAGCTAAAGATCCATTTAGATGTATGTGCGAAGGCTCTTAGTGAGTTTTTCGAAACAATGGCGGTAGCTCGCCTGCATTCAGCCGTCAGTCGGCCGTCTGCTTAGCTTTACATTTGGCGCGGACTCCGGATTCACACGTCCTATTACGAGCCGCCTCTTAACTTTGGAAGACGTGTGAGCAGCGTCGAAGAATGGTTGGTATACTGCTGTAACGAAAAAGGCAGGGCCATATGTTTTCATTTATGGTGTAAGCTTACTTACCTGAATAAATAAATAAAAGAAGAATGTTCCGAGGCAATATACATCGGCGAAATTGAAAAAAAAAAACGTAGTGTAAATTAATAGATTTTTATGATAAACAAAAAAAAAAATGATTCTTCTCAGCACTGGCCCATTTATAGTCCCGAAGCAGTGGTAGGGTATACTGGGACGTGTAATAGTATTTTTTAAAAGCCTACTTGCAAGAATAAAATGAGTATTATGAGTTTTTAATCTTTGTTTCAAAAATTCAACGTAATATCCACTGAAATGACGAGTTGCCGGTCTGACACTGATACACGCTTCGATTTGGACAATCAAATCCTTGACCTACATTCAGCCACCGACTTTTACGGCGAAATCAAATAAAAATTACCTTTACAAAGGACGAATGTAACGACGGTCCATAGAAAATTGCCGCTGGCATCTGGCAAGGAGTCGTTTTCCGGGAATAATTACACCGGTTAATATCGTTAATGAGGGCATTGTGACGCCGACTTATTAGATTTGAGATTCAAAAAGTCGCCGCTGAGGAAATTAGGGGATTTACTGCGGCTTGATGGTGACAGATTTCCTGGAAGGCACTGTATTGTGACATTCGATGGTAAAATTCGCAAGGTCCTTTATTATTTTCCCCATGCGCACTGGTTTGCAAATGTTGATGTTATGTAGAATAGATGGCGTTGGGCGTACATAAGGTTGTATCTTGACTCATATATGAAAAGCCTTAACGACCATCTCAGATCTTCAGCGCTACATAAGTTTTTTTTTCGGAAAAAACTTATGATGATTTAAATAAAAAAAAATCCCACGAACTTTTACTTGTATGGATAACGGCAAAAAATCATTTCTAAAACTTTCTTTTGGCATAGGTCTTTCTTAGGAAATCCCTTGGCCCGAGAACGAGCTGAAATATCGCGTCTCAAACATAAAGAGAGAACATATTTTTTACTTTTGCAGGACTAGGATGCCCATTCATTACTTCTTTGGTTAGTAACTTGTGGGAAAAAATCATTTTTCATTATTAGATTGCACATTTTTGTTCTTTTTGTTTTATGTTAGGCCCTATCCTACCTAACCTATTTTTTTAAATTGTAAAAGTCTGAATTGAATGTGGAAGTCTGGGCATTGTATATGTTGACATGACTCTTTTGCATGCAAAGACAAAATATAGCGATGGTTGGTACTCGTTCATAAGTATAAAAAATAAACAAACAATATTCAGGCTATTTCAGTCGAACGGATGTATTTCTGTAGGTCAAAATTACGACTATTGACAAAATACCTATATTTTATTAAGGGCTGATTTTTCAATCATCGGATAACTTTTAACTGAAGAACAAATTTGACACATTGACTGTTTTAGTATGGGGAATATGTTAAAATGACAAGGTTATTCTTCAGTTGAAAAATATCTGACCATTGAAAAATCTGTCCTCCTAATTTATTTCAGCAAGGTGTCACTACTCAACAAAACGCGCCAGTCGTTCCGGGTGCCAGTTATAATTTTTCACAAGGGATACACTTTACTCTTTTTGGAAACGAAAATGAGTTTTTGTCTCGTTTTGACGCGAGAAAGTTTTAAATGGAAAGCATTGCTGCGCACTAGAGCGTTCGCGGTCGGGACAGCTCGCGCTTAACGCTGCGTTGGCTGAACAATGTTTTATGTAAACAATTTGCGAAATGTCTCAAACAGACTGCTGTTAATCATTTCATAGTTATATGGATACGTTCCTAGTGAGTTGCTGACATTTGTTGTGGCGAGAACAGCCCATATGCGTAAAAAGTGTTGTCGTTAGGTAACTTAAGCTGAAAGTCGAAACAAAGATCTGTCCTTATGTTTTATTATAGCTGACTCTAAATGAATTCTGAAATGGAGACCACATCTCTGCAAACGTAGTGTCGGATGGACCGACGATCTTCAGATGATTACTGGCAGCTGCTGCAACATCATGTTTTATGGCATTTCTTGGGTTAAGTGATGGTGAGGTGACTAAAACTGGCTGACATTTTGAAGGTGACGGGAAAGAGAGCTGCCTTACTGTGCCACTATGACTCAAAGTCTCATATCTCCTTAAAATGTGAACATATAACAACTCATCTTACAATTATAAATAGAAAGTCACTCGTGCGGATCCGCGAGCAAACATTAGTAAGTAAATAAAGTTCGCGTTCATGTTTTCTAGCACCAGTCAAGTAACAAGAACAATATTTTTTTATTCTAAACTTTCCCGATCCAATTAAAACTTATGTAGTCTGTTATATAAGGTTTCGTAAACAGAGTCACTGGAAAAATTGCCTGGCGTAGCGGCAGGTAACTCATTAAACTTTTAACAACTATACCTACCTATTTAGTTTATTTGAGATAACTTTTATAAGTCTAGGTCGTTCAGTAGTGTAGTGTAGGTGGTATGGCGGGTGCATTTAACCCTTCAAGCGCCGCGAATCGAGACACAATAGATAATAAATAATAAATTGTAGCGCGGTGTATGCGACCGCTTGGCGCTTGGGGAGTGATGGGCTAAGAACAGTGCAACGGACGTCATAGCTAAGATAGTTGAAGAGTACAAGTATTCGTAATAAAGATGGATGAAAAATACAAAAAAAAAACACTGGGTTAACCTCCCCTTATTCGCAAAGATATTTCTCAAAATTAAACCAACCATAAACAACAACAAAACCAATGTCCCCCTGAATGGCCGAAAACGTTCCGTTCTACGTTTTATTATTTTCGTCAGAGAATTTTCCGGACTACACTGACTGTGCTGAGAGCATTGCAAGCAAACCACAACAATGACCGGAACACACCGGAATTAGTACTCGTTTACAAGAATGAGGAACAATCTTATCCCACCTCACAAATATTTATATGTAGGGAGAGATTAATATTTGTATCGGCTGTGTGCTGGTAAGCTCGCTACATTTGTATCGGTAGTGTATTCGTAGTATGTAGTCATTTGACATCCTTGTCTAAGCGGTAAATACAATATTATTATGTACCTGCATTTAAACTAAAATGTCTTCCTCACAAACCTTACACCCGTATTCACAAACGATGCTTACTTATGTGACGCAGCAAATCGAACGCACAGCGTTGAATAGAGCTCTGTGATTGGTTCACGTGTGCCCTGTGTGTTCACGGGCACTGTGAAACCTCATATTAATGTTTGTGGATACGGGCGTTACTCTCGACCCCATAACAATTAAATTATAATGATGAATTGATTTTGCGCAGTCAGTGCAATCAGATCCCCTAGTACAGAACGCACCCCGGGGACTTTTGGACAAATAAAATTAAACTTTAATAGTTGTGTCTGTAATGGAATATTAATGCCTGGCTAATTGGAGTGACTGATATACGGCGAAGTTGAAATACGCCGGGTTCAGGTGCCGGTGCGCCGGTTCGTGGTTGTAATTCATTTTAAAGGATTCTTTATGGGGACATGTGTAATGAATACGCCGTTTGTCTGTAGAGTATGAAGGGGTTGAACGTAAGTTATGTGTTTATTTATTTAATTTACAAAATTCATTAAAGTATTACAGAAAAAGTCTTACAGTTATTACGTGCCTATTATTTTTGTAGGTAGTAAAGTCTTCTTTATTATTTTTATAGCCCAGATTTCACACTGGACTCCTTATAATCACAATAATCTAGAGTCCATTAGGAAAAAAATCGCGGTGTCTTAATTTGAGACAGATTCAAAGGTTTTGTAAATCATTCTGATTCTCTAGAGTCTAGTCTCTACTTAACAAATAAACCATCAGATTTCAACTTTCATTTTGTTGATAGTTTGTGTTTTCTTTTATGATAAGGTTAAATTCGTAACGTGCCATTACGTAAAGCTCTATCAAATTTTATCGTATTTGTTATTCGTATAAACCAAGGCATTATTATTCTTGTTGGTGCGTTGTGTTTCCTGCCCCACATTCTCATGTCGTGAATACTGTATAGTGCAATGCAACATCGCAGTCAAAGTTGGCTAATCCAATTATAACTTAGTACACTTGTTCCCACAAAACAAAGCCTTCACCTGTAGTGACTATAACATACATATAATAACTGCAGTAAAAAACATTAACAGCACATTATCCGAAGTAGGGGAATAACGGGGAATAATCTATCCTTTCATTCGCGGTTATGGGCTGTTAGTCTATTTTATTACCTATTCCCTAGTGAGGCACTGAATAGGCAGTTTATCGATAAATCTGTCGAGTGGTTTCGTACGTTAGGACATTATTACTCGTGCGTTAGATCAATCAAAGCAATTGAGTGGTAATTTCAACGTTTGACGGGAATGAAGAGGATTAATAGCGATGTTCGATGAAACTGATGGTGGTCAGAATGCTTGAATGCATAGACTAGGTTTGTTTATTTTGGACACGTACATTTACTAATAGCGGGAAATTATTGCTTGTGTAATTATAGAGACGAGATTTACTGGAACTAGCAGTATGGCCTCGACTCTATTATTTATTTTATTCGATTAGGCTCTTTATTAGGGAATATAATAATTACATTCTCTTTAAAAATGCGCTTTAGTTTTTAACACGCTTTTATTAGGTGGTCGTGTATGTAACTAACTATGTAATGGAATCTAAGAATCTGAATTATACGCACTTCTAAGTCTTGTATCATCATGAAACTTGGCAATTATAATATGTAAGTTAGATGACAATACAATATTATGGTACCTTCGAGCTGGTCTGATGATGAGACAGGAAGGTGGCCATAGGAATTCCTAAACGAAGCTCAGATGTCCACGGTTCTGATGATGGAGTCGGGAGGTGGCCAAAGCGTGTTATAAGTTTTTTAAACTATTAATTATTCTTTGATAACAAATAAGTACCAATACCTACTTTGATTGAAAAATATTAATGAGATATAATTTAATTAGTGCATTTTAAAGTTAGCATATAGGAACCTTACTTTAATAATACTGAAAATGGCAACACTTATATCGACGTCGACATTATTTTTTCTGACCCACACTACTAATAGTTGCCGAACTATGCCCGAAGATTGCTATCATGTTTTGTTGAAGGTAAAAGTTGCGCTATCAAGCCCTAATCCCGTTCCCGCTATTAGTAATGGATGTTGCCCAACTTTTGATTAAGTTCTCGTTTCCCGGGATCCCGGGCTTTTTGTACCATCCACGTGTTAATTCGATTTGAGGTCTGCTAATTGATACGTTTTTGTCGGAGGGGAGATAATGGACGGTTTGAATTTATGAGGATCAAACCTTTTTTGAGGGTTTCAAGGTTTTTTAGCTTTATGCGATGGTTTGGAGCGGTTTTTCTGCTTGAATATGTTTAGCTGATTCTTTAACGTTTAACTTTCATTTAACATTTTGGGACAAATTACAAAATATAAGATAGAACTTACCAAACTGGTGTATCTGCTAGTTATAGCCTTAAAAGAAAGATATGTAAAATAAATATCGTTTATCGTACAGATAGCACATATCAAGTTTAAAATTTAGACATCATTTAGTTCTTTTAGGTGCTATTTTGCATCAAGTGTAGATTATTGTAGATTGTAGTGTGATTAGTGTAGATTATAACAAGTGTAGATTAGTAAATTCCCAAAGGAAGTGTTAGAAGACTTTGTTTTTATTATTTACTAGCTTTTGCCCGCGGCATCACCCGCGTGAATTTTCGTTTGTCACAGATCGTCATAAATTATAGCCTATATGTTATTCTGGATTATGAAGAATAATACTGTAAAGTTTCATCAAAATCCGTTCAGTAGTTATTGCGTGAAAGAGTAACAAACATCCAGACATCCAAACTTTCGCATTTATAATATTAAGTAAGATTTTATGTTACTTAAAAGACAATATCTTTTATATTGGTCTTGGATAAGAAAGCTGAAATTTCGTTAATAAAACTCAATAAAAACTCTAAAACTCAATAAAACTCATTTATTTCTGTAAATAGGCTTAAAAAAAGCACTTTTACACGTCCCAGTATTAACCCTACCACTGCTTCAGGACAATAAATGGGCCAGTGCTGAGAAGAAGCAGCGCAAGAAACTCAGTCACTATTGTCAGCCTCTTTTTCAAAGGTTTACATGCTTTAAAATGTACAAAGTTATAAATATTTATGCGAGCTAGGCAGTAAAGTATCCCAAACATTTTTATCTTTTAAATAATCATCGACTTTATAGTAGCCCTTTTTCATTAAGGTACTTTTAATATGTGCTTTGAATTTATGAATGGGTAGTTCTACAACAGTTTGTGGTAATTTATTAAAGAATTTAATACATTTTCCCATAAATGAATTACCAATCTTATGCAATCTGAAATTTGGAACGGCAAGTTTATTTTTGTTTCTTGTATTAAAGTTATGCAAATCGCTCTTTTTCGTGAATTGCTCTATATTTTTGCGGACATATAAAAGGTTTTCATAAATGAACTGTGAAGCTACTGTCAGTATGTTAATTTCCTTAAAAAAATCTTTCAAGGAAAATCGGGGTCCAAGGTTATAAATGGCCCGCACTGCTCTCTTCTGCAGAACAAACACAGTTTCAATGTCCGCGGCTGAGCCCCACAACAATATGCCGTATGACATTATACTATGAAAATAGCTAAAATATACTAGCCTTGCCGTTTCAATGTCAGTTAATTGCCTTATCTTTCTCACGACAAAAGCAGCCGAACTGAGCCTTTTTGACAAAGTTTCAATATGAGGACCCCATTGAAGTTTAGCATCTAAAGTGATTCCCAAGAATGTTGTGGAATTTATGCTATTTAATGGTTCATTCTTCACCATTAATTGCGTTCCTTCACCATTAATATCTTGCTAAGGTACAGCTTTCAGAACATTATATTAAGCTCTGACGACAAATTCAGCAAGAACTAGTCTATGCTCAAGTGAATCGACAAGTTTTGAGTTTGTTACTTCAGACAAATATTTGACTTCTCGAATCTGAAGACGATGCTCAGATCCAGCTCAGGCTGAGTATAATAGTTGTAACCTATTATGTCTAGCGTTTATGTAATTTAATGAATTTCCTGACAATACATTGATACACAATAAGCAAAAAGTTTAAAAGTGAAACAAACAAAGGAGTAGCAGACATTACAAACAACAAAAAAGAAAATCTAAGTTCTAATCTATGTAAGTTTGCCGCACTACTACTACTACTACTACTACTACTAGGTGGACCGACGATCTGGTAAAGGTCGCGGGAAGAGCCTGGATGCGGGCAGCGCAGGACCGTTCATTGTGGAAAACTTTGGGGGAGACCTTTGTCCAGCAGTGAACGTCATTTGGCTGAAAAAAAGAAAAAAGAAAAAGTTTGCCGCAGCGATGCAAAAAAGCGGAGGAACTCTAATGCCCGTTTTCACCATCAATCCCTAATTTTTAAGTGACCCCTATGGTAACACATAACAGGCATTTTGGTTTCATAGGGGTCACTTAAAAATTAGGGATTGATGGTGAAAACGGGCATAACACTTCTAAAAAAGATCAGTACACTGATATTCAGCACTTGCTTGAAAAAATAATGCTAGACTGATGATTCGACTTTTTCTGCAACTAAAAAACTGTGGTGTTGTTGTTTTTAAAAGATATACCTATCTACCTTTTTAATGAGCCAGTAAGTCAAGGTTAGATCTTTGTTAATCTCGGCTCTCGGCCACAGAGGACAATGGCGCCAATTACGGCAAGATGGCCGCCGCGGCCATCTTATCGCGATCAGGTGGCTCCCAGGATAATCTGCTGGCCTCATCACCGTGGGGGGGTAATATGGGTAGGTATATTACTGAGGTACAATGCTTAAACGTTTAATTATGTAGAGTAGGGTGAAGCACACTTATATGCTTATATGCTGTTGCTTTAGTCTCTAACGCATGATGTTTTCACCTTTAATTAAGTTTGCATTTAACAAGTGTAATTTTTTATAGTTATCTACTTTTGTGAAGCCTCAATGTAACCTTGTTGGTGATCAAATAAATAAATATAAACTCGGAAACAGATTGTAGCCGTATGAACTCGAGGCGATCAGTATTCTTTGTATGAAACTCCGTACTGCAACGCACACTTATCCGCACCGTAAGGTAAACGTCTCGCAAACGAAACGCGATACGGTGTTGATCCCTTTCCGGGTTGATAAGTGTGCTATGACTTTAGATCGTGTTAACTAACATTTGATTTTTTTTATCTTATTTGCGTGTCAACAGATAAACAAAAGTTATAGAAATAGTCACTATGCTATTGTGTAGATAACGGTTTGCAGTATTATAGCCACCTTATATTATTTGACTCGTATCGATTAACCGAAGACAAATAGAACAATTCAATTAAACCAATTTAACTTCGAACCCATCAAAATCGGCCCATCTATTACAATTTAACAAAAACAACCGCCAATATCCTAACTTTAATTTCCAAAACCGAAATTGATTGTGGAAACATCTGTTATGGGAGTTGTCTAATTGGTGAAGTTGGGCGGGCGGCGCCCAAACACTCCGGTGCCTTGGGCGGGCGGCGCCCAAACACTCGCCGGTGCCCTGGGCGGTGGACGCGGTTGCGGAGAAACCATTCAAATTGAGTTTCGGTGGTAATTTTTCGAAAGTTATCTTTAAAGATCGATTAACCAATCTTACGTAGACGAGATAAATTTTGATGTTTTGGAGTGAAGATAAGCAATGTATTCGGCTATCAGTCATTGAAACTCAATCGAAACGATGAATCGAAAATTCAGCTAGCACTGTCGATTATTTTAGTGTTATCATACCTTCTATTATTGTAAAAACAACAGAAGCATAGAAGAAGTTGTAATAAGCTACAGAAAATCTTATTTTCCCTGAATTTCTTGAGACCGACACTAAAAAATGGTCTCATTTCAATGAACAAAGGCCGTACATTAAATAAAGTGTCACCTTACGACAAAGGACGTCCCCGAGCGAGTATTGCCTGTCAACCTATTCCCCCGGTCAAGCGGACGCGTCGTGCGTCACGTCACGCGTCATACGTCATGCGTCATGTGTCACGCGGGCCGCGTCATTACTCACTGACGCCCCCCTCTTGTTGGCAATAATTCACGGGGCCGGGATGAGGGCTGAAGGAAAGTTTGCTGAAGGTTTTGTACAGTCGGCCAAGTACAAATTAAATTGGTATTCGAAATGTGAGAGTATGGATTTAGGCCTGCAAATAACTTAAGAAAATACATTTATTAGGCTTTTAAAAAGCACTTTTACACATTAACGAAGAAAATACATTTGTTAATGTTAATGTGTAAAAGTGCTTTTTAAAAGCCTACATACTCGTATTTGCAAAAATAAATGAGTTTCATGACAGTTTTAATGCTGCGTGGATGTTGACGACTACCACGCAGAGCAAAGGTCATAAGCATGAATCAACTAAGTAATTCTACTAAGAGCTACATGGTTAAGTAATTAATAAAACTCGTCTGGTCACACTGGCACCAAACGTTTCATTTTAAGAGTCGAAAAGTAGCAATATTTTCTGCGCCCGACTGTACAATTTTCTTTCCCTTATTTTATAAGGGCTTGATCGCTTTATTATCATTATCGCAAATGTGCTCAATTTCAGATGTTCCTTGACTAATATGTAAGACTTTAGCAAGGTTTTATAGAAATATTATCTGAATTATTTGACCCAATACCAAACGAAGAAGAGCTCGAAAAGGCATGGAACCTTTTATAAGATCAATGAGTATAATAATATTAAATAAAATAGCAGGCGACGAGGACGTTGCGAAGGACGACGGCGGCAAATGAATCGTTTGTAGAAACATTCTGAACGAAGTGACTTTTTATTGATATCACTTGTTATCCATAGTCCAATAACTTCTATGGAATAAAATGGGTCTTGTGTTATTACTTCGTATTACTTCCGGGTAAATTAGGTTTTAGTCAAATGACGTCCACTGCTGGACAAAGGTCTCCCCAAGGATTTCCATACCGAGAAGTACCTGGATGCGGGCAGGACAGTACCGGTCGTTATGGAAACCTACATTTCGTTCATTCGTTCGATTCAGCCGAATGACGTCCACTGATGGACAAAGGCATTCCTAAAGATTTCCACAAAGACTGGTCCTGCGCCGCCCACATCCAGGCACCTCCCGCGACCTTTACCAAATCGTCAGTCCACCTAGTGGGAGGCCTGCCTACACTATGTCTTCCGGCGCCTACATTTATACTTGTAGAAAAATCATGAACTCTTTTCATTTAAATACTCATTTACTAAAGTAGTAAAATAGCACGTAGCTATAAATAGTAGCCAACCTTTTCCATGAGAACTTTCTCAGATCTTTCCTCTTTCCAATTCAATATTGAACTGGTTAAAGTTAAGTATATTGAATTAACTTTGAAACCGGCCAATTCCAAGTTTCATTTGGCCGTGTGAAATAAGAAGGTGTAAGTTAACTCGCATAGTTTAGTTACGAGCTGGTGCGGGTACTGCATTGCATACAAAACTAGCTTTCCCGGGGTTGCCAACATTTTAAGTTTTTCACATATTAACTTGAAAACTGGTGCATTGTTAAAGTAAACTGCAAGAAAATGTAGTGGTTTATAAAAACAAGTTAGAGCACGACGATTTCGTAATTAAAACTCAAAAATATTACTTTGTCTAAGGAGGCTAGTGGCAAACTTTATGGAGCCGTTATTACGGGACTATTCCCACTTCTCGTTCCCACCGCTGCAACTTCTGTGTAGCCAGGATCTACAGCTTGACTTCCAATAAAAACCCAACCAGTGAAGGTCAAGTTTGCCCCAGGAGAAAATTAAACTGTCATAGGAGTCGTTATTAGCGTGAGCCATGATCCAATCGGACTGATGACAAAGGGACTGAATGTCAAAGGGAGTCTGCTACCTATGTCTTGGCTAACTCCATAATAGGTAGTTTTGTCATGTGCTCGATCATTCATCATCACGGTACTATATTACATCTACTCTTAGTAATGTGAAGTTTTTTTTAAATAAAAGGGATGCAAGTGATTACAACTACACTCAGCGGCACGGAATTTGGCCCAAGCCTAAACAACCAGATATGAGGCCAAATAGGTGTTGTATACCTAAGTTTCGTGTGACATGTTAACAGAACATTTGTTTTTGTTAATTTAAGAGGCTAGATTAATAAAAAAATGCGTCTGTTTAACTTTTTTGACTCTAGAAACGCATTTCGTTGTTGGAGCGTAAAGAGTACGGGTAAGTATAAATTCGGGTGCGTGACAGATTATATAAGTTTATATGACATAAATTCATTTCAATAACGTTCATATTGTATAATAAACGTATGTTATAATAACACTTGATATAATTTTTTAACATATAATGTTTACTTCATTATAAATCATTTCTAATAATGTTATTTCAGATACCAATCACTACGCATAAAGACATTTGATATAAACCTTACTTAATCTAAGACTCATTTGATGTAATTTTGTTTAATATAAATAATATTTCACATAACCATTACTTGTAATAAATATTATTTGTTATAACTACTATTTGGTATAATCTTTAATTGATATAATTTCTGATAGATATAACTTTTAGTATGTTCTTCTTTAGCTTGACTTAAAAATGACTTTAGTGACAAAAACGAATCGCCGTAAAACCGACTCCACGTAGTCTTGTCTGCCCTACCCCTAGAGTGTAATTTAGAAGCGCGTAGGCACGGAGGGGCGAGGCGGCCCGCGGGCTGAGGAGCAGGTAGCTGGAAGCGAGGCGCCGCGGCTGAGGCTGGCCGGCTTCGCCGGCCAGCAAGCCGAAGACGCGGTGTCGAGCGAAAGCCATCTGCGACGATTAGCACGCGAGGGACCGCCAGAGCCCCGCAGTGCCGGAGCCGTGACAGAAGTCTCAAGTTTTAAGTCAAATTTGCATGCTGCATGCCTGCTTGCTTGCTTGCTTGCCTGATTGCTTGCTTACTTGCCTGCCTGCTTGCTTGCTTGCCTGCCTGCTTGCTTGCTTGCTTGCCTGCTTGCTAGCTTCTTGCTAGCTTGCTAGCTTGCTTGCATGCTAGCTTGCTTGCTCGCTTGCTTGCTTGCTCGTTTGCTAGCTTGCTTGTTTGCTTGCTTGCTTGCTGCATGCAATGCTTATTATAACAATTGAACTTTATATAAAATTATTATTGTTATATGATTTAAGTTTTATAGGAAAAGAATTTTATCTCATTTGATTGTTCGACATTTTATTTTTATATGATTTGAATGTTATTTGTTTTAAATAGTATACATTGTAAGTTTTATAGAAAATGTTCATTATATCAAACCATTTTATATCAGTTAATAGTTATTTGTCTTAAAATTATTCGTTTTAAAATTATATTATTAGTTTATTATAGTAAATAATTATTATATTAAATGATTTTATATAATTTGATGTTATATCCTCTAAGTATTATATGATATGTAGTTATATCATACATTACACACCCTTTAAATTCGATATTAAATGTTGTAAGGGTTTGGCGTTTTGTTTTTTGTTTCTAAATTAATCTTAGGGTTATTCTCGTTTCCATAATTTGAGAATAATGTCCATTACTTCAGCTCAAGTTGCTCAAATAGTGTTGCTTAGAAGTCAAGGGTGTATGCAGCGGGAGATGGCTGAAACTTTGAATTTATAGCGTACAAACTTAGGATACACGTTAAAAAGGCATGACCAGATCGCCTTTTACACAAGAAGACCAAGAGGTGGGGAATTAAGGAGTAAATCAGCTCGCGATGACCCGATAATCGTGCTTGCAATATCAAGAAATCGGGTTCTCACTACGTTTGAGATACGCCAGCGTTTACAAACAGCAAGCCCAATGAATGTTAGTGAGCACACAATAAGAAGAAGGATGGAGGATCATAACCTGCATACTCGAAGACCAGCTCGAGGACCAGAACTTCTCCGATACCTCCGCGAAGTGCGACTTACGTTTTCTAGAGAACATGCAAATTGGGCGCAAGGCTAATGGAGTAAAGTTCTATGGATCGATGATTTCAGAGTCACCTTAAGAGCTCCAGACGGCCGTGGAAGTGTATAGAGAAGGTGCGGAGAAGAGTTTCTACGCAAACAGACAGTTTTCATAAAGAGTTTACTCCATTAGTCTAACGTACAATTTGCATGTTCTCTAGAAAACGTAAGTCGCACTTCGCGAAGGTATCGGAGAAGTTCTGGTCCTCGAGCTGGTATTCGAGTATGCAGGTTATGATCCTCCATCCTTCTTCTTATTGTGTACTCACTGACATTCACTAGGCTTGTTGTTTGTAAACGCTGGCGTATCTCAAACGTAGTGAGAACCCGATTTCTTGATATTGCAAGCACAATAATCGGGTCATCGCGCGCTGATTTACACCTTAATTCCCCACTTCTTGGTCTTCTTGTGTAAAAGGCGGTATGGTCATGCCTTTTTAACGTGTATCTTAAGTTTGTACGCCATAAATTGAAAGTTTCAGCCATCTCCCGCTGTATACGCCCTTGACTTCTAAGCAGCACTATTTGAGCAACTTGAGCTGAAGTAATGGACATTATTCTCAAATTATGGAAACGAGAATAACCTAAGATTAATTTAAAAACAAAAAACAAAACGCCAAACATTTACAACATTTAATATCGAATTTAAACTTACCCGTACTCTTTACGCTACAACAACGAAATGAGTTTCTAGAGTCAAAAAAGTTAAACAGACGCATTTTTTTATTAATCTAGCCTCTTAAATTAACAAAAACAAATGTTCTGTTAACATGTCACACGAAACTTAGGTATACAACACCTATTTGGCCTCATATCTGGTTGTTTAGGCTTGGGCCAAATTCCGTGCCGCTGAGTGTATTAACTAAGATTTTGTATTTTGTGAAACTGACATGATCAAGTTATTAGATCAGGTTTAGAGTGCTCTTATTTCGTTCGTTCGTTTCAGCCGAAAAACGTGCACTGCTGGACAAAGGCATCTCCCAAAGCTCTTATTTTACCTCAAAGAAACTTTGAAAATATTAGTCACCGACAGCATTGCACCCCTGCACCAGTTAGTGCAGTCAACTCCACAATTCGCGCTGGACGTGGATAGAGCGCCTGCATTAGTCTAATGTTCAGCACTTTAGATCGAAAATAGCGTGACACCGAGCCGAGTTAACGCACTCACTTTGTATAGCGGACGGTGACATATTGACAGGCGATTATTACCACTATTGAGTTGTTAAAGGAGTTACACGCTGGAACGCTTCGACTATTTATTCCACATAGTGCAGGATTTGTTGTCAGCCTGTAATTAAGGCGTTTATGGGAGATATTAATTTCCTTGAAACTGGAGACACTTTCATTATGTTTTATTAGAAACTGTACATTGAAGTTATGTCAAACATTAAATATTTTATTGGACATGTTGTTGCAGTCAGTTAATTATGCAGTTCAGTTAAGATGGCGGTCTTAATGTCTCTGAGGTGGTGGTGCTATAAGATGCCGTGTTACATTAACTGTTTAACATTGTGTAAGTTAAGTATAGTGATGGCTGGTTCATATGCCTAATGCCTGTTAAGTTTCGGAATAAGGCACTATAATATAACGTGCTATATGTATGTTACCATCATACATATAACCGTGTCCTTTGCTATGCGATTATTCCCTTTCTCTTAAAAAATAATTATTCTCACAGGTACTTTGTAATTGAATATTTTATATGTATTTTCATTTAATTGACTACTTTGAGTATACTGTGAGATTATCCTTTTTGCAAAATTGTAGAATTCCAATCCACTAATCTTAACTAACCTGATTGATTGATATTACAATCAAAATCATATGTTGAATTAACTATAATATCATCACTACTATCACAAGGCAATAATATCATTACTGTGACAATGTAGCAAATTAGCGAACTAATTGCCGTATGATATATCAAAACATTCCATTATTCCGAAGCTAAATACTTGACACAACACAACCCACATAAAAAGCACCATAACAGCTTCTTGACATACCCACAATAAAGTAATTGAATACCCATGATTGCGTATTATTGCCCAATGAATGATAATGTCGGTATATTTCCCGATTTTCCTTCTACAACAAATCACAATAACGTAATTCGGTGCTTTCGGACATATTCCGATGTTTGATTGATTAAAATCGCGATCCGATCGGATTGAGTATAAATAAATTACTCCCAATTGTTATGATACATATTTTCATTGGGGATTATTTGGGCTTTATCAACTCATTTTTGAGAGGCACAACTGATATTGCTATTGGTTTTTCATTACGTACCTATTAAAAATTTATTGTTGGAATTAAATTACAATGAATGGGTTGGGAAACGATATTGACGAGATTAAAGGACTTATAATGCTATAAACTCTATCACCGCTTAATTTTTTTACATTTTAGAACAAAGTAAAGATATCCGATCGTTAGCAAAATAGATGTTTTTCGTACATGGACAAGCCAATCTACCTCCAAATAGTTAATTGCTTTACGTAAACTTCTGCTCGGGAAAACCAAAACAACTGCCTATCTCGCTCTTGCAGTAGTTTCAACTTTGAAAGTTTTTAAGAGGTCCTGATTTGACCAGTCTCAGTTAATCCGAGCTGAAAACGTTAGGTAACGATCTTGTTGTGATCTTATGTAAGACCTAATTCAAATTCCAATACATGTTACCCAACAAGGTGTTTCCTTATGCCTGTGTTTTATTGTATTCTATTACTTCTCAACTTACCGTGGAACATAAATTGAAAATCCAATCTAACCTGAACGCCTTCAGCGGTTGCAACGTCAAGGCACAGAGATTTGTCTTTGCAGTACGGTTTGCTGTCCATAACACGCTTTGGAATAAAATTGTGGTAACAAAACAAGTTAGAATAAACCTTGCTTGGTTGGAATAAGGTGGATTCTTCCGTGAGGTAGTGGAAGAAGGTTTGATATGAAAATATTGCTGTAAAGAGGCAGCAGGTGTGAGATAGGTGAGGGGAAATGAGCCGGAGTGCGTGACGGAGGTGCGGAAGGACTAATACACGTTCGGAGGTACAATGTGCTTTGTGTGCCGTGTCTTGTTCGCTAAATGAAGGTCCTCCCAGAGTTAAGTCTGCTATGAAAGGAGCCAGCGCTAAATAAGATAAGAAAGGGTTTGAGTGATACCTCCGAATACCTCCGAACATGACAGAGGTACGGAAAGATTAATATGGAGGGACTTTCCCGTTTGGTTGGCGCCGACGTGTTCGAAATAAACATGGCGTAAACAAGAAACTACGAGTATATGGCAGGAGGCGTACCCAAATCCCATGGAAGAATAGTTACAATTCTTTGGCTTTGTGATTCTTTGTTAGTAGGACATGTTTGTTATTTGTATGTGAAATGTAAGGCCATTGACACTGCGGCCATATTGTTATTTAAGGTTTTTTTTTAGATTTAATTCCGCTTATTAATTTCGTTTGTTCGTTTCAGCCGAAAGAAGTCCACTGCTGGACAAAGGCCTCCCCCAAAGATTTCCACAAAGACCGGTCCTGCGCCATAAGAAGGCTCAAGGTCACCCAAAGTGCCATGGAGCGTGCTATGCTCGGAGTTTCCATGCGTGATCGAATCAGAAATGAAGAGTTCCATAGGAGAAAGAAAGTGACTGACATATCCCCCAGAATCGCTAAAATCAAGTTTATTAATTATGCTGCGAATTACTATACGTTTTTTTCTCAATAGTACCTAAATATTTAATCGGTGTAGAATTAGTAGGTACTCGTAGGTATTAATCTGAGATAATCTAGAGCTAAAACGAACTCCTATAACTGAGTTAATATTTATCAACTCTTTTCAAAACTTAGCGAAAAATTAAAAAGAAAAGAAAAGAAATACTGTCACGAAGGAAGCCGTTAATTAGGCAACTTTGGAAACTTTATTTTTCTAAGAGCTGAGATATTTTTCAAGTTCTTTTTGTTCCGGACGTTTGAACTAAATTCTCTTTTAAAATATTAGGCAGATACCTATCGCAAATTACGCGTTTTGTTTAGGTCATTTCCCCCCCGACATCTGAGGTGAACGGACGTGTCTATGTGTATTTTGTAAAAATTAAAATTAAAAACTGTAATCAAAATAAACGAAGAAATATTAGGAGCGCATCTCTGTGGAGGAGTTATCCCGAGCGCCCGCCCGTCACACAACATAAACACTGCGTAAGTGCGCCATTCATATTTAACTCAACTCGCCTAAGGACCAAGATACAGTGGACGGAAAGCAGTTTTGTACGAAATCGTCGCGACCGCCCAGTTTTAGCTGAGCTCCCACGTCCAAGCTTGCAACTAACTCCTATAAAGTTATAACCGCCTGGTACTTTTGAACATAGTTTCGTGTGGACTAAATCATGCCGCTGCGCCACTCTCCCCCCGCTTCGTCAGCCTCCCCGAAACACGGCCAAGCCACCGCGCCCGCGCAGCCGCGCGAGAAGGCGCGCAAGGATATTGCGGACCTGCGAGAGAAGGCGCGCAAGGATATTGCGGAGCCGCAACCTAATACACAACACAGTTCATTGGAAGTCGACCAACAGTGTCTATCTGACGACTCTCTTAGCTCGAAATCAAATGTGTCGCATCGCCCAAAAAGAAAAAGGACCAATACAATAGAACTTTTTATGACTGAAATGAGAGAAATGTTTAGTGATTTTAAAAGTCAACAAGATACCAGGATGGAAAAAATGTACTCAGTTATGGAAGAAATCAAAACCCAGAATTCGGAAATAAGATCGTCCATTGAATTTCTATCTACAAAATATGATGCGCTTGTTGAACGGGTTAACGAGCTGAAGGAAGAGAATTTGCACCAGCAGAACTACATTCAAACACTTGAAAATAAATTGGAAAACTTTGAGAGAAGTACGCGTGCAACATGCCTAGAAATAAAAAATATCCCTGTTATCAAAACCGAGACTAAATCGTCTCTTGTCGAAACTGTAACTAAGATCGGTACAACATTAAATCTAAACATACAGCCCAGTGAAATTAAGGACGTTTTCCGTATTAATACTAGAAATCCAGAGAACAAAACCATAATTGTTGAGTTAGTAAGCGTTTTGACCAAGAATACTGTACTCAAGGCGTACAAAACCTATAATAGAGGACCTCAAAAACTTACCACGGAAACTATGAAAATAAGTGGACCATCCAAACCAATCTTCATTACGGAGAACCTAACTGCCAAAATGAAACGCTTATTCTATCTTGCTCGTGTTTTTGCAAATAGCAATGACTACAAGTACTGCTGGTCTACAAGTGGAAGGATTTATTTAAGAGAAAGAGATGGATCTCCCTTCTATACGATAAAGGATGAAAGTGATTTAGACAAATTAGTCAAAGATAAATGACTAGATATAACAGGTTTCTACAACATATTGTATTTTTCTGTTCTCTGTGACTTATCTGTTTGTTTCCTATGGCTTGTTTTTGGAATTACATATATAATACAAAGTGTAATCATGAATAGTATCGAAATAAACACACCAACATGTTCAATTTTGGACACTTCCACAAACACTAAATTCGAAAGAACACTTGTACCTTTCACTAATACCACATCTACACTGATCTCGTTAGCAACATTACAGGTTAAGGTTTTACCCTTAATATTAATCTACATAATCGCCACACCTATTTTTGCAAATCACCCAAATAACTTGGCTACTGTGACGGAATACGTAATATGTAAATATGTTTTGTGTTCCTGTTCTTGTTTATTTTGTAATTCTTTCTCCAAATTTTATGGATGATCACTTATATGTAACCTCTGAGATTGATAGTGTCTCCTTAAGTAGGTCATATTTGTGCTTACCCGAAGAAACATCAGATTTTCTTACCAATCCGAATCACTACCTGAAAGTCTTTCATGTCAACATAAGAAGCATAGGAAACTCTATTAACTTTGATAACCTGCTCATTCTCTTAGAACGAATCAAATTTGACCTGGATATTATCGTGCTATCAGAGTGTTGGTTAAGCAAGTGCTCCTTTTTGCCTAATTTACCGGGTTACATAACCCATAATACCAAGCACAACAACCAAAATGATGGGGTCGTGGTTTACATAAAAGCTAACTTACAAGCAAAAGTTGTTGAACCAAATATTATAGCGGATGCTAATTGTCTGACCATAGAACTTTCAAATAATGTTGTCATCGTCGCTATCTATCGTTCGCCATCATACAGAAATATTGAAAAGTTTACAAACACACTAGATTCTTTATTGATAACTTTGCGTCCCTTTAAAACCATAGCTATTATTGGCGACATAAATATAAATATTTCTCCGAATTGCGTCGATCAGAACACAAATTCGTACCTAAATCTACTGTGGGCTAATTCAAATGCATTTGTCGAGAGTAGAAATCGTCTGTCAAATAATTTTCTAGTAATCAATTTTGAACTGATTGTCAAGGTAATACAGTTGAAAATTGAATATCAAAGCCAGACTACGCCTAATGTCAGATCAGCCGATGGTAGATGCCAAATTTCCAATATCGCGTACGAAGACGGAGAACTTTGTCAATATAGTGGTACATAAGGGTCATAATTAGTGGATGCCGACGATTTTCGCGCTGTCATCTCAACGACTGCCCACCCTTGTCGTTAGAGCAGTCGACTGGATAGAAAGCATGGAATTAACATGGTGATTGATAAACTAGGTGCAAATAAGCATAGGTATTTTATAACCACAGAATGCTTTTTGCTTAAATTTGAAAATAAAGGATATTGTTCTGCGTCCATACATCGTTCGCCCCAAGACCCCCAAGCAATGAAATAATCTGGGGGCACGGCAGTGCCCCCACCAAGTCGAGCAAAAAAGCGGCACGGCCGTACCATCCTTTTCTCGAAGCAATTCAGGCCATTTTCGACCGCCTGTAACTTCGTTGTGGATAAAACTAGAAGGCTGAATTTTCATTAGCTATGCAGGCATTGTAAAGACACGGTATATTTCAAATTTCATTCAATTTGAACCAGTAGTTTAAGAATTATAACAGGTCAAAGTTTTTTAATTTTGTCACTCACTGACTGACTCACCGATCATCAAAATTCTAAGGCACTTCTAGCAGACCTAGAAGCTTCAAATTTGGAATATAAGTAGTGTTTGGTGTATGAATCAAGGAAAAACTAAAATATTTGGGGGCACGGTAGTGCAATCGCCAAGTCGAGTAAAATTTTTCAATTTCGGTCCAGTTTTCTCGATACATAACTGCTGTCTACAAAATACAAAAAGAAATGAGATCCCATCAAAAACAATACTTGTCAAAAAAACCAAGTCTCGCAACTCAGTTGTTCTACGGTAAAAAGTTGTGAGATCCATGTAATACCAAGTCCAGGCCAGGAAATCTTTAACGTTTTACATAAATTATTGACTTGGCCATCGCACTAAATAATTTAATTTACACGTGTTTTCATGCGATGGCCAAGTCAATATATTTATGTAAAACGTTAAAGATTTCCTGGCCTGGACTTGGTATTACATGGATCTCACAACTTTTTACCGTAGAACAACTGAGTTGCGAGACTTGGTTTTTTTGACAAGTATTGTTTTTGATGGGATGATTTTTATATGTGAAATTACTTAACGATTGTCACCTTATACTCCACTAGCTTTTCGCTCGCGGCTTCGCGCGCGTGGCCTACATTAGGTACCTACATATTTTACGGAACCCTATTATTATCCAAAATAAAATTTAGCCTGTTACTCGTGGATAATGTAGCTTTCGAATGGTGAAAGAATTTAATAAAAACGGTCCAATAGTTTTTGAGTCTATTCATTACAACCAAACAAACAAAGTTTTCCTCTTTATAATATTAGTGTAGATACTTAAAGCACGGATAAGCGGGAGATTCGTTACAATAGGAAAAATGCTTCAGATTTTGAGGTTATTAGCATAACAGAAGTACATTTCCATTTTCTATCTTCTATAGGTACTTATAATAAATCTGTAGAGAGGTCAACTCTGTACATGAAATATATTTTCAAAATAACTATCAGGGGGTGATACTGATGCCAAAAATGCAATCAGTAAAATTTTTGTCTGTCTGTCTGTCTGTATGTTCCTTATAGAAACAAAAACTACTCGACGGATTTTAACGAAACTTGGTACAATTATTCTTCATACTCCTGGGCAGGTTATAGTATACTTAGGAATTCCCACGGGAACAGGAATTAGCGGGAAAATCCTTTTGTATGAAAAATCTAAACCGCTTAAGTTAGACGCTTTAAATTTCGCACGTAGGTACTTTAGTAAACTAATTCCCACGGGAACTGGAATTCGTGGGAAAATCCCTTTGTATGAAAAATCTAAACCGCTTTAGTTAGACGCTTGAAATTTGACATGTAGGTATCTTAATAAACTTAAAGCTTAGTTACAACAGGATATTGCAAAATTCCCACGTGAACGGGAAAAAACATTTGAACGAAAAAATCTAAACCGCGTAAGATAGATGAAGGGGGTAAAACGGGATCCACGCGTACGAAGTCGCGGGCGGCCGCTAGTTGCTAATAAAACTATTTATTGTCAAGAATTATATGTATAATAATGCGAATTCCCGTTCCCGTGGGAATTAGTTTACTAAAGTACCTACGTGCGAAATTTAAAGCGTCTAACTTAAGCGGTTTAGATTTTTCATACAAAAGGATTTTCCCGCTAATTCCTGTTCCCGTGAGAATTCCTAAGTATACTATAACCTGCCCAGGAGTATGAAGAATAATTGTACCAAGTTTCGTTAAAATCCGTCGAGTAGTTTTTGTTTCTATAAGGAACATACAGACGGACAGACAGACAGACAAAAATTTTACTGATTGCATTTTTGGCATCAGTATCACCCCCTGATAGTTATTTTGAAAATTATATTTCATGTACAGAATTGACCTCTCTACAGATTTATTATAAGTAGGTATAGATATGTAGGAGAGACGTCTTAATTACACTTTAAATCGTAGATCGATAAAGAACCCCTTTGTCAAACCGTATGAATAGCAGCAAATAGAACTTTGCGTATTGGAAAAATAGGAATGCCTACGGAAAAGCCAAACATTTTTTAAAAAGAAGTTAATATATTTTACTTACATTTAAATCCAAAAATATCTTTATTCCGACCCAAGGGTAAGTAGGCAGTTATGTAGGTATAAATGAAAATACGTATGTAGGTAGTTACTTATTATTTATTAATGGTCATGTTCTACATTTTCTATTAAATATGGGCCCAATACATCAATGATGTCGCCATCACAACAAAGTACCATAAATGGTTTAACGAGATTCCGATATTTGTATAGGGAATAAGTTTTTTTTTTGGTATGCATAATTGCTACTTTTTTGCACATAAATGTATGTATGTACCATCCATGATGACAATAGCCTTTCTTTGTGGTAAATCGTTTCCTGGCTTCCCGAAAAGAGACTGGAACATAAAGGTTTCTTTGGGCTACTTCCTCTCTACTAATATGTTGTAACCCTAAATGTGCTGGTACGAAATGTTCCTCCATCATACTGCGTGCTTTCATTACATATTTTGTAAGAGTACTCCTTGAAATGCCAAGTAATGTAGCTATTCTGTCATCTGAATCACCGGTCCTCAGCTTCATTAAATAAGCACCAACTGTAGTAATTCGTGCTCTCTGATAGTATCTATGGCAAAGAAGATCTGAAGGACGAATCTGAAAATAAAATAAAACATCAGATTCACAGTTCAACAATAAGAAGAGCAATATTTATATAGGATTAACGACTTTTGTGTGTAACGGAATAGTAAGATGAGTGATGAAAGATAATTTATGATTTGAACGCTGAATGATGAGGAATGATTGGTCTATGGAGGAAACGAAAGGGATGAATGAGGAACGAGGATTGAGAGTGAGAATAGTGGTAGTTTAAAAGAGTAGTCTGTTGTTATGCAGGAAGTATAAATAAAACTTTACTGAGTTTATTTGGCTCAGGGAATTTTTAACTGGCTTTATAATAGTAAAAATTATGTTTAATATTATGTAAGTAATAATATTGCAATATTTTAATAATATAAGTCTATTTGTATTATACAGGGTGGAAACGATAAGTGATCTATAACACTTTTAATATTGTGTGGCTGGCATACATTTAGTATGGAGGCTGAAAACATTGAATTTTCGGATAGATCCAGTTAATTCTGTAACTATTTACTGATACCGTTAGAAAGAGCTCGTGAAGCACTTTCAGGATGAGTAACCAGTTTTTCGATATCTTGTGTAGTTTAGAAATAATCGAGTGAGATCACTTATCGTTTCCACCCTGTATAACCTGTATGGATGAGAGTAGTGGCAGATTGAAAGCAATGGAAGGAGTTGAAGGATGGGAAGGCTGATTCGGAAAAAACCTTTTTTATTATTATAATAAACCGGCATAATTATTTTTATGTATTATAAAACTGGCAGGGCTCTTACCTCTCTGGGTTGAATCCAATTTCGAACAATGTTTAATATATCTTGATTATTCTCTGTATCCAAACAATGACTTCAAGTTCGCAATAATGAACAACCACATCCAACACAAACTTGTTGGTGACCTACCGGGGCACCGGTTGGCATATCTGGAGAGTCTTGTGAAGTAGGTGTGGTATCTCTTTGCAATAATGAGTGACAAGCCCCACAGATGTAGTCATTTGCAGTAACCTGTTTAAAAATAATAATAATTAGAAATAAGTTTAAAAAAATTATCAGTTTTTTAATGTCCCGCACTTAAATTATTTTATTTTAGTATTAATTTACAGAAACCAATAACTTTACAAGAATTAGACTGATTGTATAGCCAATAACATTTTATTAAATAAGGACTTTAGCGTGCATTACCTCTAATGGAGTTAGTCGTTCCACAATTATGTTCCTGATGTTAATATGATGTTGAGTGTTAGTTCTCAGGGACATGAGCTGATGTGAACGTGTTCTAGGCTCTAGTGTTCTACTGCAAAGCACACATTTTCTGCTAAGATTTGAAGTAGATGCATTTGTGTTGTATCTTGGGCTTGGGTCCAACATGTTGTGTATATAAGATCATGAGCTGTAACCTGTAAAAATAAATAGATTCATTGCATGTGGTTGGGCCTATGTCCAACTTTCTTATCTTCCGTTTCTTCGGTGGCTCCAACTCTCAAAATTATCTAGCTGCATGAGATGGTTTCCCACTAATCTGTTTATCGGATTCGGGGCCAGCACCTTCGCAGGAGCCAACCTTCGCGGAAAACCTCTATAGAAATTAAGAAGAAAAACTCTATGTTGTCTTGGAACGTCTGTCAACGAAGGCAATGTGAAAAATCCGCTGAATATTTGCTGAAGATATTGAAATAATCAAAACCGCAAGAAATATCGACGGGTCGACCCTCGAAGCCTGGTCTCCGTCTCCTGATCCGCAGGTTGGTGGTTTCCGTTTTATGCAGCTGTATTTTTGAGTTGTTTGGAGTCACCAGCCGACCCCCGCATCATCTTTCTTCCCCGCAATTTTTTATTCCTGGTGTGGCTATTTACACGCCACACCATTTGTTGGTCCTTTCGAACCTGGATATTCCAGCTTATTTTTTTTTTTCAAATATTTAACCCGCATAATTATTTATTTTCGTTTCAAATAACGTGACGTTCATACACCGCCGGCCATATTTTTTTGCAATTTGTTTATTTTCGCACTAATTTTTTCATAGTATTTTGCTGTTTTGTCATCATGGCAAATACGAAATTAAACTCGAAATTAAAATTATTGCTTTCCAAAAAAGAATCAATATTCGAAAGAATAAATACTTTATTCAATTCATCGAAGAATATTTCCAATTTTGATTCAAGATTGAATCAGAAGTTTTTAGAGGAATCAGAAAGCATTTCTGAATTACATGAAAAGTTTGAACACATACTGGATGAAATAAACGAAATTCAACTTGAAATTAACCCCAATTTTACCGTAACTTATAATTCGCTCAGCGCGTTTGAAGATTTATATTCAAGCGTTAAATACGCGCGCAATAAGTTGTTATTGAAATCGCCTTCTACTAATTCGCAAAATGGTTCCTTTCATATTAAACTGCCACCAATCGAACTGCCTTCGTTCGACGGCAAGGCTGAAAATTGGCCTATTTTCTACGAAATCTTCCGCACTAACGTACATTCTAATAAACAGCTGACGGATTCACAACGTGTGCAATATTTGATGAGTAAATTAACACACAGCGCCCTAAAAATGACCGCAGGTATCGTTCCTACCGGCGATACTTATAATATCTTGTGGGATAGTCTCGTCAAAAAGTACCAAGATAAGCGTAGTCTAGGTGTTCACTACGTCAATAACATCCTGGACATTAAAACATGTGTAGGTACCGCTGCGAGTCTTAATCCATTTGTTGAGAAGTTATCTTCATCTATTGCAGCTCTCAAACAATTAGATATTGAAAACTTAGCAGATTTTATTATTTTGCAATGTAGTTTGAGGAAAATTGATTCTCAAACGCTTCAGAGTTTCGAGATTTCTGTAGGTGATAAAGAAATACCTACGTGTGATCAGTTCATATATTTTATTCAAGACCGCGTTAAAATATTAGAGAGAACTCGCAATAATTGTAGTTCCAACACTACCGCTGCCTCTGAGCCCCGAAAAAATAATTATTATAATAATAATCGGGACGCGCCGCAAAATAATAACACTTATAAGTCTTTCGTTTCTAGTAACGATCCGCACCCGCGAACTCAAACGACCAGTCAGTGTATTCTATGCAAAGCTGACCATAGGTTGTATTCTTGTTCTCAATTTCGAGACAATTTTAACCCGCAAAAACGCTTCGAATTTATAAAATCTAAAGGCGGTTGCGTTAACTGTCTTAGTGTTTCTCATACTGCAAGTAAATGCAATTCACAACACACTTGCAATAACTGTGGCAAGCAACATCATTCGCTCCTTCATTTTGACGTGCCCGCACCGCGGAAATATTCGCCCGCTACCTCTGCCGCGTCACAAACAATGTCGGCCGTAAACACCGCGCCACAGTGCACAGAGAAGTGCAGTAGTACTACTCCAACTGAACGAAATATGAATGATGCTTCTATTACTCTCACTTCGGAGGTGAGACCGAGTTCTACCATATTATTATCCACCGCTCAAGTATTTGCATCGCACCGCGCTAGTAAAAATAAACAGATTGTACGCTGTTTGATAGACAATGGTTCACAAAATCATTTGATAACTTTAGATTGTTGTAATAAATTGAACTTGCCCGTTAATAAATTGCATGACTCTTACCTGCAAGGCGTTGGCAAGTCTTCGAGACCTGTTCATGGTTTTACTTATTTTGATATCGAATCTCGTACTGATCCGAATAATAAATATCATATTTACGCTCTTGTGATCGACTGCATCACAGATCGTCTTCCCGCGAAATATGTTGATATAACAGAGGATATGACTTACCTCAATAACTTACCGCTTGCTGATTTATCCTGGAACATTCCTAGTGAAATTGATGTGGTATTGGGTGTTCAATTATTCCCTTATATTTATTTGGGGAATAAGGTGGAATCAGGTTCACGCGCGCCTACTGCTATACTTACTAGTTTTGGCTATGTGCTTATGGGTGACGTACCGGCTCGCTCTAGTCAATTGCCGACGCACTCAACTGCATTTTTTACCGCACTTCCGCACACTGAAATAGAATCAAGTTTACATAAATTCTTTGAATTAGAAGAGGTTCCTTCTAAAAGCTTTCTTAGCCCAGATGAGGCAGAATGCGAAAATATTTTTACCTCCTCGGTGATTTACCAGGATAAACACTTTAGTGTCGACTTACCGTTCTGTAAAGACCCATCTGTATTAGGAGATTCCCGTTCCGTAGCTTATAGACGTTTTCAAATGCTTGAACGAAAGTTTGACAAAGTGGATGGCTTACGTCAAAACTATAATAAAACCATAAATGAATATATTCAACAAGGTTATTTAGCTGAAGCCCCCGAGGCAGACTCAGATGAGGGTTACTACATTCCGCACCACGCTGTATTTAAAGCTGGAAAGGACAGCGCTCGTGCCGTGTTGGACGCCAGCTGTAAAACTCAATCTGGTTTGTCACTTAACGATATTCTTTACGTTGGGCCGAACTTACAGTCTGACCTATTCTTACTGCTAATAGACTTCAGAATATTTCCTGTTGCAGTCACTGCTGATGTAAAACAAATGTTTCTTCGCGTAAGTGTGAATGAACACCATCGCAAATATTTGAAAATTCTCTTCCGTTTCGATCCTCAAGAATCTATACGCACTTATCAATTTAGTAGTCTACCCTTTGGACTCAAACCAAGTCCTTATATAGCTATGCGTACGATACGCAAGTTAGCGCACGACCATAGCGACCGCTTCCCTGATGCTGCTAAAGTAGTAAATACTCAATTTTTCATGGACGACTTTGTCTATTCGTTACCCGATGTACCGACCGCAATTAATTTATCCCGCGATTTAATTGATTTGTTCAAGTTAGGGTCCTTTGATCTTATCAAATGGACAAGTAATTCTCCCGCACTGCTTGAGGCTCTTCCAGACTCACACCGCTCACCTGTCAGTTTCTCTGATACAGGTAATAATAATTTTAAAATACTGGGATTGTCCTGGGAACCTGCTGATGACAATTTTTCCTTCACTACTGTCGCAGTCGACAGTAAATGTACAAAACGCAGTATTCTTTCTCTGGTTGCTCGCTTATTTGACGTTCTCGGCTTAGTTGCTCCCGTCGTCCTGTTTGCCAAGATTTTGGTTAAGGAACTTTGGTTAAGCAAGATAGACTGGGATGAAGTGCCTCCGGAATCCATTCAAAATCGTTTTGCTGCTTTCCTATTGGATTTGCCCGCTCTTTCGACCATGAGTATTCCGCGTCATATAGGTGTTAACTTGGATTGCGCAGTAAACACTGTTGCTTTCTGCGATGCTAGTCTCAATGGCTATGGTTCCTGTATCTATTTACACATAACTGACCCTGCAGGTAATATTGTTGTCAGGCTCCTATGTGCTAAATCTAAAGTCTCACCAAGTAAAATCCAAACGCTAGCACGCTTGGAACTCGTCGCTGCTTTACTTCTTTCGAAACTTGTGCGAGTAGTCCGAGAGAGAATATCCGAGCGCATTCCAATTGTAGGAATCTATGCTTTTTCTGACTCCACGATAGCACTTTCTTGGATACATTCGTCTCCTCATAGATGGTCTATTTTCGTTAGTAACAGAGTAGCCAAAATCCAAGAAAATTTACCGCCTCATTGTTTTCATCACGTGTCGGGCAAAGAGAACCCCAGTGATTGTATATCTAGAGGGATGTTACCTTCTCAGCTGATTTCTCATTCATTATGGTGGGATGGTCCAGTCTGGCTTCAAAGACCTGTCAATGAATGGCCTATCGATATATTTACTCCATTAGAGAGTGAAACTCTGCCAGAGTTTAAAGAAAAAAGCAATACGCTTATTGTTGCTGCTCCTTCTGAGCCTTCTTTAATTGAGGAAATATCGAACCACGTTAATTCCTGGAATAAGCTTCTAAACACGTTTTATTATATTCTGAAATTCACAAAAAGGTTGCCGAGTAATGAGCTCGTAGCCAATAGAAATGCGTCGGAGATTTTTATACTCAAAAGCATTCAGAGCGTTCATTTTAACAAAGAAATTGAATTGTTAAAAGCTGGTGAGTTGCCTTCGAAGCATCTCCGTGGCTTATCACTTTTCTTAGACCCTCACGGTGTAATTCGCATTGGAGGAAGACTGTCTAAATCAGACCTTCCCTATGAAGCCAAACATCCTGCGCTTCTACCCAAACGTGACCGCGTCGTTGAACTTCTTATCGATCATTATCATACCGCTAATTGTCATACTGGACCTGGATTGCTCATGTCTATTCTTCGTCAACGCTATTGGATATTAAATGCCAGATCTATTATACGCGCCCGCTGTAGACAATGTAATGTTTGTTTCCGCTTGAACCCGCAGCATCCATCTCCCAAAATGGCAGATTTACCCGCATTTCGCATTCAAGATGCTAAAGCTTTCGTACATACTGGTACTGATTTTGCAGGTCCTATTAGCTTCATTCCCACTAGACGAAGGGGACAACATTCTCAAAAGGCATACATATGTCTTTTTATTTGTCTAGTTACGAAAGCTATTCATATAGAATTAGTTTCTAATCTTAGCACAGATGCGTTCCTTTCCGCCTTTAAAAGATTTATATCTCGCCGCGGTCCAGTATCTGTTATGTATTCAGATAATGGCACCAATTTCGTCGGTGCTAAAGCCCAGCTCGACGAAATATATAACGTATTAAATAATACTGAATTTCAAGATGAGATTAAGCGAATGCTAATTGATCATCACATAGAGTGGAAAATGATCCCTCCCCGCGCCCCACACTTTGGTGGTATATGGGAATCGAATATAAAAAGTGTAAAAACGCATATGTACCGTGTTGTAGGTAAACAACTTTTTACTTATGAAGAACTTCTAACAGTTCTTGTGCAAATTGAATGCATTTTAAATTCTCGACCGCTTGTAGCGATATCAGCTGATCCACATCCGGACGTCTTGACACCAGCACATTTTTTAATGTCCACTCCTTTGCGTTACTTGCCTTCAACAGAACTGAAAGATGAAAAATTAACTTTAACCAACCGCAAGAAACTTTTAGACCAGCTTGTTTTATCATATTGGAATAAATGGCGCCTCGAATATTTGCACACGCTGCAAGTTCGTCAGAAATGGTGCACACCTGAACGTTCAATCGAACTAGGTACGGTTGTAATAATAGGCAATGATAATGTACCGCCTTTGCATTGGGTACTTGGTGTAATTACCGAAGTTTTTCCCGGTTCCGATGGTGTGGTCAGAGTCGCTTCTGTTAGAACCAGTACTGGTGTCTATAAGCGCCCAGTAACTAAATTATATCCGTTACCTACACAATAACAACTTATAACGCATGTATTTATTACATTAACTATTTAGTTATTGCCTTGTTTCAATTTAAAATTTTAATATTATTTCTTGAATATTATTCGCATTATTATTATGCATTAATTTAAATACTTTAAAGCTCTTCGATGTGAGGACTTTATACATTTTGTTTTCTTTAGGGAATTGATTCTTATACGGTTTCCTGGATGTATTTTGAAGTTTTTGTTCATACTTACTTAGCAAATTGCAATAATACGTCATGTTCCCCCTTTTCTTTCTTTTCTTATTATAATTTCTTTATTGAAGTCCTAATGAACTTCAAGGCGGGGAGCATGGTTGGGCCTATGTCCAACTTTCTTATCTTCCGTTTCTTCGGTGGCTCCAACTCTCAAAATTATCTAGCTGCATGAGATGGTTTCCCACTAATCTGTTTATCGGATTCGGGGCCAGCACCTTCGCAGGAGCCAACCTTCGCGGAAAACCTCTATAGAAATTAAGAAGAAAAACTCTATGTTGTCTTGGAACGTCTGTCAACGAAGGCAATGTGAAAAATCCGCTGAATATTTGCTGAAGATATTGAAATAATCAAAACCGCAAGAAATATCGACGGGTCGACCCTCGAAGCCTGGTCTCCGTCTCCTGATCCGCAGGTTGGTGGTTTCCGTTTTATGCAGCTGTATTTTTGAGTTGTTTGGAGTCACCAGCCGACCCCCGCATCATCTTTCTTCCCCGCAATTTTTTATTCCTGGTGTGGCTATTTACACGCCACACCAGCATGCCATGCCACACATACTCCTGTGCGTTGAATAAATTGAGCCGCAAACCATAAAAAAAATGATAATTCAATATTATGTGCTGTTAGTAGAATTTTGGGTCAGAGGGTAGGGTTAAACAGCTTTAGTAAATAAGCATTGTTGTTATAATAATTAATTATGACGTGTTACAAACTTAGTTACAAAAAATAATAATCTAGTAGTCTTAGTTCCAAAAAACAAAACAAAACAAGCTTTCATTGAGAGCAGGGAGATAGTGTCAAAGTAAATAATTCCTTAGATTTACACCAAAACCAGCTGGATTGTCAACATAATTGTTGTTTCGCTCATGCCTCCATTGCGCTGTACCATCGACTAGTTTCTTACAATCGAATCGGGCCTGGCTGTCCACACTGTCCAGGGTTGAACGGTTCAACTTGAACCACAGATAATAGCGGAACATTCATTTCAAGACAACCCGCCATGAGAATGGCAATTCAGAAGTTTGGCAAGGCTAGTACTTATTCATAAGATTGCAGAGCAAAATGTAGGTACTTACCGATCGAGGTGCTGCCCATTGTTGTGTATAATTAAGTTGCTCATTTTCTAACACCATAGAACCACCAGCCGAGCCTTGGCCGAGCCACACAAAAACAGTAAATCCCAGGCTGAGTATGTCGTTATTGCAATCAATCAGAGTCCGTTTGAATAGCCAAGTTTGTAGTTAATAAAGTTCCGAAAATAAAAGCTAAAACACAAACGAATCACAAAGAAGGATCAAGCAAGACAGCAACACAGCAAGAGCAGTGTTGTTCCTGACAAATTTAGGGTTGCCGTATTCTAATTCTAAAATTGCCGGATTTTTAAGGAAAACTAAGAAAATTGCCGTATTGTATAAAATGTTTATTTGAAAGGTTTAAATTTAAAAAAATACAAGTGATGTTTTATGTACTATGCGTATACTACTTTTAAACTTACTTATTTTATTCTTCACTTTTTAAGGTTTTGAATAATTTAGTCCAAGAACCTACCCGAATAAAAGTGAAGAATCTACCAAAATGAGGAAATAACGATTTTAGACATTAAAATCTAGGAGATAAGATTGCATTTTTGGCGTTTCTTTTCGTGGCGCTTCTACTTCATCTATGGTTTACAAGTTTTTGCGTTCCATTAGACGAAATATTTATTTTTTGTTTACTAAAACTCATGAAAAGCTCTACTTTACTCAATTGCCGTATATTTTGATACGGTAATCAAAGTGCTGCCGTATACCGTATTTATGGTGCCTAAGGTGCCTGAATGCCGTATATTACGGCAATTGCCGTATCAAGAACAACACTGAGCAAGAGTGAGTGAGAGAAAAAAGGTGATGCGAGTGAATGACAATTTGACTAACAAATAGGGATGTCCATTTAGAATAGACATAATCGATTAAATTGATCGTTTTTGAAAAATTTTATTTTTAAACATTGTGTTGCTATAAATATTTATTTTATTTATTTAATAGGACAACCAACAAGACATACACTGGAAGACAATCAATATTTACAACGTATTTAACTTAATCTAAGTGCTGCCTTAATTATAGGTTGCCACGGCATGCAATAGTGGACTTATACATAAACAGTGTCTACACTTAAAGAAAAAAGTAAATATGTAAATGTAGGTAAATAAATGTGATTAAATATACATAAAATGCAATAATCCACTGAAGCGCTGCGGGCGCGGCGGATCTGCGCCCGTCTAAAGGTCTAATGATTAGACTCTAGTCTAATCGATCATACCATTATTTACTTAAATCGAATTAAAAAAGCGCATCTCTGTCTCTGCTCTGTCAATATGTCGGTGACTTAGATTTCGTTTAAATACTTTTAAAATATTTTTTCGAACTGCAACTTGTCCGATAGGTTTGGACACTTGCAAGTAAATAAATAAAATATACATAAAATTATGGTACATACTAAGTCTTTGAAAATCTTAGGGCGATTTTTATCAATGTCCTTTGTCTGCTCGATTGCATTGATGGTAAGGAGCAATGGTATTATCTCTAATATCATTGGTAAGGAGGGACTGTTCTAAATACATATTATGATAGTTGAGATGGTTGAGAATATTTCCGGGTCGATCGCTTCCACCTTCGGCCTAGATAGTACCTACCTACCAGCGTTGCCAGTTTTTTTTTTCGCCAAGTCGGGACTTTGGTACTTTTTGAGTGAAAATAGCGGGATTCTTCCGTCAAAAGCGGGACATAGTAAAAAAAAGTATATAATCTAAGGTTTTCAAATATTTATCTTTTTATTTGACTTAAAATTACGTTTACGTGACAATAGATAGCAAAAGTAGCCATAGAAAATGTATTTTAACAAAAAAATAATATTTTAAATCAGATTTACTGTATCGTTAAATTCGTCTTTAGAATAAAAAAAAATATATTAAAAAAGTTTTATTCTTTAGAATAATATGGCGTTTCAAACAATAGTCTGGTGAAGTGAGTGTCTCTCTCCGAAAAGCGGGACCGAGCCTGTCCCGCGCGGGACATTTAAATCTGATTTAAAAATCGGGACGTCCCGCCAAAATCGGGACGTCTGGCAACGCTGCTACCTACCTACTTATACGCCAAACTATCTTATGATTGTTATGCATTGTTAAGTAGGGTTATAATACCTAATTATGATTGTTATGCATTGTAAGTAGGGTTATAAATAATTATAATTTACATAAGCAGCAGGTCGGTTATTTTTATTTAGGCAAATGTAATATTTTAAAAGACAATACGTACGATCAGATATTAAGATCAAAGATAAAGATTTCTGCTGTGAAAAAAAATATAAAACAGCTAACTTCTATATCAAGTTCCAACGTCGCTATACGTACCTACCTACTTAATGCTACTGGATTATACGTTCATAGCTCAGAAGTTTAGTCCTTTTTCAGCAGTGTTTAGTAAGAATATTATTACAAATGGGCTTTTAGGGATTTTGTTCACATGGAATAAACGACAAAGTTCTTATATAGTTACTTATCCAATAGGTAGTAGTAACATATATGTAGAAAACAGGAACTTAGATGCCAACGAAAGAAAATAGGCTATCAAATGTTGTTTTGGGGACTTACCTTTATAAAAATATCACATTTAAAAATTCATACCATTTGTTGTTATTTAAAAAACAATGTCAATTTTGACGATTAACTGAAAGTCTATTATCTATGAATATAGTAGCGATATATGGTATCCAGCGGCAATGGCAGTGCAAAATTTTGACAATGACTGTAGTTATCATACTTCGAGTTTGTCCATGGAGACGGCAAAAGTCCTTTAGTTGGCCATAAAGTAAACTTAACGGAAAATGTTACTTAATTGATACCGAGGCGCAACCTGGAAGCATTGCTAAGTGTGCTCCTCGTTACTGGTTCATCGTTCGTCATCGTCATTGTTCGTAAAAACCGGGTCGCGGCAGGCAAATAATAAAATTAGTCTTATGTCTTCTCCCTTATTAACTTCGATGGATAAATAGCTAAACCTCCTTGCGCGTAACTGACGTTTGTTGGAAAACCGATTTTTTCAGGCCATCGGATTTTAATTTCAAAAGTCATTGACCAATCCCAGTTCATATAATAACTATTATGACGTTTTCTATTGGCCAAAAGATTTAACTCTCTAAAAATCCCCGTGCAACCATATCCTGCTTAAATATTGTGCACTTTATTCAGCACAGATTAAACAAGCTAAATGACAAATAGAATAGATTGAAATGACAGATTGCACTTGAATTACCCTACTGGCTTCGCATTCCATGCTACCGGCTCATCTTTTTGCTACTAGAAACACAAATTGCCTAGATCACCTAATGGTTAAAACTAACAAACAAGCTATTACGATGGTATTAGACTCCCTTATCACAGATCACTCTCCTGTTGTGTTTTGTTGTGCTCTACGTGGGACTGAGAATGCCAAATCACCTGTGAGCACTCGGATAGCCAAACGTATTAATTACCAGGCTTGCCACATGGAACTAGCAAAAATAGATTTTTCAGATATAATCAATAGCGATGATGCTGAAAATGCTGCGGATATTTTAGTTAAAAAAGTCTCATCGCTAATCATCTCGAACACTATAACCGCACATGTACCGAGTAGTAAGCGCATTATCAAGCCCTGGATAACACCTGGTTTGCTTCGTTGTATACGGCATAGAGACAAACTATACCGCAGGGCAAAAAGGCAGCCGGATAATGATGTCGTGAAAGTCTCATATAAACGTTACAAAACTTTTTGTAACAAATTACTGAAAAAAGTTAAGACTGACTATGAGCGTTCGGAATTTCAAAAACACAAAAATAAGCCTAAAGAAGTATGGAATCTTATTAAGAACCTTTCTAACTTAAAAAAGAGGACTCCTTCGTCAGATGAGCTTCTTTCTACATGTAATGATCCACAAGCATCAGTTAATTACATTAATAAATTCTTTGCTAGCGTAGGGTCAAAATTAGCAGCCGAACTTATTGTGAGTTCTCCAAATTCATCTATTGTTTATTCCCCCAAGGAACCAGATGTTTTGTTGAAGGACTCCATGGCACTTCTTGGCACAGATGAAACAGAATTAGAAGAAATCATCTTGAGTCTGAAGCGGGATTGTGCTACGGGCTGGGATTCCATTCCTACTTCTTTTATCATTGATGCAAGACACGTCCTAATTCCAGTCTTGAAAAAAGTTTTTAACCTTTGTCTCTCATCTGGCATTTTCCCATCCGCCTTTAAGAGGGCATTAGTACACCCAATTTATAAGAGTGGGGACAGATGCAGTGCCACTAATTACCGTCCTATTTCTGTATTGTCTATATTCTCCAAAATTTTAGAAAAAATCTTAAACAGAAGACTTATTGATTACTTAGATTCTAAAAGTTTACTTGCTCCAAATCAATTCGGGTTCAGAAATGGTAAGTCCACTGAGGACGCTGTTCTAGAAGTAATAGATACTGTTGTTAGCAATATTAACCATAAACAAACATCACTATGCATTTTTATTGACCTTACCAAGGCATTTGACACTGTATCTGTTCCTATTCTAATCACAAAACTCTACGACATTGGTATCCGCGGTATCGTGCTTGATATATTTAGGAGTTACCTGAGTGGACGAAGTCAGTGCATCAAAATAGGCAACAACACAAGTTGTGATGAGCCTATTAATTACGGTGTCCCTCAAGGAAGCGTCCTGGGCCCCACACTATTCCTCATATACCTAAATGACCTATGCCAATTACAGCTTCCTAATAGTAAAATTGTTGCTTATGCTGATGATACAGCAATTATTACCCATGGATCGAACTGGGAAAGTGCTCGCTCAAATGCTGAGACTGCTTTAAAATCAGTGATGAGTTGGTTGACTGGCAATCTACTTACCCTAAATTTAACCAAAACAAAATTTATGACCTTTGCCCCTAAGCTTTCCACTCAGCCAGATGAATCATTTCAAATAAAAGCTCACAAATGTTCAACTAACCCTGAATTTGACCCATGTCATTGTGAGACGATATCACGTACTCATAGCATAAAGTACCTTGGAGTGTTACTTGATAGCGTCTTATCATGGAACGAACACCTTAGGGTCGTTACTGCGCGGGTTAGAAAACTTATTTTCGTTTTTAGTAGATTGAGGGCTAGTGCTGATCCACTTACTCTAAGAACTGCTTATTTTGCCCTTGCACAGTCCATTATTAACTACTGCATCACAGTATGGGGTTCCACCGGTAAAACTAAGTTATTACCACTTGAGAGGGCCCAACGTGCCGTCCTTAAGGTTATGGCTTCTAAACCAATCAGATACCCTACTAAGATGATTTACGAATTCTGGGAAATTCTATCAGTGCGAAAACTATTCATTCTCAATGCTACTCTACGCAAACATAGGACTGTTAATTATAACCCTAATATAGTAATAAACAAAAGGAGGAAAGATAGGGTGTGTCAGACGGTTCATTGTAGATTGGAACTTGTAAAGCACCAGTACAATTATATAGCTCCACTCCTTTATAATAAAATAAATAAAGAATTAAATATTTATTCCTTAAATAGTTATCACTGTAAGAAAAAAATAACAGAGTGGCTTCTCAAGCTTGAATACGATATGGTTGAGTCTTTGATTAAATAATACTAAAAATAATATATACATCAGCCTGATTCCTTCCTTACATTGAACACAAACACACACACGCACACACACACACACACAAACACACACACACACACACACACACACACACACATGTTGGTTTTCTTTTGTTATTGTAAGTTCATCTCATATTCAATTCATGTAGGTATTCAGTTAAAGCTAAATAAGTATTAAGTTATTTATTAGTAACCTAAATTGTTTATTTATAGCGTCTGTATTAGAGGAAGGCGCTAATGACTGCGACACAGTCTTTGACTACTGCAGTCATTAACGTTTCATTTTGTCTATGCACAATTGTAATTGGCTACAAATAAAGTTTTTATTATTTTTATTTATTTATTATGTTAGTTTACAAATCATGTAACAATACGCTCCTCAAAACAATATTATAACGAAGTAATTTATATTGCTCCTAAAATATCAAGTTTTCTTAACCTTAAACTATGTAAATAAAAGAGTTTTCTTTACAACCGCTAACAACGTAACAAAAATCATCACAATAGACGATAACAATTGTAAAGTAACCCACGCCTAAAGAAGTTTTAATAGATTTTATTAGAAATCGTTATTTCTTTTATAAACCAAACATAAAAAGTTTTCTCTCCCGGAGTCGTTTTCGGCTATAACCTGCAGGGCAACTCCAAAACGCTGTTTACGTAATTTCGGGTATATCTGTCACCGTCGCTCATGCTGGCATCTCGGTTTGCGTGAGAGGGATGGCAATATTCGAAACTTGGGATGACGTTTTTCGGACTAACCCCCCGTTTTCGATTGTAACCTGAGCGCGGGAGGTCGTAAATTGAGGGAACGGCTCCTTCGAGGAGATCGTTAGTGAGAACGCTCGCTAAGCGCAGAGAAATAATCAAACTTCTTCGGATATTACCGATATTAAAAATGAAGTATGACTATGAGTACTGATTTGATATTTGATTCATAAGATACAAGAAGAAAATACTTCCCCTTGCTACGAAGTAGAATAGTTTAAAAGCACGGTTTCACCACGCACCTGTAACTTTCTTGTAGTAAGACCATAGGTAAGTAAGACTCTATTTAAAAATGTTTGTAGCTTTGTACATACAAAGCTTTTTGTCTTTTGTTAATGACCTGATGCAATTTTCTATCCCCCTTACTAATAAAAAGTTACACAGTTGTTGAACACTGTTTTAAAATGTCATTTCCATACAAAACGTCACTTTAAAACACTGTTCAACGAGCGTGTAAGTTTTAATAGTAAGGGGGTATATCTTTATTTCCAAGTACCTATCTATAAATAAGTAACTTAATAAAATGACCTGCTTTTCTGCTAGCAGTTCAAGGAAATTGTAAACAGCCACTTATTCCAGCCGTTGCTGATTTCTATTCCTTACTTGTAGAAACTATAGCAATGTTCAAAATTGGAAACTGCGATTTCACCTCCCTGCCAAGGGTCCCGTAATGTAAATACCGGTGTATCGCGGCGCTCTCCACTCGTTCATTGGCCATCAATTCTTCCCCTAATTGGTTCGCGTGAAAAGTAACTTTGAGCACTCGGGACATGGATCAATGTTCACTGGAAGAGGAATCTAAAACAATATGTTAAATATTATATCGAGTCAATATAATATCGAGGTCCAGAGCGTACGTCCAGCAGTTTATTAAGAATCGGTTGAGATTATGGCGATGATGAGGCCATGTTGCCTCCAGGGTGTGATGTGTTTAAATTTCTTCACCTGGAAATCCAGAGTTCCATTTTAGACAGTATTATTATCTTATCTTGTATCCTGCTGTAATCTTTTCTTATTATTGTTATGCTGCAACTTTACTATTTCATGTGTGTTAAGGGTATGCAAATAAATTATGTATTGATCTATCTATCTATCTACTAAATCATAGGACTTTGGGCGTGCAGTGATCTTAGTAATAATTCTAAAATATTTAAATGTTACCTAAATTATTTCTTCTGGTGACAAAAAGTGACATTATAGAGCTTTATATTTTCTTTAAGGACTTGAGAATGAGAGAGAATTAAAATACTTTCATATGCATCCATTGTGATATTATGGCTTATTTACTTTTCCTACTGCTATTTATTTTGCTAGAGTACCTTCCAGTATCCATAGCGCTTGTATGACGGCTAAAAATCCAATTCGCCTCAACTTCAGTGGCGACTCTGTGCGTTTCACTTTAAAGTGCAATATCTGGTGTTGCTGTAAAATGTCGCGTTTGCTGGTTTAATTGGAAATATCGACGTGACGGGACTTTTGGTCAGTCGATGGAAAAAAAAACTGAAAACTGTGGGCTTGCCATCACCGACCTGCATTTGGCAACTTTGCGTAGTGGCAGAATGCTATTTGTTAAAGCGACTAGATTTCATTTGGTTATTCTGATTGGTAGATATTGCCTTATTTACTTAAGTACCTATGTATGTATGTGTTTTGAATTGGCCATCTGAAACTACTGCAATTATTCTCCTTGTCCAAAACCCAAAAGCTTTACCCTTATGTAATCTTCCAAAAACCTTTCAGAAATTCCACAGAATCTCACAAATGCACTCAACAATTGTACCCCAAACTCACCAGATAATTACTTTTATTATCAACCCTCGCCTTTTATGAAATCTCGACAGTACTTAAATAAATAGGAACCGGCACCTTAGGCCGTAATAAAAAGCTTTCGCTCAGATTAAAAATAAGTCATTGTGAGAGAAAAATTGACAATACAAACTCACCTGTCCAAAAAACGCGTCCGAATGTCGGGGGATAGTCACAAAAGACCCTTAAATGCATCAAACAGATTGCGGAGTCTTAACACCCGCCAGGGCGCTGTTCGAAATATGGGTCTCTGCCCACCATTCTACACAGAGCTCTTCAGAAGACAAATGTCCTCACAAACCGAGGTCTCGCTCCGTTCTGCGCGAAGCCCTCAAGGTCTCTCAGACCCTTCAAGTTCATTATTCTAATTGCTTTTTCATACGGAACTCAAACGGTTTACTCTTTCGAGTGTCATCCACTTCGCAGCGAAAACGTGGAAATTAAATTATTTTCTCGTCCTCAACGGATGTTTTTGACGAGATTAATCCGAGATAATGGTCCGCTCCGCCTTCCCGTTTCTGAAATTTTGAGTTTTCAAGAGCGCTTTATCTTTTTAATTTTTTCCAAAGCGCACTCTGTTGGGACGGACCAGATAAATTAATTTTATTTGCAAGTTTGACCTAATTTTGTTTCTGTTCCATTTTCTCGGACTCGCGATGACAATTTGCCTTTTTATGGGCAGGTAACGGTTATTGCGGCTAAAATTCTTTGGAGCCATTCGGAAATAATAAGATGGTGAGGCGCTTTCAGTCAGGACATATCTTTTTATTAGGTTTTGAAGTGGAAGGTTTAGATTTGTGCAGGCATCGTAACGATTAAACTTTAATTTTGATTTTATTGTTTGTCCTTTTTCCGTGTTTTATGGAATAGAACACCTTACTAGCAATAATGCCTCAAAAGTTGTGCTAATATTTTTTTTTATAGTTAGGTGCAATCACAAATTCAAAGTCTGTCCGATGACTTTTGCTGGTAGGATTTTATTGGTGGTCAAGCTGCACATCCTGGCTACACAGGACTTGTAGCATAGAGAACGAGAGCTGAGAATAGTCCCGTAAATCGAAAAATTAAAAGCTCTTTCACATACCGACATGTCCAGACATAACAAGTTATTTTAAGCACTATGCTACGGAACTGGTTAATCATACTAATTGAATAAAATCCATTACAGTATACCTACATGTACTGCTGTCAGTACAAATAATACGTCGGCTAAAAGCTCTCATCGCACGCATGTCCCGGACTAGCCATTAAATTACGCGGCCCCATGCGGCGCGCGATTTACATGCGCACAGACTGCGTTTGCTTAAAGGAACATGCACATGCATGGGTGAAATAAATAATTTAGTTTCAAAACAGTATATTTTTTTTAAACATAATGCCATGAATAGGTTCAAAGTTAGCTAGTAGGTAATACATAGTTATTACTTCAAACTAGCTACGGGTATAGCCGTTTCTTGGCTATTAAAATATCTTCAGAAACGTCTGATAACTGAACTGATGCAAACGTGTTTAAGTGCCTACTATAAAATAATAGTAAGTAGGTAGTTAGTAGGACTTGTCTACGAGCTTTTTTCTCAAACAAGTGATAGTGTGCAGTTAATAAAAAACATAGTTTTACGTGTTTTAAATTGTCCCAGTTATTTCATTTACATAATAATTAATATATATTTTACACTACAACTTATACAGGGTTTAAAGCCTTTACTATAGCAGCAAAATTAACTAATTAAAGTTACGATAACGTTGTGTCATTTTTGTCTACATTTCAAGGTGCATAGTTACGAAATTAATTAATTATATTTCTTAGCAAACAGAATACTCAGTATAATTAAAGTACGCCCTGTATAAAGAGGGACAATTTAACTTATTCTAGGACCTGTACATGGTAATTATAACTAACGTCTCTGTACGCGATAGTTAAAAGCTTCCAGCATAAAGTGTCATCTCAAAGAGCGGCGATAAAATGGCTGCCCCATGCGGCGTCTAATTTAAATGCGTAGGGCTGAATGCTTCATCAGGATCCTGCTAGGAGAATAATGGTTATGAGACATCACTGTTGTCCTCGAGCACAGCGGGTAGCGGAGCGTTTGATTAAGGGACAATGATAGCTACACTTGACTTCAATTGGATATAGTATCAGGTGTTAGGTTGCGCGGAAATTATGACTTTGGGGTCAAATATTTCACTTATCGCTGTGCTTTTGGAGAGGCGGTTTTCTTTTACACATGGTAAGAACTTTGTTAATATGACTATGATGATATTGATGCATGCTAATTCATGCATAATCTATCGTTTGAAGGAGTTTCAATTTGCTGATAGTCATCATCATCTTTCTGCCACAGGAGACATGTAAAGTGCCCCATAAGGGCTACCTTTTCTTTTTTTTATTATTTACATTTTGACGTTCATAAGTGCCACTTGTGGTCTAAACTGAATAAATATTTTTGATTTTGATTGATTTTGATTTTGAGGACGTCCACTGCTGAACATAGGCCTCCCCCAATGATTTCCATATTGACCGGATGCTAACCGGCTGCATCTAGAGCGCCTTTTATGAGGTCGTCGGTCCACCTTATTAGTGGCAGTCCAACGGTACGCTTTCCAGTGAGATATGAGAGATTATTTAATCCACTCAAATTTCACAGCACCTAAGCTGTTTTTACCCCAATAATAGTCATCCGTTTGTCGCAACCACCGCTGCTACTAAGGCCCCACCCCAACACGTGCACACGCGTTGATTGCTGTAAACTTGTAAACATAATTGTTTATTGTGATCTCCGATACTTCCCGCGGATAGGGGACTCGTTAATTGGTAATGGGCTTGGTAATTTACTCCTACCCGCCATGGGAGCTGTGATTAACGTTTTATTATTTTTTACGAATTTGTAGCGTTATTGTAAATACTTTGTTTACATTAACGACAAACATATCTATGTAGCAAGAAGGTTTTAAGTTACATTTTTTGTTAAGACTTTCTGACAAGTAAATAGTAGGACCCATGTTAGTAATTCAACATTTTAATTTTACTTCGCATGACTTCATAATTTTGTATAACATATTATTCCACAAGGAGTAGACGAGATAATTTATCCGTGTAGTATTCCAAATGTATGCATATTTAATCGCCTTGGCAAGTTCCGAACCGCCCTCTCGAAACCCGGAACAACATTATTAATCAAAGTTCTAAAACAAATGATAAATCACGAAATTTGCGGCGCGTTTTCATCGCGTTTGCGTGCGCGCAACATCCATCTCACTTTACAACTAAAACCATTGTGTGCATCCCCTAAGTAACGACCTGATGATTTGTTATGATCACCTCGGCTGCGCTCAGCGGGCGGTCAAAAACTGCATCCACACACCACTCAAGCCAAATACAACTTTGATTGCGAAACACAAGTCACAGATTGCAGTAACATCGCCGACTTCCGAAATCGCAAAACAAACGAAACTAAACGATATTGCTGTAACAATTAAGGTCTGGATAATGAATTACGGATTCAATTCCAATTTGTGCCTTACGGATTTACGTTAAAGTGCGGTTTGGATTGGTAGAGGGATGCAGAATTAAACACCGCGCAGTAACATCTCTTTCCCGTATAATAATTCGAGATGGGAAGACAAGTGTTAATAATTTATTCTATTTCGAGCCGCATGACTGCGCCCACGGGGCGCTGTGACGTCAACTCGGCAGATCGTAGATAATTTTAATAGACCCGTTTAGGGGTTTCTGGAAGTTATGAAAAAGTTCCGCTTTAATTAAAAAGTTGAGTTGTTTTTAAAACGTTTACGGATAAAGATTTACAGAGATAAGCTTTTACCCATTTTCTGTTGAAAATTAGAGTTTGTTTATTGAAGAGCCTTTGGAGAGTTTACAAAATCGAAGCACTCATATAATTAACATTGATAAAATTATAAGGTGGTATAGCTAGGTCAGGAGATCAGAAGATTGAAGAAGAGTGCTCTTTGAAGAACGCCTTAGATTAATAGTGGATAGAACCATGATGAATCTCTACTAGGTATGTAATATGATAAAGCTGAAGAGTTTGTTTGTTTGTTTACTTGAACGCGCTAATCTCCCGAACTGCTGGTTCGATTTGAAAAATTCTTTCAGTGTTAGATAGCCCGTTTATCGAGGAAGGCTATAGGCTATACAACATTACGCTACGATCAATAGGAGCAGAGCAACAATGAAAAATGTAGCGAAAACGGGTTTTGACGTGTACGAAGTCGCGGGCACAGCTAGTGATAGATAAAACAAAATTGATCTAGTACTTAGTAGATGCCTATTCACATTCCATTCATGCATGTCTTATTTATAAAGCAATAAATAATTGTTGGTCAACCCACTCAGCTTGATCCTTGAAGCAAAAAAATATCTGCGAATGTTATTTTAAGCAGGAATCACAACACGGAGTGCGGACCAAGATTAATGTTCCGAGATTGTCAAATAATTCGTGTGCGATATTTATTGCCGTCATATCTATTTTATTGGATTCTGGGAGGTGGAGTGGGAATGTCTATTTCTGGAGAAGAGTCAGTTTTAGGAGTTTGGCATTTGAAGTGCAATTAAATAAGATAATAGTAGAGTTTAATAAGGTCTAGGAATACTTACAGCCAATAAACACGGCGTGTTTGAACAGTTTTAAGTTAGCAAGTTTAACGTAGCTAAGGAATAAATATTTTATTCAGTGAGACCGCCATCATGTGCTATTAAACCATTGGTTAAAATATCTATACCCTAATTCATTAAAATTAAAATTCATTAAGATATTTTTTTTAATTTGCATTAACCTTTATAGTCCAGTCAATGAATGCTTTAACAACGGTGTAGAGAGAAATCCGTGGAACACAATTTCTGACCTCGGGACTTTATTTAGACTAGATAGGAGGTAAACATAGCAAAAGTCCCCGCCCTTAGCCCTTGAGCCGGCGGGGAAAGGGGGGTTTAAAGGTACCACTTTTCGGTTTTTCGCTTAATCCTCGAGAACTATGCGTCCTAGTTACATAACTACTATGAACCAAAAAAAGCTTATTCAATTTGCTACAGGTGAGATAGTCAAGTTTTTCTATATCTTGTATAGTTTTCGCGGCATCTGCTCTAGAAGGTCTGTAATATTGGAAATTTTATTTTTGTCTCACATGTTCCCATCAGGAGAAAATCGACTAAATCAACATTGAGGAAACATTCTAGACATGCGGGAGCATGTTAAGCCTAGTTCCAGGGAGGGGACTGCACCGTGCGTAAATTTAGATGAACCAATTGGAGCCACTTTTGACTCCTCATCACTCAAAAACTACTGTGCATTAACACTTCAAATTTGGCTTATGTGTTGAGACTTGCAAGATAAACATCAGCTTCAAATTTCATAAATATACCTTAAACGGTTATTTAGGTATTGACGTTCAAATGCCAATGCTTTCTGATTCGAAAATCTTGCTATTATTCGCAATTTCACTGCTGAAGTTGGTCAACTAAAGAGTAAGATAGTACCTTAAACGTTATGTCACGCATATTTATTTAGATCTTAATTCACATGAACACAACCTTCGCAAATGAGCCCCTGTTTGTGTTGTGCGACTAAATATTTATAAACGTTCTGAATTATAAAGGACCCAACTTTGCGGACCCCTGCGAGTGTCAACAGAACTTATATTTGGATACAACTTCGCACGCAATGAAGAAACTTGTGGGCAAACTTATTTCATGCCAGTGGTTATGTTCATGAAGAATTCGGTCTGTCATATAAAACCACTCTTAACTTCTTGGAAAAACCTTAATTAATCCATTAATAATTAAGTATTTTGATCGGATGATGGATTGTATTTACGTTCCCTCTTCGGTTTTCTTTTTAGTTTTTTTATCTTTACCGCTTGTGCCAGAAGGAGAGTTCTAGAGAGAGAGAATCTAGTCAGCATTTGGACAAAACAAAACATTTAATACCCCGCAGACTACATACTTTTTGGCGGCCGATAGTTTAGTCTGGCTGTTAATCAGTATGGACAAGTATGGAAGTACACACATTACACCGATTTGGTATCTACCGATTTACCGTGTAATGGCTATGCTCACGTGACATTGGCAAACGTGGAAATACAATAGCCATAGAGGAGAAGAAGAAGAAGATTCCTCATACAAATTAGAAGCCGACCAAATTATCGGCTAGCTAAAAGTCTGTAGACTGCGGAGTGTCTTAGACTGAGTGGACTGAGTTGCACCACCTAACTTTAACAGTAACTATAGCGATAACCAGTGTATTTTGTATAGAGTTAGACATATTTTTTACGTTTGTCAATGTTAAAGTAAAATGTTGCAACCCAGCCTTAATGTTTTGTTTAGTCCAAATGCTGCTTTCTCCTACAGCACATCAAGTCAGTTTTTTTAAAGGAATAAACTTTGAAATAAATTCCACCTTAAAATTTTACCTCAACCGTCAACCGTCGAATATCGACGGTACTGATTGTTGTAATCACCCCTTCAGAAGTCGAATCAAAAGGTTAGGCCCGCGGAGGCCGGTGATAAATTGATTCCTTTGTCGGCACTCACTCATTGGAGGGATGGCTGAGGAAACGGCCAGTGAGCTTAAAGAGTATTGGTACGTTATATTTATTAAATTACTAGCTTTTGCCCGCGGCTTCACCCGCGTGAAATTTAGTGCCACAGATTCGCATAAATTATAGCCTATATGTTAATCTGGGTTACAAGTAATAATACTGTAAAGTTTCAACCAAATCCATTCAGTAGTTTTTGCGTAAAAGAGTAACAAACATCCACACAAACTTTCGCCTTTATAATATATTAGTACTAGTAGAAACGAACGAACGAACGAACGAACTAGTAGAATTTAAGTACACAAATATTATAAAGAAGAAAGATAATTGATTGTTTGTATTGAATAGGCTCCGAAACTATTGAAAGGATTTGAAAACATTATTTCACCATTAGAATCCCAATTTCTGATGAACATAGGCGGTACGAAGTTTGATAAAGCGTTCTATCCTGAGTGATTGCTACGCTACGTTTTCCTTTTCACCACTTAGTGTCCACTATAAGAAACTCTGCATGTAACAAAATTGAATGGAATGCATTACGTGCCCTTTGAAGTACATAGAGTATTTTTTCTGTTCCAAGTCAAATGTACCGTAATGTACGGAAGTTAAAACTTGAAATAATCAGAAGGAATTTTTACACTTTTCATGTTCGAACTGAGACTTGAAACCCAAGGCCTCTAAGTCAAAAGTTATACTGTTACTACTGAAGCACACATGTGTTTAAAAAATCTTGTGTAACCAAAAGAATACGCATTTTATTCTTATTTATTTCTTCTCTCTCTCTCATGTAAGCGAATTGGCTTTTGTTGTTTAATTGTAGTGCTACACATACGCGAAAAAATTTAAATGGTGTATAGTTTCTTAAGCAGTGATTATTAATTTGTTATTGTTTCACTGTATGTTTTCCGAACAAAATAAAATAAAATATTAACATCACTTGAGGGGCCAATCCACTCCGACTCCACTTAATCAGATCGATCTTGCAAGACATTTGGTTGGCACCGCTTAGGGGAAGATTATTTTATAACGCACAAAGCAACTACTTCCATGAAGTCATTAATAACCGCCATTGTGGAGCGTGACGTCATCGCATCTTGCACTTGGCGGAATAACAATGCACTGATCCAAATTAATTAAGTGTTGTCGATGATAAAAAAATAATTTGTTACAATATTAGCGATTAAATCGCTTTCTTATCGAATCGCGCGCTTCTAAATAAGCAATGCAATGATAATTAAAGAACATACATATTATAATTTATACATTGTAGTACCCACGCAATGACGTCCACGACTTCAGGAAAATATTAAAATTGCTCAAATATGTATTTCTCGTGTCGATGAGGGTGTTGTAGTCATCGGTTTAGCAAATCAATATTTGGTAATGAATTTTATTATTTTTTTATAAATACAAATGGACATTTTACACTGCGCTTCTAATCCCAAACCACAGAATAAGTAATAGTACAGGTACAGAAGGATTACTCCGCAAGACGATTTAAATAAATGCGAGTCTTGCTACAACGCGATACAGTGGAATTCAGCTCGCACAGCACTACGTACCTACAATTTTATTCACCTACAAGTTTTGTCTCTTTCTATCGCGTGCCTCTGAACTCTTCTTACGCTGTTAGGGTTGCTGTCTAGTGAAAAAATAATTAATCTACTTATTTGTAATGAGGTACGTATGTAGGTAAGTATGCATTCATTATGGAAAACCTTGGGAGAGGCCTTTGTCCAGCAGTGGACTTCATTTGGCTGAAACGAACGAACGCATTCTGAGCAGTAGTCATAGTAGGTTAGGTTCCTATACTATCCTAAGAATTATTGATTACCTACATGGCCAACATACCTTTCAGCATCTTTGGGAAGCGAAAAAAAAAGATAAATCCGATAGATTACTTTTCGAATTTAAACACCCGAACGCCGCACAATATTTCTTTCTCTTTATGTCCATTTTTAAATAATACTTCGATCATAGAATTATAATCATACTACAACGCACGCCAGCGTCCTGACGAGCGCGCGCGTGACACTCGACTGATATAATACCCGCCGGCGGGGCGCTTCGCTGTAGGTAATTATCGGATGTACCGCGCGGAGTGAGCCAGGCCTGCCCAAACTAAGCAAAGCTTGTACTATGGGTACTAGACAACGGATATAAACATACTTAAATACTTTTTTTTTTGTAAATACATACAATTATTCATAGAAAACACCCAGTCCAATACAAACAAATATGTTCATGCACACAAATGTTTGTACTGTGCGGGAATCGAACCCGCAACCTCTGGAATAGTAGTCCGTTTCGAACCACTACACCAAACGGCCGACTTACGATAAATATCGTTGAAATTAAAGTCCTTTTATGAGTTAAACTATAGTCCATTAAGCGTAAGAAGGTGATTGAAGAAGGTGTCAACAAACAACTTACTAAGTGTGTGTGTGACTGTGCGTTCATAAATATCCCATTTCATATTATCAGTATCGTTATTGGTTACTAAAAGTCATTGGCACTTATCACAACCAACTAATGAAATGTATTACCATAATGTCACCAAGACATGTAGAACATTTACACTTATTACCGACACTTTGCTTTGGTGCAATCAAATTTAATCCTGCCCTATAAAGTAAATAGTTCCGCTAAAAGCTTTACATAATCAAAGGTGCGAACTGCGAATGTTACCATAATGAAAAAAGACTGAGCAGGTTCAGTCTTTTTTACATGAAAAAGATCTCCAGTTTAGCTCTCATCTCTAGTTTATTTCTCGTAAAACTTCTCTCTAATAATAATATGTCTCTCAAAGTGTCTCAATTATAAAACAAATTTATTTAAATTTCCACCTACCAAATTAACGGATGAACGCAGATTTTTTTTGGTTTATACTGTATTTCAAAATTTACTAAAAACATTCCACAGGGCTCCCTAAAAACTAATGTCTGAATTTACGCAGGTCTTGGGCTTATTATTGAGTAACTATAGTTTTGGAAAATGCTTAGTTACATTGGCTACCGAATTGAAGTTTAACCCAAGACATAATGGTACCATGGACATTGGACACTCTTCCTCCTATTTGACACCTATTAGACTAAGAGCTAGTAGTAGTTAGTAGAATTACAGTATATTGAAGATACAGAAAAAGCCACCGTAAAAGTTAGACTTACGTTAAACTATAAAAGCTGATTTTTATAAATCATATTTGGCCAATAATTAGTTTCCTCATCAGCCAGACAGTTTTGACCGTTCCAACTCCTTGACAGACAGTTTTTTAGGGTAGCTGCCAAAGCCACGATGTCCCAAACTTCATAATTCACCAACATTATATCCTATATTGGGAGCATACGCTGACTTTTCAGCTTTTATAAAATGACGTAGGTCTGGCGTTCACTAGCCCTTAGTCTTTAAATGTAGTGTGTAGGTGAATGGTCTAGGTACTACCTTTTTTCCCGAATTAGGCCTGCTGGTGAGTCTACTGACCGTTGTGATGTTACTAAAACGGCCTAAATCTTAACGTTTACAACTTAATTGGCGATTAGGCTAAATTAGTTTATAGAACCCTAATGGAGGGGCCTGAGTTATTGGTATCGATGGTTATAAATTCCGCGATAATCTTTTGTTGTGGTCGGTGTGAAATAAATGTGTTTATTACTGCTGAAATTGAACTTTATGGATTAAGAGAAAGCAGCTTAAACACGTATCTATCGAGTATTTATTTGATTTTGAGATTCAAACGTTGTGAAAGTCGTCTCTAGGTATAGTAAGGTTCTTTAAAAGCATTAATTAACAATTAAATTGTAAATGGAAACTTGATGGGTAATACTATGTATTGGCTTGTTGTCTAACTTAATTATAACAATGTAAAGCTAAACAGATGGCATAAGTAATCATTTATATACTTTACATTACATCTTCCTTTAAATTCAATACTCAATACTTTATTGCAAAACTATGACATATACACTCGCGAGCAAAACTATGGAATCACTTACATGAAGTTGTTTCCACGCGATCTTGTGTACTAACGAATTTGTTAGTAACAAAAAAAGTGGCACCATTTTAAAGATTAAACTTTTAACTTTAAATTGATACCAAATTTATTTAAATCCCATCAGTATTTAAAAAGATATCCCGGTTAATGTGAAGAAGTAAGGAAAAAGACATGTATCAACTCTTTGATACGTCGCGAGTTGCGGCCTATTTACCCCCTATAAAAGCACGTGTTTTCGGATTTTGCTTTTACACGTTGATCCTTACACATCTCCGCTTCTTTTGACACTTTACCTGGGATTCTACACCTTCAGAAGCAGCACAAATCGTTGCACTATTGCAAGAAGAGCTCAGCCAGCGGGCTGTCGCACGTCAGCTCCACATAAGCCAGTCCTGGGTTTCGAAAGTTTTAAGACGCTTTCGGGAGACTGGTGGCTTTATCCCGTGACCAAGTTCTGAACAGCACCGGTGCACATAGCAGAGGGATGACCGTTTTTTCATGTCAACCTCTCTATAAAATCGTCATTTGACTGGTATCGACGTCCAGCAAGAGCTCAGAAATGTTCGTAGGATAGCTGTTAGCAAGTGGACAGTTCGTCTAAGATATAAGCAATAGAATTTGACTCCAAAAAGGCCTGCCACGGGCTCGAAACTGACGGCAGGTCACCGATAAGCACGCTTTCAATTTGCTCGTACACATCTCGATGGGTAGTCGAGCAAGCCACCCCTATAAGCCACTGTTTCAGCGAACCAGCACTGCACAAATCTCTCCCCAGGCCGCCTATAGACCCGACCTCTTCGACTGCTGCACTGCAAACACAGTCTGCATTCATCGGAGAACAAAACTCGCCTCCATTACTCGCCTTCCCATCAAAATAAGTGCGAGCTAATTGAAAGCGTGCTAGTCGGTGACTTGCCGTCAGTTTCGAGCCTGTGGCAGACCTTTTTGGAGTCAAATTCTATTGCTCATATCTTAGACGAACTGTCCACTCGCTAACAGCTATCCTACAAACATTTCTGGGCTCTTGCTGGACGTCGATATCAGTCAAATAACGATTTCATAGAGAGTTTGACATGAAAAAACGGTCATCCCTCTGCGATGTGCACCGGCGCTGTTCAGAACTTGGTCTCGGGTTAAAGCCACCAGTCTCCTGAAAGCGTCTTAAAACTTTAGAAACCCAAGACTGGCTTATGTGGAGCTGACGTGCGATAGCCCGCTGGCTGAGCCCTTCTTGCAATAGTGCAACGATTTGTGCTGCTTCTGAAGGTGTAGAATCCCAGGTAAAGTGTCAAAAGAAGCGGAGATGTGTAAGGATCAACGTGTGAAAGCAAAAATCCGAAAACACGTGCTTTTATAGGGGGTAAATAGGCCGCAACTCGCGACGTATCAAACAGTTGATACATGTCTTTTTCCTTACTTCTTTACATCAGCCGGGATATCTTTTTAAATACTGGTGTGATTTAAATGAATTTGGTATCAATTTAAAGTTAAAAGTTTAATCTTTAAAATGGTGCCACTTTTTTTGTTACTAACAAATTCGTTAGTTCACAAGATCGCGTGGAAACAACTTCATGTAAGTGATTCCATACTTTTGCTCGCAAGTGTACATTTAGTTAGACGATATCAATTATGTGAGACTAGTGTTATGGACCCTGACTAACATTACTTTTAAATGTTCCATTTCCCGTACATAAATCAGTGTAGTCTCTCCTCAATTCCCATCCCACATTTGTGTATTTGCCGAGCGACACCGAGTGTTTGTCCGCCGGTCCGAGGGGCCACACTTAATTTTCCATTTTCTCGAAGGCTTAAGCAAATAACTCGCCATTATTCAACTGTTCCGGGCCGTTTGCGGACAGCCCGTGTTTTGTAAGAATAATCTATTTATCTAACCGAAATTTAAACAGAAACAGCTCTTAACGCATAAACAGAAAGGTGTTAACGGGTTGACAGCTGATAGAGGCGTACAAGCGTGCTAGAGCAATGTGACGGATAGTGAGAGGAGGAGATAGTGCTATCGTGTTGGATTTTGTGCGATTAAATAATTGTGCATTTGTTGCTTATGCGGCAATTGTATCTATAGGTAGGTAGTTTTGTATGACTACATTGAATATTTAAACTTCTGTCATAAATAGAGCCCTTCGTGGCTTATATCTCCCGCGTACTGGACTACAATGTAATAAGTGGTTATGATCGTGATGAGATTGAGCACGAACATTAAATCTGGATCTTTAGTACTTTGGAGCTATGTTTTTGGTTGAGTTGGAGTTGTTGGTGGGAGAGTTGAAATAATTTATGAATTGAATCTTTAATTTCTGATGGTGATACAATAGATCTGTCCATCGAATTGATGCTTTAATAAAAAGTTTATAATTCTTAATTTAATGAATTTGGTTTAGACTCGTATACATATCATTACAAAAAACATATTTTCACGTGGTTAAAACACAACCAGTCTGTGATATCATCAAATATGCGGTTGCAGCTTACAAAACATACTACAGGGACAGCTTAACATCTGGACGACGCAATTTGGCATTTAAATTCACGACAGAATAGGTGTTATTTGTATAACTGGACACACTATCCTCAAGCGTAGGACAAAACATAATCCGTTTAGGTCGGCGTTTGCTTTCATACCGTCATCTGTTTTCCACCCTTCCTTAAAAACCATAACCAACACGTTCGCAATAAGGGCTTTTACAAGGGCCCGACAAAACGCGAGTACTCCTACAGTGGTTTTATACATAACATACTATAATTTAGTAGGATCACTTTACTTTCGAGTGAATCGGCTAGGCAAGTCACGCCGCATTCACGCATTTCTCATAATTACTTTAGATTGATTAGATAGATGGATAACTGTTATCTTTATTGCACGTCACACAAGACTGTCAAATGAAAGAATCATAAAATTAAATGGGCACCTTTTCAACCGACTTCAAAAAAAGGAGGAGGTTCTCAATTCGACCCGTATGTTTTTTTTTTTTCTATGTTTGTTACGCGATAACTCCGCCAATTATGAACCGATTTGAACAAATCTTTTTTCGGCGTATAGGTAATACCTCAAGGGTGGTCCCATTTAAATTTAATAATAAAAAAACAACCCCCAAGGGTGGAAAATTGGGGATGAACTTTTTTATACGCAATATTTCCGCTGATTATAAACCAATTTGAACGATTATTTTTTTGTTGAATAAGTATTATCAAAAGGGTGGTTTCATGCGAATTTGAAGAAAAACTGGTCCCAACAGTTGTATTCTTTCATGTTTTTAAGGTGGGCTGACGGTTTAAGGTCTTTTTAGGTTTCCTATATGGTAACCTGTATTTTGTAGGGAATATTATGTTACACTAGACATGAAGAATATGGTCTCAATGTACTGCCTACCTTCAGTGGTAACATCAAGGTAATAATTAGTTAACTAAAAAGCATGAAATAAGTAAAATTTTATAAAAAAAAAAAAAAACCGACTCCAAAAAACCTACAATAAAAAGTAGAAAAATAATTACCTCAGATCAAATTACCTACTTATTTATTAGGACGAATTTTTAATATTTATGTAGGTATACCATGATTGATACTTTTGGAGTCGGTGCAGGCAAACTTTACATGTTTCATAATCTTGGCACCGACTCCAGAAGTATCAATCATGGTATACCTACATAAATATTAAAAATTCGTCCTAATAAATAAGTAGGTAATTTGATCTGAGGTAATTATTTTTCTACTTTTTATTGTAGGTTTTTTGGAGTCGGTTTTTTTTTTTTTTTTATAAAATTTTACTTATGATTTATGTAGTAAGTAGTTTATTATTTTGTTTTAAAAATTCCAGTTTAAAAACTTTCAGTATCAAACAGCCTATTTCCTTGTGTCTAGAGATCTTTAAAGTTGAGAACCTTCTGTGACTATCTGTATCAAGTCTAACAAAGGTTTTATATCGCGGTAAAGGCGGAACACTTACAGACCGCTGTTATCTACCCATCTACCATATTGTGCGTTGCGTCGAGACTACAGGGCTGCGGCGAGGAAACACACGGGCTAGTGTCACGGACTGGAATGCTGCGAGTTTAGTGTTTAGTTATGAATTGCGTGTTCATTTTCAAAAATACTAAAACTATCATCATCATCATTTCAGCCATAGGACGTCCACTGCTGAACATAGGCCTCCCCCAATAATTTCCATAATGACCGTTGGTGCGGCCTGCATCCAGCGCCTTCCTGCTACCTTTATGAAGTAAAGCTAAGCAGTACTTACTAATTTCAATATCATTAGTAAGTATGCCGATTGCTGGTACTCGTATGCTGTAGGACTTATTATTATTTTAATCTAGATATTTTGTATGTTGATCCGTTCTATTCCAAGCACCCATAATTACCATAAAAGAAAAAAATATCCATACGCGATTCCCTTAAGGTAACTCAGCATTCTTCGCATCATACATTGCTTGGTAACTTTACTTGATGTGAGCTACATTTTTTACTACATTACATGCAGGAAAAGCTCTTACCTACCGATCATGATTTTACGAAAATGAGTTTAAAAGCTATCATGTCTGAAGAGCACTACGTTCCTTCAGTTTCCCAACCCAACCCAACTATCACCCGGCGCGCCTGTAAAACTGATCCGTACTTTCCATTTGAGGCTTTCCAGCAATAAAATTTGCATAACTACGCTCCTTGGCACGGGCGCAGCTTCTTATTAAATTTCCACCCCTCCGAAACTCATTAATGGTTTGTACTTAACCACCTAGCGGTGTTATTCCACGATAAATCATAAGGTACCGCGTTATAGTGCCGTGCGTGGCTGAAGATGACTTTTATTGCCGTCTCAAGACGAGCGTAATCCCAGGATCAACGGAACGAAATGCCTCCAGGATTTCGGGATAATCTTTTGTTTATACGCATTTTTCTGGGAAAATCGTAATATTAGCAACATTAAAGCTACTAATAATTCTTTCTGGATTTAGACGTGTCCGCTGAACAAAATCGAGCAATTTGTAATGAAACCCAATGCGAGGATAATAGCATGTGTCAATGTATAAACCAGACAACGAGCCGATCAAATTACCACATTTTGATAAAACACTTACTCACAATCGAGCGCTCAAAAGGGGCACACGTTACGCTTATCAAAATGTGGTTTAAAACAGCTCTTATATTATTGTTTTGCAATATTGTTTGCATTACCTTCGCAGCTAAAGTGACCTGGCTACCAAACAGGAGTATGAACCTCCCTGGAAGTTACAACGACAAAAAACTTCCATGCTCCAAACAGACTGTAGTTTTCCCTGAATCGATTCAGGAGAGTGTTAAAATTTATGCCGGATTCGCTGCCAGTGAAATCATACTACCGAGTGATGGGGAAATTATCTTCGAAGATGGGGAAATAATATTGGGGGCGGACCCTGAAGACACAAACTGTGATATTGGTAAAAAATATGCTTACTACGAAGAGGATTCCAAAGGATCCTGGAATCAACCAGAAGCTTGGAGTTCATCTAAGTTCAACAAAGCTACGCCTGATGGTGAAAGAATACCATGCGTAGATGATGTTGTTGTATTTCCTCCTACTTCCCAATTTACTATACAGTTGCCAAATGTCAGTCAATTCGTTAAAGAAGTAAATATAGACGGCGTAAAGGTCACAACGTCCGATCTCCGTGATCGTATTATAGGACAGAGTGATGAAAATCAGCAGTTTCTCTTCGGAAGTACAGGTGATGTTTCAGTTTTTGTGGACGCGAAAACCTGCACTGCAAGTTACGGCTGTCCGTGCCAAGAAAACACTTTGGATATCAATTGTGCACTGAAATACTGCCCTGCCCCTCAATGCTCAAGCCCCATCAAACCTGTTGGTCACTGTTGCGAGATATGCGGGGGATCGCTCATATTTGATGTCTCGGATAATTTCGTCATGGAGAAATTTAAATCGTTCGTCAGATCTACTATTGGCTCTGGAATAGACAAAGTAGATTACCACATAGGAATGCTGCCGTTCAATAATCCTCGTGAAGGCACAAGTACAACTAAAAAAAGAATCCAAGTCATCGTAGTTGAGAAAGGGGAGTACACAGGTGCTAGTCTGGAGATGGTCAATGAGATTGGATATCAGCTGTCAAACGATTGGGTGAGGGAGGAAAAAACTTTGTACCTGAGTGGAACTCCGGTTTCTGAAGCTGGGATGGGAGGAAAGATCGCTGTCTCTATGTTCTTTGTTGTGGTCTTCGCGCTTGGTGCCCTCTACGTGTATTACTATAGGCCTTCGGAGTTCAGGATGCCCGACTTGAGATCAGGATTAGCTCGTGGCTTGGTATCCCGACTCAATCGACGCACCGATAGCGTTGTGTCCTTAACTAGAAGAGATTCTAATGTAAGTGGTATCAGTGGGAGGGCGTTTAGAAATCCATTGTACAGTTCTATGAGAGAACGTGTGCAACTGGCAGAGTCGCCAATTGAAGAATGATTATGCTCAATAGATTTTTAAAATGGTTTAATTATTTACATCTGTAAACCTTGTAACTTATTTAAATTAAAAAAATGATGACTGTTCTCTTGAAATTATCATGGTTATATTAACTCTAAAATATATGGTTACAACGAAACGATTTTGATGTTATTGAGTCTTACCCTTTACTAAATAGCTTAAGGAAATGATTTTTTGTCGCACCAAAAAGACGGATGTTGTCAACGCACTGCTAGTAAATACTTGTGAAGCTATGAAACCTGATACCGAAGTCCAAAGTACAGTCGGTAGCATCATTTCGTTCATTCTAATGTTGTAAACACTGTAAGATATAATTATTGAAATCTGAATACTTATTATTAGGTCCTTATTTTGTTAGGTTTTAAGAAGTAGAAGAAAATTGATGATTGCCATTGTTTTATTCTTAAGTAAAAAATTGGTAAGTAAAGTATAATAATATAATGTTAGTAGTGTAAAATTGTCTTTAGTACTTACAATTGGCGAATCTATTAAGTTTTAAAATTATATTAATTGAGACAAATGGATAGTTGTTATGGGGTTTTAGTTATTTAAAAATTTTGGTCACTATTGATACGGAAACCAATTCGGAAAAATTTTAACTGAACCTCATACTGTCAAATTAATAGCTTTTGTACCCCAGATTTGTAAGTCTTTGAGTGTTTTTTTTTTGTTTAGTGACTAAAAGTTACAACAGTAACTAAAAGTTGTAAGAGCCAGACATTCTTTTCAATGTACCTATTTCAGAAAGTAAGCTAATTAAGTATAAAACTTTTATCCAAACGTCAACATCTGAATCCGAGTGTACGCAGTGCGGAGTTCTTTGCGTTTCCTGCGCTTTGAGCGAACTCAATCAATAGTATTCGGTTTCACCGAAAGTGTACAAAGACGACTGTCATGGAGCATCGTTAATCATCTTCCTTTACGAGTACTCCTTCCAATGGTAAGGGCGTCTTTTGGAATTCAATTGGGTAAAGATTTAGAATTATTTGTGGCATTACCAGCGATTTTCAATAAACCATATTGTACGATTGATATCATACTTTAGTACTGGCAGGTGTCAATACTATAGTAATTATTATGAACGTGACAAAAATGTGACAGTGACTCTGTGTCTCTGTCTGTCAGTTTAAGTTTTTTACTCGTAAACCGCTGAAACCAATTTTGATAAATTTTGGTATTAAAATACAAAGTCACTAAGAAGAACAAAACGTAGGTCACATCTATACTTCTATACTAATATTATAAATGCGAAAGTAACTCTGTCTGTCTGTCTGTTTGTCACGCTTTCACGCCTAAACCACTAAACCGATTTTGATGAAATTTGGCATAGAGATAGTTTGAGTCCCGGGAAAGGACATAGGATAGTTTTTATCCCGGTATTTGAAACAGGGACGCGCGAGATAAAGTTTTTATGTGACAGACAAAATTCCATGCGGGCGAAGCCGCGGGCGGAAAGAAATGAATTAAAGTTTTAGTTTTAAATATACATACTTCGAAGTTGTAGTAATATCATGAATAACCCACATTTTGATGACGTCATAGATATTTTAAACGTCGAATCACGATGAAAGCAAAAATCGACTATCTGCTCTGAATGTAAAAAACCCAAATCCCTTTGGCACCTATTCAGTACAATGATAGAGCTTTACAAATCGGCCCTTTGTCGTTTCGTCAATTGTTTTACCCTCGTGGATTAAGGCCGCACGCAGACCGTTCGAATTCTGTACTTTACTCAGACAACTTCTATCAGACTTGTAGTTTTTTATTATTCAGTAGTATGACATTAATAACAGTTTAATAAGTTCGAACTTTTGTTCGTGACTGACTGACTAGATTTCTGTTACGATTCGATGTCATTTATTTAAAATTTTGTAATTTTTGCATGTCTGGGAGCAAACTGAATATGCTCTTACCATAATAAGTATTATTATCTTTTTTAACAGTGTTTTTGCAACGTTTGAACATGATTGAAAATGATACTTTTGATGCATTTCTTTCAGTCGTCCAGGTTGATAAAAATACATAAAAATATAGTCATTAAACTCCTAGGGCCAAAAGATAAGGAGACATGTAAAGTGTATTAACCTACGTTATAATAATGTATGATCATTAATTAAATTATCTTCATTTTAATGTGTTTAATTAATTATCATGGACATTCATAGCGTGCGGTGGGACTTACCGAGCTGCTACGGCCAGCGCTGCTCAGCTGACTAATGAGCGGCCGGTGACTGATAAACCTGCGCCCGACACCATTGTTCGCGATATTTACGACCATAAAAACAATTACGTGATTCTGGCGAATATCGGAGGTTAAGCTTTATCTAGGACTTGGTGAGGACTCACTTTAGGTAAAACGCTCTTCCAAAAGTTCTAACGCCCCACAGTATGTTATGGGACTGTATAATCGGACATTCTCATTTATTTGATGAACCGTATAGAGCTCAGTTATACAAACATGATAGTAAAACTCCCGTTTGAAAATTCCACGTAGTTTTCGCGGTATTAAAATTCAAAGTTACCTATTTTTTTACTTCAAAATTATGTAAAAATATTCTCACTGGTTAACTAATAACATTTAATTCAGAAATATTATAATACTTCATAGAGCTCTTAAAACTACAAGTTTTAAGAGCTCTATGAAGAAGAGCGATTTGCATAACTTTAATACAAGAAACAAAAATAAACTTGCCGTTCCAAATTTCAGATTGCATAAGATTGGTAGGGTAAACCAGAGAGTGATTGCCCACTGGTAGTGATTGCCCGCTTTAAGAATAATATTGTCAGGTGCTGACTTTGAATCACTCTAGTTAGATTTGAATTTACTAAGTAGATGGCTCCGTGATCAATGTACAGTAGATTTAAAATTTACAATAGGAAACACTAAAAAAAAACAGTTATGGCGGATTTTGTCAAGACGGGTGAAAATGTTACTCAAACAGTAAAGACTTTAACAATTTTACTAAGGAATTACTTGCTTAGAGGTTAAATTTTTTTTTCAAGTTATTTAATATTCAACTAATGGTGTATAGTCATGATGAAATTATAAGTGTTTTCTTCATTATCAATGAAAATAACTGATAAAATTTGATTTCTAACGGTCATTTTAACGGTGGGTAATCACTGCACGTAAATCTGTATATTTTTAGTTATTGCCCACCATCATTTCAGTTATTGCCATATGTTAATGTATAGTTATTGCCCAGGGCAATTATTATTAGAGTGTTGCCACCATGCAGTAGCAGTGTTTGAGTTGCTCTTTGCTAGACTTGTTTTGCAATTTACAGGCATAAATATTGAAATGGCTTTTAATTTTCATTTTCAGTACCTATGCCAAAGACTCCAAAAGTTCAATATAGCATAGAAAATTTGCAAAAAGCGATCGAAGCTGTACAAGATGTATCCAACAATTTATCTACAAGATAAATTGCTGAAAAATATGGTTTGGCTTGAAAAAATTGATAAAAATTTAAACGCAAATACAAAAAATGAAAAACCTACGTTAAATCTACTAATGAAAATGTTAATTGTAAGGAAATAGATACAACTTTAGGGAAGAATAACCAACAGCTAATTGAACATTCTGAGCAACCACTTGAACTGATATCAAAGAAGATAAAAAAATAAATACATATAAAATTTACATATAAAATTCAAATTTTTGCGTCATCTATGTTTTTAAGTAGATGATTCTGTCTCTACCGATTCTGACTCATCAACATCAGCTCAAGAAATATTTGATAATATTTATGTTAATAAGGCCAAACGCAATTTATTTTGAAATTTTGAAGACTGTACTACTAGAATTTAAGTTTAATGTTTTGTTTTGTTTATTTAAAGCCTATTTTGTCATTTTAAAATTGATTATTTTGTTTTAAGATACTGGGCAATTACTGTGCTTTGATGTGGGCAATTAGTGTAAGTAATGGGCAATGACTGTACTTTTTGTAGGATTTTAAATTTATTTCAATATTTTCTAAGTTACGTAAGTTTTAACTAAAAACTGTTAATATTCTGTTTAACAGTTTATTGAGTTATAAGAAAAAAGTCATAAATGGTCGATAATTAAAATACTTTCTTTAAATTTTATCTCAATGTGTTTGAAATCTTTAAGTGGGCAATAGCTATACGGTTTACCCTAATTCATTTATGGGAAAATGTATTAAATTCTTTAATAAATTACCACAAACTGTTGTAGAACTACCCATTCATAAATTCAAAGCACATATTAAAAGTACCTTAATGAAAAAGGGCTACTATAAAGTCGATGATTATTTAAAAGATAAAAATGTTTGGGATACGTTACTGCCTAGCTCGCATAAATATTTATAACTTTGTACATTTTAAAGCATGTAAACCTTTGAAAAAGAGGCTGACAATAGTGACTGAGTTTCTTGCGCTGCTTCTTCTCAGCACTGGCCCATTTATTGTCCTGAAGCAGTGGTAGGGTTAATACTGGGACGTGTAAAAGTGCTTTTTTTAAGCCTATTTACAGAAATAAATGAGTTTTAATGAGTTTTAGTAATAAGCGTATTAAGTGCTTCGTAAACGCATTCAGTTAATTAGGAAAAATGATTTTAGTGATTTTTGTTTTTATTTTTTTTTCTTAATTATACCTTAATATATGCAACCATTTTTAATTGCAAGATATAGTCTGATATTTAATCTAATTGGATAAAAAAATCAGCTTTAAATTCCGTCGCGTCGTAAAAGATGTCTGCGAGGTACAAACCCTAAATTGGCCTTAAGTAAGAAAATCTTTCATTTCGGGTTAAAACTTTAAGGTATAATCTAATTACGTTATGTGACATCAGTCACAGTCAGACACGTGGCATCATTTAGCCCTTTAATCGCAGAGAGAGAAAACATGAGTTCAGCAAATCAAATTGTCAATTAGGTCCAGCCATTTCCGGATTTACCGTGACGTCATTATGATGTAGGCAATTTTGGAACGGGCTCTCGGACTATTAACCTAACTGGGGGTCTACATAGTTGAGAACTTGAAGCTGACATCAACTACTTTAAAACATAATTGATAAGATACATTGTGCTTATAATCGTGTAACTTATCTTAATGTTTGAGTAGTTCGTTTTAAAATCTCTTTACAGAAAACCAATATTAACTTCGAGCATATCGAACAACTGTTTATTGTATCCTTTATTTACTTCCTCAGTGAGCTCGAGTATTATATTTCATGAACAAATAAATATTGTACATGGACACTTAAACAAACGTTCCTTCTTAAACCAATGGAGCAAGACATAAAATCCAATGCACTATAAAACTCATGACTGTTCAAATACAAATATTGCTTCCTTCACCCACAGTAGAGCCAGATTTAGAAAGCTTTCTCCTACAATAAGTGACAAAATGACACTCATAAATATGCTAGCGGCTATAAAATTTACCTAGAACAAAGACGTTTTCGTTTCACATCATCCCCCTTTCTAAACATTTCCACCATACTTACAGTTTTATTTTCACAACTTTCTGAAAATACAGGCTAGCACGTAGCAATTTTATTTACGAGTAGATTATGTGGGAAATTATTATTTCCACTGCAGTTCGTCATCATGAGCTTCTTTGAAACTTTATGCATTATAAACTTTTTCATGTTTATACAAAACACGTGTGGACATTTAAAGCGCCTTAATGCGGGAGAGCTTAAGAACGGTCGTTGTCATTAAAGGTTCGGTAGTGGAGGCCACGTACCGGAAAACGCAGTGTGGGACGTCCACCCAAGGAAGGTGGACCGACGACCTCATAAAGGTAGCAGGAAAGCGATGGATGCAGGCCGCTACCAACCGGACGATGTAGGAATCATTAGGGGAGTTGTTGTGGAAATCCTTATGGATATTGTCCAGCTGTTAGAGACATTTTTCAAATTCAAATTCAAATTGTGTTTATTGTGAAATCACAGGTACATAAGTCAGGTCATTAAATTTGTATGATAGATCAGCTGTGTTCCGCCGCATGGGCATACAATAATGGTAAGATACATGATTATTTTAAAAAATTGATAGGTAGTAAAAAATCTATGACACAATAAATGATACAATTCAAATACAAGTCAATTATTAATAATTATAAGTTAATTAAGTCATACAGAAAATGTCAGCAGAATACAATATTATGTCAGTCGGAGAGAAAAAATTTGGTTCAAACGAACGAACATTTGATTTCCCTCAATAAAGTAGTGTTGTGTAAGTGGCCCTGCTCTATTGTCCCTCCACTGTGCCCCGTACAAACTTGCCGGATCGCAGTAATCTCCCCCGCGTGCCCGCGCGCATGCGGCGCCAATAACGCCCGGCAATACTGCGCTAATACCGGTTTTATCCGGTTACCTTAAATGTATGGCTCTCCAACAACCAAGCCTTTCAGCCCCAAAGCCTTTTCGGGAATGCTGATATAGTAAATTTGGCACTTAGATATCCACGCTCTGATATAGGCATACCTGATAAAATGTTATTTTCTAAAGTTTTGACTCGAAAATGCAATATGCCTCTTTAATTTAAAATTTATTTATTGTGAAACATCGTTTAATATACAATTATCTACTATATAATGTTAGATTTCATTATTAAATAGTAGTACAATAATGTTTAATCAATTATTTTCAATAATATTAATTGTTGTACAGTTTTTTTTATTGATTTTAATATAAAATATGATTAAATATGTAATTATAAAATGTTTTAAAATCATAATATGAGATATAAATGCAAAAGTATTATTAAAGTAATTATTACATTATTTTTAAAACATTTTATAAGATACTTCCGGTGGTCATGAAACCAACAGTAAAATGATTACTACTGTTGTGATATTGAGTGGGGAGAGTTTATAAAAATGGTTGTCGGCTCATTCTAGAGCAGTCTTGCGGTAACCATCAACGTGTACACTAGTCTAGCTTAAGCTCTGCCAGTTTGAAGTGAAATTATGTACTGTGTTATTATGAGTGTAAAATAAAAATATCGGAAAGTGCAAGATCTTTTCTTCAAACACATCTCTCTGCCCCTGATATTTATTATCAGAAGTGGGATAGAGTTTACGCCACAAGGTACGTATTTTTTTTTTTTTTTTTTTTTTTTTCTCCTTTTTAAATTATTTAAATAATGAAGTGTGCCAAGGTCGCGGGTTCGATTCCTGCATAGTAAAAAACATTTGTGTGCATGAACATATTACTTTGTATTAGTTTGGCTGTTTTATGCCTAAAATGTATGTCTATACAAAGAAGAGTAATTTTTCTATCCGTTTTTTTTTTTATTCAAGTACCCATAAGTACATACAAGCTTTGCTTAGTTTGGGACTAGTAGAGTTACAGTGGAAAATGTCCACGGATATTTATTTATTTTTATTTAATGTACTCTATAATGCTATTTTTGGCATTGAGATTAATACATTTGGATAATAAGTATAGCGTTCTTTTTCTCTCCTTGTTCTGTTTTCTTTTTCATGTATTCAACAAAAAAAAAAGGATGGGTTACTTACCTACACAAAATAATATACTTAATGATACCACTCTAGATTATTTTAGATCTAGCGGGATACCGTGTCTTTATTTTTATTATTAATTTATGAGTAATAATTGAGTCCATCAATGAAAAATGAAAGTGCTAAGAGAATCATTAAGAATTTGCCTTTTTAATAATTTCTTTCTCTATATACATTTACATATTAAAATTTAAAACATTTACTGTCCAAAAAAAATGTGTTTTCAGTGAGCAAATAATGGAAACCGAAGAGCAAGATGGTGACAATGAGCGCCGTCGCAGCCGGGTTGTAAGAACTCCATCGCCGACAGGTGATGAAGAAGTCGGCCCCCGCAGATCACGTGAGCGCGACCGAGGCAGCGGACGCAGGACCCGGGAGAAGCGGAGCAGATCGCGGTGCAGTCGCGGCCGTCGCAGCCGGCTGAGCACCAGGAGCCGCAGCCCTATCCTGAATGCGCGCCGTCCAGAAACCTCAAGGTACGATAGTGATAGTCGTAGAAAAAATAGTCGATCACCACCAAGGTTATCGGCACACAGGCGTACATCATGCAATAGATTTCCTGATTATCGTCGTAACAAATCTGTACATCGTTTTGAGCCATATGAGGTAGCCGGTGTTTCTCATCGAAACCACCCATTGCCACAGCATATTAACATTGAACACTCAAAATCACACCAATCTAATTCAAATGATTATAATATAAATATAAATGATTTTATGAATTTGATGAGTAATTTTATGAAGTCGGATCGTAGTCAAACTTTACATTATGACAAAAATATGATCCCTGAATTTGACCCGACAGTAAGAAACCATAGGATTGAGACCTGGATATCTAAGGTTAATGAGTGTTCTCAAATATATAAATGGACTGATCAACAAACCGCACACTTTGCTTTACCTCGTTTAGTAGGACATGCTAAAAAATGGTACGAGGGTTTACATTCTATTAATAGAACTTGGTCAGAATGGCAACAATGCCTCAAAAGAGCTTTTCCATCTGAATCAAATTATGGAGTTTTGTTGTCCGACATGTTAGAAAGACGCTATAAGTCCGGTGAATCATTAGATGAATATTATTACGATAAAATGGTACTTCTTAGCGCGTGCGACATATCAGATAAAAAAGCTGTAGATTGCATTATTCATGGCTTAGATGACAAAACTATTAGGGCCAGTGCATCCTCGGCAAGGTTCTCTCATCCTGAAGATTTACTAGGATTCCTCAAGGATATGTGTAGGGAAAAGAATGATTTCAATAAAAACTTTAGTAAGCCAAAACAACATTCTCAGTTTAATAGTACAATTACGTGTAACCTGTGTAAAAAACCTGGTCACTTTTCTAAGCAATGCAGAGCTCTTATATGCTATAATTGCAAACAACCTGGTCACAGGATTTCTGCGTGTCAACAGCCTCTTCTAAAATGTGAAACTTGTCAAAAAATTGGCCATAAGACGGAAGAATGTTTTCTGAAAAATAAACCAAAAGATAAAATAATAACTGAAAAACGAGTAATGGCTGTTGACACACAGGAATATACTAAGTCTGCTCATAGTAAATATTATAAAAATTGCACTATAAATGGAAAAGGTTTTGAGGTGTCGTGCTTTATTGATTTTGGCAGTGATTGTTCACTTATCAGGAGTGATTTAGTTGATGAATACGGGCTAGTTTATGAGGATAGCGAAGTACCGGTCATAAAAGGTGTCGGTGAATCAAAACTTACCCCATTGGATAAAGTTAGTTTTACTTTAGGCATAGACGAAGTAAAATCGGTTATAGATGCTTACGTCGTCCGACCTGAACATTTGCATGTACCTGTTCTCGTAGGGCAAAATTTTACGGAGAAATCAAATGTCCTAGTTATCAAAACAAATAAAACTCTCCACATATTGAATCGTGAAATTAATTCCGAATTGCCTGGTATCGCGGAAGAGTCCAGTTGTTCAGTAAAATTATTCATCAATGATGATACTGTAGTGAACAAATCAGGGGCTGTAACATGTTATACTACTGACATTATAAATGGTACCCTATTTGTTTCTGGTAGTTATCGCTTTTATCCTGGATGTGAATTCTGGATTCAGGAAGGCGTATATAGCGTCAAAGATAGGAAGACTTCAATATTAATAGTTTCACCAATGAATGACCTTAAACTTACAAAACATTCTCTTTTAACACGCGCCGATATTGTGCACGAATATCTAAATGAGGTAAAAAGTAATCCAGAACTTTCTTGTTACAAACTACAAAGTCATTATGAACCAATTGCCCGATCAGATGTCAACATCAATCCTGAACTGTCAATTGCTGATCAAAATAAAGTTTTTAAGCTTGTATCAGATTATCGGCCAACTTTCGCACAAAATCTTTCGGAACTTGGTTGTACTAATATAACTGAGATGGAAATACATCTAAATGATAAAAATCCAGTTGTTTATAAACCGTATAGATTGAGTTATTCAGAGCGTCGGGATGTTCAATCTATGGTCAGTGAACTTATTGAAAATGATATTGTAGAGGAATCTGTTTCTTCTTATGCAAGTCCAATCTTACTAGTAGCTAAAAAAACGGGAGGTAAAAGATTGTGTGTGGATTATAGAGCGCTCAATAGTCGTACAGTTAAAGATCATTTTCCTTTACCCCGAATTGAAGATCAAATTGATCAATTAAGTGGTTGTAAATATTTTACTAGCCTTGACTTAACTAGTGGATATTACCAAATTCCGATAAAGCCTGATTTTCGACATTTAACTGCTTTTGTAACGCCCGATGGATTGTACCAATTTAAACGAATGCCTTTTGGTTTGGTCAATGCACCGTCCATATTCCAAAGAACAATAACGAAAGCTTTATCTGCTAAAATATTGGACGATGGCAACGTCCAACAGCCAGCTAGGCAAGCACTTGCTTATATGGATGATTTAATAATAACATCTAAAACTATTCAGGAAGGCCTTGATAAATTGGAAAACACTTTTAAATTACTGAATAAAGCTGATCTAACGTTAAATATACAGAAATGCTATTTTTTTCAAACGTCCATAGATTATTTGGGATATGAAATTAGTCATGAAGGTATTAGACCAGGAAAAGTCAAAATAGAAGCTGTGGAAAGCTTTCCTGAACCAAAAAACGTACATGAAGTGCGACAATTTATTGGCTTGGCCAGCTACTTTCGTAAATTTATTAAAGATTTTTCTCTTATAGCTCGTCCTTTGACAGATCTTACAAAGAAATCAATAGATTGGAAATGGGGTGTTGACCAACAACAGGCATTCGATTCTTTAAAACATAAATTAACGCAGCGACCAGTCCTAGCTTTATACAATCCAGAGTTTATAACTGAATTGCATACAGACGCTAGTAAGATAGGATTAGCAGGCATATTGCTCCAAAAAGAAAACGATAATGTACCTCTAAAGCCAATTGCTTTCTACAGTAGAAAAACTACTCCTGACGAGCAAAAGTTCCACGCATATGATCTTGAGACACTAGCTGTTGTTACATCACTGAATAGATTCCGAGTCTACCTTTTAGGAATAGAATTTACTATTGTAACTGACTGCAATGCTCTTAGAGCTACTTTTTCGAAGAAGGATATTTTGCCTAGGATTGCTCGCTGGTGGCTGACGCTACAAGAATATGATTGTAATATTACTTATCGTCCCAATTATAGAATGACGCATGTTGACGCTCTTAGCCGCAACCCAGTAGAGTCAAATCAATTATTAATAGAACCAGAATTACCTAGGGTACTTAGCATCACTCAAGAAGATTGGCTTATGAGCTTACAGCAAACTGATCCTAAAGTAATACATATTAGAAAAGTTTTAGACGATTCCGAATACAAAGACGTTGTAGACATAAAAGAAAATTTTGTCGTGAAAGATAATAAATTATTCCGTAAGGTGGGAGACGAGCTAAAATGGGTAGTACCAAAGGGGGCTAGATGGCAGATATGTCAGCAGAACCATGACGAAATCGGTCATTTTTCTTTAGAGAAAACGCTTTCAAAAATTAAAAAAGACTTTTGGTTTCCGAAAATGAAGAAATTTGTATCCAAGTATGTAAAATCATGTGTACACTGTGCTTATGGGAAAGATACACCTGGCAAAAAGGAAGGCTACCTTCATCCCATACCCAAAGTTGAAATTCCTTTTCATACATGTCATATAGACCATCTAGGCCCTTTTGTTCGAAGCAGTAGAGGTAATATGTATATACTCCTAATTGTGGATGGTTTCACGAAATTCTGCATATTAAAACCCTTACGTAATTTAAAATCTACTCCTACTATTCGAGCGCTGAGTGATGTGTTCTGTACATTCGGTTATCCAACTAGGCTAATTTCTGATAGAGGCTCGTGTTTTACATCTAAAGAGTTTGAAAAGTTTTGTGACGATTCCAAAATTAAACATATTTTAAATGCAGTGGCGTCACCTAGAGCCAACGGCCAAGTTGAGCGGTATAACCGTACTGTTTTGGGATCTTTGTGTTCTTATGCAGACAAAGTTGGTGAAACAAAATGGGATCAAGAGCTAGGTAGAATCCAATGGGGTCTTAACAATACCCTGAATAAAGGCACGGGAAAATCTCCTTCTGAAGCTTTATTTGGTCGTAACTTAAATTATGCTGGCGAAAACGCATTCAGTGATATATTCATGGAAACACGGTCACAACATGATTTAGGGGAAATCAGAACGGAAATAGGCAAACATATAGAGAAAGATCAAGTAAAACAAAAAGAACGTTTTGATAAGCTACGTAAAAATCCAAAGAAATATAATTTAGGAGATTTAGTGAAGGTGAAAAAGCAAAATAATTCGAACGATGGACGGAGTAAAAAATTACTACCTGTATTTTCAGGTCCTTATAAAATAACAAAAGTTCTTGACAACGATAGGTATGAGGTTTCTTCAATTCCCGGGTCTAATCTAGGAAAACGGAAATATAGCAATGTGTGGGCTGTCGATCAGATCCAACCGTGGATAAGCTTAAGCGGTAATGATGTTACAAGTAGTTCCGAAAGTGAAATGGAATATGTAGAGAATTAGGGTGGCTTAATTATTGTTATACTATTTTTATATGCATTGTATTATGAAATGATTTAAATATTAAGTTTTCCAATTATTTACAAAATATTAATAATGAAACAAGAGTTATGTCTGACGTTGTTCCAGACTTTTAGTAATTTATAGTTCATAATTTACATTAAAATTGCATCCTGCAGTAGTTCCTAGGTGGGACTTTCATGCATAGTGAATAATAGAGTTGGTAACCTGACGTAGTACCAGGTATACCTTAGAGATTTTTAAGAGGAAATAACCTGACGTAGTTCCAGGTATTTCATATAGATTTTAAAGAGGAAATAACCTGACGTAGTTCCAGGTATTTCATATAGAGTTTAAAGAGGAAATTACCTGACGTAGTTCCAGGTATTTCACACAGATTTTAAAGAGGAGGATACACCTGACGTAGTACCGGGTGTACCTCGTATGTGTACCTCGTATATATGTGAATGAATAGGTACATAGAGAAGTATATAATGTAAGTTACCCGATGTAGTACCAGGTGTGTGCATCATCGTTTCGTTTTATACTTGTTTTTGTGTAGTATAAAGCATTATATTATATAACAATATAATTTATAATAGATATTTTTATTTGTCTATGCGCCGTTTTGGCATTCTAGTTAAAAAAATGAATCAATGAAGTGTGAATTCATTATAATTTATTGAATTATTTGATTAAAATCAAGCTATATTAGATTTTATTTAACATCATTATGAATGTATCTCATGTCAATGTATAATTTTTCTTAATTGAAATGTATAGTTATATTTTGTAGAGTAATTGAATTTACGTTTGAGGACAAACGTGTTGCCAGAATGGCCGATTGTTAGATTTCATTATTAAATAGTAGTACAATAATGTTTAATCAATTATTTTCAATAATATTAATTGTTGTACAGTTTTTTTTATTGATTTTAATATAAAATATGATTAAATATGTAATTATAAAATGTTTTAAAATCATAATATGAGATATAAATGCAAAAGTATTATTAAAGTAATTATTACATTATTTTTAAAACATTTTATAAGATACTTCCGGTGGTCATGAAACCAACAGTAAAATGATTACTACTGTTGTGATATTGAGTGGGGAGAGTTTATAAAAATGGTTGTCGGCTCATTCTAGAGCAGTCTTGCGGTAACCATCAACGTGTACACTAGTCTAGCTTAAGCTCTGCCAGTTTGAAGTGAAATTATGTACTGTGTTATTATGAGTGTAAAATAAAAATATCGGAAAGTGCAAGATCTTTTCTTCAAACACATCTCTCTGCCCCTGATATTTATTAATAAAAATAAGTCGGGTTTTCCTTCCTGACGCTATAACTCCAGAACGCACGAACCGATTTCCACGGTTTTGCATTCGTTGGAAAGGTCTCGGGCTCCGTGAGGTTTATAGCAAAGAAAATTCAGGAAAAAATCCAACAGAAAAGCGGGAAAATCTTTTTAATATAAAAACCGAAAAATTCCACGCGGGCGAAGCCGCGCCCGGAAAGCTAGTTACAGATACATTAGTAAGGAAAAGTATTATTTTAACTTTTTATTACATCTAGCTGAAGTTTTGTTTAGGTCTAAAAGACTCTTCGTACGAAAAAGGTCTTTGCGATTACATTGTAAGTTCTCGTAAGTAATATACTGATGGTTGACTCCCAACGCGTTTTATTAGAACATCAAGAACTCCCGTAAAATGAAAACACTAAAATCACTATGACTAGTGACAATAAAACGGCCATCCACGTCGCATGGGAAACATAAATCCGTCAGATCATACAAGGAACATCAAAATAGATTTATGTCCGGTACAATGGTTTCTGAAATCAATCTAGCTGGCATTCCGTCTGGCGCTGTAAATGTCACTTGGAATGGAAGAGGGCAGCACGCGAGGGTTCCGTCACTTATCGAATGTGACGTATGTAGAGGTGACGTAAGAGCCCAGACGCCTCCATTGATTTTTATTATACTAGCTTTTACCCGCGGCTTCACCCGCGTGAAATTTTGTTTGTCACAGATCGTCATTTAAATTATAGCCTATATGTTATTCTGGGTTATAAAGAATAATACTGTAAAGTTTCATCAAAATCCGTTCAGTAGTTTTTGTTTCAGTAGTGTTTAACAAACATGTTAACATCCAGACATCCATACAAACTTTCGCATTTATAATACATATTAGTAAGATTAAATTGATATGCATAGCTTGCTTGGTTTTCTTATTTAATGTCACTTTAGCTTTATTTAAGTTTGTCTTTTAACCAAATATGAGATGCCGCCTTGAAAAATTGTTACAACGCCACTCTTGTAGCGAAGTTTTGGACTGACACTGTGTAGGTTTGTATTCGACACGACAAGAAGTAGAAGAATTAATTGTTGGTATGACGACGAATTGATTTAAGTCCACTGCTGGACGTAAGCGTGTCCCACAAAGCACGATTTCCCTTTTTTCCATCAAGCAACTGTTAACTATCTTCATAAGTTCGTCGCTTCTTCGAGAAAAAGAGTGCCCTACGTTTGCCCTGATGTCTATTGTACTTACAGATTTTATCCAGTAATTTATAAAGGTTATGTAATACATAATATAGTACAGACAAAATATACATAAGGTTAACAAAAGTATAACGAAAAATTCCTTCATCTCCTATTGCGTTAACCTTTTTAGTACAAAAGATAATACGACCATAAAATGCCTCCGTAGACTCATTACACTATACAAGTGACGTATGTCCGTAACTTTAGCAATACCAACCGAATAAAAGTCAGCCAATCCCATCCAAGTTAGGAACCCTAAAGCAAATAATGTGGCACTAAAACTATTCCCGAGCAGCGAGTGGCACTAAAAACACATATCGCACCCTTAGAATGAAAGTGACTTAACTCAAAATTCCTGTTACTCTCGATTTCACCATAAACTGACCTTATAAAGCATGCTCTATATCCCTGTATAGATAAAGTGACCTATCTCTTAGTAAAGGCAGAGCAACGCATACTTCGGTCTCTTTCACTAGTCCCGCTTTTCATGTATGCATATTGTGTGAAAGAGGCAGAACTAGTTTTACGTCGGCGGAGCTTGCGAGTGTACGTGTAAAACATTGGCGGATCTCGAATTGTATCTGTTTATTACAAAAATACTATAAAGGTAAGTTCATGATTTTTTTGTCATAAAGTGACCGTTTAATAAATAGGTCTGTATTTAAACTAAATATGTTAGAGTATTCAGTGTTCATTTATGGATTCAGTCTGTTTAGTTAAAAATATAAATGAAGGATACACGACACTTTTACGAATAGGACTATTTATGACTGAACTAACCTAATTTAGTTTTGATATTTTTGATATTGCGCCTGTGTAGAAGAAAAAATAAAAAGGACCGATTAACATATTTTTGGAATATGTCGCTTTAATATAAAATTTGTTTAAGATATGTATAAATTTATGTACTTAAGAGTTTAATAAGTTGTGTTGTTTCAGACTTTACTTCACAAGTTTACTAGTAAACTAAGAGCTAGTAAACGCCAGACCTACGTCATTTTATAAAAGCTGAAAGTTTATCAGCGTATGCTCCCAATATAGGTTATAATGTTGGTGAATTATGAAGTTTGGGTCATCGTGGCTTTGGGAGCTTTAGAGCTACCCTAAAAAACTGTCTGGCAAGGAGTTGGAACTGTCAAAACTGTGTGAGTGTTGGGGAAAATATTTCTAATTATTGCCAAAATATTAAACAAAAAAAATCAGATTTTATAGTATATCCTATATTGGGATACGCTGACAAACTTTCAGCTTTTATAAAATGACGTAGGTCTGGCGTTCACTAGCTCTTACTCTATAGTCAAAATAACATCAAGACGAGTTAGTTCAAGATATGTTTTGTTTGATGGTAATAACACCTCCAAACATGCAAACTGATAATGAAAACAAAGACAGGGAGCTTTTTTCCCTCGGGGATGACGGAGTCAAACAGCTTCTGAAGAGCCTTTAGTGCCGGCGCTCCACCTGCTTTCAGAAGCTCAGCCGTGATTCCATCATCAACCTGTACCTTGTTGTTTTTCAGGTGTTTGAGAGCCATTCTAATCTCGCACAGCCTGACGTCCGAGATATCTTATAGTGTCGGGTCAATCTAGCTCTTGGGTCTTCGGCTAGATTTGTGATCAGGTGTGCGTACACTCGTGATAATTTTCCGTAGAACCTCAACCTCTTCCAATATCTCAGGCCCCGACGAGATGACTCTGCCATCCTCGGTCTTCAGCTTGGTCAGTTGGCTTTGGCCAACAGACAGATCTCTTGCTATAGAGCCCTTGTTACGCTCAGTCGCCTCTTTAATTGGGTCTGTATCAAATTGGCGTAGGTCACGAGTTGAGTATACTTGCAGAACCAAGTTTCTTCTCTCTTCCATAAGTTGGTGAGGTCAGAGATCTTTTTGGTTCCTTTTGAACGACGGGTTTTAATGAACTTAGACCCAGTCGTTTGGACAATTCCTACGAACCTGTCATTGCATTCGTCCATATTTCCGTAGTCTCCTAGGCATTTGAAAAGATTTTGCAATTCGAGATAAAAGCTATCGGGGTTTTGGAGCTGGATAAGCGCTAGGCAGAGCGAAGACTTCATCACCTTCATTGGATTCGCGGAAGATATCGTAGTCATGCTCGATGGCTTCTCGATGTATGAAGAGCTTCTCAACAAATGGTTCTTAAAATGAACATGGACAAGACAAAAATCATGTCAAATATCCGTGTTGTAACCCACACCTCTGAAAGTTAGAGACTACACTCGAAGTTGTTGACAATTAAGTGTACCTGGGACAATCCAGTTAGGTAGGTCCAACTTCGAGAAAGAGGTCAACCGTCGAATTCATCTCGGCTGTGCTGCGTTCGGGAAGCTTCGCAATATTCTCACGTCCGAAATGCCGCAGTGTCTCAAAACAAAAGTCTTTGACCAGTGTGTGTTGCCAGTGACAACTTAAGGATCTGAGACGTGGTCGCTTTCTATGGGCCTCATAAGAAGGCCCGAGGGCGATGGAGCGTGCTATTCTCGGAGTCTCCCTGCGCGATCGAATCAGAAATGAGAAGATCCGCAGTAGAACCAAAGTGACATAGCACGCAGAATCGCTAAAATCATGTGGCAGTGGGCGGGGTACATAGCTCACAGAGTTGATGGGCCGCTGGGGCAAAAAAGTTCTCGAGTGGCGACCACGAGTTGGAAGACGTAGTGGCAGGCCCTCCACTAGGTGGATCGACGATCTGGTGAAGGTCGCGGGAGGTGCCTATGCGGGCGGCGCAGGACCGGTCGTTTTGGAAATCTTTGGAGTAGGCCTTTGTCCAGCAATAAGTAAACGTCATTCGGCTGAAACGAACGACTAAGAAGCAAACTATACCCTTGGGCTATACTTCGGTTAGTTTTTTTCATACAAAAAGGCTACCTTATAGCACCCAATATCTGAATGTGTAATTCGAATTATCCGAATTATCCAACACTGTCTTGTTGCTCACCTACCTACACCAAGAAATCTTTCACCCAAAAAGTAGTTGGTAGTGTTCATCGTATTGTAGTTAGTACCTAGATAATTATTTTTTTTAGGTTTGGTTAGGTACCTGACAGATTAGAGCACTTGCCCCACCCTGCCCCACCGTGGCTACGCCCATGTTCACTACCTTATTATTCACATAACATTAAGTATAGTAATGACTTATGTCAACAGATTCATTTGCAATATGCGTCATAAACAGACTTAATTAATAAAAAATCTCATCAGTTTCAAAAGTATTTTGTAATAAAGTGACCTAATTTAGAAGTACTTTATATTTTATGTCAAAATATATACTAAATAAAGTATAATTACAAAAAATACTCTGCCAATGTTAACTCAAAAGGTTAATCAATAAATCTACTTAAAATCAATCAAATGCGACGGAACACGAAAGAGATATAGTAAAATGTATTCAAGACTACACTTTTTTGAAGACTTTCTTGTTCATTTACCACAAATTGCATTTTTTGGATTCGGTCACTTTCATTCTAAGGGTGCGATATATCAAAAGCGGCTCCAGTTAGCCTGCGCTCGAGCACTATAAATCTGGAGCAGCATTTGTCACCGGCACGGGCAGCTGTAAGGGACTAATTTGGAAACGTTCGATTTTTCTCTATTGCGATAGCGATTGCGAGCGATCTTTGGCAACCCATCGAAATTATTATTATGTAGATGTTTTTTGATTGATTACGAAAAAGTTAAAGATCCAAAGCCCATATGTAGGTAGGTATTTATAATTTTATTGAAGAGAGTAATTGTTATTATTTAAACCACTCAAAAACAGACTATGTACCTATAGCATATAGGAAATTGCCAATATGCAGCAAATATTTGCATCGCACAATTTGTAGGAAAAATCCTTTAATGCTCTCAGAAGAGAAACTCAAAAGGTTATGAAATATTTTTCCGATTGTATTGTTGTTTGTATTCAGATTTTTAAACGGCTCGTGTCGAGTGGTTTCAGAATTGATCTCCTGAAACATGTCGACTTCCAATTTTACGACAGCGTAAATGATGAAGTGCGTTCCTGTACCGGTTTTTTCAGTTATTTTACATATTTTAAACAGAATAGCAGAAGCGGGAAGAGCTAAAAGATAACTGAAAATAATATTCTCAAAGCAAGAAAATAACAATTCAAAAACTTTTTTAAAGTCTAGTTTATTTTTTGTCTGATCAAATCGTACGAGAAAGATTTAAAGGAAGACCATCTAGAAAGTTTTACAGAAGTTTCATAGAGCTTTGTTATTCACTATACGTAAATTTTTAATACTTTCTTTTTAAAACCATCATAATATTTTTTTCAGTCATAGGAGGTATGCTTTACCCTGAAAATGGTAACCTAACAAATATTAAGAAGAAATCCCGTTAATTTGGCACATCAGCAATTTATTTTTGAATTAAAACTTTTGAATCATGAAAATTAACCTCTGACAACGATACAACAAGTAAGCCGGCACTCTCAAAGCTGCAAACCTTATCCAAGTATCTCTGCGATGTACAAATTTTAGTAAACAAACGACAATCAGCCGCGTTGATGTTGTTTTGTTTCCAATTTAATTCCCATCGTTACCGGAGCCGGCCGTCGGAATTACGGCCGCAAGCTCATCCCGCGAATACGCTTTCAATTTAGTGCGGCTCAGAACTATACGGGGCCGTAACTCGATTACTTCTCGTCTCATATCTTGGCGGTTCGAGTAACATTAGTGAATATTTTTCAGTTAACTAGAGCTTTGATTAAAGAGATTTGTTTTGAGATAATGGGCTGAAAGTATAACTCGATTAACTATTCGATACTCTGGAATAGTTAATCGAGAAGGTTACTTTCGAATGATAAAATATTTAGTGGAAAAAGTGTAATATTAGACAATACGTAATTAAGAACTTATTCTGTACCTAATTATCGCAAGTTTGTTACACAAGGCTGAGTTGCATCACCTAACTTTGACCATAACTATAACGATAACCGGTGTTTTTTGTATGGAGTTTGGCAGATTTTTGACGTTTGTCAAAGTTAAATAAGATGGTGCAACCCACTCTAATACATTTTTATTCTCTCTACTCTATTAGTTGATTTCGCGACTTGCACAGTCATATATTTTATATCTTTTATATATTTATCCTGAAAGCTGCACAGTGCCCCTGGGGAAAGCTTCCGGCAATACTAGTCTACCTTTACTTTATTTAAAAGATAAAGTAGAATTTCTTAACATTTCTATTAGAAACTCAAATCTTAATCACTTGAGCTCAAGCGGCCGTTTCAAAATACGCTTTCAATTTAGCATTGTGTCGGCTCAAAACTATCCGAGGGTCGTAACTCGATTACCTCGTCTTATATCTCGTGATTCGAGTACCGCGACTCGGTTTGGAATCGAATGGGGTGGTAAGTGAATTAAGATGGATCGCGGTGGGGATGGTTTAATGTTCGATGCGCATGTTGGGGTATACTTCTAAAACGTTTCTTCTGACCATTATTATCAATTGTATTATTTGAAAACTAGCTTTTGCCCGCGGCTTCACCCGCGTGAAATTTAGTGTCACAGATTGGCATAAATTTTAGCCTATATGTTAATCTGGGTTACAAACAATAATACTGTAAAGTTTCAACAAAATCCGTTCAGTAGTTTTTGCGTGAAAGAGTAACAAACAATCAAATCAAAACAACAACATCCAAACTTTCGCATTTATAATAATATTAATAGGATAGTAGGAAGTGGTGCGAAGGAGTCAAGGAGCTGAAAAATGATACTAGCCTCCATCTTCGGCCTGATCATCACTTTCCATCCAGAGAGCTTCCCTTGTGATTAAAAAGAGTGAATAGATAAATGCAGATCAATGCACACTTCAGAGATAGCAACGACGCTCACCTACGTTATTTGTATCACAGATCTACGAATCAATGGCTTCATTGAAATAGCAATTAATGTATCTTAGCGTATTAAAATGTCAAATAACAATTTAACGTTACGTAGGGCAGAATAATTAAAAACGTCAACTTAGTCTCATTTCAATGAAACACAAATCTGTGCTAAGTGGACAGGGCGGCTTCGGCATAGGCGGATAATTCCTAAGAATCGAGTACTCGCTCCGTTTAGAATCGAATGGGGTGGTAAGTGAATTAAGATGGATGCGGCGGGGATGGTTTAATGTTCGTTGCGCATATTAGGATACCGTCTAGAGAGCTGGATAGAGACAGATGGGTGGCTAATGTGTTTCCCGTGCTTTTTAAATTGGCACAGACAGCGCATCTGTTGCATATCATTTGAAGGATTTTTCGAACTTTGAGGGACTTTCAGCTTTATAATATCAAAGTTTGGTCGCACTATAATTTAGTAATGGGCCGTAAACCTCTTCGGAAAGGACTTCGGATGCCACTCAGCTGATGACAACCGAAAATTTATATGTCATAGGGGAAGGACCTTGAATGACCGAAGGATAAAAGTGCTCGTAATAAAACGAGTGCGATTAGGGATTTGAAAGTTATTTATGCTATGAATGCTATTGTGTGCGTGTTACTTTTTTACCAAATAGGTAAAGGAGCTTTCATTCTAAATGTGATAAAAAATGTATTCTTTTTTTACAGTCACTTCGATAAAAGAAAACGCGTTTTGTAAAAAGGAAATAAGTGTCTAACCGTTTTAATATATTAAAACAAACGAACATTGAATTCCAATTATTTGGAACGTCTGAAACTCAAAACAGGACAAATTATGGAAAGTGGAAACGGTGAACGTTCCGAATTTCCGATAAATAAAGTGTTAAACTTCAAACGACGTGACAAATGTAATGTATTCGGTTCGGTAACGGCCGCGGAGTGGTCTCGCTCGCGTTTGATATTGGAAAACGTCCAAGATATGGGAGATATGGAGCAAAACAAAGAACTAAGTGCATTAAGAGTTCGGAGATAGCTTTTTTATAAGACAGTATTTTCAAGTCGTAGCATTAATTACGCAAAGCATGTATTGAAAAAGAGGCTGAAAAACATACCTGATTTTCTTATCAAAGTAAGGAAGTCTTTCTAAAGAAGCTGTGGATGATTCTAAAAGATATGTAAAAACCTAAAAAGTCATAAAACTCATTTTATTTTTGCACGTAGGCTTTTAAAAAGCACTTTCACAGTCCCAGTATTAACCCTACTACTGCTTCGGGACAATAAATAATATTATGCTTTTAAAAGCCAATTTTTGGTTATACTTTCTTTCATAACTTTTTTTAAATTAAATGAAGTTAACACCAAAGTTATTTTAACATCAATTTGAAATTTAGTAAATGTGAGTAAGAGCCCTAAGAGCTATAAACTTTCCATTGTGTACGGATACGGAGTACGGACAATGACACATCAATCTAAACCCGGTGTCGTCCTATGCAGTCGCAATAAGACTTATTTCGCAACAAAAAATTATGACCTGACTAGCGGCCGCCCGCGACTTCGTACACGTGGACCTCGTTTTACCCCCGTTAGATATCATGTTGATAGATGGCGTTTCACGACATGAATATTTACGAATGTCAAAAACAGTAGTTTGTCCAGCGCTGTAGATTTTAACCAATGACGATAAATGGCGATGGAATTTATTTGTCACATATCGTTATAAATTATAGCCTATATGTTAACCTGGGTTATAAACAATAATAGGTACTGTAAAGTTTCAACAAAATCCGTTCAGTAGTTTTTGCGTGAAAGAGTAACAAACATCCAGACATCCAGACATCATGACATCCAGACATCCAAACTTTCGCCTTTATAATATTAAAAAAGTAGGAATAAGTAGGATGTACATACGACTACCTACTTGTCGCAAATAGTCATCACACACTCATGCCTCCAGCATGCCGTTTAAAGTTCCCCGTCCGCAATATGGAGAGTTTAACCCTAAAGTGCCGTCGAAACAATCCGCCATTGAGCGCGACAGATGCTCGAGGGTGCTCATGCGCCGCACGAGGGTTGTTTTGCCATTCCACACCTATGTGGCGGGAATTCCGAAAATTTTCGCTTTCGGTTCGTAGAAAAGAGACTGACTAAGTTATTACTTATTTATTAGTTGGTAGAAATTAGGCGACTCTCTGCCTTAGACTAAAAATAATTATTTGATGTTGTCCATGAAGTAATACAGATATTTGTGGGTGCTCCGGCTCCCACAAAGGTTGTTATGTTACCATGCCATACCTGTGGCGTGGAATTCTGATAAACTTTCGCTGAACGAATCAGAGAAAAGACTAGGTTAATAATATGTCCCAGGATAGTGATGATATCAGTTTCAGTTAATTCCATTATAACATGATTTAGGGTTAGGTAGACTCAGTACTCACTGCCTGATTAATTTCATACTATTAATTTCAATACTATTATAAACTTAGGCAGGATAGGTTAATTTTGACCAATAATAATTTATTTAATGATGCCATTGAAACAATTCGTCACTGAATGCGCGACAAATGCTCGAGGGTCCTCATAGAGCGCTGCTCAGAGCGTAAATGAGGGGTATTCTGTTACGATCCAACACCTGCGTGAAATATGCGGAGTACTCTGCGTTTCGCAATTTGAAAATAGAACATGCTTTTTATCCGACTGCGCTAGAAATAGGGTTATGTTTTTAGAGTAGTTGTAGGTATTTTATATGGTTTTGTAGTTTGGGCAATTCTATGGTCTAATGAGAAAGCAAAGATTCTTTTGATCCCAATTCTACAGCAATGAAATGAATTCAATTTTGAGTACTAAATATTTTGCTCTTTTGAGTAAAAAAGGTAGCCCCTTTACTTCAATCATGGTTATGGCTCTTTACATGTCTTATTAGCCTTTTTTAACCTGCCATTGCTTCTAGAAAATACATCAAGTGCTGAGAAGAAACGCCGGCAACTAACGAAGAAAGAGCGTAGGTATGCGTAAAATGAAGAGTTGCTAACATAAGATAATAACCCTCAAAGCCTCGGCTAGAAAAAACTTGAGTAGATTTGAATCTTATCTCTATCTTCGCGTAAACGATGGCATTTTTTACCAAATATTGCCTAGACATCGTTACGTTGTTTTCTCCCCAAAACAAAGTCTTTGTACCTAACCTCGTTAACAGCAACAATTTGTCTAACCGCTCGCGTTTCAGTTTCAGGTTGCGGCGCGGGCGCCATAACCGCCCTTCGGTCACGTGATTACCGGCGGCTAATTACGCAAAATCCCATAACAGATCGTTGCGAGCCTTAATTGAAGCACACCTCATTACCTGCCTACACTAAGCTTTATAATCTGTGGTTCTGTTTTCATGTGGTGGATGGTCTTTTCAGGGAGTTTCTGATTAACAGGTTTATCAAAATCCATCCAGTATTTTTTGTTTGAAAACCGAAATGATGCAGTAAATTAAGACGGGTATAATATTTAGAAAGGTACACCAACAGTACATGTAGTTTAAGTAGATACCTCATCAATTTCTCGAACTCTATTATCTTGATGTGTGAAACGAGGCAGGGGATTAAAACATCTATTTTCATACGTGTATCGAAAACATTAAGGGGAAAGCACCGCCAACATACTATCAGGGTATATTATGAAAACTTCAATCACTGAATTCACAAATAACCAGTCAGTACGTAGGTACTCGTAGCAAGCAAATCAGATTCTAAATTTTTGTTGCAAAATCGCTTTTATTGCAACTGCATAAGGCATACAGTGCTTAACCTGATGCAGTCCCTATTTTCCCCTTAAACCTAAACTATCACATACGATTAGCTACGTACCATACAAACGCTCCCTTTCCTTACGAGCCTGCTGAACCCTAAAAAACTGGCTGCAAACGCGGCAATAAACTCATAATGAGATTACCCACTTACGGGAAAACTTCCCTTATTTAGGGTAAAATCAATACGTTAAAGATCCTGAAAGGTATTTATAGTTCGCGTAGCGGAGGTTGAGGTGTTCTAAATAAATTCTAGGGGTGTTCAGGTTTAGTGGTGATAAACATGCTCCGTGCTTCGCAATAAAAATAAATTAACTGCCCCGAACTGTTAACTCGAGTAGCTTTGGACTTTTGGAGTTTGGAGCGAGATCGAGTGGGCTGGAGACGTATTTTGAATCAGAGACTGGAACATAGGGCTGATTTTTTATGTACCTTGGCTTGGCTCGTAATCTCACAGAAATAATAATTCAAATTCATGATGTCGTTGCCTGCGTTCCAAAGCAACTCGGCTGAGACCTGAGAAGAACTGGCGAGAGAAACTCAGCTCAGTCATCGTTTTTAGCCTTTTGTTTATTACAAAAATTACTATTTACAATATTAATTTATTTTATTAATTGATGCAGGCAATAGCTACGAACTTTGAACAAAATGGGTATACTTACCTATCGAGCTATCGAATGTCGTTAATGCAGCTAAGAATAGCCCAATTTCCGGCTTAATACCGTCGATAGTAATGTGTAAATGGAGCTTAGCTAAAATAGCTTAGAACCACAATCTAGCTCAGACTGAGCTCTAATATTTAAGGGTAAATTCGGCAACAGAATATCGTAATTATTTAACGTCAATATTTGTTTTTTGTTTCATGGTATTATTGTTTTATTAATTGGAGACATGTAAAAGCTCTTAGCTTATCAGTCTTTTTTTTAATTTTTTACTTAATATTTGACGATTTGTAAGCATTGTTTAATAGTCCGTGCAAATAAAGGAATTTTGACTTCGAACTGAGATTAAACATAATGAGGATAATATTTACATACCAGGTGAAATGAAAGTACTATATGTCATTGAGTTTTAATATTGGAATAATTAAACTAGTTATTCATTGAATATGTCTATCCGATATCCAGTTGCCACACCTACAATTTGCTTAGTTTGGGGCTACATAATCGGTGCGGTAAAAATATGAAGATCAGCCTCCAAATATGTAAGTGAAAGTGTCATTAGAGAAATATTTGGTTCATTGTGATACAGCGCACTCGTTAGCTGGGTTCAATAACACGCATTAAGTCCCATGAATCAATGGTGGATTGGACACACCAAATTAGGACTTCCATGCGGTCCCTGTGATGAAATGATGTTGTAGACACTTTTAGGAGATAAGTAACTTTAAAATGAGTTGAGAGATTAAGAAACAAAACGGTGAATTCATTATTTTTAATTTCTCTTCTTACTTCTAGACTTTCCTTCTATTCCAACAAGATTGACGTGATTAGTGCTTGAAGTTTTCAGTAAATCAGAAATGAAATCTAGCAAAATAAATTTCAAAAATATATGAACAATGCAAATAATATCCAATATTTGTTGTTATGTTATGTAATTTAATATTTCATATCGTAACAAATATTTTTGCTAATACATGTATTTCGCTAAAAAGCTTAACACATTTTTTGCCTCTGAAGTATTTAAGGTGTAAAATAAAAAATATTTAAGAACTTACAGCAACATAAGGCTACATTGGTCACTCTACTCATTGTCCGATACAAGCGGCTAGCAGTGACATAGCCAGAGAAAGTCCCTCCTTGTACGGTGTGTCGGCTTTCTCGTAATTTGCCCCATAATAGGACTGTGTAAGAGGATCGAATTATCAATACGAGTTTTGATTGGATAGCACTGTGTAGACTCGGTTGGAGGTTGACAAAAAGAAACAACACGATGTTGTTTAGTAGTTACGAATAATTTTTGGATGTCTTTTGCGGGGCAAAATGGGAATGGGAATTTAAAAAAATTTTTGGTTACTGCTTACACAACAAAAGTGACCACCTAACACTTTGGTTATGAGGAACAAAATGTTGTGTAAATTAAACAAATAATTCTGTAGTGAGTTAGACTTAGTTTGGTTATACATAGTTAACACTTAGTTCGGTGGTCACTTTTGTTGTGTAAGCAGTAACCAAATATTTTTTTCAATAAAGCGACCAAAGGAGTTGTCCCAATTTCGGCCCAGAGGTTGTACGCCATATCAAAAATCAAGAAAAATCTACTGATTAAGGGAAAAATATAAATAACTATATCTAGCATATAATTTAGCCGCTCAAAATCAAAAACTATTCATGAATTATCATTCTCAAATGCATACACAAGATGGCGTATGGCGTCAGATAAAAAAAAAAGATGAACCATAGACTAACTAAACGTCAGTCGCTGTCAGATTTCATCTGTCACTCTCCACCAAGATACGACTTAATGTCAAAAGTGACAGATGTCATCAAAATGACATTCGTCCACCATGATGGTTTTTGTGGTTGAGTATTGCTATTTTCTTAACAATCTTTTGTTTTAAGCGAATAAACTAAGCCATTTAAAAGAAATTGAATAATAAGAAACTGTTGTACATTTAAAAGCCCTTCTTTTTGGTAGGTGTACAGGTTGTGGGCCTAGGCTCCATACATTTTGGGACAACTCCTTTACTTTCAAAAAGGCTCTGCGCAAACATTTCAAGGAATGACCTTTTTTCTCCATTTTCTCGCTATCTCAGACATATTTATTTTATGTAATCTTATGTAAGTAGGTTTATTATCAAAAATGTAAATTTTTTTGCACCGCCTTACTCTTTCTGCATGACCCGTGGTTGACTGGCAGAGAATGCCATCCGGCAATAAGTCCGCCACATTGCATTTGTCACTTTGTGTGCTGAAGTATAAATAAATAAATAAAATCATTAAAAGTAAGTCAATATTAATGTTAATTTTGCATGGAAATGCTACAGTAACTTATGGCAAACTAGAAATCTTCATCGTATTGATTTGGTACTCTTTTGTCGTTCCTGAATCGACCTAGGGAAACGTATAACAAATCAATGTAGGTAATGAAAAATGATAATTGTCAATTTTCTTTTCTTTTTTACAAACTTTATGACGTGAGAATCTTTTTAAAAGGTATCATTAGCAAATAGAGTGAGATGTTAAATTATTTTTTATACTATTGTTAAATGTCAGACACCATGTGCTCATCAGACTGTATTTTTACTGCAAAATCACATCTAGGAACTACACTATACAAGGAGCCACACTGATTGCTCACCATGCCACCATTCTCCGACCGTTGTGTTGCCTTATTTATTATCTTTCCCTTTGTAATCTCAGCTGAATATGTCGATGGCATTCGTCACTCGCACCACTCATTACCGGCGTCGTTTGCCAAAGGTCTCCCCCAAGATTTTCCACAATGAACGGTCCTGCGCTGCCCAAGTTGTATACATATATGTATTTTAATTTAATTTGGAAGTAGATAGCGCTGTGTGTCTGTGGTGCAAATTTCATTAAGGGTTAATATCTTTTTAGGCATCTAAGTATTGCTACATTGCTGCTTCTTCTGATTATTAAGACACTGTATTACAAATAAAAAGTTAATAAAAAAGGGGTGAAACGCGATTAAAAAAATAACATTCCGCCGCAATACAACGTTGGGAACCGCGAACCCCGCAAGAGGTCTTAATCACTGCACTTCTTCGGGCAAGATTAATGACGTTTTGATAAATTGCCCGCAGCGGGGTTAATGGGGTGAATCTGCCAGATAAAGATGCGCGGGGTTATTACGCGGCTGCAATCAACCGCTGGCGTTTTCAAATGAGTTGCATTATACTTGCTGGCAAGACAATCGGACCGGGTCAGGGTTGGAATAAGTAACTAAGTGATTTGCAACTGGCATCAATGGGTGTTACAGGAATTTCTGATAAATATTTCTAGCGTGAAACATTCTGTAAAAAGATACACACGAGTAATTTTTTCAGTATTATTGTATGTAGAGATGAGGAGAACATTCTGTAATACTCGTACATGTTTATTGCTGTGTATTTTTAAAAGATAATTTCAGTTAGATAATTAAATAATAAATAATTAAATAATAATAGTCAAATATTTCAGTTAGACAAAATCTGAACGGATCTCTAACATAGCACAAGTTTACTTTAAATTAAACGATTTATTATGCTAGCATTTTTAAAACTGAAATCCCAGTTTCATTAACAAACCTACCTCAACAAAACTGGGCTACTAATTTTGCACGGGCGTGCACTTGCAGTATGCCTTTGCATGTTATTTGACGCGGTGAGCGATGGCGATAATAAATCAAGCGGCTTGAAGGGATGAAAGGAAATGGCTGGAGGAAGCTATGCTTGCGTGTTGCTTTCTTAATGGACAGGCTGCCTTTGTTGGGATAGCAACAGGAATAAAACCTCGATGGATGAAAGACAACAATATAATTAAAATACTGACTTCTACAGCTACAAATTTAGTAGGCAGGTGAGCATTATTTCACGGAATTAGCTTAGCGAGGGTTGCCTCCTTTCATAATCAGGTCATGTGGTATCCACATATAGGATTTAGTTTGGTTTCTCGAAAACTAAAATAGTTTTTTAGGTACACAACGCACCCACCTAAAACGAATTATTTTGTATGCTACTGGTATTAATGATAACATCAAATAAAATAATGATGATTATGTAGCAATACTTTTTTGTGTAATTACTTTTTAAAAATATAAATTTTCCCCTAAACAAGATCAGGCAAACAAAGGCCGGGCGAATCCTTTTAATTTTTGTTTTTAACTGCGAAATCATCTTCAAAACACACAATGCAAAAAGTTAAGCGATCCTTAAGTGCTAGCTCACGTCATTACCCACGGTCCGGGGTGAAATTAAAAACCATAATTTATTTTTATTGCAGATTTACCGCGGTGCACAAAAATAAAACTGGGCAAAACTGGGAATGCCCCACTTTGATCTCGTTTTAATTGGCAAAAGGGCTCAGAGTTTCGACTTTAATTTAATTTTGTGAATCGCTTATTTCGCCTCAGTCCGATTCACCCCGTTTCTTGACAAAAACTGGGATAAACAAGGCTTTGGGCCCTGACAAATGTATTAAGGTGGTCGGAATTGGGACGCTTAATTGTTCTACTTTGTTGCTGTTTAACGTATTTGTGAGGGTTAATCTTGAAACCTTATTAACAGTGACGTAGGGATTTGTTTTGGGGAAAAAAATATATATTGAATATAAAGGTTAAAGCTGGATATTTATGGTAGTTAAACTGACGCAACATCCAAAATCTGACCGAGTGTGGGAATGATGTATTCAATTCTACTGATCAGTTTAACTGTCCATGATTATCCAGCTTTCGAGGTTTTTTTTTACACACACAAAAAGGATTACATTGAAAGCTGAACATGATGCTTTTAGCGTTCGCATATTAATTACAATTGATTAATACTTGAACTGAAGATGAAGATAAACATTAATTAAATTACCTACCCAAGCATGATTCATTCGCTAATTCTACATTTGAAAGCCGAAAAATACCTAGATGTTATCGTTTCCGGAAACGCGCAAGGGTTGGGCAGTGAAATCGTAATTTGCAAAGTTTATAGCTACGAGCTGGACACTCACCCTTTACGATTTTAATCGCACCATGAATCATAAAGTGAAACGTATCTGTTTTGGGTATCTTGATGGGGACACCGAATTTTGTGTCTGTACATAAAGAAATAGGAGGCAGTGAGTTTTCTTCATGGATTGGTGAATAAATTGTTCTACACTGTGAAAGTGACTGTGAATAGGTACATTGCTTTGTCCAGTTGATTACCGGCAAGCTGTAACATGTTGTTACAGTTTATGGTGATACATACGAGTATTACTTACTTATTTAATGGAAAATATAAAAAAAAATACTTACCTATTTTATTTTTTGAAACTAAAGAATCGAAAGCAGCTAAAATATGACTCATTGTTTTTTGTGATTGGCAAGCCTGCTGTATTCTAACTCGACTATACTCGTAAAACCCTTTACTTTTTTCAGATACATGGATTTCCTAATGGACTAACTTTGAATCGCGAGAAATACAGATCTGAATAATTATTTTTTTGGTATTTAAGCACGAATGAGTAAGAGCTTACATTCAGAGAGTAGTAAGGTACTTTAAGATTCACACTGCGGTAAGGCCCCATAGTTATTTGTCCCTTAATGAAAAGTTAAGGCATACATGATCACCTATCACTTAGGCGTCCCCGTCCGCACATAAACTCGGTATAAAAACCGTAACGGCATCACAGTTCGTAAATTTTACGGCGTTTCGTCGCAAGCGCCGAGGACACAAGAAATTCGGCTTAGTCAAAGACTTAGATTGGTGGATACGTCGTTGGTGTGCATGTCAAAAATAAATGTAAGTAACTTACCAACATACTGGGGCAGCCTTCTTCCTTTCCTTTTTTTTTCCTGAAAAAACAAAAACACATTTGTTAGGTATATGTACCTAATGTTTAGAAGAAACCACAACTTGGGGCCGTTGGGGCAGAAAAGTTCTAAAGTGGCGATCACGGGCTGGAGACAAAGCTTGGGCAGGCCTCCTACTAGGTGGACCGACGATTTGGTAAAGGTCGCGGGAGCCTGGATGCGGGCAGCGCAGGACCGTTCATTGTGGAAAACCTTGGGGGAGGCCTTTGTACAGTAATGGACGTCATTTGGCTATAAGGAACGAACGAACTACAACTTGTAGCCGATATTAACACTAGCTCTACGAACATTTTTTTAGTGTTTAAATATCCTTCAAAATTTAGACAATAATTTGCTACATGTTCTTGAATGTGAGAGTCTAAAAGAGTTTGTGAAATAATGTTAATGACTTGTTCGTTCCAGCCAAATGACGTCCATTGCTGAACAAAGGCCTCCCCCAAAGTTTTCCACAATTAACGGTCTTGCGCTGCCCGCATCCAGGCTCTTCCCGCGACCTTTACCAGATCGTCGGTCCACCTAGTAGGAGGCCTGCCCATGCTACGTCTTCCAGCCCGTGGACGCCACTCGAGAACTTGTTATGATTTATATTAGTGACTTGGTTATAATTAATATTAGACGCTTTTTGGGATAGTAACTACTAACTCGAAAAGCGTATTTAACTCTAGATGCCTCCATGCAGTGTAGAATCACCAGAAACTAACGGAGACTCATTATTTATGTTCTGATCAAAAGAAGTATAAGATAATTATCACGGCAATTCTTGCATATCTATTTAAATCTTCGGGAAGATGTAAAATTCGTGTCGAGAAAGCCGAGTGCGACCATGTGTTTTATTGCTCGAACATCTATGCGATATGAGCGCGCTGATGTATGGGCGGCGTAAAATACGCGTCGTTTAAGGAAATATTGAAATTTCCTTGATTTATTACCACTTTATGATCGCAGTGATGCTCTCAGTGTTGTCATTAAGACGTTATTAAAAATACGTTTATCTGACAGTTAAGTTGGCTATCGGGGGCTTAACATCAAGTAGTGAAACTGGCCCTAAATATTATATTATTTTAGAGATTAGAGAATATTAGATATATTGTTATATTGTTGTGTATACCTGTAATTGGCAAACATATTTAAACTAAAACCCCAATATGTGTTGTATACTGTGAATGTCTTAAATGTGTTTTGCTGTTGGTGTACCTTTATCAATAAATAAATAAATAAATAAATATATTATTGTTGTTAATTAAATAAATAAATATATGAAAAATGATAGAAAGAGTGCAAAAAAAAAAAACACATCTAACTTCAAATAATTAACTAAATAAGTAACTCTTTTTGAGTGAAAACAAATAAAGTTCTTTAGCAATTTACTTAGGTATCATATTATTTAGCACGTTCTTAACAACCTGCAGTTACAGTATCTTCTGTTTCTCTTTATTCCCTCAAATACCCTCACATTTACAAATGATAGGCTTACCTAGTACAGAGACAGCAAATCAAGTTAAAAACTATAGCATCTTATTTATTTGTAACAGGATCTATTTTACAACGAATTTACACTAATGTGGTGTTGGTAGTACAGACGACAGCACATCAAGTTAAACACTGTGCACCTTAAATAGTTGCAATAGGGTCGATTTTGCGTATATTCTGATGTGCTGTGGGTAGTACAACGTTAATGTCCCCGGAACAGGCTGCCGGATCTTGATAAAACTTTCAGCGATATGTTTGTTACGTGCTCATGAAATGGCCCTTTCAGCTTAGGGGTCCCACCTCTTTGGTTTAAATAATTAAATAGACTTCAGCACGTAGTAGCCTAAAACTCGGTTAATTCTTGTCTATTCGACTTTGAAATTGTTGATAAATCATGAACATAAATTTAGGGAGAATCTGTGAGATCTAATCCTAAATAAACTTGTAGAATTATATTTTTTTATGTCCGATGAAAGACTATTTTAGTTTTGGTGAGAGTTGGTTTGGAATTTCTGAATTTGCAGTTGCATGGTGGACTTAGGCATCTAAATATTATAGGAGGTGGATATAATTTTCGATTAGATAATAAATACCTTATCGTGAAATACTCGCTCTTAGTACCATTTCTGCTAAACTGTGTGTGGCCGTTAGACTGGTTACACACTACGATTTCTTGCAGCAATAAAAGACGAGTACACGACTGCACCGCTGCAGCCGTGACATTCCCGACTATAAATTATAGAATATAAACAAAAGCTAATAAACGTTTGTATAGGTTCAATTACGCTGTCACATAACTGTCTTTAATAAAAATAAAAACATACTTGCTAGGGTGTGTGTTATTGCTTATGTGTGTAGTCTAATTAAACAAATGAATAAACCTTTATTAACTTTTTCACAAATAAGTTTTCAATTACAAGTAAGTTTACCAATAAACGTATTTTTGACAAGATTAATTGTGAAGACTGGTGCTTGATATGGGCTGAGAAAACCTGTAATACTAAAATGATCCAATACCTGTGTTGTAGCTCTCTAATTTCAGTTTCTATTGGCATGGATTATACACAAAATGTAGATATTATCGTCTAAGTATATCGCCGCTACATCGCAACAGTGAAAAAATTCGCACTGTGTAAAGGGCGCTATTCTTCATCAAACTTTTCACATCGGCATTTTATATGCGTGTGATCATTTAAAAAATGATACACCGTGAAAGATCAGTGAATTATCATACAAAGGCTTTTGTTTATCTTTTATTGGGAGATAAATCGGGCCGCAATTAATAGCGGGCTTTGTCGACAAACAATGCTTATTAGCATTTTATTAACACTTGTAAATCGAACCATTGTGTGCACTCGGAAATGGGACCACTTGGATGGTTGGTGGGTCTGATTAGCCCAGTACTTTCTTTTTTAATTCGTGCTTTATTGTTTTGTTATTTCATTTTATTTATTTTATTTTATTTTTCTTTATTCAGAAAACCACAGCTCTTTATAATATCAATATTAATGTTAAAAAAATTACACTATACTTATTTTTTTATCCACAACGAGGAAGCTCTTGGCCTGTATCTCACCTGGTGGTAAGTGATGATCAGGCCGAAGGTGGAAGCGAGCTTCACCCAGAATCCTCGACCACGGAGGAACTGATTATCTTACCTCCTGCTGGAATACAACAATTTAGTTGTAAAATAAGTAGAGTTATCTAAATTTTTACGTATACAATTATACATACTTCTTAGAATCTTGACTCTGATCTTGCCACAACAAAAAATGTTTCATTTCATAGTTACATATTTTTTCCATGTCATTAGGTATTTTTTTGTCATTAGGTCTTACGTTCATGCGCATACAGCGCAAACATTTTTTAAATATAAAATAGGGGTCTACAAGACCCCACCAGCACGAAACGGTTAGACCAGCGAGGGAAAAATGCTCAATAAAACACACAACGTTAAACGACAAACGAGTGAAATAAAAATGGCCGCTTTCCACCGAATAAGCGTTACCATAAAAAAGGTTTTCAGTGAGCAAGTGAATCATAATTTATGAATTCCGGTGTCCGAGGGCCCGGAGATTTACGCGGGGTCATTGTGTCGGCTCCTGGACTAGGACCATAGAGTTAACGACGATCCGAAGGCACGATGCGATAATAACGGAAAGATAAAGGAAAAATTGGCCAAGTGCGTGTCGTGCCACTAAGAAATTTTATAATACATGAGTCGAATGACTAACTCTTAAACTAACTGATGTATCTTAACCGTTATAGTTTTCCTTGAAAGTTCATGAAAAGCAGTATTATTAAGAATATTTCCAGATTTTACAAGCCAACAGTTTAGTTTTTAGGGGGGGGGGGGGGGACTGTTTGATGTGTAGTCAAAATTTTATTCTACCGTTTTGTCGGCGTGATTAATATACATACCTCCACAAAATTACAGCTCTCTAGTGCCAACAGTTTCCAAGCAAAACCTCGGACAGACAGACAGATAGACATATCGAAACTATAAGGGTTCCTTGTCAGGACTACGGAACCCTAAAAAATAGCGATGGGCAACGATAACGGTGAGACAAGAGATGAATTATTGAAGTGGGCAGAATTTACTCCCTGCTATTGGTTATATGGGACAGCTTTGACGTCTAATATAGCGGATTTGCAGGTTTTAGGACACGAAGTAGAGCAAAAGATTTCAAGATTGGTTCAAAACACATTCATTTTTGTGAGAAAGAAAGCACACCTAATGCAATCAACTTTTTATTTCAAAGTACTTAGAGTTCTTATTTATGGTTTTGTACCATGTACATTTTTGTTGTAAATACCTCTGCGATTGGTTTATAAGTTAAGCTTCACTTAAATGTCTAGTTGATATTCAAACTTTGTAAATTAATTAACCAAGTTATCTCAAAATTATATGTTTATTCATTATTACGTGATATTAATCAATAACACTCCTGTAAAAAATGAATATTGTTGTTAATTCTTCGGCCTGCTCTAAACCATAGTTACATCTACAACAAACCGTCGTTAATGAAACATAAGGGGTGTGCATCCCTCCGTCCTAGTGTATCTGCTCATCTCTTTGCTATACATACACCCTATATAACCTACCACTAATCGTTGCTCCTAAACTTTTTACGATTTGAACTTTATTTGCTCTGCATACGTCTTGATTTAGACTGCCAGTGTCAGATGTAAGAAATATGGATTACTAATGTTTGGCCAAAAAACGTTTCCCAAATTATCACATCGCAAACAACGTTTCGCAAATTTTCATTTGGCAAATTCTTATTTGGCAAAGCAACTTATTGCAAACTTTTAATTCGCAAATGTTGTTTTTGGCATATTATTGTTTAGCAAATTATTGTTTGGCAAAGTATGGTTTGCCAAATGTTTCATTAGGCAAAAATTATTCACGATAAACTATTTACAAAATAATTTGATTGGTGCATAGAATGGATACAAATTAGCTTGTGGTTATTATTTTGTTTAGTGGGTAGTTAATATAAATTTTTTTCTACATTAATTTCCTTATTTCATTCTTTTTATCGAAATTTCCAAACGATTCATTAACAATAGGGGTGATTCTAGCGCTCGGCGGCCGCTGCCGCGGCACGCTTCGCTCGCCTTCGCGCATTAAGGGTCACTGTTCTAACCTAACCTAACCTACTTTTTTCTGTAATACCTACTTTTTGCAACCATACTATTTCCTGCAATGTTTTACATAAAATTCTTGTGAAAACCATGATCATGTGCCTTATACTTTGATTTGTGGGTAACGGTGGGTAAGTATGTGAAGTGTCAATTTGACCAAACAAATTATTTGGGATATAATATTTGGCAACATAAAACATTTGCTATATAAACATTTGCCAAGTAAAATTTGGCCAAATGATAATTTGACCAAATGAATTAGTTGCGAAAAGTACAGTTGCTAAAAGTTCATTTGGGAAATGAAACGTTGGCGATAAGTTGTTTGCGAAGTGAAATTTGGCGAAAAGTAATTTGGCCAAACGGAAGGATACCAAGAAATATGTTTTTATTAGGTTGTAAAGTAAGTTCTAAATATTTTGTTTATGGCGCTGATATAATCTGCAATTCGCGAGGAATAAAAACGACAATCGAAAGTGGTAAAATGTTTTTATGTCCGTGCATTTATTGCAAACCATATTTCTGTACCCCCAGTGAAAAGGGAGTTAAGTCGAAAATGGTGATTTTTGGGAAATCGCATTTGAAGTTAAAAAAAATCCTGCTTCGTCGCTATTAGAGATAACTTGGTGAAATATTTTTAGGTGAAAGGTAATGTTAGATATAATTAGGCAGTGTGCCAGTTTGGGAAATATAGCATGTGGTTTTTTCGTAATTAAATAAAAACCTAGTTATATCACCATGCACGACAACTTTACATTCGTGTAAAGTGATGTAATGGGATATAAATCATTTTACACCACACTGAATTGACCACACGCTAACAAGTGTAAAGTGATACATTTTCCGCCATTTCTGTTGATATTTCTTTGTTTCTTCAATTTTAGAAAAAGTTGTAAAACAAACATAAGTAATTACACTATGAGGAATCATTATTTCAGGTTATTTAGGGTAAATCGTCCAAAAAATGTTACTTATATCAATATACACCAATTTTGTGGCGAGAAAAAAAATGTGTAAACTGATCTAACTAACATAATAGCGATCTAAGTATCCTAATAATTATGTGTAAAGTGATATAAGTGGCGATTGTAAAGGAATAAGGCTAGAATTTGAGACTGAATTCTAATTATTTACTCCTTAAATGTTTATTCTGATCTGAAACTACTATTTTATTAATTATTACACCATATACCATGAATGATATCGGCCTAAATCACATACATTATCTCCTATTGTAAAGTAAGTATAGCTGAAGCAATTGTGCAATAAAGACCAGAAACAACAATGGTTTCACTTCAACTAATGAGACAGGAGACAGAGAAAAGTTTGTTTTCTACAATTACCCTATTAGGAATCAAACTCTGGACCAGAGATGATGATGTCAAGCTATATTCATTGTCTTTTGGCTACAGAAGGATAATATAAAAGTAAAGTCATAAAATGCATTTGTTTTCAACAAAGAGGCTTTTAAAAAGCCCTTTAACACGTCGTAGTATTACTTGAACCCTACTTTTATTTTGGGACATAAATGGGCCAGTGCTGAGAAGAAGCAGCGCAAGAAATTTAGCCACCCTTGTCAGCCTCTTCTTAAATCATAAATAACTTGAAAAAATCGAACTGCCTAAGGCGGGAATCTTCTTAAATCAATAGAGACATGAATTAACAAGACATGTTATACTTGCGAGCTAAGCAGACAAAGTCCAGCCACAAATGCCATTTAAATAATTATATACTTTATACAGTATCCATTCATAAGGACTTTCGTAGTTAGTTTTGCAGAGCAATCGAATATTGCACTTAGCCTTTTGATTAGACCATTGTGCGCTATTTGTAGTTTATCTTCCTATTCCAACCGCTCCAGATTCCCCCAGGTAGCAGTAGCCTATCTAGGTCGATACAGGCCTTCTGCAGCGACCCTGGTGATTGAAGAATTTGAGCCTGTTGATCTGCTACGCTTGTGCACTCCTTGTGTACTTGCTGCGGTTTTTCTTCTGCCTCCATGCATCTTCTGCACAGTAGGCTGTCTGTAACAGCTATATTGTGTAGGTGTTTGTTTAACATACCTGTTATTACACTTAGGACCTTGCGGATGTTGTCCCTGTTTAGTCTTATGAGGCTGCGGGAGAACTTTTTCGATATATCCACAACTGCATCTTTTGTTTGCCTGCATTATCTTTCCATTCTGTGTGATGTTATTTTTCTATTTTGGAGCGCAGCCAGGGTTTGACCTGTGCTTATGGTATCGGCATTATAATTGTTCCGGAACAAATACAATTATCATTATTTATTATTTATTTAATGACTTAGGAACGCGTCATGGCATTCCAATATAAGTATTATAATGTAGTATATTAAGTTGCTTTTTATTGCTTGCACTATGTGAGATTATTTTTATATTCAGACCTCGGATGTCTATGGTTCAACTGCCTGTGCTGCTCTGATTGCATTCTACTTGGAAAATTGTATTGTGTTTATCTAGTGTTGTTGATATTCTTAGTATATTTCGGTAATTCGAGAAGACACCAGCTCCCGTACCTTTTTGGGTTTTGGAGCCGTCTGTGTATATCCTAACTTCATTGATTCCAGAGCAATCTTGCGTTTCCGCTGTAAGCTGGATATTATATCTTCAGTCGAAGATGTGAACACAGGGAATTCTGTCGATGGGTGCCTCGGTGAGAGGTATTTCTTTTATTAGGATTTTGTGCAGGATCGTGGAATGTCCTGTCTCCTTGTTTTGCTTCTATATGCCGTTCTTACCTTTAAGTCTTAGAGCGGCTGCTTGCGCTTCCTCCTGAATGATGAGGTCTAAAGGTCTAAGATTCAGAAGGTTCTCAAGTAGCTAGTAAGCATAGCGGCCACTAGTTGTATGAGTGTTTCTCATACAACTAGTGGCCGCTATGCTTACTAGGCGTTGCAGGCTTTGGAGTTTTGATCTTGCTGTGGATAGTTGTGTTCTGTGCCACCACACAAGTGATCCATAATAATGTGTAAGAGGGCCATATAACCGACGTGTAGAGCCAAAGTGTTATCTTTGGGTTGAGACCTCATCTACTACCAATGAGTCTCTTGCACTGATGGAATGCTATACAGGCCATTTTTATTTTGTTATTGACATGACTCGTCGAGTTCAATTTGTTGTCAAAGGTGATGAGTTTTATTTATAAAGAGTTCTGGTGGTTGGAGCTCTTGTAAATTCTATAATGCACTTATTAAGTACTTTTATTGACAACGTTAGGCACTATGAATTCAATTATATGTTTTACTAGTAGATGTTCACCATTATTTATTAAAACTAATAACTAAAGTTCTTTGATTTATAAACTACGACATTATTTTTTCTTTTAATCTGACGTTTGGGCTAAGTTATATCATTTTACACCAAATAAATAACCAAATTATTAGTTGCTATTTTCAAATGTTTTTGATCTAAGTAACTTATAACATTTTACACATGTACGAAACTTTTGTGGTTAATGGTATTAGTCTAATTGAATCATTTTACACAAAATAAATAACCTTTTGTCTTTTACTTTTTGTGCTATAAATTAAGTTACATTCTTTTTCACCAACCAACAATGCATAGTTGTTTTTGTGTATATTAATATGAGTCATCTTATATTGTTAATCACAAATTCAATCTGAACAACTTCAATCGTGTAAAAAGTGGTAACACGAGTCATACCTCTTGACACAATAAAAAATTGAAAGAAGCCTCCGGTACACTTTGTTAAAAGTAGACATGTATCAATATACACGAAAGAAAACTCAAAATTGGTTCACAAAGCCTTACTTGTATCATTTGACACAAAATTATTTTCTTTTCTATACGTCGTAGAAACATACCGATTAGATACAAAAATAGCTAATTTTTCAGAGATTCACATTATGTTATTAAAGTCAATTTTGATCTAAGTCGAGTTAGATCCCTTTTCACTGGGGGTACAGATTTGAAATGGCCAGGACACCTCGTTGAGAGCACCATAAAAACAATATACGTATTAATAAAACTACGGGATAGTAGAGTCGTATTTCGAAAACTAATAGATTTTATTGAGACATCAACAATAAATACTAATACATAAAAATTTTATGCTCGTATTATTTTCTGCACAAAATACAACTGAAAAACTGATCAAAGAGAATAGTAGCACTGCAATTAATTAATTAATTGAATAAAGGAAAGAAAGAAATATTAATTAAAAAAAATGTTTCTTTCTTTCCTTCATTCGAAAAAATTTGATAGCTCATTGCTGAGCGATAATTTCATTGTGCTCTTTTGCAAAGTGTGATAATTTCATGTATTACTAGCTGACCTTATCAGAAATAATGTAAGATTCTAATGACGGAAGTTCAGATCAGTCCAGTAGTTTCGGAGCCTATTCAATACAGACAAAAGTAAATCTTTCTTCTTCAGAAGATGACTTATAGATGTTTTGTTGTGGAACTATAATCCCAAAATGGCGCCTAACACTTACTTACTAACTGTTACTTGTCGAGTGCAGAGTTAATACTTTCTATGCATTCTGTATTGCTCTTTCCCCGGGTCAGTCCCCACTGACAATAGGCCGTTTCAAATGACAGGCCATTTCGCCACATCACAACTCTTGTGTTTCCTATACGAGCGTGTACACGCTATATGCGCTTTTGAAGTACGACTAGAAGAAGCGTAAAAGTTCCTACACTTTTATGGAATTGATTGAAACGCTCTCACAATTTCTTGAACAATAGTACCCATAGATCACGTATCTTGGTACATTAATAGACGCAGAAAATTGCTTTGAACATAACTGTGACATTGGAAGATAAGAACCAATATGATGATAGACATTCATTAAAAGGTGGCTTTTACTAGCCGCCTGTAGATTTTTAAAATTAACAACATTGTTACCTAACATACGTATTTTTGAATCCAAATTTTGCAGGTTAGAACGAGCGCAAGTTCAACAGCAGATGTCAATTACGAGGCTGTAAGTAATATATTTGTAAAATAAGACATAACAAACTTTTCAGTCTCGCGCCCAAGGTCATGAAACCTGTAGGAAAATGACTTCAAGAAATAGTTTTGCTTACATTAACTAAGTAGCTACAAATTCAGTCATCTTTGCTCTTGTTGCCTTTCCACGCTTGATCAATTCGAAAAAAGAAAATTGTACATTTTAGTGCAAGTAAGTATCCATTGTGTGTACGACGCCTACTTCAGAGGTAAAAGCACTAGTCGGCACAATGCGAAGGGGCGTACAAAGAAGTTGCTTCCGACGTGTGTGACGTTTACGTCATGTGGAAGGCTGGGACATACTGCGACTGGAAGCCTGTGTTGCTTGATAAAATCTTGACAATAATTGTACTGAAACATTTTGTTATAGTCATGGAATAAAGCTCTTCATCCATCTCAATGTGACCATATCCCCTCTGCCAAGAGCGAAACGATAGAGAAAAATAATATAGAGTAGGTAAACTTTCACCATCGAGGAGGGCAATAGAGTAATGAAAATCAAGCTCTTCAAGTAGTTACTCTAAATAAAAGTTTAGTCGTGTCAGAAGTTCTGGTTCCGTTTTCCATTAGGATGAAGTAAGTAAGCATAGTTAAATATCATCACTTTGTATAAATAATTTTACATAGTACCACAGTTAATTCGACTTGATTAATTCACACAGTTAATTCGAGTGGTAGGGTTAATACTGGAACGTGTAAAAGTGCTTTTCTAAAGCCTACTTGCATAAATAAATGAGTTTTATGAGTTTTTATGAGTTTTATTTAAATGTCGGAAATACAATGTGTGATTTGTATTATTAATTATAGAACATTATAAACTCATGTCAAGATGTTATCAATCTGTCATCTAAGCTTTGGCAAATTTCAGTGGCCACACAGAAATAAATTTGATAATAAAATCTTTATCTCTAACAACAAAATTACTATTCATCTCGCGCTCAGCGGCTGTGTCTCAAACAATGTGTATACTCGAACATACTCGCATGTAGTGCTGAAGTTCCATAACTGTTCTCAAGGTCTAACACGTCCCTGGAGACCAACTCGGAACTTTGTGTAGTTGGTGTTTGTTGTGTAATACACTTAGCAACTGTATTAGGCTGCCCATACGCGACAAATACGCGAGTTATGTAATGTATAATACTAGACTAGTGGGATTAGAGCAGTGGTTCTTAACCGGTGGTCCGCGGACCACTGGTGGTCCCTGGAGACATTCCAAGTGGTCCACGAAGTGCACTTGCACACCTTGGTTAAAACCACTTTTAACTGATTTTTGCAGGCAAACTGGTTTTGACCGATTATGAGGTGGTCCCTGACAAGACAGAAATTTGGTAAAATGGTCCTTCATGACTTAAAGGTTAAGAACCACTGGATTAGAGGGAGCGAGATTTGTTTGATACTAACTTTTAGCTAAATGCGATAGCCAGTGTCTTTGTATGGAGTTTGACAGTCTTTTGACATTTGTTATACTTAGGGTGGGTTGCACTACCTATCTTTAACGGTAACTATGACGATAACCGGTGCTCTTTGTATGGAATTTGACAGATTTTTGACGTTTGTCAAAGTTTAACAAACTTTAACAAACATCAAAAATTTGTCAAACTCTATACGTATATTACCGTTAAAGTTAGGTGGTGCAACTCAGCCTTAAAGTAACATATCCAATTTTATTAAATCTTATTTATTGTATGTATGTCTTTCTAATCGCAGTTGGTTGTTATTAACGCATGAATCGAAACTTAACTTTGATTACGTTATTGTGTTCTCTATCTTATCCAATCTGTCTGGCACTTTTTATGTAACAAGTCTCCTTACAGCAAAAGATTCCATATATTCTGGACGACGAGTCCACAGCCCTCCTTCGGACTGCAAAGCCACAAAACTAAAAGGCTAGTTCTCAACTACGAGTAACTTCGCAGTTGACAAAGAGTTGGACAAGTTACCTTAGCTGTTAGAAGCGCACATACAAGCTGCTATTGACGTTGCTTTAGCTGCAGAAAGGCATGTAAAATTCCAAAGAAAATGCATCTAAATTATTAATTTTATTAATTATTTACAGTATTTGAGTATTTCTCAAAAAAAATGTACGTAACGAAATAGTAGTAACGAAATAGTAAGGCCATAAGGCTTGTTATACATTGGCGAAATATTGTGAATGCTCTTCATTTATTCAATTCGAAATATTTGTAAGTATGCACCCAAATACGGGGTAATATTAAGGGGTTAGAAATAAAATAAGGGAGTAATCATTCATAATATTTTAATAAAAATATTTTTGTTCCATCATGTTTATCCATTTTGAGTCGTTCTCTGTAAGCTTTTTGCCTTTCGGCATTGGTTTTTGGCGGCATTCCTAAAAAAACAAAAGAAGTAATCACATAAAAAAAAAAAACATACGGGTCGAATTGAGAACCTCCTCCTTTTTTGAAGTCGGTTGAAAACGTAATCTAAATGATTTGATAATTTTTTGCTGGTGGCACTTCTGTAAAGCAGATAGTATCCAATCCTTTTGTTATTAACGCTCTATATTTTTTGAAATAAATTAAGTAGTGAATATTACTATGCTTAGTCAGGTAATAACAGTATACACTCAGCATTATGTTGTACTTTTTCGTAACGTAACGAAATTCGTAAAAAACGTAACGAAATATTAGACAAAATGAGATCAGAAACAAGTATTTTTTTGATAAAATTTGTTACAGCAAATATAAAAGCTTACTAAATGTTCGTACCACACGTATTACAAAAAATGGTTAAATGAAGACTTACCGTTCTATATAAAATCGCTGATTTTACTGCCTGTTACGAAAAAGTAATCCCACAAAACACACACGTTTTCACTAATTTTCGCGATAGATGTTATGGCGGAGACGTCAGGTCAACAGCCATTCAGAGTGCAGCTATTGTTGTCCGTGTAAAATAAATACGGAATTGTTCAGAAACCATGGGAAAGTAGAAATAAATCGTAACTAAAGAGTAAATAACGAAATAGTAAATGAGAGCGACTCATTTTGTTTTTTTGCTTTAAATTGCCAATTCATTATGACACCCCATAGAAAATCAATTTGATACAGAAACTGCGATTACTGTAGAACGATAATACAAAGAAATTTACAATAATTTAGTTACGTATCGCATTTTATGAAACAAAAACACATGAAAAAGCTAGGGTGGCAAACAGATTTTTGTATGAAAGGTAAAAAAGGACTATTTTTAAAATATCTAAATATTTGGTAATAAGTAGGATTATAGCTATAATTCTTCGTTATCTTAAAGATTAATATTCATCCTTCAAAATTGTGTGTGTGTTTTTTTTGTGTGATGATTTATAAATATAAAACTTTTGAACTGTTTCAAAGCACACTTTTTTTTTTCAAAATGTACATTTTTTTTGAGAAATACTCATTTACAACATTTGATTTTAATGTTCCACTTTACAGACTTCAATGGCTATGGTAGATTGTGAGCACCATTGCCATTGAACCAAAAGCTTTTAGGGCATGATTATTATTTGACATTTATTTCTTCTAAAAACTGAGCAGCATACCTACGTTTATGTTAATTATTTCAATAATGATGTACAAAAATGACATCAATTGCAAGTCTGTCATGGTCAAAACGCCATTGACAAAATCTCCGTCGACCAAAAATATCAAGCAACAAATCATACCATCAGCAATCAGCCTAACATAAATAAGCATAACAATAAAGCGGCAGCCCAAGATATGGTTATATCGCCAAAACCGAGGCAAACACGAAACAAGATGGAGATAGGACGGGACGATGGGAGTCAATTCCTGGCAAGGGTTTTTTGTCCGAGTCTCATCAAAGGGCGGGTGACAAACGGATTCCTGCCTCAGGCGCGGTCCTTAGTATGCGGTGAATACGGGAGGAGGTTGTGGGCGGACACGCTTAAAATTCACGACTACCTATGCTTAAATGTCTAGAAAAATATTTTTAAATGCTTAAATAAAAAGTTTATGTGGTCACGTGGTACGGGACATTAATCCACAACTTTGATCGGTGGTAAAAAAAACCCTCAATCAGATTGTGGACACTAATCTTACCGAGTAGCCTCAGGAGCGATAATATACTGACACAATCTTGTCTGTGATTGTTGAGTGAATGATTTTATTGACGGGTGGCCAACTCATTAATGTAATTTTTTTTTTGCTAAAAAGAAAGATACAGAGAGATGGAGCATCTCATTTCACAATGTCTTAGTGAACATAGTTGGCAGTAGGTTAGCTAGGACTACGACGCGACGGCTACGGCGGTGACTACGACGGCTACGGCGGTGACTACGACAGCTACAGTGGCAACTACGACAGCTACGATAATGACTACTACAGCTACGATGCCGATTGTGATGGCTACGCACACATTGCAAGATTTGCAAGAACATCTGATCATCTAGCTATAGTAATTATTTATTTTACACGTAAAGAATATTTATAAAGAATCACGTCAAGTTTATTTCCCGTGTGTTTCCAGACCAAGAACCTCCAGATATTCACGGCACTTTGGGTCAGGAATGGAATTTTGGCACTTTTCTTTGGACACTATTATTGTCCCTTTAGGTCAATAGCTGCATTTCCACAGCGGTATTAACCGGCCCTTCTTATTAAACAACCGCTATTAACTATACTAACTTATTACTATTATGAAATACTCGTAGATGTTTTTATATCTGCGTTAATTTAAAATTTTGGAACGATCAAATAGAAATCTCCTTGCGGAGGTGATTAAATAAGAACGCAACCCGTAGCTGAAGATTTAGAAAATAAAAGCCAAAAACAAAAGCCAAGGAAATTGTATTAGGTAGGTATACAGACTGAACAAAATAAATTGCCCAGCCGTATATTAGGCTGCGACAGAGGTCAATATACGACACACTAATCAATTAGAAGTTGTAACCAGGGGCTTAGTGTGAGTTTATATCAAACGTTTTCGATATCGAGTGCGTCAAAAAAGTCTATGAAGATTTTAGTTTTGAAAGTATCCGCAAGGGACGCTGTAGGTACAATCCGTCATACATTTAATGTATTTTTTTACGCAGTAGATATCGAATACGTTTAATAATATAAGGCCCCTGGTCACTCGGTGCTTTAGGAAGACTAGAAAAAATATACAGTCAAAAACAATAGTGACTGAGTTTCTTGCGCTGCTTCTTCTCAGCACTGGCCCATTTATTGTCCCGAAGCAGTGGTAGGGTTAATATTGGGACGTGTAAAAGTGCATTATAAAAGCCTATTTGCAAAAATAAGGCGGTTAAATCACACTGCGCCGCGCTCCAAAAATCACGCGCGCGGACGCGTTGTCAGTGTGAAGTGTCGCGCGTGTTTTCTATACAAACTGAGGTACTTGCATACAATGATTAAATCTGTCGCCCCGCGCTCCGCGGCGGAGCGCGGCGCAGTGTGATAACCGCCTAAATGAGTTTTATCAGTTGTTTTTAATCGATCGCCTTTCGTCTAAAAAAGCTAATTCGGTATACAGATTCAACGTAAAAGGTATTATTATTCTACGACAGAGGTCAATATACCTCTACGAAAGACTAATCAATTAGACGTTGTAACCGGGTCCCTCGCAAGGAAGCGACGTCGCCTCACTTTCCCAATTAATGGCTGAAAGACACTTCTTTGGCGCTTTTATTTCACCCTTTCCATTACAATTAGTTCAGTTTAGTGTTAAGAGCGTTCTTATGTCTTTGGGATAGCGATCAGCATGCTAAATTAAAATGTTAGAATCGATTCAAGGTATTTTGAGTTTAAACCTATTTAAAATTGTCCCTAAAGACAGAAAATATTTTTTTTGGTTTTCAATTTTCCCGAACCTTAGGGCTCTTTTTAAATTAGATCTTTTGTGCTGGACGACAGTAGTGCGTTTATAAGAGCAAATAATTACTGTTGATCGTTGTAATTTTTATTCCAACGCATTTTATCTTATTTCTTCGTCTGTGGTCCTGCAAACGGACGACAAACATCCGGCTTAAAACGCCTAATTTGAAAGAGCTCTTAAACTCATTGCATTTTTTTCGTTTATCACACACATCAGACTCTACATTTTTATTGCAAAATAACTCTTATGATAACTAGATACCGTTCACCTTGATGTGACGTCGTCTGTACGTAATTAAATCATAGTTCAGTTAAGTTTCAATCCAAGTGCCTCCATCACGGTGCAGGTGCCCAAACAGTAGTTAGCAAGTGCTTAGTTAACTCGAGCCGTCTTAACGGGGCAAACTACGTAATACGTGTCTCACATTTGAGTTAGAGTTTACAGTGATATAACAGAACGAATAAACTTCAGACTGTAAATAAAACTGAAATTAATTATTTAAGTAAGCACAGTTTATTCTGAATTCAATAAGCATATATGGCACTTTACACAACCATGTTTTCATTAAGCAAAGATTGTTCTATGCAAAGATATAAACAAACACCTAAATATTAAGCCTGGGTTGCACTAACTTACTTTAACTGTAACAAACGTGAAAAGTCTATTAAACTCCATACAAACACTTTAACACTAGTTAAAGTCATAGTTGCTGTTAAAAACTCAGATGAAATTTCTTTAGCCTACTTCTGAAGGTTACTATTATTAACATTGAACAAAAAATGTTTTGCGAAGAACAAATGAAATACAATTGAAACTGTAAACGAGTTAGTAAAACCTTTTGTATTTCAGTGTGCCTACCATGAGTTTACGTTAGGTGTTCTCGCTAGCGACTGCGTAAAAAAATGACATTTAAATGTATGACATATTGTGCAGCGCCCCTAGCGGCTACTTTCAAGAAATAAAATCCCATCAAAAACAATACTTGTCAAAAAAACCAAGTCTCGCAACTCAGTTGTTCTACGGTAAAAAGTTGTGAGATCCATGTAATACCAAGTCCAGGCCAGGAAATCTTTAACGTTTTACATAAATATATTGACTTGGCCATCGCACTAAATAATTTAATTTACACGTGTTTTCATGCGATGGCCAAGTCAATATATTTATATAAAACGTTAAAGATTTCCTGGCCTGGACTTGGTATTACATGGATCTCACAACTTTTTACCGTAGAACAACTGAGTTGCGAGACTTGGTTTTTTTGACAAGTATTGTTTTTGATGGGATCTCATTTCTTTTTTTATTTTGTAGACAGCAGTTATGTATCTAGAAAACTGGACCGAAATTGAAAAATTTTACTCGACTTGGCGGTTGCACTACCGTGCCCCCAAATCTCATTTCTTTTTGTATTTTGTAGACAGCAGTTATGTATCTAGAAAACTGGACCGAAATTGAAAAATTTTACTCGAATTGGCGGTTGCACTACCGTGCCCCCAAATATTTTAGTTTTTCCTTGATTCATACACCAAACACTACTTATATTCCAAATTTGAAGCTTCTAGGTCTGCTAGAAGTGCCTTAGAATTTTGATGATCGGTGAGTCAGTCAGTGAGTCAGTGAGTCAGTGAGTGACAAAATTAAGTAACTTTGACCCGTTATAATTCTTAAACTACTGGTTCAAATTGAATGAAATTTTAAATATACCGTGTCTTTACAATGCCTGCATAGCTAATGAAAATTCAGCCTTCTAGTTTTATCCACAACGAACTTACAGGCAGTCGAAAATGGCCTGAATTGCTTCGAGAAAAGGATGGTACGGCCGTGCCGCTTTTTTGCTCGACTTGGTGGGGGCACTGCCGTGCCCCCAGATCTTCATATAATTTTTTGACGTATTCGCTAGCGAGCTCACCTAACGTAAACTCATGGTAGGCACACTGTAAACACAAACAAGACCCCTCTGAAAAACTACGCAGCTTTTATTTCTACAAGAACACGAATTCGTCAGGCGGAGTGTTTGTCGTGTGACGTCACGTCCGTTTTTTACATCCAATAGCCCAGTCAACGGCTGTTAAAATATGAACCGGCGGAATACGAATGCCGAGCGCAACTTTAATCATCGTTCCACCAGGAACGAGAATATTCTGGAAAACTTTCCCGCTTTCTTTTATTAACTCGATATTTTTGCAAAGGAACGTCGCTGGCCGTCCGCGAATTCCATTTTCGAAAATTGATTCTGACCAGTGTGCCTACCATGAGTTTACGTTAGGTGAGCTCGCTAGCGAATACGTCAAAAAATTCTATGAAGATTTTATTTCTTGAAAGTAGCCGCTAGGGGCGCTGCACAATATGTCATACATTTAAATGTCATTTTTTTACGCAGTCGCGAGCACACCTAACGTAAACTCATGGTAGGCACACAGATAATTTGCTGACCGTGAAAAAGAAAAAATAATGTTGCTGGCCAGTGAGCTTAATGAAAAAGAATGAATGGAAAAATACTGGCATAGCTGTGAATTAATATCGAAAACAGTTATCTTATGTAAAAAAATTTAATTAATTGAAATAAAGTATTGAAATGCAGAAATAAATAAATAATAATAAAATTGGAATAGGGTAAACCACCCAATCATTGGCACTCTACCAATTTATTGGCATGCTCCAGTTTTTTAAGAAAATTAAGGTTTTTTGTAGCCAAACCTTATATTTTTTAGTAGAAATTGTACAGTAATATCATTTATTACTCAACTGGCTACACACGTTTTTTATTTTTTCAAACATCGCGGCGCATCAACCATTTGTTTGACAAACCGGGACCTGTGCGAAAAAAACAATCGAAATATTCATTTTTTACTAAGGTAAGAGCTATCATAATCTTTTAAAAAAATGCAAATCTATTTTGTTGTCCCTATACATAATCATTTTGTCTTATTATTGAATATATTAACTGCCTTTTTAAAACATTATTTTATAATTTAACCGCCAACTTTTAATTATTTGTGGTGTGCCAACATTTGGTATGCGTAAAATCTGTTTATCCATTTTATTGGCACACATGCCAATAAAAGGGTATTCAAAATAATTTGAGTTTATTAAAAATTATACCTAGTTTGTCTCAAAATTGAGTTTAAATTGCATTTAAAATATTTTTTAACATTTTGGATACACCAATCCAAATGTTGGCCCACTGCCAATTATATAAAATCCATTTATTGGCACGGGTGTCAAACATTGGTTAAAAAGGTGCCAATAACAAATATTTTCTTTTCAGCCACTTTCAAAGCCTTTCAAAGTCTTATTCCACTAATCCCCGTTGACAATCCCCGTCAACGGGGATTAGTGAACTTTTTGTTCAATAATCCCCGTTAACGCCAATGGAGTTTATGATGGGGATTAATGAACTAAAAAGTTAATTAATACCCAGTACGTTAAAAATTAAATACTCATGTAAGAATCAGGTACCTTCTATTTATTATTGGATAAGAACTCACTTATTATTTTTATTATCAAATTAAATTAAATTTAAGACTGATTACAATACTTAAAAAAAATTAACACTTACCTGATTAACCAAAAGCACTATGGATATTGAATCGTTATTCCCCATTCATCATTTAAAAGAAGATGGAAACGATTACACACAAATTTGGGCCAAGATGTAACAAGATAAAAATGGTGTAAATTAATAGCTTTGTAATCAGGCTTAAATTTAATTTAATTTGATTATAAAAATAATCAATAAGTGAGTTCTTATCCAATAATAAATAGAAGGTACATGATTCTTACATTAGTATTTTATTTATAACGTAGTTTTCTGAATAAAGAAAAATAAAATAAACTAAAAAGTTCATTAATCCCCATTATAAGCTCCATTGGCGTTAGCGGGGATTAATGAATAAAAAGTTCACTAATCCCCGGGATTAGTGGAATAAGCCTTTGAAAGGCTTTGAAAGTGGTACCACGGTCTACTATACAATTCAGATTGAAACATCCTGATCATCGCTCTAAGCCCGGTCCGTTCACAATTTTAACTGACGAGGAAGAACAGCTTTTTGTTGACTGGATAAAATAAAAATCAGTAGCAAAAAAGTATTTCCGAAGAGAAAAGAAGATTTGATAAAAGTGTTTATGGAAAGTTTAAAACCATATTTAAATATAAGCGTTTGAACTGATATGGTATATTCCTATACAAATAAATGTTACTTTTCTTATAACAAATGATTTTATGTTGTTTATTTCTATCATGAATCTCTTTAAAACCTCTACATAAGACCTAGCAGCTATTTTTCAGTCTTGCGAGAACAGTGCCAATAATAGGTAATTATCACTGCCAATAAAAGGTTTGGCTATGCCAACAACTGGTATTTTGAGGTATTTTTTTAAAAGGTACACTATATTGAATAAATGATTTAATTTATTAATGATAAGTACTTTATAATATTCTGCAAAGATTAAAAGACCAATATAAATGTTTTTTTCTTTGATAAAACATATTTTTACATGCAAATTTTATCGGTTTTGTGAGGTAGCTGCTTAAAGTGCCAATAATTGGGTGGTTTACCCTATATCGGAAATACGAATATGTCAGTAATTAATTAATTTATTGGCTACGATATTGATATCTAACTACATATTATTAAAGGTCTAATATCTCGGTTGTGCAAGAAATCTAAGGTCCTTCAAGCCGGATAACCCTATCTCTTAATGCCCACTACTCGTGACAAATTGCTTCGAGTACACTATCGCCACATCCAACCGCTACATTGAAAGGAACTGCGACAAAAGAATTCTCCAAGAATGGCCATTCAACGAAAATGGCCACTAAAAATCATCGAGTTAATCCTGCTAAGTTCCGATTCGAAGGTAACTAAAGTTCCGAACAATTTAAAAGCATCGAAGTGCAGCCCGCTGCCGTCTTAACTTGTTTCGTTTCTGAAAGTGGACAAAGCCGGGCAAGTCTGGGGAATTTTAAAAGTAAATGCTGGAGTTGGCTGTATGAGATTTAGTACTTTGTGTTTAGATGTCTTACTGTGCTCATTTGTTTTAATACGATGGATAAGGTGGATTGTAGAATGACGTCAAAGAAATATTTAATTAAAGAGCGCAGAAACAGTCAGCGTCAAATAGTTCGTGACACCCAAAGTGGCCACAAAGTTGACAACACAACCATATTCCAATGAGGGCTATCGTTTTTATACTTAACAGTTGGCACCCCTGGCGATTGACAGGACCTTACTCTACAGTGGCGCCATCTTGATGAGCGCAAATGCGATAGTCCTCCTACCACTTTTGCGCTCACCACCGGCGCCACTGTCTTCGCTACTAGCAAGTGACAGGACCTTACTCTACAGTGGTGAGCGCTAAAACGATAGCCCTCATTGTAACAAAGACGTGTTGTGAACTTATTGACTACTTTGGGTGTTATGAACTATTTGACGCTGACTGTACGTAATATTTGTACCTTCTCAAATCTATGTCATTTATGACATAATAGTTTAAAGTCACAATTTCTCTAAAACCCTTTTTTTTGGTAAAAATAAAATTTTAACGAACGAACTGTTTAGCTTCGAAATCAAAAACTAGCATCGAAATATATTGTCTTTAATAATATTTTGTTTTTAGACTAACATCTTATATTAAATAGATATTTTTTGTATTATCGTGTTCAAAATTGTTAACTTTAATATGAATAATTCGCTTCTATTTCCTTAACTTCCCTTTTCATTTATTTGTAAGGGAAAGATTATTATTTGACAAATTGTAAGCAAGAAATGAGAATATTAATTTTAAATTAAATCTTATTGCCTTTCTTATTATAATGGAAATCACGTGGAGGTAAGGAAAAGGACGTGGTAGTAACCTTGATAACATTTCGCAGATTGCAGAACACAAAGCTGTGTACTAATGGCATCTTGTCATAATGTAATAGGAATGATTATGTAATAAAAGTTTTAAAAATCTAACTATCCGCCCGCGGCGCCCGCGTCAAATTTTATCTGTCACAGAAATACGTTATCGCGCGCGTTCCAGGCTAAAAACAATCCTATGTTAAACCCTCCCGGGACTAAACTATCTCTATGCCAAATTTCATCAAAATCGGTTCAGCGGTTTAGGCGTGAAAGTGACACAGACAGACAGACAATTACTCTCGCATTTATAATATTAGTAGGGATTGGCTTTACTTAGGTACTTATGGTGCATAGACCAAAAGTTCAACCCATCGCTTGATTCCAAGCTTAAAAAATGTAATGGTAGCTTCCAAGTAATTAAACGTCTAAGCCCAGAAAATTTAATAGTAACTTAAGTCGGCTAGGACAGGCTGGAGTTAATCAAATAAAGATGTGAATTTTTATAACTTTTTTTATGCAGAACAAGGCAGGTATTTGATCGCAATCGCACCAGTGGCCGTAGTGTGAGTTTACATGAAACGCATTTGCATCAACTGCGTTAAATATATGTATGAAAAATTTTGTTCTTGAAAGTTTCCGCTAGGGGCGCTGTACAATCCGTCATACATTTAATGTCACTTTTTTACGCAGTCACTAATGAAGACATTTGATGTAAACTCACACTAAGCCCTCTGATTTTAAGTGAGATGCTGTCTAGATGCTTTCTTTGTATGTAATTTTAATAGATTTTCCTCTAGCTATAAATTAACAAAACATCATCCAATTAAACTCGTCAAACACGCCTCAATATCTTGAACAATAAACGCATAAATTACTCCGTCTCTAATGAGTTTGTTAACATTAATTAAGACTCCTTCGTCGGCGATCACTCGTGTGTGCGCAGCTGGATTTGCTTAGACGAAACTGGGACAATCGGGACGAATGGGACGTGGCGTGGTGGGACGAGCGGGGCGAAATAGGACGTTGTTTATGCTCGCTGAAAAGGGTTTGTGGGAAAACTTGCAAATAGAAAGACTATTTGAAGGTAGTGTTGGGTTTTTGGTGCGCAAGTTTGAGTAAGAAACTGAAGACTGAGGCACAGAATAAGTAATAGTACAGGTACAGAAGGATTACTCCGCAAGACGATTTAAATAAATGCGAGTCTTGTTACGACGCGATACAGTGGAATTCATCTCGCACAGCACTACGTACCTACAATTTTATTCACCTACAAGTTTTGTCTCTTTCTATCGCGTGCCTCTGAACTCTTCTTACGCTGTTAGGGTTGCTGTCTAGTGAAAAAATAATTAATCTACTTATTTGTAATGAGGTACGTATGTAGGTAAGTACGCATTCATTATGGAAAACCTTGGGAGAGGCCTTTGTCCAGCAGTGGACGTCATTTGGCTGAAACGAACGAACGCATTCTGAGCAGTAGTCATGGCGGGTTAGGTTCCTATACTATCCTAAGAATTATTGATTACCTACATGGCCAACATACCTTTCAGCATCTTTGGGAAGCGAAAAAAAAGATAAATCCGGTAGATTTCTTTTCGAATTTAAACACCCGAACAATGATATTTCTTTCTCTTTATGTCCATTTTTAAATAATACTTTGATCATAGAATTAGGTACTAAAACGCACGCCAGCGTCCTGACGGGCGCGCGCGTGACACTCGACTGATATAATACCCGCCGGCGGGGCGCTTCGCTGTAGGTAATTATCGGATGTACCGCGCGGAGTGAGCCAGGCCTGACTGAGGCTGGTTTTCAACATCTTACTTGAACTTTAACAAACGTCAAAAATTTTGTCAAACTCCATGCAAAAAGCACCGGTTATCGTTATAGTTACCGTTAAAGTTAGATGGTGCAACTCAGCCTGAGAAAGTAAATTTATATTATTGTAATATTTCTACAGTAAGTAATAATACATATGTATAAGGCTGTGACAAAGTCTTTTGTGAGTTAGGGCAGTAATAAATTTCAAAAAAGTACAACTCTATTATAGCCCGAACCGCAAATAATCCTCTACAATGCCACATTTCTGCATTAACCCTTCATTTGGCAGTGATGCTTTTAAGCAACAACCACTTTGAATATTTCTACAGCACCAAATAATAAGTTTTGTGCAAATAATTCGATTTTGTTACGAAGCTTAGTTCAGCAAAACACTAGTAAATCGGTCGTCGACTGAGTTTTGAGTGATTTCATATCCATATTTCTGTCAGACGCCAAGATGACGCGCAATGGGAATAACAAAGACGGAAGTTTTATGACTTTGTACTATTTTATCATCTCTAATTGTTTTTGTTTTGTCAAAATTTTATTAATTATAAATCAAACTAATCATATAAAGCAATATTTGGCGTAGAAACTGTGTTTTCTAATACATGACATGCTTCCGAACCTCGATGTTGCCTAGAAGCAACAGTGCCAAACATCTAACAAAATAGGTTTAGCTTTTTGTTAATACAAAAGAGTGTCAATACACAATAAATCAATCATGTATTACATGAATAATGTTATAGAGATGGTATAGTAATTACTTTTGATGCAATTATGGACCCTGTCGGGCACAGCATTTTAGGAGAGAGGAAGAATTTGCTGTCTGTCTCTGTGCTGTCTGTCTTCACACTTATACCGCTGAACTGATTTAAATGATAAACACATTTTTCTTGCGTTGAAGTCAACAACTATAGCAGATAACGGTAACATACCAGTTTCAGAAGCTAAAGAGAAAATAAAAAGCCAACATTGGCTCGGCATATTGATCGTGAAGTATGATGACATACGTCATCTATCAAATGTTGGAGAAAAAGGTCATTGTCGACTTTGCGAAAATGCCCAAAAAAAAGTTTAATGCATAAAATGTGAAATACGATTGATTTTTTTAAGATTTTCATATAAAAAAAATTATTATATAATATATCTCAATGTTTTATTTAAGTACCCCTATTTGGCAATGTGGTAAATAAGCAACAATCGTTTTTCGCGAAAATACCAACCAAATATTTTTTTTACTATTTTTCTTAACTTTATTTGATAGTAACAATTAGGTCTAAATAGATTTTATTGAAAAAATCAAACAATTTGTGTCTTGCCAAATGAAGGGTTAACCTCTTTTATACAGACCGCCATATTGCAGCTGCAAACGCAAGATCCGAGCCTCAGCATTCCTTTATCCTTGAAATCATAAAGCCCGCCAAATCCAGCTTATTCCCACATAATGAAACTGTAAAATTTAAAATCCCGCCAACCCAAGTCGTACAAGCGCTGTATTTCAGTAATAATTAAAGCAGCCTCCAAAGGAAAGAATAAAGAGCCATTGTAGGGGTTTCAAAGGATTTCAGACATTCAGCCGTGATATATGGCCCTCATCGAACCGCGGGGTTTCAACTTATAAATAAGTTATGGGCCCGCCAGATTTACACGGAGTGATATTAAATTCCGATGAGATTTAGAGCTGGTTAAGAGAATATCTATATCAAGTCTTAAGGGTTCAAATCTGGCATAAAATGGTCGTAAATGGTATTAAATTTAATTACTGTACTGTATAAAACAGGTGTGGATGCGGGAGTGATTGCTTTATATGCTTACATTTAGTAGATAAGCAAATACGAGTATGTATGTAATAGCAAAAAGGAAATTAAATAAAGGAGCCATGCTTACAATTTTATTTCCAAGCTTGCAATCTGATCTACTCGTATGCCTTTAGCCTTTTGATATAAGGTATAAGGAAACGATTTATAAACCGGTAGTTGTCATCCCCTCGCATTCTTTGCGTCGATTGCCCTTCAAGGGCTACTTTGTATAAGTACAATACAGCGACCATAAAACGTCGGGGGATCCGTGGCCGGTGTTCCGTTCCATTGCACTTCGCTGAGGCGTCAGTCGCACTGCTCATCCCTACGAAGGGACGTCATTAGCTGGCCAGGCCGGTGACTGAACGCTGCGATACTGCACTTAGTTGTGGGCTAGGAGATAGCGTGCATGTTATGATAAGAATGATAAGGCTAAAATACCGAAACCCCTTTTGCACCTTGAGTATATGTATAATCCAGCAGCGGCAGGCTTTGGCTTGTATTAACGTTAAGAAACCTACGCTTCACTAAAATGCTTTATGGCAATTTCTGATATAAGTGTGGAATTGTGTTAAATGTTGTTTCATTCAAATTGCGTCCCAGTTCCGTGTGAGTGAGTGTTACAAATTGATTTTTGTGTCTTACTGGAAACCGAACTTATTGTCCCCGAATCGAGAGCCTGACTCCTAACCATTAGAGGAGTTCGTTTGTTGAAATATCAGCCCACTACTACGAATATCTTTAGCTATGATTATCAATCACTACGTCGTCCACCCACAAGGTGGACCGACGACATCATAAAGGTAGCAGGAAAGCGCTGGTCGCAGGCCGCTACCAACCGGGTAACATGGAAAGCATTGGGGGAGGCCTATGTTCAGCAGTGAACGTACTATGGCTGAGATGAAGATGATCAATCACTACTACCCATTGCATAATATCGTTTCTCAGAATGCATCCTGTCTCCTATCCTACCTGCACCAGGCAGGGCCCTCGCACTGAGCCCTCGCCCTCCGCATGATTTGAGTTTAATATCCACGCTGAGTGCCGCGTTCCGAAGGAGGGACACGGTAACTCATCGGGGGTCGATGCCGCTGAGAGAGGAATTTAGGTAAGTCTTTTTTTAGGAAAAAACATGATTAGGTTTTTTTAATTTTTAAATAACGATATATGTGATAGTAATTTACAAATATCGATAGTAATATAAAGGTAGCGGGAAGGCGCTGGATGCAGGCCTATGTTCAGCAGTGGACATCCTATGGCTGAAATGATGATGATGATGATGATAGTAATATGAGGAAAACATTATGCGAAAGATTTATCTAAAGGATGCCTAATGGCTTAGTGCATTATCAAGTCTTAGACTTAAACATCATGATGGTTGTATTTAAGCAAAATTAATTATGTTATTACCAAAGTCTAAGAGTAGAATATAATTGTGAAATGTGATCGCGTCGTCGTCATGAAGGAAGTCACTAGCTCGTAGGAATTGAATGAGGAACTTGTCCCTGATCTATGAAAATACTTGCATGACACTTCGTGTTGCTGTTGCGATTTATTATCAAGTTTTATTTTTCTAACATTACTTTCCTAATGCAAAATTGTTTTTCGCAGACTAAAAAACCATTAACTTATTTACAAATTTTCAACTTTTGTATTTGCACCCTTCTTCAACGCAGCCCCAAGTCATGGGGTGAAGTCAAGACCTCTGCATCGGCGATGACGAGTGGAAACCTTTGACGTGTCAGTTCGTTTGTTCGCATATATTATGCGTGATTAACTCCAACTGCTGACTGGAGTTTATGGTCTAAGACGCTGATGATGCGTCACTAATCGAGGAAATAAATTAGAGATTTTGGAGTTGAGTGTTTTTGAATAACCACCCCTGGATTTTAAAAGTTGAAGATTAATTGAAGGGTCCACTTACTTTATGTATGTGCTGAAGTAGTTTGGTGTCATCTTGACCTGTAAAAGAGAAATGAGTTGTAAGAGAGTAATTCAAAACTTCATTCAACTATGCAGTTTTTAGGTTAAAATCCAACTGGCACTTGTTTATTTTCAATGCATTGCAGCGCAAGAGAACATCTTTGTTTTTAAAGTAAGTACCTAGGTATTAAGAGAACATGGACATGAGAAGTTATTCTTGATTACTAACTGAAAATATCAAAATTGCGAAGCGTTTGCCTTTGAAAATATCATGTCAAACTAAGCCTGCGTTGCAACTCCTAACTTTAACCGTAACTATGTATAACGATAACCGGTGTTTTTTGTATGGAGTTTGACAGATTTTTGATGTTTGTTAAAGTTAAAATAAGATGGTGCAACTCAGCCCAAATAACTTTTGTTAGGGCGCCATCCACCCGTAGCCATTTTGAAAGGCGTATCAAAAAATACTTGAAAACCTTCCCCAAAGTTTAGATTAACACATAAATTATCGTGACATTCAGGAGCAGCCATCGCATACGTATTAGTGCGCCGCCTCATTGCGCTAATGGGCTGTGACGTCGTACATTACTGGAATGTGACGTCATAAACATTTTTATAAGCAAGGGCGAGGGACGCGCCTTCGGTAGATATAAACAAATCTGCATTAAGAATTTACTTGCAATTGAAATTTGCAAGTCTGTTAACGTTTCGTTACAGAATGCTATAAGTGCTTTTATGGGTGATACTCAAAATAAAATCGACGTGATTTTTCAACCGTTTTTTTTTTTTCAGATAGGGTTTATAGAGTGAAAATTTAGGTTCTTTTTTTGCGATTTGCGAATAAATGGATAATGTAAGCTAGTTTTTTTTTATATTTGGCCAACTACAACACTTCAAAGAATTTTCTAAACTAAATTTCTGCCACTGCTGGAAAATTAAGATAAACAAGACATCCAATAAATATGTTACCCTCTACTTTACCGCACAAACAATCTGGAAACTTCTAGCAATAATGATTTTGGCACAAAGTCACCGTATAACTTGTCGTTTCGGGATTTATCTGCAGCTTCCTAGATGTCGCTGCGCTCGTCGCTGCACAATTTATGACGTCACGCGCCATTAGACTGCGAGGCGGTATCCTGTCATTTCCCGAAGACAAAGTAAAATAAAAGAAGCCATGCTAGTCCGAACAGATTACCACTTAGCGATAGTAGAGTACGTCTTATAACGAAAAATAAATAAGTTAGCATCATCATGGTTTCAGTTACATGACATTCTAGGTCCAGCGCCATCCCGCAACCTTTATAAGGTTATCTTTCCACCTTGTGGGAGGAAACCCCTTGCTGCGTGGGACCCGTGCCAGAACCTTGCGGCCCCATCGGCCGTCAGATCTGCATACTATGTGCCTTGCCCACTTTTGCTTGCTAAAACTTGACCTTCACTGGTTGGGTTTTTAATGGCGGTCAAGCTGTAGATCCTGGCTACACATGAGTTGCAGTGGTGGGAAAGAGAGGTATGTCAGCAACTTTAGTTCGTTTGCAGATATCTTCATTCCTGATTTGGTCTCACAAAATCTTTCTTATAAAAACTATGCAATTTTTTAATGGGACCGGAGGAAAACGAGCACACGGATCACCTGATGGTAAATGATTACCACCGCCCAGAGACAACCGCAGGCCAATGGGCGTTATTCAAATTAATTATGTGTGGTTATGATTCTGCACGTGTAGGCTGTTCTCCTATGAGCTGTTGACCACCAAAAGTTGCATGTTACGTAACTACTCCGTGTTTATGTCTTGCCAGTCAGACTGGATTTCAGTTTGGAATTCAGTTATAAGTTGTTGGACTCCGGTTTTACATTTGTTGTTCATAGCTCGAAAATTGGCGCGCGCTTGGTTTATGAAGTATCTTCACATTGAATGTAAGAGTTAGTAGATCGGGAACTGGATTTAATCTGAGAACAACTAAGCTGAATGCGGCTGATCATACCACAAACGTTTATTTATGATGATGATAAATTAGAAACTATAGTGAGGTAGTTATTTCATGACTGTGAAAAATGACTATGTAGCGGCCGCCCGCGACTTCGTACGCGTAGATCCCGTTTTACCCCCTTAGGGGTTGAATTTTGCAAAATCTGTCTTACTGAGCACCACCTACATTCTAAAAGAAACCCCCATGCAGAATTTTATACTCCTAGCACTTGTAGTTTCTGAGATTTCGTGAATTCATGTTGTGAGTCAGTGACCTTTCGCTTTGAAACTACAGTGAAGAGTCATGATATTTCATGACTAATGATAAGAAGTGAGTAAGTAGGTATGTGACTTGGTATTGTTGCGTATTTAGAACTGCTATGTTGTATTTGTATCGTTTACTGAAATGCCTCGAGTGGCATTCCTACGACAAGCAGTTTCAAGCTGTGCTGACAATGGTATTTGAAATTGCAAGAGCCAAATGGTATCTATTGAGTGTCGAGTTACTTCGTAATTTGCTTGCAACCTGACACTAACTGAGCTGTGAAGAGCCGTACTGACCAACCAAGCCCTCAACCATATCTATCTAGGACCTAGATATACTAGTATTCTGAATGGGAAAGTTATTTTGTTTATCTGCCTCTTAATTTTTCACGCTTGAGCTAATGAAAAGATTTATATTAGGGACATACAGAATTGAGATAGTTTAAAAACTAGGGAAATCCGTAAGATAGTTTACTTTTCGTAAGAAAGATCGGATTTCTTGAGATAAATCTCGGTATTAGGAAGGAGTACACACACGCACGATTAAATCCTTTTGTGACAGTTCGAAACTCACGTGAGCGAAGCCTTGGGTAAAATCTCGTTAACTATAAATCACAGGTTATACTGGCATAGTTAAACCGGCCGGTGTTATGATCATGAGTTCATTACGTGCTCCCATCGTTCGTGATTATGGAACGTGCAGGTGAGCATAACACCTGGATGGCAGCTCGTGCCGCCGCATCAAATTGCATAGGCCACCGCTAGCCTACATTCTGTTAGCCACCGACATAGTTGGATGGAAGTGGCAACTAAACTGCTTATTTCACCAATGTAATGCTGCAACCAGTGCAACTCGGTCGAAACGTCATGCAAATACAGGTAATATTTCAATGTTACCTATCCGCGTATCGCGTTAAAACCTGTTTAAATTAATTTAATAATGTAATGCTGTTCACGACTATAATAAAATGCTTTTGTCTTCCCTATACACATACACAACGGAAATAGTGAAACGTGCTTCTGTTCGTTATATTTCTTGCTTGGTTTACATTTATGCCCATACTATTCTTCATTAAAAGTTATTCTTTACTAACTTTCAATCTCTTAATTAATGGAAAGATAACTATGACTTAGGTAACGTTTAGAATACTAACCGGCCACTGCAAACTAAACAAACATAAATCAAACATGAACATGACCGAGGAAACTCTGTGCAGATTCTGCCATACAGAAGAAGAAACGGCCATGCATGTTCTTTGCTCATGCTTCCCGCTTATGAGCAAAAGAAGTATCCATCTCGGGCGACACATCATGCACCCGGATGAGCTGGCAGATATCACGCTCCAAAGAATCTGGAAATTTATAGACTCAACGGGACTAAGCAGTGAACTCTAAAAACAAGGGCTGCCACAATAGATCAAACCTGGTCGAGTTGGCGCAAGTAAAGGCCCAAAAACCAATACATAATAATAAAAGGTAACGTTAGAATTCCGTGACTAAATTGTACAAAAAATGCAGTGATATTAAATTTAAATTACATAGGGTATAATGTTGTAAATTAATTGAAACCCTATTAATTATTACGTACTAGCTTTCCGCCCGCGGCTTCGCCCGCGTGGAATTTTGTCTGTCACAGAAAAAAAATATCGCGCGCGTATTTGCTCACGGTTTAGACCTACCCTGGACTACGACAAACATTTTAAAACCAATATCAGCTCAATCGGCCCAGCCGTTCTCGAGTTTTAATCAGACTAACGAACATCAATTCATTTTTATTTATATAGATTTTTGACGGTCCTAAGCCCGTAAAGTAGAAAGGAAAATCTGAAATCAACTGAAGAGTATTTTAAAATAGTTATTATGACTGGATAAAAAGGCTGGTACCCAAGGCCATAAAATTAAGAACTAGGCCACGCCCACTAGGTTCATTCCACTTGCACCTTGCGAGACAAAACTGGTTTATTCTAATTTGTACTGAAAAACCAAATTTACTAAAATCTTAGTGTACTTTCTTTATTGGAGTCTCTTGTTTATCTTAAATAATAGGTATTGTTACCTACTTTTATCTCTGTGAATATGCCAAGAATGCAAAGTAACACGGTGTATAAAAGTCTTGGCGCATCTACACTCGACATCAAATAAATCGCACCTCCCGCGACAAGCATTTTGAAACGTATGCTTCCCCACTTCCCACCAATATTGGCACCATTTGAAAGCCTAGTTCTAACCTTCATTTCATTAAAGGAAAGGTTTTTACCCCAAAAATGTGTCTTTAGAAGGATCCAGAGTCACTTCTTAAAAAAATAGGTAGTTACCCTAGAGCCAACTTTTATGGCTATAAAACTGTTAAGTTGGGATTAATCGCTATCCATATGTTAAAGAGGACACGTGAGATCATTATTTGGTTTTATAACCATAAAAATTGGTCTAATTGATCCTATAGGTGGGCCCAAAGTGAGGTATTTTTTCAAGTCACATTTATGGTATATGTTAATGATTTATTAAGAAATTAAATGTGTTTTTCTTTAAGGATATTTATTGGGCTTTCAAATAACACCAATATTGTTGGGGCACCATAATTGTGTCAGAAGAAAATCGTTAAAGTTCGCGTCGCGGAAGGTGCGGTTTATTTGATGTTGAGTATAGATCTCTACATCCGACTATAAAACCCTTGTATACGAACCTCTTCCTACCTGACCTATATTTTTTATTTCACTACAGAGAGAATGAAATTTCTCGTAGTGGTCTCTGTATTTTTTATTTTACAGAGCACACTTTTTGCTTTTGTATTACAGCCGCTTGTTACGTAGTGATGGTATGTATTGTATCTGCAATTGTACTAATGAATAGTACTCGCGTTCAAAGTAATGAAATGGTTCATATTATGGTAAAATACATACGGATATGTATGGGATTATTGTTGTAATACAAAACGTCACGCGGAATCGCACAAAATGGTCACTATAATACCATATTATGGTAACAGTTGTGATTGTGTGTTAGACTTACGATTACGTAGGTATTCCAGTGATGAATTCTTAGTAGAGGCACTCAGATGTGAATGAATTACTTTCTCAGTTTAATTAAAATATTGTGAACTTTGATTTTGTTTCAGAAGACAATAAATTAATGCTTAAAACTTTTTCAAAAAATTCAGCCCTGAGTAATTAATGATAATAATAATGTATTTCTTTTACTGACCTAGTTTTTAAAAATACTGTATGTATGTACATTTCTTCAATAATAAAAATAATTATAGTAGTCGCTTTCTCTTCACCATAGCCGAAGTGCTTAAAATATTTTTATTCCAGAGAGAACAACGCTAACTTACTTTAACCCAATTCCAAACAAAGTCACAGTAAAGTAAATAAATGGTTTCACGATTTACCGAGAAATGTTCATCGAAATCTGTTTCAAGAGAACCAGATCTCTAATCTAGGAACACGAAATCCTTTGCCTACATAATATGAAGACTTGACTAGTTTAAGAGTAAAGCCCCATCCAATAACTCAAATGGATTCATTGTGTGCGTACCTTTGACCAGCAGACGTAACAGGCTGGGAACTGGGAGGTCCCGGGAGAAATATCCAGAGTATAGTGTTGGAAAATTGACGGAAGGACCCGTCTACGACGCCGCTACGATGTAAGGACTGATACATACCAAGAGTTTCAAGACAGTTTTCAAACTTACATGTGTCATAGAATCGTTACTGAATCAACCTCGGTTAAAATACGGTAGATAAAGATTTCCCTAATTCAAATGATTTCAATTTAGTTTAGTTGGCACCCGCGACTTCGTACGCGTGAATCCCGTTCATCTATTTTACGCGGTTTAGATTTTTTCATACAAACGTTTTTTTCCGCTAACTGCCGTTCCCGTGGGAAATTCGGGAATTCCTTTCTTAGTGCACCTCTACGGTACCTAAGCTACCGCGTCCCTTTCAAATTTCAAGTGCCTACGTTTAGCCGTTTCGGCTGTGCGTTGATACGTCAGTGAGTCAGTCAGTTTCTCCTTTTATATATTTAGATTATTTTGATGTTACGATAATCATTCGTTTAAAAAAAACAGCGTCCCTAGCGGATACTTTCAAGAACTAAAATCTTAATAGATTTTTTTGCCGCACTTGCTAACGACGAGGTCTAATGCAAACTCGCACTAAGCCCGTTGAAACACATCCGAACCGATATAGCATTCTATATTGGCTTTTATTTATTAAATAAGTTATTATTTCGGTTGTTTCATGTCGAATTATTAAATTAATTCAGTAAACAAAATACTGTACATTTTCGTAGCTTTCTATATTACTTTTTACACGACTACGAGAACAGCGATGTAGTATATTTCTATTATGGACTTGTATCATAAAGAGAGAACTAGCTGTTATTTCCGTTGTTTTTAACACGGGTTCGTGTTAGTTCTAAATAGACGTTCTTTTTTCGTGTTAGTTCTCAACATTATAAAGGAGAATAACTAGCCAAGTATGTTTAACTGTACGTAAACTTAAATATTTGAGTGTGGAGTGGATCTATTTATTATTCAAAAATCTCACTAAGCTTTCTTCTGTCAATTTGAACAAGAAAATCATGAACTCTATAAAGTTTAGTAAGCCCTTCTCCTATTTTATATTATCCCTTCAAGTAGGTACTAGAGAATCGAGACACAATAGAAATCAATTGTTACAGTGGTGTCATGCGACCACTTAGGCTGAGTTCACCATCTAACTTTGACCGTGATTATATAACAATAACCGATGTTTTTTTAATGAAGTTTGAAGGATTTCTGAAGTTTGTTAAAGTCAAAGTAAGATGGTGCAAACCAGCCTTAGGGTTCCACGAGTTGAGATTACGTTTATAAATTACGCGAGGTTAAAGTATAACTCATATACAAATCTACGATCAATATCAACGATACAAGTAGTGATTTGTCTCCCAACCAAAACCGTTCCCTTCAGCTATTGTGTAGTAGCCACAACCAAAATTAAAATTAAAACTAAAGTAAATACAGGAAACAAAGGGCCATGAGTTTCAGCCCAAACTGCCTCGAGAACAAGACCCGGGCTGCGCTGTTTTTCTACCTTAAACATAACCCATACGCTATAATCTGCGATCAATATCACCGATACAATTAGTGACTAGTCTCCCAACCAAAACCGTTCCCTTCAGCTATTGTAGCCATCTCGCCGTGCAGCCAAGAGGTGCATCTGGCCAGGATATCCGTAGGTAGGGTTGCCAGGCGTCCGGATAAAGCCGGACATAGTTAGGCTTTTTGATTGCGTGTCCGGCCTGTCCGGCTTTTGTTAGGCTTTTTATTTGGCACAGAATAAGGCACGTACGCATCAGGACGTTATCACTAATTGCACCCCCCCCCGTCCGCATGTCCGGCTTTTAGGGTAAAATGTCCGGCCAAATGAAGCACATAGTCCGGCTTTTGTGTTTTTGGACCTGGCAACCCTATCTGTAGGGAGTGCACCGTAGCGTGTAACATCGCAGGCTCCTGCACCGCACTGTATGATCCGTTTAGTGGTCAGGGTATTATGACAGTGTAACGTGATATAATTGGCATCCTTGCTATAAGATTGGTAAGGTTATACTCGTATATGGTGGGGTTTTTTTCCAGTCTGGTAGTTTGATAAATGGATTTTGACTTTGTTAGATAGTTATTTTCGACTAAAATAGTTTTACGCAATTTTCTGTCTGCGCGCAGCGCAGGACCGTTCATTATAGAAAGCCTTGGGGTTGGCCTTTATCCAGCAGTGGACGTCATTTGTCTGAAACGAACGAATTTTCTACGAGCAAACTGAAAAGGCTATATAGGCCTATTATTACTATACTCAATACAATTACGATGATGATGATTTATAAATATGGTAAGGTGTGTGATTGTGCTTCAGCATTTACAGTTCAAAGACTTTATCAGTACCTATTCAAGAATTGATATAAAAGATGAGTGAAGTCAAAATTCAAATTCTATACCTGACTGTAAATAGTGCTAAGGACGTAATCAGCTCAGAACGAATTTCGAGATGAAGCCAAATCACAAGAAAGAGAGAATGATCCACGAATTTATATCATTCATTAACTAATCCTTCAAAATGTCAAATATAGTAACATAAGAATAAGAATAAGAATAAGAAAAACTTTATTTGACACAAAAAAGGAAAAAAATTAAAAACAGAACAAAGGGACTTAAAACTATACACGCATATTTTTGTGCCAAAAAGGCGCCCGCTCAGCATTAACCCATTTAGCCCTACCGTACCCTATGTGGTACGGTACCTTTTTGAAAATATTTCGAAGTACCAAACTGTTGTTAATTTGTAAAAATGATTGTGACGGTAAGCTTAAAGTGATTATTTTACATAAAAATAATTTAAAATATGTTTTAACAAGTGGTTTCGGAAATATTTATGAAATTCCTCGACAGAAAACCAAAAAAATATTTACATTGTATTTAAGAACGTATAATTTCTTATTACTCATGGTAAATTATGTTATTTATCAATTTTATTTTAAAAATAGAGTACAATAGATATCATGACTACAAAAAAAATATTATTCAGATTATTTTCATACGGTTTATTCCAGTCTAAAATAGGTGTACCGTATAAGGTACAGTAGGTCTATGCATGAGCAAATCATGCGAAAAAATATAATTAATATTTATTACTTTTATTTGTTTTAGGCTATTGATGATTCACTATATTGCCACAACTCATGAAAAATTTGATAATTTCAGCAAACATAAAGCAGTCTTGGTATTTTGCTACTGCTGTCTTATCAGATGACCGCTAATGATGATCAGATTGACGAAGATTTAGGCGATAAAGATAGTGTCAATGTAAATAATAACCCTCAGATTTTTCTTCGATGGATTTGCTAAATTTCCATCATCGTGTTGCTAAATGCGATTATGGATAGCACTAAACGTAACAAATCAGAAGAAGCCAGGTCTTCTTCAGCTATCCTCACTAACTTAGGAGAAGGTAGGAAAAAAGAACCAAATGTGGTTAGTATCACAGAAAATGTCTTACAAGATATGCCAAGTGTGATACTAGTGATCATGTGATTTTATTTTTATTTTATATTATACAAAAATAAATAAAAATCTTCTTTGAACAACTACTATGTTTTGCTTGCTTATAGACCTACTGTACCCTATATGGTACGGGCTCCCCACGGCCCCCTATTTATGGATTATTTTTTTAAATATTTTTTTTATGATTTTTAGGCTTCCCTTTGTAAGTTTTTGCTGAAAAAACGATATTTATTTACAAAAATAATTATCGGTCTAAATGGGTTAATCGAGCCACGCGTGCATGCACGCGTGCCCCGACGCTGGTTTTCAGCGTTAACATCGTTCAATGGTATAATAATACATGTTATTTCGTTCGACAGTCTACCCACAACACTCCGAATATGCAAATGGTATCCAATTCGGAACAAGACGTCTAGCCGGGATTCCAGGAATATCCCGCAGTACTGACTTATTTCCAACCCGGGTATAAAGGCATTTAAGTAATAGAGGATGAGTCAGAATCAATGGAAACATGGGATAGAATAACTTTAAAGCTAACTTGTGAGACATTCATAAAGTGATAGACTATAGATAGCTATTTGCGTTAATAAAAAATATGACACTTTTTGTTTTACACGACTTAATTTTATGTTTCCACAGTCAAGATTTAAAAGAAAATAATATCAAATGACTCTGAACTAACATTTCTCGGAACAAGGTAAATAAATACCTACATACTTAGGCTAAAAACACAATGAGAAATAGTTGAATGATGTATGCTGTTTTTGATTTCCTTTTTTAGATGAAAATAACACTATGTATGGACGGAAGACAGTATTTCAATCAAAACAACAAGTTAGGCAGTAGTAACTTGTAAGAGTTGCTAGGTAAAAACATTAGTGATCCTATTTGTGCCAAATAACAACGCACAGACAAAACTACAAGTCATATAGACACAAGTCTGAACGAAATTCCCAATATCATCCTAGAAGTGCGGGAGGGCCGACCTTAAGCTCGGAATCCTAAGCCTAATTCCTTAGGAACTACGTATTCGGGTCGGATTAAAGAATAAAGGTTCTTTGAATAGGTTTATTGGTTAGCAATTTTATTATCTTACCAGCTATGCCAGCGATTTCGTACCTACGCGTGAAAATTGTTTGAATAATATTTCTCGTTTTTGCAACTTTTTTCTTTACTGTACCGCCTTTATTGGCTGAGAAGTGATGTTATATGGCCTAATAAAGCCTTCCTAGATAAATGGGCTATCTAACAAAAAATGTTTTTTTTTTTAAATCCGACAAGAAAGTAGTTTTTGAGATTAGCGCGTCCAAGCAAATAAAAACTCTTCAGCTTTACAATATTAGTATTGGTTTATTTTTTAAATTATCATCATCATAATTTCAGCCATAGGACGTCTATTGTTGAACATAGGCCTCCCCCAATGATTTCTACAATGGCCGGTTATTTTTTAAAGTGAAAGCCTTTTTTTACACGTGTTAACATTTAAAGATAAAGAAAATCTCATCAGAGACTTGTCGTAAAAAATTGCTTTCCGATTTTAATTAGAATTTATTTTACCAACAGAACACTTAATCCTTTCGCAAATTAATAACGAAAAAGGAGACGAACGAATTTCATTAATTTCCGTAAAAATCAAACCGGACTTAATTTCGGGCGGAGATAGGTATATACGAAATAGAATTTAAAATTAAAAAGGCGTTTTCGTCAATTAATTAAACAAGGAAAGGGCTGCTCCTAAATAATATAAAGGTCGTTAGGGACGAGTGCAGTCGAACCGTCATTATCTACCGGCGGGGCGGCGCCCTAAGCACAGCGGCGCTTCTTAAACCTCACACTGATTCTTCTTCTTCTCAGTCGGTACACTTTTGTCAGAGTGGTCGTAGTCATCGTTGTGAATGATTCAGAGTGATGTTCCTCGTAATACGGCGCCATTCCTCGCGGACTGCAGCTTTCCGGGTACTTTCGCTAACCGAGCACTTAGTTGCGGCCTTGATCTGGTCCGTCCATTTCATTGGTGATCTACCACGTGGTCTGGTGCCATCAACTTTTCCCTGCACTACGAGACGCTCTATGGAGTCATTACTGCGCCGAGATACATGGGCGAAGAAGGTTAAAATGCGTGACTGAACCGTGGTTGATACACTGATAAGATTAATTAAAAACAATAAACGGGACTATACCCACCCCTCGTTCCCACCGCTGCAACTCCTGTGTAGCCAGGATCTACAGCTTGACCGCCATAAAAACCCAACCTATAAAGGTCAAGTTTGTTCAATTAAAAACAATAATCACCGTTTTAAATACACTCTAATTAGGCATCTTGAACTAAATTATGATAACGGATAAACATTTTTTAAAGATGACGAGAAAAACTTCCTTAACACTTTCTTTTCTACATCTAACTGTAACTTCGCCGGGGTTACGGGTGTCTATGGCCGGCGGTAATCACTTACCATCAGATTCGTTTGCCGCCTGTTTCATAAAAATTTCTAATTACTGAAACTGTTTGAAAAGTTACATTCTTTTTTTACATCTGTGAACTGACAGAATAGGTAATTTTTCCATCAAAAATGTCAAGTCTCAATCAGCATAACTGCAACAAGTCAATTCCCTCCTTGCCAATTGGAGCATCTCTAATTACCCAACTGCGCCAAAAGGAGGGTTATTGCTCATCATCATTAATCCCCGCCGCTAATAAAGCCACGGCCCTAACACAAACGGATATTCCTTTTATTTTTTAGCCAGAGCAATTAGAAGCCTCTTCAAAGGGTAAGGGCCTGAAAGAAAATAAAAAACGATATCGAGACAAAGAAATAATTATTAGTACGTAATGAGATCTCGCTGACTCTCGATTTTGTTTTGCGAGGATCAAACGGATTTTGTTCGCATTATTTTCAAGGACCTGGAGTTTCGTGCCGAAATGATTAAAAGGCTTGTTAATTTTGCTAAGCGTTCTATTATGATAAAAATCTATTCGGCCTTGTGTACACAGAAGGGTTAATTTGCCGTTAAAAATAGTCATCCCTTTTTAAAGACTCTACATCAAAAAACTAAATCTTAATTAAATTGTAAATTTTTTCACCGTTTTGAAATGATTTCATTATACATTTTCTAATTTAGTCGTTTTGAAATACTCAATACTCAATCGTTTATTGCATAACCACATTAGCATTCACATTAGGTCTTACAATTTAGGCAGTTATACAATGTGGACCCAGTTAGGGCACAGCAACTTTAGGAAGGAGACAGAACGACGATCTTAATAGTTTCAAAAGAAATTAATGTACATATTGAGTTTGGTGGAAATGATAAAATAATGAACCTTGAGAAAAAAATTTATAAAATCTTTTAACATTTCAAACTTTTATTTTTCTTATTTGTCGGTTTTGTGTAGTGTGTAATAAAGAGTATCTTTAACAGTTGATTTAAATAAGCTATTACCGTCTATCTGTATAGGAAATTAAGTAAGTGGCTTGTCTGGCAAAAATACTCGAAAATCCTATAAACTCCTCTGCAATAAATCTTATATGAGCCATGTTACTTCATACAACTTTATTTATCTACATTCAAAATACACAGCTTTTCCCACGGTACTTTAAGTCTAAAAATAATTACTTAAACAGCAATCAGAGCAAAGTATTTAACGATTTGGCTGTAACAACACAGCCTCAGTAGTCGAAAGTTTCCGACAAGCAGTAAGCCGCAATGAACACATCGCTCCCCTTTCACGAGCGAAGTCGTTCGCGAATCTTGTATGCTAATCAGCTTAAGAAACTCGCATGCTTATAGTTGACAACTTGTACCCGCGGCTGCGTTCATGTGGAGTTTTCAGTTTGTTCAAAGTTGTAAATGAGTCCCTTAATCGAAAACAAATCTATGTAATTCAGAATCACTGTTTATTTCCTAAAATAAATTTATTTTCATCGACACTAACTTGATTTAAAATTTTATTGCGCAAAACATGGTTAAATCAATCGTCATAATACAAAAGGTATAATTAAATAATTATGCGTCAAATAAATAAATACCTAAAGGCTTCCAAACTGGACAAAGTAAACTTGTATGAATTTAAGTTTTGAATATTTTGAAAAGTCCTTCTTCAAGATTTCTGTCGCGATTAAAAATATTTTCCTATACAGAATCCATTCTTTTAACCAATCTGTCGCGTGCACCAGGTATCCCGCCGTGACGTCACACAGCATCCCGCGAAATAAAAGTGGATCGCGGGCGACAGCGTGTCAGCGGCAGCCACACGCCGTCTTTTGTTATTTTCTGGGTTCGACGGTATTAGGTGGATAGTAAATAATTCTGAACCTATCACTGTTATTATATTTACCGGGATATAAAATAAACACTCGCGTAAAACACAACCGTATTTATAAGATTAAGTCATCGTACCGTGAATTCTATCTAATCTATTTACTTCCGTATTTAAAAATTTAATTACGAGTAGTAGTAGGTAGTTTCAGGAAAGGGCAGGTCGGCCGTAATAAGGACCACCTGTTCTCAGATGTTTCAAACTTGGAGTGCAAAAGTGGTTGTGTTCCCCAGTCGATGAAGCACATGATGTTGTGCCCACAACTGCACGCAGGAAGATTTAGTAAATGCAACTCACAGCGCCACTCTTGTAGCAGAGTTTTTGACAACGTTTTATTGCATCTTATAGTCCCTGTAACGATGAGTTTTGTGAGTGTTAACCTCATAAATACCTACACACCTGTCAATTTGTCACCTGAGCGGCCACGGCGGCGTCAGAAGGCGCGCTCGCGTGTGATATTGCCCCTTTGATAGCTTGCCGGGTGCTCGCTACGTCACTGCGTGATATTGCCATTACTTGCAGATTAAACGCGAAAGATATAACGAGGTGGAGGGTACAGATTGGCAACCAGTTTAAATTGTGAGAAGTTAAAAATCTGCGGACGTTTCTTACAAAAACAGTTTTTTCATATTTTTGAATTTTCTATTTTGTCCTTGTATTTATTCAGTTATCATAATTATAATTTATACATGAAAGTGTAGCAATAAATAACTTTAATTAGTTTGGATTGGCCGTTGGGGCAGAAAAGTTCTTGAGTGGCGACCACGGGCTGGAAGACGTAGCGTGGGCAGGCCTCCTACTAGATGGACCGACGATCTGGTCAAGGTCGCGGGAAGAGCCAGGATGCGGGCAGCGCAGGACCGTTCATTATGGAAAACCTTGGGGGAGGCCTTTGTCCAGCAGTGGACGTCATTTGGCTTTTTTTAGTTTGGATTAAGATATTGATGAAAGAAACCTATAATTACTTTTTAAAAAAATATACAAAATCTTTCTCTAAAAATCTCTCTTATAATGTCATCAAGGAAATGTTTAAATGCCTACGTATAAATGATTCATTCGTATCTTCACTCGTATCTGAAAACTTTTTTCAAGTTTCGCAATTTATTTAAAGGGAATCAGGACAGGCATCATCAGTCAAGATAATAAATTCGTCCATTAATATGTTAATGGGCGGCAGAGTGCTTTCTTGTGTCTGAAATGACTGAAAAAACATTATTCTTATGGAAAGTTAATCGTCTGTACGCACAAGTTGTGAGACGGAGCAGAAACAAGTGAATGAAGAATTAGTGATGTCAATGTGTAAATCAGTTAAAATCGACAAGCGAAATATTCGAATAGTAGAAGTCGACTACTAAGCGTGTATTTTAGTTAGATCATTGCCACTTACTATTAGGTCATTTTATACATAAAGGCGGAGTCGGTTAGAAATATAAAACTAGTGAAGTGAGATTTAGTCTAGCATACGAAGGGTGTGGTACTGCTTAAAAGACTGAATTTTCTATTGCGAAATATAGCCTGTCTTTTTTTTAATAGCCATAGAAACCCGTTGGCAGGCTTTGGTTACGATTCGCACATGTCATGTTAGAAGTATGCTTTGGAGCTCACGGGTCAAAAGTGGCCCGGTTTTGTATAAGGCTTGCGTGGGGATACAGGTTATTATTATAATGTAATATTTATTTAACTAGGTGTCTTCTTTGACTTAATACAATTACAAGGTCTTAATATTAACCCTCCCGCTATAGTTTCTCCCTTAGGGTCGCTAACAATGGCGAAAATCAATTAGTTAGTAAAGCCATTCCTTAACCCCTCTCGACATAATACTTCATAATATTAATGATCTTGGCTTTTGTGGCATTTTTGTTGGGAAAAATAAAAACTTCATTTATGAATAATGCGTTGTAGAAAGAAAATATTCGAACGGGCATTTTTTGCGTGTATTATCAAGTTATTAGGTTTCATAAACATTATTTCATAACAAATAATAATCTTGTTGGTGTTACTGAACATTTCATTAAGTTGTGGTGTATTTTCCTACAAAATGAACGTGAAATACTTTCTGAAACTATTACTTTAAGTTTAGTTGATAAGTTAATTACTTTCCTGGTTATTAAGATGTCACTCTTGACATAAAAATGTTACTGACGATGCAGTGAAATACAAAATTATTTTTAATGCCTATTAGGCACAAGGAACTAAATAAGTTATGTTATACATGTACATGCCAACAGTTTTATTTTTGCAAGTAGGCCATTAAAAAGCACTTTTACATGTCCCAGTATTAACCCTACCACTGCTTTGGGACAATAAATGGGCCAGTGCTGAGAAGAAGCAGCGCAATATTTTCAGTCACTATTGTCAGCCTATGTCACTTGTCAGTCAGATAAGTATGCTTACCACCAATAAGCATGCACTGTTTCACATAACACAATAATTTGTAGGACATTATGGCGTATATTAAAATATAATAATGTAAGCCCTTTGATGTAACGGTGAACTGAATCTCCGAGAAACACAAAAGGGAATATTGTGTAATAAATCTTTAGCAATATTAAATCAATTACAGACGGCAAGTGGAGAAAATTAAATATGTAATTATATTGTAATATGCATGAGAATAGATTTATTGTACGCGTGACAAGTTTTAGGGCGACTCTACATTGAAAATTGATCATTTTAAAATAACGTAAATCGATTCGATTCAATTCGAATAAAAACTTATATGTCATTCATTAATCGATACGTAAGTTTGTCGACTAAACACAGGTCTTCTGGCACATCTGCTTTTAAGCCTCTTTAGCAATCGACTAAATGATTCGTTGATACGTATCAACAACTGCAAAAAGACAAAACTCAGTTTAGTACTGCCTGCCTAGTAGTATCTAATGGTGACTACCTATTGAATAGAGTATTTAGGTACTTGTAACAGAACAACGAGCCGCTATATGAAATGTTTTAGTGCTAACCCTTTCCCGAACCAAACGTCGTACATTTTACCTGTATGTAACCATTTGTAAGAACGTTACCTACATACCTACATAGAAAAGCTCTAGTAGTGTACATTCACCTAAATAGAATTCTTTTTTCATTGACCTAACCATTGAGAAATATTAAAGAGGTCATATTCTCTGAAACGTCACCTCCAAAATTGAAATTATTTAGGCATTAAGCACTCGCCTTTGCCAGTGTGACGCGATCGTCGCTTCTGTCCCCCGCCTCGGTATGCGCCTATCGCCGGAGCCGTTATAAAATTAAATTCCACATTTAATTTTGTAATTCGAATGCTGAGGAGGTATTTTACGGTGTCTCGGCTCGATGATTACTTTGAATTTATTTCATTTCAGGACACATTAGAAATGCTTGGGTATTTTCATTTGACATTACACGGCATTAATATTTGGCAAACAATTTCGAGATTTCGAAATTATGGTCTGTGACAAAAAAGCGATGATTCAATTTACGATTATTAAAAGATTTTACTTTTTTTCGGCTCCCTATGATTAGACAAAAAGGCAACGTATTCAAGCTTTAGGTTACCCCATCCCAGCAAAATAATCTGAATGATAAGTTTTTGGTCACCGTCATATTGTAAGACCATCTTACTTAAACTACTTATTATAACAAACGTCAAAAGTCTGTCTAACACCAAACAAAAAAACTAGTTAAAGTGTATCTACTTCGTACTTGTAGTTACGGTTAAAGTCAAGGTATGTGGTGCAACTGATTTTAATTTTATTATTAGTTTTCATACCATAAACTTATCTTTTTTTATTTTCTGTAAACTTTTACTTTTACAAAAATAAAATATGTTAGAGCACTAGCTAGAGGACATAATAATTCATTTTATGAAAAAAGAGAAAACAATAATTTAACTAGTCACGCATTGCCAAAAAGGTAGGTACTTATTTGTGTAAAGTCTGTGGTACGTACGTACGTGAGCTTGCTAAATACACCGCCCGAGCGTAATCACTGGCTGTCGACAACGCTTAACAGTCGAAAAATGAAAAACAATTCCAATTTGTTACGTCAACCGTTTGAATTTGGAAGAGGCGACGAGCCGTAGAGCTTAGGGAGGTGGCTTGGCTCACCTTATCTGATATTATTTTCTTATACATTTTGGATTTTGAATTTTTTATTACATTACTTTTTAAATGTGTTGAACCCAAATATTTTATGGAAATAATTCCTTTCAGGTCACAGGTTCAAGGTGGAAATAATTACTACTGTTGACGTACATTTTCAGGTGATAATCACATCAAAATTATTCATTAAACAAAAATGTTCTATGTATTGTAACTAGAAAGTACCTTGGCACTACAAACTGCAACTACAAATATAACGATAACCGGTTCTTTTTGTATGGAGTTTGACAGATTTTTGACGTTTTTTAAAGTCATAGTAAGATGGTGCAACCCAGCCTAAGTAAAAGTTATGTTCTGAGGTATCATTCTTTATTTGTTAATGATTTTTGTTAAAAGTTGCGGCAATTAGCCTAGTTTAAATGTATTGTAAAGAGGTAAGTAAGTTTTTCAATACCAAAATAATTAATAAATGAAAAAAGCCGATTAATTTGTATCGATTACCTTGGACACAATAAACGTTTATCCCAACCCTAGCGCCCTGTCGAGCCGTCCGCAACGCGCGTCGCGGAACGCACCCGGCACGCGGACCGGGCCGCGCGGTATTTGAAAATGGAATTTTGGTGGCTGTTCTTTATTTAAAATGTATTGTCAATTCGAAAATAAAGTTTTGGCGCAATTTCGGTAGGTAAATAAAATGGCGGGCGACAAGGTGAGGGCGATGGTAGTCGGTGTGAGATCGTTGACCTGAAAAAATCCATATTTATTTACGGAAAAGTGATTGCGAATCTGATTTTGGCTGAATTTTAATTCGGAAAGTACAACATACAGCTCGATTTTATTATCTAGCTAGGGCAAGGCTAAGCCTATCTCAAGACACACTTGTTTTCTTAATATGGTGTCTACTCAATTATTGCAATTTGTATTTTTATTAAGTTCCACTAGAAACGGCATTAGCGTTAAGTGGAATATTTTTTTCTGCGTAAAACAAGGATCAGAGGCGGCGTAAGGCGTAGGCGACGTGGGCCACCGCCTACGGCCTCGCGGAACAAGGGGCCTCGCGCATCAAAAATTTTGAAAAAATGTATACAAGGTGGAGATGACAATATCACAATACGACAATAAATGCAAACATTGACTATTAAATAAAAATTCTTGAAAGCTAAACAATGTAATTAAAAAAATATATTTTTTTCCAAACAAATTCAGCCATAATCAGACACAAAATTAAGCAACAACACGGTTTTAAGTGACGAACATTATTCTTTGGCGCAATATTCCTTTAAAAATACTCACTGAATCAAGAAATCAGAAACAAAAGTCCGATTTTTAATTCGACGGAATTCTGACAGCTGTCATTTTTTGACAATTCAGATGTAATAAGCCTTTTTTGCTTTGAATTATTAATAAATAATATGAAATGAAATTTCATCAAGTACAACTTACAAGAATGAACTATTGTTTGTTTTGTCAATTCAATGTACACTAATTATTATGTACATTTTAGAGATTAAATAGAAAAAAACGTGTTTTAACACAGTAAAACAACATATTTATCATAAACGAAAATATGTATTGATCATCAATAATTATTGATGATCTCATTATCGTCGTCATAATCAACTTGGATTATAAAATTGGCATCTTGTTAAATTGGTTATTTTTTGAAGCTAAGTAGCTTTGAAGCTTGTAGTCAATGAATAGACCGTTGACCCGTTTTTTTTTTTATACATATAAAATCCGTCTTCAGGTCGCCACAGAAAAAGGCCTCGCGAAATCTGTCTTGCCCACATCAAATTTAGGTCTTGCCCCGCCACTGACAAGGATAAGTACAGTACAGTCGGTAGCAGTTATATCTTTTTACACCTTATTGCATTGTCTTACGGTCGAAATAGATGTGTAATTTCGCCTGTGTCTGTACATTCCTGATCGTGGAGCCGGCTCATTTAGTTTTATTAGCGCAGGTCTAGACCATACTCGCCTGTGGATTCATACACTTGGGGTTAGTGTCCATTGTTATCCGATATTAGGAAGTCTCGTTTGAAAATTTCAAAAGTTCCGTTTGAAATTATCCGTATCGTACGAGCAAGATCGGTAAAAGTATGTTAAGCATAGAGTCGGAACGAAATACTTGTTAGCCGTGCAACAATGTATTTACAAAATTACAATTTCTATGTATAATAAGTATGTAATTAAAAAAAAAGTATTTAAGTATGTTTATATCCGTTGTCTAGTACCCATAGTATAAGCTTTGCTTAGTTTGGGACTAGACGCGCAGTGTAAAATGTCCAAGGAAAAAAAAAGAAAGAAAACTATACTCTCTTTGCTTTTAACCGACTTCAACAAAAGGACTCCTCCTTGTTGTTCTCAATTCGGTTGGTATTATTTTCCGTGCATACTGTTTGTTTATAAGATGATTTTCTTTACGCTTGTAAATGTATTGGAATAGAAAGCGAAAGCGCAATGGTTTGATGACTAAGTGCGAGGCGTATTGCACTAGGATGAGTGTTGTTTATCTCATGTCATGACTTATGATGACGCCATATTTTGACATTTATGATAGCAAGATAATGAAAAAAAAAATACAACATACGTTATTCTGCAATATTTTCACTTTGTTAAGATATCGTTACGTGCGTAAGAACGCGAACGAGCATTCGCGTCGAGTGTGTCGTCGTATCGTGTTACGCGCACGTTACGAGCGGCGTAACGTTTTACTGCCGCCGCGATGGCCGAATCAAATTCCATCTTCTTTGTTGCTCTATAAAATCCATAATTAACTTTTTAAAAAAATAAAACCGACTTCAAATGCGTGAACACCAAAAAAAAACTAAAAATTAAAAATATTGCGTATAAAAAAGCTCATCCCCAATTTTCCACCCCTGGGGGTGAAATATTTTCTTCAAATTCGCATGAAATCACCCTTTTGATAATACCTATTCAACAAAAAAATAATCGTTCAAATTGATTTATAATCGGCGGAGATATTGCGTATAAAAAAGTTCATCCCCAATTTTCCACCCTTGGGGGTTGTTTTTTCTATTATTAAATTTAAATGGGACCACCCTTGAGGTATTACCTATACGCCGAAAAAAGATTTGTTCAAATCGGTTCAAAATTGGCGGAGTTATCGCGTAACAAACATAGAAAAAAATAAAAAACATACGGGTCGAATTGAGAACCTCCTCCTTTTTTGAAGTCGGTTGAAAATTATTTTAAATTTAGAATTCAAGACAGAAAGTAACTTGATGCTGGGACATATTATAATAGTCGGAAAAAAGTAAAAGAGCAGATGTTTCAAAATATACACAACAAGTTTGCTCTATAAAAAAAACTTTAACGCTACAATGGTACACGTCATGAAGAATATGGGGATTTTACAGTTGAAAGTTAAGGGCAGATAATTATGTACCATCCTAGACTGCATCTCACTTAAGGCCGGGTAACAGAGAAAATGGCGAAAATGAGGTTTTCATTTTTCATTTTTGAGGTACTAAACAGTAAAATAAGAGGCTAAGATTTTTTTTCGGCATAGTTGAGGATATTTTCTAGGGCTATTAACGGATGGAAACACGATTTGATGAAGTTGACTCGATAGAATAAATTCCCAAAGTTACCTCTATTCGTTTTCTAATAATGGTTTTATTTTTAAAATAAACGATTTGAGATTCTGAATCTTTTACTAAACTAAAGTTTAGAAATAACTTGAGGGCTTTTAACGGATGAAATTTTTATATTGCGTCTTATTTAGTTACTATGTTAAAAAATGTGGAAAAAATCGCCCATGACGGCTTGGACAATCTCAATCAGTCGCGCGGTGGCGCTTACGGAGGACGGACGCGTGCCAGTTTTTTGGCCGTGACAGTTCTCGATTTGTCAATATTTTTGACAATGATGACTTTGATGAGTCACAGTATAATAATACCAGTGTTACTGGAGAAAGCTAAAATTTTTGATAATTAAGAATTCTGAATTTTGTCTACCTATTGAAATTTAAATCGTTGGCATCCTTTTAAACTAAGACTCTACTCATGATACATTCCTCAAATATGAGACAAAACCAATGAGTTAAAATTACATTTTAATAGTACCTACATACAATCGTCTTCACTCTTTAGAAGAGCACACTGACACAAATAAATAAAAAAAAATTAGGTCAGTGGGTCAAATATAGGGGCAGCTGCACGTCACTGAAAGATGATTCTGTTTACTCGGCATCTGGGCTGAAGAACATGAATCCTTGCTTACAGATGCAGATGTAAATAGAGTTATAATTGGACAAATTTTACATGAAATGTTTAACAGAACTCAGTTAAAAGACACATACATGGAATACCAATAAGGTTGCGGAGGGAAAGCTACCTATTATAAACTAGCGGCCGCCCGCGACTTCGTTCGCGTGGACCTCGTTTTACCCCCGTTAGATATGACGTTTTACCTCATTTTACCCATGTTGATAGATGGCGTTTCACGGTTTCCCCCGAATGAATATTTACGAACGTCATACCGTAGTTTGTCCAGTGCTGTAGATTTTAACCAATGACGATAGATGGCGCTTTTAGACACGTCTTATTTATTTATTGAAATTTATTTGCCACATATCGTCATATTGTTAATCTGGGTTATAAACAAAAATACTGTAAAGTTTCAACAAAATCCGTTCAGTAGTTTTTGCGTGAAAGAGTAACAAACATCCAGACATCATGACATCCAGACATCCAAACTTTCGCCTTTATAATATTAGTAGGATATTTCACAATCCAAACTAATATTTACTATTTAGCATTTACTTACAGTAAATATTAGTTTGGATCGTGAAATATTTAAAATAAAAAAAAGAATAAAACAAAATAGGGTTTCAAATTACCTATCTATAATAATCTAATATTATAAAGAGGTAAAGTTTGTGTGTTTGTATATTTGTTAAATTGTAAGGGGTAATCTCGGGATCTACTGAACTGATTTTAAAAAATCTTTCACCAATAGAAAGCCACATTATATCTGAGTGTAATAAGTTATATAAAAACCAAAAAATTCCACGCGGGCGAAGCGGCGGGCGGAAAGCTAGTTTATTTATAATTATGTAAGAGCATAATTATTAAAGTCGAAGTCAAACATTCTTTATTTGTGTGGACCTATATTAACGAGAGATTACAAGAGATTACAAGGCGTCAAATATTTCAAGAAAAAAATTAAAAACTATTATAAAGCTAAATTTTGCTCTCATGGAGCCTTTACCTACTCTGACAAATTAAGACTTAGAGAAGAAACTAATAATAAAACTATTTAAGGGTCATTCCACCGGCCAAGAAAATCACGTGTCCGGGGCCAAAAAGTACCCGAATATCACAATATTTTAGTAACAAATATTTTTATCTAATAGTATAACTTTGGTTCTTGTTGTTAAACCACAGAGATAGTTAATAATAGTTAATTAAGTAATTTAAAAAAAAACGGAAGTCGTCAAAAATTGATTACCATGGCGTGTCCGCGCTCCCGATTTCAGAACAAATTTGCTCGTATAAATTAATCCGTTATTATTACCGCTTTCAATGCTTATGTAATCGATTACTGATTAAATAAACATTGATAAATTAAATACGATATAACTATATCACTAAAAGGTTTTGTAAAATAACTATTTGAAGTTGTGTCCGGGCGTTAACCGTGATTACCCCGACACGTCGCTAATGTGCGCCTACGTCCCTAGCTACGCAATTTAGAAACGAGCTCTATCCTCCCCCGTGAACCTTTAGTGGTGGCCTCCGTGCCGAGGTGTCCGGTAATGCGACTCGTCGCAAGATTTCGGAGTTATCGAGATAAGAATATGATTACCCAGACCTTGGTTCAGTGCACGGTTGATTACTCTATCCTGTTTTTTTAGGTTTCTTTACATGGAAAGTTTTTGAGAATGTACAGGAATAATGGTCCATGTAACTGCATTTTTGTGTATTAAAACATTTGGGATTCAACTTACAGATTGGGCAGGGCTCAGGATAAACCTTAATTTTTTGACTACCCCGACCTTGATTACCCCGACTTTTGTCACCGGGTAATCAATAGAACTGTAATTTTACTAATGAATGATTAACTAAATAACGTTTAATAAGCAAAAATAACCATTTACTAATATGAAATCCTGTTAATACATATTATTAATGATAATAATATCTTATCCTATCTTCCGCCCTACCGGTATAACAGTCGCCACCACCACGCCTGAGACTCTGTGGGACCTGAGACACTCTACTCCACCTAGGCTGCTCGACGTCAACGTTAACCCACCAACCCGCGACGAAGTGACCAAGGCTATCCTGTCTCTCAAAATTGGCAAGACCCCTGGACTCGGCTTTATCACCGCAGAAATGCTGAAAGCCGATGTAAACTCCGCCGTCGACGTCCTGACACCTGTCGCCGAAAACATCTGGATGGAAGAGGAACTCCCAGATGACTGGCATAAGGGGCTTCTAATTATTGTGCCGAAAAAAGGGTAAAGCAAGGGTATCAGTATCGGAAGACCCAAGAGATGCGATCTGGTGTGAGGAATTGCACACCGTTGGTGCAGAGGCTGTGGAACGAGTCCACAATTTCACTTACCTCGGGAGCATCGTGTCAGAGCCTGGAGGTACCGAAAAGGACATCATTTCGCGCATTGCCAAGGCCAGAGCTACCTTTGCACAACTTCGAGCCGTATGGCAATTACGGAAATTGACCCACGCTAGATCAAAATATTCGGGTCCAACGTCAAATCAGTTCTGCTCTATGGGTGTGAAACGTGGAAGGCCACTAAGGTTATCTCGCACCAGCTGCAGATCTTCTTCAGCCGCTGTATTCGCCGAATTCTCCAAAATCTCCAAACGACAAACTCTTGGAACGCTGCTACGAAATACCGATCGCCCAGCAGATCAAACGCTGCAAGTGAAACTGGATCGGCCACACTCTCCGAAGGGACCCCGATAATATCCCTAAGCAGGCTCTAGATTGGAACGCCCAGGGAAAATGCAAACGTGGTCGCGCCAAAAAAACATAGCGGCGCACTGTAGCAGACGAGCCGAAGAAGATCGGCAAGACTTGGAGCGAGATCAAACGCGAAGCTCAAGACCGAATGCGATGGAGGACTGTTGTGTTGTGGACGCCTTCTGTCCCATATAGGAGACATAGGACATTCGAGTCACTAATATTATATGTATAAGCGAAAGTTTTTTACTCTTTTACGCAACAACTACTTAACAGATATTGTTGAAACTTTACAATATTGTCGTTTATACATCAGAATAACAAATGGCTAGTTTTAATAACATTTATTTCACCATAACTTAAAAAAACCTTAGAAAATAAAATATTTTGTTTTATTTTTGATTACTCTGACTCCCAACTTTGATTACCCCGACCATGAAAATTTTGATGTCACATAACTTTTTATTCCTGCTTGCTACAGATGGGCCAATATAAAAAATATGCACGTAACAATGTCTATTTTGAAATGTTTTACCTAAACTTACTCTAAATTCAAAAATAAAAAAGGTCGGGGTAATCAACTAAATAATGCAGATCCGGAGAAATACCCTTAACTGTCCTGCAATGAAAAGCTTGATCGGGTACAACACCTCAAGTTATTTCAGAACTTGATTTCATTAAAAGACTCCGAATATCAAATCGCTTAGGTATCTAAAGTCAAACGATTCTGAAATGTCAAGTGGACTAATGAATAACCCATTAAGATAGTAGCGCCCTCCTGTCAATGACATACCTGGAACGATAGAGTTTTGAACAACTAATAAAAATGCTTTGTCCTAAATGACTGACGGATATCGTAGAGACCTGAAAGTTGGAAGGTGTGTTCTTTTTATGACGTAGGCATCTCATAAGAAAAGATTTTCCGAAATGGGGTCATGAAATGAAGGGGGTGAAAAAAGGGGGCAAAGTTTGTATGGGACAAAGTGATTCCTGGGTTCAATCTACTTGAAATTTAGTTTAACAATACCTTAATATAATTCATGAAAGACGTGTGGAACGGGTAGAAAGTAATTTTGGCAGTCATTTTCTTCGAAGTTGATATCAATACTACTTAGTGCCTTTGATTTAATTACTTTTTATTTTTACAAGTGTTTGAAAACTCCATTTCAGATTGTGTTCAATGTCAAGTGAAATTTCAAATTGAAATGTCTCAATCTCAATGAGGAGACTCTGTATTTATTCCTAGAATTCCCCAAACACCGTCAAATTACCCTTTCGAATTCAAGACAGTGCAGTTTCCCATCAGTCTGCTTCGTAATGACTATAAACAAAGCTCAAAGTCAAACTCTAGGGACCTCTGCTTAAACTCCCATGAGTGCACAGAGGTACGCAGGTAACCGCGTGTGATGCTTATAGCAATTTTCGATAGGTACAGAACCCCGTACATACGTCATACATATTATAGAAAGAAAACACCCAGACCAATACAAACAAATATGTTTCTGCAATTTTAGTATGATATTTTTATTTATTAATAAACAAAGAGACTGAACAAAATTGATGCGTACCTATACTGATTAATGTTATTAACCACATGCAAAGCTTCGTGAATTGCAACAACTATAATTAAATTTATTATCCAAGCTCTAAATAATCGCTACTAAGAGTAACTTATCATAAAAAAAAATCCAATCGCTCAAGCTCCCAAGGGCCTACCGATAGGTCGGGTGACGTAATCTTGAAATTCTTTAAGCCGGCGCAGAACTTCCAGAAGGTCGGGCGACGCCACGGCCACTTTGAACAGTGTTTACTTCTGCAGTTATATTTTATATTTATTCGATTCTAGAATATAATCCCAAAAAGTCTGAAAGGTGTTTTAATTTGTATCACTTGGATATGATTTCTATTAGAAAGTGTTGTGAGTGTGACGCTTGAAGGGAAGGAAGTCAACCTAACCTAACCAACTGCGTATTTCTATACTGTGTAGCTGGAAATTGTGGCGGGAGCTCTTTGACGCGCTGTTTTCGGCGAAGAATTGCGCGCGCAGATTTTGACAGCGCGAAATACCTACTTTAGAAGAAATACCAAGCCTTAATACCAGGTGCGATTGCGGTTAAATATTTGTCTGGTTAATTTGCCTTGTTCTGCAAAAAAACAAGATTAGAGATATTAAGTGCATACCTAAATAAATACCACTTATGTAGGTATATTATTCATTAATTTATTAATCTTAAAATTAACTTTAAAATTTATTATAACTATTAATCTTAAAATTAAGTTTAAAATCCAATAAATCAAACTCTACTAAAGAGCCATCAGAAAGTAATTTGAAATATTTTCTAAAATGTTACAAGAGAGTCCTTAAGGATCAACGCTTATGTAAGTCAAATGTAACTTTTTAAATTGAATCGTTGTAAAAACAAATAAAGAAAAACATTACGTCGTAAACCTTCCTATAAACGTTACGGCTCGTTTCAAACTGTTACGAGCACAATAGAATCGCGTACAGTAGAAATACGAATTAATTTGATTCGTCATCAATCAGGTCATTTAATGCCCATATAGGTAGAGTTAAGATTCAGCCAAACCAACGCGTGCAGATCGCGTCGGTGCGATGGCGATCTCTGCGCGTGCATAGGCCAATGACAGGTCGCGTGACAGGAGTCAGGTCACACGCGCAGTGATGACCATCGCCGACGTGATCTACACGCGTTGGTTTAAAGGCGTATAGAGTTGAGCTTAAGAAGCTTGGCTTTTGGAGTCAAGACGCACGTCACACGCGCAGTTACCGCCATCGCCGACGTGATTTGCACGCGTTGGTTTGGCTGAAGCTTAAGGGCGTATATAGAGAGAGACATAAGAGTTTTCATGAGATCTGATAATTTTTAACAGTGTGAGTTGTATCAATATAAATGTGGCTTCATAATGAGTACGGGACTATTCCCATCGCTACAACTCCTGTGTAGCCAGGGTTTACAGCTTGACCGATAATAAAAACCCAACCAATGAAGGTCAAATAGTCAGGGAACGTTACCCGTAACGAAATTAACTAACCAGCAGATATACAGGGTGTTAGGTAAATGGGTATATAAGCCGACACTAACCCATGTTACCATGGGCACATAAATGGTATGGTGAAGTCAGAAAAATAATATCTTGATTTTAATTATTTTAATTTTCATACAAATCGGATTTTATAAAATTTATTTTGTATGAAAATTAAAAAAAATAAATGATGATATCAAATTTCTGACTTCACCTTACCATTTATATGCCTATGTTAACATGGGCTAGTATCGGCTCATATACCCATTTACCTAACACCCTGTAGAGAAGATACTAATGAGAGATTCTTCTGAGCCTTCTTCTATCATTATTAAAAGATTAAAAGAAGCACACGACAAGTAAACATCGTTTGCGATATTCCAACAAAGTCGCGGACTTCTTGGCTCTGTCAGTTATTAAACTTTAGTTTGCAATAAAAAGTATTCATAGTTAAGGACTTAGTGCCGAGTATTAAAATCATAAGGATCTCTTGATTTACAACAACTTTTTTTTTATCACAACATGATTAAGTTATTACTTATCTATCTATCTTAACAACAGCATCTGCTAAGAAAAATTTATAGACAAGCGACCAGCCCGCCGTTTCGCACGAGTGCCTTAAATTAATTATAACGGGACTATTCCCACCTCTCGTTCCCACCACTGCAACTCCTGTGTAGCCAGGATCTACAGCTTGACCGCCACAAAAACCCAACCAATGAAGGTCAAGTTTGTCCCGGGGGGAAGTTAAACTGTCATTGGACCCGCAACGAAATTAATCAGAAGAACATAGGAGGAGTTCGAAATTAAGGTTCGACTTCCCTCGATTGCAAAGCGGATGACAGGTGACAAACAAAGGTTTAAAAACCTTTAACCCTTTTCTTGGCATCGTAACACGGGTGATACATCATAATTTAAAAAATCCTGAGGGCAGCGAAAGCATTAGAAATAATTTATTTTATACATAACAAGTTCCTGATATATCATAGAATGAGATAAAAAAAACTATTCACACAAAAATACATTTGGCTGTCAGTTATTGTCAAAATTGGATAACCTAAGCATGTTGGCTTCAAACGCTTGGTAAATTTATTTGTTTATTGGCGATATCACAAAATATTTGTGTTATTTTCTGTATGTAATTTTATAGAAGAAGGATTACTCTGAGTTTTTCGTTTGGTTTGGATGGTGTGTATTGCTACTTGCCGATTTTATAACCGTCCATGTGCCTGTGTATCATATATGTTACATTGCCAAGTGCTTCGTGATGTATTTTTAAATCAAAATTTTAGAAAAAATTCCTGTTTTTAAAACATATTAGTGTTAAATTATTAGGAAATACAGTAATTAGAGTGGACAAGCTTGTGGAGTGCAATTAGTTCATAAAAATCTATTAAACTTCATCTACCCTACCTTCTGATGCCGTCAAGTATGACAATATTGGCCTATTTTCGCTTCTTGTGGAAAATATAAAACTAGAAAAATAGGCAGATTAAATATAAAATGCAAAAAATATAATCAACTTTTATGTGTGGTAAAAAGTTATTCGATTTTATGACTTTTATTATTATTAGTAGGTATCAAATGCTAGAGTCTGAGTAATTATTATTTGCTTTAATTGGATTTGGCATATTCTTTTCACTCTGAGTTTCTGTTTTGATAAGGAAGTTTATAAATTACCTTTTTAAATTATTTATGTATGTTTTTGTTCATTCAAAATTATTTTTTGAATATTTTAGCTTTTTTATTTTCTATACCCTAATCTTGGCAGTTTATCATATATGATACACCTGGTTTCTAAAAAACTGAAAACAATATATTTTTTTTAACATTTTTACTGGCCTATTAGGATCATACTTAACTCATGATTATCAAAAAAATTAAAATCGTAGTGAATTTTTGGTCGTGCCAAGATAAGGGTTAAGAAGAGATAATGCACCACGGACAATAAATTAAATTAAGGGGGCCTATCTTATGAGCAATTAGCAACTAGCAACTACCTTAAATTAATTATGTAAACCTTCCTCTTGAATTACTCTATTTTTTGCTGAAAACTGCATTAAATTAATTGCGTAATTTAAAAGATCTAAGCGAACAGACAGCTGGAGCGACTTTGTTATGAGCGATAAGATTTCGATCGACTGGAAAGTCAAAGTCAAAATTCCTTTATTTCCATGATGTACTATTAAATAATGCAAATCGTCAGCTCTTATGAATCCTTTACAATTCCCATAATCTTTTTGCACCATCATTAGAAGAATAATTAGGCATTGAATGACGATTCCATCAGTTCAAAGTCCCGGGAACAGACAGTCTGTCAAATTATTCTATTAGCAGCCCATTTATTGATTAGTGTAATTGCCACCCGATATAACATCCTATAACTACACTCCTTGATTGTCATCCCTCAGTTTAGCTAACTACTATTCTGTGCCCGACATAAAGATTATCTTTACTCTGCTGTACCTATGATAGAGTATAGGGCAGGGGTGGCCAACTTGATTAGACATAAATCTTAAATAAAACAGCATAGTTTAGTACACAATCATGTGGACAATCATAGACTAATATTCGCGATCGACCGGTTGGCCACCCCTGGTATAGGGTATTTATAGATGGCATAATTATACATTCCTAGATACTATAATAATTATTTTGTGTTTGGAGTAGAATGGTGACATTAAATCTAATGATGATTTCAATTGTTTTAATTTTACGCTGTCTTTATTACTTATGCGTGAATTAGGTGCAAGGTGAAATTTCGAAGGTGCTTCTTCTTCTTATACTAGCCTTATCAAATTGAAAAGGAATCATTGTCACATCGTTACCCAGAACTTTTCTTACAGTTGTGATTGTAACATAAAAAGTTCTAAACTTAACACAAGCGATGCGATTTAACGAGCCGCGTTACAGTGATCAATATCGCGCTCGAGTAACCCGGGGCTTCCCTCTTCAATTATTGACGGTACCCACGGCTGCAATGTGCATTATTAATATCACTAGCGGGCGCTTTGTAAACAGCCCATATCGTGTATAGATTTAGAGCGGTCGTATTGTGGACGTCTTAGGGCCAATAGACATGTAATTTTAGTACCTGGGTACGAGTACAAACTAATCAAATCTATCACGGACGTCTCACTGAAGCTCTGTATACCTACACTCATACTGGGGGCGTAGTGTGAGTTTACGTCAAACGCATTCCATGTCGACTGCGTAAAAAAGTGACATTAAATGTATGACGGATTGTACACACGGCCACACTGTTAACTATCCATTTCCGTGTTTTTAACCGACTTCAAAAAAGGAGGAGGTTATATGTTCGACTGTATGGATGTTTTTTTTTTTTCTATGTATGTTCACCGATTACTCCGTCAATTGTGGACCGATTTTCAAAATCCTTTTTTTGTTCGATAGGGTACACTTCTGAGGTGGTCCCATTGTCACCAAGTCAGGATCTGATGATGGGATCCTAGGGAAATCGAGGGCAACCCTCAAATTTTATAGGCACGTATATCGTTTTTCAAACTTTTTCTTAAGTTATTCAAGTATTTGCTCCTGGAAATCATCATCTCATATTGATGAGCTGATGATAGAAGGTAAAACTCCTTAATGCTTAGGAGTTGGAGGATAATTCTTTTAATTTTATAGATAAGGAGAGTTTCTAAAGTTATTCAAGTGTTTACATCAGATATTCATCATCTCATCACGATGAACTGGTCATGGTAGGTACAACTCCTTAATGCTTAGGAGTTGGAGGATAATTCTTTAAATATTATAAGTACAAATAGACCAACAGTTGTATTCTTTCATGTTTTTAAGGTGGACTGACGGTTTAAGGTCTTTTTAGGTTTCCTATATGGTAACCTGTATTTTGTAGGGAATATTATTTTACACTAGACATGAAGAATATGGTCTTAGTGTACTGCCTACCTTCAGTGGTAACATCAAGGTAATAATTAAGTAGTTAACTAAAAAGTAAGAAATAAGTGAAATTTTATTAAAAAAAAAAAAAAACCGACTCCAAAAAACCTACACTAAAAAGTAGAAAAATAATTACTAATTACCTACTTATTCATTAGGACGAATTAATATTTATGTAGGTATACCATGATTGATACTTTTGGAGTCGGTGCAGGCAAACTTTACATGTTTCATAATCTTGGCACCGACTCCAGAAGCATCAATCATGGTATACCTACATAAATATTAATTCGTCCTAATGAATAAGTAGGTAATTAGTAATTATTTTTCTACTTTTTAGTGTAGGTTTTTTGGAGTCGGTTTTTTTTTTTTTTTAATAATCTCTCGCTCTATTCAAATGGCGATTCTTTGCGATAGAACGAGATGACATGACTGGTAATGGGCAGTTAACACTGTTGCTGATAGTACAGCGCCCCTAACGGAAACTATCAAGGACTAAAATCTTCATACATTTTTTTAACGCGCTTGCTAGTGACGACGTTTGATGTAAACTCACACTAAGGCTGAGTTGCACCACCAAACTTTATCGGTAACTTTAACGATAACCGGTGGTTTTTGTATGGAGTTTGACAGATTTTTGACGTTTGTCAAAGTTAAAGTAAGATGGTGCAACTGGGCCTAAGCCCTCTGAATTGAGCGGACACTTTGACGGAACTGTGATTTTACGCTATTTGTAAATCGACCTTAAATCGTTTTCTCGTCCGTTCGTTTCAGCCAAATGATGTCCACTGCTGGAACGACCGGTCCTGCACCGTCCGCATCCAGGTGCTTCCCGCCTAAATCGATGCAACGTCAAATAAAGTTACGCCCGTTTTCACCATAAATCCTTAATTTTTAAGTGACCATTATGAAAACAAAATTCCTGTTACAAGTTACCATAGGGGTCACTTAAAATTAGAGATTGATGGTGAAAATGGGCATTAGCATAATTAGTGGTGGGTCGGCTATATCTGCCGGAAAACTGACAATGGTGTAAACAGGTTTTTGAATTTATGTGATCACATATCGGCAATCGTAGCGTAGGATGACTTGCTCGATGAACCGATGACCCAAGAAGATAGAATAAAAACGTGCATTTTGGTGAGTGTATTAATTAGGGCTTACGTATAGCTGTGTCATTGGTTGAGATTAAAATAATCGACGTGATATCACGTTCAATTTTATTTTTGGACTTTTGTAATTCGCTTCTGGGCAAGAACTTCAAAGAATAAATGTCAACAAGAAAATAAAAGTAATAACTTTCAAATTAATTTCAATCTAAATCGGAGACCACAAAAAACGGATTAATAATTCGCTCGATAAATTCCGTCGACTCAAATCCAATCAGATTTCAATTAAATCTGAAATCGTTTAGAGATTACAGTAGTAACATAATTCTGAGCGATGGGCGAAATATCAGAAAATGCTGACAAAAGAGATTTTATACTTCGTGGTCTGTTTCGTTATTAATTCGAGCGCTAGTGACGACACGGTTATAGTAAGTCTCAGGCCAGAAGATGTGGTCAACACCTTCAAAAATGTGCTAACTTCTAGGTACTTGAAAGAGCTTGCGAACGAATTTGCGGCTAAGGCAGCTGATTACTTTATTAAGGAAATGAGGAATAAGGAAAAGGAATTTACTAAAGTAGATCCAAAGAGGTATGCCATGTCAAAATGAGCTTTCTTGTGTACAAAATATGGTAAACCGACCTAGTGATTAGTGTAAAAATCTACAATGTTTGTTTGTCATCAGACATCAGGCTTCAATAACACATAATCATCCTGATCTACTGGATCAACCAATCTGATATGTATGATAAAATTTCGTTTTATTTTTTAGTAACGACGATAATTTTGGCTCCAGGATCCCATCCCGCGCGGAATATCCTCGCAACAACTATCCAGAACTAGCAATATTAGATGAAGAAGAGGCGATGGCTCTTCTCCAGGACCCTTCACCAGACGGCGACAATTTGGAGAAGGAGTCACCATATCTCAGTAACGAAGAAATTTCTGGGAAGGATAGCAAACGAGACATACCAGTGATAGGCGTGATGAAAATCAATGGAGTGTATTTCAGAAGACTGCTAGGCGTTCTTTAATATACCACTCATATTTTTGACAGCTATCCATTTGTGTATTTTAAAACCAGCCGACGGAAATAAAGCCATTTCATGAACATTCGAACGGGCAATGAAATCTGAAACTTCCACTGCAAAAAAACAATTCAGCACTGAAACATTTTTATGAGAGAAATTTTATTGTATGTCCGAAGTATTGTGTGTACCTATGCACTGGACTATTATGACGTTGTAGACATTTCAGTCGAAACTACGTACTATAAAAAAAATAAAGTATTTTCCTATTTTTTATCATGTTCAGACGAGAAAATCTTTAGCTTTGTGCAACCACCCTCAAATAAAGCATGCCAACTTGGGCAACCTCCCTCAAAGAACTCTATAAAGCATGCTCTCCTGCTTTTGGTCATCGATCCATTGAGCAGATAGGTGGTCTACGTTATGTTTAAAAGTGGTATCCATTTGAGAAGACTTATTTTTTTCTTCTACTGTCGTGGCGACCACGTGCCGGAAGGCGTAGTGTGGGCAGGCCGGTCACTAGGTGGACCGACGATCCGATGATAGTCGCGGGAGATGCATGGATGTGGGTTGTGGGCGGCGCAAGACCGGTCGTTGAAATCCTTGGGGCAGGCCTTTGTCAGTGGACGTCATTTGGCTGAGACGACTATCGATCGACAGCTCCACTAGGTTTTGGAAGTAGACATTGTAAAACTCCAGCTTTATCGGGTCGATTGTCCGTAAGCTGTCTGTATGCGCTCTGAAAGCGAGAGCCGGCGTTCCCGCCATACATCACGGATGAATAATTGATGCTCTGGCGGGACGCCGCGGAGTCCTGGAGCTCTAAGATGCATTGTGAGATGGATTTAATGTGAGCGATTTTTTTCAGGGCGTTATTAAAGTTTTGGTCGTTTAGAGCGATAAATGGGCGTAGTTTGTTTCAAATATTATCTAATTTAGAGTAGCTACAGAAGGAAAGTTAGGAAAGTTAGAAATTAATATGGTCAAATAGCTAGTTCTAAGTTAGTGAAATCTTTAGCGTCATTTTAAAATTTAAAATACAACAACAATATTATCACGAGTCTTTGTGTTTTGCAAACTCAAGTCGTAACGATAAAAAATGAAAGAAGTCGTTTGGTGTCATAATTATTATTATGTATTTCTATGATGATGATGACGAAATGATAGTTTGCAAATTATAATTTCGTCTCAAATATTATTTCTTTAATATCCCTAACAATATGATATAACGAGTGCTTGTAGAAGGTATCCTACTGAAAAAACACGACGAAACTTTGCAAATTAATCTTAATTTACTAATTGCCATGGCATTGAAAAACAAAAAGTATTCTGACTTGCCGATGCCCTGAGTGTTAGAAAAGTTAGAATACAGGACGAACCGTCCCAGTCATGTATCACGGCAGGCACAGCTATGCATTATGGATGCCCGCGTCGGAAATTAGCGGGCATAGTGCTAGACTGAAAGGGCCTGCAGAATACATGCATTCGATAAGGGACAAAAACCCATTTTTTCGTCTGACTCGCAAAAAGTGAAACTGTGATCGTGAATGAGTGAACTACGTTGCGTCACTGCGTGCTTTTGGAAAAGGATACTTTCTTTTTCTAACTACACAGTAAATAAGTTTGAAAGGGCCTTGCAGAATACATGCATTCGATAAGAGACAAAAACTCTCTTTTTCGTCAAAAGTGAAACTGTGATCGCGAATGAGTGAACCAGGAAGGATACGACACCCCTTTTCTAACTGCATAGTAGACAAGTTAGTGTAGACAAGGAAAGTAGGTCTTTATAAATGCAGTATTAAAATTTTCCTGGGCTTGATTATGTTGTTTTTGCAGTATTTAGTGTTTTACACTATTGGCGTTACATGACAAGTTCAATTTCAAATAAAATGTTCAACTGACCGGTAAGTACGCACAATGCAAAACAAACCAGCTCATAAATGAATGGCGATCTTCTTTATGTATAAAAAATAGTGGGCCATAATTGACATAAAGAAACTGCAACCATATAATTTTATTTGTGATTTGCTTATTATCACTATGATATTGTTCTAGGCCATCATCTAAAACAGAAAGTTGTGTGCCCTTGAGGAGCCACGTGCTGGCCATTACTCAGCTCAATGAATTATTTATTGCAGTCATTGTCTGGCTGCTGTCGCCTGCTAGAATTTTAGAATGCAGCTCAAATTTCACCGCTGAAAGCGTAATCAATTTATGTATGTTTTTACTAGCGGCCGCCCGCGACTTCGTACGCGTGGATTCCGTTTTACCCCCTTCCCGCTTTTCTGTTGAAATTTTTCCTGAATTTTCTTTGCTATAAACCTCAAGGAGCCCGAGACCTTTCCAACGAATGCAAAACCGTGGATATCGGTTTGTGCGTTCTGGAGTTATAGCGTCAGGGAGGAAAACCCGACTTATTTTTATATAGTAGATTATTTGTGACTTATGTGGTTGCAGAACCACATCACTTTATTTGTGACTAGCTTTTCGCCCGCGGCTTCACCCGCGTGGAATTTTGTCTGTCACAGAAAAACTTTATCGCGCGCGTTCCTGTTTCAAAAACCGGGATGAAAACTATCCTATGTCCTTTCCCGGGACTCAAACTATCTCTATGCCAAATTTCATCAAAATCGGTTCAGTGCTTTAGGTGTGAAAGAGAGACAGACAGACAGACAGAGTTACTTTCGCATTTATGATATTAAGTATAGATAGGCAATCTAGATTACTTTACATGTAATTTCCTTAATACCACTATGATGTTCTTGGCCATCATCTAAAACAGAAAGTTGTGTGCCCTTGAGGAGCCACGTGCTGGCCATAGCTCAGCTCTATGAATTATTTATTGCAGTCATTGTCTGGCTGCTGTCGCCTGCTGGAATTTTAGAATGCAGCTCAAATTTTACCGCTGAAAGCGTAATCTATGGACGTTTTTATGACGTGGAAAGTTTTTGGCAAAAGGCTAATGGTGCTCGTTTGTTCATTGTAGTTAGTTTTCATTTAGAAATCATGTAGATTTTAGTTGTATAAATAAATCAGGGTGGGAACAAAAGGTTTTTTTACAATAATGAGGACCTGGTGGGGGGTCACTGATGATAAGTAATCAGGAGCGATAAAGACAGTTACATCCTAAAAACCCTGGGATTTATATGCCTACGGTCAATTGTACATAGTGTAATGAAGGATAGTCTCGAATAAACTGTTTATACTTTACTTTAAATATAGATAGATACATAGATAGTCATTTATTAAAAAAAAATCCAATTACGTCGCAATCAGTCATAGATCAAGTACATACAGAAGGTTCAAAACGGTCTAGTTATCTACCTAAACGCTCCCAAACTATCCACATTGATTATATTATTCGTGTAGTAATAGGACGCGGTCGTCACCCGCAGCGCAGCGAATAATTAGCGCAAAGCGATGCAGCGTGCAGCGATTATTGGGGGGAGATGGCATTGTGGAAGTATCACTGAGCATTAAGATCAATTTGAAATTAACATAGGTTTAAAGAATAACTTTATTCTCATAAGAATTAGAATTTACTGTTGAAGACTTGACAATTTAGTAGATTTAATATATCAATTCAAAACGCAGAGATCGACACCGCGAGCCGCCAGTCTGCTTGTGACCACGGCTGCAGCATAGCAGCCGAAACGTCAAGCCGTGAGTACATAATGTAACTCATTAAAAAACGTCGCGTTAAGACCCGTGTCTTTTCTATATAAAAAGCAGAGGTGTTGCTACAACGAAAACTAACCAAGACACTAATGTGCCTAAAAACAGAAACCTGATCAAATTAGATAATATCATCTTGCTCTATCTATTCAATGGATAATCCATAAATTTGATCCTCGTCCCTTGGCGCATGATGAATCCAGCCATTGTTGTCGCCCCCATGCCAATACCACAACCTGCCATTTATTTATTAAACGCAGTCAGGTGACGCGCAAAGAGTATAGGTGTTAAAACAGAAGTGCCATTGCTTTTTTTGACCCGGATAACGGCGAAATGACCCGGGACTATATTTTAACGTCTACGAAAATGTTCAATGGATTTTACATCTTGTATTAACATGTTGTATGGATTTTAATATTATTATTAGAGTTTTATCCTTTCTCGGCGGATCAGTAAGTACATATTAAATTGAAGTTACCTATAAGTTATTCTTTATAACTGCAACATTTTGGAGCTTAATCATGATATAGTATAGGCATGAAAATGATGTAAATTGAATCAATTTTATGAATTGTGGTTTCTGCAACAGCTGTTTATTCTGTTCCAATGTGTACCTACTCATTAATCTTCAGATTTGTGTGACTGTTGTCTGGCATAGACGTGCAGTGGGACGATTGATGAAATTGTATTTAAAATGTATATTAAATTAAATCTTTAGTTGTATGATAATTAAAATAATAACTAAAGTAGTGAAGCGGTTTCAGCTGTTCGTCGATCAATAAACGAGTCAGACAGTCAAACTGACTTTATCAAATAGCTCTAAAAGTTAAGCTTAATATTATGAGTACAGATGGACATCATACTAACATTTGCCTTCATCGAGATTATAACCTAATCAACATGGAGAGCATTGGGGGAGGCCTATGTTCAGCAGTGGACGTCCTATGGCTGAAATGATGATGATGATGATGAGATTATAACCTTACTGAATTTGGTAAGTATTAGGTAAAGTCCAGTGAGTGAGTGAGTAACCAGGCGTCCAGGAATCTTAAAGAACATAAAGCAAAAGATACGGCTTGATCCCTAGACATTTACTTTATAATGCGGTATTACAAGCGCTTCGGACCTGTTAATTAAAATTCCATGTTCGACAGAACTACCGTTTTTATTTGAAGCGTTACTTTTCAATTTGACGACTTTGATACGAACAAATTGAACAGCCAGTTTGAACAAGTCGAACAAAAACGTTTGATCAAATAAAATAAATATGCCAAGATGATAAAAAAATAATGCTTTAAATTAATGTTTCAAGTGATATTTTTGAAATAATATTGTGCAGAAAGAGATCCTACCTGATAAACTTTACGTATACTTTACGGTATATGAAAAAGACTAACATGAAAAGTATAGAAATGCAGATTTCATCCCCAACTAACTGTCATTCAATTGGAATATAACTCAGACCGAATTTCCAGTTGCAATTTCAGCAATATCGTTTCGTATTTCAGTTAGGCTTTGCGTTGTCACAGGTTCATTCATCAATTAAAATGTCTGCCACTATCGAGTATATCCCGACTGAGTCCTGGCTGTTTAATCTCGACTATGGCTGGCTTGGGCATAATCCCCATCACTCATACTTACTGCCGAGGATGCACTAAGTGGATTATAGGGCATTAGCGTCGGATCACGGGAGCCGTCCGATTTCTTATACATTTGTTACTTTTTCCATCGCTTCCGAAGGATTTGTTCCTCCAATTTTATGGGCAGTTGTTTCATTTGAATGTTTTGTGAGCAATAAAATAGATTTGTAATGAACTACGCTTTGCCGGCGAGTCTATCTGGTTTTCTTTATTTCACAAAAATACTGCGTACATGCAAGTTTTGGAAAACTACTAAACTTAATGTTCTTAAACCTTAAAATAAATGTTTTAAAGTACATAGTACCTTTCTTAAAGTGAAATTTTAGGGTAAACTATAAATCAAGCAGCCTAGTTTGTTTGAATGCAAGGTGCATGAGGGTTTTATATAGACAAATACTTTTGTGTTTGTTCATATATTTATTGTTCAGTTATAATGGTATTTACAGATGCAGCTCTCTACAATCTATGTTAATTCTAATAGTTTAAATTCGTAGGTATTCTATTCTGATAGATTCCAAGTAGAGACCAATTCAATGTAGTAGTTCTGTATCGAAAGACCAAATTTCAATAATTCAAATACCGTTTTCATACATTTTGCTATAAAAATTCAAAACTTTTCACAATGCGTTCCCAACTCACAAATCCGCTAATGACCGTAGCCCGACAATTGTCGCAATAACAAAAGAGAGATGACCAACTTATTCCCACTTCCCACTAACGAACTTCATTAAACCAGACTTTACGATAATAAACAAACGCGCTGGCCGAATAAAAATAAAAACAAACGCTAATGCAAAACGAAAATGTTGGGGATATCTGAGGAGGAAGTAACTCGATACTTTCCTAGGAAGATGGAAAAGTTCTGTGGAGGTGGTATATGGATATTTTCGTCGTTTCAGCGCTAACTTTTTCAGCCTATTGTGTTTCTGGTGGAACATTGATTTTCCTCAACTTTTGGAATGGGATTTTACGCAAAGATACTTGAGGATATTCTTTTGATTAGTTAATTGTTTGATTATTATTTAAGAGTCCTTTACAAGTTTTTAAAGAAAGTCTTGTGTAAACAAAACGTGCTAGTCTGAACTGGTTTACAAAACGGACAACAAAAACTGTGTTACGTTAAAAATAGAATCCTGTGAAGGAAGCAGTCATGTTAGTGTGATGAGAATGAGCAATTTTATTACTTTTGTAAGTTTTTATAAACTTAAATATGTATCTTTATGTAAGTAGGTACTATTCACGTACTGTGTCCGTTATCTAGCCATTATATTAATAACTCTGCATAGTTTGGTGCTAAGTGAAAGGTGCGATAATTGAAACAATTAACTATTAATTTGATGAACGGGACTCTAAATTGATTGTGCCATCTACGGATGACGGTATCAACCATCTACGGATGACGGCATCAAATGGGACATCAAGCTAAGTTGTAGCTAAGATGATTAGATGTTGTATCTTAAGGTAAGGTGCTGTATCTTAAGGTATCTAAGGTGCTGTAACTTAATAGAGGCGATTTTTCGATTGAAATACATTCTGATGCGTTATGTACATCGTGCTTTGAAAATATATCTACACAACAATTACACAGTAGTTTCATATTTGTTTTAGTTGTTTTTGGAAGAAAATATTAATTGAATACTACCTACTGAAATAATAGGCAATTATTCAGCATGTCAAGACATGGTAATTTACATAAAATATGTATCTATGACTAATGCACATAATATACATACATATAGGTTTAGTAATTACTAGAGGCCTCTGAATTAGGTATATGAACCAGAATAATCACTGAAGCGAATAATGGAGCTTCTCATCAATGAAGTGACGCTAATACGTCATATTACTGCGCATAGTAAGCTACTAAGTCAGTAGTTTAGATTAGTGTCCTAAATACAGAAACTAATGAGGTTCACTTACGCCCGTATTCACAAACGATGCTTGCTTAAGTGAAGCAGCAAATCTAATGCACAGCGTTGAATAGATCTCTGTTATTGGTTCGTGTGTCACCCCGTGCGTCCACGCGCACTGTGAGACCTCATAGTAATGTTTGTTAATATGAGAGTTAGACTACAATTACTAGCACAACATTTTTTTTTACCTGTTATCGTTCGTATAAATTCATTTATTTTTACACGCCTGTCCTATCATTAACCGTAATTTGTTAGGGTTCTTTAGGGACATTTTCGATTTCAAAATACTAATCTACATGCTCAAATTGCCTTCTAACCAAAACACTTTAATAAAAAAACAACGTACAAAAGGAAATGCCTGTGTTAGAAGTGCGCGTAACCATTTTTAACAGAACTGTTTTTTTCAGTCCACTGTGTGGTTAAATAAATTGGTCTATGTCAACCTGGACCTTTGAGTAAGCTTTTCCCATTTACATCTATTCTAGAATTGAGTCAAATGCTTATCTAAGACGGCTTATGAAGCTCGACACCGCCATCATCACTATGACCTTTATTTATTTTATCCACACAGTATAAATATAAAATTATCTTTCTTCAAAATATCTCAAGCCCCTAATTTAAACGTAGATCTTTGTTTCCAATGGCGAAACAGATATTGCCAACATTTTCCAAGTCAGAACGCAAAATAAAACTTTTCCACACTTTAGTGCATCCGCACACACCGCCGCAGGGATTTAGAACGACCTATTTTAAATTTCCACGACACAAAAACTATATTGAGTATTGCTATAGCTACGGTTTCCAATATCGCGGTATTATACTGTCTGTTTGCAATCTTACCTACAAGAAGCGGTTTTCTTTGAATCTGTTGTTGTTTTTAAGATTCATGGAGCATTTATTGTTATAAACAAGAGCTTTACTTTATGAAATGAAAATTAAATAGTTTATTCAGTACATGTACGCTTTCCAGGGTCCCAAATATAGCTTGCCCTACCAGGCATTACTATAGGCTGGTGCTGAGAAGAAGTGGTGGAAGAAACTCAGTAAACTGGCCCATGAAACTCTATTTACTCGTACACAAAGTATAAGTTTAGCACCCAAGAAAGGAATATAATAAATATTATAATCCGACATTTTTAAATACACAAAAACACACTTACAAATGTCGGATCAACTTGCAACCAACACGATTCGAACTTTTTTGTAGCCTATTTGTTTAAAATGTCTCTTGCGGGATCTCTACATAAAATAGGTATAATTTACAATAAAGAAATCAAAATACAGACATTTCTCTAACGAAGCAACTGACCTTTGCTAATGAGCAGCACATAAAATCGTCATTTTAACCGTGGGCTGTCATTAACCGCAGTCACCACGGGCCTAAATATTTGACCGCGGACCGTTTTATAATACGTACTGATTTGGACGAAAATTACTAAGTTAGGATCGTCGTAATATAAGAAAATCATATTTACTTTCAAGCTCGTAATGAACCTTTTATTTTACTTTTGGATAAAAGGAATAATCATTCATTCTTTCTTGAGCGCGAACTAACTCGGCAATTATTACTTACCAATTGGTTTCAGGCTATCTATATTGTACGTCCGAAATGGATAAATTGTGTACTTTAGCATTATGTGCCTTTTATGTAACACCACTGTATCAACACAATTAACAATAAATGCTTATCTTATCTTATCTTATCTTATCTTATCTTTATCTAATATGATATTATTACCTTAGTGAAATAGGTATGACTGGTGGATAGAGCTATTAATATAGATAAAACGATACCAAATGATAAAGGACTCTGTGACGATACTATAGCTAAATTCCAGTCCCGCTTTGTATCCACGTACCGGAAAACGCAGCGTGAGACATCCAACCACAAGGTGGACCGACGACCTCATAAAGGTAGCAGGAAGGCGGTGGATACAGACTGCTACCAACCAGGTGACGTGGAAATCATCACTGGAGAACGTCTATGTTCATGATGTACCTATAGAGCTATAAGTGGTGGATTGAGCTATTAGATAAAACAATTTAGCGTGGATTAGCGGGGAGTTGCGCCGAATTTTGTCAGTGTATGCATGCGCGCCGCATACGTATTGGCGCGCGCTCACATACAAACCACGCTCGGGCGTTTCTATGAAGATGACCTACTCATTTGTATTTACTCTGATAAAACGACACATTAAAGTCCCGCTTTGTATCAAGGACCTGGTAGAAGCTGTGAACTGTATGTTTGTATACTTCTTTTTAAGCTTTGACGTCCCTTTTCACGCCTCCTTCAACTAGCCCCGTAGCGTCACAATTAAACCCCAAAATAGGGCATTTAAACAATGGCCGGCCACATCTACAACCCCGTCCGGTTCAGAATCGGAATGTCCTAATTTCTATTCGCGTGCTGCGCAGGGTACGTGCCGGGAATGGCGGCGCGATTGCCTTTATTGTGTTACAGCCGGCCGGAGCCGGATCAAACTGGTTAGCGCCGGATTTGAGGTCGCAAGGAAACCTGAGGAAGGGTGTTTGTTTGTTTTTAAGTAATTACAATGGATTTCTTAATTAAATAAACTGACTTACGCTCGATTAACATTTTATTTGGGTCATTAGGCTAACTTCCGAATCTAAGAACCAAAAGATGTTCACTTTTGGACAAAGAATTTCCTTAACGAATGGTCCTGTGCTACCCACATCCAGGTGCTGATCACAAATTTCATCAGATCGTTGGTCCACGAGTGGGTGGGCCTACTCATTTTTCCTTCCCTCCTAAAGAATTTTCTGCCATTTAAAGGCAATTCTTTGTTGCTAAAGATACTTGTACACAATTACGAACTTAATTGACAAAAATGTCAAAAAGTAGGAGTATTATGTTGTCTTTATGTCTAAAACCGGCCAAGTGCGTGTCGGACTCACGCACAAAGGGTTCCGTACCTTTGATTTATGAAATTATTTTTTTTTAATTACAGTTATTTGTTTGAAAGATTACGCGGTAATACCTAAGCGGGTGTTTACGATTTACGAGGTATTAAAAAAAACTACTTACTAGATCTCGTTCAAAACAATTTTAGTAGTTAACAATTTTAGTTGGTAGTTTTTATAGTAATGTACATCATAATTATGTTTTTTTTAGATTTTTCATTTTCTTATTTTAGAAGTTAGAGGCCCCCCCTGAACAACTTTTGTCCACTTTGGAAGCTACTGTCACGCAAACTATTCGGTTTAGAAAAAAAGTATTTTAGAAACCTCGATACCTATCATTTTTGAAGACCTATCCATAGATAACCCACACGTATGTGTTTGATGAAAAAAAAATTTTTTTGAATTTCATTTCTTAGTATGGGGAGCCCCCAATATTTATTATTATTTTTTTATCTTAATGCGGTTCACAGAATACATCTAGGTACCTACCAAGTTTCAACATTATAGCTCTTATAGTTTCGGAAAAAAATGGCCGTGACATATAGACGGACAGACGGACAGACGGACAGACGGACAGACGGACAGACGGACAGACGGACAGACGGACAGACGGACAGACGGACAGACGGACAGACGGACAGACAGACAGATATGACGAATCTATAAGGGTTCCGTTTTTTGCCATTTGGCTACGGAACCCTAAAATGATATTACACCCACATAAAAGGATATTCAAATTCAAGCACTTATTCGAGTCGACAAAATAATTTGATATCGGTATTTTCAGAACAAGCCTACGCTAAGCCTACACAGACGAAATTAAGTTAGCTTCGTTCGGTCTATTTGTCGCTGATCAAATTATTTTAAAAATGTTATTATCTTTATTATGATCTAACCTGTAAGTACTGACTGTATTTATTGTATTTTGACTAAGAGCTAATGAGGGCTATCGTTTTTATACTTAACAGATGGCACCCCTGGCGATTGACAGGACCTTACTCTACAGTGGCGCCATCTTGATGAGTGCAAATACGATAGTCCTCCTACCACTTTAGCGCTCACCAGTTGGTGCCACTGTCTTCGCTACTAGCAAGTGACAGGACCTTACTCTACAGTGGCGCTAACTGGTGAGCGCTAAAACGATAGCCCTCATTGCTTTGATGCCGTTTGGAAGCCGTTGGTATTTCGTTTCAGCCAAATAACGTCCACTGCTGGACAAACGCCACCCCCAAGGATTTCCGTAATGACCGGTCCTGCGCTCTCCACATTCAGGTATTTCCCGCGACTTTCACCAGATCGTCGGTCCAACTACTCCGTCGGTATTAAAGCATCGAAACTGCAAACAACTAACTTTGGAAATGCAAAAATACATCCGAGTCTAAAACTAGTCTCTACAACTGTCGATTTTAACGCGACAAATAATGATCGTTAATTCGACAAAATTCCTCGATAAGTGCGCATTCTAGGCTAGCTGGACGAGTATGCCTGGAGCCCAAATTGTGTTAGAATCGAGATGATCTACTGTGTCTAATCCCAGATATTCCAGGCTGGCAGCCATTATAATAGGAGTAAGCACAAAGCGGCAAATGTTCTTCGTTACATTACTATCTACGCAATGTAACTACAACCAGTAGGTTCAACAAATGCTCAATAAGTAAGATCAAAAACCTTTTTTTGTCACCTGTCATCCGCTTTGCAATGGAGGGAAATCGATCCTTAATTTCGAACTCCTTCTATGTTTTTCTGATTAATTTCGTTGCGGGTCCATTGACAGTTTAACTTTCCCTCGGGACAAACTTGTCTTTCATTGGTTGGGTTTTTTATGGCGGTCAAGCTGTAGATCCAGGCTACACAGGAGTTGCAGTGGTGGGAACGAGAGGTGGGAAAATCCCGTAAGTAAGATCAAAATGTAAATTACACAACAGAGCTCAAAGTTTATAAGAATGCCTGGCATGGTCACACAATATCAGTTTTGATTTATATATTTATTTGTCAGAGAGACACAGTTAAACGACATGAATTCGACCATCCATATCAAAATTAGTTTCTTTGTATGATTGCCAAATCCTATTGGATGCGGGCGGGAATTTCTTGAATTGAAAGAGTTGAATTTCTTCAAATTAGTTTAGGTAAGTAATTATTTTATCGTAATTTACAAGACTGCTATAAGTTCTGCTTATACCAACTATAAGTAATAATAAATACAGTCCAAACTTGCACCAGATTAGGTATGTTTAACACAACTGTTCTAAACTGTACTGTGCCATTGTATCGCAGGACGATTGTAGGTATTCGAGCCATGCTCTAGTATTTGTAATTAATTTCGCCGCACTGCAACGGAACTTTAGTAATTAATTTCAATATTAATGTTATTGTTATTGTGATATGTGCATCGTAATGTTCATGGGTATTGAAATTTGTGCAGTTTGGTTTCGTATTAAGTTATTTCGGATCTGTGATATTAATATCTCAAGTATTCTCCCGTAACTTTAATTTGTTGAGTACAAGTGATGCTAGTTTATCCCATATATGCCCAGAACTATTTAAATCTTAGATTTTTATGTAATTTGGCATATTTACAGTTTTTTTTATAGGCATCGCAAGGGAACTTGTTCCATTTAGTCGTTTTTGTGCCTCTGGAAATACCTGTATGGGTTAAAACAATATGGTATAACTAGGTTGAATGGAAACAAACCCTTTTTTTGTTTAAAAACAATCGCCAAATATTTAAAAAACACCTATACCATTTTATCATGGAAAAATAAAACATCTTTTTGGCAGTGGATTTCTCTTCACTTTAAATAAACTATTACTTACAGCAAGCAGTGAGAATATAAATATCGTCCTATTTACTCCATCCATCTCCAGAGAAACTAGAGCGCGCTAAGTAAACGTAACTTAAAATTTCTTTTTCCTTAAAATAACTGGAGTTCGCGCACTCGCTCGTTACATCTCAAAGGGGTAGCACCAGCAATTAATCTTTCAAACTAGCGAGTTTTCAACTAGTAACCAGATATTACGAGCTGCTTGTAACTTCGCCTGCTGAGAGGAATATTTGGATCTTCATAATGAAAAAGCGTTTTAAAAATACAGTGCGTTGCAGGTCTTTCAAACTTCCTTTGAGTAGGTATTTAGGTATGCTCTGCCTCATTACCTACGTACTGTTTACTGATCAAACCAACTGTCTGAAAAATATGATGTTGTGCTTTGGAGGAGACGTTTTACAGTACTTTGCCCATAGTACCTATGTATTGTACATGTAAAATCTATTTTGTAAACCTAAGTTTCACCGTGATTCGCAATAAAGGAATTTAACTAACCACCTATTGAGTCACATAAAAGCAAATAACATTATTGTAACTTCACTTCTTATTACTCACAAGAAAGAAGAAGAATCTCAAAGAGAAGTGGAGTGGAGTCTAAGCACATATATTATTATAGGTATCGATCAAAATAGCAGCTACTATAACTACATAGGACGCCATAGTGTTAGCTCATAGTGTCTTTGTCTGTACCCATTCAACATCACCTATGTTTGCTTGTGATACTGTCATTCCCATTCACAAAAGTTTTATCAAACAAATCGAACGTCGCATTTGCATTGTTGTCCCGATCCTCAGAGGGTGTGGCGCGCGTAGTGCGTCACGGCGAAGTTTTAATCTGCGCCGTGTCGCGGGTGTCATAAATCGCACGGATCCCGCGGCCGCGCCTACTGGAGTTATTAGCATACAGCCTGTATCGCAATGAAACAATTGGATACAGAAGGCCCATATACACAATCGGAATGATTACTTCATTACCGCTGCAAAAACTAAAATAACACTGAACTTGACTCTACGCTCTGGCATTAATTAATTAGTTTGCGATTGGTTTAAAATCACCTTTCTACATTGAATAAGAATAAGAATACTTTATTCAGCATAAAAAAAACATTGGATATTGGATCAGTGATGGATACAGAGATACAGACCCACCTAATAATACACAATTTGAATAAGTTCGCACATGTAGTAGCAGAAGATTGGCGAGATACTTCTTCAGCCATCAATGGAGATGAAAGGACGAGAATCTATAGACCCCGTTGGGTCAAATTACTACATAACGAGGATCACCACGAGTATCAGATCAAGGCCCCTACCAAGAATTATTTTCCTAGTTTTCCTTAGCCTGAGCCTTGTGAATGCCAAAAAGTCTAAGGCTGAGTTATACCATCTAACTTTAACGGTAATTTTAACGATCGTGGGTTTAATTCCCGCCTAAGGCAGTTCGATTTTTTCAAGTTATTTATAATTTTCAACTTTAACGATAACCGGTGTTTTTTGTACGGAGTTTGACAGATTTTTGACGTTTGTTGAAGTTAAAGTAAGATGGTGCAACCCAGCCTAAGGGTGCTGGACAGTCCTGGTCAGTTATGTTACAAAAGCATAAAGTTAAATTAATTCAAAAGCATACTGGATTTAAGGGTTAGAGGCGCATTGGCACCACTGCAACGCTTCCTCACGTTTCTAATTCTAATTTGAAGGCGCCCATACTGTCTCAAGCTCTATTTATCTCGCTTTATAATATAAAGAGGTACTACTGAACTGTACTATTTTATGCAGTCACACTGTGGTCCCCGTACGTTCCCCTGAATGTATGGGGATATTTTAATACCCTGCGTCGTGTATTAGTATTTATGTTGCCGAAAAGGAGGCTGTATGGATTAGAATGTTTGTTCGCTCAATACGTTATAGCTATGTTGATATGGTGATAATTTTAACTTCATAAGATTAAAAAGTATTTTACGTAAATTTAACAAAACAATAAAGATACATTGTGATTTCGCAAACTGCTCTGAATCTCTTAATGACTCCAGGCACTCTTTCATTTGACAGAATCTGATTGTGTTACCATATTTTACCCGTCTTTTAAAGTTTTCAACTTTTGATTACATATAAGAATTATAAGAATTTCTTAGATTTTTTTTTCTATATGTCATGGTTCTAATTTTCTCGAAAGGGAAAAAATCATTAAAACCAATATTGGGATAGGTATAAGGAATTTCCTTACGCAGTGTGCAAAGAAATCGTTATCTGCACTGCCTCTATTAATAAACATTAAAAATCACAAAACACAAAGCCGTCTAGTTCTTCCTGGCCTTATTTATCACTACAAAGCTATCCCTCGCAGCTGTCACCTTTTTGCCTCGTCGTGGTGTTGAGAGCAAGAAAAATCTGTCTCGAGACGCCTTTTATGAATAATAAAGAGTCGCATTTAAATTTGTCGAGTAATAAACGCACGCTAGGTGTGCCACAATATCTTTGGTATAATGTTGAAGAAATTTTTAATGAAGAACAAGTTAAGGTTCCATGATCATTTTGCACTGGTGTGTGGTATGAATGTGTTGATAAAAATAAATAGTATGAAATGAAACAAATGCTTGCCGTTGACTTGTTGCGTCGAGTTTGCTACGGCGTTTGTTTGTTTCTCAGCATTTTTCAAATGATTGTTTCGAAACCCTGGCAGAGCAAAAAAATCATGAGACATGTAAAGGTTCCTTACAAGAAAAACTTGATTACCAATTTAATTAGCCTAAACAAAAGAAAGATTAAATTCCATTTGTTTAAAATTAAAAATAAACCGGCCCAGATTTTCGGCGTCAAAAGTCGAAATAAAGCTAAGCTTGCAAAAATAATTATAGCCCTAAAACATCTTCGTCCTTTCACTGCGGAACAGGGTAATGTACACAAATCCTTCGCCCATCCCTTTCGTCCATTTTTCTGCGCCTTATTCGTTTAATTTAATCCCTTTGTTGGGACAGCTGTTTCTTAATAAGGCTTGTTGGTACAAAGAAAAATGTCGCTCGTATCGCCGGTGCAAGAAAGTAAAAGATTACAAAGTTTCCAGCGTTCCGTATACGGATAGGTAACACGGGAATCGTCAGGACCCTACGAAGTTCGAAACTAACATTGTGACGAAAAATGCTACAAGTTTTTGAGAAAGGTAAATTAATCATGACTTTTTTATCCACAACGAGGAAGGTGTTGGCTTGCATCTTACTTGATGGAAAGTGATGTTCAAGCTGAAGATGGAAGCGAGGTGGACCCGGTTCGACTTATCTTAAGGTCTAAAACATATTATTTCATATTATAAATATCCCTGACTGTAAAGGGTTAAAAAGTTCTCCTTCCAAATCAGTCTGGCGTAACATCCCACGCCTTCATTATTATAAAGACCTTGTCAGTCCGTTTTAGATAAAGGCCTGTAAACAATAATTAGAAATAAGTTTTTTTTATAGGACAGGAGGCAAAGGATAACCAAAATCCATAGGATCAATAAATAATTCTTAAGCTTTAGACTATTTAAAAGGTTGCCCTTTTGCTTCAAACTTATAAAATTTTATGCATAAGTTGTAACCGAACCGAAAACATTGGTACTTAGCTAGTATCTCTAACGTCGGCTACGGAATACTAATCCTACAAACAAGACTAGAGCTTACCTAGTTCTTCTACAGGAGAGCTTCGCTATGTTTTATTCCTTCACTAAATGGATTAAACTAAGCTGAATTATTTAAATCGAGTTAGCTTTCTTGACAAAGAACGTGTACGTTATAGATCGACTTATGGTAACTAGTTTAGTAGTGTGATCCTTTAATGAAATAAAGTTTAGAACTAGGCTTTCAAATGATATCAATATTGGAAGTGGGGATGCATACGCTTGAAAGCATTTGTCGCGGAAGGTGCCATTTTTTGACGCCGAGTGTAGAAATAGGTGTAGTAGTAGTGAAGAGAATCTTATAAAAAATGTATTTTGTTCTAATTATGTTATGTAAGGTCTTTAACAAAAAGCTATTTAGATAAATTTCACCTAACGCAGGAGAATATCTACATCCTATAATATAACATTATATTCTCGAAGAATGTGATCTGGAAATGTATTTAAAGGAAGTATGTTGGAAACCAAAGTCTCACGAACAAAACTGTGAGCTGACACTAGTGGAAAAAGTATCAATACCAGTTTGAAAAACCTACAAAAGAGGCGACATCACGTCGTGCCGAAGTAAAATACACAGACGGAATTGCACAAAGACAGCACTGCATTTGAGAGCCACAAAGTCTTGGGCCCATGTACCGGGCACGTCTCACTCAGGACGGTCAACAGAAGCGTTTCATTTCCATGGCTCAAACATCGGACAGACGATATTTCTTCCAATTGTTTGATTGTTGAAGTTATTTTCAATGAAATATTGCGAATATTGTTCAATATTGTTAATGCTACTGAATATACTGAAAAGATTCTGTTATTAGATTTAATAAGTTCTAGTCAAACCTAACTTATTGAAAGATCCCTTGACTTCCTAAGCGATAATTTCACTTCAGTTAACTAAGTTATACCGACAATTATTAATTTTGAACTTAATTCTCATTTAAGATTGATACGCAATAATTTAGTTCTGGGAATAATTTGGTCATAAACTGTAGAAGGGAGTGGCATCTAGATCTTAATATTTCTAGCTCTGTCTGAATCCATCACCGCAGAAATTATTATGCTATAAACATCACCACGTCTAATATATTCAAACGAAAGCAGACTTTTTACCTCGTATACAGTGTGAGTCACGTTAAAGTGTACATATGAAAATAGATGAAACTAGACCTATTTTTATCGACAAAAAAGTGGTCAAAATTTTTTTGAGATTTTTTTTTTAATTTTTTATAGAATTTTTTTTCTTCCAATTACTTATTGTAAAGAAAACGTAATAACTTTTAAACTAAGCAGTATATCCTGATAAAATAAAAAACAGTAATAATGCTAAATAACAGGCGATACTAAAAAAATACATACAATACACAAAAAATGCCAACAAATAATAAAAAATGATACTTTTTGAAAAAAATCTGCTTAAAAATTCGTGTTTTTTTGGTTATTTGATAAATTTCTCCGAAAAATGCCCCTATAATAGGTGGTTTTTATTGTTTTGTATTATTCTCTATTGTATTACCTTTGTAAAACCAAAAATTGCATGTCTCTATCCCTATCACAACATTTGCTATGATCGTTTGAACTAAGCCTCTCCGGGCGCGCCATTCAACGCTTCGTTAACAACGAAACTGAAAATGGCTCTAGATTTGTAATTTTGATAAAGACAAGTTAGATTTCAAGTAAAAACAAAAGATTTCGAAGTAAAATAAGCATTTTAGTTAAAATTAAAATTGTCCCTACCTGTAGAGGAGAATAATGTTGTGGTAGGCCTTTGTTCAAACTATCATAGCAAATGTTGTGATAGGGATAGAGACATGCAATTTTTGGTTTTACAAAGGTAATACGATAGACAATAATACACAACAATAAAAATCACCTGTTATAGGGGCATTTTTTGGAGAAATTTATCAAATAACCAAAAAAAACACGAATTTTTAAGCAGTTTTTTTTCAAAAAGTATCATTTTTTATTACTTGTTGGCATTTTTTGTGCATTGTATGTATTTTTTTAGTATCGCCTGTTATTTAGCATTATTACAGTTTTTATTTTATCAGGATATACCGCTTAGTTTAAAAGTTATTACGTTTTCTTTACAATAAGTAATTGAAAGAAAAAAAAATCTATAAAAAATTAAAAAAAAATCTCAAAAATTTTTTGACCTCTTTTTTGTCGATAAAAATAGGTCTAGTTTCATCTATTTTCATATGTACACTTTAACGTGACTCACACTGTATATCTTCGTTGGATCTAGAACAATATGAAGTCTTAATATCGCGCCTATCGCCTGTCAGCATTACCATAATAATGCGGCACGCCCATGGCAGTTGCGCACAATCATGGCCGTGGGCGGATGTTTGCAGGCGTGTGGCCTGATGGAACTGTCTGGGCTTTCTACGGCTTCTGGGCTTGAAATCGCCAGTCATGGCGCTATCTCGTTAGGCCTAATCTATACAAATTGTGGAGCTAAGAATGTGCGATATTGTGCATTTGGTAACAGTGACTTTATTATAGACTACTAGCAGCCGCCCGCGACTTCATACGCGTGGATCCCGTTTTACCCGTCTTCATCTATCTTACGCGGTTTAGATTTTTCATACAAATGTTTTTTCCCGCTAACTCCCGTTCCCGTAAGAATTTTGCAATATCCTGTTGTAACTAAGCTTTAAGTTTACTAAGGTACATGCATGCCAAATTTCAAGCGTATAACTTAAGCGGTTTAGATTTTTCATACAAAAGGATTTTCCCGCTAATTCCCGTTCCCGTGGAAATTTCGGGAATTCCTTTCTTAGTGCACCTCTACGGTACCTAAGCTACGTCCCTTCCAAATTTCAAGTGCCTACGTTTAGCCGTTTAGGCTGTGCGTTAATATGTCAGTCAGTCAGTCAGTTTCTCCTTTTATATATTTAGATTTAGATGCTGCAGCGATTATATGTCAAAAAGTGTCAGAAGTACCTTTAATAGACTGCATTATTATGTTTTGAACACTTTTGCCCGCAATATGAGTAGATGTGTGTTACAGCCAATGCCAAAGAATAATTAATTTACTAACATGAATTAATCTCTTTTTGAAATATTTAACTCAAGGAACATAATAACCAATATTAATTTCAGTCCTTATAATCTATGATTAAAGCATCAAACATTTTTGGTCTATAAATCATTTCTGAATATGTACCTATCTCTGCAAAACATTGATAGGTCAAACGAACCGATTGTTGGGTACAGTTTTCAAATTCAACGTAACTGTTTCGGTTTATTTATTTACACTGAAATGCAACTACCCACAAGTGGCGGTTGTAAAATAAAAAGTCAGAATACTTAGAGTTAACCACTCGAGAATTCGGTAGTACTCGTATTGGATTTACAACTAGGTCGCGGTACCAAAAGGAAGAATAAAAGGGCACTTCTTCGAAATCGCATTCTTCGGCTGATTCATATGGACAAATTTCAAATTCAAATTTATGTTTGTAACATAGACTCATATGAAAATAGGTACACCCAATAACATATATTTGGATAAGGGACTCGTTTTTGTAAAGTAGTTTTCAAGATATCGACGTTCAAATATTTTGTGCCCATATGAATCAGAATTTGTTACAATATTAATCAAAAATATAAATAAAATTTATAATATTTATGTACAATTGGCTCTAAATTAAGAAAATAATCATATTATAAAACAAACAATGATCTGTTGTTATGAAATGCAACGATTCCACAATAATTCGTGAAAAAACATTTTGTTGTAACTTTAGTATACATCCATAATATTTTGTCATCATCATAATCATTTCAACTGAACATAAGCCTCTCCCAATGATTTCCATAATGGCCGGTTGGTAGCGGCCTGCATCCTGCGCTTTTCTGTGGGAGGACGTTCTACACTGAACTTTCCGGCACGTGGCTTCCACTCCAGAAACGTGCTATCCCATCGGCCATCATTTCTGTATACTATGGTGTCCTGCCCATTATCACTTCAGCTTGCTTTTTGCATTTCAGATTCGATTGCATAAAAAAAAAAACAAGCATAGTCCACTCCATAGCACACTATGCAACTTTGTGGTTCGTAAGCCTACAGTGAGAGGCCGCTTTTCAGCACAATTTGTCATCACTGATAACACACACTGGATGTAGACTTTCATCTTATGGCACTAAGGTATTTCAGATGACTCTACCGAGCTGTATCACTTATCCAAGCTATTGTTGTTAAGAGGTTGTGAGAATGGCAATCAGTTAATCTCGAAATCATTTGAGGCCTATGCTCAGCAGTATATTATTATGTGCTATGGACGCCATAAGTGTAGCTGAAATAATAATAAAACTAGATAAATCGTTGGGCAATTTCATACAGCACCATTTAGCCACAAAATAAGCAACAAATATGCTTGTGTTATGGTTGCTAGCTTAACGGATATATTACTCATTTACTGTTTAAACACATAAATTATTCTTAGCATAAAAATGATTATGTTTTTTTTATTCAAAACAAGACCGCAATCGCACCTGGTCTTAAGTGAGATGCAGTCTGGGATGTCATTCTTAGCTAAAAAACCCTTTTTTGGTGCTTGATAGACCAAAAACTAATTTATTTTATGATTCATATAGGGCCCTGACCATATGAATCACGCACAGATAAATCAGTTTTTTGCCTAAAATCGAGCAAAACTCGTCATACATACAGACTACAGTGTTGTCATTTTTCTACATGAATCTATAACCCAAAAGCATCACAAGAAAGACAGATTAGATTTTTAATGCAATAATGTAATTTTATAAAGTAGGCATTGTAATCAGCATGCCACCTGAACCAAGCACAGATGAATCAAGTATTTGCCTTCGTCACACCGGGTTCTAAGCCAACCAGCTCCACGTCTGCCTTCTAGCTCATCCGTTGCAAGATGGGCTTGCCTCCACGCCAGAAACCAGACTCTCATGATTAAAACCTGACCAGTTATGGTCAAGAACAGATCACGCCATATGAATCAGTATTTTACGCCGGACACTGCTTATTTATTTTTTTGCGAACACACTAACTTAATTAAAATTATGACACAATTTTTTGTAGGAGGACAACTCATTAGCTTTCGAAATAATTTTAATTTATATAGATATATCAAAAGGAAAATGCTACATCAACCATTTTGTTCCGGAAAATGGCTAACGGACACACCATATGAATCAGAGAATCACACTTAAAATATTTTTATTTTGTAAAAAGACAGCAATTATTTCAAAAATGTAATTTGCGCCAGATAGGGATAAAGCTAAGCTATACTAAAAAAAATATTGCATGCCATTTTGTTAGTTGGTTACAGAACTATACCCAAAGACATCGAAAATTTTGCCTCCGGAGAAATACCCAAAACCGTTTACATTGTTCTATTTCCAGCATCAATGGTTTCTTTGTTTCAATATGAGAGATAGGTACCAGGAAGATGTGGTTGATTTGTTGATTTTTTAGAACAGACTATGACATTACCATCTTTGATCTGTACGATTGTGTAATTATGACGGTTGCATATTTTAAAATGCATTTTATTTGTAAATATTTACAAAACAAATATTTACATGTATACCAACTTAGATTTGCGAAACAGATCTTAAAACTTGAAAATTATTAATCTTTACGTAGGCAGGTACAACAATGACAAATTAATTAAGTGTGAAATATATTTTAGTCGTCCTTCAATTTCGGTAAAAGATTTTTTATAATAAATGGTAAGCTGAAAAATTTAATGGAAATAAATGAAACTTGAAAAGGGCAAAAAAGTCGAAACAATTCAGTTAGCCAAATAATTTGAAGCAAAAGCAAGTTTTACAAAAATATTCAGCAAACACAAAACTGACATTTCAGTAGAAATAGTTTCGCAACAGTGTTGCGATGTAAAAAACGAAGTTTAGACACCGAGAGCGCAGCGCACTGGATTCGATCAGCAACCGATAGCACGACGATCTTTTATTTTTAGTTTCGATCACAACTTTAAATTACTATTGCAAACTGGCAGCTCGTTCTATGCAACTTTAATAGCTTCCAACATAGTGCAACTATGGGCCAACATCGTCTCTGCTACCAGAACACTTGCAACCTATATTTATTTTGACGACATCTTTTTGTTTTTGGTATCCATCGACGAGCAGCTTAAGATTTGTGCGTCGTGATTCCTTGATAAATCATCAAGGGTAGTTGCTGATTTGTAAATTTTGGTTGTTTTAAGTTTGTGGGTAAGAGGATTGTATTTGTTTTACGCAGTTCATTCAATCAACCGCCCCAGTGAATGCTGATTGGTAAATAAGGTGCGTGTTTCAGGATATATTTTTTTAGCGGCAGAGCCCTGTTACGCAGCTTAACAATGTGTCAACAGCAGTTGGCCGGGATTTTGTATTGTAAAGATAAATTATGAGAGGTTTTCGTGTAGTTTTTAATTTGTAGCCGCCATGACGTGGCCGAATTGATCGGTCATTTTATCATGAATGTTAATGGTGTTGTTTTTGGTTGGATTTCATGTAAAAGATTGCGTAGCTTTAAAATGTATTATTTTTTAATCGAAAAAGTTTCTTGACCATGGGCATGGTTACCAAAATGAATAAACCTCTTTAGTTTTTATCATTTTCCCAACTTTTCATGATTATGTGGTAAATGGTAATCCGATATTACTGGATATCATTACCAAAAATATAACCCCTCTCCATCCGTTATACAACGGATTATGTTTTATTCATTTAATTCCTTGCTGAAACACCAATTAAGAGGTTGATAAATATTCGCAAAACCGTAATGATCAGATTCCCCGTTCAGCGATCCAAAAATACTTATTCATCTGTAGGCATATCTGCTTAAACCCCTTTTATCGAATGCAAAAAATATATTCGTATTTATTTTATTTCCGTTTGTCTTCCGTGCCTTCGGGATTTATTCTAGCGCGTCAGGATAACGACGTTGACGTATAAATATGAAAGTACGTATAAATATGCTTTAAATCGGGGAGTTAAGCTCTGAGAGATGATATGGCGGACGCATCATCCCCGTATTATATTGTACACCGTCGAAATGTACAGTCTTGTAGCTTAGGGGTAGGGTATGGAATATTTTTTATCGTACGGGGTATGTATGGAGTATGTATTCAGTAAAAATCAGATTATAATGCACTATTTATATGCAATAATATGCACTAAAAGGACAGTTAAGACTTACAGCATATGCAGTAAATTCAAATGATGGTTGTCTTAATTAAGTTCGTTCGTTCGTTTCAGCCAAATGACGTCCACTGCTAGACAAAGACCTCCAAGGATTTCCATAATGACCGGTTCTGTTTCATGATTAAGGAAAAGTCAAATGAAACTGTTAAAATATTAAAAACATTCAATATAATAATAACTAACCCACTTTTTATTCAATTAGCCTTATACACAACTCTACTCATTTGCATTCCAGTTCATTACAGAAACACTATCGTGAAACTTTGTATATTTCTTGGTTAAAAATTTGCATTCGCTACACGGAAAGTACCGACCACTTTAACTAAATTTCAGACTGCGAAATTGAATTTTTTCGAGAGTATTTAGTTAGCTACATTAGTTTTTGATATATTTTGAGGAGTCACTGGACAATAGCCCAACAGCGCCGGTGTCGGACTGGTTGACTGGACCGAGTAACGCAGGTTCGAACCCTGTCTCTGCTGCAACTATAGTGGTGAACTCACTTGTAACGCAGACGTATGGGACTATTGGTATGTAATACATGTGAAATAGGTACATATTCGTTCGCTTCAGTCAAATGACGTGACCTACTACTGGACATAAGCCTCCAACAAGGTTTTCCATAATGTTGCTACTAGTTACTAATATTTAAAAAAAAACTTGTGTCAATTTTTCAAAGCATTACCTGTCGTAAAACTCGTGCTATCTAGCTCCTGGCCTAGAATAGAATATCTACAAAGAGCTGGGAACCGTTTGATCTTATAGAGAGAGATTTTCAATTTACATCGTATTCCTTGAAAGGTCTCGCATAGGGGGATATTTCCGAGACTGCCTCGACGGCTTACTTGAATGACAAAATATAATACATTTTGGTGTACCCTTATCTCAAATACTCGTAGTAGTTTTGTCAAACAAGGTGTTTGTTGTCAGCAATACTTTTTATCTTTTTAACCTATGATTATATGATTGATTTTTTTAAAAAAAGTAAAAAAGAAGTAGGTTTTCGTAAAAACATAACATTTGGCAAATGTACGGAGCTCAGTGAAAGCTCCAGCCGAGCACGCGAAGCCCATTTAAGACATTTTCCATAATTTTTAGACATGAAGTACCTATTGTAATAAACGAATACGAATTATTGAAGGAAAAATCGGCGGTTTCACACTGTACCTACCCCATACTTATTGCAACATTTTTGTACTCAATAATTACTGGATAATATTTATACTAATTTACTAGATAATGTTTAACTACAACTAATCATGTAATAGTATACAGAGTGTTAGGTAAATGGTTATATGAGCCGACACTAGCCCATGTTAACATGGGCATATAAATAGTATGGTGAAGTCAGAAATTTGATATCATCATTTTTTTTTTTTACTTTCATACAAAATATTTTTTATAAAATCCGATTTGTATGAAAATTAAAATAATTAAAATGAAAATATCAATTTTCTGACTTCACCATACCATTTATATGACCATGTTAACATGGGCTAGTGTCGGCTCATATACCCATTTACTTAACACCCTGTATAAGGCAGTTGAGTGTAATGTATACTTTTTACTGAAAATAAATATTCCTATTCTTATTCAATTCATAGTAGCAGTATAGTTGAGGTGGTAATGCTGCGCTCAAACTTTAGCGACGCAAACCTCGTTCTCAAGCAGTAGTTATAGGTTCTCGTCAAAACTAATCAGTTAGCAAATGTAGCTACACGATCTACGCACGTAGCAGAATAATAAATGAAGTACTGATTAGTAGGATATTACTGTAGCTGTATGAGTGAGGTCCAAGGTCCAATGCTCTACAAGGTAACTCTCGTTCTAAAACAGTAGTAGGTTCTCGTCAAAACTTATCAGTTAGCAAATGTAGCTACACGATCTACGCACGTAGTAGAATAATAAAACAGTGGGGCTCCAGCCGAGCGCGCAAAGCCTACGTTCACGCTCGGTGAGCGGCAAATCCGTTAAGCACTTGAGAGAAAGTGAATTTCAACGTTTATTTCTCGAGGTGAGAAAACTGTGAAAAATGTCGAGTACATGCTCGTTTAGGTTTGGAAGTTTCGAGTGGTTCCAGCCAGCGAGTTTTGGCTATTTTTGACGATTGCCATCAGAAGCTCCGTAGTTACGTTCGTTTCGCTTCCTATGAAAGGTTTCAAACTGGGATCATTGATTTCACTGTGATCTGTGTACCTACCATGAGTTTACGTTAGGTGTGCTCGCTAGCGAGTACGTCAAAAATCTATAAAGATTTTGTTTCTTGAAAGTAGCCGCTAGGGGCGCTGCACAATATGTCATACAATTAAATGTCATTTTTTTACGCAGTCGCTAGCGAGCACACCTAACGTAAACTCATGGTAAGCACACTGTATTGGCCTAAACCTCAATCAACCACATGCGTGAAATATAGTTAAACTTGAAATTCGTTTGTTCGTGTCAGCTTAATTACGTCCACTGCTGAACAAAGGCCTTTAAGTAAGTAAGTTAAAATTTCACTTACTTTGTGGAAGCAGGTAGATATTGAATATAATTTTATCATGTCAAGGATTCACCGACCGATTTCACCTAAAGAATTTTATGTCACTTCTGATACATAAAAGAGATAAAAATTATGCATGGAAACGAAATAGCCTGATGAATATTTGTCATTCAGTAGTAAGTACATTTTTTATTTATCCTCCGAGTTTTATAAGCAGTTAAATAGGTAATAAAAAATCCCTTGTCTTGGGTCTACAGGCTCCGCACAGTGCACTATTAAACCGACTTTATGGGCAAAATGATAAGTCGTTTCAAAAACTCTATAAAATGGATTCCTGTAGTAAAAGTGTTTTGTGTGCGTTTTATGATCATTTGATCACCGATGACGCTTGGAGTGTCAACTCGTTTTATACAGCGGTGAGTTATTCGACATACCAGTGTAGAAAACATATAATTTTATTATTTGAAAACATTCAGCGGCACGAAAATCGGATACAGAACTTTAATACTAGAGATAAAATATTAGAGTCGAAATATTTTTAGATGTGAATTCAGAAGTTTAGTTACAAATACAAACCCGGAGTTTAATATGTGACACAACATGTCAGTTTTAAATATCAACAAAATTAGTCAACAGTGTTTGTTGCAGGCAGCACAAAAGATAGGTATTGCGAACATTATTTTTGCTTTCCAACTAATAGTACACATAACTTCAAACTCATTTGCTATCGAAAACATAACGTAGGTATTAAATAAGCAATAAATCGCCTCACGCGTGTAGGCATTCACATTTTGTCAACGTGATCTTCTACAAAAAGAAGATGGTAAAAGCTTTGAACTAAACCACATTCAGAAGGAACCCCTAGGGTGTTGATCTTTTATTCCCGAAACCCATTGTCACCTTAGGCATTTTTAATACCAGCCTAACTCCTTCTATACACAATGGCGACATATTTGCTGTAGACGGTGAATGATTTGGACATTTTCTGTATTTTCCGGACGGCATACAAGAAGAGATAATCTATATCTATAAAAGCGAAAGGTCACTCACTCACTCACTCACTCATTACGAAATCTCAGAAACTACAAGTGCTAGGAGTCTCAAATTTTGCATGGGGGTTCCTTTTAAAACGTAGGTGCGTTCTAAGACGGGATTTGGCAAAATTCAACTCCTAAGAGGGTAAAACGGAACCCACGCGTAAGAAGTCACGGGCGGCCGCTAGTGCTTTATAAATATAAATAAAGTAAGCCAATGTACGTCCCACTCCAGGGCACAGGTCTTCTTTCAATTGTGGACCAGGATTAGTACTTAATAGACAAAATACCGAAATCCTTGTTTAATTAATAAAGTGTATGCCATTCTAGAAGATTTAGTGCTGATTTTTCTGATGAATAATCTTGTCATTTTGACATATTATTTTCCATACTGTAACAGTCAATGTGGAAAAGTTATTCTTCAGTTAAAAGTTATAAGGCCCGATTCGACCAAACTTTTATCCGAGAATAACTTCTGGCATAACTGGCATATTGACAGTTTCAGTATGGGAAATATGTCAAAACTGACGATTTATTCTGAGATTAAATTTACTTGTTTTTGGTCGAATACACCAACCAACTAAATTGTATTTATTGTATTGTGAATTTGTTTGGCTATACTCGTAAGTCTGTTTAAACCTACCCTAGTTTTTCTAAGGTCATTGTTTTAATGTGTTAGTGCCAAGAGTTACAGCCCCGCGACCTATTCCGTCTTTGTCGCAAGTAAGCAGGATTTATTCCTGTTCCGACATTGTAAGCAGTTGGGCTATAATAAAAAAAAGCCTTTTATTCTATGCAAAATAAATAGGTGTTACAGTAAGGTTAGCTACATAATAAAAAAAATATATAAAATCACACACTATATCACAACTTAGGTGAAGGCCTCCTCCACGGACTTCCATTCATCTCTACTTTTGTTTAACTCATCCAGTTTTTCCTGCCATCTTTTTTTATGTCCTTCCATCTTTTATAGGGTCTTCCGACCCTGCGTTTGTCTGTTGGGTCCTTCCATGTAGTGACATTTATTGTCCACCTGTCGTCTGTGTATCTAGATCCCAACCCATTTCAGTTTTAGGCTGAGTTGCACCACCTTATTTTAACCGTAACTATAAAAATTACCGGTGCTTTTTGTATGGAGTTTGACAGATTTTTAACGTTTGTCAAAGTTAAATTAAGATGGTACAACTCAGCCTTAGTTTTAGAGCAAAGTTAGGGCGTCTATTGTTGTTGTGTGTTCTTTTATGTTAGTACTTATGCCTAATTTTGCATCTTTTTTTTTGCATTCTACGTCCTACGTGCGTACGTATTCCCTTCTGACTTGAACTAATTTTGTTTTTCATCTTGCTAGTAAATTTCCATGTTCTAGTTTTGCTAACGGCATTGTTTTAATGTTAGCGCCACGAGTTACTTCCCCGCGACCTATTCCGTCTTTGTCGCAAGTAAGCAGGATTTATTCCCGTTCCGACATTGTAAACAGTTGGCCCATAAAATGCTACAATGTTGAAGGACGTAACATTTGTTTTATCCTTACACGAACAACTAAGGTAGTAAACAGTAAGAAATGCTACAATAGGGAACGGAATTTACGATAATTGTACAAATAAAAATTATTATTAAAATTACTAGACTGTAAGTAAATTTTCTAGTTGATATTCAAGTAGCGAGTTCAAAGTTAAATTGTTACTTCAAACACTTATAAACACCTCTTGATATTAAAAATTGCTTTTTTAAACTAAATTAAAGTTATCAAAGAGGGCAAAGATGAAAAGAAAGAGCTTTATTTTCAGGAATTTATTATTACTTATAGTCTGGGCATTTGTAATATTGCCTCATTAATACCCCTAGCAACAAATGCGAAAGTAACTTTGTCTGTCTGTCTGTCTTGCTTTCACGCCTAGACCACTGAACTAATTTTCTGTGACAGACAAAATTCCACGCGGGCGAAGCCGCGGGCGGAAAGCTAGTGATAATAATTTAATGACGGTGAATGTCTCGTCTTTTGTCTATCTCTCTAACTTAGCCAAAGTTGTCTGATTAATGTTCTTCTCAATAGTCAATAACACCCTAAAATCGATACCATCCAGTTGTTTCATAGATTTCATAGAATAGTTATAATGTTAATTTCTTTGTTTTAAATAGGTTAGTATAATGTCAAGTTCTTTGTTTTAAATAGGTCAGTAACTAGCATTGTCTATGCACGGCAAAGGTTTAGCTTGACAGGCAAAACATTAAGGCTGAGTTGCACCACCTTATTTTAACCGTAACAATAACAATAACCGGTTTTTTGACAGATTTTTGACGTTTGTCAAAGTTAAAGTAAGATGGTGCAAGCAACTCAGCCTAATACTCATCACTGAGTCTTTTCGGATACATTACAAGGGCTATATTTAAAGCTAAGGGCTATATTTGTAAGGGCTTTTTAGTACAAATCAACGCAACGCAGGCGAAGAGTCTCGATATTTCTGGCGACCCCCGAGAAATTACCCAGAGAACGTTACATAAACCATTTACATATTATTTACCGGGCATTACCAACAATACCCGACGACCACCCATAGCTATAGCACCAAAATCAATACCCATTCAGGCGTTTGCCAGATTTCAGTGATTTGTCATTAGCTCCGTCGCACAATAGTTGTATGGAGGACGTGGAATGCCAATATCTGTGCATTGTGCGACCCTCCGGATGCGGGGACGATGTACAATAACCATTTAATGTGTATACGTATAGGTATTTAAGTGTGGGGAGGGTAAGATGGTAGGTACGCTGACAGGCTTGATGTGATGAAAATAAAGATAGAGAATGTTTGGTTCGGAGGATTCACTTTGAACTAACGATGTAATATGTACACCAGTTTTAGGCAAACCAGTAGGTAAAGTACGCTTTACACGGGAGCAAATTCGATCTTTAACTTTGTTAGACTCTGGCTGAGTATCACCACCTAACTTTGACCGTAACTATACCGATAACCGGTTGTTTTTGTATGGAGTTTGACAGATTTTTGACGTTTGTCAAAGTTAAAGTCAAATGGTGCAACCCAGCCTAAATAGTTTCTTTTGATAAGTTTATTTGTGGGTCCAATGGCAATAAAACTTTTTCTGACTTTAACTTATGCCTAAATGCTTTACAGGCAGTCAAGCTATGCTGTATAAAATTTGCGGAAATAATTATCCAAATAGCAAAAATAGATGAGTTATTTTTTCTTTTGGCAAAGACATTCTTTTCGCATGCATAAGAACGTCACAAGCAAGAGGGGGCGAATCGCAATATCTACTAAACATGTACGCATATAGCTTTTAAAGCATTAGGGGAGGGTTCTAAGGCGCCGTTATGTAGCTATAAGTGCTTATGAAGCTTTAAGCTGATAACTTAATCTACACAAAGTTTCTCAATATTCGGAGAAGTCCCACATGTGAAATCGTTATCTCTTAACGTAGTTCGATTTCGAACTACTGTCTCGAACTTAAGCACTGATTCAACTGCAGAATGTTTTATCTTTTCTTAATTTTGATAAATATTATCCACAGAAAAAAAATGGTTCAGTACAGTGATGTCATATTGTTTTGGGCTGGGTGCTTTCTATTTATAATGTTTATGAATGTTAAAAAACGTGGAAAGCATTGGGGGAGGCTTAGGTTCAGCAGTGGACTTCCTATGGCTGAAATGATGATGATGATGTTAAAAAACTATGTATGACCAAGAAGTGTGCGTTGTATTCTTTTATCCTTTGTCCAGACAAGAGTCCAAATATGTAAAATAACTCATGAATCCCTAATATTATAAATGCGAAAGTAACTCTGTCTGACTGAGTCGCTTTCACGCCTAAACCAATGAACCTAGGAAAGGACATAGAATAGTTTTTATTCCGGTTTTTGAAACAGGGACGCACGCGGTAAAGCTTTTCTGTGACAGACAAAATTTCACGCGGGCGGAAAGCTAGTTGTTATTATAAATTATCAAAGGTAGAGCATTTGTCGCATATCAGCTGCACACAAAATTTTGTAATAATGGTTCTAATCTCGTCTATTAGCTTCTATCACAAAAAGGCCCTTAAATAGACAAGCGTTCATTTGTCATATTTAAAGGTTAGTTAGCCACAATAACACAATTACGTAGAGTCCATTTTTTATCAATCCAATGGAAACAAATACGAACTATCACGTCAAGTATTATTGATGATGGTTTCATTTGATTAACACCCCATGGACACGGCTAATATACTTCCTGCGATGGTATCTCGGTTTACTTATGGTATTAGCATAATTATATGATCAGTCATATTATAATCTCGAAATTGAATTTAATTGACGTTTACATCTGTAATTTATCTCATCAACATTGAGGTAAAAAAACTAAATTCTATCTAATTTGCTTAATTGCAGTTTTGACAATCAATTACATCTAATTATGCGTAATACGCTAGAAAAACAAGAAAGCCTTACAAATATCTTTTTTTTTATCCACAACGAGGAAGCTTTTAGCCTGCATTTCACCTGATGGTAAGTGATGATCAGGCCGAAGGTGGAAGCGAGCTTCACCCGGAATCCTCAACCACAGAGGAACTGGCTATCTTACCTCTAACTGCCGGAACACAACAATGCTGTTAACATTGTTGTTATGGCGACAGACTTAGGTAGATGGCGGTAGCTAGCCAGGCGGACTTGAAACAAGCCCTACCACCAACCAAACCGAACAGAAAATTCTGCCCCATCTGGGAATCGAACCCGGGACCTCTGCGTCTGAAGCAGGTGGTCTAACCACTAGACCACAGAGGCGGTACAATAAAAGGACATTGAGTAAAAGGTCAAGATGTTAGTGTCCAGAAAATATCTAATTGATGAACTTTTCTATGAATCTATTTTTATTTAAATTATTTTTTGAGTTACGACGCTTCAAAGTGATAAAGTTAAAAAAGTCACGTCAAATCTTATAAGAATTTTAACAGTATTCTTTAGCTACAACGATGCACCCAAAGTATCTTATACCGCAACAAAGTCACTAAGTCGCTGACATTATTAAAACGGAAGTTGCAAAGTTTCTTGCCAAATAAAAAGGTGGGGTGAATAAAATAACAATAAGCACAGTCATCAAAGGAACTTAGACCGAGGAACACGTACGCGGTGCGTATGTGAGAACATGGCGCGGTCGTTTACCGTGCCCCAGATTGGAAGATACAGCGGTGCAAGGAAGGTGCGCAGTATACAGGGTGTATTAGAAATCAGAAAAAGACGATGTAGATTATATTCAACCAATTACGTGATCAGCTTGGACGTGGGCGGCGCAGGACCGGTCGTTGTTGAAATCCTTGGGGGAGGCCTTTGTCCAGCAGTGGACGTCATTTGGCTGAAACGAACTAGAATTAAATTTGAATAGATGGACGTTGACTATTGAATGTCTAGCTAAACTGAACCTTATAGCTTTCTTGAGTGCAGATGTATCTTAAGGGTGGGTTGCACCATCTTACTTTAACTTTGACAAACGTCAAAAATCTGTCAAACTCCATACAAAAAACATCGGTTATCGTCACAGTTACCGTTAAAGTTAGATGGTGCAACTCAGCCTAAGTGTTTCAATAGGCCTTAAGCATTGAAGTTAGATTATCTCAAATTAGATGTAACGATACTTATCGCGGTTACCTATGAAAACAATTTTTAAGCCAAACCTTTTCAAGGGGAAAATCTCGTCACCTCCTGTATACCTACAATGGTGAAATAAAATTTGATTGAACTTTGTGAGATGGGTAGCATTCTATTTGATATAAAAACGTGGAAATGTGTTTGTTTTTGCCAAGTAAGTATGTCTACATTTTCAAGTTGAATCGCGTCTTAAGTTGAATTGTTCAAAATTCGATCAAGTTTTTCTAAGGCTGAGTTGCACCACCTTATTTTAACTGTGACAATAACAATAACAATAACAATAACCGGTGCTTTTCGTATGGAATTTGACAGATTTTTGACGTTTGTTAAAATTAAAGTAAGATGGTGTAATCCAGCTTAAAAGTTAAACATTAAAGATCTCAAAATCATTCGCCAAAATCATTCATCAAAGGTGTCGCCATAATGAGGAATTTTAAAATAATGGATTAAACACTGACCTTATGACGTATGAAGTGAAGAAACTCATCAGCTTCATCTGGAAAAACAAAACCAGTTCTTAATTTTCTTTCGATAAAATTGGGCATAAAATACATAGTGTAGGTACCATTTTACACAAAAACGAGCCATACCTACATGTAAAATAAAAAAATGATGCGAGTAGAGTCATGGTCTGAAGGTACTTCTATTAAAAACAACATTAAATGTAAAATCGTTATTTTGAATCTCACGCGCTGTGAACCGAGACACCCCACCATTTTCGGTGGTGTTCAGTAATCCGTCGGATTTCCAAGTAAAATACAACCACCCCTGTAACGTATACTTTTAGCATGCTTCAGTTTTGAAGTTCAGTACCTAAAGAACAATGCCAAGTCTCAGAGATTTGTGGTTAAGTCTAGCAAAGGTAGGTAGAGTCTTCGTAAGCTATGTTTATTGTTTGAAATATTATTTATCCAAAGTTTAATGACGAGCTACTCTTATTAGTAGAACATCCTCCTACAAAGTGGACCGACGACCTCATAAGGAGGCCGCTACCAACCGGGCGATGTAAAACACATTGGGGGAGGCCTATGTTCAGCAGTGGACGTCCTGTGGCTGAAATGATGATGATGATGATGAACTCTTATTAATAAAAGATGATTTTTTAGGTATCTACCAATTTCCTGCAAGTGTACCTACAAGTTATTTGCATTAAGATACAGCTGCTATTGGGTTTATTTTTTATTAAGGAACAGTTTGTAACTTTATTAACCAATAGATAGACATTGGGATTGACAACATAAAAAAACCCACCGGTCAAAGATTATCAGTCTGGATGCAAAATAGTCGACAATCCATTAGGCTAATGGCGACGCCAGAACAGAGTACCGGACCGATAAATCCGCTGGACTCTGATGTTGATTTAGAAGGAAACTACGATTGGTGTATTTTTGGTGCAATGGTGCATTTGTAAATAAATAAACCGTTTGCCAGTCAGGTAGTTAAGGTATTAAGGGGTTAAATGTGTTTCATGACAGTGCTTTAATAGAGGTACAAAATACTCCATGATTTCACCTGTTATATTCGTAGAAACATCAGGGTTTTGCATTCGTTTTAGCCAAATGACGTCCACTGCTGGACAAAGGCCTCGCCCAAGGCTTTCCATAATGAACGTTCCTGCCCGCATATGGTTCCTTCCGCGACCCTTACCAGATTGTCGGTCCACCTAGTAGGAGGCCTGCCCACGCTACGTTTTCCAGCCCGTGGTCGAACTTTTCTGCCCCAACGGCCATCGTCTCTACGAGCTAAGTATGTGCCCAGCCCACACTCAATAAAATATTATGGCGGGGTATACGAGTAAGGAGTCCGAGACCAGGGTTTGTGAACTCAGTCATTACGATACAAGCCAAACTATTTTTACAGTTCCGATGGCCGCTTGCAAGTGGTTTCTACTTTTGGCCGGCACACTCATCATAACTAAACACTGATCAAATAGACTCAGCAGGCTCATAGCCAACAATGTTTATTGAGATTTGAGTATGCCATGCTAATTTATTTATGTTTATGAAAACATTTGGTTGGTAGTATTTCAAGTTAAAAACATCATTGATTTTTAACACACACATTTACATATTTACAGATCACGAGGTAAAAAAATAAAATTTGTACGTAGAGGGCACACACAGAAAATATTGTTTTCTACATTGATACAGCCGGGATTTAAACCTAGGACCCTTGGGTTACTTAAAGTATACTTCAACACGCGACGTAAAGTCAGCGTCAAATAGTTCGTGATAGCCAAAGTAAATAAATAACTAAATTAATGAATAAATAAGTAATAATAATAAAGCCAATACAAAATAAGTATTCAATAAGTTCGCATCACGTCTTTGTTACAATAAGAATAAGATTGTGTTGTCAATTTTTTGACCACTTTGGGTGGCACGAACTATTTTACACTGACTGTACCTACAATCTGTCTTGTCTTGATGGTTGTCCAAATAAATAAAATAAAAATAAAATGCTATTCACATGATAGAATTAGATCGTTATAAAAATACGTTATTGGACCACTTTAAGCCTGCTTAACCCTATGTTATTGTGCTACGATAACACTACTCATATAAATGGGAGCACTCGCTGAACACCGCATAACACTGGCCACATGGCCGCCAGATACCGTGACGCAAATATCATTACATAGCTCAACTCCTGTTGTACGAGTATATCTGGCAATCATAAATAACGGGGGGTACTGAAATATTTTATTTGTCTGCGTCTGGGTTCGTGAACTCATACGATTCAAGGTGCAAGAGTAAATGCAAAAGTTCGCCTATTATGGTCCGGTTGCCAATTAAGCCCAAAATCTTCTATTTAAAGAAAGAAAGCCAAACTCTGCCCGGTAAAGTTATTTGTTAAAAGTGGTTTACCTTTAAATCATAAATTATGAAACTTAACAAACCTGGCTAATTTAATACCTGGTTTTGCTATTATTTAAATAAGATCTAACGAAATATTTCACCTTCCTGAAATTTTCGATGGACATTTTTATTACACTGAAAATTCTATCCCAGGAAAATAAAGCTACTGGCCTTCGAAAACTTAATTTTATTCCTACAAAGCTTACTTATGCCCGTATTCACAAACATTACTATGAGGTCTCACAGTCCGCGTGGATGCACAGGGTGACACACGAACCAATTACAGAGCTCTATTCAACGCTGTGCGTTCGATTTGCTGCTTCACTTAATCAAGCATCGTTTGTGAATACGGGCGTTAGTTACTATATTATTCATAGGAAACTTTCAGTGTTTACAGAAATTACAAACAGATGTAAATTTCACAATATTAATATTAGGTATATCATAATTAATCGACATTTACTTACTTATGTGTAGACTGTAGACAAGCGTAGACAAAACTAATCGCATAAACGAAACAAAACCTGCTTAGACTATCCTGCTCACAAACTATTTTGCCCATCCAATTGGAATCCAAGCCCATGTGAACCGTACTACATAGTCGTATAGTGCCTCACGCGCTGCGCCCACCGTGAAACAAGATTACGCTGGGAATCGAATCTGGGGCCCGTGTGTGCACCGATTCTGGAATTGATGATTAGGTGCTGTAATCCGATCATGTTGTGATAGTTGGTGCATGATGTTTTAATAATGATATATTATTGGTCTACAGATATAACTTTAGGTTGTTTTTATGTCATTTTTTCAATTGAATTCAATATCAAATGGTCATAGAATAATTACATCTAAGGCTGGGTTGCACCATTTTAAGTTAATTGTAATAAACATCAAAAATCTGTCAAACTCCATACAAAAAACACCGAATAACGTTATAGTTACGATTGAAGTTAGGTGGTGCAATTCAGCCAAAGAAAAGCAAAACAATTATGACTCTCATGAAACATTTTTGTCATTGTGAATAAAATAGGTATACGGTAGGTACGGTACTATCGCTTTTGAAGCACAAAATGTCTCAAATTATTTCAAAATAAGGAACCATCCACAGAACATTAAACAACACATTTATACTGTAAAATCGATGCTATATCTTCGATACCATGGAATTACCAACATTTTCGATCCAATTCCACTTGTTCGAGAATACCCTCAAATAGACAGGCCCCAGAATCGAATCCCCCATATTAAATTTTCGATAACGCCTGTTCAGAGCGAGCGCGGTGCATCTGGCATTCACGGACGTCTCGCAAGAACGGATTAAGGATTGTATTGGATAGTTTAGTTTTAGGGATATAACCTTTTTGAGACAAGAAAAAAGATATTAAAGTCAAACAGTGATTGTGAAAATGTCCACCTAACTTTAAGAGTAAGGAAAGAGGTCTACCATATTCATTATGATTAAGAAATAACGTTTTTATTAACTCTAAATTAAATTAAATTGCGGTCCTACTTAACTAAAATTACTAAGAAAATCAGATGAATTTAGCTTACGTATAAAATCATAAGAGGGCGAAAAAATGCAAAAAAATTCATTTAATCACTTAGCTACGTCGTTCCATACTTCAAATTCAAGAGATTCACTAGTTTCGTGATAAAGTTTCAGATAAAATGTTAACTCTACCTAACAAATAAAGATAACTTCCTAACAATGAACTTTTAGGGAAGTGGTGGAACAGGCTCTAATTTAATAATTATGATTTTGTTCACGTATGATGATACTGAGACGTTTTAGTCAACCGCGATATCCTGAAAACTACGAGTACATTACACCTTCGCATTTTCTCTTGTTAGGAACTTCATTATACTATACCTACAAAATAATGGGAGATGGCCGTTAGTCCGCTATGCATTGCAATGGTATCGGATTCCCCGTAAAACTGCAGTGCGATCCATTAGCGTAATAGATGGGCGCGACTTGACCTGTCTGCCGGCTCCCTCTGCGACTACAGTCCAGCTATAAAGGCAAATTCACATGTACAGACGCCAGCACGTTAAGCTAAACACTCTTATGTAGTTGCAATAGGATTAAGTTTGCAACAAAAATACCGCCAACCGGCCATTGTGGAAATCATTGAAGGAGGTCATGTTTAGCAGTGGACGTCCTATGGCTGAAATGATTATGATGATGCTGAAGTTTCACTTAACGTGCTGTCGCCTGTAAAACATTCATTTATGTGTTGTGTCGTGATGTCTCAGGTTATGGAGATGTACTATATTTTGTTAGTGGGTAGGTACTTCTGCCTTCTGACTTTGGCCCAAAACTAGAACTAAGTAGTTGAGGAAAATTCATGGAAAAAATGTGAAAAACTCAACAAGTGTGAATCTGGCTTACCTATACCTGCTAACATAGACATTTTTTTAAATATTCTCGATTACATTTTTTAATAAAAAAAAAAGTCTATGTTTGTTTTTTAGCTCAAATGTGGACAAATCCTTTCCTCCCTTCACAATCTCCAATACAATATTTCCAAGCAAAAGTTTATTCTATCAAACAAGTTTCCTTTCAACATTCAGCATCTTCGCAAACTAGACCTCACATTCTCGTATCTTACATGTATCTATATGAGCACAACACACTAAATTACTATCCAAACTGATTGCCCAACTCCTTGTGGTTCCCAATTACAGACCGAACGGAATCAAAGTTGGTAACAACGTCTTGTCGCTAATAAGTGCCATTAGCCAAATTAAAGCATCCATCTTAGACCACGCACGCATTCCTTACGCTACACCATAGAGTAAATCAGCAGGAGAAAATGGGATCGCAATTTTGGCTAAATCTCAGTATGCCACAACAAAAAATATTAATGTACGTTTTCAAAAACGTCAACGAAATTTCATAAAAATAAGTGAAAAAACACTTATTCCAAAAAAATATTTCGTGACTGTTTTACTGTGAAAGTGAAGTGATATTTGACGGCACCTTGACCTGGTGAAAAGCCAGCAGCGTTTGTGGTTGTAAGTCCCTAATTTCAGCAAGAAGCTGACCACTATTTTTACCAGGTGTCACAAACATTTATTATGTTTCTCTTCAAAGAGGAAGTGGGACTAAGTTCGTTCGTTCGTTGCAGCCAAATGACGTCTACTGCTGGACAAAGGCCAGGCCAGACAAAGTGGCAGTGGGCGGGGCATATAGCTCGTAGAGATGATAGCCGTTGGGGCAGAAAAGTTCTCGAGTGGCGACCACGGGCTGGAAGACGTGACATGGGCAGTCCTCCTACTAGGTGGATCGATGATCTAGTAAAGGTCGCGGGGAAGAACCTGGATGCGGGCAGCGCAGGACCATTCATTGTGGAAAACCTTGGGGGAAGGACTGAGTAATTGGAAAATATCTACATTTTATTCTCATTACTTACTCATTTTAGAGAGTAAAGTAGACTTGTTTTTATCAGTGGACGTCTTCAAGTCCTAGGGCTGAAATGATGACGATGAATAAATAGCCACACTGTAAGTTCCTACAATAAACAACAATTGTTTTGTTTTATTTTTATTTTATTGAGATTAAATCTTCACAAATAGTCCTACAGCAGCAGTCTTACTGTAATCTCTACTCTACTACAGGTGACGGAATTCCCGCAACATAAATTAACGCGCGCAATAACGACATTGTTTGGACGCACCGGGAACGAGAAGTCCCGGTACCGGGCGCCACCCCGGGAATTGATTTAGTAAGCAATAATAAGCGCAATTATGACCGATAAAGGTGGAATAGCTTAATAAAATGCCTTTTCGGGATGGTCGAAAAGAAAAACTTTGGTAATTATATTTTATGCATTGTAAAAAAGTAAAAAACATCTGAACTGAAGTCCTCGTAAAAAATAATGTTAGAAGGATTTAAATAAAAGTACTTTTGTAATAAAAAATAAAGAAATATAACTAAGTAAGGTTAGTAAAAAGAATACATCCTTTTAAAAAATAGTTACCTAACCTAACTTTTAAATAAAAAAATACTTTTTGACACAATATAAATATTCCCTAAACATTGCTGTCTTTTGTGCCAGCATCAGCGAAGTTTAATGAATGCCTCTTTGTCGGCGGACATTATCGCCTTTGTCTGTAGGCTGTCAAAATTTGGCGGGAAAATTCCAACATGGCTGCCGCTTCGTCGTTGCGTGAAAAGATTCGATGTATGAATGAGTCGGAAGTTTGATAAAAATGACAAATACCTACGAGTGGGAGAAGTGAACTGGAAAGGCTCGAATATGTTACAATCAGGTACTTTAAAGATATGATTTTGTTTTGTTGTCATTGTTATGAGCGAGCTATTTCCTTTGGTAATATGAACTGCTGGTAAAGTATGTATCGGTTGGAAAAATAACTACAATTGGTAAATTGTTTTCAAACTAGTGGCTAACGAATCCGATTGAAGGCGCGACAAAGACATTGGAACGAAAACACAATTTGCATTTTGTTTTATTGCTGAATTTTTCAGAGAATAAAAATCCGAACGGAATACGAGCAAACAAATTAATACCGGCACAGCCGATGAGACTAAATCGATAAAACCGGTTCTTTTTGTCCGGCCCGGCTTTGTTCCGGGTAATCCGGCCCGGACAATGCACCACGGACCGTCGAACACCGGTATTCGTATCGGAACGCTATGAATTCTGTTTTGTTATTGTAATAAGATAAATTAATTATTACCATTTAGTAATAAATTCGCAATGAATGGTTTTTGTGTTGATTTCAATGCAGGAGATAAAACATGGGGGTAATTTCCCGTCTCGATTTAATACCTTTCCAAAAGGACCGATAGAGTATGAAATATTAAAATAGTAAGACACGGGTCTTAACCCGACGTTTATTAATAAGTGAACCGCCGGTCTGCTTCTGACCACGGCTACAGCATCGCAGCCGAAACGTCAAGCCGTGAGTACATAATGTAACTCATTAATAAACGTCGCGTTAAGACCCGTGTCTTACTATTTTAATTGAAATGGAACGCGAATGTTTAAAATCTTATAGTATGAAATATTATTATGTACATTCATCACTAAGCTAATACATAAGTGTCCATCAGTAACATTGATTTACAATTGAATGTAAATCTTTACAGGCAGCGGCACTCTACCGTATGAAACCGATTTTGGAAACTACTAATAAGATGTCAAAGCTATGTTTTCAAGTAAATAAATATCCCTAAGCTTTTTAGCACTTTATTAATGAGGCCTATGTTCAGCAGTGGACGTCCTGTGGCTGAAATGATGAATTACCAGATGAATTTGACTTTAGCTATTTTGTAAACGAACGCGTCAACTAAAGTCCTTTGTTTCAGTACGTTAAAAACAGTTTAACTTTAATCAAAATTACACATTCGTTAAAAAAAAGTGGCCCAACAAAACGAGCATCGTCGAAAAAGTGGAAAGCTAGCTGCAAACTCGCGAACAGTTTGTGCGACGAACCGACTCTGGCTGACTCGTACAATTTTAACCATCGGCGGTGGTTTATTTGCACCGATGTGTACGGACTGCTGGGCTCAGCAAGGATGCCGTAGATGGCAGACATATTTTAGCAGCCAAAAGTATTTTTAAAACAGATGGACACACAAGGTTGGTAATTTTACACAAAATTACTATTTATTTGTCTTTAGTTAAAAGAACTAAGTAAATTCAACGACGTTACCTTGCCAGTGATTTCCAGCAGGAGTTTTTGTCCTCTATTCATCATCATTTCACCCTCAATCCAGGACAGGACGTCCTCACTACTGGACCTATGCCTCCCCTAATAATTTTCCAAATTGACTAGTTATTAGCGGTTGGTCGCGGTCCTCCATCTAAATTAACTGAATTGATAAGCTAGAAGAAGTCTCTGCCGAAAGATAAAATTAATTTGATGTTGAAATTTTTTTTAGACACTAGTTACCAAGTTCAGTTAAAATTTGGCAACCCTGAAGTCCATCGTACACTTCGCAGCCGCGAGCGAGCGGTTGAACAATTGTTTTTGGGTAAATTACACTGCGTGCCAAAATAATTGGCACATTTTGTGCATTCGATTGGACGTGTACACGTACAGTCACGGAATTTGATGTGTGCGGGTATGTTTACAAATGCAGTTAGGTTTAATATGAAATATGGGTTATTTAGCTTGTTTAAGGATGGTGTTTGTATGTAAATAAATCAACAGTCGGTGTTGCAAATGGCAATGCCAGATTTTGTATGGAAGGTGGCGTCTTTTTTTTTTCGCGCGGCCATCGACCAAACTTTGTTTTTTGATTACAAAATAGTGTAATAAACCAAACTTACTATGGCATGTATACCTCTAAAGTCAGTCTGAACTGAGTTACGAGCATTAGAAGTTTAATTATTTTCATACTAGATTTGCTTTTTGCGCGCAAGTTTTGTAAGAAATTGCAACAAAATATAGCGCAATTTTTTTATTGCGCTGATTCTGCTGCATACTGATGTCTGGAGCCTTTAATGGATGGTATTGTTTGTTTACACATACAATGTCTTTATTTTGTTGCAATTTCTTACAAAACTTGCGCCCAAACAGCAAATCTAGTATGAAAATCATCAAACTTCTCATGCTCGTAACTCAGTTCAGACTGAGTTTAGAGGTATACATGCGATAGTAAGTTTGGTTTATAACACTATTTTGTAATCAAAAAACAAGGTTTGGTCGATGGCCGCCCGAAAAAAAAAAGACGCCAATTTCCGGCATTGTCTTTTGATGGTTGTGGTAAAAATATTGCAATTCACTGCTGTTTGCTGTGTACCACATGGATTTGTTTTAGAAAAGCACAACAAAAATCTGAAAGTACTAAAAGCTGCACTGAACATCTAATAATTATGTTAATATTATTGTTCTGTTGTTCCCCTAATTCCAGGATCTGTAACGTTAAAATATTTACATGGTGTCATTTTTGGTATTTTACTGATTTATTGAGAGTGCCATGGGAGTAAGAAAACTCTAGCGTTAAGTGGGTGTATGTTTTTATCATTGTTTTTACATATTTCATATTTTCTTGTTTACATTATTATAGTTTTCTTATTAGTTAATACACTACAAAAATCCCATTTCCACAAAATAAACTCGCCAAAACAAGCGATTAAATTAAACAACAGACAAAAGCCATTTAAGTAACGAATCAACATCACCGCACAAAGCGCTCGGCTAATCCAGGGATAACTTAAAACTTGCAAGAGCTAAGCGCACTGAGCGAGCTGAGAGCTGAGCTAATAACGCCGAGACAGGCGGAGTCGCGGGCCAGGACGAGCACCTGCACCCCCGTGATAATGAAACTAAAATGCTAGATTTAGCCCTTTGTGGAGCTAGGAAAATACGACGCGGTATTTGTTGGCGATTCACTTTCATATTTTAAGAAGGTGATGTGAAATCACCTGAAATAAAAAATAGTATGATAAATAAGCAGCGCAGGACCGTTCATTGTGGAAAACCTTGGGGGAGGCCTTTGTCCAGCAGTGGACGTCATTTGGCTGAAACGAACGAACGATGATATATAATAAATCAATCATAGTGTTATATTTTGTTTGTTTTTAGCAAAACATTATGTCAATGAAGCAAGAAAATGGTATAACTAAGAATAACGTCAGCATGTTAGGTTATGTCGTGTTAAAAGTTTCAAGACATCGCAACGAGTTCACAGCAATTAAATTGATTCTGCCAACACTCCTTTAAATAGTAAAAACTCAGAATTAACTCAATATACCCTCGGCTTTAACGTTACTTTTAGACATTTATGTTAATCTTACGTAGCAGCAAAAAAATCACGACACAGTACTACGCAATTTGTACTATGTAAAAATAATATCGGCAAAAAATATTTTTGGTCCTTCGAGCCAGCAGATTCATTCATAAAAATTGGTCCTTCGAGCCGGATTTCAGCAACATATGGGTTTTAGAGCTGGCGCGCGCAGTTATCGTCCCTCGTAAAAACGTGTTTAACAAGAAAGTAGGGTTAAGGTCGTAACTAAATTCTTACGACTTGAATAGGTTATGTTAAGGGCCAAAAAGCACCTGGAAAAGAATAAAGTTTTCTATTGATAAATAGAGGTACTGTGAAATATCTTCAACAGGCGGCGGTTTGAATGAGGATGAACTCCGGAATTTATTGTTTAGAGGACTACCTATTTAACCCTTATCGAATTGACTTTAGAACCTAGAGTTACTGTTTCAGGTATGAAAACATAACTCACGTGAGGATTAATCAGTTACCGATAGGACGAATCACTAATATAAGAATTTTAAAACATAGATTTACTAACAAATGGATTTGGATTCAATTCGTTTCATATACGTTTTTAGAAGATTCCCAAATAATCTTCTCATGCATAATCCATTCACCCAATCTTCATTGTAACCTATTACTATAATTAAGCTAAACCAGATCGAATTATCAAGTCAGACCCTTAAAACCACCAAATTGATTTCTTCACCACTTCTTGTAATATAGAGTTGAACTCCGAACCCCCAATTGGAAAGCCCAATTCTCCAATCACTGCGGTTAATCTTGAGTAAACAGTTCAGAGAAACACTGATACCAGTTAAAATGTTCGTCTAATTTGTTGCTTCCACCTTTTAACTGACTTTAATTTGTTTCAGAGCTGCATGTTTTGGTAGAGTCCCTGGATTTTGAGGATTAAATTTTCTTACCCGCTGAATTCAGCTGCGATAGCTCGGGGATTCAAAACTAGAGAATAATGCCGTAATGGGCACGTCTACTATCAATTAATTACATCTTTGTTGGCAAAAGGAAGTTTTAACGAGAAAGTGCGCTTTCTTAGGACCTCTTTTGGAACCATTGTGAAAGTAGTTTTGAATGTTGAATAGTTTTGGCTTTGAGTTTAATTATTTGATAACTATGACAATAATAGATGCCCCACCCCAGCTTAAATAATTAGATGAACCCATACTACACGATTGCAGTGTTTTGAGAGTAATATACTCGGACACTACCTATAAGTGAGTTTATATTCTAGTAAATGCAGCATTGCAGTCTAAGGCTGGAATTGAACATAATAAAAAGGTTGATTATTCTATTACTAATTAAGAAATGTTTATTATTTATTTAAATTATTACAAGAAAATAATTTTAAGAGATTTGTTAGACCGCATTGCGCGATTGGTAAAATGTGGTTCTTGTTTGTCACCCATTCTCTTGCCGCTTCATAAGCACATTCTTAGCATTTCCCCGTCTGTTGCCTAACCTAATATTCGAGCATGCGACGCCAAATAAGTTTGCCATGCCTCATATACCCTGAGAGTTATTTGCGGAGGTTCTGAGTTATTATCGTTTTCCTACGACTCCATTCACCCCTTTCACAGTGCCCCTGCGGAAGTACTAAATAAGTAAGATGGAGCCTTATAGCGAATGCTTTGCGACTGGTTTTTATTATTTCAGTACTGAAAATGGCATTCGATTCAACTTTTTTTAAGGGTAAATGTAATTGTGAATAGAATAAGCTAATAACATGACAAATAAATAGGTAATTGAAGCTTCTGCAATTGATCCGAATGATGTAGATGATGTCCCAAGTTTCGAACCGATGATAAAGGAGAATGAGCAAAATGGTCTATGAGCGGCCAACAACGAAATAGGTATTAAATGAAAGTACTATTACTAAGGACTAACTTTTACTATGAACGTAACATTGCAGCTCATTAAGAAAAAAAAATACATGTAGGTAAAATACTTAGATAATATATGCAAAAAAATGTGCATACCCAATTTATAAAATACTTATTAACATTAGTTATGTATTCAAAAGTATTTCGAAACCTCATTATACCGTTTACAAGACTAGCCTATGTACTTTAAATGTATTAATGTATAATAATGTACAGTGTGTCCTGATGACGGCAATAAAATATCCTCGTCTTGATGAATAAAATAAATATAATAAAATAGCCTATGTACATATATTAAATGTATTAATGTAATTATAGCACTGAGTTCTGATGACGTTATCATTATAACTATTTTTGGAGAAGTTTTTGAAAATAAATGTATATGTATTGAAGAAAACAAGTCATTTTATATTATTTCCTTATTTTTTAGGACTTAATCTTAGTTATTAATAAGCTAAATCTCAGGCTTACATATCTAAAATAAAAATGTATTTAATTCCATTAATAATTACACTACAGATATAAAACTTTTTGAGGGTGATTGTAGGGTGATAGTAAACCAAAAAAACAAAAAATTGTTCCTGGCCGCTGATAGACCAAGCGCCATACGATTTTGCCCATTCTCCTTTCTTTGACTGGTCCAAAAGACTATTAGAAAATTTCAATTAGTCAAAATGTTTTAGATTGGCGTTAACGGAAAAGTAGTACGCTATCCTTTCAAACTTTTGTTCACTTCTAATATGATCCAAAAGACTATTAGAAAATTTGGACATAGGATCTTCAAACCAGAACCACCATCACACAAGTTGGACATAATCAGTAACCCAAGTTCTACTTACAAAAGTTACAGTCGCACTAACAGAATAAAATATACAAGATTATACAGCCATGTCCTCATTGTATGATAAATTAAACCGCTCCAAAACACATGCCATACAGCAATGACGACCACATTACATCTAAATGGTCAAACAAAACGTCCGCGAACAGGAGCCATAATTAACACCCGCAGGTATATTTTAAATTAATTCGGCAAAAACCCGACAATATTATCAGGTGCTAGGCGAGAGGTATAATTTATCAGCGCACACTTGAATGCTCTCGTGTTAAATTAAACGACATTTTGGGTGAGTGCGTGGTAGGAGCGAAAGCGATGTGACGTCATGAAAGAGAAATACTGTAAACCCGAGGTAAACAGGGTTTGGCCTAAAAGCACGTTTTATTTTCTCATAATTGTCCCAGACTAAGCTAAATCACCTCTTGTAATTAAAAAACACCGTGCTGCTGCGGCGAGGACTAAATTTTTGTTGATTATGAAGATGACACTGTACGTTGAATTTGCTGATGAATGTCAAACATGTAGGCAAGTTAATCTGGGGGAGTAGTGTATGTTTATTTACATCAAAAAATTTTAGTTCTTGAAAGTTTCCGCCAGGAGTGCTGTACAATCTGTCATACATTTAATGTCAGTTTTTTACGTAGATGATTTCGAATACGTTTGATGTAAACTCACACTACGCCCCCTGAAGTCGAAAAAAGGTATTTATTTCTTGTAAAAGTCGTATTAACTTTCTTCTCATAAAATTTTGTTAACCTTTATCATGGGAACTTTTGCTGCGATCAGTAGAGATTGAAAAATAATAGTCGAAGGGTTAACATTTTCTTACTGACCACAGCTCGCTGCCGCTTGTATCCTAATCGTCTTTTATTTCGCGTCGTCAGTACAAACAAAATTAAATGCAATACGAACTCGACAATAGCCATATAATTAGGTGTCATAATTCACCCAAATGGTGTTAAATGTGCCTCTGATGTCTCCGTCTCACTTGACATTTTATCTTTTTAAAGGTAAATCATAAAAACCATTTGCAATAAAAGTCATTGTTGTGCTCCAGTTACTGTCCACTGAGTTGTGAAATTTAGGGAGGATATTTCCAGAAATACCACCAACGCCTCATTTACGATTAGGTGGGTATTTCGTGAGTCATAAGTAAATTAAAGTAATATTTACGACATTTCAAAATGTTTTGGACTTGCCATAAAATCTTTCGGGTCTTTTGCGGTTTGGATGTTTCATTATGAAGAGTAGGTACTCATATTTTCCCAGTAGGTATGTTAAGACCAGAAATAATTATTATTTTATCCTTTTTCACCAAAACACCAAAAAGCCATCTAACAACACCAATGTCATCGGGTATTGATATATTTTCTCTTTACATGTTTTAATGCGTCCTCTAGACTACTAAAATATACTTGATAAAATCAAACGGCGACACATGATTGGGAAAGTCGACCCCGCGTAACGGGATAGGGCAAGGAAGAAGAAGAAGTTGGCAGCGGAAAACTTTGATTTTTCTTCAAAATGATACCATTAACAAACTACCTAAATCACCAGTATTTTGCTTTCATCCGGAGTCCGGACGTGTCAATCCGCGCGCGATGGGGCTCCGGTCGCTCCTATGCGTTTTACTTTTTGCGGAGGCCCGGGATTTGCTTGCTGCACGACCATTTAATATAGTCTGTATGTGTACAGACTATATTAAATGGTAACGCACAGTTTGTAGTCACAGCTGGCGCTCTTAGGTGGAAAAAGTGGGGAGAAAAATTATTCTTTATTTTGGTGACAAACAGGTTGCAGGGTTTGGACGCAAGCCCACTTTAGGATAGTTCAATAGAGAAAGTAATGAAAAATTATTGTTGCAAAATAGAATCCTCGTACCAACTACACACTGTTTTTATTGATGCCAAATTAAAGAAGCCGCTAAACATAATCACACATTATTATTCAAATTGTGTAACACTATTATCATATTGTTTAATTAAACTACAGCGAAATTCATGCAGAATATTTACAAAATGCTTCTCGGAAACACGAAACTTTCCTCCCTAAGATGCTGCCAGCTGCAGTAGTATTACCTTTACTACAAACTGCATGGCCTTTTTCCTACATATTTCTCGACCAAGTCTGCCAACTATGGCGGAGGCATTTTTGGAACGGCCAATCCTGGTAAAACGTAACTAAAGATGCCTAATTGTAACAAAAATCCTTTCCAACGGTTTCGTAACAAAGAAATAATGCGGCATTAAACCGTGAGTGCTACACGTGTAATTTTGGCAAAAATATGTACACGTTGGAAGGTCAGGTCGTAGGTGTTGTTGTAAGGGAGTAGGGTTCAGAATCGCTTGAGATAGGTCGAGGAAAATGCAGGTATTGTTGAGCCAGCTTAGGTCACTATTAAATATGAGACTCACGGCTGGGTGGAAGGAAAAGCAAAGGTGATGTAAATTTCGTGAAGGACATTCCCATATACTTTTGTTACAAGCTGTTAAAAGTTTGATTTGACACAGTTTCGAAAGTGCAGCTGAAATTAGACATTTATCTAAATCGGTTTAAAGTAAATGATCTTTTGGGACTGAAACTAACAAATAAAATGACGCTGCCATCAAGTATGCGTATCACTGGCCAGGTGGTTGTGGAACGACGCAGCTGAAAGGCACAGTCGATATAAGACTTCACATTTTTATCGAAAGAAAAAATATTCATACAAATTGGTAGGTACTTAGGAGGCATCAATATTAATTTTAATGTGCTGTCCTGCTGTACTTGCATTTTTTTTTTACTCAGATTCCAAATGTTTGCCATTCAAAGCACCTGTGTGTCCCAAACTCAGAGTATCCTAATTTGGTTTTATGAGGACGTCTTAAGGCACGGCCTGCAATGTATGGGAGCAACCTGGCCTGGAAAATACTGCCCTAATGGATGTATACGTGCTCTTATTTTCAAAGATACAATGTACACATACAAAGTATTATAGAACGAGTATCTTAAGAGTTCAGAAAATCGATTACTTAGTTGCAAATACAAAATTATATTAGTAATTAAGTGTGAACCTTAATTTTTGGCGCTGAAGGTTGCAATTGGATCTAGCTAAACAGTTATCCGACTCGTTTTAAGCGAAACTTGGCTTGTTTATGGATTTATTAAGGGTGACCTGGGCCCTTTAAATATGCGTTGTTAGTTAGAGCGTTAACCTTACAAGCTAAATCTAGGCTAAATGTCACGTACCTTACCTAAATGTTAGCGCATAAATACATATAGATCGTTTCATCCACGAAGACGCACCCAACCATTCATCCACTAATATTTGAGTGTTATCGGTACACGCTAAATTATCCATGAGTGCACACGCACACTACAATAATGACGCTCGGATTGCTCGGATCAAACTCCCCGCACCCCGCGCTTCTCTCGACCAAAAATTGGTGGGGCGCGTCTTCGTGGATGAAACGATCTATTTATAAAGGGGTTATGTAGGTATTTATTAATATCTCAGCCTGTGAAGAAAAAAATTGTTAGTACGTGTAAATATAAAAATCAAAGACAAGTATAACTTTTCCTTTTGTAAGAAGCTTCCTACTTTCAGTCTGATCATCATCCTCCATCAAGTAAGATGCAAGTCAAGAGTTTCCCTATTGTTTTATAAAAGTAAAGTAATTTAAATCCAGTGTCGTTCGACAGACTCTGTTTGCCAGAAAAATAAGTAATAAAAAATCAAAAAATATTAAAAGTAAAATAAACAAGGCCATGGATTTGTAACCCAATGTGTGAGGGACTGGTGCCTGAAATATGTTTCAAAAGAGAAACCTGTGCTACGGGTCACCAGGCCCCACCTGCCCCCCGGAGCGAATGGCGTGTATTACACTAAAGTAGAAGCAATTTAAAATTACTAGGTCTTGAGGTACATTGAAAAGTATCTAGTTAAAAGGTTAACTTATGTCATAAAAACCATATCCCCTCACACATTTCACAAAGTTATGATCCTTGGAACGTCAGACATTCGCCCCGTTCCATCGGAATGCCTTTGAAACTAACAGGGCGGGTGACGGCTGTCGCCAGGTCTTCAGACAAGTGACATGTCGCCTGACATGGCCCAAAGCCGCTGAGACGGCTAACAGAATGGCTGAGTTAGTGGTTAAATGCTTGTAAATAAATTAAAACTTGCAGGTTTATAACTCTTATACATTAAAGAATAATTATAAATGGTTTTGTGGTTAAGGTGATACTGGTATCAAGCAGTTATATTCATCGAATCATACTAAAAATAAATTAAAAGTAAAAAAAAGGTGGTCTTCGTCCATAATTTAAAAGTCCAACAATCTGGGATGTCTGACATTCGCCCCGTTAAAAACACATTTTGCCATAATATCATCATCATCATAATTTCAGCCATAGGACATCCACTGCTGAACATAGGCCTCCCCCAATTATTTCCACAATGGCCGGTTGGTGGCGGCCTGCATCCAGCATCTTTCTGCTACCTTGCCATAAAATATTCAATTAAATGCCCGATCTTATACTCGTACCTACATACAAAATGATCAAGCAACGAAAAAATCAAGTCGTGAAATCAATGTTTTGCAGGACACACCCATGTAATAAAAAGGTACTTACAAAAAAAGAACGCCTCCTGTTTAGATATTTCAAGTCTTGAGTATCCCAAATTCATTGCACTATAAGCTTTTTCACACTAAACACAGTTAGTGTACAAAATTGTGAACGTAATTCTCACTATAACGGTATTTGGTAACAAACACTTTTAAAAGGGTAAAACGGTTTTACCTTCCCGGCGTTTCGACTCGGTTGCACGTTGCATGAGTCACGGTCGCGGACAGACTGAGGAGATGCGGCGTCGTCTGCTCGGGCTCGATGAATTTTCTTCACCCACCCGCATTTGCACAATATTTTCGTCCGTGGTACAGTCAGTCCGAAAACTAAATTAACAGTTTTCGGGTTTCTTTGAGACGGCCTAAAGTCTGCCCGCGACCACCGCGACCATGACTCGTGCAACCGAGTCGAAACGTAGGAAAGGTAAAAACCTTTTTACCATTTTAAAAGTGTTTGTTGCCAAATCCCGTTACAATGATAATTTAGTAATGATTATTGAATAAACAAAAAATTCCAACTGCGTAAAAATGAACTGCAGTCGAGTAAAAAAACATAACCCTCCTACTGGTGCAGTCGGGTAAAAATGCAACATAAAGTACCTACCTACTAAACATTAACCTCTTTCTTCCAGCGACCTTTACCAGATCACTATGTGACAAAAACTTAAAATTGATAAATACATTTATTAGTTCATTCATTCATTCGCCGACGAATCGGGCTTAAAGCACCATTCATTCACTGTAGAATCAGGTCCAAAGCACTGACACCACTTATTACAATATTCCGTGGCATCAACATTGCATTTTAATTTGCATGTTAATGAAGATCCACCGTGAAGATGTAATTGCTATACTGTAGAAGGGAAAATGATAAAGTGCCGCCATCTTGGGCCACGCGAAGTGGGTTACATTTAACAAGCTCTTGGTGTTGTTTACTGTCTTTAATTTGGTTTTTGATGGTAAATAGTTATAGATTTGATCAGCTGATATAAATGTAACTGTGTAGAAAGTGACTAAGGCTGGGTTACACCATGTTACTTTAACTTTGGCAAAAGTAAAAAATCTGTCAAACTCCATACAAAAAACACCGGTTATCGTTATAGTTACAGTCAAAGTTAGGTGGTGAAACTCAACTTAAGTGTTGCTGTTATACAGAATGTTTGTTATTTTTTCACGCAAAAACTGCTGGACGGATTTTGATGACCGGCTATGAATGAGTCTACAATGACGAAGCCGCGGGCCAAAGCTAGTACCTAATTTAGTAGGTAGATAACGTGATTGACTTTGGTCCGCCACTTCTCAGCACCAGCCAATAAGTTTCCCGAAATGGTGATAGATCAAGTTTTAGGAACATGTTTATGTACCTATTAATAAATATTTTGATAAAATTTTTCCTTCTTGCAAATAATGCCCAGTTCGAAGTAAACTCTTCATCATTTCTTTCTCCAAAAATTCTCTTACGATTTATTATTAAGGACAGCATGATGTAAATGAAGGGTCGTCAACACAAGAACCTTTTCTCAAGCGGCCCTCAAAAATAATCAACCCATTCTAAGTTAAATAAAACCCTCGGTTGTCCAGAAATGATATTGAAATTTTACGCGCCGCAGCACTGACCAGTCTCAGAAAGAACGAATCGGGTATATCCGGGACTTTGATCAGCCCTCCGTGTTTGAATCCTGTTTTTTCAAATGGATTTGGATGGATAGGACTTTGTTAATCTCTTTTGAGCACTTTTGGGAAGCTGGAATGAGAAAAATGGATAGAGTCGATTTTTTGCTTAGTACACATCTAAACATAGTTTTCGTTGCGGGTCCAATGACAGTTTAACTTTCTCCCGGGACAAACTTGACCTTCACTGATTGGGTTTTTTTGGCGGTCAAGCTGTAGATCCTGGTTACACAGGAGTTGCAGCGGTGAGAACGAGAGGTGGAAATTGTCCCGTATCTAAACATAGTTCGGTTTATCTAAAAGTAACTTCTGCTCATCAAATGTACCTACTCGTATACTTAATTACCTTTTTGTTTTTATTATCTACGTTTATTGAATTTTAAGTTACTTGTGTGGAAATAGTATCGAAAATTTAATTGGGATTCTCCTTAGAACAAAATATTTCACAAGAAAATAGGAGAAGTTCAAAGCTAAGGATGGACCCTCTACTTAGGAGAAAACAGGTGACTGACTATAAAAAAGGTTAAATAAGTCTAAAAAAAGAGATGTCTCAATACATGTGAAAGATTACTGCAGCGTACAAAGGTAAGCATGTAAGACAGAATGCGTAACATTATCGAAACCTAATTTAGAAGAATCAGGTTCGGAGTTGGATGTCCTTTGCAGTAATCCAAATTGAAATCGGGTGAGAAAACATCCGCAACATAAAAAAATCCATTCTGCGAATAGTGTAGGCTTTCAAAATATAACACGGAATTTCTTTGGAAGTTACAATTTTTCATTAACCATTTTTATGATCTTTAGAGAAACTACATTATTTCCAGGTGGACCGACGAGCTCATAATGGTAGCAGGAAGACGCTGGATGCAGGCCGCTACCAACCAGTATTATGGAAATCACTGGGGGACGTATATCTTCAGTAGTGGACGTCCTATGACTGATATGATGTTGATGATGATGATGATGTTGATGATGATGATGATGATGATGATGATGATGATGATGATGATGATGATGATGATGATGATGATGATGATGATGATCTTTTTATTTATCAGCATATTATTCAAAGGTGACTCTACATAATATGTGCGTATAAACTAACTGTTATTCAACTAATGCTTGTCTCAATGATCAAGGATAGTTTCTTCTGTGTACTCTATGTAACTTCCCCAAAGTTTACTCACGTAAGTGATGCTCCGAGTTACATGGAACATTCCAAGCGTGAGTTAGTGTTGAAGTTCAACTGGTAAGGAACCCCGTGATTGCACTTTGTAGTTAGCAAGTAGGTCAGCTGTGCATTTGTGAGCTGACCGGCTGTTTGTTGGGCAAATATGTTGGGCAACTAATGCTATGTTAATCTAGCACTTAGCAATAGGTAATGATAATAATATGTTTATTAGTAATATTGGATTGAGGAAACTTTTGAGAAGAACTGAAGAGTAAATACTTATCGCATTGAGGTAACCTGTTATGTTGGAGATAATATTATGATTGTCATTAAATTAAATAAATAAAAAAAAACTGTGTAAAATAATTGCTTTAAAAGAGTTTACAAAACGTATTTTATAATCACACACATAGTCGCATTAGAATGTAACACGAGCGAGTTAAAACCGATTCATGTTCCTTCTTTATTAAAATTCTTATAAGGCACCGGCGCGAGTGAGCGCATCCATCTTATTACAAAATAATATCTCGGTAAACATGACGTCTTTTATGCTTGCAAAAATAACAATATTGATACGCCTACACGCCTACAATGCGTATCAAAAACAACAACCGTCTGCTCGTTTGCTTCCTGTCACATAAAAAAACAAAAAAAAAACAAAACGAAACATCAAATCTTGATTAAATTATTAAATACAAACCTGAAGAAGCCAAAGAATTTGTTCATTATAAACAAGAAATGCGCAGACCTCCACCGCGCATCGCCCTAACTCCGCGGCTTAACTTTCAATTTTCCCATCCGCAGACTTCGCTATTATTGTATAAAATCACTTTGTTGATCTTACTTTACGGCTTCTTTCGTTTTCGATTTTGTACTTTCATTTCTTCTGTCCCGCAAGATTCTACGATAATGTCACTTTCAGATAGTACCTACTGATATTGACACGCTATTTTTGTGTCGTATGTCGTATCGTCGATTGGATTATCAATAATAAAAATATCAATGTTTGAAAAAGCGTTAACCACACACACGACTAAATTCAGTCAGAAACTAATACATTTTTCTCTTTAATATCGACCGTTAGTTTTTTTCAAGGACAATTTTTCGCGCTACGATTTTTATGTTTCTATCCGAATGTTCAACACCATATTGCATATAATATATATTTTTTTTGTATCAGCAATAATAATAATGTTACTCATTTACGTATAAAGCTAATTAGATGTTATAGAAGTATACTCAATTAATTTTGTTATTTATTACATCCATAATGTTACAGCATTTTAGAGAGGATGCAATGTATACTATCAAGTATGTACAAATAAATTATACAGCAACGATAGAGTTTCAAATAGGTAATTTTATCTCATCTCAAATTACCATCAAAAGAAAAATCTAGGTTTTTCTCGCAAATATTTCCATCGTTTCGTTTGATACTATCGTAAAACTTTATACCTATCAGAATAGCTCACTTGATCAAGCTATCGCTGTTAAAAATAACCCCCGTTCAATAGGTCGTAACTTCGAATAGGTTCAATATATTTTTAATCAAATCAAGCGTGGGGCCGGTTCCGTAGTTTAATTGGGGTTCCGTAAGAACTGTTTTACGGTCCATCTGGTTCGTTCCGGGAAATGAGGGATGCGGAACGAGAACTAACTAGGTTTTGAATTTTATACGCTCGTTTTAAAGATTTATAATGATTTAACAGAAGTTATGAAATTTTTAAGTTAGTAATTTGTTTTTCTGCCTTATCATCGTTTGTTATCTGACCTAGTAGTTCACAAATGGACTACTCTGGTCGTTGGTTCGATTCCCACGGGGAACTAATGTTATTGTGATGAATGAGTAGGTACGAGATTTGGGGCTGCTGTGGGTGTTTATAGTATCTTTACAGTTTATTGCATTGTATTTAGGAAAGGTATTTGCAAAATAATGGCGGACTTATGCCCATTTTCACCATCAATCCCTAATTTTTAGGTGACTCCTAAAAGTAACAAATAACAGGAATTTTGTCGTTATAAGGGGCACTTAAGAATAGGAATTTATGGTGAAAACGGGTATTAATGTCTCAAATCATTTAGTCCTAATCAGCTTGTATAAAGTATATATTTAGTTGCCGTCTCCGTTTAAGTAGGTAAGTAGATGTTTTTGATGAGACTTCCTAATTACAGTAAAATTTATTTACAGAAGAGAAACGAAACACCGAAGAGAACCAAACTTTCGTGTTAAAAGTACAGAAAATCTAGTAATTTCATGCTCAAAACCCCAGGATATAATACACACACATTGTGCTTAATCTTCTTTCATATTGTCTCAAAACGTTTTTCCATGACAAAACCCCGAAATCCTCAAGCCATTGCCAGGTGGCAATACCGGCCGCAAGCAAAGCCGCGGGCCGGTGTTAGCGAGTAATAAAACCTTTTTATTTCGTCGTTAATGAGTTCCCGGCCCGACCGCTCGCTGACTGGGGATTAAGATGCTTCTACTAGAGGTTCTCGAAGCACAAAATATTATTTTAACATAGCTTCTTTTACTAATGAAAAAAAAAATAAAAAAACATTTATTCAATATCTTTTAAATTAACATAATTGTTGCAAGTGGCTGGGGTCTCCTTTTAAGTATAATACCTGTGTTAGGAGGCCCCGCTCTTTCTTAAAGGTACAAAGATACATAATTATGTTAAACAAGCCACAAAAACTCACAAGTACGTATTACTAGTACTAGAACAACGCTAGATATCATTATAGTTTTGGTTACATTCAATAGTTTTGGTTACATTCACTAGTTTTATAAACAAACAGCTACTTATTTCATAATAAGGTATTTTTCAAAAGTAAGGCTATGGAATGCTAATGGAACCACTGCTACTCTTTTGATAGATGTCTTAAAAGGTAACTGAGGGAGAAATAAGCTAACATCAGGCGTTCCAGCGAGCCAGCGTGGAGAGTGTAGGCCAAATCCTGCATTTGCTTCTGGAAAATTGGAGAGGATCGATTCCTGCAGAGAAGACTAGAGACCTCAACACTCCCTCTACTGCTTGACAGACGGCTTGGGGAGACCTGATGGTAGAATACATTTTTTTTTTTGCGTCGGGAAATGCTTTGTGCATGCCCACTGGCTGATGGGGACAGTCAGTCAATGGGTTATGTGGGACTCTCCCCGCCGGGAGGGCGGGGCCTACCCACTAAAACCCGACGGTGTCCTCCGGGGTCATTGATACGAAGCCGCGAGTTATTGTCCTATTGGACATTCGTCCGCGGCTCCGTCTCAGGCTACAGCTCGCTCTTGGGCGAGCCCCTCCAGCTTCGAGGGGAATAGTGATTCCCCTCGGGTCATCCGCTAACGGCGCCCTGGACACTGGTGCGCCGGCGCCACGGGTCTCGTTGTGCGCCCGCCGGGCTGATGGTAGCATACCTATGTAGCATACCTATTTCAGCCTTAGGCTCTTGACATGACACATCTACGAGGAGTGGAGGTGGTCCTGTTTCTACTCAGCTAAAGCACGCGGCTTATTCCTAATCTTGTTTATCATTTTTACAATGTTAAGTGTCTCCAGCGCGTTTTGACGAATTGAGTTAAAAGATTATTTTATTTGAAAAAATGCTGTCTCATTATCATACTCACGCACGAGTAACAAAATCCGCGCAACCCTTAGTAGGACCCCGCAAAAACTGCAACGTTGCTTGATGGGCTAAATCTTTTTGCTCCTGTTGTAAAGGTGATTTAGCGCAGGAATTAATAAGAAACCGCTTTGAGATTGATTAGATGTGAAAATTATAAGTGTTTGCGTTTCTTAACGAGCTCCGTAAGAACGCGAGAGTTTAATTCAGGCGGAATTTCTTAAGGCCTGTAATTACGAGTATAAGGTGGGGTTAAAAATACCTTCGTGACGTAAAAATAACAAGGGAAGTGATTGGGTTGGATGACTCATGTGCCCTTGGGAAATTCCTTGTTCAAGTTGCAAAAGGCTTGTAAGACTTTTGCATTTGGCATGATTATAATGTGTTTGTCATAAAAATATGTTAAGCCACGTGATATAGAGTGACACTTCATAGAGACAGTCTGGGTTACGAGCATAGTCTTAAGAATAAGATTGTGATTGTACTGAATTACAGTTTCCTCTTCATCTAAAAATGTTTAGCCTCTTCAACACTTGATTGATATTGTGAATTCGAAGTTTTTTTTAAAGATAAAGTATTTTTAATAATTAAACAATAGAAAATAACCACCTGCCAAGTGCCTGCCTTATAATACACGTTTCATACTTTGAAACATGGAACTTTAGTTCCAAATAAAAAATGTCTCTATTATGTTAAATGGTAAACAACACGTCAACTCATCTAATACACTGTCAATCTTGTATCGCCCTTGAAACTACCAACTTATTTACGGCTAGTTTCTGATATAGCCATTTACGAAGATTAATCCGAACTAAAAGGTCTGAAGGCTTCATAGAAACGCTGAAGTAATTGCAGGCCTCGTAATATTACGTCAGGAGCAGCCTCAAGTGGGAACTTTACTATATTTTGAACGGTCTTAAGATAGCTCGAAAAGAACAGACAGTTAAGTAGGTACAGTTGTGTTAATAAGGAATGTGTTTTGACAGAAAACTTTACATGTGTGGTAAATGCAAGTTATGGGAACAAAAGATGCGATGGTTTGTTTTAAGATTAGTCTGGTTTAGCTAGAGAAGCTTGCTTTCCTGGACTTACAGATATACTTTTATTTTTCTTACTAAATCTTCTATAACGCCCAAAATTATGAAAATTTTCATTGGTTTTCAATTATAATAATATGGTAAGTGAAGTAAGGTTCAAATTATGCTGGTATTAAGTTTGTCAGAACCTTGTAAAGGGTTAATAGTTTATAGAGCCCACTTTCGTTGCTCATTACTTTTATTTTGACGATTGAAAACCGGATAAGAAAATCTGTATTTATTTTTTATCTCGAGTTCTGTAAACTTTATCGCTGAACTATGCCCTAAAAATTACAAATAAAGTCAATAAATATACTATTCCAAAGCTTTGATTAAACACCACTAATTTCATGACAAGCTGTTCTCTTTACACTTGGCCCGTGAAAACTTCAGTAGGGGAAGCCCGGGCAGCACGAATACCTTAAGAAAAGTGGCAAAATAACCACATAAATATGCAATTAACAACAGTCTATTAATTAATAATTTGTATCTTAGGTAATCATCTTTGGAATTGTAAAGAATAAACTTAGAAACTTAAACAAATTCTACAATAAAAATGTCATTAAAAAAAAAGTTCCAATTATCCATTATGCCCGACCCCCCTGGGCAAGACGGATATGTACAGTAATAACTGCTTTAATCATTGCAATCATCACAATAATAACTGCCTATGCCTGAATATAAGGTACAATCCTCGTGTGCCCACTTCTTGCATTGATTGCACTCTATCCAATCCTCGGTAGGTGGTTCAGTGTATTCTTCTGAGCACACAACATAAATATTTTGTTTTCTCCATCTGATTTTTGTTTTTGGTCATTTTTCCTCCTGACAAGTCTTGTTTGGAAGTTCTTGTTTTCAGATGTGTGGTTTTGTTAGGGCCTGCTATTCAGTTATGGCTGTCTTTACCTATCCGTTCTGCCCATATCCGTCTTGCCCAAAGCACCAATATTTAAAAGTTGTATACCCACCCGTTAAATTTCTACCGGTCAAAAAAAGCAACACACACAAATTAAACTTAATTTAACATGCAATCAACTAAACAGAGTCTATAAGTCAACACTTAATACGCAATACAAGAAATCAACACACATACCTTGCCAAAAATCGTAAGAAAACAGCCAAAAACTTTTGATTTCGAATTGACAAAAAGTTCACGCACGTATTGTTTTGGTGGAACTATCATGGCGTGGCTGTGTTGCTGTTTTACAGACCCGCAAACGTCCAGTAGCGCCATGTATTGTAGGTTTTTAGTAAAATCGATTATTCTTCTTACCCACATTATGCTTCTTGCCCGGGCTTCCCCTATATTTTGAACGGTCCCGCGAACTTCGCCCGTAATTCCTACTTGACCCCTTTTAGGTCACGTACGCTGCCCTAAATTTAAAGCACAACACTCGCACAACTCGGCTCCAAATTTAACGAAAACACTCCACACCAATAACTCCAGAGCTGAACGTGTGCTAGATTTGTAATGGTTGCTTGGTAAGAAATCTTAAAAAAATCATATAAGCTGCTTTTTAAGGGCCCAAAAAGTTAACAAAACGTTTAGTTAAGGCTCAAAAATCACACCAGTAACTCTTTTTCTAACGACAACGAGGAAACTCTTGTTTATTTATTTGGGTAAAAAAACAGTATTGAAGTACAGTAGTAAATAAATAGTAATAATATACCAATATTATCTAATTTCAACACTAGCATCATTTACCACAGCTGTTTTATCTAAAACAGTTAATTAAACTTGTGTTGATAGTGGTCGTAGTAAACACTTATTACGTAGGTACAGGTGGTAGCACATCGAAGGAGAGACTGTGGCATTTTCTGCGGTTGTCTAAATGCCATTATAGCATGTAAACTCTTGACCTGTATCTCACCTGATGGTAAGTGACGATCAGGTCGAAGGTGGAACCGAGTTTCACCCGGAACCCTGAACCACAGAGAAACTGGCCTTCTTACCTCTAGCTGCCATGGCGACAGACTTACGTAAGATGGTTTGTAATTTATTTTAAATGTTTCAAAAAGCTTTTTCACTAAATAGCGATAGTTAGTTTTTAAAATCATAACATGATACTACATCTTAGGACCGATCTAATTTCAGAAAAACGCGTGAAATTCGATTCAATCTCAATCATAGATTGAATGTATTTAATAGTTCTGTGATTGATTGAAACTAAATGAAAGCCTGAATATATCTTGAGATTTAATTATGTTTTGCTTCAATATCAACAGTATTTTAATTCCTCTAGAAACTTCTGAGAAAACAGTAAAAACATGGAAGAACTTTTTACAATTAACAATGGTCATTTTCTATGTAGAACTGTGTTTTTTCGTAAGAAAAGAGTCTATTCTGTAAATAAAATGTTTTTACACATGGGAAATATAGGCATCGATTGATGGGCTTCTTGGAATTTAACTGTCCTAATTAGATGGCGTAGTGATTTGGGTGCAAGACTACGACACCAACTGTTGTTTTGAAGTTACGGGTTCGAATCTTGCTCGTGGTAATTTTACTGTGTCAAGTAAGAACAACAGATCAACATGGAAATCATTGGGGGAGGCCTATGTTCCGTCGTGGACGTCTGGCTGAAATGATGATGATAATGATAAGGGAAGAGCATGTTTCTTGTTTCATGGTCATACTGAAGTATGGTATGGTAAAGTAAATACTTAAGTATATTAAGCAGGGCCCAAGCTACCGGTGGTCAGGGTCACAGGCTGAGGAACCTCCGGACAATGCGTGCCGTGCTGAGGATCACCGCCTTTTGCATCTGACCCTTGAGCCAACCATCCAGCGAGAGCTTCTTTAGATGTTGGTCGAAGCTCTTCGCTATTAGCCCGTTTGCCGAGACAACTATCGGGACAATGATCGTCGAGTCAACATCCCACATGGCGGTCACCTCGTGGGCCAAGGCCAGGTATGTTTCAGAACAATTCGAGTAATAAATATATTTTAAACTTAATTGACAAAGGAAAGTAGGTACTATTTTAGTCTAAAAGTTAAAATACCGCTAAAGCACCCAAAACAATCGTCTTTTTACCTCTAAAAAGCTTTAATAGTTACATGAAAGCGCCCTCAGAAAACAAACCTCATCGTATTTTAGAGTCAAATTCCGTTGACCTGAATACCGGTATCAAAGGCTTGCGGTGGCGCCCCCCACAATAAAAGGCTGAATTATGCCAAATTTATAGCCTTTATAGCCCTTTCCTTCTATTGGCCACAGCGGATGCAGAACCAGTAGGCTCTTTACATATTGATTCTCTATTATTTATGACAAAAAAGTGAAAAAATGAATTTAGAATGGGTGCTATTGGCATGGCTAAAACTGTGGGCTCTACATTTAAAATCTTAAGACTTTGTAACGTTGAAGAATGTAGAAGCCAATTTTATGATGACCCAATTTAATAAAAACTTATTTGCACATTGTTAAAGGCGAACTAAGGATATATGGCATTATTTTAAGGAGTTAATAGATAATAAAATATGTAAAATTCAGCTTAACCTTTGGTTAACGTGGTTTAGGTTGAGAGTTAAATATATAATTCTATTCTTATTCTTCTTATTTACTTTCTGTTTGCATCCCAGAAGGCGTGCACTATATTATTCTTGCCTTGATAGCAATTATACGACTCTACATCCACTACACGAGTCTACTGAAGACATTTATATTAGAATCCGGCCCTTTGAAAACCTTTTGTTTTAGTTTCGTTGGCGTGACTCAGGCGCCTCGTTGGTTCTTGAAGGGCTACCCCGAAACGCTGTTTACGTAGTTTCAGGTCTACTATCCCCGTCGCTCATACTGGGATATCGCTTTGGGTGAGCGGGACGGCAACATTGGGATTTTTAGTTTATGTTTTTCAGAGTAACTCCTTTGGTTTTACGAATATCCAGCAGTCGTGTAGGTGACCGATAAGGTTGTGTTGAGCTAATCATCGTATTGTTGTATAACACGAGCTTTTAGGATTATACGTGTTCCACGATAGCGAATGAGGTAGAATTCGTTCTGTGTTATGGTTATGGCCACATAATTAATTATAATGAGCTTATGATGGCGTTTCTTTTGAACGTTTATTCGAAATGCACTTAGACTTTAGTGAGGCTGATTTGCACCACCTTATTTTAACCGTAACAATAACATTAATCGGTGCTTTTTGTATGGAGTTTGACAGATTTTTGACCTTTGTTAAAGTTAAAGTAAGATAGTAAGATGCTGCTGCAACCCAGCCTAAGCAATTAATGTAAAATTTACTTTGCAATCATTTTCCTAGGTTGTCTGGATGAGATCTCTTTAGCGATAAGATCGCATACATTGTTCCGTCTCTTTTGTGTATTTTTTTATTTTATTTTGTGTGGTGTACAACAAAGTTTTTGTTTATTTCTATTATATTAGTTACTTTATCCAAAGTTAAAAAAATTACAAAAGCGTCTTTTATTGAATTCAAATACCCACTAAATTCGGTTTCACAAAACGGAGAGCCCTTATCATAATTCCAAACAACAATTTTGGGCACACAAATTGAAACAAGCCAAGTTACAATAAATTCACTGTCCTGCAAACTGCGTTAAGATAAACGGAAATGTTAATTCATTATTCACGCGCCATTACCCCGAGCAGAGCCGGGTGCACAGCTATATCGTAGCTGTATACCGTTATGGCTGTTATCTATTCGATTCGTGAGAACTTGGATGAATTTCAGCTAAAGATAGCTAGGTATCGATCCACGTCAGACGCTAATGGAAGCTCGTAAAATTTGATACTGAAGTTGTTAAAGCCCACGCGATTGGAGAATACGCCTAGTAGGTAAGAAAAATATACGAAAATTTTAAGCAGCTTAAAAAATATCTTTGATGTAGTAAATTAAAAACAAATTGCCTTAATTTAAATTGTCCAAAAAATGTGGAACGCTTCACGATTTTGCGTGTCATCCTTGCGCAGGGGCCATGCTAATCTTCTCTGTATCGTTCCAATTTTAGTATATGTACTGCCGAAGCAAGTACACTAGATACGGTAAAATTTTTCTATATATACTAACCGGGCTAAAAAACTTTGATACCGCGATTCAGGTTTCCATACTACGGCGCTCTCGCCATAGAACGGTCGGTAAAGCGCCATCTATTGGTGACGGGTGAGAAACTACACGCTTACATACCTTGAACGAAACTTATTTTTACTCGTATCTAGGTGATCGCTATTTATTTTTTCAACTTATTCAGAATATGTATATGTTACGGCTAAAGATAGGTGTGAACATAAACTTAAGATTAGCCGGCTAAACTTAAGTTTATCTTCGACGAGGTGTTAATGTTAGTTTCTTCTATCTTTAGCCGGCTAAACTTAAGTGTAACCGCAGGCCCTTGGCTAAAAATGTAGAAGGAAATGGAAAAGGAAACAATGTAATAATGTTTACTATTTTGACACGAAAACTTTATGAACACGTTCCGACGCTGTACTCCAGTCCACTATGACACTAACAATCTTCACAAATGTTTCATACACCTATACCCGTACTGTTGTTCACAATATTTTGCAACAACAAGTCTGCTCTCTATGAAACTCTAATGTAAAATCGACGGTTGTTGCCGTAGTGATTTTTAGATTGGTTTTCGTGAAAACGGCGAGACCCGTACTGCCATAATATGAATGAATTCCACCTTTACTGTATGTGCCGTTACCGCGGCGGAACATGTTAAAAAATAATCACTTTCATTACACATACTTTTATGTACCTATGTAGGTATTCAAAATTACAATTATTACAATAACAAAATATTAATCACTTAAAACAATATCTACCTAATCATTAAAATAAAATAATAAGGAACCATTTGGTCATTACAGTTGAATTTTCTGTAGGTATTTAAAATTACAAAATAAAACTGCGCGCGCGTTGTCTCCCCACTGCCCCCTCAAGCCCTCCGCCGGCCTGGCGCGCCCATCGAATACATTTTTAGCCGTTTCGTTTTGGCTAATGTGCACATTAGCCGGCTAAAGATGGAATATCACGACGCAAACTAACATGCTATCGAACTTTAGCTGCTTCTCGAAGATAAACTTAAGTTTAGCCGGCTAATCTTAAGTTTATGTTCACAACTATCTTTAGCCGTAACATATATATGTATGGATTTTTTTATTTAAAAAATACACTTGCGAGCAAAAGTATGGAGTAATAACTGAATGACTCATAGAAGGTAAATAAAAATAGAACCATTTTTTAAATAAAGATATTTAGTAATTTGTTATTACACAAATTACTAATAATCCCGTTAGCCCCTCGTGCTAAACTAAATGCTTGTGTCACGAGTGAGCTCACCACAATAGTCGAGCGGCGGCGGGGACCGAACCCGCGTTCACCGATCACGAGTCGGCCAGTCCGACCCCTTCACCGTTCGGCTATCGTGGCTTCCAAATTTTAAAGGTAAATAAAACACAACGGGGTGATTCCATACTTTTGCCCGTACGTAATTAAGTAGGTATATCTAGTTTAAAAAAAAAACTAGTTCAAATGATAAATTAAATACATTCTATTTCACCAATTTAGAGTTCTGAAGCCAATTTCAATTACAAAAATTTAACTGAAGAGTATTCAGCACGAAACTTTCGCAAAGGGAAAGTTACAGTGTAAGTTTCCGAGTTGCCAAGTTGCGATCTTTGAAAGGGCTGTAAAGTTGCGAACAATCCAGTATGATTGATGTGCTGAGTTGGCAAGACTTGGCAACCCTTTGACCTGCTAATAAAAAGGTGTTGGATGTTGAAATTAATTATTTTCGAGTTTCAATCGAACTTTTGAAGCATTGTAGACTTGTTTATGATGAATTATAACTGTTATTGTTCACCTGTTTTAACAATAAAACTGAATGTGAATACTTTATTCTGTTTTTTATGTTTTGGATATGATGAAGAAGACAAGCTGACTCAGATCAATGGAACTAAGACCACTAATAGGAGTATAAATTCATAAGGTCTTTTTTTGTATTTTTATGCATATTTACTAACATTTAAATCAGGATTAAATTAATTTTCAGTTAGCGTAACATAAGGCTTGAAGGAGCTCCTAAAAATATAAAGATTATTCCAAATTAAAAGCAATCTTCTTTTTTTTTTCGTGTCGACAACAAACCTACACAGTGTCAGCCCAAAACTCCGCCATAAGAGTGGCGTTAAAAGCAATGAATTGGGTAGAGTACAGTCTAGTGCATGTTTTTTATTTTAGGTAACTAGTATTTAATTTTGAATATTAGGTCTCACATTTTTATAAATAAACCACCTTAGCAGGTACCTACATATATTACCTTTTTGCCCGCATGCAAAAAATACCCCACAAAGAATCAAAAAGAAAAATAACTGTGTCAAGAAAATATCTTTATCATTGTTTATGGCAAATTGAAAAATTAAAAGTAAATAACTCCACACAGAACCTGGAAATGTAAACGTGTTTCAACGCGAGAAAACAGAGTTTTCGTCGCTTATTAACTAAAAGCAAAACTGTGTCGCACGCTGTGTAGCGCCATGCATAAAATAAGCACACGCTACGAATATTCGTGTGTTTTCTTAAGAAACCAAGACATATTTTCGTAACCACGGACTAGGGGAGCTAGAGGACAGAGAAAATGACAGTTAAAAGTTTCCAGTAGAAAAGACTGGCTTAATAAAACTTTATCTTTTTAGGGTTCCGTACCTCAAAAGGAAAAAACGGAACCCTTATAGGATCACTTTGTTGTCCGTCTGTCCGTCCGTCTGTCAAGACCCTTTATCTCAAGAACGCGTGAACGTATCAAGCTGAAATTCACATGAAATACTCAGGTCTATTGTCCCTTTAAGCTGTGAAAATATCAAACTTCTAAGCCAAGCCAATCAAAAGATACAGCCGATTATGTCGATATTTTCAACAAATTTTCGACACTCGCAAAGGAATCAAAACCTACATGATACTTCCCGTAAACTCAGAATCTTGAAATTTGGCATAAAGCATTGTCATATAATGCAAATATAGGAAAAATTGCGAAAATTACATTTTTTTTGTTATATAATATAATAAAAATATTTTAATAAAATGAAACTTACTACCTTATTTCTCACGAACGAATAAAGGTATCAAATTGAAATTTATACCAAATACCTAGATCTATTGTCCCTTTAAGAAGTAAAAAAATCAAACTTCTAAGTTAACGCGATCAAAAGATACAGCAGTTTATACCGACACCTTAGACGAATTTCCGTCACACGCTAGGGAATCAAAACCTACAAGGTACTTCCTGTGAACTCAGAATCTTGAAATTCGGCACGAAGCAACGTTATATAGTACAGATAAAGGAAAAATTGCGAAAATGATAAATTTGAAGTTATATAAATTTAAAATATTATTTTTGCTTACATGACATAAAATATTTTTTTAATAATTATAAACTTACTACCTACCCTTTTTCACATGAACGCGTAGAGATATTAAAGTTGAAATTCATATCAAACACTTCTTAAATCTAATTGCCTCTAAACTGTGAGAAATTCTAAATCAACGCAAAAATTCAAAACGCTGAGGTAGGTACCTACCTATAATGCAAATATAGGAAAAATAAATAAATAAAAAATAATCATACCGCATATTTTGAAATTCGCCACTACTCGCAACGGAATCAAGTAAGTAATTTGATTTAATACGTCATAAATTGTAAACCGCTACGTTTGTACGGCGGAACCCTCGGTGTGCGAGCCCGACTCGCACTTGGCCGGTTTTTTTATCTTTTAAACAATCGATAGTCAAATCTCAAATTATGTAGAATTCTGGCAAGTAATAAATTTTATGTTATTAATGACGTTATAACTACTGTCTTATGCATGTACGGGAATATGAACTTGTCTTTATTTAGTTGTTTATCAATGAGACCATGTAATACATTATTTGTGCTGGATGCAGGTCGCTACAAACCGGTCAATATGGAAACTATTGGGGGACGACCTATGGCTGAAATTATGAATATATGTATTACTTTTCCTACCACCGCTACTATTAACTATGATGCACACAAAAAAAATAGCTTTTAGGTACCTCGTCTCCCTAATTTTTTAGTCTGTGACTTCAATTCTATTTATTAATCTTTCTTTCGCGAATGTATTTTTCGTCGTTTGTATGGAGTTTGACAGATTTTTGACGTTTGTCACAGTTAAAGTAAGATGGTGCAACCCAGCCTTAGTAATGTTTGTGAATACGGGCGTTAATTTAAAAGGAACCCAATTCTCGGAAGAGGCTGATTGGATGTTAAATCACTATGTGCGGACGACAGCGCGTCAAGCACAACATTGACATATTAATTATGTCGTTTTAATAGGGTCTTATTTTGCAATGTCCTAATTTATAATGTCCTGTTGACTTGTAAGTACCTAACTACACTGAAAAACATGTCTGAGCATAGGATTTTAGAATAATTTTCGATAGATCCAGGAAAAAATTTCCCTAAATGGTTGCATTAATTTTTTTATACATACTATAAGGCTTATTAAAAAAAATAAGTAAAACCTGTTTCTATTTTTCATTTATTAGAACTTAATTAAATGAAATAAATAAAAAATATCATCGAATATAATCATGTCTATGATAACATAATAATTAGGCAAAATTAGAATTAAAATCAACAATACACGAATTCTCTAAAAAATGTGGAACGCTTCACGATTTTGCGTGTCATCCTTGCGCAGGGGCCATGCTAATCTTCTCTGTATCGTTCCAATTTTAGTATATGTACTGCCGAAGCAAGTACACTAGAGTCGGTAAAATTTTTCTATATATACTAACCGGGGTAAAAAACTTTGATACCGCGATTCAGGTCTCCATACTTTTGGCGCACTTCCATACAAGCGCTTGAACAGCGCCATCTATTGGCATTGTGTTCGCAACGTGGCGTATTGCCAAACGGTGAGTGAAGTATGTTTGCACTAAAAATAAACTGATGTAGGTAGATTGTTTCCTCATGAAATAATGTAATAATACTTTAAATTGTAATACTTTAAAAAACATTCAGGCAAAGTATCTGTTTATTTACGCCCGATTTCCATATTCGATCTTCAATCCAAAGATTTTAGCAATCTTCAAATCTTAATCTAAGAAACCAATCTGTAGATTGGTCTCCAACCTGCTTTCCAATAATGTATCTCAAAAGCCGCAATCGTTTGATCTGCTCGGTTAGAATACAAAATCAACTGTACTTTTTACGGCAAGCATACATTTACTGTTTATTATTATAAGTGACTCCTTGTTTACGTTTTGCTCTCTAAAACCGCCAAAATGTTTATTTCTAAAGGGCATTTATTTCTATCTTCTCGTGCACTATCCAACTCTATGACTGGCCTGTTAATGGCCCCACTAGTCCGTGTAATAGCGCTTAAAACTGTTCCACTTACATTCAGCTAAATGTAAAGCGAGCTTTGAAAAGCTGCTTTTCGCCTGAATAGTCTTGGAAATCTCTAAAACGTATGGAATGTGTGGACTGTGGAGTAAATGAAACCGTTATAGAGATTTAAAGGTCTAAGTACTTAGTGGTAAAAGTAAAGAACTGGATAAATGAACAAGTGGACGGACGGTAACAAGCGCGTCTCGAAGTTTTTGTATACGTTTGAACACGGTTCTTTACTAATTACGTAATAGTTAAATATTTATTTATTTTTTCTTGTAACTATTTTGATGTGGTCTACCACACCTGAGATGGGCGTTGTTTTACAAAATCATACCCTGTATGTTGTATGTAGACTCGTAGAGTCAATAGTAAATTGGAATATTGTAAACTATAGGCAGCGCTTAACTCAGTATGTCCCTGAGGTATGGGACCAGCACGGGTGTTTTTGTAACGTCAATCGTCAGCAAATCTTCAGATGTCCTTCCGTGCTCTGTCACGTCATACATATAAATGTCAATATACAGCACTTCTTTTATATTTTTTTATGCATAACAAGGCAGGTATTTGACCACAATCTCACCTGATGTTAAGTGAGATGCTGTCTAGGATGGTACATATCTGCCTATGACACTTAACAAGACGAGAGTAAGAATAAGCGGGTCTTATTTTTTATGAATAATGCCTTCAGAATAAGCAACCGATATTAAAATAAGTTCAGCAATATAAAATTTCCACAATCGATAAGACATCGACATCTGGTTCATTAAAACACTTCCAAGGTGTATCGTTATTAATTCGGGAAACTTTGACACAAATTCTCGAGTATCAGAAACAGGTGCGTTAAAAGTTGTTAATTGGCTTAATTTAAAATCATCGGGGGACATGCAACAGGGCCGCATACTTGATGAGCGCGATCGAACAAGAGCTCTTAATTAATTTTTAATTGATTTGGGAGGTTCGCGCCGAGCGGCCATCGCCGGTGTAACTGAAGTTTAGAGTCTCGATACTATCGATTAGAAATAATCGATACATTTTATTTAGAGCTTTGCAAACACGATACTGATTACTCCAGTGAAAGAACTTATGTGATTCTAGGTCAGTGTAGTAATTTTCATTTAATAAATCTTCTGTCCATTACTTATAAAAAAAATTAAATGTTAAAAATGAGAAACTAATGAGTAGGTGAAACTATGACATCATACTTATTTACATTAAATGATTCGATTTAATTACTAGTGACCTTCTTAGTACGAGTACCTAATTCCTAATAAATGGTAAATTATTTCAAAGATAAATTAATTGTACTATGATTTTAAAACACTTTTTTCCGATAATTTCGTAAAAGGAGATTTAAAATAATTTGTTCATCTATTCAGTAAACAATCGATATTATCGATACATCGATACTGTAATACACTGAGTAGGAGAGCTTGAGAGAAAGATCGTCTCAGGGGATTAAGAATGTAGGTAATGTATGAGTTTAGTTTGGAAGTTATACAGAGTATTAACTAGCCTATGTATATTATTTATTGAACTAACCTCGCCCCAAGATTTACTGTGTATTATGAATGCCGATAGGCAGGTAATGTTGTTGTAACGTACCGAGATATCAATACAGTGTAAATGAAACAAATTTTAATGTAATCCTTTTTGTTCGTCCCAAAATCGGACAAATCCCATACTGTAAAATAAGGTAAGTTGTTAAAATTTTAGAAGGCATAATTAAATAAGTAATTAACTGAAAGGCAAAGTCGGTATATAGTTCGTCGAACACCGTCGACATCAGTGAACTATTGTGGTAAACACAAGCGTATATTTCAACGGTACCATAATATTAGTAATTTGTGCAATTCATCTTTCTAATATCTTTTCAATAAAAAAGTAAACAACATCATCATCATCGTCGGCCGTTTGGTGTAGTGATTCGAAACGGACTACTATTCCGGGGGTTGCGGGTTCGATTCCCGCACAGTACAAACATTTGTGTGCATGAACATATTTGTTTGTATTGGACTGGGTGTTTTCTATGTATAATATGTATGTATTTACAAAAAAAAAGTATTTAAGTAGGTATGTTTATATCCGTTGTCTAGTATGCATAGTACAAGCTTTGCTTAATTTGGGACTAGAAGCGCAGTGTAAAAATGTCCAAGGATATTTATTATTTATAAGCATCATCATCATCATCATCTCAGCCATAGGACGTCCACTGCTGAACATAGGCCTCCCCCAATGCTTTCCATGTTGCCCGGTTGGCAGCGGCCTGCGTCCGGCGCCTTCCTGTGACAACATAATATTATAAAAAGAAACTTTCGAAGCACATACATCAAGCCTCACGCAATCTTTACACGTTCCAAAGCTTACAGAACTTACTATTTTCGTTTAATATCGTCCCGCACATAGATCCCGGAATCTTTTGGAATACCTCCAAGTAGGACACTGCGCATTTTTATCAGAACTCTCTCTAAGTGATAAACAGAAGTAAGTTTTTAAAGTACCGCAATGTTACGTAGTTAAACACATAGTTTGGCGCACACTTGGCAGAGTAACGTAGTAGGGGCTGGGAACACGGCCGTAATTGCAAAATAATTGTCCAATTATTTTCAACTGATGCAGATTTTGGAACTTAAAAGAACGGAAATTGTTGCAGTTTTAAATTCTACTTGTAAACTTGAAGAAATAAATAAATAAATAAATCTACATTCTATCATCGAGTCGCGACTTTCGGAAAATCTTTTTATTTAAGTAACGCTAAAATCAATACCATAAGTATGTCCCTGACAAGAGTAGACATTCAAGGGCGGGCTTCAGCATTAATTAATATTGATCAATAATTTAAAGGTTTTTTTTGTCCAGACATTTTTAAAAACATGTGACACCAAAAGTTATAGTTTATGAGAAGATGAGTTATCATCATCCGTTCATTTAGTCTCTTTATAACTACCAAGAAGAATTTGAATAAAAACTTTATCAACGCCTCTTGAAACAAAACTCCATTAAGTTTTTGCATTTTTAATAAAATTTCAAAGCTTTCTAAAACATTTTCTCTAATAAATAACACTAGTAACATGCCCGACTAATATTTTTATTCTGCTCACAGCTGCTCCTACATCAGTTATTAAAGCACCACCTGCCCCGGGGCGTTAAATTAACTTAGTTAACGCCCCGTTCTAATTAAAAACTTGAAATCCAAAATAAAGTGTGGAGAAAATTGTTTTGTTACGGCTTTGTTGCGTCCAGTTGTGACTTGTGTTAATTTGCCCAATTTTGCAATACGATTGCTCGTGGAGACTTTTAGCTGTGTTAGTTAGTATTTATTCCTAATTGGGACGATTGAGATACAGATATTATCAGGAACAGACTTTAAAGTTGTATTGCATAGTAAATTGACGGTTATGGTTATCCCAACTTTGAGCTAAAAGTTTCTCTACTGCGCTTCCTATTGGTGGAATTTACTCAGAAACAAATTTACTGATTACCAAATAAATAACTAACTATTTATGATAGGTAAGTATATGCCATGTATACCTATCCTTGGACATTTACATAATCTAAATGGGATGATAATCATTATAATAATTATGTGAATGATGAATCAATCAAGTAATGATTATAACCATTTGTGAAGTTATACAAAACAAAAACCATCCTTATCAGTAAAAAGTCTTTTAATAATTTAAAAGTAAATACGAGAATGAAACTCGCGATTTCTGGCATAGTGGTCTACTATGTGAGACGCAGTGATTGTAATCTCGTCAGATCACAACCACAACGCACGTCGTATGTAAACATCGCGAACTAACCTACAACTTGCGGTTTACACATCCTACTCTATAAAACCAATTCAACCAATAGGCATACTTTTTGAACCAATCCCACTCACTTTAGGTTATTTAACTGACAATGGTCAAGAACTTCCAGCGTGGGGCTAAATAATATCCATTTGTAAAGTGGCACCCTCTACCAGGTTCGTTCCTGCATACGCCATTCTTTGAATTCCTCGTTTTTGGTTTATGGCATAGGAGGAAGCGGAAAAGTGACTTTTATGAGTTTTTATCTGCTCCGCATTGATGGAAACCGGGCCTTACGCTTAGGTAGGTATACTTTTGAATGTAGTGCTTGAATTTTATCTTGTGTGACGGTTGTTATTTATTGTAAATACTAGCTTTCCGCCCGCGGCTTCGCCCGCGTGGACTTTTGTCTGTCACAGTAAAACTTTATCGCGCGCATCCCTGTTTCTAAAACCGGAATAAAAACTATCCTATGTCCTTTCCCGGGACTCAAACTATCTCTGTGCCAAATTTCATCAAAATCAGTGGTTTAGGGGTGAAAGAGAGACAGACAGACAGACAGTCAGAGTTACTTTCGCATTTATAATATTAGTATAGATAGTATAGATTATCCTCATTTTGTGATTACCAAAGTGTTATGTATGGATGTCTTAGTTTTTGTATTAGTAATGCTGATTAGGTAGAGTAGTTGACTAATAACTAGAAATTACTTCTAGCCTCAAAGACTTCCTTCTAGCTCTCAAAATTTTATGTCTAAGATTATTACTATTCGTTTTCAATTATCCTGTTTTCGCCTCCGAGATTTATTTTACCGTGTAGTAGTACCCCTGTACGACAAGCAATATTCAGCGTAGTAGTAGTAAACAACAAAATCCCACCAAAAACATTCTGTAAAAAACTAGCCAAGTCTCGATGGAGCTGCTTGTTTATCTCTAAAAAGTAATGAAATCTAGACAAAGTCGTGCCAAGTCTATGGTTCTTTACTGCGATTTCTTTTTTATTATAGTTAATGTTGTGTGACTTGGCCGTTGAAGGGTACAAAACCAGGTGCTCCATGACACCATTGCACCAATCTGTTGCCAGAACCACTACCCATTGACGATGGAAAATTGCCACTTGGAAAACGTTGATTTAATAACCAGTGAATTGTAGGCTTAATAAAGCTGCGTATTTCAATAATACTTATGCATAATTATTGATTATCTTAATAAAGATTGTTCAACGGCCAAGTCACACAACATTAACTATAATAAAAAAGAAATCGCAGTAAAGAACCATAGACTTGGCACGACTTTGTCTAGATTTCATTACTTTTTAGAGATAAACAAGCAGCTCCATCGAGACTTGGCTAGTTTTTTACAGAATGTTTTTGGTGGGATTTCACTTCTTTTTGTAGAATGTGGCATAATTATTTAACGTCGTCGTCCTTTAATATTATCGTCATTTTTTTTACGATATTAAACACATCTTTAAAAAGGACAACGAATCAGAATTGATTTAATAATAACTAGAGGGGAAAAAAAATCTGGACACCGCGGTGCAGAAAATCGACGCTCAAAGTGCTAGCGCCATCTAGCGGTGAGCGGTACAGGCGAACACCACGGCGCCGGTGTGGCGCTAGTAGTATTGATTATTATGAATGTGGTGTTACTCCAGATCTTCGATTTTCCTAGTTTTTATAGTTTTCCCTTTATGTGGCCATTAAACCCTAACTCTGTACCAAATTTCAGCTCTCTGAGTTAATGGGAAGTACTAGTTCTATTTTGATGATCATCAGTGAGTGAGTGTCATAAATGCGAAACTTTGCTTTCGCTTAACTTCGGAACTAATTGACCTACAGACTTGAAATTTTGGATTTTAAGTGTGTGATTATAGCTTACTAGATGACGAAAATTTCTGCGTTCTGGTCTTATCTAAAGGTTCTCAAATAGAGGCCTGAAAATGCGGCGAAATGGTTCCAGTAAAGGATGGTACGGCAGTGTTTGCTTCGCGCTCGACTTGGCGGGGGCACTGCCGTGCCCCCAGATAGCGGGCAACCCCACCCCTACCACGCTGTGGGCTCGGTGTCCGAGCGGTCTCATTCCTTTGTGCGCACGCGCAACGACCGCACGCAGTATAAGAAAAATGCTTAAGTGACGTCACCAGGACGTTTTTACCGACAAAAAACGTTATTATTTTAAGTTGTGCAGTGTAGTGACGAGAATTAGACCCAACACAAGGTTGGTTGTAACAACTATTTTGTGCAAGTGCTCGTACATTTTTATTATAAGCGTTGTGACACGACGCGTAACTTTGACCCATTTTTAGCTCCAAGTTAACGCGCGATGTTAACCAGTAGCATTTTTTGCTCCGAGGTAATGCGAGATGTTACCCAGTAGCCATTCTTTTGCTCCGAGGTAATGCGAGATGTTACCCAGTAGCCATTTTTTTTCTCCGAGGTAATGCGAGATGTTACCCAGTAGCCATTTTCTGCTCTAGCGAGTTAATACGAGATATTAACCAGCAACCACTTTATATTCGGTCATTTTTGCGGGTCATTTTTTAACCAGTAGCGTTAATACGAGATATTAACCAGCAGCCACTTTATATTCGGTTATTTTTTAACCAGTAGCCGTTTTTTGCTCTAGCGAGTAAAAACGAGATATTAACTACCGAGATAGCCAGGTATTGTAATATTATTCACTTTTACGAGTTAAGTATCTTCTTTTCGGCCATTTTTAAAAGCCGTAAAAACAGAACATAATGAGCTCATACAGAAAAATGTTGCGTTTGTACGAAACTACCCACATTAAGAGCTTGCCTTCTTGGCCTTACACCTTATGAACCATCAACCGTCTTGGAGCATGATGACCCGGCGCCGCGGACGCACTCGCCCCAGTCGAGCCTCCGCCTGCTTTTATAACGACCGATGACCCTGTGGCCATACACATTGTTCAATGCTACAAAGGGTAACTGAATAATTTTGTTGTTTCGTATTTTTATACATTACACCAATCGATATTGGTCTAAATACAAAGGCTAGTAAGAAAGAAATAAGTATCAGATCAAAATTCAAAGTGCATTTATGTAGATTCATTACTTGCTATTATAAGGTCAGAATAAAAGATCCTAAATAAACCTTAGGCCGGTTTGTTGACCGAACCGAGTCGAAGTGGAAATAAATGCCTACTTTATATATGAAGTATGACAATATGTCGTTTTTTCTATGCAACGACTCATATTAACTGACATTGTGATTGTGAGTACTTATCAGTCTCACATTTTTTTGTTGGAAACTTACAAAGATCTTTCTACATTTCCGGTCGGTCGACCAATTACATCGTCGGTCGACAACTATAACTCATTATAATCCTCTAAAACGGGAAAAGAGGTATTTATTCGATATGACAACTAATCCAGGCTGCTGCACTGAATATATAATTTAAGCTTTAGCCATTCGCATAACTGTGTGAATCGAGGCTTTATACAGAGGCCGTACCGACAAGCTACGCCCTGCTGTATGGTATGATGGGCTAAGACCTATCACCCGCCCGCGGCGCAACCACGCCGCCTTCCACAAGCGCAGGCGCCGTTATTTACGCCGCAGCGCCGCGCCGCCGCCGCCGCATGCCCAGCGCTGCCAGCGCAACGCGGGAAGCGCCATTAAAGACCGACCAGAACACCAAGGTAACCCGCGTCCCTAGACGACGCGCCATCTATGTACAGGTATGTGCTGGCCGCTTAAAATATTTTTATTTTAAATGCAATGTACCTAATATCCGGTTACAGAATTTATTGTAGCGAGATGCCTATTCGATTCCCGATTCGAACCCAGATGATTTTTTTCATAATCATCATAACCATGCGAGTAAACATAATTAATTATACATAACAAATAATTATAAACGTCGGCGCAGAGACGTTGATATTAAGAATATTCTTAATCGCATCCGTCGACACGAGTACATTCTGAGATTACCCACTTGTTAAAAAAAAATAAAAAAAATAAAAAAAAAAATGTTCCTAGGTGGTGGACTTAGATAGCATTTATATAAGATGCTAAACAAAGTTTATGTGGTTTAAGCACTTCAAAAGGGATGATACCGCAATTAAACTTTTAACAAAAGATTCATTTATGGTTTAAAGAAACTTATTAATATAATATGTTTATTACATAAACACGATAGCCACTGAAAAGCAAATAGAATTATGGTCTTATTTAACGGATGTTTGTTTTGCATCTGAACAAACAGGCAACATTTTTGTTTGTCTCTTTGCGGCCTTTCTTTAGCCCTGATATTTTTACAAAGTTTATTTTTTTATTCATGACGTCTCACCAGCTTGTATCTATAAATAATAGATAAAATCTAAGAGCTTCCTTGAACTGTATCGGTACCAGTACATAAGATGACGTCATTTTTTCTTGTATTGGAAAAACATTATTATGTAGGTTTGTACCTACTAATTAATGTATGATTAATGCTAATAATACTATTGATAGTCTTACAAAGTAAGGCTTCATCATCATTATTATTATTTATTTACTAAAAAAAAAAGTACTGTTTTACAATTGGTTCGTATAAATTATTTATGTATAACGTTAGAATTCTCATAAGAAGAGATGCGACATCATGAAATACATTGAATCATTTTTTATCTTGCTAAATATTTTAGACAAGCAAAGTATCTTATTATGCGTTAAAGCGATAATAACTATGTTTTTATAAATATAATACAATAATAATTACATTGTAATCAATGTAATAGAAAATTATTAACGCATCAAAAAGAAATCGGGCCGCTTGTAATAACAACCGGACTAGTGGACTTTGGTCAGTCAAAGAACGAATCAACTATATAAAATAAACTATGTATTATGTAGGTACTACCAGTACTACCACTATTGTAACCTTTAGTTTAGATTAAGGACATTTTTTAATAATACCAAAAAATAATGCGATATTATTTTACGAATCGATAACGCTGCCACAAACTCATAATAATGAATGAGTCTTTCTTCCCTTTCTATGAAGTATAAATTGAGAATTAGTATTTTGTTATTTTTTCTTAGCATGATTATAAAAATTCAATCATCACAGTCATAATACTGAAGCTGACTGAATCAAGGTGTCTGAATAAAGACACGGAGTAGGAGCTTGGTTTAATATTGTCCCAGAAAATGTTAGACGCTTTGGTTTCAGTACATGACATAAACCTATTTTTTGTTTCTTGAACTTTGTTTGATATTTAGTCATAATTCATATTTTATCGTCTGGCGTAGAGATTTCTACACGATTAACATGAATTAATTCCAATTAATTCGCCTTAGAATGGCGACCATTTTTTTTTAGACGTTAATACGTTTTTTCACTAAAAAAAATAAAAAATAAAAAAAAATAAAAAATGGAATGCTGGGGCAACAGGTACATCAGTAGTACCATATTGCCCATTTAAGCTTACCTTTTCTTGGCAGTGAGTTTTGTATTTGGCAGTCGTGGATCAAACAAAACGTACCAGACTCCGCTATACACTCCGCAAATAATAAATAAATATCCTTCCTTCGACATTTTACACTACGCTCCTAGTCCCAAACTGAGCAAAGCTATGGGTCCTAGACAACGGATATAAACTACTTAAATACCGTTTTTATATACATAAGTACATATTATACATAGTAACACCTAGACCCATCACAGAAATTAAAATTTATCAATTCAATTTCTGCCCGGCCGGGGATCGAACCCGGGGCCTCTCGGCATGGTAGTCCGTTTCGAAATCACTACACCAAATGACTGACAAATAAATATTGTTACAATGCTCAATTACATCATTGTACCTACCTTACTCTATTTTTTTAGCATATTCTAAAGTCGGGTGCATCCTATAATAACATTAAATAACCACCGCTTAGCAATATCGTTAGTGAAATCATATAATTTATTGAAATATATAATTATTTAAATAAATATTATAATTTATAGGTCAGGTTTCAAGAATCAAAAGATTGCTATTAAAAGGTGCTATTAAATAGAAACCAAACTTTTTCCTCGCAACAGTGTTACTTGGAATCCAAATTAATACGGTTTTGGAATACTGGTCAAACTGTATCCAAATAAATTAATAAGTTTTAATTAACCACATTATTTATTTATTTAATTAAAATGCAAGTGAGCTTATGTTTTACAACAATCAGAGTGTTAGCCTTGCAGTCACTGTGATCGATTCGGTGTTAACCACTACCGTCGTCAAGCTCAGTTCTGAGATGAAACTGGATAAATATAGGAAAGGAGTGTCGACACGAGGGTGTTCGGTCCACACAGTACGCGACACGCGGCAGTATTGCCTGCGGTTTGCGCCGCTGTCAACGTTGACACAATTAGCCAGTGTGCTGGATAGACAGGATGCTCTGTCAACTGTCTTGGCAACTTTTTACAATCAGTAGTCGTACTTAACAGTTAATAGAATTAATAGAAGTACAAATAAATGTATATAATAATACTCTATAATGAACAAAATCTTGTTGAGACCGTGATACTTGTTATTGTTATGAATAAGTGATGCAATACGATTATAATACAAAAATATTGCTTTATTATGTATTTAGTACATTGACATTTACTCTCTTAACCATTTAACATGGACATTGTTGATCCATGCTCTAAACATCTACACGGTAAAATAAATCTCGGAGGCGAAAACAGGATAATTATATGATCAAACGAACTTACCAAGTGAAGTTCGATCTGAATTATCCTGTTTTCGCCGAAGAGATTTAAGGTCCCTCCCAACCCGAAGATTTCTATATCTTCTTCCCTGGAGGTAAACGTCAATGTCATCTCTTCTCTAAATATAATGAGACCGCTCGGACACCGAGCCCACAGCGTGGTAGGGGTGGGGTTGCCCGCTATTTTGTTTTTTACTACTACTACGCTGAATATTGTGTGCGGATTGGCTTGTCGTACAGGGGTACTACTACACGGTAAAATAAATCTCTTCGGCGAAAACAGGATAATTCAGATCGAACTTCACTTGGTAAGTTCGTTTGATCATATAAGTAAAGGTAAAATAAGATTAGAGAATAACAGTAGCAACTGCTTAACCTATGCTGTTGTGTCATACAATATCGTATTAGATGCTTTGTAAATTATGAAACAGTAATTTACATGCCATGTGCCGCTTGCCGCTTATAAATTAAAATGAAAATTTTAAACAGACAACTTTTCCAATAAACGTTTCGTACGTACGGACTGTCGTTGCGGCGACCACGTGCATTGTTGTCCCTCCCTCATTGATTTAAAGGCGGTTTTAACCGGACCTAACCGGTTTTAGTCTTTCCAACCCGTTGGCAGGGATGTGGGCTTTCTAATCCGACTCGGTTACTATCGATATAAAATATGCATTAAGTATGTATAGTGAAATCATTTAGAGATTCAGGCAGAATTAGTTTAACTCAACCACAAAAAAAATATCTAAATACATAATTATGATAAGCGCACCTCTTTTCAGCCACAGAACGTCCATTGCTAAAAGCTTTCCCCCAAAATTTCTTTTATTTTTTATTTATTTATTTAATAACAATCTTAGCTGTAACATTACAGACATTTTAGATTGGCCGGTACCGGTACCAAGCGACCTGCGTCCAGCTCGTTCCTGTAACCTTTATTATCAGTCATTCATCATCATGGTCATCTGTCTGCTGTGTTGCTTGGACGTCTTAAGCTACACTTGCCGATACGTGGTGTCTATTGCAGAACTGTGTTCTCCTATCGGCACTCGGTGATAGTAGATATTTATATAAATATGTTACGGATGAATTACTTACATGACTTTTCAAATTCAAATTCAAATTCAAATTTATTTATTTGCATAAAACAGGGTTACAATTATTTAGATGCGACAGTCGAATTTATTTCCGTAACATATCGATTGCTTTTGTCGATAACTTTTCCACAGCCCTATTAGTAGGTGTGTAGACCGGGGCGAGTAAGGTCTGCGGTCACCTTGCCAACTTTTGTTTTTGATTGGAAAAGTGTGGGCCAGGTAATTGTTTTTGAAGCTCTAAGCTTGTTTTGATTACTTGAACAGATGAAAGGGTGTTGTTTAATGAACCAAAGTTAGATCGGCTTAGAGTTTGGGATACAAATACAACATGTTTTTGTGTGAGCAAGTGATTGGGTGAAATATTAGGTGCTGTTGCGGATTCAAAACCGCATCAACAAATTGTGTTCTTAGCGGAATTTAGTTTAATTTTTAGGGTTCCGCTTTCAAAGGGTAATTGTCGATTTGCCACAAAGTCAATTCGTCACACTTTTGTAAATTCCATACATCATCATCATCATCATCATCATTTCAGCCATAGGACGTCCACTGCTGAACATAGGCCTCCCCCAATGCTTTCCACGTTGATCGATTGGTAGCGGCCTGCATCCAGCGCTTCCCTGCTACCTTTACGATGTCGTCGGTCCAAGGTTCTGGAATGGAGGCCGCGTACCGGAAATTCCATACATTGAAAGTAAATTCGACATAAAGATAATATAACGGCAACACTCAATAATATTTTACAAGTACAGTAAGTTACATACTAATACAAGTATGATACTACATAAATGCTGATATTGAAATCCTCTTACTTGGACTTCTGACTCAGATAATTTATAGACAATCGCTACTTCAAAAAATCTATCCTAGATACTATCTCACTTAACACAGGTGCGATTGCGATCAAATACCTGCTTTGTTTTGCACAAAAAATTCTAATCTGAGAAGTGCATTGAAACATTAACAATATCAGCTTGAAACTTTTTCTTTAGAATTATTGGTTTTCCACTTTTTTATATATGTATAAAATAAATAAAAAAGAGTTACGCGTATCGTTTTCAGTGAACTCATCAACCACGTGACACTGTCTTCGTAGAAAAGGCATCAATAGTGTGGCGCAAAGAACAAGAGACAACCGAATCCGTATAACCGGGTTGTTGACACCAATACCGTTAATATTATTTTAAGTTTTAACTTTTGTAAGAGCCCTGGAAGAAAGTTAGTTTTTAATTGGTTGAGAGTAGATTTTTAGTATTTTTGAAAACAATAAATTGTCAGTCAAAGAGCTCACGAACTTTTTATGTCATAGTCTCCAAAAAGTGGCGTTTCACTACTCCATTCTGTCAATGTTTGTGAATAGCACGAAAAATACACAGTGAGTACACACACACAGTCTAGCTTTGACAGTTTGAGTCTAAGGCCCGGTTTCCACTAAAGCGAAGTGGAGCAGAGTGGAGTGTGCGGAGCGGAGAAGAGAAGTGGAAATAATGAAATTGATTGGTTATTCAAAATACTTGTCTGCTGCGCTTCGCTCTGTTCCGCCTTGGTGTAAACCCGGCCTAAGTACAGCGCTAAATGTCTACATTTTGCACCACACCTTACACGGCGGGTATGAGTTACAGAACACTTTTTTTATAATACCCGCCACGTGACACCGGTTCCGAGTGTCGAATATTATTTTTCCTCGTTACTCGTCGCAACTCGATACTAATAATCGCAGTATCGATTACAGAAACCGTATAAAGTCCAGTATATTAAAATTTATCGAGCTGTCAGACAGGTGGTAGAATGTGTAAAACTATTGAATTATCTTTTTTGTGGAATGTTTTAGAGGCTGCTGGAAATTTAAGACACACGTGTGTTGTAAATAATATTAGAATAATGTGTGTCGGATAGAATTAGAACTTGTCAAAACGTCTGTTCGTTTCAATCTGTTATAAGTAAGAAGAGCTTGAAATGAAGTGGCTAGATGAAGTATATACTCAAAGATATACAAAAATGTATGCGGTAAATGTGTTCATGACATAATTTGCACTCCTAAGTAGTAGTCGTAGCTGGCATTGTACCTACTAGGCTATGTATTTGTTGCTAATTGAACAATGAAAAATTTGAGGTGTGTATGTACATTTTATGTATTTATTATGAACCTATATAAAATAAATAGACCTATGTAGTAAAAATGCTCTATATTTTCTTTAAAAAGTACTTTGGGCTTTATTGTCATCACAGGAAAATAGAACTAAAGTCGATTGTATTGGCGCAAGTACACTAAGCGGGAAATTATTCAAGTCGAAGCACTAAGCCCGCACACCGAAGTATGGGCGACACACGCGAGGAGAGAGGAGAAAGAAACCAAGATGGTGTTCACACTATTCGTCTTGGCAGATTTCCCGTATAGTGTACTTGCGCCATATAGATGAAAAACCTAATCGAATCAATATCGCTAACGAATATGTCAATATAGTGCTCAAACCGTGTTGCGGCCGCGGTGGTGCTGGCGGCTAACACGGTTTAACTGTTCGGGGAACAATCGGGAAGCGGTTAACCCGTGTAGTAATGTAAATAAAGCGACTACAGCCAATATAGACTTGGGACCCAAATAATCGGTCATCAATTAAATCAATTCGGCCACTATTTTCATATTTTTTAAACGAACATTCTACCTGACTACATACTACTTGAACTATATTCTACCTGTAGATAGATTATTCGTTAAGTATGGCACAAAATACGAAAATGCAAAACAAATGTCGAGAAAATGGAGCAAGTCGATTAAATTGATCATAATTCTTTTATTAGGTACTTATGTTTTGTTTATTTTTTTCTCTATTCACAACGACCGGTCCTACGCTGCCCGCATCCAGTTACTTCCCGCAACCTTCACTAGATCGTCGGTGCACCTAGTGGGGGCCTGCCCTCACTACGGCTTCAGGCTTGTGGTCACTCGAAAACTTTTCTGCCCCAGCGGCCATCAGCTCTACGAGCTATGTGCCCCGCCCGCTGCCACTTGATTTAGCTATTCTGCGGGCTATGTCGGTTACTTTGGTTTTCCATTTTAACAACTTCAAAGTTTTCGCGGCCGCACCATTTCCAGGAGTATCCACGCAAGCGTTATCTGTGACGAATGTCGCATTTCTATTTCACGTGGCGCGTACCAAATCGCCTATTCGTATTGTGGTCGATACAACGGCGTTGTTTTAACTTACAGAGGCGGTCGTGACTGACCGGTATATGACTCTATGACTCTATTGTACAGAGGAATCATATAAAGCTTAACACTGTGGCACCTTATGTCGGTGTAACAGGAGCTGTTTTGCAACAAATATGTAGAGTCTGAAGTGCTAGTGTACCAGGCTATGTAAAGTTTCTTATTAGTTATGGAATTAGGCGCAGGACCGGTCTTTGTGGAAATCCTTGGGGGAGGCCTTTGTCCAGCAGTGGACGTCTTTCGGCTGAAACGAACGAACGAACGATGGAATTAGGAGAGATTAGTTCTCCTGTTTTCTTTCGTAAGCGGGAAGAAACTGTGTATGTTTTCGTAATAGTTTTATGATTTAATTGGATAGTACTGGTGCTGCTTAGCTGTAAATAGGTATACACTGAACCGCAAAGAAAAAGGGTCGGTTAGAAGATTTTCAATATAATCAAAAGTACGTGTCTTAGCTTGCAAGGTAGGTCAAGGTACTTACACTGCAGTGTATTATGTCACTTACGTGGTTTTAACGTAGTAGCTAGACTAGCTACTTCAGATGAATTTCACGAAGAAGTGGCACAGAATTTACACTAACATTAAAGTAAAACCCTATCACCTAAACAATTTTTTCGTTCCAATTTCGCTGCCCCAATTTTTTATCAACTTTGCTTACATAAATCGATAAAGGAAAATACTCATATGTATCATATCGAATAACCTCTGGGAAACGTATTTAATTCGATAAAACGATACCCAGTGGATATGAGACGGTAGGTACACCCGGTACCTACAACTTATTACCGGATGAAATTGATCGGATAATTTCTCGTATAGTACGGCTAGCACGAAAAACTTTCGAGTTCAAATCGTTTGCGTATTCGAATCGCCATCAAAAGATTTAGTACGAAAACTACAACAGCGCCCTTGTGAACGTGTCGTAAAGTGAACTTAGTATGGGAAATTGTTGCACGAAACTTATTTTGAGAATCAAAATTGTCAAATAACCGTTTAATTCGAAGATTGAGTATCGAATATTGTCGAATACGCAAACGATTGGAAGACGAAAGTTGTTCATGCTAGAGGTACTGGTTTATTGGCTGCCGGGTAATGCCCCGGATAATTCGTTTTCGATAAATCCGATTATCGGAATTATCCGGATATACGGGTACGGCGATTAGGTGAAAAACAATTGTTTTGGCTGTATCAATGTTATTTGTCAATATGGCATTAAGTGTTACAGTAAGATATGGCTTGAGAGAAATAAATTATTGTACTTATTATGAGAGAAATAACCAATATTAATAGATCCTCATAGCCCATAATTAAGCTTAAGTACTCACCTAAATTAGTTAGCGTGCATTGTTAGGACAGTCTGAACTAAATCTGAGAGTACCTTACGCCCGTATTCACAAACGATCCTTGCTTAAGTGAAGTAGCAAATCGAATGCACAGCGTTGAATTAGAGCTCTGTGATTGGTTCGTGTGTCACCCTGTGCGTCCACGTGCACTGTGAGACCTCATAGTAATGTTTGTGAATACGGGCGTTAATCTCTTCACGTAAATAATGCTTAGGTAAATGCGTAAGTATATCTACGAATGCAGAAGTAGAACTGAAACACTCAAATGTGACAATAATATAAAATTACTTAGTTTAGTATGTTCCATGTAAAACAATTTAGTAAATTGCATAGGTTTATTTCCAGAGTAATTACCATAACAGACATTTTTATTTCAAGAATGCCTTTTATCGAGTCGACGCACGTAGGCTGGGTTTCACCATCTTACTTTAACTTTAACAAACGTCAAAAATCTGTCAAACTTCATACAAAATGCACCGCTTATCGCCATAGTTATAGTTAAAGTTAGGTGGTGTAACTCAGCGTTAAAGTCATTTTAACACAGTAGAGAAAACATTATTTTGTTAGTAATTGATTGTATGTTAAGTCATTACTATTGTTTAAAACGCTCAACGTTTTCAACACTCTCAGCGAACTTTAAACTTTGTTCTCAGTCGACTGCAGCTTCGTTTTTACACTAATGTAATCCTTTAAAACTCATACGCTTATCTTCTTAGTATGCTATTTCACACTCAAAAGCTGTTAAAATGAAATCACTGTGCTTTTAATGTTTTTCTCATTTTAATACTATGCCTTAAACATAAAATGGTAGAGTCGAATGTGCAATGTCTGGCGCAGCTAGTTTAAAACACAGATGTTTTCTCTCAGCTGCAATAGAGATATAATTTTCCAAGCTATTGGGTGAAGACTCGGAAAGTCTAGCGACTTTTAAATAGGTGGGATACACGAATAACTATTGTGACTATCGGCTACCTGTATACCTTAACATCCATCTAAATATAACTCAAAGGTGATTGACTGATAAACCAACCACTGGATGGAACGGGCTGAAATTTGGCATGCAGGTAGATGTTATGACGTAGGCATCCGTTAAGAAAGGATTATACGAAACTCCACCCCTAAGGGGGTTGAACGGGATCGACGCGTACGAAGTCGCGGGCGGCCGCTAGTTGTATATAAAAGCGAAAGGTCACTGACTGACTCACTCATCACGAAATCTCAGAAATGGGGGTTCCTTTTAGAACGTAGGTGCTCACTAAGACGGGATTTTGCAAAATTCAACCTCAAAGGGGGTAAAAAGGGGTCCACCCGTACGAAGTCGCGGGCGGCCGGTAGTTAGGTATAATTTTAAAAAATCCGTAAAGCATCGGGCAGCCCTTGTATTAGTTGTAGTAAGAAATAAGCTGCATAAAGCTCATAGCAATAAGCCGCTTTTGTGATGAGCCAGAGCTTGAGAAAGATAATAACTTTCTTGATTTGACGTAACATTTTGCATGAAAAGCGTTTAGCATTATGGAAATGCAATACTCGTATTTAATGTTAAATTAAGTAGATTTATTACAGTTCACATTTCTTAAACCTTTCACTTGACTATTGCCGACTAGTTTGATTGCTTGTCTACAATTAGCTACGAGTATAATTTACTGTTACCGATAACTGCACTGTGGAATACCTACTTATTACCCCGTCAAATTAGCCAAGCATAATTAAGAATCAAACGAACTTACCTGTGATGTTTGATATCTAATTATACGAGTGTCTTGACCGAAGATGATTATGTTTTACATGCAGCAGTACCTGGGATGATGCCGTCCTTATCACACTTTTAGAGAATATTTATTTAAAAATATAAGTTTTAAATATAATAAAGTACGTGTTTTGACTCCTCAGCACCGTAGTACATTCCGCGGTCCGCCATATTTCTTGTCATTATTTTAGAGCAAATTTTTTCGATCGGTTAAGGGTAATTATTCTCGGGTGAGGTGGGACTGTAATCATCTTCGGTCAAGACACTCGTATAATTAGATATCAAACATCACAGGTAAGTTCGTTTGATTCTTAATTATACTTCGTATCTCTCCCGAAGATGATTATGTTTTACATGCAGATGTTTAGAGCATCGAAAAAATTACAACCGTAGAAACTATTAACTTGTTCAAGGTATTTTAGTAAATAAACAAAACATTGTTTACTTTCGTAATTATTAATGATGGTTTTGAAACGAACAGTTAACAAAATCAAAATCACACAAAAAGTTAAATTAAGTAAGTTTCTAGTCTAATATTTAAGAAATGCCTACTTGACAAGATTCGGTCCACCAGCTTGCAAGCCTTACGAATGACTTACAAATTTTAAATTATTATTAATAAATTAACGCCAGCCCGGTGGACGCAGACGTAGCCCGTATAGCGGGTATTATGAGCGCTATAAAAATCGATATTATCAAATTTGAAGTTCCACTGAGTTACCACTTTATAAGTGGTTTTTGGTAACTGACAAAAAGATTATCATCTGTGCGTATACCAATAGTCCTGTCAATGTAAGATTTAAGTGTTGAGGCTGGGCATATTACGAGGTTGTCCATAATGTACGGTAATATATAGGTACAATAATAAATGGTTGATAAAATTAATCGAGTCCGGTTTTCATGTTTTCATCAATTTCATCTACCTACTTTAATTTATATTTAGTCTGGACACAATAAAATATTATTAGTAATATTATTAGATAAACTCGGAGTATTCATTATCTGTGCAGAAACCAGAACTAGAAGAGGTATACACTTAACTGTAAATTTTTTCAGGGAAATGATAATTTAATACCAAGTAGTGTCATATTTAGGCGGTCTGAGGCGAAACACGCTTTTGAGAAAACGTTTAATACAGTCATTAGTAGTAATATCCTGATATAACAGTATAGATAAAGTCAAACGGTAACCATTGAGAGTACTGTACTGTAACTAACACGAATAATTTAATTTGTCCGTTGAGTATTCCAATAAATGAGCTGAATTGGAATTACAACCATGATTTTAGACCTGAAGTATATTGTATAATATTAGTATGTACTATGTGAGAAAGATGTCATTAACATATCCAGAGAATTAGTAGGTGCGCCTCGCCTCAACTGCGATTGCCTGATAAGATGCCGACCATCAGGGTTAAATCCGCATGGAGAGGATGATCAACTCTGAAGGGCGAACACAACAGATTTTTGTTAGGTTCGAAACGTATGACTTTTGAAACGAGGAGCTTTGACCACAATAGGTACCACGGTAGTAGGTCAGAATGGTACTACTACTATGCCCTTAGCGCCATTCTTTTTTTTTTTTTTTTTTTTTTTTTTTTTTTTTTTTTTTTTTTTTTTTTTTTTTTGTATAAAACTTTAGAAAGTTACGTTAAATGTGAAAGTATCAATAACTTCGGAAATGGGTCTAACTCCCAAGATGCATTCGTAGAACATTGGTGATTTTAAATAGTAAATGTACTTGCAAATAAGACGAATTCTGGAATACCAAAAGGTAATGTAATTTCTGTAAATGCGTAGTCTGCTAAATTCATAGTACGTGTCTATATTTGATTGACGGGATTCGAAATCTGTGACCGCGTTTTCACACCCAACCACACCAATTCCATAACTCTCGAACAGTATTATTTAAAGTGTGCTGTATACTACCCCGTTTTTTTATTAGGCAATAACCGTTGTATTGTCTATTCTTAATAAGTAGGTGAGATGCAAATGTTTCAAGATCATAGAGTGCAGCGAGCAATTCCAGGGTATTTAAATGTAAAAGTATAACTGTAACTGGGACCAATTTCCGATGGCTGTTACACGATGCGCGATTGCGGTTGAGGTTGACCAGTGGTTGAGGCATCGAAACAAATAATTTGATTGCAGGGTAGGTACATGATGTGCTGTGTCAATGTAATCTCTCCAGTCTCCACTATGCTAAATTATGTTTTAAATACTTGGCAGATGCATTATAATGTTTATTGTAGTTATTTGAGTAATTGAGTGCCAAGATGTTTTTCCCGGTAACTTCGTGTACATCCAGCCGTAATTTTAACGGCGGGGCACGCTGAGGTCAATAACCCCAAGAATGAAGCAAATTACTGGAATGATATTTTTCGTAGTTTTTAGCATTACTAGTGTCTTGCACTTTTGTTAAGTTAAATTAATTTCTATCGTATTAAATGTAAATTTTAGAAATGTAAGTAACATTATTATTTTGATTAGATAAAAAATCTTTTGTCCTCCTACCCTAGTTGCTCTTATAAATCTCCCGTTGTTTGAATATTATTCCAGCATTCTGACCGTTCCAATACATAAAAATTGGTACAGGTATTGGTACAGATAGATGGCCGAGTGATTGCAAAAAGTGTAAAACTGCTTTGTAAAGACAAAAGGCACCATGCGGATGTAAGACAAAAACGATCGATCACGAAGAAATTCAAACAACTGAATATTAAAGTGCTTGGAGTTCCATGACAAACGAAGCCAAATTCATCCATTTTCAGCAATTGGTAATAAAAGATAGGAGTCTTTCAAATCTAAGGTTTTCACATAATAAAATGTATTGTTAGATGTATAATTAACCCATTATAGACTAGCGGTCCCATATGGTACCACTTTTTTGTGTGTTTTAATTTGGCTCTATACATTAACACGTGAAAAGATGCAGTGCTCTGATTGATGCAAGTCGTAGCCAATAGATATGGTCTATGCTTCTAGGAATAAAAATTGACAGTTATTCTTTTCAGTTTTGTGTAATTGATGATTGATGTGAGCGCATCAAAATTTTCTCTTAAAAATTGACCCGCCATAAAAGTAAGTGATCATATTTTTTTTGTGTGATAGTAAAATACTGATTTTGTTACAATTTTGTATTCTCCATAAGTGCTTTTATTGTGAAATGGTGTAAAATTACGTCGATAAGTAATAATAATGGTAAATATTGTATGTCAAAATTACTGGTACCGTACGGTACCGCTAGCCGCTTACCGTGTCTCTTTAATAATTTTATGATTTTTTGTTTTTACTGTATTTATTGGGAAGTATGTGATATATTCAATGGTATATAAGGTATACAGGAAGATAAAGTAAAATAGTTTCCTATACTTTACAAAACCATGGGTTTTTATTTATTTTAGATGTAACTTACACGAAACATTGGCAGTTTTGGAGGACGATGAAGGTCCCAAGACGAAGCAGAAATTTATGGAACGAACTCAAGATAATTGCAACTCTCGAACAGTATCTGAGTATAGAAAATGTAACGTGGGGCTATGTGCAGCGTGCAATGCCAAGCTCCATTCCACATTTTTGAATATTCAAAGATAAAAATGAATATTGCTTACCCAATATACAGCTTTTTACATTTAATATCACTCCTGTTATTTACTTGTATATTAATATATATTATAATAATAATAAAATATATAATTTACCCTATTTTTATAAAGACCATGATAAAGTTATGTTTTAACCAACTGACACGCTAAGAGGCTAGCGGTACCATATGGTACCAGCATTTTTTTTCTAGATTACAGGTCGGATAATTTTTTTAATGCTTGTATAGCATTATGTACACCATAATTATGAACACATTTCAAAAAAAACAAAAATCTGACACTTTAAGAAAACTCAGTCTATAATGGGTTAATTATGTAAAGTCAGTGGTAGTATTGCATTTTAAAATAGTTCATATTAATGAATTTATTTAATTCCTTTAAATTTAGAATAAATCTATGTCTACAATTTGGCTTTTGTACAGTTGTCGAATATACCTACTACTCCCCTCAGGTGTAGTATGTGACCTACATTGGGGTACTCCAACTTGGCATGGTTAAGTTTAAAATGGAATTTCATAACCCTGATCCAGGACAAAATAGTAGTATCATTTAATTTTGTTATGTTAGGTAAGCCATTTATTTTAGTAGTATTTAAGTCTACCAGTTACTAGCACCTTGGTGCCTATCTGCTGAATAAAATTATCATCTCCGATTCGGTTGATGATAGTTGGGTCTCGGGTTAACCGGAGACGGCCCCGCGGCGCAGGCGGCGGCGGCGGAGCCGGCGGCTGCTGGGCTGGCCGGGGTTCACTCACTGCTCAGCGGCTGCCGCTCACAATGCCCCCCTTGCGTTTAAAGTCTGATGAGTTGTAGACGTGCTGGGCTGGTATTACTGAATTATATTAGTCATAGATGATTTCGAGTGGTCTGATAAATCTGAACCAAACAAGAGATTCGTTTTGATAAATCTTTTATGATATCTCTTTTTTTTGCTTGCTAATGGAATTTGTGATAGCGTATCTTCTTGACAGTGATTCTCTAATGAGTGTCACAAAGTAACCGCCAGCATCGCTCAAGGTTTTCATAATTCCTTACGGAATATTATTCCATTTGTGACATAACTAGGTCATCAAATCATATTGAAGGCTCGATGAAATCAGTTGCAATAAGGATGCGTACAGCAAACAGAAGCAGAATCAGATGTTCAGTTGTATTGCTGCCTTTGTTGAAGTAATTATTATGCGCAATTTTTAGCAAGTAAATAATGTTTCATCAAGTCTTTTTTATTTGTAGGTAGGTAATCCATTAATCAATATTTTCCAACCTGTTGCTAGATCCTTGTGAAAGTCTTTGAAAGGCTTTGTCTTGAAAAATACCCGGTATTTTCGTCTGATGTAGGTAATTATTGTATGCTATTTTAGTAATACTTCACAATAAAGATTTTTGTATTTGATAGGGTAACAAATTATAAATACCCCATGTATATTGTATATTATTATATTTATAATTATGTTATACTATTTTACGACGTGTTGATACGTCTACCCACGTTATATGATAATACGTTAGGAAAATAATCAAAGCAAAATGCAATCAGTTTAAAAATGTCTTATCCACACACGATATATGCCGGGATAATTAATACGCTCAAAGGCAATAAAGCATCCACACACGATATACGTCGGAATGTTTATGTATTTTGTAAAACACGATTTTTGTACGTGTACTTTAGTATCCACACACGATATACGCCGGGATAAGCAATAAATCTTCCACACACGATTTACGTCGGGATGTTTATGTATTTTGTATAACACGATTTTTGTACGTGTAGTTTAGTATCCACACACGATATACGCCGGGATAAGCAATAAAGCATCCACACACGATTTACGTCGGGATGTTTATGTATTTTGTATAACACGATTTTTGTACGTGTAGTTTAGTATCCACACACGATTAAGTCGGGACACAAAGTATTACCACGGAGGGTAGTTGAAAATATTCATTTTTAATACAAAAAATAGAAATTATTCACATTATTTCATAACAATTTCAAAATACACGATTCACAACTTACCAGAATGTTTTAAATATGTATGTATGTATGTCTGCAAATCTGCAGTGACTGCACGATGGAGACAACGATGTTTTTTCTGGTTCATCATCATCAGATAAAACTATAATTTGTCGTTGTCTATGTACATACGAGGTTTCTTAACAAACTTTTCACCATATCACTATTATCACCATTACTTGATCGTTTCCTTTTACCCATTTTTACGCTAAGTTATTTTTATTGAAAAAGTACGTGTGAGTCGGACGAACACCAACACAAGTAATGACAAGAAATATGGCGGACCGCGGAATGTACTACGGTGCTGAGGAGTCAAAACACGTACTTTATTATATTTAAAACTTATATTTTTAAATAAATATTCTCTAAAAGTGTGATAAGGACGGCATCATCCCAGGTACTGCTGCATGTAAAACATAATCATCTTCGGGAGAGATACGAAGTATAATATCCCGTATTGTCGTTCAAACGTCATGATGCCGTACGCCAGGGGTTCCCAATCTTTTTCATCCCGCGGCGCACTTACAGATTTAGGGCCGATTTTAAGATCGTCAGATAACTTTTAACTGAATAATAAGTTTGGCACATTGACAGTTTCAGTATGGGAAATATGTAAAATTACAAGTTTATTCGTCAGTTATAAGTTAACTAAAGACTATTAACCCTTTGAAAATCTTTATACCCTTTGAAAAACTTGGCAATGGAGGGAAGTCGAACCTTAACTTCGAACTGCTCCTATGTTCTTCTGATTAATTTCGTTGCAGGTCCAATGACACTTTAACTTTCCCCCGGGACAAACTTGACCTTCACTGGTTGGGTTTTTATTGGCGGTTTAGCTGTAGATCCTGACTACACAGGAGTTGCAGCGGTAGGAACGAGAGGTGGGAATAGTCCCGTACCCTTTGAAAATGATGCAGTCGAAAGTCAGGCGGGTAAAGACGTGCGAGGGGTATCAACGGTTTTCAAGTGCCAACGCGATGTAAAGGATTGACTCACGACGCGGCGCTCTTTACTTTCTACGTCACACCAGGGCGCCGCGGCGCACACTTTGGGAACCCCTGCCTTACGCCATCGATGCGGGGCGTACTCCAGTAATTTCCGATGGCGTCCGGACACATGCGATGGGTTCCGAAACCGATACAGTCTGACGGTAATGGCACTTCTGAATGACATGTCGAATTGTATGGAGTGGAATTCATATTTAAAGTGGATTTATATTTGGTCACAACGGAATCGGTTTCAAAGATTTAGTATGCGATGATGTCAGAAGCCATCACGGAACAACACTCTAGTTTAAATGTTACCATACTTAGCCTACGTTGAAACGAAACAATAACTGTAACCGGTGTTTTTGTATGGAGTTTGACAGACTTGACGTTTGCTATAGTTAAAGTAAGATAGTGCAACTCCGCCTAAATGTATGAAACCGATTTTGTTCTGATGCGTCATGACATAACACGTCAGACAAACATACCACCGTGAAATTTTAATATCGGTGTGATTTTACTGTCTCATACGGGAGTCAAACTCATTGACTTTCGTTTGCTGGAACCACGACTACAAATTTTCGTTACCCTGCCGAATACATGTTTGTTATGTAATAACTATCATCAATCTCAGTATCTCATGTCATCACATTTAGCTAATTGAATACAATTCAATTTGCTAAATTGAATTAAGTGCTCTGAATATTGTATGCCAAAATCATACCAATAGTTTACTGACGTTAGACTGACGCAGTGATGAATGATATTTGCTAGTGATGTAGGTATTCCGTGCTATGAATGTGTTCTGCCAGGTTTTTTATGTTCACAAAACAGAAACATTCGATGAAACATAATTTTGCAGGACGCATAATACGAAATTGGAGAACAGGCAGCAGCGCTCTCTGAAAAACATCAATCTTTTAAACTGCGATCTCCAACCCGCCTACCAAGTGTCGAGATTATGGTAAAACCCTCCACTATAGTCATATAGGCGCATAGTCTAGCAGTGGACTGTAAAGGGCTGTTGATGATGATGATGATAATAATACGAAATAACAAAAGTTACAGACAGATACTAAAATAATGTGCTATCTCCAAAATAGGCTTCTCTAATAAACGCCAATAAAGGCCAGTATTTTTTTGATAATTAAAGCCAAATAACTTTGGATTCAAGTTATCTTTATATCTATTGACTAAACTCAATTTAGATCAGATTAGAAACAACGTTAAGGAAACTGGAGCTAAGCTCTGCTAAGCTCGATCATCTATGAACTAATTGGCTATTCTTTTGAATTACTAGCGGCCACCCCCGCGACTTCGTACGCGTGGATCCCATAAAATCCTTTTAAGGGTGGAGTTTCATAAAATCCTTTCTTAGCGGATGCTTACGTCATAACATCTACCTGCATGCCAAATTTCAGCCCGATCCGTCCAGTAGTTTGGGCTGTGCGTTGATAAATCATTATGTCAGTCAGTCACTTTTGAGTTATATTATATTTCGATGATAAATTCACTGACAAAACTTGTAGTCTCTATAGGCGTAAACTTATACGTATAATATAATATCCATGGTAACACCAATAGCCCGTTTATTGGACAAGCTTCGTCCATTTACAATAACATTACCCTAATGGGATCGCCATGTGGAAAAAATAGAGCAATATTTTTGCCAAATACTGTGATCATCGAAATACTTAAGTGGGGTAAACCGATTAGCTAATACTTTTATTTATTACAATGAAATTATGCCATTATGACATTCATAATATAAACAGTTAAAATATGTTAGCAAGTTCTTGTTCATAAAATTAAATGGTAGTAGGTATGGTGGTATGGTGGGTAAGGAGTTTGGTACTAATTTATATAACTTTTATACTGGAACAGCAAGGTTTTGGAACAAGCACAGTGTGCGACGTCCATCCACAATTTGGCCAGAATGTGATCTTATAAAGGTTAAAGGAAGGTGCTGGATGCAGGCCGCTACCAACTGTCCAATCTGGAAATCATTGGAGGAGGCCTATGTTCAGCAGTGGAGTTTTGTGACTGAAATGATGATGATGATGTTTATACTCTATCTTTGTTGTGCTTTTAGACCATTAATGTTTATTGTGGTTGGTTATGTTCCCCGTAGTTGGCGAAACATTTAGCAGTTTCAAATTCCCAACTAGGCAAACCTAAACAATTCAATTTAGTTAGGGTTGACACTTCAGATTGAAACTGATAAGCCGCTTATGTTGTGAAACTATACGTGTAACTTAATCAAACTTAGATGTAGTTTCAAATAGTGTTGGTTGAGCGCAGCGTGGAATAGCGGTCTGTGTGATGGACAGACGAACTCATTAATCAAGGTTCTGAGGGAATATCAAATCTGTGTTCAATAGTCGATATTATAAGGCTTAAAGAGGTTAATGAAAATCAATAATGATTAACGGCAACTTATAGCTTATGCTTGACTAAGTATGACAAACGACGGCTTATCAGGCTAAACATAGCTTTATCTTATGTAATATCTGTCGACGGTTATTAAGATCATCAAGATGAGATCCAGAAACTTTTAATATTTGCAGAGCAAAGAAGGTATTTGACCGCAATGAAAACTGATGTTAAGTGAGATGCAGTCTAGGATGGTACATACCTGCCCTATAAGCGCCTATTCACTCTCGCCTTGAAGACACCCAGAATAGTATTCGAGAAAGACAGCAGCAGACAGCGAATTACAATCCCTAGCTATAACATGAATTTACCTCACAAATAGTAAATGACAACCCTGACCCGGCCGCGTAAAGGCAAAGTCTAGTGACGCGGCAATGACGCGCAAGCCACCCGTGACGAGTCGATAGTGGTCGTTAAGTGTAAGGGAATATCCACACTAGTACTGAATTTGACGACTTCAGTGCAATTAAATCTGGATATTTATTTATTAAGGGTGGCACCATCCTACTTTGACGGTAACTATAACGACAACCGGTGTTTTTTGTATGGAGTTTGACAGATTTTTGACGTTTGTCAAAGTTAAAGTAAGATGGTGCAACCCAGCCTAAGTGTGATAATTTCAATTTCGTCATCATTATCTCAGCCATAGGACATCCACTGCTGAATATAGACCTCAACCAATGCTTTGCATGTTGCCCGGTTGCTACCTTTAAGATGATGAATTTCAATGTATGGCGATTTTATAAAAATTAGATTTAGATTTTTATATTTTTATTTATATAAATTTATATTTTTAACTATTTAATTTCAATTAGAATATGCGATGACTTTTTAAAATGCTAAAAAGTACCTATGTGCATTTCAATGTTTATTGTTCTACGTGTTTTACAGTCTCGTGAACATCTAGTGGTTTATTTTCGTCTTATTACTAAAGTATGACTGACTACAAAAAATATATCGACAAAAATCGACATACTTTAAATAGTTACATGGAAAAAGTGTAAAACGCAGGTAGACTTTTTAATGTAACTCTATCTTAGAAAATTAGCACTACTCTCCGTTGAGTAGGCAAAACTGTAGTAAGTTTTTCAAAGCAAAGTTCAAAGCAAAGCAAATTTCAAGTGAGACACAACCCTAACGTAGAGGCGTTGTAGCAAAATGTAGTGATCGACGATGACAGAGCCAGTTGCCTGTGACGCAGTGATGGTTGATAACACTAATAGGTCATAGACTGACTTGTCTTTTGGATGAATATAGTTTAAATCCTTTAGGTCTGAAAATGTGTTAATAGGTCTTTACCTAGATAAACCATTCTCAAAGAAGGTAAATATTACGATTCATAGAATCTAATGGAATGTAATTTTTCACTACTAACATTTTTATAAGTTTAAAATTTAGGTGTAGACAGAAAAGTTACTCAGCTTTTAGAATAAGTATAGAAATCATTGTATTTGGCAGCCGTGTCTGTGCTTTGGCAGAAAGTTTTGAAATACTAATATGAGGACTGGACAAAGTGAAAAGGATTATTTTGTACTAGCTTTTGCCCGCGGCTTCACCCACGTGGAATTTAGTTTGTCACAGATCGTCATAAATTATAGCCTATATGTTATTCTGGGTTATAAACAATAATACTGTAAAGTATCATAAAAAGGTAGTTTTTGCGTGAAAGAGTAACAAACATGTTGATATCCAGACATCCATACAAACTTTCGCATTTATAATATTAGTAGGACTAGTAGGATGAGTAGGTGCCTAAAATGTATGACTATTTAATATTATTGAGCAGAAATTTCATCTATCAACTTGTTTTCTTTTGTGCTATTTCGAGTAAATAAATGTTATTATTTCATTCAGAAATACCTCTCTTTGTAAATACCGAAATAACTTTATTCCATATTTCTTATAAATTATTCCGGAAATATGAAACATTAATTGGGTTTTGCAATAGGAATCCAATAAAATTAAAAGCGTGACTTTCTTTCATTTTCCTTTATAAGCTATAAATGAGTTTTCTCTTTTATATTGAAACAAATAGGGAAATAAGTGATTGTTTCTTTGTTTTCCAATTTTCAAAGCAATATTTGTGTTATTGAACAAATACAAACATACTTATTTTTATCATGAAATAAAAAAAAACAAAGACTAATCTAAAGTTGAAGAAGACGATACTTTTTCTGACCCACTTAAATTGAAATAATAATATGTTTCTGTAGATATTTTTCGTGTGGTTGGGTGAAGCATTTAGCAGTTTTAAATTCCCGACTAGGTTAATATACCATTTTCCGTTCAAATAAAGCAAGAATTTGGTGATCCGTAATGTAACGGTAGCAGACATAACATTATGACACAGTGTAACGTGTTATAGTTGACACAGATAATAATTATGCTTCTGAAGCTACGTGTTACGACAACGTTGTATGATTTTGTAACACGTAGTTAGTAGACTAGTGACGTAGTAGACGAAAAGCACACGCACAGTCATGCGTAACTTGTTTTGCAAGCACCGTTACAGAGTTGAAAATGAAACAGTATGCTACCGCTACGTGCTACGAAGTGATGTGTTTTGTAACACGTAGTAGACATGTAACGTAGTAGAAAAAAATAGTACACATATTTATAGTCACGTGTAATGCATTTTGCAGGCAACGTTACAGTTGAAACAGTAAGCTATTGTAGCTACGTGCTACGACGTGGTATAATATGTTACACGTAGTAGACATGTGACGTAGTAGAAAAATGTAGTACAATAGTCACGTGTAATGCATTTTGCAAGCAACGTTACGCTTGAAATTGAAACAGTGTGCTACTGCTACGCGCTACAAAGTGATGTTTGTAACACGTAGTAGACAATGACGTAATAGACGTGTGACGTAGCGGAAAAGGCATCGGCACTGACTGCGACGCTCATTGTTCCAGCGTTCGCGAAATTTGCACTTCAAAGGGGAACTGTAGTACATTGAGACAGTGTCAAGTATGGTTTATAATATTCATGAATGTCATGATGTTAGCAGGTTTTATATTTTGACGTCTAAAAGACACTGTTGCTGCAATATGTATGACACCAACAAAGTCATAGCATTCCTTTTTGCAAAGTTATTTGTAAGTTTTTTGGAAATGAAAGAAAATAAGCTTTGATTTCAAAAATACCTAAACTGAAAGGAGAATAAAAAGCTTTTATTACAAAATGTTTCCTAAATTCAATCAATTTAGAAAAAAAATTATGAATTGTAAAGTAAAAACACACACAGCAGCGCTCTCTGAGATGGCAAAACCCTCCACTATAGTGGAGGAATCTCATAGTCCAGCAGTGGACAGTAAAGGGCTGTTGATGATGACGATGATGATAGTAAATACGCGAGATTTATAATGGTCCCACTGTAAAATATGTTTTCCTAGATATAAAGCATTTTATTTTTACAAAATTATATTGATTTATATTATTTACGAAGAAAGGACCTTGCAATAGCAATCAGCAGTATTATAATATAATTTATGATACAGAACTAGACCCCAAGTTAAACAACAAACAATATTCTCTACCCGGCGGCTGTTATTCAGAAACAAAAGCAGCTAAATTATCAGCGTGAGTCACCCGCTACTGTATCTGGACTGTCGCTGCCCGATATAATATATCGTCGGAATAACGTAGTGCTGGAATCGCGAGCTAGGCCGCTATCACGCTGATAGCATGCTGCTACAACTCAAAATTGTGGCTTGGTGCAAGTTAAAAGAGCAGGTTTTTAAATTGTATTATGCGTTTCACAACAAGTGTAAGCCCACACTGGACGACACGCGACAGCGACAGTTCGGCGATTTGACGCCTATTTTTGTCAATATCATTATTAGCGTGTCGCCAAGTGTGTGCTGTCGCTAAGATTTATATCAGGTTTTATAATCAATCAATTAAAATCAATATCAAAAATATGCTAGTGGAAAGCATAAAGAAACTTCAACTTTTAGAATGGTTCCCATCTTTAGCTAGTGGTTAGCTAGTGTGGTTAATACAAAAAATAATAAAAAAGACATTTTATTTTTGACTAAAAGTTCCTAGTTAGAAGTAAATATCAATGATAGCTATTATGACAGACAATTAAATACAGAAATGTAATTTGTTAACTAAGGAAGCCATACACTAAGTAAACATAAATAAATGTGACCTAGATTCTAGCTACACTCTTGTCTATCAACGCAATACAAAAATATCTAACGAAATACACAAATTGCAGTTCAAAATGAGGCCACCGCAAGAAATGTTCCCACAGTTAAAATTTCAGAGGCCGGAGGGCAAAGTTCATTAATAAACTTAATTAAGTTCGCATTAAGAACGTCAGGGTGGATTAAGCGAACGTCACTTAAACGAATTAATAGGGATTTGGTAAGATTAGAGGGAACACCTCCGAAAATACGGGCGGGCATTGCGTACGGGAAGTGAGAGTATAACCCACTCATTATTAATAATAATAATAACAGCTAGTTCATAAATAGTCATAGTACTATTGCAAAGATCGTGTGTGGGTAACCTAAGAAACAACAGATAATACATTTAATTGCATTATTTGTAAAACGCAATACATACAATTATGCCTTTATTAGATTATGCTAGAACGAACACATACAAAATATCTATATGAGCCGATATTATATTCATACACAAAATTTTTTGGTACCTACTCGAACTACCATGTGCAACAACTAACATAAGACGACAAAGATGTTTGATTTATTGTCTGTCATCTTATAATACCCAATAAAAAAGCAAAACCCTAACCGGAAGAATAGCTAAAGTATACAAACAATCATGTAGTATATCAGTCAAGCTAGCACCCATAACACAAGTATATTAGTGGCTTACTTTGGGGCGCTGTGTAAAGTTATCCAAAATATTTTTTTTATTATTAAGTATTTATTATAGCTAATAAGAATGCTTCATGCGTTTTTCAGCAGTATTTACGCCCGTAAGTTTTCAGGATTGTGCCAACGCACTTGCCTTTGGCCTCGTCTTCGATTTATCGTGGCCTACATTTTTATATTTTAATTATCATCGATATAATTTTGAGACCCGTTTTGTTATAATTTTGTTATGCTCATCTGTCAGACCAAAATCTACACCAGTACCTACGTAAAGTTGTAGGCAGAAGCTAATGTTTAATAAACGAACTATTAATATACGGAACCCCTGTTTTATCACATAATTTTATATCCATATAAACCACCATTTTGTTTGTTGGAGACATTAAGTCTTTACGACAAGTTCTGTTTCGCATAAGTAGGTAATCCATATTTCAGGCCTTTCAATAAAACATTACGAGTGACAAATAGAATATATCTCTCCAAATTACACATTGGTATTCATGGATTTTTACAGCACTGTCTGTGGTGAACGCGGAAAGCATAAAACGCGTTTGCAACTTTCCAGTGAACAAACTTCACGAGGCTTTTATAGCACTTTTAAATCTTACTTAATTTTATATCTTACAGGAAAGGTATGCACTATCCTAGACTGCATCTCACTTATTATCAGGTGCGAATGCGGTCAAATATACCTGCCTTATTCTGCATAAAAAAACCTCGTAACACATAGTGAGGAACATTGGTAGGTTGTCCTACGATGTCTACACAGAAAAATAAGGTACTTTATAATTGCAATCAATATAATATTCTCAGCACTTGCTAAAGTAATTTTGTAGCGCTCACTGATAGGGCTTACAGATTAAACTATTTTTAAGTAAATTAAAAAATATTTTAAGTATATTTTTCAACATCGAACATTATTGTGGATACTATCTGGGTTCTAGTACCTGATGCAGCAGACGAAATTAAAATCACATGATAGAGTGAGTGCAGTTTACATAGAGAGCTGCTTCTATTATTTTTCTTAACCCTCCACAAAAGCGATTACAGTTTAATAGTCTCAATTGAAATATTTTCTGTGAAACGGCCGTTTATGCAAAAACTATAACAATATTTCCCATGAAAAATGCTCTGGAAAACGTTTCAAATACCCTATTGTTGTCGAATTGTTCCTTATATTTATTTCTGTGAAGCCCATTTAGCTAACATAAATTCGAAAATATTTAAATAATCCTGTACTGTGCACTACAATATTTCTGTTATTATAAGTATAAAGAGATTTTTTTATACTTGTGTCATAATTAATATTAATAAAGAGCTATTTCAGATAGGTAACATGAATAAAAAAACTTTCAATTTATGATTTCAATATGCTCTAGCGTAACTTGGTTTAAGATCATGTAATCCAATTTGAAAACGATTTTATCTCAATAACACATTTGTTTAAAAAGCGTTCTCAATAAATAAACAAGTCCTGTCACATCAAACAGGACAAAAATTAAAAATAAATCAACACACAGCAGATTATTTCTCATTTGCAAAAATCAACTTTAACCCCTCGTCTTACGAATGCAGAAAAAGAATCAGAAGATTTTAATTTATTTCCTTCAAAATAATTTAATCCTTACAAACACTATCAATAAGGTTCATTTAACATTGCAGTCAAAGCCGATGACAAGAAATGTTTAGGCACGACCGTCAACATGTCCAAATCACGAAGCGACTCCGGCGCATGTCACTTGTTTTTTCTTTTTTCTTTGCGTCTGAGATGACACTGGCATTTTAAACAGAATGGTTATTTGTTCTTTTAATTGAATTCGTTTGGCACTGATGAGAATTAACTGTGTAGCAACAGAAATTTTCAGTTATTTTAAGCTTAAAATTTTCTTTCATATTGGCTCCGATGCGCTGAAAACGAAGAGGGTATAAAATAATACCAACTTACTTCTTTCAAGTTCAGACAAATCAAATAGTAAGGATAAGGAGTATATCGTTTTATATACGAAGACGCGCCCCACTATTCTTCCGCTAATGTTTGAGTATTAGTGGTACACGCTAAAATTATCTATGAGTTCACACGCACACTACAATAATGACGGTCGGATAGCTCGGATCAAACTCCCCGCACCTCGCGCTTCCCTCGACCAAAAATTGGTGGGGCGCGTTTTCGTGGATGAAACGATTTGTACCTATAAGAATTTATAAATAAATAGTTTAGGTACATAAAAAATTGGCCTACATCTCACCGCATCCGCAGACCCGCAGTTGCAACGCAACGCATTATAAAATTAATGTTTACATTGCGGTTTCGCGATTGGCGTTTTATAAGGAATAAAATGGTACAGTTGGATACACAGAAAACTGTCAGTTATATTGATCATACAAGAATGCATGGTAAATTCAGTGAACTGCTCCTGAATCGAATGTACCTACTACTACTATTTCTATTTATTTATATTAACCGGCAGACAGTGGTGACTGAGTTTGTTGCGGCGCTTCTTCTCAGCACTTGCCAAATGTTGGTCTCGAAGCGCTGGTAGGGTAAAAAGATTATGAGACATGTAGAGGCTCCTTAAGAGCATATTTTATGACGATTTGTAAGAACTATTTATTAGTCTAAACAAATAAAGAAATTTTGACTTTGACTTTGACTTTGATCAAGATTATAGTAATTCGATTTTTTTTACTGTCCATCATGAGTTTTTTATCATGCTTATAAAAGTTTTTAAAAACAATGGGATTAGAAAACGACAATTACTTCCTGCACGATAATCCAAATACCTACGTTTGCACCTATTATGTAGATGCAAATATTTACGTAGCTACATGTAATTTTGATGAAAATAATGAATAAGCTTATCTTTTTAAAAGCCAGTGTAAGTACTCGCGACGCCTCTAACCGTCAGAAATGGAAGCACATCGCCAGGAGAGCTACCCTCGGAGATGAGATCACCCTACCATGTACCTCGTCAGCGCAACCACGACCACTCTGACAAGAGTGCCCTACTAAGAAGAAGATCTATAGGTACTGTCTACTCACGGACATTGCCCGCGGGCGGCGTGACCGGAGGGAGCGGCGAGCGTTCGGCGAACGAACGAGCAATGTTCGGTTCGCGAGCGAACATCGAAGAAGACGATCCGGACGCTCTCTTCAACGACTTTGCACTAAACGGTCTCAATATCATTTAATTTATACCGAATAGACAATTAATTGTATACAGTCCACTCTTTCATTTAATTAACTTCCACTACACTCACTATCGAAGTAACATATTGGTCCATCTACCGGAAAACTGAATCCCGCTGAAGAAACGACTGCGGTATCGAACTTTGACCCCGCGACACGTCCGCCGATCTATTGCGCCGTGTCACCATCGCTATCCGAGGAGTTGAAGATCAGAGTCACCTGTGGAATTTCTGGATAAGGATACGGGTGTTTTGTGAGTTCTTTCCAATTTATCCCTCATTTACATCTTTTCCTAAATTCAGTTACTTAATTCTTGCATAAGTCCAATTCACAACACTTTTCTTGCTTTTTATTTGAGTTGGCGCAAGCTAATTAATTCGCACGTCATTCCTTTCCGCTAGCGGTGCCCGTACTGCCGCCACTAGTTTTTGTCAATAATTATAAGCGCACGGGCCAGTTTCGTAGATATTACTATACTTATAGATACATCGCTACCGTTAGACTGCATCAGCTGAGCGCCTATTCATACGAATAACAATAATTTACGCACGATCTTTATTTACGTCCGCACCAATTAGATTTTTTCATAGGCCCTTAATTATTTTTCCTACCCACAATGGCTGAAAAATTAATTAAACAGCGCGGCTCCGTAAAGGCTAAGCTTACTAGTTTCAGCAATTACATGACAGTTATAAAAAGCTGCAAACAACTCTCGGACCTACAGGCTCTCGAACTTGAAGGTCGATTTAATAAATTTGAAAGCTTACACGATGAATTTAATGATTTACAGACCGACATTGAGCTGCTATCAGACAATCCAGAGGAGGCCTATGCCGAGCGCTTCAAATTCGAAGACACCTTTTATCCGCTTGTTGCACAGGCGCGAAAGCTTCTGGAGGCCAGTCAGCAACTTCAGAACAAGCTTTCTGCAGGTTCCGTATCAGGCTCCGAGGTATCAGGTGGGGCGAAAAGCAATTTTATACGTTTACCTAAAATAGACCTACCTCATTTTGATGGAAGTTATCAGTGTTGGCTGGAATTTAGAGACACCTTTCTCTCCCTGATCCATAACAACAATAGTATCGATAACATAAGCAAGTTCCATTACTTGCGTGCGTCCCTAGGGGGAGCAGCCGCCGAAATTATTAAAAATATTGATTTTAATAGCGATAATTATATAATGGCATTGGAACTATTATGCGATCGATACAACAATAGTCGCCTTTTGATAAAAAACCATATTCAGGCATTATTTAACGCTCAGCCCATAAGCAATGAGTCTAGTATTGCTTTGCGCCAACTAATTGACGTTATAAATAAAAATATACGGGCGTTAAAGGCGCTGCGTGAACCCACTCAATATTGGGACACGCTCATTATTTATTTAATGGCTCTAAAACTAGATTCTGTCACGTTTAGAAATTGGGAGGAGTATCGCAACACTCTGCCTCATTCACCAACACTAGTTCAGTTTTGCACATTTGTTAACAATAAAGCCGACTTACTTGAAACAATAGAATACAATAAAAAATCAAATACAACACAAATCTCAGAAACAAACAAATCAAAAAGCCTTATTATAACATCTAATCAACACAATATAAGTAATAATAGTAATATGCAAAATAAAAATAAAATTATTTGTCCATTATGTTCACATAATCATTTTCTTTACTCATGTGATTCTTTTAGAAGTCTTACTGTAGAAAATAGATTACAAAAGGCAAAATATCTCGGGGTATGCATGAACTGTTTACGGGAAGGCCACGTAGAAAAGCGCTGTAGGTTTTCATGCTGCAAATATTGCAAAGATAAGCACAACACTTTACTTCACTTAGACCAATCCAACAATAAAGTAGAACGTCATCCAATGCCTACTACTAGTAACAATGTTTCGTTTTCTGCAGATATACTACCTAATTCTCAAAGTCATATCTTGCTTTCCACAGCTGTGGTGAGAGTGGTGAGCGACAAAGGTCAAAGGTACAGCGCCAGAGTCCTGCTCGACAACGGTAGTACAGCTCACTTTGTTACTGACGCCGTGTGTACCAAGCTCGGATTGTCCCGAGTTGGCAACAGTTCCAAGGTTACAGGTATTAACAATATAACTAGTACTAGTACACAGTCTTGTAACCTCACCATCGAATCAATGCATAATGAGTACTCAGTTAAAATTAATTGCCACATTTTGCCTGAAATAACTAAAAAATTGCCAGCATCCTACATAAATATAAATTGCATACCAATTCCTACAGGACTAATTTTAGCGGACCCATCATTTAACATTCCAACAGATATAGATATTCTGCTAGGAGCTGAAATATTTTGGGATGTAATTCAGAGCAATCACATAAATTTAGGAAAAAACTTGCCAAAATTATGCGAAACGAAATTAGGATGGTTAATTTCTGGTTCCGTACCTACTAATAATAATTTAAACGTTAATTATTCACATTTTTGTAATTTTTCAAAAACAGACAGCATTGAATTATCAAAATTTTGGGAGCTAGATTCAATTTCTCCTAAACATTGTCTTTCTTTGGATGAACGCGCGTGCGAAGAAAGTTTCACGTTAAATACCAAACGTAGTCCGGACGGTCAGTTTATTGTTACCATGCCGCTCAGTGCGGATCCCGGCGTTCTCGGTGACTCATACGCTATGGCTAAACGTAGGTTTTTAACTTTAGAGAAACGTTTCGAGCGCGATGCTACATTTAAACGTATGTACATGGATTTCATGGATGAGTACGACACAAACTTATCAAACGGTGATCGGGATAAAATTAGTTATTTCTTGCCCCACCATGGCGTATTACGAGAATCTAGCAAAACAACGAAGCTGCGAGTAGTTTTTGATGCGTCTGCTAAGTCTACGTCAGGCGTATCACTCAACGACATCCAATACGTCGGTCCAACTGTACAGAATGATTTATTTTCAATTTTAATTAGGTTCAGGCAACACAAATATATAATTTCTGGAGATGTTGAGAAGATGTATCGAGCAATTTTACTAGATCCTAAGCAACGCTCCCTACAACGTATCTTATTTAGAAGGAATCCCTCCGAGCCGCTTAAAACTTACACGTTAAATACGGTCACCTACGGGACGGCGTCGGCACCTTATCTCGCGACCAAGTGTCTTGTGAGCCTCGCTGACGTCACGAATAATGAACAAGTCAAACGTAGTATACAGCATGATTTTTACGTCGATGATTTATTGACTGGGTCGGACACTATTCGTGGGACAGTTGAACTTTGTCAGGAAATAAAAGCAATATTGGCTTCGGCAAAGCTAAACTTAAGAAAATGGCAATCTAATAGTCCTGATATTTTGAAGGAGGTCGTAGATATTGAAGACAATTGCAACCTTGACTTAGATTTGTCAGATGATTATTCATCGAAAACTTTAGGTTTGTTATGGATTTGTAGGCAAGATGTTCTATCATTTTCCATAAACATTGAAACTCCTACGGACGTAACAAAAAGGCATATTCTATCGGTAATAAGTCAGATTTTTGATCCGCTGGGTTTAATTGGACCCTGTGTTGTCGAAGCAAAAATAGTCATACAGAAACTATGGTTAAATAAGTGTGATTGGGACGATACCATACCTCAGGATATAGCATATCAATGGTGTTCATTTGTGGATACATTGAAATGTTTGAATTCTCTGCGCATTCCGCGATGGTTTTCATGTGATAATTTCATAAGTCACGAGATACACGTGTTTACAGACAGTAGTGAAATGGCATATGGCGCTTGTTTATACATACGATCTATAGATAGCTCGAATGCAGTCACGATACGTTTATTGACTTCTAAGAATCGTATAGCCCCCATAAAACCCACAACAATGCCAAGACTCGAACTATGTGGAGCACTTTTAGGCGCAAGACTGTGTACTAAGGTAAGGGAATCCCTTACTTCAATGATTAGCCGCTGCATATTTTGGTGCGATTCGACGATTGTGCTGGGTTGGCTATCCAGTTCGCCTACTGATCTAAAACCTTTTGTAAGACATCGTGTCAATGAAATACAAGACACCACTTTAGGGTCAAAATGGAACTATGTGCCAACAAAGGACAATCCCGCGGACCTTGTTTCTCGAGGGGTGAAGGCTGATAATATCAGCGATTCCAAATTATGGTGGTCGGGACCTGCATTCTTATCACAAGATGAATGCTATTGGCCGAAGTTGTCCAAGTGTATCGAGAAACAGGATCTGCCAGAGTTGATTTGTAATCTTGTAAACGAATCAAATAATCAAATTCCTGACTTGATTAATCACACTATAATACAAAAATTAATACACAAATATTCTAATTTTAATTATTTACAAAGAATCTTAGCCTACCTTAAACGATATATGTACAACTTAAACAATAAAAATAATAAATTACAAGGTTGTCTGACAAATCAGGAAATTGAATCATCTTTGAAATGCATTATACGTACAGCTCAATATGAAATGTTTCAGAATGAATATCTGATTCTGAAATCCGGGAATACGTTGCCTTCTAAAAATCGATTAATATCCTTATCTCCTTTTTTAGATTCCGACGACATCATTCGCGTCGGCGGTAGATTGGATAATTCGCCTTATGATTACAACACAAAGCATCCGATGCTTTTATGTAGCAAGCATCACTTGACAAAAATTTTGTTTCAAACAACTCACAAAAAATTACTACACTCTGGCCCTCAATTACTATTAGCAAACATACGTCAGAAATATTGGCCGTTAGGAGGTAGAAACCTGTCAAGAGCCACAGTGCAAAAATGTACAGTGTGTTTTAGACATAAAGCACAGAATATACAACCCATTATGGGACAGCTTACTAATTCACGTAGTAACCTTGAATATCCATTTTTAAATTCCAGTGTCGACTATGCCGGTCCGATACTTATTGCTGATCGAAAGGGTAGAGGATGTAGACTTATAAAAACGTATATTTGCATTTTTGTCTGCCTAGCTGTTAAAGCCGTTCACCTGGAGCTTGTCTCGGACCTCACCAAGGAAGCATACATGGCCGCTTTAAATCGTTTTATCGCGCGCCGTGGCAAGCCTCGTAGTATATTGTCTGATAACGGCACTACCTTTGTCGGTTCTTGCAATCAATTGCGTCACTTTTTGCAAACTTCAAATATTGAATATGACATTGCACTGGAAGGAATCGATTTTAATTTTGTACCTGCTTATTCCCCTCATTTTAATGGCGTTGCTGAGGCCGCAGTTCGCTCAACCAAGCATCATTTAAAGCGACTTCTAACGTTAACTCACTTCACGTTCGAAGAAATGGTTACGTGCCTAACTCAAATAGAGGCCATTCTAAATTCCCGACCTCTCACTCCTCTTTCACCTGAACCTCTTGATTTCTCTGCCCTAACTCCTTCACATTTCTTAATTGGAAGGTCACTCACATCCGTTCCACATCCACAGCAGAAAACAAAATGGTCCACATCCAAAGGGAACATCACTGTGGGGAGCCTGGTTCTGGTGAAGGATAAGGCGCTGCCACCTCTCTGTTGGCTGCTGGGTCGCGTCGTGCAGACCTACCCGGGCTCCGATGGCGTGGTGAGGGTCGCCGAACTGAAGACAAAGAAGGGGACTATCCGCCGTGGCTTCAACAATATATGCCCTCTACCAATTTCTTGAAGTTTCCACTTCAACCCGGGGAGCATGTCTACTCACGGACATTGCCCGCGGGCGGCGTGACCGGAGGGAGCGGCGAGCGTTCGGCGAACGAACGAGCAATGTTCGGTTCGCGAGCGAACATCGAAGAAGACGATCCGGACGCTCTCTTCAACGACTTTGCACTAAACGGTCTCAATATCATTTAATTTATACCGAATAGACAATTAATTGTATACAGTCCACTCTTTCATTTAATTAACTTCCACTACACTCACTATCGAAGTAACAGGTACTAATATTATAAATACGAAAGTAACTGTCTGTCTGTCTGTCTCGCTTTCACGCCTAAACCACTGAACCGATTTTATTGAAATAGCATTGCATGGCATAGAGTTAGTTTGAGTCCCGGAAAAGGACGTAGGATAGTTTTTATCCCGGTTTTTGAAAAAGGGACGCGCGCGATGAAGTTTTTCTGTGACAGACAAAATGCCACGCGGGCGAAGCCGCGGGCGGAAAGCTAGTCTTTAATAAAACTTCTTTTTTACCAGGCAAGTGTAAGCTTATGAAACCCTTATGTAAATACTCGTATGAAAATTTCGTATACTTATTTGAATTTATATTTCTTAAGGAAACAAAATATTAGGGAAACTTTACTTCCTTTGATTCTGTTCAAGCAATTTTCACTAAAATACACATATTTTAAATCCTATTCAAATCATAATCCCGACTATACGCAAATGTGGGACAATTTGCTGCGCGCGCGACACAGCGTGTCAAAACTGGATCGCGCGTAATTTATGACTCGATTTATGGTTCGGGTTAGTTTCCCATAGCGTTAATGATTTATACAAAATTATTGCGCTGCTTGCAATATTAATACGGGCCTGCAGCAGAGTTCTTTTTTATCGATGATTTATTGTTTTGCTTTGATATTAAATTGTAAGTGATAAATGTGGACATTTGAGATTTCAAATTGAAATTGTGTAAGCTTAAATCACAGCAAGGATCTGAATCGACATTTTATTTATTTTAATACCTACATTTTAGCAAAAGTAAGAGTGGCCCTTTTCTACTCTTTCCGTAGATGGACTAAGAGAGAGGTTTGTATATGTTGTCTGGTACCCAAGCTTTGCTTAGTTTAAGACTAAATGACGCAGAGTAACACATCCAAGTATAAGATTATAGAAATAAGCACAATCCAGGAATAACATAAAATAAATTAAATCCTTTCTAGTTACCACACAAAATAGCAAACAAATACTTCATAGAAATATTCATACCCCATAAAATACAACATTGGCATCCAATCAAAACATAATACCGTCCACACAAACTAAATTAGCGTCAATCAGACAGACTGAATAGAAAACTCATATAGTAATCTGCAAAGGCTTCGAATAATAGCAGAATTCATTTCGGCTTATGAGCGCGACAAAAGATATGGTCCTTTATGTAGAAAGTGATTCTGGTAGGGTTGCCAAGTGTAGGAATATTGGGGTTTCGACGTAAGCATGAGGTGGTCAAAGAAAAAGGACCTGTAATACTTATAAGTTAAGGACATTATTTTTGTATGCAATGCTTAGGCTGACTTGCACCACCTGACTTTAACTGTTACTATAACGAAAACCGGTGTTTTTGTTCGGATTTTGACAGACTTTTGACGTTTGTTAAAGTTAAAGTAAGATGCTGCAATCCAGTCTTATTGTCGTTGAGACATTATCTCGGACATTTATTGTTGGAGTTTTATCAGGCGGTAAAACTAGGAACTTACAGAACCGTATAAACTGCACACAAATATCTTTAAATTAAAAAAAAAAACTGCATTATAACGAGAATACTTTAATCACTCACAGACTTTATAGTAATATACTTATGCCCGTTTTCACCATAAATCCCTAATTTTTAAGTGACCCCTATGGTAACACATAACAGGAATTTTGTTTTAATAGGGGTCACTCAAAAATTAGGGATTGATGCTGAAAACGGGCATTAGTCTAGCATATTTTTTTACCTCATTTTAGCTATACCTAACTACCAAAATTCATCAAGGTCATTGGAACAATTCTTTAAATCCTCTATGGACCTTGGAACATACAGCCAAGTTTCTCACATCCCTAAACAGCACTTATCGGCATACTGACCAATCCCTCGAAAGAAAACTATTAAAAAGAAATCCGCTTTAGGGCACCGCCTCACTCACATAATCAGTTCTCGAGTGCCCTTCAAATATTTGGGGTCGAATCCACCATCTGTTACTGCACTATTTTGCAAAATTCTATAATTTGCTAGCATAAAACCAACTCTACCACCTTGTATTAAGGTCCAGATGTATTCTTGACATAAGTGTTTAATAATACACGCATGCCACATGTCGCTGGATCAAAACCGTGATTTAAAAGAGAGGTTTTTTGCAATATAACTGGTGTATAATGCCTGTAATTTCCTTTGGGTAAAATGGTTAAAAAATGAATAAAATTACGAACTCCTTAAAAATATACCCAATTTATAAGATTATAGTACATACATAATGATGTTACTTTGTTGCGAACTCATTTGACTAACGATTTATTATAGTAGTCAAAGTAAAAAAAGGCTAAATTATTACATTCTACAGCACATTAAAAAGTAATTAATTGTGTTTTTTTTAGAGAAAATGCTCCTAAAATTTTCAGTAACGCCCGTATTCAGAAACGATGCTTGCTTAAGTAAACCAGCGAATGGAACGCACAGTGTTGAATAGAGCTCTGTGATTGGTTCGTATGTCACCCTGTGCGTTCAAGCGCACTGTGAGACCTCATAGTAATGTTTGTGAATACGGGCGTTACTCTCCACCGCAAGAGCACGACCCTCTCTAATTCACCAGCGGTAAATGGAGGATTTGGTTTGTTTGGTTAACTACTACTTTTACATTTAATAAAACTATTTGATCTTTTTTTTTGCTCAGAATTTACAATTATCATAACAACATATCCCTATCAGCTGTCTGCCGATCGTAGGTACAGGCAGCGTCAAATAGTTCGTGACACCCAAAGTGGCCATAATGTTGACAACAAAATCTTATTCCCATTGTGACAAAGATGTGTTGCGAATTTTTTGGCTCCTTTGAGTGTCACGAACGATTTGGCGCTGACTGTATAAAGGACTAAAGTACATAATCTGATCGATGACGTCACAGAACCTTAACTTTACCGACAAACATTCCAGAAGTTCCCGTTCCATTGGAGCTAATACGTCTAATCTTGGATAATAAATAACTTATCCCCCATTGCAACAAATAGATCCAACTTCGGGGGAATTCCTTTTGATGAAGACACTCTTGTTAGTTTTGTTCGGAAAGTATTTGGCGGTAATATATTTCCCGTTTGGTGAGATATTTTCTGCTTATTTCTATTTTTTGGGAGATTATTATTGTTTTCGAGAGATAACAAATATCTTAATGTTATGAGTGATATTCAATTACACTACGAACATTTGGATGTAGGTAGTTATGTAGTTAATCTACGCCAGTAACAGTAACATAGGGTTTACTTAACAGACGAATAACGCCATGATTCGAAATGTTTTTTTTTTAAATTTTTTTTTCAAAAATGAAATGTATCGCGAACGTATTTATAGACAACAAGTCAAGAAACATCCAGTTATGCTGGGTAACTTGGGTGGGTAACGTAACTTTGAACTTTTTAAACTTTGAAAAGTTGCCCTAAAAAGGTAAGTACACAATAAGGACCTACTGTACAAGAATGAAAACCTATTTAGATGACTGGAGTACTCCACTAGCTCCAATTGCAGGTACATTTTGACTTGCTAGTCTTTAAACATAATATATTTATGAATTACCTCCAATAAATCAATTGGATCGATATCCACCAGACTTCATTAGCATAAGCATAAAGGGAAATCCCCGTGAAAGACAGAGCTTAATTAAGCTACTTACTGGGTGTGAGCTTTATTATGAGGGTCTTAATATTCACTGTCATTTTGTCGAAGAGCTTTTAATTGAAAATGTGCACGAATGTAGATCAATACTAAATGTACGAATATTTATTGCCTGTGAGAGATTAATTATATTATTACCTATGTATCAAAATTCATATTTTGGTCTGTCAATGACTTAAATTATGATTAACAATATCGTAGTAACTTTTATTAAAATTTCTTAGCGATTAGAGTCGCTTCTCAACTTAATAATGTAGTAACTTCTAAGTTTTTCAAACAGCTTTCCAGAAAAAGTATATTATTATACGTAACTTAAGAGAAAGATAAATTATTGCTATACCCCCTTACTAATAAAAAGTTACACAGTTGTTGATCACTGTTTTAAAATGACATTTCCATACTAAACGTCACTTTAAAACACTGATCAACGAGCGTGTAAGTTTTATTAGTAAGGGGGTGAATGTTGTTTTAAAAACTCATGTAAGGTAACCTCTTACCTAGGTATCTACTTTGGCTAATAGTAACGAAATATAAACAGTTCAATTTGAATTTTTTTTGTCACGTTCCTCCTTAAAAAGTAAAAAGAGTTCTCAATGTTAAGATCTATTCTAGACATTATTTTAAAAGTCTATTTTATGAGAATTATTGTATCACTTTACTTGAAAATACAACGTACAAACGTCTCAAAGACAAATACATATAAGGTAAATCTCACATTATCCAATCAAAATTCATGAGGCTGATTGTCGTAGCGAACAAAACCACATGAAGGCTAAAACCTTAATTGGAATTTAGGTACAGACGACAGCACGTCAAGCTATACACTGCAGCATCTTATGTAGTTTGTAATAAGAGCTATTTTGCTATAAAAATGTATATTCTGATGTGATATTGAGGGTACTTACCGGCTATCAGCAGGGTGTTGTGTCAGGCGGCGCCCCTCCAACTGCAATCAATTGCATAAAAGAATTTGAGGGGTCATAATAGTTTTATATCTTCATTCGGGAAATGACAAAGGGAGAGAGAGGCAGAGGTATGAATGTATGTCTATGCTATCTGTCGACGGGACATAACAATCAAATTAAAACCAAAGATCATAAGTCAGTTTAGAGATATTAGTCGCACGTTGTCAGCAACATAATAATTAATATTTTGGGCATTTATCTTAAAAAATATTGTTTTCAAATTTCTAGCAATAGCACAGAATAAGTAATAGTACAGGTACAGAAGGATTACTCCGCAAGACGATTTAAATAAATGCGAGTCTTGCTACGACGCGATACAGTGGCATTCAGCTCGCACAGCACTACGTACCTACAATTTTATTCACCTACAAGTTTTGTCTCTTTCTATCGCGTGCCTCTGAACTCTTCTTACGCTGTTAGGGTTGCTGTCTAGTGAAAAAATAATTAATCTAGGTACTTATTTGTAATGAGGTACGTATGTAGGTAAGTATGCATTCATTATGGAAAACCTTGGGAGAGGCCTTTGTCCAGCAGTGGACGTCATTTGGCTGAAACGAACGAACGAATTCTGAGCAGTAGTCATGGTAGGTTAGGTTCCTATACTATCCTAAGAATTATTGATTACCTACATGGCCAACATACCTTTCAGCATCTTTGGGAAGCGAAAAAAAAAGATAAATCCGGTAGATTTCTTTTCGAATTTTAACACCCGAACGCCGCACAATATTTCTTTCTCTTTATGTCCATTTTTAAATAATACTTCGATCATAGAATTATAATCATACTACAACGCACGCCAGCGTCCTGACGGGCGCGCGCGTGACACTCGACTGATATAATACCCGCCGGCGCTTCGCTGTAGGTAATTATCGGATGTACCGCGCGGAGTGAGCCAGGCCTGGCAATAGGCTAGTTTTATGGTACGTTTACACGCTTGCCAAGCCTTGGCAAGCCCCGACAATCACAAGCGTGTAAAGAAGGCGTTTGGCTTGGCTTGCGTGAGCTTGTGGGCGCTTGCTTCCGATCCAGTCGAGTGTCGGTTTTTTGACGCAGATCAAAGGGCGTTTGCGGCAAGCGCTTGGGACGCATTTACACGTTGGTCCACGTTCAGTGGGCATTGTGATCTCGCGGCGAGTACACGCTTGTACGGACAAAATAAAAAATGAGTAGCTGGTCAAATGACGAGTGTCTTTCCTTCCTCGAGCATTACCAGATGGAATCCTGCATCTGGAATCCGAAAGATGCAAATCACAAAGATAAGAAGAAACAAGCAGATGCATGGATTCGTCTCGCTCAACTTACCGGAAGGCCAGTGAAGGAAGTAAAAAATAAAAAAGAGATATTGATGACTACTTTTCGCAAGCACTTAAAAAAGAAACAGGAATCTATGCGTTCTGGCGCAGGTATGTTCCTATGATGTACCTTTATAATTATTTTGATAGTCTGCTTAGCAAGGTGTAACTTTAATTAAAGTTAGTTTCTCTATTATTCCGCAACTGTCTCGCTCTAATTTTCGACGTTTTCAAAGGTTTGAGAAAATAATTGTGATACTAAAAAAACTCTCTGTTAGTCACTAGATTACCTATTCCCGTAACATTTCCCATATTTTAATCATATTTTCTTTTTGGTCACTTCCGTATTAATTTATGAAGATACGTTTTGAATTTTTTTTTAAATTTAAATGAGCTATTAATGTAAGTGATCAAAAAAGATATATGTTTAAAAGTGTTTCCACGCATTTTAAATAATAAAAATTATATTCCTATAATTCCATTATTTACATTACATTATATATCTTTTATTTTAGGTGCCGATGAAATATACAATCCCACTTGGTATGCCTACGAAATCATGGAGTCATTCTTACTGCAAGTATATACTTGTAATGAAGGGTTAAACACCGAAACTGTAAGTCAAAAGTCATTTATTCTAAATAAAAAAAATCCGTTACTTATTATAAATTTATTTATACATTTTTATCAACTTATCCAATCCTATTAAAATATGAAGTAAATTCTTCTCTGACTTCTTTGGCATTCAGCGGAGATCTTCGTGGTATTTGTGGTAATGTTTGCAATGCATTATATCCGTCGTTATCTCTGCGCCATGAACCAGGTGTAACCATATTTCCACTACTGTCATATACGTCTAACGAACCCTGAGGAATATATCGATTTGAAGAACTTTTACTTGTTCTCAAAAAGTTATGTAGTAATACACAAGTCATCGTAAATTCTGTCACAGTTTGTGGTTCTAAATCGATAGGACGTCTGAATATTCTAAAAACCGAGGTTAAAATTCCAAACGTATTTTCAACTACAACTCGGGATTTAGATAAGTTTTGGTTAAATAGCCTTTTTGGTGAGCCTACTTCATGGTTTCCAGGGTAGGGCTTCATTACGTGTTGACTCAATGCAAAAGCACCGTCAGCTAAAAACACGTATGGAATATTAATATTCGATCCTGGAAGTGGACATGGCGGTGGAAAATCTATCTCGTTCCTACATATTCTTTTCCATAGTAAACAATTATTAAACACGCCACCGTCACTTATTCTTCCTTGACTCCCGATGTCTGCAAATACAAATTTGTATTTGCTATCCACTAACGCCAAAAGGACAATGCTAAAAGTTTTTTTATAATTGAAATATTCTGTTCCACTATGAGTTGGGCTTTCAATGACTACATGCTTGCCATCCAATGACCCTATGCAATGTGGAAATTTGGTCCTGAATCCTTCTTCAATATTAAGCCATCCTTCTGCTGTGGTGGGCATCTGTAAAAAAAGAAACTAAATGAAGTGTGAGTAACAATACAGGGTGTTAGGTAAATGGGTATATGAGCCGACACTAGCCCATGTTAACATATGCATATAAATGGTATGGTGAAATCAGAAATTTCATATCATCATTTTAATTTTTTAAATGTTCATACAAAATAAAATTTAAAAATTCAGATTTGTATGAAAATTAAAATAATTAAAATGATGAAATCTATTTTCTGACTTCACCATACCATTTATATGTATATGTTAACATGGGCTAGTGTCGGCTCATATACCCATTTACCTAACACCCTGTATATTATTCTTTGCAGCAATCACAACAAATAGAAGAAATTACAGATCAGACAGAGGATGATCCTCTGATAAGAGACCGCACCAGTACGGCTACCACACCATCCAGACCACCATCTAGATCACCATCCATACAGGCAGTTAATAAACGTCGCCGCCTTGCTTCTGATTCTGAAACGGCTGAAAAGCAAATGGCCGTGGCTTTTGGTCAATTAACGAATGTTTTAAGTCAAAAACAGAATGAAAATAGACCTCCTTACAAAGAAGATGATTGCGATCTATATGCTAAATTATTGGCTATAAAGCTACGTGAACTGCCAAATGATGAACGAAAAATTATGATGTACCAAATAGATGGGTTGTTTATAAACAGAATCAGTCAAAAATCAAATGAGCGTCATACACCATACCCTCAATATTATTCTCGACCTTCCTCAATTGCTGGTTCATATTCACGCCATACACCATCTCCTCAAGTCATTCAGAGTCGGCCAACATCAGTTAATAGCGTTTATTCTGAACCTATACATAACACTCAAAGTTTTTTTCCCTCTCCATACACAGAAACCTCTCATTCAGTGCCAAACACAACAGAACATATACCAACTCCAATACCTCCAGCTCCATCTACATATTCTACATCAACAGCACCCCTGTCATCTATTCGTATAATATCGGACCAAATCCTCAACCCACCCCCGCGAGACACCAACATTATAAACTTAGCTTTATTGAATGCTTTCGAAGATTTTGAGTCGTCAAAATAATTCTTATTTAAGGTTAAATATAAAGTTAAATAATTAAGCTGTAAAAAAGTTTCCTATGAATCAATTAAAACCTAAACAAATGTATAACAATTTTTTCTTTTATTCTTACCTTAACTAGATCCTTTAGAATTTCATTAAGAGATCGGCAAACTTCACGAATGGTTATTGATATCATAGAGACAGATACTTTAAACATGTAGTGAAGGCTTTTGTAAGAATCACCAGATGCTAAAAATCGTAGCGTAATGGCAAGACGAAATTTGGCCGGTATAGCATCTCTGAAGTCTGTATCTTGCTTGGATATCATTGGTGAAATTTTCTGCAGTAAAAATTCAAAATCGGTATAGCTCATTCGGCAGAAGTTATCAAACTCGCCAGAAGGTTCATATAAAAGTTCATTAAATTTCTCTTCTATAAATTGTCTGTAACAAATAAAATATAGGTACAGTAAATATTGTGGAATAACGTAACTACAACAGATAATGGTTACACCAAAATAGTAGTTACCTGGTACGATTTCGATGAATCTTTTTCATCCACCATCTTCGTTGTCGTCGAGTTTTTCTTTTTTTTGTTTCACTTTGCTTGCATTTTAAATAAAAGTACGATAAACCAAATGCAATAGCCGTTACAAGTTCGGTGTCCGCCATGCTTGTTTGCTTGTCGGCTTGTTTCTTCTTATCTTTGTGATTTGCATCTTTCGGATTCCAGATGCAGGATTCCATCTGGTATGCTCGAGGAAGGAAAGACACTCGTCATTTGACCAGCTACTCATTTTTTTGTCCGTACAAGAGTGTACTCGCCGCGAGATCACAATGCCCACTGAACGTGGACCAACGTGTAAACGCGTCGCAAGCGCTTGCCGCAAACGCCCTTTGATCTGCGTCAAAAAACCGACACTCGACTGGATCGGAAGCAAGCGCCCACAAGCTCACGCAAGCCAAGCCAAACGCCCTCTTTACACGCTTGTGATTGTCGGGGCTTGCCAAGGCTTGGCAAGCGTGTAAACGTACCATTAAATTCTCAACAACAAACTATAGTATGCAGTTGACGACATAAAATTGACTAGTATATCGTAATAATAGGAAATGGTAACAGGGTTTTTCCATTCTAAAGGGGAAGATAAGACCATAGCCTATGAGTACTACTGAAATCTGAAACGTGGGATTAATTACCTATTGATGTGATAAAAAGTTGAAAATAAAATACTTTTTATGTAGAAAATAAAGCAACAATGCGCAATAAATCTACTAAGAACGTATTTTTATAGCTACTTAAGTATTTTGAATTCACATATAAAAAGAAACAATACTCCTGCCTAATCAATGGCATAATAAATCAGAGTTCATTAAAATAAGCCCTTATAATAGTTCTATAGTCACCCATAAAACTATAGCAGGGTTTCTCAAACAGGGGTACGCGTACCCCTAGGGGTACGCCATTCGAGGGCAAGGGGTACGCGACAACATTTACGTAATGGCGGCTCTATAACTGGAAGGCGCGCATGACCGACATGCATAGCGGCGCGCGCGCGACTGACTGAATTCGTAGCTCGCTCGCTCTCGCGCGACTCGCGCGCCCCGCCGCCCTCCCCCGCCGTTTACGAGTACTTACACTGTACTCCGTTTTTGATTCATTTGTTTTACTTTAATGTGTGAGCATATGCGCTTTTTTCGTTGACAGTAAAATAAAAACAAAGTACTTTCAATACATTCACGCGGTTAGCTAGTTTTCAAAATGAATGAGTGGTTAAAAACTGGGTCATTACGCAGAAAATGTCCAAGTAATACATCCAGTTCGCAACCTGCACAAAGTACATTTACTCCAACTGCGTCTACTTCTGCTGAAAGTTCAGTTTTAAACGAAAATCCTGCGACATCGAGAGAACAAGAAAACACAACATCATCGACAAAAAAAAGGAAATATGACGAAGATTATCTGAAAATTGGATTTACGTGCAAAGAAGAATCTCAGTACCCAGAGCCACAGTGTGTAATATGTTCAGAAGTTCTCGCAAATAGCGTGATGAAGCCATCATTGCTGCGAAGACATTTGGAAACAAAACATCCGCAGTATGTAGACAAACCTATAGATTTTTTTGTTCGAAAAAAGAAAGAGTTGGATTCTTCGAAAAAGACTATGAAAACCGTTTTGGCTACTAACTCTGAATATTTACGTGCGTCTTTCCTTGTGGCATATAAAATTGCAAAGACTGGCAAGCCATACAATATTGCTGAAGAGTTGATTTTACCAGCAGCTAAAGATATGGTCAGTTGTGTATTGGGAGATAAATTTTCGAAATTGTTGGATAAAATACCACTTTCAAATGATACAGTTGCACGTCGCATTCATGAAATGGCACATGATGTTGAACATCAACTCGCGCAACGATTACAAAATAATTATTACGCGATTCAAGTTGATGAATCAACAGATATTAGTGGATTACCGAATTTACTTGGGTTTATTAGATATGTGTATAAAAATAAATGTGAAGAAGATTTTTTATTTTGTAAGACCTTGGAGTCTACTACGAAAGGAGAAGATATTTTTAACACTATTCATGATTTTATTGAAAAACATGGCATTGATTGGACAAAGTGCGTTGGCATATCCACTGACGGTGCAAAGGCCATGACAGGAAGGATATCTGGACTAATATCCAGGATTAAAAATCTCGCTCCTGAAGTCAAAAGTGTGCATTGTGCGTTGCACAGAGAAGCATTGGCGAGCAAGAAAATACCTGATGATTTAAAAACAGCGCTTTCAGAGGTCGTCAAAATAATCAATTACATAAAAGCGCGACCGCTAAATTCAAGACTTTTCGCATTATTATGCCGAGACATGGGTAGTGAACATGTTTCACTATTGCTACACTGTGAAGTTCGCTGGTTATCAAAAGGCAAGATATTAGCTCGGTTTGTTGAACTTCGTCACGAAATCTATATATTTTTGAAAGACAGTGACTTCAACCTTAAATTCCGATTTGAAGATGAAACATGGCTTGAAAGAGTAACTTATTTAGCTGACATTTTTTCTTGTCTCAATGAGACGAATGCTTCTATGCAAGGATCCACGTGCACTGTATTCACTGTGCACGACAAAATAAACGCACTTATAAAAAAAATAGAATTTTGGAAAACCTGCTTGAGATCAAATATCTTTGAATGTTTTCCTCTTTTGCATGAATTTATCACAACGAACGCCTTATCCGTGGATTCCGAAACGAAGGCTGAAATCGTTCTGCATCTTTCTCAGCTCTCCGACGAACTGAAAAGGTATTTTCCGGATATTGATAATGCTCAAGATGGCTGGATTCGTAACCCGTTTGCGGTTACGAACGAGAGCATAATATCTAGTTTGACTATCAAGCAACAGGAGTCATTAATAGAAATGTCCGCGGATGAAACTCTTCAAGCTGATTTCAAAACGTTGCCTTTGATAGATTTTTGGGCAGCTAGACAGTCAGAGTATTGCGAACTCTCACGCAAAGCGGTGAATTTCCTTTTACCCTTTGCTACAACATACTTATGTGAGAGTGGATTTTCACACCTGGTCATGATAAAAACTAAGTACAGAAATCGACTTGATGCCGAGTCAGAATTAAGGTTAAAATTGACCAAAATTACACCTACAATTGAATCCCTTTGCAACAAGAAACAAGCACATCCATCACATTAATATTAAAAATACATTTCTTTTGGCACTATGTTTCTTACCTTTTATTTCAAATAAAAACCTTATTTTCTTCAATAGTCAATTTTATTATTTCCTTGGGGGGGGGGGGGGGGGGGGGGGAGGCAATTAATGAGTTAGGGGTACGCTGTCACCTGGAAATTTTAACAGGGGTACGTGGTGCCAGAAGTTTGAGAAACCCTGAACTATAGCAATTAACAATACAATAGCAATACAATTTTGGAACGATTAGACTATTGTTTAAGAGTCTCGCGTAAGGGTTAATGACTAACGCCCGTATTCACAAACATTACTATGAGGTCTCACAGTGCGCGTGGACGCACAGGGTGACACAAGAACTATTTACAGAGCTCTATTCAACGCTGTGCGTTCGATTTGCTGCTTTACTTAAGCAAGCATCGTTTGTGAATACGTGCGTTAGATATGGTATCGAATGTAGTATTAGAGACTAAAGTTTTAATGTTATTTCATTGCCGTCTAACAATACATAATTAAATATAAATGAAAACAATTTTTATTTAAATCTATGTAGTTCAGACTATATTCCAAAACGACATCGATCGAAATACATAGTATAGATTAAGTTTGTTTGGTTGAGGTCGTCTATTACTAAATATTTTAGTATCTCTTCTTACATACAAAGAGACGAAGGAGAAAGTCCCAAAATATTCCAAACACCAAATAAAAACTACGGAACCCTAACTAGTCTTTCAACCTCTCTTGACTAACCTTTCTGATTTTTAATAAATAATGTATTATTCAGTACCTAAAATTGCAAATATTTACTATGTCGCTTCATTTACGAGTACTCTGTTATTAAATATTGTGTATCGTTTTTAGAAACAGTTCAACATTTACTGTATTTATTTTAAAAAAAATTAGTGTAGACATTAAGATATGAACTAAACTGAACCATTTACGGAAGCCAGATCCAGCTAAATACTCTCTAATACCCCGTTACAGTCTGGAAGTGTTCATACGACTCTTAACACATCGACAATGGCGGTTCAAAGTCGGGAGCGAAAACGTTTTACAATTAGACGAAGCTATTATCGGCTAACGATAGGCCGACCTTTGTTCCCACTTTCTGATGCTAATTTTAGTAGATTAAACCTGGGGATGTATTCGAAGGGACGATATAAAAAGTTAAAACTATAGTGGAATTTTGTAATGCCCCTATTTGAATTGAAGTTCGATTGGAGCTTTTTAAGCTTTTTCTCTGAAAGTGAGCAATTTTATAGAATTAAGCATGTGCGAACTGACACTGAACGACTTTTATTGACATGTGGATTGTGGAATATAGCCACAAATTAGTTTTTAGACTAAACTGCCCCCGATAGTTGAAAAACCGCATCTAACACTTTTTTCGGATATGAGTTAAACTCGAGGAGAGCTAAAAATTACCCATTTAAGTTTTTTGGAAACTGTTTTATCTCTGTTTTGATTTGGTATTAGATGCGCCCTTATCGGGGGAAGTAAAGTTTTCTTGTGTAGATATTCATGTACAGTTTACTATCAAAATGACGTAATAGTGATCCTTCATTACACATTTTTATAAAAAAATATACGTTTTGTTCGTTTGGTCCAAGGACCAAATAATTTAATTTGATCAAGATGTTATGGAAACTGATTTTTATTTACAAAACAATCTCGGCTGGCCGAATAGTGACTATTAAAGTTACTTTACACGAGAGCTTTGAACATTTGAATTAAATTTGGATTACCGTAGCTTAAACTTTTTTAGAGTTCACTGCACCGGCAGCGATAACCGTTTATTTTTATGACACATTTGTACTTTTAATGTAACCACTAAAAAGGCTAAAATTTTTCCAGTTCTCTTTTATGTTTTAGCATTTAAAAAGAGCTAACTTCATTAAACGCTGAAAACTTATTTTTCAGTATGTTTAACAAAGAGCTTTGTGAGCTATTTAGACGTTTGGTTAAAGTATTAAATGTAAGTCAATGAAGCTACTTTCAGTTTTTAAAATAATTAATCTATACTAATATTATAAAGCTGAAGAGTTTGTTTGTTTGTTTGTTTGGTTGAACGCGCTAATCTCAGGACCTACTGGACCGATTTGAAAAATTCTTTTTGTGTTGGATAGCCCGTTAGTTCCTGAAGGCTTTAGGCTATATATCATCACGCTAAGACCAATAGGAGCGGAGCACCAATCAAGAATATTTCAAATCAGTGATTTTTTTCCTTTTGAGAGCTGACGCTGCGTAAACGGTTAAAGTTTCGCAAAAATCATGTATGACAGGATTGTTCCCCTTTAAAAGTTCTTTAAAAAAGTCCGCGATAGCATATGTCTATCTTTTAAGGTTGGCTCATAGTAACCATTTTTATGCAAAAAAAATCGGTTTTAAAATAATGCATTATTTGCGAAGGTGTTTTTATAAACATGATATTAATCCTTATCCAAATAAATAAATTATTCACCACAAGTATTTAATTTTAAACATTCTTGCCCTTTACACCATTCGATTTCAATAAATATCTTAGGAGATATCGCAGTTTTAAAATCACATCGCAGCAAAATAATGATCAAGTACTACGCGCGCTACTGATGGATCAATGCACAGCCTAAACCGCTGATCGTAAAGACCTGAAACTTGGACGGTGTGTTCTTTGTATGACGTAAGCATCTGATAAGAAAGGATTTTCCAAAATTCTACCCCTAAAGAGGTAAAAAGGAGGGGCAAAGTTTGTATGAAATAACGAGATTCCTTCGTCCAATCTACTTAAAATTTTGCATAAGCATTCTATAACAGAATTTTAATGGAAGACGTGTTTCGTATTTTAGTGAAATGCACCCCCTAACTATGTTAAAAAGGGGTAGAAAGTTATTTTAGTGGTGATTTGCTTCAAAGTTGATATTAATTACTCATTAGTACATTTTTTTACAATCATGACGTCATGTTAACGACTACCATACTCTAGGGGCCTCCACTTAACCTCGGAGTGGGTGCCCGCTGCGTGCGCTCGCCCAACAATGCATAGTAATGCATGAAAGTCATGCCGCGGGCACCTGCTTGCGCTGTATACATAAACTCATTTTCGCGCGAGAGTTTTGGCGGAGGCCCTTGAGGTAGTGGGAGTAGTCTTGAGGAAAAGCTCCTTCTCCCACGGCCAGTGGCATGCTGGAAGCTTGGTGATTCTAGCACCCGTAGGAAAATATGAAAAAAAGTTTACCAATAATACTGCGGTAGGTGTAGTTTTCGATTTCGTTGTAAAAAAATAATACCACCGAGTAACTTTCACCGGATCAAAGGCCGAGCTGCATATTCATAAAATATAAGAAAAAAATATTTTCATGTTTATTTAACCTGATTTTTATATTTTAAAAGTATTCAAACATTTAGATAATAACGTTAAAACATTTAAAAATAATCGTATGAGAACGTTTTCGACTTCTCCACGGACGAAGTCGCGGGCAAAAGCTATTTGTAAAATAATTAGACTACATTATTAAAAGTGCCTACCCAAAGTCATTATTCCACGCGGACGAAGTCGCGGGCACAGCTAGTTTAATATAAGACTCGATTCTATTATTAATGCTGGAGTCAAAGTTTTAGGGTTCAATAGCGAGCATGCAAAACAAACCAACCATGAGAGCTGTTACTGGAAAACAGTAACTATAAATAAAGAACCTTAATTACATTTTTCATTTCTATAAAGCATAAAGTGTTGAATGTCTTAGCAAAGTTTTCAAGAGGGATAAAGTGCAAACCTCGGAAAGGTCACGAGAAATTTAATAAGAGGGCGATGAGAGGACGGCTTCATGCAAATGTAGATGGCGTGTATCAACGCTGACTTATAGGGCACGAGACGAGTACGACACGACTTTCGATGATTTAACGGTTTACTTTATTTTTTTTAGATAAATCTTATACTGAATTCAAGAATAGTTGGAAATGTTGGACAAAAATTTCTGGTGCAGTCCTGTTGTCCCCCCTGGTTGGCCCCCCTGGGGGAGCCAACAGGATTTCGAAATCCTGCTGTCCCCCCTGGCTAGGGGAGACAACAGGACTAGATTTTTAATCAATGATTTGAGGACTGTTGTCCCCCCTGGCAAACATGATTTAAAAGCCATATATTTTTATACCATAATTTTTGAAATACTGGAAGTACTTGACTGAATGGCCAATTGCCAAACTGAATAACCGTTTGTTAAATAATAATTACCATTTTGATAACGAAAAAAATAAGGTGTTGGTGCCGATACTGACACCTACAAACTTGAAATTTGGCAGGTAGGTTCCTTATAGAGTGTAGACATCTGCCAAGAACGGATTTTATTTAACTATTTATTTAAGGATATGAAATAATACGAAGGATATAATAGGATTTTACGAAATTCCACACATAAGGGGGTAAAACGGACTCCACGCATACGAAGTCGCGGGCGGCCGCTAGTTGAATCACTGAGCAAGTGTAAAGTGTTGAATATTATGATTAATTTAAAATTATGCAGTTTTAGCGTCCTATCTACTAATATTATATGTCAAAGTTTGTGAGTATGGATGTTTGATACTCTTTCACGTATTTAAAAACTACTAAACGAATTTTTAGTAAACTTTACACAAGATAATATTTTTTATACATGTGAATTGCATACCTTTAACTTAGCTTTTGCCCACGGTTTTGTCTGCGTAAAATTTTGTCTGTCACAGAAAAAAATATAAGAGCGCCTTCCTGTTTCAAAAACTGGCGTAAAAACTATCCCACGTCTTCTTTACCAAATATCAAAATCGGTTCAATGGTTTAGGCGTGAATTCGTAACAGACAGACAGATAAAGTTTTTCGCATTTACTTAATATTATTTAGTAGGGATAATTCATTAAGATTTTTTTAAAAGCAAGTTAAGCAGATTTTGGAATAGTCAGAAATAGTACCGGTACCGGTACCAACTACTTATATTTTTTTCGTTAACAAAATGTTAATTATTATTTGACACACGTTTAGGTATTTAGTTTGTCAATATGGCATTTAGTCAGGTACTCCAGTACTTCTTAAATGTTACAAAAATATATGGCTTCTAAATACTCAATGTTTGACAGGGGGGACAACAGTCCTCAAATCATTGATTGAAAATCCAGTCCTGTTGTCTCCCCTAGCAAGGGGGGACAACAGGATTTCGAAATCCTGTTGGCTCCCCCAGGGGGGCCAAGCAGGGGGGACAACAGGACTGCACCAAATTTCGTAAGACTGTAAGAGGGCGCCGCGTTGGGTCGCCCTATTTATAGGAGGGGAACCTAACCTACAGAGAGAAATGACCAAAACCAATTTTATAGGGCTTTATCTCGTGTTTATTGCCAATCAACCTATGACTAAATTACAAGATCAAAGCAGACAACCTCTCTATTACGGAGCTAGTAGTCGGTAGAAACAAAATATCACAGTAAAGTTAGGATCGGCATGTACATATGAGCAAAGCAATACTAATTGCATTGACTAATTAAATATTCAAAGCGAAACATGAGGATCGGTATATGCATTTGAGCCGGATCCAATAGTAAGCTATACAATTGTATTTACTTGATAAACTTTATTACAAAAGCGTGAGTAATTCAATTAGAACACAAAACAAGGATCGGTTTATGCATATGATCTAAACTTAATTGAAAACTAAACAATTGCGTCTAATTAATAAAGTTCATAACGAAAGCATGTGCAAAGCATAAAACTAGGATCGGCGTATGCATTAGGGCCATATTTAGTACAATAGCATTCACTTAATAAATTTATAGCAAGAAGCGTGAATAATTATCTAAGTCATAAAACCAGGATTGGATTATGCATTTGAGCTAAGCATGAATGTAAACAATGAGAAAATTCTAATTAGCGTAATTAACTTAGCTACTACAAGACAACAGTTACTATTTCTATTAACTATCTAGTAGGCACGGGAAGCGTGCATGGGACGATACAACGCGATGTCCAGTCAGTTCCGTGTTACGGAAGCAGACCTTACCATCGCGGTGTGTGCGAGTTCAATCCGGCGGGCGCATCGTGTTCCGTGGTACGGAAGCGCGGAGCGTCGCGGACGAACTGACTGCTAGGCCGGCTCGCACGCCTTTTATAGCCAGCCGGTGAGCGCGTGTGACGTACGCGGCGGCGTGCGGGGTCTCGGGGCAGGGTAAACCGGCTGCGCGCGCGCGTAGTCCTCGCTGTGACGTAGTGGCAGGCTCGGCGCTTGTCGCTCGAAGTAAATAAAAGGGCGCGCCGTGTTACAGACTCCCCCTCTGGCTCCGAAGTCGTCCCGACGAGGAAGCCAGGACTGGTGTGGATGACGGCGTGCCATCACACGATGTGGCTTGGGAAGTCATCTTCTTCAGCCGACCACGCTCACGCATGGCACGGCCTCTGGTTGACCACGCTCACGCATGGCACTGCGGAGGTGGCTCGTGAGGTCATCTTCTTCGTATGACCACGCTCACGCATGGCAAGGCGGAGGTGGCTCGGGAGGTCATCTTCTTCGGCCGACCACGCTCACGCATGGCAAGGCGGAGGTGGCTCGGGAGGTCATCTTCTTCAACCGACCACGCTCACGCATGGCTCGGCGGAGGTGGCTCGGGAGGTCATCTTCTTCAGCCGACCACGCTCACGCATGGCACGGCCTCTGGTTGGCCACGCTCGCGCATGGCACGGCGGAGGTGGCTCGGGAAGTCATCTTCTTCAGCCGACCACGCTCACGCATGGCCCGGCCTCTGGTTGACCACGCTCACGCATGGCACGGCGGAGGTGGCTCGGGAGGTCATCTTCTTCAGCCGACCACGCTCACGCATGGCTCGGCGGAGGTGGCTCGGGAGGTCATCTTCTTCAGCCGACCACGCTCACGCATGGCACGGCGGAGGTGGCTCGGGAGGCACCACCGTAGGCTGGCTGGACTGGGCACAGGCGCCGTCTCAGCGCTCTGGAGCAGGTGGGGCGCTGTCTCAGCGCTCTGGAACAGGCGGAGCGCTGACGAGTGGTACAGGCCCAGGCGCTGGTCAGGAACATTGGTGTCTGCAATTTCAAAGAGCTAGTCCATGACTTCGAAATATCATATAGGGCCCATCGCCCCCTGGTTTCTAACTTGGTGCTGACCCTCGGGCGTTCTCAAACTTCTCCCGTAAGGAATAATTTCCTCCCTCCCCCTATTTCCAAACAGGGCTGATGTGACTGAATTTATAATAGTCTCAGCTCGACCCGTAATTTTCAAGGCCATCAAGAGCTTCCTCCCTCCCCCTGTATCGAAGCAGGGCTTGAGTTTTTCGCTGCTAACATTCATCCATAACACTGGTACCACTGTAAACCCGCTTACAACTTCCGAACTCATCATGGAAGGTTGAGGTGACTTTTGAAATCCAGGTGTGGTTACCATGGGGAAACGATTCGCGGAAGGGCATATTCCTCCTTCAGCTTTTCGCTGCTATTAACCTTCATCTCTGACGGCACCACTATAAGCCCGCTTGCAACTTCCGAACTCATGGAAGGTTGAGGTGACTTGAAATTCAAGTGTGGTTGCCATAGAGGAAAACATTTCGCAGAAGGGCAAATTCCTCCTTCATCTTTTCAAATTATATCTTGGATGGACTCCTCCTGTTACTCGTGGACAATAGAAGGGTCTTCCAAATCTTTGGCGGCCTGTGGTAGTACCTACCACGAATGACGAATCTGCCAAAGTAGGTACCTACTCGTGTTAAGAGTCTAGCCTATCTTAATTAGCCTAACCCTATTTCGACTAATCCCTAGTTCGCGAAACTAAGAGAGCAGGTTGTCTGTGCGGTTTTGGTCTTAAATGATAAGCTTAGGTTCGTGCCTCGATGGGACCCAGTTTATTAGAGGGCCCCACGTTGGGCGCCAGATTGTAAGAGGGCCCCACGTTGGGCGCCAGTTGTAAGAGGGCGCCGCGTTGGGTCGCCCTATTTATAGGAGGGGAACCTAACCTACAGAGAGAAATGACCAAAACCAATTTTATAGGGCTTTATCTCGTGTTTATTGCCAATCAACCTATGACTAAATTACAAGATCAAAGCAGACAACCTCTCTATTACGGAGCTAGTAGTCGGTAGAAACAAAATATCACAGTAAAGTTAGGATCGGCATGTACATATGAGCAAAGCAATACTAATTGCATTGACTAATTAAATATTCAAAGCGAAACATGAGGATCGGTATATGCATTTGAGCCGGATCCAATAGTAAGCTATACAATTGTATTTACTTGATAAACTTTATTACAAAAGCGTGAGTAATTCAATTAGAACACAAAACAAGGATCGGTTTATGCATATGATCTAAACTTAATTGAAAACTAAACAATTGCGTCTAATTAATAAAGTTCATAACGAAAGCATGTGCAAAGCATAAAACTAGGATCGGCGTATGCATTAGTGCCATATTTAGTACAATAGCATTCACTTAATAAATTTATAGCAAGAAGCGTGAATAATTATCTAAGTCATAAAACCAGGATTGGATTATGCATTTGAGCTAAGCATGAATGTAAACAATGAGAAAATTCTAATTAGCGTAATTAACTTAGCTACTACAAGACAACAGTTACTATTTCTATTAACTATCTAGTAGGCACGGGAAGCGTGCATGGGACGATACAACGCGATGTCCAGTCAGTTCCGTGTTACGGAAGCAGACCTTACCATCGCGGTGTGTGCGAGTTCAATCCGGCGGGCGCATCGTGTTCCGTGGTACGGAAGCGCGGAGCGTCGCGGACGAACTGACTGCTAGGCCGGCTCGCACGCCTTTTATAGCCAGCCGGTGAGCGCGTGTGACGTACGCGGCGGCGTGCGGGGTCTCGGGGCAGGGTAAACCGGCTGCGCGCGCGCGTAGTCCTCGCTGTGACGTAGTGGCAGGCTCGGCGCTTGTCGCTCGAAGTAAATAAAAGGGCGCGCCGTGTTACAAGACCTATTTATTGGTGTATTATTGAAAAAGAAGTGAGTTTTAGTTAATGTCTTCTTTGGCTTTAATTACGAGTATGTAAAGGCTGAGTTGCACTACCAACCTTTTACCGTAACTATGACGATAACCGGTGTATTTTGTATGGAGTTTGACAGATAAGAGAAAGTTAAAGTAAGATGGTGCAACCCAGCCTAAGAGTAGTTTGTGTAAAAGCCTATGAAATTAAATGGTTGAATTTTTTCTTCAGTAAATGTTCATATTTAATTTTATATTTTTGTTTTTATTTATATTTATTAATTTAAACTTTTGCATTGAAGTGTTGTACAGTGGCACTTAATGATGTTACCGCATGATATCTTTACCTACAGTCCTTTACAAAAAGTAGTTAAAAACGTTGGTTAATAACCGTAATTATCGTTACTAGTATTTGAACACAAACATTTTTGTCTAACATTATTTAATGAGTTTTCTCACCTGTACAGCAGTCATGGTCGTGACATCTAAAAGCCCCACCGAGGGCATTACGAAATATGGAAAGGGCGAAGTTTTCCAGATTTACTAGCCCAATATTCGGGGATTACGCGCGGGACGCCTTATTGAGGTGATCCCGCTTTATTGCTAGAATATTCTAGGTTTATTTAGTCACTGTTGCATAATGCCATTCTTGTGTTTAATTAAGAAATATTATGAGAGTAAGAGAGACACTGTTGAGAAATTATGCGTAGAGATTATAAAGACATTATAATTTTGTTGATACGGTATTTTTGGTGTTGACAGTTCTCTTTGAAGTTTTGTTAGATTTCATATGATTTGTGGAAAGAGGTTTTGTAAGCAGAATGATCGTATTTCTTTAAAGTGTAGGTAGATGGATTTAAAATTTATATTAATGGTAGATGTTGTCATTATGAATTAAGAAATAAAATTTTTGAGTTAAATAATATATTTTTGGGTTTATAGATTTTTGTGAGACGTACAGTTACTTAGGTACTTCAACGCATTTTTTCCCCGTAAAAAAGGGTTGTGACATATTATAGCCATGAGTATTATTTTAAATAGGTAGGTACTTATTATTTAATGATTTGGAACCTAATTCAATGGACCGCTTAGTATTCAGTGTGTGACGTAATTCTACGTTAAAATGGATTCGTTCAAATGAAATTCAATCTATTATCTCGATTCCAAGTGATTATGCTCGCGAGTATGTGCGGTCGCCATAATATGAGCCGGCTCGGGTGTAACCACACGCATTGTTGTTTGTACATAAATATTACCAATTTGCATTTATTTTGGTTACGATATTAAATTATGAGATTGGTAGAGTGGTTATTTAAACTGAGGCACTCGACAAAGGCCAAGCCCGGAACATTCAAGATTGTTCATCAAAATATTCAAGGCTTGGCCAGCAAAGTCTTAGAAATAGAGCTATTCTTAAAAAGTTTTGATATTAATGTAATATGTATTACTGAACACTGGCTAAAGAAATATGAAAGCTCTTTTCATATAGATAATTATCAGTTAAGTAGCGCGTTTTTCAGGAAGTCTGCCATTCACGGAGGCTCCTTAATATTTGTGAATAATAATATTAAATATAAAGTACGCAAAGATGTAGTAGGGCTATCAGTTGAGCGTGTTGTCGAAATTTCCTGTGTCGAGCTTGAGAGTTACATCATTGTATGTGTGTATAGACCCCCTTCTGGGGACTTTGGTATTTTTGAAGCGGCTATTGAGGATGCTCTTAATAAAACTTGTAACAGCAACAAAAAGGTCTTAGTTTGTGGAGATTTTAACGTCAATTTACTAGATAGCTCATCATCATATTCTGTAAGACTACTTTCCCTTTTTCAGTCATTTAACTTGTTTAGTCAATTTAAGGAAGCAACTAGAATTACGGAAACCACAGCTACTTGTCTAGATAATATTTTCTCTAGCTGTGTCCCTGACAATAAAGCTGTCATACACAATCTTACGTCAGATCACTGTGGTATTAAAGTAGAATTTATTTGTAATAATTTGAATAATAAAAGTAAAAAAAATGCCGTATGTAGACCTGTAACCATTAGTCGTCTAGAACGTTTTAAAAATAATCTTGAAAATAAATTGCATTTAGTCCCGTATGTTCAGGGAGACCCAGATGCTCTTTACAATAACCTTTTCGAATGTATTAAAACCGAACATGACAAAGTTTTTACGGTAAAGCCATTAAAACCAAATACCAAATCAAAGTTTAGTGACTGGGCTACTAAGGGAATATACAAAAGTCGAAATACGTTATATGAACTTTATGGCATGAAAAAGTATAATAATAGTATATCTTTTCTTGAGCATGTAAAAAAGTATTCAAAAATTTTTAAGAAAGTTTGCTTCATGGCTAAGTCTTTTTATATTCGGGACAAGATAGGGAACGCCAGTAATAAAATAAAAGAAACTTGGAATGTTATCAACCGAGAGACTGGTAAACTAAAACCAAGAGATAATGACTTTTCTCTCAAAGTTCACGATAATTTGATATCTGCAGATAAAGATGTAGCGGAAGCTTTTGACAATTTTTTTGGGAATATAGCTTCAGCAACAACTGCCAACTTAAAGTCATCTCCCTCCGAGGCCGAAGAAATATTGAAAACCCACGTGACACCCTGTGACTCGCACTTCTCTTTTAAACATATTACTCCATTAGATATCACTAAAACTTTTAATCTTTTAAACGTAAAGAGTACAACTGATATCTGGGGCATCTCTGTCAAGATAGTCAAACACATTATTGATATAATTTCCCCACAGTTAGCGATAATATTCAATAATTGCATAGAGAAGGGAATCTTCCCCGACCTCATGAAACATAGTAGACTAATGCCATTATTTAAGTCTGGTAGCAAAACCGACCCTGGCAATTATAGACCCATTTCTATCTTGCCCGCTCTGAGCAAGATTTTTGAAAAAATCATACAGGAGCAACTTATGATTCACTTTGGCTCTAATAAACTATTTCATAGTGAACAATATGGTTTCACCAAGGGTCGTTCCACCACCGATGCAGGGGTTGCACTACTTAAACATATCTTCGAGGCTTGGGAGAATTCTCAAAATGCACTAGGGGTCTTCTGTGATCTCTCAAAAGCTTTTGACTGCGTAGAACATCAAACGCTAATTCGCAAACTGCACTATTATGGGGTAAAGGACTCGGCTTTGGATTTAATACAATCCTATTTAAACTTTAGAGTTCAAAAAGTTGACATAAATGGTGTTTTGTCTTCTGGGTCACCTGTGAAAATGGGAGTTCCGCAGGGGTCCATTCTGGGTCCATTCTTGTTTCTTATATACATTAATGATCTACCATATTTTGTTAAGGACTCTTGCGAAATCGTGTTATTTGCTGATGACACATCTTTGATTTTTAATATCGATAGAAGTAAAAATAACTTTGACGATGTAAATAATGCACTAACAAGAGTTTTAAGTTGGTTCACTACAAATAATTTACAACTCAATGCAAAGAAAACAAAATGTATAAAATTCTCTTTGCCTAACGTAAAAACAGTTAGTACACAAATAGAACTTAATAATAATGCAATCGATCTGGTAGACTCTACTGTATTTCTGGGAATTACCCTGGATTCAAAACTCCAGTGGGGCCCCCATATAGAAACTCTGGCGGGAAAGCTCAGCTCAGCGGCTTTTGCAATAAAAAGGATACGGTCATTAACCGATGTTTCAACAGCTCGCTTAGTCTACTTTAGCTACTTTCATAGCCTAATGTCATATGGAATCATGCTGTGGGGCAAAGCTGCAGATTTTGAAACAATATTTATTTTGCAAAAACGTGCGATAAGATACTTGTATAAAATGAAAGCAAGAGCATCCCTTAGAGAATTGTTTAAAGAAATTGGCATTCTCACGGCCGCTTCACAATACATCTTAAACTGTATTCTATTTATTCAAAAAAATATTACTGAATTCAAAAAGAAAAGTGATATTCACCAAATTAACACTAGAAATAAAAATAAATTGGCTATACCCGCTTTTAGACTTAATAAAGTGTTTGCTACTTTTATGGGACAAGGTATCCATTTTTATAACAAAGTCCCTGATAAATATAAAGAGCTACCGTATAATAAATTTAAAGATATAGTTAAAGATCACATGCTTAAAAAAGCCTATTATACAACTCGAGATTTTCTTAATGATAAGTCATCCTGGGAGTAGGATTATGGTCCTCTCATGCTCGCACTAAAAAGAATTAAAATGAAAAGTAATGTATAAACTAATAATAATTTCTCAAATGTTATAGTGTCATGCTTCTCAATCTGGACTGTTACTTAGCTTTATTATTAGTTTTTTTTTAAAGAGATAACTTGGAATTGTCATTCTCACTAAAATGTCTCTGGGGTGGTGGCGTAGTGAGGCGGGTCGTTACATTCCCTCTAATATGGTCGAGTGAAGCGATGGCTGGTTCACTCGTCATGTCTGTGAACAGGCGCTGCTTTCGGGGACTGGTCAATCCAAGTTATTCAAATTTATGTATGCGAGTCATTTCTACTAGTATCTTAATATGTAAGTCTAGATATTAGCACGTCACTACCTTGTTTAATATACCACGCAATCTTGTATACCCATTCTTATAAGATACACCATACAAGAATGCATGGTAAATTCAGTGAACTGCTCCTGAATCGAATGTACCTACTACTACTATTTCTATTTATTTATATTAACCGGCAGACAGTGGTGACTGAGTTTGTTGCGGCGCTTCTTCTCAGCACTTGCCAAATGTTGGTCTCGAAGCGCTGGTAGGGTAAAAAGATTATGAGACATGTAGAGGCTCCTTAAGAGCAAAATGACGATTTGTAAGAACTATTTATTAGTCCAAACAAATAAAGAAATTTTGACTTTGACTTTGACTTTGGTTAGTTATAATTTGTACTTGCCTAACTATTTATGTCATTGAATGAGAACTTGACTAGCGCTTTAAAAAATAAACAAAAAACAACACCGTTTCCCTTAACCGAAACTACCAACATTTTTTTTATTTCATGCTATATAAAGATACTAAATCCTTAATTTTTTTATGTCACAGTATTGTACTATTCAAGACCTTTCGTTTGATACCCATATCGAGGGAGTTGATAAAAACTATATGTTCCGCCATTTTATGGCGGCGGCCATCTTGGACCGATTTTCATCAAACATAGCTAAGAACACTCACAGACTAATTCACCATTCAAATAAAAAAAAACAAAATCAAAATCGATTCACCCTTTCGGGAGCTACGATGCCACATTTATAGACACACAGACACGTCAAACTTATAACACCCCTTTGTTTTTTCGTCGGGGGTTAAAAAACGCAAATTGTTGTTGCATCGCTTGTCATATTGTATGAAAACGTCGCGTTCCCGTCGCGCTGCTGCCATGCTGACTGTATGAATGCTTTGAAAATAGATTCTATAAAAAGCGAGTGAATAGGCAAGCCACTTGGGCTCGCCGAGGCTTTCCCTGGTGAACTCTACACACTCTACATGCACTTAATTAAACTTAATTGATAAATTGAGCGTGCATTTCCCACATCATTTTCGATATATTCCGCCATTACAGCGGGCTGATATGAATAAGTTCGTTTAATTGAATCGGGTATCGCCTCAATTGAATATTGCGAACTTAATTAGGTTATTAACGATTTTTCATTAACGAAAATGTTTTATGAGTAAAATTTCGGGTAGAAGACAGGTGGTAAAACTTTGTGAGTGATGTAGAGAGACCTTTTTAATTGGAAGTTACGGAAGAATATTAAAAATTTTTCGCTTTCAAGTAAATGCGCAGACTGTGTTACTTATTAGTTGCCTACTGGAAAACTAGACACAAGTACATACATAGGAAATCTACTGTCAAGGCTTATCGACGTCTATCGTTTTTGAAGAATATTATTATCTACATAATGTCTATGGCTTTCAGTACCTGCTCAATAAACTAAAATTGGAATAAAGTTCAGCTGGCCTAAAGTCCAGCTTTACATGACATTTTAACACTCCATGTGAGTGCGACACTTTTTCACCATACAATCAAATGAAACCTGCATTTGACACACAAACAAAGTCATATTATGCTAAAATATGAATCAAGCAATTAGGAATATGGCGATCCGGTGGCTTTTAAGGTCCAGCTTTAAATTACATTTTTACACTGCCTGTAAATAAAACACTTTTTTTTGCCACACTTACGATGGAATGAAACCTGCACTAGACAAACAAAGTCATACTCGTATGCCACATCTAAACTTATCCGGGTTCAGTGACTCGCAGCTGAGTTGTGGCGATAAATCTGCTGTACCCCGTAATTATACGTCGAGTTCATTAATAATGCATAACTCGATCAAATGCGACCCGAGTTTCGACTGAGAAAGCCTCAACTGCAAAGGAATGTACTATGAAGACCCTTTTAGGCTGTGCTTAAAGTTAAGACACTTACACCCGTATTCACAAACGATGCTTGCTTAAGTGAAGCAGCAAATCGAACGCACAGCGTTGAATAGAGCTCTGTGATGGGTTCAAGTGACACTATGTGAGTCCACGCGCACTGTGAGACCTCATAGTAAAGTTTGTTCATAAGGGCGCTAAGCTTAGTGCCTATAACGCCTCCGAAGTCACAGGTACCTAGTGATTTGAATTGGCACTAAATTAGACCCATCTTGATGAAAAAGATGAAAAAACGCTTGATGATGCGAGATCTCTATAAAGTATCCCATCAAAAACAATACTTGTCAAAAAAACCAAGTCTCGCAACTCAGTTGTTCTACGGTAAAAAGTTGTGAGATCCATGTAATACCAAGTCCAGGCCAGGAAATCTTTAACGTTTTACATAAATTATTGACTTGGCCATCGCACTAAATAATTTAATTTACACGTGTTTTCATGCGATGGCCAAGTCAATATATTTATGTAAAACGTTAAAGATTTCCTGGCCTGGACTTGGTATTACATGGATCTCACAACTTTTTACCGTAGAACAACTGAGTTGCGAGACTTGGTTTTTTTGACAAGTATTGTTTTTGATGGGATCTCATTTCTTTTTGTATTTTGTAGACAGCAGTTATGTATCTAGAAAACTGGACCGAAATTGAAAAATTTTACTCGACTTGGCGGTTGCACTACCGTGCCCCCAAATCTCATTTCTTTTTGTATTTTGTAGACAGCAGTTATGTATCTAGAAAACTGGACCGAAATTGAAAAATTTTACTCGACTTGGCGGTTGCACTAGGGGCCATCCATAAAGTACGTCACACGAATTTCATGAATTTTTGACCCCTCCCCCGTCCTTGTCACAGGTGGTCACATTTCTGAGACCCCCCCCTCCCTAGTGTGACGTCACATATTTTGCAATTTCACATCGAAAAATTATTAAATTAACAAAAAAAATAGCAACAAATAGAAACAATAAAATCCTAATTTATAATTCCTACAAAAAAATTTATTGATTTAATGGCTTCATTGGTTGCCCATTAAAACTCTCCTTGGTTTTCGACTTCGACGGAGTTGTGCTTAAGTGGTGGGGGTATTTTTTAGTTTAATTTATATTTCAAATTACGCGATTAGTAGGTACCTCTAGATATATTAGATTTTGAAATGTGATGTCACGAAACTTAGGACCCCTCCCACCCCTTGTCACACCATGTCACACTTAGTCGACCCCCTCCCCCCCTCTTTACGTGTGACGTACTTTATGGATGACCCCCTACCGTGCCCCCAAATATTTTAGTTTTTCCTTGATTCATACACCAAACACTACTTATATTCCAAATTTGAAGCTTCTAGGTCTGCTAGAAGTGCCTTAGAATTTTGATGATCGGTGAGTCAGTCAGTGAGTCAGTGAGTCAGTGAGTGACAAAATTAAGTAACTTTGACCCGTTATAATTCTTAAACTACTGGTTCAAATTGAATGAAATTTTAAATATACCGTGTCTTTACAATGCCTGCATAGCTAATGAAAATTCAGCCTTCTAGTTTTATCCACAACGAAGTTACAGGCAGTCGAAAATGGCCTGAATTGCTTCGAGAAAAGGATGGTACGGCCGTGCCGCTTTTTTGCTCGACTTGGTGGGGGCACTGCCGTGCCCCCAGATTAACCCACTAATATTATAGTAAGTGTCAAGTGTCGGCCTGTTTGTGACAAATTGAATTTATCACGGGCAAAGTCGCGGGCAAATAAATAAATTGAAATAAATCTAGTGTGTGAAATCGCTTCTCGAAAAGTATCCCAATGTGCTGCAGTGACATTGTTATGCTAAGTTGTGAAAAGTAAACGAAAAAGACATGAAAGCTTTTTATTTCAACCACCCACATTTCACACATTTTAATCAAACTACATACCGATTAACAGAACAATTTAAACCCAAATGGTTAAGTTCGTTTCATTTCCTCTTACCTCGCTTTTGCCGGCTTTATCTAAAGCGGTCTTTAGTAAAATCTCAGACCATGATAACACTCATTACCTCCAAAACTACTCGTTTTGTTTACAATAAACTCTTTAACATGCGTCTGATTGCATTAAAAAGGTACTAAATACAGTTTATTAAGGCAAAACTCCGGTTAACGTCGCCGCCTACACGCAATTAAATATTTAAATAAAGGGCGTCGAATGAGGAGACATTGCTCGGAGTAACTGCCGCACACTTGGTTTCGAGGCGGGATAGACGAGATACTTTTATAGGCATTAAGTAGTTTTCGCATTTTGGACTTTGCATCAATTGGGCTGGGCCACGGGCTACGATAAATTCTTATCGATAATTTTGCAAGTTTATCATCATCCAAAATCGATAAACCTATTAAATAGCCATGCTGATTGCGTGATTTTCATCCATTTTTTTCATCACCCAATTCCGGTCCATTGGTGATCATAATTCACTCATAGTTAAAGTCATAAATAAAAGTCGCAAGTCTGGTGTGTTCCTAATTGGAAGCCGCAAACGTGACCACAAATGCGGATGGGATTTTTCATAAATTACATTAAATTTATGGCATCGGTCCACATCAGTTGTCAAATTTTGGTTAACCCCATTATCATTTTAATTTGAAAACCCATTATTAATCTCATTGTAAGTAACTTCATGATGCACCAACATTCTAATCTATGTTGAGAGCATACGCTGACAAACTTTCAGCTTTTATAAAATGACGTAGGTCTGGCGTTCACTAGCTCATAGTCTATTATGTTTTACCTATATCAGCAGTTATAATAATATGACTATGGCATTATAATGTTTGTCTCTCGAATGTAAGTTTTATAAAATAAATACTTATCTACTCGTTCAAATAAAAAGTGGAAGCGTCTGGCATATTCCTTGGTTGTAGAATGCGCTGTATGCAACATTGTTGCAACGGAGTGATAATAGTTGGAAAGAAGCGCACCGTGTGATTTTATGGTTATTGTGTGAGTTTTTACAAACTAGAAATACAATGGATTACCTTCCATAACTTAAGGGTTATTTTTATCAATCCAAATAATAATGGTTAAACTGTCTAAGATTAAATACTATACAGTTAGAGAGACGGATTTACTTCTTCTTCTTGTCATGTCGACAACAAACCTACACAGTGTCAGCCCCAAACTCCGCCACAAGAGTGGCATTGTCAACAGCTTTTATTAAATCTTCCTGCTTGCAGTTGTATGGGCACGTAGGGCACGACATCATGTGCTTCGTCAACTGGGGAACAAAACCACACTTGCACTCCAAGTTTGAGTCATCCAGGAATCCCCACTTGAACATATTGTCCTTACGACGGCCGACCTGCATCTGAAGTCTATTTAAAGACTTCCAGGTAAGCCTGACTACGGATTTACTGTACTCAAAACATACATACCTCTAATATTTATGATGTCGTTGGTACCCCTAATATTTATACAAACAGATGTGAAAAATACCCATGTAGCTGTCGCCAAACAATAACAAGCATTGTTTAACAATCATGAGGCATGAGATTATTCCCATATTGTGGTTCCAATCGGAAAATAATTTTATTTTCAAAGCAGACAAATAGTGTTGATTAGGTACTCATAATTATGATAGCAGTTTAGATTATCCTACTAATATTATAAATGCGAAAGTTTGTATGGACGTCTGGATGTTTGTTACTCTCTTTCTACTCAACGGATTTTGATGAAACTTTACAGTATTATTGTTTATAACCCAGAATAACATACAAGATATAATTTATGTGGATCTATGACAAAAGAAATTTCACGCGGGTGAAGCCGCGGGCAAAAGCTAGTTAGTAATAATAAGCCTAGGCGCACCACCGATTTTTCGTCGGCCGATAGTTTAGTCGGGCTGTTAATCAGTATGGACATTTTGTATGGAAGTGCGCACATTACACCGATTCGGTATCGGCCAATTCTTCATACAAATTAAAATCGGGCCAACTATCGGCTAACTAAAAATCGGTGGTCTGCGCTTAGGCCAAACAAATGAATAAATTCTGTAAGATGTAAATGATGGTAAGAATCCGAAAACTATGTAGTATGAAAATATGAGCAAAATAAAATGTTGATAGCCGCTTCCAGTGAATCATTTTAGAGAGGCTTATGTTTTTAGGAAATAATAATTAACTTTTAAAAAAAATAAAACCGACTTCAAATGCTTGAACACAAAAAAAAACTAAAAATTAAAAATATTGCATATAAAAAAGTTCATCCCCAATTTTCCACCCTTGGGGGTGAAATATTTTCTTCAAATTCGCATGAAACCATCCTTTTGATAATAACTATTCAACAAAAAAATAATCGTTCAAATTGATTTATAATCGGCGGAGATATTGCGTATAAAAAAGTTCATCCCCAATTTTCCACCCTTGGGGGTTGTTTTTTCTATTATTAAATTTAAATGGGACCACCCTTGAGGTATTACCTATACGCCGAAAAAAGATTTGTTCAAATCGGTTCATAATTGGCGGAGTTATCGCGTAACAAACATAGATAAAAAACATACGGGTCGAATTGAGAACCTCCTCCTTTTTTGAAGTCGGTTGAAAACACTACCTACTCGTAAAACAATGGGGTCAGATGTCACATTCAGAAAAAAGTATCTTTATAATATGGCAAGTTACACAGATTTATTTTAATGAGAGTCAGTATTTAAATTACATTTAATAGCTCTATTTTATTTCCAAATATCCACTGCTAATAAAATTACGCAAACAAAAAGCTTTCAGTTATTCTCTTATATGAATTCAATGAAATCACTGTAATTAAAACATTAAATACCACATTTACCTGTCAGCATAATAATAACATAAACAATACCACCATTTCTGGCTCAATGGCCTTTGGTCCAAAATGGAAAAAGTCCAAAAAAAGTTAAAGCAGGTCACGTGACCACAATAAAATATTTTTACGAGCATTTAAAACATCCACGACTCCCATTATACAGGTTTTGGTTTTCATGACTCAATTACACCGAGAGTTTTAAAACAATAAAATTTAATATATCATCTATAGGCGTCGGTTTTATTTTCTATCGTATAATTTAAGCGCGCAGCTTAATTTATGGTAGCAATAATGTCTCTGATTTACATAAATTGAGTCTTAATTATACGTTGGGGGTAATCTTGCCTTTTTGTTCAGTGTTTTGTTTTACGATTGGCCTTTGTTCGGATGTACCGGACAATGTTAGAGAGTTTCAATTGCTTATTGTTTTATTACCGTAACTCTAGCTGTTCTTTATGACTATAATTATCTAGCTATTTTTAAATTATAAGTCTTAAATGGCTCTTGAAACAACGCTGTTGTGCATTGTAATTTACAAATGAGCAAAGTGTGTTGAGACCCGTGTTTCTCTATTTCAGTTGATCAAAGTGCAGTTTTAACGTTGTTTAATTATTTATTGACCACAATATAATTGTGGTATTCTGACTAATACTGGTTTATGAATAGCATTGGAATTTTTAAGTACGAGTAGTAAAATTATCAGTTTTCATTCTGATTCATTGCGCCTCTATATTAGTCGCCATAACACAAATAAATACAACATGATAAAACGATCGCAAAATGTAGTTTTGTTGTTCTTTTTGAAGGAGGAGTTTTTATTTTAATTATAGCTCCTTCCACATACAGGGTGGCCAGGGAGTTAAAGTTCAAAGCTAAAATTTAGATTCCTTACATCAAGGTGTATCTAAATCACCCCCATGTATGTTCTACGATTTTGGTTAGTTCAGGAGATAGAGTTAATTTTGTGATTTATTCTTAACTATCACCTATGGTCGGTTTTTATTTTTTTCTTATTCTGGAAGCTTCTCTAGCGTAAGTGAGGAAAAACTAACTACAATTGCTCGCCAGAGTGAGAAAAAAATTGGTGATAATGAAGGATAAATCTCCTAAACTAAGCAAAATCGTAGAACATACCATATAGGGGTGATTTAGATACACCTTGATGTAAGGAATTCAAATTTTATCTTTGAACGTCAACTCCCTGGCTTCCCTGTATATTAGGTCCCTTTTTAATAAGACTCATCATCAAAATAAATTCTGGAGCATTACAGCCAAGCTGAGTAACATCGATGGCGCCGCCATTCCGCCACTTAATCGATGTAACTCGATATGCATCGGTCCAAATGAGCTAATATTGGTCGTAAATATGCTCGGATGCGATGGTAGCCTGTAATTGAAGACTCGAGATTTACTGAATAATGGAGGATGAGTCTGAATAAGTTAAGGAGTTAAAGAAGTTCGAGAGATTGAACAGTTGACGCATACCTATTAGACCGCACAGAATGAAAAAATGACTAACTTTATGATGTCACACTTGGAAAATGCTTAATTTATTGAGCACTAGCTCGCGCGTGAAATTTAGTTTTTAACAGAGCGTCATAAATTACAGCCTATATGTTATTCTGGGTTAAACACAATAATACTGTAAAGTTTCATCAAAATCCGTTCGGTAGTTTTTGCGTGAAAGAGTAACAAACATGTTAACATCCAGACATACAGACATCTATACAAATTGTTGCAATTATAATATTAGTAGGAAGTAGGATAATGAAAAATAAATAAGTTTTACATAATTATACCAGTAAACAAGTCGATTCTGGGATTCAGGGGATTTTTCACAGCTATAGAAAAAAATATGAAAAGACGACATTTTAAAAGCTTGTTTCACGATTACAAAAAGAAAATTGTAAAAAATAACTACGCTTTTATGCAGTTCTACAGTGTGTCCGGGCTTGTAGTGATCAAACTTTAAGGGCAAAATCTAGGGACAATTTTATCGATAAAAATACTTCAAATTTGGGGCCTGACCCATTTCTCGAAAAATTACATCGATTAAGTTTTTAATTTTTAGTTTACACCTCTTCTTTAAAAAACAAGTGAAAGCGTGGGTAGCTTAACATTAATATGCAAATATTTTATATCATGCGATAGCCAATAAAATTATCTATTAGTAGAAGAAGAAAACAGACACAAATTTCATACATTTTATGGGAGTAAGAATGGATTTAATTAGAAAAATACATTACTTTTTTCACTTCTTTTTCAGTTATTTTCCAACACAAGAAAAACCAGGTTATTAAGGTATGTTTTATTTGCATTGTATTTTTAGTATTTGAGCTATTCTACAAAACGAATGTAAATTTATTAGTCTATGTCTATTAGTTTCGACGTAATTGTTGAACAAAGATACCCCTTCCCAGCGGTTTCCAAAGTAATCGGAATAGGTTGTGTGATTCTTTCAGGCAGTGCATTTTCGCATGTCGCGTGCGCTATGGAAACCGCTGGGAAGGGGTATCTTTGTTCAACAATTACGTCGAAAGTAATAGACGTAGACTAATAAATTTACATTCGTTTTGTAGAATAACTCAAATACTAATAATACAATGCAAATAAAACATACCTTAACGACCTGGTTTTTCTTGTGTTGGAAAATGACTGAAAAAGAAATGAAAAAAGTAATGTATTTTTCTAATTCAATCCATTCTTACTCCCATAAAATGTATGGTTTTCTTCTTCCACTAATAGATAATTTTATTAGCTATCGCATGATATAAAATATTTGCCTATTAATGTTAAGCTACCCACGCTTTCACTTGTTTTTTAAAGAAGAGGTGTAAACTAAAAATTAAAAACTTAAATCGATGTAATTTTTCGAGAAATGGGTCAAGCCCCAAATTTAAAGTATTTTCATCGATAAAATTGTTCATAGATTACGCCTTTAAAGTTTGATCACTACATGCCCGGACACACTGTATATTAATAAACCTACGAAAACGATTTATTGTAGTACTAGCGGCCGCCCGCGACTTCGTACGTGTGGATCCCGTTTTACCCCCTTCATCTATCTTACGCGGCTTAGATTTTTTTATACAAATGTTTATTCCCGCTAACTTCCGTTCCCGTGGGAATTTTGCAATATCCTGTTGTAACTGGGCTTTAAATTTACTAAGGTACCTGCATGCCAAATTTCAAGCGTCTAACTTAAGCGGTTTAGATTTTTCATACAAAAGGTTTTTCCCGCTAATTCCCGTTTTCGTGGGAATTTCGGGAATTACTTGTTGTAACTAAGCTTTAAGTTTACTAAGGTACCTACATACCACATTTCAAGCGTCTAACTTAAGCGGTTTAGATTTTTCATACAAAATGATTTTCCCGCTAATTCCCGTTCCCGTGGGAATTTCGGGAATTCCTTGTTGTAACTAAGCTTTTAGTTTACTAAGGTACCTACATGCCTAATTTCAAGCGTCTAACTTAAGCGGTTTAGATTTTTCATACAAAAGGTTTTTCCCGCTAATTCCCGTTTTCGTGGGAATTTCGGGAATTACTTGTTGTAACTAAGCTTTAAGTTTACCAAGGTACCTACATACCAAATTTCAAGCGTCTAACTTAAGCGGTTTAGATTTTTCATACAAAAGGATTTTCCTGCTAATTCCTGTGCCCGTGGGAATTCCTAAGTATACTATAACCTGCCCAGGAGTATGAAGAATAATCGTACCAAGTTTCGTTAAAATCCGTCGAGTAGTTTTTGTTTCTATAAGGAACATACAGACAGACCTGACAGACAGACAGACAGACAAAAATTTTACTGATTGCATTTTTGGTATCAGTATCGATCACTAATCACCCCCTGATAGTTATTTTGAAAATATATTTCATGTACAGAACCTCTGTACAGATTTATTTTAAGTATAGATTTTTTAAAATTTTTGTAATAAAAAAATAGACAGCGAGACATAAAGCGTAACTCGATAAAATATTTCTCCCAAGTCATGTTTAACTATGATTCCTCCAGCCCTTATAACCTAAATTTTTCAAATACATGCCCAGAAAGTATCCCAAACATCTGACCCCAACCAACATTGTTGGTGGTCCCTATCAGATGGAGCAGTTACTTGATTAATTACGACAATCCCGATTATACAGTGTTTGGTAAAATTCTTTGTTTTATCTACCAGATAGAAGATACCAACAAGATTGAAGGATGGATAAGGCTGAGCGAGACAAGAGTCAGGAGCAGTGCGTCCTGCTTACTCATTTGGTGGTGTCTCAAGATTGAAAGAGATAGACATACGACGTTGGACATGTCAAAATTGAAAGGCTTGTAAATGTTGCCAGTCAAATCAATCTATGTCCTTAGTTTGTCCTATTACATGGGAAATTATAGTAAAGCATTAGGGTTGGCACGTCATGTCACCAAAAAACTATTTCTTATTAGCATTCAAAAAGATTTCATTAAAAAATCTTATAACATTTTGGAATACTATGAAAGAATCAATACTTAACAGAGCAAAAATAGCCTGAAGTAAATCATGAAATAGACCACTAGCGAAACTACATTAATTTACTTTCATTGATTTTTTGACACTCTTTAAATAATTAGTATGATGGTGAGATGTTTTCTGTCTATCGAACAGAATAATTGCTATTGTGAATAAATCGTCTATTATCACAGTATCTCTCCACAACCCTAACCAAGACAGTTCTGTTTTGATTCACGTCCCCGTTAAGATAGGGATAGTTGGGTTGAGTTACATTTATTGGCGCGCTTAAGAGCTGTTACGTTACTTTATGGGTATACGACGGGTATTTACCTATTGTGACGGTTGTAGGTTCCTGCAATATGGCCCGAATGTGTGGGACACGCGTGACGTAGGCAGCTGTGATATAAATTGATCCTGTACATTTGGATTCGTGAATCTTGGAAGGGCAGAGAAATCTCCTGGACTTGCCTTGAATTCGAACAGGTATTTGATTCAAGAAGAATAAGGTATTTAAGCTATATTTAAGGTATTTAAGCTATATTTGCACTATTAAGGCCACTCTTATGATTCATAGAATTCATTTAAGTCTATGATCGGTCAAATGTAGAGATAATCCTATTTGGATTAAAATATGCGCGAGGTTCAAGTTTTGAACATCTTTCAGTTTAGTCTACGATTTGAAAGTTGTGAGCAATTTGGTTACTAGTTTGGTAAAGACATTGCAGGTTTTATAGACTAGCCTGGGCTGAAGGAGAGCATTTGATAAACAATCCTCTATTATTCCACTAACTGCGGAAAGAGGGATCTCACGTGTATATGCTTGGTGACTTCTGGTACTTAACATCGTGAATCATCAAGGGAGACCTAACATAATCTGCTACAATGGTCATCACCAGCATCATGACTAGATTTTATGTAAGAAAAGTAAGACTTCTGTCTTCTTTTGGATAGCTTGACCAAACATGACAACAAGCAACAATAGCTCATCGTCTTCGACCTAGGAAACCTATGGTGGAAAGAAATATGTGTAAGACTGCATTAATGAAAAAGAGTTTCTTAGATATGGCACCAAAACTGTTTAACAAGCTTCCTAAGGCCTTGCTCAAGTGTGATGACAAAATGTTTAAAAAGGAACTGATCTTACTACTATTAAATAAAATGTATTATACCATTGATGAATTTTGTAATGATTCTTTAGGTTAAGTTTTGACATAATTTGAAATTGTATACTTTATGACATTAGCTATTATTTTGTTGTATTTAATAATTAGAAAGATTGATTGACTGCATTGACATAGATAATTTTGTAATACCAATTGATTTAGATTATATTATTATTCAAATTTATTAAGAATTCGTATGCCTATACGGCAGATCATAGTGGAACCTACTAACCCCTAACAACTTTGTACCTATGATAATGACGAATAAATTTCATTTTCATTTTCAAGTTTAGATTAATACCTAAACTTATTATTTTTATGGTTGTAATCCACTATTGAAATAATATAAAAAACAGAGATATTAAAAGATTAAAACCCACACAGCAGTACCATCACCGAGACGTAAGACTACAAGTTGGCTAAAATACGACTAAACTTTTACCAATTAGATTGCCATAATTCAAATACTTTCCCAATCAAGATTTTACCCAAAACCAATACTGTCCCAATCAAGATCTCTAATCTGGGTCTCATTAAGTCAAAAATGGGCCCATTCTTAAACAATCGTAACCGTTTGTGTCGATCCAGTGTCGCCCACTCCTTGTCCGAGCCATTTGTGATGGGGTCCAAGTGAAAGCAGAGGGCGAGTTAAACCTTAACGTGTTATATAAAATTCTAGTGCCCGTTTTAACCTAATCCCTAATTTTTAAGTGACTCCTATGAAAACAAAATTCCTGTATTTTTGTTACAATAAGGGTCGTTTAAAAATTAGATATTGATGGTGAAAACGGGCATAGGTAGGACTCATAAAAAAAATTAAATAATTCTACGACTCTTTTACCACTTTATTAAAAGTTGAGTCATATTTCACTTTATTGGCTCATCATCTACAATTTCCTTGACTGTCGGGAAAGGGTCGTCACACAACCTGTAGGGTCTAGAAAGAGAAGACAAACTTTTATTGCATCTGAAAATCCTCAATTTAATTGAAATACTATTTTCTGATAAGTACCTATAAGGTTAAGTAATGACAATGAAGTATGATACCAGGACTAAATCTCATTGATAGAAGTTTCTAAATCATAGCAATACGACTGCCATGCTGAATCAAAATGAAAATTTAAAAAAAGATCTAGGCGAAAGATATACGGTCGGTCTTCCTTATACAAAAATTATAACGGAAATAAAAAAGGGTCCGTGGCCAAGTCCCCCTGTGTTCGACGCACCCGTGGTCGACGCCCCCGGTCAGATAGAAGCAATTTTTAATCAAATGTACAGTCAGTCACAAAAATATTTATAAACGAATAAATATTTATACTGATCGTACAAATAAATGTTTAATATTATTTTACCATAGTGATACCTAAAAATATAATAGGTTTTATTTTAACCTATCATATTTTATCATAGGTTTTATTTACCTATAATAACATGTAAATCGTTTTACCTAATCAAAATAATTGTAACAATCAGTCTTCAAAATAACTCTACTCTCTCTACATTCGCTTTAACTAACTACAAATAAAAGTTTTAAGTATTTTTAACAAAAAAATAAATACATCATTTTAAATAGCGTCAAACATGCATGGTTTTCGTTGACTGTACTTAGTGCAAAAGCCGAAAAAAATATGATATTAAATTTATTTAAATCGGGGGCTTCAACCACGGGTGCGTCGAATACTGGGGGACTCGGCCACGGACCCATAAAAAATCGCAGGCGAACGCTATACTGAACAAGTTCATATTATAATTCCGCTATTACCGCTATAGCCTATACTTTAGGGTCCCAGGTGGCCGAGTAAGGTAAGTCACGAGCGGCCACCGAGCCAAATGCGACATTTGATAGTATCGTTCCCTTTACCCGTGACCCGGGACCTTTGAGCCCTGCTGGACCCGTTTGTCTTGAGCAAATGTATTCGGGTAGCTGCTGTGGCAGCGATTGTGAGATTAAGATCTGTAATTAAGAACGATTCCAAACATTTGCAGGGAATCATCATACGTGTATCTTGTAGAGACTGGATTTTTTTTTATAAAGATGCTTTTACCTTTGATCAGCGTCAATGTAGTTGATCAATTAAAAATGGGGCAGCAAGCTTCTGGAGTGGAGGCCCCGTCGTGCCAGAAAATGCATCGTGGGACGTCCAACCACAAGGTGGACCGACGACCTCATAAAGGAAGCAGGAAGGCGCTGGATGCAGGCCGCTACCAATCGCGCGATATGGAAATCAATGGGGAGGCCTGTGTTCAGCAGTGGACGTCCTGTGTGTGAAATGACGTATGGTGATAAGTTGTAGATAAAAAGTAATAAGAATCTATTGGAGGGGTAACGTGGCTTGGTTGTAGTGAGTTGAAAATTATTTCAGACTGTAAATAAAAACAAGTTTATTACTGCCGCTGGAAGCACAGATAGCAAAATCTATAGAGAAATCTAGGTTTTCTATTTCTATTAGCGCGGACTTTATTTAAACATAGAGGTATTTCATCCTAGCTGTCAGGTGACAAATAAATCTATGAAGCCCACCGAAAACCACGCAAAAATTCTCAACAATTTAGGCGTGCTTTATGTAGGTACTATATTTTATACGTTGTATAGGTTTGGTTATACTAAAAGCCAAATTAGTTTCCTCACAAAAAGATGCCTTAGTAGTGAAAGGAAATAGTTGGCGGTCGTTCGTGCACTCCCTAGAGCGGTGCTGGGTCGATAATTTAGTCGATATATTCATCGCCAACGTTTCGTAATAAATGGGACTATTCCCACCTCTCGTTCCCACTACTGCAACTCCTAATGGCTAGAATTTATAACTTGGTTAAAAGGAGTGAAGGTTTAGAAGTCCCGAGCTGCAACGAATTTAATCTCAAGAATACACGAGCTTTAATATTGACTATTATAATATACTAAAACACATTATTTTATAATACTACTAGTTGCAAAAACTAAACAATGAGACAGAACTGCCTATACTTTAATTTAATTTATAGATAGAGAATAGGTTTTGAAGCATCATGCCCAACTAATTAGTATAGTATAGTATAGTTAGTCCTTTAGAGCTTTTATAAGTTAAGATTCGGCCAAACCAACGCGATGAATTTGTAGCGATGACTTCATATCAACGGAACCCTTCATGCGCAGTGATCGACATAGCCATCGCCATCGCCATCGCCGAAGCGTGCTGCACGCGTTGATTTGGCCGAAGCTTTTTAAATTTTGAAGTTAAACGTGAATTTAAGAGTTGAGGTTACAAATAATGATGTTTTATCGATATAAATCTATCGACCATCGACACCAAACTAGCTCTTCCCTGATGAATTGACGCCCTTCTCTTTGTCGCATTTATAACTAGGGTCAGCCCTTACCGATTGATTAGCTGGCATTTCAGACCCTTTCAGTAGTAGGGCGTCTTTAAGAAGCCGCATGGGGGGCCGTAGTGTTCAAAAGGTCGCGGTTCCTATTGGAACGAGTTTAGTTGTAGGTGAAGCAGGATTGAAGCCACGTTGGTGAATAGGGGCGTATGGGGAAAATTTTGTCCGTGAAAACAAAATGGGGTTTAAAATTACATGTAGGTTTGTCACTCATTCACATAAAAACTACTATTATATTATTGTTACATCAGAATAAAATATAGGCTAACGATCTTTGACAAGCTAAATTATACGCGGGCGAAGCCGTGGGCAAAAGCTAGTAAGGTAATATAGGAGCATAATGTGCTGTTGTAACTTATTAACCTTCGTATACCCGCGCCAAAAAGCATTACACATATACCCGCGCACGGTCTCTCAGACCGAAAGTTGAGCTCGTGTTTTATAGTATAATTGTGTCCTGTATTGTACTATAATTTACTTTAAATTACACGTTAAGGTATTAATTGCATAAAAAAATTAAAACAAATTTTATATTTGTAGATATTTTGGTTTAATCAGCCTTTGAATCAGACTTAAAATTTAAACAAAATTTTACATCAGTCTAAATTTCATAACAAAAATAAACTTTTTTTCTTTTGAAGCCTAAAAAATTACTATAAAATATAATAAATGGAAGTATCCTTAGTGATATAAAAGATTAAAACAGTATTTATCACTAGTGGTTTTAGTGGAATAATGACCGGAACATACCATAACTTCATGCTCGTATAATGACAAAAATACTTTTTGCATGTGACAAATCACCCTTTTGCTCAGAATCGGTGTTGTTCTCCTGCACTTCTAAATCATCCACCACCTCATCACTGTCACTCTGGTCATCATAGTTGGAGTCCGAATCTTCACATTCTAACAGCGCCCTTATCCTTTCTTCGTTCATTATGACGACAAAAATGGCTAAAACAAATTAAAAATAATAAAATACAGTAATACTTAATTGATATGAAACGCCACAAAAATATGACAATACATTTTATTGAGTAATATTGTAAAATAAAACAATAGTAACATACCTGAAGTAGTTACACGTATACCCGCGTCGGTCTCACAGACCGAATAACAGCGAAAAGTGACACACGTACACTTGGCAGCAGCGATCGCCCAACACTAAACAATGGCTGGTCACAAATCATGAAGCTACTAAAAACCGCAAAGTCATAGAGTTAATACTTTTTGAAAAAACTCCGAATTATTAGTTCGTCGGTCTGAGAGACCAACGCGCGGGTATAGGAAGGTTAAAGAAGGAGCGAAGAGAATTCAGTATTTTCTATCAAATACTTTATCAATGTACCTAGTTTCGCAATGCGAGATATTGGCCGAACATCGTTTCTCGAATACCTTAACGTGAAGCTTAAATTCTAGCTCTAAATATATATTTTCGCTGCATTCTTCCAAATGTCTAGACTGGATGGGTAGGCGATGCTATTTCATTTCATCCCCGTGCCGTGATAGGATGGAAACTTTAAGTATTATTAACGAAATACAAATTAGAAATTAGTTATTCCATCATTAAAGAATCTTCATTATATTATGTAGAACGGTTAATAAATCTAATTGATGTCATCAACAAACTATCATGAGATGGAACAGGGATAAATAAAATTTCAATATGTCATTTGTTATGGTGTTTCCGAATGACATAGGTAATAAAAGTGATCTAGGCACAAATAAACTCCAGAAAAAAAGTAATTGTACGGATGAAACTGAATAATCGCAACTTTACATGGAAAGATTTCGTAGGCGTTTGAATCCTCAAAAACATCATTGTTAGTATTAGAGATGGTCATCATCATCGGACTCTATAGATGACCCACGTTGAACTGTCCCACCAAACTCAATGACAGGGGGGCGCTACCATCGTTCAACTATAAAAGGTGGAAACGTTAAGTGATCTCACTCGATTATTTCTAAACTATACAAGATATCGAAAAACTGATTACTGATTCTGAAAGTGCTTCACAAGCTCTTTCAAACGGTACCAATAATAGGTTACATAATAAACTGGATCTATCCGAAAATTCAATGTTTCCAGCTTCCATACATTTTGTAAAACCACATAATATTAAAAAATAAACAAGATATTCAAAAACTGGTTACTGATCCTGAAAGTGCTTCACGAGCTCTATCCAACGGTACCAATAATAGGTTACAAAATAAAGTGGATCCATCCGAAAATTCAATGTTTCCAGCTTCCATACATTTAGTACAGCCACAATCATGGCACTCATGTCTTGATAATATTATAGCAAGTAAAGCCTAAAACCAATGTTTTCAAAGAATAATTTTAAATAATAATGCAATTTACAAGTTCATTTTAAGTGTTTATTAATTAATAAAAAAACTTAATACTTTTAATATTGTTTGGCTGGCATACATTTAGTATGGAGGCTGGAAACATTTAATTTTTGGATAGATCCAGTTAATTCTGTAACATATTATTAGTACCGTTGGATAGAACTAGTGAAGCACTTTTAGGATCAGTAACCAGCTTTTCGATATCTTGTATAGTTCAGAAATAATCGAATGAGATCACTTATCGTTTCCACCCTGTATGGTTTCCAACATGGCAAAAATCGGAACCAGCGATCCGGTATTGACGGTGGCGCCCTCAGATCATAGAAAGAGAATAGATATGAAGTCGCGCGTAACTACAACGAGAACCAGTGTCCCCACATTTCCCCCACCACAGCTCCCACACACACATTCAACTGTGTAAAAACAAAGCGACTGAGAGTCTACGACAAAATGTGCAACCGGCTTAAAAGTGCTGTGATTGGCCAGAAGGCATGCCTTATGGCCAATCAATGGCCGCGTGACGTGACGCACACATTGAAAACGCTAATGAGAGAACAAAGATAAAATGGAGTCGACAAGATATCGATACTTTAAATCGCTAGGGGCAAGGATCGAAACTGATTTCACAAAATGCTTATGTATTTTTATTATTATACCTTTTTATTATTATACGTTATTATTAACTACTATCACGCATTTACTTTTTAATTATGGCGATCTGCGTACCGCATAATGTTTATCAAAAATAATGCCTATATTAGGCTTTCAACTAGCTCTTATAGTAATTGAGAATGTTACTAGGTATGCAAAATCACTTGAAACCTATGTTACAGTTAAGCTTTTACATTTACAAATACATTAGTTTTTATTTCATTCAAAAATACCCAGTAGTTATGATTTTATAGGCATTCAAAGTTCGCTTAAATATTGAGTCCCGCCGACGGTCACGTGACCCCGTGTGACGTACATTCACAGCGTCCGCTCACTAGAAAAGGGATATAAATATACTTAAATATTTTTTTTTTGTAAATACAAACTTATTATACATATTAACACCCAGACCCATCACAGAAATTAAAATTGAACCAAACCCAAACTTGATGCGATTGTGTCGTTTTATTGCGAATTACCTTCCAGCTCCATCATTAGACCCCGATTACTATATAGAATTAAAATACTCATCAATACAATACGAACGAGCCCAAACTCGATGCATTTAAGTCGTTTTATTATAGAGTTCCTATGGCCACCTTCCAGCTCCATCATCAGATCAGCTCCATGTCATCATAATATTGCATGGTCATCCAAATCACATGTGTTTGCGAAATTTCAGCTTAATCGGTTGCCTGGAAGTGGGTCTTAATTCAGTTTGCAAGATTCCACCCATACAAATATGAGCCAGTCGTTGTAATATGACGTCACGCGCATAAAATGGCGGGCCGGCCGCCGCCCGCACTTTTAAAATTCAATATCTTGGAAACTAATTGACGTATCGAAATAATTCTTTCACGTGTAGGGGGAGTCCGGGAGAGTTTAGCAGGTGGGAGACAATAGCCACTGCTCATAGAATTTTTGTGGAACTAAATATTGCAACGTAGCTACACTTCTTAGACTCCATAGGCGCATCCCACTTCGCCCACGCATTGCCGTTGTGATTGGCAGTTTGGTTTAGGAGTGACAAGTGATAACACATTTTCGAGCCCGAAAAGTAACTTTTTTCAATTTTCGATATTTGATTTCAGTTGTTTACTATGAATATATTTCAGCATGTCATTTATATACATCGTAAAAGTAATTATCCTAGTACCATTTACGGTACACAGTTTTTACTTAAGTGTTATAGTTTTTTATAAAAATGTAATAATAGACAGCTTAGCCTGGGGTGGGAGACATTACCCTGGCATCGGGAGGAGACTTTACCCAGGGTAATCTGGTACTTTTATTGCAGATAATCTTCCAAAATTATTTGAAAGGCTTCAAAAATAAAAAGGAACATCTAGAAACAGTAGCAATTTAGATCTGTCAGTAATAAGAAATGATATAGGTATGAAACATTGATAAAGGAAAATTATTAGAGGTGTTGCCCCAGTAGAAACCAGTTTATCCAGATCAACCAGTTTTAATAGAAAAAACGTCGCAGATTTTTTTGAAAACCTTATAGAATTAATTGTTACACATTTTCGTTCAAGAAGATTAAATTTCTTTATAGAATTATAATTTGTAGTGATTATTTTGCTTATTTTTAAACCCGGGTAAAGGCTCCCTACTTGGGGGGTCAAGTCTCCCACCCAGGCGGGAGATATTAGCCAAATATCACTTTGGTTAAAATTGTTAATTACTCTTAAACTCTTAATGATGTATTAAACTTTCTTAGAAGAAAATATAGCTAAATAATGTAGCTTAAGATACAATTAATAAAAATTAGCAATTTGTAAGTATAGAAATATTTATGAGCATTTTAGTGGAAGGCGGGTAAACTCTCCCGGACTCCCCCTATTTTTAATTTTTAACAGAGAATACAGAAAGCTAAAAAACAAAATTAGTGAACATTCTTCATTACATAGTTGACAGTTACTAATTACTTCTACTGTTATTTTTTTTTTGTAAAATCTTATAATCGCAAGTAACACATCATTTTTTTATTTAAAATTACAAAATAGAAAATTATAATTTACTTCTATTTATCGATAATAGGAAACCGCATTAGAACACGAGCACGGCACTATGTTACGACCGGCACATGCGGCCGTACTGTGTATTTTCACACGACAGTGGATATCGGAAGAAATTAAATGCATTGCGCAGTAGTTGAGCATGACATAAAGTGGTTGCTAACTAAATCGTCAATGTACAAGTGTGTTAGAATTTTTATCACCACTGATTTCGATATCGCAGTAACTGTTACGGCACTGAATTCGTTCGTAAAAATGTTTAGTTTTTTTTATTTATAAGCAAAATACCAATGGATTTGCAATACTTACATGTAGTAAATGACTCCATTGTTCCTGTAGTTCTGCGTTTCACTTGTTTTATTGCACGTAACGACGCATTATCCAAAATATCGGAGAACATTTCCTTAGTACGACTGAATCGCGACTAACCTAGCTACGCGGCCGATGTTCGTTTCTGGGCATATCGCGGAGACACGCGCCACGCCCCCGTTTCACATCTATTCCCTTCTATGATCTGAGGTGGCGCCCCACTGTCAATGTCATGGATAGGACAGTTCAGTATTTTGGAACTATAACAGCTAGTTAATGACAATGTAACTGACAGCACCGAAAGTCTGTCACTAATTAAAAAATTACAAGGCTTGACAATAATAAGCCCCACATACGAATCTGTCAAGAACCTACCGACGCGTGTCGCGTATACGGACGACAGCATATCAAGAATACACTATAGCATCTTATGCAGTCGTAATAGAGGCGATATTGCAATAAAAACGTATAGTCTGATGTGATGTTGACTTCAACATGATTACGCGCGTGTTTTCTATCCAATTAACCATACTATCTGATCGGGCAGTGTCGGTACTGTTTCTCGTGATAGTTGACAGTCCAATCCGATGGTCGCGATAGTTGAGACTGGTTTTTGTTTCGAAGGGAGTCTGTCAAACGGGCGGACCGATTGTTGGAAGATTGTATTGACATTAGTAAGATCAATAAAACAGTGTCTACATTTTAGGATGGGTTGCACCATCCTACTTTAACTTTGACAAACGTCAAAAATCAGTCAGACTCCATACAAAAAGCATCGGTTAACGTAATAGTTACGGTCAAAATCAGGTGGTGCAACTCGGCCGTATTGTCACTATACATTGTGTAACATCTTAAAATATAATTAATCGTATATATACTGAAAAACATAACCCTCCTTCTGGCGCAGTCGGTTAAAAAGTATAGGTATCGTAACGAAAGTTGGTGTAATAATAGAATAAAAAGAACACACAAATCAGCCAAATGCGCAAGACATCAGCGCGACAAGCGTATTCAGGATTCAAATCTTGCTTGTGTTGATAACCTCAACTCTTGCTGTGCGACTTACGAAATCCACATAAATGAATCTGCGGGCAGGAGCTAGTAATAAATTAATAATTAAAGTTTCACTAACCTGATATCAACGACTATTTGAAGCTGGTTACCACTTTTAACACATCCGATACAGTTTAATTTCACTTTATTATGAATCAATCCAATGGGAGAAATCGTAAAAAACAACAATGAGTACACAACACTGATTTAAAATATAAAATACACGTAAAAAATGCAGATTCAACAGCACAACGCGAGGACGCGCACGTAACTGATTTACAAGCAATAAACAAAATTTTGGTAGCGCATTTTCTTACATAACTTTTCAATTCCTATCATTGGAGGTCCGAAAATATTTCTCATACAATTTGATACCATAATGATCATTCTTCATAAAAAATTTAAAACCTACATATTTAAAAACATAATCATTGATATTCATAATATCACTAATCATACATTTAGTTTTTATTAATATTTGTTTTCATATATTTTTCTATACTAATGATCGAAACTCATAATCATTCGAATAAATAACTATAATATTCATAAATGTGATGTATCCTAATATTTGTTTTCATAAATTTATTACTCATAAGTGTATTTATCCATATTATTGATAATCATGATGTCTATATTCGTATTAAATCGTATTTTAACATTAAATTAATTTGAAATGGTCCAAAACAGGCAATATTTTGTGCCACAAAACTAACGTGATAGAAACGAATCGCTGCAAAACCGACTCCACGTAGTCTTGTCTGCCCTACCCCTAGAGTGTAATTTAAAAGCCGGAGGCGCGGAGGGAGGGCAGCCCTCGCCCGCTGTAACGAGGCTCAGGCGCCCGGGTGAGCTGGAGCGGCTGAGGCTGGTCGCCGAGGCGCCGAAGGCGCCGATGGCGATCCAAAAAGCCGAAGTTGCGGAAGCTAGCGTGGGTGCCTGAGCTTCGTTACGCAAGGGCGGAAGGGCTGCACATCCCGCAGCGCCGGAGACGAGGAGATACCAATGCATGCTGCATGTTTGCTTTCATGCTGCATGCTTTGCATGCTTATCTACTCTATTAAATTAAATATGATTTTTTTAAAGATACGAGTATGTCTGTTATAAAGTAAATTATTCTGAACAACAACATTATGAGTTGAAGTATGTTCTTAGTAACAACATTATTAATTAAAACAATATGATCAATGAATGTTATGAAGAAAAAAGATCTGAAAATAAAAATTATGTATTTTAAATGGTTCTTGGTAGTAACAGTATTGATAAAAAAATATGATTACTAACTGTTATGAGCTCCGATGGTAGTAATAAAAATGTATGAATAAAAAAAGTATGAAAAATAAAATTATGAAGAGAGATAATTATGAACACAAATCGGTAGTAAGACAAAGAATAGGATTTAGAATTTTATGTGAGCCAATATAGAACCCAAAATTTTACTACCCGCTGACTGTTGATATTGAAATCTGTCAAAAACTGTTTTACTTTTTTTTCTTAGGTCACGTGGTAGAGACCAAGGCATAATCACATGCAGCCTTCGCGCACAAATTCCCGAGTCACGAATTATTTGGAGCCGGCACCGTCCCCGCTAATGCTCGAATTTTGAATTTTTAAATTTCGAACACCAAACTGCGCAAGCACAGATTTGGTGATATTGTGCATCATTGATTTCAATTTTAAAATTCGAATAGATCGATTAGAATTATCGTGTATAAAAATAGAATTTTAAGGTTAAGACCCGGTTTCCATCAAAGCGGAGCAGAGCGGAGCGGAGAAATGTTTTGAATAATCAGTTAGATTTCATTATTTCCACTTCTCTTCTCCGCTCCGCACAACTCCGCTCAGCAACGCGCCACCGCTGCTATCAAATTCTATGAAAAAATTTGACGGCCCGACACTTCTCCGCTCCGCTCCGCCTTGGCTTGACGCATACTTATTTACTTATCGTGACATGCTGCAATCTTAGACTTTCATAATCTTTTATGAAATCGTATAGAATGACGCAAACTTATAGTTTTCAATCATCATAACCCTCCTTCTGTCGCAGTCGGGTAAAAATAGTTTGGGTGGTTTGCTGTAAAATACAAACACGCATTAAAAAAATATTTAGTTCTAAGCACTTTTAGATATAGAAATTCCATGTATGCGTGTTTGTCTTGTTGGTTGGCCTAATAAATAAAAACTAATTATCAAACAAATGAGTAGAGTGCAAATTAATAGGTTTTACACTACCAAATATTTTAACAAGGTTGATAAGATTACGTCAATCATGGCTATAGTAAATCCATTGCAAGCACGCTGACAGGCCAATTTAGATTCGGCTGTGTCCAGTGGCATCATGTAGGTAGGTATGGTGGTTATACTATGACGTCATGCGTAAGGCATAGCTTCCGTACAATACAATTGAATACAGTAGTGCTAATAAGAATAATTTTCATTACTATCGAATTGTACCATTTAAGGCAGCGTGACGTATAAATCGTATTCGTATTAAATTATTGTTTGTAAGTATGTATAATATCAATTAGTTTGATGACTGGCAAAGATATTAGATGAATGCTCTTAAGTTGGGAAAAAAACTTTTAGCATACATTACAGATCTCGTGTGACTTCTTTTTACAGTTTTAGCTGGCAGTAAAATTAGGTAGTTTTTAGCCTTTTCGGGCTTTTCTGTTTATGTCATAAAAACTGTCAGTTATGTCATAAAAATATTACTAATTTATATTGCACAAATTATAATAGTAATAGTTCCGTAAACTGCTCCAGCTTCGCTAAATATGGGCGACGATAATCACTTACCATCAGATGATCCGTCTGCTCGTTTGCCTCCTGTCACATAAAATATATTAAGTTTATGCTAGGAGTGGACTCCCTCAAGAGACCAGCAGACGACCAACTTCAGTCCGACCACTGACATCGATGGGCTATTTAAGCCTTTAGTTTGGAGGGAGCCTTCTACCTTCCTAAATAATTACATACCCTACAACTCCTTTATAGCTTGACCGACATGGGCGGTGAGTCACAGGCAGCCGTGTCCAAACATGAGCGCTTACACAAGCTGTAGGTAAGCTTGAGCACACGTCTTTAGGGCATGAACTGAGATCAAATATGTGAAGTTCTGAAGGTCTTCAGTTTAAACGGGCTTTTGTGACAAATTGAACCACTCATCGACTAGCCTAGTTTAATATTTTAAAGTAATTAACTAGGGTGAGGGTATGGAAAAATCGGGTAAGTGTGAGTTGGTCTCGCATATGAAATTAACGAACATACAGTACAAAATTGGTTACCATAGTACTTAATGAATGTTACATTATATCTTATCTTCTATTTAACACCATTTGCGACCGGTATGTATTCTACATGTTTATATGCTTAGGTATCTGCTTGTGACTTCCAATTTTTTTTTACTAGTTTTCCGCCCGCGGCTCCGCTCGCGTGGAATTTTGTCTGTCACAGAAAAACTATGTCCTATGTCCTTTCCAAACTATCTCTATGCCAAATTTCATCAAAATCGGTTCAGTGGTTTAGGCGTGAAAGCAAGACAGACAGAATTACTTTCGCATTTATAATATTAGTATAGTAGTTATCCGTCTGGGAATGTTCTGCATTCTGGTTCACAAGTCTGTACTTGCAAGTTTTGTGTGTGACAGAGTTTAGTGTTTTAACTTACTTCATAGAGTAGTATACTTACACCTTAAATGCTACTAGACTGGCACATAGGTACCTACTATCCCAACTAATATTATAAATGCGAAAGTAACTCTGTCTGTCTGTCTGTCTGTCTGTCTGTCTGTCTGTTACGCTTTCCCGCTTAAACCTCGCAACCGATTTTGATGAAATTTGGCATAGAGATAGTTTGAGTCCCGGGAAAGAACATAGCGCACCCTTAGAATGAAAGTGACTTAACTCAAAATTCCTGTTACTCTCGATTTCACCATAAACTGACCTTATAAAGCATGCTCTATATCCCTGTATAGATAAAGTGACCTATCTCTTAGTAAAGGCAGAGCAACGCATACTTCGGTCTCTTTCACTAGTCCCGCTTTTCATGTATGCATATTGTGTGAAAGAGGCAGAACTAGTTTTACGTCGGCGGTGCTTGCGAGTGTACGTGTAAAACATTGGCGGATCTCGAATTGTATCTGTTTATTACAAAAATACTGTAAAGGTAAGTTCATGATTTTTTGGCATAAAGTGACCTTTTAATAAATAGGTCTGTATTTAAACTAAATATGTTAGAGTATTCAGTGTTCATTTATGGATTCGGTCTGTTTAGTTAAAAATATAAATGAAGGATACACGACACTTTTACGAATAGGACTATTTATGACTGAACTGACCTAATTTAGTTTTGATATTTTTGATATTGCGCCTGTGTAGAAGAAAAAATAAAAAGGACCGATTAACATATTTTTGGAATATGTCGCTTTAATATAAAATTTGTTTAAGATATGTATAAATGTATGTACTTAAGAGTTTAATAAATTGTGTTGTTTCAGACTTTACTTCACAAGTTTACTAGTAAACTAAGAGCTAGTGAACGCCAGACCTACGTCATTTTATAAAAGCTGAAAGTTTATCAGCGTATGCTCCCAATATAGGTTATAATGTTGGTGAATTATGAAGTTTGGGTCATCGTGGCTTTGGGAGCTTTAGAGCTACCCTAAAAATCTGTCTGGCAAGGAGTTGGAACTGTCAAAACTGTGAGAGTGTTGGGGAAAATATTTCTAATTATTGCCAAAATATTAAACAAAAAAAATCAGATTTTATAGTATATCCTATATTGGGATACGCTGACAAACTTTCAGCTTTTATAAAATGACGTAGGTCTGGCGTTCACTAGCTCTTACTCTATAGTCAAAATAACATCAACACGAGTTAGTTCAAGATATGTTTAGTTTGATGGTAATAACACCTCCAAACATGCAAACTGATAATGAAAACAAAGACAGGGAGCTTTTTTTCCCTCGGGGATGACGGAGTCAAACAGCTTCTGAAGAGCCTTTAGTGCCGGCGCTCCACCTGCTTTCAGAAGCTCAGCCGTGATTCCATCATCACCTTGCACCTTGTTGTTTTTCAGGTGTTTGAGAGCCATTCTAATCTCGCACAGACTGACGTCCGAGATATCTTATAGTGTCGGGTCAATCTAGCTCTTGGGTCTTCGGCTAGATTTGTGATCAGGTGTGCGTACACTCGTGATAATTTTCCATAGAACCTCAACCTCTTCCAATATCTCAGGCCCCGACGAGATGACTCTGCCATCCTCGGTCTTCAGCTTGGTCAGTTGGCTTTAGCCAACAGACAGATATCTTGCTATAGAGCCCTTGTTACGCTCAGTCGCCTCTTTAATTGGGTCTGTATCAAATTGGCGTAGGTCGCGAGTTGAGTACCTATACTTGCAGAACCAAGTTTCTTCTCTCTTCCATAAGTTGGTGAGGTCAGAGATCTTTTTGGTTCCTTTTGAACGACGGGTTTTAGTGAAATTAGACCCAGTCGTTTGGACAATTCCTACGAACCTGTCATTGCATTCGTCCACATTTCCGTAGTCTCCTAGGCATTTGAAAAGATTTTGCAATTCGAGATAAAAGCTTTCGGGGTTTTGGAGCTGGATGAGCGCTAGGCAGAGCGAAGACTTCATCACCTTCATTGGATTCGCGGAAGATATCGTAGTCGTGTTCGATGGCTTCTCGATGTATGAAGAGCTTCTCAACAAATGGTTCTTAAAATGAACATGGACAAGACAAAAATCATGTCAAATATCCGTGTTGTAACCCACACCTCTGAAAGTTAGAGACTACACTCGAAGTTGTTGACAATTAAGTGTACCTGGGACAATCCAGTTAGGTAGGTTCGAGAAAGAGGTCAACCGTCGAATTCATCTCGGCTGTGCTGCGTTCGGGAAGCTTCGAAATATTCTCATGTCCGAAATGCCGCAGTATCTCAAAACAAAAGTCTTTGACCAGTGTGTGTTGCCAGTGACAACTTAAGGATCTGAGACGTGGTCGCTTTCTATGGGCCTCATAAGAAGGCCCGAGGGCGATGGAGCGTGCTATTCTCGGAGTCTCCCTGCGCGATCGAATCAGAAATGAGAAGATCCGCAGTAGAACCAAAGTGACATAGCACGCAGAATCGCTAAAATCATGTGGCAGTGGGCGGGGTACATAGCTCACAGAGTTTATGGGCCGCTGGGGCAAAAAAGGTCTCGAGTGGCGACCACGAGTTGGAAGACGTAGTGGCAGGCCCTCCACTAGGTGGATCGACGATCTGGTGAAGGTCGCCGGAGGTGCCTATGCGGGCGGCGCAGGACCGGTCGTTTTGGAAATCTTTGGAGTAGGCCTTTGTCCAGCAATAAGTAAACGTCATTCGGCTGAAACGAACGACTAAGAAGCAAACTATACCCTTGGGCTATACTTCGGTTAGTTTTTTTCATACAAAAAGGCTACCTTATAGCACCCAATATCTGAATGTGTAATTCGAATTATCCGAATTATCCAACACTGTCTTATTGCTCACCTACCTACACCAAGAAATCTTTCACCCAAAAAGTAGTTGGTAGTGTACATCGTATTGTAGTTAGTACCTAGATAATTCTTTTTTTAGGTTTGGTTAGGTACCTGACAGGTTAGAGCACTTGCCCCACCCTGCCCCACCGTGGCTACACCCATGTTCACTACCTTATATTCACATAACATTAAGTACAGTAATGACTTATGTCAACAGATTCATTTGCAATATGCGTCATAAACAGACTTAATTAATAAAAAATCTCATCAGTTTCAAAAGTATTTTGTAATAAAGTGACCTAATTTAGAAGTACTTTATATTTTATGTCAAAATATATACTAAATAAAGTATAATTACAAAAAATACTCTGCCAATGTTAACTCAAAAGGTTAATCAATAAATCTACTTAAAATCAATCAAATGCGACGGAACACGAAAGAGATATAGTAAAATGTATTCAAGACTACACTTTTTTGAAGACTTTCTTGTTCATTTACCACAAATTGCATTTTTTGGATTCGGTCACTTTCATTCTAAGGGTGCGATAGGATAGTTTTTATCCCGGTTTTTGAAACAGGGACGCGCGCGATAAAGTTTTTCTGTGACAGACAAAATTCCACGCGGGCGAAGCCGCGGGCGGAAAGCTAGTCTAAATATATAAAAGGAGAAACTGACTGACTGACTGACAGATCAACGCACAGCCTAAACGGCTAAACGTAGGCACTTGAAATTTGGAAGGGACGTAGCTTAGGTACCGTAGAGGTGCACTAAGAAAGGAATTCCCGAAATTCCCACGGGAACGGGAATTAGCGGGAAAAACGGGATTCACGCGTACGAAGTCGCGGGCGGCCGCTAGTTGTTGATACTCAGCCTGCTGCCTCATTAAACGTCTATCACACCCAGTCGCCATCTTTAAATAGCTTTTCTATAAACCCCATAAAAACCTAAAAACATAAAAAAACATTTTGAATGCCCGAAAGCTGTATTGTATGCACAAATGATCGTGGGGTCATTTTGACCCCAGATGCGGTGCGATAAAGCTGACAGTAGCAGGCGGTAATTTTTATTTTATGGCTGCACCTGCCTGTTTATGTTCCCTAGACGAAATGGCGTTATAATATATTTAAATGAATTCCCAAAAAATTACGGTTCGGGTGCGGCGGCGTAACAGCGGATAAGGTTGTTATTTCTAGTTGAATGAATCTAAAATAAATACCGAAGTCAAATACGAAGGTAAAAAGGAAAAAATGCGTTTCACAATTTAAAAGAATATAAATATTTGTCGAGAATCGGTTATTCTGCTTTGGTCAACAATACCAATGGTATTGTTAAGTTAATCTGGAAATAAAGCATTAATGGAGGCCTTTATTCAGCAATGGAGGTTCAATGGCTGAAATGATGATGGATGATGTAAAACATAGTATGTTGTCATAGTGGGAAAGTCCGACAGATAAGCATCGTACGAGTAATTATACCTAACGTAACTTAATAGGTGTGGCTTTTATTGTTGTTTTTAAAACACACCCATAAAAAATCTACACTTAATCGATATAACGCTTTCGTGTATGCCACCATGTCTTTCATAGAAAAGAATTGGCATGTCCGAAAATACCGTAACGGCATTAGCTTAACCCTTTGCTCATCCGCTCTCACTCAATCCCAACCCCAAACCTACAACTCCCGTGACGTGTGAAGCGTTAACCAATCATAAACTACCCGCACCTGCCACAGACGGACAAAAAGACCACATTTACATGTATTACCTTTGTTGCTCACCGTAATTTCGTTGCGGGTTCTTCACGCCTGCCAGTCTGGTTGTCTTTGGAATAGTTCAGGGATACCAGCCAGGTATCTGAAAAGGAGAATATTTGAAGCTGTACCTATAGGGATCTGCTGGAGTATCTATAAATGGGAAGCTATGTGGAGATACTTTACTCACCTCAGTTTATTTTATGATTGAAGGCAGGATAAGAAATCATTTAAATTAATTGATAGGTTTGTCACAATTTTACACATAAACCCATAAGAGACTATACTACTTGAAATAGGTAACTAATCATCATAGTCCTTTTTACGCTTTATACTGTATTTAGAGGGTAAAATGCAAAACACTTTGTGTATGAGACAACTTGAAACTAACAGGTCAACAAACTATCATTTTAGTTATAACTATTTGCGTGCAATATAACATGACTTTTGGTTTCTTTTTTTATTCTACCACTTTTATGACATGACTATTTTAAGAGGGTGAGTAATTAATTTATCATGTGCTAATGCAAGATGCAACATTTTCTTTATAATCTGCCTTTTGATCAGTGTACTTTGTAACTTAAACACATAGATGTGTGAGAGCTGTCTGTTCTGTTTGCGTCATGTTTAGGCTTGAAACATTCTTAAGATGGTTCGCCATTGTCTGCTTAAGTTTTGTGTGATATGTTATGGTAGTTACCATCTTTTGTCGCAAGTCTTGGCTATTGCTATTGTGTAATCTTTCTTTTTTGAATCTAAATGAATGTTTATTCTCTAGTAATGGAATGTTGCTGGAGAGGCAATAATTGATGAGAACGTGTTTTAGAAGACTATGTCTTACGCCCGTATTCACGTACATTACTGTAAGGTCTCACAGTGCGCGTGGACGCACAGGGTGACACATGAACCAATCACAGAGCTCTATTCAACGCTGTGCGTTCGATTTGCTGCTTTACTTTAGCAAGCATCGTTTGTGAAGACGGGTGTTAGACGCTTTGTCTGGATTTTATTTTCAGTTTAATACATGGATTTGAACTAAAATTACTTTGGGGTCTATGTGCCATTAACGTGTAGGCGACGGTAATCACTTACCATCAGGTGATCCGTTTGCTCGTTTGCCTCCTATCACATAAAAAAAAAAAAAAAAAAAAGGTAAGTATTGGTCTTGGGTATCTGGATGTAGGACATAAAAGTAACCTTTAAATTATATCTAGTATGTGAAATACTAATAAGGAATATGGGGATGTCTGTGAGGACGGGTAGAGGTTTGTAAAATAATTAGGTTCTTCATCACGGAAAACCTACTGATCAGATTTTGATGGAACTTTACTACATTATAGTTTTTACATAAGACTAGCGAATAGGCGATAGAAGCCGATAGTGGAGTAGGTATTTTAAGCAGGATTTTAAGGAACCTGGGGAAATAAACCCACAAATGCACAGTTAAACATAATTTATTTCATATTATTTTAAGTATCACAGATCCATTTATTTTAATAGTCATCACGTTAACAAAAATATATATAGTCTACGGTGGCGTTGTATATATATATTCATTTACAAAATCATGGTTACGATCGCTACTTGTTGCGGGATACAAGTATTTACATACTAGTACATTATATACAGAGTTCGAAGTTTTAAGCGATTTCATGAAAATAACTATGAGTCTAAAAGTGAAATAACTAGGCCGTTAGACAGTCAAAAGCTGGAATAATGTATATAAATTGCATTTTAAGAATTTTATTTAGAAACAAATACTTTCAAACTGGTCTTCCAAAGGTACAAATTTAAATAATCCTTCATGTGAATATACAGTATGGTCTTGATAAAGTACATAAATAAATAGGCTTTAATTCTACCACCAATAAGTTCCCAATGACTAATAACTAAGCCTTTTAATTATGTACTTTATGTAGGACCAAACTGTATATAGACAAGTTAGACTTTTAGCAAAATTTGATGGCAGTGAAGATCGCCATTTCCTTCGTTTATATACCAATGATCCCACTATATACCAATTCTAACTACTTATTAAAAACCATCCAAAATCAAAACAGATGATAAACGTTATGAAACAAGACCAAATAATAATAACCAGAATACATTTTGAATGATTGATCAAACAACAAGATTTTGGAGTCGTATTTCGAAAGCAATCGAAATACATATCGCATACGAGACTGCACAAACTGTACCTACATACATTTTAGGTACGATTTGTGAAACATTGTATTCGAATTGGAATTATATTGCTTCAAAAATACGTTTCAAGTTAGATATACTTCACGGTCGGTTTCATAAAGTTGACTCTACTAACACTACAATACAGCATGATTTCATACAGTCAAAAGTAAATGCAATCAGCTCAAGTCTTTTTAAGTGTAGTCCATATTCGTAACTTAAATTGGAGCGACCGTACCACGAGCTCATACAATGACGTCATAGGTTAAGCAAAAGTGGAGCAATTTAGAACAAACGCTGCAGTGACGTCATAGAAAGCTAAAATTGAGCGATTTAGAACAGTTGTTGCAGTTTGTTAATAGCTCTAAATAGAGCAGTTATTGCCCGAAAAATTGCCCGAGTATCCCTATAGCAAGATAATATAATTTTCAAGTGTGTTGCGAATATAGTTTCAGACCAAAAGTCCATAGAGTAATAGAGATTTTCTATTAAATGGATTGCTAGTAGTGGTGACGTCTTTATAAAGTTCTAAATTGGGAAAATTATTAAAATTAAGTATTTAGCTGTTTAAAGAGTTCATGGTACGGAAGCAGGTGTATTAAGCACGTGATTCGATTAAATACAATCTAATTCAAAAGTCCACATATTTACTGAAAGTAGACCCTTAAGAGTATCAAAGTACGAAATTATAAAACACTACTTTACATCGTAACGATAAGCTCCGATCAATTGCGTATAACATTTTAGATTATTGCCAAATAGTGCAGTGGCATCCGAGATTTGGCACAAGATTGAATACTCAAAAAGCACAAAAACTAATCACCAAAGCAAATAATAATAGAACTAAGCGATAAATTTTTCGATATTGTAATGAACACTCAAACACTTATAAAAATTAACAAAATAATCAACCGACACCAACTAACGGTTGGCAGTGTTTCTTTAAAAGACAATTGTAGGCACTATTATTGCTACTATAATATAATTTACTTCCCCATCGCTTATCTACAGCATAGATAGCATTCTATACAAAATATACTACGACGATTTTACAATAGGCCGTCGGCCTACGAAACTATAGTTGTTCTAACGTAACATTTAAACTACAGATTAGTTTACCAACATACCGTCCACTTAACTGTCTTTCACTCACAATGATCTTACCTCGTTCAGTTGAAGTCGAGGTTGGATTCCCTGATGATTCATAACCACGACGGTCTCCCTTGGAGTAGGTCGGCGGCGTCGTGGCGGTCCATCTGTCGCAACGCCGTGGCCAGGGAGGCGGTAGCTCCTGGGCCGCGCTCGCGACACTCCCATAGCTCGAGGATAGCTTCGGTCGGCGAGCTCTTAGTCGCGAACCACGTGGTGTACCGATCCACGCCGAGCCGCGACGCCAGCGCGCGCCAGTCGTTGCCGCGAGCGTTCGGCGGATCCAATATTGCGCATAGCTGCCGTTTTATTCGAGCACTTAATTTAAATGGGCCTTCGCCTGCACACTCCGTGACTCCTGCCTCGCTCACCGTAACGCTCCTCTTAGCGTCGCCCCCCTCCTCGCTTCGGCACATACGAGCCTCCAAAAGATTCTCGGTTATGTTGAAACTACGCTGAGATTCGGCGCGGGGTGAACGCCCCCGCGGCGATCGACTCCGAACGTCCTCGAGGGATATTCGGAACGTCTGTTTGTACGACGGATTGGTCCTTTGACATGCGGAAATGCTAAAGTCAATATTGTCGCAATCGTGCGTCCGCTCTAGAACGAAACTGCAATGAAGTGCGTTGTAGTTTGAGCTCCAGACGTGATTGAAGGGTATCTCCTGGTAGCCGATGCCGGGCTTCGCCTTCCAGCCGGGGCTGACGTGTTCCAAATTCAAACACAGATTGGATCCGCCGTCTTGGAACAGCAGCGTTTTGGTGCGCTCGAGCAGAACTCCGCCTAATTTTTTCTCCTGCTCCTGACAGTAATAGGGCGCGCACGGAGTGTCTTCGAACACATAAAGCCTAATGCTGTACTCGGAGCTAGTTTCGTTGAGATTAGCAGGCGCGTATACGGCAAGTTGGAGCGCCTTAACGGCTTTCCCGTTGAAACTTTCGCCAACTAAGACAAAAGTCGACAGCATGTCTGTGACGAGATAAATTTTATCGTTATCGAGTTGCGTGAAGACTGGCGTGTTGATTGTCTCCTGGCCGAGGCTGACGACTTTCTTCCATTGTGGCTGCGTGTTATCGGTTTTTGCGTTATTGTGATCTATCGCGTACAGAGTGAGGTTCCAGAACCCGTGTTTGAGGCTAGCGCAGTGTGGTATTTGTAGTATTACTGACTTATTTAATTGGAGGCGTGGAGGTCCGCATTTAACTACCGGGCTGAGTTGCGTGATACCTGAGGGCGAAAATAAAGCGGTTTAGTTGAATGCGATGTGTTGCGACTCGTGCCTAAAGCGGTTTGGCTTTTTTACTTGACGTAATTATAGTTCTTTGATTCCCGGCGTATTTAAATTGGCTTTAAAAATAGGTTGTGATAATCGCAAAAACTGCGGCTTTGAAAGGTCGTTTGCTTGTTTTTTGTGAGCCTTAGGGGTGATGGTGTAATTTCAATAATTTGCTTACCTTTGCCGAGTCTAGGCCGGTATCTGTCATCTTTGACGACGGCGACGTACATCTGTTCCCGTCGGCCCCTGCTGAGGGCAGCTTCGGGAATGGAAAGGGCTACGCCAGCTGCTGGTAGGGCGAGTCTTGCACCAGCGGAGGCGACTGATAGGGACTGGGAAGTTGGGGAGTTGGAGACCAGCTCTGCGAGTTGAAGAGTCACCGATTCGTTGGCTGCGTCGTACATGGAGCCGGCTGCAACAAAGACTGTTGTTATACTTCTTGTATAACGAGCAGATATCGTTAAATATCTACAGGTGATAAGTAGTTGTTTGTGTACACACAGAGATGTTGTCTTTAATTTTTATGCAATAAAAAAAAATGCGTGATGTAAAACACAAATAAAAATGCATTAATTATTCAATTCCACAAACGATAAAATCATCATTAAACATAAACGCGTTCAAACATATTTCATTACCAGATGTAACTGCCGCCCGTTTAAAAAGCAGGTGTACACTACAGCCCGTAGTACGAACAGATGTCTATCTAATTTACCAAAGTGGCGAGCTTGTTCATTATTTTGAAACATAATATAAATTGGAAACGGTACTTCGAGTAACCGGAATAAGGTATGGCTTGTTTTACTTTGTAACAAGGACGTTGAAAAATGTAGGCAGTTAATTGATTCAGAGAATCGATCTGACGCTAATATTCAAATTGGCTGTAAAAAAATCAAAAGTAATTGATGTGGATAATACAGATACAGATTGAGATTAGTCAAGCGAAAATCTTTTTAAAACAATGTAGGTATGGATTAATGTTAATTAAAAGAAAGCCAGACATTTTATAGTAAAGAATTTTTATTTGTTTTTTAACTCTTAAATGATAGACCAGCGGGGTCAGGAAATCATTGCCTGATGCTATTTAGTGGGGAATAACTATCCATTATTCCCTACTAAATAGCATCGACTTGTTGGGTGCCAAAGAAATGCCCTGTTAGACAGGAATCCTCACTGGTGACCAATGCTCTTCTGAATAGTAATGCTCCATTGGATAGCAATGCCCCACTCGATAGGAATGTCCCTAAATAGTTGAGAAGTAATGCTACGCTAAATAGAAATGCCCCACTGGATGCTCATAATAATTTTGTAACAAAACCAGACGCAAATCAAGCTCATTAATAGTTAAATACAATCCTAATGCGCCGTCTAACTGTAATTTCCATCCTAGATATTTATGAGCAATAACTTAATGAACATAAAACAGTCATTTGAGAATTAGAAACAACGGGAACCCGACTTGGATTAGTTAATAACGGAATGAAAGTGCCATTCTAGCAGATAAGATCTAAATTATGAACTGAGCAGGACTATTTTGTAGCTAAACCATTTGACTTTCACAAACTATTGTTATAGAACCGCTAATTTGCCTCTTGAGGGATATTACTTCCATTGCGAAATTAGGAAAATTAAGAGACAATGTTAAAAGATAGTGGTATGAGTTTCATTCAACCTATTATTTGGGAGTTACAAGCGTTTTCACTTCCAAACCTAGCCTAACTCTTTAGCCTATCTCTAGTTTAGTTCAGATTCACTGTTGGACTTAAAAACTAAATACAGCAAGGTTTTTTCTCCATAAAGTATTTCCACAACCACAATGACCGGTGTCTACCTACCTAGATAAAAGTTACCTTTTGACACAAATAAATTAAGGAGGTTAAAACGGTGATAATTTTTTTAACTGCAAACCATTTATTTCTCAAGTTGTCGGTGGCTGTTGGGGCAGAAAATTTCTCGAGTGGCTACCACAGGCCAAAAACGTAGTGTGGGCCCCTCACTAGGTGAACCGACGATCTGTTGAGGGTCGCGGGAAGAACCTGGATGCGGGCAGCGAAGGACCGGTAGTTATGAAAATTCTTGGGGGAGCCCTTTGTCTAGCAGTCGACTAGCTAAATAAAACAAAAGAACGATTTCTCAAGTCAAAATGCAACAGGCTTATGGTAATACTCACAGCTAGTAAAACAGCTGGACGCAGAATGTTCGGATTCGCTGTATGGCTTGCTGTCGTAGTCATCACTCTGGCCTTTGCTCGACGCGCACGGAGTAACCTGGTGGTCTACAGGAGATGCGTAGCTGTGGGACAAAAAGCTTTATTAGTTATGGGACTAATGTTTATAACGAAGAAGTATTTACTTTATTAATGTTTTTTCTTCAGAAAGACCAGAATAATGGCCATTTGAAGATGAATAGAATAGAATAGAATAGAATTTCTTTATTGCGGTAAATGTGGTACAAAATAGTGATAAACAATGAATGAAAACATTCATATTAACTACACATATTAAGTACACTGTAACGAAATTGATTATTTACAAACATCTAATGGACGTGTATTTCTGTGAATAAATGAATTAGAATTTGAATTTGAATTTAACATAATTAGTGTAGGAAATTTAACGCTGCAACTCCTGTGTAGCCATGTCGCTTGACCGCCAATAAAAACCCAACCAGTAAAGGTCATGTTTGTCCCGAGGGAAAGTTAAACTGTCATTGGACCCACAACCACAACAATATTAATCAGAAGAACATAGGACGAGTTTGAAGTTAAGTTTCGACTTCCCTTGGTCAGTGTGGAAGTTCATACAAACCTGTTGGTCAGATGGGGCACGTCATAGTGGTGTTCGGCGCGTGTGTCTGGCGGCGGGTGCTCATAGCGTGGTGGCCGGTGCTGCATCAGGTCCGGAGCCAAAGAGAGGGACTGCTTCTCTACCGTGGGATACATTTCTGGTTGGAAATCTGTGTGGAATTGAAGGGTTCTTAAAATTTGCCGACCACTTAAATCTGGGCCTGATCATCACTTCCATCAATGTGCTTACCATGAGTTTACGTGTGCTCACTAGCGACTGCGTAAAAATGACATTTAATGTATGACAGATTGTACAGCCTCTAGCGGCTACTTTCAAGAACTAAAATCTTTATAGATTTTTTAACGCAACTCGCTAGCGAGCACATCTAGCATAAACTCATGGTAAGCACACAGTTGAGATGTAGAGTTTTGGTATAAAGTCTCATTGTCGCAGGTCTAAAGAAAGTGGTGGTTTGATGATAATAATATGAACCCCACATGAACAAGTGGCGAAAATAAAATTAAAAAGATAGGAAGAACGATCGAAAGGAAAAACAGAGATAAACTATTAGCGCTCATTAATACAAACTCAAACAATATGAAATATCACGTACCTACCTACTGAAAAGACATTAAATTTCCAAAAGAAATCTATACGATAATAAGGCCAAGTTGCACCACCTAACTTTGACCGTAACTTTAACGATAACCGGTGCTTTTTGTATGGAGTTTGACAGATTTTTGACGTTTGTCAAAGTTAAAATAAGATGGTGCAACTCAGCCTAAGAAGTGTTTCTGTGTCACTTACCGGTCCTCGTCATGGTATACAAGGAGTGGTCCCTGGTCTTCCTCTGAAGCAGCTTGTACACCACCGCGGCACCAGCCAGGAACACCACCACGGCCACTGCTATGCCGATGTACAGCGGTACGTCGCTGTGGGCGGCCACTGTTGAAGAAGATATCGTATTTAGAATTTTGTTTGGTTATTTAATTCGATATTTTGTTGTCTACCCTTTTTAGTTTTTGATTTCTGCCTTTCCGAACTTCCGAGCGAGAGAGAGAGAGCGCTTCCTAGCTGATTCTGCTATTCCAAGTTTTTGCAATCCTTTTGATTCTCATTATGAAATTGTGTGGGGCACAATCAAGAATAGGAACAACCTATGAGTCATTGATCAAATAGAGTAATGAAAGTAGAACATTTTCGTCGTATTTCAACTAAAACTAAACACACATAGCAAGATGTTTATGAATAAAAAGCTTTTCATTGCACACCAAAAAACTGGTAAAAAAGCACAAAGACTGCGTTTGATTTTAAATTTATAAACTCTTGACTTCAAAATGTAAAATGAATGGCAATGATCTTGCGCGCATGTTTTTGATCAGCGGATATCCCAAAAATATCAACTCATAACTGACTCAGAGCACGTGAAAGTTATCATTTCGGCTCGAACTTAATTAAAGTCAAGTGTATTGTCAAAACTGACATCACAAAACATAAATATTTTCAACACATGCTCATAAAAAGAGCACCAGAGTTTTACTGTCTTAGGAAAAGAAAAAGATTCTCGTTAAAAATGCGCCGCAAATACTACAATCGTAAACTTTGGGACGCGATGACATAAATAATATTAAAGTAACATGCCACGGGGTAGTGCTGTACACGTGTCGATAACTTAGCGATCGATGTTGACCTAGTAAGGCCCAGAACAGACGGTGAAACGCAACTGCAACGAAACTGCAACTGAAAATTTCAAACTGGTCGCGTCATGTGTGGTCTCTCAACGGACGCTATGGCAGAAACTTAGATGCAACTCAAAAGTAACTAGCAGTTGCAGTTTCGTTGCAGTTGCGTTTCACCGTCTGTTCTGGGCCTTACTGTAAAAATGGCATCTATTATTTATTTAACTTTTAATGCCATTAGCATTCCCGATACAATATAATATTATGTTACACGCGATATTTTTTACTCTACATTTTAGAATTTATGTAACTAATGGAAATAGAATTAAAATATTGAGCTGCAGTTTACAGCTTTATTTTATCGTTATTAAGTATGCAGCTATTGTTTTTACTACACGAACACAGTTTAGAACCTGTAAATAATGATAAAATATTGACTCGTATGGTAATAGAGTCGACGTTACTTTATTTTACTAATAGCTTCATATTTATTCACGAAATTTTATATCGCAATGACAATAAAAGACACGCTTTAATTTCCGACATTGTACAGTTGTACAGCACTACCTGCCAGAAAGTACACAAAAAACGCTTAAGTTTCTCCGAGTGAGAAACATCAGTTTCAACCTTACTGCTTAGGAAATAGGCAACCGCTAGTTATGATGTATTCGGCATTTTTTATAGCGAAACTCGTAAAGTGTAGAGAGCTTATCACATACAGGTGTAGTTCATAAATTTTGTTTGCTTTATAGTTTTTGTGCCCCCGCTGAGATCGACTGTCGGTGTTTTGACTGACGAGGTTGCAAACCTAGTTTCGTCATGTTGGTATACTTATGTAAAGAATATAGGTACTCCTGTATTCACAAACATTAACTGGACTATTTCCACCTCTCGTTCCCACCACTGCAACTCCTGTGTAGCCAGGATCTACAGCTTGACCGCCATAAAAACCCAACCAATGAAGGTCAATTCACAAACATTAGTATGAGGTCTCACAGTGCGCGTGGACGCACAGAGTAACACACGAACCAATCACAGAACTCTATTCAAAGCTGTGCGTTCGATTTGCTGCTTCACTTAAGCAAGCATCGTTTGTGAATACGGGCGATAGCATCTATGAGAAGTGTCCCTACTCTCTTTAAAGAATGAGCGTTTGACCTCAATCTTAACCAGAATTTTACTCCACCTTATAACTACATAGTAAACATTTTAATATTTCGACTTCCCTTCAGTGCAAATCCGTTTGCGAATCCAAAATCGGACCTTAACTTCGAACTCTTTTGTTTTTTGATTAATTTCGTCGCGGGTCCAATAACAGTTTAACTTTCCCAGGGACAAAATTCACCTTCACTGATTGGGTTTTTATTGGCGGTCAAGCTGTAGATCCTGGATACACAGGAGTTGTAACGGTGGAAACGAAAGGTGGAAATAGTCGAGTATCTTATTATTTTATGATAATTAGAACTAAAATCTGATACATAACTGTTTTCGCTGTTCTCAAAACTTTCATCCATATCGGATTCAGAACGTTAATGAAATGTACACCGACCACAAACGAAATAATAAACTTGAACAAGACAGTTATGGTTCGCCGAGCACAGTAAACGATTCAGATATCTCGTTTCCAGATAATGTTATGGGTTGGATATTAAATAATTGGACGGTTTGATAATATTACACATCTTTAGCATGTAAAAATATTCGATCTTCGATACAATACTTAAGTGATTTATTTCAATTTGTTCATTTCTTTCTGCTTTTTTTATGTTACCTTTAGAACCAAACACGTACTAACTATCCAACATGACTCCATGGTCGACATACGCCCTGTCTGTACCAAATACTTTATCATACTTCAGACAACCTTAAGCCAAGATCTCATGGTACAAGGAATAGGCATCTGCTTTGCAACCAAACTTTTTTCATCATAGATCACACCTGCACCTTTTTATTGATACTTTGGGTTTTGCAATACTTTCTAAAAATTAAACCTCTTACTCATTTACTTTTATATATCATAAGCAATTTGTACTTCCTTGTTAATGCCAGTTCTTTTGGAGAAACTTAGGATAAAACTCAAAACAAGTTTTGCAATAAAGATTATCTTATCAACTTCCGTGCTTAAAATTCAATCATTTAAACACCCTGAATACCAAATTGACCATTTCTTTCTCGATTTTCCAGATCCAAAATCGATAACTATGCTTATTGGGACAGTTTACCGAGTTATCGATTCGAAATCTCACCTTTTAATTAACTAAGAGTCAATCGAGATAAAAATATCGATTCTTGCCTCGATCGTGTGCGTTTCGATGAAGTCATCGGCTCATTTGAATGGATAACTCGGTATCGATTACCATCGCAAATGTTTCACGCACAATTAAAATGGAAAGGAGTGCGAGAGTTATTCTGCTTGGGTCCATTGATTGGGTTCGGTTTAATTCATGAAATTACAAAATTGGTGCCAGCAGTGATGACTTCAGCTTAAAAAAATACGAGTCCAGTTTGTAGGTGAAGGATTGTAGATCGATCTAGGCTTTGTAATAAAATGCTGAATCGCAACAGAAAATCTTTTTAGTTTTTCAGGAAAAAACAGAGACCGTGAGCGTAATATAAGACTGAGGGTAAAAAATGGGTGCTTTAACTAAACATTGAAGATATTTTTTATGGTATATTTGATTAAATAACAATGATCAACGATAATAATTATCCTCAAAGGTTATTTTCTTAATTGTGTCTATTGTACACCTTTGAATCATCATGTCACGCCGCCGCGCCGGTCGAAAGTTAGCCGAGAGTCCTTCAATGGCTTATTTACATAATTTTAGACCGCAGCGGAGCAAACCCTCCAAACATGGTGGCGCAAAATAACTTTGTTGCACTTTCCTTTACTTTGATTACTTTTTAATTTAAATTCCAGTTGTTGACGTTGATGAAGTGACACTATAGTGAGTGTAGTTGTATGACATTTTGTTATTTTTCGAAATAATGTTAATACATTAATTATTAAATCTTTGAAGAGATAATCATCGACTGTCTGTATTTCTCAATGTTGCCAAGTTTAATGAAAATAAATCTGCACTTATTTTTTCAAAATCTACACGAACAGTGAATGACGAGCATATTTCAACTGAAAATAAATAAACGAACATAAATATTATGTTCTCGTATAATAATATAACAATGATAGGTACTACGTATGTGGCAATTTTTCACATAAGTATGCAAAAAAATTAATAAAAAGCACGACTAAAATATGTAGAGTCAAACCCGCGACCTCGGGCATAGTTAATTTGGTACACGGCGGCAATGAATAAAACACTGCAACAATCATACCCCTTCCTTTTTGTTTCCCCATAGTCGGATAAAACAGCTCCAACATTATGAAAAACCCCTAATATGTATGGTGAAGTTTTATTTGCATGCTAAACGGTTGTATGTTATGCGCATATTACTTGACGATAAGATATCCCCATATAAAAACGGATTACCCATAATATTATGACCGAGGCGATGAATAAATTTATAATTTGCATGCTTGAGTAGCAAAATATAAGACTACAAGCGCATCTGATTTTCTAAAAGAAGTTAGTTGTTCAAAAAGGCACAAATTTTTCAAAGCTTATAATCAATAGGTACATGATAAGCATTTTATTATTATTTACATTCATAAGCTGCAAGCATAAGGCTGAATTTGTTACACTCAACATAATAAAAGAAGATGATTTTACAAATAATATACATCCTGGTTTTCCAATAAATATTTCAACATTACTGTCAACGCCATGCGGATTTTATCTTGCCTTTTTAAGATGCCCACCTAATGTAAAATTAATGCAGCCTTAGGTGGTCACTTTCACATTATCGTTCATTTTAGCTAAATGATGTCCACTGCTGGACAAAGGTCTTCCCCAATAAGTTCCACAAAGACCAGTCCTATATAATACTGCCCGCATTCAGGTACTTCCCGCGACCTTCACCAGATCGTCAATCCACCTAGTAGGAGGCCTTTCACAATAATCAACAAAATTATTTAAACGAGACTCTCTCTAATAAATATGGTCAATAAATTAATAATAGACTTCCAATTACATTAGCGCACTGCAAATAACTCGATTAATTCACAAAACAGACATTCAATTGCTCACATATCAAACTTCGATTAAATGATGATAAAATTCTGATGATTCGACCACAGTGTCAGTTTAACAAAGTAGGTTCGCTTATTTTTGAAGTAATACAATATTTGAATTAATTTCTCATTTGGTACCTATTCTAACACGAGATTTTTTTAAAAATTCTATTTGATTTGGAGTTTACATATTTATATTTTAATCTTATAAAGATGTGATATAGCCCTATTATTTTACTACAACAAACGTCGTTTGGTTCCTATTTGTTTTTATTTCCTTCTTTCACTATTTTTTCCTACGGCTCTAGAGCCGTACGGCCGGCAAGGGTGATGGTGAAGGGTAAGTAGCCCCTACGGATCGATTACCTATAGCTAGATAGGGCATTTTTCGGAATCCGTTACGAGATACGTAAATATCTTATTAAATGTAGAGAGTCTACTGCTTATTTATGTTTTGGGTACTCGCACGAGCATTAAACTAAATTGCTAATTTTCGTTCAGCGGCAATAGCGGTTGAATCGTAATTGTTTTGTAAAGCTTTCATGTTAAATTAAGGCTTAGGATTAATTGTATTTATAAATACTAGAGTTTTGCTTTTTCAATCGATTTCACTTTAAATTGGGTGTCTGATTTAAAACTAAACTATGGTTTGCAGTTTAATCGCCTTTAAATCTTTATAATGTAAGTCAAAATTCTTAATAATAATAACTGGTTTTTATCTAATTTTAAGTACATACATTTTAATGTCTTAGATTAGCAGCAAAACGATTCTCTGTACCTGAGCCAGATACTGTACCTTAATCGGTATCGATAAAGTAGCAAACTGTTTCCATAGTAAAGCACTTCTTGTCATGATTCAAACATAGTAATATATCAAACGTGACTTGTCAAGATCTAGCGGGTTCATGAAAAACGAAAGCTTATCCGTTAAACCTTAGTGTAAACACGAGATGTGTTACGAAAACGCGTAACACCGAAGTGGATATACCAGTAAATATCCCATTGATTCCAACTAAGCACTTCGGTTAACCGATACTACTCGTAGTCCATAAATCATACATCCGTTATTCCTTCCATATGCAAAACCACACTCTTATTAATTTATGTACCACGCACTTATCGGATTAATTTCGAAATGTGTAAACATTCGTCTGTGCCAGTCGTATTTTGTGTCGGCCGCAGAGATCGCAGATACGAAAACCAATCCGAATTTGCAAGCCCTTGTCGTTCTGCCCATAACGTGGTAGGAGGCCTTGCGGAATTAAATTCCCCAACAAAACTATTCGATCCAAAAATAGACCTTAATACAACATTAGATAAAGCTTCAATCCAGACAGCAGGGGTGGGATACGTGTGTGCAGTTTGCGATCACCCGCTGCGCTCACTCGGCGGAAACACAACAAATCATTTACTGGACCCACCTCCAATAATGATGCTTGCATTGCATATAAATTGATTTTTACAATTGTTTGCGAGAGCGTCAATCAAAATGTGAACGTTTAACTTTCCTATTATGGCCAATACTATTAATCAATGTATTATCTCGCTTAATCAAGTGTACATATTTATACAAATTTGATGTTTACGGATTTGGATAAGATGCGACGGTAAACATGTTAAATCAAGCGATAATCCCTAACTTGTCAATGATCGTTCTTGAAATCTCCAAAATATTGCATTCAATTTAAATATTGACATATCTCTTCAATATTATGCAACGGAAACGTCAGATTAGAAAGCTCATTTAAATAGTCATATCACAAATAGGTTAACAGCAGATTTACAAAAACGAGATGTAGGTAGCCGGCAAAGCGGCGGTTAAAAATAATAAAGTCGTCTATTCACGTCTAATGATTTTAATCCTGAATTCACGGCTTTATTTTCATAATTAAGTCTGATATTTATTAGTGGAATCAACGGTGTTCGCATTCTATGGCGATGTTTAGCCAACAAAGATGAAAAGGCGCTATAAAATTTCGCCATTTCCCCTTTGTGAGGGCAATTAGGCTAATGAAGTGGGAGTCCGGCGCGAATGAATGGCTCGGTTCAGCGTTCTTCGCATTCGCCCACCTTTCATGTGGGTAATTTGCTGATGGTACCTTCTATGGGTTACTTGAATTAGTTGAAAGCAGCGGTCCGTTTATAGAGGCGGGTGGTGGAATATTTTCTTTTGAGGAATCTTGGGTTTGAAGAAATGTGCAGAAGATTGAGAATCGTATTGAGCACTGTAATGAGATGATCAAAGAGAAACGATTTATAATATCATAAAAGACAACTAATGACAAAGGGTTAATAATTCAAAACCGGCAAATAAATCTTCATAAGAACCTTAAAGGCGATAAATCAAAACACAAGCTTTTCATGTAGAAAGCGATAAGCTCAACTCCAGCACCTGATCAATGATCGCTCACAAATATCGATCAATCTCGGGGTGAGGATAAACAAAACCAATTTATTGGCAAATATGTCAGAGATTGCAAATTTATTTAGCATGAAAAGCGAAACGTTTGAGGAAGAAGAAACTGTTCAGTAAACCAAAACAACTCCGCTCTGCCTGGGAGCTATTTATCAAATGTTCGATAAACAGAATGGGAAATTGAAACCGAGTCAAAAGGGACCACGAAAATGATTTATTGCTATTATAAACAAAATATGGACTGATCATTTTCCATTTGAAGATTGAATTGCGACCGCCTAGGGAGCACACGGAAATATGTCAGAATTTATTGAGCCTGTATAATTTTTAACCCCTCGGACGTAATGGAAGTTTAACAAGTGGTTTTAACTTGTTTAGGATGTTAATGACATAAAGGACAATAGAGTCCCGACTAACTTATACCCAAAAAGAGCGTTAACAAGAAAATGTATTCACCGTTTTTGTAAGAAGACCATAAAATTTTAGGCCCTCGTCTATATTTAGACGATATGATATGACCCAGATGGTCATGCTGCCCGATTTTAGTATCTCTCGAATCTTTTCAACCCGACCACCGACGTTAGACCCGCGATACTCCTCTCATGTGTTTTCAAGTGGTGAGGATTTGTTTGAATTGTGGGAGGGTGGGCAGTTCTTTTTAGTTTTGTGGCTCACAGTTACACCGATAGCTTGTTATAAAGCCCTGTCCATGTAACATTTCATAGTTATGAGCGAGGAAAAGGAAGTGTATTTTTAGGCACGGCATCTGGTCCGTAGAAACCGTGTGCTTTTCAGAGAATCGGCTCAATTAACATGTCTCTTGTGGATCGATTCATAACTGGATTCCCATGTGGCCTCGGCTGAGATCCGCATTTCTATTTGTCACACAATTTGGGCCATGTTGGTATTATAAAGATGAAATATTACGTCAATTAGCGGTCCAAAATACGAAGACGGAAATGTGCGAGAAGTCAGCACGACAGTTAATTCGGAAGGGAATGTTGCTGCTTTAGCTAATCATAATAAAAAATAACTTTCTTGGGAAATGAGTTACAATGTTGACTTTAGAGATTAAACAAACAAGATTGTGTTGCTGATATAAATGTGTTTTCATTTAAATATCTTGTTATGAATCAGCATTTTCTTGATTTAGAACTTAAAATAGATTAGTATGATTTTATTCATAATTGAAAAGTTTTCTGTAGACACTTATTCAGCAACATTTCAAGGTCAAAGTTGAACAATACTTTACTTAGTTGTTTTGGTTATCAAACAAAAGGTTTCTTTTTAAATCATCAATTTTATATTAAGGAAAGAAATAATAAGTCACAGACAAATTAAAAGAAAATGCCCTTTTAAAGCCTTTGAATGTCTAATAATATTTTTGCTTTACCGAGACACATTGCCCAACAGTAAGCTAACGGGTGATGACTAAAGAAATACTATAGTAAATTACTCTACTCACCTCCATGCACCCCGCAGTAATCGCCAACGCAGTCCGCATACTGCACGTGCTGACCAGAGCAAGGAGTGTCTCCAGTACAAGCTCGCCGCCTGCTCTGCCGGCAGTCAGCCTCGCACACCGACCACTCGGACCAGGTGCCCCAGCGGCCGGGGAGAGCTGGAGAAAAAAGGGGGTATTAGTAACAGAAACACAACAGGTTACGTCCACCAGATTCTCTGGTCATCGTGAGTCCTGTCCACTAGATAATGCTCTCTGGTCATCATATGATCTTAGTCATTCAAACAGAAATAATATAGAAGGTTTTGTTTCCACTAATAGCTTCTATCAATTGATAGGTTCAATGAAAATACCTTACTTATGACTACGAGTACCCACTGATTACGTAACTAGTTTCTTAATACAAGGTAATTTTAATTTAATAAGTGTGTTATTATTTTTCAATTTGACGCATTTATTTATTCAGCCAAAATACAATAGCAAATAAAAATCATACAAATAGCAATAATTATTGAAGAAAATAAAATAAAGAAGGTATAGAAAAAAGGTATACAAAGGTATAGAAGTAATGTAGCTAGTTTTAATAATTCTGTGCAAAACAAACATAAAAATAGAACAAAAGAAATAACTTTTTATAATATGTACATCAAAGTTACTTAAACCAAACACCAAGGCTACCATTAGTGAGCTTCATCAATAAGCCAATACCGCCATTTAATTTAATCAATGGCTAAATTGAGATTGATTCGGCAATATAATATTCCGATATCGAATTCGCCGTTTCCAAACAAACTGAAATCATAACCATTCGTACTATTAACATTATTAATACCGTGTCTAATAATACACGACGTTACTGACGTACCGTACTATAAATTGAAATTAAAATACATCGCGGAGATGGTCGTAACTGCCCTTACATACAAGTGGGGAATAAATCACATGTTTTTTACAAAAGAAATAATAGAGAGTCCGTGTTCATACGAAGAGTTCGGCCCAAGTGATAAGACAAAGGAAATTACCAAAAATATTAGTGTGAGTCTGTGAGTGTACCTAATATTAATATGGCATGATAATAAATACAAAATTGTGGTAACAGAAACAGAAATGAAAAAGGGGATTTTTAAAACAAATAAAAAACTAGCAGTTTCTTCAATAGATTGAATAGAGCTTTTGGATCAAGATTTTTTTCATATTATGAATTTCTTGAATTTATGATTATCAAATATATTATGATAATGTTTCGGTTTTTCTGAAAAAGCAAAAGATTATTCAAACCAAAAAAGCTTATTGAAATTAAAATTCAAGTCTATTTAAATCAAAACCACCGTTAGTCCGCCCTCTTATGAATTCAACCACACAATTATTCTGTCTCCCCACGCCTGTGTGGGTGTAGAATGCATATTTAACTACAACAGTGTGTAGCATTTCTTATTAATTAATGCGCACACACATAAATCAGTCGAGGTTCGTTAGAGCAGGAACAACGACGTAAAGGACTTTCACATTGGTTATGCTTTTTAGGGATCTAAAGTTTAATAAAATGTCGTGTTTGTAACGGCTGGAATGGTTCGTGTAAGAAGTTTTTTGGCGGTTTGTACTCAAATTCCTGTAAACTGTGGTAATTGGAGAAACGAATACTACTATGATGTTGAAAATAGGTTCATGTCACGTTCAATCACAAGTTTCATAGTGTAAAACATTTCCAGTGTGCAAACTCCAAAGTATAGTAGAGAATAGCAGTTGGGCGTGCATAAGTAACAAGCTATGCCTAGTAATTTAATAAGTCATAAGTTTATTCCATTTAAAAACAATATACATACATTGTGTTGGAAATAGGTACAATAATAATATAAGCATAATAAATAAGCATGCAAAATTACAAAATTACAAAATAATAGTTGTGATTGAGAAAAATTTACAAAACTGTTACTAATTTTGAAGCAAAAAATGTTCCAGTACCAATGATATTACATGAAATAAAGAAATTTCACTAAATCAACATTAAAAATGTACAGATAGTGCGTTATTTTGTAGTAGTTGTTACAGAATTCCCCATTGAAAATGATCCAACACGCACTTGGCCGAATTTTTTACATGCATTTTAAGTCGCGCCTTAAATATAAATTGTCCTTAATGGGAACCTACTGTCACACCCTTAACGGGAGAATTTTGAGAGAAACTTCCATGCCGGAAGTCGTTCCGTGATGATAATATAAACTGGCTAAATTATATTACGATTCTGCTTCCAACGATAAAAGACGTTTATGTAGGAATTTAAAACAATATGTTAAGAACAGAAATGTGTCGTTTGGTTAAGATACAGCCGATTAAAGTGGTATGTGTTGAACTAAAGCGTTTATTGTATTCTTGGCATTTATTTTACCGCGTGCCTATCAACATCACTATTTCATTTTGCAGTAGCAGTACGGAATGCTCGCTTTGACTACAGATAGTTTGAGCGAAGTAGTGATTAAACCAACTGTAATGTTTAAGGAGAAATGCGAGGAGCTTGATGAAAACTTTCCTTTAGACAAGACGTTTAAATCGACTAGATGTTTTTAATTGAACAAAAATTTAGTACAGTCACACTTTTTGACATTTTGTACTGGATTTATTCTTCTATATTGTGACGTACCAATGGGTCACATCCTTCATATCCTCATTATAAAGATACGCAAAAAACTGACAAGTATAAACGTTTGCAACCTGCAAAACCTTAATATTGAACACAAAATTCCTCTCACCCTTAAAACAATTGTTGTATTTCGTTGTTTAAAGAGTCGTAAAACGATAAGGCTTCCAGTCGATTTTGAGGTTAAATTGGCCGTTCGTAAGATTACATCGTTGTTTCATTCAGAAACAGAGGAAAGATGTCTTTTACGCATTTTATTTTGCATAAACTGCGAGAAAGTAGTGTTTATAAAAAGATAAGTGACAAGATATTTTACTTGAGAATAAGTATTTGTATTTTTGTTTTTGTCAATAAATACTGTACTGGTTATAAGTACAATTTGTTATCCTTTTGGGATTTTACGATGGTTACTGTCCGACGGCACTGTCCGACGGCAAAGGTCTATCCTAGATCCTCCCAACTCCAAATACCTACATGACCAACGTTTGCCATAGACTAAATGGTTTTTGCCTTACCTTTGCTATGAGATCATCTAACTCATAAATCCTTGTTACAAATTAAAAATATCTTAATTACCTTTTTAATGGTCACTTATTTTTCTATCCACTTACAACTCGGGCGTGTTCATGCATTGTTATTAATTTGAATAGCAATAAAACGTAAAATATGAATCAAAAAAGCAGTCATAAAACAGGCCGCCTAAGAAGCCGACATGTGCTACCAATTAGTGGTTAGAATCTTGTGCACTTACAACAAGCGAGTTGATTGGGTCTCATTGTGAAATGGTCTAGTTTGGGAATACGGTTGTAGAGTTTGTCAAGCAAAGCGTTAAAGGAACGAAAGAATTCTCGCTAATAAAAATGCAAGAGTTGTTCTGTCTGTTAAGTTTTACGCCTAAGTTACTGAACTAATATTGATGAATTTTAGTAAAGAGATAAATCTAAATATATAAAAAGAGGAACTGACTGACTGATATATCAACGCACAGCCTAAACGGCTAAATGTAGGCACTTGAAATTTGGAAGGAACGTAGCTTATGTACCGTAGAGGTGCACTAAGAAAGGCATTCCTGAAATTCCCACGGGAATGGGAATTAGCGGGCAAATCCTTTTGTGTGAAAAATCTAAACCGCTTAAGATAGACGCTTGAAATTTGGCATGAAGGTACCTTAGTAAACTTAAAGCTTAGTTACAACAGGATATTTCAAAATTCCCACGGGAGTTAGCGGGAAAAAACATTTGTATGGAAAAATCTAAACCGCGTAAGATAGATGAAAGGGGTAAAACGGGATCCACGCGTACGAAGTCGCGGGCGGCCGCTAGTAAGATATAAGAGATATGTAGTTAAACTGAATTACCTAAATTCTACGAGTATTTAGAGGAGAATGAGATTCTCAAAAGTTCATCACAGTCAATTTCTAAAAATTAATGGGCATACAAGTGATACAGCCTCGCTTCACGCCTCAAACGTCACTCCACACTCAGTGTTCGCCAGATGCTGAAACCATTTCGTCACAACTTCTAATGACATCCATAGTTCGCGTGTCATTCTCTCCGTGTGTCCCGACAATCAGAAACGCGGTAAAGTTTTGTCTCTGTTGTAATTTTACTGTCGCTATGAAACACTTAGCTCCTTCTCCCTTTGATGTGCTGGGTTCCGTACAAAATTTACTGCCTCCGAGAATTAAACCACGGCGATTTTAGTATGCGCACCGTGAGGAATGAAATTGCCCATTATTTGGAAGCTGGCACATGTTTGCTTGTATCTTGTTCAACAGGTTAATGGTTGGTTTTCTCTAAAATAATTGTGAAATTAAAATTACAACCGCGAGAATAATTTCGTTCAGCAAACAATAAGTGTCAATCTTCTCTCCAATTTAAGATCTGATTATTTTCAGGTTCAAAAATGTTGCTATCATGCATGGACAAGACATAGTTATCGGCACTTTTTCAGTGCGAATAATTTATCAAATATCCCGAGAAACGGCAGTCAAGCTTTTTTACAAGCATCAATAACTTAAACCAGTAGACATTCTTATTCTTAATTATTCTTATTCATTCTCAGACTAGGATATTTCTTTCAAGTAAAATGATCAACGCCCATATTCACAAACGATATTGCTTAAATGATGCAGCAAATCGAATGCATAGCTTTGAATAGAGCTCTGTGATTGGTTCGTGTGTCACCCTGTGCGTCCACGCGTACTGTGAGACCTCATAGTAATGTGAATACGGACGTAAATCTTAAGTGATTTTCGATTTGGCGTAATCCTTACTGGATTTTGTGGTAAATGTACCCCACTTCCCGATACCTTAAGATATACCCCATTACCGGAGATCCGATGGGGCGATACTAAAACGGCTCTGTTCCAATCGTAAGGATTTCGCCACGTGCTCTTTATGGCAATATTAATTCCATCGTTTTATGGCTTTCTGGCCGCGAAGTTTAGGTACAATGGCGTCTTATAAAGTAACACCACTCCAACAGTCACTATCTTCAGATAAGCATTAGTCATCATCAAAACATATTGCTTGACGTCATGAGCACACAATTATAAAATTGGCATAAAATAAATAACTATAGTTAACACTTTTCGAAATGCAAACTTTATGAAAGTTCTCAATAGTGTATTCAATAAAAAACAAACAAAAACTAAAAGGAAAATATTATTAACTGTGCAAAGAACTAAGATACTCGTAGAAAGAGTAAGTAATAGGTAGGAATAGTAAGATTCGAAGAGTCAACGACAGTCGACAACCAAAACATGACTCTAGGTGATCCTAACAAGCACCATGATAATTATGTAATATTATTAATCTTCTGATAACATTCAAACTCAAAAGCGACAAACACATTGCAAACATAATAAGCGACGTTATAATCTCTTCGTATAGGTATCGAGTCAACCTGGTTAGTTTTGAAGTCACTTACCATCATATTTTCATTGTGGTATAAGCGATCGAGATAAACGTGTTGAGGGTTTTATTTAAGTTGCGGCGGTGAAATTTTAGTGCGTTTTGTAAAGTGTCTATAATTTACATCTTCAATTCTAAATGTTAAGTGTATTTTGTTACAAAAGATTTTGTACCACAATATGGCCAATCCGAAGAAAATTTTAAATTTTGAAAACAATTTACGTGTACTTACCGACAAGCAATTGTTGAGTATTATCCATGTACGTTTCTTCAATGGCAGCAGTGAAAAAGGGCATTGAAATTAGTCATTACGTAACATCACAATCAGTTTAACATTTAAAACAATCAGAATGAAAGATTATAAAACTTTTGAATTCCTACACTTTTTCTATACAATGGCACGTTAAAATAAACACTTTGGCACCTTAATTAGTAATACATTACTTATTAATGGAAGCTTTTTTGGAACCAAAATGTATAATATCCCATGCGTTTTTGACTCTACATTAGTCACATCAATTCTGGAGTCAGACTTTATCTCTTTTGATAAAAAAATAGATCACCTAACCGTAGCAAATTTCACTAGCGTGTTTCAACTGCGCACAGCGCCATCTGTTATCCACAACACTCACCGCTCTGACACGGCACGCAGTCTGACGTCCTCTGCACGGCTTGGCCTTGGCAATGCGCGCCTCCATTCAAAGGGTACGGTTCGGTGCAGGTGCGCGTGCGTCGCTGCCCTCCCGTCGCGCGACCGTTGCAGCGGCAGGGAGACCAGGATGACCAGGAGCTCCAACCACCGTTTACTGGAACAAAGGGATGCTTAGTTTTTGGGACTAATAAAAGGTGTATTATGATCGAGCATGAAGTTGACTAAATATAGAGTTTGGTAAATGCTGTCATGAAAATTGCGGGATATAGTGTTATTTGGCGTTCCTTACTTTCAGTAGTAGATCGAATATGGCTAAAATTATAAAATAAAAGTATCAAAACTCCCTAAAGTTTTATTTGCTAATTTTATCATGGGAATGTCTATTCTATTCAGAACGTGATAGTTTATGTCAATCAAAAAGAAACCCTGGAAACCAAAACGCTTTGTTAATTGCAAATGTTCTGCTTACATTGTAACGAGTATAACGGGCTACAAAATCGCTTATTTTCCTCAAATCCATCACCAAAACGTTTCAAAATACAATAGCTAAATTTCAACCCAACTAAGCACGCCATTTACGGAATCCGCACCAAATACTCCAATTCCGTGTGGAAAAATGTAATCGATTTCACGCATGTCATAAACAACGCATGCTTTTGAAACGTCGGCCTATTTCTGATGTATGAAATGGGCTATTTTAAATTATACCGTGATATTATGGGCGATGGACTGGTGAATTGTGGTCATAACAACAAAAGCAGGTACCGATCCAAGAGGAAGCATAATCTTTGCGTGTTCTCATTCTTCTTTGCATAAATATCTTTACTTGACTCTATAGCTTCTCTTGTACATTGAATTGGCGGCTCACGGTGAGCCCCGTACAATTAAATTTCTATTGTGTCTAGTGTCTCGGCAGTCAGTCTTAATCTTCAAGCATAAAATACTTATACCTACCTCCCTCAATACTACCGAATTCGCATCGGCATGATTTGCTAACGTTTGCTGAAACCTATTCTCAATCCTTCGGTTATTTAAAGTTTCATCATTAAGTATTAAAGTTTCACTTATTCCAATAACTTAACGGCATATAAATTGATATTAACCACCTCGTTGGACTCGTTAGCACACCGCACAGTCCACGCAAGCATGCCATAAACCCATGCTAGGCTGTTGCCCAACAGATCTTTCTCAGAAATCTAGGCAGACCCGCGTGCATTAGCCTGTATGTTAATATCTCCGCGCAGATCGCTAGTTAGAGACACACGCAAGGTGGCGTGCGATACCTAGTATAGTCGGGGACGAAAGTTTTCAGTTATTTATTGAAAACTACCAATAATAAAACTATGGGCTGAACTGACGGCCGATGAGGTAGCAAGGGTCTGGAGTGAAGGTCACGTACCAGAAAGCGCAGCGTAGGACGTCCACCCACAAGGTGGACCGACGACCTCATAAAGGTAGCGGCCGCCACCAATCGGCCATTGTGGAAATCATTGGGGGACGCCTATTTTCAGCAGTGGACGTCCTATGGCTGAAATGATGATGATGATGATGATGAAAACAATGGGCTAAAGATTAAGGCCGGGTAGCAGAGAAAATGGCGAAAATGAGGTTTTCATTTATCATTTTTGAGGTACTAAACAGTAAAATTAAAGGCTAAGATTTTTATTGGGCATAGTTGAGGATATTTTCTAGGGCTATTAACGGATGGAAACACGATTTGATGAAGTTGACTCGATAGAATAAATTCCCAAAGTTACCTCTATTCATTTTCTATTTATGGTTTTATTTTTAAAATAAGCGATTTGAGATTCTAAATCTTTTACTAAACTAAAGTCCAGAAATAACTTGAGGGCTTTTAACGGATGAAATTTTTATATTGCGTCTTATTTAGTTACTATGTTAAAAAATGTGGAAAAAATCGTCCATGACGGCTTGGACAATCTCAATCAGTCGCGCGGTGGCGCTTACGGAGGACGGACGCGTGTCAGTTTTATGGCCGTGACAGTTCGCGATTTGTCAATATTTTTGACAATGATGACTTTGATGACTCACAGTATAATAATATCAGTGCTACAGGAGAAAGCTAAAATTTTTGATAATTAAGAATTATCAATTTTGTCTACCTATTGAAATTTAAATCGTTCGCATCCTTTTAAACGAAGACTCTACTCGTGATACATAGTACATTCCTCAAATATGAGACAAAACCAATGAGCTAAAATTACATTTTAATAGTACCTACAAATACAATCGTCTTACACTCTTTAGAAGACACTGACACTGATACGAATAAACAATAAAAAATTAGATCAGTGGGTCAAATATAGGGGCAGCTGCACGTCACTGAAAGACGATTCTGTTTACTCGGCATCTGGGCTGGAGAACATGAACCCTTGTTTACAGATGCAGATGTAAATGGAGTTATAACTGGACAAATTTTACATGAAATGTGTTACAAAAATCAGTTAAAAGACACATACATGGAATACCAATAAGGTTGCGGAGGGAAAGCTACCTATTATAAACTAGCGGCCGACCGCGACTTTGTTCGCGTAGACCTCGTTTTACCCCCGTTAGATATCATGTTGATAGATGGCGTTTCACGGCTTCCCCCGAATGAATATTTACGAACGTCATACAGTAGTTTGTCCAGCGCTGTAGATTTTAACTAATGACGATAGGTAGATGGCGCTTTTTAGACACTTCTTATTTATATATTGAAATTTATTTGTCACATATCGTCATAAGTGTTAGCCTATATGTTAATCTGGGTTATAAACAATAATACTGTAAAGTTTCAACAAAATCCGTTCAGTGGTTTTTGCGTGAAAGAGTAACAAACATCCAGACATCCAAACTTTCGCCTTTATAATATTAGTAGGAAGTAGGATATTTCACAATCCAAACTAATATTTACTATTTGGCATTTACTTACAGTAAATATTAGTTTGGATTGTGAAATGTTTAAAATAAAAAAAGAATAAAACAAAATACAGTTTCAAATTACCTATCTTTATCTAATTTATAAAGAGGTAAAGTTTGTGTGTTTGTATATTTGTTAAAGGGGTAATCTCGGGATCTGCTGAACCGATTTTAAAAAATCTTTCACCAGTAGAAAGCCACATTATATCTGAGTGTAATAGGTTATATAAAAACCGAAAAACTCTACGCGGGCGAAGCGGCGGGCGGAAAGCTAGTTTATTTATAATTATGTACAGCATAATTATTAAAGTCTAAGTCAAACATTCTTTATTTGTGTGGACCTATATTAACGAGAGGTTACAAGGCGTCAAATATTTCAAGAAAAAAATTAAAAACTATTATAAAGCTAAATTTTGCTCTCATGGAGCCTTTACCTACTCTGACAAATCAAGACTAATTAAAGAAGAAACTAATAATAAAAATATTTAACTGTCCTGCAATGAAAAGCTTGATCGGGTACAACACCTCAAGTTATTTTAGAACTTGATTTCATTAAAAGACTCTGAATATCAAATCGCTTAGGTATCTAAAGTCAAACGATTCTGAAATGTCAAGTGGCATAAAGTTGGGACTAATAAATAACCCATTAAGATAGTAGCGCCCTCCTGTCAATTGACATACCTGGAACGTTAGAGTATTGGACAACTAGTAAAAATGCTTTGTCCTAAATGACTGACGGATATCGTAGAGACCTGAAAGTTGGAATGTGTGTTCTTTGTATGACGTAGGCATCCGATTTTCCGAAATGGGGTCATGAAATGAAGTGGGTGAAAAAAGGGGGCAAAGATTGTATGGGACAGTGATTCTTTGGTTCAATCTACTTGAAATTTTACTTAACAATTCCTTAACATTATAATTCATGACAAACGTGTGAAAGGGGTAGAAAGTTATTTTGGGAGTCATTTGCGTCGAAGTTGATATCAATACTATACTGGTCATTACAAAAATCGGCCCACCTACGTTTTACAGAAAAACTCGTTTCTACTGACACAATCATGGTGCCCCAACAATATTGGTGTTATTTGAAAGCCCAATAAATATCCTTAAAGAAAAACACATTTAATTTCCTAATAAACGATTAACATATACAATAAATGTGACTTGAAAAACTTGAAAAAAGACCTCACTTTGGGCTCACCTCTGGGATCAATTAGACCAATTTTTATGGTTATAAAACCAAATAATGATCTCACGTGTCCTCTTTAACAGATCGGCTGAACCATTTAAGAACCTAGTAAGAGCAGCGGAGTAAATTTTACAGGAGCGCGAAAAAACACATTTTCGTTTACCATACTGGTATACTAAAACTTTTGAAAACTTTTTGATATTTATTTTGAAGCTTAATAATTTAACTATATATTTTACAATAAATTAATTAATTAACTTTTAAATAGCAAGTTTTATGGCCCTTACTAACACTCAAATGGTTTTCTTTTTTTTTTACTTCGAAAAAACCAGAATCCAAACCTAGTATGAGCGTACTTACTAGGTTTTAAAATGGTTATTGGGGTCAGGGTCCATTTCAATCTTACCATAGGTCGGTCAAAACAGGAAGTGATCACCGAATGGTAAGAGGCACATTGAATATCAGACCCAAGCTGGAGAGGCGTCGACTGATGAAGTCTACGCTCCACCCAGCGCCCATCCAACTCCAAAACCCCGAAACCTTTCAGCTCGAGTTGCAAAATTGTTTCGAATGCCTAGGAGACTGTGAAAATGTGGACGGATACAATGACAGGTTCGTGGAAATTGTCCAAACGACTGGGTTTAAGTTCTTTAAAACCCGTCGTTCATAAGGAACCAAAAAGATCTCTGACCTCACCAATAAACTTATGGAAGAGAGACGGAACTTGGTTCTGCAATCCTCTGAAGATGCTGCTCAGTATCGGCATCTTAACAGACAGATCTCCAAGTCTTTGACTCACGACCTACGCCAATTTAATACAGATCGTATTAAAGAGGCGATTGAACGTACCAAATTACCAGGCTCTAAAGTGTTCGCAAGGGATCTGTCTGTTGGCCAAAGCCAACTGACCAAGCTGAAGACCGAGGATGGCAGAGACATCTCGTTGTGGCCTGAGTTATTGGAAGAGGTTGAGAAGTTCTACGGACAACTACGATTGTATGTACACCTGTCACAAATCTAGCCGGAGAGCCAAGAGCTAGATTGACCCGACACTACATCGAAGATATCCCGGACATCAGTCTGTACGAGATTAGAATGGCTCTCAAACAGCTGAAAAACAACAAGGCACCGGGTGATGATGGAATCACGGCTGAGCTTCTGAAAGCAGGCGGAACGCCGGTAAAAGGATAGAGCTCGAGGGAAAAACGCCTATGGCATGGCACAGAAGTGTGGTAATACTCTTCTTCAAAAAAGACGACAAAATCTTGAAAAACTATCTCACTTCTGAGCCATGTCTACGTCCGAAACTATTCACCACCGCCCTGGAAGATGTTTTCAAGCTTCTGGACTGGAGCGGATTCGGCATAAATATCACCCACCTTCGTTTCGCGGACGATATCGTAGTCATGGCTGAGACCGTAGAGGATCTAAGCACAATGCTCGATGGCCTCAGTAGAGCCTCTCAACAAGTGGGTCTTAAAATGAACATGGACAAGATAAAAATCATGTCAAATGCCCGTGTTGTACCCACTCCTCTGAAGGTTGGAGACACTATACTCGAAGTTGTTGACAATTATGTATAGCTGGCACAAACAGTCCAGTTAGGTAGATCCAACTTCGAGAAAGAGGTCAATCGTCGAATCCAACTCGGCTGGGCAGCGTTCGGGAAGCTTCGCGATATTCTCACGTCCGAAATACCGCAGTGTCTCAAGACAAAAGTCTTTGATCAGTGTGTGTTGCCAGTGATGCTAGGTTTGTGATGGTCGGTAGGGGGGTGGATACGTATTTTCATTTCCCAGTAAGGCACATTGACCATTATAAAACCTAGTATGTTCATGCACTTACTAGGTTTCGAAATGGTTTATGTTACTTACTGGTTTTTTAAAATGGTCAAATTGGGTTTGTGGTGTAGTTACTAGGTTTGGAGTCCCTTGCCTTTTAGGCTTCTAGTTGTTTGATCGAAATTTCTGTCTTTGTATTCGGTAGGTACCTTAATATTATGTAGCTTTATGATAAAAAACGAAAATCTGAAAACATGTCCCTTACTAGGTTCTTAAATGGTTCAGCCGAGATGGATAGCGATTAATCCCAATAAATAGTATCATTTATACGTGAAATTAAGCACACAGTGCTAAAAAAGCAAAAGCCTCGCCAACACGAGGTGAGAATTCAACAACTCTTCAACACAATACATTTAATGATGCCACCAATGCTACAAACGAAAGAGATACTGTCGCTATTGATAAAACGCTGGATCATTATATAATTGTGGAGGTAATAAACAACCGGCAAAGTGAGAGTCGCACTCGTACACCAAGGGCTCCGTATAAACCTGTAGGTAATATTTTAATTATATGATGTTACTAAAAAATTATGCTTTTCGCAATTTTTGCTTTATCTGTGCTATAAGACTTGCTTAAGTGTGCTTCGTACCCAATTTCAAGATTCTGAGTTCACGGAAAGTACCCTGTAGGTTTTGATTCCCTTGAGTGTCAAAAATTTGCGGCATATACGGTCGTATTTTCTGATTGCGTTGGCTTAGAAGTTTGATTTTTTCACAGCTCCAAGCAACTGTAGACTTGAGTATTTAATATGAATTTCAGCTTGATACTTCCACGCGCTCCTGAGAAAAATGGTATTGACGAAAAACAAAGTGATCCTATAAGGGTTCCGATTTTTCCTTTTGTGGTAGGTACGGAACCCTAAAAGTATTGTTAAGGCGACATACGCCCACCAGCCCCTCCGAGATAAAGACGATATATTACCCAATTTGCACGTTAGTGTGTGAATTGTAAGCCCACACAAAGGGCTGCCTCTAATAAACGTAATTGGTGTTAGTCCGCACGAATGGTTCGAGCAATTAGATAACACTGAATTGTCGAACTAGACAACCCTTTATTTGACTGCAATTAAGAAGTGTACGCTTGCAGAGAGAATAGTTTGTTTGTTGTTTATACTCAGCGTTTTGTTTTGGAACTGCAGACTGCATTTAGCTACTGTAGAAATGGAAAAATGAAACTGAATAAGAGCACGTTTTGTGAGATTGTAAAGTATTTTGAATTGAAAATGTAACTATATTTGCAAACATACTTGTAATTTGTTTTATGAAAATAATTTTGAAGTCTCTAAAGAGAAAATAACTTACGAAAAAAGACAATAACACATTTCAGAAGTTTATTCTCTCACTTCAAGTCTTTGCATTGTTAAAGTTAACGAAGGCGTAGGCTTTGAAATTATTGATCACGACCACAAATATGTATGTGACCACAACAATACCAATGATTCTCATGCTTTCGGACGTGTTAAGTCAGAGGTGTTGATTGCAATCAGTTAGCCAGGCGCCATCTTGGCAAGCGTAGGCGCTGCGTCCCTAATGATTCCTCGGCGCTCGCGCACGCTATAATTGCAAGCCATCGGCGCATGCCCTTTGATCTCCGTGAAGTAAAGATAGTTATTACTTATAAGTGAGGGAGAAATGAGCGTTAAACACCATCGGAAATTCCCGGTTGTCCGATAAATTGTATGTGAAATAATGAAAGACTGTAATATCTTGTTAGGTCTTTAGACGTTATTAAATTGTCTAACGCTTTTTAGAGATAATCGGCTGGACGTGAGTTTGCGTGCAGCTATTGAATAACATTACAATATTCTGCAAATTCTAAAGTTAATTCTCTCTCTAATGCTCATAACAACGCAAAAGATATCAAAGGTATTGGTAAGATTTTTTTTTATTAAAATGGGAATTCTCAGAGGTGAGTAAATTATGGTTTTGATTCTCACATCGTTATCGCTTGTTTCATTTTAAAAGTACCCTTACATTGTTGTTATCTTAACCATAATCAGCCTTTTATAAATAACATGTTAGCAAGGCACTCCACGAACAAAGTTGCAATTACTAAAGAGCTTTTGAAAACGTGTAAGGCTATACATATTCTGGTCATGAAATAAAATCAGTTGATAAATTAAAATAAACTTACCATACACAGTCAGGAGGGCGGGTTCAGATATCCTCTTTCCAGCTATGTTTTCTGCCACACAGCTATAGTTCCCCATATCCTGTTGACAAGCATTTACATAATAGATCAAGGCTGTTAGTTGATAGTATTATTACAAACCACTTTAACATTCTCATTCAATTCAATACACTATAATAATGTTTCTTTACATCACGCGATCCCTCAAGGCATCGGATGAATGCCCTCAAAAATGTATTAGCATTTCAAACAACAGTAATTTGTTATGAAATATTAACCTCGGCATATTTTGAAGAATTTACATAAAAATCTGTGGCTTTCGTGAAATTGCATTACCCACTGTTCCTTTTAAGCCCAGCTAAAGTTTCCCAAAAAAGTATCGCGTTCAATTATGTATGTAAAATGAACAAGCTCGGTTCATTACTGAAAATGGTCGTTGTGAAGCATGAGCTGTCTGTTTTGAAATCACAAAGGACGTGCCCATTAATTTGAACGACTAAAACGGGATGCGTTACGATTATATTAATTACGAAGACGAAGCCGACGGCACCTATGGCAGCTAGGGGTGTGCGCTCTTGTAAAGGACTTAATAGTTCAATTTATGTAGCTAAAAGGTTTCTGTAGAGTTCAGCGGACATTTTTGGGGCCTGTTGATAGTTTAAGGTACTGATGAAGGATTCTGAGAAAGTATGATCTAAGCGAGCAAGATCGAATTGCGTTTATCTGGCACGTACTTTGAAGTTAATCCAATTCAGACAATTACCGTGATTAACTTTCCTTTTTCGGACACATTTTTTCGTTCAAAAAGTACAAATCATCGACAGCATAATATTCCGGTCGCGCCCCTACGCACCCAGAGATAAAGTTACACACAAGACTGCAACGAGTGAGCGAGTGACACTCTGTGATTAATCCATGTCTGCGCTCCTGGGCTAATTAGTGGGTGCTGTGCAGCGGAAACAAGAGATGGACTGAGCTATTTGCGAATGTACAGTTGTTTCGGAATGGATATGCAAAGAGGATATAGCGAGGACAACTTTGTTGGTCAACACGTGCCCGTAAAGTTTTTGAAGTTCAGTTTTGAGGTACGCGTTGTATTAGACGGCTCTTGTATTTTTATTTTTGTAAATGACGTCATAAAATATTAAACTGGTTGTGATAGGTTTAAAGATTTCCATAGCTCGAAGAGCTGATGGCCGCTGGGGCAGGAAAGTTCTTGAGTGGCGACCACGAGCTGGAAGACGTAGCGTGGGCAGGCCTCCCACTAGGTGGACCGACGATCTGGTGAAGGTCGCGGGAAGTACCTGGATGCAAGCGGCGCAGGACCGGTCTTTGTGGAAATCCTTGGGGGAGGCCTTTGTCCAGCAGTGGACGTCTTTCGGCTGAAACGAACGAACGAAGTTTGAGATGTTACTACTTTTATATCAATAAGAGTCATTATAGCATAAAAGGGTTTCTCTACTTTCCATTACGAGTCCAATATCGAATGAATGATCGATATAAATAAACTGAGTGATTGATACCAATCCATTTGCAAGCCTTAAAAGATCTTTACAATCAGACTCAAACAGGGCAAAAAAATAAAATCAGATTGATTGATTGGTCGAAATGCATTTATCATGTATCGCACAATATTAATTTTAAACTTTTGTTAAAGGATACGAATAATATCCTTGCATTGTTGTTATTAACGAATGGAGACAGGTTTACACTCTACAAGAAACCAAATTAGACCCTTTTAAACTTTTGTCAACAACAGACCGCGCTTTGAAAGCGTACACCGGAACGCTTGGCGGTACAAAAAGACGACAAGCGACCGCGTAGCGTTACAAAAAGACGACAAGCGAGCGACAACGACTCGTGTCGCGATTAATAAACGTCAGCCCGCTCGCCTAATTAGGCGCGCTCGCGATGGGGCGAAATAAATTCGCAACTTGCGATTGCTCGCGCTAACGCTTCTCCGAACAGGAAGCAAGAGAATAGCCTATTTTTAGCGAAGTATAAAAAAATGACACGTGCAAAGCAATAAAAGAAGCCAAAAACTGTTTTTCTAAGTGATGGAATCGTAATAGATCTCCATTTTTACCAAAATAATAAGAATGCTATCAAAGACAACCTATTTCAGGGCAATTTAGATAATGTAGCTACTAAAACTGTGTATTTTGTACGTAAATACCCATTTAAGAAAGTAGAATAATCTTATAAGCAGCCTATTTGTATACTTAGTCACCGAATAATCGTTTTAATACATTCGATTCGCTTTCGAGCTGTCTAAACGCTTAATTGTGTTCAATAGCCAATCGATTCCATCGACTCCTTTGTTTGCGATCTTCCTTTGCTCTGTCATTATAGTGTGATTTTCTTAGTGATGACTCAATTGTCTGGGCTTTAAATTTTACGTCCTGAATACCAATTGCCCGTGCTTGATTCATGACTTCACTTTAATGTGTCGCTTTGCTTAGCGGGACTCGCAATTTTTCATTTGTCTTGAAAATAGCGGGGAGCAAGATTTATATAGCAATTCTTGTAAACATTCCACCAAAAAGACTGAAAATGCAAACGAAAGTTTACTTTTTGGCGCAGTGTGTTGTTGTATTGTGACAAGAAAATAATGAATGTTGGCAATGTGCTCCAATGTTTGGCAAGATCTCTCCGTACGTTTCAAAATTTCCATAAATCATGTTGGTCATCATTAATTAATGTATTTTTTTCTTTGCATTCTTTTAAACATAGTGTTCCTTTTCAATAAGATAAAAAATACGAACTTCAATACCAGAATGTCATCAAGTTTAGTATAACATTCACCATTAAGTATTTCATCAATCACAATGTTAAGCAATCTACTATACGATGCACTGTCAACATCGTAATTAGAGTTACATGGATTCACAGCCCGATCGACTTCATCAATAACTTAGTCCAGTGATTCAGGCGAACCATTCTAGTGAATGGTATGTAAATGTCCTTTAATCATTCAAATGACCTTGTTAAACCACAACGACGCCTCATAACTTTGCATATGTCAAATAATTAGGAGTTACAGCCACATGTGATGCATGATTCACGATTAGTGATGCTTCGACTTCATCTTCATCCGATTTTGGGCCCTTTTGCACAGTAACTTAGAGATCACTTTCGATTCTATCTATGCTAGATTCTATGACATTTATATCAGTTACATGAATGTTAATAGGACTGCATGTATACTGATGAAGCTACAAACTATTGTCTTGTTATGTGTCAAATTGATGTTACGAAAAAACGACATCGCTATTACAAACGGGTGTAATAATAATGTTTGGGAAAGACGTTTACTTAATCGTTTATTATTGTCAAAATATCTTTGAGCAACGTGGATCTTGTGAACGTGGAAACATAATATAGCCATACGGGAGAAGAAGGAGAGCAGTGTGGAACAACTTAGGTATAGAAAATTTACGACAGTGCTATAGCCTGAGCTAGTTTAAAGAATAATAAGGATAAAATTGAAAGTGGTTCAATGTATTTTTTAGTTTTAATAAGTGAACTAAATAAAATTGATCGTAACTATCTAGTAGTTCGGTAAGTCTGTTTCATAGAGGATCGAAGTTTATAAACATTTGCGCTACATCTGTTCAAAAGATGTTTGTTTGCGGTACCCTGAGTGCTGCCGTAACACAGTGACTGAATCAGAGTAGTAATAAAATTTTACTTTGAAATAATTCGGGACATAACATTTTAACTTCACTATAGAGCGCCCACGTTTTATTCCTTTCGTATCTTTGTTGGCGATACGCAATGTTAATAAAAACTTTATCAAAATAATACGTTTTTATGACAGCATTAAAAGGAACATAAAATTTTTAAGTGAGATATAGTACTTCGTCACTTATTCAAACTTAAATAATAAAAAAATATTTTTAAGACCTGAATGTTAAACAGATTAAGAAATAAGTACAAGAGTTCTTTTGAAGTCCTAGTAGCCTTACAAAAGTAATTTATTCCATTCTTATCATTCTACCTGATAACAATTGACACGGTGGCAATTAAAGCTAACCATTAATTACATGTTACAATGTATCACCATGCGTACTTTATCGCGCGAGTGTCTGTGAAATAAATTAATGTGGTTGTCTTGACGATAATGACGTTAACGACAGTGTTTTTAATTTTGGAACTCTCAGAAACAAAAAACGTTCTCTAAATGTGATGCTCTTTTGTTTTTTTCTTTTCGAAAATGAGAAAGTGAACATAAAAAGTGAGGAAAAGGTATGAAAAATGTCACTCATACGCTGGAATGCTCTATGAGGCGTGTCAAACTCGGTCGATTTGCAGTAGCTACTTATCGGCGCGGTCGGTCCGTTACGTGATTTCCATAATCTGAATCCCCACTTTGAGGACAAACATTTGTGTCGTCTTGAGGTCTTTCTTGATTTATAGGAGTTAATTCAAATCGATCTTGTAAATTATAGCTTTAATGCTAGTTTAAGAGTTGTAGTTTTATTGGGATTCAGATTTGTGTGTGTGTGTGTAACATCGAATGATAGTAGTACTTTAATGGTTGATGTAACGATATAAAAAAAAAAGCTTGTAATGCTTTTATAATTTTATATCAAAGCAATACAGTTATTTTGGCGCAAGAATCCTGGTTTGTGAATTGAGTAGGTATTCTTAGAACATAGGAACAATCTTGTTATATAGAGACTCGCTTCGGGATTGCGAGTAAAACGTACGAGTATTCGAGTATTTACATAGTTATATTTCTTTGAAAGGAAAATATGAACTTTCTGTTTGTTACCTTTCTTAAAATACTGGCTGGTAATTATTTTTTTACTAAAACGAAGAAATTCTGTCTTTTCACCTGATGGAAAGTAATGATCAATAGATCGCATCTGATTTATGTACTTTTCCTAAGTTAAATTATTTATAAGTACCTACTTAAATGTTATTCTGAACTTTGTTGCGTCTTGTTTGAATAGTGTAATTGGTACTACCGTTCTATTCATGAATAAATAAATAAATCAAGCCCTGAAGGTGGAAGCGAGCTTTACCACCATCAACGAGAAAAAAATGTTTAATACTAATATAAAAAATGTCAACATACCTGCAGCGTAGCCCTGGATATGAGCAGGTTCCCCTCCGCCGATATAAGAACATTGTGATCCTGCTGTAGCGGAGATCCATGCTTCAGCCAGGATATCCTCGGAGGGGGGGCAGCCTGAGGCGGCGAGCAGCGGAGAGTGGCAGCGACTCCAGCCTCCACTGACGTTGGGGATGGGGAGATGGCGAACTGCTTCTTGAGATCTGTTGGGGGAAGAAGTGGATTAGTGAACTAGTAAAATAGACACATTAAATTAATGGAAATATTATTGTGGATATCTGTTTGTAAGCAGATTAAATCTCAAAAATTGATAACAACAATAATTGAGAAAGACAAAGAGACGAGAGGAACCGCATTTGATTCCAACAGTAATTTCATTGGGTCACTTAAAAAAAAACTTTATGATACCACTTGAAATTATAATTATCTGATATCGTATTTTAAAAACAATGCAATAATGTGTTAATTTGCAGTTAATACACTTTAAGTTGCTGTATATAATCTTTTGTATCTAATTTATATTGACAATGGAAGAAAATAACTTCATTAAAACGGCTACGGTTAAATTCTTTCATTTTTCGGGTAGCACAATCAAGTAAACACTGTTGCATCGTACATAGTTGAATTAAGTGTTATTTTTGCAATAAAATGTATATCCTCATGCGCTGGGGACTATTCATTGGATTTATTAAACATCTGACAGTTGAATACATTGCACAATATCCCGAATCCAATTTATCGCCCGCATTAAATTCTGAAATATGTCAGTAAACAACAAAGACGTCAGTATTCCCTCCGTTCCCGAAACCTTGAGGTCGCGACTAATTCAATAATTGTCGGATCAGTAATGATGTAGGGTAGGTTTTGTTGCGTAACCCCAGCCGAGTTTGGTTCAAATTGGTAGATGATAGCGATTTAAAAATTATTTAGTGAGGGAGTGATGCTGGTACCAGAAAGTAGTATTATATCATGTGGGCAAAACACGTGGTGTTAAATTAGCAAGAGCACGACCCTTTCTAATTTAAAATAAATTATGTATAAAGAATTAGTAAATTAGAAACGGTCGTGCTCTTGCAAAGTATGTACTTCTATTTGGGCAAGATGGAAAGCATTGGGGGAGGCCTATGTTCAGCAGTGGATGTCCTATGGCTGAGATGATGTACTCCATTTACCTCTCTCTACGCTGACCAGACATATTGTTGACGATCCTGATGTTTCTGGGGGCACGGCAGTGCCCCCACCAAGTTGAGCAAAAAAGCGGCACGGCCGTACCATCCTTTTCTCGAAGCAATTCAGGCCATTTTCGACCCCCTGTACATATTTATCTCTTAAAACATCTACAGGTAGAGCGGAAGTGGTCCTGGTGTACTCCACCCAAACCATACATTTAGTCAAAATCCACAAATCATGTATCAAGTCAGGTTGATAGTGTCTGAAGAATTGTCATATGGAAAAGTTATCTTTAAATGTAGGCACAAAAAAACTTTTCATTCCAATAAGTCCATGACTTGCTCCACTCAAGGCCTCGTATTCTCACGTCACTCTTCATAAAAAAGTAACGAGATCATTGATTACATAATTTGGTGGCGCGTCCCGTCAATAATTGTTTTTCATTAAACTATTAACTGTGTTTTGGCACTGTGGCTTTGTCAACGGCTTGTTGTTTCGAAGCGTTAATTTGCGATGGGAACAGATGTCATTTCGGTTGTGAAGTTTAATTCAGGATAGTAATTAGAACCCATATTTTAACACGACACGAGGTCATTATTTCGGACCTCAGTCACAGAATAAGTAATAGTACCAAGGCCTCAGTTGAGTCAAATGGAAGATATTCGGAAATTCATACTTTTGAGTAGCTTAAGTAAACTTAGATATGACAAGTCAAAGAGAGACTATAAAAAGTGAAATCAGTCATCAGATGAACATTTTAGTGCCATTAAATCATTCACATTAGACTCACTTCATTCATATTAGTAACGTTAAAGAGAAATTATTATTGTAATTCTCTAGAAAGCTAGTAATTTATAGGAGAGTGCTGGTGATTTTTCTTCATTCAAAGTCCAATAAAGACCGTGACGCTTTATTACTGTCACTTTTAGCGTAACTTAAAATTTGTAAAACATAGCCCTTTTTGAAGCACACAATCTTTTTTTAGTTCTCTATCCAGAAGTGGCTCTAAACCCATTCCATGTACCCATCACTATTCACAAAGTGCTTGAGTCGAGAGCGCATATAAATCTACTACACGGTCCATTACTCCGCTCTGTATGAGCCGGACTGTGTTTGTTTTATTGATAGTTCCTAGGGCCGCGAGTTCGATCCTATTGAAGCTTGCAACAAATCGTGTTGTCTCTTTCCGAGCCCTCATTTATCTTGGGTGGTGAATTGGAGCTCTTTTGTTCTGTTGGCAAGTGTTGCGAATGTTACAGATGTTAGATCCTTTGGATGTGTCGTGAAAATTTAATAATAAAGTCTATAAATATATCACTTCTAAATAAAGGGTTACTTTAACTGCGCTATATCTGATCCTATTCTTCTTTTCTAATTAGATCCGGATGACTAGTTTTGATTGATTATTCTATTCTTATCTATTCTAGCGGCGATCATGAGCCATCTTGATTATTAATTAATAACGTCTAATACAATACTAAATATACTATCAAAATATGTCTATCAACATCATCATCATCTCAGCCATAGGACGTCCACTAGGTCTCCCCCAATGCTTTCCATGCTGCCTGGTTGGTAACGGCCTTCCTGCTACCTTTATGATGTCGTCGGTCAACCTTGTCAACATCACCAAATATCAATTGACAATATTTTTTACATCTCTTCGTTATAATTTTAACAACTATCACACTTAACATTTTTACAACTTCAGTAGCCCCTGAATCCTTAAAATGCTACCGCGAATAACCAAGTTCGGGGGAAGCTTAAAACGTGTGGTAGATGGGCGTAAATGATAAGTGTTAGGTGGATCCGGCAGAGTTGGCGTAAATTATGGACTACGTTTCATTTCCTGTAAGAAATTCGTACCTAGTAACGTGGGGTTAGGGATGGTAGATGCGTTGGAGGATACAACACGCGTAAAGGCACGAAAATTCCTACAAGTCATTTGATGTGATTATTGTACACAAATAACGTTGAGAACTTTAAAACCGACTACGGCTTGTTCCATCAATAGAAGATAATGTAAGTCCAATATAAACAGGCCTCGTGATCAGGAATAAGAGCAAAGGAAAACAAACGACTATCATATTAATTAAGGGATTTATTAGTTTTGATTACTCGTATAATATTAATAATCCAGAATATTGGAATATTCGTTCTAAGAATAAGTCAGGCATTACGTGATCTATTATAATGAGAGTTTGTTAAAACAACTCCGTCTTTTTCGCGATTCATATCAATAACTTCTATAAAACTTAAGGCAATATTCTTCTATGCAGTTAACGAAAGGGCTTCGCTCGGGTGCACGGTTTGCTCGTTTAGCAAATGCAATTTTGTAAATTGGCGCAGTATGATCGTTCTGGGAGACTGATGTCCCCAGTCTTCAGAGAGTACTTAGGGAATGCCCTGACTTGAATCAGCAAATTGGTATCATCTACGCTTAATAAATGGAATCCGTGGGATCGAATTACTTTAAAATAAATATTCGTTCACCTTTCAAGAACAATGGTTTGAAATAAATGAAGAAAATAATAGTAGCATACACCAGTTAATACTAGAAACGTAAGGTTTAAAGATATCCATCCATGGTTAAAGTCGTACACTGTTAGATTACTCGAGTTATCAAATTACACACAGTAAATATTTTTTTCTCTGTAACATTATATCAAAGAGAGAGATGTTGCGAATTAAGACATTACACATACCAAAGAAACTAAATCACAGAATGTACCCTAAATCTTGTCAACATACACAAGATCAACTGCACTAGTTGCAAATTTCATCGCGTTAATACCAGACTGTAATCCATCCAGCGGAGATTTATATCCGCGCCCTCAAAAAATATGGCCCGGATACAACACGAATCCGTTGGCAGTTAACATTGAATTATTTTGTAGTGCCCACGATCCGGGCTACGTTTCTCGCCATTTTCATAATATTGTAATTTATTTTCCATGCCTGGATGGCTGCGCTACTCGTAATTTCGAAGCGGTTCTCGAAGGTAGCCTCTTTTTGAATTTGTACGATGGATTTTGCAATAAACGATGCGGTCGTATTATTTCGACCAAGTATTAATGCCGGTTCGTGTCCTCTCACATCTAAATTATGAAACGAAATTGTTCTGAAGTATCTAATTGCAACGTAGCCCTAAGTTGTTATTAGGACATAACGTAAAGCTTTTAGAAATTAAACTAATTTAAGTCAGGTGTTGTACAACATTGATTTGATCTAAAATATCCAATAAATTCTGTTCAACATGCATTTTGTGTTTGTTTTCTTTCCGAACAATAGCCAAAACAGATTTAACTCTATTTTCATCGAGCATTCGACCAAGAATTCGGTGTCACATTCACTAACACCGCTATTTATCTTGCAACATCATTGTTAAACTCCACATCTCTCTATAATGAATCGTAAACTTTATTACCATTCACTTTTACCGTAACAGCTCTCTTAAAAGCTTAATTATAAATAGCTCTCAATAGTATGTTTATTTTTAGTTCGGAATCACTTAGCTGATCCTCCTCAACTAAATCGAATGTAAACACGAAAACACAGCATACTACTTCAGTAAATCTAGATGTCGCTTCATACTTGACATTTTTACTTCCATTCACGTCACTTTATGTAGGCGATTGTGTATTATTCACTTAAGTATTGCTATAGTGTAAGCGAAGCTATAGCGACTAGTAGATAGTAATTGTTTTTGCTTTTTGCTAACACATTAATATTTATTATCTAAGGCTGGGTTACGCAATCTTACTTTGACTTTAACAAACGTCAGAAATCTGGCAAACTGCATACAAAACATACTGGTTTTCATTATAGTTACTGTCAAAGTTAGGTGGTGCAACTCAGCCTAAGAGATTTTTTACACCGCTTGATGATTTTATTTTCACGTTTTTAGATGATGAACACAAATTTACTAAAATTACTACTTTTTGGTAAAAAAAAACATGCCCAAATTAGTTAGGAATGCTGAATCTGTTCTAAATTTGACTCTATCAGAAATAACGATTCAATAAACTGCGAGTAACTGCCCTGGAGAGCCGAAATAGGCCACGACATTTTCCTATTACCAAAAATACTTAGAACCTTTAAACTTAAGCATTCGACACGCCTTCGCCTCGCTTCTATCCGGAAAACCTTACATCCGTAGCGACATAGACTCGTGTATTTAAAGCTGAGCACAATTAAAACTGTCAGGATGGAAATTTAGAGCGTTTGTATTACACACGGTCGGTTCACGCAATTAGTGTGTGTCTCCTTCTGTGCCGTGTATATTTAGACATTTATGAGCCTCCGTGTTTGCTCGGAGACATAATTTCAGGAGCTCCTCATTTTCGGGTCTTTGTTTTGGCAAATTGAAACAATGGATGTGGGAAGATAATTTCGGTGGAAGAGCTAATTTACAAGGAGAATGTACCGTTTACGTGCTTTTGTACGCGTATTTTGTACATTGCAAGCATTTGAATTAATGAACTGAGACTTCAAGAAATAGAAAATTTCATTGATGATCGTTTTTCTGAGAAATTAATCATAAAAACAATCCCTACAATTTATTTCAAAATCCAAAAATAAATTCAATTTTGGTCAGACGTAAATGGAACAGAATCTCATTCCAAGATTAAATGTAATTTCAATTTGAGGGTTAGAGAGTGACCCAGTAAGGTTATACCTAATTTCCATTACGTAATCCAAGACAAAGCTGCTATTAATCGGCCATTCCAAACAAAAGGTACAAATACTTTGCACAAAATGTTAGTCCGATCTCAAAATCTTTTTAAAGTCACTCTCTATATTTTTGTCAGTTTCTTAATATATATCAATCATTAAAGATTTTAATTTGAGACTACTATAACTAAAGTAGAAATTTACTGGAAGTAAATGGTTCGAAATATGTTGATTTTTTTTACTGTGTAACAAATTGAAATAAAGTACATTTTTAAATTCATCAAAGCCGAAAAATTGATTTGCTTGTTCTTAATTTGCTGTGTCTAAAGTATAAATCTGACAAACGGCCGGACCGACGTTTATTTAATATGTACGGAAGATTTAGTTCTTGTGTCCATTGAATTAAATCGAGCCCGCTGCTTAATGCTTCGTACAATAATATAAATGGCATTATGCATACTCCCTCTTCAGAATTAGACTCTCAATTGGTCGCCATACTGGAAATAATTTGGTTAAAGGAGAGGGTTTTGTGTATATCAAACAGTAAAGATAGAATTTGCTTGTGTAGAATGATTTAGCTCACCATTATGTTCGTATAATAGTTAATGTTGTTCATAGTCACTTCTAGTGTGAAAGCGTTATGGTGATGTTTTAAAGTATTTCTCTGCATTTCGTCACAAGTTCTCCAGTCAAAGATACAAGCAAACTAACTGGGTTAGCTAAATCTGTCTACGGAAACTCAAATTATGACTTTTGATGAAACGATGCACGCTCCGACGCCGGAAGCCCCGGTCTTTTTAGCCACTTTCAATATAAATCGGTATTCATCAACATTCTTAATGACCGCGATGACCGTTCAGATGATTTTATTTATTTTACACTATTCCTTATATCAACATCCATAACCAAACTCCCCAATAAAATCTTTAACGGCCAGCTAAATGCGTACTCGGGCGATCGACTCAAAGTTAAACAAAACCATTTACATGCAGACAGTACAAGTTAAGAACTTAACAGCAATTTATTGGGAACTATGTTTATTCAACGGAGTTTCCCCAACTCCTTCACGTCTCGCTGTCACGTCGAAAATTAAACAGATTAATCCTTAATTAAACGTATTCAAACAGCACGATTCTGGAATTGCGCACCTTGAAAAAGTAATTTGAAATTCAAAGCCACTTACATGCTAATTCGACGACAGCTGGCTGACTCCTGATATCACCCCTGCTACTCCAAGCGAAACACGTGCACGTGAACCGATCTTCCCCGAAATACTCCTCCAACTGGTCCCTCGTCACATTACACTCTGCTTCAACGATTCTAACACCACTTTGGGGATCCACAAATTCAAACTGCGTGCTCGCGACCGAGCGAACATCGTTGCACTTGAAATACACTTGTAATGCATTTGCTGCGCGACATCTCAGCGTTGCTGGTTTGTTTCTAACAACAAATGCGTGTTGGGGTTCCTGAAGGAACATTGGGAGATCGTCGGTTGAGCTTTGGAGGTGGTCTCCTGTGAGAGATGGGAGTTCGTCGACATCATCTCGACTTTCGTGGTCGTCTTCTTTGTTCGATTCGTGGTCGTAATCTTCTTCGAGGTAGTCTCGGTGGTGGGGCGGCGGGTTGTTCTTTTCAGAGTTGTAAGGGTCTAATGCTTCGACTCCGGCCGGGTGGGCGTATTCGGGCCGCATTGGCAGCGACGGGGTCGGCACCGCTGTGGTGCGCTCCACCTCTGTCGTGTTCAACACATCTGTAACAAATGAGAATGCCATGAGTCATTGTGTCGTATTTGCTTAGGAATAAATATTTGGGACATGCCTTTGGTTCATTTTAAGTAACTGAATAAGTATAGAGATTTTATCTGCTTGGAAAATAAAAATCTATTTGGTGTTCATTCATTGGTTAGTTTTGGTAGGCGTCGACTGGCCGCCGTCCAAAAGATGCATTGTTATTGCGGTACGATGCGGCGCATGGCTTTAAAAATGGTAGGGAAAATGCGCTGAATGGCGCATGATGTTACGGTACGCAACAAAAATACTCTACAAACCGTTGCGCTGGTGCGTTACTGTGCGGAAAACTGTACATAAGCAAGTTACAATGCCTAATTTAAATACCTAATCAGATTGACTGACATTGATAACCTGCTCAGTCAGGCCAGTGAATTGCGAAAGCAATGTAGATTTTAGGTCATTTAGATCTTGATAAATGAAGCTAACCCGCGATTATACGCAACTGAACCCTTAATATTCCGAATTTCCAAGTAAACAATTATGAATGATAGTTTCGAACGCTCAAGTTTCACGATTAATTTATTCGAGTGTGGGAACATTGTGAGCCCATATTCTCGCTCACGAAACACGACAAGACCGTTAATAAGACTAATAGCTGTTATTTAAACTCCATCTAATTGTGGAACTGAAATATCGCGTCAGTTCGAATAAACGGCAACTGTCATAATAACATGTACCCCAGTCTCGCCATCGATTTCTCCCGACTCCACACCTGGCTTGACGCCTCACTCGCGCCTATTTACACGCAAAACATAGATATTTTGATACCACACACCCTACATTGGAAGACCTCCTCCCGACTACACAAAGTCATCTCTAGTTTAAACAAGATAAAGCCCAAATTGTTTCGGCGACAATTTTATAGGTCCCTCGTCAAAATTCGCTCAGAATTGCCATCAGATAGGCGCGTCACTCCTAACATCGTTGACAGCAATATCACTAGACTGTTATAATTGTATGTGAATACGAAAATAAACCGCGACACGCGTGAAGCGAGGATAACTTAATTAGTTTCACTTCCTTTCGGCTTATTTCTATTTCCGATTTTGTGGGGACCGACCGCTATTTCCTTCTGGATCTATTTTTCCTTAATAGGATTTGTTTCGAAGGGTCGTTTTTCTCCGCAACCGGGCGGTGCTCAGTGAGCGGCATATTAAAATCATTAAAATTCCAATTCCCCCGAGATCCAGGTGTTACTGACCTATATTTTAACAACGAGAATTGAAATATTCCAACGGATAACTTCTGAGACGCTAATTAAGATTTAAGTGAGGAAATGTTTATTAATGCGGGTTAAATTATGCGTATACGAACGACAGTATAATTACAGATTGCTGAGAATAGGTTTCGTAGACATAAATGAATTTATGTGTTTTAAACTTAATTTATTTAACAACTGAAACACTAACTTTTTGTATCATAATAATTAAAACATTTTGTAAGAAATATAAAGCTGTTAAACATCTAATTGATAAGTATAACTGGGCGCTCCAAACAGTTAATAAGAAGAATAAAGAGATCACAGATAAAAATGTCAACCGATGTTTACACAGAGAAAACAAGCTCCGATTACTCATTTACGATACGTCGATCAAAAACAAAATCTAATATCACGTCACACACTCATTTATTATGATGGAGGTTGATCAATTAAATATTCTGTTGGGGGCCTGTGGCCAGAAACCATTTTGGTGAGCCCTATTTATTCCTATATCCGGTACCTATCACCATTCGATTGCGTAATCACGCCGTCGTACTTTAGTTCGTTTTTAGCACTCTCTTGATTACCAACTGGTTTGTTTTCTGTCGCAACTAAAGTTTCGACGCCATCCAAGTTTTAATTAACGCTCACCAATCAATTCTTATCAATACTCGTATTGAGATGTTCATTTACAGATTCGAGCATTTCGTAATTTGGGTCGTCCTTTATAACGTCGAGTGTTCACGCTTCTCTAAGTGTTATCTCGGTATATGACGAAACTCCATTTGGAAGTACTGTTACACTCTTACAAGAAGCGGTTTACCAGTGAGTGCTGTCACGATGCAATTGTGAATTACGACTCGGTAGAAAGTTCACTAGATCAATCAATATGGGTTCCGTACTTTCGAAACGTTATCAATTTGAACGATGACCTTTCAGACATAATTCAATATTGTCGTCTACTTATCGTGGTATTTCATCGTACCTTAGTTGGAACAAGATAATAGCTTAAACTTACTTGAAGTCTCAATAAGTGACGGCGATGTGTAACTAAGATTATTATTTCATTTATAGTTCTCAAATTTTATCAGAAGTTGGTTTTAAATTTAATTACTCTGCTAGCAGTTCTAGTAACTTAAATGCCTATCTATGCCTTTTGTAATAATGATAATTATTCAATGAAGAAAAATTCAATAAATTATTTGAAAGAAGTTAGAATAAAGTTAATACCTGCTATACGTCTACCATCCATGAAATGGACGAAATGTTTTCTTAGTTTTAAAATGCCGGTCGCGGAGGATCACAAAATTAATGTAAATGGAGAAATGCCTTATCGCCACGAGTCAGAGTGAAATATGTTTGCCCTGATGAATGCTCGGATTCCTGCGGCGACTGCTAACGAGGTCTAAAAACAAATCGAAACTCATCAAATTGGCTTCAGCCCGTCACTTAATTAAATAGTAGTGTGAGGTTACTAATCGATTACTTTCGGTCGATCGATATGTATATTGTATCGATAGAAATAGAAAATGGCTGAGCTTAATTATTGTCTTCATTAATATTTGTTTATTACTTTGCTTTCATTTCTTCGTTTAAAAGCCACGATGTTGCCTTCATTAAAAACCTCGCGCTCTTGCACTGCATAAACAGCATTGCAGAATTTGTTTAGCAGTGCATGGCTTAGTCTACAGTGATGATGATAAACAAAACATTATTTCGATTGCCAAGTTTACAACCTCATTTTCACCGACCGTTATCGATATTGAAACAAGTAACAACACTACTACAGACACCGCCTTATGTCATTTCGTCCGGTATTCAAATAATTAGGGCTCGCCTGGCGCTATTTCTGATGAGTATATTGATGGCTCAGTTTAATCAATGTCTAGGGTGCATTCCTGCTTCTACGCTCGGTTGAATACCACGCTATTCTTATTGGGAATGTTGGTGATACCATTGTCTAATTTAATGTAACGTGAGGCGCCACATAGCTATTCAAATAGGCTGTTACTATGTTACCTATCTACGTATGTGTAAACTTTATAATTAATTTAATTTGCTATAATCTTATTGAGACTCGAAATAAAATATTATGGGAAGAATCTTTAGTTAGACAATATAGAAATAATGACCGAACCATTCAGACAGTCATGATGCATCAAGCATGACAAAATGAACACAACTTTAAAGGTAATTTGTAATTTTAAAAACGATACTCATAGCTGCCACTAACTTTCCAGCAAAAGATACTACAAATGGCTTCATTACTGCGAAACAAGTTGTTAACAAAACATGAGCAACAACAATAACCAATCATGGAACAGATAAAAAGCCGAGAACAAAATAAGCGATCCGCTCACACATTTTATCGGAACGTATAACACATGCCCAATACCCCACTAAGTGGTCCTTGAGAAAAATAAAACTACAACTTCTAATGGTTCAGATATCGGGCATTAAACTCGTCTGTTTTTGAGTGCCGATAAACATTCATAAGTTTATAAGTGTATAAATAAATCAGAACTCACGTTTCTGATAAATCCGTTGGTCGGAGTAATAAAACATTCAAGCGTGGTGCACTCGCATCCGTTGAAACTGAGACTACTTCTTGAGGTAAATAGAACAGCAAAATCACACAAGACTGATTGAAAGGCATCAGGAAAATGGCAAAGGTATTTCCTTTAGGAAAATATTTTTAAAAGCATAGAGTATTTACCGCTTCTATTCAAATTCTAATAAATATTTTTTTTTATAAAATCTTTAGGTAACTGTCAATTTTGGAGATGGACTCTTTGGTAATACAATTTTATATTTCGTTTTAATTATTATTGATTAGTATTAAATCGACAGTTAAACTTGGATTCAGAGATCGACTAAAATCTTTTAAGTAAAGAGAAAGTTTGTAAGCAGTTTCTAGTACAAAACTTTGAGCAAAAACCGCTGAACTAGCATTATGTACTTAGTTCTAGATGTTTAAACGTATTAAATGTTTCAGTTACCTATCCTTTTAGAACTTGGAAGCTCTGTTTAGATTTGAGTTCAGAGACAATCTAACTTTGTTTCAAAGTTAGAACAATTAATTTCATTACACTCTTGCTGATTAAATGATTAAACAAGTTTGTCTTTTTAACTTTCAACTTGATTGTTCCAAGGTTAACTAACTGATTGGTTTGCACCATTTTACTTTAAATTTGACAAACATCAAAAATCTGTCAAACTCCATACAAAAAGCACCGGTTATCGTTATAGTCGCGGTCAAAGTTAGGTGGTGCAACTCAGCCTAAGAATGCTTGAAACTGGCCTTTTTCTTTGAACTACACTCTCCGTCTTGATGCAGTTTACTCGTAAATGCACTTAACGCTAAGGGAGACGTAAAAAGATGCACTCGATCTAGTTAATGGGGATGTGGGCGGGCGACTGCTGAAGTAAATCAAAGGGGAGATGTGTTTTATGACGTTTTCGGTGTCACAGTTAAACCGGTTGTCGTGTTACAAGGGTTAAGGTTAATAACTCAATAGCATTGAGTCATACTTCTGTATCAGTTGATTTGAATTGAATTAAAATGTGGATGTTCGTCTACGTTGATATGTCTATTGATTAAAATACGAGTTTGATAAAAAGTTAAATGATAAACATGTATGAATTGGTTGAATATTTTTTTATATTGAGAGATAATGTAGCATCAAATGCGTTTTAAACATAATAATTAATCATAGTTTTAACCAACCACTAAGCAGTAGTCCATTAGACCTGTTAACTACAAAATACAAGGTATATCAAGATCTCATTCCAAACTACCTATTCGAAGGTCGCCCGGATTGTTATTTGCCAACCGCCTCAAAAGGAACCACGTCCCTGAATTTATACAACACATTAACAAGGTGCAAAAAGCTTGCAATCATCGGCCAAGTTTCTAAAACGCACCGCCACATTCTCACCCCTGCCGCAGAAAAACATAAAGGCCGACCACTCCCACAAAAACTGCTTGAATAGCCACCTTTGCTGGAAATGTAACACGATACATACAAAGAGTCGTCGAGTGCCAGTCAAGAGGTTCCCAAACAAGATAATCCCTTTGTTAGTCGAGTTATAATGGCGTCTCCTGGGAGTTCGTCGCTATTATTTTCTCCTTCATTCACGACAGCTGCGAGGTGTGCTCGAGAGCCCGTTTCCTATTTCAACGTTAATGGAAGTTCAATTTTTGCAAAGGAAATCTCTTCAAAAGTCATACAAGTGCCGATTTTGGGAGTTGACTTTTTTGTGACAACTCTATTCAGTTCTTTATCATTTAATTAATCTGTCATTGAAATAAATTGATAATTGGTACGAATGAATAATAAACTCGTAAGAAAAGATTAAGAATCAACAAAGTACAAATAGACAGCAAAAAGAAACTGATTACACTGTTAAGGCCCCCATACACATACAAGTTAATACCTTCAGTAACAGCTTTATAAAAGTTGAGAACTTATACAGACACGCGGACTTGTGTACTATCCAAAGATATATAGGTACATCATTGGGGCATCTTTTAAAATTCTCACGTCTCCATAAAAAATCGCCGAGACGTGTTTAGTTTCCAGCGTGAACTAAGTCGTAACAAAAACTAGCTTACAAACTTCGCAGCGTTCCGCAACTTCTTTTAGATGCTACAACTCAAGCAAAAAGCATCCTAACGTAAGAAAATAGTTCAAAAAACAACCACTTGAGTTTTGTTTGAGAAAAAATGTAACAGCTCCAATTATCGTATCTACGCTAGTGTGAACCATGTGTTAGCCCAGTTTACATGCTAAGTGTGTGTTAGAAACTCCATAGACAATGAGGTACTGTATTCTATTTTGAAGGTTTGAATGTGACGTGATTTCTATAGGTATTGACGATTTAATGGAATTGTCGTGTTCGGAAGTAGCTGTTAGATCGTGACGTGCTACGTTTTTTGTTCGCGTGCTTGTATCGCCCTTTTTATCTTCAGTCGATGTTTTTTCTCCATTGTAATAGGTTTCTCTAACGTCGCTGGCGTCGACAGTTATATTTTTTGTCGGGTTAGTCCCAACGGCCCCGGTGGATCTGCCCCGTCAACGGGGTGGATGGGAAAAAGTGTTTCAACGACCCCGGTAGTCATAGTCTTAGCGTTCAACGGGGTGGATGGAACACATCAAGTGTCAACCACCCCGGTATATCGTTTAACGGGGCGGATGGACCAAATCAAGTTTCAACCACCCCGGTATTTCACTAAACGTGACGGATGACATAGATCTAAAAGATTCCACCTCGGTATTGCATACCGAAAATAAAACCTGTTAATAAAATAAAAAATAATAATATGTAAATAATAATTAGTTTTATTTAACAGTCACTGTTTAAAAAATCTTCAGCATAAAAGTAAGTTTAATTGTCACAAAATATTATGGTCATAAACCTATAGATTACTTTTAGAATCACAGATGCGCAATTGCATTAATCAGTCAATATTAATAATCTAATAGTCTAATGTGATAAAAAGTAACTCTAAAACTCCTCACTAACAAATAATAACAAGGAAATCTAAAATTGTTACAAAACATTATTATTATTTAAGAATCACAAATACGTAGTTACATAAATCAGGTGTTGATTAACTAACAATAGTACTTAAACTACTAATTAAATAAATCATTAATAACGAAAAAAAGTATTCTAAAATTGACATAAAAATATCACGGTAACAAATTATGATTATTAGTTTTAGAATCACAGATGCGCAATTATATTAATCAGTCAATAAACACTTTAATGTTATTAAAAGTAACTCTTAAACTACTACTTTCAAATAATAACAACAAAAAAAATCTAAAATTATTACAGAATAAAATAATTATTACTTTAGAATCAAAGAGACGTAGTTACCAACATTTAGATGATCAAACGAACTTACCAAGTGAAGTTCGATCTGAATTATCCTGTTTTCGCCGAAGAGATTTATTTTACCGTGTAGTACCCCTGTACGACAAGCCAATCCGCACACAATATTCAGCGTAGTAGTAGTAAAAAACAAAAGAGCGGGCAACCCCACCCCTACCACGCTGTGGGCTCGGTGTCCGAGCGGTCTCATTATATTTAGAGAAGAGATGACATTGACGTTTACCTCCAGGGAAGAAGATATAGAAATCTTCGGGTTGGGAGGGACCTTAAATCTCTTCGGCGAAAACAGGATAATTCAGATCGAACTTCACTTGGTAAGTTCGTTTGATCATCTAATTATCCTGCTTTCGCCTCCGAGATTTATTTTACCGTGTAGATGTTTAGAGCATGGATCAATGTCCATGTTAAATGGTTAAGAGAGTAAATGTCAATGTACTAAATACATAATAAAGCAATATTTTTGTATTATAATCGTATTGCATCACTTATTCATAACAATAACAAGTATCACGGTCTCAACAAGATTTTGTTCATTATAGAGTATTATTATATACATTTATTTGTACTTCTATTAACTGTTAAGTACGACTACTGATTGTAAAAAGTTGCCAAGACAGTTGACAGAGCATCCTGTCTATCCAGCACACTGGCTAATTGTGTCAACGTTGACAGCGGCGCAAACCGCAGGCCATACTGCCGCGTGTCGCGTGCTGTGTGGGCCGAACGCCCTCGTGTCGACACTCCTTTCCTATATTTATCCAGTTTCATCTCAGAACTGAGCTTGACGACGGTAGTGGTTAACACCGAATCGATCACAGTGACTGCAAGGCTAACACTCTGATTGTTGTAAAACATAAGCTCACTTGCATTTTAATTAAATAAATAAATAATGTGGTTAATTAAAACTTATTAATTTATTTGGATACAGTTTGTATTTAATAGCACTATTTAATAGCAATCTTTTGATTCTTGAAACCTGACCTATAAATTATAATATTTATTTAAATAATTATATATTTCAATAAATTATATGATTTCACTAACGATATTGCTAAGCGGTGGTTATTTAATGTTATTATAGGATGCACCCGACTTTAGAATATGCTAAGAAAATAGAGTAAGGTAGGTACAATGATGTAATTGAGCATTGTAAAAATATTTATTTGTCAGTCATTTGGTGTAGTGGTTTCGAAACGGACTACTATGCCGAGAGGTCCCGGGTTCGATCCCCGGCCGGGCAGAAATTGAATTGATACATTTTAATTTCTGTGATGGGTCTAGGTGTTACTATGTATAATATGTACTTATGTATATAAAAACGGTATTTAAGTATGTTTATATCCGTTGTCTAGGACCCATAGCTTTGCTCAGTTTGGGACTAGGAGCGTAGTGTAAAATGTCGAAAGAAGGATATTAAAATTTATTTATTATTTGCGGAGTGTATAGCGGAGTCTGGTACGTTTTGTTTGATCAACGACTGCCAAATACAAAACTCACTGCCAAGGAAAGGTAAGCTTAAATGGGCAATATGGTACTACTGATGTACCTGTTGCCCCGGCATTCTATTTTATTTTTATTTTTTATTTATTTATTTTTAGTGAAAAAACGTATTAACGTCTAAAAAAAAATGGTCGCCATTCTAAGGCGAATTAATTGGAATTAATTCATGTTAATCGTGTAGAAATCTCTACGCCAGACGATAAAATATGAATTATGACTAAATATCAAACAAAGTTCAAGAAACAAAAAATAGTTTTATGTCATGTACTGAAACCAAAGCGTCTAACATTTTCTGAGACAATATTAAACCAAGCTCCTACTCCGTGTCTTTATTCAGACACCTTGATTCAGTCAGCTTCAGTATTATGACTGTGATGATTGAATTTTTATAATCATGTTAAGAAAAAGTAACAAAATACTAATTCTCAATTTATACTTCATAGGAAGGGAAGAAAGACTCATTCATTATTATGAGTTTGTGGCAGCGTTATCGATTCGTAAAATAATATCGCATTATTTTTTGGTATTATTAAAAAATGTCCTTAATCTAAATTGAAGGTTACAAGTAGTGGTAGTACTGGTAGGTACCTACATAATACATAGTTTATTTTATGTGGTTGATTCGTTCTTTGACTGACCAAAGTCCACTAGTCCGGTTGTTATTACAAGCGGCCCGATTTCTTTTTTGATGTGTCAATAATTTTCTATTACATTGATTACAATGTAATTATTATTGTGTTATATTTATAAAGACATAGTTATTATCGCTTTAACGCATAATTAGATACTTTGCTTGTCTAAAAGATTTAGCAAGATAAGAAATGATTCAATGTATTTCATGATGTCGCATCTCTTCTTATGAGAATTCTAACGTTATACATAAATAATTTATACGAACCAATTGTAAAACAGTACATGGAGTTAAAACTGACCTTTTTTTTTTTTTTTGTAAATAAATAATAATAATGATGATGAAGCCTTACTTTGTAAGACTATCAATAGTATTATTAGCATTAATCATACATTGATTAGTAGGTACAAACCTACATAATAATGTTTTTCCAATACAAGAAAAAATTACATCATCTTATGTACCGATACCGATACAGTTTAAGGAAGCTCTTAGATTTTATCTATTATTTATAGATACAAGCTGGTGAGACGTCATGAATAAAAAAATAAACTTTGTAAAAATATCAGGGCTAAAGCAAGGCCGCAAAGAGACAAACAAAAATGTTGCCTGTTTGTTCAGATACAAAACAAACATCCGTTAAAATAAGACCATAATTCTATTTGCTTTTCAATGGCTATCGTGTTTATGTAATAAACATATTATATTAATAAGTTTCTTTAAACCATAAATGAATCTTTTGTTAAAAGTTTAATTGCGGTTAAAATATCATCCCTTTTGAAGTGCTTAAACCACATAAACTTTGTTTAGCATCTTATATAAACGCTATCTAAGTCCACCATCAAGGAACATTTTTTTTTTTTTTTTAACAAGTGGGTAATCTCAGTATGTACTCGTGTCGACGGATGCGATTAAGAATATTCTTAATATCAACGTCTCTGCGCCGACGTGTATAATTATTTGTTTGTATAATTAATTATGTTTACTCGCATGGTTATGATGATTATGAAAAAAAATCATCTGGGTTCGATTCGGGAATCGAATAGGTATCTCGGTACAATAAATTCTGTAACCGGATAATATGTACATTGCATTTAAAATAAAAATATTTTAAGCGGCCAGCACATACCTGTACATAGATGGCGCGTCGTCTAGGGACGCGGGTTACCTTGGTGTTCTGGTCGGTCTTTAATGGCGCTTCCCGCGTTGCGCTGGCAGCGCTGGGCATGCGGCGGCGGCGGCGCGGCGCTGCGGCGTAAATAAAGGCGCCTGCGCTTGTGGAAGGCGGCGTGGTTGCGCCGCGGGCGGGTGATAGGTCTTAGCCCATCATACCATACAGCAGGGCGTAGCTTGTCGGTACGGCCTCTGTATAAAGCCTCGATTCACACAGTTATGCGAACGGCTAAAGCTTAAATTATATATTCAGTGCAGCAGCCTGGATTAGTTGTCATATCAAATAAATACCTCTTTTCCCGTTTTAGAGGATTATAATGAGTTATAGTTGTCGACCGTCGATGTAATTGGTCGACCGACCGGAAATGTAGAAAGATCTTTGTAAGTTTCCAACAAAAAAAATGTGAGACTGATAAGTACTCACAATCACAATGTCAGTTAATATGAGTCGTTGCATAGAAAACACGACATATTGTCATACTTCATATCGACGGTCCCTACGTACAATTCAGTATCTACCAGTTCCGTGATTTGCCGTTTTTGTTTGCAAAACCTTCAGAGCACCCAACAGTTACGGGTCAGTTCAAAAAACATACAGTTTTTATTCAAATTGAACCTTAAAACGTCAAAAAACAAATCCCGCAACTACAAAATTAGAACGATTTCCGCAGTAAAATTGCATTAGTGGGAGTTACGAAATTTTACGTTGGACCGCACGCTTAACCCCGCGCGCCCAACCCCGCAACTGCCACTTTCATTCGCGCAGGTCGAGTGAATTGATACGTATTTTATGAAGGAAATAGGTATTATTGTGGTTTCTGACCTAATTTGTTTCACTCAACATTATACCAACGGCAAATTAATCATTTAACTGTAGGAATCTGGTAGTTGCGTTGTTTCACTAGGGAAAATTAAAGTTACTATTGTAAGTAGGTGGCACTTACCTATTTTTACGTCGGAAAATTAAAGTATCTTCTAGCCGTAACTGCCACTATAAATGTTTTACTTTGGAAAAGTTTGTTTTATGTCTATAAGTTAGTGCCAGTAACGGTGTTTTACGCTGAGAAATTGTATTTTAGCAATATCTGGTGGAGATAAAAGTGAAGACAAAACAATATAAAATATGATATACAACACGACTGAAGTATCTAGGGTCATTTATTAGACTTAACGCAACCAAGTTCTTCTCCTATGCTACTTTTTATAAGATACAAGTTTGTAAAAATATCGTAAAAAATTATTTTATTTATTTATCAAGCATATTATGGAATTCAGAAATAAATATAAGCAGGCAACACTTACAAACAAAAGTTTCAATTAACTCAGAAGCTAGTACTATTACATGCTTACATGATATTGCATACATACCCGTCAGAAGGATGAGGTATACCCACTAAAAATACCCTGATGCACCCGTCACTCGCTATAAGTGCTAACTGTGAGATTCCGAACAAAGACCTCCCGCCTACACGGCGACAGTTGGGACGAGAGCAGCTGGAAGTACACAGCTTTCCCGCACACACACTCACCGTCAGCAGACGGTGATGGTGGCTTATGCAATGCCTCCCGTACTGCACGACCCCGTTATGCTGGCCATTACTGAGAAAGGAAGATAGGAGGCAATCATACTGTCACCTTCCCTGGAGTGAATTCAAATGCACCCGCACTTGGTTCGTAGTCGCGCTATCGTACCGCAGCTTCTTTCGGCACCTTGTCTTCTCAGATAGAGGTGATTCATTACCACCCAGGTTTTGTTACCGTCCACATAGCTTTGACTATGCTATCCCGCAAGAATATGGTGTGCCGTATGCTCCTAGCCACCGCAATATAGGTAGGGCTCGAAGGATCCGTGCCCAGTCATGGTGAAATCGCTCGAGCAACCTTAAACTTCTGCACGATTGCGAATAAGGTTCGGTGACCCAACTTAGCTACGGCTAGGTAGTTTATCAACTACTAGACTACAGCACAGGCTAGCGAGTCTCACGTCAAACGGCCTCTCTGTCCTCCTAAGGCGGAGCTTTCACCTCGTTCTTCACGCTGCGTTAAAGCCTACGATGTAGCCCTGTAGACTTTCTGGGCCTGTTAAGGTCTTAGAAGATGGGTAGCGTTACCCTTCCCTACGAGGGTGATGCCTTAGATGGGAGTCCTGTACAGAATTATGCTTTTGAGGGTGCCAGTATAGAGCTCCTGGCCTTTCTCCATAGCCTTCAGACATAGAGTTCTCGGACTTCCAAATTAGGGAAGCAGCCACGACGAAGCAAGCTGTCTTCCATACTGTTAGCGGGTTAAATCGAATCTACGCATTCCATCACTATTCAATCGATGACTCGTGCACTTCACTACGATCTGTCACTTGACTTTCGGTATTTTCGCGCGTATATTAATGCTAAATGTTTTAATGTTCAAGTTTGCTAATAAATGTGGTTAATAAGTAAATTCAGTCTTTATAGAGTTCAGAAGTGCGATCAGTACCCTTAAACTATATTAATTTGTACGATCTGTTGCGAGTTTCAGTGTGTAATGTGCATGGGACGCTACCTACTTCTAAGTTGATGAAAAGTACTTTATTTCTTGTACATTCTACTTAAATGGATGTTGTTCAGTGAAAACGGCATACTTAGTGTTCTAGTACGTGTGTATTTATAGTTTTCTGTGACTTTGAATGCAAAACTGATGTGTGAAAAAGTACTACTACAAGCATGTTGCGACAAGTTTCTGTGGTGACTTTGGTTTTGTTGGTGAAATATTTTAGGGTCAGGAATAGCTGCTGTCCTGTTCGAAGTCAATAGATCTTGTTAAAAAGGTCTTGAGGTGAAGGGTTGCATGTGCATAAATAACACATCTTGAAGGTGCAATCATTGTTCCTGCTTATCGGTGAGCTGTATCATTTTGGACTATTGAATTTTATTTTAAATAATAACATTAAAGTGCAGTGGAACTAGTCAGTACAGAACATTTTGTGTGCAATATAAACTTATTTCAGAGTTTTATTGTGTGTTGGACACTTAAAAGATTTGAACAATTTATATTGACAAAACTTAATTTTCATTTTTCTAATGAATGATGGTCATTGTAGTGACTAACTTTTGATTGCATTTTATTGAACTATATGTGCTGTTAGTATAACAATTGTGTGCATGTGATTTTTTGTGTTTTGGTTTTGGTTACTTGTGTAATAATGGGTCGGTCAAAACATAGTAAATGGTCACATAGTTCAAGTTCATCCTCTTCATCTGGTAGAATAAAGAAGAAGTATAAAAGAGATCTAAAGGATAAAGACAAGCGTATTGATGCCCTGGAGGGATTGATTAGAGAGTTACGGAAAACAAGTAATTATCATAATGAATCAACACCATCCCCGCCGGTTTCTGTTTCATCAGTGGCATGGGTGCCAAAGACTAATTTTAGTGAAGCAATATCAAAGCCAGTTGTGCGTTATGTGGGGCGTAATGACTTCATACCTGAGTTCAATCCACAAACTACATCGGTCTCTGTAGAACATTGGATTCGAAATTTAGAAAGCACCGCTAAGATGCATGGTTGGGATGAGCGTACCTTAATTTGTAATTGTACTGCAAAGTTGAGTGGTTATGCTAAGGGATGGTATGAGCAACAAGCATCATATGAGATTAGTTGGATTGAGTGGAAGGAAAAATTAATAAAGGCTTTTCCCTTTCACTAAAAATAAATTATCACAAATCAGGGACTTAGTGAATCGAGTCCGGTTGCCTAATGAAGAGCCTATAGAATTTTATTACAATAAATTGGGAATAGGTATGTCATGTCAATTAAGTGATGAAGTGATCACGGAAGCCATCATTGGTACTCTTGGCAACAAATTATTAGAAGTTGGTGCGAAGTCAGCTGGGTGCCGAGACACTGCCTCTCTTCTCCAATATTTGGCCAGTATCAATAATTTAGATGCTAGTGTAGAACAAGACCAACCTGTGACAGCATTGAGAAGTGTCAGTTCTAACAAAAATATAAAATGTTTTGTTTGTGGCAAATTAGGTCACAAGGCAAGTAGATGTCGTAAGAGCAAGGAACACAGATATAAAAGTTCCTCATCTGGTGAAGATTAATTACACAATTAATTTTAGATTATCTGTTTTTCTACGCTTGCCTACGGGGCCTCTACAGCGTATACACTGTGCTTGCTTTCGAAGCCCTATATCACTATTCTGTGAATTATTAACTCCTTGCCTTCGGGGCCTACACAGCGAGTGATACCTGCTTTCGGAGCCTTAATTCACCTTGGTTGTAGTGGCTGACACTTGCTTCCGGGGCCTACACAGTGTTTTGCCTTAATTTGCTCTCGGAGCCTCACACAATACTATCTTCATGTGAATGATGACGCTTGCCTTTGGGGCCTCCATAGCGTGTGTTCTCTTACATTGCCTTGTCTATCGGGACCTTATGGTGCTAGTCAATAATGCTTGCTTTCGGAGCCTAACAGCATTGGTTCAGTGTTTGCCTTAGGGGCCTAACAGCATTGGTTCAGTGTTTGCCTTAGGGGCCTAACAGCATTGGTTCAGTGTTTGCCTTAGGGGCCTAACAGCATTGGTTCAGTGCTTGCTTTCGGAGCCTAATAGCATCTGTTCAATGATTGCCTTTGGGGCCTAACAGTCTTGGTCTAGTGCTTGCCTTAGGGGCCTAACAGCATTAGTTCCGTGCTTGCCTTAGGGGCCTGCCAGCACTAACTCAGTGGTTGCCTTCGGGGCCTTGCCACTATCAGGTCACTCTCTTCCTTGAGAGGGGATGACATCTTCCTTGGACATCGTAGTGACAAGGCGTGATGTACGAGGACCGCTGCGATGTGGTGGTGGTGGAGCCTGCAGACGCTGCTGCTCCAAAGGTCATCTTCGGAGGACCGAAGATGTTGCAGGATGGCCGAGTTGTTAGCGGGTTAAATCGAATCTACGCATTCCATCACTATTCAATCGATGACTCGTGCACTTCACTACGATCTGTCACTTGACTTTCGGTATTTTCGCGCGTATATTAATGCTAAATGTTTTAATGTTCAAGTTTGCTAATAAATGTGGTTAATAAGTAAATTCAGTCTTTATAATACGCACGGCGACGAATTGGAAAAAGTGCAAGCTGCCACTGATTATATACAATTAAGGTCACCGTAGTCCCTAAGTCGCCTCTTACGACACCCGCGGGAAGACTAGGGGTTGGTGACAAATGTATTCTACTCGTCGTAAGAGGCGACTTAGGGACTACATATCAAAAAGAGAACGGGCAGCAGCGCTCTCTGATAAACATCAATCTTTTAAACTGCGATCTTCAACCCGCCTGCCAAGCGTGGAGATTATGGCAAAACCCTGCACTATAGTGGAGGAGGCTCATAGTCTAGCAGTGGACTGTAAAGGACTGTTGATGGAGGTCACCGTATTTGCGCTCACTACTTGGCGCCACTGATTTGATCTGTGCCTTAGCTTTGACAGTGATGTGGGCGTCAGGTGAAGGTATCAGGGATGCTTTTAAATATATGTGGTCCCTGGCCTGGGGCGAGCATAATGCCATCTGTGGTGCCCAGGCAAGCCGATTCGCTGTTGGAGGGGAGGCTCTGAAAGTTATCAGGATATTCTTGTAATGATGAAACTATCTGCATGGCAGATGATACCTTGAAATGTCCATGCCCTTGAAAAGGGTTCCATTTAGTACCCAGTCGTATCCAATGTTCCACAAGATCGAACTCAAAAAAGACCCATGTGGATCTTCGGGCTCGATGCCATGGTGTCAAACCTGGCCGGCACTATTAAAAAGGAAAATTTACCGGTTCTACAGGAATTCTTCAGTCAAAAGACCCCTTAGATAAGGAAGAATCTTAAGGTATTGAAGTGCCTCCAATATGCAACTATCTGGGAAACGAGGCGGGACGCTGTTAAGCCTCGTCGAGGAGGACTATGGGCCTAGAATGAGAGTTACGGTCAGTAGTAGCTGAACTTTGTTCCCATGTACAATTACTTATGTGGCAGTTAATGATTTAAACAAATCTATTAATCCAACGTAAAAGTCAGTAAGTACCACTTACGTCATTTGTAATTAGAAACTTTCCGTTGTATAAGTGAGTAAATGACAAATAATACACTAATTGTGATTATTTTTTGATAATTCTTCATGATTTATAAAATATACCTCATATAAAACTATTATACCAAATTTCATCAATGTATGATAAATAGAACGCGAGCTACACATGTTTAAACCTTCAAACCGCTCTCCTGTAAAATTGGCCGTTTTCAGATACGTTATTATACGTAGGGACCGTCGATATATAAAGTAGGCATTTATTTCCACTTCGACTCGGTTCGGTCAACAAACCGGCCTAAGGTTTATTTAGGATCTTTTATTCTGACCTTATAATAGCAAGTAATGAATCTACATAAATGCACTTTGAATTTTGATCTGATACTTATTTCTTTCTTACTAGCCTTTGTATTTAGACCAATATCGATTGGTGTAATGTATAAAAATACGAAACAACAAAATTATTCAGTTACCCTTTGTAGCATTGAACAATGTGTATGGCCACAGGGTCATCGGTCGTTATAAAAGCAGGCGGAGGCTCGACTGGGGCGAGTGCGTCCGCGGCGCCGGGTCATCATGCTCCAAGACGGTTGATGGTTCATAAGGTGTAAGGCCAAGAAGGCAAGCTCTTAATGTGGGTAGTTTCGTAGAAACGCAACATTTTTCTGTATGAGCTCATTATGTTCTGTTTTTACGGCTTTTAAAAATGGCCGAAAAGAAGATACTTAACTCGTAAAAGTGAATAATATTACAATACCTGGCTATCTCGGTAGTTAATATCTCGTTTTTACTCGCTAGAGCAAAAAACGGCTACTGGTTAAAAAATAACCGAACATAAAGTGGCTGCTGGTTAATATCTTGTATTAACGCTACTGGTTAAAAAATGACCCGCAAAAATGACCGAATATAAAGTGGTTGCTGGTTAATATCTCGTATTAACTCGCTAGAGCAGAAAATGGCTACTGGGTAACATCTCGCATTACCTCGGAGAAAAAAATGGCTACTGGGTAACATCTCGCATTACCTCGGAGCAAAAGAATGGCTACTGGGTAACATCTCGCATTACCTCGGAGCAAAAAATGGCTACTGGTTAACATCGCGCGTTAACTTGGAGCTAAAAATGGGTCAAAGTTACGCGTCGTGTCACAACGCTTATAATAAAAATGTACGAGCACTTACACAAAATAGTTGTTACAACCAACCTTGTGTTGGGTCTAATTCTCGTCACTACACTGCACAACTTAAAATAATTACGTTTTTTGTCGGTAAAAACGTCCTGGTGACGTCACTTAAGCATTTTTCTTATACTGCGTGCGGTCGTTGCGCGTGCGCACAAAGGAATGAGACCGCTCGGACACCGAGCCCACAGCGTGGTAGGGGTGGGGTTGCCCGCTCTTTTGTTTTTTACTACTACTACGCTGAATATTGTGTGCGGATTGGCTTGTCGTACAGGGGTACTACACGGTAAAATAAATCTCGGAGGCGAAAGCAGGATAATAATCAGTTGTTGATTAACACTAGCGCTTAAACTATTATCTAATTAAATAAATCATTAACAACAAAATAATAATTCGTAAAACTGACACAAAATAATAATTGTAAAAAAATATTATAATTACTTCTACATGGTGTTAGGTTAATGGGTATATGAGCCGACACTAGCCCATGTTCACATGGGCATATAAATGATACCATTTAAATAGAATAATTTGTAAAACTGACACAAAATATAATTCATCATCATCATCATCATCATGTCAGCCATAGGACGTCCACTGCTGAACATAGGCCTCCCCTAATGCTTTCCACATTGATCGATTGGTAGCGGCCTGCATCCAGCGCCTCCCTGCCACCTTTACGATGTCGTCGGTCCACCTTGTAGGTGGACGTCCCACGCTGCGCCTTCCGGTACGCGGCCTCCATTCCAGAACCTTGCTGCCCCATCGGCCGTCAGTTCTGCGCACTATGTGCCCTGCCCATTGCCACTTCAGCTTGCTAATCCGTCGGGCTATGTCAGCGACTTTAGTTCGTTTACGGATTTCTTCATTTCTGATTCGATCTCGCAAAGAAACACCAAGCATAGCCCTCTCCATAGCACGCTGTGCAACTTTGAGCTTCTGTATAAGGCCTATAGTGAGAGGCCACGTTTCCGAGCCATAAGTTATCACTGGTAACACACATTGATTGTAGACTTAAATTAGTAGATTATAGATAGTAGTAGATTGTAGATAAAATATAATTGTAAAAAAATATTATTATTACTTCTACATGGTGTTAGGTTAATGATGATGCTATCAATTTTCTGACTTCACCATACCATTTATATGCCCATGTTAACATGGGCTAGTGTTGGCTCATATACCCATTCACCTAACACCATGTTGAAATAATAATCATATTTTTTACAATTATATTTTGTGTTGTTGTTAATGATTTATTTAATTAGATAATAGTTTAAGCGCTAGTGTTAATCAACAACTGATTAATGTAGGTAACTACGTCTCTGTGATTAAAGTAATAATTATTTTATTCTGTAATAATTTTAGTTTTTTTTTGTTGTTATTATTTGTTAGTAGTAGTTAAGAGTTACTTTTAATAACATTAAAGTGTTTATTGACTGATTAATGTAATTGCGCATCTGTGATTCTAAAACTAATAATCATAATTTGTTACCGTGATATTTTTATGTCAATTTTAGAATACTTTTTTTCGTTATTAATGATTTATTTAATTAGTAGTTTAAGTACTATTGTTAGTTAATCAACACCTGATTTATGTAACTACGTATTTGTGATTCTTAAATAATAATAATGTTTTGTAACAATTTTAGATTTCCTTGTTATTATTTGTTAGTGAGGAGTTTTAGAGTTACTTTTTATCACATTAGACTATTAGAGTGTTATTTATTGACTGATTAATGCAATTGCGCATCTGTGATTCTAAAAGTAATCTATAGGTTTATGACCATAATATTTTGTGACAATTAAACTTACTTTTATGCTGAAGATTTTTTAAACAGTGACTGTTAAATAAAACTGATCCGTCACGTTTAGGGAAATACCGGGGTGGTTGAAACTTGATTTAGTCCATCCGCCCCGTTAAACGATATACCGGGGTGGTTGACACTTGATGTGTTCCATCCACCCCGTTGAACGCTAAGACTATGACTACCGGGGTCGTTGAAACACTTTTTCCCATCCACCCCGTTGACGGGGCAGATCCACCGGGGCCGTTGGGACTAACCCTTTTTGTCGAGGTGCTCTCAGAGTTATCAGATTCGAGATTAGGTGCAAACTCTCTTAGAGTTTTATCTTTTTGCTTACGTTTTTTCCCCGTTTTGAAATCTTCGTATAATTTTTGAGCAGTAAGCAATTAACGTCAGCAACAGAATTCTGTTGGTTAAGGATTTTATTTTACGATGTAGCAAGCATGTCTGAATTGAACGTATTCCTTTGTTCCCTGAACCTTGTTTATTTGTGAAGGAAAAAGTCTCTTGTTCTAGACAGTTTAAAAGGGTAATAAATACTAAGGTTGGACGAGTTTCAACTGATAGTGCCTTGGCAAGATATCTTGCGTCCAAATGTGTAGACTTAATTGTTGTTGACAACAATTTAGTTAAATTAAACGTAGCAGCATTTTCAAGAATGTCCTGTTGTTTTAGGTTAACAATTTCCTAAGTTATATAAAATAATATTACCTATAACAACAGTTTATAGAGTATGGACCAATCTTATTGTTGTCTATAAATAGGAAGCTGAAGCCTATTTTGTTACAAATCGATTCTCAATGGTTTTTTTAGTTAAAGCAATTTACTTTTCTTATTATTTAGTAAATTGTTACTCTCTAATTTAACTTATAGTAGTGACTGCCACTGACAAAAATTGACTTGAGTGTTAATTTTCTTGAAGATGATGTAACAATAACTAATGCAGTTCAGTGCCAATATTATGTGCTTGTGTGCTTATTGTACACACATGATCATTATCATCATCATCATCATTTCAGCCATAGGACGTCCACTGCTGAACATAGGCCTCCCCCAATGCTTTCCATGTTGATCAATACTTTGTACACATAGATACCTCTAAAAGTACCTTCCACCTTTCCTTGTATTCCATTCAAATTTCTTGAGGGCGTCATTAATACCAAGTCATTTAAATCGACATTAAAATCCAAAATGAAAGACTCACCATGTTTGTCGGCGGCGACCGCGACCACCCATAGCACGAGGAGAACGTCCCCCCGCGCCATCTTCACATGCGTAAGCGCATCACCTAAAACAATAAGTGTGTTTGAGCACGGGAAAGCTGGCCAATAGTCAAATATTTGGAATAGCTGAAATAGTGACTATCGCTATCACTTTTCTTGATTAGTCCTACGAACTAGTTTTTGTCCGCTGATTTTTTGATAATGATTCTAATGGTGAAAGAATTTTGGAAATCAGTTGACAGTTTTCGAGTTTATTTGGTTCGTTCGTTTCAGCCGAAAGACGTCCACTGCTGGACAAAGACCTCCCCCAAGGATTTCCTCAAAGACCGGTCCTGCGCCGCTCGCATCCAGGCGCAAACATACAAATATTTCCTCTTTACAATATTACGAGTAGAATGAACAGTTTGCGAGGATGGGAAGTTTATTACGCAAACTACTCAACCAAATTATATGGAACATGGTATAGAGATAGCACAGTTTGTATCCTGGTTTTTGGGAGGAGGGGTACCCCTTTAAAAACGAGGATAAAAATGCGTGCTATATGACAGTGCTTCTGTGACAGACACTTTAAAACGAAATTCACACGAACAAGCCGAGTGTAAAAGCTAGTAATTTGCTTAAAAAAAATTTGTTTAAAAAAAAAGTGCAAACGTTTTAATTTTGATTGATATCATCAGCTGATTCACTCTACAAAACTATTTTGTTAAATGAGCTACACTCGTCACTCGTGTTCATAAACTAATCCAAGGATAAGCTGTTGTTGGATGAGTATAATACTGTAGACGAGATAAATAACTCGTTTGTGGTTAAAATTATTAGTAACACTAATTGATATTAATCATATTTAAGTATCAGTATATTAAGATAACTTTGTCTAGACTAATAACTACGATGTTAGACTTTGCGCTGGAAATGAAATGGTAGACATTTTGCCCCTTTATTACTACTTATTAAGTTCACCGATAGAAAAAAGACAGGAAATAGCATTAAAGCTAATTTTTACAATCAAATGCATAAGACATAAAACCTAATTTTAGACGTTTCATTATAAGAATCTTACAGGGATGAATAAGTCATTAATAACAAACAAAGCTTCATTTAAATTCAAAGCGTTCCTTCAAAGTCCCGCTCAGTCCTGCGGAGCCATCTTGTCGGTCTGAGGACCATTGTACGGCACCGCACCGTGACTAATTGGGCCTACACTTTAGGGAAAAATGCCCATTTATAGGCGTGGGCAAGCTGGGATTAGTGACGTTTAACTATCGGTGCGGGCTCATCGATTTTAAAATGATCTTTTTGACCGAATTCGAAAAAGGTCGAGGTTCTTATTAATAGAAACCAGAAATTCTTCTCTGAATGAATGTATGAAACATACAATTCTAGATTTGGAATAGGTACCTGTTTTTTACATCCTATCCTACTAATATTATAAATGCGAAAGTTTGTGTGGATGTTTGTTACTCTTTCACGCAAAACTACTGAACGGATTTTGATGAAACTTTACAGTATTATTGTTTATAGCCCAGAATAACATATAGGTACGCTATAATTTATGACGATCTGTGACAAACTAAATTTCACGTGGGTGAAGCCGCGGGCAAAAGCTAGTGTCCAATATTCTAATTACAGATACATTTTTTGTAATGTTTTGTAAGTACATCAGATTTTGAATATTCATAACCATCAGAGAGGAACCTCTACTTTTATGGAAACATAATATTGATTCAATTCTATCCATTAAATTGAGAGCACAAAACCGTAGTACTTATTATTATTCTGTGAAAAAACTGTAAGTCTAAAACATTATGGCATAAAACAAAGCAATCCACAAGGGAATATTCGAAAGCTTTTACCGAATAAAACATCTATACACCCCCAAAGACAGTAAATCCTCGATCAACACTCGTAAGGATTCGAAACTAGCGACAGAAGTATGAAATAATGTCTGGAGCGAATCGCATTTAGAACAGATGGTGGGTATTGGGCTCAAATTAGAATATACGACGGTCTAAGGCGATTGGGTTTCCTGGTGACAAGTGTGATGAAAGTGGTTTAAGGAAATTCGATTAAGGCGAGACTTCAAGGGAAGAGGACACATGAGAAGCGGCTATGGATATTGCTACAAAAGCTAGTAGTGCGTGAATAAAAGCTAGTAATAACTAAAAGAAAATAGGTAAGTAGGCATCACGAAATGAAAAGTTTATAGTAAAGAGCGCTGCTTATTATTTTAAAACAAATGTATTTTTTAACGATTAGCAAGATAATTTCGATTATTAATTTGATACGATACGAACGATGTTCTACAACTTTCGGAAATATATGACTTCTAATGATTCTAAAATTCCTTTTATTTTAATTTTCAATATCATAATTTTATTTAAAACAATTAAATAACATTGTATTTGAATTGAATTGTTAAAGTTTTAACGGTAACTATGACGATATCCAGTGCATTTTGTATGGAATTTGACAGATTTTTGACGTTTGTCAAAGTCAAAGTAAGATGGTGCAACCCAGCCTTATACTTTAGTATAAGTAATACAAATAAGTATACTCGTAGTCCTACAGGTTGTTATAAATACTATGTAGGTAATTTATACAAATCCATAAAGTGTTATTAAGAAACTACTTTAGATCTTGTCAGACGCAGTTTTGTTCTATACTGTCAGCACAATATTTCCTGCCATAAATAATTTCGAGCTCCTTTAATCCGCAGCTTAAGTAAATCATTTGATAACCGTCAGATTACAGAACAGTAGCTTTTATGAGCTTAATCCCGCTGATAATGTCGCTGATAGCACGTGTCAAAGTGGACTTATCAAGATTTATAATGACGCAGCGCGCATGAATCATTTTGGGCGTTTAGTTTAGGCGGTTTTGCAACTCTACACTTCGATAAAAACTTTATCTGAGTAATGATAATTTAAAGTAAGAAAAACATAATTAATGTTTATTATTTTTTATAAATTAATCATTATTCCATATTATTATTATTGGTTTTTCGGCTATACAGAGTATTTTTAACCGATTTTTAAAAAAAGAGCTTCTATGTTCAGCTGTATGTATTTTGTCTTATGTAAATGTTCAATTTAGTGCCAGTAACTTCTGAAATAGTACCTAGAGCTTAACGTAGACTGTGTTTGCTTTATATTAAGAATAGATAGTCCAGTAATATGTAATTTCATTTACCGATCAAATGAATTTACTTGATAATTGCCAAATATACAAAGGGCCTTAACCTAATCTTAAAGGTTCAATTCCCCGAATCAAATTTCATAAAGAAAAAGCCAAACAAACCGTGAAATTGTTAACCAAAGTAGATAATCAGATCAGCAAACCTTAAGCAATTAATCAAACAAAAGTCGTTAACAGAATTAACTGTGAACTCAGTGGAATTTGTTTAACTTCCCATCATTAGCTGAGGCCAGCACACAAGAGCGGACGCCTTGGAGTTAACATTTGGGGCTCTACAAAATCAAGCGAGAAACATTTTAGAAGTCCATACAAAACATCTTAGATGTACCTACTACAGTTTTAGGCTGAGTTGTACCACCTAACTTTAACGGCAACTATGTACATAACGATAACCGGTGCTTTTTGTATGGAGTTTGACAGATTTTTGACGTTTGTTAAGTTAAATTAAGATGGTGCAACCCATCATTTTAGACTTATAGACTGAAAAACCCTAAAATGATTCTAAAATACGTTTTTTTCTGGTTTAGAATTTTTTATGCAACTGAATACATTCTTCTTCATTGGAATTTTTCAATAGGTTTTAGCATCATTAATGCTTTCGTCACTCGTGTAAAGATCATTTTTTCACATCAGTTTATAGTTATTTATAAACAATGTTAAATACAAATTATTTGGACGAACTCGTAGAGGTGAATGCTACTAGCTCTATCAACCATTTAAAAAAAGGGCTGGGTTGCACCATCTTAATTTAACTTTGACAAGCGACAAAAATCTGTCGAACTCCATACAAAAACACCAGTTATCGTTATAGTTACGGTCAAAGATAGGTGGTGCAACTCAGCCTAAATGGAACGCTTTATTTAAATTAAAAATCTTCAGTAGCCATTTCTCAAAATAGAACCGGTTTATCAACAATAGAACAATAATAATGCGATGGTTTAGTGAGGCAGGCGAATCTCGAAGTGAATGCGGTGTTGTATTACCCAATACCTTGTAAGGAGCCGTCAGCAAACTAGAAGCTAAGGGCAAACGCATGCTTGCGACTTTATTTTCTTTATTAGGATACAACATACATAGGTACTAATGTTGACGTATTGAAGTAATTTGTGTTATTTATTGAGAGTATTGACAACCAACACTTGATTAACTTTTCAAACCAGGTTATCAGATTTCTTTTGGTGAGCTTATTATCATAAGATAATTATATGAATCTGAGATCATCTTAACTTATATTAAGTAATTCACTCTTCGCTCAATCGTAGAATTAAATTTATGAGATGTTTCATGATTTTATTTCATGTCGCAAATAGTTCTCTAAATAGTTTGTTACGCATAATTATTTAATGCCTACATCAGTTTCATTTTAGTATTACAAAATTAGACAGTATCAATTAATGAAATCTACAAATAGCCCGCGTTTCGATTTAATTCTCATTTCGAAATACATTATCAAATAGCTTGCAACAATACACACCGTTTCAACCGCAACAGCCTTTTATTTTAATCTATCCAACTCAACAGACCCGCATGCCTTTGTTTGGTGGAAATGCATCTTTATGATGAATAAAATACGATTTAAATTTAACAGAACAAATAAAGTCGCGTTATCGTTTCGTGTGCCCGACAGCCGGATGACGTCACAGTTGTCGGCGCATTGTCGAGTCTAGGGATGTGCAAATCTGATCTGTCATGTTGAAATTCAATCATTGTTCATTCATTTAACTATTCAATGACTACTGTAGTATAAGCCTACAATGAAGGCCTGTGGATTTCCACAGTACATGTATCAGTGATTTCTACTACCTACCTAATAAGTATATGTATTTAATTATGATTGATAGTAACAACACAGCAGAACACACAGAACAAGAGCACAAAGTAACAACACTTTGTACATATTTCAACTAGGAACCGCCTTACTACTATAATTTCTAGTTTTCCTAAAAGTTGACTGGGAGAAAAGGCCATAAGTATGTCATTAAATTTGTCTTTTGCATTTTATTTTTTGTACATCTCTACGATAGAAAAGCTAGTTCAAACTCAGTTTGCATCTATGCTCTTCTAGGTCATTAAATATGTATAAAAGAAAACTTGCCTATGTGAAATATCTATTTGTCACGTTCAGAAGAGTACACAATATTCATTCCAAACTATTGAATAAAATCCTTAAATTTAAATGAATATTTACGTATCTCTATTACTTGCCATCCCTACGCGAGTCTGCGTCCAGCCTTATTGTTCGCAGACGTCTGAAGTTGCCAGCCTTTGTTTTGTTTCCGATAAGGTCGACTTCCGACGTCCCCTTATCGGAGCTTTTGTTACGAAACTACGATCTTTTGCATGTTTAATGATCACTTAAGTAATGTCGGAGCTTTGATGGATGTTTAAGAATTTATGTACGATAGAGGTGTATAGTTTTGCGTAACGAAATTACTAGTAAACAATGCACATTGAACTGTGATTTTAATGTAGAGTTAAAGGTAAAATATTTATGAGATGAAACTGAATATTTATTTACCAATGTAGGTAGAGAACTTTGTAGGAAAGTAATTTTTATCACTCTCCCTTAATTATGTCTCTTTTGAATAGGGATGTTTCCTGGGTCAAAAAGCAAGAGTTTTAATTAGTCGGTCAGTTAACTTATCAAAAAATACTCTGCACGTATTTTTCACTTTTTCAAACTAATGAAAATTTAAAGAGATAAAGTGCGCCAAAGTTCGTAAGAAGAGGCTCGTGACGTCAATGAGTGCATAAAAATGCTGCACTTTGTGACGTGAAACGGAACTTCAACGCACCATAGCTATGTAATTATTTGTTAGATTGATAAATAAAAATATATGTGTCCAATATTTTTTGATAATAAACATGACGGACTTAAAAAAAATTTTTAGGAAACTAGCCTATTGACTAGCGGCCCGCCCCGGCTTTGCACGGTGCAATGGAATTTCGCGGCTTTTCTCTTCTATAATATTTATGCATGTTTTATACCTTTAAACCTGCCTCATGAGTCACTCTATCTATTAACAAAAACGGCATCAAAATCCGTTGCGTAGTTCTAAAGATCTAAGCATACACAGGGACAGACAGCGGAAAGCGACTTTGTTTTATACTATGTAGTGATGTATGTATTCGTTTTAGTCAGGTGTTCCTTTTCTATAACAGCTGCACTTTTGCGTCGTCAAAAAGGTTATATGGTATTATGACTGATCTAGCTAGCTAACTGACGTTTATCCCTTCCTTAGATTTACTGCCAACAATCAATAAATGTCTATCAATACCCTTGTTGTGAGTTACTTGTTTAGTTATAAGTTCTGGTATAATTTGGTTCAGTAAAGAGAAAAATAACAGAATTTATAAATCACAGTATCGCTCCTATTTACAATTGCGATGATTTTCCCAGAAGCTTAATCATACGAATGATACAAGCTCTAGACAATCCTGATTATCTTCAAACAATAACGAAACTAAGAAAAATAATGCTGGGTTTATGACCCGGGGCAAAATGATTTGTATGAACGTTCACGTACTAGTAGAGACGTAAAATTCAATTATTGTAACTACCTTGGCCAACTTAGAAGGGCTTGCCTTTCGGTTTTTTATGGACGTAACACATAAGTACTATAGAACAGTTAAGCTTTAAACCAGGCCTTTGGTTATTACCGGTTCGAGAATTTATAGTACGAGTATGTGCCCGATCTCATATTTAATTTATTGTACTTCAAATTAATGAAGAATTTCATTAAATTGTAGGAATTATGAAGTAAGAATTTTGCTCAACGACAACTAAAAATAGACGTCAAAACGAAGTAAGCTCTAAAGCTGTTAAAGGCGCCTAACATTTTCCTTTTACTTTGAATTATTTTGCTATTACTCGGTTTTCATTTTGAATTATTTACAGATTAATGGAAATAGAGTAAAAATACTTTTAGGGTTCCGTACCTCAAAAGGAAAAAACGGAACCCTTATAGGATCACTTTGTTGTCCGTCTGTCCGTCCGTCCGTCTGTCAAGACCCTTTATCTCAAGAACGCGTGAACGTATCAAGCTGAAATTCACATGAAATACTCAGGTCTATTGTCCCTTTAAGCTGTGAAAATATCAAACTTCTAAGCCAAGCCAATCAAAAAATACAGCCGATTATGTCGATATTTTCAACAAATTTTCGACACTCGCAAAGGAATCAAAACCTACAGGATACTTCTCGTAAACTCAGAATCTTGAAATTTGGCATAAAGCATTGTCATATAATGCAAATATAGGAAAAATTGCGAAAATTACATTTTTTTAATTATATAATAAAAATATTTTAATAAAATGAAACTTACTACCTTATTTCTCACGAACGAATAAAGGTATCAAATTGAAATTTATACCAAATACCTAGATCTATTGTCCCTTTAAGAAGTAAAAAAATCAAACTTCTAAGTTAACGCGATCAAAAGATACAGCAGTTTATACCGACACCGTAGACGAATTTCCGTCACACGCTAGGGAATCAAAACCTACAAGGTACTTCCTGTGAACTCAGAATCTTGAAATTCGGCACGAAGCAACGTTATATAGTACAGATAAAGGAAAAATTGCGAAAATGATAAATTTGAAGTTATATAAAATTTTAAATATTATTTTTGCTTACATGACATAAAATATTTTTTTAATAATTATAAACTTACTACCTACCCTTTTTCACATGAAAGCGTAGAGATATTAAAGTTGAAATTCATATCAAACACTTCTTAAATCTAATTGCCTCTAAACTGTGAGAAATTCTAAATCAACGCAAAAATTCAAAACGCTGAGGTAGGTACCTACCTATAATGCAAATATAGGAAAAATAAATAAATAAAAAATAATCATACCGCATATTTTGAAATTCGCCACTACTCGCAACGGAATCAAGTAAGTAATTTGATTTAATACGTCATAAATTGTAAACCGCTACGTTTGTACGGCGGAACCCTCGGTGTGCGAGCCCGACTCGCACTTGGCCGGTTTTTCTCATCATCTTAGGTTTAAGATTAGCCAAAACCATTCTTCCATTAATTTATTTTTTCCATTGCAACACAAATTCTACCTATTACCTTGATTTTTTAGAATCCAGCAGAGATGTAAACAAACACTTTCATACACAAATACATCATAATCACTTACGTGTTCATAATATCATACACACTAATTCACAAGCCCATGAAACCAACTTTATTCTCACGATCATACAAGTTTGAAATCAATCTTTGAAACAAATTATTTTAGCAAAATACGTGGACGATGAAAATTTGTGAGACTTGTCAAAATGACTTGACGTTTAAGATTAAGTGTTATCTCCATGTTGTCTCTGATACATCAGTGTTGTAACATGTAAGTCATAGACAATAATCGGTAAATTTAAACGATTTTATTTCAATTATTCAATCATTTTTATTACTGATTGCATTTAAATAGATTTAAATAGGGTATTAATTCAACAATGTATCTTTTCTTCATTGAATGTACTACTAATTATTTAATGCACTGCTTTTTAAAGCATTATAAATTCTTTCTATATGTACGTAAGTACTACAATAATTTCAATTCGCGATTAACGAGAGGTTTTATTGCCTCACTAATGCACAGATTATTTTTTTTTTGTCAGTTGGCCATATTTGTTTAAGTTTCTGCTGAATTCTAAAAAATTCGACTGTAATTGTCTGAATATTTCCAAGTTCTCTATTGCATTTTTTTGGTATTCCGGTATCTGTAACTGATCAATAAACTTAAGTTCCCTTCCATAGCCATTTACTTCACAGAAGGCTACTCAGTTACTTATAAGGTCATATTAGCCATGATTGCTATTGATCTGCCTTTAACCATGTGTTCCGAGGTCACTATGTTTTGTGTTATCCACACTGTGATTACAAATCTTTGCTAATTAAAATGTATTCCCATTGTCAGGTTCTGCTCAGTCATTACGTATAATTTGATGGTTATATTTCATAAAAGAAGTACAGATTAATCGTATAATAGAATAAAGAACTTTTTTGCGCAAGTTCGCACACGTGTCTATCATTTACTTTGTTGAGCTTACAAAAGTTTAATCCAAATTGCTACGTAATAATTATTTAATGAAAGACCAGTCATTAATTTGTTTCATTTTGACAGTAATAACTCTGATCAAATTGGCCGAAGTCAATGGACTTATTCTAAACTTAATAGGACTGTACTTACATTTATTGTACACATTTAAATGTCTTGTAACTTGTTACTAAGTAATTGATTCGGAAATAAAATAAATTTTATGATAATTTTACAATTATTTTCTTGTTACCAAATTAACCAGTTATGGTAAAATATTTTCTGTTTAACACGCCACTATTATGATGTACTTTACATTTTCGTAATCGTATGATTATCATAACCATTACATTGAAACTATGGGGACCACACTAATGAAAACCGCCATAAAACTTTCTACTCATCAAATTTTATGTGCGACGTCTTTTCCTAAACATTATGTCATCTACGTAAACAAAGCTCTGGTTGCGACACAGAGGCGCGCATCAAAAGTCTAATAGGTGCTCCTTCTAATCTCTGAAACTATCTCCACCACGTGACAAAGCTTGGTAATGGGCACTGTCATTAGCCTATTTTCCTGAGGCGGCTCACTTTTTATCAGATTTAAAGTCTTCTCCCAACACAATGAGGATCAGTACTGTTGTAGAAAATTCAATAAAACTAGTATCTACGTTAATCTTTAAGACATAAGAAAGATATATCTTTTTGAATTATCCAAATCGGACCATTACTTACGAAGATATTAAGTAATAAAGATAGGCCGTTTTTGCCGCTAAAAGTCAACGTACGCAAGGCCGCGTGACGTCATTATATCCGAATCGAGCGCAGCCGGCGTACTAATGGGATGGAAAATATTTTTTTCCGGCTAAACTATCAGTTTTAGAAAAAAACTTTTAATAACATTTATTCTTCAAAATAAAGTAACCTATCGACCAGTAATTTTTAAAAATAAAAATTGTGAAAAATAAGTATTACTATGTCCAAAAACCACATTTTCATAGGATTCGATGCAATGCGGAGACGCGGTTGGGGTGAGTGTAACTTATGATTGTTTGTATTGAACATAATAATACATAATATGATGCTAATACCCAGTTTCTGGCCTGGGGGGGGGGGGGGGATAAGTCATACCCAGCTTATAGCCTGGGGGGAGGGGCAAGCCTTACCCAGCTTCTGGCCTTGGTGGGAGGGGGGAGAGGCAAGTCATACCCAGTTTCTGGCCTGGGGGGGGGGGGGGGGTAAGTAATACCCAGCTTCCGGCCGAGGGGGAGTCATACCTAGCTTATGCTTATGGACTGGGGGAAGGGGCTAGCCTTACCCAGCTTCTGGCTTGGGGAGAGGGGGGGGGGGGAGGGGTCAAGTCATAACCAGTTTCTAGGGCTGGGGGGAGGGGCTAGCCTTACCCAGCTTATGGCCTGGGGGAGGGGGGGGGGGGGGATCAAGTCATACCCAGTTTCTGGCATTTCTGGCATGGGGGGGGGGGGGTGTCATACCCAGCTTCTGGCCGAAGGAGAGTCATATCCAGCTTATGCTTATGGCCTGGGGGTAGGGGCAAGCCTTACCTAGCTTCTGGCCTGGGGGGAGGGGGAGGGGTCAAGTCATACCCAGTTTCGGGCCGGGGGGGGGGGGGGGGGGGTAAATCATACCCAACTTCTGGCCGAGGGGGAAGTCATGCCCAGCTTATGACCTGGGGAGAGGAGAGGGGCGGGGTAGTCATACCCAGCTTCTAGGCTAAGATTAAATAGATTTTCAGCACGGAGCGGCTGTCCTTTCCTGCAGCAGCTGGCCCGCCCATGGGAACGGCGAATAGATAGGTAGGTTTAACTCAGAAAAACTAAATAACAGGTAGGTATTAACTATTAAGTGTACATCGAAATGATTTTCATAGCAATGTCTTATTGTTAGAAGTTATACCTTATTGTTAGAAGTAAATAAATTAATACTTATACATTTTTATATTTTACTTGGAAGAAGATATGACTCTAACAACACTTATGTACACTTTATTTGAATAAATCGCCAAATATACCACCGCGGAGACCCCAATCGCGTCTCTGCGTGCCATTGAATCGTATGAGCGTATGGATTTTTTGCGTTATTTTTCACAATTTCCATTTTTTAAAATTACCTATCGATAGCTTACTTTATTCTGATGAATAAATGTCATAACAAGTTTTTCTCTAAAACTGATAATTTGGCTAGAAAAAAATATTTTCTATCCACGCAGTACGCCGGCAGCGTTCGGATCGGATATAATGACGTCATCGTCCCCGCGCCGGGCGATCAGTGAACTTTTTTAGTAATTTGGCCATAACTTCGTCAATTTTTGTCGTAGAACAAAAATTTTTGCACTGTGTATTAAGGATTTCTTAGCCCTATAAATCTGCATTCACAGCTAAAAATCGAAATGATCCTCATTGCGGTAGCTCGCTCACCGTTGCAGCGTTGTCGGTCGTAAAAAATAAACAAAATAACGACTCCGTGCCTTCAGACTAGATTACGATAACTTCGTGACCGAATTCTGTATCATCGCGATGAATTGGATCATAAACATTTATGGTAGGTATCAGAAAAATATCCGGCTACCAGTAAACTCAAGCACCAACAAAAAACGGAAGTTATGCAAGTAAAAAATGATACGTCAATTATTGCGTTTGTAAAACCAGATTAATAGGGCCAATAAATTCATCACGATTTTCGTAAGAATCTTGAATGGTCACTGAATCATGTCAAGTTATTTATGAGTAAACAACAGATATTTTTCAAACTCCCAACATAAAATATGTTAATAAGAAATAATGAATAAATTAGATTCATGCCCAACGCGAATATAATTAATGTTACCGTCAAGAATAATCACCTTAATAACGCCAAAACAATCCACAATTATTATTCATAAGCACTGAAAACTAATTGAGTTGTCACAGTCGTCTGTTATGATAAATCCTCGCCGATAATTAATATAAGTCACATCACATCAGAGTAAAGTAGAAAACAAGTCACTCCACGTATGCAAATACAACGAAAACTGTTTTCACGTATACGCGATTCCGAACGACAGGGCGAGCTCGGGCCGACACGTCCGTTGCCCCCGAGACGCGCGATTTGACTGTTTGCTACAACCGCTCCTAACCGAGGGGAACAGGGAATGGGGAAGGGGCGGGGAGCCTCTCCAACTGAGGAGATAACTTTTGATCTTTTTGGAGGCATAGAAGATTTTAATGATGCAGTCACATCTGGTGATACAGAAAAAGTGAGCCTAAGTGTTAATGCATGTCAGGACTCAAGAGCTTACCCGAAACGACGTGTCAGAAAAAGCGACACTTAAGTTGCGGGTGACATTTTAAAAATATCCAAAGACAATTCGGTTTGATTGGTAATAAAACTTCAGCGGTCCGACTATGAAAATGGGGAAACGTTACGGTTTAGATTAGAATCTTCAGACGTTGAAATTGGAAGAAATACGAAACGTCGACGAGCGGGATATTGCGTTTTATATTCTTCCGTATTATTTTCACATCATCCGAGACATCTTGGGGCAGACAATATTGCACAAGGCGGTTTTTGTAGTTGCCCCGCACATGTCAGGGGTCCTACAAAGGCCCGAATATCTCAGCAGGTACAAAACGAACCCCGGTTCAAGTTACAACGGACTTCTCATAGATTAATGACGGGAACATTGTGGAGTTAAGAACCCAAAAATTTACAACTGCATTGTGTTTTGAATCTAACAAAAGGGCACAAAAGATAGGATCGGCTTCTGTTATTACCTTATCGTTTAGCTGAGATCTCCGTGATTTCTCTCACTTTTAGAGTAATACGAGAGCCATTATCAATGGGAGATTTCTTTTACACGAAACCCTAATCTGGCCTATACAGATGTTTGGGAGGCGTACCGTTAACCAGCATACAAATAATCATATTGTAAGATTCAAGTATTATTCCCATATTTTCAATGTTTCTTTTTCATAATAGAGTATCACCCCAATTGTAACAAGTATTTGTTGACTGCGGAAATTACAAGCATTTTGCTCTATCTGTACCTTACATTAACGCAACAAAAGGTAAACATAAGATTCATTCTTGCTTATATCCTTAAGTATAAACCTAGCAAAAAAGAAAACTACGCATTTAAAGTAGGCAGTACGTTACAAAATATTACTAGACTCAACCAACCGACTCTCGATCGCAAAGCAAATGCGTACGATCAGAACAGGAGTAAAACAAGTGAGAGATTTATTATTTGTATTGATCACGTTGATTTATGTGCATGTCGCGATGCGAAAACAGACTTGAGGAGTGCTATCAATAATAAAAACACTGCATTGGTAGTTGTGGGTGATAAATCATCTCACGGTACAATCACAATAGAAGTAGACAAAGCAGACTTAGTTTTTGTTTAAGATATTTTGTTATGTACACGACGTTTTGTTATGTAACTCACGATATCTATTAAGGGAAAAAAGCTCACAATAAATTCTGAAGATTTTTGATAGTAACTGTAACATTTTCATCGCAAATCCTAAAAAGTTAATCGTTATCTTAAGGAGCTACTAGTAGCGTTGATTGTTTATACTGCTTTAACACTTATTAACGTTCTCAAGGTCATGAATGCTTTCGCAGTTCTCCTCATAGCCTTGAGTTTTCCTGTTTCCAAAAAAGTATTTCTATGTCATTCTGTATTGTGTAAAGTGTGAAACAAAAGCTTCAAACAGTCATGCTACAGAGCGTAATGAGTAAAGATGTACCGGATAATCTTCTATTAGATGAAGAGACCGTTTACAAAGGACGAAAACTTTAATTGATAATGTTTTTCAGTTAAACTATGAAGTGAAATTATCGACTGATCTCTAGATTTAATCGCAAAAAGTTTTAAGCATAGAAAGTAAAATTTCCTCCAGTAAATCTAACATTGAGGTGAATCGGATATCCCTTAAATTGAGCTCGAATTCCAAACTATCGGTCGTTTAGAAACTGACTTGTCAGCGCCGACTTGTCAGAAGGCCCTCGTCGGCGCATCTCTAGTAATGAGTAATGGTCGGTTCATTACTCAAGGCTGAGTTCGCTGTCTGTCGCTGGTGCGTGTCGATGCGCTGAAAGTTGTTTTGGTGAACGATGCGTTAAGTGATTATGACGACAAAGGTTAGAAACTTAAGAAAATGTTTTGGTTAATTTTTGTTTCAACCAAATACTGTGCAGCAGAAATGCAGTTTAGTAAAACGTATCACAAATCAGCGTATTTTCATCGATTTACCTACATAAAACAACTTTCAGTATGTGCTGTAACTTTGTGTCTTTTATGACAGAGTAAATAATGCAGCATTCGGGGATATTTATTTCCAAAAACAAACAAATTTATTTTCGTGCGTTTCACGTAAAAACGTCAATTTTAACAACCGAATGCAACTGTAGGCCATATGCGTCCACATCATGTTCGATTGCAATCTCCTCGCTTATGGCACTGCCGAATTTATCACGCTCATTGAGATTCTGAAAACTCAGCGCCGGAGATAAGGTAAAATTCGTCTTTACAAATTGCCTCATTTTTTAAATTCCCCACCGTTTACCGTCTTGAATTATTTGGAGATAATTAAAAGTCCTGATTGCTTGCGTTGATCCTGCGCTTGCTAATTAAGCCTCAATAAATTGCGGGGTCTAACCACGGTTCTGATTGCCTGTGACCGCTCGCCGCTAAGAATCCATTGTTATTCTAAAAGCGTCCGCGCTTTGTTCATCCATCCGTCGTATATTCGATGCACTTCTTATTCTTATCGGGAATTTCTCCGCGCACGTCCCCATGCAGGCGTATACAGTGCCTTTATGGGCAATTTACGCCAGACTCCGATAGAAATGTGTAGAAATGAGGTCTGCTACGGAAAAGTCTATTTTGTTTTACGGACTGTGCGAGTTGTTTTATCGGATTGTGAGGACGTTCCCGAGTTATGTGGAAAAGGTCGCGACTCCAGATAGTTTGCCGCGATAAATGTATCACTGGAAGTGGGACCGGTTGCGTCAACTATCGATAAATTTTAAACTGATTACATTGTTCGGACCGATGTTGTGTGTAAGCTTGTAGAGCTTGCTAAGGTAGGAATTGTTTTGGATGTTATTAATAGCAAAGCTGCTGTAAAGTATATTCTAAAACCGCGTCAGACACACACTGTAATAACATTGCAAGTTTGAAATTATATCGCAGCGCTTGTTGACTCCGCCGTGGCCCCGGGCGAGTCCATCGTTCATAGCTCAACTCAAACACCGAGAAAATTAATCCCCGTTTACTTCGTTAACTACCATCAGTTTGTTTGTTTTTCAATCGTTCCGACGTTCACTTGAATTCAAAGATCGTATTCCGGGTCAAATATCGAAAGGGCTTCTAATATTCTACGTGACTCCGTCGATGATAATAGATCCAGTTCTTAAAATTCCATTAAGATTGAGAAACTTTTTTTTCATCTTCGTGTACGTTTCTTGCCCCATTGTTGGAGAGAAATTGTTTGTAACGGTTATGCTTTTCCGCATTTTCTTCGTTTTTGCACGTGTCAGGTTTCTAACTGTTCCCTGCTGTGTCGTTGTATTCGTCAGCTCCTTTTAAACACGAGTTCCATTTGCTTTCGAGTCGACGACAAAACAAGCCCTGGCCAAGTCCTAGCATCGATACATTATCTCTTTACTCACAAACAAATAGAGACTGAATCCCGACTAAATAAGAGGTTTTCCTTCGGGATCGTAGGCAGGGAATAAAAGTGGCACGAGCTTCGGTTGCTGCGGTTTTATTGTACCTAATAAAATCTCCTGAGCTTCGATACAGCGGCTGCTTGAATTATAAACGCGCTATACAGAGATATAGTGATTTTGAAAGATCTGCGGTTCTGGATTTAATTGCTATTACGTTACTTTTATACTTATTGGCCTAACTAGTTTAATTACTGTTATTTGAATAACTTTATTTTATCTTTATTCATATATAAAAGCTTTAATTTAACGCTTTCCTGGATAACAGTACACATTATAATAGTTTACTATTTTACGGCTGGCAGCTACGGTCAGTAAATTTTGTATTATGTCCGTCTGACCTGCATGTTGAATACGAAAACAAATTTTCATAATCTTTCACGGCTAACGTTTACTCTTAACGCCTCAATAAACTTTAAGTATTTTAATCAAGTCACCTGCATCTCCTAGATGTTTTATGCGAGCGTTATTTATACGGGCATATTTCGCCGGGCGCATTTTGAATTATAAACAGTGCTGGAGGCGGGATGGCAGTCGTGGGCTACCGGTGAGGTCGCCTCACGACGCCATTTGTCCAGCGCCTAGGGCCCGTGCAATTTGCATCGGTGAGCCACGCCTCGTGGCTCCTACATCGCTTTGTGGTGAGCTAGTCCGGGAACTATCCGACCTGCAACCGTGGTTGAAGCTATTACTTGGATAGCGCAAGGGAAATACTAGGGGAGCTTCATTTTCAAACATTAAGTCAAGTTCTTAATTTTGATGTAGTGTAAGGAAATTTTAGCCTTCCTTTGGCTTAGTCTGTATCCCTAACCCTAGCCGAATTTCCCGGCTGTAAATCTAGCCAAAGCTGACAAAAACATGCCTACCGTGCTGCCTATTACCTAGCAAGTAACTACAAGGAAAGGTAAAAGCTTTCCAAATGACAGTAAGTATTCAATCTCTGTATAAATAGAATAATTAAATCAACTTCAGTAAAGTGTGCGAAAGTTCTTAGCCATCCTATACAAAAGCACACAATCAAGTCATATCCAACAATCAGAATTCCAGATCATGGTTTTAAACACACAACGGATACTTTTCGGACACCGCTCCCTCATCTACTCCTATTGTCCCTTCCAGTAGACTATCTTTGTGATCAACTATAGATTTTTAATGCATCTTTTTGCGGTTTCATGTTCCTTGTACGGCTTCACCTCTTCCAATATTCATTTGTGCCGCACAATTTTTCTCAACCATAAACTCCGTATTAATTCTAAAACAAACACACCTCTCGAAGCATTTGAAAATTATAGGCTTGAGAAATTTAATTAGATACAAGTCAAAGCAATATTTTACAGGGCGTTTAGCATATGAAACCCAATAATAAACGACTCGAGTATATAAATGTTAATCTGAGATCGGCATCGTCGAGTGTCTGATATATCGCCTATTATCGTAAAATACGAATTTAGTATCGCAAGTAATCAATTTTTAATTACATCTTACCTTGTTGGTTCATCCTACAATTTCTATGCGATGATGACTCTTGATACTTGAAGACGATTCGATTATTAATTTCCAATGTTTCTACACAGGTTAATTGAAGAAAGTTTAAACATTGTACTTTAATTTATGTAAAGAAACGATTGTTTATAACTAATCTTTATCTAGTTGGCTGTCTGTTACTTCAACGAAGGTTGTAATAAACCTGTCGTGTTGTAGCAGTTTACTGAGTTAATGGCATTAAAACTAATGTTGTAACTATGATTTGCTGTTAGCTTATAAGTCTCTGTGAACTTTGGCATTCACTTAGTAATAAATCATGTTGATCCATCTGGTAGTGCCATTAAAGGAGTTTATCTGATGCCATCATTTACTTGACGGATCATCGAATAATTTGTTTAAAATTATTTCATTATCTTAGATTTCTAAAACTAAAAAGTTCAATTTGCAGCATCCCTTAGAGCTATATTGGTACTCCTGTATCAACAGATTCCCTCAACGTTCAAAGTACTACAAATAAAAGGACATTAAAAGTCATAATAACTTTAATAGCAGGTCTTGCGATGACATCCACGCTCTCGCTCCACTCCGCTCGCCGGTTGATTGCAACTCATTCTCCTCAGACGTTTTACTACTTTTATGAAAAACACGAATGTCCTCCCCCTTTGACGGCAAGTTTATTCCTCCATTAACTCCTCCAGCCATAACGTCTTTGATCTCAACAATAATTTCTTATTTTAATACTCAGTCAGCAAACCGTAAGATAACATATTGCGGAACACAATTTAATTTGAATAAAGGTGCAGTCTTGGATAGAGCATGTTTCGCTTTATGTGTGTTTAAGATCTATAAATTGTACAACTCCTTAGCGCAGGTTAAAATGTTAAAGGGGTTGTATAACATTCGTGATTTGTAATTCTAATTTAACGTCAGAATATTTTCAACGAGCGTGGGTAAAAAGCGCAGGAACTTATCTGGAACATAATCAATTTCGATGTCTTATTGTGATGTAATTAAAAATAATGTTCTCTAGACAACAACAAACAATACCCGATAATTATTTATCAAGTACAAAAAAGGCAATTGCAAAGTTCGTATCGAAGTGCGTGTTAATACTCGTGATGTTTATATTGAGATTGTTATCGTTAATATTAACGAGGTTAATCAACTTGTTAAAGATCGGTACATTTTGTTCGGTTTTATTTAAAAGACGATCCTCTCAGCAATATTGCTAATCGGAACTTGTTAAGTAAAATAATTCCTCGTAATCTGCAATTGAAAGAATTTGAGGAAAGTAATCTTTAAAGCAATTAACTAAAGTTGCTTTTTGGAAATGCGGAAGAGCCTCATACACGTTGCTTACAGATCAACAAGGTAAATGTTTGCTAATGCCGAACCCGACAGAAGAGTTTATTTTAAAAACTTGTGCTTGTGAGATAAAGCGAATACCTAAATTAATTTCAATGGGTTTAATGCGTTAACTGTTTTGATAATTAAAAAAGTAATGATAATGTTTCTGACAGCGTAATTTTTAAAAGATTTTATCCCATTATAATTTTCTTTCTTGCGAATAAGGCTTTATATTGTTGCTATAAAGTCTCGATAAAAGAGCTGCACTTGCGCAAGAGATTGGGAATGTTTATTTAGTAAATAGAGAATCGAAAACTGTAAATACCGTATCACCGGAGAGTGCAAATACAGTTGTTTAAGAATCTTTTGTTCCGGAAAATCTTGATCTTACTTTGCAAAACTTTGGTTCGTTCAGTACTTCAAATTCTACTCTTGTATTGCTTTTGAGGATGAAGTGGTTTTAAGATATACAAGCAGACTTCATCACAGTTTGTTTGTTTAGTTTCAAGGTCACAGAGAAATTCCACTGTGAAAGTGACAAAACAATTCGCTGCCGCTTGTGTGCGCAAGAATTTCTCTCCGCGCGGAGTTTAATAAATCATAATATTTTCAACTCGAGCCGCACCCCCGGGATTAAGACTGATGTTTTATTTGACACGTACACATTCATTTTTCACGCAAAAAGGCTAAAGATAAAAACGTTGAGCTGCGGATGGAATAACGGGAACATATTACCGTTCAACTAGACGTCAGGGAGTTTTCGTTTGCTGATTGTTTTTATGTAGATTTGCTTTGTGATGGTGTTTATCTCTGCCTTTGATACTTATTTTAAAGCTTATGTATGGATTTCAGTTAGTTGCAATAATTGCGTTTTTATCTAAATCAAAATGTCGTTATCAACCATCTTTATTTGTAAAAGTTATAAAAATACTTCTTGATAAATGTATTAAAAAGCTTGATATTTATCTTGAAACAAACCGCAATCAACACAAACGATGCCGCAAGAAAAAGCTCTACAAACCTAGCTAAGGGTACGAACGTAAGAAATTTTGTATTTTAATGACTCTAATTAAAACATAATTGCTGATCCGTCACAATGTCATGGTTTTTGCCTCGTTTATATTTTCTTGCTCATCAACAACAACTCCAGACGTCTCATCGAAAATTCATACGTATTCATAACTTGTTATTTCATTATTCATATTTTTATGAAGAACAAGATAAGGTAGCTTTTTCTTGCCCCTATCTTGACTGAGTGCCCTATTTTCTGGGACAATCCCGGAGCTATGCCCTGAAGGGTCGACCTTAAGTGGCCCGTGTCACGTAGGGCCTCTGTTATGTCCCTATTTTTCACTCTAATACAGTACAAAGCCATTTTAATAGACGACAGACAGGGACAGCGTGCTACAAAATCGTAAATTTCTGGACTTTCTCTCTTTCTTTTGCTATCTTTAAACGGCCGAATGCAGCACAGTATCTTGTTGTTTTTCCTTAAACCCAATGACGCTTCAAATTGTACTTCACATTCAAAAGGAGTCCTTTTTATTGTGCAAGTTTCTCTAAATCGGGTCTGAAATTACAACCCAGTGCCTTTATAAAAGCTTTTTCAGAAACTTTCATTTCGTTTGCTATTGTCTGAAATATTTATCTTTTTGTTACACTTGGAGATAATTGAAAGGAGAAAAGGAATTCTTTATTTGGAACATTTACTTTGAAGTATACAAAATGTGCTACTACATAATTTATTGACGTAATTTGCAATAAATTATGATTCTATCAAAGTTCAACAATACATTTTAGCTGACCTTTATTAATCACTCAAATTTTTGAACACTTATAATAATTTCTAAAAAAAATTGATCATTATCATAAAACGTAATGCATTATTAAGATTACATATTTACAATACAACTTAATAATAAAAAAATCCTTGAGAAGCAGCTCAATTAAAATCATTCTCACACTAAATTACTATGTATTTTCTGGTCATTAACTACAATTCGAATTCAAAGTAGGTGAATTTTCATTCTTAATTACCAAATGTTATCCATAAAATAGTTTTATACTTTCACTTCAATTCACAAGACGTAATTAAAAACCACCTTTCAGATCTAAAAAAATCTTTCGACGATACGAAAATAATCTAAATTGAGATGCAATAAATTTCAATAGGTTCTAAAACCGAAAAGCGGTTGGAGCCGTAAAAAACAATACCCTGCTAAGTTTCTCATAGACGTGCCATAGGTTCAATCAATCAATGTCCCTAAAAATAAAAAGGTAGACCCTAACTCGACCCACGTAAACTTCCAAACGAAAAAAACTTTGGCTTGTATATTTTTTGTGACCCATGCCGAAGAATTGTTTTGGGATCTATTAGGGGCTCGATTTCTATTTTTGTTTCAAAGATTTTGGATTAGAATTGATTTTGTGGTCATTTGTTGATTACTGCGCTTCTTTATCAGGAATTTCGTGTCTTTATTGATAGTAATTTGTTTTATTATATTTGTTTAGAGAATAAACATAGCCAGTAGAAATATAGCTACAAAATATCCATTCCTTTTACGAATATGAAATATCATGGGTTAATGTTAGAAACCGTATCCAACCTACGAAATGTCTCTCATTATTTACAACAAAGTAATCTTATACGTCCCCCACATTCGTCAAGACCGTCTTCCATGTTAACACCGACACCGTCGCATTACACGCTCGCCTAAGAATCCGCATAAAAATTATGATTACCTTTCTCTTTGACAAACCCCATATTTCTAGCACTTACCATCCCTCCCCATGGTTCGGGCGAATGAATATTTATAGCGGGGTACATTTTTATCGTTTTTCTTGGGTCTTTATACCTGTCGCAGACAGAATCTGATGAGTGAGTCCGCCGACAAAAAGTGCCCATACGCGACTTTCATTAAAGAAATAAATTACGATTCGTGTGGGGATGCCGATCGCCAAATTTGGGAGACTGGAAGAAACCGTATTTTTACATTATACTTTCAAATCGCAAAATTCTGAGGACTGCCAAAGGGCAGTTTTTAAACCGTGATCATTATACTGAGTTCTTTTTCGTATTCCCGTTTCAGATATCAATCTGGGATCAAATTTGTTGATTTTTGTTTCGGCGGAATTATTTTCTGTTTTCAATAACAGGCGGGGCTCGTTAGCATTAAAAACAAATAATGCCGAACAATGAGGCATTAATTATTTTACTTCAAAGTGTTACGGTATTATTTCTGACGAGATCCTGTCCTAAGGATCGAATTAAAGGGACATTTTATCTACTTAGCACCAAAATAAACAGAGCGTTTATGTATTAGTAACTAGGCGATGAATAATTAATAATAAATAGTCATAATAGACGAGTTGAATCCTGTTAATCACAGTAACCTAATTTCGCACCCAGATGGATTTGCAAAAGCAACCACAGATGGCGTTATAGGCCAGTCTGCAAACCATTAACCAGACTAGCCGGCCGCCAAAACAAAAATGTAAGCTGTAAACGACGATAAATATTGTCCAAAAACTAATTGCACCATCAAACAGTTTTACGTATCGCTCAAAAACAAACGAAACTTTGTCGTATCAATCAAATTCGTTCTAAAACTGGCGTCAATTTCGTTTGGGAGCCGAACTCTGACCCGCCGGAATATTGTTGACTGATGTACCAATACATCATCTAGATAAACGAGATCAACAAATTAATTTGTGATGGATGAATATTTCAAAACTCTAGTACAGTTTACTGAAATGGATCTAAAAATATCTCATGCAAAACAAACAATACATTAGAATGAAAATTTCTAGGTGCTCTCCTTTAAACAATCTTCATCTCAATTACTCTCACGCCATTTATTAATCTCTAGAGATGGTAATTATAGTAACTGCTAACTAAATAATATGCTACGTACGAGCTAAATAGCTCTATTATCTAAGCTGCAAAATGTGTGGGTCCATTTTAACGTGGCTCAAATATCAGTGGTCCAGATCGCAGCCAGTAAATTGAGGCAAGACGATCTAATTACGGTGCAGAACATCGGTACAACTTTACATACGATGAAACATAGTAATGTATCTTATGTCATCTTAATAACTGGCGGGCGAATAGTTCACAGTATTTATGACGATAAAACTCTTTGATTAGATTCCCTTATCGATAACTACGTAACGTTAAGATGATCGATTTTAAAGAAGTCCGTCAACAAAGTAAACACAAGGCAAAAGTAAAATCTTCAAAATGCCTGTCAAAATTGTGTTGATTTATTTTAAGAAATACTCAGTTTAAAAAATTGGTATTTAGACTTCAATTCCTTAAAAAATATGTTAAGGGTTTTCCTTATTGTTTTCCTTCAGGAGTTTTTAAAAAATAAATTCATGATCTGATTTTCAAATCTCAAACACCATAACTTGTCATGCTAATCGATTGATATAACGTTACAATTAACAAGAAACAGGAAGTAATTACCTCATAAAGGTGTTACGTTAAGCGTGTGTTTGATTAGGCCCATCCTGTAGATAACGATTCCCTGGAGAAATTTTTACCTCCATTACATAACTTGGGCAAGCGTAATCTGCCGGTATTTATGTCACCCTGTGTGGCCAGGTTGGGCAATATTTATTGTTGGGAAATTACAATATTGGGATTTGGGTTAAACAAAAAAAAAATGTAATCTAGTAACTTCTTCAATGTACTGACAATCAATATTGGTTATATACCAATACTAGCATTCCGCCCGCGGTTTTGCCCGCGTAGGATTTTTTCTGTCACAGGATAACTCTATCGCGCGCGTCCCTGTTTAAAAAACCGGGATAAAAACTATCCTATGTCCTTTCCCGGGACTCAAACTATCTCTATGCGAAATTCGGTTCCGTGGTTTAGCCGTGAAAGCAAGACAGACGCCTGTCTGTCTGCCTAGACAGAGTTACTTTCGCATTTATAATATTAGTATAGATTAGTATGGATTGATTGTCAGTACATTGAAGAAGTTACTGCTTGACTAATTTCGGCCGAATCTGAGAAATTGAACCAAAGAAAATCCCATGTTACACCTCCAGAAGGTTAATTCTAAATGAACACAAGTTAAATATTAAAGGTATAAAACAAACATAATACTATAAGAACAGGCACAAAAGACTAGCTTCAAAGAAAAACAAAATGGTTTTAAGGACGAGTTACGTAATTAAAGGGTTCTACCAAATAAATCTGTGAACACGCGAAACAAAATGTGCAACACTAAAAATTAAAAAGCTAAAGTATGATAAGTGACTAATCTAAAAGACACGACGCTATAATCGGTTCAGGATTAAGTGACGCCTTCAATGGAATACAATGCGGTCCCATAATAATAGAACAAAGGAAAGATAAAAAGTTTCGTCGGCGAGATGAGGAGATAACGAAATTATAAGTACCTAGTCCTCGGCGCTTATGGATATCGAGTGGAACTGGTCGGGGCGGCCGTGGTACGGACTTTCATCGTTACTGGTGATGGAGACTGAATGATTTAAGACAATTAGCCTAGGCGCAGACCATCGATTTTTCGTCGGCCGATAGTTTAGTCGGGCAGTTGATCAGTATGGGCATGTATGGAAGTGCGCACATTACACAGATTTGATTTGGCCGATTCTTCGTACAATTTAAAATCGGGCACAACTATCGGCCAACTAAAAATCGATGGTCTGCGCCTAGTCTTAGGCTGAGTTGCACCACCTAACTTTGACTGTAACTATGACGATAACCGCTATCTTTTGTATCGAGTTTGTCAGATTTTTGACGTTTGTCAAAGTTAAAGTAAGATGGTGCAACCCAGCCTTAATTGGAAATTGTAAATCTAAAAGCCCATTTTTCAATGAGGATCATTTCGATTTTTAGCTGTGAATGCAGATTTATAGGGCTAAGAAATCCTTAATACACAGTGCAAAAATTTTTGTTCTACGACAAAAATTGACGAAGTTATGGCCAAATTACTAAAAAAGTTCACTGACCGCCCGGCGCGGGGACGATGACGTCATTATATCCGATCCGAACCCTGCCGGCGTACTGCGTGGATAGAAAATATTTTTTTCTAGCCAAATTATCAGTTTTAGAGAAAAACTTGTAATGACATTTATTCATCAGAATAAAGTAAGCTATCGATAGGTAATTTTTAAAAATAGAAATTGTGAAAAATAACGCAAAAAATCCATACGCTCATACGATTCAATGGCACGCAGAGACGCGATTGGGGTCTCCGCGGTGGTATATTTGGCGATTTATTCAAATAAAGTGTTCATAAGTGTTGTTAGAGTCATATCTTCTTCCAAGTAAAATATAAAAATGTATAAGTATTAATTTATTTACTTCTAACAATAAGGTATAGCTGAGGCAGATACACTCTGCCTAGGCTACAAGACATTGCTATGAAAATAATTTCGATGTACACGCAATACCTACCTGTTATTTAGTTTTTCTGAGTTAAACCTACGCACCTACCTATCTATTCGCCGTTCCCATGGGCGGGCCAGCTGCTGCAGGAAAGGACAGCCTAAGATTAAATCTATTTAATCTTAGCCTAGAAGCTGGGTATGACTACCCCGCCCCTCTCCTCTCCCCAGGTCATAAGCTGGGCATGACTTCCCCCTCGGCCAGAAGTTGGGTATGATTTACCCCCCCCCCCCCCCCCCCCGGCCCGAAACTGGGTATGACTTGACCCCTCCCCCTCCCCCCAGGCCAGAAGCTAGGTAAGGCTTGCCCCTACCCCCAGGCCATAAGCATAAGCTGGATATGACTCCCCTTCGGCCAGAAGCTGGGTATGACACCCCCCCCATGCCAGAAATGCCAGAAACTGGGTATGACTTGACCCCCCCCCCTCCCCCAGGCCATAAGCTGGGTAAGGCTAGCCCCTCCCCCCAGCCCATAGAAACTGGTTATGACTTGACCCCTCCCCTCCCCCCTCCCCCCCTCCCCAAGCCAGAAGCTGGGTAAGGCTAGCCCCTTCCCCCAGTCCATAAGCATAAGCTAGGTATGACTCCCCCTCGGCCGGAAGCTGGGTATTACTTACCCCCCCCCCCAGTCCAGAAACTGGGTATGACTTGCCTCTCCCCCCTCCCACCAAGTTCTTCGTGGGTTAATTGACACCATTATGTAACCAATAATAATTTTAAAAATTCGTCGTCCTTCTACTTATTATATTGTATTGTGTAGAAAGTAGAGCAGTTTCAAATTTTTTTAAATACTGTAAAATTTAGGTCAGGTGTCAATCAATCACAAATTAATTTCAAAACAATAACTGGCTTTCAGCAAAAAGTGTAGTACAAAATCAATCAATAAGCTGGGTATGACTTATCCCCCCCCCCCCCAGGCCAGAAACTGGGTATTAGCATCATATTATGTATTATTATGTTCAATACAAACAATCATTAAGTTACACTCACCCCAACCGCGTCTCCGCATTGCATCGAATCCTATGAAAATGTGGTTTTTGGACATAGCAATACTTATTTTTCACAATTTTTATTTTTAAAAATTACTGGTCGATAGGTTACTTTATTTTGAAGAATAAATGTTACTAAAAGATTTTTTCTAAAACTGATAGTTTAGCCGGAAAAAAATATTTTCCATCCCAATAGTACGCCGGCTGCGCTCGATTCGGATATAGTGACGTCACGCGGCCTTGCGTACGTTGACTTTTAGCGGCAAAAACGGCCTATGTTTATTACTTAATATCTTCGTAAGTAATGGTCCGATTTGGATAATTCAAAAAGATATATCTTTCTTATGTCTTAAAGATTAACGTAGATACTAGTTTTATTGAATTTTCTACAACAGTACTGATCCTCATTATATTGAGTTAGAGGCTAAATAATTATAATGATAAGTATCTTAACTTAAGAAGTATTATCTTCTAGAAGAGGAAACAAAATAATGATAATGCCCTGCACTAATACAATTTACAATATTATGCATTAGTAATGTGCAATTTCAACTAGTCTTTATTAAGACCAAAATGGTCTTAAACACACCTAGTTGTTAATTGAACCCTTTCTATAGAAGGTAATTATTATGGTGTGCATGGGATTTGTCTCTTAATTATTTTTCCTTACACGAAAGACAAGTTTTTACTTCATCGCATTATACGGGGAATCTCCTATTATAGCTACATCATGACTTAATTTATTTTGTATTTGTAAACTTGACTTTATTATTATTTATTGTTTTCCCATCTTTTTTTTATCCACGACGAGGAAGCTCTTGGCCTGTACTGTATCTCACCTAATGGTAAGTGATGATCAGTTAAACTATGTTATTTTGTTGTGGTCAATATCCAGTTATAAATCGTTTCATTGTTTATAGTCACTTTCGAAATTCGAGTGCGCCCCTTTAAATTACAACAAATGAAAATTTCAAATTGAGGTCCTCGATTAAAATTTTATCTGATGTATTTTTAAATCACTCAACTCGATTGGATTGCCACTGCTTTATTGTTTTAACGCTTTCAGTGGCACGTGCCTTATCACAGGATCGCTGGAAGCTTGCCTGCTAAAAGCTGCGGCGCAAATGCGTTCAATTAAGCTGCGTGCTTTATGGAAGCGGTCTCTGAGTGACGTCGCTTTGGCAATGGTGACTATGGCTTGACCAAAAAAGATGTGAAGGTAATCCTGTTACACTCTGGTGTAAGCCTTTTTAGAAGTGCAAAGTTTTAGAAACAGCAAGCTTCATTTGGATGTTTGTAATTGAACTATTTATTTAATCTGAGACTCTTAAGGCCATTGGTAAGCTATATATTAACCATTAACTGTCGTGATACTTATTACTTTACACATAATCTACAAATACCTATTTAGTGACAGTTATAGGTGGGAACAATTAAGTCAGGTAGTCTGTAGACTCACCCACTCGCATAAGTATTCACACTCCCTAGTAACTACTTTTTGGTGTTCCAAATTCCAATTTCCAACCTTTAAAAAAAAATACCTTTAAGACATTCCGAATATTTGATCAACACCGCAGAAAGTCGAATAAATTGACGTTTTTATGTAGCACCTCACCGTAACATTTTAGATATCAAATTAAATTTTACGTTAACCCCTGCCAATAACTTCACACATGTTGATGTAACCGGACACTCGGCCCGAATGACCCATTTATACAGCAAATTCAATATTTTCAATAACGCGGAGGATGTAAAATGAAAATTAATGTTTTCATAAAACATGTTGTATTGCGATTATCTCGTTCGTATTATTTTATGCTTGGGACAGAAATATGGACAGTATCGGGCGAATGATACACAGCGTTCAAAACGATAATTCAATATCATAGATACCTATGTATTTCTTTCCAAACACTAACTACTAGGTCCTACTAAGATTAAAAGTGTAGCTAAAATTCAGAACAGTGTTATTTTAATTCAAACTTTCACTAATATCCAATCATCATTACAATAAATACCCATTCAAACTTCAGATTCCATCACTTCAACCATTTTATCACCATCATCGCCCTGCCCACAGAGAACATCGCTTAGACCAGTTCCCCACAAATGCGATTTAGATTTATTCATCTTCGTGTGTCCTTCTATTTTTTGTTCGTCTGCTGCATTGTTGTCTTTGAAACAATAGCTGGTACTGTCATATCCGGATTTTATCATTCTAACACCATCAACGGAAACGCTAGGTGATATGAGTTTATAATGTGGCGTCATAGCCTTTTTACTCTATAACTGTTTGTATGGGCCATCTGAATGATGTAAGCACCCTTCAACTTTACATTTATTGCATACGTAATTTTAATTATGGGTTCGATGGTGTGGTCTCTGATGAATATTTTTATACAAAAAACTTCAAATTGGGAGTAGATGAAACACTTCTTACGTACTCAAAACATACTTACTGCTTGAAAAAAGATAAAGATTAGATAGGTTTCATCTTAAAAATACATAATACAGTGTGAGTCACGTTAAAGTGTACATATGAAAGTAGATGAAACTAGACCTATTTTTATCGACAAAAAAGAGGTCAAAAAATTTTTGAGATTTTTTTAAAAAATTTTATAGAATTTTTTTTCTTCCAATTACTTATTGTAAAGAAAATGTAATAACTTTTAAACTAAGCGGTATATCCTGATAAAATAAAAACAGTAATAATGCTAAATAACAGGCAATACTAAAAAAATACATAAAATACATAAAAAAGGCCAATAAATAATAAAAAATGATACTTTTTGAAAAAAATCTGCTTTTAAATTCGTGTTTTTTTGGTTATTTGATAAATTTCTCCAAAAAATGCCCCTATAACTGGTGGTTTTTATTACTTTGTATTATTCTCTATCGTATTACCTTCGTAAAACCAAAAATCGCATGTCTCCATCCCTATCACAACGTTTGCAATGATCGTTTGAACTAAGCCTCTCCGGGCGCGCCATTCAACGCTTCGTTAACAACGAAACTGAAAATGGCTCTAGATTTGTTATTTTGATAAAGACAAGTTAGATTTCAAATAAAAACAAAAGATTTCGAAGTAAAATAAGCATTTTAGTTAAAATTAAAATTGTCTCTAACTGTAGCGGAGAATAATGTTGTGGCAGGCCTTTGTTCAAACGATCATAGCAAATGTTGTGATAGGGATAGAGACATGCGATTTTTGGTTTTACAAAGATAATACGATAGAGAATAATACAAAGTAATAAAAACCACCTGTTATAGGGGCATTTTTTGGAGAAATTTATCAAATAACCAAAAAAACACGAATTTTAAAGCAGATTTTTTTTAAAAAGTATCATTTGTTATTATTTGTTGGCCTTTTTTGTGTATTTTATGTATTTTTTTAGTATTGCCTGTTATTAAGCATTATTACTGTTTTTATTTTATCAGGATATACCGCTTAGTTTAAAAGTTATTACGTTTTCTTCACAATAAGTAATTGGAAGAAAAAAAATTCTATAAAAAATTAAAAAAAAATCTCAAAAATTTTTTGACCTCTTTTTTGTCGATAAAAATAGGTCTAGTTTCATCTATTTTCATATGTACACTTTAACGTGACTCACACTGTATATTAATATAACATACAGGTGTAACATGGGTGCACGCTTTTTAGCAAACGAGTGTTAACTTACATAATACAAAACTTGAGACTATTATTTTACATGTTAACACAACCGACAAGTCAATGAAAAAGCAGCCCCCGACGGTTCAGGTCAATATTTTGAAACTACCGAAGTCAATCCTGACAAAACAGAGCTTGCTTATTTAAAAAACAAAGCGAGCGAGGTTGCTAAAAACTATGTTTGCTCGGGACCAAGTTTATGATCGGGGACGTCCGCTCCCATCCGGAATTCAGGCGCCATTAGCATTAGACTCTCCGATACCAGAATCAGACGCATTAATGGAACATAAAAATGTTTACCGTCACATAAATTATCCTCTAAAGGAGCCGATGAATCCTACAACCAATGTTTTATTGCTAATGGAAGTTTATAGCCATTTATTTCAAAATATCCGATTTGTAATTTCGGTCATTTTAATGTCTCTAAATCACGGAACGAATAACTTATTAGGAATATAATATCTGTAGTCGACCGTAAAATTTGTTTTAACGGCCACACTATGAATGGGGTTGCCGGTAAATAGGTACTAAAGTGATATAAAGTGCTTTTGGATCACCCTCGTGACAATAATTTGGCCCACGCGGGCGTCCAGAGACTACAAACACAACAATACTTTTACATGTGGAATGATCGAAGGACGCACAGGAATAATGATATAGGTCCCTCAGGACCTACACAATGCGCTCCGTATAATAATAGTTGTAGATTTGAGAGTGATTTCAATATGAAAGGCTCCCTCCCGCGCTGCTCCTAATAACAAATATGAAGTGTCGCTTTTGTACGCTCCCCTGATGATTTTGACTTTGCTATAACGAATTGGGTTTAAATTGTTATACTTTTTAGTAATTGTACGCGTTATTATACTTACACCGATGGGTTTTTGTTGTAACCCTTTGTGTGTTACCCATATTTTTAACTGTTAGGCATGTACAGCCGGTAGCACTACATAATTTTCATTTCTGTTGCGTTTATTATCTACTGCAAGAGGGTCATGTTAATAATTTAAAGCTGTGTCCTTGTTTCGATCCTCAAAATATTTTGAATGTATATTATTAAGAAAATACCCACTGCATGTTTATAATAGCCGTTAAACATTAATGTTTTACAAGATACTTTGCTAAATGCAATAGTAATTAATAAAACAGCTTTATTTTCGAGCATTAACGTCGATGCTCATTCGTGGTCCCTTCGTTTTAGTGCCGTAATAAAAATTATTGCCTAGATATCCGGCTGTTTTATACGAGCCCAATAGATTTAAACAGGAATTTGCGTAATTCCGCTAAGTGGTGTTGTAACAAATGTATTAATACCTCAATACCTTTGCTGGTAACGTGCATTTCGAAAGGTTACAAATGTGATTTAACTTGCTAATGTTCCTTCGTTGGTTAATAATGGATAATAATTTCGAATTGATTTGAAATCATTTAAGTCTTCAAGGCAACAGTAGTGAAGTACTATCCTGCTGCAAACTGCATCACTTTTTAACATCAGTTGTGGTTGCTGTCAAATACCTGCTTTGTTGTGCATAAAAAAGGTAACTTTATTTATACATATTTTAATGTTTCATTATCTAATGATATAATCGTCATAATCCCATGGCCCAGATGGGCCATACGATACAGAAGATGATGCCAATTGCCATCATTCACATCATCATCATCATTCTTTTACCGATAAGGTGAGTATAGGCTAGACTCACTAGCTAGAGCATTCTATGTAATGTCGATCTTACGAATAATGGTACACATAATAAAGGTAAAATGTATGACATTTGGGTTACACAGCTTATTCATAAAGGTAATCTTCTTTTACCAATATCTATCGGTACATTCCGTAAAAACAAAAACAAGCCACGGTCAGTGATTCGTGCATCGATCGCGCGGAATTTTTGCGAACATGTCCCCAAGTGTCACATGTGTGACTGTTTTCCATATGCAAATCAGTTGTCCCCCGTTTTAAGTGCTCTGTTTGTTTTGGTGGATTGTACGAGCACATCTAGATTTATCGTCCTTTTTTAGTTCGGACATGTTTCATTTTAATTTGGAATATAAATTCTGCTACTAAGCTTTTGGTAACTATGTTTTATTTTTTTCAGGGTTTATTATTCTTTTTATCGTAATCTACAAAGGTGACTTTTTCCATAGATTTGTAGTGTGAAGTTAACTTAATCCATGGAAAATATAGAATTCATTTCAGTAGGTAATCCAAGATCTGTAGGACTATTTAACAATAAGATACATGATTCAACCCAAAAATACGAACATACCGAGTTTCAAAAGGATTCGTTTAAAAAGCTTTACATGTTCTAAGTCTAAACAAAGAGAGATGCTGCGACTAGCATCACGCACGAAATAAGCTGTCACTTCTGTCACTCACGTCATACGCTGCGTTTTGACGTGACAGCGCAATTTGGACACGCTTCTTGGAGTGACGTTTTTCTCTGCACGGCCAGAAATAAAAACAAATTAGTTACTGCTGTTCTAAGAGTAAAAAAAAAATCGAGTTGATTGTCATTGAGAAATCAATTTTGACTCATAATAAAAAAAATAGGAAAATTACATATTTTATTTAAGCAGTAATGTTTTTCTCAATCAAAGAACGAACGAACAAAAAACACTTCTCAACCCCTGGCATTCGCATTTTCAAATAATAATATTACTTAAATGCTGAAAGCTTAAAAGCTTCTTACTCACAACGCATTATTTAACCCTAAATTGCAGTATCAGGTTTCATATACTCATTAATACTAACGTACCAACCCAATAATGTCACACGCAGCACACATACCCCTCACGTTTCAATGCCAGTGACGTCAGCTACAGGTCGAAAAACCCCCGCAGTGTACCGGCAAATTGTACTGGAGCTAGTGTTGTGCATAGACTGACTATCGTGTCGATAGTATTAGTCGAGAGGATAGTAAATTGAGTGTTTTTGTTAAGTGGCAGAACTGGTGTAATTGTTGAAATAATGAAGTACTTAACAGTGAAAGTGTTAAGGTAGTCAATTAACTAAAAGCAAAATTTTTCAATCGTATCTTTGAACTGAAGAATAAACTTTTCATTTTGATTCAGTTACTTACTTTCCACACTGAGACTGTCGATGTGCTGAACTTATTCTTCAGTTAAACACACACATACACACACACACACATTTTAGAGTCAATAGTATAGCCTGACCACGAACATAAAAACCCTCGCCATGTTGCGGAAAACTAATGGTACTAATTTCTTTTAATGGCAACAGTAACTGAAAACTTCATTGTCATGTCACCTTGCATGTCAGTCTATTGCTGTCAAAGTGTAAACAAACTTTATTTTAAGTGTGCGCAATTGATTTTGTGAATTAAATTGCTAAAATCTTTTCATAGTCGTGAAAGAAAAGTGGTTCACAATGTGTTAAAGTATTTGTCGAAGAGAAATACTAAGGGTTCGGACAATATTTTCATTGAATAATTTTTCCGACAAGGGTGTCAAATTGACTGACATGTTTATCGTATAGTACAGTCCACTATGAAAATTAGCTGTGGTTTGTTTCAACTACCTATTTTAAATTTTTTTGTCACTTTCTAAGTGTTGAATTTTATGGAATTGGGAAAGAAGTACCGAGTTTGAAGCGTTCATGAGTAGACATTGCAGTTGAATATTCAAGTTCTGAATTTGATTATTGATGAATAATGTAGGAGATTGGGATAGGAATGGGATGGGATACCTTCGATTGAGCAGACTCCACAGGACGGTCCAAGCTTGGTTCTTCTTTCACTTTCACAAACACTTGAATTTTATTGAGATGAGTTTAGCGCGCGATTTGGGTTTATTTGAATTGGTTTATTTTGGATACTTATTTAGTAATTAACGCCCAGATAGGTAGGCGAAGCGGCGCGTTGCGATGCGAGAGCGAGACTGAAGGTGGGAGGGAGAGGATAGGAAAAAGGACTGTCAGAATGAGTGATAGAATAGTGTGACATGAGTTTGAATTGCATGAGGTTTTAATGCTGGCGCGTACAACTCCCCCGGCCTAGAGGTCTTCCTCTAGATTGAGTAGCGTTTGTAAAAAAAAAGTTAAAAACGTAAAAAAAAAAACATGCGTTAGAGAGAACTAAACGAGTTATAAGCGTTAAAGTTGAGTTAAATTAAAATTAAAGTTGAGTTAAATTAAAGTTAAGAAAAAAATTAAGTTAAGAGCATTATTTGAGTTACTGTAAAGGAAGAGGACAAACTCTAACTACAGGCCGAACATAAGTACCGGTTGCAGTGCGAATCTTTAAGGTGCGAATGATTTTGTCCTTTCCGGGATATACTTCCACAACCACACCCAATGGCCAACAAAGAGGATGCGCATTGTCATCTTTTATAACAACAACAGAGCCCACATCTATCGGTTTGGTCACCGTATTCCACTTTTCACGGCGTTGTAGAGAAGTTAAATACTCCTGACTCCAGCGACGCCAAAAGCTTTGCACTAATTTATTGACTAACTGATAACGCGTTAACCGATTGTCAGAAATATCAGAGACATCCTCTACTGGTAAGAATTTCAGTGGAGTTATATTGAGAAAGTGATTGGGAGTGAGAGCGGATATATCAGATGGGTCAGAGCTAAGAACACACAATGGTCTACTATTCAATAAGCCTTCTATTTGTACAAGTACAGTGTTGAACTCTTCGTATGTTAACACTTGAAGACCAATAACTTTATAAAGATGCGTTTTTACATAACGAACATTTATCTCTGTGATGCCGTTAAAGTGCGGGCCATATGGTGGACTATGAAGAAACTTAATGCGTTGTTCAGCCAAATGTGAACTTAAATAATTTTTGTGAGAGTCAGATTCTAAAAGAGCGTAAATTTCGTCAAGCTTGCGTTTAGCGCCAATGAAGTTAGTACCTCCGTCGCTATATATCATGGAAACGGGGCCTCTTCTACAAATGAATCGACGAAAAGCGGCGAGAAATAGATCAGAGCTTAAGTCTGAAACTAACTCTATGTGTAGAGCCTTAGTTGTAAGACAGCAAAATAAACAAATATAAGCCTTCTGGCTTTTAACACCTCTGCGGCGAATGTGAGTAACAAAGAAGGGACCTGCATAATCGACCGATGTATAAACAAAGGCTTTAGCTTCTGAAACGCGAAATGATGGCAAGTCGCCCATAAGAGGGTTTGTAGATTTAGGGTTTAAACGAAAACAGATATTGCATTGATGCACTCTTTGACGTACTAAGTTACGTGCGGAAAGTATCCAAAATTTCTGTCTAAGCAGACTGAGTAGAAGTGAAGGACCAGTATGTAAATTACATACATGAAAGTAATCAACTAAAAGTTGAGTGAAGCGATGTTTAGGCGATAGAATGATTGGATGCTTTTGTCCATAGTTGAGTTGAGAGTGAGTGAGTCGACCTCCGACACGAAGTATATTATCAGAGTCAATGAAAGGGTTAAGTTTGAGAAGCGATTTGTTAAAGGGTTTATTATTTTTAATTGCGTGCATATCTTGAGTAAAAAATAGTGCCTGTATATGGCGTACTAAATAGAGTTCAGCGAGTTCTAAATCAGAGGATGTAACCACTCCGTTTGAACGTAGTATTTTAGCGAAGCGTAACACGTACACAGTAGCGCGTAATAATTTTGGGTACGTGGAAATGCGATCAATTAATCGATCGAAAGGGTGAGAGTTCGATTGAGAGTTTGTCTCTGAAACAAGAGCGATAGTTTTCTCTTCCAGTCGAACACTGTTAGATGAAACTTGAAATGGCTCGATAGGCCATTGCGAGATTGGCTGAGCTGTCCATTGAGGAGAGTGAAACCAATTTAATTGATTTAATAATGCTTTAGGAGTTACAGGTCGCGATATTACATCTGCAGGATTTTCATTTCCATTAACATGATGCCAAATTTTTGCGTTGAGTTTCGAATTAATTTCAGTAATTCTATTCGCAACAAATGTGTGAAATTTGTACGCGGGAGAATGTATCCACGTGAGAGTGACAGTCGAGTCTGAAAATGCGTAAATTGAGTTAACAGCATAACGATTCTCTATACTATCGCGAACCGATAATAAAAGATTTGTCAAGAGCAGCGCTGCGCACAGTTCAAGCCGCGCAAGAGATATTTTCTTTAAAGGCGCGACGCGCGATTTGGATGCGATAAGAAAGACTTCACCGGGTGAATCTGCATCAGAGCTCACGCGCACATAAACTACAGCTCCGTAGCATACTTCGCTGGCGTCCGCGAAGCCCATGATAGTGACGTGACAACCCGCGGTGATTCCTATATGACGAGATATTTTTAATTGCGATAAATAGTTAATCTCACTATCAAACCGATTCCATTTATTTTTTATTGAGTCTGGAACTGGCTGATCCCATTCAAGTTCGCGCTGCCAGCATTCTTGAATTAAAAGTTTGAGAAACGCTGTCACAGGGCCTAGCAAACCCAAAGGGTCGAATAATCTAGCGGTTGCGGAAAGAATCGTGCGTTTTGTGCATTGGTCAGAGTTAGTAGAGTTAATTTTGTAAAGAAAAACGTCATCATTAGGTTGCCACTGCATGCCTATGATTTTTGTCGTAATTTCTGAGTCAGTGTCAAAATCGACGAGCTGTGGATTTTTATGCGAATCGGGAATCTTATTTATAAGCTCAGGGTTGTTCGAGATCCACTTAACCATTTTAAACCCCCCGGCCATGAACATCTTAACCATTTGATGGTAAGATTGTTCAGCTTTTTCTAACCCGTCCATCGATGAGACATAATCGTCCATATACATACAGGATTGAGCTTCAGACGCGGCGATAGGATAATTCGCGCGCTCGTCCTCAGCGAGTTGGCGAACGACACGCATAGCGAGGTAAGGCGAGCTAGAAACGCCAAAAGAAACCCTATTGTATTGATAAGTATCAATCGGTGATTCAGGATCAAATCGAAATAATATGCGTTGAAACGGGTGGTGATTTTGATCAAGCTTTACACAGAAATACATCTTTTCAATATCAGCAGATAAAGCGACTGAGAAAATGCGTAAGTTAATTAAAAGATCAAAAATATTACTTTGTAAGTTTGGGCCAGTGTAAAGAACATCATTTAACGACTTTCCAGAGGTTGTTTTACAACTTGCATCTAAAACGACTCGAGTTTTTGAAGTGAGTTTATCTGGTCGGTATACTGCATGATGAGGTATATAATAATTTGGAGTATTTTCCTCTGAATTCGATGCGTTTTCAACTTTTGACAGAAAACCGCGATCGATACAGTCTTGAATATTTTCATTATAGTTAGTGCGTAAGCCCGGAGTTGAGTCTAACTTTTTCTCTAAGTTATAGAAGCGACGCCTAGCAGTAAAGTAAGAATCGCCGAGTTCTGATGGGTCGAGTTTAAATGGCAAAGAAACGGTATACGTCCCAGAGTCGTCGCGAGAATGAGTTGATTGGAAAATGTTTTCACATATATCATCGTCAGCAGGGCTGATGTGTCTCTTAGTAGGTACACTTTCAAGCTCCCAAAAGCGTTGCGTGAGTGATTCTAATGAGTGCGAGTCTACATTGCAAAAGAATGCTTTATTATCATTGCGTGAATGAGCTGAGTAGCACTGAGCGCGTCCCATAGCGAGATATCCGAGCGTGGTTTCGATGGCGATGACAGAGGATTGCGGTGAAGTTATTTTATTACTACCTAAAAGAAGCGGGAATATCTCATTGCCTAACAAACAATCGATTTCAGCAGGGATATCGAAGCTGTCATCAGCCATAGGAAGACCTTGTAAATGCGATAACTGGGTTATGTCAACCCTTACATTAGGTAAATAATCGGTTATTGTATCAATGACGCGTGCGTTTATTGTGTATTTACACCTGGGATCAAAGCGTGAGGCAATTGTGAAAGATACATATCCTAGCGACACACTTTCAGACTGACCTATGCCCTTAATAGTGGTAGGTAGCGGATTGACTTTTAAGTTCAGTCGCGCACAACATTTATTTGTGATAAAGTTGCTCATCGAACCTGTGTCTAGAAACACGCGTAATTTTTGACACGTCTTATTATTGTCATAAGTATACACTGACGCGGTGGGTAATAAGACCGTGGTACTAGATTCATCAGCGATCGACGGCGTGACTGCAGAGAGAGACACATTGTTGGTTGGCATCGATTGCAACGGCGGCGTGACCGGACCGGGCGCGGACATGGACGCGTCGGTCGGCGAAAGCGTAGCGCTGCAAGTCAGCTGTTGTGACGTCATAGGTCTATTTACGTTAAAATTATCTATATGAATAAGAGTGTGATGTTTACGTTGGCAAACTGAGCAACGATTTTGAGATTTGCAATATTTAACATTATGAAAGCCTAAACAATTGAGGCAAAAGTTACATTTAGTAACTAAAGAGTGGCGAGTTGGCGCATTTTTCGAGAGAAAATAACTGCATTTGAACAGGGCATGTTCAGGTTCCGTCTTACAAAGTTGACAATTCTTGCGTACAGCGGATGGAGTGTATGAGCCTTGCGAATTCGGTTGAGATTGGAAGTAATGTTGATTGGGTTTTACTCCAGAAGCTGTATTAGAAACAAACGACTGTGTCGGTTTCGAGTTTTTAGACTGCGATGCGAAATTCGTTTTATTATTAACGTACGGCTTATTCTGCGTAAAAGATGAGCGTAAAGAATGGATCTTATTCTGTTCTTTTATAAAAGTCTTGAGATCATTAAACGTAGGCATTTTTACGTGCTTAATGGATTGTTCAAATAAATTTAGAGTGTCTTTGTCTAATTTACTGAGAGCAATATGAGTCAAAATGAAATCGGAAAGGTCATCAATCTGTAAACGTCGTAAGGCAGCTTCAGCTGAGCAATACTGTTCCAAAAATTCATCTAAAGATTGCGATTTGAAGTTTATTAACTGTTCCAAATACATAGAGGCTTGTACTCTTATGTCTTGGTATTTTTCTAATAGATTGTTCCAAATTATGTAATAGTTGTCACCAGTAGGTGGAATACCCGAGCAAATTGTAAGTGCTTTTCCGGAAAGTTTTCCTATAAGGTATTGAGCCTTTTCACCTGGAGACAAACCAGTGTTCTCATGAATAAGAGTTTTAAAATTTTGGTAGAAAACGGGCCACTTGGAAGGGGCTCCGTCGAAAGAGACTAGTTCTAAAGGCGGTAATTTTTTTACGAAATCCTGTTTGCGACGCTCTGTGTTGGCCTTTAGTTGTGCGATGGAGCTTTGCACCGAAAGGATGTTACAGTACAAATCGTCAAACGAGTTGAGTGCGGCAAATGTAGGTTTGAGTTCCTCATCATTTTTCATATAACACAAATTAAGTTCGTCAATAGTATCAAGAAAATCCGATCTTGTTTTTTCAATCGAATGCATGCGAGACATGAAAATTTGTTCAATCTGAGGGTCGGAGACCTTTAGGCTGAGGTCGTATAGTTCCTGAACCCTCTGAAAAAGCGCTTCTTTTTTAGCTTCAAGCAAATTAATTTTGCGTTTTACTCCCTCCATTGTATTGGTAGGTGAGCAAACACACGCACGAGAGCTAGCGTTAAAAAATGAGTTGAGTTGAGCGTATTTATTTATAATCCAGTAGGAAAATAAAATGCGTAGCGTATGTAAGCGAATTTGAAATTGAATTGAAATAAAATTTTAAAAGATTGAATTTAAAAAATATACGTGTTTACAAACAACGAGTTGACGTTTGAGCGAATAGTAATTTCTAGAATGTGTCAAATGTCAAACGAATCGAAATTTCCAAAAAGAATGTGTCAAACGAGCGAATTTTCTAGAATTTTCTAGAGGGTTGTCAAAATGACGGATGCGTGAAAATGTGTAGTTGTGATTTTATGTAAGTGTAAAGGATAGGAAATGAACCATGCGGCTCGGTAGGACCAGAAAGGAGTTGTAGGAGATTGGGATAGGAATGGGATGGGATACCTTCGATTGAGCAGACTCCACAGGACGGTCCAAGCTTGGTTCTTCTTTCACTTTCACAAACACTTGAATTTTATTGAGATGAGTTTAGCGCGCGATTTGGGTTTATTTGAATTGGTTTATTTTGGATACTTATTTAGTAATTAACGCCCAGATAGGTAGGCGAAGCGGCGCGTTGCGATGCGAGAGCGAGACTGAAGGTGGGAGGGAGAGGATAGGAAAAAGGACTGTCAGAATGAGTGATAGAATAGTGTGACATGAGTTTGAATTGCATGAGGTTTTAATGCTGGCGCGTACAAATAATAATATAAATCCTACTAGCTCGATTGATGTTTTCATTTAATTTATTTAAACCAGGTTACCTATAATAATATTTTTTCGTTAATTCATGAAAATATCAAATTAGCCCGTAATCCTGAGTCCTGATACATAAAGTTAGCCTATTAATTTAACACAGGTACGACTGTACTCAGTGTTGCACTATCAAATGCAATTGACGCGCCTCTATGCCAGGGTTTTTATGTTCCTGGTCAGGCTATAATTGAATTTTAAGTAATAAGTATCGTTCATAAATACGGGACTACTAACAATTGTTTTTTCATCGACAACTTTTCATTAAACAATGATCGTTCATCATCAGATGACAAGGACAATGTACATTTTCCCCATCCTTTTTTTTTCAAAAAAAATACTATTAGAAGACCCAAAAAAAAAAACAATTCCACACAATCGCAACGGCAGCACTATTACCAAGTGTAGAGTTACCCCGTTCACGCGGCGATGTGATATGACGTGCGACAGTTGATTATGAAAGTGACGTATCAGTTACTGCCATGATGGATCTTTCTATTGTAAGATACATTTAAGTGTATTTTTTTAAGTTAATACTGTTTAAATCTCTGATAAACATTTTGAGCTTGGTGTGGCGTGAGAACGACGTGTAGTTTTCATATAATTTAATGGCCGCCTACGCTGTAACACGCAAATGATGTCTAGAACTGTTAAGATTCAATCTCTGTACCGAAATTCTAAGAAATACTTGTACATGCTTTATTTACTTTGCCTAGCCTACTAGAGGCATATACTACTACATTTTCAGTAAATATGAGTCACTTTTCTCACAGGATATGAAAGCGGTCAAAAACTTTGCCATAAATGGGAATTAATCTTGAAGCACTATGATAAAACTCGCAACATTGTGTTACCGTTAAATAAAAATATTTAGATTGTTATTAACAATCTCAATATAAAAATAAATAATAGTCTGTCAGACGCATCGGCGACAAACTTTCAATCTGTTTATAAAGCATAATCTCCACTCCACATAATCTACATTTTTATCGCCCCAATTTCAACAGCACTCACAGACAGCACGTCTTGCTGTCAGCCTTATCATATCGCAAAAAAGTTATCACAACGCAAATAATTGACACCACCCGCCGTTTAAAAAACGTCTCACTCAAAACGCTAGTGACGTCACGTCCGCCCCACTCGACGCGTGTCGTGTGCGCGTGTCTTAACATGCGTGCACGTGTGCAGGAGCCCTTATTTTGTTAAGCTCAGCGTGTTGTTTTTATTTAGCGTAAATTGCGTAGTAGTTCAGGGTTTGACTCTATTAAAATAGTTTTTTAAGTCAAATTTTTTTATTAAATTATATTTTTAAATGTACCTTGCTGAATGTACTCTGTGTGGGTTTTTTGTTCGTTCGTTCGTTTCAGCCGAAAGACGTCCACTGCTGGACAAAGGCCTCCCCCAAGGATTTCCACAAAGTCCGGTCCTGCGTTTTTTGTACAAATAGAATAAAATAAAATTTTAAGTAATGTAATAACACTATACACACACTACAGAAAAATCACTGAAATGATTGATGTGATTTTTTATAATAATGTGCATGAATTCCGTAAAACTGTCATATAAGCTCTTTTGCAGGAGTATTACTGCCAGAGTTCTACTTTGACCATCATGACTAAAATCCCATTATAATGTCATTATATCCTATAACTGTCAAATACGGACATGTCGGCATCAATAAATGTGTTGTCAGTAATCAAACCGCACCTGACTCCCAAATATCGGGAATCAGCAGCCGCCGGGCTAATGAAGATCGTGTTACGGTGACAAATTGCGCGATATACATCCTACCGACCAACTGGCATGTGACAGTATCCTGCTACTAATTGAAACTTTAGGTCCTACCGACCGAGCTATGACTTTGTGATGATGATGATGCGTGAAAAACTGAAAATAATATCGCACTTAAAAGATCCAGTGATATGAAAGAATTAGAAAGACTCTCTGGACTCGGAGGTTTGGATTTACACCCCAGGTGATGGGACACATGTGTTAGCTGAAGTATTTGGTAAAAACATTGGCAGATACCAATCATGAAATGATCCCATTAGGCGGACCGACGATCTGGTGAAGGTCGCGGGAGGTGCCTGGATGCGGGCGGCGCAGGACCAATCGTTGTGGAAATTCTTGGGAGAGGCCTTTGGACGTCATTTGGCTGAAACGAATGAACGAATCATGTAATTATTCCGTGCTTTACGAGATTATCATCGATTGAGCTAAATCGATACGTATATGACAAATAAAAAGTAAATTAAAAAGATACTCATGAAGGTTTTAAGATATGACACCAGGTCAAGAAATAAAGACACCATCTTTTTAGGTAAAACCAATTTCGGACTTTTCCAGAGGGCAGAATTTAAAAGGATTAACTTATAAATCCGAAGGATTCCACGAGTCCCACGACCCAATCTCTTGACAGTTGGAATAGCCTATTCCAAGATCAATCAACAACTTTGGCCAACTTCAATCAAAAATTTTCCAATAGTATTATCTTCGGAAAGAATGGACCGGAGCTTAATGAACTCATTATAAAGTTGCTAAGGGTAGTGTTTGGAGTGGTTTAAATGATGGAAAATCGCGATTATTATTGCCTTTAATCAGAACACTATGGCACCCATTTCTTAAAAGCGGACATGGAACACTCCGACACTCGGCAGTTCGATGCCAAAACTGATGAGCTATGGAAAATTGGTTCATAATCGGCGGAGATATTGCGTATAAAAAAGTTCATCCCCAATTTTCCACCCTTGGGGGTGAAATATTTTCTTCAAATTCGCATGAAACCACCCTTTTGATATACCTATTCAACAAAAAAATAATCGTTCAAATTGGTTTATAATCGGCGGAGATATTGCGTATAAAAAAGTTCATCCCCAATTTTCCACCCTTGGGGGTTGTTTTTTTTATTATTAAATTTAAATGGGACCACCCTTGAGGTATTACCTATACGCCGAAAAAAGATTTGTTCAAATCGGTTCATAATTGGCGGAGTTATCGCGTAACAAACATAGAAAAAAAAAAAAAAAAAAAAAACATACGGGTCGAATTGAGAACCTCCTCCTTTTTTGAAGTCGGTTGAAAATACATAAATAATACACCCTTTTTAAGCTCATAGATGCCAGCTTCACCATAACAAACAGAAATATGAGCCCACACCATTATATCACCGACACAGCATGAGCATAGCAATTACTCCGCTCACCGTCTGCACTTAGGTTCTCACGGTCTCCGCTAGGGGGCGCTAATTAATCGGCGACGACTTTTCATCCGTTGATTGGGTCGCGGGCGGAGGGATGTCATTTGAGGCCCCTCAGAAATCTGGTGGGTCTTGGGACATTGGAAATGTCACGGAAAAGGTTAAGTATCAATCAAATTGTGGCCAGTATTCATTTGCTTTTTATTAGGGTCATTAAGCTTGAAATTAGTTGGTGATTTCTTAAAATACTTAACTGTATTAGAAGAATATAGTTTAACGGTAATTAATACTACCTAATGTTGATGTGAAGAACGTACCTTAACTCTTAAAGTAAAGAGACATTTTGACAGGTTTACCTGTGGGTTTAATCTGGCACGCGTAATAATTCTCTGGTAAGTAACAGCTTATAGAGAGTAAAAAGGTATTGAACTAAAATTATCACCAAGTCACATCTGTACTTATTCGTCGTCTAGGCAAAGCGACTTAATTACATGAATAAATATTAATGTTTGTGCTACAACTGAGACCGCGAGCAATTCTGTCGTGGTAAATAACATTGATAATGATCGTTTGCCAAACCTTTGTAACAAATCATGTGACCCAAAAACCAATCAAGATATCAAAGTACGTGCTAAAGTGCAAGAGCCTTTAAATGTTAATGTGCCAAACTTGCGTGCAAATATTTGAGTTCTCATCAATATGCGCATTATTTGCCAATCATTGAACTTGCTCGAATATCCTGGATCTAGAATTTGGGATTCGATTTGGACTGCTTGCTTACATTGTTTTCCAAAAATCGTGACTTGGTTTTATGACTTGTGTCTTTAGGTACGTGAGCAAAAATCTTGCCTTTGTTCTTTATCAGAACACAAACTAATCCTCCATCGTAATTTTGCAGTGTGAACCTGTGCAAAGATTCATCTCTATCAAAGATTATGAGTTATGATTATTAAACAAATATCACTAAAATCACACTGAGAAGTCCAATTAGGAAGGAAAGAGGAAAAAGGAAAAACCAAGGAAGGTTTAAGGCTATAACATCACCTTACGGCCAATAGGGGCGGAGCAGTAGAGAAAAATGTTGCAGAAAATATTATTCAAACTATTTTTACGCGTACGAAGTTTCGGGCACAGCTATGTATGGATAATCATCAACATTTATCCAATCATTTGTACACTTTGATATCACATAAAACCAACCTTTTTAAATACCTTAATAATGAATGCATCGACAATCTACTCCTACCTTCTTTCACGCTGTTTGGTTATGATTTACTGGTGCTTTCCCTTATCAGCACAGAATAATTATTGCGGCGTCCTACCTCACGTACGTGGCCATAGTTTTGAAACGCTAAATGAATTTGAGCCCGTAAATTCCACCGCTGAGAATATCCGCCGGCCTCTGCATAAAGTAAGCATAAATATCACGCGTTCTATCGGACGGGGTGAGGGCATATTGTATGGGCGACAGCGATTTTACTAGCTAGTTTCACTTTCTAGACACGCGGCAACGTGTCAAGCCAAGTTTAAGCAAAGGAACTGGGTAGCCAGCAGCGCAGAGTGTAATATTACACGAACCATTTGGTGCCACTTTTGACCCTTCTCTATTAGGTTTTACTTTAGCACGTCAAAGTAGAAAAAACTACCGGTAATATATCTATCTATCCGAACTGTTTATTGCTGTGTGTGGTATTTCCAGCTTGATATAAAATCGGCGTATCTTTAAAAAGGAACTGCTTTCTTTAAGAAAGAAACAGCTAGCTTGCTGACAAGGCAGAAAGTAAATAATTAAAAGAAGTTGGCGAATCCATTCTACCCGAACCTCGTTTATTATGACATAATTTTAGAGTTATTTTTATAGAGCAACAATCTCTGCTCTACATTTTGGCGAACTATTCGCCAAACCGGTTTCTCGAACTTCGAATAGTTTGATCTTACCTTTCTAGTGCAGGATAACAATAATATCATTATACAGTAATTTTACAATAACATCGCTAGTCCTACCAGCCAAACCTCCTCCCAACCCCTACGTTAGCTAGGAGCCTGTAACCCTGAAAATTGCCATGAAGTAGTTAAAAAAGACCTTGAGAGTAGCCCTTCAAGCCCTGCAAATCGAGACACAAGAAAATCAATTGTTACGCGGTCACATGCGACCGCTTAAGGATTGATGGAACAACCAAAATATATTTTATTTTGTCAAATCCGCTTTTCCTAGCACCCAAACCTCTCTCCTACCCCTACGTTAGCTAGGGGCCTGTCTGTATATTTCACGGGCGGCCTGCATTTAATAGCCTGGCGGTTCCCCGATAATTTTATTATCGGCTTTTTTTCTGCCGATGACGTGCCAGCCAGTTTTGCTTCAATAAAAATAATGGCGCTAGTTCACATTAAACTGCGGGGGTCCTTAGATTTGGAGGACAAGCGCACCTGTATTAGATATAGAGATTGGGATGAGGAGGGAAACCTTTATAAGGATATCATTTGATGTACAAAATTGCTAATATTCCCAGTAACCACTTCAACTAATATATTATTAAAAATGATATGATACGACTATCAAAACTGTTACAGTCCAACGATCGATGGTCGATTGATGATTTTTTTTTATATTTTTGGACAATTTCACACAGCGCTATAATCTAGCCCCAAAGTGAACAACTAATATAGCTTTAGTACGAGGGGCTAACGGGCCTATTAGTAATTTGTGTAATAACAAATTATTAATAATCTTTAAAAAATATGCTTGTGTTATGTGGTATTGAACTGGCAACCTCTCGAATCGGTATTTCTGATTCTTACATTGCACTATGACTACCGAATTCGCCTTTTATCAATATTTTTGTCAAGGTTATATTTATTTTATCATCGATATCGACAGTTACTTCAGCTATCTAATCAACAATTAAAAAGTAGCCTTATGGACCCCAAGGAGATTGATACAAACCCCTTACAAACTTGATAGAGACTACTGGTACTCAATCGCTAATACAGTAGGGGTTCTTAGACCTATTTGTAATAGCCAAAATAAAATCTCCTGTGGCGGACAGTTAATTGTTTATGGTAAATGAAATATTATAATGAGTTGATCTGTTTTTAATTACTTTTTGGGATATTTTTTGCCGTCTCATTCATAGTAGGGGCTAATAAAGAACTTTTTTAAGTGGATAATATAACGTCAGTTAAAACTTGAAACCGACGATTATGATTAAATTCAAATTCAAATATTTATTTGCACATTAAGTCCTAAATAAGGGAATTTGCAACTACAACAAAAATAAATTGTATACCAACATGGAGCAATAAATAATTTGAATTTGAACATTTGATAAAAGAAATTAGATAGAGACCAACATTTAATAAATTCAATATCTTATTGTGTGTAATAATTTTGAAACGGGACTGCCGTAGAACCGCACAGGTGTTTACTTTTATAATTCTATGGCAATATGTAAATTTAAATATTCACACAATAAAAACCAACAAATCATATCGAACGATATCGACTTAACCAGCCGACCGTTATTAATAGCATTTCATGGGAGCTAACCCTATAATTACCTTCAATATACAAATAATCATAGACGTGGTAGGTTCACTCTGTAAGTACCTGGAATCTGGACTTCGTTTACATATTGCTAAGAAAAATAAAGTTTTAGAAGTATCTTTTTTCTATTTTTACTGCATTCGTATTACCTCTTGGAAGTTCAAAATTAGTAACCGTTCAAATATTTTGTTTTATTTTGTTCGAAAAACATACAGTGAAACAATAACAGACTACAAACCACTGCTTAAGAAACTTCGCATATACAGGGTGGCCAAAACAGTGAGGTCTAAAAGAAAAATTTAGATTCCTTACATCAAGGTGTACCTAAATCACCCCCATGTATGTAATACGATTGTGCTTAGTTTAGGAGATAGAGTTAATTTTGTGATATTTTAAAATTTTGTGACCTAGTAGGCTTTAAACATTTTTATCTTTTTTTTGGGGTGGCTTTTCTCAGATTTCTTTTTTTCGACAGATTTGTTATTAATTGCAGATGTTTGAAAAAAATAATCTCCTCCCTATCTTTGATTCAAGATACAAAAGTTTTGCTAGAAACATTAGAATTATGCTTTTATCAGAACACTATCAAATTTTCAACTTAAAAGTTTAAGTAAAAAAAAGAACTTCCATAGGTCCAAAACCATTTTAAAAACTGCGCCGTTTCCTGAACATTCATAATAATACAAAAAAACATGTACTTCTTAATGGGCCACTATTTCCTGTAATCGGTCCACTAAAGTGGTAAGTCGGAGATTCTGTTACATGTTTTTGACTTTCTTAGAGTGAATTAATATTGGGAATCCTCTAAGTTTACATCACGTAGAACAGATTTAGAGCAGTAACTGGATAGAACATGTTTTTATTCTCAACAAGGAAGGTCTTGCCCTTCATCACACCTGGTGGAAACTGATGATTAGGCTGAAGGTGGAAGGGAACTTCAACTACAGAGGAACTATGGCTTCCCACCTCCAAATTCTGGAACACATTGTTATTTTAAGTAAGTTTTAATGAACATAAACCAAATATCCCTCCTTCTTCTTCTCACTGTAGTAGGTATTTCAAGGGTAACAGTAAAATGTAACAACTGCCTCTGTCTTCAAGTGGTAAGAGGTAAGTTTCAGAGGTCCCGGGTTTGATTCCCAGTGGAGGTGAAATTTTCTGCTCGGTTTGGTTGGCGGTAGGGTGATCTAAGTCTGCCTGGCTAGCAACTCTATTTTCCTAAGTCTGTCACTATAACAATAATGTTAATAGCATTACTGTATTCCGGCATTTGGAGGTAGGAAGCTATAGTTCCTCTGTAGTTGAAGTTCCCTTCCACCTTCAGCCTAATCATCAGTTTCCGCCAGGTGTGATGAAGGGCAAGAGCTTCCTCGTTGAGAATAAATACATGTTCTGTCCAGTTACTGCTCTAAATCTGTTCTACGTAATGTAAACTTAGAGGATTCCCAATATTAATTCACTCTAAGAAAGTCAAAAACATGTAACGAAATCTCCGACTTACCACTTTAGTGGACCGATTACAGGAAATAGTGGCCCATTAAGTACATGTTTTTTTGTATTATTATGAATGTTTAGGAAACGGCGCAGTTTTTAAAATGATTTTGGACCTATGGAAGTTCTTTTTTTTACTTAAACTTTTAAGTTGAAAATTTGATAGTATTCTGATAAAAGCATAATTTTAATGTTTCTAGCAAAACTTTTGTATCTTGAATCAAAGATAGGAAGGTGATTATTTTTTTCGAACATCTGCAATTAATAACAAATCTGTCGAAAAAAATAAATCCGAAAAAAGTCAACCCAAAAAAAAGATAAAAATGTTTAAAGCCTACTAGGTCATAAAATTTTAAAATATCACAAAATTAACTCTATCTCCTAAACTAAGCACAATCGTATTATATACATGGGGGTGATTTAGGTACACCTTGATGTAAGGAATCTAAATTTTTCTTTTAGACCTCACTGTTTTGGCCACCCTGTATGTATAGAATAACAGATATTATTTGTATTTGTAGGTAGCACATTGTGGGAGTTTTTAATATTTCAAAAGCATTTATTTTAAGACAATTAGGTTTATTTAAATAATTTAACAGAAATGACAGATAGAGTCGAACCTAGCACCAATGAGCAAGTTCAACTCGACAATATGGTTGAAGTGTTGGAAAAATTGATGGTTCTAATGATTGAGCCTACTACATTCATCTCCATATTGATAAACTATGACTCTGTCTTATAAATTAAAAACATGACATCACCAATCCCTCTTTGTAATCGCTCATTTTACCAATACCGATATTTATTTATACGTTTAATGTCCCCCCATATCCTAGTTGTAAACAAAAAATGGTAATGATGTGCTATAAAACTTGCTTAACCGTAGACTTTATGCCTTTGTGATAGAGGTTACGAAATAACAATAAAAACGTGATGCCAAAGTACAAAATAATCCAGTAATACCATTTGAATTTGCAAATCGTTCGCAAACGAAACGAAATTGTTTTGTTGGTTAAAAGCAAATTAATTAAACTTGCCTTTTCTCTTATAACCTGTTTATTTAAAACGCTAAGACAGAGTCAAAAACCCGCCTCTCTTCTTTCTTGAATTTTCTGTAAAACAAAAACAGCTGAAGAAAATGATTCTTCTTTTATCTATTCACAATTTTATACTGATAAAATATGTACATATAATAAATAAATTATAGCCTCTAGCTTTTGGCATTACGTTGCATCAGTTATCAGATTTTATCCTCATAATATTTGATAGAGCTACTGGAAGTAGAACGTACTTGCTGACTTTTCTTGGCTACGGTCTTAATTCGGGTTCAAAATAGTGATGTGGGTGAATACAATAAAATAAAACGGTCGGTCGGATATCCCTTCGGTAGGGTTCAAATCGATTAGCAACGTGATAATGTACTTAGCGTGATAGCTGGGAACGGGGGGATCAGATGGATTAATTCGATACGTTCAGTTTTTTAAGGGACAGATAATTGAGATTTTAAAATTGCGAATGTTTTGTAAAGGTTCTGTGCTTGCCACATGGTATTTCACCGATTTTGATAAATAGGGTTGGTTTAACGTGAACTAATAGGATGATTCTACCCCAAATCTAGTTTATCTTTATATTTGGAACCTACATTAAAATATATGAAAAAATATGATTCCTATATACATAATTAGTACATTCCTAATAAAGAATAAGTATGTGAACTATAACGATACGGCATAAATATTTTCCACTAGCGGCCGCCCGCGACTTCGTACGCGTGGACCCCGTTTTTCCCCGTTTTTAATATTTCAATATTATTTACGAACGTCAAAAGCAAATTTGAAAGATGGCGCTTTTTTGTAAATATTTTTCACGTCTTAGGTATTTATTTATTGAAAGGTTTGTCACATCACATATCGTCATAAATTATAGCCTATATGTTATTCTGGGTTATAAACAATAATACTGTAAAGTTTCGTCGAAATCCGTTCAGTAGTTTTTGCGTGCAAGAGTAACAAAGATGTCACATCCAGACATCCATACAAAATTTCGCATTTATAATATTAGTAGGATGTATTCAGGCAGCTCAGGCCTCTAGCTAGCAGAATCGACTCGGAACTAACCGAATTACAATTCGGCCCATTAACAGCCGTCTTTACATCTTACTTAATACAATGAACATCAAGACAAAAACAAATACTAATTAATTCACCAATGTTATGACTGCACCTCTCATTACAACCAAGGTTTCGACACAGTTATGACATTTTTAAGGCACACCCAACGATCAAGATCCATAAATCTTAAATCAATTACCATCGATCATTCCCAGCGTTTTGACATGACGCGCGACAAACGCACAAACTCAATTGCAAGTTCATAGCAAAGTAAATCATTCAAAGCGCTCAACACCAAACGAATCGATTCAAAAAACTGCGTTCATTGAATTGCCAACAATGAAAATCGCTATAACAAAGCATCCGGTGATGCGGTCCAAGTGATGGGAAGTTAGAGAAAAAACATGTCTGAAAAGTCATTTTTTTTTTTTTTTTTTTTTATTTGTGGCAACCAAACCTCTCTGGGAGGTTTATTTCTGCCAATGTCGAGTGAAAAATATTGACATAGTTATCAATAGAACGTGGGTGTTTCAGTTCTATTGATTTTTCATGGATTCCGTGGAGTTAAGTATGCCCGTAAGCAGGTTTCGAGACGCCACCGGGTCCAAAGCGGGTTGTTCATACGACAACCCACTCGACACTCGATGCGCGCTCAAATTCGAAGTATTTCAATGTTTTTTATAATTTATCACTTCACTGCACTTTAGAACACAAAATAACACCAAATTTGTACACTAAAGTCCATTAAATAATAAATTGAAACCATTAAAACAGATCGACCATGCTTCCCGTTCAACTACCCTCCACGGAATCCCTGAAAAGTCATACATAGGCTGAGTTGCTGTTGGACTTCAACTTTGACAAACGTCAAAAATCTGTCAAAACATACAAAGAGCACCGGTTATTGTCACTGTTACGGTTAAAATAAGGTGGTGCAACTCAGCCTGAATGTCACAATCTTTGCAATCGACTCCACCACGATCTTCGTTTGTTTTAGCTAAATGACGGCCACTGCTAAACATAAGATTTTCACAAAGACCGGTCTTGTATTGCCCGCATCCAGTAGCTTATCGCTACCTTCACCAGATCGTCGGTTCACCTTGAGGAATACCTGCCTACACTACATCTATCGTTTTTTATGTTTGTTTATGTAGGTATAATATGTATTGTATTTCTTTCTTATTGATACTTGACTATTATTAATAAGAAAATGTATTTGAAAATTTGACATTTAATGAACATTATAAATAAATTTCTTATTCTTATTCTTATCCAAGTAAGCTACATGCTTGTATTAGGAGCAACTTTATTACAATAGTCCAGTCGGGAACTTCTAGCTACGGGACTAGCGCTCCTTGAAATTCTGACACCGACATGTATTCATTAAAGTATTCATGTAATAAACAATTTGAATTTGAAATCGTGCACCATTGGGCTATTGCCACCTCAAAATTAAACACATTATCCCCTTTATTACAATTTATTGTGCAGTCGGGTAAAAATTATACATTTATGACGTCACCCGCTCATGCCTTACGTCGCATCCACGAGAGTCGCCATAACAAAGCCTTTGAACACTAAAAATAAAATGAATTCCAATACAATAATATTTAAGCATTGTTTCACGCAGCTTCGATTGCTCCGCAAATAATGCAAGGACGTTTTAATCACTGTAGACTTAGGTTTTGTTTAGGCATAAGTTTGATGGCAGTTTTGAAATGCTTTAATGTAACGACTATTTTAACAGAGTGTGTTGATTTGAATGATGAAGTACCTCATGAGAATATCGGGCAGTAGTTCAATGAAAACGCCCAATTTTTTACTTTTTGGCGCTCCTTGGGAGGCTTAGGTAAAGCTGCATCTAGCTACTGGTTGATGACATTTAAATACTTTTTTCTTGATTAATACAACTTAATACAAGATCTCCTGCCAAACGGAAAAATACTGTAATTTTTTTATCGTAGGTCCAATAATGTAGCAATATCTTGCTGGACGGGGTATAAACTATACTAGTATAGATCCAGAGTTCGGCTCAAAACTGATCATTTCAGATCTCTATCTAGACATTGTATTTGTTTGAGGAGGTACGTGCCTACGTCAGTCATTCATTGCATTCGATTTTTTTATTTATTTTATGAATAACTTTTTTTTATATCAGCTTTTCATCATAAATTCCTCATTCAATATCAAATTATAAAGTGCATCAAAAACAATATATGAACCGTACACAATTAGCTCCACCGTCAGTATTAATGAAATATACTTTCATCATCCTCGCATGAATAGAATGAAGGGTTAATATGATAGCCATTAAAACCGCAGAGGACCAACTGCCAAAACGATTTCGATATGTCGACTCTATCTGACTCTGTCTCACATATCACAATTATGTTGTGAGTGAGAGAAACGGATATAGTTTAACAAAACTTGTGTAAATGTAAAACATATTTATTGTATTGCATCGAATACATCCTTCCCATTTGCTCATGAAGGACTTTAAAGCTGTGAGAGAGAGTGCAATAGAGTCGAATGTCAAAATCGTTTTGGAATAGAACCCCAGTAGCCGCAGGGTTTACCGTGTTGAAATGAATTTGCATTCGTGTAATCAACTGCCGAAAGTGATAAATAAAAAATATTAATGACTAGCATTTGCCAGCGGCTCCGATTGCTTTTATTGAGGATTGGCACACAAATGCTTTATGAAGGATCTCTTGAGAAATTAAGAATGATGGTGGTAATTAATATGACACTCAAGAATAAGCTTTGATCCTTACAAAGGATGGTTTGGGATTGGATTCCTCCTTACCATATAAAAGAGCCACCATGGGCGTCTGAAAATTTAACCTTTTTACACGTAAGATGATGTACAAGGCAGACCTAATACCGGAAGGCATTATCTACCAGTTAACTAAAGCAGATAAAGAAATGGTAAAAAACTCAGAACAGTATACATACCTACTTAAAATAAATATTATAAAGTACATAATGTCTTAATGAGTAAAGGCATAAAAAATTCGCCGCTGCATAAAACGAGTAGCTTATTAGTAGGTGCTGGTCGATTATACAATGATTTATGTACGCTATGAAGTTTTTATACGTTATAAAACAGGTTATCGTGTTATGCTGAAAATTTATGTTTTTCCATATATTTTTGTAGAAAATTTTAGCCATACGCTGTTATGATAAAATCAGTTTACGCTAAATATTTTTGCTGGAAAATTGAGCGAACACCGAACCGGCACTAGCCGTCAAATACTCAAACTGGCTTTTCTAACTGGAATATTTTAACATTTGCCCAACCGAAATTACTTTCACACACAAACGACGAAAATTATCGTCTTTATTTTTAACAAACACGCAAACGTGAAACTATTTGCTTTAGGGTCAGCGTATACGGACATCTTTTGTATAAGCTGCTCCGCGACGGCTTATACTTTTATTAAATTGAGTAATTAGCAAGTTACCAAAACAAACGCCTATTAAATCTAAAGTTTGGGCAATGAATTCAAACATGCAGACTTTATTTAAGAACAAGTTAAAATCGTGTTATGTATTTCCCCACTTGTGACAAGCCAGTGGTCATAACACAACAAAATAGCCTAAGGTGGGTTGCACCTTCTCACTTTAACTTTAACAAACGTCAAAAATATGTCAAACTCAAATATACAAAAAGCACCGGTTATCGTTATAGTTACGGTCAAAGTTAGATGGTCGATTCATCCGAAGAAATTTTGTTCGTAGTACTAATTTAAGAGCTTTATTTATACACAAACGAACAATGATGATGAACGAATAATGATTAACGACCATTGATCATGATAATAAAATTTTTGTAGAATGAAAAACGATTTTATTGACTTTTATGACAATCTTAAATACTGTGGCACTGTCTCACAAAGCAGTGATGACGTAATCTTCATATCTCAGAATCCACGTGTGCGTGCCGCCTTACGCTTTCTTCTGTTTTATGAATTTGCACAGAAAATAACATTATTTACTCGATAAATACTGAGAATGGGAACTTGAACGGCCAATTTACAAAATCCACTTTTCTGTTGTTGACAAGTAATTTCCATCAAAGGTAGGCTTTTACGCTACAGCGAATTTAGCAAACGGTTCCATTTAGCCTTTTAATGTGTAATTGGAATTAATAGAAACAAAGATTTCACTTAACTGGCAGCTTAGTTAAAAAGTAGGTGCCTAAGCTGGAAGGAACTGATTATGAACGTTTGTAATTATTTAACGTTACTTTTTTAAATAAAAGTTAAGTGAAATAAATAATTCTTGGAACAAAATTTTCTTGAAGCTTTTCGCGTTCAAAGTCGTTCAGATTAATTTTATGATTGTGGAAAGTTCTCGAGTGGGCAGGCCTCCTACTAGGTAGACCGACGATCTGGTGAAGGTCGCGGGGAGAGCATGGATGCGGGCGCCGGGCAGCGCAGGACCGTTCATTGTGGAAAACCTTGGAGGAGGCCTTTGTCCAGCAGTGGACGTCATTCGGCTGAAACGAACGAACGAACGATAGTGTAAACTATTAATTTTACTAGCTTACCGCCCGTGGCTTCGCCCGCGTGGAATTTTGTCTGTCACAGAAAAACTTTATCGCGCGCGTCCCTGTTTCAAAAACCGGGATAAAAACTATCCTATGTCCGTTCCCGGAATTCAAACTATCTCTATGCCAAATTTCATCAAAATTAGTTCAGTGGTTTAGGCGTGAAAGCGTAACAGACAGACAGACAGACAGAGTTACTTTCGCATTTATAATATTAATATATATATATAAATATATAATATATATATATATATATATATATATATATATATATATATATATATATATATATATATATAGTAGGGATGACTTGCAGTTGACACCCGTTATGTTTCCCTAGTAATATTAATATGAAATGCGAAAGTAACTCTCTCTCTCTCTCTCTATTAGTCCCAGGGAAAAATATTATATGATAGTTTTTATGCCAATTTTTGCCCCTCTTGATAATAATTATGGTCACCAATAATATCAAGCATAATCGAAGTTGAACATTCACACTTGCAACATTCAATTACCCACAGATGGACATTAGGACACGTCAGAAACATGTAAAAATAATAAAAAAGTATAAACCAACAATCACAGCAGCCGTTTACGATCCATTTATAGCAATCGCATTCCGCAAGAATGCATTTCCATGGCAAACGCACCATTTGGACGGCAGTTAACTCGCTTACATGCAAGGCTTACAGTCGCGAACTATCTGTGGGTCAGGAGGCAATAAAAGTGGGCAAATAATTATTATTCGAGGCACTAACATTTGCATAAGGATCGCCGGTAGAAATAGTGATGGGGAGGCTTCGAATAATCCAACGTATCGATACTTAGTAATACTATTATGAAAACAAATACAGCTTACCTGACGATAGAAACACAAATATTTGTTGTTTGTGTTCTTGAAATAGAATAGAAATCTTGAAATTGAAATAGAATATAAAATAAAAAAATATGAATATGAAGTCGGTTACAAATTGCACCACCTTTTTATCACACCAAACAAAAGCGAAACAAAGTGATAATATGAATTGATAACCAACACACTCGTAAAATTTATACATATGACCATTCTACACAATTAGCGCCAAAATTAAATAGAATTTTAGGTTAAAAAAGCTCCTCACGCCAAAAATGAGTGCTTTTAGCAGGGAGTAACCATAACCGATATTATGTAGATAAATCATTTTATTACCACAACAACGCCAACATGTTATATTTTGCAAACGATGACTAAGAAATTTTACTATGAAGCTTTTAGCATATTATTACAGTATCGATAGTCAGTTTCCGACAACACTAACACGGTTTGCTAGTGAAAACACGCGACGCGGAAAGGCGAAGCAACAATTTCTGTGTAAGGAAGTACATTAATGTTTTCGGCCGCTTCCATGTCTGTCTTATCGGACAGAAACCGCAATGTATGGGCTACAAGGACGTTCGATTGCTGCAGTGTATCGAACGGAGCAGGGTTGTCTCAACCAATAAGCCAAAAAAAGTTGGCAAGCAAATTGTGGTTATGTTTGGTCAAATGTTTCCACAAATGAAGATGTAGAGTTGAGTGTTTAATGTCTTTTATTCGTTGCTTGAAGCATTGATAATGGGCACTTCATGAATTATGAAGTATTTAATAAGCCTACATTAAGTGTAGTGTCCACTTAAACAGCCTCTTTAAATATGTATGTAGTGTTTGAGTTTTGTTTGTTCTTTGTTTAACTCTCGACGGATAGTCAGCGGCAAAGTGCATGACTAATGAAATGCTCTACCAAAAATATTTTTTGTATGTCTTCTTTTCTGTTATGTTATGTACGATAATTTTAATTTCATTTATCATATTACAATATTATCCGGATAATGTAAATGCGATCTGTGATGAGCAAAAGCACAGAAGATGCGTATTTACTACTATTCGTGACCTAAAACTGCGAACTTCTTAGAATTTTAAACTTTTTTTTCTATAATTAACTTCAAAGCTACGCACGACTGTCGGAAAATCGTAAAAACATAGAAACTTACAGTTTTGTGGTATTTCTTGTTAAGTATTTTATAGGGTTATCAACTCAAGTCTACTGCTTCTTTTTAGCACTCCATTCTCAGTATCAATTACTATAACTCGCAGCCCTACATCCGCATTACGCTATCAACGCATACGCGCTCAGGCGCACGCGCTAATCGCCGCATCACTTCGGTTGATACCGATAATAATATAAGCCTTATAGCAATCGCTATAGAGCCAAATCCGTGGGGCCAAATTGTGCGTTGAGTTGCACAGCTGTTTAATTAAAAGTATATACATAGTTATATTGGATAATTAAGGTAAGGAGTCAGCAGTAACGCTTTAGATTATTTACTTAATTACTTATCTGTTCATCACGAGAGAATTTCGTGAATTTTCAAATTGGGAACAAATCAATAAACTTACAGAAAAATAAGTTTTCGTTCGTTCCAGTCAAATGACGTCCACTGCTGGACAAAGGCCTCCCCAAGGATTTCCACAATGAACGGTCTTGCGCCGAACAACAGAAAAATATTTCAAACACATTATTTTGGATGGGGTTTGACCCGTTTATGTTGAAAGACATTCAAATATTTAAACTCATCTTAACAAGATAGTTTCAGGAGTACCATTTCCCTAAAATATTTTGAGTTGTTCTTGGAACATCCAGGGAAATATTTCCCCATTCAGACATCCCACCGACTGTATAGGGTTTCTCCACATGAGACAAATTAACGAGTCGATAAGATCTCAGTCGCTATAAAAGTTGGCATTACGCCCTTGGATTAGACCAAATTTGCTGCTCTGCCAAAGCAAGATACCATCGCATTGGGGTGATATATTTTTGATGGGTGCACGACGGCGGATTACAAAAATGGGGTGGTACGAGATAACGATTTGCATTGTATTTGCGGATTAAACATGAATCGGAGTAAAATAAATACGATTTAGAATTACTATTGGAAATCTCAGTAATTTAAATAAAAATACTGGACTAAATCCACCTCCTGTTCCTGCCGCTCGCAACTCTGTATAGCCAGGACTTAAAGCTTAACTGCCCATAAACTCAACCAATGAAGGTTAAGTCAACCTACATCATAAAATGACAAATTCGAAGTAAAAAATTGACACACCACGCAGTTCCGATAATTTGTTGATACTACCAAGAAGTGGCACGAAAATTAAAATGTCCCATCCTATTATTTATTCCGATTTATTCTTCCGAATATCAAATAACCACTGTCTCTCCAACCCCACTTCAAAGAGGACAAAGTTCGTCCGATTATGTAGGTTGTTTTGTTTCCGCATTACTCCACAATTCCACATATCCAGGGATTGATTCGGAGATCGCGCATGCATTATACATGCGACCTTTCGATCACGATAAGGGCGCAAAAGGTAGGGTTTGCATACCTACCTAGAGATTGCGTCCAGTGAAAAAAGCAATATCCATGTTTTTGGTACTTTGCTGAGGTAGCAGATCGCTTGGACACAAACCGTCGTTCCTTCATTTGGGAAAATAATCAGATAGATGCACGGAATAGAAATCAAGTGTTTTTTACTTTGTGGGCCAATTTTTCAGTCCTGTCTTCTTACTTCTTAGTAAATGAGTAGAAAAGAGGATTAAAGAGGTCGCGGAAGGTGGAAGGTTAGATACATAAAAAAATATTCTACTAAAGAAATCTGCTGATACAATAATGGGACAAGTGCCACATGATATGGACTACTATGGTGTCTTTATCATTTGCATTAAAAGCACATAAAAAATTTTGTCTTAGAATTTTCTTGCTTAAAGATCCTGCCTGACATGCCTTGAGAAGTCTTTTGCCTACTAAGTAAAAACAGCGCGGCAAAACCGGCAAAGCCCACCGGCGTTTTACCATTTTTATGGTCAAGCCTAGATTGCATTTGCGATACTGCGTTTGATTTCACTTTAACCGCTCTCTGATAATGGGTTAATATTTTTATGTTAGTATTGGAATATGAATTTATGATTATTGACTCAGTATCAAGCAGGTTATCATCACTAGAGGTATTTATTAAAATGGCTAGAGACTTAGCGGGAGTGTTAATAGAAACGATGTAAAATTTTCAATTTGCTTTGAGCATTTATTCTAGATAGCTATCTTTCTTTCTATCTACGTAATTCCGTAGAAAACTCTACCTTTTAACACAACCAAACTCGTGTTTCATAATTTTGTCTCTCCCCAAATTCTCTCGAATTAAGTGAGTTCCGACTAAAATCAATTTGTAAATGGAAGTTTGTAGTGAAACCATTTTGTAAATGGTTTAGATCATTTGAAAGATAAACTAATTTAAATCATAAGGAATCTACAACGTTTGAACTACGGTAGATATTAAAGGATAGCCGTATTTGGGAATGCCAAACAATTTTAGGATTTAATTTAAATAAAATTTCCATTAGAATAAGTATGCTTTAAGTCAGAACAGCCTACGTTGAAAGATAATATTATTTTACTTAGTATTGCTGTAATTGCTGCCTCTGTAAGCGTAATAAGAATCTGAACCTTTTCTAATAGTTATATTTTATGAAAAGGAATTATTTTACTGCTGTGTTCCAATTTTCTAAATTAAAAGGGTTATTTCGACTTCTGCTTATGTTAATCATATACCTATACATATGTATTAACCAGAATCAGAATCTATCATACTGCTGGACCAAGGCCTCCCCCAAAGTTTTCCATAACGACCGGTTCTGTGCATCTAGGTTCTTCCCGCAACCTTCACCAGATCGTCGGTCCACTATCAGAATCTTTATTTCCGTAAAAAAACAGTTGGTAGTTATATGAAGATGTTAAGAGTGTACATAATAACTTAGCATCATTGCGGCGTAAATATTTTTGTTACTTAATACTAAAACACAGAATAAGGTTCCACGTGACACCAAAAAGGCAAACAAAGTTGGTTTACAAACACTAATCTCTTACAATGGCGTGTTTTCAAACGGCCACGATGTTGTGACTGCGGCTTTAATACCACGTTTCAATGACTTCTTCCTATTGGTGTTGATTGAATTTGATTTGATTTATGATCGCCGAGACGTGACAGCGTTTGATGCTTGGTTAGGCTGAGTAGATGTTGATAACAGAACGATTAGGATTTATACAGTAGCCGCTACAGTAGTAAGTAGTAGTAAATATTTTTGTTGATAATTTGAACGTATTACAACATACATTTTATGTACAGTAGGTAAGTATTTAGCATGAAAAAAAGACTGTTTTGATATTTCAAACACGAAAAAACCACGATTCATTTATTTGTTTTCCCACTTCAAAAATTTAGATTTAGATTTTTATAGAAAGCCGATCTCTTACTAGTTAATTAACTCATAAGCTCGTTTACCCCTTCATAAAATACTAATTTAATTTATTATTACAATGTTCATTTAAGAACATTAAGAACATTCTACATTTAAGAACCCATGATATAACATTTACAAAGACCGAGACGCTATGTAAAGTTGAACTTATTGTTTAAAGACTTTTGTCAAATTCATCAATACGCGCATCACACGTGTAGAATCTAGAATATTCATTACTAAATTAAAGATCTACTTTCTCTATTACTTAATTAAATAAATTCAAAGCTAGCAACAGTGCCGTAACTTTGTAAAGATCGTTAAACGCTCCAAATAAGCCAACCGGACAAAAAGATCCCTGGACCGAATAGAACTGGTTTCCGAACTGTTGGATCCGAAGGTAAAATTACGAGAAGGTTCCATAGGTAAGCTTTTACTCCCTATTCCGAGGGGACAAAGCTCAAAATGGGATAGAACGATAGTGCGGGAATTAGTGGTAATCTAATGCCTTACTAAGCTGCGAATACTATTTTAGATATTCGTATTTCAGTTCCTAAACTTAATTTCATTAAAAAAAAGCGAAACAAAAATGTATGACCATGATTTTGTGTTACATAATGTACGGTATGAATAAAAATAACCGTCAATTGATTGAAGCGTGGACAAAAGCATGACAAAAATAAAGTGTCAAAAGTCATGTTAAGAACAAAACCTAAGACAAAATTAAGAATACGCACTGCGGAGAAAACTTGAATGCTACATAAATGTTAATGAGTCTACTATATTTTATCCAATAGGAGTATAGGTACCTACTTATCTATGTAAGTAAATACAGGTTCTGAAAGACAAACAGAGCGACACGAACCAAAATTATTAAAGCTCGAAGGGTTTGGTCAAAACCGCATAACTAGTCGCAAGATGGCTTCCTGATTGCTACTGTCGGAACCATCATTATTTTGCCTAGTTTACAGTCTGGATTGTATTCATTTTGACAATGTTGCATTAAAATTTAGTAGTTTGTTAGATGTTGCATTTTGAGTAAATAGATGGTTTATAGATTTGCTACCATTATTATAAATCTAAATTGCCATTATTTTTGAAAAAAAAAAAAAACTTTGTAAAAAAAAAACTCCGTGTAGTAAGCAAATTAAGATTACGTTAATGATGTATGTAATACTTATTTTATTTTTAATATTTAAGGGTTTTTTTTTAATCTAAATCTAAATCTATCATAAATTAATAATGATAACCTTATTCTAATAAGTTGTTTTATAAAATCTCGAGTTGATGTTATAGTTACTTCTTAATGTCAATAGATGGCGCTGAACAAGCGCTCGTATGAAAGCCCCGCCAAAAGTATGCAGACCTGAATCGCGCTATCAAAGTTTTTGATCCCGTTTAGTATATATAGAAAAATTTTACCATGTCAAGTGTACTTGCTTCGGCAGTACATATACTAAAATTGGAACGATACAGAGAAGATTAGCATGGCCCCTGCGCAAGGATGACACGCAAAATCGTGAAGCGTTCCACATTTTTTGGACAATTTGGATAAATGTTTGTAGTGCGGACTGCGGAATAGAAATAAATATTTACGAGTATACATTTTATAAGTCATTCTTTTTGATGAGGATTCATAGCTTTTATTACTGTGCAATGTAGATGAAGGTAAATATTTTTAAGAATGAAAGAAACTACAGTTTAATTACGCAGCGTTATGGACTTAGCTCTAAAATAATTGTTGTGGATAGAAAAAATACAATTTATAAAACAAATCTGTCCAATTAACAAATTGTTTTGTAAAATTAACTAATAGTATGTTAAAAAAAAAGAGTAAAGGTACACAGTACTACAGTTATTCGTAGTTTCCATGTATTTTATCTCATGACATAGCCTGACCCCATAGATCCCACCATTTAAACTCTTCAGGGAGGTGCCCAATCAACCAATTACAAAACAGAGGATTTGGCCCATTAGCTCATTGGAGGAAATTAACAATTGCTTGAACTCTAAATAACTCGTCAAGTTAATTCCTTGTGTCAGTTATCGTTTGTACAGTTTGTTGACTTGTCACGACAGTAAATGGTCCAATTTTTAACTTTAACCGGCATAATTGAGGTTCAAGTCATGCTGAATGTGCGATCAAGTCGATAGTTACAATGTCTTTTGAACTTTTAGATTTATATGACTGAGATGTAATGCTTTAACTTTAACAATTATGTTAAAAATCTGTCTAAGTCCATACAAAAAACACAGGTTATTATTATAGTACGGTTAAAGTAAGTTGGTGCAACCCAGCCTTAGGTTTATAAGTTAACTAGCTTTTGCCCGCGGTTTCACCCGCATGAAATTTCGTTTGTCACAGATCGTCATAAAAGCCTATATTGTTATTCTGGGTTATAAACAATAATACTGTAAAGTTTCAAAAAAATCCGTTCAGTAGTTTTTGCGTGAAAGAGTAACAAACATCCAGACATCCAAACTTTCGCATTTATAATATTAGTAGGATGTTATGCAGATACTTACCTGTTTGGACACCCACAGCGCCATCTACGCAACTCATCATGAGAACTGGCGGCCATATACCTTCTCCCTGCTACAATTTCTTCGCTCAACGTCTTAACGCTCGAGACCAACAACCAATCAGGAACGTTCCTCGTCCGCGATCAATTTTGCGCACCAATCCGCGGGTGCTAGCATTGTATAATTTAAAACAAACGAAAATTTACTATTACTATTGTCACTCTTCATTTCTATCCACGGGATTACACACCAATTCTGAAAATCAAGGAGTTTCTTTTCAAAAATCCTGCAGTGCCAAGGCTATTCTGGTACATTTGGTCCTTCTCAGCCGAATACAACAAGCGAGCGACCTATCCGAGCTGCATATTCACCGGAAAACGCAAGATATCACAATATCAACCGGCGAAGCTATCTTCAAGTCACGTCCACGTATTGGACACCAGGACTTCAGGAGATGCAAAATCGGTACGGCCAGCCATCCGCAATATCCAAAAACCCTTGGTTTTCACTTGTGTAATACTGTGCATTTGCTAATTTCAGTACTTACCTACCTACCTACGTACGCGCATCAAGTGTGTCGAGTGTTCAACAGCAGAGTGTCGTTGCTAATACCTGCTACTTTCGCAGATCACTACGAACACTAAAACTGTAAGTACTCCTGCTTTTCACTAACTTACCAAAATGAGCAAAGAAAGTGAGGTGAGGGCACGTTCAAAGTCCCCTTGTAATCTAACGGTCGATGGTATCTCATTCGAACAATCTAGTTTGCTAAACAGCTTAAATAAAAAACGTGGAATAGTTAAAAGTAGGCTGACTAGATTCTCTAATTACCTAGATAGCATTAAAAGTAATGTGTTGTCTGAGAAATTACGTACCGACTTGGCACTTCGCGTACAAGGTGCCAAGGGCCTGTACGCTGAGTTTAGTGATCTCCAAACTAAAATAGAGGAAATTGTGTCAGAAAGCGAAATAGATAGCCAATTATCTCAACGCGATTCATTTGAAGATTGCTACTATGACGTCCTAGCTCGGGCTGAATGTATGTTGGGCAGTGATCTGGTTGCTACAAGTTCTAAGTGTAGGAATAAAGTACAGGAATCGGTCAAATTACCTACCATTTCCATGCCAACCTTTGACGGTTCATACGAGCATTGGCTAGAATTCAGAGACACATTTTTATCTCTTGTGCATAATTCTAATGAGATTAGTAATATTCAAAAGTTTCACTATCTAAAATCATCACTAAAAAGCAGCGCAGCACAAGTGATTGAATCATTAGAGTTTTCCGCTGACAATTATTTAGTTGCATGGGAGTTATTGCTTAACCGTTACAATAATTCAAATTTATTGGTTAACAATCACATCAAGGCTTTATTTTCAATTCAAACGCTCACCAAGGAGTCACCTACATCCATTAGACACCTCATAGACACTGTTTTAAAGAACCTACGTGCTTTAAAAATATTAGGCGAGCCCACTGATTCATGGGACACTTTAATTATTTTTATTGTTGTCTCTAAATTGGATCAAACCACAGAACGCGAATGGGAACAATATAAATATAGTAATTTAATTGAAAATCGTGGCGACTCCAAGGTAGCTTTGAAAATAAATGATTTACTTCAATTTCTAAAGCACAGAGCAGATATGTTGGAAACTTTATCTAGTTCACACTGCAAAGGTAGCCAAAATAATTTAAATAAAAAACAAACAGCTACGCATGAACGTACTAAAGTGCATTGCAATGTTTCCAACAACAAGTCACAAAAGCCATCAAGTTGTGTGATGTGCAACGGTAAGCACCCACTTTATTCTTGTCAAAGGTTTTTAGATTCTGATTTGCACACAAAGCTTAAACTTATTGATAATCACAAACTTTGCAAAAACTGCTTGCGTTCTGGTCATACGGTGAGCGATTGTAAGTTTGGGTCGTGTAGAAAATGCAACAAAAAACATAACTCCCTCATACATAGTGACGAACAAGGCACAAGTCCCGGCATGACCTTACTCTCAGCTAGTGCACTGACGACTGAATCGGATTGCCCGAGCGCATCCTGCGCATTGCCCAGCGCACAAACATCTGCATTCATCGCGCCGCGGCCGCCGCCGCCGGTCGCAGGCTCGCCCGATACGGCCGCTACGCACAATACAAACGAGTGTGTTTACAACGCGCATTCCAACACACATGATTTAGACTTGCTACCGGTTTTGTTATCGACTGCACTGGTCGAGATAGCGGATAAACATCGTAACTATCATTTAGTACGCGCACTTCTTGACAACGGAAGTCAACGATGTTTTATCACAAAATCATTATGCGAACGATTAGACATTCCAGTTATACAGTCCACTACAGAAATACGAGGTGTGGGTAATTTTGTGTCACAATCCACGCAAATTTGTGACATCGAAGTAAAATCACGCATCAATACCTACTCCATGCGCATTAAGTGTTTCGTTCTACCGCAAATAACATCAACTTTGCCAGCTGTTAACATACAAAGCGCGCATTTTAGGATTCCTAAACATGTTCAGCTTGCAAATCCTCAATTTTTAGAGTCACAAGATATCGATTTATTAATAGGCGCAGATCGATTCTGGGACCTACTTATTGAAGGTAAAATGCGTTTACCTAACGGCCCGTTCCTCCAAAACACACAGTTAGGTTGGATAGTGTCGGGTTCTTTGAATTTATACGCACACAAAAATAAATCTATTCATTGCAACTTCAGTCAATCTTTAGATACACAACTTCGCCAATTTTGGGAGCTTGAAGAACTACCCAGGCTTCAGAATACGCTTAATGATGACGAGTTAGAGTGTGAAAAATCTTTTGTAAGCAATACTACACGCGATATTGACGGAAGGTTTTGTGTTCACATCCCACTTAAAGAGTCAGCTGATGCCTTGGGCGAGACGTATTCTCAAGCGAAGCGTCAATTTTTATCACTAGAAAAAAGATTAGATCGTGATCCTAAATACAAACAATTATACGCAGACTTTATACACGAATACATCAATTTAGGCCACATGACACTCGCACAGTCGTATGGGATTCCTCATTTTATCATGCCACATCATGGCGTTTTTCGTGCTCACAGTACCACCACAAAATTACGTGTGGTTTTTAATGCTAGTGCCAAGTCTTCGACTGGAAAGTCATTAAATGACATCCAACTAGTAGGTCCTCCAATACAAGGCGACTTGTTTTCCATTTTATTACGATTTCGGCAATACAAATACACAGCCTGCGCCGACATAGAAAAAATGTATAGACAAGTAAGTGTTGCGCCGGAACAAAGGGACCTACAGCTGATACTGTGGCGTGATGACTCATCGCAGCCTATAGACGTCTATCGCTTGAATACAGTTACGTATGGGACAGCCTCCGCGCCCTTTCTCAGTTGTCGTTGTTTAAAGCAGTTAGCTGCTGACTGTACTGACTGTGACGTCAAACGAGTGTTAACCGAGGATTTCTATGTCGACGATATGATCACGGGCCATGATGATAAAACTCAGTTGTTAGAAATATGTAAAAATACAGCTAACACACTTGAGTCTGGATGTTTTCCATTACGCAAATGGATATTTAATTTTGATCACGAATTTGACAAATCAGTTCCTCACTATTCTAAAGAGTTAGCATTAGGGGAAAATAGTCAATGCAAAACACTAGGTCTTGGTTGGCATCCCTCGTCAGATAACTTTAATTTCACTAGTAAGTTTGAAAACAAACCGATGCCGTTAACCAAACGCATAATTTTGTCCACCGTGTCGCAAATATTCGACCCACTAGGCATTCTGAGTCCTGCTGTAATCATAGGGAAGGTGTTATTGCAAAAATTATGGTTGTTGAAATTGGGATGGGACGATCCCGTTCCTAGTGACATTACAAAAATCTGGGACCGGTTTGTCAACGATCTGTCTATTTTAAACAACATAGTTGTACCGCGACATGTCATGGGACCATACCCAACTAGGATTGAGCTTCACATTTTCACCGATGCGTCACAAACTGCTTACGGTACATGCATCTACATACGCACAGTAAGTGACACTCAGATAGTAACAGTGAGGTTGTTGTGCTCTAAAGGCAAGGTCGCGCCCTTAAAACCGGTCAGCATCCCTAGATTAGAACTATGCGGAGCGTTATTGGGTGCTCGACTTTATGACAAGGTTCGCGATGCACTTCGGTGTCACTTTGACCGCGTTGTTTTTTGGACTGACTCAACCATAGTGTTGGGATGGTTACGTATGGCCCCCAACCTACTAAAAACTTTTGTTCAGAACAGAACTTCTGAAATTCACGAACTCAGTAAAGAGCTCCCGTGGTACCATGTCAGTGGAAAGAATAACCCTGCTGACCTCGTATCGCGTGGTGTTAGTTTAGCTGACCTTTCGAATTCGTCACTATGGTGGAATGGACCGACATTTCTACACGAACCCGAAATTATACTGAGCTCGGCTTCAGGATGTGACCAGTCTGACATCCCTGAACAAGCACTCACAGAAGTCAAACGTGAAGCAGTACATTCTTTTATAGCGGAACAACAATCCGGTACTTCACTATTTCCATTTCACAGATTCTCTCAATTCAACCGCATGAGTCGCGCAGCCGCATACGTACTCCGCTTTATTCATAATACGCGAAATAAAAATGACAGAATAATAGGACCGCTCAGTGTGGAAGAGTTGAGAGATGCTGTGAAAACATTAGCTAGACTTTCACAATTAGAATCATTTCCAGCAGAACATAAGCAATTGTTAGAAACAGGAAAACTAAAAGGAAATCATAATTTAGCCAAATTAAATTTATTTATTGATGACGACCAATTAATTCGAGTAGGAGGTCGTCTAGACAATTCTACCAGTTTCGACTTTGACAAAAAACACCCCATGCTAATATCAAGTAAACATGGCTTTTCAGTGCTGCTGTTCCGCCGCGAGCACGCGCAACTGCTGCACGCGGCTCCGCAGGCGCTGCTGTTCGCGCTGCGCGAGCGCTGGTGGCCGGTAAGGGGGCGTGATCTCGCAAAAAAGGTAATACGTCAATGTATTATTTGTACACGCTTAAGAGGTAAAACCGTAAACCCGATTATGGGACACTTACCTATGGAGCGAATCACGCCAACTTACCCGTTCATGCGATGCGGGGTAGACTATGCAGGCCCGGTGCTCGTACTGAATCGCAAAGGCAGAGGTGCTAAAACTGTAAAGTCGTACATTTGTTTGTTTATTTGTTTCGTTACACGCGCGATACACTTGGAACTTGTCAGCGATCTGACATCTGACGCATATTTTCTAGCCCTGAAACGATTTATCTCGCGTCGTGGCAGGCCGGAAGTAATCTTTTCAGACAACGGTAGGAATTTTGTAGGTTTGATGAATGAATTTAAGAAATTTTTAACGAATTGCTCATCCGATATTATCGAGTATGCTAGCAGCCAACAGATTAAATTTAAATTCATACCTCCATACTCTCCTCATTTTGGTGGTCTGTGGGAAGCAGGAGTAAAATCTTGCAAATATCACCTTAACCGTGTATTAGGCAACGCGCACCTAAATTTCGAAGAGCTATGCACATTATTAACGCAGGTGGAAGCTGTCCTTAACTCCCGTCCACTGAGTCCCCTATCCACAGATCCGCACGATCTTCAGCCTCTCTCTCCTGCTCACTTCCTGGTTGGTCGTCCGCTCGTTGCACCTGTAAGCGCCGACATGCAAGATACGCCGATGCATCGACTTACTCGATATCAACGTGTTGAACAACTGCGCCAGCATTTTTGGTCACGTTGGACCAAAGAGTACATCTCGGAGATGCAGACGAGGATCAAGTGGAAGGAGAACACGGTCGACTTGCGACCAGACACGCTGGTGATTGTCAAGGATGACAACTTACCTCCATTGAAGTGGCAACTGGGACGCGTTAAGAACACGATCCATGGAAAAGATGGCATCGTGAGAGTTGCTGACATCCAAACAACATCCGGAGTCATCAGGCGCGCTGTAACCAAGATCTGTCCTTTACTATGGGATCAGCCAGAGATGGATCCTGCTAGTCTTTCGTAAGCTGGTGCTTCCAAGGCCGGGGGCATGTTTGGACACCCACAGCGCCATCTACGCAACTCATCATGAGAACTGGCGGCCATATACCTTCTCCCTGCTACAATTTCTTCGCTCAACGTCTTAACGCTCGAGACCAACAACCAATCAGGAACGTTCCTCGTCCGCGATCAATTTTGCGCACCAATCCGCGGGTGCTAGCATTGTATAATTTAAAACAAACGAAAATTTACTATTACTATTGTCACTCTTCATTTCTATCCACGGGATTACACACCAATTCTGAAAATCAAGGAGTTTCTTTTCAAAAATCCTGCAGTGCCAAGGCTATTCTGGTACATACCATTCTTTACTTGAAGCTTTTCTTAGAACACACTTCCAACAATTCGGTGCTACATGCAAACAAAAAAAGATTTTTAAGCTTTCTGAAGGTACGTCATTATTATCACCGTACATAATGTACAGAAAATTCATTGAGGAATATACAAGAAATGGTTAGTTTTAAATATCATACAACGAGTTAAAATAATCATTACCACAGGCAATGTTTAATGATCTGAGCATAATTATTAAGGCTGGGTTGCACCATTATACTTTGACTTTAACAATTTAAACGTCAAAAATCAGTCAAAATCCATACAAAAAGCACCGGTTATCGTTACAGTTACTTAAAGTTCGGTGGTGCAACTTAGCCTTAGTATGACAGAATTTTACAAATTGTAGAGCGCGTAGAGTTAGTAATTTTTGAATTTGTGTGCTTTTCAAATACAAGAAATCGGGTTCACCTTCTGATTAAATTGTTATAAATAGGTGTGATGTTAACCACAGTTGATTAGATAACTAATTGATTACATAAGATAATAAACTTGACTTATTAATTAATCCACATCATAATAATAACAGTACAAAAGAAACCATGGACGTGACAAATCGGTTGATTGAATAAATTGAATTCATATTCACATTCCCAATCTTGATTATCCGAGTCAATATCACTCGATATATGAATTTCTCGGTTCATGTATCAAACAATTTTTTTATTGGCCCCGATTTTAATGACGGACATACCTCGCTTAAGTGCACTCATCCAATTTGTGAGCTCTCTCTTGACATGATTGGTAGCAATATGGTTCATTGATTCATTACTTCTAATAACAAAAATAATATCTTTTGCATCGGCTTCTGTTTGTATTATTTAATTTTGTTGTATCAATTCATCATCATTTTAGCCATAGGATGTCCACTACTGAACATAGGCCTGATGAATATAGGCCAATGATTTCCACAATGGCCGTTGTATCAATTATTTAATTGTAGATAGATACTTAATAAATGTCGTGAGATTTACATTTATTATTATTGCATACGCTCTTATACAATGTGCCTGTGATGTGCCAGTACACATTGGTTGATAAGAAACGGTGTAGTATTTAGCTTTCCACCTATCCAAAATGGATCTTTCACAAGCTTATTTTTAACAAAAAATAATGAAAATTATGGTGTTCTGTGATATCTTCAGGTACATTGACGATACTTCAACGTCTTTTGTGCGATTTTAATCTATACTATACATATAATTATCTATAATTCTATACTAATATTATAAATGCAAAAGTAACTCTGTCTGTCTTGCTTTCACGTCTAAACCACTGAACCGATTTTTATGAAATTTGGCATACTTAGAGATAGTTTGAGTTCCGGGAAAGGACATAGGATAGTTTTTACCCCGGTTTTTGAAACAGGGACGCGCGCGTTTATGTTTTTCTGTGACAGCAAAACTCCACGCGGGCGAAGCCGCGGGCGGAAAGCTAGTTAACTTAAATTCATTATAATTATGTATTAATAGTATGCTACTGTAGATAGACGTTTACGATGACAACAACGTCTCTACATTCATAAGAAACAGTTGTTTACGCTGCCGTCCTCACGTTTATTCATGTTTGATAACTATATTTGTTGCCAACACAAGTTTCAAGTATCCAGCTACTTAGAATTTGTTCTGATACCCTTTTGAAGTTCCCTGCACCTGTGCGTAAACAAATCGAGCTGTTGATGCTGTGGTGTGTAGTTGGCAGACGGTGTGGAGACTAGTTGACATGCGGTAGCTTGTTCTGATTAGTCTTCATTTGTTTTAAACTTGTAGATGATGCCTTTGATACGCGGTAGCTTCTTTTGACTAGCCTTCATTTGTTTTAGATTTGTGGAGAAGATTAGATACTATTTAGAATTGATAAAGGTAAGTTCGTTCGTTCGTTCGTTTCAGCCGAAAGACGTCCACTGCTGGACAAAGGCCTCCCCCAAGGATTTCCACAAAGACCGGTCCTGCGTCGCTCGTATCCAGGCGCCTCCCGCGACCTTCACCAGATCGTTGGTCCATCTAGTGGGAGGCCTGCCTATGCTACGTTTTCCAGCTCGTGGTCGCCACTCAAGAACTTTCCTGCCCCAGCGGCCGTCAGCTCTACGAGCTATGTGCCCTGCCCACTGCCACTTAATTTAAGCGATTCTGCGGGCTATGTCAGTCACTCTGGTTCTCCTACGGGTCTCCTCATTTCTGATTCGATCACGGTAAGACTATAAGTAGACTATATTATTTATAATTTATGATTATTCTATCTTAATAATCTTAGTCCTAAGCATATTGAATTTCTTAGAGAATTTTATTTCATTCGTTGTATATCTTTCTTTCAAATAAAAAACTATTCTATTCTATTCTATTCGAAAATACCATTTATTTGAAAATCTGGGTAAAGATGATTTAAATGTGACTCTACTATCGAGTCTACTTACTACAATTTTATGATTATTTCCTAATTTATCGAAATCGAGCTCTGACTGCATCCCTTCATCCAATCCAACAATATATGTATTTTTCCCGTTCGTTGAAAAGACAAGCAGCAACAAAAGCCCACCATCTGTGCTTTGATCGTGATCTAAAACAAAACATTCAATATTTTGTTTACACTTCCCTACCGTTAATACTTTGAATTACTAACACACCTTTAAGTTGAAGGAAGTAAGGTTTAAAATGCAAAGGCTGAATGCACGATAAAACCAAAGGGATATCGATAACATTGTTTCACAATAACGGTTTTGTTGCGATACTATGTAACGATAGAGTCGCTATTCTCAAAGTGTATTCAGAAAGCCCTTCTACTTATAGGATACAGTATGTTAGAAAAGTTTTCTTTTAGACCCTATGATAAGTAATTCTAAGGTTTAAATTAATATTGAGGTTATTGTCAGCCTGGCCTAGTTAAGAAATCTGGGTTAGTATTAGTTTCGGGTTAGTAGTCGATTCGCACGAATGTGCGAAACGTCCTTTCAATAATAATTTAATATTAATTTTTTAGTAGGCGTTTCGCACATTTCGTGCGAAACAACTACTAACCCTTAGTTTCGCACGAAATTCGTTCGCACGAATGTGCGAAACGTCCCCTTCAATAATAATATTTTTTTAGTAGGCGTTCCGCCCGAATGTATTAAAAGTATTTAAATCGCGTGCGAATTGACTCCTTCGAGAACTAATAATCTCATACTACTAGTTCTCGAAAGAGTCGATTCGCACGCGATATTAAAAATCCGGGCGGAACGCCTACTAAAAAAATATTATTATTGAAAGGGGACGTTTCGCACATTCATGCGAACGAATTTCGTGCGAAACTACTCTAGACAGCAAGCACGTTCAGACTTGTAGAAAGTTTCAAAAGTGAACAAAACTATACCTACCTACTCAGATTAAAATTCACATGGAAAAAACTAATTAAATAATGTGTCTTATTCATCAACCCTAAAGTATGGTTACTTTTTAGGGCTATTTAAACCTAATGTTTTAAAGGATACATGAAAAATACGATTGAGAACCTGTGCATTAGTTGGAGTTTATTCATTGAAGCATTTTGTACTAGCGATTGCTGAAAGGGCGTTTTAAGCTTGGGCGTAAAGAAGCTTTATCAGAGAGTCGTGAACTTGTCTAGACCTGTATTTTGGATTGAAAGCCCATAGATTAACGGTCCGTTGGTTTAGTAGCGCGTGATGACGTAATAAGTCTCAGGTTCGATTCCCGATCGATGAAAACATATCTCTATTTTGTTTCAGCATTAGTAGCATTTTTAGCAAAACTTAATACATGGACATACAATATACATGTTATTAGATAAATAGAGCTAAATTGACTGTATTGGACATGCTCACATTTATAAATATAATTACCTACATCATCATCATCATTTCAGCCACAGGACGTCTACTGCTGAATATAGGCCTCCCCAAATGATTTCTATACTGACGGATTCGTATTGGCCGATTTGATACCTATAAGTTTTTTTTAGGTCAGGAGGAAAACGAGCAGATAGTATGTAAATAACATTGATAACAACGATTTAACTGCATAGTTTAACTGTTGACCCCACTTATTTACTTTAATTTTATCAACACCACAAATACGAATTAAAATCAAATCACAATATTTGTGCAGCCAAACCAGTGCCTTTCTTAGAATGACGAACTTCCGACGAAAGAAGTGGAGATCAAATACTCGGTCTTTGACCAAAACCAATATTTGAAGGCTCGAAAGAGATTTAAAAAAATACGGTCAAGTTCGGATTGAAACGACCGTGTTAAGGTTCAGTATTAAAAAGCTAGTTGAAATTACGTCAAAGATTTTGGATTAAACGAATGAATTAAGCTTAGCCATCTCACTCTGACCATGACGATAACAATAACCGGTGCTTTTTGTTTGGAGTTTGACAGATTTTTGACGTTTGTTAGTTAAAATAGGATGGTGCAACTCAGCCTTAAAGATCAACACAAATTACAAATATTACTATAGGGTGCTGTTAAGGTGTTTTATGTAAAACAATGTAATATTGGAAATTAAAATTTAAACTATTCAATAGAATGCAGATTTAAAATTGTTCCGACTTGGTTACTAATTTGATAACTGAATACAATAATTATAATCAGCCGTTTGGTGTAGTGGTTCAGAACGGACTACTATGCCGAGAGGTCCCGGGTTCGATTTCCGGCCGGGCAGAAATTGAAATGATGAATTTGAATTTCTGTGACGGGTCTGGGTGTGACTATGTATAATATTTATGTATTTACAAAAAAAAGTATATAAGTAGTATATCCGTTAAGCTAGCACCCATAACACAAGCATTAAGTTGCTTACTTTGGGGCTAGCTGGCGCTGTGTGAAATTGTCCAAAGATTTATTTTTTTAATCATAACAAAGTCTCTACCAAAATAATAACATTAATTTATTTTACTAACCACACAGAAATCATATTGAAAGAAAATTAAATCATATTAATATCAACAAACAAACAAAATAATAATTAAGTTCCTCAACCAAAAACACACAAAACTTAGGCGGTTCCTTATTAGCCTACGGAACTCTAGAGCCTGCTAGGATGTGATTTGAATAAACATTCTACGGAACAGTTATCAACGATCGCATCTGATCGTCTACCAGATACCTCAGTATTGGTGACTCGAAATTGTTCGGACAAAGCGGGAATTTAAATGTGCTTAACAAATGAGGTTGAGAGGTAGGACACGTGCCTTTGAGTCTTTGAGATATTGTTTTATTTACGTGTACCTTTTCTTTAAAAAAAAAAACAATAAATAGTATGAATAAATGTATGTTTTTGATTAATAAAACACAGAAGGATTAAAGATGATATCAAAATGTCAACTAAACTATACACTCAAGGTCCTGAGTGCTTTCGATTGCCAAACTGGGTCTTAGCACTGTTGAAAATGTTTTGTTGCAGGTTCCGTTAGGTCAGTTTTTTTAGACAGGATGCAAACGAGCAAACGGATCGCCTGATGGTAAGTGATAACCGTCGCCCATAGACACCCGAAGTCCCTATAACATGCAGTATTCAATAATTCAGCCCTAATAAGGTAATTGTGTAGGTACCTACTAATAATCCGGGAAGACTATAATCCGGGCTTTTTTAAGGTGAGAGTGAATAGGTACCTAGGTAGGTAGGGCCCTGTAAGTAGGTACTTACAGGGCAGATATGTACCATCCTAGACTGCATCCCACTTAATACCAGGTGCGATTGTGGTCAAATACCTGCCTTGTTAAGCATAAAAAAATTGTCCAGCAAAAAATAATAATATCACAGATCGGGGAATACCGCTTCATTCCGATTGCAATATTTCAGACTCCTGTGGCGGTTTAAAAATTCTTACACCAGGATTCAAACTAAAATGACATTGTTGAACTCACAACAACATTCTGTATTTCTATTTATTATTCGGTGTTTATGATATGGTCTAGCGAGAAAAGGAATGCTTAGATTTTAACATGCTCTCCCAGAAACGTTACAAGTCAAGTCGCATTCTTGTTTTTTGATGTTGATATTTACCTGTCTACAAACGTCATGTTCCTCCGTCGAGTTTGATTCAGCTGCGTCATGACTGACTTGTATCTGTCATTCTGACTTTAATGAGATGTTTACATTGCTTGTATTAGTTCATAAAACTCTCGCCGTCATTTGTTGTACTTGTTATTAAAGGTTTTCTATGACCGATATTACAAAAGATTATTGAAGGGTCTTTTATGACTTGTATAGGTAAATTGTTGAGATATTGTTCAGGTTTATGTCCCTTGCTTCATAAAACACAAAAAACTTTTCACTGATAACACATTTGCAGCACTCTGAAAGCAAAATAGGTGGCTTTCTTCAGTTTCCCCCAGCAGTTGAATAAGAAACAGTAGTTTTTTCTAGAACAAAGCAGGTATCTGCAATCGCACCTGATGTTAAGTGAGATGCAGTCTAGGATGGTACATAGCTGCCCTGTAAGTGCCTATTCACTCTCACTTTGAGAATTTGAGTTCATTATAACAATCTTGAGAACTTGACAACATAAGATAGCCGTAATGAAAAATAATAGTTAGTTATAAAATAATAAATCACTTCATTTAGATAAATCAAGCTCTTTCACAAGTCTTTCATCAAGAAAAGACCTACTTTACTAATTATATCAAAATGTAATCTAAAAGCACTCTAGCCCACCTTCAACTTTTGTCGGGACTTGATAAAATATGGCTGAAGTTGCGAATTATATTAAAATTTTCTATGCGTCCACTTAAGATCTTAGTGACGTCAATTTGAGAAGGTTTTGTTACTGAAAATGATATTTTATTACTACTAAAAGAATCTAGTAAAAAATAACATATTGTCATCAATTTGTTATAGTTATTAATTATTATCACTAATTTATAATACAAACGCCTATTATTTTGGTTATTTCCGCTTCATTTTACAATTAAAAGTATCTCAATTGACTAAGAGCGAACTGACGTTTTAGATGGCGCCACCACTCTTTTGGTGGGGGTGACAGTTGTCATTTTACCGAAAAGTAGGCAGTTGCTCAGTTCTCTGTTGGTCGTTGAAGTGGTCGGTTGTGCCTAGCAGTGCTCTTGATGCGGTCAGAGTGATATAGTAGAAAGTGTTATACTTACCGTGTGTGTATTGTTCTGTAAGTGTGTGATACACAATATACTCTGGAAACAAGTAAGTTATCGTGTTTTTATTTATTTTGAAAATACCTCTATTATTTAAGACTTAAAGCGTAAAAATAGTGGGAGCCATCACATCTCAGAAGTGGGATAAAAGTTCGCACACCTACTAAAGTAAAATGGTAAAGCATGTATTTTTTTTTTCTTTTTCTTTTGAACATATAATTAGGTATAAACACAAAATAAATATTTTAGTAAGAGGTGGCTCCTATTTTTGTGTCTTGTTGTTGTTTATCCAGAGAATTGGGAAAATAGCGCTTGGTCAAGGCGACTCCTTGATAGCATCCGTTTTCCCGGTGGTGGATAAGCAATATCGACCAAAATTAATACCAGAATTTAAGTTCATTCCCCCATATTATGAGTACTGAACTGAGTAGATTATGCTTGGCCTTCTCTTATTGTAATTTTATACTTTGAATAAACTAATGAAATAGTTACGCTGCTCACTACTTTTGTATACATGAGTAAACAGTTTACTATGCGGTTGAAACTTTGTACTTTCAGTGGACTCATCCAAGCAAGAGGGCGCTGAGGCCTACTCTCCGTCTCACCCTACGGAGAAGGAACGATACAGCCGGCCGCGCAGCCGGCCCAGTCGTCGGTCGCGCAGTCGCAGACGGTCTAGTCACCGGTCGCGCAGTCGACCCAGTCATCGGTCCCGCAGTCGGCCGAGTCACCGGTCGCGCAGCCGGCCCAGTCGTCGGTCGCGCAGTCGCAGACGGTCAAGTCACCGGTCACGTAGTCGACCCAGTCATCGGTCCCGCAGTCGGCCGAGTCACCGGTCGCGCAGTCGGCCAAGTCACCGGTCGCGAAGCCGGCCCAGTAACCGGTCGCGCAGTCGGCCCAGTAACCGGTCACGCAGCCGGTCCAGTCAGCGGTCGCGCAGTCGCGGTCGGCCCAGTCACCGGTCTCGCAGCCCGTCCAGTCGCCGGCCGCGCAATCGGCACGCCCGCCGGTCTCGCAGTCAAGAAAGCCGCAGCCGGGTGAGCCGCCAGTCATGCAGCCATCAGGAGCGGGAGGATAAAGATGAGTCTATTACATCCAATACCTTTATTAAACTCTTAAGTGCTTTGAAATCTATAAACCGCTCTGAGTCAATAGATAAGCTAGGTAATATGCAAAATACCATTCCCGAGTTTGACCCTGCGAGAAAAGAACAGACGATTTCAATGTGGCTTCATAAAGTGAACGAATGTGCTTCGATTTATGATTGGAACGAAAAGCAGATAATTCATTTCGCTTTGCCTAAATTACGTGGAGTGGCCCAACGCTGGTATGAGGGTCTCGCGACTGTTCTTTTCTCGTGGGAAGAGTGGCAGTCAAAGTTGTTAACAGCATTCCCGTCTGATGAGAACTATGGGCAAATGTTAAGCGATATGTTGGCGAAAAGAGCTCGATTCGGGGATTCACTAGAATCGTATTATTACGATAAGGTGGCATTGATCAATAGATGTGGTATTGAGGGAAGAAGGGCGGTAGAGTGTATACTGCACGGAATAGACGATCGATCAGTACGATTAGGCGCGGAAGCAGTTCAGTATGATAACCCTGATAAGTTACTTGCTTATTTGAGGAATGCTAGGAATGTCCGACCACAAACTGAGCGCAAACAAATGAAAACTCCTAACTTAAATACAAATATACGTGATTCACAATCTACGCCAAGTATTAAGGTTGCGCGCTGTTTTAATTGTAAGCAGGAGGGTCACAATGTCTCGCGTTGTCCCCAACCAATAAAAAAATGTAGTAAATGTAACAGACTTGGACACGATACCGATCAATGTTTTTCAAAGCAACCCTTACCGTCAGAGAAAACAGTAATGGTAGTTTCAGGCACCAGTAGCCCAGGTGATAAATATCATAAAAATATCAAAATCAACCAGATCCCTTTTGAGGCTTTTATAGATTTTGGCAGTGAATGCTGCATGATTAGATCCACAGATTTTCAAAAACTTTATTCCGATTTAGAGACTGTTGGTCTTCCAATGCTTAGAGGGTTTGGGAACTCAGTTGTACAAGTGCTAGGAAAATGCCGTGTTAGGATATGTGTTGACGAGGTTGAAGCTGACGTTGACTTATTCATCGTGCCAGATGATGCCATGAAGGTACCCGTTATGATTGGACAGACTTTCACAGAACAACCCCATGTTATAGTACATAAGGATGCCAATAGTTTGATGATGATAGGTTCTGATTGCAACATTACACCCAATTTCAAGGTTAAAATTTGCATTAAAGAGGACATGACTCTATCTGGAACTTCATTGGTAGACATTTATACTGATCCAGTCATAATGGGTGATGTTTTTATTGAAGGAGGCTTTCGCCTTATATCAGATGCTAGCTTCATTGTGCCGTCAGGCCTGTTCAGAATAAGTGATGGTGGAATTGGAAAGCTATTGGTTTATACTTTGGGAAATAGTAAAGTCATTCTGAAAAAGGGTCATGTTTTAGCTCGAGGGTGTGAGGCTCGAGAAGATACTGCAGCCTCAACGGCACAAGTTATGCGTATTAGCGCCGAACAAAGTAATTGTTCCCCATTAACTGACACTGATGTTAGAGTAGGCGATAATGTGCTTCCTGCACAAAAAGAGCAATTACTGAAACTTCTCAATGAATATAGACACTGTTTTGCATCAAAATTGTCCGAATTGGGTACTACTTCAGCTGGGAAGATGTCAATAAATCTCAATGATAATGAACCGGTAGTTTACAGACCCTATCGGCTTTCCATTAAAGAGAAAGAAATAGTTAGAGACATGGTTACAGATCTACAGGAGAATGGGATAATTAAACCTTCTACCTCGTGTTACGCCAGTCCGGTGGTTCTTGTACGTAAAAAGACTGGAGACTATCGTCTCTGCATTGATTATCGTTCTCTTAATAAGAAAACGATCAAGGAGAATTATCCCATGCCCCTGATAGATGATCAATTAGATGTCTTAGCTGGTCATCAATTCTATACGACATTAGATCTAGCATCTGGATATTATCAGATTCCCATTCGCGAAGAAGACCAATTCAAAACAGCGTTTGTAACACCAGACGGACATTTTGAATTTACTCGGATGCCCTTTGGCCTCGCGAACGCACCAGCCACCTTTCAGCGTATTATGAATCAGGTGCTAGGCTCTGCTCGTCATAAAGAAGCTTTGGCTTATCTCGATGATGTCATAATCCCTGCGAAAGACTTTACAGAAGGCTTGAATCGCTTAGAAAATATCCTCAAATTATTCTCTAGTGCTGGTTTGACGCTCAATATTTCTAAATGTCTATTTTTCGGACATACGGTTGATTATTTAGGCTTTGAGGTCTCTAAAGAGGGCATTCGACCCGGATCTAGAAAAATAGAGGCAGTGGAGAAGTTTCCCGTGCCCCAGAATCAGCATAACGTGAGGCAATTTCTCGGCCTAGCCAGCTTCTTTCGGCGTTTTGTGCCAGGATTTTCCATAATAGCGAAGCCCCTTACACATCTCTTGAAAAAGGATGTTTCTTGGTTTTGGGGTCCACAACAAGAAAAAGCGTTCAAAGAATTGCAAGCAAAATTAATTGAAAAACCGACTTTGGCTTTGTATGATCCCCAAGCAGAGACAGAATTACACACAGATGCGTGTAAGGTTGGCGTAGCTGGTATTCTGCTACAACGCAGTAACTGTGGTATACTCAGACCTGTGGCCTATTTCAGCCGTCAGACATCTCCAGAGGAGCAAAATTATTCCTCTTATGATTTAGAAACTCTTGCAGTCGTGACATCCCTACAAAAGTTTAGAGTTTACCTTATTGGAGTAAAATTCAAAATTGTAACAGATTGCAATTCATTACGTGCGACATTTCAAAAAAGAGACATGTTACCCCGCGTTGCCCGATGGTGGGAACATATGCAAGAGTATCACTTTGATATTGAATATAGAGCAGGATCTTCTATGGCACACGTTGATGCGCTTAGCCGCAACCCAATTGCCGGAAATGACATAATGGATGTTAGGAATGTAGGTGAGGAAAGCTGGCTTGTAACAGTTCAGAACGCTGACTCCGAAATTCAACGGATAATAAAAATATTAAAAGATTCCAATCTTAATGACGTTATTGACATCAAAAATAACTACAAATTAAAGGGAGATAAACTGTTTAGAATTACGCCTAATGGGGATAGATGGGTGGTGCCTAAGGGAGTACGCTGGCAAGTGGTCAAACAGAACCATGACGACATTGGCCACTTTTCCATTGACAAAACATTGGAAAAAATTAAATCTTCATTCTGGTTTCCCAAAATGAGGAATTTTGTTAAGAAATATGTGACCTCATGTCTCGAATGTGCATATGCTAAGGCTTCAGGGGGTAAGAAACAAGGATTTCTACACCCAATAGCAAAAGTGGACGTGCCATTTGACACCGTACATATTGATCATGTTGGACCCTTTGTGCGTAGCAGTAGAGGCAATATTCATATACTTGTCGTGATTGATGCTTATACAAAGTACTTATACCTTAAAGCCGTTCGAAATACAAAATCGCATACAAGCATTAAAGTTCTCAGAGAATATTTCGCTATATTTGGCGTACCACGAAGGCTAATTTCTGACCGAGGGACATCATTTACCAGCGGATCCTTCAAAAAATTTATGAATGAAAGGGGTATTAAGCATATTTTAAACGCAGTAGCTACACCTAGGGCGAATGGTCAGGTCGAGCGCTACAATAAAATTATTGTAGACGCCCTAACGGCCAAGTGTATAGGTACACCCGACAGTAAATGGGATGATCATCTACCTGACATCCAGTGGGGCATCAATAATACTTTCAATAAGGGGATTAACCGAACTCCCTCTGAGGCACTATTCGGTGTAAGACCAGCAGGCCCTAGCGACAGTAGAATATTGTCTGAGCTCACTGATACTAATCAAACGCATGATACGTCAGGTCCAGTTAGTCCGGACAGAACTAGTATTCGCCAGGAAATCAACACTCACATCGAGTCCTGTCAAAAGAAACAAAAGGAAACTTTTGATAAACGTCGCTGTGAACCTCAAAAATACGAAGTCGGTGATTTGATTAGGATCGAAAGACAAGTGCCTGCTACTGGCCAAAGCAAAAAACTTGTACCTAAATTCCAAGGCCCTTACAGGATTATAGCTGTACTAGATCATGACCGCTTTCAGGTAGAGGATACTCCTCTTACCCGAAAAGGCAATAGGAAATTTTCTACAGTAGTAGCCATCGACAAAATTAAGCCCTGGCTTAGTTTCAATAGACCTCATGAGCAAGAATTAGATAATTCTAGTGACTCCTCAGAATAGAGCCATTAAAAAAAAAAAGAAAAAAAAATGGTTATAATTTAAGGAAAATATGATTTAAGACTACTTAAAGAATGAGATTTATAATTTTGCATGAAAATGAATCGTTAATTTTAATGATTATGTAAATAATGATGTTTTTATTTCATGTTGTAATGAAATATATGAGTGAATATGATATACTATGATAAATAAGAATTTAAGTTGATTTTGTACACAAACGGACAACCCTGGTCCTGCAATAAAATATGGACAACCCTGGTCCTGTAATGAAATATGGACAACCCTGGTCCTGTAATGAAATAAGGACAACCCTGGTCCTGTAATGATTTAAGGACAACCCTGGTCCTGTAATGATTTAAGGACAACCCTGGTCCTGTACTGAAATAAGGACATCCCTGGTCCTCTAATTAAATAAGGACATCCCTGGTCCATTAGATAATGTAATTAGACAGCCTATGTGGCGAGCTATTTGTGAATGTATCCTTATCTAGTAATTTAGTTTAGTTTTCTTTTTTGTAAACGTACGAGGTCATACGACATTAAGGATGGCCGACTGTCATCAATTTGTTATAGTTATTAATTATTATCACTAATTTATAATACAAACGCCTATTATTTTGGTTATTTCCGCTTCATTTTACAATTAAAAGTATCTCAATTGACTAAGAGCGAACTGACGTTTTAGATGGCGCCACCACTCTTTTGGTGGGGGTGACAGTTGTCATTTTACCGAAAAGTAGGCAGTTGCTCAGTTCTCTGTTGGTCGTTGAAGTGGTCGGTTGTGCCTAGCAGTGCTCTTGATGCGGTCAGAGTGATATAGTAGAAAGTGTTATACTTACCGTGTGTGTATTGTTCTGTAAGTGTGTGATACACAATATACTCTGGAAACAAGTAAGTTATCGTGTTTTTATTTATTTTGAAAATACCTCTATTATTTAAGACTTAAAGCGTAAAAATAGTGGGAGCCATCACAATATTGTTGCTGTTTAGGCGACACAACATGGAAAGCATTGGGGGAGGCCTATGTTCAGCAGTGTACGTCCTATGGCTGAAATGATGATGATGATGAGGCGACACAAATGGTACATAATACTTTGTAAAGAAATAAGGATAATGATATTCTAGCTTTGCTTATTTTTATACTAGGAATAGTGTAAAATGACCAAGGATATTTTTATATTGTTAATAATAGATGACGTTTTCCTGATGAAATTGAGTTATCGTTAATGTTAATAACATTTACGAAACTCATTTAAATGACGTCACTAATGTTTTAATTAAGGTGTCTCCAAAGTAGGTCGTCTTTTATGATACTACTCTTTTGGGGTGATGCTGATACATCTGAATTAAATATTATCATGAAAGGCAACGTGGCAACAGGCAATGACATCTATAGCCCAACGCTATAGCATTTTTAGGTGTGTATGAGTAATGCAGTTGAAATACGAGTAGTTACTTAGTACTGGAACAAAAATATAATCTGTCTGTAGACTGTATAAAAGTCTAAATACTTACATAGGTTGTTGCAAGACAGTCATGAATATGGTAAAGGCCGGATTCCTCTCGTTACACAATTAATTACCCATCATCATAGCTTAAAGATGTAATTAAACCAATCATTAATAAAAATTCAATTACCTAGGTAAAGTAAAATACTATCTTCATTTTGTCCATAAAATTAGACCCGCTAAAATTAGCGAGCAAAAATAATTTATTAACAGAGTAACTTGACCAAGTTTTAAATTAAAGCTTAATTGATTCCAAAATTACCAACGTCAAAACCTGACCTGATTCCCGTCGACCTACATCAAAAAGCAAAATCTTTTACAGAAAAAATCTTTGTCAATTCTTTGGATTAGCCGAACCGACTCTCTAATTACTTTAATTACCTATATCAAGTCCACTTTCCTCTCGATCTTCGTTCTTGCTACTAGTTTCTTTTAAACCTTTTACATCAACAGTTTTATTACGTACTGATGTATTCTTATTAGTATTAAACAAGCAATGTATAAGCTCACGTCGAAGATTATCGTTAAGCTAGAGATCCTCTGTGGTTTTTGTTCTAGGGTTGCCTCTAATTGAAAGTTGCTCTGCAGAGTGACAGGGGTGCGTTAATAAGTCCAGTATCTGCTTTGTTAGTTGTCAGATTAAGGTCTCCCCTGGCGCCTTAACTATGTAACAAGTAACGTTGTCTAAAAGTCGGATTTCTGAGGCCATTGTTCTGAGGGAATAATGAGCGGAATTTGTTGCCTTCTTGCCGCTAAATAAGGATTGGGGAGTTGGGCCAACTATCGTGTTTGTAATCATTTGTGATACGGTAAGAATAGATTAGGTAGGTATTATCTTTTTTGTGTTGATGAATGGAAAAATCTATTGTTTGTTGCATAAGAAAACGATCTTTATAGCTCTATTTTTACGTGACCTTGGGATTTCAATAGACTTCTACAAGCAAAAACACTTTCTAGTGCAAAAACATTTTAAAAAATATTACAGAAAGAAAGAAACATTTATTACTTATAAAGGCCGTCGGCCGTTTGGTGTAGTGGTTCGGAACGGACTACTATGCCGAGAGGTCTCGGTTTCGATTCCCGGCCGGGCAGAAATTGAAATGATGAATTTTAATTTCTGTGATGGATCTGGGTGTTACTATGTATAATATGTATGTATTTAGAAAAAAAAGTATTTAAATATTATGTTTATATCCGTTTTCTAGTACCCATAGTACACAAGCTTTGCTTAGTTTAGAGCTAAAATGTCAAAAAAAAAAGTAAATAGCTATCATATTTTATAGTGCAAGAACATTTTAAAAAATATTACAGAAAGAAAGAATCATTTTTTCCAAAGGACATCATCACGCATAGATAGAAAAGTACATGGACATAAAATATTACGGTAGCACAGATTAGCATAAATGCTGGCTGATGACCAAAAACCACTTCTCTAAGATCTAGTATGTATAATTGTTTACTAGTTTACAAGTCGTAGAGGTGGAACGTAAGTTAGAGTACCTTGTCAAGGAAGATAGCAAATAAGTATATACAGAAAAGGAAAAGAAAGAGTTTTAGTTCAGACTTCAGAGAGATTGAGCCATGTTATATCTTATGGCGATTAAATTTTGTGACCAAAGATTTTTCGACTCTAACGATAGAAGAAACATGTTACGATCATCATCATCATTTAAGCCACAGGACGTCCACTGCTAAACAATTGAACTTAGGCCTCCCCCAATAATTTCCACGTTACGCGTTATCGCCATATCCAGCATCTTAATTAAAGTAAAGATACGTTTTATCATACCTACTTAGTTTTATTACTTGACAAGAGCAACATGCTCAAAAGTAATGCTGTTTTTTCGGTACATTGTAAAATTGGCTCATTAACTTCACAGACCGCATTTATTTGGTGTTAAAATTTCGCTAAATAACACCAAAACATTCCAAACTTGGAAACCCATAAATCCAACCGATCTCAAAACGTAAATCAAAGCCAAAGATTACTGTGATAAGCGAATTAGTGACGTGTACTGATAACCATGTAGCAAGTTATTCCACGCTATTTGCAGAGCTCGTTAACTGGGCGACTTCGAAACTTTAAGGAGTTTGACGTTAACAATTTAATGGTTTTGATTTGGCATATTGCCATGTTAAACTGTCGACGCGAGTTGATGGAAGAAAATAACTTCGTACAAAAGTTGGCGGAATATCAAGTCTTCTAAAAATACGGCAAAGTTTGTAAAGTTACAATACAATTTGTGAGTTACGAGTACCTACGTAATATGATTGTAATAATACAAAATGGATAAAACAACAATTAGATAGGTATGACTGTTATGCAGTCATAAATGCTGAAACTTTTTTTGAGATAACTCTTTTTGGCATATGAGGGCAGTGTTGGTGTTAATCAAAAATCCCATTGTTCTATTTAAAACAGAATCTCCGATAAGAAATACATAAAAAAACCTCCTTATTTAAATGAAAAATGTGAAATAGTTATTTACACTGGACTAGAACGTAACAACATTCTCGTGACAAACGGCATAAACGCAACAATCGCCACAGGCAATAAACAGAACTTTGAACACAAGTTATCTATTCCAAATCCTGATCAACAAGTTACGATTGACGTTAACTGTGGGTCAGAAGCCGCTATGAATCAATCCAAGTTATTACTTGCAAAACAAATTAATTCGACAAGCCTCCCGCCAAAGGAGCATGATGTCATTCATCTACGAGCACATTTTATCCCCTTTCTTTGAAACTTATTACGAATTCAAAGACAGTTTAATCATTCGATGAGATCAGACTGATAGCCATCAGTTTTTCATCGGAATTTATGAATTGCAAGTGTACGCGGTATGATTGTGATTGCAGGCATTTGTTTTGGTATGCCCAGTACGGTAGGCACAATGGTTTTAGAGTTTATGGTTGGTTAGCAGGTATATTAGCGTTTTAATTATTAAAAAATAAATAGGTAGGTAAATTGTTACTCTTTTCTTTTTCCCAAAATGTATGGGTTCTTTTTTTATCTTTTAATACTTGAAAAATTCAAACTTGGACGTATCTTAGTTTTAATAAGAACTATAATATGTATTTACGATTATAACATCGTGACGTGATCATTGTAAAAAACTAACTACTAAACTTTACAAAGCATTAAATTCTAAAAAAGGAATGAGAACAAACTAACGCCCATATTCACAAACAATACTTCCTTAAGTGAAGCAGCAAATAGAACGCACAGCGTTGAATAGAGCTCTGTGATTGGTTCGTATGTCAACCTGTGCGTCCACGAGCACTGTGCAACCTCATAGTAATGTTTGTGAATACGGGTGTTAAAGTTCATGCTCTAGTTTTAAAAGCAAGTGGGTCAGCTGTCCTAACTGGAATGGATTTATTCCTAGCCCTACTAAACTTAGCTCGATCGACTAAACGTATTTAGATTCTTACGTAACAGAGGTGAGGTTAGTAACAATATATTCCAATAGATACTCAAGTAAACCAGTGCAACTTTTTTGCGAATATCAGAAAATTTTATCTACATACGCCATCACACGTACAGTCTGCGTCAAATAGTTGTGACACCCAAAGTAGCCAAAAAGTTCACAACACGTCTTTTGACAACTTTTAGGCCACCTTGGGAGTCACGAACTATTTGACGCTGACTGTGCCTTATTTAATATTAATATTTGAGGGTGCTCATTATTAAATTTCATCTTTAAAATTCTAATGTGTAATCAATCTGTTAAACGCAATATTTACGACTTGGTATATATTCGTAATAAGGTTCATAAAGGAAACAAGAATACATTACCGAATGTATTAAAATTGTATTGCGGTATAGGATCTCTGCTATTAAACAAATGACAAATCATACAAATTATCTACAAATATTATAACGTCGTTATTCAGAAATATCAAATCGCAGTAACCGTAATTGCGGCAATTCATCTCCTTTGATAATTTAATTAGCTCTGACATAATGAGAACGCGAATTAATCTTGTACCAAACGATGTTCCGAGTACAATGATGAAGTGGGAACAATAACATCTAAGGCTTAAAGTTGGTGCTAAATTCTCGACGAAGTCCTGGATTCAATTCCCAGGGGAGACAGACTTCGGTGAGAATATTGTAGGCCAGATTAAGCTGGTCGTGTAGTTAGTGAGAATATTCCGTACTTCGAAAGTTAACCTTTAGCTACTGAGGTGGATTTAATTTTACGTAAATACTGACGTGGGGGCCTGAGAGGCCCGTACATATGTGTGCTTATATTTTAAAATATATTATCTTTTTAGGGTTTTATGTTTAATAATTATTAATAGTGGTTATATTTAAATACAGTAAAACGATTTTTATGTAAATTATTTGTTAATAAGTAGGTATTATTTGAATATTTAAAAAACATGTAGCATTTTTTGGCAAAAATCTCATGAAATCATGATTCACAAAGTTATCATCAAAAATATTCATAAATTCAACAAATCAACTTAGAATCTTAATTTTCAATAGTCTTTTTAGCTAATGATATATCAGTAATCCTAATATGAAAAAGGGGGAAAAAAATTACACACATCAAATAGTGCGAATTAAACACAATCTGGATAAACTTGCTTTGCTCAATGAAGGAAGCCATACATGTTTTTAAAATGTAGATTTCATTTGAATCTTCAAAAGACATGTATGGCACATGGTTTCATCGTTTAAATCTTGATAGACAGGTACAGGCTTATCATTTTCTAGCATACGTGCCAAAAACTAATGTTCTTCTATTTTTCGATAAATGCTGGTTATTTGTACTTCCGAGATACCGCTTTCTCTCGGACGACGTACTGTGGGCTCCATATTATAGATTTTTTCAAATTATTTCAAGAAAAGACGACAACTAAATGAAAACTATAGACAAAAAAAGTTACGCCAATACTGAGGTGGGGGCCTGAGAGGCCCACAAGAAACTTTAAAATTAATTTACCTACTGAAATTGCGCGTGCAATCACGTGCACAGTTGTTGGCAGCCTCGGCGCAATGAAACTCGAAGGTACTAAAAGATTCGCGTGTGTCGTGCACGTGGGAGAGGAGAAATTCAATAATTTGATTTTTTGAAGGCCTGAGAGGCCCCCACGTCAGTAGTTAAAGGTTAAACCTTCCAACGTTCAATCTAAAGGCAATATTTCCCTTACAGTCTTCAACTAATAATAATGAATGAACTGAGAATATCACCATAGCTATTAATATGGTATCACATCGGACTCCATTGACGTCTAATATCGATGTTTAAGCCTGAAAAGTAGTCCGTATTTTCCGAATAAAGTCATTATTCATGTCACTCAAATTAGGATACAAGTGAGTGACAGGGCTATTTATTTGGGTTCAAATCATCATCATTCTACTCACTTATTATTATCAGAATATTATTTACTTCAGGAGCACGAGGTTTCTAATTTACCAGCGGCAAATAGTGGATTTCAGAGTCAGAAATCGGCCAGAGTTGTCACTCCTCTGGCTGATTTATGACTCTGCAGACAGATTGTTAGCAAATTAAGTATCGGTACAAAAAACAAAAACAAATAATTTAAAAAATCGTTTTAAAGGAAATATTTCGCCGAAAGGATGTACCTACCTATTGACCAGAGCATGTTCACCATTCATATACAAATAATGAACACACAATAATTGCAATTTCTCTCGATAAGAGGGAGTAACGGCATGTACGACACCTCAGATAGTGGGAGTCAAGAGTTGAACTCAAGATACCGATACACTATCTCTGTCCGGTGCTTAGGTGCCTTTCTAGGATACTATACAATGTTATTGGAAAGTAGCACCTATTATTACTACATTTAAAAACTAAGAAGAGCCTCTAACTGGGGAGTTTATTGGTTTTATCAAAAATGTACCTATACCTTGACGTCCACCCACAAGGTGGAACGACGACATCGTAAAAGTAGCAGGAAGGCGCTGAACGCATGCCGCTACCAACCGGGCAACATGGAAAGCATTGGGGGAGGCCTATGTTCACAGTGGACGTCCCATGGTTAAGATGATGATGATGATGATGATGATGATGACCTATACCTAAGTAGGTATTTACGAAAAGTCTTCTTACGAAGTACATCGTTCTGCTTTATATTGCCTGAGGCTAAAGCTTAAATAAACAATAAAGTACCTTTTTTGAATTACAGCTCCCTCCCTCTACTAATAAGAATATTTTAACGGGAAAAATCAACACTCCAATAAAGCAAAGAAACTCATCGTTATGAAAATTCGTCGATTCCCGTAAACGATAACTTATTCAGACGATTACACTCTTAGCACAATTCCCAGAACTGATTTATCGCCAAGAGCAGAAACATTTAAATACTATTTACTTTCTGAGAATAGTCGTACAGAAATGTTATAAATCGACAAGTGTTTGACTACGAGTGACTTAATGGCCATTTAACATGACCTTCCCCGCCCGTCTGCGCTGGAAAAATAGGGCCCAAAAAGGGTTTTTTTAAGATTAGTCAGGGGTCTACCATCTCTGGTCAAACGCCGGTCTAAATGGCTAATATATCGCTGTACGAGCTGTGCTGTGCATAGTTATTAAACGCACGTATATCGAAAGGTCAACAACCCTAGTTGCATTGATATGTCACTATAGAAAAGTTATTTGTGTTTGTGTAACCTCATTTGCAAGTGTGTTATTGAGTCATTTGTGACTCACCTTCCATTTTATATCTTTTTAATTCAGTTTATCATAGGAATAGAAAATTTATTAAATTATTCGATAAAAAAATTGAGAACCCTTCTTATGTTTTAGGAAGTAAGAGAAAAGAGAAGAAGGAGTAAAATACAAATAAGTGTTTTTTTTTAATTGCGCAATAGGAACGATTATTTTTAGATCTCAAAGCTTTGATTAAATTAAAATCATAACTTTACGGTATTACGAGTACATTAGAACTCAATGTATTACGATAACATTAAACTCACATTACGTTATTGAAACTATTTAATAATTGTCAATATAGAGTTTAAATACCCTTAGGTTTGCGGATTTCGTCTCCACTGGTTTGTATATTCTAATACAAGCAAACTGAATCGTTCACACATTAAATAAACTTGCTTTAGACCACATCCTTCTAAGTAATTTCATAACAATCGCTCATTGAGCTCAAAAAGCTAACAGTTTACCTAACTCCTTAGAACCTGGCCACAATACTATTGTGGCGAGTCCTTTGTGAAGTTGTTTGCACAGTGACTGGGCGAAGGCTGCAAATCAACTGCAAGTTGTTGCTTTTCATTACAGTTGCATGTCATGTCAAGTTGAAGCTTACAACTGCTGACGGGTCCTCAAATCTTGGTGGTTAACCATTCGTTGGTAAACCGGTCTTTTTAGTTTGATAAATTGTATTGTCTTCAAAAGTAGTGGAACTCGCTGGATAAAAAGGTAAACATCCTCCTTTGAGAAATTTGACCACTATGCATAGTTTTGTGATAGGGAATTGTATCAATTGTATTTTAAGAGCTTCATTCTTATTTACCTACTTACTTTCGTTTCCGCCAAATGACGTCCACAGCTGGACAAAGACTTCCCTAAGGATTTCCAGGATCCAGGTGCTTTCCGCGACCTTCACCAGATCATTTGATTTTAATTAAATGTATATTTTAAATAATTGCTAGTTTTGTCTTCGTGGTTCATATTCGCATATTATATGACCCTTTGTGATTGTGACCTTTCTCTACACCCACAGTAGACAGCGCGGGAAGTGTAGGTCTCCATTAAATTAGATAAATTTATCTCTTGCAATGGAAACTAAACGTCCTGATGATGATAATGCTCATAAGGCCATAGTTATGCCATTTGCTGCTATGTAGCTTTTCATTACAGATTTCTGAAGCAAATGAAATGGCTTTGATTTATAATCTAATACCAAAGCTTATAAACTTTAATGTAATACCCCAAAACATTCACAGACCGTATTCAGTAATGATTGCAAGTTTTACTAAACACCGTATAAGCCCTCTAGTTATAAATTAGTTTCAGCATACAGTTTCCTAAACTTCATAGAAAGCGGCAAAACATGTTCAATAGCCTATTCATTTTCTGTATGAATGGCATCATCAATTATATTTTCCGTTTCATTATTCTCTATAACTGAATGTTCATTTATAAATGTGACTACGAATAAATTAATAACATATCAGTCGTGTGGTTCATTTATCTTTGGAGTAGCAATTAAAACGAACGGTAAATCTCTAGAAATTGATAATTTATTAGACGCATTAATATTTATACCTGATGAATTTAGTTGGGATTTGGAATCAAAAGAAGGAACTAAATTAAACGGCATGTGTTATGGATGGCAGTAAATGCAACTTAGAATTGCAACCGTGGATGTTATGAACCTACAAATAATCATAGCTTTTATGATGGACCGGTGATGAACAAACGCGATGTATCATTTTACATAAATGTTGTATTGATATGTATCAAACTAAACAATTATTGGTTGCTAAGATATTGGACATAGCTACAACTTTATAAGACATTTATTTATTTAAACACAATGTAACTAGATCCCGCAACTTTTTCACAAAGCTATCGCCGTCTTAGTATCACAAAAACAAAGCTCGACAAAAGAACAAAACGCGCATTGTCATGCATACCGTGCGCCGTCAGCCATCGAACTCGATCGATGGCTGAGTCAAAGTCAAAGTCAAAGTCAAAGTCAAAATTTCTTTATTTGTTTAGACTAATAAATAGTTCTTACAAATCGTCATAAAATATGCTCTTAAGGAGCCTCTACATGTCTCATAATCTTTTTACCCTACCAGCGCTTCGAGACCAACATTTGGCAAGTGCTGAGAAGAAGCGCCGCAACAAACTCAGTCACCACTGTCTGCTGAGTGACGACTAACGTATGGTAATTAGTGGTATTGTAACCCAATGTCTATAAGTTTGTGGGACTACTTGTCTCGAACGTTTTGGAGGAAGGTGAGAACTTTGATTCGCATGGTTGTGGCAGATTGAGCTGCTCCTCTAGGTTACGAATAAGCGAGAAGGTTGCATGTAAATATAGGAGGAGGTTCTCAAATAGACTGTATGTTTTTTTATGAAAGCTTATTATCATTTTTTAAAATTATCTTCAGTTTGATACAAACAACCGCTGTTCTTTGAAAATTATATTGAACTTTAAGCAAAAAAAAAGAAAAGAAAGAGATCAGTTTTATCTATTTTTCTAATTATATTGGAGAAGATCTAGGCCTGCATATCACGTGATGAAAAGTGATGTCACTCGGAATCCACGACCACAGAGGAACTGGCTATTTATAATTCCAACTTCCATAATGCCGTGTTATCACTTTTGTCATTGCGCTTTAGATAAAATAATCTTCATTCCCAAACTTATGTGTTTACGCTTTATCCGTCATTTTATTCCGTCACATATATTTATTTACATTCCTTACATAACGCGACACGTTTTTATGTCTCTGACAAAGGAGTCACTGAGGCAAACGTTTGCCGCTGATAAGATATTCTATCTGGCGGAATTCGAATACAAAGGATTCCGAGTTTATTCGAGTTTATTCGCGTTACATTTGAATAAACGACGACTTTACTTTTGTGCCTACGCGGATATTCCACCTGAGAAAAAAGCTGAGTTTGGACCGTGCAGAGTTACAGAGTTAAACGGTGTATATAAATTGGCTTCGTTAGCTTTGTTGGTTCTAGTGTGCATCAGCTTGCGTAGATGTTGAGGCAGCTATGAATCGGCAATGTTTTGGTTCTCTTTATTTTATAGTTCAAAGGTGGGGTTTCTTGGATGGCTCAAACATGGAGTGCAGGTGCGGGTTTGCTCCCCAGTCGATGAAGCACTCATGATGTCGTGCCCTGAGTGGCCGAGCAACTGCACTCAGGAGGATTTAATGAGTGTTTCAGCAACACTCATGTAGCGGAGTTTTGGGACACTGTGTAGGTTTATTATCGAGACGATAAGATGAAGAAGAAGTTCAAAAAACTGCTATTCACAAGACCGATAATGTATGTGATGTATCACCTATTTCGATTAACATTATTTTTGCACTGGACCTGGCGTCCAATTTTGTGGTAGTGCTTTCTACTAATTGGTTCGATTGCCATATTATTATTATGCCATTGCCATAACAATATAATAAATCTAAAGGTTCGAAAATGAATTTAGTACGTTTCCGTACCTCGAAAGACACAGATTGCTTAGGCTTAGGATCAGTTTTAAGCTTTTATTTGCAAGTAAAATGTAACCAAACCGCTTAAAAGTAAAGTAACTGAGTTCACCAGCATAACAAATACACATTTCCTACCATTAATTAAAACAGCCCATTAAAATCCCTTTATCGTAGGTACTCCGGTTTCACTGTTCCCGTTTGTGCCTGACTCATATATTAGCACTTAAGTAATAGAGATGGATGCAGTGGGCTCTTTAATAATGTTGTTGATGACGTCAACTGCGTTAGCTTTTGTTTTTTAAACAGTTTAAAAACATGTAAAAGACTCTTCTAGTGCAAGGGAGACTTATTAGGTACGTAGTGCTGTGTTTTGATTTTAAAAATCCTGATGCTGCTAATAAGTTAATTTATAACAATTGAATTCATAAAACTCATAAAAGCACTTGTCTTTTATTTACTTACCTAAACTAGAAACGGATTTTTGCGGGTTGCACCATCCTACTTCAACTTTGACAAACGTCAAAAATCTGTCAAACTTCATACAAAAAACACCGGTTATCGTTAAAGTTACGGTCAAAGTTAGGTGGTGCAACTCAGCCTAAATGTTTTTGTGCCATTAAGACTCACAACGGGAGGTTCATTATATTCTTCTTCATTCTTCTAAGATCTGGGGGCACGGCAGTGCCCCCACCAAGTCGAGCAAAAAAGCGGCACGGCCGTACCATCCTTTTCTCGAAGCAATTCAGGCCATTTTCGACCGCCTGTAACTTCGTTGTGGATAAAACTAGAAGGCTGAATTTTCATTAGCTATGCAGGCATTGTAAAGACACGGTATATTTAAAATTTCATTCAATTTGAACCAGTAGTTTAAGAATTATAACGGGTCAAAGTTACTTAATTTTGTCACTCACTGACTGACTCACTGACTGACTCACCGATCATCAAAATTCTAAGGCACTTCTAGCAGACCTAGAAGCTTCAAATTTGGAATAAAAGTAGTGTTTGGTGTATGAATCAAGGAAAAACTAAAATATTTGGGGGCACGGTAGTGCAACCGCCAAGTCGAGTAAAATTTTTCAATTTCGGTCCAGTTTTCTAGATACATAACTGCTGTCTACAAAATACAAAAAGAAATGAGATCCCATCAAAAACAATACTTGTCAAAAAAACCAAGTCTCGCAACTCAGTTGTTCTACGGTAAAAAGTTGTGAGATCCATGTAATACCAAGTCCAGGCCAGGAAATCTTTAACGTTTTACATAAATATATTGACTTGGCCATCGCATGAAAACACGTGTAAATTAAATTATTTAGTGCGATGGCCAAGTCAATATATTTATGTAAAACGTTAAAGATTTCCTGGCCTGGACTTGGTATTACATGGATCTCACAACTTTTTACCGTAGAACAACTGAGTTGCGAGACTTGGTTTTTTTGACAAGTATTGTTTTTGATGGGATATAATTGTCCAATAAGATGATTTTGCACTTCAAAGGGCATGTCAAGACGAAGAAGGATATGTCATCTTAGCTAAGATACCATTCTCATGTAGGTACGCAGGTAGCACCTACAGATGACTGCACATCAAGGTCTAAGTACGACCCCTATAGTGTTAGGAATAGGGGTCATTTTGCTACAAAAAATTGTACTCTGATAATGCTGTGACTGTACGAACCCTCTGAATCAGAGCTGTGGTCTATTATGGCGTCTATGCCGTTCTCCTACAAAGTTGCATTGTTCCAACTGTTAATTACAAGCCCGTGTACAGATTGGGAGCGTAGTTATCTGGAAAAGAACTGGAGTCAACAATATGGTTTGTAAAATAAGGCCAGTGGTAGGTACACTTTTATTATATTACATAGCGACTGGTCGTGACTGGACTTACCGTCGTTCTGGGAAAAGTTGAGGGAACCAGATCGCAGGACAGGCTGCCTATGCGATGGATTGATCAAGCAAAATGTATAGTAGGAAACCGCGTATTTAACTGCGCCAGGCAGTCTGCTAGCAAGGAGAGTTGGTGGGAGATCGTGCGGGGAGCTGTTTCCGCCTCGAGTCTTCCAGTGACTTGGCCCACTTTTAGCTTGGGCCACGGGCCAAGTCGCTGAACCAAGCTAAAATCTGCCAAGTTACTGGAAGACTTTCCGCCTCTACCGTCGTTGTGGACGCCTCAACGTGACAGAGACTTTGCCAAGAGCGAGACGACGAAGAATAAAACAATTTTAATATAATTATATTTTTATTTTATTATTATTATATTATATTTCAAGACCTAAAATCATTTATCATGATATATGGAAAAGCCAGACAACAGGGATCATGGAAGGCCAATTAGAATGTTGTAAAATAACAATGACATTTTCTGTTTTATTTTCATCTTTCAAATTACATTTAGCGTGTAGTTAGTTTCTCAGTTCGTAGAAACGCAAACATAAATCATTTACAGTGCAAACCTCGGAAACGGTTTTAAATTACAATATTAAATACGACTTGAAATCCTGGGACGTAGGATTTATTATCAACTGCGATAGAGACTGCAACTTTGCTATCACAGTTCATCTAAATTTATTTTACTATTTTAACGTACATAAATAGGATGACATACTTGTTAAGAACTGTTGAAATGCAACTTTCCATAAAAGATTTTGTATAGCAAAGGCAACCTATGACGTCACTATTTCATCATGAACTCTATAATTGACCATCTATTATTGAAAAACATCGATTTTTTTACAGCAAATTGAAAACAAACTCAGTTGCCAGGCCAAAATGAAGTGTTTTACACACAGTGTCTTGGAGTTACTGGGTAATAGTGTCCATTACCTAATAAAGCTCTTTTCAAGTATTTTTTGGACTATCGAATCATTAAAGTCTTAATTATCATCGTCATCATGAAATTATCAACACAAAACGTCTTCAAAAATAAACTCAATTCTATGATCATCTTAATTTCACTTTAATAAGTCTACTCGCAGAATCCAAAGCGATTTAAGTTCCTAATCCATCCTTAAAACTTACTAAACCGTTCATTAGAAGTTTCCAGCGCTAATTGTTACTATCCTAACTTGCCTCCGCCTGGAAGGGCTGGAATTATTTCCTCGACTTCAAATCATTGAAGTACAGGTGGGGTTTGAGTGTCAAATTAACTGACGTTTATTGGTCTGAGTAAAGTCGGAATACGGAATTAACCGTGAGTTCTGACAAATTGTTTTTGGGGTGAGGGTTGCGATTAATTTATTTGAGAAAAAAGGAGTTTAAAAATCACTAATTACCTACTCTAATTTGTGCTAGGCCCAAAGGTTAGCTGGAGGAGAATGCAAGTGGCATTTAAGTTCGCTTTTTGTATCCTGTACCAATGCACAAACAACTTTGAAATGATTAGTAAAAAAGTCTATCAAGACACGACCACAGCGTTAAAAATAATGCTGAGAAAAAGATGAGGTAAGTATGTGTATGTATGTAAGTTTTCAATAATGATGTAGGACAGTCCACAGGCATCAGGCTATTATATTAACATTGAAAATTGCACATTGCCTATGAATAGCTATCTATTGGATTATAATCTTTAACTCATTATGAGATTGTAGCATCTATTAATAGCGTGTGTGTAGAAAAAATGTGCCATCGTGCGTACGTGCTAGTTCAAAAATAATGTGCAACTAAAACTGTCCAGAACTTCCAAAGAACTATTCAAAAACTGCACTAAACTGCAGCTCCCAGCAGTAATTCAACAAAGCCCGGCTATTTGTCACGAATATGCATACGAATGAAAATCCGAATAGTTTTTAAACCCAAAATCATATTTCACAAAGCAATTCCAGGTCTTGAATAAATTAGTTGGCAAACTTAGATCTTTTTTAGAAGTCCGGATAGAAATGGGACGGTTATTGTCGATGGAATTGTGGTATTGAAGGGGTTAAGTTATTGATACGATACGATATCAGTGATACTCTATTTTTAACCATTTCATAGTAACTACTGTTAAGTTTGGTAGCAAATACAATGAACTTATTAAAAAATCTATCTTAAACAATTGATAAGTCAATAATTGATAATTGTTGTATTAAAGTTACTTTTTACAGCTCTATTAAGAAACGGAATTTTAACTATTCCATGTCAATTTGTCATTTTATAATCTGAGTGATTGTGCTTGAATACTTTAGGTACTCAGCATAGGTACTTGCCTAATCAAAAACCTGTCGTCACCTACCATCAGGTAAAATTTAATGAATTGAATTTTGAAGTTAGTCAAAGATTAATACCATCTTAAATAAAACCTACATAATAGTCGAGACGTTTTAGAAAATATATCGATAGATATCGTTACAACACTACGAGCTATCTTCGCGACTAGTCTTGAGAACGTAAAATTTCTCGAGGGATTCGAACTCTTTTACTGCAAAGCTGCGATTTGATGTTACAGCGGAGTTTTTAATATTTAATCCATTATTGTGAGAAAAGCCTTATATTTCTTCTACCTTGGGATGTTTGTTCGTGGTTTGTCGAGTCATCGGAAACTTTAGTTGTGGATTTGTGCAATTTATTCATATCGGATGTCTCTAGTAGACTGGCTGATAAGTTTGTGGCTTTATTTAAAACGAAACACAAAGGAATACCTAAAACAAATACTCTACTAGGTACTTGCTTACTGTATATGAATGTAAAAACTCTACTGTTTAGTATTTATCCCATTAATACAAGTTAACGTAAAAATCAATTATCAATACTAATATTATAAATGCGAAAGTAACTCTGTCTGTCTGTCTGTCTCTCTTTCACGCCTAAACCACTGAACCGATTATGGTGAAATTTGGCATAGAGATAGTTTGAGTCCCGGGAAAGGATATAGGATAGTTTTTATCCCGGTTTTTGAAACAGGGACGCACGCGATAAAGTTTTTCTGTGACAGACAAGGTTCCACACGGGCGAAGCCGCGGGCGGAAAGCTAGTTCTTATTAAATAGACACTAATAAAGAAAAAAATGGTAATAGAAAAAGAAAGAAAATTAAGAAACAAACACAAAGGAGAATTATTGATACTTAGATTTAAATGAAATCTACGGTAGATGAGTTTAACAAATTGTTAATATCCATCATTAGTTTACGCATAGACGCGAAACTTCCAAATGTAAACACACAACATAAACAAAACTTTCTTTGCCACAACAAATAATATCATACTTACAACTGCAAGCTCTTCTAGTATAAAATCCACTCACTGGCACAAAACACTACACAGCTTTTAATAAAAAATAAAACCTCATTCATAAAAGAGTACAGTCGCGACGAATAACGACAAAAGTGCTATCGAAAACGAAGTACAATCAGCGAGAGAAGCGATCGCTCGGACCGCGAGGAAACGACTGCATGGCGGTACGGGCCAATCCTTTGCTATACTGTAGGGTAGAGATGTTATCTTATTACGTAGGCTTTCTTTACTTGAGTGTGTGGCTTTAGTAGACAGCTTTGTTTTGACCTACATGGCCAAAACCAAAATCAAAAACTTGTTTTATAGTTTTAAATAAGTAGTACTTAGTTAAATGAAATTGCTAACAAATCGATAATTTAAGATTTCGATTTCAAAAAATAAAAATCAAAATAAAAAATATTTATTCAGTTAAGACCATAAGTGGCACTTATGAACGTCAAATATAGCAAAAAATAAAAAGAAAAGGTAGCCCTTATGGGGCACTTTACATGTCTCCTTATATTTTGGGCCCTACCAGCGCTTGAGACAAACATAATTATGGCAAGTGCTGAGAAGAAACGCCGGAACAAACTTTCTTTTCATTTTTGAATGCATCATCATCATCATCTCAGCCATAGGACGTCCACTGCTGAACATAGGCCTCCCCCAATGCTTTCCATGCTGCCCGGTTGGTAGCGACCTGCGTCCAGCGCCTTCCTGCTACCTTTAAGATGTCGTCGGTTCGTGTCACGCTACGTTTTGAATTCATATCGGGTTAATTTTGAGAAAATGAATCAAACTATGCCATGTGATTCTAACTGTGTGTCATATCCTATTGACCCACGAAGTCTAATTCAAAACAAAATTATTTTCTCTTTTTCTTTTTCTATTTTATGCAATTTCTAATTCTAAGCGCAAACGCAATTTTCTCTGTTATGCCAACATAGTTTCCGAAACAGTCATTAATAGGTTTCCATTTCAAACTACTCCGGTTACAAGACCACTTATAAATAATAGCTAATAATACGTCATATTATCGACTCGTTGGAAAACTGGTCGGGCTGTGTTTAGACATGCAATCGATTGGAGAGAACACAGAATCAAAGTTGAGAAAGTTTTAATACATTGGAAATCTTAAAACCCATAACAACGTTACATAGTACATACATACGAGTAACACTAATGAAGTACTTGTTTTTCATGCAATTTTAAGTATTCGCTGAGCTGTCAGTACTGACGACGTTAAAAGGCCCAAAAATACGAGTTTTTTGACATATTTCAGTTTAGACCAATTTATACACTTTAATTAATATTTTAGTGAAACTTATACTTGAGTATCATTGCATCGTGTATTAATAATTTCAATCAAAGCGCACAGAGCTTTCATAGTCTGATCCATTCATTATACTGGCAATTTGGCAAACTGACATGGCTGACTAACATTACATCCACTCTATATGGCCCTTCGTTGAATAAACCTTCTTTTTATTTACTTATCATCAGCTCATTTTAGTCACTTGACTACTCAAATTATAAGTTTATTTTGTAAGGATGTACTTGCATCAAATAAATACTCTTTCTTACTTTGCTCCTTACTAATTTACCAAAGGCAAATGAGAAAAAATCTTATTACAAAGTAACAAATTCTGAAGAGCACTGAGACAATTCAGTATCTTTTATCTTTTTTTAACTACAATAATAGTCAAAGTAACTATTTGGGGTAAACTATTCAAATAAAACCGAGACAAACTCCTTAAAACAAACACTTCTCATCAGTCCGTTTTCAAAATAGTAACAAACGTGTCCCATCAGCCCAAACATTGTTTTAGTGGAACTAAACACCTTCGGCAAAGGAAACACTGGCCGAGGTATGCCACGCTTACTGTTGGCACTGAGGTAAGGAAGGCCATTCAAGTCTTCATTTAGTAGCATAAAAGTTGAATGAAGGCGATCTATTTAGTGTAGGTGCGATTGCGGTACTGTAGAAATACCTGCCTTGTTATGCACAAAAATATCTAGAAACTTGCTTACGGTCGAATAGTACCTATGAGCATTCTTATTTAAAAAAAGGTAGAGTTCTTAATTTGGCGTATAATATCTAAAGATACATAGACTAAAGGCCCTGTAGGACCAACTAACAATTAAAGCCTAGGCGCACACCACCAGCCGATAGTTAGGCCCGATTTTAATTTGTCTGAAGAATCCGCCGATACCAAATCGGTGTAACAGCCCGACCCAACTATCGGCTAACTAAAAGTCGATGGTCTGCACCTTGGCTAAAACAACTGGATTTATCATTTACCCAAGCCAAGGCCAAATTTCACCTGAAATTATAAATTCACGCGTACCTTTAATTATATTCACAGCCCCCGCCCTCCCGGTGAAATCAAGACCTTTCGGAAGTAAGCGTTTTTCTACAAATCCTTTTCAACTCAATGGCTATTAAAACGTATGTCGGCGCGTGAATGGCCCCTTTATCGGCGCTTTGGAAGCAGTTATTTAATGCTTCGTCGCTCTCAAAAGACTAGCCTGAGAGATGCCATTTATGTCGCCTAAATTAGGGCTCAGAAGATAATGCTCTCTTTGTCACGCCTCTTGAACTTGTCACGGGTGTGAGAGGGACGGGGGAGCTTTGAATGGAAATTCTCGGACGGAAAAATTGCAGGTGCCTCTAGAGCTTATTTAAAAAGAAAAAATACTAAGTTACTTTTACTTGACAGATTTTACGCGTTTTGTTATACACTGGAATTATTTTCTCACGGAACTGTAGGTAAAATAGGGTATAGATAGATATTATTTTTAATTTAGAGAGTTATTTTTAAGTAATGTATGTAGTTAATTTGTCGAAATATACAGTCATGTTGACACCACCAATCAATTGACGTACTTTTTAAAACTGTCAAAACGAAACTCTCCCATAGATTTTGTATGGCACTACAAGCAAGTGACGTCACTATTTTGTCAACTCAAACTACTTTTTTCAATTACAATGCGACCAAAAAACGTAATTTACAGGTAATTTTAAATGAATTAAGTTTTTAAGACCAGAATGAAGCGTCTTTTTAGAAAAGTTGTAATTTCGAATTATTGGAGAATGGTGTCAAATTGTCCATTGTCGTCCTTGCTAAGCCCTGTTCATGCATAATAGACAAAATTTCAGAATGTTCTCCAATTTCTGATTAACTAACGTTTTTTGGTTCCGCAATTATAAGGGAAAAGCACAATAATAATAAAATGGAGAAAGCAAAGCAAGGTTTCAATCATCTCACTATAGGGCCCTTCAATAACTGATACAATGCTGACACAAAAACTGTTGGTAAAAACTGGATACAAAGGTAAAACCACAATAAACGACAAAAACTCATTACTACGATGCTGGATTTGAGATATTTAACCGACCGCAGTGAACTCGAACGATCGGTGGCAAACAAAAAGTTAACAAGAAAATCGTGATGGTTGTTACTTGCGGTTTAGAAATTTGACTGATACAGGTTCTTGCCTGCTAAAAACTGTTTCTTTTTTCAGATCCGTGTTTGGTGAAGTCAGGTGACATGGATGTAACTTCAGGGTTTCATCAACCTGCATGATAAAATGCACTACGATTAGACGATGTTGATATAAATTAATTAGCATTAAATAAAGACTAAGTAAGTACCTACTGAATTGTTAGATTCAGTAATTTCTAGAAGTGGGTGTCAGCATATTTGTTTACAATACAAAGATTCTTACAATTAATTTACAAACTTAATAAATAAAAAACTATATTTAATAAAATATTTACAAAAAAGAAAACAAAAGACAAATAAAAAGTTGCACTGGTATCATCTTAAAAAGTATCCCCAGATCCGTCAGTGAGGTTACCGGTGCCCAGAAGGCTGGCGCAGCTTTATTCCTAGAAGTTATTTGAAGTTAGAAGAAATTAGTTGTGAATGACTTAACCGATTGAGTCCCAGACGGCATTAATTAATGTCATAACAATTGATTATCTATTGTGTCTAGATTCGCGGAGCTTGAAGGATTAATAAGGACTCGAAATTTAAACAAAAGTTGCAATCAAAATGGCGGGTAGGTACTTAGAGGGAAAGCGGCAACAAAGTCGTGCATAATTTTATTATTTTAATCCTGTAACTATTACACAATTATTATTTGTAACGATCGGTCATTTGTCTAGAGTAAATTACGAAAACAATGTCGACAAGCAAAATTGTTGTCGATAACAACACTGATTTGAAACATTTCAACTTCGCAGTAAGGTGCACAGACTAGTTATTAATAGTGACTACGATTTCGAGTAAAATGTATCGATACAGTTTAATCTAATTCGAACCAATAAAAGAGAGCTCTATCGATAATAAACGTTTTGAAACAACTTTTGAAGTAATAATTTGAGCTACCTTTAAATGTGGATTTAATTGGATGCATTTAGGTATCGACTATCGATAGTTACCTAAGTCTCACTATAATGCAAAAGCTTCTAGAAAAACCTTTTTGTTATCGAACCCAAATGATTCTACAGTCTATATCAAAAGTTATCGATATTCTTTTCCCGTCCCTACATGTTATAATAATGTTATGGAATAAATTGAATCGACAGTGCCAGTCGGATCGCTGTAAATCTCGATCAATATCGTGACGTTCCAATTACATCGTCCAGGTACGAGTCGTAAAGTCACTTGTAGTTAAGGGCTAGTGACACTGCTTCGTCAAAAATAAAATGTAGGTACCTACTTTTATAAGAGATTTTAAAAGAGTGCTACAATTTACAGGCTATTTTTGAGGTGTCAGTTATGATAACGATACGTAATTCTTTCGTTCATTCTAGTTATAGAAACAAAAGTTTGAATAAAGCCTATGATTCATTATAAGCTTTGTTACATAGTTTTTTATCAAACAAAATACTTCCCCTGCTGGATTTTTTTTATCCACAACGAGGAAGCTCTTGGCCTGTATCTCACGGCTCACCTATGATCAGGCCGAAGGTGGAAACGAGCTTCACCCGGAGTCCTCAACCACGGAGGAACTGGCTATCTTACTTCTAACTGACGGAACACAACAATGCTGTTAACATTGTTGTTATGGCGACAGATTTAGGTAAGATGGTGGTAGCTAGCCAGGCGGACTTAGAACAAGCCCTACCACCAACCAAACCGAACAGAAAAATCTGTCCCCACTGGGAATCGAACCCGGGACCTCTGCGTCTGAAGCAGGTGGTCTTACCACTAGACCACAGAGGCGGTTCAAAAGACTTCCCAAAGATTTCCATTGTCACACTGACACTAGAGGTTTTCCGACTTTTCTATGGACATAATATGGGTTGAGGCCCAGCTAACTCCAGTTTCAGAGTAACGTGTTAACTTTGGAATAACCTTTTTAGTTTCCAAGAGTAGTTTAGACAAATGTCACAATAAAAAAAGAAACAAATAGTCCCTGTCAATGAACTCAAGTACACAGTAATTGACATGACATAACTTAGCGATAGAGTGTAACGCGGCTTTATATCGACACTGGTTTAATTGTAACGCGGACGATTTACGCATTTCGAATCGGTTATCTTGCGACTGTCGCGACATGATTTGTTTTTGTTCGGGTTATAATGTACGAGCGCTGGACTGATCCGAGATATCGATTGTAGATCGGCTTAGATTCGGTTAGGATCATAGTGTGGAATGTAGATTAAAGGATCGTTTTGTTGGAAACATTAATTGACTTGCCTCTGACTTTTATTTTGAGGAAAGAACTCTTAAACCTGTATTCACGAACACTACTATTCCCACCTCTCGTTCCCACCGCTGCAATTCCTGTGTGGCCAGGATCTACAGCTTGACCACCATAAAAACCCAACCAATGAAGGTCAAGTTTGTCTCACAGTACACGTGGACGCACAGGGTCCCAAACACCTATTCATTGACATTACTTGGCGGAGTAACACACACGAACCAATCACAGAGCTCTATTCAACGCTGTGCGTTCAACACTTAAGTAAGCATCGTTTGTGAATACGGGTTTAAGACCACGTACAGATGGAAAACTGTATTAGTTTTCTTTTAGTGGTATAATCATCATCATCATCATTTCAGCCACAGGACGTCCACTGCTGAACATAGGCCTCCCCCAATGACTTCCACATCGCACGGTTGGTAGCGGCCTGCATCTAGCGCCTTCCTGCTTTATCAGTATAATAATGGTGTCATAAGAAAACTACGATGTATTCTACAATACTTATTCGTCTTTAGTTTTCAAAAGTTTTTCCGCTATCTTTGTATCAAAAACAATTGTGGTTTCTGCAATAAATAAACAGGTAGATATCAACAAAACTCACCCCTTCCAACAACAATAAAAGTAAAAGTAATAGAATCACAGCCTCAAATCTATCACATGATCGATTTGTCCCGAATCGATTCTCAAATCGATAGAGCGCATTCATCTTCAGCTGTCACATTGACATCGATCAATCATTTTCATTCTCAGAATTAATCGGTAGATAAAAAAGGGAGCGGAATAACGACAATGAAAAAGTAATTGAGTATCTTTTATTCTGTTAATGATAACCCCCGGTAGGCAATAAAATGAACATGTTAAAACGTGACAGTTATAAATCTGCATGACTAGTGTTGCCATATTATGTCGATATGTTTTGTAATAGGAACCCTTGCATGATTCAGCGATTTCATTTGAGTGCCAATAACTTGCAATAACCTGCGTTATTCGATATTTTTGTTGCATGTAATGGTTTCTAAAAGCTAAAGAAAAGATTGCCACTTAAAAGTAGCATGAACTTTTTCATTATTGTAATTATATTGTTACTAAATTTTCTCATTGTAAAGTGCAATGATTGCAAAAAGTACTAAATACTTGAGAATATGCCAAAATAAAGTGAACAAAGATAAATTTTAATGCCTTTAGAAAAAGCTGCAATCGAATGTGACTCGTCCCATTTTAATTACACTAATTGCAGTTTTCGCTGCAGAAAAAAATGATTGACTTTAACTATTTGCAGTAAGATAACGCATCCTAGTTTTTTTACATCAAAAAAAGTTCCTAAAAGTACCAAATCCTACCCCAAAAAGTACATTTTTAGTACACTATTTCATACCAAGCAACACCGTGACCCGCATGGGGGCACAATACACAGCTTTTGTCATCGTCTATTAGCGCACGACAATTAACGACGCAAGCGCATGCAGCGGGGCGTGATGTTTTGGTGGGAATGTATTCAATTACATACGACTACTTTTCGTGATAAAAATCGGTAAAACGATAGCTTTAACGGTTTTAACTGGGTGTACCCCTATTTTACCAGAACAGTGATCCAGTACAATAGACCATAGGTGTAAGTGGTGATACGTTTGACAACAAATACATGGAGTGTAGAGTCTTCTAGTGACACGGGCCAAGTAACTTGTATTTTTTAAATAGTTTTTCTTCAAGTGACTGGGCCTACCTCTAAGATTCTGGAGTAAATTTTGTTGACTTGTTGTTTAATTTATTTAAAAATCATTGACGATGAGCCCAGTCACCGGAAGAAAAACTACTTATTTAGAAATTCAAACCAGTGACTTGGCCCGTGGACATAAAATTAAAAAGAAACAAAAATACTCTAGAGTAGATTAATTTAGGAATTAAGACTGTCCCGTTTGTATTTTTCTCTAAGGGGCTGAAGATGTAAGAGGTTATGATGTAAGAGGTAAAGTCAGCTGAATGTAGAGTATCCAATAGGAAGATGTTCTTTCTAGTTGTTCTGAAACTTTCATCAACAGTAGTTAATGTTTGTATCGTTGGCAAGAAAGACAGCATTTATTTATAGACAACAATATAGCTTCAAATTGAAAATCATACACATAGCTTGATGATTTCATATAATTTACCATGAAATCTGTCTAAGTATGATTAACATTCCAAACTCATTTCAAATCTGTTTACCAAAACAATTGATACGACCCACGATAATGGCCAATTGTATTCCAATTTTGGAAATTAATAGTAAATACGAACACGATTTCCAGTTTTGTGAAGCGGGCTTCCACAAAGTACCATGCCTAAATGATGTTAAAGCAGTAGCTTCAATGAGTAACGTCACGAATAGGTAATACGTATTCTATTATACTCGTATTTGACAGTTTCAATGAAGGCGCTATGTCGTTGAGTAGCGCACACGATTATTTTTCCTCTTGCTCTACCTTTAGCATAAACTTTTTCAGCGAACTATGCCAGTATGTAGAACCCTTAGTAAGCTGTGGAAAAATATTCCAAAAATTATACCAAAAACTTTTTACCGCATCACAGATACCCAATATACTTATTCTTGTATCATATCGCAAACTCTTAACGCATTATGATTCGGTATACCAAGAGGGTCAGTAAGAATATAAGCCTACTGAGTCCACGTTTATTGGTACTTAGTCGCATATTAGTATCATTCCGTGCGCACGCGCCGATCGCACATCAAAGTCAAAGCGCCGACATGCGTCAATGATCTCATAGGAACGGTTGCATAGATTATACTGAAATACAGAACAGAAGTATTGATCAGAACCATCCAGCATCTAATATTATGCCTAACAACAGTAACTTAATTATTTATTTTAACATTTAAAAGGGGGTCTAAAGTGAATAAAGATTTACCATTTTCAATATCTAATGGCATCATCATTCAAAATACAGAGATTTAAATACAGCGATAGGTATACAGCAATTGAATGTAAATATTTAATGGGAGAACTAATTTAAGAATATGTAAACCTATCTAATGATGAGATAGAATTATAGGTAAACTTAATTTCCAACATTTTGAGAAAAATAATAATTTACATTACTTTGTAATATCTTAGATCTTAGGTATAAAAGAAGGTTCTTAAAATGGATTAGTGCTCTTTCTGGCCATATTTATTCTTTGACAATGCCACCGCGTCGATGCGCGTGAGCCGCAGCGGAAGCAGCCGTCGCATCGGTAGAGTCTTTGTCTACTAACTTTAATGACTGAATTATCATTATACAAACTTACGCCTTGAAAGTATTATTATTATTTGATTTTCGTGTACATTAACTTTCAGACGGTCTTCATAGTTTAGAATGTAGTAATTGGTTATATTAAATAATAAATAATAATAAATATCATTGTCATTGGCCATTTTACACTTGCAAACTAAGCAAAGCTTGTACTATGGGTACTAGACAACGGATATAAACATACCTAAATACTTTTTTTTTGTAAATACATACTTATTATACATAGAAAACACCCAGTCCAATACAAACAAATATGTTCATGCACACAAATGTTTGTACTGTGTGGGAATCGAACCCGCTACCTCCGGAATAGTAGTCCGTTTCGAACCACTATACTACACCAAACGGCCGACTTCCAAATGACTATTACTTCCAAATGACATTATTTTCAATCATTGAGGGCGGCCTATGTTCAGCAGTGGACGTCCTATAGCTGAAATTATGAAGATGATAACATCATTTTCAGGGAATCTCCATCGCACTTGACGGAAGTAAATAATTAGACTGGCCTCTCGCCTCAACAACATAATTACGTGTTTATGTAACATCATTTTAAGACTGACCTTTATTTCCTTTACCCTGTGTGACATTGAAAATCTTTCTAACAACTTAATGAAGTAAACTAGTGTAGTAAAGCATTTATGGAGATGAAATCGTATTTAGAGTAGGCGCACACCGTTGATTTTTATCGGCCGATAGTTTAGTCGGGGCATGTATGGGAGTGCGCACACTACGCCGATTCGATTTGGCCGATTCTTCATACAAATTAAAATCGGGCACAACTATCGGCCAACTAAAAATCAACGGTGTGCGCCTACTCTTAATGCTGTATCAAAAACAAAAGAGTGAATGAAGTTTATAACATTTTATAGAGCGATTTCCTATTCTCCATGGTTAAGTGGATTGGTTAACCCTTTGTTAGTTACACTTTCACCCTTTGGGGTAAAGCGCCTAATTCAATGACCCCTTTAAAATTGCATGCACCAGTCTTTACAGCCCTGTATTTCCGGGCCTTTTATACCGGGCGTGCATAACAAAGGATCTATAAATAAAACAGGTATAGTTAATGTATCATAAAACGTATCTACGCCCGAATTGGGGCTCCCTTGTGACATAGGTCGGTACTATTGTATGGTAAAAGCTAAGGTTGGCTTGGAAAATATTTAGTACTGATTAATATCTTATGCTCAAGTTTACTAATGGTAAAATTTTAGCTGTTGATTTATCCGGAAACAGTGGTCAGTGTGGGATAAATGCAAAATTATAGAAACCGCGAAATTGACTTAACAGTGGTACCCTAGTTCTATTATTTTACTTAAATAATACAGAAGGGTTTGCCATAGTAGCTATTGTGTACGGGACTATTCCCACCTCCTGTGTAGCCAAATTGGTTTTTTTTTGTATTTTAAAACAACTGAGCGGATCTTGGGGGAGGCCTTTGTCCAGCAGTGGACGTCTTTCGGCTGAAACGACGAGCGGATCTTTGATAGAGCATTAACGTCTGGAGCATGTATTTGATTTCAATAAATTAATCTAGATTACGTTTTCCCGTGCCCCAAATTGGTAATTTAATTATGAATACTTTGACCTTACTTTTGTATCTTGTAAAATCATTTCCACGTGTACAAAGAGAACACAGCTAGTCAATAGCAGGTTAAACAATCTAGTAATCTGCTTATAATTTGTATATTCATTCCAAAGATTTCAATTTCCATTCCAAATTCTCTCCACATTTAGATTCAATTGGATCCCATTTTGATCTCAGTCGTCAACCCGTTTGGGGCAAGGTTTCTGCCCCATATTTGTAGAGGACGGGGCAAACACATCATTGTCCCCGGCGTCCCCAAATCGCGTAGTGTAAGTAACGTGTGCTTAATGTATTAATGAGTTAAGACTTAACGGGACGCTAAGTGGGGACGATTGGTTTGTGTTATTTCATATTTGTTAAACTACCTAAATTGAAACTTTGAATTAGGTTTTGTAACTAGTTTTGTAATTTTATCTGTCACAGAAAAACTTTACCGAGCGCGTCTCTGTTTCAAAATCCGTGATAAAAACTAACCTATGTCTTTTCCCGGGATTCAAACTATCTCAATGCCAACATTTTTCAAAATCAGTTCAGTTGTTTAGGCGTGAAAGCGTGACAGACAGAGTTACTTTCGCATTAGTAATATTAGTAGGGATAATTATTAAGTGTGTGTGTATCTCAACATTAATAGTTGTGATTTTGGAACAAAAATGTAGAGTTGATTTTTCGTTCTACCATTTGCAAGTAATCTTCAACCGCTTTCCAATTACTAATAGTAAGATTACATTATTGCAATTGAATTTAAGATTCTCGTGGGAAATAATGGACGAGCTTATTATTTAATCCTGAGGTAGAGTCGTAATCGCCAATTATTTCACCCCTTTTTCATTCTTAATCGATTATCATTAATCCTCGTATTGCTTTGATAAAAAAGTATAATAAATTTAAATAGGGTTCAAATATTAAAATAAGTAATTTGTATCTTTGAAGTCAAATCTGAGACGGAATAATATAAATAAGAACACGCCCTAATAAAAAACACATTTCGTCCGTCTATTTGTCTGTTACGTTTTGCATTCCTAAATGGCTTAGCCAAAATTGATTATTTTAGTATAGGACCTAGTCAAAAGCAATTGGATGTCGTGATAAGTACTTTCAATGATATACCAAAACCCAGGCAAACGAAATCTCAGACATAATCTAGTTTAATTACAAATCAACTAAGTTCCCTTCAAAGGTTCAAAGAATAAAACATGTTCAGATCCGACACATTAATAACGTTAACGAGATACGATCTTTTGTTTGAGGTTTAACATATTTGATGACACTTCCGACAAAAGCGGTTTGGGCAAAAACCTTTCGGCCCACCGAAATGTAAGGCGCATCTCGCCACCCAGGGCAATAATGGGCAACTAATAACTAGGCGTGGCGACGAAATGTGGTAGGCGAAATATGAAACAAGTTGCTTTTTGAGTTTGGTTCCATATTATTTATTTAATTTAACAGTCTAAGAATGAAAATGTTTGTGTAATTTGGTTAAGCAAGTGATTTCTCTGCCTTTACTATCAGAGATACCTACGTAAATGAAGAATTATTTAATAAATTCTGAGTCCATCAGACAGTGCTTACACACTTTTATTTCCGAAGCATACATGTCGTCATTTGAGATTAGATTAGATTAGATTATTTCCATAAACCTTCAGTTTTTAACAATAACTAAGACTGGGTTGCATCATATTATTATCACTTTAACTACGAGTATAAACAATTGTCAAAATTATCTTTAACTCCATACAAAAGACACCGGTTACGGTTATAGTTATGGTTAAAGTAAGATAATGCAACTCTCAGTCTTAGTTTTTAACCGACTTCCACAAAAGGAGTAGGTTTTCAATTCGGTTGGTATTTTTTTCAATGTATGTACAGTGTACACCGATTACGCCGAGATTTCTGAGCCGATTTACGTGATTCTTGTTAGTTAATATTTTGCAAAAGATTCGACTGCAGATCCCAAAAACAGTAACAATCGATCAGATACGATTTCGCAAAACATTTTTTGTTCTACACAGCGGTCCTTTGATGTGGCGACTACGAGATAAGAGACAAAAAATCAAAGCAGAATAGATACTTCTTTATAATGGCCAGGGGGCGTGACAGAGCGAATATCATTATGCATGTCTAATCTATTGTATGGCACAGTGAATAAGGATCGGCAAGAAGATCCTTAAAGTCATATTCATAATTTATTGCCGTCATAATTTTGGAAAAAAAATATCTTTGTACATGAATAACGGCATGAAAACTGTATAAATCTTATGCAGTTGTAATAGATACGATTTCGCAACAAAAAATATCGTCCGTGTGCTGTTGTTGTAGCTAGCAAAACTACCCTGGATAGATATAGTTAAAATCGAAGTCCCCTGGATGTTTTGGCAAAGCGCATACAATTTTAAAGGAATCCTAAGACAAAAGTAGCGAAAAACGTATAATAATTTAATGTGTTATTTACCCAATATCGGATCTATATGGAGAATTATTTAAGTATAACAAACCAACAACTAAATTTTAATAGGCTAAAAACTGAATAGGTACACCTCGTGAGTCACGGTCCCTCTTAATATTTATGTATGAGAATTAAAACATACGGGGGAAATGTTAATACATACACAGTGAAAATAGATACAGAAGGTTAGCTCCAAATCGTCTCAGGTGTAGAGATTGAACACAATTAATTTAATAAATGATTTAATTAGGTATTCCGTCTTCGTGGATGAAACATAGATAGACGAAGACGCGCCCCACCAATTTTTGGTCGAGGGAAGCGCGGGGTGCAGGGAGTTTGATCCGAGCAATTCGAGCGTCATTATTGTACTCATGGATGATTTAGCATGTACCGATAACACTCAAACATTAGCGGAAGAATGGTGGGGTGGTCTTCGTGGATGAAACGATTTATAAGATTCAAATAAATTCAAAAGCAATATAAGTAGGTAGGCTAGGTACTTATTACATGTTTTGAGTTGAGATACAAACGTAAAATTATGAAAGATTAACTCTAATATCATCACAAAGAAAGGTGACTGAGTTTTTTCTGTCAAATCTTCACAGCACCAACCGTTATGTTATCGAAGTGGAAGTAGGAAAATCTGTATTGTGTTGTGAACCACTGATCTGAACTGTATGGCGATTATCACACTGCACCGCGCTCCACCGCGGTACGCGGGACGACAGATTTAATCATTGTATGCAAGTACCTCAGTTTGTATAGAAAACACGCGCGGCACAACATACTGACAACGCGTCTGCGCGCGGGATTCTTTATATGTAGCCACGCGGACCGCGGCGAAGCCCGGTGCAGTGTGATAATCGTTTAAGACGAACACAACGATTTTTATGCGTAAACAAATAAAAAAGTGAAAAGAAAACTGCAACTCTTCATACATAAAAAAAATCTGTGATGCGCTGCTGCTCTACCTTTTTCAATTGTAATAGAACATACAAAGGGAAATGTAACCGTGAGATATGGGTTAGTTGGTGTATTTAAATAAAACACGTTTTGACCTTCCGTTTGTGTTAACATGGCACGGGAACAGTTATAGATTATTTTAGTGGGTAACGATTTGTAAAGTAACGGTGGATAAGTTACATTTCCTGCTAAACATTGTACATACTGTTTTAAAGAAAAATGTATTCATTTGTTTGGGAGATAGGAAGATAAAGGAGATGGGAAATTAGAAATACAAAAGACTCATACCTACATAAGAAAGCTCTGTGAATAATTTTATTTTACTCCGATTAAAATTTTTTGGTACTTGAAATAAGTTATTAGGTATGTTATAGCATGCTATCGGAAATATTCAATTTGAAATGCAAAAATGTATCTTTATATCCACTTGCTTGAAATTTTAGTTTCATAAGGGCTATATTTTTTGTGAGAAAAAGCCTTTGTTTTTCATTTTGCACACTAATTAACAATAAATATGTTAACCGCCTATACTAACCCAAAACGGCATACTTAAAAACCAATTCCGGGAACAGCATCGATCGATCATTTAACGCGAACATCAAAAAAGTTTAACGCCTACATTTAAACAAAATCGGATTGTCTAAATGGGGCTTGTTAATTAAAAACGTCAATCAACTGAGCGCCGCGTAACAGCCGATTTAGTTTCGTGAATGCCAAAGATTAAGGATTAATCAGAAACGCCATTTCACGCTTACATGTTATGTAGAATTGGTTTTGTAAGTAAATAGTCTTCAATAATTTTCATGTACATTTTTTCCAAGGCGAGACCATTATGGCTTGCACTGCATCATAGACTGCATCTCACTTAACATCAGGTGCGATTGCGGTCAAAAACCTGCCTTGTTCTGTATATTAAAAAGTACTGCAAAAAAGCTATAAGATCTCATGCCAAGTTAACTCTACTATCCTTTACTTCACAAACTGTAGGTACACCTTAGTTAACATAACAATTGGGAAATAAATTTTCTTGTTACTGGTATCATTCCCGTATTTAATTTTTGAAAGCCAAATTCAAGCAAAATACGCGTCGAATCGTAGTACTTACTTATATGGCTTGGCCGTATCGTACTCTTAACTACATATTGTATAGTAAATTAATAAACAGTAAATATTTTTATCACTTTACTTATAATGTGAGGGTAGCGAAAAATTTCTCTTCATTTGTAAAATGAAAACAAGTTTCAACACAAACTTCACAAACTTAAAGATCTTTTCTCCTCTGCACCGCCACTTATTCTTTGCCATTTTAATGATGGAAACAAATAAATCGTCAAATTAAAGCTCTTTAAAGTTTATTGCGTCGACGGCCCTCTGTCGGGCGATTTCTTCCGATAATGAGACAACAGGTTTACGGCGTTTGGAAAAATTACAGTTATTGAATCACATGCTTAAGCTAAGTTATTGGGAGATAAATTCTGTACGTGTTGAGAATGCAATAAAGATCTTAAATCGACGGCAACGAGGTTGGTAAACAATATGATATTTATATCTTCCTTCGTTTCGAAATGTATTTAAATGTTTTGGTGAAAATAAACGGCTATATACAAATTTAAATGAGCCGGATAAAGTTTATCAATAACAAGATAATCTGTTTGTATTTTATATATTTTACGTAATCTTTAATCTCGCAAAGTATTGGGGTTTGCTATAAAAAGTTTTTTACGGCAAAACAGATCAATTTCTTATTTAAGGCACTAAGTACTTAACCTAAATTTAAACGAGGAGGTCCAATTTATTCTACTTGTTTTTCTTTTCAACCAAAAGACTCCTCCTTGTGCCTCCTCCAAAACATGAAAATTACTATGCAACTACATTAGCAACTTCGTTCAGTTCAGTATTCTGAAAATCTTGTTTTATACTTTTTCAGCGTCGTTTTTTGTCGTAGTTGGGTTTTAGTATTTTTTTACTTTTTGTTATTTACTAGTGGGCATCACTTACTGCTGTTTCCAATACTCAGCTATGTGGCGATTGGACTACACACAATAAAAACATACTACTACCAAAACTATTCAGGATTTCAAAAGTAAATATAAAACTGCCTTTTTACTCATTTTTTTTTCTAGGGCAGGTAGTCCTTGCCGGCACGTGCTGAGCCACCTCCATTTGCTTTTTCCTTTAAGTTATAAATTATTTTAATTCCTTTTATGTGTAAAAAGCAATAAACGTTTTTTATTTGTTTATTTATTTATTTAACTATATGACATTCAGGGAAGCATTCAGCTAAGTCTTGGCTTCAACACTGGCACATCACAAAAATCTTGGCTTCAACACTGGCACATCACAAAAATCTCCATGACCCAAAGACTTTTAGCGGGGAAAAAGAGGAAAAAGTCGCTAATACCGTGAATAAAGATTGATGAAGAATCAATCGCCCCGTGTCCCACAATAAGCCGTCCGCACAATCAATTTTGATCTGGGAACTGTGCACGTGCTTGCAACTGTCCCTTTTGCACTTGGGGATGAATGGGAAGGTCAGAAAAGGACAGCGAGGCCAATAATGCCTGTATAGGTTTTGATGTAGCTGCCATTATGGCGATGACGCCGGTGTAGCTAAAATAGAACGGCTTACAAAATAACTTAAAAGTTATACTAAAAGAATAAAATATACACCCACATGATCAATGACAATTTGTAAAGCAAAAGTTCATGAAAAATTGCACACTTTTTGAAAAAATATAGTATTTTTAAATTCTTTAAGAAACAAAAACTTATCAGGTAACCAACTTCTGAAAAACTCAGTAACATACCAAAAGAAATAAAAAAACTTTAGTATGACAGGTATCGCTATCATGTCCTTTCTTGAACTATTCATTCGTCAAAAAGTGCAAAAGTGGTGTGTAAATTGTCAGGTTAAAATTAGTTTGCTTCAAAAACGATGTGGCTGATACCACAGTGCTGTGGCGAAGGCCTACTTACGGAATTAAAGTCTGCTAAGGAAGATTGAACGGAACCTTATCTGTTAAGACAATGATGTAAGCAAAAACGCTTGATGTGTTTCTGTAAAACCGGACAAGTGTTTGCTCACGCGCAATGTGGGGTTCCGTAGTCTATCCTTTGTCTTTACTAATATTATAAATGCGAAAATAACTCTGTCTGTCTGTGTCGCTTTCACACCTAAACGGCTGATCTGATTTTGATGAAAGGCAAAGAGATAATAGTATCCCACCAAAAACATTCTGTAAAAAATTAGCCAAGTCTCGATGGAGCTGCCTGTTTATCTCTAAAAAGTAATGAAATCTAGACAAAGTCGTGCCAAGTCTATGGTTCCTTACTGCGATTTCTTTATTATTATATTTAATGTTGTGTGACTTGGCCGTTGAAGGGTACCAAACCAGATGCTCCATGACACCATTGTACCAATTTGTCGCCAAAATCGCTACCCATTGACGATGGAAAATAAATTGCACTTGGAAAACGTTGATTCAATAACCAGTCAATTGTAGGCTTAATAAAGCTGCGTATTTCAATAATACTTATGTATGATTATCTTAATAAAGATTGTTCAACGGCCAAGTCACACAACATTAAATATAATAATAAAGAAATCGCAGTAAGGAACCATAGACTTGGCACGACTTTGTCTAGATTTCATTACTTTTTAGAGATAAACAGGCAGCTCCATCGAGACTTGGCTAATTTTTTACAGAATGTTTTTGGTGGGATTTCACTTCTTTTTGTAGAAAGTGGCATAATTATTTAACGTCGGCGTCTTTTCTTTTAATATCATCGACATTTTTTTTACGATATTAAACACAAATAAACTCAACGACCTTTAAAATGGACAACGAATCAGAAATTGTTTTAATAACAAGTGCCACGCCATCTAGCGATGAGCGGTACAGGCGAACACCACGGTGCCGGTGTGGCGCTAGTAGTATTGATTATGAATGTGGTGTTACTCCAGATCTTCGATTTTCCTAGTTTTTATAGTTTTCCCTTTATGGAGTCATTACACCCTAACTCTGTACCAAATTTCAGCTCTCTGAGTTAATGGGAAGTACTAGTTCTATTTTGATGATCATCAGTGAGTGAGTGAGTGAGTGTCGTAAATGCGAAACTTTGCTTTCGCTTAACTTCGGAACTAAATGACCTACAAACTTGAAATTTTGGATTTTAAGTATGTGATTATAGCTTACTAGATGACAAAAATTTCTGCATTCTGGTCTTATCCAGAGGTTCTCAAATAGAGGCCTGAAAATGCGGCGAAATGGTTCCAGTAAAGATGGTACGGCAGTGTTTGCTTCGCGCTCGACTTGGCGGGGGCACTGCCGTGCCCCCAGATGATGCCCGTTTTCACCATCAATCCCTAATTTTTAAGTAACCCCTAAGTAAACAAAATTCCTTTTATTTGTACCCATAAGGATCACTTAAAAAATAGGGCTTGATGGTGAAAACGGGCATGAGTCTCGTAAAAGGATAAAGGATAGTTTTTATCCCGGTTTTTGAAACAGGGACGCGCGCGATACCGTTTTTCTGTGACAGATCTTGGTAACTTATAGACTTAAAATGCTTATATTTAAGAAATATTTCGTATATTTACCTATTGTAAACTCAAGTACATTTTATGATTTTAACTACGCTACATTGGTAGAGCAGCAGATTATGCTTAAAATACTAGTGCTTCGAAGTTTCCCTGCGTGATCGAGTCAGAAATGAGGAGATCCGTAGGAGAACCAGAGTGACTGACATAGCCCGCAGAATCTCTAAAATCAAGTGGCAGTGGGCGGGACACATAGCTCGAAGAGCTGATGGCCGCTGGGGCAGGAAAGATCTGGAGTGGCGACCACGAGTCGGAAGACGTAGCGTGAGCAGGCCTCCCACTAGGTGGACCGACGATCTGGTGAAGGTCGTGGGAGGTGTCTGGATGCGAGCGGCGCAGGGCCGGTCTTTGTGGAAATCCTTGGAAGAGGCCTTTCTCCAGCAGTGGACGTCTTTCGGCTGAAACGAACGAACGAACGAACGAACTGGTGCTTTTATGTAAAGATTTTTTACCTAATAATAGAGTTACAAAAATAACAACTATATAGTACTTAAGCGAGCTTTACCCGGAATCCTCAATCACAAAGGAACTGGCTATTTAACCTCCAATAGAAACACACTAATGCTGATAACATTCTTGTTATGCAACAGAATTGTTATAGGCTATTAATATAATAATATCTTTTCTTTTCTATACTAAAAGTCTTTAATTCAATCCTACTGAACATTCTCAACGGGTTCTTTGTTTTTATGCTACGGAATCCAAAAAAATTGCGAGCTTAATGATCATGAATTGGTATCTTGATACATCGATGATACTTGGACTTAATAGGTTTTGAATTAAGCGACGGTATGTGGTAATGGACAGGTAATTTACGTGAACGCAATATGATACATAATGTGCAATACGCTTAGCAATTTAACATGGTGGTGAATTGAGATGTAGTAATTTCATTTTGAATATAAACTATAATAATATACACGTCCCAAAAATAGTTTGCCTACCACCACTTCAGGGCAACATAATGGGCTAGGTATTTTTTTCAAATATTGGTAGGGTAATCAAATTTACCGATTGTGTAAAAATACTTATAGATTTATTAATAGGATTACCTTAAAGCCAGAAGAATAATTTTGATTGCTACTAATTTCAATAAATGTCTATTATGTTTTATTATTCACATGCTTCAAATGATATTTCAAACATAAAAAACGCCCGCGCTGGTGAGATCTAAATAAAGGCAGCTGCTCAGATTTCCAAGTTAAAAGTGTTCAGTTTCCCATACTTATCTACATATTAAAGTAATTAAAATAACATAAAAAGTTGAAAAGCTAGCGCATTATCATTTCCATAATAAATCAACTTCACTTCACAGCAATAAGGCACTGCGACGTTTTAGTAAAATTTATTACTTACAAAATTCACTACTTATCTGAGTGGGTAGGTAGGTACAACTTGTGCCCGCGGCTTTGCTCGCATGGGTTTTGGACTATCACAAATTTACCGCCCATGAAAAACACTTCAATATTCTTATATCCCTTACAAGTAAAATAATGAGCTTCTTTTATTAACTCTCATCTTATTTTTCCTCTTAAATGATTTTGCGTTAAATAGCAACTTTGTATGACATTCTGAAAGATTAACCTATGACTCTACTTTATCTTTATATAATTTTAAAAAAATACCTAAATTCCAAATTTATTGACCTAGTAACTTTAGCATTAAAAGTACAAGCAGACAGACAAAGTCACTTATATATTTTTTTATATTAGTAAAGATATTCTTACTTTATGTTCAACCGTTCCTATTGTCAGCTTGTATTGCTTTACAGCGTACAAATTAAAAAATAAACTTGTAATATGTAAAGTGACTGTTAAAGTATCGATGCAGCTTAAATATAAATTACTCGCTCGTAAATCTATCGGGATTAAATCGATTTGTTGCTCGAAACCAGTTACACGAAGTATTTGCTTTCTGTATTGATGTGTCATGATTTATGATGGATCATACATTACCGCAAGGTATTAAACACAAAACCAACAATATTTGAGCTGTAGTTGCACCCTATCTCTATGGCAATAAAGTGGATATTGAAATACTGGATGTAGCACACAAGAGTGGATATTAAGTTGACTTTTTGCTACGTATCACAGCTAGGTTTCCTGAACGAATGTCAAGTAAAATATAGTAGCAAATGGAGCATTCGTATGTCACTTGTTCTATATTGAGTGATGTATTGAGATTGAGTTTGCCATTTTATTCGGAACTTCTTATATTAAAATGTAGGTGGTTAAAATAAAATCATTAGTGTTGAAATACATTCGAAGATAGTAAATTGATGAGAATATGTGGTAAGCTATAAATTTTAAATTAGACGGGAAAAATATATTGTAGCAAAATAACCAACAAAGGGAAATGTTAAGAAATACCTATAAATTATCGTACAAAGCCAATACATTAAAGATTCAAAACGAACGGCACAAAACAAACTTGGTGGGAACCATCACGTGGCACCACTTACAAATAACAGCGTAAAACCCACAAGTGGGAAAACCGTGACAAACGTCTATAATTATTACCTTGGCTTTTGCGATTGCTGCTAATTTTAGAGCCAAGTATGTAGTACAAGTTGAGGGATAGAAATTTATATCTTTCTAGTATAGTCTTGCGGCCAGTGTTATTAATTTGATCGTCATATATTATTTTGAAGAAATTATTTTTATGAATGGAGGGATAGTTAAAATTTCACCTGAGGTGATCTCATACGGTAGAGCGAGATCACCTAGAAGATTTTTATTGACTCATTCCTAGAAGGACTTGGGCTGAGTTGCACCATAATATTACTTTAACCGTAACTATAACGATGACCGATGTTTTTGTATGGAGTTTGACCGATTTTTAACGTTTGTTAAAGCTATTAAAGTAAGATGATGCACGGCTGGGCCTTAGAGTTGCATACAACACACAGTTTACAGATGTTGATAGTTAGTGAGAAAATAAGAGAGAGAACGTAGAAAGGTTACTCAACCTTTCCACATTTTTAGGACAAATATTTTTCTCTAATGAATAAATTATTCATGAATCATCCCCAAGGTCTTTAAAGTACGAGTAAACTTCAAAGTACGCAGTAAACTAGCATCTTTGGGCTTGCTGCATTATATTATATCGCTGGACCCTTAAAATTGTAATCATGAGCAAGCCCCTTCAGTTTAAAACACTTTTACTTTTAGTTCGACCGAAAACTTTCATTTCCGATTCTGGTTTACAAGGAAAAGTCGTCCAATATAAATCCGTTTAAATCAAACAATGCTTTCTGTAATAAGAGGTATCATACAAATTAAAGGGCTTCACTGGCGTAGTGTATTTTAGTGGCGTTTGCTTGCCCTGGGAAAGGCCAGATGGTCCCGGAGTGTTGCCAGTCATGTGTGAAACTAGGAATTGGATGTGGCAATTCCCAGTTTCTTGCGCAGAATTTCTTGGTGATTTTAGTTTCAGTCTGAATAAGCAGCGTTTCTTTAACGGGAAAATTCTGTGCGAGTTGATTTTGAGTTATGCGATGCGAAAGGAATGTGTGTTTGAAAAGTGAGTGTTTTAGAGGAATAGCATTGTGATAGACAGTCGGTTGGTTTCCATTTTACGTACGGAAGATAACATTAAAACTAAATACAATGCAGGCAATTTTGTCCCAAAGTTATAGTCTGATGAGCTGTTGCAAGTAAATATTCCTGCTTACTATTTTTTTTCTTTAAACAGGTTAGATCTTACACAAAACATATAGGTAATCAAGGGTTTTGAAAACTAAGACAAATATTTAATGGAATCCATTTACGTCTCAAAGTTGTTATCGGGTTAAAGAACAACGTCCATTTATTTATGAAAATGTGAAATGAGTGCCCAAGATTCCAGGTGAACGCTTCGTAATACATCTAACGCCAAAAACAATACACGTCAAACCTTCCAACATCGTGGGCACCATCGGACGTTTATTAACCTCTTCCCTTAGCAAGGTGGTATTTTTCTTAGGGGGCAGCGCCCTACACCATAAAAAATTCACGCTCCCGCATTTGCCATTGGCAGCATTGGTTTTTCTTTGTCAAACTTTTTCCGAGTTCGAATTTTAAAGTCTGAAAGATTTCGATCAAGTTTTATATGTTTTGGACTTAGGTTGGCAGAACTTAAACCTATCGGCCGGAGAAGTTTGGGAATACAGTTTTCTAAAGTCAAACCTGTTTGAATTGTTAGTTTTGTTGAAGTTATTTTGAGGTTGAAAATCTTATTTTTAGTTATATATTTGTTTTTCAAGATACGTGAGACGCTTGTATTTTATTTAGATTCTGAAAAGCTATCATACTAGCAACCTAGACCATAAGTGAGCAGCAATATCTACCAGACAGTATATTATGAGCCTTATTAGGATAATTATTGTGTATAACTGCTAAATTGACAATACTGTTTGTAAAAATATGATGTAAGATAAACTTACGGAAAACTTCTATCACAGTTATGACACAAAATGGGCGCTGAAGATCATTAATATCAGAGTTCGACGCATTGTCTTTGTAATGGCAGGCGTTTGAACGGATAAAAATGTGGATCTGTTCAAATTTGAGACTGGGATTTGCTCCATGGTTAGTTTTTTCTGCTTCTTTTTCTCAACACTTCACGCATCTTAACAAATAAATAAAATCAAAGTGTATGTTTGGTACCTATGTCAAAATTACAGATTTTATTTGCGCATTATACTCGTAAGTAAATTTTTTGTTTTTCTGTTTCAGATTTTAAAAAATGGCTGAAATGGTTTACACTGCAAACACTATCATAGCATAACATTCATTAGCGGACACTAGATGATAATACTTTTGAAGTATATTATTTAAACTGAAGTATGTAGAAAACATAATTATTTTATATGGATGTCGGAAAAAACGAGGCCTTTTGACTATTACAATCTCATTTAAGACCGCTGTAAAAACATCCACACTTACTAAACTTCTTTTAACATTTCTCCAAAACGAAAAGAATGGATGACAACAAAACAATGTGTTTAAAGGTAAAAAGGTGCAACTCACGGTCCCAAGTGGAATCCATCATGCCACGAGGTAAATTGAATACACCGGACCCCGCCTCTTACCTGTACCTTGTTATAGGTTGAATATTGAATACCTTTATAAATACGGGCCTTGTTTCACTGTGCTGTATTGGACGACAGCGTTGCGTTTTCACTTAGAGATATAATAGTTTATCAAATAGTCTGTTATAGCCGCTTTGCTTTTGGAAACTTCTGTAAACTCAAGACAATAGACGACTGCACATCAAGCTTTACACTTTAGCATATGTAAATAATTGTAAGTAGAGCTATTTTGTAACAAAGTACTTAATCAAACTCTGTTAAGCTCTTGAAATGTAACATTAAATTGAGAAGCTGCGTTATATCGTTCCGTCTGCCGAATAAGTGGTCCGAATGTGCTTAGTGGAGTTCCTTGAGGAAAACACATGTTTTAACTTTTAATGTAACTGTCAGTACCTATTGGAGTGAGCGTACAGTCCGATTATAAGGCACTCTTTTTCAAAAATTCTAGACAACAGAAGATTTGTCCACACAATCTGTGCATGTGAATTTTTTATATTTGTAGAGTGCTGGTGGCACTACCCATCCGTATCGTTTTGCAAAAAGTTTGTCACATTATCTCGAACCAACTATTGCACTAAAGACCCCATAATTGATATTTATTGTCCGTGGTGCATATCTTTTCTTAAAGGTTATTAAACCTTTGTTTGTCACCTGTCATCCGCTTTGCAATGGAGGAAAGTCGAACTATAATTTTAGAACTCCTCCTATGTCCTTCTGATAATTTCGTTGCGGGTACAATGAAAGTTTAACTTTCCTCCGGGACAAACTTGATCTTCATTGGTTGGGTTTTATGGCGGTCAAGGTGTAGATCCTGGCTACACAGGAGTTGCAAGCGGTGGGAACGAGAGGTGGGAATTAGTCCCGTTTTGCACTAAATATTTTTATTTGACCCATTATTGAGAACTCTAACCATAAGGTGCAACTTACTCATATTTTTTAAGCTTATAAGAGTACACACGGATTGAGCAATATCAAAACCATAAAGCTCCAAAGCGGCCGCTCCAATAAAATTACAACACATTTGCATCTGTTTTAAATATCGTAGGTAACGTTAATTGTATTAGATGGAAACATAATGGACTGAATTGATTTTCATGCTTAATAAATTCAAATTACACGTTTGGTAAGTTATTGAAATTTATGCAAGTTTACACTCGATGGCGCCGGCGGGATTTGTTATGTCTTACTACAGTTCGCCAGAGTTATTGATAATAAAAACAAAATGACAATTTCCATATTAAAAATACAGATGATTTTACTACAAATGGGCTAATTTTTCCAAAGGTTTGTTGTAGCAATGTTGTGTTTCGCAGTTGGAGGTAAAGTAGTCAGTTCTCTATGGTTGAAAATTCTAGGTGAAGCTCGCTTTCACCTTCGGCTTGTCAATAATTTTCCATCAGGTGAGATGTAGGCCAAGAATAGGAAACTCTTGATCATGGTGAAGAAAAACACCGTTTTGAATGTTTCGAACATGATTGTTGAATTTTTTTGCAGAATAAAGCAGGTATTTGACCGCAATCGCAATGCAGTCTAGGATGGTACATATCTACCCTGTAAGTGCCTATTCACTCTCGCCTTGAAAAGGCTCGGACGGACTTGACTGTTCTATCCTTAAATTACTAGTATGTAATTCTTGTAATTGCAAAAAGTGTCATGCGATACCTGTACAAGCTTATTAGCACAGCCAGTGCCAATTATAAACGTTGTTTTACTTAATTAAATATCCCCGCTCGTGTTATAAAATAACCAAAAGGCGTCTAACAAATTACATGTAATTTTGTAAGCAGATAACTGGTGTGATTACAGTATAATTACTACGATTACACCGTGACTGCGTCGTATTACGGTGTAATATCCGCGCGAACGTGATTAAAACGATAAAACAATTGTCGTTTGTTAATTAATTAATCTTTAGCAATTAAACTGTTAGCAGTAATTGGTTGGACAGTGGGCAGTTTGAACTAATTCGCTTTGTGGGGCAAACTTGTTTAGTGTTATTAGAATTTACAAAGCTGATACAGCAAATTGAAGTTTTAGTAACAAGTGGTGTCAGTAACGGTTTTGTACTTTACGTAATTTTACCAGTTTATTAGTAATTAAAATCTTACCCAATTTTCCTATATTTTAGGGCAGCAAATTGACCTTGTTTAGTACTTGTAAACGTCTATCCTGTTGACTTATGGAGCTTTATAGAACTAAAAGTAAACATGCTCTCTCTCTATCTTCTCGAAAAGCAATTACGTTGATTTTTTTTTAACTGATACCTATGTTTCGTTGGCACGTAATCTGATGATAGATTGAGAGTAATTTCAATGTTTCAACATGCTTTAATAACTACATTCTGATGAATATCGCTTCAATCTCTAAACTCCTAATAACCGCTTTATCGCGATAGCGCAGCATCCTGTGTTGTCACTTATAATAATCACCCTGTATATTGCGGCTACCGCGTATCTGATCCTAAGTAGGTGGTATCTTGACACTTATGGCACGAGATTGGTATCTGAGATGTAGGGTAAACTAATTTGAGTAATAAACCAGATTTAATAGGTTACTACGAGTATACTCGTAGACTAACAAAGTATAATGGGTAAGACAGTTAAATGCAAAATTTTTCGAAAATTGTGAACTGGTAAACAAACTTCCATCATGAATCGTGGAAAGAGAATTAAGTTATTGTTATAAAGTATATTTTTTTCAAAAGTAACTCTCTCATCCCTTAACCTATTATAGGAATTTTGGTGTCAGACCTATTTTGAAATGAAATAGACTATAAATACGAGGTGGTACGTAAAAGATATGATATTCATAAAAATAGAAAGTATTAAGACGTATTGTCTTAAACTGGTTTTGTTGAGTGAGAGCCAGGTTACAATTTCTTGACATAGCGCACTGTCATCTTCAGGGTCTCCGGAAAAAACCTAGCCCACCTACTAAGTATCTGCATAAAGTTCAGTGTAACTTTATTTGTAAGTTTCCAACGCCACTTATTTTTATTATTCACAGTAACAGCCAGTTTCACCAATAATTTGAAAAGTCTACAATTATAGACAAGGACATAAGTTGTCTTTGTGGGCCACTAATAACGTACTTTTATCACAGTTCTGTATCGTGACGCGATACCGTTGTGAAATACTCGATCGTTACTAGCGCCTGGTATTTACGCGGTGCGAATTATCACTTATTATTTCCGTTGATAATTTAAAGTGCTAACCAGCAATTCCAGAAGCTGTTGTCATAGTAAAGTGGGAGACAGTAATCCTGCTACCTAGTGTGGGTAGGCCTCACTAGGTGGACCAACAATCTGGTGAAGGTCGCGGAAGTAACTGGATGCGGGCGGCGCAGGACCGGTCTTTGTGGAAATCCTTGGGGGAGGCCTTTGTCAAGCAGTGGACGTCTTTCGGCTGAAACGAACGATGTTCTTTTCCACGCTACGTCTTCCGGCTCGTGGTCGCTACTCAAGAACTTTCCTGCCCCAGCGGCCATCAGCTCTACGAGCTATGTGCCCTGCCCATTGCCACTTGATTTTAGTGATTCTGCGGGCTATGTCGGTCACTCTGGTTCTCCTACGGACGGACGAAAAGAACATACAAACAAAAATCTACTTTGTAAGGTTCATGTCTGTCTATGATCTTAGGTGACGGTGTCTCCAAAAATATTGTTTCTTCGACTTTTCAAATTACCAAAGAACATAACATACTGACACTACTTTACTTTGTGGTTATTTTGCGAACCGGTGTTAGAAAATTGATTAAACGTTTATCGGATTGGTTACAATCGGTAGCCGGAATGCGGTCACTCGATACTTTATGGACTTTATGTTCCCGATAAAATGTCTGAGAATTATTTGTATTATGTCGATTGGCTGCCAACAATTACAAATGCCTTGGTATTGCTATCACAATATCCGATAGAGTAGCCTCATTTTGCTATTATATGCACATAGCAATGCAGAACGGCATAAAAAATGGAAAAGCTCTGCGAAAGTCGCTCTTAAATGGGCAAAAGTTAAATGCATAAAGAGAAAAGATTTGTATTGAACATATTCAATACAAACAAACAAAACATATTCAATACAAATCTTCGCATATCGCAATCGGAGCATACTCCGAAACTACTAAATCGATTTGAAAAATTCTTTCACCATTAGAATTTTACTTTTCTTCTGATGAACAAGACATATTTTTAATTTATATTTTTTCATTTTTTGTTAAATACTGTGCGAAGCCGGGGCAGGATCCTTCAACCTCTAATGAACAATATTCATTCAGTCATGAATCTTATTTCAAAATTTAATTCAAATTCATAATATGAAATGATTATGATATTATTATTATCGATCTATGTAATCTAATGTAAATCATTGACACATTTATTATCTTACATTTTAGTACTGCGTTGATAAACTAGATAAAATATGGATAGTTACCTACATTTTATTTTGCCTGAAACCAGATTTTAAATTGCTTTTGATCTAAGTTCTAAGAAACAATCTAGAGTCACTTACGCCCGTATTCACAAACATTACTATGTGGTCTCACAGTGCGCGTGGACGCACAGGGTGACACGCGAAAATCACAGAGCTTTATTCAACGCTGTGCGTTCGATTTGCTGCTTCACTTGAGCAAGCATCGTTTGTGAATACGGGCGTTAGAAGCTAGGCTACAGCCAGTCTTGTTTAAACAGTAACTAGAGACTTACACCCAATGATATTATAGAACTATAGATATGTTACGTTCATAGAAATTACAATTTTAATCCGTGCCGAGCTATTCCAAATTGCACACATTGACAAATGTAACTGATAAGTGAAACAAAAGATACGAAATAGCACGCAAATGAAAGAGATAGCTGTAGTTTTAACGATTCTGCACTAACTAATCTATGTCCGCAGCGCACGCATCCTTATCGCTCTAACGTCAAAACAAGATCGCTTTCTCTTTCTTAACTTGAACATGGCGCATGGCGTCTTGATTGTTTGCATAAATAATTGAAAATATAAATACTAAATAATTTTGCATAATCACATGTGGTAAGAGATCCCTTGTATTTTGTTTACTTTAGAGTCATAATTGGTACACTTTCGAAACACACACGATGGCATTTTTTATTTATTTTGGTAAGAACACAGGAACTTACGGTGTGGTACACGCGATTGCGCACGACGCAGGCCACACGAAGACTAAACACAAGACGTCCCAATTGGGACGTATTTGAGTATTCACAGCGCGAGCGCTTATAACATATCTGCTTTTGTTTTTATATAATATCATTGCTTACACCCATATTCACAAACGATGCTTGCTTAAGTGAAGCAGCAACGCTGTGCGAAGTCGAACGCACAACGTTGTATAGAGCTCTGTGACTCCGCCACTCAAGAATTGTCTATGAATAGGTTTTTGGGACCCTGTGCGTTCACGCGCACTGTGAGACTTCATAGTAATGTTTGTGAATACGGGAAAGAATTTATTAAACTTTCCCGTAAATCCTTTGCCTATGACTGCTGCATATTGTTTCTGAAACAAGATCCGATGCAATAAGTTGCAACTATATTCGTGTCACGGATATTGCATACATGTTTTGTACAGCGACAGTCCAAACTATGCATTTTTATTGCAAAATCACTCTTGTTCCAACGTAATAAGAAGCCATAGTGCAAGCTTGATGTGCCCTTGTCTGTACACTGCGCGATGTGAGAGTTTCCTCATAAAATATCTGATATTAAGTTTAATATTGTATCCGCAATAGCATCGGTATTGTTTGAAAATGTATTTGAAACAATGGATTTGCTTGCATTTTTACTTCCGGGGAAATGTAGCAATTGGAGAGTCCTTACGTGGAATTGATCATGTTGCTACAATATGAATATGCATGGTATGCGAATATTTGGTGAATATTAGAAGTCCCGTGTCTTTGGCATTTTATTATTTTTTTAGGTTATTATTTAGCGACTTGGTTAGTATTAGTTAAAAAAAATACCGTTTTTTTATTAAAAGAGGCAGAAGACTATGGCTTCATCCTCACCATGTCTCATTATATCCGAATATCACGATGTGAATCTTTTACTGTAGTGTAAGTAACCACAACGCATTTTGATGTTTTTCGCTTATTGGGCGTGTTCGATTTGAGCGTAACTTTTTACACATAAAGTAAAATTAAATGAATATCATTGGACATTTTACAATGCGTCTCTAGTCTCAAAGTAAGCAAATCTTGTAAAAGTGGGATGACATAGAATAATCTATTATACAGTTTTTGAAGAACAGCCTATTCTTTCCTCACAAAAACCACACAGACGGAACCACGACACGACCACTAGTTGCGTTTCACAATAAACAACCGTCAAGCGCGAACCGCGATAATAACCGAGCGCTGTGATAAAGCGGCAATGCGAAAGGCTACGCTATGCTAATTGAGAAGATACGTTTTGTAACGACAAATCCATTACGAGCTATACTCCTGGGGACAAGCATCGGACGGTTAATACGATTGAAAGTTTACGAAACAGAGCCAGCTTCAGTTGTTTGCAAAGATCACAACTAAGGCTGCGTTGCACCATCTTACTTTCATCTTCATCATCATCATTTCAGCCATAGGACGTCCACTGCTGAACATTGGCCTCCCCCAATGCTTTCCATGTTGATCGATTGGTAGCGGCCTGCATCCAGCGCTTCCCTGCTACCTTTACGATGTTGTCGGTCCACCTTGTAGGTGGACGTCTCACGCTGCGTTCCCATCTTACTTTAACTGAGACAAGGGTCAAAATATCTGTCAAACTCCACACAAAAAAGCACTGGTTATCGTTATAGTTACGGTCAAACTTAGGTGGTGCAACCCAGTCTAAGAGTACGCTAGTAAAATTTTGTAAAACGCAGCCAGATTGGTTTAAAGGTTAATGTCAAGGTTTGCCATTCAGCCAAGACAGGTATTTCAAATTCATCATTTTTTAGGGTTCCGTATTCTTTTTTCCGGAGATCGAGAGTCAAAATTAAAATTATGGAAAGCAGTTCTCTGCTCTCCCGCTTGATTACCTCTGTAAAAAATAAAAATTGCCATACAAGTGTAGCATTTTATATTTTATTACACCATACAAACCCTTATTAAAAGTTTAACGTTAGACTGCATCAGCGAATTTACAAAAAAGGGACATTATAGGTAATAAAGTTTTCCGTAGTCAAGCTCCTGGACTATTTCTCAGGACAAGCAAACCAACAAGGAAATGTGATTAATCCCGAAGCATAGTTAGTAAGAATTCCTTCCAAGATGGCCGCATGCATATAAAACGGTTCTTAAAACGATGCAAGTTTCACTATGTAATTGACTAACTGTTTGAGGACAGAAAAAAGTTGATTAAAGTAAAAACTAAATATTGTAACAATGGTCGGTGACTTATTACTGTTAATAATAACATAATATTTCAATATGCTGTGCTGATGTATTAATTCTACGCGTTATTTATGGACCAATTTGCATGTTATTCATTCAGAAATTACAACATAATTTCTGTATAAATTGTATCCTGAATATACTTTATCATGCAGTTTTGCTGTGATTATTTGCGTATTTTCTATTTTTCATTGCAATATTTATCTAAATAATACAATACATAACTATGTATTATAAAACTTGAACAAGATATTAGAGCATTATTTTATACGATTTGAAAAAGTTTTCCAAACATGCATTTTGCTCCTAACCTCATAGTAACAAATATCCACCGATCAACAAGGAGATTATTATAATAATTATTTATTTATTCCGACCACATACAGATCATAGTTTTAGTTGTGTAGCCCTCAATTAGGTATTTTAAATTAGTTTCATAACATCAAGTCCAGAGAATCAATGTCGGACTAAAGAAGCTTAGACTGGTAGGAGGCGATTTTACCCATTCTACTTATACCTAGCTCTTCAATATTATCTGCTAATGCTAAGCCGATTTTCAATACCTATTTTAGTATTGTTCTGTCCAGCCGATCGTGTTATAAACAAGACTTAGGTATAAGTGTAATGCCAAGAAACTGTCCTGAATATAGCTTCATCTGGGCACAGAATCTGATTACCGGTGGGGCATTGAGAGCTGTGTGGTGTAAGTTATAAGCTACGAGTTTAGCGAAAAAATTCACGATAACATGATAGGCCTCCTAGTCAAGTGAAAAGTAACAAAGTCATAAAAGTGTTTTTTTTTTCAATTAGGGCTTTTATGAGAGTCGGTTTGAATTACAATCAGAGCAAAAATGTTAGTCTGATGAAAATAAGCGCTTCCAATGTCATGGACATTTAAAATATCTGCAGGTATAATGTAGTTAATTTCTATGTATTTAAGTATTTTCAAGCTTTTATTATTGCTTTTATTGTGAACTTTTATGGGTTCTTCTTAGTGAGTCTTGTTAAAAAAATATATTTTTAAGAATGTAAGTCGAATGATTTCATGTCCTCATTAGCCTCTTAAAGTGTCTTCATTCACATGACTTTATTTTAGTTTACTTTATCACGCGTCATGGAACGAAGTTGTGTTGCTACTTGTTGTCTGGTAGCTACTAGCTAGCAGTAGCTACCCGCTTATTACTTGCACCACACCAAAAGGATCATTTCAATCCGCCCACAAATAAGTTCGTAAAGCAGTTAAGAGCGAAAATGTCTTCTTTAAGGTAACACGATACCCACCATTTATCGGCTCCCTACGCCGTTGTTTTGTTTGGGTCGTGGGCTGGTCTTAGGCCATGGAGTGCGACTTTATGGAACGTTTGTAAAGGAAATAAGTTTTGTGGCGATCGAAGTTGTCAGCTAGGTAGAGTGGGGCATAATCGATTAGTAAGCCTAGTTCTTATGTTGCTTACTAAAGGTTCGATCTCCTTCTTTTCTCTAGCCTTTTTCCCTTTATTTGGGGTCGTCTTTTCTTGTTCAGAGACCTGAGGCCAAGGGATTAAGATAATAAGATAGGTATAATTAAATTAGGTAAAATAATAAACATTTGGCGGAAAAAAATCAGGGATATTTTTTTCCCTAAATCACACGGTTCCGAAGCAATATGTTTATTAGTAATAAAAATGCCCTTGGTCGATTTTTTCAATCGCTAGATTTCCCGAATGCATTTGACTTTTCTGTATGAAAAATATGTTAAAATATTAATTATTATAATTTATTCGCTCAACGTAGCAGGGAAGCGCTGGACGCAGGCCGCTAACAATCGATCAACATGGAAAGCATTGGGGGAGGCCTATGTTCAGCAGTGGACGTCCTGTGGCTGAAATGATGATGATGATGATGATGATTCGCTCAACCCTAATTCATTATACCGTATGCTCACGAAAAATAAATTCAAAGTTACTCACGTGAACAGTAAAAGATACTTTTCTGTAGTTACCAAGTACAAATGCTTGGAAAACAACATTCACATTCCGGTATTATTCAAAAGGCAATTTTGAGTAAACCAGTGAACACTATGTTCGCTATAAAATCGCAAAATACAGGAGCCAGATAACTAGACGAACCTTTGAAATAAAAAAAAAGGTTCATATGAAACCTTAGGCGCAGATCACCGACTTTTTGTGGGCCTATAGTAGGGTCAGGCTGTTAATCAGTATGGACATGTATGAAAGTGCACATTGGTATCAGCCGACTTTTCATACAAATTAGAATCGGGCCCAACAATCAGCTGACTATAAGTCTGTAGTTTGCGTGGAGTCTTACTATGTGTGAACTCGTTAAAATAAACATAGTCATGTTGAGTATGAGTAGTAGCATAGTGTCGTGTAGGATCATCTTTAATTTCAATGTGATAAGTAACAATAATTTGCTTAATTGTTTTCTGTGCGATACTTTTTTTATCCACAACGAGGAAGCTCTTGGCCTGTATGTCACTTGATGGTAAGTGACGATCAGGCCGAAGGTGGAAGCGAGCTCAACCACGGAGGAACTGGCTATCTTACCTCTAACTGCCGGAACACAACAATGCTGTTAACATTGTTTTTATACTTAACTGCTTATAAACCCTCAAAGGCTTCATTAACTCGATTTCTTTCTTTCTTAAATAGTCGTCAACACACCAACCGAAACTACTTATTACCTACATAACAAATCATGACCCAATACGCCTCAAAGTTTAGCTTGAGTTCCGTTGTAAATTAATTATTCTACTCTCCCCTGCCTTCAATACGTTTAAACAAACAAACAGTAACGTTTAGCATCGCAAGCATAGACAATACTCTGATGGGTTTGGACGTGGAAGCGTCTGGCCTCTCCAGACGTCATCCAATATTTGCAAATAGCTTTGCGTGTGTGTACAGTTGTAACTTGTAATTTCTCTGCAATGTTTGTTCAGTTAACATTACGTGTTGTGAAGGGACGTTCCATCAAGTCGATGGCGGTAAACGGAGTTGCTTGTCAATAGGATGCAGTAAGACGTTAGTTTAGAAACTAGCTTTTATCTGCGACATTGTCCACGTAGGTTTTCATTAAAAGTTGCCTTAATCAAAACAAGTAGTTTTTGCATGAAGGTCTAAAATAATCCATGTTCATCCTCTCAAACTTTTTCGCTAATAGTATTAGTACATGTGTAAATATTTTAAATTCGGAAAACGTCGGGAAGGTTACCTTTTTAAAAGTGTTTGTTGCCGAATCCCGTTATAGTGAGAATTTATTAGTAGGTGTCTTTGTCCATAGATCACTAAATTACACTAACGTTTTTTTTATGGAATAGGAGGCAAACAAGCAAACAAATGTAAAGTGCGTATTAAAAATGTTCCGAATAAGCATTACAAAACCAAGTTTTGCCTAGATATCTTGTTTTCTGGAAGAAAATAATGCATTTGCAATTGTTTACGTAACATTATCAAACCATGCAATTCGACTACTGCATCTGTCTATTTATAGAAGCTGGATGGATGATACTGTCAGATTAATACGCGCCTGGAGTCTTAACCAAACTAGGGACTCAAAGCAATAGCTTCAGACTGAAGCCTAAATCTCCCAACCACTCGACTACATTCCAAAATTACATATTCCGCACCCGTGTTCTGCGGAAACAGATCTGTTATTTTAGAGTTCGCTAAAACAACAAGTAATGTACATACCGTTAATTCAATTTCTGAAAGCAAATACAAGTTTTATCAGATAGTTTATCGAGGGTTCGGATACGTTTGCGTAGTATTACGTGTCTATTGTTACAACATGAATTGATTTGAGAAGTTTCGAACGGTTTAGTAATTGAGACTTTGGGTGACAAACTTAGGTTACAGTTCCTGGTATCTAATGGACTGTTATTTAATAGAATCGACATCTAAAAGTTATCTTTGAAGCACAAGTAGGTATTTCTCTCCAAATAATTAGGTCGATTGAACTAAACAATCTAGGAACAAACACAATTCAAACCGTTAACTACGTGTGTTGAAACTAGAGATCAAAACTGGAACTTCTATGTTAAGAGGCTCCAAATTCTAATTGATACCCAATACTAATAAATTAATGATAACTCAAAATTGTACAATTTGCTGTCCAACACTCGTTACCTAAAGTGAAAACGGCATTTTTTTAAAGGTTTCTTAAAAAATTAATCGATTAATAAAATTCTGCCTTCATTTATTATAATTAAAACCAACTTGCCGCCCAATTCATTGGAATACCTCAAAAATCGCCCGGATTCTTTAAATCTTGAGGTAATTTTTTAAGCTTATCTTAAAGGAATCTCTCGAAAACAAGATTAAATCTGAGACACATCTGTCAAAAGACATTTTGGTCTCATTATGACAAAACCAGTTCAAGTTCAGATCTGGTCGGCATTATTCATTTTAATGATGATTTATAGAGCGAATAGAGAATATAGAGTGAATGGAATGAATGACCTTTTGTTATCTCGTATCTAATGTTTTGTAGATAGATAGATGGCAACTGGTTTTATTTAATAGTTCAGTAATTTTATCGGGGAAAGCCAAAAATGATCCAACAATTTGTCTTAAAAGTATGTCTGTATCTGTCAATAGCAGCTTTTCATCGACGCTATAAAGAAGTTTTAGACGGCTTTAGCTCTTAGAAACCGCACAAGATAGAAGTAAATGGCGGCATCTCCAATCGGAGGCCAAGACACACTTTGGGTTGCTGAGCCATAAGTGTCTTGTAGTTACCTAGTCTGCGTTTCCACCAGAGATGTGAAAAGAACCAATAGAATCGCTTCATTTATCGAGGCGAGGTAAATTAATGAAGCGATTCTATTAGTTCTTTACAAACACATTCCTCGCTTCGCATCCTCGCACATTTCTGGTGGAAACGCATTCTTATTGGGCCCGCGTGTTTGAGTTTTGAATGAGTCACCCTTCGGTTCGGAGTTTGGGTGAAGCCTCCACGCTGCAGTGCATCCTTTATAGGATCCTTTACTTTGCTTTTTTGACGTTTCTATCGTTAAATCATCAGTAAGGTTATTAAAACATTATGTTACCAAAACTACTTCATTCATTATACTACTGACTAATTGGAACAATCTAAATCCTCCACTGACACTAACAAAGGAATCTATCTAAATATATATTATAAATCAAAGGTGACTGACTGACATAGAGATCTATCAGCCCAAACCACTGGACGGATCGGGGCTGAAATTTGGCATGCAGGTAGATGTTATGAAGTAGGCTAAGAAAGGATTTTACGAAACTTCACCCCTAAGGGGTATAACGGAATCCACGTGTACGAAGTCGCGGGCGGCCGCTAGTATTTTATAAAATCTTAAACATTCTACTAATCTTGTCATCTCTACCTCAAGAAGATGCAATGTCAAGAATTGGGTCACCATGGAACCCCCATCGGAACAGGGGCCCCAAAGCATGCCGCTCGCCTCCGATATGCCGAGCCCGCGAGTTATCCACGACATAAAATTGTTCCTCAATTTAGATAAACATGCTGATATTTTTTATGAATGTGTTTGATGTGGTAGAGAATCAGTATATTTATAGGTAGAGGTTTTTTAGGTTTATATGATAGTTACTTTGTTAAAGATGTAAGTTACCTACGTGCTTTAAATAATAAAAAAATGCAAATAATAACGCTTGATTTTTTCGAAAACGGCTCGAGGTAGAGTGTCGGATACCTACGTGATGGAAAACTAATAAAACGACATAATTTTTATGAATTTTAAACAGTATAGAACGTATCACGGAACAACAACGTACTTTTGTGTATTTTTAGGGTTCCGTACCTCAAAAGGAAAAAACGGAACCCTTATAGGATCACTTTGTTGTCCGTCCGTCCTTCTGTCAAGACCCTTTATCTCAAGAACGCGTGAACGTATCAAGCTGAAATTCATATGAAATACTCAGGTCTATTGTCCCTTTAAGCTGTGAAAATATCAAACTTCTAAGCCAAGCCAATCAAAAGATACAGCCGATTATGTCGATATTTTCAACAAATTTTCGACACTCGCAAAGGAATCAAAACCTACAGGATACTTCCCGTAAACTCAGAATCTTGAAGTTTGGCATAAAGCATTGTCATATAATGCAAATATAGGAAAAATTGCGAAAATTACATTTTTTTAGTTATATAATATAATAAAAATATTTTAATAAAATGAAACTTACTACCTTATTTCTCACGACCGAATAAAGGTATCAAATTGAAACTTATACCAAATACCTAGATCTATTGTCCCTTTAAGAAATAAAAAAATCAAACTTCTAAGTTAACGCGATCAAAAGATACAGCAGTTTATACCGACACCTTAGACGAATTTCCGTCACACGCTAGGGAATCAAAACCTACAAGGTACTTCCTGTGAACTCAGAATCTTGAAATTCGGCACGAAGCAACGTTATATAGTACAGATAAAGGAAAAATTGCGAAAATGATAAATTTGAAGTTATATAAAATTTAAAATATTATTTTTGCTTACATGACATAAAATATTTTTTTAATAATTATAAACTTACTACCTACCCTTTTTCACATGAACGCGTATAGATAATAAAGGTGAAATTCATATCAAACACTTCTTAAATCTAATTGCCTCTAAACTGTGAGAAATTCTAAATCAACGCAAAAATTCAAAACGCTGAGGTAGGTACCTACCTATAATGCAAATATAGGAAAAATAAATAAATAAAAAATAATCATACCGCATATTTTGAAATTCGCCACTACTCGCAACGGAATCAAGTAAGTAATTTGATTTAATACGTCATAAATTGTAAACCGCTACGTTTGTACGGCGGAACCCTCGGTGTGCGAGCCCGACTCGCACTTGGCCGGTTTTTTTTTAACCAAAGGAACTACATAAGCTAATTAAGGAACTAAGTAAGATTTTTAAAGTTATTTTAAAACATTTTTTAAACATACTAACGATGTTGACGTCATATTATTTCACCTTTACCAAACCCTCTTACCAGAACTTATTAAATAATCACACTAATAATTACATTCGCGGTTCCATAATTGATGGGATTGGCGGACGATATTTACTTAGGACCGACGACCGCCTTCCCCATGCAAGTGATTAATAAGTCAACCCGTGTGGACAGATTGAGTTTAATAATTTACGGGTTATTTGCTAATAATATTACGATTGAATTAATTTTCCTGTATTTCTTTCATATTGAATGCTCATTATATGAGTCATCTCGTAAGTGACGTAGGTAAGTAAGGTCTAGTCTTGTAAAAATCTATGTTGGGAGCATGCTCTGACAAACTTTCAGCTTTTATAAAATAACGTAGGTCTGGCGTTCACTAGATAGAATTTGGTTAGTCTAAAACTTAATTGCCCAAAAATAGATACAAAATAGGCTAATTGATTTATCCTAATGACACTCCGAACCTGACGTAGTGTTTTTCCCGAAATTAGGGTGTATTATTTTAAAAGTGGACCTAATTCACAGATAAACCGACAGTCAAAGAATCGATTGGTAAAAATATTATGATTTCACCAATAACAAGTTTTTTAGCACCCTTTGCAAAACATTTATGTCAAACTGTAACAGAATTTATACTCAGGTTTACCGCAAAATATCAGACAAAGTGTGCATGAGTCTAAAATCAAAACTCAATCTAAAATCAAAAGTTAATCGAGCGTGAACAAAGTCCACAAACTGGGAACAGCGCTGTCCCGCTGACGTGTTTTGCATAATGTGGTCATTCACTGAGCTGAATGAGTATGGAACCTGAAAGTAGGTAGGAAACTGTAAGGACCCCGCTGGCGAGGCCTCAGATCTTACAATAAACGAGTCGTTATCATCATTTCAGCCTAGGACTTCCACTGCTGAACATAGGCCTCCCCCAATGATTTCCACAATGGCCGGTTGGTGGCGGCCTGCATCCAGCGCAGCGATAAACGAGTAATTACATAAACAATATTATATTTAATTAAACTCTTACTGGAATAAAGAGAAAACAATTAACGGGCTCTATGACATACCTATATCATGCTCTACTAGTAAACCTGAAAGTTAATAAAATACTTTATTGCCTTAAAGGGAATGGCAAATAACTTATCTATCCATATGTCTAGAGTACTACTTTGTAATATTTTTAGTAATAAAATAAAAGTTTTAACTCATAGTTAAAGCTAATTGAGACATGCATAAGCCTTGTCACTGCGGGCAAAATAGGCATCCTCCGAGGGACTTCAATAGTCCTATGCATGGTAGAAAAGACACTTCTCTTGCTCTTTAAAATAAGGTGAGCCTTCTGTACTTTATATTCCTTGAGCTGGGACAAAATAAACTTGTTTTCAGGACGTGAAATAAAAGTTAAACTCAGAAATACAAAAATATTTTCCAACAACCGCGTCCCGAAAGGAAAGTTTCACCTATTTCAGGGCTCCTAAAATAAATACGTTCGTGTTGTTCATCAGAAGAGAGTTGAATTTTGAGTTGTAGCTTAAAAAGTTAGTTTTGGAATACATTTTAGAGGATTAAATGAGATTGGTACTACACGTTATGTTATTTACGATAGCCATGTGTCCAATGTCAATCATAGTGCTACATAATGTAGTTCCAAACAAAATACTGAACTGTCCTATCCATGACATTGACAGTGGGGCGCCACCGTCAAAACCGGATCGCTGGTTCCGATTTTTGCCATGTTGGAAACCATAAAGTTGAACGATGGTAGCGCCCCCTTGTCATTGAGTTTGGGACAGTTCAGCGTGGGTCATCTATAGTCTACACACCATACCCTGACATGCTGACATGAGTCGTCGACTTTTAACATGTCAAAAGTCATAGAACCTACTAAAATAAAGCTGTCGACACAAGCCACTGGGCTGTTGGCGGGCTGTGTAGGTAGAGTCATCTACATGAACGATCAAGAAATTGCAATTTGTTTTTCAAAACAAAAACTAATACAACGATCATGAACCGTCAATTGAACCTTGAAGATTAAAAAAAAATTTTGTTATGAAATGCACTCTCCAAAATCCGTCACAACTAAATTACAATACAGCAGGTAATTTGCAACACTCGCAGGAATTACATACTTACTTCATTGTTTTAAATTGCAATCTCATACAGTCATTAAAATTCAAAAGCATAATAAATCAAGGCGTCATTCAAGGGTTTCATTCATTTTCAATGGACTTTTGCTTCAGTCATTACACCACTTATTTTTCTCGTTCGAAAGGCATTATTTTATTGACAGGTACAACTTGCTGTTTATTGCGTTCACAAAACATATTACTTGTCATCAGTGATTCATTGCATGAAGGTAGCTTTTACAGTAACATGGAGATAGCGTTTATTCCTATATTTTTTTAACAAAAAGGTTTATATGAATCACAATCATTGCGAAGTTTTATAGTCAGCCAAGCTGTAGATTATTATAGGATAGCTAAACAAAGGTAAGTTATAAGAAAGTAAAGCTTTGATCACAATCAAGATTGAGCAATCTTTTCACATTGTAAGTTCTCATTAACAAAAAGTATTCAGGAGGAACACGAATCTTTCGAGCTTACCAGAGGTAAAAGGCTAAAAATAACAGTTATATTACAGCGCCTTCTCGGCTAATTGGTACTGTTCTATTTATCTATCAAATTTCGCTTTTGCTGTGCTGTAAAGAGATTCAGTGATTTACTAAAAATAATTGTATTGTCGTTTCAGTATTAATTATTTAGAAGTAAGGTATTTTTTAGCTTTTTATCGCTTATCGCTACGCTCGCCTCTCTGCTTGTCACTACGCCACCGCCACAGATCCGTGCAAGATTGCATTCGTGATTGAGATTTAATTACAAGCGCCTGATAAGGTCCGCACTGACGCGTGCAATTTGCTGCTCGACTGTTTTAATTGTACCTATTTGAATCTGCATGGGATTGCGGTTATTATGTCATTTAGTTTTACTTGTCAAACGTCAATTCTGATTGTTAAATTATTTGTTTAGAGCGCGTTTTAGCGACTCTATTGATAAAGAATCGCAACTTCGCGACTTTATTATGCAAGCTACTAAAACCGACTCAACCGCGTTGGATGTTTTTAATGTGGAATGTGTGGTCGCTGCATTTAACTTCTAAAAAGCGGCTAAATCGCCGAATGCTGATGCTAAAGTAGCATGTGTGCTGGATGTGGCTCTAAATTATTTTATTTCTTTTGATGACATTCTGGAATTACAAGTGCATTTACTTATCAATTTACTCAATTACAGATACAACGCTTTGCATGACTGCACAAAGCACATGCAATTTGTACCAGCAGAACCAATTCAAATGTTATCAATAGCTTTATATCAGTGTAAGAATCCCACGTGTAACTCCTTAACTCCCACATATTCTTAAATACATCCCAATTATAACTCAATTAATAACACACCCGTGAGAAGATTTCACGCCCATCGCTCATTTTCTCACTTCTGATTAAACAAAGACTTTTTTTAAATTTCTCAGCTTGAAAACAATAGGTGCATTGTGAACCATTTAGGTTATGTGCGTACAGTCAACTCACCACTCTGTGGGGACATACTATCCTAACCTGACTACCAATGTGTATCATCTTCAATTGGAACGATTCTTTTTGTTACTGCATAATACATTTCCTATTCGTGCTGGTGGTAGACATTTATTGTCCTTGCTGAACGAGGGTTGGATAGGACAAACGCGGTAAGTGTGAATGTCGTGGCGATTATTGGTGTTGTAACCTTATACTGCGGAACTCTGTGGTTTGTATAGTAAACACAATATGAAGTGACTATTGACTATTCTGGTTCCCAAGTTTTTAGGGTTCCCGAGCTGAAAAATCCGTTTATTAGAAATAATCGAATTTTTGAAGATTATCAATAATTGTGGCCAATCTGTGTCCAGTCTTGTTGCAAATCTATGTGACCAGTAGTGCATGCATAACTTATTCGTCAAGTCTTAAAAACTTAATCTATGTACGACTCATTATTAGTATCAATTAAGTAGCAATATGCCCTAAAAATCTAGAATTTTATAAGCTAGAATAGTAATTGCAAAAACTTAACTATACTTGAGATCTATAAATCATCTACCTACATGAGCAGAGTTGCCTAATACTGTTTTAATATGTAGAAAACAGTAAGCAATTTCAGGCTACGGAACCCTTAACGTAAAGTACACTCGTGCTTGCCATTTTTTAAAGTTGCATTTGTTAGCACTCCGGTTTCGGTTTTCTAAAGCCGAGTTGGGTCTGCTTCAACCTTTCACGATAAGTAGGAAATAATAGACCGTCGAGTTTATATCGGATTACGCATCTTTATTAAATTGATTGACAGCTGATCGATAATATCCGTTTTATTATTCGTCAAATTAAAGGGATCACGGGCTTATGGCAGTCGAATGTTATTGTAAAAGGCAGGATGGCGTAGTGGGAACAACACTTCTTAACCATGTTTCTAGGTTCATAGCTCTGACGCCCGTATTCACAAACGATGCTTGCTTAAGTGAAGCAGCAAATCGAACGCACAGCGTTGAATAGAGCTCTGTGATTGGTGTGTGACCTCATAGTAAATTTAAGGTAAGCTACTATCATGATACTCTAATTTAGCAGACGCAAATGGAGCATTTGGTCTACACTCCAACTTTGGGCAAACTGGTTGGGGAGGGAACCATCCCACTTAAGGCGAATGACAGAGCACCCGGGTCTTTTTAATGGGAACTATAACTAATACATACTTACACTGTATTCATACCTTAGGTATGTAAGGTACAGGCAAAAGCACTAAAGATAAAGAAATAAAGATATTTATTTGTTCCAAATATGCATTATTTGACTATGATCATTTGCAAGTTCGAGTGAAAAGTTAAATTAACCCTTCGGATAACAGCTTTGTTATTTACAACAATTATTATTGTTTATCTATAGGTACTAATAATAAATCTGTAGAGAGGTCAATTCTGTACATGAAATATATTTTCAAAATAACTATCAGGGGGTGATTAGTGATCGATACTGATGCCAAAAATGCAATCAGTAAAATTTTTGTCTGTCTGTCTGTCTGTCTGTCCGTCTGTATGTTCTAGGGAATGCAGAATCGGTTCTGGTTTGAGGAACCGGGTTTTTCGGGTCTGGTGGTCATGAGAACCGGGAGCCCCGGTTTTTTCGGTTCTTTCGGTTCCAAAAAAACAATATTTTGATTATGTTTTTTTTTTATTGAAATAACACTTCTTTGAATAGACTAGGAATAATCAACAAACATGATTAGCAATATTTTTCTATTTTTACTAAATTCTACTCCCAAAAATAAAAAGAAGTAAAATAATTCGTTTTCAATTGAGGTACAACAATCAGTCTTTTTCATCCAACTTAACGATATATTTGACTATTTATAGGTATATTGACTGTCAGATGCAAAGCAAATAAAAGAGTCAGTGTTGCCAACTCTTACACAAAAATATCATCATCATCATCATTTAAACCATAAATTAGGACGTCCACTGCTGAACATTAACCTCCCCCAATGCTTTCCATGTTGATCGATTGGTAGCGGCCTGCGTCCAGCGCTTCCCTGCTACCTTTATGATGTCGTCGGTCCACCTTGTGGGTGGACGTTCCACGCTGCGTTTTCCGGTACGCGGCCTCCATTCCAGGACCTTCCTGCCCCATCGGCCGTCAGTTCTGCGTCCGCGTTGGGCTATGTCCGCTGAGTCCGCTGACATAGAAATGAGGAGAAGGAAGGAGGAAATCTCCTCATTTCTGATTTGATCTCGTAAAGAAACACCGAGCATAGCCCTCTCCATAGCACGCTGTGCAACTTTGAGCTTCTGTATAAGGCCTCAGCCTCGAACTTAGCGGGCAGCGGGGCGGCGGCGGCGGCGGCGCGGGAGCGGCAGGATCTTATGCGTAAAATCAAATAGACCGGTTCTCGAAAACAGCGGCGCGGCAGCGGCGCCGGAGCGGGCAACGAGCGGGCAGCGGCGAGGGAGCGGGCAACGAGCGGGCAGTGCACTCCTTCTTTTGCCCACAATAAATCGAGCGTTAGGAATAAATTTGAATCGAAATAAAATTGTCGCCGTTGTTCAGACATTTCGTTTGCGAATAAAATCAAATATCTCGACAACACAACCCCGAACACAACACTTCGCCGCTAAAGCGCCGCGCGAGCTGCCCGCTTGTTTCGAGAACGGGTCTGCGTTGCCCGCCCCGCTCCAGCGCCGCCGCCGCTCCCGCCCCGCTGCCCGCTAAGTTCGAGGCTGAGGCCTAAGGCCTATAGTGAGAGGCCACGTTTCCGAGCCATAATTCATCACTGGTAACACACATTGGTTGTAGACTTTCGTCTTCAGGCACTGAGGTATTTTGGATGAAAAGATGTTGCGTAGTTTCCCGAACGCTGCCTAGCCGAGTTGGATTCGACGATTGACCTCCTTTTCGAAATTCGACCTACCTAGCTGGATCGTTTGTCCGAGGTAGACATACTTGTGAACAATCTCGAGGATTGAGCTCCCAACCGAAACTGGGTAGGGCGCAACATGGACATTGGACATAAGCTTTGTTTTGTCCATATTCATCCTCAGGCCTACCTGTTAGGAAACTCGATTAAGGTCTTTGAGCATTGTGCCAAGATCTTACAACGATTCTGCCATGACCACAATCAGTATCGTGGGCAAACCGAAGGTGAGTGATGTACTCGCCATTAATGTTTATGCCGAATCCTTTCCATTCAAGGAGTTTGAAAGCGTCTTCCAATGCAGTGGTGAACAGTTTAGGAGATATAACATCTCCCTGCCTTACGCCTCACTGCAGAGGAATCGTCCTCGTGCTCTGCTCCTGTACTCGGACCGACATGGTGGCGTTTTTGTACAAGCACTTCAGCACCTCGATATACCGATAGTCAATACGGCACCGCTGAAGAGACTGTAAACACTGCCCAAGACCCGATCGAATCGAAGACCTTCTCATAGTCTACGAACGCCAAGCATAGTGGCAAGTTATAGTCCTCAATCTTCTGTATAACCTGTCGCAGCGTAAGCGCAAACAAAAATGTGCCAGTGATTTAAAAAAAATGTAAGAAAAATGCTTAAAATATTTACATATCTCATAAAAAAAACAAAGTACAAAACCAATAAGTAGGTACCTAACCTTTATTAGTAGCTAATCTGATATCTTTAGGTTCTCTATACGTTCGCAATTTTCTTGTGACGACTCATGCCTAATACCTTTAACATATTTTAGACAACTATGCAAAACCCGAAAGTACCGAAAGAACCGGGTTTTGAATTTTTAAAACCCGGTTCTTAAGCTGTCGAAAAAACCCGGGTTTTCCCGGTTCTTTCGGTTCCGGGATAACCCGGGTACAAACCCTAGTATGTTCCTTATAGAAACAAAAACTACTCGACGGATTTTAACGAAACTTGGTACAATTATTCTTCATACGCCTGGGCAGGTTATAGTATACTTCGGAATTCCCACGGGAACAGGAATTAGCGGGAAAATCTTTTTGTATGAAAAATCTAAACCGCTTAAGTTAGACGCTTAAAATTTGGCATGCAGATATCTTAGTAAACTTAAAGCTTAGTTACAACAGGATATTGCAAAATTCCCACGGGAACGGGAGTTAGCGGGAAAAAACATTTGTATGAACAAATCTAAACCGCGTAAGATAGATGAAAGGGGTAAAACGGGATCCACGCGTACGAAGTCGCGGGCGGCCGCTAGTCTTCAATAAACGAGAACAACAAAGCTCGCACATACATCATAATTTCTGAATTGCGTTGTCAGTCAGCAACTAAAGCTCCGTACCGCACCGTCAAAGCCTACGCAGCTTTGACGCGGTCGCAGCACTCAATCGTAATGAGCATTTCCATAATTTGCCGATGAATGCTCAATGCTCAGTGCTCGCTGACTGATTAAGCTGATAGTGTTGCGCGTCATCAATCGAGTACTAAGTACAGTCAACAGCATCCCACTATAATATTTTGTTGGAAATTCACCCTTTTTGCAAGCACATAAAATTCCAAATTCTTTAGTTTGACGTGCCATTGTTTGTACTATAAATGAAAAGACATGGCCATTTTTTTTATTTACATGGACAGCTTTTAAGATAGTATAATGTATTATTATAGACAGCTAAATTGCTCTCTCTGTCTCTCTCCCACAATGGAGAAGCTCTGGGCTAACTGCGATGGAAAGTGATGATAAAGTCGAAGGTGGAAGCGAACTTCACTCGGAAAAAACTGGCTATCTTACCTTCAACTACTGAAAAACAAGCAGCTGTTAATAACACTGCTGTAATGCCGTATGACTTACGTTGGTGGTAACTGGGCGCTCTATTAAAAGTACCACCAACCAAACCAAAAATTTTCCAAATATTTATTAATTATTGTAATTACTCGATTACATAGGCAAATATATGCACTGGCCATAAATCATCTAGCTGGCTTAATGCAGGAATGCGGTTAACCCTTAAATGCATGATTTTTTATTTAGTTATGAAAAAAATATTTCAATTAGGTTTTTAGTCACAGATAGGCTCAGAGTAGGGGAAGAAGATAGGGCACCTAAAGTGTCAGGTTATCGGCTCAAACATACTCCAAGACCTATTCAAGTGAGAGGGGGCCGCGGGGGTGGTGTTGGGTTTTATGTGCGCAAGGGCTTATACATAAGAGCATGTCCTCATCCTGGCACCCCGACTACTGTTGAACAGATGTGGATCTCTCTACATCTAAATAATAAAAAGATAATTGTTGGCACAGCCTACAGACCTCCATGGCAAGACGTTAGTGTATTCCTGGACGCCATAGCTGAATCGATTGCCTCCTGTGCAGAATGTGACGGATTGGTGCTTCTCGGCGACTTTAATATCAACTTACTAGACAAAAGTAACAGTAAGTGCAGAGAGCTAATGCAATGCATTGACAGTCTTAATCTGAAGCAGGTGATATCGGAGCCGACACACTACACAGATCACAGCAGTACTCTCATTGACATTATATGCACTGATATGGGGGCTGTTCAGGTCACCGTAAAGCACTCACCGGATCTGGGTGGCCATGCCATGCTCATGGTTGAATTTAAGGTCCGGAAGGAGAAAGTTCGGCCAAGCTGGGTTACTTATAGACCATTAAAAAATATTATACCAGAACAACTTGAAGCTGATCTCAGTGCAATCGATTGGTCCAATCTCGAGGGAGTTGTGGATGTGAATTCTAAGGTTGAGAATCTGGGACGGTGTATTCTAGGGTTGATGGATCTGCATGCCCCGATCAAGACACGTAGATTTAAACATCCTCCTCACCCCTGGATAACAGATACCATCAGGGAAATGATACACGTCAGGGACGACTATCACAAGCAGTATAAGAAGAATGCAACCACTGCTCTTAGAGATAGTTACAAAATGATGAAGAAGATGGTGGTTGACGCAATTGAGAGGGAAAAAACCTGCTTCTTCAAAAACCACATCAATAGTAACTCAAAAAATCCTAAGCAGCTTTGGAAAAACCTGAAAAGTACAGTGTTACCGAACAAGAAAGGCGCTTGTGAGCTTCCTCCAATGTTTAACAACCCTAATTCAATTATTCATCATTTTCTCAACGTGCCTGGGGGAAACAATGTGACGATCTCTCAATTAACCTATTACGAATATCACAGACATAGGAACCTTATATCATTCTCACTCCATACTGTTAGCTCAGACGTTGTCTTAAGAACCATCACAGCGCTCAAATCGAATGCTCAGGGAAGTGACGGTATCACACTGGATATGCTGATGCTCACATTGCCTTACTCACTCAAAGCACTCACCGACATAGTGAACGGTTCTATACTGCAAGGGATCTTTCCAGACTGTTGGAAGGTGGCAGTCGTAAGGCCACTACCAAAAACTGGTCATCCTTCAGCTTCAGTTCAGGACTTGAGGCCTATCAGCATCCTACCATGTTTGTCCAAAATCCTCGAGCGTATAGTTTGTGATCAATTAACTAAATACCTTGAGGAGCAGGGGCTGCTCCCGCGCCGTCAATCGGGATTCCGCAAGGGTTTTGGGACGGCTACTGCTCTTTCGGATGTGATTGATGACCTTCTGGCTGCTCAGGATGGGGGGTTGGTTTCGACGCTGGTGCTGCTGGACTTCTCGCGCGCCTTCGACTCCATTAATATTCCTCTGCTTCTCTCCAAGTTGCGTTATTATGGTCTTGATGATTCCTCCATACGATGGTTTCATAGCTATCTCTCTCTGAGACAGCAGTACGTGGAGCTGAAAGTGGTGGATGGGTCGGCATTATTGTCAGAACAAAAACCAGTAACTCGCGGAGTTCCTCAGGGATCCATATTGGGTCCAATACTGTACATTTTGTACAGTGCTGACATAATCAACTGTATCAAGGACTGTCAATACCACCTTTATGCCGATGATCTACAATTATATACATCATTCCCTCCATCTGATCATGAAAATGCAATAATGAAGATCAACAACCAGCTAGGCAGAATTTTTGACTGGTGTACTGCCAATTGCCTTGTTCTCAACCCAAGAAAATCAAAGTTCATGTTAACTGGAACACGTAGAGGCTTGGAAACTCTTAAAAGCATACAACTCAACGTTGAAATAAATGGAGAACCTTTAGAAAGAGTGGCTGAGGCGAGAAACTTGGGAATGGTCATTGATGGAAACCTCAAGTTCGAAAGCCATATACTCGAGTGCACTAAGAACTGCTTTTACCGCTTAAAGATTCTATACAACTTGAGGCCCTATTTAAGCGAAAGCCTTAGAATATCTTTATGTGAATCACTTGTATTAAGCAAACTTAACTACTGTGATACAGTGTATGGCCCGTGCTTGTTGGGTAAATCGTCACGTCTCATTCAAAGGGTACAAAACGCATGCGCCCGTTTTTGTTTCACTGTGCCTCCGAGATCACACATCACGCCATTCCTGAACTCATCAAACATGTTAAAGATGGCTGCTCGGCGAAGATTGCACCTGGCCACCATGTTGTTTGGCATACTGGATAGTGCGAGGCCTAAGTATCTGTTCAGCAAACTGGAATGGGCCCAAGCTCAGAGTAGATATCCAAAGAGGCTATGCACTCACATATTTGCTACACCCAAACATCGCACAGCAGCTTTTCGCGGATCATTCAGATTTGCGGCGTCCCGGTGCTGGAACGACCTGCCTCCTCCTCTGCGCGCCCTGAAAACAAAATTTACTTTTAAACATCACCTAAGAAAATATTTAATAGAATTGCAAAAGACTGACAATGATGGGTTACTTACCAGCGGGTCATGCGCGGCAAGCGTAGGAGACCTATCAGGGCGTCCTGGCGCCGGTAAGCCGCAGTAAAATGATGGACGGAGGCCGTGATCATGATCATAAAGCGCTGGGTTCATTCAAAGTTGCCACCATTCCCATTTCTATTCCCCATTTTCATTCTCGGGGCCCTCCCTGCGCATGAGTGCATCCTGGAAAGTAAAGTAGTATTATTTTTATTAAATTGTATAATGTATCGAACTAAACAGTAAATGGATAACTTTCTCACCAGGTTACTTGCACTTCATGCCCAAAAACCAAGGCAATGAGTGGGAATCAAAACGCCAAGCACTTCGTTTAGCGTCGTCTCGGGCCTGCTTTACTTTATTTTATTTTCTGGTTGACCTTTAAATAGTGTGTCTATAAATCACTTTCTTCAATCAAAATCAGGAATCCAACTCCAAAAATGAAATCACGTTTTTATTGCGTGGCAGCACGCGGTCTTCAATGCATGTGGGTGGTCTTCATACAATGAATGACATAATCTTCTTCATAGGTCATACTTCATTCAGTCATCAACCATTTTTTTTTTTATTATTATTATTTTTTTTTTCTCTCTGTTTCATGCCTTTGAGTTTTATGGCATTCACAAGGGAAGTGAAAAGGCGTGTTTAAATAGTTTATTATAATTAAATATTTTATAAATGTTTGAAAGTTTAATATAATTTATTTTCTTTTAGTCTGGTTAATCTGTGTATTGTGATTGTGTGATTTTTTGTTTTTGTGCTTGCATTGGTGCACACTGGGTTGGCCATAACCTTTGTTGGGCTAGCGTCATGAGTCGCCTCCAGTGTTGTACAATATTTAAATTTCATAATTTAATTTTTATTTTCTTCTTGTTGTAATTATTATGTGGTGAGATAGTGGCGCCCTCTTTGTCAATGTCTTTGTCAATGTTTTGTTTAGTGTTATTTTTTTTAATTTAAATGTTGGTTGGAGAGGCACCCGCTGAAAACCAGCGTCGGGGCACGCGTGCATGCACGCGTGGCTCGATTAATGCTGAGCGGGCGCCTTTTTGACACAAAATATGCGTGTATAGTTTTAAGTTCCTTTGTTCTATTTTTTGTTTTTGTGTCAAATAAAGTTTTCTTATCTTATCTTTCTTATCTATAGGGGGAAAAATAATAAAAAAAATCTTAGTACGAAAAAAAAGTATATTTTTGAAAAATAACAGTATGTAGCCAAATGTCTACACCATGCGTTTGTATGCCATAAAATTGTTCTATGGTTTGCTTATTTGGCTTTTCTTTTCAGCATATTTGGCTCGCTACCTGAAAAGGAAATTGAGGCAACTCTTGCTGCATTAAATGATGGTGCAGTCTCAGAAGATGATGAAAATTTAGATGGTGATAACATCGATTATTACGGGATTTATTGCATGATCTGAATGAGGAGTCCATAGATCATAATGTACCCTTGGAACATAACGAAGACCTTCCCATAGTCTATGAAGAGGAGCACATATTAGATGGTGTTTCCATGGCGGAACCTGTGGCGGGTACTTCATCGCAATCAAGTTCAGGTATTCCAGGAATTGCTGATCACGTAGCCGTACGGGTCACGTAGATGATTTGGAAAAAAAGAAATTTACCATGGGACGAAGATGGCATTGCTTTTTTAGGGGATTCGGAACTGCCCACAGAATTATCTGACCTGGAGGAGCCATTTCAGATCTTTATCCAGTTCATAAACGATGACATTGTTTCGAAAATTGTAGTCGAAACGAATTTATACATTACTCAAAAAGGGTTTACTTCAAATATTCGTATTCTATTAAGACGAATCTCAATAGAACTGACACGAAACACCATCTGAACTAATATATGCTCCTCTTCATAGACTATGGAAGGGTCTCCGTTATGTTCCAAGGGTAAGGTCTTCGTTATGTTCCAAGGGTAGATTATGATCTATGGACTCCTCGTCAAGATCGTGCAATAAATCCTGTAAGTTTGGGTAAAAATCGATGTTATCATCATCTAAATTTTCATCATCTTCTGAGACTGCACTAACTTTTCAGATAGCACTAACTTTTCAGATAGCGAGCCAAACATGCTTAAAAGAAAAGCCAAATAAGCAAACCATGAAACAATTCCTATCCGAACAATTTTAGGGCATAAACGCATGGTGTAGACATTTGGCTACATACACAAAAACCAAGTCGAAGGCACATTCGGGATAGATTACCAAAAAATAAGTTATAATAATGAATTCTTACATTATTTCTAACACGTATGTATTTTTTTCCAATCGTTTTAGCAATTAATTCTCACTGAATCCGAAATTCAAATACCACAAATTTTAACACTACCAATTTTTTCTCTTTCGCGATCGCTACGTCAAATATCGGTTAATTTTTTTTCAAATCTACCTTCATTTGCGGTTTTTTTATTTTTATTATGATGTTTCCTATGATATTAGCGTACGTTCAGAAACGCTTATAGAATGTGTCACTTTTTATAATTAAAAAAGTACTTCGTAGACAAATGGCAACACTATGCATTTAAGGGTTAAGATACAGCACAGACTTCATAACAAGCTAAACATTGTAGCTCTTATGCCGTTATTAATAGGTGTTATTTTCCAACTAAAATTTATACTCTGACGTACTTTTCTCAGCACATATTCCGCTCATGGAGGTAATGCTGTAATTTAACGGCCAAACGTGATTGACAAGACTAAACCAGACACCTCCAGATGCTAATCTACGAGGAGAATTAAAATGATCTGCTCGTGAATACCAATGTTAGACAGTTTGTATGTAATATTCATAAGAGTTACTTGGTGATTAATTTAATCACTAAGTTATTGTACAGCACAGTAATTAGTGAACAGCACTTCAAGTTACCTGTGGCATCTTATGGAAATTGTAATAAGCGCGAAACTCTATGTAAGTGCCTTTTTTTGTGATGAGGATTCGACACGCGTGCGGATCTGATCCGCATGCGGGGCAGGAGCGCATAATTTCATACATCATGTTAATTTAATTATGTTACTATTGTTACGTTTCTTTCATATTTCGCTTTTGTATTGTATTGGATTTTCGTAAAAAAAGGCTTAAACTTGGAAATAATTAAATAACATAAAAATGTTTTTCATAATGAAATGCGGCAGTCCGCATGCGGATCTTCACGCGTGTCAAAATTCGCATAACAGGAAAAACGCACTAAATACGAGTATGTTATGTAAGAATTTGAAGTGTACCTAATAATAATACGCGTAAAGTGCTAATCTTTAGTGGATTTAATTTATTATTGAAGTCATAAATGAGTCCTAGTATTCTTATCAGGATTATTACCAAACTAGATTTTTTATTGAAAATTATACCTTATACCTACTCGTATGTTATTCTGGATTATAAACATTAATACTGAAAAGTTTCATCAAAATCCGTTCAGTAGTTTTTGCATGAAAGAGTAACAAACATCCAGACATCTAAACTTTCGCATTTATAATATTAGTAGGATATAAGTAGGATTAATAATCATTTTGATGTTTGCGTGACTCTTCGTCACACAATTTCAAAATCTAGCTTGCAGCAAAATTCAATACATCTCAACACACAATTTATTTCATTAACCCTACATTAATCCAGCCATACAAAGTAAGCTAGCCCGCGGTCGATCGCATCTCAAGCCGATAACATCTGATGGGGAAACGATAAGGCGCTAGCTTTGTGCATGTAAATTGTTTGAACGATATTGATAATGTTGTGTTATGTTATGTTAAGGCTGCGTCTATAAAGGTAGAAGATAGGTAATGCAACTTTGTTATGTTTTTTCAATAGATTTAGTTTTATTTCTGATAATCAATTAAATCAAGTTACTCACTTCACAGGTGGCTAGAACTGAGTAGTCCGTGAAAGTGGACTAAAATACCTCAAAATAAGTAAGTTACGTTACATTATAATCGAATGATATCCTTTTAATCTCACACACACGCACACACACACACACACACACACACTTGCATGCATTTACATGTCATAATTACAACACTCACTCTATTGTAGGGTCATTCCATCGTTTCGGGTGTTACGTTCGTACACATATATTCAACAATTTTATGTATTTTGAAATAGTATTTTAATAATGTTAGTGCCTTAATCTGTCCGTTTTTAGTTGTTTTATTTAAATAATAAAGTTTGTACAGCTTAGAATGTAGGATAACGAAAATATGAGTCGAAAAGTGTGCGTTTCGGGCGTTACGAGATTTGGCCTCTATGTTCTGACTGTTGCTGCATTTACTCGAAATTTAGCGAATTTTCTTAAGGAATCATACCTAAAACTTATAGGACTTCTAAAGTATGAAATTTACAAACCATGTAACATACAATCACTGTTAAATAAAACGTTTTACTATTTTTTTATAATTTTTTTCTTTGTTTCGGGTGTTACAATGGTTCTGTTTCGGGTGTTACGAGTACGAAAAATCAACGTGTTTTATCGATAAAATCGGTGTTTTATTAGTCTCTAGGTACTACAAAATAAGGAGTACAACAAATAAACACAAATAGAGCGAATTCTGATTTGAAATTACGAAGCAGCTTTTTTTAAAAAATATACAAAGTTCAAGTTTCATTTTTCCTCAGAATATAGCTTTTTCTATTGTTTTTGGCTTGAAATAGCATTACTTTAATTTCTTATTACGATATTTATAGAAAATGTCAAACATCGACACTTTTTAGCAATACCTTAATTTTAGTGTTAAGTCGACATTTCAAAAAAGTCTTAAATTGAGAAATATGACTCCTTTTCCGATGCCAGCGCTAGTGGGAGGTCAAAGGACCCTCACAGTAATACTTTTTCACTTCTCCAAGCAATATACACACAATATCGACATATAAATAAAAATGTAATACCCGAAACGTTTCGGGTGTTACAGTTTTTAATCAAGAAAGAAACATACTAAATTAGTATCATGATCAGATATTAGTTAGTATTTGAAATCATTACTACCATGACCTTACTTTTACCAAATATTGTTACCCTAATCCATGTGTAAGGTACAATAATAAAACAAATACCTTTTTTTCTGTTTCGGGTGTTACATCGCCGAAGTAACAAGAAAACACACTTAAAACTTGATTATCATCATTTTTTTTGGGACTATGATGCTATCTACCAATACTATGATAAATACCCTCGAATCATATAGTGGCAAAACGTTTCACAGATAGATAGTTTTTTTTTAAATCGTATTGCTAATAATTAGAGAGAAAATGATCATTCAGACAGTTGACTTAAGTATAGACTTTGAAGACTAATAACTTAAAAATTACTTGTTTCTTTCAGATTTTTTTTGTTGCACATTATAATTTGGAATGTATACTTTCAAAATTCATCAGATTTAATGCGAAAAGAACATATTTAGTTTTTCGCCCTCGGTAACATTTGTCATGGAATGACCCTTTACCTCTACAAATTGTATTTTGCATAAAACTATGTAATTTTGTTTACTGTTTGGGAAGATGCGAGACTTTAACAACACAAGTATCCCCGATTACTTACTGGGAAGCCTCCGCACAAATATTGTATAAAACTTTTTGTCAATAAACAATTTAATTTTTTTAAATTTTTATTAATGAAAATGACATTGGGAACTTTTTGCCCCACTTTTCGAAAAGTAGCGGACACAAACGAAACCTATCACAGATGATACATACTAATATCCAATTAATTTCCGTGCATTTTTTTTTCTCTCTTATATGGGAATATTGAGAAAATGAAGATTTAATATTTTATTTTATTTTACATTTAGGTAACATTTTTTACGACCTCCGTGGCGGAGAGGCGCACACACCGGTTTTCAAGGTGTGCCGGGCCAATCCTGAGGTCCCGGGTTCGATTCCCGGCCGGGACAATATAGAAAACGATCTTTTCACATTGTCTCTGGTTTGGGTGTGTTGTGGTTCGTCGTTCCCGATTTCTATAACACAAATGCCTTAGCTACTTATTTTGGGTTGGAGTAATATATGAGATGTTGTCTAATATTAATTTAAGTATTTATAATATTTTATTTATTTATATTATTTAATTTATATTTTTTATTTATGTATATTATTTTATTTACTTTTATTGGTTACTCTGCAATGCCAAACAACATAACATGTAAAAATATCAAATCATTTTAGACAAATATATTTTCAACTTAGACTCGTCATATCTCAGAATTCCCATATCTCACAACATAGCGCTTTAAGTGAATATACCCACAAGTATAAAGCTTTGAAATAAAATACGTTTCATCTTTGTCCGCCGTGGGGCATTTTCTCATATTAAAGTTCCCAATGTCCTTTACAAAAATTAAACCCCTGACCACCATATTGTAATTTAATTGAATCTCAACAACCGTGTAGGTACAAGTAGCTGATTTTATCTACCAATTTTACGGGAACCCTTTTACTGTGGCTGAAATTTTCAAATTTGGTTACCCTTTTTACAATACCCCATTTCTATTTCCAAATTCATCTCCAGGTATATTTGTTTGACCTCAATCTAACACTCAGGCGCTAAATTGCTCGATTTTACATTCTAGCCTCGAAACCCTATCTCTGCAACGGCAAAATTGGCTTCCGAAAATACCGAATCTGGGTCACTGTGACCCTGTTATTTATTCATACTCCGGTATTTCTGGTCGTATGTGTTTTAAAAGGATTAATTTTTGTCGCGACCTATGTCATGGGGTTGTCGAGAATCCCTAATTACGGGCCTGAATGATGGCGGTTACATTGGTTTGACTTTTGTTTTAAAAGGTATTTTTGGCGTTTGAAACAATTTTAAGGTATTTGAGGGTTCAATTTTTTTAATAAACATAACACACGAGCATCTCTAGTCAAATTAAATCATTTTTTTTAAATTTTAACCAGTATTTTGGCACTTTTAATATCGCTTTTAAATGTGACTGATCTAAAAAAAATAACTTAGTACTTGACTTATTCTTACGCCTTGTTTACTACTTCCTAAGGCACTAAAATCTCACTGCACAGATAATAAATGCTCTCAAAACTTCAACTCCTCATAAAATGACAGAACGAATCATAATTCGAAAGCGTGCGACAAAACTTGTCCATAAAAAGCAAAGAGATCAAACACCAAATTGAAAACAGAAGCGCCCAGTAAATTCACAGGCAACTATCCTAAATTACAACAAAAAGTGGACTTTCTACCGGTCATAAATCATAATTACATCCGAGCACACGTGTAAGCGATATATATTAATTAATAATTTCATGGGGCATATTTCTTTGGTAATTAGGGACGAGCAAGCGCATCTGTCTCCAATTACTCTTCGATAGAAACGACCGTGAGAAGTCGTTAGATACCATACACGGTTTTTTAGGGTTAACTTCGTCATACTTTAATAAAACGTCGTAAAACTATAAATGACGGTAGTTTCTGATTACATTTAATATTTTTACGGTTTGTAATTTTGTATTATAATTAATTAGTATCTCACTTTATTATTTGTATTTTTTATATCTACTCGTAACTTTGCTCTATGTTCTACTCAATGAAGCAGTTTTTAAAATGGATTTAAAAAAAACTTGCTCAATTTGTCATAAAAAATCACGTTTTTGTAACGTTACTCACAAGTTCTTATGTCACTTTTTGTGTAAGCAGTAAATAATCACATCATTCCTTATTTTAGATAGAAAGAAAGTATGTAGACGGTTGGCACATATAGCGTACCTAAATATTGAATTCCAATGGAGTTCTACTCGCTGAATCTTTGTCTATCTACTCACAAGCACTCATACTCGAACTAGACACGGCAATCCAATCCAATTTCGCAAATTCGCCGGCTATTTTGGTACTGCGCTCGTTATGACGACCAGTGTCTGTATCATACGTCTACTATATTTCGAGCTCAGTGTACAGTGAGAGAAAAAGGTACGTGAATTTTCTATTACTATTTGGAACTGATTCTGCGTTTTGCCTAAATATCATCTTGATAAGATGTGGTACTTGAAGAGTTGAAGGATTACAGTCTTATAAAATTTAAATTCAGTTTGTCCCAGTAAGAGCAACTTTATCACTACTAGACAATAATTTAATTATTGTTATTTAGCCAATTAACTCATTGTCATTATAAATTATAGCATTTAAATAATTTAGAGCCTACTGTAAAGTTTCAGAAAAAAATATTCATCCATCTTCACAAACTATCACATTTATAATTATTAGTATGAGTAGGTAGTAGGATATTATGTATTTCCGATGAACTTCAACAACGAAAAATCTCGATACGAACTGCACACAGAAATTTTGCACCGCGTTGATTTAAAAATGGTGCCGGTAAAAATATCTGTGATGAAATTTCTCTCTTGGGGACCACTCTTCCATTTGATACACATTCTGAACTCATTCGAGCGACAATATTTCGATGTTAGTTTGATTTACATACTAACATTGTTCATTTTTTGTGTGAAACTTTTATAGCTATCAAAAATCCATGTAACCAAGATTAAATACATAGTTTACGTTAAATAACTTAGATCAGCTAACGAAATCCAATCATAGGTAGTTAATAAACATTTTATGCCCAAATTTTCATTACACAAAACAAGAAAAAAAAAATACAAACAAAAGACTACACAATTTAGGCGGTCTTACCACTATAAAGTGTTCTCTTCCAAACAGCCTAAGTGAATGAGTAGGTGTATTGTGTAGGTATACCTACCTAATAAATTGAAAAGAAAGAAAGTATAAAGATGGTAGTTGTTCAGAAAATCACAGCAAAACTTCGTCCCATAAAGATCGTGTTATTATTTCCTTGCTTCATTTGCTTATAAAAACATGATCAATTTTGTGAGGCTTTACAAAGCCGATTTTTCAAAGCAATATCGGCTTCCGCAGGCTTACGGAAAATCAATAGCGTCATCTGAAAATAACGGCGGGACATTTCCCCTTGGTATTAAAAAATCAACATTTATCCCTCCCATTAATAAATAAATGCAATGGGAAAAACCTCATGTTGATTTTTTTGACCCTCGTCTGTTAAAGGTGGGGCGCGTGATGCAGAGTTTATTTCCGATGGCACTTTTTCAATGTATTCTAATACAAATTAGTGTTGATTTAATACTGATGGCTTTTGCATTTCAAAGCGATTTTTTGGGCTGTAAAGTGGGTTGGGTCGGACATAAATATCCAGATGCTGTTATACATAAATGTAGAGACGTACAAAAAACGTAACAAACGTGTAAATATTCTAAGGCTGAGTTGCACCACCAAGCTTTGATCGTAACTATAACGATAACCGGTGACTTTTGTATGGAGTTTGACAGATTTTTGACATTGGTTACATACAGTCAAAGTAAGATGGTGCAACCCAACCTCAGTGTAAGTAAGTGCTTAGTAAATTAAGAATAAACCTACAAATACTTGATAGAGCTAGGGAATAATTGTTGAAATAGTCTCACTTACCAACAAGGGTTAGAATAATCAGTAGAACAGTAACAACATCCAAATGTTCCTGAAACAAAAAAAAACATAGAAGTAAATAAAAACTCAAACTTCATAAAACAAAAGAGCAGCTTCCATTTTACAACGTCATGTACAGTTTAGAATGGATAGTTGTTTTTGCGATATAAGACCTGTATTTCACTCGTGAACAATATTTCATACCTGTACCTGAAAAAGGTGTTGGACCAGACACAGCTTAAACACAGGTTTCCCAAGGGTGTTTTCCATCAACTTAGAGAAATACTGTACTGTAGTAATTTGAACATGTTAGAAAGTATTTGTAATGTACGAGTATTAGGAGTAAATACGCGTAGTAGTTATTTTTTTCTTTATTAAGGACACAAACAGCACGAATAAATGCATGAGTGAACTTAAGAAATAAAAACAGCACAGTAGCCTTATCAGTTTTCACAGATAAACGTTACAAGTTGATCGAAAGTTATGCAGAGTGCGAGTAACTTAAAATCACAAAAAAAAATGGTACTTCATGGCTAATATTTAAAATAGAGTTAAAAAGTAATATAAGCTACTCTACACATTAAGGTACCGACGATTCACTGATACAATTTATTAATGTGTCCATGGAAGTTTTGACATTGGTATCTTGCTAGGTTTTGGTTTCGTAGCCAAAGCAGCCAAACCTAAGCTACGAGACGAGATTTCAAAATCACCTTTGTAAGAATATTTGGCAATCAATAGCTAGTTATAATTGCCATAGCTTTGAAAATCCAGGGACCAACAAAAACCAATAACGATCTGACGGATTTACCAATAAAAATCGGCTGAAATGTCGAAGGCATTGCGACGATAAATCTCTGGCAACGAATGGGCGGCTACAGCCGATCCGAAAGGTGCTGCAATTATATCCCACGAGATTAAATGGACTCCATCCATTTGTGGTCTTGGCCCCTTTAAAAGAAGTAGTAAGGGAGGAGAGGGAGAGTTTTAGGGAAAGGTTTTTTAGTGCCCTTAATAAGCATGAGCTCTTGAAAGTGTGCCTGAAAACTAAGTAGCTCTATAATTTATATTGTGCTTAAAAATAACGATCTTAACCAGCTGAAAATGCTTATGTTATGGTGATGCAATCAATACATAAAGAAAAATTTGTAAGTTTAAATTTAATTAATTAGAAACTTTATTTTGTTAAAGCATAATGTTATTTCGTTGGAAATCGTGAAATACTGGACATGCTTATATCATTAATCGACAAATGTTTAGAAACATCTTGAACTTATTGTTGATATGATGAGATGTTATCGATGTCCTTGGACATCTCCTTAACTTTATAGAATCCACTAAAAATAGGAATTAGGTCTCATTATTCGGTAGCTCTAGTGCCTTATACCACAGCCTGTTCCAGTATCCAATGGCTAAGTAATTAACGCTTTTATGTAGCTTCTTATGTGCCGAGGACAGTGGAAGTCCTACTGCAAGAAAAAAGTCGCTTCGACGAATCTGTGGGACTGTGAAAGTGCTAAGTAGTGTTTCTAACAATTAGACTTAATGAAGCTCTGGCCGCGCCATTTAAAAAGTAGATTAGGATTATGGTTTGAACTGCTTTACTGAATCTATTTTAAATGAAAATTCTTTTTCAAGGGTCGGATTTTAGGCGATGGATTCAATGTACTTACAATGCTGTTGACTGTACTTAAATTGATAGAGCAAACCTACGAATAGTACTTAGTTAGAACATAGTCGTGGATCCATAACTTTATAAGGAAAACTTAAATAAAATACTTTTAGGTAGAAAGATGTTATAAGTCAACTAGCGGCCGCACGCGACTTCGTACGCGTGTATCCCGTTTTACCCTCTTAGGGGTGGAGTTTCGTAAAATCCGTTCTTAGTGAGCACCTACGTTCTAAAAGGATCCCCCATGCAAAATTGGAGAGACTCCTAGCACTTGTAGTTTCTATGATTTCGTGATGAGTGAGTCAGTCAATCAGTGACCTTTCGTTTGGATATTTTTTCTGAACACTTTGATTGCTTACCTATACTTTTTTCTAGACACTTATCTACATACGAGTGTACTCGTATACAAGTCTTTGAATAAACAAAACAGGTTTTAAACAATGACCTTATATTCCGGTCGGACAACAAACAAAACAGGGACGGTGAAATTAAAAACCTTTGCATAGCTAACTGCTACATTAACTAACTTGGCAGCATTTAGATTACCGTCTTACAAACTTTGCTTTGCGGTAGCTTCGTCTTTTAGTCCTTGGGCTAAAGCGTCTTTTCCTTTGTTTAATTGCATAGATAGATTGGTGAAAGTTTAGCATAGATTAGCATGTGTCGACGCAACGACCGACGACTGGTATCAATCACGATAAAACCCTATTTGTAGTGACGGCGTCGGCATAGAATATACAACGGACAGGGTGTCCACTCTAGAACGGTGAATCGATCTAGTCTATTATTACTTACCTATTTTTGTAACCTTTATCTTTAACCGGCCACTAACTACTAAACAAACACAAATCAAACATGAACATGACCGAGGACTCTGTGCAGATTCTGCCATACAGAAGAAGAAACGGCCATGCATGTTCTTTGCTCATGCGGCCCGCTTATGAGCAAAAGAAGTATCCATCTCGGACGACACATCATGCACCCGGATGAGATAGCAGATATCACGCTTCAAAGAATCTGGAAATTTATAGACTCAACGGGACTAAGCAGTGAACTCTAAAGACAAGGGCTGCCACTATAGATCAAACCTGGTCGAGCTGGCGCAAATGAAGGCCCAAAAACCAATAATAATAATAAAAACCTTTATCTTGTTCTTTATGTATTCCCATTGAGTTTGAATTCAAAAAGTTTTAAAATTTGGAAGCATTTGAGAATTATCTAAACTAAACTGCATTCATATTCCTCTTTCCTCTCAACCGCGAGCTCATTTCGCAACTTGTACGTATACGTCATTATTGACGTGCACGTTGTTTGATTGCGACAGAAATATCAACAGCAAGTAATTTATTTATGAAACAAATGCAAGGACTACTCGTGCATCCATTCGTTGCCCTTACTACGGTCTTGTACTTGTACTATGTAATTGAGAGCAATTTCACTCTACGTTCGATCTGAATCCGTGACAATACGGAGTAGATCGTAGAATTTATTATACCTAAAAACTTGATTGATTCCAAACTCTACTTTAATTTAATTTGATTTTTTTTGAGATTGAATCAAGTTTTGTATGACGTTTCCGAATGCTACGAATATCATTTTACTAGTGTCAACTCATTTTATCACTGAAACGACACGAGAAAACTTTTGATGTTGAGCGCTATTCGAGTTCAATGAAGTCCTAGTATCTAGTAAATTTTGAGTGTTGGTTTAGATTAAGAGCTCGTATTATAACAAATATTTTTAGCATTACATTGCCGTTACAATTTATCTCAAATTCAACAAAGCTTTGGAATTCGAAAGAAATCCCAATCTTTACAAACGGTCTCTTGATCCAAGCCTCGTATCTTAAACTTAACGTTCCACACTATTTCATTATACATATTGCCTGAAAACCACCACCCCTATAATAACCTAAGATACCACAATATCACTCTTGATATGCCGTCGTCTGTAAAGTTTGATTTGTCATCGTTTTAATTATGCATAATATGTTTCGGCCCACTGTGCACTGGTAGGGGCCGTTTAAAACACGACTGAAAGACAAATGTTTGCAGTGTATATGTTATTCATTGTAAGCCCCGTCGGTAATGGATGCTGCACAGTGCTCCGATCGAAGGGCAAAGATGTGTTTGGTTTGGTGAATTAAAAATTACATCGGTGCTTGCAGTTATGCGATATTTTAGGCGGGGAGAAAAGTTTCACTGCAGTGCTTGCAAAATAAACAGTTTACTATGCTATTGGATGAATGATTTGATCAATAATGTATACTACTGCTATTTCTATTTATTTATCAAACATTTTATGACAGTGGTGACTGAGTTTGTTGCGGCGCTTCTTCCCAGCACTTGCCAAATGTTGGTCTCGAAGCGCTGGTAGGGTAAAAAGATTATGAGACATATAGAGGCTCCTTACGAGCAAAATATTTGAAAATTTGTAAGCCCCGTCGGTAATGTAAACATATTTTGAGAAAAAAATATTGCTAGAGATACACAATATGATGTATTATGGTTTAATTTAGTTTATAGACGGAATATAATATAAGCAGAGATCTCGTAATAGCAGGTTGCGCAGATGGACCGAAATGAAATAAGTTTTAGGATTCAAATTCCAATATCTCCTGGTGCGACTAAACGTTTAATATCTCTCAAAGTGTTTCAAAACTGTACTAATATAGATAGCCTAATTTGGTCCTTATCAAGATCTCCTCCTGCCGCACGTTCATTACGTAACCTTTGGGAGTGGGATTTATACGTTAAGATTTTAATATTCATGTAGTTTATTAATACCAATAAATTAATGAAATGAAAAAGAGTAAAAAATCTGTTGTTGTGAGTAAAGAGTAAAATATTTTGTTCTACAAATTAAAATGTTTCCATCTAAAAATAAATAAACTTGGTTTATTTTAATGATGTCTTTGTTTTTGCATAATTTTCAGGTTATTGTCATTGAGATCTTTGTATTATTTACAATGCAAAGGCATCACATAAATATTAATAATAGAATGTGATTTTTTCACTTGAACAACGTTAAGTAACGTTTAAGATGATGATAATTATGCATTTAACTTCGAAATTATAGTATTCTAACTACACTGCGTGTCAGAAAAGTGTCTACGTTTAACAATCGTACTGTGTAAATCCCACTTCAAGTCCATTCTACCTCGACGTTCAGAATTCCTTGTAGAACGAGTAATCTTTTATTAAACGACGTTATCAGCTACTAGATGTTATCGGGGGGATTTATTAAAGCCGTGAAGTGAAGAGTTTTGTTTTGCAGTCTATGAATTATTTAGGAGATCAGATTAGTTTTGTTGAGCCGATGTTTTTGGTTTATCAATGAAATATGGCTTAATTAGGGGGTTTAAGTGATGTATTTTTGACGGCTGAGAGTTAATGGATGACGTCAGAGACCCCAGACCTGCTAGTGGCAAGGTCTGCATATATTAGGAGAGTCATGAAAACTACAAACAATTTTATGTTTTTTTTTTCAGTTACGAAATGAACGGTCTCCGATGTTTTCATTAAAACTATTACTATACTTAGTATCACATCGTAAATGAAATTAGATGTAAAAAAATAGTTGATTTAGAATTAAAATCAGTTCGTTTGTTAGTTTTTGCCCAATTTTAATGACGTCCACTGCTGGACAAAGGCCTTCCCCAAATATTTCCATAACTACCGGCTCTGCGCTGCCCGCATCCAGTAACGAAGTATGACGAGATAAATCAACGTGGCGCTAAGGTTAATTTTAGTGGCAAATTGTTTACCACAACCTAATTATCATTTAACGAAGAGATTAAGCTTAAACCCCATCTCAGTTGCATGAAGGAATAAAGTCCCACGAAACTGGAACACCCTGTATATCTCTACACAGCTGTAAGGTGCATGTACACGAGTGTGCACTCGGTCATTAGAACGCAGCGCGTTTGAGAGCTGGAGTTACCGGCGACACTCCTCGGAGTTAGATTAGGGATGCTCCTTAGATCAAAATATAATCGATAAAATTCTGTCAGCATGGCAGACCTAAGTTCGCTTTTAAGCAAGTCTGGTAAAGTACTTGGCGTAATGAAAGGTATCAAGCAGTATTTCTTGAAAAACGAAGTGAGTTTTCCCGGTTGATTAAAATACAACGCAAAAACTGTTTACAAACTGAAGATCAACTAGGCACTAAACTTGATCTTATGCAATGGGCCATCATCATCATTATCTCAGCCATAGGAATGGGTACAATGACAAAAGAATAAATCATTGCTTATTTGATTAAACTTGTATCTAAAATTGATTATTTTACCTATGAACGCAATTTTCAATGTCATTGATTTACCATTAATTTAGTGGTTCCAGTATTCCATATCTAACGAGCTAACTTTATCGTACGCCACTCTACTTGCTCACCGCATCCTAGCCCACGGATTACGGTGTCACCTCGACACTTATGACATGCCTCACTAGCGCATGACACGGTGCTCTTGAGGTAATTGCTGCGATTTACACCTCACGACTAGGCCTTAATTTAGCAAACTTGTCAATATTTCTTGATATTGGTTGTCTAAAATAATTACTGTCGCTAATTGAACAATTTTTAGCTCATCGATATACATGATCAGCTTAAAGAATGCTACCTTTACCGCATCCTAGCCCACGGATTGCGGTGTCACCTCGACACTTATGACGCGCGTCACTAGCGCATGACACGGTGCTCTTGAGGTAATTGCTGCGATTTACACCTCACGACTAGGCCTTAATTTAGCAAACTTGTCAATATTTCTTGATATTGGTTGTCTAAAATAATTACTGTCGCTAATTGAACAATTTTTAGCTCATCGATATACATGATCAGCTTAAAGAATGCTACCTTTACCGCATCCTAGCCCACGGATTGCGGTGTCACCTCGACACTTATGACGCGCGTCACTAGCGCATGACACGGTGCTCTTGAGGTAATTGCTGCGATTTACACCTCACGACTAGAACTTAATTTATCTAGCTTGTCGATGTGTGTTGCTTGATATTAGTTGTCTAGGATGATTAATGAAGTTAATTGGACAATTTGTGGGTTCTTGGTATATTATGATCCGCCTCAATAACGCACGAGTCTTGTGACATGCATGGTGTTCTTCAGGTGATTTCTGCAATTTACACCTCACGATCACGATTTCATGTCTGACGTCTGCTAATATTGCTACTTGATATGTGGGCTCATCGAATGCCTTGTAGTTAGCTGCAGAGTGGTTGCGGTAAATACAGGGCATTTCGCATGATTATCACAATACGACAGTCTTATTTCAATAAGACTTGCATAGGTATATAGAGATACACAGAAAGGTCATTTCTTGTAAATGGTAGATAAATTAAATAACAGTTTAACCTCTAACCCTTACCGACAAGTAAACGTTACGTTACGGTAAGAGACGGGGACCTGTGTATGACTGTTTTAGAAATCAAAATTCCCATTACACCAGAATCGAGAGCTTAGCGCTGTTTCTGGCACATTCATTGGCACCTGAGGCGCGTCACCGGAACGCTAGGCTCTCGAGGTAATTGCTGCGATTCACACCGCACGCTCCCATGCATCGAATCATAGGTACTGGAAACCGCACTTGTGAGGTAGGTAAGTACAGAAAAATATTTGTGTAAAATGATATTTTAGGCTTAGTTTCAAACATGAAAAGAAAAAAAATCTGTTATGGCTTTTGTTTAATTTTTTATTAGGAAAAAATGGGAAGAGCTGCTTACGTAGTGTATGCCTCCCACTTAGTAGATCGACGATCGGGGTCACGAAAAGTGCCTGGACCTGGACAAGATAAACAATCATTGTGAAAACCCCTGAAGAAGACCTTTTGTTCAGCAGTTTAGTTTGAAATGATTAAACGAAAGAAGAGCAAACGTAGGTAGGTAGGTAAGTAGTTTTATTACAAATCCTAGAAATGATACATTTTGTCATGTTAATCCACCTTCAAAATCTCACAGCAACCACGTGTGCCTCTGTAACCGCAGAGGGAACGTGCGACGCAAATGAAACGTACGACACAGACGTACTGCTCGGGTGATTGCTGCGATTCACACCCTACGGACTGCAGCCCGATTCTGTATGAAACTCAAAAAGCTTCGATATCTGTAAAGCGGGTTTTAGAATCGCGCTGACCGCTCGCTGATCGTCGGCGCTGACAGATCAATGAATGTAATTGGAGGGAACGTTCCTGAGTGACGCTGATCGCTCGGCGCCGACGCTTCATACATTTCGGCTGTCAGCGCTGACGGTCAGCGTGACTCTAAAACCAGACTAACCGTCTTTCTTGCTCCACCTGGTAGGTATGGCAATTTGTCTGAAAGAGACTAAACGAACTAGTAGGTACGATAGATGAATCACCTTGTGAAAAGAAGATTGATAAAATGTAAAAGTTTGTACATTGGCCTGTGCCTTTTTAAGGACTGGTTTTGAGTTGGTAATTGTAATAATGTTAAAAGTTCACATCAATGATTAGATCCTTCTAATTAGGCAAAATGTGAGTAAAAGTGTAACATTTTGAAGCTCTGTGTCTGATATTTTATTATTAAGAAACAAAACTACGAGTACGTAGTCATTTGGTACTGTGAACTAGACATATCTGTGCTACTTTTCTCGGTATAGTAAGTCCACCCTAAGTTGTAAATTCTTAAGAAGCAGTAAAAAGGAATAGGGGCCTTCGCAGAATAAGGCCGTAACTGCAAGCAAGCCCGAATTTCCCGCGTCGTCGAACCTAATGAATTAGATCTCGTGCTGCTTGCACTGTGACGGCAATTAGATACACCTGTTAATTAACCTGCTTAAGGGTTGGCATACCATCAACATTAGTGCTTCGTTTTGAACAATTGATTAGCCATCACCACTAATTTATGGACATTACACATATTATACGTACGTACATAACTGATCAAAGGCTCGGTGAATAATTTATTTCACCGAGCCTGATCCTTGGCTAAGTATTTTTGCCTGTCACTGCGCTACTTTTTGACTGTTTCTGTTCGTTTGTTTTCATCACTTAGGGTGAGTTGTGGCACCCAACTTTGACCGTAACTATAACGATAACCGGTGCTTTATGTATGGTGTTTGACAGATTTTTGACGTTTGTCAAAGTTGAAGTAAGGTGGTGCAACCCAGCCTTAATGTGCTGCTGCATGCCCTGTTTTCTCGAAACCTCTCGAAATCTTTCTCAAAATTCGATTCAAACTCAAGCTACAAACTTACCTAATTTTAGTTTCAAGTCTGTCACTGGATGTCATTGAACGTTTAAACCAAACAACAACTTTTCAATCAATATTATAAATTTTCACAATCAATACTTTATTTTACCATAAATCATGAAAGTAAAAACCCTTCATACAATTGATGCCCGACTTTTGATCTTACTATATCATCTTCTCCATAAACATTTTACGAGCTCTCATATAAAATCATATTCTGATACCAATATGCATTTCTTGTGAAATATTAAACATCTTAATCTTAATACAAAATATTAATCTTCCCTTATGCTCGGGCTAGAACACGAATAAAAATATTTCATAGCCTTTCAGAGGAGGGGATCGGCTCAGTGAACACGGCGGTAGTATTATAATATTCTTATTGAAAATCTCCAGGTCAGATGTATTGAAATTGTTGGGAACACGGCCCTCCAGCGTGTTACTTTTTGGATTTAGGCTGAGAGCATACGGTGCGGTGTAGCTTTGGGAAAAAATATTGACGTAATAAATGCAATATCTTTGCTGCAAGTTGGTATTACCATCATTATGCCATTTGGTTGCAGAATAAATAAATAAATAAATAAATCTTTGGACAATTTCACACAGCGCCATCTAGTCCCAATAAGAAATTACGTACGTATGTAGGTACATAACTAAAATTTAGAAAATAAACACATTATAATATTTCAGTATTATCATAACACGTTCCTAACTAGCCAAAAATTATTTAGATAGCTCTGCGATTATGGATATTAGACAATGAAAGTTTTTCATAATTATGCTCGTAAGTAATCCCTACATAAGGTGGACCACCCACAAGGACCGACGACATCATAAAGGTAAAAGGGAAGCGCTGGACGCAGGCCGCTACCAGTCGATCAATATGGAAAGCATTGGGGGAGGCCTATGTTCAGCATTGGACGTCCTATGGCTGAAATAATGATGATGATATTGATGAATCCATGAATCCCATAGTCTAATACTCTCTGATATTCAAATTTGTCTCAGCCCACTGCTCTCGTGTTCAGGCCTACATATTAAAACACAGACAATAATTCTTTGCAAAACATTTCCCAATGCAATCGACTGTAAATCACGTTTCCATCTTAATCCAACATTTAGAAGCTTCGAGAAATCTCGCAAGTTTCCGCCAAAAAATATAAAGCCATTTTGTATCGAATTCCATAAGGATTAACCTAATAGGTTCGGTTTAGGCGATTGTGGTCTTTGTATATACCAGTATAGGGTTGGATTTGAGGGTAGATGGAAGTTAATGGTACGAATACATTCTTCGATGAATGGAAATTAGATCGCAGGGCGGTGGAAGCGATATTATAATAGGCGGGATTTTCCTAACGTAAGAGACACGATATTTCTTTTTTGTTTACCAAAATCTGCTTACGATCGAATGGATAACGGATATAAAGAAAACCTGTGTTATAATGACGTTTCTTTTAGCTTTTAAGAACAATGTTTATTTTTGGAACGTTATGAGTTTGGTAATCAATTATCACTTTATGATTTGAGCGTCATCAGAAAAGTAAAAAATATCTGAAATCACCTGTTAAACTATATATTATATAGTTTAACAGGTGATTTCCGATATTTTTGTTATTTTAAAACTATATTTGCATAATCAAGATATAGATATTCTGTATAATTAAGGGATGCCTGTGCTATCCCCGAAAAATGTTGATCACGATCATTTATCCCATTATTTGCCTTGGACTACATCTTAAAGTGAATGACGGTTATATCCGGTATAGTCCTTCAAATAAAATGAGCCCTAAATAATAGTCATACTGCTTCTGCGGCTGGCATATTAGTAAAGAGATTCCTTTCCAAAAATCTGACAACAATCATCCCATTTAAGTCAAGCCAATTCTTTTGTCTAAAGATCCATTTTGTCATGTGACTTTTCCATCAAGTTACGTCGACCTCGATCAGTATATCATCTACATATACCTCATCTTGAGACCCATATCATTAAGCCCAGACCTCACTAATACCGACCGTTATTTTCAACGGGACACTTTCATCCGGACGAATCCGGCATTCCGGTAAAATATCCGGGTCAATTGCCCCGGGTCCAGTGGGTAAATAAATTAACCGCTATCCGATATCCGTACGACAATAAAAAACCGGCAAGACCAACTTTGCGATATTCAAGGGTAGTAGTAAAATTCAGAGGAAGGAGTTACGAGGCAGATTTATGCCACGGTAAAAATAATTCAGAACTGGCCATTTCCATCAGCATGGTGGCCATATTTTATGAGAGTAACAACGAAATACTCGTAGCTCTAAAAAATAAACAGTGTTTGTCAAAGTAGGAAAAGTTCAAGAAGCTTTTCACAACTCTTAATAACTTTTAAGTTACACTACACTTTTTTTATGTGACAGGAGGCAAACGAGCAGACGGATCACCTGATGGTAAGTGATTAGGTACCGTCGCCCATAGACACTACAGGTTTCTGATTTTAATTTCAATGTTTCAGATTCCTGTAGTGTTTCCATGAATCGTTACACATTAAAAATAGAAAACTCTTCACTCTTAACTCTACTTACTTAAATTTAATTTAAGTAAAGAATTATTTTTTGTCGTGCTATAAGAAAATATTATAAAAGTTTGTTGAGGATGTAATAAGTAAGTACCTAAGTATATTTTATGGATACTTAATTAATTAGGTCGTTACAACCAACTTACCCAAACTTGTAACTACGTAACAACAGATACCTTTACACGCCCACAAAAGAATTCCTAACCACTTTTCCCTCCCTCATTAATTATTACCTAGGCATCAACCGGACCTTCAAGAAAAAGCTCTAATTATTTCACCCTATTGGAGTCGCCCTCACGTCAATCACTAGTTAATTGAATGATAGTGTCCGACCGAAAATGGATTTTCAGCCGAAAACGAAAACGAAAAAGAAGCTTCGGCTGCAGTCTCATTTTCGGCCGAAAACGAAAACGAAAATGACCTTCAACTGTAAAATTTCAGTCTGTTTCCGTTCTTTCCATAATTTTAGATGCTTTTACACTTTCAAATTGTCAATTTCAAAGTAGTCTTGAATTGTTTAAAACTGCCAATAAATATTTTGACCAAAAAGATATTGACGTTTGACAGTTGACGGACGGATTTGAATAAGGATTGAATAAAGAAAACCGGCATTAGAAAAATTGAAGATATTTTTTATTATTTATTACTAATGCAAACTGAAGTTTAACAATGCAGATTTTTTTTTATAGGCAATGTAGTTTACATGACGCCCGTTTCACTTTAGGCACTCTTACAGCCGGACTCTTACATTCGCAACATTATCGAGCAAAGCGCGCTGGTGATTTTCCTGCAACTTCACGGCGGATATTTTCTTACAAAACCTGAATTATTTGAGGATTGTTTTTGACTCGAGATATCCCCACAAGAAAAAGTCGCATGGTGTGAGAACTGGTGACAGAGGTGGCTAGGGTATGTCCCTGTACTTGCTGATAATTTATTTGAAAAAAAAAGTCCTCAGTGTCTCCATCGAGGTCCTATTCGTGTGTGGTGGTGAGACACCTTCTTGCTGAAACAGTGATCTGTAGTTGTAGCCGGGATGCAGTTGCAGTTGTGGTAGCAGACATTCATCGATCATTCGACAATACACCTCAGCATTGACTTGTTGATTTATGCAAATTCTGCATAATTTCGCCTTGAACTTGGGCCACCTGTCCAACGTCGCTGCTGATTTTGATGGTTCTGGAGTAATCCTGTGGATTACAGTTCTTTCTTGCCTGAACTTTTCACAATTCATTCACAATGATGTAAGTTGTGTGCTTGGGCCATCACATAATCACTGAATATTGAAATGAGTACGAAAGGCGCGACGCACTCGAATTGTGATTCGTCGCATTTGGGCTCTGTGGGCTCCCGACCAGTCATGGCATATTTCAAATCCGCATTATTAGACTCTATTTTGAAACAATTAAACTTAATGAAAATTCTTTGGCTTTATTTATATTGAATTTTGAACTTGAACCCTTAACATTGTAAGCCTCACTTCACAACTACAAAACAGTGTGATAATACCGCGTCCGTTCAAGTCTGATTAGAATCAAGTGCATCCGATTCACTCCGAAGATATCCAACGTTATTATAAGTCACCACCTTATTCAAGTATTTCTGATATTCGGTTTGGCCGAAGCTTCGGCTGGTTTTTGGCCGAAAACGAAAATATGGCCGAATGTCCATTTTTTGGCCGAATATGGCCGAAAACGAAAACGAAAAGGAATATTCGGTCGGTCACTATTGAATGAATGCTTGATCGAATTTCTTATACGTTCCCTAAGGAAATGAATAGTTTCCGAAATTCTGAGTATCCCTCCCTAAATGGGGAATCGCCTTGGCAACAAAAGATTACGGTGTCACCGCGGATCAGCTGAAAAGTTGCGAGCTATACTTGTTTCAGAACATAATGGTGTATTATTCCGTCATGAGGACAGGTAAAAGTATTTTTTTTATGCAAGACAAAGCAGTCATTTGACCGCAATCGCACCTGATGTTAAGTGAGATGCAGTCTAGGATCGTACATCTGCCCTGTAAGTACCTATTCACTCTCCTCTTAAAAAGGCCCGGATTATAGTGTTCAGTATTGGTCAAATTCTGAAGGTTATTTTGGTTATACTGACACTTTTCTTGCTGACTAGTAAAAAACTTTTCCTGGTATACTTGAACCCAAACATTAGTACAAAATTGTCTACTATCTCTCACCCTATTCTGAAAGGAAGTTAAATAAGAGAAAGCAATTCGAATAATTCTTACTAACGACCACAAAAGAAACACCACGGCTTTAAATTAATATCAAAACATTTAACATGGCAGATTATAACCACAACAAATCTCTCTTCATCAACACTACCTTTATTTTTCTCCGACTTCAAAAAAAGGGTTTTCTAAAAGGAAACTTCATACAAACAAAGAACGTTGATAAACTTCTCAAATCAGTGGCAGCAAGGCAATAAACAAAGTTGGCCACTGCGATCCTGGCTTAGCCGCGGCGCCTAATTAAATGATTGTACCGGCTTAATGGGACTTTACCGCACCCTTTCTTAGTCGCTTCACAACTAGCTCGATAACGGAAGAACGGGGGAGTAAATAGTGTTTTCAGCCAGTCTTTAGTGGACATTGAAGATTTTTAAAAGAAAATAAGTAAAAAAATATAAAAACACTGTAGCATGAATGAAACAAGGTAAACTTCATTTGTTATTTTTATGAAGAACAAGGCAGGTGTTTGACCGCAATCGCACCTGATGTTAACTGAGATGCAGTCTAGGATGATCTGTCAATATGAACATTAGGATAGGATAATATAACATACTTATTTTTTATACAATACTTAAAAGTATGATGTTTACGGACTGAATAGATTTTAAAACTAGATTTTTTAAATATTTCTCAATATTTTTTTTCAGTGATCTGAATTTCAACATCGTTATTTTAACAAGAACGCATCACGAGGTTTAAAATAAAATTGCTTTTAGTTTTGCCAAGGAATTTAAAACGACTTAAGCAGGTATATCACTGCGCGATGGCTCATAATTCTGTCACGCACTCAGTAATGCGTGAATTTGGCGCCATTTATTTCGTCAGGTGGCCATTATTATCCTTCACACGTTCAATTGTCTTTGACTAACAAAGCATTATTAGAGATTTATTCTTGAATTTATGCGTATGAGTCTTATTTTGGTCAGTGATGAAGATTCCTTTCAAATTATCACTCTATTTTAAAATGTTTGTAGCAGGTTGTAGTGGTAACCTAGTCCTAGAAAACTCCCAAGTTTTATTATTCTATAGAAACTGGTGCTTGGATGAAAAACGTGGTAATAATCCAAATCAGTTTAAGATAAACGATTCCATTATACCAAACTTATCGCGAAAAGTAATCACAGGTAAACTCCCTGAAGCAATTTGTATCATTTGATAACATTAGTAGGAAGGGATTTACACGAATATATTCATGCGTATAAAAAACAAACATGAATTTAAAACAGCAGTCCAAATGTGATGAACTTAAATTAAAAAAAAAACAATAAACATGTTCGTTTCAATGCTTAACCTACATTTTTCAGAATACCTAATTTCATAAATCATATAGAGTAACCACAGAGTAATTCAAGTTACGGAGACCATAATGAAAATTAATAGTTTTCATTAAAAAAGTGGAAAATTAAATTAAGTACCCAATTAGTCGCTCTCACCTTCGGACCTGATCAAAGTTTTCCAGAGATGCGGGCCAAAAGCTTCTTCGTGGTGGATAAAAACGCAAGTAAGAAACGAATGGGTTTTTAGTAAGTGTCAAAAAAGTACGAGCCGTGTAAAAGCCCCTTGGTTTCCCCAACAAAGAAGTAAGACACAAAGTTCTTCCCTCAGGGATACCACACTAGCCCGATTGAATTAGTTTCTGCAAGTTGGCATCCATGAGCTGATTTCGCGGGTTTTATTTTATGTCATATTTTTTCACAATCCCTCAGGGACGGTATTACCGTAGCCAATTTATGGTATTATACATTCAAGGAATGGATTTGTCGTTTTTATTTATCCTGAAAAGTAATGCGGAAATGGAAAGGAATGGAAAAATGTTTTGCTGATTTTATTTTTTGGAACATTTAAGGTACTTAGGTACCTAAGTAACCTTGCATAAGTAATAAGTAAAGATTAAGCATGTAAGAATAAATATTTGTATGTTAAAGAATACCTTCTTAAATTACGAGTAACAATAATAATATGTGACAGCTTGAAAAGTAAAAGTTACTTTTGATTCAATTTCATATTCGATTTTACTCACGCTGACTGAGGTTAATGCTACAAAGTCATAATTAATTACAGATTCATGACTTTATTAGGGTTTTGTATGATTTTAACACTGAAATCACATTTTCATCTCCGATGATTGCGTAAAATGACCACATAAAAGCTTTGGATCTCATTAACGAGAATGACCTTTTGGTTAGAAATAAAAAATATATAAAATTAATGAAAATACACGAAAAACACGTCTGTCCGTCCCCACTTAACGCGAATTATCTTCAAATTGTGACCTAAAAACAGGGAATGGCGAAAACACAAATTTCACCGACAAACGCCCGGACATTCCCGGAGAATCGTGATCAGAATCGCTATAGCTTCATCTGCTTTCCGGAGCCATCGCGGCCATGTTTTTCCGATTTTTCCGGAACAAACAACGTTTTTATGGCGAATTTAAGATGCGGTGTCCTGGGGATTATCTGGATATGGCGTCTTCAGATAGTGTGTTAGTGACGTACTTAATGTACCTACCTCGTAGAACCAGGCAAAATCTAGGTATCCTTATCCTACTTACTCCTTATGTTTGTGTGAATGTCTGGATGTTTGTTACTCTTTCACGCAAAAAACTACTAAACGGATTTTGATGAAACTTTACAGTATTATTATTTATAACCCAGAATAACATACCTATAGGCTATAATTTATGCCGAAACGTGACAAACTAAATTTCACGCGGGTGAAGCCGTGGGAAAAAGCTAGTTTCTTACGGCGTTTACGCTGAAGTCTGAATATTTGTTCAACCAAACGTTTTAATAAAACTTAATATACCAATTATACTCGTACTACTCGTAACTACTACAAAATACTAGGGGAAACATACCGTCATTTCTATATTACTAGTATCCTCAATAATGAAACTTAAGTCATTAAACCGAAAAGTTTTTAGAAGTGCTCGTTGGAAAATTACCACCATTTTATTTTGGAAGGGTTGTTGTAAATCGGTTATATTTGGCACAAACTTTTGTTTATCAGTGTAGAATCTGTATCTCATACAAATAATCAACAATAGAGGCCTATGTCCAAAAATGAAAGACGATATTTGTGATGATTGAGTTTCAAGAAGAAATAAATAAATCAAATGTATGTAAATGTTACTGTTAAACTTTTTGTTTCAATTTAAAATCTTGTAAGCGTAATTTTAAACTCGAGTTAGCCATGTAACCCATGGTTACACACATTTCCTATACAGCCATCTGAACCGCTGTATATATTTATGAGTACAATTATGGAGGGACTGAAGCGTAGGGCGGTTAATAAAAGCTGAATATTTGATGCCTCCGTAAACGGGACCGCATCATTAAGCCCCGTAAGCTGTGATAAGTCTGGTTTAGTTGGCTGACGGGATATATGCGGGATAGGGACAAACATTTTGCGGCTATTCCAAATATATAGCGAGATACAAATAATGTGACAATATTAAAATAGAATTATTGGTGCTTCAAAATTGCGAGATATTTTGTTTAGTGATAATTTTAAAGTATGAAGAATGATTGGTGCTTCAAAATAATTATGATAGTCAACAACATGAGCAATCACTGCTAATTCTTAAAATTAGTAATTAAATAAGCAATTAACTATAAATTAATGTTTTTAACAAGTATCGATATTAAAATTAATATTATTTTAAGCATTTGGTATTTGGTAAGAAATATAATTCTGTAAAGTAAGTAGGTCTTCTTTACGACTATGTTTTGGTTGCTAGATATATGAAAATGCGACGGAGTAAAATCCACGTGTGGCACTTTACATGAGAAAAACAATCAAAATGAAAAAGGAATTTGACTGGGGAATTCAAAATTACAAGTTTTATGTGTTTACCTGACTAGAGCAGCTGAAAACTTATATTGTAATATTTAAAAAGATTACGATGAGATTAATTCAGATAGATTCCCTTGCCATTTAACCAAGTTAAGAGGATTCGATCCCGGGTTCCCGACATCCCGGATGATATTTGATCCCGAAAATTTCGTTCATTTACATGACTGCATACAAAAAAATAAAATTCGTATATTTGATCTTTAGCAACCATATTGTCTTGTCATCTGATTTATTTAGTTTGCACTCTCATTTAGGAAGTTTCAGTTTTCTTTGTGTGTGTAAAAAAATGGGGATCCTGAGATTAGGAAATGGGTCCGGTATTGAATCTTCTAACCGTGATCCACTTTTCCCCTCAAAACTGACCAAAAACGGCTCCACCCAACTAAATAAAACAGCGAACGCCATAAACATCTGCCCATTACCATAAACTTTATTATGCAAAACGTTGGGATGTCTTCGGTGATCAAACAAGGAGCCAGTGAGCCGTTATTAATGGTAAAATTTAAATTTTAACGCTTCCAGTTGGCAGGGCATGGCAGCGGCAAAGAGTGCGCTGAAGTTTCCAAAGCTCAGTGATAACTTATTGGTTGGTTCAAGTTACAAGAGTTAAAGCCTGGTCCGTTAGCACGTAGAATCCCGTCCAATGACCCCAAGCTGCCCATCCTTGTCGCTCGCACGTAATTATGTTGCTGTCACGCTCGCACACTCACTGCGGGCGCGCGTCGCACAGTCGCGACAGCAATATAATTACGCGCGAGCGATAAGGACGGGTAGCTTGGGGTCATTGGACGGGATTCTACGTGCTCACGGACCAGGCTTTAGTTATTTTTTAATCTTAGAGCCCTATGCTCTAAGATTAAAAAATAACTAACTATGCCAAGGTTTTTCTCATAACTGAGTAGGTTCCTGCGGTAGTGCAGCATTGCGGGAGGGCTGCAGATTTATTATGACACCTTTAAAAAATTACCACATCTGAGGGACTACAGTTTACTATTGAACAAGTTTTTAACCGACTTTAAAAAGAAGGAGGTTCTCAATTCGGTTGGTACATAATATGTTATTTTTTCTGTATACAATATTATGTCTTACTGTCAAACGTGTTTGTGACAAAAGTACAAAGCGATGTAAGCAACTTATTTTACAGTTACGCCCATATTCACAAACGACCCTTGCATAAGTAAAGCAGTAAATCGAACGCACAGCGTTTAATAGAGCTCTGTAATTGGTTCGTGTGTCACCCTGTGTGTCCACGCGCACTGTGAGACCTCATAGTAATGTTTGTGAATATGGGCGCTAGAATGTTTACAAAAATGTTCACAATGTATTAATGTGGACGGCGCAAGATCCAATTGTTAGGTCAGCTACAGGTTAGTAACTTTTACTTCGACGCTACATTTCCTGACTTACGCTGCAAGATTTAAAGACAATACAAAATTTAATTAAACTTTAGTCTGGATAGTTTATTGGTTCTTTACCGTCTCGTTTTATACGGGTAGTTCTGTCTTTACAGGTCTAGAGTGGTTTTTAAATCATTCATAGCTCTTTGGACTCTCAAATTGAGTTGAATCTCATTAATATTACATTGGTAGAGAACTATTGTAATTTGCATCTGTTTTACGATCTCTCACATTTCTTTAAGTTCGCCCTCAAGATGCGCTGTAGCTCAAATTCGTGAAATTATTTCTAGAACCTGATCGGATACATTTTCTATACAAGGTGCAGCATGAAGAATCTGGGGGCACGGCAGTGCCCCCACCAAGTCGAGCAAAAAAGCGGCACGGCCGTACCATCCTTTTCTCGAAGCAATTCAGGCCATTTTCGACCCCCTGTATCATCGTTGTGGATAAAACTAAAAGACTGAATTTTCAGTATCCATGCAGGCATTGTAAAGACACGGTATATTTCAAATTTCATTCAATTTAAACCAGTAGTTTAAGAATTATAACGGGTCAAAGTTTCTTAATTTTGTCACTCACTGACTGACTGACTGACTGACTGACTGACTCACCGATCATCAAAATTCTAAGGCACTTCTAGCAGACCTAGAAGCTTCAAATTTGGAATATAAGTAGTGTTTGGTGTATGAATCAAGGAAAAACTAAAATATTTGGGGGCACGGTAGTGCAACCGCTAAGTCTAGCAAAATTTTTCAATTTCGGTCCAGTTTTATAAATATTTAACTACTTACTTAAATAACTTTGTAATACCATATAAATATAAAGGCGCACGGTAGTGTCCCCGCCAAGTCGAGTAAAATTTTTCAATTTTGGTCCAGTTTTCTAGATACATAACTGCTGTCTACAAAATACAAAAAGAAATGAGATCCCATCAAAAACAATACTTGTCAAAAAAACCAAGTCTCGCAACTCAGTTGTTCTACGGTAAAAAGTTGTGAGATCCATGTAATACCAAGTCCAGGCCAGGAAATCTTTAACGTTTTACATAAATATATTGACTTGGCCATCGCATGAAAACACGTGTAAATTAAATTATTTAGTGCGATGGCCAAGTCAATAATTTATGTAAAACGTTAAAGATTTCCTGGCCTGGACTTTTTACCGTAGAACAACTGAGTTGCGAGACTTGGTTTTTTTGACAAGTATTGTTTTTGATGAGATATTTATTTGCAAGGAATCTTACATTATGGTTAATATAACTGGTAATTAGGTATTCGGTGCAGAATAACCGAGCAAATAAAATACAAAATGTAAATTTTGTATTCGTGTTTTTAAAACACTCAGCAACAATAATATCTAGAACTAGCTGACCCCGCGAACTTCGTACCGCCTTAGCGTAGAGATTTTCTTTATATTTTTTTCCGTAAAAACCTTGTACAGAGTATTAGAAAACTACAAAAAAAAAATCAGCCAAATCGGTCAAGCCGTTTTCATGTTATGTCGTGACAACTGAAAACGGGTTTCATTTTTATATTATATAGAAGATATTATATTTAATTTTGTCTTAATAGAATAAAGACATTTTTTTTAAACACTAACGATAATTTTCTAGCTATTACCAATACACTAATGGCCATTACAGAGCCTCTATCAAAGCCGTCTAGGGTTCCTAGAGTGCTCCCATTTGATACTCTCACAAAGACTATTGTGTTTCGGGAGATGAAAAATGTGCTACTACTATCAAAACTTGTGGCTTTGTCCGTGGAGAATTATTAAGATTACTTTATGAATGTTAGGTATATGGCAGGGAGAAAATTAAACTAACCAATGTATAAGATTTTAAACTCTCGTGTTCCATTTGAACTAAACTTCGCGTGCCGCCAGTCTGCAGCATCGCAGCCGAAACGTCAAGCCGTGAGTACATAATGTAACTCATTAATAAACGTCGCGTTAAGACCTGTGTCTTACTATTTTATTTTAACCTATGTATGATTTATCATTTTCAATTCTGTAAATCATCATCATTATCTGTATAGTTCTGCGAAATAGAAATCAGTAATCTTTGCCACTAATTATTCTTCTATATCTATCTATGTATCTTTGGCCTTTTAGGCATGGAGATGGGCAAGAATCGTGGTTCTTGCCGGAAGGAAAGACCTTGGAGGACCTAAATATACCATTTTTCAAAAGGATAAGGTTTCAAACTCAAAATCGGGTTATAAAATAGGTTTTTAAGTAGGTTATAAAATCGTTATAAAATAAATTTTCACACAGACAATCTGAAAAATTGTCGCTGTAGATAATATTTACCGTCGTGTATTCAGCTCCTTGAAAGGCTCCGGAGCCAGTGGCCATTCTTCGATGGGCTGTTGAGATAGATACTACATAATGGCTTATCGAACTTCTTCATTTTTATCGAGCTTCACTTCAATGGCAATTAGAAGGCAATTGATAAGAAAGGGAGTAAGTAGTAACAATGACAGATAGTTTATTGAAGTGCCATTTCACATGATAAACCAAAATCAAAATTATCTTTATTTGTGTATACCTACTAATTAAATTAGTACTTACAAATCGTCAAATGCTCTTAAGGAGCCTATACAAGTCTCACTCTTTTTTGCCCTACCACCGCATCGAGACAAACATTTGGCAAGTGCTAAGAAGAAGCGCCGCAACAAACTCAGTCACCACTGTCTGCCGGTTTAAAATAATTAGAACTATATCCCCCTTATTAATAAAAGTTACACCATAGTTGAACCCTGTTTTAAAGTGACGTTTAGTATGGTAATGTATATTTAAAACACAGTTCAACTAGGGTGTAACTTTTTATTAATAAGGGGGTATTTGTACAAATAATAATAAAGTTTCTAATATGTGGGAAGTACTTCAGAAAGGTTTAAGTACGTTTTTTTAATATTCTTAAAAGAAAATCAGATCAAGTCAAAGTTTTATTTGTGGCTTAAGATAAATAAGAAACCCTTCACACAGGATGCCGAATAAATAAAATGTATCTTCTTGACCGAAAAACTTTGAGTGCTTAAAATAAGGTTGAAAATGATTCCGGGAAAATTGTGAAAACTCCCAAAGTAACTCACACATAAAGAAAAATTTTTCCATCGGAGAAAGTAAAACACAACATGTGTTGCGGACATCGTATCCCTTGAATTTCTGAATAGGGATGTGAATATAGCTTTTTTATCCCTATATTTTTTATAACAGATTTTCAAGTAGTAAAAGTATTTGTAAAAGAACGATATTAAGTATTTATGTTATATTGGTACAGAAAATATAATAACGTGCAGTAATGAAAATTTAATGATTCAAAATAAATATATATTTTATAATTGTATTCGGACTTTCATTATACTTTTTGCTATAGAGCTGTGTCGAATGATAGAAGTTATGAAAAAGTTTACATAAATTAAATAGGTATGTCAAATAATTTAGTTATTTTAATCCCATTGTTCAAAATATGATTATTTTTATTAATACTAAAGACATAATATTATTATGATCAAATCTGTAAAAAATTTAACGAGGAAAATTGACCTGTCACTGGTTAATCCAATTTTATAGCTTCTAACTAATGGCACATCCCTAAACAAATTTATTCTGCCCCTGAAGGAGTAAATTACAAGAAATATTGTCAACGCCAACTGCCGACGAAGTTGGAATAAGAAAAACAAATTGGTATTTCCTCTTGTGCTGGAGCGTATCAAGCCTGACACTGTGAACTCTTATATTATTGCAATAGGTCCTATATTGCTACAAAAGTGTAAAGCATTATGTGCTACCAATAGTACAATTGACGACAAGTTTTCGCTTGCCATTCGTCATCAAGTTTGGAACGTCCGCTGAATTGTTAGTTGTTTAGGGAAAATGTTACATCTGAAATTAATTGAAGTTTACAATAAAAATGAGAAGCAAATTCAAACCCAGTGTAGCCCTCTATTGCTTTATTGTCAGGAACCCTGTCGTAAAAGCAATAGAGTGCTTTATTAAATACACTCGACATCAAATAAATCGCACCTCCCGCGACAAGCACTTTCAAACGTATGCATCCCCACTTTCCACCAATATTTGCACCATTTAAAAGCCTAGTTCTAAACTTAATTTCATTAATTCCTTAGAATAATTCGTAACATTGTAACTGTCAATCTATTCAATATTTTTTTAACTCTACTTTCTAAGGCTGAGTTGCCCCACCTTATTTAACCGTGACTATAATAACTATAGCCGGTGTTTTTTGTATGGAGTTTGACAAAATGTTGAGGTTTGTTAAAGTTAAAGTAAGATGGTGCAACCCAGCTTTAATTATAAGATTACAATCCATTAAGGAATTATACCTACATTTTGTGTTAGGACATTGTACTCCTCTAAGAACCTTTGCAATTAAAATGTATACTCTTAAATTATAACATTCCGACAAACCAAACCACAGGGCAAAATACATTGTTCAGTAAACAACTAAAACTCGGTATTTGCAATCGATTGCTAACCACAAGCTAGCGTTTGTTCCATAAACTATTCACTAGCCTCAAACCGTTAATTTCTATGCCAAATTAAATTCCCCGACGTATGGGGTAAATATTTAAGAAGACAGTTTCGAAGGAAGTATAAGTGTATGATATTAAAGATAATTGAGGGGAATACCCAGTGGCGGATTAAGAGTATCCGAGGCCTTAAGCACAGAGCCTGTGTAGGCCCTCTATTGCTTAAATGGACATGGAAGGAATGGAATGGAAGGTAGAAAGTATAAAATGAAAGTTCATCAAAATAGAAATATTGTGGATGAATCTCGATAAAATCTATACTAATATTATAAAGCTGAAGAGTTCGTTTGTTTGTTACATTTTAAAAAACCATTTATAAATCCTATGAGAATATTTCGGCTTCTACGCGGACGAATTCGCGGGCGCAGCTAGTGTAGGTAGGGTTGCCAGGCGTCCGGCTTTAGCCGGACATGTTTGGCTTTTTAGGGACTTGTCCGGCCTGTCCGGCTTTTATTAGGCTTTTTATTTGGTTGCCGCGCCAGGCGAAAGTCGAGCCACAGAATTATATGAAGGATCATATCAGGATGTTGGTGAGCAACTCACACATGAGCTGACACTAATTGCACCCCCTCTCCCCCTCCGGCACATGTCCGGCTTTTAGGGTAAAATATCCGGCCAAATGAAGCACAAAGTCCGGCTTTTGTGATTTTGGACCTGGCAACCCTAAGGTCAAAACAGGAAGCGATCACCGAATGGTAAGAGGCACATTGAATATCAGACCCAAGCTCGAGAGATGTCGACTGATGAAGTCTACGCTCCGCCCAGCGCCCATCCAACTCCAAAACCCCGAAAGCTTTCAGCTCGAGTTGCAAAATCGTTTCGAATGCCTAGGAGACTGCGAAAATGTGGACGAATACAATGACAGGTTCGTGGAAATTGTCCAAACGACTGGGTCTAAGTTCTTTAAAACCCGTCGTTCAAAAGGAACCAAAAAGATCTCTGACCTCACCAATCAACTCATGGAAGAGAGACGGAACTTGGTTTTGCAGTCCTCTGAAGATGCTGCTCAGTATCGGCGCCTTAACAGACAGATCTCCAAGTCTTTGACTCGCGACCTACGCCAATTTAATACATACCGTATTAAAGAGGCGATTGAGCGAAACAAGGGCTCTAAAGTGTTCGCAAGAGATCTGTCTGTTGGCCAAAGTCAACTGACCAAGCTGAAGACAGAGGATGGCAGAGCCATTTCGTCGGGGCCGGAGATATTGGAAGAGGTTGAGAAGTTCTACGGACAATTATACACGAGTGCACGCGCACCTGTCACAAATCTAGCAGAAGACCCAAGAGCTAGACTGACCCGACACTATACCGAAGATATCCCGGACGTCAGTCTGTACGAGATTAGAATGGCTCTCAAACAGCTGAAGAACAACAAGGCACCGGGTGATGATGGAATCACGGCTGAGCTTTTGAAGGCAGGCGGAACGCCGGTACTAAGGGCTCTTCAGAAGCTGTTCAATTCCGTCATCCTCGAAGGAAAAACGCCTACGACATGGCACAGAAGTGTGGTGGTACTCTTCTTCAAAAAAGGTAACAAAACCTTGTTGAAGAATTATAGACCCATCTCACTTCTGAGCCATGTCTACAAGCTGTTTTCAAGAGTCATTACGAATCGTCTCGCTCGTAGGCTCGACGACTTTCAGCCTCCCGAACAAGCCGGTTTCTGAAAAGGCTTTAGTACCATAGACCACATACCTACATACGCTAAGGCAGATTATACAGAAGACCGAGGAGTATAATCAACCACTTTGCCTGGCGTTTGTGGATTATGAGAAAGCCTTCGATTCGGTCGAGACCTGGGCAGTGCTACAGTCTCTCCAAAGGTGCCAAATTGACTATCGATATATCGAAGTGTTGAGGGGTTTGTACAAAAACGCCACAATGTCGGTCCGCCTCCAGGATCGGGACTCGAAACCTATCCAGTTGCAGCGAGGGGTAAGACATATCTCCAAAACTGTTTACCACCGCCCTGGAAGATGTCTTTAAGCTTCTGGACTGGAACGGATTTGGCATAAATATCAACGGCGAGTACATCACCCACCTTCGATTCGCGGACGATATCGTAGTCATGGCTGAGACCTTGGAGGATCTAGGCACAATGCTCGATGGCCTCAGTAGAGCCTCTCAACAAGTGGGCCTCAGAATGAACATGGACAAGACAAAAATCATGTCTAATGTCCGTGTTGCACCCACTCCTCTGAAGGTTGGAGACTCTACACTCGAAGTTGTTGACAATTATGTATACCTGGGACAAACAGTCCAGTTAGGTAGGTCCAACTTCGAGAAAGAGGTCAATCGTCGAATCCAACGGATGGGCAGCGTTCGGGAAGCTTCGCCATATACTCACGTCCGAAATACCGCAGTGTCTCAAGTCGAAAGTATTTGACCAATGTGTGTTGCCAGTGATGGTATACGGATCTGAGACGTGGTCGCTTACTATGGGCCTCATAAGAAGGCTCAAGGTCACCCAAAGGGCGATGGAGCGGGCTATGCTCGGAGTTTCCCTGCGTGATCGAATCAGAAATGAGGAGATCCGCAGGAGAACCAAAGTAACCGACATAGCTCGCAGAATTGCTAAAATCAAGTGGCAGTGGGCGGGGCACATAGCTCGTAGAGACGATGGCCGTTGGGGCAGGAAAGTTCTCGAGTGGCGACCACGGGCTGGAAGACGTAGCGTGGGCAGGCCTCCTACTAGGTGGACCGACGATCTGGTAAAGGTCGCGGGAAGAGCCTGGATGCGGGCAGCGCAGGACCGTTCATTGTGGAAAACCTTAGGGGGAGGCCTTTGTCCAGCAGTGGACGTCATTTGGCTGAAAAGAAAGAAAGAAGAAGAACCCTAAGTGTAGGTATGAAATGAAACGCTAGCAGAGGATGGAGGCCCCTGGAGAACAGGGGCCCCAAGCACGTGCTTGTAGTGCTTATACGTTAATCCGCCACTGGGAATACCGGACAGACTAGGTGGCGTCACACGACAAAGAGAAGGCACAGTTCAAAGAGAATAGATAGATCAATTTGCTTTTTTATTCCCAGTAGATACAGTTTTTGTTTGCTTAGTTTGGTGGTGGCTTTGTAGTCGTATAAAACCCTGAAATTCACTCACAACAGTGTAGCAAACTATCATTAATGAGGATCATTTCGATTTTTAGCTGTGAATGCAGATTTATAGGGCTAAGAAATCCTTAATACACAGTGCAAAAATTTTTGTTCTACGACAAAAATTGACGAAGTTATGGCCAAATTACTAAAAAAGTTCACTGACCGCCCGGCGCGGGGACGATGACGTCATTATATCCGATCCGAACGCTGCCGGCGTACTGCGTGGATAGAAAATATTTTTTTCTAGCCAAATTATCAGTTTTAGAGAAAAACTTGTAATGACATTTATTCATCAGAATAAAGTAAGCTATCGATAGGTAATTTTTAAAAACGGAAATTGTGAAAAATAACGCAAAAAATCCATACGCTCATACGATTCAATGGCACGCAGAGACGCGATTGGGGTCTCCGCGGTGGTATATTTGGCGATTTATTCAAATAAAGTGTACATAAGTGTTGTTAGAGTCATATCTTCTTCCAAGTAAAATATAAAAATGTATAAGTATTAATTTATTTACTTCTAACAATAAGGTATAACTTCTAACAATAAGACATTGCTCTTCATACCTACTTGTTATTTAGTTTTTCTGAGTTAAACCTACGCACCTACCTATCTATTCGCCGTTCCCATGGGCGGGCCAGCTGCTGCAGGAAAGGACAGCCGCTCCGTGCTGGAAATCTATTTAATCTTAGCCTAGAACCTGGGTATGACTACCCCGCCCCTCTCCTCTCCCCAGGTCATAAGCTGGGCATGACTTCCCCCTCGGCCAGAAGTTGGGTATGTTTTACCCCCCCCCCCCCCCCCCGGCCCGAAACTGGGTATGACTTGACGCCTCCCCCTCCCCCCAGGCCAGAACCTAGGTAAGGCTTGCCCCTACCCCCAGGCCATAAGCATAAGCTGGATATGACTCCCCTTCGGCCAGAAGCTGGGTATGACACCCCCCCCCCCCCATGCCAGAAATGCCAGAAACTGGGTATGACTTGACCCCCCCCCCCCCCCTCCCCCAGGCCATAAGCTGGGTAAGGCTAGCCCCTCCCCCCAGCCCTAGAAACTGGTTATGACTTGACCCCTCCCCCCCCCCCTCTCCCCAAGCCAGAAGCTGGGTAAGGCTAGCCCCTTCCCCCAAACTCTAATTTCTAGAAAATAATAGCGCACCTATAGGTATTGTACATCATTTTGAGCGCCAAATTTTTGCCGACACGCCAGTACCATTTTGAGACCCCTACGACTTCATTTCGCGAATTTATTAAATTTTTTGTATTTTTAATTTAGACTTAGAAAATTTCCATACTAAATTTTGTAACATTGTCATTTTTGGTCCGATTTTCAAAATTCTTTCGCTTAAATAGACTCACCCCTTTCGGTTTAGCATCCCCCTGACGTCCGATTGACACCGCTCCATACTAAATTCTGCTTTTTTGGCGGTCTTTAGTGTTTTGGGTAACATCTGAGACGGTTTTTGGGCGTCATTTTCAAAATTTTCTAGGGCCACCCCCGACGTTTATCGTCTTTTTGGATTCGTCTCGGCGAGCCCTATCCGTAGACACCCCGTTTGTAGGGATCCGACGACAGGAAGTTTAAAAATTTGCCCGCCCACCCACCCTTTTGTGTCTAGGGAGGTAGACTTTTTCGTTGGGGCCAAAATTTTTATTTCGCGGATCGACCGGTTTCGAGTGGTATTGTTGCTTAATGATACTTTGAAGGCAAATAGAGTTTAGTTTTAAGTAGTATTAGGTAATTTCGACCAGTTAACTAATTTAACTGTGACGAAAAAATTTATTTGACCGCCTCTGGAAGCGACGTTGCTGCAAACGGTACCTGCAAAAGAAAAGACACATATTTAATAATAGATATACATACATCTGACTTACCGGGAGCCACAACGTCCGCCACCCGGACCGACGAGTACCTGAAAAGGGAAATAAGACTGTTTTTATTTTTACATTTTATACAATTTTATTTATACAACTTCTACAAACTTTTATTTTATTTTAACGCGGTCATACGGACTTTTGATTATACTGTACCACACTTTAGGCGACGCGCACCTCTGACGTCATGTTCGGCTTCAGGACGCCGGCTAAGAGGAACAGTGACGAAGTCCAGCAGAAGTCTCCTGAGTCTCCACCTATCAGGAGGGCAGGGAGGGTGAGACGCAGCGTCGGCGAGTGGGAGACAGGGAAAGCTGGGCTTTCTTCTGGCTCCGACTCAACCCCGCCGCAGGCCGAGCCCCCGAAGGCCCCCAAGAAACCCGCGCCAGTGCGCCGGGCTTCCGTGGAGGCAGCGTCGGCGAGCTCACCCAAGCTGCCCGCAACTGCAATTAAGGAAAGAACGGCCGAAGCCAGGGCCTGCCTGCAGAAGGCCAAGCTGTCCCTTGGCACAGCCAGAAACCTGCGCGGTGACATCAAGACCGACGTCACGCAGGCCCTGGATCGGCTGTATCAGCTGGTGAAGGAGGCAGAGATGGAGAGGAAGGGGAAGGCTCCGGCGAAGAAGGTGGCCGAGCCTGAACCTGTAAAAGAGAAGGAAGCGGATAGGGAAAGGGAAAGTAGAGAGGAGGAGGACGGAATACTAGCTGAAATAAGGGAGAACCGGAGACTCCTGCTGGAGAATAGCAAGAAACTCGATGAGATTAAGGAAGAGGCAGAGAAACATAGAGCAAATAGTGGGCAACCTACCTATGCCAGCGTCGCGGCGTCCGTGCCCGGACAGCAGCGCCTGCCTGTTAGGTCGGCCCTGCACTCCATCGTGGTCACGTCTAAGGACGCGATGGAGACAGGGGAGGAGGTGCTGCGGAAGGTCAGGGACGCCGTCAACGCCAAGGAGGGATGGGTAAAGGTTGATCGGATAAGGAAGGCAAAGGACCAGAAGATAATTATGGGGTGTAGCTCGGAGGAGGAAAGGAGGAAGGTGAAGGCAAGAATCGAAGACGGGGGCCTCCTAGTCGCGGAGGACATGAAAAATAAGGACCCGCTCCTAGTCCTGAAGGACGTCTTGTTGCTTAACAGCGACGAAGACGTCCTGAAGGCTCTGAGAAATCAGAACAGGGGCATTTTTCATGAACTCCGCGAAGGGGAGGACCGCGTCCAGATACGCTATAAAAAGAAGGCCAGAAACCCCCATACCCACCATATAGTTGTGAGCGTATCGCCGGCAATCTGGCAGAGAGCGACTGAGGCGGGAACCGTGCACATCGACTTGCAGCACATCCGAGTGGCCGACCAGTCACCGCTGGTGCAGTGCACCAAGTGTCTGGGTTACGGCCACAGCAAGCGATTCTGCGCGGAGCCCGCGGATGTCTGCAGCCACTGTGGAGGGCCACACCTGAGCACCGACTGCGCCGAGAAGCTCGCTGGCGGGGCACCGTCGTGCCGGAACTGTCAGCGAGCTAAAGCGGAGCACGTCCAACACAACGCATTCAGCAATGACTGCCCAGTGCGCAGGCGGTGGGATGCGTTGGCCAGATCCACAGTGGCGTACTGCTAAGGTTGCCCCGGGCGATAACTCCATCCAGCTCGCAACTTACCTGGTCGCCAACTGCCTCGATCGTCGCTGCAACTCTGAAAAAGGAAAACACAATATTAAGTTGAAAAGTCGGTTAATTGGAAAAATTCAAAATTCCTACTACACACTTTTGGCATGTAAATTAGAATTCGGAAAAGAAACAGTATTTAATTCAAAATTATCAAAAATTAATCAAATAGAAGACAATTTCATGAGCAAATTTGAACTATTTGAAATTAAAGCTCACTCTGAACACTATAGCATAAAGGCGCACACAAAAACAATAATAACACCAATGTTACCTAAGTAATATGAGATTACTCTAGAAAAACATTAAAGAAAAGTGTACAGATGGGCAAATTTTTAGAATAGAAACTAGAAAAAATTACTTAAAGAAAAAACCTGCAAACTTAACCTAGAAATCAAAATAATAGTTAAAATGTAACGTTAAAGGAAGTCCTGAAATCGATCATCGCGAATCAAAACAAGCAAGAAACAGAACAACAGAAAACCTATTTGGCATATTAAAAAATAGATAAAACGGAAAATTAAACTTAGTATCCTTTAGAAAACTAAATAAAATAAAAATTACTTTAAACAAAATTTCAAGAAAATAAACACTGGTAAAAAATCAAAACTAAAACTTTTAAAAACACACCAGATAAAAAATTGAAAATTGCATAATAAAAAAGGCTCTGATATGCAATCGTCAGAGGTGCATAGAAAAAAAAAAAAAAAAAAAAAAAAAAAAAAAAAAAAAAAAAAAAAGCCCCTTCCCCCAGTCCATAAGCATAAGCTAGGTATGACTCCCCCTCGGCCAGAAGCTGGGTATGACACCCCCCCCCCATGCCAGAAATGCCAGAAACTGGGTATGACTTGACACCCCCCCCCCCCCCTCTCCCAGGCCATAAGCTGGGTAAGGCTAGCCCCTCCCCCCAGCCCTAGAAACTGGTTATGACTTGACCACTCCCCCCCCCCCCTCTCCCCAAGCCAGAAGCTGGGTAAGGCTAGCCCCTTCCCCCAGTCCATAAGCATAAGCTAGGTATGACTCCCCCTCGGCCGGAAGCTGGGTATTACTTACCCCCCCCCCCCCCCCCCCCCCCCTCAGGCGGCCAGAAACTGGGTATGACTTGCCTCTCCCCCCTCCCACCAAGGCCAGAAGCTGGGTAAGGCTTGCCCCTCCCCCCAGGCTATAAGCTGGGTATGACTTATCCCCCCCCCCCAGGCCAGAAACTGGGTATTAGCATCATATTATGTATTATTATGTTCAATACAAACAATCATTAAGTTACACTCACCCCAACCGCGTCTCCGCAAATTGCATCGAATCCTATGAAAATGTGGTTTTTGGACATAGCAATACTTATTTTTCACAATTTTTATTTTTAAAAATTACTGGTCGATAGGTTACTTTATTTTGAAGAATAAATGTTATTAAAAGTTTTTTTCTAAAACTGATAGTTTAGCCGGAAAAAAATATTTTCCATCCCATTAGTACGCCGGCTGCGCTCGATTCGGATATAATGACGTCACGCGGCCTTGCGTACGTTGACTTTTAGCGGCAAAAACGGCCTATGTTTATTACTTAATATCTTCGTAAGTAATGGTCCGATTTGGATAATTCAAAAAGATATATCTTTCTTATGTCTTAAAGATTAACGTAGATACTAGTTTTATTGAATTTTCTTCAACAGTACTGATCCTCAGAGGATCATTTCGATTTTTAGCTGTGAATGCAGATTTATAGGGCTAAGAAATCCTTAATACACAGTGCAAAAATTTTTGTTCTACGACAAAAATTGACGAAGTTATGGCCAAATTACTAAAAAAGTTCACTGACCGCCCGGCGCGGGGACGATGACGTCATTATATCCGATCCGAACGCTGCCGGCGTACTGCGTGGATAGAAAATATTTTTTTCTAGCCAAATTATCAGTTTTAGAGAAAAACTTGTAATGACATTTATTCATCAGAATAAAGTAAGCTATCGATAGGTAATTTTTAAAAACGGAAATTGTGAAAAATAACGCAAAAAATCCATACGCTCATACGATTCAATGGCACGCAGAGACGCGATTGGGGTCTCCGCGGTGGTATATTTGGCGATTTATTCAAATAAAGTGTACATAAGTGTTGTTAGAGTCATATCTTCTTCCAAGTAAAATATAAAAATGTATAAGTATTAATTTATTTACTTCTAACAATAAGGTATAACTTCTAACAATAAGACATTGCTCTTCATACCTACTTGTTATTTAGTTTTTCTGAGTTAACACTAGAAGTGCCGAAGATTACGACCCCCCTAAAAGCGCCGCTGGGTCAATTTTGTCCCAGCATATCTTTTGTAACATTTTTTAGTTTCAGGCATGAACATTATGGTTAAAACTATTTACAGTATCCTTAAAAAATGGTTTATCTATATAGTTAAATAAAAATGTAACTTATTTCTTAAAAAATATAAAAGTATTTAATTTTAATTTTGAATTATGAAAAGACAGATATTTTTGGTTTCATATAAAAATTGTCACATATTACATGGTGTTATACTGTATTAAAGTTATGACATTACTACTTTTACTATTCATTATTACTTTTGAAGGAATAATAAATATCTTACAAATAGTAGTGCACATTTTGCACAAAGCTTTTTTGTATGGGTTTTTTGTCTCTCTGGTGTACTATGTGTTTAGGAATTTCTATAGGTATGGTTATTTTTCTGTTATCCGTACACACTCAGTTAAGTGTTTTACCAGTTACAATGAAAAGCATGTACGTTTAATTTAAAAAAAAAAAATAAGTCACACATTTTAAAAATGTATCAAATCATACAATGTATGAACTGGCCCATGTCTAGATGTCACCTTCCTACTAATAATATAAATGTAAAAGTTAATAAAGATTGATGAATTGAAGGATGGATGAACCGATGAACGAATAGGAAGGATGAATGGGTGGATATAATCCTTGAACTTGAACTAAGTGAGTGTGGATTCATGGTTAGATCGATTGATGTTTTTTCACTCTTTTACCCAAAAAATACTAAGCCGATGTTAATAAAACTTTGCATTTTTATTGTTAATACTTCAGAATAACATAAAATAGTCTATAATTTACAATAATATTAAGTTATTTGGTCAAATAACAACGATATGTGTCAAGAAATTAGGTCTTTCTATGATAAACTTAATTTCTCACTAGGTGAAGTCACAGGCAAAAACTAGTACAATATATTTACATTTCTGCATTGTGAGGAGTCACGTAAACGTTCCTCACCTCTCCATTCTCGTATCTCCTCGAAACAAGGACTCTTCATCGAATTATTGTTGCAAATACCAGGGTGGGACAAAAATGACCCAGTGGCGCTTCTAGGTAAAACCGATTTTTTTAAAATTTCTAATAATTTTATATTATCAAAAACATTAAAAAATGATAAAATTCAATAAATCAGGAAAAGTCAAAAAGTTTCATGGACTTTCGTTGAAAAATAAAAAAGTTAGAGACGATCAAACTCGCGAGTGGGACAAAAATGGGACGGCGGCCTTTCTAGTGTTAAACCTACGCACCTACCTATCTATTCGCCGTTCCCATGGGCGGGCCAGCTGCTGCAGGAAAGGACAGCCGCTCCGTGCTGGAAATCTATTTAATCTTAGCCTAGAACCTGGGTATGACTACCCCGCCCCTCTCCTCTCCCCAGGTCATAAGCTGGGCATGACTTCCCCCTCGGCCAGAAGTTGGGTATGTTTTACCCCCCCCCCCCCCCCCCCCGGCCCGAAACTGGGTATGACTTGACGCCTCCCCCTCCCCCCAGGCCAGAACCTAGGTAAGGCTTGCCCCTACCCCCAGGCCATAAGCATAAGCTGGATATGACTCCCCTTCGGCCAGAAGCTGGGTATGACACCCCCCCCCCCCATGCCAGAAATGCCAGAAACTGGGTATGACTTGACACCCCCCCCCCCCCCCTCTCCCAGGCCATAAGCTGGGTAAGGCTAGCCCCTTCCCCCAGCCCTAGAAACTGGTTATGACTTGACCACTCCCCCCCCCCCTCTCCCCAAGCCAGAAGCTGGGTAAGGCTAGCCCCTTCCCCCAGTCCATAAGCATAAGCTAGGTATGACTCCCCCTCGGCCGGAAGCTGGGTATTACTTACCCCCCCCCCCCCCCCCCCTCAGGCGGCCAGAAACTGGGTATGACTTGCCTCTCCCCCCTCCCACCAAGGCCAGAAGCTGGGTAAGGCTTGCCCCTCCCCCCAGGCTATAAGCTGGGTATGACTTATCCCCCCCCCCCAGGCCAGAAACTGGGTATTAGCATCATATTATGTATTATTATGTTCAATACAAACAATCATTAAGTTACACTCACCCCAACCGCGTCTCCGCAAATTGCATCGAATCCTATGAAAATGTGGTTTTTGGACATAGCAATACTTATTTTTCACAATTTTTATTTTTAAAAATTACTGGTCGATAGGTTACTTTATTTTGAAGAATAAATGTTATTAAAAGTTTTTTTCTAAAACTGATAGTTTAGCCGGAAAAAAATATTTTCCATCCCATTAGTACGCCGGCTGCGCTCGATTCGGATATAATGACGTCACGCGGCCTTGCGTACGTTGACTTTTAGCGGCAAAAACGGCCTATGTTTATTACTTAATATCTTCGTAAGTAATGGTCCGATTTGGATAATTCAAAAAGATATATCTTTCTTATGTCTTAAAGATTAACGTAGATACTAGTTTTATTGAATTTTCTACAACAGTACTGATCCTCAGAGGATCATTTCGATTTTTAGCTGTGAATGCAGATTTATAGGCCTAAGAAATCCTTAATACACAGTGCAAAAATTTTTGTTCTACGACAAAAATTGACGAAGTTATGGCCAAATTACTAAAAAAGTTCACTGACCGCCCGGCGCGGGGACGATGACGTCATTATATCCGATCCGAACGCTGCCGGCGTACTGCGTGGATAGAAAATATTTTTTTCTAGCCAAATTATCAGTTTTAGAGAAAAACTTGTAATGACATTTATTCATCAGAATAAAGTAAGCTATCGATAGGTAATTTTTAAAAACGGAAATTGTGAAAAATAACGCAAAAAATCCATACGCTCATACGATTCAATGGCACGCAGAGACGCGATTGGGGTCTCCGCGGTGGTATATTTGGCGATTTATTCAAATAAAGTGTACATAAGTGTTGTTAGAGTCATATCTTCTTCCAAGTAAAATATAAAAATGTATAAGTATTAATTTATTTACTTCTAACAATAAGGTATAACTTCTAACAATAAGACATTGCTCTTCATACCTACTTGTTATTTAGTTTTTCTGAGTTAAACCTACGCACCTACCTATCTATTCGCCGTTCCCATGGGCGGGCCAGCTGCTGCAGGAAAGGACAGCCGCTCCGTGCTGGAAATCTATTTAATCTTAGCCTAGAACCTGGGTATGACTACCCCGCCCCTCTCCTCTCCCCAGGTCATAAGCTGGGCATGACTTCCCCCTCGGCCAGAAGTTGGGTATGTTTTACCCCCCCCCCCCCCCCCCCCCCCCCGGCCCGAAACTGGGTATGACTTGACGCCTCCCCCTCCCCCCAGGCCAGAACCTAGGTAAGGCTTGCCCCTACCCCCAGGCCATAAGCATAAGCTGGATATGACTCCCCTTCGGCCAGAAGCTGGGTATGACACCCCCCCCCCATGCCAGAAATGCCAGAAACTGGGTATGACTTGACCCCCCCCCCCCCTCCCCCAGGCCATAAGCTGGGTAAGGCTAGCCCCTCCCCCCAGCCCTAGAAACTGGTTATGACTTGACCCCTCCCCCCCCCCCCCTCTCCCCAAGCCAGAAGCTGGGTAAGGCTAGCCCCTTCCCCCAGTCCATAAGCATAAGCTAGGTATGACTCCCCCTCGGCCAGAAGCTGGGTATGACACCCCCCCCCCATGCCAGAAATGCCAGAAACTGGGTATGACTTGACACCCCCCCCCCCCCCCCTCTCCCAGGCCATAAGCTGGGTAAGGCTAGCCCCTCCCCCCAGCCCTAGAAACTGGTTATGACTTGACCACTCCCCCCCCCCCCCCTCTCCCCAAGCCAGAAGCTGGGTAAGGCTAGCCCCTTCCCCCAGTCCATAAGCATAAGCTAGGTATGACTCCCCCTCGGCCGGAAGCTGGGTATTACTTACCCCCCCCCCCCCCCCCCCTCAGGCGGCCAGAAACTGGGTATGACTTGCCTCTCCCCCCCTCCCACCAAGGCCAGAAGCTGGGTAAGGCTTGCCCCTCCCCCCAGGCTATAAGCTGGGTATGACTTATCCCCCCCCCCCCAGGCCAGAAACTGGGTATTAGCATCATATTATGTATTATTATGTTCAATACAAACAATCATTAAGTTACACTCACCCCAACCGCGTCTCCGCAAATTGCATCGAATCCTATGAAAATGTGGTTTTTGGACATAGCAATACTTATTTTTCACAATTTTTATTTTTAAAAATTACTGGTCGATAGGTTACTTTATTTTGAAGAATAAATGTTATTAAAAGTTTTTTTCTAAAACTGATAGTTTAGCCGGAAAAAAATATTTTCCATCCCATTAGTACGCCGGCTGCGCTCGATTCGGATATAATGACGTCACGCGGCCTTGCGTACGTTGACTTTTAGCGGCAAAAACGGCCTATGTTTATTACTTAATATCTTCGTAAGTAATGGTCCGATTTGGATAATTCAAAAAGATATATCTTTCTTATGTCTTAAAGATTAACGTAGATACTAGTTTTATTGAATTTTCTTCAACAGTACTGATCCTCAGAGGATCATTTCGATTTTTAGCTGTGAATGCAGATTTATAGGGCTAAGAAATCCTTAATACACAGTGCAAAAATTTTTGTTCTACGACAAAAATTGACGAAGTTATGGCCAAATTACTAAAAAAGTTCACTGACCGCCCGGCGCGGGGACGATGACGTCATTATATCCGATCCGAACGCTGCCGGCGTACTGCGTGGATAGAAAATATTTTTTTCTAGCCAAATTATCAGTTTTAGAGAAAAACTTGTAATGACATTTATTCATCAGAATAAAGTAAGCTATCGATAGGTAATTTTTAAAAACGGAAATTGTGAAAAATAACGCAAAAAATCCATACGCTCATACGATTCAATGGCACGCAGAGACGCGATTGGGGTCTCCGCGGTGGTATATTTGGCGATTTATTCAAATAAAGTGTACATAAGTGTTGTTAGAGTCATATCTTCTTCCAAGTAAAATATAAAAATGTATAAGTATTAATTTATTTACTTCTAACAATAAGGTATAACTTCTAACAATAAGACATTGCTCTTCATACCTACTTGTTATTTAGTTTTTCTGAGTTAAACCTACGCACCTACCTATCTATTCGCCGTTCCCATGGGCGGGCCAGCTGCTGCAGGAAAGGACAGCCGCTCCGTGCTGGAAATCTATTTAATCTTAGCCTAGAACCTGGGTATGACTACCCCGCCCCTCTCCTCTCCCCAGGTCATAAGCTGGGCATGACTTCCCCCTCGGCCAGAAGTTGGGTATGTTTTACCCCCCCCCCCCCCCCCGGCCCGAAACTGGGTATGACTTGACGCCTCCCCCTCCCCCCAGGCCAGAACCTAGGTAAGGCTTGCCCCTACCCCCAGGCCATAAGCATAAGCTGGATATGACTCCCCTTCGGCCAGAAGCTGGGTATGACACCCCCCCCCCCATGCCAGAAATGCCAGAAACTGGGTATGACTTGACACCCCCCCCCCCCCCCCCCTCTCCCAGGCCATAAGCTGGGTAAGGCTAGCCCCTTCCCCCAGCCCTAGAAACTGGTTATGACTTGACCACTCCCCCCCCCCCCTCTCCCCAAGCCAGAAGCTGGGTAAGGCTAGCCCCTTCCCCCAGTCCATAAGCATAAGCTAGGTATGACTCCCCCTCGGCCGGAAGCTGGGTATTACTTACCCCCCCCCCCCCCCCCCCCTCAGGCGGCCAGAAACTGGGTATGACTTGCCTCTCCCCCCTCCCACCAAGGCCAGAAGCTGGGTAAGGCTTGCCCCTCCCCCCAGGCTATAAGCTGGGTATGACTTATCCCCCCCCCCCAGGCCAGAAACTGGGTATTAGCATCATATTATGTATTATTATGTTCAATACAAACAATCATTAAGTTACACTCACCCCAACCGCGTCTCCGCAAATTGCATCGAATCCTATGAAAATGTGGTTTTTGGACATAGCAATACTTATTTTTCACAATTTTTATTTTTAAAAATTACTGGTCGATAGGTTACTTTATTTTGAAGAATAAATGTTATTAAAAGTTTTTTTCTAAAACTGATAGTTTAGCCGGAAAAAAATATTTTCCATCCCATTAGTACGCCGGCTGCGCTCGATTCGGATATAATGACGTCACGCGGCCTTGCGTACGTTGACTTTTAGCGGCAAAAACGGCCTATGTTTATTACTTAATATCTTCGTAAGTAATGGTCCGATTTGGATAATTCAAAAAGATATATCTTTCTTATGTCTTAAAGATTAACGTAGATACTAGTTTTATTGAATTTTCTACAACAGTACTGATCCTCAGAGGATCATTTCGATTTTTAGCTGTGAATGCAGATTTATAGGGCTAAGAAATCCTTAATACACAGTGCAAAAATTTTTGTTCTACGACAAAAATTGACGAAGTTATGGCCAAATTACTAAAAAAGTTCACTGACCGCCCGGCGCGGGGACGATGACGTCATTATATCCGATCCGAACGCTGCCGGCGTACTGCGTGGATAGAAAATATTTTTTTCTAGCCAAATTATCAGTTTTAGAGAAAAACTTGTAATGACATTTATTCATCAGAATAAAGTAAGCTATCGATAGGTAATTTTTAAAAACGGAAATTGTGAAAAATAACGCAAAAAATCCATACGCTCATACGATTCAATGGCACGCAGAGACGCGATTGGGGTCTCCGCGGTGGTATATTTGGCGATTTATTCAAATAAAGTGTACATAAGTGTTGTTAGAGTCATATCTTCTTCCAAGTAAAATATAAAAATGTATAAGTATTAATTTATTTACTTCTAACAATAAGGTATAACTTCTAACAATAAGACATTGCTCTTCATACCTACTTGTTATTTAGTTTTTCTGAGTTAAACCTACGCACCTACCTATCTATTCGCCGTTCCCATGGGCGGGCCAGCTGCTGCAGGAAAGGACAGCCGCTCCGTGCTGGAAATCTATTTAATCTTAGCCTAGAACCTGGGTATGACTACCCCGCCCCTCTCCTCTCCCCAGGTCATAAGCTGGGCATGACTTCCCCCTCGGCCAGAAGTTGGGTATGTTTTACCCCCCCCCCCCCCCCCCGGCCCGAAACTGGGTATGACTTGACGCCTCCCCCTCCCCCCAGGCCAGAACCTAGGTAAGGCTTGCCCCTACCCCCAGGCCATAAGCATAAGCTGGATATGACTCCCCTTCGGCCAGAAGCTGGGTATGACACCCCCCCCCCCATGCCAGAAATGCCAGAAACTGGGTATGACTTGACCCCCCCCCCCTCCCCCAGGCCATAAGCTGGGTAAGGCTAGCCCCTCCCCCCAGCCCTAGAAACTGGTTATGACTTGACCCCCTCCCCCCCCCCCCTTCTCCCCAAGCCAGAAGCTGGGTAAGGCTAGCCCCTTCCCCCAGTCCATAAGCATAAGCTAGGTATGACTCCCCCTCGGCCAGAAGCTGGGTATGACACCCCCCCCCATGCCAGAAATGCCAGAAACTGGGTATGACTTGACACCACCCCCCCCCCCTCTCCCAGGCCATAAGCTGGGTAAGGCTAGCCCCTCCCCCCAGCCCTAGAAACTGGTTATGACTTGACCACTCCCCCCCCCCCCTCTCCCCAAGCCAGAAGCTGGGTAAGGCTAGCCCCTTCCCCCAGTCCATAAGCATAAGCTAGGTATGACTCCCCCTCGGCCGGAAGCTGGGTATTACTTACCCCCCCCCCCCCCCCCCCCCCTCAGGCGGCCAGAAACTGGGTATGACTTGCCTCTCCCCCCTCCCACCAAGGCCAGAAGCTGGGTAAGGCTTGCCCCTCCCCCCAGGCTATAAGCTGGGTATGACTTATCCCCCCCCCCCAGGCCAGAAACTGGGTATTAGCATCATATTATGTATTATTATGTTCAATACAAACAATCATTAAGTTACACTCACCCCAACCGCGTCTCCGCAAATTGCATCGAATCCTATGAAAATGTGGTTTTTGGACATAGCAATACTTATTTTTCACAATTTTTATTTTTAAAAATTACTGGTCGATAGGTTACTTTATTTTGAAGAATAAATGTTATTAAAAGTTTTTTTCTAAAACTGATAGTTTAGCCGGAAAAAAATATTTTCCATCCCATTAGTACGCCGGCTGCGCTCGATTCGGATATAATGACGTCACGCGGCCTTGCGTACGTTGACTTTTAGCGGCAAAAACGGCCTATGTTTATTACTTAATATCTTCGTAAGTAATGGTCCGATTTGGATAATTCAAAAAGATATATCTTTCTTATGTCTTAAAGATTAACGTAGATACTAGTTTTATTGAATTTTCTACAACAGTACTGATCCTCATTGTAAGAAATTTTCATCAATATAATAAATAATACATTTCAGAAAGTGTAACAGTCAATCTGGGTCGTCAATTTATTTAGGTAACATTATGTTTTACTTTGATTTTATTTATTTCAAATAAGCTCTGTAAGTTTTACTCGTTGTTCACAAAGCTTGTTTGAATTACATAAAAAAATCAAAAAGAAAAAGTACTAAATTGACAATATTATGGCCAATGTTGTACTGATGGCTTAAGCTACCGAGTTTGACTGTACACAGGACTATTCCCACCTCTTAATAACTCCTAAGTAGCCAGGTTCTACAGCTTGACCTCCAATAAAATCCCAACCAGCGAATGTCAAGTTTGTCCCGAGGGAAAGTTAAATTGTCATGGGACCCGCAACGAACTTAATCAGAAGAACATAGAGGAGTTCGAAGTTAAGGTTAGATTTTTTCCCTCCAGTGCAATTTGACTGTACGTGTACCTACACCTATTTTAGTTTTAGATTGATTCTTCTTCACCATTCTTGGTGACGATGATGATGATGATCATCCGTTTTGCTGATTTCCCTAGGCTACAAAAGAGGCGTCTGCCTAGGCTACAAAAGCAAATAATACGGTGTTTAGACGCGTTATACCGTACAATTTGTTTTGAGTCGCCGGCTTTTGTTTCTGGGGTTCATACATGTAATTGCCAAGTTTCTGCTTTAGTTACATTTTACGGGTGGTCTCTGCGTTCTCTGCAAATTGAGTTAGGCTCCTAAATTATTAACTTTGCATAAATTTCAAAGATATTTATGGCGTTGGGAGCAACCTTGAATTTATAAATTGGTAGCTGAATTTATAAACTTTTGGAATAGACCTATTTGCCAATTTCATTTAGTATTATTAATATCAAAGTGATTTGAAAGGCATAAATATAAAAAGTTTCGTTTAGCTCAAATATCTTTAAAGTTTTATGCAACTTGCTTCGTTCGTTTCAGCCAAATGACGTCCACTGCTGGACAAAGGCCTCTTCCAAGGTTTTCCACAATGCACGGTCCTGCGCTGCCCGCATCCAGGCTCTTCCCGCGACCTTTACCAGATCTTCGGTCCACCTAGTAGGAGGCCTGCTCACGCTACGTCTTCCAGCCCGTGGTCGCCACTCGAGAACTTTTCTGCCCCAACGGCCATCGGCTCTACGAGCTATGTGCCCCGCCCACTGCCACTTGATTTTAGCAACTTGCTTACCATTTGTGAATCAAAACCTACCTTCCCATTTTTATGTATTTTGCGGTGGCTATGTTACTTGCTTACCTATAAAATTACTGATTTTCTGTAACTAAGCCTACTTACTATACTTTATTAGCCAGAAGTTGCGCTTCTAGTTGCTTGTATTGAACACACATACCTACTTTTCTGGGCTGGCTGGGGCAGGAAAGTTCTTGAGTGGCGACCATGAGCCGGAAGACGTAGCGTGGGCAGGCCTCCCACTAGGTGGACCGACGATCTGGTGAAGGTCGCGGGAAGTGCCTGGATGCGAGCGGCGCAGGACCGGTCTATGTGGAAATCCTTAGGGGAGACCTTTGTCCAGCAGTGGACGTCTTTCGGCTGAAACGAACGAACGAACGAACCTATATAGTTTTCAGCCATCCTAATGGCCACCAGTTTCATACTTAAATAACATTGAAAATTAAAGCGCCATAAAGCACTCAGCCTTCCATATTGCCAAGAACAATTTCCTAGGAAGAGCACGCAATATCTTTGCAATCTAAACGAGCCATCAAAAGCGGAGTCTTTGGACTGAGACAGTACCTCACTTTGTTTCAAAAGTACCCAACAAAGACTTTGTTGAACAGAAAAACCAATTTATATCCTCCTAACAACACTGGAAAATCAACTTTAAGGTGAAAAACTTAAGAGCGGAGTAAACTGAAAGAGTAACGTTGCAAAATCTGTAACAGCCTTCTATAATGTCAACTGAAAACGTCTAGATGTAACTCATGGCTTCGCTCGTTTTATATTTTGTTAAAGTTAAATTGGGTTTTAAAGCGACAACGTTAGCGGCCATTTTGGTTATGACGCTGTCCTTTATTAAGGAAGTTGTTAATTATTGACAGCTAATTATGGGAGCTGTTGATAATTTTTTAAGGTCTTATACATTTTCAGTGGCAGAATACACTTGGAGTGGTGGTTGGCGTACTGGACAAAAATAATTTCAGGTTCAAATCCCTCTCTGAGTAGGGAGTATACCTGTAATAAGACCGCCTACTGTGACGTCATTTTGTTTCTTTTTTTGCTTATCTGTGTTGTGTGAATTAAGTGTATCTACTTATAAATTAAGAGTATCTACAGTTACAGTTATATCCTCTTAAAACAGGCATTTTGGCAGGCGTCATTCGCATATTTGGGCACTAAAATCCATCGCGAAACCATCCAACCGAAACCCCGATACTGTTTGCGTTAAAATCCGCTCGAAAAACGCGACACGTGCAAAAAAAACGCTGTTTCCTAAAAAGTGCATAGTAATTACACATTGTGCGTCGCAGTGCTCGCACAAAACGCGCACGACAATGCACGCTGTAAACAAAAGGTTTTACAGTTTTGTTTTACTTTAATATTTCACTTCTGTCGACTCGGAAAAGATTCTATGATTAAAATGCCCCCTTTTAATACGTGCGTGTGGCTCCCTCTGCCGCGAAGATTAAAGAAAGGCTACGCTTTCTGGTTTTGTTTGGATTTTATCTGCATATTTTGCGATAGCCTGTTTTTTTAAACAGCAGACAGAAAAAGTGACTGATTTTTTTACTTTTTATCCTCGATGAGTTGAAAAAGTTTTCAGAAATTACTCTGCTGCTGCGCCGCAATCAAAATCACAAAAGTGCACATCTAAGGCCGGCAATACACGGACAGCTCGAGCAGTTAGTCAGTGATCAACATACACGGACCGCTCTTGCTCAACAGCTTGAAGCTGCCAGTGACTGCTCGAGCAGTTGGTATTAACGGCTCAACAAATTACAAGCGCGAACGCCGTGGAATGAAGAAAGTGGGCGAGAGTTGTCGACAGCTCGAGCAGTCAGTGTATGGCTGGCGACTGCTTGGCCGCACGATGAAAATTCACCGTGCTGTCGACCGCCCGAATCAGTTGCAACTGCTCGAGCGGTTCGTGTATGTGCATCCATAGAACTCTGCAGTTCACTGTGCAGTCGCAGCTTGAAGCTGTCGACCCTGACTGCTTTTTGAAGCGTGGCATGAAGATTGACAAACGGTCCGTGTATTGCCGGCCTAACGTTTTGCAAAATTCGAGAAAGTTTTAGGTTTGGATTTGGTGGTTCAACAATCTGGTGAAGGTCGCGGGAAGAACCTGGATGTGGGCAGCGCAGGATCGGTTGTTGAAATCTTTAAAGAGGCATTTAATAGAAACCTTAAAGGCCGGCAACGCACCTGTAACGCCCCTGGGTCTGCGGGTGTCTATGGGCGACGGTAATCACTTACCATCTGGTGATCCGTCTGCTCGTTTGCCTCCTGTCACATAAAAAAAAAATACTAACAGATACAGTTCTTTTGGCTGATGCGGTAAAGATACTACGTGTGCTGCTTGAAGCATTTGTCACATAGGCTGCGTTCACTTCGTATATGCGGTGCCCGCAGAGCACAGAACGCATCCAGTTTGGCGAATCCCATAAGCTATGGATAGATCCATTACAAATACCTACCTATGGAATTTACGGATCTCATTTTGCCTCCGATAGGGATAGGTATCGGGTAAGTAAGGTATAGATTATATCATTCACGAAGACGCGCCCCACCAAGTTTTGGTCGATGGAAGCGCGGGGTGCAGGGAGTTTGATCCGAGAAATCCGAGCGTCATTATTGTAGTATGTGTGTGCACTCATGGATGATTTAGTGTGTACCGATAACACTCAAACATTAGCGGAAGAATGGTAGGACGCGTCTTCGTGGATGAAACGATCTATATTAGTCAATTATCGATTATACCCACTTAGTTTTGGTCTAATCATGTCACGCGTAGTAATCGCTTATCAAATATTCAGCAGCCAATTACCGCAATTGATTCCAGGTCGAGGATTGACAGCTGATTAATTAATTAGCTCTCCTGATTCCAATGGACCTGTGCACATTGTTATGGTATGTAAATCATATCAAATTCCCTTACCTTTTGAGCATTGATCACGATATCTAGTACTTGAAACACAGTGTAGTCCTTTTAGATGAAGTTGGAATAAAAACCTTTCAGATACCTAATAGGGGAGAGTTCGGTATATTGTACCGCCGGGTAAATTGTACCACCCTCATATTTCGTAAAGTATTTATTGAATGTCTGTAATTGCAACACTCAGCGATACACAACTAAATTCATTGAATATTGGCCATATGGTTTTTGCCGTGACAATTAAAACGTGTTTTATTTTTAAAAGATTTTTTTCATTGTTTTAAGTAACTTTTGAGAATGCATGTTTAGTTTGTAATTTTGTTAAATTTAATCACATAGTGTTTCTAATTTATTAATTAGAAGCGTAAATTAGTGTGAATTCCAATTATTTGAAACATTTTTCGGTATTAATAAGCTATATTTTTTACCGATTTTTTAAAAGCACTATCACCTAGTCGGTTAAATTTTGAAATTTTTTTAGTAAATCATATTTTGAAGTTGGTAGCGCATTTTCTTACATAACTTTTCAATTCCTATCATTGGAGGTCCGAAAATATTTCTCATACAATTTGATACCATAATGATCATTCTTCATAAAAAATTTAAAACCTACATATTTAAAAACATAATCATTGATATTCATAATATCACTAATCATACACTTAGTTTTTACTAATATTTGTTTTCATATATTTTTCTATACTAATGATCGAAACTCATAATCATTCGAATAAATAACTATAATATTCATAAATGTGATGTATCCTAATATTTGTTTTCATAAATTTATTACTCATAAGTGTATTTATCCATATTATTGAAAATCATGATGTCTATATTCGTATTAAATCGTATTTTAACATTAAATTAATTTGAAATGGTCCAAAACAGGCAATATTTTGTGCCACAAAACTAACGTGACAGAAACGAATCGCTGCAAAACCGACTCCACGTAGTCTTGTCTGCCCTACCCCTAGAGTGTAATTTAAAAGCCGGAGGCGCGGAGGGAGGGCAGCCCTCGCCCGCTGTAACGAGGCTCAGGCGCCCGGGTGAGCTAGAGCGGCTGAGGCTGGTCGCCGAGGCGCCGAAGGCGCCGATGGCGATCCAAAAAGCCGAAGCTGCGGAAGCAAGCGTGGGTGCCTGAGCCTCGTTACGCAAGGGCGGAAGGGCTGCACATCCCGCAGCGCCGGAGACGAGGAGATACCAATGCATGCTGCATGCTTGCTTTCATACTGCATGCTCTGCATGCTTATCTACTCTATTAAATTATATATGATTTATTTAAAGATACGAGTATGTCTGTTATAAAGTAAATTATTCTGAACAACAACATTATGAGTTGAAGTATGTTCTTAGTAACAACATTATTAATTAAAACAATATGATCAATGAATGTTATGAAGAAAAAAGATCTGAAAATAAAAATTATGTATTTTAAATGGTTCTTTGTAGTAACAGTATTGATAAAAAAATTATGATTACTAACTGTTATGAGCTCCGATGGTAGTAATAAAAATGTATGAATAAAAAAAGTATGAAAAATAAAATTATGAAGAGAGATTATTATGAACACAAATCGGTAGTAAGACAAAGAATAGGATTTAGAATTTTATGTGAGCCAATATAGAACCTTTGAAGTTATAATAGCATAGTTATGTTTGACTAACAATAAATGAAAGCAAAAGACTGGCAAAGTAGATAAGGTACGAGTGTGCGTTACGATAATTGGAATTACAAAACTTGTACTCAAAATCGTGATAATGTGTAAAACAATATCGATTGTCTATGTTATTACTACTGTTCCTTTTCGTTAGCTAATTTCTTAAGAATGTATCGTATAATTATATTTTGCCTTAGTTTTTTTATAGGCTTGAAATTTATTGAAATCCAATTTAGTAACCCTGTGGTACAAATTATCGAACCGGTTGGCTAAATTGGACCGAAGCTCTGAACTCGTATTTTGTTGATTTGTGCTAAATATAGAACAATTATGTTGATTAATACCTATGAAATAGTAAGTTGAATAATGTCTCTTTTAGTATATACCACGGACATTAGCAAAAACAAAAGAAAACTATGTGTAAAATGGGATTGAAAAAAACTGGTCCAAATTACCGGACTCTCCCTTAAGCTTCAATGAAATAAGATAAGATGTTTATTTATACCTGAATTAAAAACCTACTTAAACTTGATTTGTCTGTTATACCTACGTTTAAAAGGTATCATCCAAACAACAAAATGCACGTATTTTTTTTTAGTAGAAATGAATATAAGTCGCCATACTCAAAACCCTTCCAATGAAAAATTACCCATTAACCAAAAACCTTACCCCTTTTACTACAGCTGAGTAAAAACTAGACCGTCATCTTCCTTTTACCTATTTTCCATACATCCGAAAACTTCCACGTCATTACCTTGTGACAGGCCCGCAAAAACCCTAATCTAACTACAATGTAAACAGGAGAAGTAGTCTCGTGTCTTTCAAATAGTTTAACCATACTGCGGTGTATAATTCCAAAAGTTTAAAATGCGGGTGGGTGAAGAAAATTCATCGCGCCCGGAGCAGACGACGCCGCATCTCTTCAGTCGGGAGGGTAAGTATTTACCGTTATAAAAGTGTTGTTGTCAAAACCCCGTGAAGTAATAATTTTATATTATAAAAGAGTCCCAGAAAAAGGAACAAACTAAGAGATCTTGTACTGGAACGCACTTTTGTTGGTCTGTGATCGTATAATTATTTCTAATTTGAAACTGTTTTTTTTTTTCAATGTAAGTCGCTGGTTCAAAATTTGGTGTTTATCATAAATAGTTAACACACCGTTAGGTATTGGCAATGAGAGAACGGATACATTATGCAACATTTTTGATACCAATAAAATTGTTTTGCCGTAATTTTTTTCTACAATGATCTTTGAAAATTTTTGCTAGATGAATGAACGATGAATGATGATAAGACTGAAAAGAGATTTTGCGGAGAGGTATTTGCGGACTCTTAGCGCTATCATCACACGCCTTCTGATCCCTCTTGACTTATACCTACCCGGACACCCAAACCTTTTTGTAATGAGCGTTAATTAATTTAATGGCTTGGAATAAAACTACGGGACACCCGGATTTACTCGCCAAGGGACGGACGTAAATAACTTACGTGCGTTGTAAAGGGTCCTTAGGGAGATTAGGGTTATTGTTTTTATCAATTGGCGAGAGACTTGTGTCTTAAGGTCCATCCAGCATAAGACACATTATTTTGTATAAAGTGGTTCTGTCTGTACGCTTATATCTTTTACACTACGCAGCGTCTTTCATCATTAGAAAGTGATCCAAGAGGGATTCCTCTTGCTCAAATGATTATTTGCGGAAAGGAACTGGACGCTAGTAATACTATAAAAGCTTGTTTCATTGGAAATGTAATCTATATCTAAAAGCGACAGATCACTGACTGATTGACTAACTGACTCACTCGTCATTAAATCTCAGAAACTACAAGTGCTATGAGTCTCAAATTTTGCTAGGGGGTTCTTTTCACAACGTAGGTGCTCACTAAGATGGGATTTTGCAAAATCCCGTACGAAGTGGCGGGCGGCCGCTAGTATAGGTATTTATCATTATTATGACCCGGCGAAAACATATAATAATATATTTTTAAATGTAGAACACTTTTTGTAATACTTCAGAGTGGTTTCTTTATTCTGGGTCTATACTTAAGGGTTCCGTTTTTCTCTACAACTAAAATCTATTCGGAATACACTGTACCGGTCAAAATCTACAAAGTATTGATAGTGTAAAAGACATTCTATATGTAGAACCCCAAAAGGGTGTAATTAATGACGTTTGGGGGAAATGAGGTGAAATGATTTTCGCCCTTAGTCACGGCTGAATTTACACTATCCCTTGTGTCCCTGCCTCATAAGATACCCTTCTGATACATTGGGTCCAACGTTTATGGGTTTTGGCACTTTCATGGAGGTTTTGATGGAAACATTTCAACGTTTTGGAAATAATAAAGCAATTTTGATGGAATTGAAAGGTGGATTAACAGTTTTAAAGCCAGGAGTTTTAAAGGTTTAGTTTGTGACCTACCTAATGGATAGGATGACCAGGCTGAAGACGAAAACGAGCATCACCAGAAATCAACCACAGATAATTAACTGGCTTAATACGACTGCCGTTGGAGCGGAAAAGTTCTCGAGTGGCGACCACGGGCTAGAAGACGTAGCATAGGCAAGCCTACTGCTAGGTGGACCGACGATCTGGTAAAGGTCGCGGGATGAGCCTGGACGCGGACAGCGCAGGACCATGCATTGTGGAAAACCTTGTTGGAGGTCTTTGTCCAACGGTGGACGTCATTTGGCTGGAACGAACGAACGATATGTTTTTATGGCGGTCAAGCTGTAGAACCTGGCTACACAGGAGTTGCAGTGGTGGGAACGAGAATATGTGGAATGGGAATAGTCCCGTAAATATTATGTCAATGTCCCTATGTCACCCCTCCCGTGCTGCTGCCATACCTTAGGCACTAAGTGAGTTAGACCTATATGTAGTTACATAGATTGCGATTTTAATGTCTGCTTACAATAACTGTGTGCCAGACGAATTAACCTTCCTAGTAATGAGAGCAGACGGACTGCAAATAATGAATGTATGAGCCTACAGTTAATAATCGGGGCTGTTTGATTGCGTTGTTTGTAAGTGCACTGCTGATTATTGATTGGATTAAGCGACATCGGATTGGTCGTATGGAATTATGGATGGACTGATGAACTTATTTTGTGAATATACTTCGTGATATGATTTACAGTAAGGTAAAACCACCTAAATTGCGCCGCCCAATCTTTTCATTTTTTTTAATTGACGTGTGTAAAATCTTTTTTCGTTTATTTAATTAAAATAGACAAAGTGACTATTTCCTATGTCACTTTTTGCGTAGTATTCATTAAAATCTATCTTCTTACGTCACATCACGCTCTACTGTCACGCCACACTTACAACCCCTATGTTCTCACTGGAACATTTTACAGGTTAATTCCTTCTGGCAGGTTTCCCCATTTTACAGGTAGATAATCTTAAAGGTACTTAAAACACCTTTCACTACGCATTTACGTTCATCACTACGGAAACCCAAATACCATAGACATACATACGTATATAGAACCTTGCTTACCATAATGCTTTACACCCTCTGAATATTCATAGAGCATAATGGCCGCCCTTTCATTAGCGCTGTAATGCGTGGTCTTGGAATACAGATTCAGGTTTGCGACGAAACTAATATTTGGTTCAAATTGTACGTTATGTTTCGGTAATACCTCTAATGTGATTGATGAGGGGCACAATTACCTTACATGCTATGTAAAGTGTAAGACCTTGTAAATACTAATAGTGTTAACAATGTTACCTACATTGTAAATTATGCAAAGTATAACATCCCTTATATTAAGAGTTTTAGCATAATAATATACCTACCTAAGCTTAAACGAAAACTGTTCACACTTCACACTATCACACTATAATGTGATGTAGGTATAGTCAGTCCTACAAATGGACATTAGAAAAGTAATATCGTAATTTCACTTGTAACCACAAACTTATTTATTCTTAGGAATAATAAGTCAGATAAAACTTTCTCAGATGAGTGTCACCTTATAAGTGATTAACAACGACATTGTTTGAAACAAAAACTTTAAGGGGATAACTCTCTAACCACTAAACTCTAATTTAAATTAATTTAGAAATTCACAGCGTCTTCCTGAGAGACATACTGTAAGTACGATATTTACTTGAAGAGCACTGTAAAAAACATGAATTCAGTGTGCTTAGTGCAAGTTTGTATTGAACGTCGTCGTTGGCGAGTGCATCAAAAATCTATGAAGATTTTAGTTCCTGGAAGTATCCGCTAGGGACGCTGTACAATCCGTCATACATTTAAGCTGAGCTGAGATGCACCACTTAACTGTGATCGTAACTATAACGATAACCGGTGTTTTTGCATGGAGTTTGACAGTTGAAGTTTGTCAAACTCCATACAAAAAGCACCGGTTATCGTCGTAGTTACGGTCAAAGTTAGGTGGTGCGACTGAGCCTTAAATGTCATATTTTTACGCAGTGGCTAGCGAAGACCTTTGATATAAGCTCACACTCCTGTTTCAAATGTTTTGTAGGTGCAGTCTACAGCACAGCCGACTTTTAATTTAAAACCACACTTATTTCAAGCACATAAGATGCAATTTATTGTTTAGCCTGACAAACCGTAGTTGGAACCAGCCAGTATGTAACTGTGAAGTAAACTACCGCCCATAAACGCCACTGTAACCCGTTGTTTGCCCGCGGCATTATCCGACTAACTCAATTTTAGGGGTAAATTGAGTTTACCCACAAGAAAAATAGGGAGCTCGCGCTTGACGCTTTCAGGGAGATTGGCTTCCGTATTACCCGAAAAGGAAATGAAATGACGTAATAAATGAATGGGGCTGTCAATATTAAGTTGCAATATTGCGTCTGTTGATCGACAGTGCAGAAGAGGGAATTGTTTCATTTAAAAAGTTTATGGTACTTATTATGTATGTATAATGTAGAACTTAAACTGTATGATTTTAATGATCAAAATAAGTATTCTTTAAACCTAAAGCCGCTACCAACCGTGCGATGTGGAAGTCATTGGGGGAGGCCTATGTTCAGCAGTGGACGTCTTGTGGCTGAAATGATGATGATGATGAAACCTAAAGATCATCATGGCCATGTTAAATACTGCAATAAATACATAGGTACCCAATAAACAGTCCATAACTCCAGATATAACATGCTTCTACTTATCGCAAACTCAAAATACTAAGGGATTTGAATCTGCAACGTTCCTCGCAAACACTAACCCCCAACAAGATTTGAACCTGAAATCACTGCATCTGGCTTTGCAGTCAACACCAAGTCACACTGTGTAAATAAATGTGCTCCCGTTTAAGGCTGAGTTGCACCACCTTATTTTAACGGTACTATGACAATTCCGGCCGAAACGATGGCAGGGAAGCGCTGGACGCAGGCCGCTACTAATCGATCAACGTGGAAAGCATTGGGGGAGGCCTATGTTCAGCAGTAGACGTCCTATGGCTGAAATAATGATGATGATGAACTATGACAATAACCGGCGCTTTTTGTATGGAATTTGACAGATTTTTGACGTTTTTTAAAGCTAAAATAAGATGATGCAACTCAACCTAAGAGTTGACCGTCATTTGTCTGTGACAATGTATCAATGAACGATACTACTCGAAAAACAAAAGCGCATTCCATCCAAGAATAACAGCTGCGTCATGCCCACTAATGTCACTTTATAACGGTCACAGCCCATCGGCAGCCTTTGACTGCACGCCGCGGTAGCACCCGTAATGACCTGCGAAATTATCAAACAGATGCGCAGGAGTCGGCGTTTCCGTGAAACGGATGTTTTCGACGTTCAATAAGTTTCGGCATGTCTAATGTTCTCTGTGTAGTTTGCTGTTAAAAACCGAGGCGAAACTGTTTATTGTTTTAGATTGCCACTGTAAAACGAATATTTTCACAACTAAAATTAGTTGACTAAGATCATGAGGTTAGCCTCATGATCTTAGTCAACTAATTTTAGTTGTGATTTTGTTGTTGTTTTTGTTGTGAGTTTGTGTTGTAATTTTGGTTGCTTAGGCAACGGTATACGAAGATATGAACCCATTTATGAGTATTTGATAATTTAGAAATTCAATCACTGGTAGCTTCAATATCTTCAAGTGAATTTATACACATCAATTTTGTCTTTATACATAATCCTAACAGATAAAATATGTCTTGATTTTTGTTTACAACTCTATGCCTCTAATCTACTATGGATGAATGGAATTTTTTTTTAATGTTAAATTATTGTTCAAATTCAAATTCTTATTCAAGTTATTTATTTATTTAAAATAAAAAAAAATGATAAAAAGTCTATCCTAATTCTTAAGAGCAAACACCACAATAGTTTTGCAGTGAGAAAATATCTAGGCACTACTAGTTTGAGTTGCACTATCTTACTTGAACAGTAACTATAACCAACCATAGGGGCATTTCACGCGAAGCGGACAGCGAAAATCAAGTCAGGTATTGGATTTTGTTCATATTTGGATTAAATGTACTGCTATATGACCTGAATGGATGTGCATCATTATAATTTTTTTATGAAGCTTAGTTTATTTTTTATGAGCATTCAAAAAATTGGTAAAATTTTAGGAACAGATTTTTCAGAAGCTATTACTGCTATTATTACATTTGATTAAAAATAAACTAACTATTGGACTTTTGAGAATAAATAACTGTGTTTCTTACTATTTACTACAAATTTGAAATTTCTTTTTTGTTCACATAGAAAACCGGAAGTAAAGTTTTAAAATCAAATTTTACAAAACTTCGGTATTTTTAAAAAAAAATATTTTTATTTTAAATTATACCTAGTAGTCTATAAATAACGTGTGTAAAGTTGTAGAATGGAGTCTGTATTGGTTTTTGATTTAGACGCAGTACAGTGCGAGCGCACCGCAGTGAGCGTCATACTGGCTATCGACATTTGGCTACTGTATAAAAATTATTTGTTCGAAAATAACTGAAACGTTAATATTGTTACATGCATACTCTTAAACAATTATAATTTTGACTCGGCGAACTTTGTACCGCCTAAAACAATGATTGTTGGCATTGAGATGGTATTACGTCGCAGACCATCCACAACTTATTGGATAATACTCTTAAAACATTACCCTTCTTTTTGGGTAGTCGGGATATGTTAGTCGAGGGTGCCAGCTATCTCCATGCCAAATTTCATTAAAATCTGTTCAGCCGTTCTTTGTTTTATACATAAAACAAAGTCGTGTTAGTTACACGATTTATAAGTCAAGAACGGCTGGACAGATTTTGATGAAATTTGATATGGAGGTAGCTAACCAACTACCTAAAAAAGAAGAATAATGTTTTTAGTGTATTATTCAATAAGATGTGGGTAGTCCGCGACGTAATACGCACCATCTCAATGCCAACAATCATTGTCTGTTACACGGTACGAAGTTCGCCGAGTCAAAATTATAATTGTTTAAGAGTATGCATGCAACAATATTAACGTTTCAGTTATTTTCGAAAAAATAATTTTTATACAGTAGCCAAATGTCGATAGCCAGTATGACGCTAACTGCGGCGCGCTCGCACTGTACTGCGTCTAAATCAAAAACCAATACAGACTCCATTCTACAACTTTACACACGTTATTTATAGACTACTACGTATAATTTAAAATAAAATTAAATTTTTTAAAAAATAACGAAGTTTTGTAAAATTTGGTTTTATAACTTTACTTCCGGTTTTCTATGTGAACAAAAAAGAAATTTCAAATTTGTAGTAAATAGTAAGAAACACAGTTATTTATTCTCAAAAGTCCAATAGTTAGTTTATTTTTAATCAAATGTAATAATAGCAGTAATAGCTTCTGAAAAATCTGTTCCTAAAATTTTACCAATTTTTTGAACGCTCATAAAAAATAAACTAAGCTTCATAAAAAAATTATAATGATGCACATCCATTCAGGTCATATAGCAGTACATTTAATCCAAATATGAACAAAATCCAATACCTGACTTGATTTTCGCTGTCCGCTTCGCGTGAAATGCCCCCATAGCTGGAGATTTTTGTATGGATTTTGTCAGATTTTGACGTTTGTTAAAGTTAAAGTAAGATGGTGCAACTCAGGCTAAATATTGTAGACCAGGACAAAATAAAATCCCACCACGCATCGGTGTATAAATCCTAATATTCTACTAATATTATAAATGCGAGTTTGTATGGACTATGGATGTCTGGATGTTTCTTAGTCTTTCACGCAAAAATTACTGAATGGATTTTGATGAAACTTTACAGTATTATCCCAATCCCAACTAATATTATAAATGCGAAAGTAACTCTGTCTGTCTGTCTGTCTATTACGCTTTCCCGCTTAAACCTCGCAACCGATTTTGATGAAATTTGGCATAGAGATAGTTTGAGTCCCGGGAAAGAACATAGGATAGTTTTTATCCCGGTTTTTGAAACAGGGACGCGCGCGATAAAGTTTTTCTGTGACAGACAAAATTCCACGCGGGCGAAGCCGCGGGCGGAAAGCTAGTTGTTTATAATCCAGAATAACATATAGGCAAACTAAATTTCGCGGGCAAAAGTTAGTTCTCGTATATTCTTACCAATGTAGTGGTTAAGATTATGTATATTGCTTAACCCACAAGGGTATATTTGTCACACGTGTTCAATAGGCCGAGAGAAGAAGACCGAAGCAACTATTACTTATTCTGTGACCGAAGTCCGAAACTCGAGGGGTGTCTAACAACATCAAACACTCGACTCTCCAAACACATCCCTTTTACTTTTATCGAATAAGTCTCGGGTCTGGATCCGAGTGGACTCGATAACACTTATTTTTGTATTGGAATATGTGTTCATTAAAGATGATCAAAGGTCAAGTAGGAGGTTTAAAACTGTATTCAATATTTTTTCACAAGCATCCGACATTGGCAGAAATAAACCTCCCTTAAAGGAGGTTTGATTACTTTTTTAAAAATTCTGTAATCCCTCCTCATCTTTTTAACCTTTCACATCAAACACCACTAAGAATATTACAGAAAAATACACTGATTATGTTGTGTTATATGAAAATTTCAAAATTTTTTAGGTATTAAATAAAAGACCATGTTTAAATGAAGAGGCACTTAGGACCAAAATCTTTAAAGTAAAAAATTTTGTTTATTTTTTTAGTTGGACGCGCTCTTCTGGAACTAATGGTCCGAATATAAGAAAGAAAAGCTTTGTAATAGTTACCTACTAGTAGTGAAATAAATAAATAAATAATAAATAAATATCTTTGGACAATCTCACACAGCGCCATCTAGCCCCAAAGTAAGAAAAATGTTGCGAAAAAGGTAAATAATATTCAAACTATTTTTTAACCTGGGCACAACTAAGTAGTGTATAAGGATTAATACCAAGAACTCAAGGCTCGAGGCTCCAATAAATCCTATCACAAAACCAAAGAATCATATAAGATTAATGATGACCAGCCCATTGACTTTTACTACAAATAAAATCAATATCATCCTGATTAATGGTCGCCAATAAGATGACTTGCTTTCGGCCGCTAAATTGTCATTTTTCATGTCATTTCGCCGATAAGCGATATTCTAAAAGTTTCGCAGGTTTAATCGCTTGGAAATTGTATGAAGTTTTGGAGAAATTTTGTTTTTGTAATGTTCATACTCGGACTCCAGAGTAATCTACTTCAGAAAGTCAGCACTAACGTTTTATTTCTGCTATTCTGAACTATTCTCATCCCAAACTAAGTTATGTAAGACGTCACAAGACCCCAACGGTCATCAATTCTCTGGAAAACTTACGAGATTTCAAGTAATCACGGTAGAAGACTTAGAAAATGATGTCATAACTTTCACAGTTGTTTTGTAGTCAAAATGGACTTTTAGACCCAGTTTCCATTAAAGCGGAGACGGAGAGGTGACGAGAGATGTGTTTTGAATAACCAATCAGATGAAAAAAATGAAAATGAGAAAAAAAAAGAGAAGTGATGTGGAAATAACGAAATCTAAGATTCAAAACACATCTCCTCTTCTCTCCGTATAGGTGGTAACTGGTCCATACAAATTGATCAAAAGTTCTTTAAAATTGGTTTCATTTGGTTAAACCAAATGTAATATAGTTTAACCAAATGAAACCAATTTTAAAGAACTTTTGATCAATTCCTATAGGTCCAGAACTTAACTGAGTCCTCCTGAGGTTTGGGAACGGCATGGGATGGGTGATTTTGACATTAGACGTGACAGTGCATACAAATCTGAAGTCTTACTGACATTTGACGTAACAAAAAACACCCCTCCTATACCTCAGGCACTAACTTATTTTAGCGCTAGATCTATAACAGTAGCAAACCAGTACACCATCATAAATAATTTTTTCGCTGACATCGGCGTTAGTAACCCAAAGATTTTCCGCTCAAATAAGCAATATCGCAGTGTCCAAACACTTGTGAACCAATAACTTGCACGTGTCACCTCGTATCTCAATTTGATCGCCACTTATTACCCTCAAATCTCGTGCCTAGATTAGCAAAATGTACCCTTGCTGCAGTAAGATAGGGTTGGGTTTTGTATGTGATGTTTTGTTAGAGAGGAGATGAATTAATATGTGATAAAAGTGACTTGTGCTTTCAATGCGTCACATTCTCGATGAATATTTATTTTTCTCTCATAGCAGATGTTGGAGCGAAAGTCTATGTACGGTCTTTTGGTGAAAAATATTATTTATAGAACACTCCGGCAAAAAGTATGTAAAATATTGGTTTTCAGGCATTTATATCAGATTGTTATCAGTGGGCTGAGTTGGAGTTTACAACAAACGCGCTCACTAGGGAGCGGGTTTAAGAAATGTATGAAAATTTTAGTTTTTGAACGTTTCCCGCTAGGGGCGCTGTACAATCCGGCAATTCCGGCATACATTTAATGTCATTTTTTGACGCGCTCACTAGTGAGCGCGTTTGATGTAGACCCACGCTAAGCCCTCAGATGTTATTAAACAAATGAGGCTTGCTGATTACCAGTGAATATCTACCGAAACGTGGCCTCTCACTATAGGCCTTATACAGAAGCTCAAAGTTGCACAGCGTGCTATGGAGAGGGCTATGCTTGGTGTTTCTTTGCAAGATCGAATCAGAAATGAGGAGATCCGTAAACGAACTAAAGTCGATGACATAGCCCGACGGATTAGCCAGCTGAAGTGGCAATGGGCAGGGCACATAGTACGCAGAACTGACGGCCGATGGGGCAGAAAGGTTCTGGAATGGAGGCCGCGTACCGGAAAACGCAGCGTGGGACGTCCACCTACAAGGTGGACCGACGACATAGTATTTCTAATCGGTGAAGAAAAAAATTTCATTTATATCTGACAGATAAGTTCCTGATAAGCTATCAGGGACTTTATCAGCCAGTTTTAAAAGGCCCTTATTATTACAATTCTTACCTTTATCTTTACCTTAAAGGCCGGCAACGCACCTGTAACGCCCCTGGGTCTGCGGGTGTCTATGGGCGACGGTAATCACTTACCATCAGGTGATCCGTTTGCTCGTTTGCCTCCTATCACATAAAAAAAAAAAAAAAAAAAACAATTTGAACAAGCAGGATGTACTATAAGAACAAAACGAGTGTTTAGCCGAATTGAGCGGTATGCCGCGTGATTGGAAGCCAACGGACTGTGGTGGGTGTCGCTCAAGCGGTACTTTGTGCCGTATTTAGGTGGTTGTTTAAGGGGCCAAAATAAAAACGAAGAATTGAATGTTTAATTGAGACAGTGTGTGTTAATTATTACCACTGGCCGAATTTGGATTGCCAGAGATATTAAAGTAAATGAGTTGCATGATAAAATAAATAAGAACAAAAAAGGTAAGTATCCTGCTGTCAGGACTCATAATGAGTTTGTTTTATTGCAATATAACTTTCGTTTTTTTGTTGTTTTATACTGTATCTCATGTCGATAACCTATTAAATAAATACTATTTTATGTATGTATTTATTTATTTTATATATTGTATATTATTTATGTATGTAGCATATTTGTTTTTGTTTTTCTTTCCTGTACTAGAGTACCGCCAAACAAATTTCTTTTCTGCTCAACCCAAAGGTAAACTGGTCGAGAATGCTTTAGTGCATTAAGTTCGCCTTATGTACAAATTTATTTTGGCATTAAAGTTTAAATAAATAAATAAGTAACTCTTAATTTCCAATTTAATAAAATAGGTATCTTAATAATCTTAACTGATAGATATGAGTGAAATAGAACTTTCTTCGTGTATTTTGAAGTCAATTCCCTTGAGTTAAAGTTCACTCATACTCAAAGCACAAACCGACCGGATCTTAGCGCCTCGAGAACCCACAGTATTTTTCTAATGAGACCACTTTAATGCATCGTTTGTTCACAGCCTTTAACTCGCCGGCAGTACCAGAGTAAATAGAAATGAGTAGGTCATCTTCATAGAAACGCACCGAGCGCGGTTTGTATGTGAGCGCGCCAATACGTATGCGGCGCGCACGCACACACTGACAAAATTCGGCGCAACCACGACTGGCTCCCCGCTAATCCACGCTAAATGTTGTCAGTGTGTGCTTGCGCGCCGCATACATTTGGCGCGCTCACATACAAACCACGCCCGTGCGTTTCTATGAAGATGACCTACTCATTTGTATTTACTCTGGCTTTACTCAAGCTATCCATTAAGCACCCATCAGACCAGCTCTTGACATTGAGACTGCACCGTGTACCGCAAAATTGGTATTAATCTGCATAACTCGCTTATACAACTGCCATTAACTGGTGCACAGCCTAGCGCCTCTGGACGAGTTATTGCCTATTCACTGAGGAGAGGCAGAACGGCCAGCGCATTCTATAGCTGGTTTTAGAGTCACGCTGACCGTCAGCGCTGACAGCCGAAATGTATGAAGCGTCGGTGCCGAGCGATCAGCATCACTCAGGAACGTTCCCTTCAATTACATACATATTGATCTGTCAGCGTCGACGATCAGCGCGCGGGATTCTAAAACCCGCCTATAGGCAAATGTTGATGCGCTTCACGCAGTTACATCAAAATTTTTACCGTCAGTTGTCTGGCATATTGCTTAAAATTTTTTACTGGACTGAGTTTGATGAAACCTTACAACAGAATGACGCAAAATTGGTATTAATCTGCATAACTCGCTTATACCACTGCTGTTAACTGGTGCACAGCCTAGCGCCTCTGGACGAGTTATTGCCTATTCACGAAGGAGAGGCAGAACGGCCAGTGCATTCTATAAACAACAACAAGGCAGGTATTTTACCATAATCGCACCTGGTGTTATGTGGGACTTGGTGTTACACCAAATTTTTATTGACAGTTCTCTGACATTGCTTATAGTTTCTTACTGAACTGAGTTGGATGAAACCTTACAACAAAACAACGCGTTATTGGTATTAATCTGCATAACTCGCTTATACAACTGCCATTAACTGGTGCACAGCCTAGCGCCTCTGGACGAGTTATTGCCTATTCACTGAGGAGAGGCAGAACGGCCAGCGCATTCTATAGCTGGTTTTAGAGTCACGCTGACCGTCAGCGCTGACCGTCAGCGCTGACAGCCGAAATGTATGAAGCGTCGGTGCCGAGCGATCAGCATCACTCAGGAACGTTCCCTTCAATTACATACATATTGATCTGTCAGCGTCGACGATCAGCGCGCGGGATTCTAAAACCCGCCTATAGGCAAATGTTGATGCGCTTCACGCAGTTACATCAAAATTTTTACCGTCAGTTGTCTGGCATATTGCTTAAAATTTTTTACTGGACTGACTTTGATGAAACCTTACAACAGAATGACGCAAAATTGGTATTAATCTGCATAACTCGCTTAAATACCACTGCCATTAACTGGTGTACAGCCTAGCGCCTCTGGACAAGTTATAGCCTATTCACGAACAGGAGATAGAACGGCCAGTGCACTCAATCAATAGGCAGTTGTGGAATATTGATGGTCTTAAGTAGAGATGAAACGGATATCCGGTAACTATCCGGTAGGCCGGATATCCGGCCTAAATTTACTATCCGGCCGGATACCGGATAGTAACTCACTATCCGGCCGGATACCGGATATTAAAAAACTACGAAAATTTCCTATTAATAAAATTAAATACATGAATCTTTGAGGTAAATATAAATAAAATGGCTTATAATAATTGCGGCTTTTATTTAAAGTCCAAAAAGTTACAAAAAAGCCATATAAAGGCCTTTCAAAAAACTAATTTCTTTTTCTGAGCTATTCACTCTAATGACGAATTCATAAATATACCTACTCAACATCAAATAAATCGCACCTTCCGCGACGCGAACTTTAAAGATTTTCTTCATGGTGCCCCAACAATATTGGTGTTATTTGAAAGCCCAATAAATAAACTTAAAGAAAAACACATTTATTTTTTTTATAAACAATTAACATGTACCATAAATGTGACTTGAAAAAAATTATAATAAAAATAAACTTTTTTAAAAACAAGCTTTATTCTGAATTTCGAAAGCTTGTATCGCGCATGGAATTTATTCCTCTTTTTCTCTGTTTGCGCTACAAGCTTTTGAAATTCAGAATAAAGCTTGTTTTTAAAAAAGTTTATTTTTATTATAATTTTATTTTACACTTTTTAGCTATATCTTAATCTCAGGACCCTGGACATTATTTAACACTAAAGTGCTCGAAAAGACAAATCCAACGAACCCAAACTCGATGAGTTTCCGCCGTTTTGTTTAGGGAGTTCCTATGGCCACCTCCCGACTCCATCATCAGACCAGCTCAATGGTACCATAATATTGCATTGTCATCGTACTTACATAAGTATACCAAATTTCAGCTCAATCGGTTGAGGAGAACTGGTCTTAAATTCAGTTGCAAGATTTGTCCCACACATACTAACAAGTGAAGTCAATATAAAGCTTGTAAAAAGGTCTCACTTGGGGCTCACGTCTGGGACGAAGTAGACCAATTTCTGTGATTATAAAACCAAATTATGATCTTAAGTGTTCTTTTCAACCGACTTCAAAAAAGGAGGAGGTTCTCAATTCGACCCGTATGTTTTTTTTTTTTTTATTATTTTTTTTTCTATGTTTGTTACGCGATAACTCCGCCAATTATGAACCGATTTGAACAAATCTTTTTTCGGCGTATAGGTAATACCTCAAGGGTGGTCCCATTTAAATTTAATAATAAAAAAACAACCCCCAAGGGTGGAAAATTGGGGATGAACTTTTTTATACGCAATATCTCCGCCGATTATAAACCAATTTGAACGATTATCTTTTTGTGGAATAGGTATTATCAAAAGGGTGGTTTCATGTGAATTTGAAGAAAATATTTCACCCCCAAGGGTGGAAAATTGGGGATGAACTTTTTTATACGCAATATCTCCGCCGATTATGAACCAATTGTTTTTGGTCTCAGTGTACTGCCTACCTTCAGTGGTAACATCAAGGTAATAATCAGTTAACTAAAAAGCAAGAAATAAGTAAAATTTTATAAAAAAAAAATAAAACCGACTCCAAAAAACCTACACTAAAACGTAGAAAAATAATTACTAATTACCTACTTATTTATTAGGACGAATTATTAATATTTATGTAGGTATACCATGATTGATACTTTTGGAGTCGGTGCAGGTAAACTTTACATGTTTCATAATCTTGGCACCGACTCCAGAAGTATCAATCATGGTATACCTACATAAATATTAATAATTCGTCCTAATAAATAAGTAGGTAATTAGTAATTATTTTTCTACGTTTTAGTGTAGGTTTTTTGGAGTCGGTTTTATTTTTTTTTTATAAAATTTTACTTATTAACAGATGAAATCCCAATTTAACAGTTTTATAGCCATAAAAGTTGGCTCGAGCGTAACTACCTATTTTTTGAAGAAGTGACTCTGGACTGGATCCTTCTAAAGACACATTTTGGGGTAAGAACCTTTCCTTTAATGAAATGAAGTTTAGAACTAGGCTTTCAAATGGTTCCAATGTTGTTGGGAAGTGGGGATGCATACGTTTGATAAGTGGCGGGAGGTGCGATTTATTTGATGCCGAGTGTAGTAAATATCTGTTAATGTTGAAATATTGCCAAATAAAATAAATAAATAATAAATAAATAATAATAATAAATGTAAGTATTGCAAATAGGCGATCTTTTTTTCACTGATGGTCTACTAAACTAATTTAATTTTCGCTATCCAATCACACACTCACGATGGCAACCGAAATCGCCCGAATTGAACTGCCCCCTAGACAAGTGGCAAAATCTGACATTCTATTCGGACGGATTCGATTTTCGCAAAGTGTGACTAGTCTAGTCTACTAATAGACCCACTGATCGCGCTCGAAGCACCTGTGCGGCGTTAAACTGGCCACGACATGCAACGAGACAATGGGCCAACTATCCGGCCGCCGGATATCCGGCTATCCGGCCTAGCAGCTGGCCGGATATCCGGTATCCGGTATCCGGCCAAACAACTATCCGTTTCATCTCTAGTCTTAAGGGGCATATATCTATAATTTAATCCGTAATGTCAGTAAAATTGCATAACTTGAATTCGTTTATTATTCGATTAGTATTTGGATTATGCATAGGCACTATAATTTGAGAACTTTCAGAATTACCTAACTACTTTAATAAATGCAATTAACATTTAGTATTATTATTAGCATCTATCTTTTTGCTCTCTTTTTGTAATGTGTTTCTTACAAACCCCAAAATACACACAGTGTGTTTTTCTACATAATCTTTGTAAAAAAGTTTGAGTTAGGTATGTAAATTGCCCTCTGAATTGATAAACTGTCTGAAAGATCCCGAACATCAACATTTCATCTTCTTTCACAATATTGAAGCCACACATTCCATTTTTCCAACCGTATTTAAATTGGTAATTACCGTGCGAATGCGTTGACTGTTTCCATTTGGCTGTGCTATGGACGAGTTATTGCCTATTCATGAGTCTTGGACACATTTAAACATGCATCCAGCAACACAATTCGAAAGCCGGAAGCGACCTTATCGATCGTTGATACGACTCACATTCGCTTGTATCAACAAATCGCGGATGCAATTTTGATTTCAGTGAAATGGCGTATGCAAAAATGTTTCGCCTGGAGAAATTTCCCAGTCAATCGATACTGATCTTTATCTCTATGAAATTAGAGGTCGTTGGTTTTGCTTACAGTAGTGGGTAGTCGCGGAAAAAATATGCGTTTATTATGGCGGTGAAAAGACGACTCGAAGGTTGTCATTACGAACTATTTGCGATGGTGTACTCGAGAATGAGTTTACATGAATATTTTAATAAATAAGGTCTTGGTGTCGCCATGCTTGCCTCGGGATTGCCATTAAATCAAACGGCGGTTTTAATAGCTGGCAACAAAGTTGGACTAACGAGTGTGTAGTGAGGTGCGATTGCCTATTAATTTAGTTGATGCGCTTATGTGCTGGGAAAATTTTGATTGCTTGCATTTAACTCTGTCTTTATCATCATTACGTAAGCAAGTACTATTTCAGCCAATAACTTGTGGACATATTAAGTAACTAAAAATGCGTTTATTAAACCAGTCTCAAATACAAATAATAAAATAAAAATGATCTCATAATGGTAATAAATGCAAGTGCACCGTAATAAATGCAAGTACAAATGCAAGTACTATGTCTATAACAAAAAAAATCGCATTCTGTTATTTTCAACATATTATTCTCACCAGTTTCATTTTTTCAATCGACGTAATCTGTGAGTTTAACTTCGTGAGATTTATTGTTGTAAGGTACTTGATACAAATAAGGCCTACCTAACTTTAAATGCTTATAATTCAATAAATATTAACGCCAATTAACAAAAACAAGGTTAATTATCTTCTTCCATCCTTTAATTTTAGCAATATTACAAAAAATAACACAATTTTTAACTAAATCTATTCAAAATAAGCAAATTACGAAACCACTGATTTTGGCTTTATTAAATCACCTACACGGAATAAGGCCTACATGATTCAAATGCCTCTAGACCTTAAAATTGAGGTTGTATTAAACAAAATGCGGTCTTATAACATTAAACACGTCGATTTGTTTGCGTTATCAATATTTTACATACCAAGTAAACAGAAATATACTGTACATCTCTAGATAAACTTACATCCCATCAAAAACAATACTTGTCAAAAAAACCAAGTCTCGCAACTCAGTTGTTCTACGGTAAAAAGTTGTGAGATCCATGTAATACCAAGTCCAGGCCAGGAAATCTTTAACGTTTTACATAAATTATTGACTTGGCCATCGCACTAAATAATTTAATTTACACGTGTTTTCATGCGATGGCCAAGTCAATATATTTATGTAAAACGTTAAAGATTTCCTGGCCTGGACTTGGTATTACATGGATCTCACAACTTTTTACCGTAGAACAACTGAGTTGCGAGACTTGGTTTTTTTGACAAGTATTGTTTTTGATGGGATCTCATTTCTTTTTGTATTTTGTAGACAGCAGTTATGTATCTAGAAAACTGGACCGAAATTGAAAAATTTTACTCGACTTGGCGGTTGCACTACCGTGCCCCCAAATCTCATTTCTTTCTGTATTTTGTAGACAGCAGTTATGTATCTAGAAAACTGGACCGACATTGAAAAATTTTACTCGACTTGGCGGTTGCACTACCGTGCCCCCAAATATTTTAGTTTTTCCTTGATTCATACACCAAACACTACTTATATTCCAAATTTGAAGCTTCTAGGTCTGCTAGAAGTGCCTTAGAATTTTGATGATCGGTGAGTCAGTCAGTGAGTCAGTCAGTGAGTGACAAAATTAAGTAACTTTGACCCGTTATAATTCTTAAACTACTGGTTCAAATTGAATGAAATTTTAAATATACCGTGTCTTTACAATGCCTGCATAGCTAATGAAAATTCAGCCTTCTAGTTTTATCCACAACGAAGTTACAGGCGGTCGAAAATGGCCTGAATTGCTTCGAGAAAAGGATGGTACGGCCGTGCCGCTTTTTTGCTCGACTTGGTGGGGGCACTGCCGTGCCCCCAGATTCCACTTATTAAGAATTATACATAAATTATAGATAAAATTAAATATTCATAGTAACAAAGTAACGATTCCTTACATATATTATCAAAAAAAATATCAAAAACAAACAATATTGGTTTTTTGTATAGGGCTTATTAAAACACCGTGTTCGAATAAGGCCTACACATAAAACCTTTTAAATAAATCAGTTTAGGAACATCATTTAGTCTTGAATTTTTGTAAACAAAATGAGATATCAATTTTTGTTAGAACCAGGGCATAAAAAGGCTTCTGAATCATCACTACGAACTCCTACACAATACTTGTGATACCACCTAAAGCAGTCATTTATGGTCGCGTATCTGCTACTTTGTCTTCGAAACAGACATGATAATACCAGCTTTTATTCTCCTTTCCTTAAGAATTATACATACGGCTTCTTTTTTCTTATTTTTTATTGTTTTTGTATTTTGTTTCTTTTTTTTACAGGTTTTGTAATTTTTTTGACACTGTTTTCTTTTTCTTTTCTGTGCTGTTAGTAACATTCTTATTAAATAAATATTTTGCTACTCTTTGACTCATTTAGTTTAATGAATTTGTCCGTAATCAGGTGTTAACTTAAGTATCTAATATGGCCTACCATGCTGAAATAAGGCCTAGGCCTTATTAGATATCTCGCTCTTGTTGTCTTTGAAAATTTACAAATAATGCATCTATAGCCAGTAGTACAAATTAAGGTAATTATTAGCTAGTAAGATATAATATTTAGAAACGATTACTAAGAAAAGCTTAATCTAAAACAGCGTCATTTTACCGAAAACTTAAGATGAAATCGCCGGATTTTTATAAGGGAGCACGAAATCACCCACCACCTTAGAAGAACGCGTGCCAATTGGTGCTGGGATCGTGGATCGGGATGCTCTAGCACTCTACTGGGTTATAGGGCATATGAGTACGTGTCCTTGAAGTATTGTCCCGGTTGGATTTATTTATCTGTGTTTTCTGATGTATAGGCCTTATTAGAACGTAGGCCTTATTTGTATCAAGTACCTTACTTGATAGGTATACCGACTGTACCTATAATATTAAATATCTCTTCCATAATATTCTCGTTATTAGCATAATTATGTGCATTTTCACCCGCAGCGGGATGGGTGCCAGTGGTGCCAGTGTTATTGCAAGTTAGATTCTGAATCCGCCGCGTTACAGAGGAAATATTAATTAAAATCTACAGCGGGAGGTAAACACTAATTACGTGGTACAGAGGTGCCATTCTGAATAAAATGAGGACGTAGGTAGATAGATAAGTACTTACTCCGCGCTAGAAGGTATTGGCAATGTACAAATCAAACTGCCTTTTAATCTAGTGATTTATGTAAAATGAAAAGGAGAAAGTTCAATATCTGTTTGATTCGATTTTAATCATTCCTACTCAACTTAAAAAAATATTGTAGGTTTTTATTGGAACGGACTATAAACCTGCCTATGTTGGTTTTACTTTTGTTTTGTTTTTATTGCAATTGGACTAAATAATAAAAATTTACTTTCTTTCGTTATTCTGAAAATTATTCATATCATCCTGTTAAAACTCTCCTTCTGGCGCAGTCGGGTAAAAAATAAATAAATGACCAAGTAGGAACTACTAAAATCTGTTATATACCTAAACGAATTTCTTAACATTTAATAGGCATAAAACTTGCTTGTTCACAGACCACTCTGCTGTTTAATCTTTGACCACAGGATTTGCAGTTGATTTGCATATTTCTAAACGCCACCGACGCCGGAGTTGGATTGTTTATTACATAATGAATGGAGCCAACTTTGATATTGTTTGAGATACTAGTCTGTTGAGCTCAGATATGGACAAACACGTAATTGGAAATATTTTAGCAAGTATAAATAGACACAAAAGGAAATTGACAAAAAGTTTGGGCGTTGAAGTTCGTCAGGTAAACCAAATATCTACGAAGATCAGTTGTAAAGCCATCATCGTCAAGAAAAAAGTGTAGGTTTAAGCAAGCTTCAATACCTAAGGCAGCCCACTTTTTAAAATGAAAATCATGTAGGTACCTAAGTTAATATTCACTAAGTTACCTACTTACTCGTACTTTGCATGGACACCTATTTTATAACGTCGTATTTGTTTTGGTGACACAAAAACATGATTTGATGAATCAAGATCAAGAAGACAAGACTCTCAATAGGTATGAAAAGCCATAGGTAAGTATAAGTGGGCTAAGGGCTTTGGATTACCTAGGTAAGGAACGAATTTAATTATTATTTGGTTGTATTTCGAGTTGTGCATTGGTGAAGACTGAACGCATAAAACACTTTTATATCTCTAAAACTGTCGGTCATCCACATTCAGCTCGCGTACGAGTTGATTCGAACACATTTGCTTTATTGCGTCTTGTCCACGATGACACTTCAAATACCGGCGGGAATCGAACCGATAACGCTATATGGAGCGTCCTGCTGTTTCGCCGCTGGGTGCCTATTGAGATTAAAGATCAGTACTTATTCTGGGATTCACTAGACCTTATGACATTGGTTTGCTCGTGGATTAAAATGTGAAAGTTCGTGATTGAAGAGTGATTGAGCGGTCACGGGGGAAGCTAAATAAAATCAAATAAAATGTTTTACAAGATTAGATTATAATCAAAGAATGGCCTAGGCAAAGGGATTTTTATTAATTTATTTATTGATTTTAATTACACATGTTTTAAAAACCTTATTAGGACTTTATTACATTATTATTATTAAAATGAGCCTTTTAACATAAATGTTCATGTTATAGGGGAGAGTTCGGTATATTGTACCGCCGGGTAAATTGTACCACCCTCATATTTCGTAAAGTATTTATTGAATGTCTGTAATTGCAACACTCAGCGATACACAACTAAAATCAATTAATATCGGCCATGTGGTTTTTGCCGTGACAACAAACACGTGTGTTTTATTTTGAAAAGTATTTTTTCATTGTTTTCAAGTAACTTTTGACAATACATGTTTAGTTTGTAATTTTGTTAAATTTAATCACAGGGTGTTTCTAATATATTATTTAGAAGCGTAAATTAGTGTGGATTACAATTATTTGAAACATTTTTCGGTATTTATAAGCTATATTTTTTACCGATTTTTTAAAAGCACTATCACCTAGTCAGCTAAATTGTACCACATCAAGTTGTATGGAACTTTACCAAAGGATTTTGAAATTTTTTTTAGTGAATCATATTTTGAAGTTATAATAGCGTAGTTATGTTTGACTAACAATAAATGAAAGCAAAAGACTGGCAAAGTAGATTAGGTACAAGTGTGCGGTACGATAATTGGAATTACAAAACTTGTACTCAAAATCGTGATAACGTGTTAAACAATATCGATTGTCTATGTTATTAACTACTGTTCCTTTTAGTTTCCTAATTTGTTAAGAATGTATCGTATGATATTTTGCCATAGTTTTTTTTTATAGGCTTGAAATTTATTGAAATTCAATTTAGTAACCCTGTGGTACAAATTATCCAACCGGTTGGCTAAATTGGACCGAAGCTCTGAACTCGTACTTTGTTGATTTGTGCTAAATATACAACAATCATGTTAATTAATAGGTACTTATGAAATAGTAAGTTGAATAATGTATCTTTTATTATATACCATGGACATTAGCAAAAACAAAAGAAAACTATGTGTAAAATGGGATTGAAAAAAACTGGTCCAAATTAGCGGACTCTCCCTTAATTATGAGCATTATTTTATCTTCAACCCTGAAATTGCCAGTACGGCAAGAATTTTAATTTTCATAAATAATATTGAGAAACAAATAATTATGTCGCTTTTATGAATCACAAAAGGAATGGAAACATAATAGGTAGGTACTAAGTACATACCTCAACTTATTGTGAACATAGTACCTCCCAAAGGCAAGACATAGTGGTAAGGTAAAGGTAAGTGAGATTGAGAAATTAATATCACTGTGATCAGGATCTAAAGGCAATATTATTTAGGCCTAAAGGCCTAGTTTTTAAAAAACTTATCGAGTTTCCTTTGCCGTAATATAATTTATAGTAACAGTAAAAATACCTCACTATAGAGACCAAAATAACTTTGGTTATATTATTTTTTACAGCACACTTAACACATGACAGTGAGCACAATATGAAGTGATCAGTTAATCCTTTCGCATAGCAATCACGGCGCATTGAACGAGCTAGGACGGACGTAAATGCGGATCTATAATTTCATCATCATCATCATCAACAGCCCTTTACAGTCCACTGCTGGACTATGATTTATGTCGGATGTCGTAGGATCTATAATTTATGTCGATATAAACTCAAATTACATCTAAAGACCAACAGATCTAGTTTGATCTGCCACCGCCATTTGACTAAGTCTGGGTAAGGCGGATCCCATCAAAAACAATACTTGTCAAAAAAACCAAGTCTCGCAACTCAGTTGTTCTACGGTAAAAAGTTGTGAGATCCATGTAATACCAAGTCCAGGCCAGGAAATCTTTAACGTTTTACATAAATTATTGACTTGGCCATCGCACTAAATAATTTAATTTACACGTGTTTTCATGCGATGGCCAAGTCAATATATTTATGTAAAACGTTAAAGATTTCCTGGCCTGGACTTGGTATTACATGGATCTCACAACTTTTTACCGTAGAACAACTGAGTTGCGAGACTTGTTTTTTTTGACAAGTATTGTTTTTGATGGGATCTCATTTCTTTTTGTATTTTGTAGACAGCAGTTATGTATCTAGAAAACTGGACCGAAATTGAAAAATTTTACTCGACTTGGCGGTTGCACTACCGTGCCCCCAAATATCATTTCTTTTTGTATTTTGTAGACAGCAGTTATGTATCTAGAAAACTGGACCGAAATTGAAAAATTTTACTCGACTTGGCGGTTGCACTACCGTGCCCCCAAATATTTTAGTTTTTCCTTGATTCATACACCAAACACTACTTATATTCCAAATTTGAAGCTTCTAGGTCTGCTAGAAGTGCCTTAGAGTTTTGATGATCGGTGAGTCAGTGAGTCAGTGAGTCAGTGAGTCAGTGAGTCAGTCAGTGAGTGACAAAATTAAGTAACTTTGACCCGTTATAATTCTTAAACTACTGGTTCAAATTGAATGAAATTTTAAATATACCGTGTCTTTACAATGCCTGCATAGCTAATGAAAATTCAGCCTTCTAGTTTTATCCACAACGAAGTTACAGGCGGTCGAAAATGGCCTGAATTGCTTCGAGAAAAGGATGGTACGGCCGTGCCGCTTTTTTGCTCGACTTGGTGGGGGCACTGCCGTGCCCCCAGATACAGGGAGTAGCAAGAAAATCGGTCCTAAACAACGATTAATATTGCAACGCTTTGGTAGGGGGTGTACCTTTATCAGGGAATTCCAAAAATAAGATAAAATATAAAGATGTTTGCTTGCTGAATTAATAACACAAACAAGTTTTTTAATAGAATTTAAATGACATTGGGAACTTTTTGCCCCAATTTTCGAAAAGTAGCGGACACAAACGAAACCTATCACAGATGATACATACTAATATCCAATGAATTTCCGTGCATTTGTTTTTTCTCTCTTTTAAGGGAATATTGAGAAAATGAAGTTTTAATATTTTATTTTATTTTACATTTAGGTAACATTTTTGACGACCTCCGTGGCGGAGAGGCGCACACACCGGTTTTCAAGGTGTGCCGGGCCAATCCTGAGGTCCCGGGTTCGATTCCCGGTCGGGACAATATAGAAAACGATCTTTTCACATTGTCTCTGGTTTGGGTGTGTTGTGGTTCGTCGTTCCCGATTTCCATAACACAAATGCCTTAGCTACTTATTTTGGGTTGGAGTAATATATGAGATGTTGTCTAATATTAATTTAAGTATTTATAATATTTTATTTATTTATATTATTTTATTTATATTTTTATTTATTTATATTATTTTATTTACTTTTATTGGTTACTCTGCAATGCCAAACAACATAACATGTAAAAATATCAAATCATTTTAGACAAATATATTTTCAACTTAGACTCGTCATATCTCAGAATTCCCATATCTCACAACATAGCGCTTTAAGTGAATATACTTACAAGTATAAAGCTTTGAAATAAAATACGTTTCATCTTTGTCCGCCGTGGGGCATTTTCTCATATTAAAGTTCCCAATGTCCTTTCCTTTGTAAAACTCGGGATAATTTCCGCCTAATTAAATAGTATCAGTGACAGTCGATAGCACATCAATTTAAATACTGGCATGTTATATAATTCATATGGGCGATTTTGTAAAAAAAATTAGCTATAGTTACTCGTAATTAGATGTTCTGTCATCCTCCTCCATCCTCATATCATCAACCATAACTCAAACTTTATTCGGAGCATTTGAAAATTATTGTCTTTGTTGATCTTTACAGAAAAAGGTGTCTATTTAAACTGCTTCCAGGTGCTTCCCTCGACCTTCGTTAGTTCTTCCAGGTTTATAATTTCTATTGACTTTTCTACTATAATTTATTCTTGGGTACATTCTCTGCACTGCACTGTAAACTGTGCCGTCTGGCCGTGTTGACACCGCCTTAATCCTGTGGTTACCGCGCAATATATTTCTTTGGGACAAGTTTAATATTTGGACTCATCCCGGCCGATCCTGCTGGGAATTTAATATCTCTGTTTGTAGAAGGATTTGCCTCGAAATCGGCGTTTTGTTGTCGCTGAATATGATGTCAGTGCGAATGTTTCGGCGAATTTGTGTGGTGTCACGTACGAGTAATGAATAGGCACAAAGCTGCGATGTAGGCATAAAAGTTTTTCGTTTGGAGTTTCTGTTTGTTTATTTTACTTTGTTAATGAGTAGGGAGCAGCCTCAGGGGTTTTAGAAAAACGCAAAATACCGTAGGGTTTTGTAAAATGTATGCAAACTCATGCATTTTATTCTAGGATATTTATGTGTCTAGATTGAATAAAAAGATCTACTGGATATTAATTTACATTACTTAATTTACTTTGGTCTAATGTAAATAATCGCATACCTGATCCTTTCGTTAGAGTTGAGTTTGTGATTTCAGTTATAACAGCTAAACCTAAAATAAACTAAACTAAGAAGAAATGCACCTTGGCGTTCTGATATTTAATATAACCATAGCCATTATACGAGATAAGTAGTTTTAGATTTAATTTTATTTCGTACAATTTATTAAAGTCAAATCAAAAACTAATTAAGTCTCAAACACTGCCACATTACTGAAACATTAGCGCTCAAAACTTAAGGTTCGGACAAACCAACGCGTGCAGCCGGCGTGCACGATGGCGATGGCGATGGCGACCACTGCGCGTGCAAAAGTTGTTTCACACTGCCGCGACCCCGATCACTGCGCGTGCAGGTTGTCATTGTCACGCACACTGTCACTTTCGCTTTACAGGCGTTTACAAATATTGTTCTGCAAATAATATCCCAATTTTCTTTTACAATGTTATCTGATACCGATAGCGAAGTTGAAGAAGCATTACTGTATTAAAGTCTTTATTATAGGTTGACATCTATCAGGGTTCTTGAGAGAACTAGAATAATTTGTTTATTATAAAATTAATTCTTATGTGATATTGATACTTTATTCTAAAACCTTTTTTATTATTCAAGTAGGTGAGACTAGTGGCATGTTATGATTATTTCATTTTTAATTAAGTAAAACCTTTTTAACAGATCCTACTTACTTACTTTATCTAGGCTTTGTTACATCTACGATTTTAAAAAACAGAAACGTCAAAGCGACAAATTGCGCGATGATCGCTGCGTGCAGACGCTGCATAGATCGCCGCGACCAATGACAGGACGCGTTGATGTGAACACATCGCTACAAATTCATACACGCTGTCTGGTCGCCATCGCCATCGTCATCGTGCACGCCGGCTGCACGCGTTGGTCTGGTCTAACCTTTAACGTTTCGAATCACGTACAATGGCATCTCATTTCATCCAACGCTGAACAAATGTTTGTCCAAATCGCCAACGTGTTTTGGAACGGACCAATCGAGCTCGGATTGTTTAACGGCCATTCTGATTCTAATCGGATCGGCTCGGAGCTGACTGTACTCATAATGCTGTCAAATTAGCGATACTAGCCCGAGCGACTGAGTTTGCCTAATTTTGTTCAGTCTAGTGCGGTACCGCAATCGATCCTCGATTTACTTTCATGAAATTACCGATAGTGTTTTAAAATCGATAATAGATCGCATCTAAAGTTGCTGACATAGCCCGACGGATTAGCAAGCTGCAGTGGCAATGGGCAGGGCACATAGTACGCAGAACTGATGGCCAATGGGGTAGAAATCTGGATTCAGGCGCTGGACGCAGGCCGCTATCAACCGGGCAACATGGAAAGCATTGGGGGAGGCCTATATTCAGCAGTGGACGTCCTGTGGCTGAGATGATGATGATGAATAGATCGCATCTATGAACTATTGGTTTACTTGTCAGAATCCCTAAGTTCGATTCGATTTTTATGTGAGAACGAGAAGAAATTGGAGAAATCAACTTGTAGGGTAGAAAAATTGAAAAACGGTAACGCATTAGTCATTGAGTCAAGTTACACCTATGGCCATTTGAAACCAGGGCGGTGACCAGGTTTTCCGATATGATGTCGATTGTCGATAGACATCATTATTGTCACAACACTAACTCTGCCGGAATTGAAACCATTTGTCGGTAGTATTACTATACCGTAAGGGCAAATACATACGTTAGTGCTTTGTAATGTATTGAAACTTCATTGTCATTATGAGGACAAGGAAACTAAAGTGGACGTTATTATGTTACTGGATAAATGACCGCTGACTGTTGATCAGTGATAGACTGAGCAGGATAGGTCACTTTTTCTGGACAAAAAATACATAAAGCTGCCCACACACCAGTCCTAGAGAACAGTGGGATAGTATGTTTCCTCTTTATGCCAGCTATCTTCAACAAAACCCTCCAAAGAATTTGAAAACAATGTTTTGAAACCATTAATTCATTTTATTTTATGAAATTAAGTACCTAGCAGTTTTTTAAGTAAATACCTACGTCGCATCTTTGGTTGTAGCAGTGTAAGGTACTTAAATTAATATGTATAAATATTATGAAATTACACAATAATGATGGATCTTTATAATAATATCACTCATCCTTATATTGATTTAGAGCTATCTATGCTACATCCTACTTCAGTGCATACATTCTCTTGGGGATTGACTTAATTGTATCACAACCAAAGCTGAACCAGATCCCATTTGTTTTTACAAATGAGCCGTCAATATCCTTAACAGGCAAGCAATCTGGTCGCGGTGTGAAGACGCCGCATTATGGCGTTGCTATGATAAAATTAAATGCTACTGAGAAGTGTTGGGTATGGAAAAAATGGCCGCAATACTATGATAGTGACACCCATCACGGAGGTGCTCGACTGCACTCAGATGCCAAGTGGAGTATTAGAAAATTTCATTTTGCACCAAATGAGAACAAACCTATACTTATTCCTAAAAAAATTCTCAAACACTAAGGCCGAGTTTCACAATCATACTTTAACTTTGACAAAAAAAAACCGGTTATCGTTATACGAGGGTGGTCTGAAAAGTTTCCGACCTCAACGTGAAGATGGCAGCACACATCAATTAAAGTCAGGGAATGTAATTGTGCATCTTTTGACAGTAACACTTCAAAGTTTCAGCCATTTTTGACGCGCGGTTTTTATTTGAAAGTCGTTTGAGTGAGTCGATGTGAGTATTTTTGTGAAAATGGAAAAAATCGAGTATCGAGCTGTCATAAAATATTTGTTTTTGAAAGGGAATACCCCTACGCAAATCAAAGATGAGTTAGATTCTGTGTACGGGGACTCTTCACCGTCATTTACCACAGTAAAATTTTGGGCAGCCGAATTTGAACGTGGCCGTAAGAGCTTGGGAGATGGTGAACGTTCGGGACGTCCAAAAACTGTAACTACTGACGATAACATCGCTAAAGTTCACCAAATGGTGTTAGACGACCGCCGAATTAAAGTGAGAGAGATAGCAGAGGCAATGAAAATGTCCAAAGAACGTGTTTGTCACATATTAAATCAAGATTTAGGCATGAGAAAGCTGTCCGCGCGTTGGGTGCCGCGTTTGCTAACGTCAGACCAACGACGTGTTCGAATGAACATTTCCAATGCTCTGTTGGCGCAGTTTAGGCGCAATAAATCCGAGTTTTGGCGCCGACTAATTACTGTAGATGAGACTATGTAGAAAAATAAAAATCAATTTTAAGAAAAAAAATCTTGTATCTATGTTAGGTCGGAAACTTTTCAGACCACCCTCGTAAGTAGCTACTGTTAAAATTAGGTGATACAACTCAGCCTAAAATTAGATTCCAGGAAAAAAATCTTGTGTTTTTAAGATGTTTGAAAATTGCTTTTCAAATTCCGCAACAATCACATTTATCGAAATACCACTACCCACGAAATAAATTACATTGTTTATCACAAATTTATCACTTTTAGAAGCAAAAATTTGAACTCAACCAAATTCATGAACCATAGTTTTACGTGATATCATCCAACAAGAAAAGATATTATTTACACTTAATGCACTGCCTACAAAACTACAATCCTTATAAACTTATTCCAACTGTATCAAATAATTAACTAGCTCAGTCCCCAGGTAGGCCAGCCAACTAACAAGGAACTCAAAACCAGATAAGGGGAAGCGAAAAGAAAAACTCGCGAAACTTTAAATTGCCACAGTTTTATCGGAACTTTTATTGGTTCGCTTTAAATGCTAATGATCTTGGACAATTACGACAAACCGAGAATAAAAAAGTGGTCAACTCGTAAGTATATTACCTAGAATTTGCTAGCTTCTACAAAACATTGCGATAGATAACTGGACTTGGACAAGAAAAACTAAATAAGATTACGTTTTCTACCCGACTGCGCTAGAAAGAGGGTTATATTTTTCACTTGGAACATTGACAGTCTCAAGGACTCAAACTTAGCTCTTGGAAGGTGACCTTGTCTTATCACTGAGCTTCTTTGGCAGCTGGCAAACAAAGGATGGTGAGTTCGAATCTCATCGGAGGCAGAAAATATTTTATAGTGAAAAATACTATGGAATATACTAATATTCCAAATTCCCTATTGCCAATTAATATACCTACATTCGTGATGGTCGACGGTCGTGATTTTGTGTTCCTTCCCTACCCTATTTTTTACTCGACTACTATGGTAAAGTCAAAAGGAAGGATTATGACTTATGAATTTAATACATACTTACAACATTAAAAAAAAATACTTACAGTATCATTACTTGAGTAAATAAATATATGCATAATTGCACATTTTCCTTATTGACTCAAGTCTATTATAGATGCAATATTATAAATCAGTTATCAAAACGAAAAATTGAACTGACTAAAATTTGTATAAACCGGCTCAATTCCAATGTAAATAGCCAAAATATTTAAATTAGCGATTCAACTGGGCATTGTACTCATAAAAATGTAATAGCTTTTATAACACCAGTTGGTGGGTAATATTAAAATTAGTGATATTGTCACCTACCGTCATATTGAACTATGGTTAATCGTAAAAGTTTGGTACAGACAGCATAAAAAAATAATGTACATTCTTTTTTTTAAGTTTTTTATTGTTTTTATTTATGACTGAAATCACATAACTACTTTTAATTCTATACAGTAAATTTTATTAAGCCACAAATCAGATATCAACAACATGTTAGTAGTAATCTAACAACGCATGATAAATTAAAGCATTTTGATTAATTGAATTTAAATATTTAAAAGAAAAATTACTTTGTTAATTAGTTCAAATTCATTTCAGTGTCAGTTCATAGGTACTTAATTACTTCATTAACACATTGTTTCGGTATTTTTCCTATAACAAAACAGCAAAATAACAGAGCCTTGTTAATTATGATTATAAAACGAATAAGTATTAAACAATGCAAACTATGAGTAATGGTAATAATATAAAAATGTTAAATATTTTCCGGTCTAGATCTCACTCAAGGATATTTTTGATAGTTAATAGTTAAAATATCGCGAACGTCAGAATGGCGGGTGTATGATCACAGAAATGAATAAAATAAATAAATGGTTAATTAATACCTGAGGTGTACCTTGGTGTACCTTTAGTTATTTATTTTGTACTTCCCTAAGACGGGAACAATTACGATTACAAAATGAGCCGCCAACCTGATATCAGGTTGGCGGGTGTATGCTGAAATTGGACGAAACAGGTAAGTTATGGTATTCTAATATTTATCATTATTTAGTACCTGAGATGTACCTCACAAATATATTAATACGAACCAAATGCGACGAATAATTAACTAGAAAATCGATACGATAAATTTGATATCCACCATTTTCTTGATGGCCACCATTTTTTATAACAAGTAAGAAAGTTTATACCGACACAGATAATACATACCGTAGTATTTTTAAAGGGGAACTATAATAATAATATTTTCTGTCACCAAAATTTATATTTGTCATCAAGTTATATCACCAAATAATTAGATCTGTCGCCACGAAATATTTTCGTTCTCAGATAAACAAATGTGTTCCCAGGTATGAATCACCAATCAAAATGGTAGATCTGTCACCAATCGATCTGTCACGGGAATCGCTGTTTGGGATCGAAAATCGATTTTCGATCCCAAACAGCGATTCCCTTTAATTTGTTATTTTGTCACGTAAACTATGTGTTTTATTTACTATCCTGCTAGAAATTTCATCTAAATACTACTTTTACCTGTGGGAATTAAGATCCTTGGGGGAGGCATTATAAATGTCCAGTAAAGTAGCAGGTAGACTTTATTCGTGACGATAACTTCTAATTTTAGTGAAACTTTTTGAAATTTTCTAGCGACAAAAAAGCGGTGATCACTTTAAATTAATTTGCTTCAATACTTATTAAACAAAACCTATTAAAATACATTCAACAATATTAATTTGGTACTAGACCCTATTATTATCTCCATGATTTTAGGTGTTTTTTCGTGGAACTGATTTTATATTGTTTGGTGACTTGATTTTGGTGACAAATCTATTATTTTGGGGACAAACTGTATTATTAAGGAAACAGAAAACGACTTTAATTGGTGACAGCTTAAATCATACCCTTTGAAAGTCTGTTTTTTATGACACGCACACTTGTGAATTTGCCAATACCATTAATTTGCACGTTGGACAACCTTATTTATGATATTTACACTTAATTCCTCTATGCATAATTACAGGAGGGCGCTGCTATAGTTCCAAAATACTGAACTGTCCTATCAATGACATTGACAGTGGGGCGCCACCGTCAATACCGGATCGCTGGTTCCGATTTTTGCCATGTTGGAAACCATATAGTTGAACGATGGTAGCGCCCCCCTGTCATTGAGTTTGGTGGGACAGTTCAGCGTGGGTCATCTATATCAATACTTTTTGATTTTAGCAAATTAATGGTATTGTCAAATTCACGAGTGTGAGTGTCATAAAAAACAGACTTTAAAAATAGTACGGTATGTAGTATCTGTGTCGGTATCAACTTTCTAACTTCTTATAAAAAATGGTGGCCATCAAGAAAATGGTGGATATCAAATTTATCGTATCGATTTTCTAGTTAATTATTCGTCGCATTTGGTTCGTATTAATATATTTGTGAGGTACATCTCAGGTACTAAATAATGATAAATATTAGAATACCATAACTTACCTGTTTCGTCCAATTTCAGCATACACCCGCCAACCTGATATCAGGTTGGCGGCTCATTTTGTAATCGTAATTGTTCCTGTCTTAGGGAAGTACAAAATAAATAACTAAAGGTACACCAAGGTACACCTCAGGTATTAATTAATCAAATTTATTTTATTCATTTCTGTGATCATACACCCGCCATTCTGACGTTCACAAAATATCACTTGAACATGATTATACATATTACCTTAGTCTTCGTCGTTGTTAAATTAAAACACATTACACTTAGGTACATAATCATTTTTTTTGCATCATATAAAGATAAACTCAGCAATTTTTGCTTCTTTTTGTGTCCTACCTTATCTGTATAAATATGTTTGCTTCCTTTGTGATCGTAATCCAAAATGCGTTTTGGAATTTCTTAAAAATACAATTTGACTTGTTTCAATTTATAAAAAAAAACTTACCAAAACTGGTGTCAGGAACAGGATGTTTGTTGACATCTGAAAAAAATAAAAATAATGTGTTATTTGAAAATATACACTATTAACAGATAGTACAAACATGACATGTTTTAAAAAAAATATTTTTAAATTGTTAGGAATTAAAAAAAAAATGTTTAACCAGCTCTTTTTTTATATTAATTCTTTCTAATCACATAGTTTCAAAATCGTAAAATAATGTTTAAGCCTTTTGATGCTGACTGTACCTCACTGTCAGACAAGGTTATAAAGAGGGGTACTAAGCAAACAGACACATTTCTAAAATTAAAATGCGACGTAACCATGTTCCCTAAATTATTTTTGTTTTGTGCAGTGCTTGCTTACGTTTTTGGCGGGGAAATACCAATTTATTACGATTCGTTTGATGGAGAACCTATAAGTGCGGAAGAATATCGACAGCGAGTTGCGAAGAATACTACTTTGTAAGTGTTTTGAGTTTTTTCATTTGTGGGTAGGATATTTTGAAAGTAATAAATTCCCTGGTGAAATGTTTTGAAATATTGTAATACTCTTTTAATGGTGTTAGTTAATCTACATTTCCTATAAAGTTACTTTAAAATAAAACTAACAAAATTCGTAACAACGGGAATATCTGCTACCCTCAACAGGGGACTCAAAATTTTGTAAGAAACGTTAACCTATTTTCTTTTTTTTTGTATTGTTATTTATTTACGATTCTACTTGTATTTGATTTAAAATCAATAATAATTATGCAATTAGCGTCAAACGTGCGTGGGTATTTTCTTATACGAAAAATATTTCCATAGGAGGAAGGAAACAGCATTACAACAACGCAACAATTAGGTATCATCAACATTGATTGCTATTCCACGATCTCTTATACTCTCAAACTGTACCTATATTTTTAACTCACAATGTAGGTACCTACCTATGCTCAAATCACAAAACGTATATTTTTAACGCACTATCCATTCAGTTGGTGCACCAACGTGGTGGAGCCATGCGACCCGAACGAGTGGCGACGGATCGACGGGTCATGCAACAACCTCAAGAACCCCAACAGGGGGATGCCACATACCCCCAACTTGAGACTGCTGCCACATACGTTTGATGGGAATGGCGAAAAAGGTAAGTTTAGTGATGTACCTACCCCCTTACTAATAAAAAGTTACACAGTTGTTGAACACTGTTTTAAAATGACATTTCCATACTAAACGTCACTTTAAAACACTGTTCAACGAGCGTGTAAGTTTTATTAGTAAGGGGGTTAGTGTTCAACGGGCTTGTTAACTTTAGTAAGGGATTAGTGTAGAAATTTCATTCACATTTCGAAGATTTAAAATAAAAGCACCCACTTTAGCATCAGAATACAAGTAGGTACAGTAATTAAAATACTGGTAATTGTTTTGATATCTGCCCATTTTAAAATATCTCGGTTATTTTAAAATGGTTATACTTACAAAATCTGTATAATATAAACTTATTTAATTAATTTCCCCCCGGGATAAACTTGACCTTCACTGGTTTGGTTTTTATTGGCGGTCAAGCTGTAGATCTTGGCTACACAGGAGTTGCAACAATGGGAACGAGATGTGCGAATAGTCCTTAAACTTATAGTCACTTGTGTTAAAATTTAGCTTTCTTGAGTAAATCATTGTTTGTCTCAGGTTTTGAGCCCAGAAAAGCCCAGTCTGGAGACCCCCTGCCCTCCGAGCGCCCCCTGCGAACCAGTCTCCTCCCAGAGGGCCGGGTCCCCGACCGAGTCTTTACGCAATTGGTCTCCCACTTCTTGGTCTTCCTGGTCTCTGATGTACTGTCTATACACGACACAAGTAAGTTTTACACCTATGAGACTATGAGTAGGTACACTTTTCATATTGTTTTGTGTGTGAAGAAGGTATGTTTATGATAGTCCTGGCAAGGTTTTTTCAAAATAACTCTTAAGAACTGAAGCGAGTACAATTTCCGTAACTGTAAGATAGACTTCGTGAAAAAATAGCACATTTTCAAATGAAATAAAACTGAAGTGAACTTTAAATTTTAATTTATTTTTATAGATACCCTGAGACTCAACTTGTCCTCTCTGAATCCATATAGGGTCCTAATAATATTATAATGTATTGTCTTAATGCATGCATATTATAACTGTGAATAATGAGTCCCTACTCTGACAAAGGGTTCCACTACAAAGACATAATTAAATTGAATCTATATATCCAGGCTCTCCCACTCTCAATTTGTTAAAATAATAGATTTCATTTCAAAATATTCTTAGAAGATTTGACTTGTAGACAGATAACTGGTTCGTTCGTTAATTTTAACCAAATAACGTCCACAGCTGGATAAAGGCCTCCCCCAAGGATTTTCATAACGACCGGTCCTGCGCTTCTCGCATCCAGGTTATTAGTTTCAATCCATTTCAGTAAACTACGTGCTATGGAAGCCATACTGCTGCACACCCAAAGGCAAGGAAGACAAGGACTGCATCCAGGTCAAGATCCCAGACGACGACCCAGTGCATCGGTTCGGCCATCTTCGCTGCATGAAGCTGACCAGGCCTTTGACTTACCAATCTGAAGGCTGTTTGAAGAACGACACAGTACCAGACAGAGTATGTTGCTATTTATTAATTTGAAAAATTGCACATAAAAAATGTCACACTGAACTTATTGTCATTGTTTCTAAAATAATGAGACTCAAAACTCGAATCAAAACAATTTATATTTGAGTCCACTCGCACAACATTTCACTAAAAATATACGGGACGACGACGGGATGGCGACTAGTTACAAAAAGATTGAAATATGTCTTCAATCTTTTCGTAACTAGTCCCCATCGGCCGTCAGTTCTGCGTACTATGTGCCCTGCCCATTGCCACTTTAGGTTGCTAATGTGTCGGGCTATGACATGCGATGGCGACTTTAGTTCGTTTCTGAATCTCTTCATTTTTGATTCGATCTTGAAGTGATACAAGTAACAACCGGTATTTATACTGAAATGATTTTTTATTTCGACAGATAGTAACCCCAACACCTACAATCGATTTATCAAAACTATACGGGCAGAACCTTGAGACCCTATACTCCAAGGGCAGGCTGTTCAAGCATGGTCTTCTGAAATACGAGCTGGAAGAAGGAAGAATGTGGCCACCCAGCACTAAGACAAAAGATAATCTTTGTATTTTGAACCAGAAACCGGTGGAAAGTAGATGCCATGACACACGTAAGTTTTTATTAACTAAATTATATTAAAAACTTTCTTAGTTCACAACCAGCTCGATAACGGAACAACGTACGATATGATTTGTTTAGCAGTTAGACGTCCTGTGACTGAAATGATGATGATGAAATTAGCGGGACAAACAGAAACGCGCATAGCTGGAAATCATTGGAGAAGGCCTATGTTTAACAGTGAATGATGATGATGATGGTAATGATGATGAAATTAGCAGCACAAACATAAACGTCCATAGATTGTTGTAGAAAGTATTTCAAACTCGGCAATTTGCTAACAAATGAAGCTGACCAACAGGGAATGGAAAATACCTAGCTACAGCCCATTATCTACACTACAGTGCAGTGTAATAAAATAAACCTACCTGTAATTACTATGTGATATTATAAGTAGATTACACAGGCAAACCAAATTATTTTTATTACAATTTTCCAAAAAAAGAGGTATTCTAATAATTTATGTTTTTTTTTATCAATCTTTTTATATATTTTTTTTGCATTTGAGCAAAAAAAACGATTAGTCATATTCAAGTGTGAGTAGGTACCTAATTGCGTCATTGCTTCATAATATCAATATTTTTCAGCTGAACCAATATCTAACAGTTTGCCTGGAATCAATTTATTCTCAATATGGTTTTGGCGACTTCACAACTATATCGCCACGGCATTGTCAAAGGTCAACCCTTGCTGGGACGATGACAAATTGTTTTATACGGCAAGGGAAATCAATATAGCTTTTATGGTGCAGACCATTTATTACGAATTGTTGCCGGCACTTATGGGTAAGTTCAAAAGGTGAAAGTAATGCCCGTTTTCATCATCACTCCCTAATTTTTAAGGTACCCCTATGAAAACAAAATTCCTGTTATGTTTTACTATAAGGGTCACTTAAAAATTAGGGATTGACGGCGAAAACGGGCATAAGTCACGTAAAAGTCGATAATTTTAATCGTTCAAACAGACTTATGCCAACGCAAAGGGGACATTCAAAAATATTTTATTGAATTTAATATCGTAAGTTGGGATATTTACTAATAACTCGTCTATTATATCATAACCATCTTACGTAACATCAGTGTTATGTAATAAGTTCAGTAGCATCAATCACAATTTGAAATATGAAATCTTTTAAACATAAATACTTTCTTTTGTCTTGGTTCCTCGCTTCAATTCCTTGTACGGCATTACTATGGCTCATTCCCTTATTCCTAGTTTTTGTAGTCTATTATTTTTTCAAATAAAATCAAAATCATTTATTGCATAATGTAGGTACATATAGGTCACATAAAAATTTATATTTTTCAGCTACAACATACCATATCGGCATGCAACAGAATCAATTTTTCGTGATTCAAGAAATTAAGAAATTATACAAAAAAAAATTATTAAATGTCACAATAATAATTAACTATTTTTTATCTTTAATTCACAGGTCGAAATAATTTAATAGCAGAAAGCGTGATATCCAACAACCCAGGCTTCAGGAATTTGTACAATGAACAAGTTCTTCCTCAAATAACGGCAGAATACGCATTCGTTCTCCGATGGTTCCACATTATTCAGGAAAATGAACAAAAGTAAGATATGTTTTGTAGTTCGCGATACAATCGCCCAGAAAAAAGATGGTACACACCAAATTTTTGCATGAGATAAAATATTTGAAGCCACGATAGCCGAACGGTGAATGACTCGCCATCTGGGGAACGCGGGTTTGCAAACCGGCGCTCGACTATTGTGGTAAGCCCACTCGTGACACAACCATTTATGCTTAGTAGGTACGAGGGCGTAACTGGACCATTAATAATTTGTGAAAAAATAAATTACTAATAAAAATCTAAAAAAAAATAACTTTTGTAAGTAGGTATTTCTTTTAAATGATATGAGTAGTATTCTATTTTCATCTGACAATGGATGACCCAGTAAAACTTCTCCTCTAATTCAGGATGTACGACGCCGAAGGAAACTACCTAAGATCAGTGCCGCTCACGAACATCACGCTGCGAACAGGGTACCTGGCCATCGATAACAATATAGACTACATCACGCAAGGTGTCTTCCGCCAAGCTGGGGGGAGATTCGACAATCTGGTGGACCCTGATGTGAGTAAAGAAATGTAGTTTTGTCCATCCATTTCCAGAAAACGTCCAATGCTTGACAAAAGCATTTCAAAGGTATTTCCCACCCGCGACTGTCATAATAAGTATCAAGATGATCGTTCTACCAAGTGTAATGTAGTTTCTTCATTTTATTATGACACAAAAATCCATTGAAACAGAGGTTAGATCTTTGTGATGACATACGAGAACAAGTTGGAATAAACAAGTGGCCGTGGACAGAAGTTGATAGAAGGATGAAGAGGAGGCCTATATTCGAAGATGAACTTCAAAGGCTGATATAGAAAGATACATGGATAGATGTCACTGCAACTTTACTTACTTTACTTTCCTTTTTTTTATTCACAGATAGCTGAAATTGGCCTAGGGCCTATGACAGAAGGCACCGACATAACGACCTTCGACCTGGTGAAGAACCGCCACTTCGGCTTGGCGCCGTATGTCAAGTACTTGGAATTCTGCAATGGAAGGCATTTTGATACATTTGATGACCTTGCTGGCTATATTAAACCTGAGGTATGTATGATATTCATATAATATACATAAATAGTCGTAATAATAGCTCACACAACCCAACGTGGGTTGGTGATGATGATGAAGTAAGATTAAGATAAGATACATTTTTGCGTTCCATTACTACGTATGTGATCAATTCTGTAGCAATACTGTCGAAACTTTAAACTGCACGTAGGTAAATATTACATAATATTTCTTTCTGCTACCTACCTGTGCACAGTAAAGTAGCCAACAAGTTCGTAACACCTCTGTGTTACAATTGGAATAAGTTATCAACTCATTGACCACTTTGGGTGTCACGAACTAATAAATTGGCATTATGTAAGCTGTAAAAACCAGTGTCAAACAGCATCCATTTTTATTTGGCTGAATCATTTTCCAACTGACAATTATTTCCAGATGTTAGACGTCATCAAAGACAAGTACAAGCACATCGAGGACATCGACCTCATGGCTGGTCTGTGGACGGAGTTACCAGCTGAAGGCAGCTTCCTCCCGAAGACCTTGCAGTGTCTGATGATGGACCAGCACGTACGGTTCGTGGTGTCCGACCGGCATTGGTACGAGAGGAATAATAGGCCTCACGCTTTCAATCTAGGTAAGAATAAATAAAAATAACAAAATCCGTTCCCATAAAATGACCTCAGCCTTTTGTGTATAAACAGCTGATTAATTATTATTAGTTGATTCAATTTGGAAAGGGACCATCTGTCGAGATGTATAGTCCATCGTGAAAATTAAGAGTTATAAAAATGGGATACATGATTTTCTAAAAAAAATTCGTGGTAGTCCGTATAACCATTTTTGACGTCAGAAGTAATAGGTAATACAAATTGTTTTCAATCGGATCTGCCACATATTAACCAAAGTACAACTTTTTTCTACACACAATGATTTATTAAGAACTACATAATATTTACACAGATGTGCTTAGTGAACAAAAATAGAACAAAATTAAATGTTGTACTTATTTACGAACTTAGTGAACAAACATACAAGAAATGCAGTCGTACAGTCTTCTACAACTATATAATTATTAGTTTCACCAGTGATTGTAACGAATCCAGTGATATGCTAGATACCAATTCTTCTTCTTCTTCTTTTCAGCCAAATGACGTCCACTGCTGGACAAAGGCCTCCCCCAAGGTTTTCCACAATGAACGGTCCTGCGCTGCCCGCATCCAATTAGATACCAATTAGTTTACGTTAAAAATAAAATGACAAAAATACATGTAATAAGTAGTACTTCAAAAAATTACGAATTTCATTTTGACTATTTTTTTTTTCAGAGCAATTACTTGAAATAAGGAAATCAACTGTTTCCCGCTTGCTGTGCAACGTTGGTGATACTGTAACTGAGATCCAACCGAACAGCTTCTTGAGACCTGGGCCTGGGTAAGTTTACAGTCCTCGTCATTACTATTGAGCTACATCAGCTAGATTCTACTGCAGTATTGAGTAAACGCTATCTGTCTCAAATAGGCAGCGCTTGGTCACAAACAGTGTCTCTCGGACTGTCAGAAATGAAGAATGTCACACGTTGCGATTTCTAGTACGTGGCCTCCATTCCAGAACCTCTCTATCCCATCGGCCGTCAGTTCTGCCCTTGGTACTATTACTTATTTTGTAATTCTGCGTACTATGTGCCCTCTCATTGCCATTTCAACTTACTTGGTCCATCCACAAGGTAAGCCAACGGCCAAGGTAGCAGGAAGTTTGATGCAGGCCACTACCAACCGGGAGATGTGGACCAAATCGTAGGTACTGTGGCTGAAATGATGATGATGATGAAATGGAGTCGAACTGGACTATTGTGATGGCCTAGCTGGATTTAGGCATCTTACATGCTTCAAACCAAGCCGGTATCCACTTCTATTTTGATGGAACTGAAGTATTTTCCTCCTACTCCGGAATGGTATTTGATCTACTGGTGGAACAAATCAGTATACAGAACAGACCTCAGTGAATCGAGGGACATGATACGTAGTGCCCTAGTTCCCTAACCTTTAGCTAGGTTTCTCCTAACTTCAGCTTCTAAAGCCTTACTGTTTTGCTTCAGAAACGAAATAACCAGCTGTGAGAACCTCCCCACCATCAACTTCTGGGCCTGGAAGGATCCTGCTTGTGGTGGGGGAGGCTCAACCTACTGGTACAGCAGCGGCGATAACGAAGGGAACCCCCATTTTTGGGCTGAAGCTACAGATTGATTAAATTATTACATAGGTAGTTGCAAGCAAGAAGAATGTAACGTAAAATTATGTGTAATGTATTTGGAATAAATATTATTAAGGTCATCTATTCTAGAATTAGGTGACCGTACGTCTACTTTATTATATGAAGCAATATTTTACAAAATGAGCAATGTTGATAAGTATTAAATTATTGCTAGTTAATCTGAGTTTTTTTTTAATTCTTCTAATTATTTTGCGAAGATTCGATAGCAGAGGAGAACTAATTTATTTGAAAACATACCCCATTTTTGTATTTCTTTTAATATGTAGCTTGTACGCTCGTCAATATGTAATGTAATGTTTATGTAACGCACTTGTGAATTTTATTTAAATTCTTGTGAAAAATAAAGATCTTTTAAACCTTATTAAAAATGCTATCTGGAATAGATTACATAATCACAACACTTAGGCAAATAAAATGAGTACCTATACACCCATTCACTAATGTAAATATTTTAAAAATGCGTTTAATAAAGAAGCCATCCCAGAAGTCTCATCCATTTCTCCATAGGGCCTTACGAAAAAAAAAATATACACATTTTTTTATAACAAGTAATTGTTGTAAGGCCTCATGTATCGCGGTTAATGACTCTATAAGCATATTAATTATTTATTTTAACTAAACTACCGTTAAAACCTGTTTTATTATCTATGTTTTAGTGTGCAAACTTTCAATGATACAATGAAGCATACTCTAGTCCCAAAAACGGTGTGTTTCTACAATGTATTATGTTATTGTCCCTACAGTTCTTACTTATTTTATGTTCCAATTTATTGTTCTCGTGGTCGATATTTTGGGATTATCTAGGTGAAAGTAATTTATAATTTTTTTTATGCATAACAAGCCAATATATGACCGCAATATTGCACCTGGTGTTAAATGAGATGCAGTTTAGGATGTTACAATTTCTGCCCTGTAAGTGTCTATACACTCCTTGATAAGTGTTCTGGGAAGAGAACAGACAGCGAATTCCAGTTCCTAGTTATTCACATTATAAAAGATTCCATAATAATAATTTTATCCAATAGTGAACTGGCTTGCAATATTTGGGACGTGTATAAGTGCCCTAGAAAGGGCTTATGTACTGAATAAACTATTTGAATTTGAATTTTGAACTAGTTATGTCGAATTCATGATTTTCATGACGAAAATAATAAAATAAATACTTAGAATATTAAGCAAGCTGACTGTACATAACACTTGTTCACGCACACATTAATTACTAAATAAAATAAAGCCAACTTAGTATAAATTGTCACATTTGTACCGACAATACGCATTTGTTTTTCTAGAATTATAAAGAAATGTAAAAATGATTCCGAAAATATTGTATGTTTTTAGTTTACTGAGTTTGGTTTTTGGAAATGAAAACAGTTCTCTCTATTATGATTCGTACCATGGAGAACCCATAACTGAAGAAGAGTATCAACAGCATGTGGTAGAAAACACAACTTTGTGAGTAGTTCAGTTTTCTATTAATAGGTAATTGGTTTTATAATCCTAAAGAGAAGAAATCCCGTGTAGTGGACCATTTTTAAACTGGTCAATCGTGATCAAAGATTTTACCCAGGTTATACTGGGACGAGTAAAAGTGCTTTTTAAAAGCCTAATTGCAAAAATAAAATGGGTTTTATGGATTTTTTATGAGTTATGTATGAAAAGAGAATTTCTACGCCATGAAAAAACTCATATTTTATGATAAAGCAAATATGTAACCTACTTACTCGTATAATAGTGTTTTAATAATAAATTAATTCGTATTTCATTCTGTACCTACATACATAATAATATTTGCATCCAAGATGTTTGTGTAGATTTACACATTTTTATTTTCCATTACGTCTACTTGAATGAAATCGGTACTATGCATAGGTTTTTTTTTAACCATTATTAGGCTGATGAAGTCTGAGAAAATCTAAGGCCTTAAGACGTTAGAAGATTACAGAGCAATCTATGAACTTAACCAACAATAAAACTCATTTATTTATGCAAGTAGGCTTTTAAAAAGCACTTTTACACGTCCCAGTATTAACCCTACCACTGCTTCAGGACAATAAATGGGCCAGTGCTGAGAAGAAGCAGCGCAAGAAACTCAGTCACTGTTACACAGACTACCACGGCATCAAAAACATCTATCCAATAACGTCAAATAGGATGACCGGCGTGGAACAACTAACAAACTATACAAAAGAGGACCACACAGTGTGTGTAAAAACATCTAATTTCTTTCAGCTGGTGCACGAATGTACTCAGTACTTGCAATCCCGATGAATGGAGGCGTGTTGACGGCTCGTGCAACAACCTGTGTCATCCCAATAGGGGGATGCCACACACACCTACTCTGAGACTGCTACCGGCCTCTTTTTCGGGGAACGTTGAAGAAGGTAATGACGTATGTTGCTATTTATACAGTTGGTTGGTTACCGATTTCGTTTATATTGATTTATTAAATAAATCTTTTGACAATTACGCACAGCGCCAGCTAGCCCCAAAGTAAGCAACTTATATGCTTGTGTTATGGGTGTGTTTTTTTAAATTCATGCATATTATACATAGTAACACCCAGACCCGTTACAGAAATTAAAATTCATCATTTCAATTTCTGCCCGGCCAGGAGCCCGGGACCTCTCGGCATAGCAGTCCGTTTTGAACCATTACTCCAAAACGGCCGACTATTTATACAGTTGGTTGGTTACCAATTTAGTTTTAAATTGTTTCAAAATATTTGACGACGATGAATAGGTATTTAATATGCAGTGAGTCGTATGACAAATACCAATATAAAGTTAAGCTCATCACAAACCAGCATTGGCAAGGGGTTTGTTACTCTTTCATGCAAAAACTACTGAACGGATTTAGATGAAACTTTACAGTTTTACTGTTTATTCTACGGATTTACAGGCTATAATAATTTATAACGATCTATGAAAAACTGAATTTCACGTAAGAGAAAAGAGAAGGCGAGGGCGAAAGAAAATTGCACGCAGTGTCAATTTAAAGCCTTATCAACTCCGAAAGGGTTCAATACTGTATGTATCTCCTTTCGCGCGCTGTCAACAGCGAGGTGAGGCGTTTACGTTAAGGTGCTGTGTACTTACCATGAGTTTACGTTAGGTGAGCTTGCTAGCGAATACGTCAAAAAATTCTATGAAGATTTTATTTCTTGAAAGTAGCCGCTAGGGGCGCTGCACAATACGTCATACATTTAAATGTCATTTTTTTACGCAGTCGCTAGCGAGCACACCTAACGTAAACTCATGGTAAGCACACAGATAAGCGTGCGTTGCAGTATGGAGTTTCATACAAAGCAATACCGCCTCGAGTTGATACGGTTACGATTCGGGTTGATAAGTGTGCTACGTCCTTAAATCGGTCTACGTATCTGTGATTTAAATTTTGCGTGGTTTGTTACCAGGTTTCCAGATCAGAGATTCCAAATCAGGCGACCCTCTGCCGGACGAGCGTCCGCTGCGCACGAGTCTGCTCCCAGAAGCACGCGTCCCTGACCAGGTGTTCACACAGCTGGTCGCCCATTATCTGTTGTTCTCAGTATCAGATACACTTTCCATTCATGACAGTAGTAAGTTTCATCATCTTTAACTGACTAGCTCACATCATTATAACTATGCAGTATGCATATTTTAAAGACTGTGAACCCTTGAAAAATAAGTTGACAATATGACTGAGTTTCTTGCGCTGGTTCTGCTCAGCACTGGCCCAATTATTGTCCCGAAGTAGTGGTAGGGTTATTATTGGGACGTATAAAAGTGCTTTTTGAAATTTTATTCTACTTGCAAAAACATAATTAGTTTTATGAGTTTTTTGTGAGTCATCGTGATCATTTCAGCCATATGACATCCACACTGTTGAACATAGACCTCAGGCAATGATTTCCATAATGACCAGTCTGTTGGTAGCGGTCTGCATGCAGCACTTTCCTGTCTTTCTTTATTGAGGTCGTCGCCGCGTCGGTTTTCAGTGCGTAGTAGTATTTTATCTATACGAAAAGTGTGCCGAAACTATCTTGTTTTTAACATTTTTTCGAAAAGTTTATCAATTAATTTTGAATTTGCGTGAAGATAGTGTTATTTCTATGCGTTAGTATGTCATGAAAGCATTTTACCATTAATTTATTTATTGTGTAGGTGTTTCAAGAAAAATAAGTATTTAAATAAGTACGCACACTTTCGTTAATCCTGGACTAGATAACGCTGTGTAAAATTCTAGTCAATTTACCTAAACTCTTGAATTTCAATTACAGTTAACTTCGTACGTTGGAAGCCATATTGCTGCCTGCCTCAGGGTAAGAAGGACAGAGACTGTGTGCAAGTCAAAATACCAAACGATGATCCTGTACATCGATTTAGTCATCTCCGCTGTATGAAAATCACCAGACCTCTCAGTTATCAGTCTGAAGGCTGCTTGCAAAACGATACTGTTCCAGAAAGGGTATGTATAAATTTACTGTTTTAAGAATAATCTCATGTGAGCTAAATATTCTCTGGAGTGGAGGCCACGTACCGGAAAACGAAACGTCCTATGGCTGAGACGATGATGATGATGATGAGATAAATATTTATAGGAGTGTGTTCATCACGACGATCAGCGGCAGACAGATATTGAACTAGTGTTCCTTGAATTTTGAACCGACAAAAACTAATATTTTTTGAACTTTCAGATCATATCAGCAACACCCTCTTTAGATTTATCCGGACTATACGGAGCAGATCCTGCAAAACTTGCTGAGAAAGGAAGGCTATTCAAAAATGGTCTTCTCCAATATGAGCTGATAAATGGAAAAATGTGGCCACCTAACGTCAAGTCAAATGACACCCTTTGTATCCTAAATGAACCACCGGCTGAAACCAGATGCCATGCCACTCGTAAGTATATTTACGTAGAACAAAATCCTATCCATTTCAAAAGAGTATAATCAGAACCAGAATCATCCTCATACCCGTGGCCCGTAAGCATTCCAAAGAAACCATAGACACCGTCAAATTATAGGTGTGAGAAGGCGCTGCAGTAGCGCCAGTACCTATGAAGCGCTCTTGCCTCACCATTACTGGTTTCTATAAGTACAATATCTAAAAGCGCAGTTGCAGTGCCACTATCGTAACAAACGTAAAGACAAACATTTAGCTTCATAGCATTATTGTTTATTATAATTTTAGCTGAAGACGCACTCAACAGTCTCCCCGGCATAAACTTATTTGGGATTTGGTTCTGGCGCTTGCACAACTACATAGCCTCTGAGCTGGCTAAGGTCAACCCTTGCTGGAACGATGACAAGCTGTTCTACACCGCAAGGGACATCAACATTGCTATTTCACTCCAAATATATTTCTACGAATTGATGCCCTCGCTTATGGGTAAGTCGGCTAACTCGTGCGTTCACAATTTTATTCATATTTCTTGGATGTAACTTTAGTGTGCCGTAAAATGTTTTTACAAAAGTTCATAATGAATAAAAATTATTTTCTTAACTGATGTTGAAATACACTCTTATCTTTAACAGGTGTCACTAACTTGCTACGAGCGGGAGTATTATCTCCACACCCTGGGTTCAGAGATGTGTATAACCCACAACATTTTCCTCAAATATCCGCTGAATTCGCATATGCCCTCCGATGGTTCCACATTATTCAAGAAAATGAACAGAAGTTAGTAATATTTATGATGACTTTGAAATTAGGTACATTATTTTAGTTTTGTGACCTACTTAGTATGTTATGCACAAGTAGTTTCCACTGCTCTCATGAGCAACGGTCTTTCCACCTTACAAGAAAATTGTTTTTCAATTGCATATTCTTTACCACAGCTACAAACTGTGACTTTTTGAACACAACTGTAACTCACATTAAATGTAACCGATTTGCTGATATTCATTGTACATTTCAGAATGTACGACACTAAAGGAAACTACCTGAAATCAATGCCACTGACGAATTTAACCTTGAGAACAGGATATCTGGCTATAGATAACAACTTGGACCACATCACACAAGGAGCCTTCCGTCAACCAGGTGGAAGATTCGAAAGTTCAGTTGATCCCGATGTAAGTTCAAGAATTTTTTCTAGCATCCTCTGATACTTAGTTTTAATCCTAAACTACAACTGCGAATACTGAAGCTCCTTGATCACGTCTCTGGATAATGAGAACTCGTTGGAGAGAATAGGTAGTTCAGGGCCATGTGGAAGGTAAGAGAGCACGCGGTCGATCGCCAACCCGCTGGATAAACGCCATCACAAAGGCTACTGAGTTTACCATTGTCCAGTACCTACTCACGACGCCTCTAATCGACAAAAATGGAGGAACATCGCCAGGATCCGTCTGCTCATTTGCCTCTTTTCACATAAAAAAAGAAGAGCTACCTTCGGAAATTATACCGAACACCCCACCGTGTAACTCGTTAGCCCACTCTGACAAGAGTGCCTGATTAAGAATAGAATAGAATAGAATAGAAAACTTTTTATTTGCAAGAAAGGTATACAAGCAGGTAAGACATAGATTAAAACAGAGAGAAATAAACAAGTGGACAATTAACTGCTTGTGCCCCTCCGACAAAAAGGCACCCGCTCAGCGTTCATCAAGACCGCCAGGGCTTGTCTTGAAACTGATTTTCAGCGGGGGCCCTCTGTTGTCACGGCGTACCCCTGCTGACGGAGATGCAAGAGGAGAAAGGAGTCCACAAGTCCGGCAGCAGGGAGAACGCAGCAGGGGGGCGCAATAGAAAAAGAGAAAACAAACAAACAAAAAGAAAGAAACAAAAAAGCACCATAAAAATTAAATAATAAAAATAAATTCATTTTACATTAATAAATTATGAATTACAATAATAATAAATTACAATTATAATAAATTACAATAAATTTAGATTTTAATTATTAATTACATAATTAAAACACATTTAAATAAAATAAAATTAGATTTAAAATACAAATAAATTATTAAAAAACACCATTCCTTACTTATCTAATTGTTGCCATTGATATGTGGCCATAACCATAAGGCCTCAAATTATTTAAAATCAATGGTAGAAAAGTGATTGAGGAGAGAAAAAAAAAATATATAAAAAAAAAAAAAAAAAGAAAGAACTGTCATTTACTGTCAAGTGTCAACGACCGACATGTGCACGAGATGTGAGATAATTGCCACGTAAATTGATTAAATGTGGTACATACACGATTAAGAAGAAGAATCTTAATCTAATTATAGTAACATCGAATTGCTTTTATTTTCTCGCTTCTACACCGACGCTTAAGAGTACTTTGGTTACAGATAGCTGAAATTGGTCTTAGTCGAGCTACAGAAGGAACGGACATACCAACCTTTGACTTGGTGAAAAACCGATACTTTGGTTTAGGGCCGTATGTCAAGTACTTGGCGCTATGCAGTGGAAGAAAATTCAAAAAATTTGATGACCTGGTTGGCTACATAAAACCTGAGGTATGATAACCGTGAATTTATGACCATTTAATAAATAAAAATATTCTTGATCACCCAAAGGACAAAAGTGCGATCTATTTATGTATTGGATTTGCTCAGATGCCAGTAAGTTTCCGATTGCGTTGAAGGTCTTAATATTCAACGATCATTGTAAAAATTTCAGAGGTTAGACATAATCAAAGACAAATACAAGAACGTTGAAGACATCGACCTCATGGCTGGCCTGTGGACAGAATTACCAGCAGAGGGTAGTTTTCTTCCAAAGACCTTACAATGTATCATGGAGGAGCAATTTATCAGGTTCATAGTATCTGACAGGCATTGGTTTGAGAGGCCAAATAGACCACATGCATTTACTCTAAGTAAGTAATAATTATTATGCTGCACATCATGAGGACATCCTTAATCCTCATGAATCCTGTCAAATCCAAATTGTGTTGTTTTTTCTTTCGATTCTTCATTGTAAAAAATCTACAAACAATTTTTTTACTGGTTTCAGAACAATTACTGGAAATACGAAAATCCACGATATCCCGCTTGTTATGTGATGTTGGAGATAAAGTGACTGAGATACAGCCTTATGGGTTCATTAGACCTGGACCTGGGTAAGACCTAAGACCTAAAACTTGTACCTACTAGCACATTTGTTTCATCAGTTAACAAATTAAATCCGAGACAGAACCAGAGGGCTTAGTGTGAGTTTACATCAAACGTCGAAAGCGTTAAAAAAATACTACATAAGATTTTAGTTTTTGAAAGTTTCCGCAAGGGGCGCTATAGAATTCGTCATACGTCATACATTTAATGACACTTTTTTACGCAGACTCGCACTACGCCCCCAGATAGGATCAATCAAAAGTCTAATATCGTAATTTGAATTATTGCCAATTTTTATTCTATTACTTGGAGAAAATTCGTTTTGAGAACCTTTTCTGTTTAAACCTATTGGATAAATGAAAATGTTTTTTGTATTTATTTTCAGGAATAAAATTGCCAGCTGCGATCGTATCCCAAAAATAGATTTCCGAGCGTGGAAGGATCGCTCTTGTGTCAGCTCTAACTATGCGGGGAACCCTTATGCACGGGATGAGCTATCAGAATGATATTTTGTGACCACCCCCATTATAATATTTAGAATCATGCTAGAAAATAAATACAATTGTATTTTTAACAGATTTTTATTTCCACTGTAACCGGTCAGTGTTTTATGGTCTACTATTGAATACTGAATTATGTGTTCAAGGCAATGTCTCTAGTCAGTACAGAGAACTCCTATTCTGGGACCGATGTTTCGCCTTGATTTTTTTAATTTATTCATTTGTGTTTATTATGTTTACATGGTCGATTGTAATATCCAGTCTTAAATAATGCTACAGAATATTAATACTAAAAAAACTATTCTCAATTACTTGGTAATTGAGGCAATTAGACAAAGAGGCAAGCCTTTAATAATCACTATTATATTAATTTCACAGCCAAATAAAAGATCGTAAAAAATATGAAATATCCTGTATCAATATTATTATCGATAAGTAGGTACTAAGTTACCTTTATTGCATCAAAAACGAGGTTATAAAAACGAATGGACCACAACCAAATTCCATTTTATGTTCTAATTTTGGAATGGAATAATGTTTTCCAATATTGTAATATTCTTCAGTGTACTGACGTGTGTTCTTGGTGCTGATAAAGTTGTGTACTATGACTCGTTCCACGGCACGCAAATAAGTGAACAGGAATACCTTCAACGTATTGCAAAAAATACTACCTAGTAAGTACTTAATGACGATCATGACGATCGGTCAAAAAAGAGATGCGGGTTATGGCGCGAGAGAGCTGATCTCCCCTGCCCTTTTGTCCCTATGTCTGAGAGTCCTCCACCTGGACATGAGCTCCCCTGGCTTACCTGGAAGTCTTTAAATAGACTTCGGACGCAGGTTGGCCGTAGTAAGGACAATCTGATCAGGTGGGGATTCTTGGATGGCTTAAACATGGAGTGCAGGTGCGGTTTGGTTCCCCAGTCGATGAAGCACCTGATGTCGTGCCCTGAGTGCCCGAGCAACTGCACTCAGGAGGATTTGATGAGTGCTGCTGACAACGCCACTCTTGTGGCGGATTTGGGCTGACACTGTGTAGGTTTGTTGTCGACATGAAAAGAAGAAGAAGTACTTAATGTTTAAGTATAATAAATGAAATGAAAAAAATGAAAATTAGGATATTTAAATACTTAGGAATACTATAATGAATGGAATGGGAGAATTTCTAACTCATTTGTGAATTGCTATTTTTTTACTATTTAATTATGTATAATACAATAACTTACCTTATGATTTGTGAATACAATAATGACTTACTTCACGAAACCACGAGAGATTAAATAATCTATACCATCTATACTAATTTAAAAAGCTGAAGAGTTTGTTTGGTTGGTTGAACGCGATAATCTCAGGAACTACTGGTCTAATTTTTTGTGTTGGATAGCCCATTTACCAAGAAAGGCTTTAGGCTAAACATCGCCTTACAGCCAATAGCCTGTTCCATTGCCTTTTGGGTGACTCAAGGTCAGGCCTTCTTAAGAGGCCCATAGTGAACGACCACGTTTCAGATCCATATACCATCACTGGCAACACACACTAGTCAAAGACTTTTGTCTTGAGACACTGCGGTATTTCGGACGTGAGTATATCCTTCTACTAGGTAGACAGACGATGTGGTGAAGGTTGACGAAACGAAATAAACGAAATCGCGGGCACAGCTAGTAATTGATAATAATGCTACTAAGAAGAACATTTTATTTCCTCTGTAAGCGTTTACGTGAACCATTTAAAATATTATTATAGTTTTGCAATAAGTAATTACCGACGCAATGGAGCGTGAGTAATTAAGTTTCCGATGTAAAATTACATCTATACTTCTAATGAGAGTGACGTAATTTCCACACAGTTTTTTAACATAATTACTTCCTAATCCGATAAATGATTGACCCAGGTCTCTCGATTTTTATTTTCCTATAACAGCTTCCGTGAGAAGAATTAATATGAAGAAAAGACGGTAGCTTGTATCATGGAAAAAGACAAAATTACCCTAGTCGATGACAACAAAAGCACCAAATGTTAGGAAAATCTGTTAAATATTTCCGCACCACAAGAAAAGCACGCGACGCGACTGGCAGGTGAAATAAAATTATTAATGTAATATCTTAAGTAGGGGAGACCGGGTACAATAGTACCACGGGTCAATAGTACCATCGGCGATATTTCTTCATACAAGCGACGTTAGATTGTGTGCATAGCGTCAGAATATGCGCTTTTTGTGTTTCCATCCGCTCACCAGTCGGCGGCGCTTGTGCTGAGAAACGAAGGTGTACAGGAAGGATTTTTGTTTTTTGCCCAGCCGCAGTAAGTTTTTATGTCAAATATATGAGCCCATAAGTTTCCTAATATGCTATTTGTTACCAAAGTATTGTTGTCAATAGTTTATCCAGGCTCTAAACTTTGTATCGACAGCGAATTATTGGCATTCACTGTGAAAATGACTGAACTTTAGGTGAAGTTCTCTTGACTACCTACTTGGAACAATTGTACCAGTCTCCATGGGGTCAATTGTAGCGGTACAATCAACCCCGTGGTACAATTAACCCCCGGAACCTTATTTTATACTTACTACATAATATTTTAAATTAGTTTTAAAGTACCTATACTTATAATAAGATAAGTTATTATAAAACATTCACGTGGTTATTTTACATTTTTACAATTATATTTTTACAATTACAGGCATACCTACCTACTGAAAATATAGTCTAGGCTCATTCATAGTTGCATGCATTAAGCATTAATTAGACACATACTTAATGAGTTTTATTAAATAAGTAGATAAAAAGGTGATATAAGTACCTAAATGCCTACTTAAAATGTTTTAATATAGGTTTCTAAAACCCTTCGGAATATGTACATTTTAGCTTAATTCAGTAAGTAACTAAGTATTTGAACATTTTGTTTTAGATGCCTCGGCGTAGAGTCAAAAGTACGGATCGCGGATCAACGGATCTATTCCTTTATGAACAGGCTTATGAAAAAATCTTAAAAGGTCGAAGCAGTAGTAGGTATAAATAATCAGGGTCAATTGTACCAGGGGTCAATTGTACCCTCATACAAAAATAGATTTTTCAGTTTTAATATTTCTATCATTGTTATTATGCTTATTGTTGTTTCAGAAGCAATATCCGAGCCAAATAGATGGCATATTATGTAGAAACAGTTAGTTTATTAGTTTTTATGGATGAAAAGTTATTGTGTTGTTTTTAAACTTAAGTGTTGATTTTTCATACTTATTCCTAAATATTTTCGATCTCAATTAATAAAGACTGATGATTGTAGGAGATTAAGAGAACAGAATACCAAAAAAGTGATGATTAGATAAACATAACTACTTTTATTGCCTCATATATTATTGGTACAATTGACCCGTTGTAGGGGTCAATTGTAACATGAGACATCGTACAGTTCAAATTCGTTTTTCATTAAGTATTCGAAATAATAGTTCAACTCTGCATGCTTAAATTTGTAGCTTAAGAGTCTAGTTTTTACAGCATCCTAACAGAATAAGTTACATTTCATTAGATTTCTCAATATTGAACAATTTCCAAAAAATGGTACTATTGTCCCCGGTCTACCCTACCTAATTATAAAACAAAAATATCGATTACATATTTATTAAATTACTTCTAAATAATTTTAACTAAGGATATGTGTCTAATTAAATGTGCTGTAAATGAATGGTAAACGTAAAAAATATAACTCGTCTAATTGAAGTAATGAAGAAAGCAAGCATTTGTTCCAGCTGGTGTACCAATGTCCTGCTGCCCTGTGACGACCCCCACGAATGGAGGCGCATAGATGCGTCTTGCAACAATATGCATCATCCCAACAGGGGGATGGGTCATACCCCCGTATTAAGACTGTTACACCCCGTATTTTCTGGGAACTGTACTGTTGGTAAGGATATTTTTTTAGTAATGTGTATGTACTACGCGTTATGCACATAATTTGAACTTTACTTTTCTAACATAATCAGTAAGAAAATAAACCTTATTAATTCTTGTATTGCCATGTTAGTTTAGTTTAGAAGCATTCTTTCTATTGCGTTATTTTCGGTTTGAGAGGTGGAGACCTGGTGTCTTGTATTACAGGTTGTCTCAACCCATATCAAGCACCAGTCTTCACAATAAGTAATTTTGTTTAAAAAAATGCGTTGTATTGTTAGTACATGTAATTGGAAACTTACTTGTGAAGAAATTAATAAAGATTTATTTATTTATTTATTTATGTACCAAGTCAAGTTGAAAACATGGCATCTTAGTCGAAAGAAAGAAAGTGTTTAGTAGAGGTGATGTTTTGCAGCACAAGTTTGACTTTTCATGCTTATATTATGGACTTTCTTAAACATATATCATTTTTAAATTAAATTATAACAAGCGTAAAGCCTGAGCTGGTGGTTTATACTAGGATTTTACTTTATAATGTGGTTTTTACTTTAAAACGTGAGGAAAATGATTCAAACAAAGATCGTAATCTTGATCATTTATCCTTCCCCTCACTCACTCTCTCTAGCTTTTCTTCTTACATTGAAATTATACTAAAACTACACAATGGCGGATAACAGACTGTTTTATTTTTTTTCTCCATATTCAAACATAGGTTACAGAGGCTATGACACTAGGTGGCGCTAGCTTTAATTCGTTAAACTTATAACACTCTCTCCTAACGAATTAAACTAAATACTATTCCTAGACATTGCTTTATCTGACCCAAATCTTTATTTTAAATTTATTTATTTACTCACTTTTCATCTGATCATAAGAACTTTCACAGTTATAGAATACGAAAAAATCATCAACAAATAATGCAATAAATACTTTAACATCATTATTACACAACATAAAAAGACATGGCTCATGATCAGATTTTTTATAACCTAAGTTCAACAAGCATTCCTCTACTGTGATAAATACCAGGCTCATGCAGACTGTTTCAAGCCAGTCACTGCTCTATTTAGCTTTAACACTTTGTATGATATTGTACTTTATTCTAGGTTATGGACCCAGAACCGCGAAAGATGGCAAGCCCCTCCCCCTCGAACGAAGGCTGCGCACGAGTCTCCTCCCAGAAGCGCGCATCCCAGACCAAGTGTTCACCCAGATGTTCGCCCACTTTATGCTGTTCTTAGTTGCCGATCTCCTCTCCATACATGACACAAGTAAGTTCAGAGCAAGTCTTTAAAGAATTAAGTCAGTCAGGACTGATAAAATACTAAAGAAATGATGGCTGAACTATTGTTCTAATATCAAAAAATGCCAGACTTTAGTTATGAGGAAAAAAAGATTCAAAATGATATAAAGATTTATGACAATATTAATCAGAAATCGTAATGAGATAAAGTCAGTTAAACAAAGCGTTTGACAGAATAATCGTACGTTATGAACTGTCAAATGACAACGATTGCTTTACACAATTCTACCTCTGACTTTCTCAGTCAGCCATTACTTAGACCACAGCACATAGTAGCAATAGTAGTTATTAATATTTTTTGCTAAGGTTCATAGCAGTCGCCCGGCCGTCGTGAGTTCAAATCCTACCTGAGACAATCGTTTCTTCATTATTATTTTTTTTAGATTTTAAAAACTGCACAAACATTAGGTATGTGAATATTATTATTGTGAATCTGTGTGGTAAAGTTTAAATACTGTAAAATAAATAAATTATTTCAGTAAACTACGTATTATGGAAGCCGTACTGCTGCCAACCGCAAGGTCAGCTGGACCCAGAGTGCGCACCGGTCAAGATCCCGGCAGATGATCCTGTGCATCGGTTCAGCAATATACGCTGTATGGCCATGACGAAACCGCTGACATTCCAGAGTGAAAGGTGTCTGACTAACGATACCTACCCGCAGAGGGTATGATCTTTTGTTCATCCTACCTTCCTACTAATATTATAAATGCGAAAGTTTGAATGTCTGGATGTCTGGATGTCTGGATGTCTGGATGTCTGGATGTCTGGATGTCTGGATGTCTGGATGTCTGGATGTCTGGATGTCTGGATGTCTGGATGTCTGGATGTCTGGATGTCTGGATGTCTGGATGTCTGGATGTCTGGATGTCTGGATGTCTGGATGTCTGGATGTCTGGATGTCTGGATGTCTGGATGTCTGGATGTCTGGATGTCTGGATTTCTGGATGTCTGGATGTCTGGATGTCTGGATGTCTGGATGTCTGGATGTCTGGATGTCTGGATGTCTGGATGTCTGGATGTCTGGATGTCTGGATGTCTGGATGTCTGGATGTCTGGATGTCTGGATGTCTGGATGTCTGGATGTCTGGATGTCTGGATGTCTGGATGTCTGGATGTCTGGATGTCTGGATGTCTGGATGTCTGGATGTCTGGATGTCTGGATGTCTGGATGTCTGGATGTCTGGATGTCTGGATGTCTGGATGTCTGGATGTCTGGATGTCTGGATGTCTGGATGTCTGGATGTTTGTTACTCTTTCACGCAAAAACTACTGAACGTATTTTGATGAAACTTTACAGTATTATTGTTTATAACCCAGATTAACATATAGGCTATAATTTATGACGATATGTGACAAGTAAATTTCAATAAATAAATAAGACATGTCTAAAAAGCGCCATCTATCGTCATTGGTTAAAATCTTCAGCGCTGGACAAACTACTGTTTTTGACGTTCGTAAATATTCATGCGAGGAAAGCCGTGAAACGCCATCTATCAACATGATATCTAACGGGGGTAAAACGAGGTCCACGCGTACGATGTCGCGGGCGGCAGCTAGTAAATAATAATTCTAAAACTAAATTTAATAGTAGTGTGAGAGCTGGACTTGCTGCGTTTAGACACTTGGTTTCTATAGAGAGACATTAAGGCTGGGTTTCATCATTTTACTGTGATTTTACTTTGACTTTAACAAACGTCAAAAATCTGTCAAACTCCTGTACAAAATACACCGGTTATCGTTATAGTTAGTACGGTAAAATTTAGGTGGTGCAACTCAGCCTAAAATGTGCAGTCGCTAACACGTATCGTAGGTTATAATTTATTTAGGGCCGATTTTTCAATAGTCAGATATCTTTTAACTGAAGAATAATCTTGTCACTTTGACATGTTTCCCATACTAAAACTGTCAATGTGCCAAACTTATTCTTCAGATAAAAGTTATCCGACGATTGAAAAATCAGCCCTTAAGGAAATAAGTGTAATTTCACCCTTACTAAAGTCAGATACCTATAAATTAATATCGTTACGAGTCCAATGACAGTTTAACTTTCCCTCGGGACAAACTTGATCTTTACTGGTTGGGTTTTTATTGGCAAGCTGTAGATCCTGGCTACACAAGAGTTACAGCTGTGGGAACGAAAGGTGGGAATAGTTTGGTAAAGTTGCAGCCTGTAACTTCATACTAAATTACAGTTACGTCAGTGAGGCTGAGTTGGACCACCTAATTTTGACCGTAACTTTAACGATAACCGATGTTTTTAATATGGAGTTTGACAGATTTTTGACGTTTGTCAAAGTTAAAGTAAGATGGTACAACCCTGCCTAAATGTAGTTAGTTTATTTACAGCTAATATCATCGACGCCTACGATAGATTTAAATGCACTGTACGGACATTCGCCTGAAAGATTACCCGTGGGAAGATTGTATAAGGATGGTCTACTAAAATATGACCTGATAAATGGAAAAATGTGGCCACCTGCTTTCAAAACAGCGGATAACTTTTGCTACTTGAATATGAAGCCGATCGAAACACGTTGTCATGATACACGTAAGTTGATATTTTAAAATAAGTTAAGTAGATAAGATACAAAAAATTGTTCAGGAGGTCAGTACAACCATTTTTCAAGCAAGTAACTACATTAATTTTGTCAAAATCGCGTGCTAAAAGCATACAACGCTACCTCTTAACAGAATGAAGGGAAGTTGTACTTACTTTTTAGAATAATAAATTGTTAAAATGACGCACTGATAAAAAACATACTTTATACCCTGAATAATAGTGCCAAGTAAGCGCTCTTGTTTTAGTTTTGTTCGTTTTCGTACACTGCACTTACTCTTGCGCACCTATTGTAAGCATTTTAAAGAAATAATTGATTATACCTACTGTGAATTTACAGCTGATCCTGTCATAAACAGTCTCGCTGGAATAAACTTCTTCGCAATTTGGTTCTGGCGTCTGCACAACCACATAGCTCTTGAACTGCGTAAGCTCAACCCCTGCTGGGACGACGAGCGACTGTTCTACACCGCAAGAGACATCAATATTGCTATTAAGACGCAAATCGTACACTATGAAATGTTGGCACAAGTTATGGGTAAGTTCTTTTTAAAGCGTTTTAATATTTTCTTATGGAAGAAAGTGATTTATTTCTGTAATAAACATAACAGAGTAAATATTACACTGATAATTTTTGATAATTACAGGCTATGAAAATTTGGTACACGCAGGCGTTCTATCGCCCTCACCAGGATTCAGGGATTTGTATGATGAAGACATGTACCCTCAAATAACAGCGGAGTACGCATATGTTTTGCGATGGTTCCATATTATACAGGAAAATGATCAAAGGTAAATAAGAAAAGATATGGCAGATACTAGTAGCTACATGACGTAGGAACAAGTTTGGATCAAAAAGTGTTTTCGTCTGTACATTGAGCTGTGAAAAAATAAAATAATTCAAACATCAAAATCAGGACAAAGTTCTTAGGAAGAAGAAGATTGATTCTCTCATTGTACAGGGTTTAAGGGCCCTCGCCCAAGGCGACTTTTTGACAGCATCGCCACTAACGCGCGTTAGTCGCATTTGCAACGCACTACAGAAGTGATGCCAACGCGCTACTAATGGGCTACAGCAGCGCTACAAAAAGTCGCCGTGAGCGAGGGCCCAAAGAACTATTTTCGTATTTCAGAATGTACGATCCTCATGGACACTACCTTCGGTCGGTTCCTCTTTCAAACCTCACCCTCAGAACTGGATTCCTATCAATCGACAATAATTTTGACTACATCACTCAAGGCTCGTTCCGTCAGGCTGGTGCCAATTTTGGCAGTACTGTTGACCCTGATGTGAGTTTATTAACTAAGAGTAGAGTCATTCCTCTTTGAAGACTTTATCAAAACACATAACTGCCTTTAAAACAGAGAGCACTGAATATGCTAAAACACAAAAGAAAATGTAGAAAGGTGGCCCACCTTTGGCATCACATATTAAACAAGGAACTGGAAGCAAGCCTTTATTTGATCATGACGACCTCAAAGTAATTCTATGCATTACATTACAGCTGGCTGAAGTTGGCATCGGACCCCTGACGCCGTTAACCGACCTGGTGACCCTGGATTTGTCAAAGAACCGGCATTTCGGCCTCGCACCATACGTCAGCTATCTGGAGTACTGCAACGGGAGACCATACACTAGTTTTGAGGATCTGGTTGGGATCATAAAACCGGAGGTATTGTTCATGTTGACATGGTGGTTTCCAGTTGAATTAGGATCGAGTGATGGCTTCACCAGAAACTAGATTATGCAAAGCATTTCCACGCGTCAATAAAAATGGCTTTTATCTATCTGATATGAAAAAAAAAACGCGTGATGTTAATATACTGCTTTGAAAACCTGTGTCATATTATACTGTACAGAATAGAATTTAAACATTAAGGCTGGGTTGCATCATCTTACTTTGCCTTTGACAAACGTCAGAAATCTGACAAACGTCAGAAATCTGTCAAACTCCGTACAAAAAACACCGGTTATCGTTATAGTTACGGTAAAAGTAAGGTGGTGCAACTCAGCCTTAATATTTTAAAAGTAAATACCAAAGTAGTTTTAAATGCATCACGCATTGTGTTAACTTGATTATTTTGTGGTCACAATTTTCGCAACTCACGATAGGAGTAGAAGTAAAATTAAATTTTTTTTAGTAGAAGTAAATTTTTTTTTATTTTTTTTTTATTTAAAATCATGACTATTGACTAATGATCTTTATCTTTTAGATGCTGGAAATACTAAAGGACAGATACGAAAACGTAGAAGACATAGATCTTCTAGCAGCTCTATGGGTGGAGTTACCAGCACACGGCAGCTTCTTGCCGAAGACGCTGCAATGCCTAATGATAGACCAGCACATTCGGTTCCCTATGATGGACCGGCATTGGTACGAGAGCCCGAATAGACCACACGCTTTTAATCTAGGTATGTATCAAGTTGTTTTTAACTTGCTAACTGGAGAAGGGTTCATTGTTCATGCTAGGAATATACCTGTCTAACTTGGGTAACTTTGAATTTTTCGGGATTACTTTAAACAGAAAAAAAAAACATTATTTAGTACTAATTATTTTACACGATTTTTCGCTTGCCAGGCATTCATTTCATATTTTTCAAAATTAACCTTCCTGAATATTACCCAAGTTTGACTGTATTATTTTATTTTCAACCGACTTCATAGTATACCTATTTCCATAATTGTGACTATTCTAAAAATAATAACCTTATCGTTATCTTCTAGCAAATGTCTGATAATAAAATTAAGCTTATGTTTACTATTATAATAATTGCAAATAATGTAACGTTTTCAGAGCAATTACTGGAAATTAGGAAAGGAAAGCAACAGTATCGCAAGTGCTGTGCACTGTCGGCGATAAGGTCACTGAAATACAACCCCACGGCTTCTTGAGAGATGGACCAGGGTAAGTTAGATAAATTGGTGATGTTTATCCATATTAACCTTATTACGTCCTGAGATGTATGTGACAATTTGATGATTAATAAAATACATAAGGTATTAGGTATACTTAGTAGTTCTAACAAATTAACAGATTTTCAAAGTTTTTAAAGATTGGTTTGAACTTTTTATGGAAAAGATAAGAATGTTTTGCCTATTCAAATAACATGGGTTTTGCTACATTTCAGAAATGAAATAACCAGCTGTGAACACATTCAGAAAATCAACTGGGGAGCGTGGAAAGACCCAACTTGTGTCAGTTCACCAGAAGATCATTATACAATCAATTTGTTTAATTATAAATCCGTTTAAAACGACCTACTGCTGTAAGATATTATAAAAGTAAATCATACACATTTTATAGATCAGAAAATAGGCACAAGAGTATACTTTAAATGATATTTCATACTGTTTTTTTTTTCACGTTACTTTGATTTCAAAATTAAATGCTGTTTTCCTTTGAAGCGGCTCTAGATCTTGACCATTAACTTAATTAACGTATAATTAAAAAAAAAGAAATAGCCAATTGTTTTGGCAACCAAATGATAAATACCTGTTATTATAAAAAAAATCTCCAATTTATTATGTTACTCATATTTTATGAAGCCAATAAATTCTACACATACCTAATGTATTATAATATTTATTTTAAAATACACTGACGTTTTTTATTAGGACCAATATTTATTTAGACTATATAATATGTAAAAATAAAATAATTACCTATGCACAAATTAATACATATACACGCTTTACATTAAGCATTATACGTTTTTTTTTCTTCAAAACAAATAATTATTAGTAATTTGTATTGTTCTAATTACTAAGGTTTATTTGCACCACCTAACTTTAACCCTTAACTACAATGATAACTGATGATTTTTGTATGAAGTTTGACAGACTTTTGACGTTTGAAGTTAAAGTAAGATGGTGCAACCCAGCCTAATAGTCCCGTTAACCCCCTCGTATTAACCCGGCACCAATGACGTGAAAATAATTTCAAAGACGATGACCCCGGGTCATATTGACCTTAATTTCATCGATCACTTTTTAGGAAATTGAACAAGTTATCTTAATTTTAATTACTGTCCATGTATACACCACTACTTTTTTATCACCGGAAAAATTTTAACAGGTTATGTAGAAATGTGTGAAAATTATAAAGTAAAAAAAAAAATATATTTTTATAAAGTTAATTTTTTTATTAAATTTTCTTTAGTCCCTATTTTACGCGTCACAGCTGGGCCACTCCGCTGCTCGTTCATTCAGTAGAGTAGTCGTACGCGCTCGCACATTGATCTGTCTGTCTCGCTCACGCCTCGACCACGCTTCCAGTGTTATTATTACTAACTTAGACCATTTTAATGCAACATTTCAAGTAATTTTGAGTTCTAATAAGTGTTTCATTACACTTACGTACTTCTTTACGTGGTATTCTGACTGTTAACACTAATTGTAAGTTAATAATACAATGAAATACCTACCTACTGTGAATACGTTACGAATACACACCAATGTGTCGTTACGAGGCTACTACGACTTTAAAAGAAATATGTAATTCAAAGATCTGCTAAAACAGGGGCTTTCAGTGTTATCATCACAGAATAATAATAATGTATTACTTAGCTACCTAGCTTAGGCCATTTTTATTGCAACATTTCAAGTAGGTAATTAGAATTGTAATCAAACGCAGGGCAAAGGACGAAAACAGTAATTTAGTAATTAAGTAATACGTCACGTTGTATTTCTGTGAGTTTTTAACACTAGTTAATAATAATACCTACTGTGTAACTCCAATTGAGATCGCGCGTCGTTCGTAGTTCGTGAATTTAAGATCCGCCATAACAGCTGAGTGGTGTGAACAGTTTTAGATGGTGGTTTTAGTAGGCGCTTAGGTAAAATAATAAAATAATTCAACTTTCCCTTCATACTTACCCGGGCTTAGGATCGGCCTTAGGACCGGCAAAATTCAATGCTTTGATAAGCACCCTGCGTCGTGCTGAAGTGTGGCTGTCCCGGTACAGTCGCAAAACTGCACTACACAATTTCTCCGGCCAAGAATAATAATGCACGTATCATTAACACGTATTCACGTGAGGTGAATTGGTAAGACAACGTAATAATTGCACGACACTATTGACTTGATTGATACAATGTTAACAAGACACTTCACGACCAATCAAGAGCTCGCGCGCGCGCAACTGAACGCGGCCGACGGCCGGGCGAGCGAGAGGGCGGCGCGGGGCCGCGGGCGAGTGATAATGGCCGCACAACAAACGTACACCGCACCGCCGCCTTTAGGAAGCGTCGGGCCGGCAACGTCGCATCTCTCTCCATAGTAACGGGCGGCCTTGCGTTGAGCGTAAATAGTGCTAGCGTTGCGTGTGACCATAAATTACCAATTTTGGGATGAAATTTTGAGTAGCTTTATTTAACTTTTTTTTTTGCATAAATAGGATCAGTATCAATAACTCATTACCCAGAATTTTTTTTTCGGTGATAAAAATGTAGTGGTGTATAGGGTTCATTACTGAGCTAATAAAACAAAAATAAAACGAATACATTACATAAATCATTTTTTTGAAAATTTTAAAACAAATCATGAAAAAATCGTGTATAGAAACACAATGAGTCTATATTTTTGGTTTTTGATAAAGATTTTTAGTATTAATAGGAATCAACAATGTTAAATAGTGAAAAAGAGATAAAAAACAATTGTTTTATGCAGATACAATGAGATAAGTCTTCTACTTCATCATTCAGAGCCATGGAACTGCTGCAACTGGTGCAGTATGTAATCAAATGGTCTGGGCATGTAAATGCGGCATGACGCACTTGCCGGCGTCGTACTAATGCATGGTCGAGATTAACCAAAGACTGAGTCCACATCACTTGCGTCTTTTCACTTTTGTTGTCATTTTTACGTTCTGGCTATTACAAAGCTGAAATTCTTCACTTTCGGAATCCGACTCTTCTAGCAACGTTTCATTCTTGCTGGGTCATTTAACAAAGACATTTTGACTAAAAACTTAAAAAAGAACAACATAAACTAGCACTAAACACAAAATAAGCGAATAAAAGTAAGCCACAAAATCACCGCGCCACCAATGACGCCGGGTCATAATGACCCGTTTTAATTTGAAGCCTGTGTATCTCGCTACGCAAGCGGAGTCACACTGAGCTAACTAACGGAATGGACTTAGGGAGGTTGTATCTCCAGCTATACGAACGCTCGAACCACAAAATGGACGCAAAAAAAAATTATGAACGTTTGAAAATGCCTCGGGTCAATATGACCCAGCGTCATTGACGCCGGGTTAAGCTACTTGTAACTTTCAACCTAAGTAATAAAATCTAAGCACTGATTTTGGTGCATCTTGACAGCTCATAAAAAATTTAGTACTTAAGTCAATTGACTGTATTTACCCATTTCTTCTTCGGTTCAAGCTCCAAACTCCAATACCAAATACTGGACTAAGCTCAGGCGTCCTAACAACATCAAGCCTAAAGTAAATGACCAGTCGGTCGCTAATTTGACTGCAACAGTCACCCCTATACATTTGAGCAATCAAACCCATCGCCTCTCATTACGGACTTGCTGTCAAAACCCGTCGCCTGTCAATTAGTCACCCTAGTTATTATTATTCACACACCCCAGCATCACAGTGAAATGTTATTCAGTAAGTTTGATGATTTTGTTGGTTTGGAACGCTATTTTTGATAGAAAAGATTTGAATTGAGTATGGTATTTACCGCTTTTTTTTTAAGGCAAAAACTGCTTAAGGCCAAAACCAAAATAAATCTTTTTTCTTTTTCTTAAAGGGTTTGGTGGCAGAATATTATCGGTTCCAGGGTGTAGCGTTGCAGTTTTGGCTGTTTTCACAAATTGATATTTCTTCTCGATATTTGGATTTAGGATACCACTGGCGACATCTATTGGCGTGATTTTGAACTAATTTGCAATAGATGGCGCTTTTTGCTCGGTCAATTCAAATATATTTTATTGAAACATTTCCTAATGTTTTTGTTTTGATTATTCTATTTTTTAATAGAATATTTTCAGTGTTCAGGAGATTCATGGTTTTTATTAGTATTTGCTTTTTACCTAAGCGGCGAAACGAAACGTCTTGCGATGTCGATGACTCGCAGGCTGTCAGTTGAGCTGTCAAATGACTTTGGAATTTTGGTCGATCTTGCGCAACCGCAATTTTATTGTTTTCGGGGATGTAATCCCCTTTTGTTTTAAATCGTGTGATGCGGAATGCATCCACGATAATTTCTTAATATAATTAAAAATATTCACACATGAGAGGTTTCCTAAACGTTATGTTGGACGAGGGCTGGGATGCTGAAAACTGCGAGTGAGGTTTAAATTAGCGAGCGGTTTTCGTGAGTATTTGTTTCCCATTGCGGTTTTTTTCATAACCTAATGCCACGTTCCACTTGTGATTCTGACACTAGTATTTTTCGTTTCAGATGCGGGATTTCATAGATTTCATATTTTACATGTTGATATTTCATATATTTTAATTTCTCTTCATTTCGTATCAAATATTTGTCCTTTCTAAACTGCTGATCTCTTCGCATTTCCTCCTTGTCATCAAACCTCTGTCTCTGCAAGAGTTTGAACGCTTACCTGTCGAAGAGATGCAAGAGCTTCATCTGGCACTGCGCGCTTGAGGCCGTGGAGGACGCTGCTTGGAGCCTAAAAGTGTGCGAGACCCGTTGGACCCCGGAAGAAGAGAGGAACGTTCAGGGTAACGGCTTATAACCGCATGGCTTCCAAGGTACCCACTTTTCCATCCTTCAAGTAGGAGTCTTTCCGACCTGATATCGTGCAGTTATCTTAACTATTAGAGTCTTTTAATATTTAGGCTGAGTTTTAAGAAATTTGTAGTGGCAATAATATTCACCAAACCGAACCTAATTAACGACCCTGAATCCCTTGAGATTGGCACTATTACAGTAGTTATTATAATATTGTAATTGTTAACTATATAGAAGCATACGAGATAAAAATAAATTGTGTCAATTGAGAGGGAGCTGTTTTATTTACATTTTCTAATTTCACACAAGGAACGGTAACTTATATAAATTTCTGCAAGCCGGACAACCTCTTTTTTCACGTGCAGACAATTCACCATCTTCTCAGTCTGCACCGGTGGCGGTTCAATTCCAGTCACCAAGCCGCCAGGAAAAAAAATCCTTTCTTGCAAGGGCTGCTGCTTCGATTCCCGATAACCTATTGCGGTGTAATCACTACCCCAACACAAGCATAATTACTTAGCTAAGCTCGCAACGAAGCGAGGGTTTAGATGAAATATTTGCCTGGCTAGCTAATGCCCCTTCCTAAAATCTGTCCCTAAACAACCACTTTGTATCGATTAAGAGCATTGTTGCTTTTCGGCAGTTGGAGATAAGATAGCCAGTTCCTCTGTTGACCAATCTGATCATCACTTTCCGTCAGATAAGATGAAGGCTAAAAGATTCTCCGTTGAAGATAAAATACATATAACTTGAGAACAACTAGTCTAGAACTCTTAGTCTAGAGTCTTTCAACCCCAGTGTGCTTACCGTGAGGTTACGTTAGGTGTGCTCGTTAGCCGGGAGGGGCTGTGGTAGAGAAGGCTTTGTCCGGAAACCCACAGTCTCCTCCCACTTATGGCGAGTGACGGAGCACCGGGGTCTTTTTAGTGGGTATGCCTCGTCCTTCTGACGTGGTGAGCCCCACATAACCTACCCTGTCCCCGCAGGATAGGTATGCGATTCAACGCATTTCTTCCCCGTAAAAAAAAAAGAAAAGGTGTGCTCGTTAGAGTTTGACTAAAAATTCTATGAAGAATCTACTAGTAGTTCTTGAAAGTAGTGTACAATTTTGTCATAAAATATGTCATTTTTTTTACGCAGTCGCTAGCGAGTAGGTACACCTAACGTAAATTCATGGTAAGGACACAAGATTTTAGTTAGACGAATCACGAAAAGCAATTTGAAATGAACAAATACCCCATATAGTTTTATCTTACCCTATGCACAGCAGGGCTACTGAACCCTCATCTACTGTGCGCACACGCACACCCCAGCATCTGTTTCTAATGGTGTTGTCACGTGGCGCTGGTTTGCGCGGCTTTGGACACGGCTCCGATGAGTGTGAATTTATTTTTAGTAATTTTTCGTCGTGGGAGCTTTTTTCAAAAAATAATGATTGACGTGGCAGACTATTGAAAATAAGTAGGCTGAGGAATCACCCCTAGCAATTCTTAGTTTTTTTTTTCAAGTTTTAGGTAGGTATCCAATCCTAGAAAGCACTGTATATCTTGAATGAAGCAGTGGTAGCTTAGGGTTACTAAAGTTGTAAGTCTGGTGTGCATAAACATCAGCATAAATTGCAAAAATATAAGAAAATCATAGTACATTTACATTTAATTTATCCTGATCATTATTATCACATGAAGAGCGCAGATCCATATTAAACTTTTCTAAGAAGATTTCTGTAAAACTTTCTTCTTCTTCTTCTTCCTCGGTCCCCCACTGATGAGGATCGCGACAACAGATAGTGTTCTTTTACAGAAAGTAAAGCTTTCTAATTATTAATAAATAGCACTGTTCACAATTCAAGATAGAGTCTTAGAAAAATATGGTCACGACTTATCAGTGCTATTATACATTTAATTTTTATTATATTTATTTCGTAGGCCACTTCATAGCGGTGTTACTTATTCCATTCGACTACATCGAGAGCTGCACCGCACTAGCGCCTTGCGGTTTGTTCCTGTCGCCCGCCAATTTGCGGGGGTACATCACTAATTGCCCACCACAAATTAGTCGCAGACTGCGGCGGGGCCAGGTGAACAAATGGGGGTATATGGTAAACAATAGGGATGGGTATACAGTTAGGTGTACATGGTGGTATGGAAATCCATGGGGAGACTTTTGTCCAGCTTTGACGTGCTTTGGCTAAAGCATTTTACATTGGCTACAATTGAACTTTAGGTTAGGGTAGTTAGTGATTACACCGCAATAAGTTATCGGGAATCGAACTAAACAGTCCTAGAATCGACAATTAACCGCCTGTCTAGTGTGGTGTGGTTTAGTGGTTAGACCATCTGCTTCAGACGCAGAGGTCCCGGGTTCGATTCCTAGTGGGGGCAGAATTTTCTGTTCGGTTTGGTTGGTGGTAGGGCTTGTTCCAAGTCCGCCTGGATAGCTACCACCATCTTACCTAAGTCTGTCGCCATAACAACAATGTTAACAGCATTGTTGTTTTCCGGCAGTTAGAGGTAAGATAGCCAGTTCCTCTGTGGTTGAGGACTCCGGGTGAAGCTCGCTTCCAACTTCGGCCTGATCATCACTTACCATCAGGTGAGATACAGGCCAAGAGCTTCCTCGTTGTGGATAAAAAAAAGTCCATTTTCCATAATGATGTGACACAGAAAGAGAAAAAAATAATTGTGAGATTATGCTCGAGTGGCGACCATGGGCCGGAAGACGTAGTGTGCGCAGGTGACTAGGTGGACCGACGATCTGGTGATGGTCGCGGAAGGTGCCTAAATGCGGTCGTTGTGGAGATCCTTGGGGGAAACCTTTGTCTAGCAGTGGACGTCATTTGGCTGAAACAAACGAACGAACAAGATTATGCTTGGTAGGTAGTTGTTTATGAAACATTAAATAAATTGGAGAATGGAAGATGATCTACAATACAAAAAAAAAAAAAAAAAAATTTTTCTTGCAGGTAGTTGACAATAAGCCAAACAGTTCAAAAACATTGCACTGAAACCCATACATACTATTAAAGATTATAAATGACTTCATTTTGATGAAATAGTACACATTCCAGTAGTATAAGTAGGTATAATGAATAACGTAATTTTCACTTGTGCAAACATTTCCATTGTTTTAAAATAATGTGCCTAAAATATTTACATACTTTTCATTTATTTATTAAACACAAAATGATACTTATTGTAAAGGTAACCTAAGATATGGAATAAGTAGAAATTTTTTAAACATAGCTTTAATATAGTCTCTAAGTTCCAATTGTTACTAACCAAACTATGGACTGCTTTTGTCTGAAAATAAATGATTTTTATTTTATTTTATTTTTATTTATTTTTTAAGGATTGAGTGTTGCAAAATTCTTATTTCAACTACTTACTTATATACGCTACGGTGTACAGCTTATATACCACAACAGGTATAGCTTAAATATGCCGTTGTCCTTTCTACTATAATATGAGAGATAGAAAAAACGTTAGGTATATTATGAGCTCAACACGGAATTTGATAAAACAAGAGTGTATGACGTACTTAAAAAAATATTGTTCTCAAAGAAAGTGACGTATCGTTTTAATGAGTACCTACAAAGTTTCTGTAACCCAATTGCAAAAAAAAAATCAATAAAAATTCAAGGCCAACAGAAACATTGGCCGCCTATATTAAATGATAATAAACAATTAAATTATTGTAATTGACTCGATAAGGAATAGATAATTTTAATGAAACGCATTAGAATTTGACTAAGCCTATTTTATAATCAAAATGTAAGTAGAATAAAAGTATTCTAAAAAGAAATGGTGGAATTGATTTCATATGATTTTTAAAGAAGTAAAAGAGAAAAATCTCTGCGCCCTCTCAAATTTCTGTCTCATTAATTTTTTTTCCTGACCAAGTCTAACTTTAACGACACTATGTACTCGTATCAGACAAGAACTAAGCTAAGTTAACTGAAAACTATACAAACACTATGGAAAACTGAGTCAGCTATGCGAAATAAACTATAATAGCTTAGCTTGGTATGCATAAGTTCAATGAAAGCTCACCGAAAGCTCACCTAAACCTTAAAGTACCTAAAGTCCTGTCACTCACGGTTTATTCTCTATTACATTTTAGTATAACATGCTGCACTTTTAAATTTAATTACTGATTAGTTTGTAAATTGAATTCCACCAATTAATTTAAATCTGCTTACAAAAACTCTATCTATTTCCAAGCTAAAGCTTGAAACACAAATCTACTAAAAATACGTAATTATGTCTTAATTTGTATAGTTTAATCAATATACATTTATGTAGAAACAGTTTCTTTTGTAGATTTCCATGTAGGGTGCATCGTTGAACAGTGAACCGGCCTTTTTTCTAAATGCTCTAATTAGCTGGAAAATGAAGCTAGAAATGTCATTATGGTCTTATCAGTCAGGTAATTTAATAATGTTTCTAATTTGTAGGCTTAAAATTAGCCTCAGCAATAAAAAGGTAACTTAAATTAGTTTTTTAAAAAAAATGAAATTTACTCACTGTGTACTACGGGTAGTTTTCACTGAACCACCCATATTTCAACAGTGAACCATAAAGTTAATTACGAGTAAAAATTATGATTTTGGAAAATAAACAACATAATTTTAGATAATCAGCTTTTATTTTTACAACACAAAAATCAAATAGAAATAAAAATGATTATTTCAACAAACAGTCTTCATAAAAAATCACAGAATCCAAAAATAACAACGAAACTCACACAAAACCCAAATGAAAAGAAAAATGCTTCTTTTAACAAAAATAACTAAACATTGTCTAATAAAGCCTTTAAGTAATCAATAATCAACCTTTTTGGTGGTAAACAAACAGTCTTCATTTATAAAATCACAGAAAACAAAAATAACACAAGACACAATTGAAAAGAAAAATCCTTCTTTAAACAAAAATAACTGAAAATTGCCTCTTAAAGCCTTTAGGTAATTAATCAACCGTTTGGTGGTTAAATAAAAAAACAGTCAACCGGTTCACTGTGTACTTTGAAAACCTGGTTCACTGTTCAAAACATACACTATTCAACTTATGAGTTCACAAACAATAAGAAGTACGCGGAATGGTCATCACGGAATGTGCTCATTATACAGATAAAACTACAATAATTTTGATACCAAATAGATTTCGTACTTAATATAAATAGCAAAATATACAAAAATCGTAAAGCATAACTAAAAAAACTATCTTTTGTCGTCGAGAAACAAAGAATTCGCAGCCATACTTCACACCTTAGCCACTGTCGCCGGCGCACTACGGGAGAGGGTAAGGGCATCCACGAGACACGAAGTGACTCGTTCGGTGGAACTGGCAACGTCATACTTTTTGAAATATGGCGGTGGTTCAGCGTATCTGGTTGGTTCACTGTTCGACTACCCACCCTACTTATTAATTATCTAAATACGAGTAATTAATGTACCTTCAATATTGATAAAAGTCAAGGACAGATTGATTTGAAGTCTATGATAGGTAGATAAATCAAATCAAATCAAATCAAAATCATGTAATAGTCTCAACACAAATTATGTAATAAGAATTTTCCTACTTCAATATGACAAACGTGACTGTCTAATTTTACAGCTGAACTACATTTTTCATAGTTTGGTGTACAATTATTATGTATGGTAAAAATTACCATAGGACTACTGACACCTGAGCTATCATACACTACTAATACAGCATTTTAATTTGCACAACTTTTATGACATTATTTGATTTTTATTTGTGAGGCTCAGTTTTCAAATTCGATCATAACTAAATTACTAAAAGTATTATAAATATAATGCGCTAAAAGTAACTAGGTAAACAATATTTTTGTAGGTTTCTTGGCGTGAGGATATGCTTCGTGCTGTGACTTTTAAATATGAAAATATAATTTTAATTTTTCTTTCTATCCGATAAAAACAACAAAAAAAGTTATCACATTTCCATTTTACAGTGACATGAAATCTACAACAGCTTAAATATCATAGCGAAGCTTAACAGACCCCTGACAGCATAAAAATCCTTACACTACTTATTATTCAATGTAAATTAATTTACTGAAAAAAATATCTACCATTATTTTAAATTGTCATGTTTTACTTGATTTGCATTTGAATAGATAAAATTAAATTGGGCTGTATAAATAGATCGGTAGCCGATATTTGTCACTAGTATTTGGTGCTTCTTGACAAGATGTGGACTAGGAGCGCAGTCTTCTCTTTGGTGGTCGCGATTGCGGTTGCCGTGGATCACTATGACGCGTACTATCAGTACAATCTGACTACCGCTGAGTATGAGAGCTACGTGGCCAATGGAACTGCGGGGTGAGTGAATATTTTGCATCATACATGAGATGGTGACCCCTTTTTTTTTTTTTTTTTTTTTTTTTTTTTTTTTTTTTTTTCGGTGGTAAAAATGCATTGAGTTGCATACCCGCCACTGTGGTTAGGCGGCGGGTTATGTGGGGCTCTCCCCTCCAGAAGGGAGGGGCCTACCCACTAAAAATCCACCATCTCCGTCTCGCTGAGCACAGGTGGGAGCCGGTGTAGCGAGGCCTTTCCCGACATGTTCCACCTATGCGCAGACCGTCTGCTATGCGTGCAGACTCCAACATCGACCACGCCATCTTTGATTTTTATAGTTACAGTTTGTTGTACTGCAACTGACCACTCAGAGATATACAACTATATACAAATGATATATACAAATGTACAAAGTGCTTATCTATATTTACATAATATACAATGGAGGCCAGCGGGTAGGTGTAAAAGGTCTATCCGCCGGCGCTCATAATGGACCTTACGCTATGACTAGTATTTGACTAGGTGTCAGAGACGACGCGCAAAAGCACGTCGCCTCCGGCCCAACCTTCTCCGCCGAGCAGGGTCAGCGAGGGGATCTACCTCCCTGGCTCGCTCGGCTTCCTCCTTTGCCGACATAACAGTCTCGCAAAAGACTTTCACCGCGTCCCATCCGTTGTCACTGCCGACCATGGCTCTAACCACCGCCGGCAGTGTTAAATCCAGTCCGATATTTGCGCATAGCGCAGCTCTTTGTTGTGTCCATTCCGGGCAGTCTTCCAAGGTGTGCTCCGCTGTATCGACATCGGCGCCACAATGGTGACATTGAGGTGTCCTCTCCCGACCAATACGGTGCAGGTATTTCCCGAAGCAACCATGCCCGGTCAACACCTGCACCATGCGATATGTGAGAGAACCACTGCTCCTCTCTACCCACTGTCGTAAACAAGGTTGTAGAGCGGCGACTGTTCGATGCCCAGCACTGGGCTCCTCCAGCCATTCTGCCCACTCATCTAACATCAAAACACGGGCCTCGTCTCGCCAGTGCTCGATTTCGCGGGGCGCAGGAGGGTTACCATCGCGCCTAGCGGCAGCGGTTCGGTAATATACCTCTGACAGCACCTTGGCCTCGAGTTCCCACGGTGGAGTGCCCGCGAGTGCACATGCTGCTTCCCTTGAGGTCGTGCGGTATGCCCGTGCTATCCTCTGTGCCATTGTTCTTTGCGGCCTCCTCAGTGTTGTGGTATTGTCGCGCCCTAATGCGTCAACCCAAATGGGGGCGCCGTATAGGGCCATAGATCTAATAACCCCTGCAAAAAGGCGGCGACACCCCGTGCGTGGGCCTGTCAAATTGGGCATAATCCTACTCAAGGCACCGGATGCCCTCAGTAGCTTGGGTGCGAGAGCTTTAAAGTGGGCCTTAAAGTTCCACCGGCTGTCAAGGACCAATCCTAAGTACTTCATGGTACCCCCGACACCGATGGAGACGCCACCCACAACAAGTTCCGACCCCACTGGCGGTCTCTTCCGTGGCCCATGGAAGCAAATCGCTTCCGACTTTTCTAGTGCTACCCTAAGCCCAAGTCGCCGAATGCGACTTACAATATGCGCAGCTCCAGCTGTCGCTACAATGGCCGCCTCCCTAAAAGTATTTCCCTTTGCCGTGACTAGGGTATCGTCGGCATAGCATACAACACCCACGCCAGGCATTCCTGGGTCACGGATGGCCCAGTCGTAGCCAATGTTCCACAGGAGCGGCCCTAGGACCGACCCCTGCGGGACACCGCACTCCACTGGCCTCCTGCCCCAGCCGTCGCTTGTTGGGAAAACCACTTCTCTCTCTCGAAGGTAAGCGGTTATGATTTGCCGCAGGTATTGAGGAACCTTATGATGTTTCAGAGCCTCTTCAATACATTGGTGGGGTAGAGTATTAAAGGCATTGGCGATGTCTAGAGACACCGCCACTACACATCCCCCTTGTGCCACTTCTCTTCCGGCTAGCTCCTTTACTTGTAAAATCGCGTCGATGGTAGACCTGCCTCGCCGAAAGCCATACTGGTTATTTGCCAGGTCCGGGCCTATGTCTCCGAGATGTTTGTTGAGACGGGCAGCGATAACCCGCTCAAAGAGTTTCGCTGCCTCGTCAAGAAGGACGATAGGCCTATAAGCTGACGGCGAGTCTACTGGACGTCCCTGCTTCCTGAGTAGGACGAGTTTTCCCGTTTTCCATCTCTGAGGAAAGACTCCTTCGCGTAAACACGCTGTAAGTAGAGCACGGAATCGCGGTTCTAATCCGTTATTTAGAGCCAACACTAAAGCTTTCCCAGGCACCCCATCAGGCCCGGGAGCAGTGTTTTTGGCTCGGAGTCGTAAAATTGCCGCCCCTAGTTCTCCCTCCGTTACGACGGGCGCCTCTCCTGTGCAGGATCCGGCTGCACTGTATGTGACAGGCGGCGTGAAGTCCAGCCTGGCTGGGAACAGAGCCTCGACTACGCTGCCCAGAAGGCCAGAATCCATTGTGGTGGTGATAGGGGGAGCCCAAGAACGAAGTTTGCTCATGACGAGCTTGTAGGGCCTCCCCCACGGATCCTGGTTAAGGGTGGAGAGGAGCTCCTCCCAGGCGGCTTGTTTAGCCGCCCCTATCGCACCCCGTAGTTCCTTTTTTGCCCGCTGATATTGTTCATATAGAAGGGCGTCCTGCGCCTCATCCCTTTGACGGCGCCTGCGATGCCGAGAGTATCTGCGTCTGGCCTCAACGCAGTCATCCCTCAACTGGGCCAGCTCCGGAGACCACCAATGCACTGCTGTGCGAGATGGTAATGCTTTGACTCTAGGCATCGCCGAGTCGCACACATGCGACATGGCTTCCCGGAACCACTCAGCTTCTCTAGACGGCTCCACTGTTTCGGGGCATCGAGCCCAGCTTTCGATTTCCGATGCTAGAATGAGGCTCTCCCTATCCAGTTTCTTGATTGCCCATCTTGGGCCGATAACTTCAGGGAGTCGGCTCGGGCTGCTAAGGGCAGGCTGAACGGGGGAGATGTCGAAGCACACATACCTGTGGTCCGACAGTGTCTCAACCCCTTCCAGAACCTCCCAGTTCCAGATTCTGCTCGCCAGGGCGGGACTTGCAAACGTGATGTCTACGACAGAACCACCCTGCATACGCACACATGTCTCTACCGTCCCGCGGTTGACAATGACCAAGCTGTTGGTGATCAGCCATTCCTCCACAAACCGACCTCGAGCGTCTGTAAAACGAGATCCCCATGCGGTGGACTTTGCATTTAAGTCCCCAGCAACAACGACACCACGGGGGCGGCTCCACCCTGATAGCAGAAAACTGACTTCCGCCATGAAGGTCTCGAACTCCGCGAGTGACCTATTTGGTGAAAAATACACCCCAATGACAAGTATGTCTCCAACCAGCCCTGCCACGCATCCACGACCTCTTCTGATGTTGCCGAAAGGGGGTGAGTTTGCTGCTATGTTTGTGATAATGGCGGCCTTTTCTTCCACGTCCCCTGCCCAATCGTCACGATCATAGACGAGGTATGGCTCTGTAACTATACAGACCTGAGTCGACCACTGTGTGATGCTCTGATTAAGAAGATCTTGAGCCCTAGCACAGTGGTTGATATTCGCCTGAAGAAAGCGTACGGCCATTCTTATGCAGCGATTTCCATCTCCTCCATCGTGCCTAGCTGGGGCGTGGGCGTAGCGGCTGGGTCCATATTATTGGTCCCCCGTTTGCCCTTTCCGTCTCTGCTTTTTGGTGGAGAACAGCTCTTACTCCCCACTTTGTGCTCCGAGGGAGCACCCGCCTCAGCACATAAGGGACAGTGCGGCGCTGCAGAACAGTCCCTGCTCTGGTGACCGGGCTTTCCGCAGCGATAACATAGACCGCTGCGATCAATTTCGGCCGAGCACATGGCGCTAACATGCCCCTTCTCCAGACAGCGGTAGCATCGCTGGGGCTTCGCTGGTAGGATTCTTACCTGGGCGGACACCCATCCAACCAGGAGCCGGCCCTGCGAGATCAAATTGGCTACCGACACTGGCAACTTCACTACGGTGGCCCCAGTCCCCATGAAAGATTCTCGAATCGAGCCTACACGGATGCTGTCTGTAGTACAGTTACCGACTTTGGCGATCGCGGCTGCTACCTCTTCCTTCGTCGCTGAGTCATCCAAGCCCGAAATCCGCACGTCTACGGTTCTGATGGGCCTGGAGACCCGTATGTCACTTTCTGGTAGTACCTCACGGAGTTTCTCCGCGAGGGCATCCGCTTTGCTCCCACTTGATGCCCCTGGGACCTCAAGCAACTTTGCTCCCGTTCTGGCTTTACGAAAACGAACACCAGAAATCCCTAGCTCTTCTATATTAATACGAGCCTTCGCGTCTCGGATCAAAGTGTCATACGACGCACCTCTTTCTTCTGCTCCGGGTTGCAACGTCAACATAATAGCTGCTGAGCTCGGAGATGGTGACCCCTAAGGTGACCCGAGAGTTTAGATCATGCTTGAAGGTTCGTTTTTTCGTTTCAGCCAAATAATGTCCACTGCTGGACAAAGACCTCCCTCAAGGTTTTCCACAATGAACGGTCCTGCGCTGCCCATATCCAGGTTCTTCCCGCGACTTTCCAGACGACCAGATCGTCGGTCCACCTAGTAAGAGGCCTGCTTACGCTATGTCTTCCAGCCCGTGGTCGCCACTAGAGAACTTTTCTGCCCCAAAGGCCATTATCTCTACGAGCTATGTGCCCCGCCGACCGCCACTTGATTTTTAGCAATTATGCGAGCTATGTCGGTCACATGCTTGAAGTGCTAATACGTTCTCGAAGACAAAACGCCTAGATAGATTAAACGAAGCCCGTATTACGAAACGCTAAGGCACAAAAAAAATTCAAACAGCGGCGGGGCGCTAACTCTTTGGTTTATCGTTATTTTGAAACAATGCACAAAATTCGATTCTTACTCTAGAATATATTCTGACCTGCCGTTGCTCTACGTATCTCAAATTAAAGTATGTAATAGGTTTCATCATGTTCATATGTCAGCTCTAGGCCTAGCTAGTTATGTATTTCTAATCAGTCTGCTTATTAATTTATGAATAACATTTTTAAATTAACGATAATTTAAAAATGTTTAGATTTCTACTGTCACGATTACGATTTGGCCCCCTCTACGATTCCTATGACCTACTGTGATAGCTGGAAGACGTAGAGTGGGCACGCCTCCTACTAGGTCGACCGACGATAATAATAATAATTCGTCGTAAATTCTTGTCATCGGACTTAACGTCATTTAATGCTGTTATGCTTGGCTGAGGCCCGCATAACAGATATAATAACCCATCTTTAAAAAGGTGGAAAAAAGAAATGGAATAAAATAATAGTAATAAATACACTTTATTGCACACCAAAGTAAAGAACAGAAAGAAAAGGAACACACAAGGTACAAATAACGATCTGGTAAAGGTCGCGGGAAGAGCGTGGATGCGGGCAGTGCAGGACCGTTAATTGTGGAAAACCTTGGGGGAGGCCTCTGTCCAGCAGTGAACGTCATTTGGATGAAACGAACGAACTGTGAAAAGTCACCAATACCATTTTATTCCAGCAACTGCACCATCTCAGTTGAAACTTGCGACTGCACCGAAAGAAGACGCATCGACGGTACTTGCAACAACCTGAACTATCCTGCAGCTGGAGCCGCCAGGACACCGTACTATAGAGTGCTACCCACCAGCTTCAACATTGTTGATGAGGATGGTAAGATATTCACTAGCTGCAACCACTTAATAAGTGACCACAGACCACCGACTTTTAGTTGGCCGATAGTTGAGTCGGTATGGAGAGTCATCAGTATGGAGATGTATGAAAGTGCGCACATTACATACACCGATTTGGTATCGGCCGGTTCTTCATACAAATTGAAATCAGGCCCAACTATAGGTCAACTAAAAGTCGGTGGGCTGCGCCTAGGCTTAACATTACTAACGGAGATGTTGAGATGATGGCCATTTAGCATGGCTCAGAAGAAGTACGGCAACGGTTCTAGATTTTATGGTTCATGAGATTCTTAATATGACTCGACCTTACTCAAATTATGTTTAAAAATATAAAGGGTATTGTATTCAAATACTTTATTTGGTCAGCTGCGCTACACTTCAAAATTCACGTAAATTTTTCCAATAAGCCTACTTATTTTTATCATAGCAACCTAAAGCATTTTCATGACAAGATAAGAAGATCGATAGGTCTAGATAAAATCTCACTTTTTCTAGAAATAGAAAAAAGAGTCTCAATATTGTACCTGTGAAACTTCTTCAAACCAATAATTTAATTTGGGTTAAAGGAAAATTAACATGATAATGACACAATAATTCCAGATTACCGCCCAAGGTTGGCTAAATCTGGCAACGAGCTCCCTCTGGCCAGAAAAGTTCGCACCACAATGGTCTCCGAGGGAAACGTCCCTGACGCAGATATCACCCATTTGGCTGCCCACATCCTGGTATTCTCAGCAACTGACATCACCAACACAAGGGATACCAGTAAGTTACAATTCCTAAATAACAAGAGACAGCTATCGTGTTTCTAGCCCGAACATTAAAATCGACAACAAAGTCGTTCGTTTCAGCCAAATGGCGTCCAATGCTGGACGAGACAGGCCTCCCCAAGGCTTTTAAGGCATAACGACAGCAAATACTGAACACTAATCAGTCAAGCCACATCATGTTGAAATTATTTCAGTGAAAATCACGGTTTTTTGCTAGAACATTTTATCCAATCATTTATCTAGTTAAATACGAGTAATATACCTATACCCAAAACATTCTCAAAGATTTCATCCTTTTCCCAAACATCCTTGACTTTGTTTTCTATTCAGCCAACTACGTTTCATGGAGGCCACACTGCTGCCAAGCAGCTGGAGCAAGCGACACCGCATGCGCCCCCAACTACGTGCCAGCTGATGATCCAGTCCATCGTTTCTCCGGCATACGTTGCTTGAACATGACGAAGCCACTGACTTATCAGACCTCTGGGTGCTTGCCGAATACCACCGTGCCTTTGAGGGTAAATACTTCTTAATAATCAAGAGAAATGAGAATTTAGCTTGTGGTACACAGACATACATAACTTTTTAAATGCAGAAGCCGAATGTATTAACCTAGCTTCACTGTAGGAGCACTCTCCGATTTACCAGGGGTAAATGGAGGATTTAACTTACACTCCTTTCGCTGCACTGGCCACTAACTGGCCAGACAAGTTGGGGAACCAAATACTTTAAAAAATATTACCTACAAACTTAATAAAATGTGTGTTTGCACTTAATTCTTTCAGATAGTCGATGCCACACCCACTTTTGACTTGTCTCCGGTATACGGCAGTGTAGTCGAGCCCGCCAGGAGGGCAAACACGAGTGGCTTGCTTGTCACTGAAACCATCAACAACAGGACCTACCCGCCTACATGTATGTACGAGTATTAAGACATGGGACTAACGATTAAATTCAAATTATTTCTTTTGATCTTGGAACATTTTCAAATCTTCTAAATTGTCAATGTAGTCTTTCATGAAACTTTGAAACAAGTTACAGAAGTTTCACAGACCTTTAAAATAATCTGTATTCTTTGACATCACTTAATGACTTCAACTTTGTCTCAGCTGGAATCAACCTGCTCCTCGGTATCAACTTCTTCGGCATCATTTTCTACTGGCGTTACCACAACCACATCGCCACCAAGCTCGCTGAAGTCAACCCTTGCTGGACTGATGACCAACTCTTCTACGCGGCCCGGGAAATCAACATCGCTGTTGCACAGCAACACTATTACTATGAGCTGATGCCCATCCTTATGGGTAAGATTTTCATTCATTTCCAAGAAGTAGTCATTGATGATGAATTCTTTTGTTGGTGATGTATTTGATGCCTGCGTGATGCATTTGTGAACACTAAGTTGTCTTGTTTTTATCTTTTTTTATTATTTTTTTAGTTCATTTTTTTTTTATTCTCTGGATAATCTCAATGGTGAAATTAGAAAATAAAAATACTTCAGTTCATCTGTCCAGTTTATTTTACCTGATCTTAACTATTACAGGCTCAGACAATCTTGTCGCAGACAATGTCGTTAGTAAGGACTTTGGATTCAGGGATTTGTATGATGATAGTCTACTGCCCCAAATATCCCTGGAGTACCCTGCTGTATTGAGATGGTTGCATTTGATTCAAGACGGTTACTTAAAGTGAGTTCCAAAATCACAATCCAACCAAAGTTTATTAGATAATGCAGCTTGTTTGATATGTGACTACATATTACAATCGTATTGATTTTCAGAATGTACGATTCTGAAGGATACTATCTCAGACAGTATCCGATTGTCAATTTGACCGCTCGCATTGCCTACATAAAAGAAGATGACAACATGGATGGTATCACCCAAGGTTGCTTCAGACAAGGAACTGGTAATACCAAGGACACTATTGCTGACAACGATGTGAGTAAAAATTTTGTCGTTGATTCAGAATTTCAGACTTCTAAAATGAAACAAACCTTGCATCTTAGAAAATACATTTCAAAATTATTCTTACTTTTAGATCGTGCAAAATGGCCTGGGTGCTCTCCAAAAGGCCAATGACATTATGACCAACGATTTGGCCAAACACAGATACTTCGGCTTCCAACCTTACATCAATTACTTGGCGTACTGCAACAATGGCATCAATATCACTTCTTTTAACGACTTGTTGACGTTTATGAAGCCTGAGGTAAGAAATTTGATTATTTAAGGATTATCGTGATCCTTGACAATGTTATGTATCTCTCTCTACAAAGGATCTACAAAGACTCTAAAGATATCGTACCTCTCAGTTTTGATGACAATGGAAACGACTGTCGCCCGTATTCACAAACATTACTATACGGTCTCACAGTGTTCGTGGACGCACAGGGTGACACATCGAACCAATCACAGAGCTCTATTCATCGCTGTGCGTTCGATTTGCTGCTTCACTTAAGCAAGCATCGTTTGTAAAACGGGCGTATTATCCTTGTCATTACCTGAGCCTATGCAATTCTTTGAAGTAAACATTTTTTAATATTACTTTATTTTCACAGAGAATCCAGCAGCTCAGAGATGCTTACGAAGACGTAGAAGACATAGATTTACTCGCTGGTCTATGGGCTGAAACGCTCACTGATGGGACCTACGTTCCTCCCACATTCTACTGTCTGATCAAAGATCAGATGCTCAGGTCTATTCAATCGGATAGGCATTGGTACGAGAGGGAAACCAGGCCAGACGCTTTTACAGAAGGTAAATACTAAATGCGTGTGTGATTACAATACTAAGATCTTCAAATATTTTAATAGACTGAATTGTCTATTTTTGCTGTGAAGTCGAACTTTTTTTGTGATTTCTATATAAAAGAAATATGATTCGCGTACCAAACTGCATTACCAGCTAGAGTTAGAGGAATTTGGTTATTAAGTGTATTACATTCAGATTTATTGTTCACAGAGCAAATGTACGAGATCAGGTACGGAACGGTGGCTCGTATGATGTGCGACATTGGTGATTCTGTCGCGAGCATTCAACCGCAAGCCTTCAAGATGATTGGAGACGAGTAAGTTCATGTACCTATTATCAATTATAACGAAAAAGAAAGAATGGAGAAAGAAATGCAGGAAGGCGCTGCATGCAGGCCGCTGCCAACCGGCCAATCTGGAAATAATTGGCCTATGTTCAGAAGTGTGGCTTAAATAATGATGATGAAAGAAAGTGGAAATTACGCAGACTTTTTTAACATTAAAATAAAGAAATGGCTTGGGCTCTAAATTTTAAAGCGAGTGGAGCTGTGGAAAAGCAAGTAGTTACCTAATAAATAAATTTACATAATTACCTATTTGTTACAGCAACGTAGAAGTGAGCTGCGATGAAATTAACGACATAGATTACTACGCATGGCAAGACACCACGTGCGCCGACGCACCTAGCAGGCCAGACATTACCGAAAGGGTACCACCGGCATTCTACACTTCATAAAGAAAATATTTAGGAACGTGATTGTAGCAATGAAGCTTATGAACAGCCAATAAAGAGAGTTAAGGATTAAATCTGTTTAATTTTATAAAATCTTTTGCTTTAGCTCAAGATAAATACAAGCTCATTCATTTAAATATTGAAACTCAACCAAACACTGACTTAAAACTCATAAATAACTCATTTACCACTGCTCCAGGACAATAAATGGGCCAGTGCTAAGGAGAACTTGAAACTATGCTTGGCTATCATTTGGATCGTTATCATTGTTCAATAATATTAAAAGTGAAATCTACCTACACGTAGCAATACAAGCTTCCATAAGAATCACGACAGTAATAAACTTAATGCAGCTAGATACTTGAAAATGATAACAAAGTGATGCAATACGCCAAGGACTTATCAAACTAGGACACAATAAAGTATCTATACTTATTTATTGCTGTGCATAAAATTAGTAATTACCAAAATACCGTTTGGAAATTACTAATACTTAAGTTATTATAAGCTTTGGTGATTATTTCTGAAACTAATAACTCAATAGGTAGCCTACCTACCTACTTAATAAATCTGATTTTAGAGAGTTATTCGTCGAAATTCGACGAAACTGATACTGTATTTCAGATGTTTCTTATTTTTTGCTGCTATTTTCTGCTACCCATAACAAGACAAGGGTCAGGACGAATTAATTTACCCCAATATCGGGGCCTCTCTATTCACGTGTGAAATTGAACGGGAAATCATTAAGGGAGATATCTTATTTTGGGGTATTTTTAAAATCGAATCTTTCGGGTAGGAAACTAACAAGGGTATCGTCTTGGCAATCTCGCAAATAATTGAGCCACTTAAAATTTAATGAACCGATTATAATGGAACATAATAAATTCAGATGAGCAATAATTTCAATCATCGATTAATGTAAAATGTTAATAAATGGAACATTTTCCTGAATATCGAAATAGAACTTAATATTATTAAACATTTCCTTGAATATCGATGTAAGAACTTTGAATAAAGACATTTCAGATTTCATAAAACTCATTTATTCTTGCAAATAGGCTTTTAAAAAGCACTTTTACACGTCCCAGTATTAACCCTGCCACTGCTTTGGGACAATAAGCCAGTGCTGAGAAGCTTCATTTTACACTGCTAAAAATAAAATTAAAAGTAAGTATAAAAACGCATTCTATTTATTCAGTTAGTCTTTAGCTTATTTTAGAATCAATATTCATCAAGCTAATCACTGAGATTTAAGTAGGTAATTAGGATCAAAAAAATAAAGTCTAAAGTAGACTTTAATTATAAAGAGAGTAGGTAGTAAGTAAGTATTCTGACATCAGTATCGTTCTTATTGCAAGATAGTACAAACACATAAATCATCATCATCATCATATCAGCCATAGGACGTCCACTGCTGAACATAGGCCTCCCCCAATGCTTTCCATGTTACCCAGTTGGTAGCGGCCTGCGTCCAGCGCTTTCCTGCTACCTTTAACACATAAATATTGCCACAATATTCGGTTTGCATTTGTCCATTTTCATCAACAGAATACCATTCATGAAACTGACGCTGGATCGTCTTTGAAATATTCTTCTGAACACGCAAAGCAATAAAACACTCAATACTGAAAACGGATAGTACAATACTGCAATATTAAACAAAAGTCTTACATTTATGATCTACGAGTATTCAAGTATTTCTTTCTGTCTCGTTTACATTGCCACAATAATAAAAGAATATTCCAAAGCAATATGATGCAAATGGTTTTATCGTGCGTCAGTCTTTGTGAAGTATGAAATATCTTTGTGGCATTTTCATATCGCTGCAATATCTTCAGCGTTGTTTTGATGTGATTCGCTGTATAAATCTCCTGTGATGTCAGTTATTAGATTTTTAAGCATTATTGCCGTTAAAGTGGAGTTTAAGGCTGAGTTGTACCACCTTATTTTAACCGTGACCATAAAACGATAACTGGTGTATGGGATTTGACCGACTTTTGAATCTGTTGAATTTTGTTTGTGTTGATGTCATTTTTAGAAAATGAACCAAGTTTAGTAGGGTAGGTACAGGTGCCCAGTAGTTTGTTGTCTATTTTATTTTTTTTTGACTGAAACTCCCAAAGTTTGCGTACGAAATTGGTGGGAATTGTAAAAAGATAAATAAAAGGAAAAATAATGTTTCCAAAACTCAATTTCCATAAACACTTTATTACCCGACTGCGCCAGAAATAGGGTTATTGTAAACGTTATTTATTGGGTAGAGTGAATCGCATAATTTATTATTATTATAGCAGTTAAACCTAAACTACAACGTTTCGTTTCATTACCTAAGGATTCAAATCTAGACCCCCTGTTCATGCTACTACATTGTCGCGCCTCTTTTAAGGGTATGTATAACATGACAAACGACAACCTACTACAAAGCGATTTGTGGCGATTCTTTCCAACTCATAATACTCTATTGGCATTGCATTCTACGATCCATTTATTTGTTAGTTGACATAAAACTGTTGGAACATCATCGTCCATCAGACGCAACCGTGCCGTTGCCATGGCAACCGCTTCCCTCGACCTACCCTATGGAAAATCTAATAAAAATAACCTACCCGCATTAAAATCCATCGATATCGACTCTATAACTTTACAAATACGTTTCATTTTACCGAAACAAGATGCTTTAAAGTAAACGTATGAACAGTTTTCCCTCTAGTTTATTTAGTAATACAATACTTCGTTTGCTCAAATAGAAAATGTGTGTTGACGTTTTATTCGTTTGAAAGAGAACCGTTTGGTTCGAAACCGTTAAACGTTCAAAGCATTTGTATGGCTTATAGCGCCATTAACGGTTAGTTTACTACGTTATTTCAGCTTGAAAATATTAACAGGAGCGTGTATAAAATCACGAGATTTAAGTAGCTAACTAGTTTCAGGACTAAAAAGAAGGTTTATCAATATTAGTTCTTATCAGTTACTTTTTAAACTACGAATAATGATAAAATATTATACGGCAAATGCTATTTAAGACTGTCTTTTGTTTTCCTTTTATCAAAATGTATGTTACTGGCCACAAAATAAAATACTAGTTAACCTTTAAATTCAATACGATCCATTGGCAACCTCATTCTTAAATTAAAACCAGCCGCAAGCGAATTAAAAAGTTATCGTTCGAATTCAAAAACGGAGTTCCAGAATGAAATTCAATCCTCACCTTTTCTAATAACGTATGGATACAGGAAATTAAATCTGGCCAGTCGAATGCCAACGTAACACGACACGTTCCGGTGCTAAATGAATACGCCATCACAATCGGGGTTCGGATAGTGGCTAATATCCGCTTAATGCTTTAATGTTGGCAGACTTGGGGGCTGTTTTGTTCCATTTTCAATTTGAGATGGAATCACGTTTTTGTGTGATGTATTTTTTAATTTTGATCCTAGGTAGTTACTTGCTGTTCTGCTTGAGTAAAATGAATAATGTAGGTTAATAAAATAAATAATATTTATGTTTGTTTATTATTTAGTAAATTTATTTTTTATTTGAAGAAATTGAAATGGTCAATTTTAATTTCTGTGATGGGGCTGGGTGTTACTATGTATAATTTATGTATTTACAAAAAAAAAGTATTTAAGTATGTTTATATCCGTTGTCTAGTACCCACAGTACAAGCTTTGCTTAGTTTGGGACTAGAAACATAGTGTAAAATTTCATGGGATATTTATTTATTTATAATATATTATTTACTTAGGTAGATTTTTGTGATTTCTTTTAACATAGAATCATACCCCATTCTATTCTAGTCACAAAATAACTTTAAATCCGGTAATTTATTTGCATCTCTAATTATTTATTTACTTTAATTACCGCATTTAGTATTTTTTACCGCAAACTAGACACGTCTTAAATACCCGTAACTTCTAATAACCCATCTCAAAACATGATCTAATCCCTTACAACTAATAACCGCGTAATTCCCCATCCATTCAATGTCCCATTTGTCGCGAAAGCAAATTGAATTATTTTCTTTAAAAACTTCGCGAAATTGCGGTCGTAACTCACCGTTTCCGCGAATTATTCATAACTCATGAAAATGAAAGATGAGATTATCATACAGACTTGGATCGCTGTAAATATCTAAATAGAATTTATTTCGCTGTGAGGTTCAAGCGAGGAGAGACAGGGTTTTGAACTAAGCTCGGTAACTGCTATACAGGGTGGAAACGATAAGTGATCTCATTCAATTATTTCTGAATTATACAAGATATCGAAAAACTGATTACTGTTCCTGAAAGTGCTTCACGAGCTCTTTCAAACGATATCAGTAATAAGTTACAGAATTAACTGGATCCATCCGAAAATTCAATGTTTTTAGCCTCCATACTAAATGTATGCCACTATGCCAGGCACACAATATTAGAAGTGCTAATTTTTTTTATTTTAAAATAATAAACACTTAAAATTAACTCGTAAATTGCATTCTTATTTAAAATATTCATGGAAAACATTGGTTTTAGGCTTTATTTGCTATAATATTATCAAGACATGAGTGCCATGACTGTGGCAGTATTAAATGTATGGAAGCTGGTAACATTGAATTTTCGGATAGATCCAGTTTATTTTATAACTTATTATTGGTACCGTTGGATAGAACTCGAGAAGCACTTTCTGGATCAGTAATCAGTTTTTTGGATATCTTATATAGTTTTTAATTTAATGTGGTTTTACTAAATGTATGGAGGCTGGAAACATTGAATTTTCAGATAGATCCAGTTTATTTTGTAACTTATTATTAGTACCATTGGATAGAGCTCGTGAAGAACTTTCAGGATCAGTAACCAGTTTTTGATAATCTCGTATAGTTTAGAAATAATGGAGTGAGATCACTTATCGTTTCCACCCTGTAGATCGTTTCATCCACAAAGAACCGCCCTACCAATTTTTGGTCGAGGGAAACGCGGGGTGCGGAGAGTTTGATCCGAGCAATCCGAGCGTCATTATTGCAGTGTGCGTGTGCACTCATGGATAATTTAGCGTGTACCGATAACACTCAAAGATTAGCGGAAGAATGGGGCGCGTCTTCGTGAATGAAAGGATCTATAGTAATAATGCCCAAGAGAACATACCTACTGGAAAAATTAGTCATCGTTATTGAACTGCTACAGCTGGGAGGTTTATAATTAAAGCGAGAAATGAGCGAGATATTATATGGATCTTATGTATGTGTATGGACGGCGACACATGAAGTTTATTTGTGGCATCTTATTCTTTTATATGCGATTTTGCAATGACTGTCTACTATGAGCACTAGTACAAGTCCCCGTACAAAGAATTTAATACGGTGAATAGAAATATTCAAAAGTACCTACCTACTAATTAAAATGGTCCGATTCCGTGCTTACCTAAAAACTATAGGTACGCTAATAATATTGCTTATAATTAAGTATTTCCGTAAAATAGAAAAACTCAACAACATTTTTAATAACTTTCCTTTGAAGATTAATCCAAAACCGCTGCCTCTCCCACCTTAATTCCCGCACTAAAATAAAACCGTATTTCATTTAAATTGTCACTATCTCCATTCAGGCTCTTCTACCTTTGCAATAGAGTTCAAACTCGTTCGTTTGTGGCATTAAGTCATAAACAAATGTAGTACTTAGTTTTCCGAGGAGATCGCAATCAGTCATCCCTTTGGTGTGCGGCGTGCGAAAGATTAATGAAACGTTCTTCTAATTAGGGTTTAAGGGTATTTCTTCGGAGGCAAAATTTTCGATGTCTTTGGGTATAGTTCTGTAACCAACTAACAAAATGGCATGCAATATTTTTTTTCGTATAGCTTAGCTATAGCCCTATCTGGCGCAAATTACATTTTTGACATAATTGCTGTCTTTATACAAAATAAAAATATTTGAAGTGTGATTCTCTGATTCATATGGTGTGTCCGTTAGCCATTTTCCAGAACAAAATGGTTGATGTAGCATTTTCCTTTTGATGTATCAATATTAATTAAAATTATTTCGAAAGCTAATGAGTTGTCCTTCTACAAAAAAAATGTGTCATAATTTTAATTAAGTTAGTTTGTTCGTAAAAAAATAAATAAGCAGTGTCCGGCATAAAATACTGATTCATATGGCGTGAGCTGTTCTTGACCATAACTGGTCAGGTTTTAATCATGAGAGTCTGGTTTCTGGCGTGGAGGCAAGCCCATCTTGCAACGGATGAGCTAGAAGGCAGACGTGGAGCTGGTTGGCTTAGAACCCGGTGTGACGAAGGCAAATACTTGATTCATCTGTGCTTGGTTCAGGTGGCATGCTGATTACAATGCCTACTTTATAAAATTACATTATTGCATTAAAAATCTAATCTGTCTTTCTTGTGATGCTTTTGGGTTATATAATCATGTAGAAAAGTGACAACACTGTAGTCTGTATGTATGACAAGTTTTGCTCGATTTTAGGCAAAAAACTGATTTATCTGTGCGTGATTCATATGGTCAGGGCCCTATATAAATCATAAAATAAATTAGTTTTTGGTCTTTCAAGCACCAAAAAAGGGTTTTTTAACTAAGAATGACATCCCAGACTGCATCTCACTTAAGACCAGGTGCGATTGCGGTCTTGTTATGAATAAAAAAACATTATCATTTTTATGTTAAGAATAATTTGTGTTTAAACAGTAAATAAGTAGTATATCCGTTAAGCTAGCAACCATAACACAAGCATATTTGTTGCTTATTTTGTAGCTAAATGGCGCTGTATGAAATTGCCCAACGATTTATTTATTTTTATTATTATTTCAGCTACACTTATGGCGTCCATAGCACATAATAATATACTGCTGAGCATAGGCCTCCAATGATTTCGAGATTAACTGATTGCCATTGCTACAACCTCTATAAGCTCATCTCACCTTCTTCACCTTGTAGGTGGACGTCTTAACAACAATAGCTTGGATAAGTGATACAGCTCGGTAGAGTCATCTAAAATACCTTAGTGCCATAAGATTGAAGTCTACATCCAGTATATCAGTGATGACAAATTATACTGAAAAGCGGCCTCTCACTGTAGGCTTACGAACCACAAAGTTGCATAGTGTACACTGGAGTGGACTATGCTTGTTTTTTTTATGCAATCGAATCTGTAATGACGAGATCCGTAAACGATCTAAAGTCGCATGGTGGCATAGTCCGATGTTTTAGCAAGCTGAAGTGATAATGGGCAGGACACATAGTATACAGAAATGATGATATCCCATCACGTTTCTGGAGTGGAAGCTACGTGCCGGAAAGCTCAGTGTAGAACGTCCTCCCACAGGAAGGCGCAGGATGCAGGCCGCTACCAACCGGTCATTATGGAAATCATTGGGAGAGGCTTATGTTCAGTTGAAATGATTATGATGATGACAAAATATTATGGATGTATACTAAAGTTTAAAAAAAATGTTTTTTCACGAATTATTGTGGAATCGTTGCATTTTTTGTTCATAACAACAGATCATTGTTTTTGTTATAATATGATTATTTTCTTAATTTAGAGCCAATTGTACATAAATATCATAAATTTTGTTTCTATTTTTGATTAATATGTAACAAATTCTGATTCATATGGGCACAAAATATTTGAACGTCGATATCTTGAAAACTACATTACAAAAACGAGTCCCTTATCCAAATATATGTTATTGGGTGTACCTATTTTCATGTAAGTCTATGTTACAAACCTAAAATTGAATTTGAAATTTGTCCATATGAATCAGCCGAAGAATGCGATTTCGAAGAAGTGCCCTTAATCTAAGTTTGTGAAGCTCGGTATCTTTTACGGTATGTGTTATAACTGGTGTTGCACGACACATCAAGGTAAAAATGTGACACTTTAAGGCTGGGTTGCACCATCTTACTTTGACTTTAACAAACGTTAAAAATCTGTCAAACGCCATACAAAAAGTACCGTAACCAAAGTATGTATTTGGAACAGGTTTTTTTATGCAGAACAAAGTAGGTATTTGACGGACTGCAATCACACCTGATGTTAATTGAGATTCAGTTTGTGATTCAGTCTAGGATGCTAGGTACATAGAATATGCCCTGTAAGTGCCTATTTTGACAAAAATTTTAGTCTGGTGTTGGTATTTTGATGCTGAACTGAACTATTCTTGTTAGGAGGGCCGACCATAATGAAATGGGAAAGGGCCAAGCAAAGAAAAAAAAACAATAGGGGAAGAAAACATGTAAAATTCGTTTATTGTATATGCTAGTGAAAAAATTTACACTTTTTGATAACAGTTAAATTTGCTCGCACCTTCAACTTCGTAACATTCAAGTATTCAAGTCTACTTCTTACAATGAATGGCCGACGAAACGCATCTCAACAACGCACAACAAAAAACATTTTACAGCTCCAGAAATTAAAAACTCACTCCTAAATTATGGGTCAGCAGCTAAATTATGCACATCCTCTCAGCTTCCACCTCTTGGAGGAGATCCAAATAACCGGAGGACGCCCCTCCCGTGTTCGTGTGCTCGTAAAAAACCGTAGATTCCGCCTCGAATGATGTTTTGACAGTAAAGAGATAGCGATATGAGCTCGTTGATGGATGGGATTCGGAGAAGTTGAAATTTTGTGTTTAATTTTAAATCTGAAGACGTTTTAATAATGTGAGGAATGGAGAAAAAGTGATAAATTTTTTCTCGAACAAAATATTTTAGTGACAAGAAAAATGTTTTAATTAGATTAATTACATCGTACCATTAACCATAGTTTTCTTCTGTAGAATAAAAAATAGAGCCATAAACCCATCAACGAACTCACGAGATTACGACTTGTCTTTCTTTCACACATCTAGAGTCAACACCCATACATATGGGAGTGCGCACACTACGCCGATTCGATTTGGCCGATTCTTCATACAATTTAAAATCGGGCACAACTATCGGCCAACTAAAAATCAACGGTGTGCGCCTATTCTAAATACGGAGAACGATGAGTTTTTAGAATCTTTATGGCCACTTTTATCACATAATAAAAAATATTAGAACTAAAACGTTCTATTTTCAAATTCGACTTTAGTTCACAACAAACTCCTTTGTTTGCTAGTTCCAAACTCAAAATTAGCATCAAGCAGAACGGCAACATGAAGGCAACATGACAAGCGCCGGAATACAATACAACGCGTTCTGTTACATAATGTATTCTGTGGCTTCTGCTTTACATATTCACATATTTGCCCTAATTTGCGAGAGACGTGCTAATCGTTGATATGCATAGTATGCAAGTAGTGTGTAGTGTGTGGTGATTATCAAGTTTCTAGGCTATGTATTCGAAATAACTTAACCTAAGTTTAATTTAATATTAATAACTGAATCTATTGCTAAATTAAGACATAAATGAACCGGTCTGAGCCACCAATAGCTTGTCAATAGGTACTGGACTACTGTTCACCAAAATTCTTTTCGTTAGCATTTTTCTTACATAAACAACACAAAATCCTCAGCATAACCACGTTTCTTTGCAATTATTTTTCCATCATTTTCAGCTCTACCGACATAAATATAAGAGTGATTTCAAATCCGAAAGATATGCATTCCGGACGAAACCGGATCAATAAAGGAAACTTGTAAAAAAGTCACGAATGGCGAACATTAAACATTAAAACCTTCGTCTGCCAACCCTTGTTTTTCGAAGGAAATTGGTATGATCCCCGCAGTAAAAGCATAGAAGTAGCGGCAGAACGTATTAAATACAAACACGATACTCAAGAAAAAGTTACATTAATCTTAAAATTACTATTATTATTCGGTTAATAAAGCACTATCAAACTGAATGAAAAAACTAAGATTTTCTTCGCATTTTTTTTTGGTGGATACTATTTTTTTTTTTCAATCTTTGAGTTACTAATACTGTTAGAATAATTGACTGACTTAATATTCTGTAGGCAAATAAGTACCTTTCAAGACTTTATGGAATTCGTTTTCCAGGAAGAACGAGGCAATTTTCTAGAAACCGCGGATCGAGACCCAACGACGACGACCGCTTTAGGTTTGGTGGATTTTTTTTTTATGTGACAGGGGGCAAACGAGCAGACGGATCATCATCATCATCATCAACAGCCCTTTACAGTCCACTGCTGGACTATGAGCCTCCTCCACTATAGTGGAGGGTTTTGCCATAATCTCCACGCTAGGCAGGCGGGTTGGAGATCGCAGTTTAAAAGATTGATGTTTTTCGGAGAGCGCTGCTGCCCATTCTCTGTTTGATGTGTAGTCCCTAAGTCGCCTCTTACGACACCCGCGGGAAGAGTAGGGGTTGGTGACAAATGTATTCTACTCTGCCGTCACCACACGGCTTAAATATACCATCAGGTGAGCAGACGGATCACCTGATGGTATATTTACTCATTGATTTTAATATATTTTTTATTTACTCATCACTGTTAATGAATTATAATAACGAACTAGCGAACGCCTTCGACTTCGTACGCGTGGATCTCGTTTTACCCCCTTAGGAGTGGAGTTTCGTAAAATCCTTTCTTAGCGGATGCCTACGTCTTAACATCTACCTGCATGCCAAATTTTAGCCCGATCCGTCCAGTGGTTTGGGCTGTGCGTTGATAGATCACTATGTCAATCAGTCAGTCACCTTTGAGTTATATTAGATAAGAACTAATAATAACTATTTTTTTTAAAACTTAACCTTCATCAACGAATCTCGATTTCTAAGATGCCGTGGGCTCTTCTATGCATTTCCCGTTCACCTGCATGATCCCCTCTAAAGTACACTTGAACGCATTACGTAAACTTTCTTTGCAGATAAATATCGTTTGGTAATAAAGTGATGCATTATTAAATTTTCATCGTTTGATGTATTTTGGGAGCCAGTTTGGGAAGGTTTTTTTTGGCAAATTTGTATTTTGCATACAAAATTCAAAAATGTTTTACACAAAAATAAGTTAGGTATCTGCTATTATGACGTCTTGTTTTTTTTTAATATTCGACATTAACAGTGTATAATAAAAAAATACTAAGACAATTTGGGTAATAAAATGGGACTATCATTTACATGGGGAAAAGTTGTATTTAAAAAAAATACAGCTTGAAGACAATAAATAGGATGTATAAAAAGTCAAAACTTGCTTGCTTTACGAGAATGGCTTCTAGATAACAACTGAATTAAGTAACAACATCTAATGTCAATTTATTTTTCCATTCAAAATTTAAAGTACAACTTTACTAATAGAAAATAGTGCAGTAAGGTCACCCAATTCGTGACATTACTTATCTTACAGACTATAAAAGCAATCTAAGTTGTATTAATTATAAAATAGAAGTGCATTTTGAAAAATAATTAAAGATAGTCAACCAAGAACGCAATAAAAACGAACTCTAGAATATTAGAACTATCAATATCACCTAACTTTTACACAGTGACACATTTTTGACGTTTGTGAAAGTTAAAGTAAGTGCAATCCAGTCTAAATAAAATGCTTGGCTGATAAACAGTTCACACTGTTAGAAATGTATAGAGTTTTATCATTCACTATTAGAACGTAAGCTTTTTGCATTCAACTGGTTTAACCACAATTATTTCGAGACTTTTTAACGCTCTCCACCATTAGAATTCTTGTTAGCATCTACATTTTTCTTTAAACCTACGTGTTTTGTTCCAAAATACACGTAGGCATGGTATTCTCACTGTAGCACGGCCCTACTATACCTACGTATGTTAATACATTCGTGTACATTATCTCATACAACCCATTCGGTCCATTAGTGATGCATTTGAGAAACACATTTAAACAACGAGTGTTACAATTTAAGTTTATGATAGCTATTTATTTTATTTATTATTTTTATGTTTGCTTTTAGGGTTAATGGTGTATTATTAAGATTTTAGGTTTTATAATGCTACGTAGTTACGTTACGTTTGTTAGTATGAAGCTGTTCCATTCAGACACTACAAAAATATCCGATAATAGTAAACTAAGTACAAAAAACAACAGAATTTAATAATTGAGTCACATATACAGGGTGGAATTTTCTAATGCCACCTGGAGGGAAACTACTCTTAATATTGCAGATAGAAAAATTTTCTCAAAGAAAACATTCCTTTATTTTTGAAAAGAAATAGAGCTGCATTCAAAGATTTCCAAAAATTTGCTTTCCACACCCGGGAATCGAACCAACTAAAATCTGTTAAAAATTACACTATGTATTTTTATTGCATCGATCGTTAGGGTCAAGTATAAGGATGAAATCTCTCAAACAAACTTGATAAATCAAATGAAAGGAAATCCATAAAATCTTAAATTATTTTAATGATGTACAGAAAATTGTATGGTATGGTAGTGAATTTTTAAAAAAAAATTGAAAACCTGTGAATGCAGTTCTCTTTCTTTTCAAAAATAAAGGAATGTTTTCTTTCAGTAAAATTTTCTATCTACAGTACTTATTTAGAGTACTTTCCCTCTGGCATTACAAAATTCCACCCTGTATAGTTTAATTAATGTGACAACAATATTATGCTAATTATAGATTCAGCTATGAAAAGTTCCCATTACAATCTTGTCTCCTAACGGCCCGGAGCATTAATAATTTTTATGATAAGTATTCATTTATGATATTTTCGACAAAAAAATTTACTCTACCGTTACCTTCATTGCAGTTTATCGTAGTAGGGTTAATAATAAACACTGTAAAAACGTGTTATACCTACCACCTAATGAACCTATAACTGCTGTACAGGCGTTGTCTACAAAATGCATCACAAAAATCATACAACTCCTCCTTTTTGAAGTTTGTCAAAAAAGCAAGCCTCTCCCAACTCTCGACAGCCCACGGAATATGATGTTGACTAATGACAATCACTATATTTGCCTGTCCCAATTAGTGAGCACACTTCACCTTTAATTTCACGGTAGCATACAATGTTGTCGAAATAAAAACATGAAGAGTCAACAGTGGCATTCTCAGGCGGCCTATAAACATGCACTTGAAATATCTTAAGCCTCGGGTACACTAAGAGAAAGGAAAGAAAAAGTGTCTCTAACATGCCGCGATTCTCTTAAAACTCTACATTTATTACGCCTTGTACAGTCATGATCAAATAGTTCGTGATCGTGACACCCAAAGTGGCCAAAAAGTTGACAACTCAACTTTCTTCCAATTTATAAACCAGAACCGACGAAAGTACATCAAGCTCACGTGACATCTCATAGTACTTATTATAGATTATTAATTTGTAACATCAATTAAAATTATGTAAACCATCCTAAACAGCATCTCACTTAACATCAGGTGTGATTGCGATCAAATACCTGCCTTGTTATGCGTAAAAAACTTACTAACTATCATTATCTAAACATTTCAGCTATTGAGTAACATGTTCTGGAACATACTTGGGGAACATACTTAAGTAAGTATGAGAAAAATTTAGTAAGTAGGTACAAAATTTTTCTCTTAGTATAAACAGAGCTTTACTGCAACAAAGCTCGCCAAGTTCGAGAGGAATAAAACATCAGCTGTCTTATTCACTGTCAGTCAAATCTGACCGTTATTAACCAAAATAACTCGTCACCCAGTCTAACTTTTATTATCAAAAGCTTAGCAGTGATTTTTCAGTGCCAAATAAAGAGTTAAGTTGGTTTGGTTTATAAAAGAGACAACTTAATGTCACGTTGTCATAGATTATGCAAAGTAGCGGACAGTTTTTCTATTAACATAATACGCGTGTCTGTTTGATGAAATGAAGCAACGTGGGAAAGGCTAACAGCCATTTTGGTGCCCACAATTCATAGTTTTCATTTAGGATACATGCTGAGTGATAATGGACCTTAATCCTTCAAAATACAGGCCTAGTATTGATAAATGCGGGCGATTTGTTTGTTCGATGGCTGTCGTATATCAAATTTCAGAGGGATCGAGTTTCTGTATTCTGGTCTTTGTTTTAATCAATAAAGTGTTTTTTGTTTTCATCATAAGATTAGTAGACGAATGACATAACAAAATATTGGGAATATGAAACTCGTGTTATGTAAATAACATGACAATTTCGGCACCTAAGTAAGTATAAGTAAGCTTCAATAAAATTATGATGTTATAGCGTCCAGTCATCTATATATATAAAAATAAAACCCGTTTTCCGTTGTCACGACATAACATGAAAACGGCTTGACCGATTTGGCTGATTTGTTTTTTGTAGTTTTCTAATACTCTGTACAAGGTTTTTACGGAAAAAAATATAAAGAAAATCTCTACGCTAAGGCGGTACGAAGTTCGCCGGGTCAGCTAGTTTAGCATAAAAAAGGTGTCATTTCAACCTCCTGAATCTCATTTTGGCGTTCTGAAAAGTGTCACAAAAGTCACATAAAATCTCGTGTCTGCGTCATACTCAATTTGGTAAAATGGACAAAATAACATTTATTTCTCTACGCTAAGTTTTGATACTGCCCAAAATTCTGCTACTAAAAACTGCGTTGAAATTTTCAGCAGCAAACTAAATTTCAATAAAACCTCGCTGAAAAAGTGCAAAAAAAACCTCTCAAATTGCAAATGCAATCACCATACAGATTATTTTACAGTGACAAATTCGAGCCGAATTCGGCTGCGTATTAACTAATTACGACATCCGCGGTTAAATTAAAACAGTATACTGTCCGTTAACCGTTTATTTGTTAGCTTCGTACTCGAGCATTTGTCAAATTAAACGTTGCGTGTGTTAGAATACTGGCGGGGACAAAAGTGTTAGCGGTTTGTATTGTGTGGTATTGTAAATATTTAAGTGTACCTATTGTTCGAATATAGTAAGTATTTATTATTCACACAATAGTACATAACATTGCAATGCGATGCGAGCGATGAACATTCGTTTTATTTTCAAATACCTATCAAATCCTTATCTAATTTGTAGGTACTTAATTATTTTATGTATTCGACATCACGAAACTTTTTTTAATCGACAGCGATCTTGGCTTGCATCTCATTGATGAAAAATGATGATCACACCGAGGGTGGAAGCGAGCTTCACCCGAAATCCTCATCGCTGAGGAACTAGCCTGGCTTATCTTTCTGCTGGACCACATCATTGCTGTTAACATTATTGGTATCGCTACATGTGCAGCCATTTAGAATCTGAGGTGGAATTGTGTAAAGCAATCGTAATCATTTGACAGTTCATAACGTACGATAAAGTCAGTTAAACAAAGCGTTTGACAGAATAATAAGAACTGTCAAATGATAACGATTGCTTTATCTGTTCTGCTAAACTGATTTCGGGTTTCATCTCCATTACAGGCTTTTTCCATTCAGGAAAACTCTAAACATCTCAAAATAATATGTAAAGGATTCTTAACAAAAACGCAACAAAATTTAAGTTCGAATTCACACTTTGCCACTTGCCTATACGTTCACCTTTTTCCAGCCGCGCATAACGCGGTGCGCACGCGATATATTGTGTTTTCAGATCTAACTCCATTTCGTCGCGTCACTCGTCCACTGTAATTGGTACGCAGTGCAATGATGGTTCGGAGTTAATGATTTATATTCTTGGTGCATTCTGAAGGTGTCATAGACCTTGTATTTTGACTTTGACATTAAACAGTTTAGATGAACATTAATAAAGACATGCTTGCTTATACGCAAAATATTTAAAAATGTGAAAAAAGACTGACTGCCAACAATGTAAAAAATAGTAGGATTATGCTTACAATTTATTTACAATAATAATTGTTCGTAGTGATTTCTATACAGGGTACATTTTACCTTTTACATTTTTGAAATGCTAATGCGTGGTCTAAATTCGGAAAATGTAACAGCATTTAGCTACAGCATAGAATGTGCTGAAGCACAACTAAATTAAATTTGACTATTCGGTTATTTAAAAAAAAAAAACGAGCATAGGTAAGCAGGGCTCAGTTTTGTACGTTTACTTTTTAATCATACGGGTCTTTACTGCTGACTTCTACTGGCTTCGCAATAGTGCACAAATTATTGTCATTACCTCGAGTCTTCGTCGTCTACAATTGGTATTACTTAGCGGATTATTACTGCAGTGACTCGAATTGTCATTTCCTCACAAACTGGAGCGGGATTTCCTTAGCGGACGTTTCAGTTAAACAGATATTATACGAAAATTATGATGATAACAAGATGTTACCAGTCTTGCTTGACATATTTACGGAATAAAATAAGAAGGTGACAATAGTCCCACGGGATCGGCATCAGGTTGCCTAATGCCGATACAATTTGTTGGACGCCACGCGGCTCACCGGTGAGCCGCGAACAAATAATACAATTTCTATTTTATGTAGTGTTTTGGCATTCAACGACTTAATATTTATTATTTTGGAAAATCAGGGTTTTAGAATAGTTGGTAAAGTTCAGCAACAGGTAAACCCTTGCAAGTTCAAAGAACACAAGTTATGTGCTTAAGAGCAAAATTTTTCATGACACGCAAGAGAAGTCGCGGGAAAATCCCTGTAGACAAACATCTATCACGCTTGACCGCTCCTGTCACATTCATCTGAAGTTTGTCCAAAAACTTCCCGACGACTCAAAAAGCCCTAAAAAACAATCGGCCAATTATTTCTGTCCTCTTCGCTGTAATTAACTTTAATTAAAAATTTGCTGAAAGTTTCACGAAACTTTTTTTTGAGTTGGCCGAGTGTTTAATTAAAAAAGAAAAATCTATCAGGTCGTTGATGTGACTTGCTTATTTCGTGAAGATTTAAAATTTTCTTTTGAATAAATAAATTTCATAATTCAATTTAGTATAAGCACTTTATTAAATGTCTTTATAAATTATTGAAAGAGAAATAATTTAATGAACGTTATTTTACAGAACATGAATAAATCAAGCATAATAAAATTGAAAAGTTTTCGAAATATAATTTTCAATTATTTATTCTCTATATCACAACGAAAATTAAAAAAAAACCGTGCATCTTTATTTCTGCATTTCCTTTTCCTTAATATTATTTACCTACTTTGCTTTGCTTCCAGTCTGCAAGCGCCCCTCAAATATCTATAGGAAGCAGAAAAGAACTAAGTCACACATAACGCTTGAATGGAACTCGTAGACATTTCTAATAGCTCTTAAGTCCCCCCCTCAAGTGAGGCAAACAGTTTTACGCTATTGTCCACTTCTTTCGACATTGTTATTGCTATAACCAACTTATATTTTCACACATAACAAACAAAAGTCAACTTTAAATTCATGGACATAAGAATTCAAACATCTACAGCGGACACCCTGTATTCAGTCCGTGCCGTTACCATGGTAACGGATATTGACAAAAATGGCCAGGCACAGCATTCAAAACGTTATGACCAAGTCAATAAAGTTTATTTGGGATGTATGTAAGAAGATTGCGAAATAATTTCAGTTGAAATGGCGAAATTAAAATATTTTTGCTTTTGGCAGACAGTGTACTTGTAAGATTTGAAAGAGAATCTATACTATACAAATTATACAATATTATAAATACGAAAGTAACTCTGTCTGTCTGTCTAACGCCTAAACCACTGAACCGATTTTGATGAAATTTGGCATACCTAGATATAGTTTGAGTCCCCGGGAAAGGACATAGGATAGTTTTTATAGCGGTTTTTGAAACAGGGACGCGCGCGATAAAGTTTTTCTATGACAGACAAAATTCCACGCGGGGGAAGCCGCGGGCGGAAAGTAAAAAATTAAGTAGAGCAATAGCGCATCTCTTTCCTAAGTAGGTACTTAATTACCACGATATTAGACGCCACAGCGTTTATTATCTCGTACTATCCTCATTATTATTAAAATACTTCCAATTATTACAACAAAAAGCAAAAACCGAGTGATAAATCGCCAACTTTAATAGCTTCGTTCTCGTGGCCCATAATCGCTGGCGCTGACGGCTAAGATCTCGTACTGTGCAAAGTGTCCTCCTACACTTGAGGATTGTTGACACGGCATGCGCCACGATTTGATAGAATGAATAAACTATTTGATTTGTTAATTAAGGAGTCAAAAAAACAACAAATAAAAAAATACTACAATCTGAAGACGTGGGAACTTTGGGTGTCACGAACTAAGTATTTGAAGCTGATTGTACGTACTCGTAAGTGCACAAAATAAGAGGAATGTTATGTCATTAATTGAGGAACGTTTTTGAGAGCACGATTTTTTGATTTATGAAAATATTTTAATTAGGAGATTTGCTATAAAATAAACAGAATGCTAAGGTAGTGATTATTGAGATGTGAGTGGGTTGTAAAAACTGAGGTTAAGAGTTAAGAGTCTGTCATTAAATAGGTTTAAGTACTCTGATATAGTTCAATCGAGCAACAGATTAATGCGCCTCCTGAATTACATACTTATACAAAAAACCCTATTTTACAAGTTCTCGGCTTTCATTTTAGTACATAGAAAAGTGCAGGAAATTGATCAGTAGATTTTGAACAACATCTGATGCCATACTAACAACTGAGATCTCGACATAAAATATCGGCGGGAAACATTTTGTACTGCGTTTTGCTATCTCTTAGTGCTTTATAAATCCTTCAGGGTCCACAAACTCATGTTTTGTTAGTGAAAACAATTAAACTACGGTGATTTATTTAGTTGTCTTTGAAGTATGCTAATGTTTGGCTTGTTTCAGATTATACGGCTTTAAGCAAGGTTGTTTATCGCGTCTAATAATATCGTTATTCTCTTACTAAACAAAGGTTATGTACGTAGATTTTGCAACTGCGTCATGCATTCCAAAATATTGGTAGCGCCACGTCTTCACTCGGATGGAACTAGGTATTCATCTTCATATTTTGTTATTAAGTAGACCATGATGTAATAGAGATGTCATTTTATAGTTTTTATATTTCTTCATAGACATAAACTTAAACATTTTTATTTTGTTTTTGAATTGTCAACATTAGACTGTCAATTTCAGGATCGGTTACTCTTTTAAACACACATTTCCCAAATTAAAGTAGTCAAATTCATAAGTGCCACTAGCGGTCAAAATTGAATAAATATTTTTGATTTTGAAAGGCACTAGGTCAGAATAAAAGAGTAAGGCTGGGTTGCACCATCTTATTTTAACTTTGACAAACGTCAAAAATCTGTCAAACTCCATAAAAAAACACCGGTTATCGTTAAAGTTACTGTTAAAGTTAGGTGATGCAACTCAGCCCTAATTTACGTTGTTGACATACGCGGTACATCCTAGTACAAAAAAATATTTTCTTATTTCGCCATCGTGTTTTTGGCACGGTTATCTACTCTCGAAGAAAAACAAAAGCCTAGATAGTCCAGTCATTACGTACATTCAAAAAAGAAAATGAATTTGCGCTTCTAATTTTTTAATATGTTGTAGGGGATACCTAGAAAAGCTTAACTTGAGATTGTCGACCAAGCTTTCCTAGGAGCTTTCGCCGCCATGTTGAAAAAAGGGGTAAAATTTGTTTTTCGGCAATAACTCGGCTATCCGATGAGACTCGAAAATTTTTGTAGGACACTTTGTAGCTTTCTTTGTGCTCTACAATAACGCCCGAACCATTTTTAGCGTATCATGCATCGTTATCGAGATATCGATCGATAAAGTCAAAACTTTTGGACACAATTTTTGTTTTTTTCTTTTTTTTTCTTTGGGTCTTAATAAATATGAAAAATTGTGGAATTCAAACTTGTAGAGCATATTCAGACCTACAATTTCCTTCTTGGATTTTTTTATGTTGGACAAAAATTACGATCTCCAGCGCGCCGCAAAGTCGGTGAATCGGTGCTCAGCGTCGAGCGAGCTGCTCGCTCGGTTGTGTCTGGATGTCGAATCGAATGGGAAATTGTTCAGGAAATTGATGGGATAAAAAATAAGTACATAGAGCAACAAATTAAGGATCACACAATAGTAATTTATTAAACAAATAATTTGTTTGTGCAGTAAAAAAAAATATTTTTTTACAATACAAAATAAACAAAACAAAATAAACGGAAAGAAAAATATTTTTTTCTGCACTCGAGACACGAACGATGGACTTTTTTTATGTCTTTTTTCGCTTGGATGGTCCAGGCTGAAGATCTTCGTCCTCCGTAAACTCTTCGAGTTGTTGTGTCTGTTGAACCGTTGGAAATGATGCTGATTCGATGAGAGCATCGTCATCATCATCGTTCCAGACATCGTCGTCGTTGTCAAGCAAAATGTCGACTCTGGCGACGTTACTGCATGTTTGCCCACTGCAGTGCATGCAAATAACGGAGCAACTGATTCCCGCTTTTCTGCACCCACAGGCGGCCTCACAATTTCCTTTACATTTACAGGAAATGAGCTTTAATAGTTCAGGCGGAGCGGGTTCGGCGGTGCTGGTGATTGGTTCGAGCCCTCGATTGGTCTGTCGCCAACCCCATCTTTGTGGATCCTTGAAAAATCCGAGCCAGGTTTGAACCTGGAGATACGTCCGGAAAATGTGTTGACGCACAGCGCTTTTGGTTGGCGGGAGTAGTGAGAGGTGATTAACTTTATTCGCTGTCATTGATTTTGCGAAGCGATGGAATCGCAAAATATTTATGGAAAAGCAAAAAACAAAAATTGTGTCCAAAATTTTTGACTTTATCGATCGATATCTCGATAACGATGCATGATACGCTAAAAATGGTTCGGGCGTTATTGTAGAGCACAAAGAAAGCTACAAAAAGTGTCCTACAAAAATTTTCGAATCTCATCGGATAGCCGAGTTATTGCCGAAAAACAAATTTTAAGCGTTTTCCAAGATGGCGGCGAAAGCTCCTAGGAAAGCTTGGTCGACAATCTCAAGTTAAGCTTTTCTAGGTATCCCCTACAACATATTAAAAAATTAGAAGCGCAAATTCATTTTCTTTTATTTGCCTTTTTTTCGGACGAAATGACTGGACTAAGAGCACAACAATAAAAGCGAATTGATAGCACTGTGAGTTAACAGATGTTGGCGTTGCATCAATTAACGGATTACCCCCCGCCCCCCTCTTTAGCCGATTACACTGAGCCGACTGGACGGGCCGTGCTTTTCTACTACCTTTGGATTACACGGAAGTACTTAGCGCATCGGTAATTACTTTGAATGTTTTTTTGGAAAATGGACTAGATAACTGACTACTCAATATGACATTGTTGTGTATAACAGCATTGTTGTGTTCCGACAGTTAGAGGTAAGATAGCCAGTTCCTCCGTGGTTGAGGATTCCGGGTGAAGCTCGCTTCCACCTTCAGATGTGATACAGGCCAAGAGCTTCCTCGTTGTGTATAAAAAACACATTTTATGTCGAAATCGCAGAATTTTCGTGGGAGAACTTTACCCACATCTCTGCATTCAACAAAATAGATTTTTGTACACTGTTCTATGAGCCCTATATTCAATTAGATATAAATTTGAGTTATTTCTTTTTGTACATTTCTGTTTTTTCACATACTTTTATAGAGTCATATTATTTCGATGCAATGATGCATTAGGTACAATACAATAATTTATCGTTCCCTATTTTACCCGGATGACTAAAATTACCCATCTGATTGGACTATCCAGTTCAAAGTACCACCTACTATACATACATTTCTTTTTTTATGCAACGTGTATACCTAAGTGTATTATGTATTCTGTGATAAGTGTCTATATACCTATTTAACTGTCAACAAAGGATGACACAACCGTCATCAATTTAAGAACGAATCGTGTTTGTCGCGCGGCTTTTCATTAATCTAATGACACGCTCGCTTCCTCCGCTCGGCAGGTGGGTCGCAATTTGTCTGTCAACGAGACACCCTGTATTTACTTCTGTTTCACTCGAAAATTATCAATATTCGGAGTTGCTTGTGAGAGCTAGAGCTATGTCGCCTTGTATGAGCTAATTAAGTATTTAATAATCTAATTGAAGCTTAAATTTTTAATACAATATTTCTGACTTATCTGAACTATCACTTTATTTCACGTTAGTAAGGGTAAAGTATACATTTATGCCATAAATATAGGAACATCCATGTTTCGGGTAGATGTTGGACTTTTAGTGAAAGCTGTTGAAGGTTTTCGCACAATGCGTAAAAATTAAAAACATATTTTTTTCAGTGCCCCATCGAAAGTATTATGTTATTTTTACGATCACAATCAAAAGTAATAACAAAATTAGGTACGCTTCACGGTAATGTCTCTGTAAAATTTTCAAGGAATTCATCTTGAATGCATGACATAATTTAGAACAGAGGTATTTCTGAGACCCCGCAACAACACCCGCGGCAGGGGAAGACCGCCTAAACGATGGACAGACGATATCCGGCAGCAGGCTGGAATAAACTGGATGCGTGTGGCCAGGGACAGAAAACGGTGGAGGGTTGAAGAGGAGGCCTATGTTCGAAGGCGAACCCAAAGGCTGACATAGATAGATAGATTTCTGAGAAGGAGCTGAAAATTACGAGTAAATATTACTAGCAATTTGTTAACTCGAAATTAACATTGTACCTACTAACATAACTGTTAAAATGTGAGAATCTTAGCACCTATAGACTAACATTCTGACTGACAAAATAGCTTGATAACTTTGTAATTTTAGTATAAGTAGGAGTTTTTTTTTAAATAGTAGGATAGCAAAGACCTACTCTATTTCTACTATGCTCACACGGTAGCGCAATAAAAACCTACTATTGACATGCCCATATTATAGTTCTCACATCGTTTCTCAATAACAGGGTAGTATCTGCTACTCAATGCAAGTACCTACCTAGATCGTCGGCAACGACAGTGGCCGCGAAGAGTCTTCGCGGGTCCCGGCTATCAATTACTTCGAGTGGTGGGACTTGGGGCCATGAGAAGTACTTTTAGATATTTTTATGAGATAGGTAATAGTTTTTGCGCTTAACTTAATAGTCTGAGGTATGGGAGCGGCACGGGAAGGTGTTTTTGAGACGTCAAACGGCAGTGAAACTTCAGATTATGCTTCAGATTTGTATGCTCTGTCACGTCATAATATGTCAAATGTAATCTGTCCCATGCCGCTACCATACCTCAGGCACTGACTTAGTTAAGCTCTAGAATGTTAGTAAGATATGAGTTATTTTTTCAAAATCGTAGGTACCTATAACTTTGTGTATAAGCGCTTAAGCGCCCTGGAAAGGCCTAAGTACTGAACAAAAGCTTTGACTTTGAACTACTACTCTTAGTTTCTAGCTAATCAGTGAGTGATTTGATCGTTTCTCAATAACAGGGTAGTATCTGCTACTCAATGCAAGTACCTACCTAGATCGTCGGCAGCGACAGCGGTCGCGAAGAGTCTTCGCGGGTCCCGGCTATCAATTACTACAGTGGTAGGACTTGGGGCCACGAGAAGTAGGTACTTTTAAATTAAACAGCTTGAAAAAAATCGAACTGCTTAAGGTGGGAATAGAACCCACGTCGTTTCGCTTGACAGACGACTGCTCTTCCATCAGAACTATGATACCTGATGAACCCGTCGAAATGTTCAATTGTAAAGCCAGCTTTCACTTTTAGATCGTTTTTAACAACTAAATTCAAGAGTTAATTTTTACCACAGGAAAAAACTTTTAAAATACTTAAAAAACTATAGAGCAGGCATTTCAGAACCTTACAATTTCTTTGGATGTTAACACGATATTTGTTACTCTTTCAGGCAAAAAGTACTGAACGGATTTTGATCATATTTTACAGTAGGTACCTATTGTTTACACATCAGAATAACATATAGGCTATTTCAGAACGTAGGTTTTTTATAATTCCGTAAAGGTTTCATAAGCAAAATATACTTACAAGTCGCTAAATATTTCAGAAACTTTAACCTTAACTCTAGCTAGTCTAGTGGCCCCACCACTAACTGACACAGTAAACGTTAATTAACCAGAGTTGCCAATTTGCAGGCCTCAAATTGGCTGCGTTTCGCCCGGGGCGACGACTCCCTTCAAGGTGTGGTAATTTTACACAACTGGCAACCCCGGCTGCTCGAGTGTTGTGTAATTGTTGGAATTATGAAGAAAGGTGCGCAGTGCTGGTTGGTTTGTTATGATTCTGTGTAGGTAGTACTTCTAGTTAGAGTTTCTAGTCGAGTCAACAAAAATAACCGAAAAGTTACACTCATTATTTTAGTATTTTTCCAGATTTTTCCCCTTTGTCATTGCTAGATTTACGAGAAATATTTTAATCTTATGGAACTCTTCACAAGATAGCGGTACCTAACTACGAGTATAAGGGCTGGTTACCACGGCTATCCAGTTTTGCGGGATCCAGTATTGCAGGACTCCTAACTAGAAAGTCGCGTGAACACACGTTTATGTTTGTTTGAATTTCGAATTAGAAATACAATAAACTACTAAACTGGATCCTGCAAAAAACGGGATGTCTCAGTGGGAACAAACCCTTAATCAAGTTAAAAAAGTAAACGACGAGTGTTAGAAACCTATTACAATATTTTTCCGATTTTTTTCAATGGCCAGCTTTATAAAAATTACTATAATCCTATAAACTATTGCGATACTGTGAGAGTCCAAGAACACCAGAGCGAATTGCGTAGCTTTACCTGTATATAACAAATATCTACGAATTTGCAAATCAAATACCAAAAAAAACTCACATAAAACAACACAGCTTTTGTCAGCATCTCTCCACACAGCACCATTCATCGATCACTGTTCACTTTCACCAAACACAGTTCAATTAAGTCTTCTATTTTACACCAAGAATCTATACTTGCTCTAAGTATTGTCCATCTGTGAAGCTGCCAGCAGTTTATAATAGCTGATTTTCGATTAAAATACTATTTGTACTAAAAATATAAAATAATTACACAAGACGCAAAATTACTTCGCGCAAATTTTGTACTACGCGGTACACTATTTTGTGACAGGTCTAAATCTGGCACAGATTAGATATTTTAAAAAGCTAAATTCAAAATTCAAACAAGTATGTTTTTTTGTTTGATTAGTTTCTTTTCAGGTTAAAGCAAAGACATTATGCCATACAGCCAATAGAACAAGTTAGTATAGTTCGAAGCAACAGGGATAATTAGGTGCGTGGAAATTTTACTTGATTTTATGCTGCGTGAATTTTTGGTGTTTTTAATTTCAATTAAAGTTAAAAAATAATATCAAGCAGTGTTAGAGAGGTAATTTGTAAAAGGGGATAGTGATAGCAAACCGAATAAGTCATGTTTCTCAATTAAAGCTTTTAAGATTTATGCAGAAGACCGCTCTATCATTTTGACGCAGACATGAATATTTATATTTTTTTGTGTTTACTTATTTTCTTTACAAAGCTTCACAGCTAGTACGGAATGTATGTTAGAACTAAACTTAGACCAGCAAATGAAGTTACTAAGTAAATACTAGCAGCCAGTCCCGACTTCGCATGGGTGTTGGACGAAAAACAAAAATCATCAATTTACATAAAATTTTCTATTCTAATCACAAAAAATTGGATTTTATTGGTGAAAGAATTTTTCAAATCGATGCAGTAGTTTCTCGTTTATTTCCTCTTTATTGTTTAAGCATAGATTATAAATATTCAGCTAAACACAAATCCTAATAAAGCTTGTAAAAATATAACAACCTAACGGCCGAATACTGAAACACTACTCAAATCTGTCACTCAGCTGACGGGCTCCTAAATTTAAGTATCCTTCAATTTTAAATGGTATTCTCAAACGCCACTCAAAGGATTTGAAGCCGTGATCAGCTAAGCAGCTCTCAAATGTTTACCTACTGGCAACATTTACCAAAAAAAGTATGTTTTCATTTACACAAATGATAACTTTACGTTTTTTATCCATTACACGCAGCATCGTTTGGTTATGTATTGTCTTTTATGGAAATATACTCAATCAACTTAACATAGAACAGTTTATTTTTAGTTTCTATTATATATAAATCTCGTTTTATCATATAAAAAAATTAATGCTTGCATTTTTATTTAATTAAAAAAATAATTTTAAAGGTGATACTTTTTATTGTTGAAATCTATTAAGTGGCGATCGTGGACCGAAACGTAACCACAATTGACATTTATCATTGTTGACAGAGCATCAAATTGACAAGACAAATCAACAACTCTCTTGGAAATGCTGCTGATGCTGCTATAGCTTAAATCCATTTGCGATGTCCCCATATTCCTCAGAAATAGGCATGTTTATGTAATGGTGCGTCCAGACTGGGCGAATTTGCTCGCGCGGCACGCTGGTCACTATACGATGCACAGTTTGGCTGTTCGATGTGGAAGATATCACCTAGTACACGTTCATAACTTCCCGTTGCGTAGAACCGTAGGGTTATAATAAGTATTTGGTCCACTGGTTGTATGGCGTTTGGTGAGGGGTTTCAAAGAGCTTCCAAATTATGAATCCAGAAACAACACCGTTTCTTTTGAGACGCGGAACCTCGCTCGGAATTGCATGTCATTATAATAATATTTTTCAATAGCGTTCAGCTTTATTGCGTTCCTGCGATTAGATCTAGGTATCTCCTCGAGGCTCGAAAGAAATGATAACGATGACACAGACATTATTTACCACTATTTAGGTCGATTTAGGTATAAGAATAGGATTTAAGATACCGCGCAAGCACTCTCAAATTTAACGGCTGCTCAAGACGATTTGACAGTTGTTTGAGTAATGCTTAGCGTTAAATGGCATTTCAGTATGCGAAAATTCATTCGAGTGGCGTTTGAGTGCAACTTAATTTGAGAGGTGCTTATAAATTGAGAACTGCTCAGATATTGTTTTGAGTATGCGAAATGTAAGTTTAGGAGCTGCTTAACTATTTGAGAAGCCTTCAAATATTTAAATGGCGTTTCAGTATTCGGCCGTAAATGTTTCACTGTCATGAAAAAAATCTCAAAATTACGTGATTAGCTACGTCTCGTTATTTTTATGTAATAACTTGTAAAGTTATGAGATTTTACTAGGTGGTAACCCAGATTTCATTATGGCGTCCTCCTGTAAATTTATATCGATACTTAGTTCGCATAATTAAAAATTAAAAAAAATAGTCGAAAACATTCCACCATAGATTTTAAACGCATTTTGAAAATGGAATAGAAATTCCATCGGACGGTTGTTTTTGAAAAAGGAATCCGAGCGTTCCATTTTACAATTTTCTGTAGCGGGTGGTAGTTTCGAATAGAAAAGTTGCATTTTTGATTTACGAACTGTCAGAATGTCAGTCGGTGCGTGAGTTTTGCAACGGAAGGATTTTCCGTGAATATTTTTAATTGTGCCAGTACGTTCACAATATTTTAAACTTTCGTGTTGCATTTTTACTAAATTCTCACTATAGAAAAAAGACCCGGAACTGGTAGTATAATTTTCGGACTGACTGCACCACGTAAGAAAATATCGTGCAAATGCGGGTGAGTGAAGAAAATTCATCGTCCGAGCAAATGACGCCGCATCTCCTCAGTCTGCTCGCGACCGTGACTCATGCAACGTGCAACCGAGTCGAAAAATCGGGTAGGAAAAACCGTTTTACCTTTTTAAAAGTATTTGTTGCGAAATCCCGTTATAGTGAGAATTACGTACACAATTATTTTGAATACTAACTGTTTAGTGTGAAAAAACTTATAGTGTGTGAATTCGGGCTAATCAAGATTTGAAATGGAGGCGTTCTTCGGATCAATTTTGTGAGTAGGTACCTATAATTTTATAACATGGGTTGGGTTGGGTTAAACGTTGATATTTCAGGACTCGATTTTTTCGTTGCTTGAACATTTTGTTGTATGTAGGATTGTAGGTACTACGAATATAAGATCGCGCATTTCCATCGAATATTTTATGGCAAGATGGCGGCGTGGAAGGCGCTGGATGCAGGCCGCCACCAACCGGCCATTTTGGAAATCATTGGGGGAGGCCTATGTTCAGCATGATGATGATGATAAGGATATCTAGTGATGATGTTGATGAGTGATGATGATGATGACGATGCTGATGAGTGATGACGATAATGATGATGCTGATGATGATGATGATGCTCATGATTGATGATTACGATGATGATGATGATGATGATGACGATGCTGATGAGTGATGACGATGATTATGATGATGATGCTGATGATGATGATGATGATGCTGATGATTGATGATGACGATGATGATGAAACCTTGTAGATGATGATGCTGATGAGTGATGATGATGACGCTTATAATGATGATGATGATTTTATGGGAAAATATGTTTTACGTGTTGTTGTTGTTTCAGCCAAATGACGTCCACTGCTGGACAAAGGCCTCCCCCAAGGTCTTCGACAATGAACGGTCCTGCGCTGCCCGCATCCAGGCTCTTCCCGCGACCTTTACCAGACGGTCGGTTTTACGTGTACCTATGTTGTATTTTTTATGTGTAGTAGGTATCTACCTACCTACATGTGCAATATTTATTGTCTATTTCAAAAAGATTTCAACCTAGTGCCTAATCATCATTTATATTCGACGGCCATCTTGCCTGGTGGTTCGCGTGCTCAGTGATTTTTTTATTGACATAGTTATTTTTATGGTTTCAGCTGGCGGCTGCTGGGCCTTCATCTTTGATGCTGCTCCACCTTGGACCCGGAGCCGAGGAGTCAAGCGGCTGCGTCATCAGACACCAGGGTCAGCGTCTGATGCTAAAGGTAACGTTTCTTATTGATTTTGAAAATGATGATGACAGTGGTGATGATGATGATGGTGATGATTATGGCAATGATGATTGTGGTGATGAGTGATGATGAGGGTGGTGATTTTTTTTTATTTTTATGCAAAACAAGGCAGGTATTTGACCACAATTGAATGATGGATGATGATGATTATGGCAATGATGATAGTGGTGATGATAGTGATGATAATGGCGATGACGATGGTCATGATAATGGCGATGACGGCAATGATGATTGTGATGATGTGTGATGATGATGATTATGGCGATGATGATGATGGCCGTGATGATTATCATCATAATGATAGTGGTGATGTCGATGGTGGTGATGATGGTTATGGTGATGATGATGATGATGATTATGATGATGGTGTTGATTATAATGATGATGATGATGATGAATATGATGATGATGTTTATGATAGTGATAACCATGAAACTTCCCATCCCATTACAAGGTTTGCTATGTGGGGTGATAATATCGGTAATAGTTAAATTATGTTATGTAGTTATTATTATTATTTCTCATTTCAGCCAATAGAGGCCACTGCTGGGCCTGCTCCTCTGATGCAGCAACCAACCACCGGTGATCAGCAGCCGAGCGGCAAAGTGGCTTTCTCCAACAGACGTCGGTGTCAACATCTAGTACTTAAGGTTACGGGACTATTCACCACCTCTCGTTCCCACCGCTGCGACTCCTGTAGCCAGGATCTACAACTTGACCGCTTACAAAAACCCAACCAGTGAAGGTCAAGTTCGTCCCGGGGTAAAGTGAAACTGTCATTAGACCCCCAACGAAATTAATCAAAAGAAAGCATAAGGTTAGTTTAAATTTTTATTTATTGATTTTCCTAGCTTGTCTACAAACTTGGTGTTTCTTACTGCTTTGATTCTTGAAGTTTTTAAGTATACCTAAGTGGCTGGTATTGCTTACATAAAATAGTAAATGACAATATTATTTTATAATGCCACCAATCAAACTGTCTTACATTTTACCCACTTTGCTTAGTTAGGGGCTTGATGATGCCGTGTGAACTGTAGGTATACTGGTAATCATCATCATCATCATTTCAGCCATAGGACGTCCACTGCTAACATAGACCTCCCCCAATGCTTTCCAAGTTGATCGATTGGTAACGGCCTGGTATACTGGTATGCCTGCCTATTATGTGTCACCATAGGGGTCACTTACAAAATAAGGATTGATGGTGAAAACGGGCATAAGTCTAAATTATGATAACTATTTAATGTCATCATCATCATTTAAGATACATATAAAAAATACCCTTATGTCCAAAGGGTACTACAAGGTTCGAGACTATATTGATGACAAGGATGCGTGGTCAGTTCAGTCTGCACATATTTGATGTACTTAAATTTGACTATTCTTGCCGTTAGATAATTCCTGGCAATAAGTGGTGACTGAGTTTGTTCCGGCGTTTCTTCTCAGCACTTGCCATAAAATATGTTTGTCTCGAAGCGCTGGTAGGGCCCAAAAGATAAGGAGACATGTAAAGTGCCCCATAAGGGCTACCTTTTATTTTTTTATTTTTTTGACGTTCATAAGTGCCACTTGTGGTCTAAACTGAATAAATGATTTTGATTTTGATTTTTGATTATTTCAGCTAGTTGCCCACTGCTGGGCTACGTCGGTCACGCAGCTGCTCTCCTCCGGACCCACAACCAAGGAGCAAAGAGACTGGCTTCATCGGACGTCGCGGCGTCGGAATCAGCGTCTGATGCTAAAGGTTAGATAAACTCTTTGTGCCCTTTTAAAACAATAATAAACAAAACTTTTTTAAAAACAAGCTTTGTCCTGAAATGCAGTTGAACTAAAACGAAAAAAATAATTGTATGCTTGGTTCAAAGAATTTCGAAAGCTGGTAGCGCAAACTGAAAAAAAAAGAGGAATAAATTCCACACGCGATACAAGCTTTCGATATTCTTTGAACCAAGCATACAATTATTTTTTTCGTTTTAGTAGGTACAACCGCATTTCAGGAAAAAGCTTGTTTTTAATAAAGTTTTTTTTTATTATAATATTATTTAATCGTTGATGTTTGTACCCAATAATTATAACACTTTTTTTTTGTTGCTTGAACATTTTTATGTAGGTACGAGTACTTAGGTATAAAGTTATAAGCTCGTGCATTTCCATCGAATATTTTGTGCTCAAAATGTGTTTATACGCACCTATGTTGTGTAGTTGGCTGAGATCTGATCTTTAGGTACCTACGTACCTACTTACTTGTGCAATATTTCCTCCATTTCAAAAAGATTTGACTGTTACAACGTAGTAAGTAAAATGTAGGTAGGTTTCAAATGCAGATTTTCTTCTATAGTAGCTTTTTTTACGTGAGATTTGAAGTTTTTTTTTAAACTTTATGGCACGAAATAGAACACCGAACGCACAGCGTTGAATAGAGCTCTGTGATTGGTTCGTGTGTCACCCTGTGCGTCTACGCGCACTGTGATACCTCATAGTAATGTTAGTGAATACGGGCGTCAATTGATTTCTAAGCAAAAACTAATTTCTAATTCACAAATTTCGTACTTATACTCACATTTTTAAAACAGATGCGTCATTTCAGTCCATTATACATTAGTGCTTATCTACATACTTCTTTGTACGTAGGAAAAATGCACTGTAAACCTGAAAAGGTCCATCAAAGCGCCAGACAGTAAACACTGCATTTGTATGCGTTCCCCCATCCAATCCGGCGCTTAAGTGCAACAGTTTGAATGCAGCGCAATGCGGGGGAAAGGGCAAGTTCACGGGATGAGATGAGGGATGGAATAGGAACCTTCTTAGGGCTCTTTCACCCGTTTTTTGCAGGAACTATTTTTTGTAGAATCCCGTTAAGTAGTATTACGTGTTTTAAATTATTACCATAATACCATTCCTATGGACATCCCGTTTGCAGTGTCCCGCAAAATACCGAACTGTTTGAATTTGAAATTTGAATTCCAAAAACAAGTGTTGCACCACCTAACTTTGACCGTAACTTTGATGATAGCCGGTGTTTTTTGTATGAAGTTTGACAGATTTTTGACGTTTGTTAAGGTTAAAGTAAGATGGTAGAACCCAGCCTTAGTGTGTTCACACGACAGTCCAGTTTTGCGGGATCCTGCATTATTAATCCCTTAAAACTGGATTGTAGATTAAGTTAGTATTTATTAAATGCTTTGAATTTATTTTTCTACAATAAAAGTCTAGCAAAGTTACTGTTTATGAAACATCATCACCATTGGAAGTCACATCAAAATCGGTTCAGCCGGTCAGGTAACTGAAACACAGCTTTATTTCGGTTTTGTCTTTACAAGTGTTTAAATAATATTAGTGATTGTTGAAGGTTTTTTTTTACTTTTATAGTATCGTAAAAATACTAATTTACCCAAAAATTTTTACTCAATACATTTTGTTCACTTCTCGAATTTAACATTTTCAATTGTAAAGTACCTACTTCCAATAAGTGGCTCTCTGACGGCTGACGCGGGGTGAATTCAAGGGGGAAACGTACGGTAGAGACACTATAGCGAAATTGAAAATAAAACTTCGTTTAGGATTGAGAAGTAGACAATTATTTAATACAAGAGAATTTAGTAGATCTTTTTTTTAAATGTGACAGATGAGATTCTATCCTAATTTCGACTAAATGCTAAACATAGGCCTCTCCCAATGATTTCCATAACGGCCGGTTGGCAACGGCCTGCATTCAGCGCCTACCTGGTCGTCAGTGCAACTTGTGGGTACCTACGTGGGTCATTGGGGGACCCATTTAGTCGTCATCATTATCATCCTTTCAGCCATAAGACGTTCACTACTGAACATAGGCCTCCCCCAATGATTTCCACAATGGCCGGTTGATGGCGGCCTGCAACCAGCGCCTTCCTGCTTCCTTTATGAGGTCGTCGGTCCACCTTGTGGGTGGACGTCCGACACTGCGCTTTCCGGTACGAGGCCTCCACTCCAGAAACTTGCTCCAAATCCTATTATAATTCGGTTTTATTTGGCCTGTTTTACTACATCATAATCTTGTAGCGTGTTAATTGATGATTCTTACCGTCTATCTTTCACTAACTCGTTAGATAAACAGACATTGCTAAATGAAACCAACCCCAGCATCACCCCAGAGTAAACAACTTAAAATCGAATCTGTCACTTTACTCCGAATCCTAAACTTTCACTAATATTTCCACATTGGCACCCTATAAATGCCCTCCAAAACACACAAGTCTAGTCCTTATTTTTATAGTGTTAAAGTTGTAACTGATAACAACGAAAATAGCGTTTGCAGTCCACGTATGCGGCTCAATATTGGTATTATATGCCGTTCCAAATTATGCTTTATGGTGTACAGGATAAGAGTGTGTATAACGTAGGGGGTTGGAATGTCAGTATCAAAGCATCGTACGTAAGACGTTTAAGGAGAATGTCGCTGCGATTTCGGATATGTCAGTCGCGGTACCTTCACGTCGCATTCGAGTGCGGGGGTGAGTAGGGCCACGAAGTTAGCGGTCACGCGCGCGAGGGATTTTAAGATGCAAATAAAATTAATAGTTTGACATAATTTACTTGAAAAAAAAATTCATCCTTGGTTAGGCCCTCTCTCTGGCCACTAGCAAAATACCTTATAATAAACTTAAACATTTCAAGAGGTTAACCTATGTCTCCGTAGCTTTGTGGCCAAGAACAATTTGATACAATCGATTTGAATACCATTTTACGTCAAAATTCAGATTAAAAATAACATAATTTATTAAGGTTCGGCCAAACAAACGCGTGCAGCCCGCGTGCACGATGGCGATGGCGATCAGATGTAAAATAGAATTCTTTAGACTTCAGCTGAAACATACGTACAAAATAAATATAGCCAACTGACATTAACGTATTTTTAGTCTGTGCACTAGTGAGGGGACAAAACCTCTCGTTAATCGTAAAGTGAAATTATTGTAGTACGTTAAGTACCAAGCATAATTTTTGTATTGAACTTGGCTCTCCTTTTTTACATTTATGTTTGCTTGAGATTCGTTATTATTTCATAGCGATCAGAGTCGCTTCTCAAACTAAAGTTTAAATAAACAACTTGAAAAAATCGAACTGCCTAAAGCGGGAATTGAATTGAATTAAGTAAATCCAGTGTCTAAGTAGCTCAGTTGGAAGAGCAGTCGCCCGGCAAGCGAAAGGTCGTGGGTTCAATTCCCGCCTTAGGCAGTTCGATTTTTCAAGTTGTTTATTTAAAAAATTTCTTGAGATTGATTAAGTTTTGACCCTAGTTTTATTTATATTCTGACGCTCGTTTTCCAGCCACACAGCCCATCGGCTCCCTGCCATCAAGTGATTGCTTACAGTAGGAGGGTGGATTGAATATCGTTTTGTTTGTTTTCGCCGCGTGCCCACGCGCAGCTGAAGCAGTTTCGGATTATGCCTCTTAACGCTCGATTAGGGCACATATTTGCGTAAATTATTTTTTATTTTTGAGATAGAAAGTTGTCTACAACTATAACCTTTTACACTTTCGCGTTTAAATCTGAGAGCTCCAACGCAATTTAAGTACTTTAGCAAGTTCAAGTTAATCAGTGTAGCATGTTTTCCAAAAAAAGAGTAATCTAAGTCTGATATGCAACAGTTGAATGTAAGTTTAGGTACTATAGCTTAACATTTTGGCTATATTGCTATAGCCGTGGTCGCGACTAAACAATTAACTAGCCTGTTTATTTATTTAGGTACTAGCTTTCCGCCCGCGGCTTCGCCCGCGTGGAATTTTGTCTGTCACAGAAAAACTTTATCGCGCGCGTCCCTGTTTCAAAAACCGGGATAAAAACTATCCTATGTTCTTTCCCGGGACTCAAACTATCTCTATGCCAAATTTCATCAAAATCGGTTGCGAGGTTTAAGCGGGAAAGCGTAACAGACAGACAGACAGACAGACAGACAGACAGACAGACAGACAGAGTTACTTTCGCATTTATAATATTATATAATATATAATAATATAATTATATAATATATAATATATAATATATAATATATAATATATAATATATATATATATATATATATAGTTGGGATTTACTTTTCTGCATGTACGGCTAGTTAAAATAAAATAAAACCACGCTTACGTAGGTACTATAGTTCTGGTTTCGTAGGTATCAATAGGAGTGAATATTCAGCATCAGGATGTGAGAGATCGTTAGTTCAACTTAATTGAAGCGTTTAGTGTTTTAAGTGAAATCATGTTTAAGGTTAGCATAGGAAATGCAAAAATCTCATTAATTATACAAGCAATATTATGAACGTAAAACTTACCTACTTGTACACCTACAAGTTTCTGAAGGTTTCTTACTAATTGCATAATCACTATATTAAAATTTAATGATGCCTTGAAAATGCATGTTAAAAATTTTTAAGTCCGTTCAGAATGTCAACTTTAATGAAAGGTAAATAAGACAGCACCAATTTAGCATAATAAAAACACGTAATTTTATGCGTCTTTTAAAACACAAGTAAATTGGCACCATATTTTGCATATTCGCATAATCACTTTGATAAACAGCTTTGGGCGATGGTTATGTACCGCTATTATTCGTTATTGTGGTGTAATGTCAACATAAAAACTTAATTTACTTACCTACCATAAGAAAGTCGATAACATTATTTATCTTAAACGATTCAAGTACAGTACTATCTACATAAGATATTGGTATTGGTCTTATTGAGGTTGAACACTATATTGCATTTTTATAAATTGAAACTGAAATTACAGATTAAACTATGACGATCTTTTAGTCCAATATTATTTCAGTAACTTATAGCTTCTTAACTGAGTTTTTACTTTAAAAATCTTCTCTTTTACATATTCATCATTATTATAAATCCATACTTACGTTCAGTACCTACTGAAGGCATCGTAAGAAGTTATCTAGCTCGCTCTACATATAAATCTGCTACCTGTAGAACTTTTCTGAAAATTTAAACCTCACTAAAAAGGTGAGTCCATTTAAAGCATTTCAATGTAAGGTAACGTTCTTACGAATGCAACTGTTTCAATACAGGTAAAAATGTACAATGTTTATTTCGTGAAAGGATGTCACTGACACTGACACTAGAACATTTCATAGAGCGGCTCGTTGTTCTGTTACAGTGCTCTATTCTATACTCACCTTAATGATAATATGTGTCATAAAACACACAATACAAAACGCGTATTTAGTAAAACCATTTGACATGCGTCCCGCGTCGTTCCGCTTTATCGAAGGGGTGACATGACCATATCGATTTGATATCTGGTCATTTAATTTGTGAACTCTGCGGACACGCCCGCCGTATCGGCAGTCATGCATCAACAATACTGTTTGGAAATTTTACCGTGTAATCACTGCGGTGAGTGCGGACTTGGGACATTTTTTGCGGCATCTTCTTCAGAATTATTACAAATAGGGATACGATCTACGAGTAAAATGATGCTTTCAGAGGCCTTATTGTAGTTACTAATGATTATCTACATTTGTTATTATAATATGAAGAAAGCAAAAATGAAAATCCTTATTTCGTTTTTTCAAAAGTCTGACATCTTTATTTTTTGTTTTTAAATTTATTTTTAAATCCTGTCCTTGACAGCTAAAATCAATTAATATTTCATGCTAACTGTTGATTTCTTCAGTCAAATAAGCTATTGAAAGTAGGTATCCCCTAAGATCATCGCTTGTAATTTACAGATCTGCTTGTTACCGTCACCCATTCAAAAACCACGTTATGAGTAAAGGCCTGAAATACGATTAATAGCGTTTTGAAGTACCCTTCGAATCGTGACTAAGACACTTTAAGCGTTATTATTTTTTAATTTAGCTAAAGCTAGCTATCGATAACAATCTCACCAGCAGATGCGATCTATGATAGAGCGAGCTTCCACAGAAGATGTCCCTTGAAGTCCCTTGAAGGAATCAAATATAAGATTTTTCAAATATTTCGGGCATCTTATATTTTCGTGACAAGTTCGTAGCCTCAGTGGTCTTTCCGAAGCCAACACAGTTAGGGTAAATTGGTAAATTACCCGCACTGTATTCCCCGATATTTACCTTTGGTCCCTCGCCCTTTTGTTGCGATTGCACTCTAGTCGGAGGTATTGATTGGCACTCACAACCGTGTGTACTATTAGAGCAGTTGATTGAACGGAAGACTGCTGGATGCGTGCGGTTCGTGTGATTGAAACGCCTCTGTAGCCAAGTGGTTAGAGTTTAGATCAAGTCTTTGAGGAGAACTTTTTTGTTTTCCATTTCAGTTTGTCACAGATTTTGCCCGCAAATTCCCTCAGATGAAATTCAGTTTGTCACAGAAAGACCGACTTTCTTGATTACCGACTTATCGTTATTATTGTGCCAATTTTCTCGATACCTTTTAAAATTATAATACTATCCTATTCTAATACATAAATAAACATTAAAATACCTACAATAAAATGTCATCAAAATCCGTGTAGTTGTTTTTGTGTGAAAGAGTAAAAAAATCCATATGTCCTCACAAACTTTCACATATCATATTGGTAGTCTTGGCGACAGATCTGGTAACACCATTGCTAGGTACTAGCCTAAAGCCCAGCACCGGTGTTACCAGAATAGGATAAAATTTTCATTAAAATTGCTATTTACAAAAATAGGATTCCCATAGAACCATCAATGAACCTGCATTGGATGCACCGATATCTAGTTCGATCCGCGGAGCTAGTTGGCAAACAGCCAAAGTAATAACTCCCTATCCAAAGAGTTCGTAAAAGAAAATTAAAAAACAGACTGAAACAGAAATACATCCCAAATAACCTGCATATCAGAGGGTAGTCCCAAGGGATTTTCTTTTAGGAATTATTATAGGATCTGTCATGTCTGACCTTCTTTATGGTTGCTTAGCAACGCGTGTTTTTCATTGTTATGACATAGTCATGTAAATAAACATTCAATATTTATCAAAGCATATTATTTTATGTAATAAATTGGCGACAGGATGCCGATTTCAAATAAAAACTACACCAGAGTGCGAGCTGCACTACGAGGAACCCTTACAAGAACAGAAAATTACCTAAACCTGCATGAAAACTTATGTAACGAAGAGATTGAATCACGACTACAGTCATTGGAAAATACATTACAAAAAATACTAGAAACACAAGAAGAAATAGAATCTCAAGTGGACGAGGAATTATTAGAACAGGAAATTCAACAAAGGTACGAAATAGAAGAATTATGTACTACTTTAAAAACGAAACTTTTGAAATTACGTACAAATAATAGATCTATTCATGAGCAATCACTAAATACAGCTCCGATTACAAACATTGCAACTGGACATGTACCGAAATTACAATTTCAACCATTACACGAAAAAGAGTCGTTCCGAAATTTTAATAAGAGATTGATGGTATATTTTCTAATAAACAAAATCGTTGAGCCTAGAACAAAAATATACATTCTGCTATCTACATTACCACCAGAACTTCATGAGAAACTATATGATCTATGTGCACCAGATGATCCACTACATAAAACTTATGAAGAACTTACCGCAATATTGGACGAGTATATCGACCCTAAACCCAGCGTTTGGGCTCTACAACACAAATTTATTTCCCGAATACAACAAGAAAATGAAACCATTGCAATATACGCATCAGAACTTAAGAAACTTTCATCAAATTGTAAATTCAAATGCATGAATTGCAAGAAAACTACCGCAGAAAGCTTCCTATCTCTACATTTATACGAGGACTTAAAGATGGCGAAATTCGTACGAAAATATTACAAGAACCGGACACATCTTCTTTTACTAAATTATTACAAATAGCTTCAGCAAATGAATTGGGTAAAACAGAGACTGCATCAACAAGATAATCAGTTCTAATAAAAAACCAGCGATACAGAATATGAATCGAAAATCACCGAGGTCAATTAAAGACCTATCAGGTAAATGTTTTCGCTGTGGGAAGCCTGATCATCGTGCAAATGAATGCGGAGCAATCAACTCTACATGTCGAAAATGTCAAAAAGTAGGACATCTGGCAAGAGTATGCTTGAAACGGACACAGACGAACCAGATTGATGTAGGTTTGAATTCTGTAAGTGATGAAAGCATAGCTGATATTAACCTCATCAAAAGTGAAGTCACAGAAAGATATATGATTACTATCACCATAGAAAATAGAACAATTAAGATGGAATTTGACACGGGTGCTTCATAGTCATCGATGTCCCTTGCCGACTACAATGCCCTGAATATTAATAAAAAGATTTTCAAAACTGATATGAAACTGAGAACTTACACCGGAGAAATAATTAAACCTTATGGAGTCGTTTACATCAAAGGAATTTACAAAAACCAAAATTTCTATGGTAAACTGTATATTATTGACAAAAATGTTGATCCAATATTTGGTAGAAGCTGGATGAAAGAATTAAACATTGAACTAGCAGATGTTCGATTAGTTGAATCAGTACCTCAAAATAATATATTAGACCAATTGTTGGAGGAATTTGCATCTTCTGTATTCCAAACTGATCTTGGTAAAATTCCCAACTACAAGGCACACCTTAACTTAAAAGAGAACACACAACCAATTTTTATAAAACCTAGAAGAATCCCTTACGCTCTTAAACCGAAAGTAGATGAAGAAATAGATCGCCTTTGCAAAATAGGCGTAATTACAAAAATATACCATTCTGAATGGGGTACGCCGATCGTTCCAATTGTAAAACCTAATGGGTCAATTCGACTTTGCGCTGACTACAAGATAACATTGAATAAAGTTATCCAAGATGAAAAATATCCGATTCCAATAATTGAAGACATATTCTCGGAGATGAATGGAGGCAAAATTTTCTGTACACTTGACATTACGCAAGCATACTTAAATATGGAAATGGACGAAGAAAGCGCCTTACTACAAACCCTTAGCACACATAAAGGAACATACAAGGTTAATAGACTAATGTTTGGAGTAAAAGTAGCACCAAGTCTTTGGCAAAGATTTATGGACCAACTGCTTCAAGGACTAAGAGGAGTAAAATGTTTCTTTGATGACATAATTATTCAAGGATCATCTGAAAGTCAATTATGTCAACGATTGAAAGAAGTTCTTTTAAAACTTAAGGAAAACAATCTGCGAGTGAATAAAGAAAAATGCCACTTCTTTAAACGCAGTATTAACTACCTAGGTCACACTATTGACGAACATGGCTTACACAAAAACATAGACAAAGTAAAAGCCATATGTCAAACTAAACCACCGAAAAACGTTAATGAATTACGTACATTCCTCGGCATGGCAAATTACTACAATAAATTTATACCAAATCTAACGGCAATTACAAACCCTCTGAATGAACTACTAAAGAAAGGAACGGAATTTATATGGAATTCGAAATGCCAGACCAGTTTTGATAATATAAAGAAAGAAATTCTCAGCGAAAGAGTATTGACATATTTTGATCCAGCCAGGCCACTTGTTCTAGCTACTGATGCGTCACCGCTCGGATTGGGAGCTGTTCTCTCTCACAGATACCCTGATGGATCCGAACGGCCAATCGCGTTTGCATCGAGATCTTTAACTTCAAGTGAAAAGAAGTATAGTCAAATTGACAAAGAAGCAACAGCTATACATTGGGGGTTAAAGAAATTCTTCCATTACTGTTACGGCCGAAAGTTTACACTAATTACTGATCATAAACCATTAACTTCAATTTTTCACCCAAACCAAACCTTGCCAGCCCTCAGCACCATGAGATTGTTTCATTATGCACATTTTTTATCTGGATTCGATTACAATATTGAATACCGAACTTCAAAGAATAACTCCAATGCATATTACCTATCCAGATTTCCTGTAGAAAATGTCAAAGAAAATTCAATAGACCAGCATTGCGCGTACCAAATACAGCAAATTAACACACTGGAGATAGGGCCGCAAGTCATCGCTCGTGAAACTGCTAAAGATGATGAACTTAAGCCAATACTAGAAGCGCTGAAATCAGGACGATCTCTGAAACATTATGGGTACAAAGATAATGAACTTACTCTACAAAATGATTGTATTTTAAAAGGAAGCAGAGTATTTATTCCAAAAAACTTACACATGCAGATACTAAACGAATTACATGCGGGCCATATTGGTATTCTGAAAATGAAGTTACTAGCTCGTAGCTATGTTTATTGGAAGAACATAGACAAAGATATAGAAAATAAGGTAAAATCTTGCAGAGCATGTCGTTTAGAACAGAATCAACCAACTCGAGCTCCTATTCATCACTGGGAAGAACCAAACGGCCCATGGCAAAGACTTCATATCGACTTCGCAGGTCCATCAAATGGACACTATCTTTTCATTGTCGTTGACGCATTTTCAAAATGGGTTGAAATAATCCCTACAAAAACCACTACAAGTTCATGGTGCATAAAAAGATTAAATGAATTATTTGTCACTTTCGGAATACCTCACATATTAGTTTCAGACAACGGCCGCCAATTCACACACCGAAGAACTGCACCATACCACCCAGCGTCCAACGGCCAAGCTGAAAGATTCGTACAGACCATCAAGAGAGCACTGCGTTCAATGGCGGGGGAGAGAGGCGACTTAACGGATAAACTCTTGGAGATTAAATACCGACTGAGGCGTACCCCTGGCGCTAGTGGACACTCAGCTTACGAGCTCATGTTTGGCCGAGAAGTAAGGACTAGACTTCATACTATGCTCAAAACCCCACCAGTCACTCCATCGAGAACTAATGACACATTGGCCTTACATACAAGACATTTTGTTTGTGGAGACAGAGTGCAAGCTAGACTCTACGGAAGCTCCGCTCAGAAGTGGACATTTGCCACAGTGGTACAGCGCCTGGGCAAGCTGCACTATGTCGTGCGTACGGACGGCGGTTTGACCTGGACGCGCCATCTGGACCAGCTGCTGCCGGCGCCACTGGTGCCAGCAGTGCCGCAGCCAGGAATCGCGGCGGAGGCGTGTCATGTCTGACCTTCTTTATGGTTGCTTAGCAACGCGTGTTTTTCATTGTTATGACATAGTCATGTAAATAAACATTCAATATTTATCAAAGCATATTATTTTATGTAATAGGATCTGCAATAAATACAATCAATAATGAATCAAGATAATACGGCATAGGACTTGTTCCCACGGAGATATCAGAGCTTTTAGCAGAATCCCGTTTAATAACACTCGAACATCCCGTTTGCAGTGTCCCGCAAAAAAACCGACTCGTTCGAATCTGTAATAAGAATTTCAAAAAACATAAATGTGTGTTCACACGACAGTGTTCCGGGATCCCTTATTACTGTATCCTTGGTTAATTTTCAAAGAATTAATATCAACTAAGGATATACAGTAATACAGGATCCGAACTCTTGATATCCTTAGAAATAAATACTTCATCATCATCATTTCAGCCACAGGACGTCCATTGCTGAACATAGGCCTCCCCCAATGCTTTCCACGTTGATCGATTGGTAGCGGCCTGCGTCCAGCGCTTCCCTGCTACCTTTACGATGTCGTTTATCCACCAATCCATCTTGTAGGTGGACCGACGACAGTAAATAAATACTTGCGCAGTCTCATTTTTTTATGTAACTGATTTAATTTTGGGTATTCATCTCAAGACAAGTGTGGTGAGATTGTGGTCAAGTTACCTTTAAATTTATTTTATAAAAGACTTTATACCTGTAAGTAATCTAAAGAATTAAGTGAAGTTCATAAAACTTCCAATTTCCCTTCGATAATTTTGACCCGTTTCCCAGAGTTCGTGAGAACATAATTAAGTAAAACGCGTTAAAGTGTTGCAGTATCACTGTTCAGTTAAGTGGCACTTCACGATCCTTGTACGGTAAAAGTATCAAAATTGATTAGCGTATTTTCTCTCGTTTGCACTAATTGTATCAAAATGAACCACATTAATGAGCAAAGGCCTCGAACACACGTAATGTATCTTTCATTTTGCAAAATCAGAATTAAGGTGTGACTTTAGTCTATGTATTGTTTAGTTAGAGATTTGGAGTCTCTGGAACCAGATCTACAGGGTTCAATTTCCAGATAGGGCACACAAATTTAAAAATTACTGTGCAAATTCTCCCTACTTTAGGTAGAATTTAAGTAATAGGCTTGACGGCGGATACCTGAATCGGTCATTGTGGAAATTTTTTCTCCAGCAGTGGACGTCATTTGGCCTGAAACAAACAAACGAATTGGCTTGAGTCAACTGATTGTCCAATAAAATAAAGTAAAAATAAAATACATGATGCATTTTCAGAATCAATATTTACAAGAACCTTATTGCGTTCGCTGCCGAAAGTACATAACTCATCAACTCCCAATTGAAACAAATGAGGGTAGTACAAAAAGTGCTCTTTTCCGGAGTGCCGTGGAGCGAATTCTCTGTAATACCGGAATTAATATCAGTGAGCGGGTAATGGGAACGAATTGCGCAGCTTTGTCTTTTTTCCCGGAATAAACGCTGCGGATAAACGCTGGCAGTCAGCGAGATTTGTTTGATTTGAATTAACGAATATTTAAATTTAGAATGCGATTTGATCTTCTTTTTTTTATGAGCAGCGCCCAGTGTGTTATTATGAGTATTTCGGTAACGCTCTTTTAGCGTAATTTTTGTACCAATTTTACCTAAGAGGTGAATTTTTGTATAGAGCCTTAAAACTACAAGTGGTACTTATATAAATATAATCTGTTATAACAAGCAGTAGATCAAAAATATTTCGTTTTAAATACAGTAAACGATTTTTTCAGATTTCTCTTGTACTACTTATTTTGAAAGAAACTTAAAAGAAAATCGTACTGAAGGGTTTCAGATAACGAAATTCAAGATCAAAATTTTGTGCACTTTGAATTCGTGTACAAGTAAGTAGTTAAGTATAGAGATTTGAAAATTCTATGATTCTTTATTGAATTATTCTTAATAGGACCAAAATACATTATTGAAAAGCACCAAAAAGTTTGTTCCCCAACTGCATAACAAAGTTTTATCGCCTCAATTCTCGAAATCTCACAGTGAGCCGTTGACTTTTACAATATTGCAACATCGCAACATCCATGGCATTGAATACGACATAAACCTATACTTTGCCGTCGTAAATGCTCAACAATTTGTTGCAGTCGCACATTGTGGTGTCCGTGGAAATCTGGGTTCTGGTGGCAGACAAGAAATCCTTGTCCTTTTTCGGTGTTGTCAGTATTTGTGTTTATGGATGTTCTGTATTAACATACCTCTTACCAGACTAGGTAATCAGTTAGTGTAAAATCTCTATTAATAAAAAAACATGAGTAAAAAGGTGTTTCATCATCATCATCATTTCAGCCATAGCACGTCCACTGCTGAACATAGGCCTCCCCTAATTGATCGATTGGTAGCGGCCTGCGTCCAGCGCTTCCCTGCTACCTTTACGATGTCGTCGGTCCACCTTGTAGGTGGACGTCCCACACTGCGTTTGGTGTTTGTTACTTCTATAACTTAAACCAATGGACGGTTTTTTATGAAACTTTACTATTGTAACATACCTACATTAAATTACAACCTGATTATTTTATCGTAACTTGCATGAAGCAACTGATAGAAGCTAATTCAAACATTGAATGACGATGAGGTCTAAGATATCACATCATTCAATAAAATGGCGTTAAAAAGTATCAAGACATTAACAATTTATTGTTCTTGATAGCAAATCAAGTTAAACACTAAGTCGTTCATAATTCATGATTCATAGGTAGGTACCATTTTTCCATAAAAAATTATAGTCTGATGAACTGCAAACAGTAAACTGTGACTGGTGTTTGTATTCAGTGGCTAATCTGCATTCATATGCCGATTTCGGTTTTTTTTTTTGAAGTTCGAATTCATGTTCTTTTTTTTCTTAAATGTCTCATGATATAACTACCGTTAGTACAACCGTCTTTCCAGCCAGGATTTATACTCACCTTAAAATCTAAGTCGTTTAAGTTTAGTGGTCTATGGAGAGCAGCGTTTAGGAGTTATGCGGGGAGCAAGCGTTTCCGGACGGTAAATCAACTTAACGTGTTTCTGGAACTGCTGCGAATGCTCCCTGGAAACGGACCATCGTTATCTTTGTCTTGGATGTTGGATATTTCAAGGGAGGTGATCTATAATAATTTTGCTACTCTTTTTTGTCATTTTTTTTTTATAAGAGAAGAATTGAAATAGTGGTTTATTAATTTAGTCTCATAGTTATTTAATTCTTAGCGAGTCGCATCTCAAACTAATTTGAAAATTATAAATAAATTGAAAAAATCGAACTGCCTAAGGCGGTAATTTAACCCACGACCATTTCAAGTTATTTATAATTTTCAAATTAGTCTCATAGTTTTCATGAAATCAGTTCTATTAAATAGAGGCTTTCCCATCGTCCCCAACAGGCTGTAAATGCTTGTACTAAATACATAAGTACTTACTACATATACCTCTCTTAAAGCTGTAACCCTTACAGTTTCGTTGGCTCGTTCGTTTCAGCCAAATGACGTCCACTGCTGGACAAAGGCCTCCCCCAAGGCTTTCCATAATTAACGGTCCTGTGGTGCCCGCATCCAGGTTCTTCCCGCAACTTTTACCACAAAATTATCAACAAATTCTTTTCTCAAACGAAATTTTCAAGTGATTCGGAAATTTAGCTTGTCCCATGTATGCAAATGATTTTTGATAAACACACAATCGTCTTTTAAACACGTCTATGTTTATCACTACATAAATAAAGGGTGCTTTATAAAATCCAAACAACAAGAGTATTAAAAAAATAATGGAGGTCGTAAAGAATCGTCCCGGCGGGTCGGTTTAATGAAACAAGCGAAATAAAAGGATAAATAAAGAAAGTATTCTTAATAAACTTGTCACGCGAGAAGGAGAAAGTTAATTTCCTGTTTCGTCCAGTCTAAGGATATAAGGACGGTTTTCTAGTTAGAGCTGCACGAATAAAGACAATTAAAACTTAAGTAGGTGTTATTTACGTCAACTATAAATTTTACACAAGTAGACATTTACATTTGATCGCCCTAAGTGAAGTAAGCAAATATTTTTATTGGGGATTGTAGACTTTTAGGGGTTTTAAAAATAAAATACCACTCACTGATTAATCACGAAATCTCAGAAACTGTAATACCTGATTTGTGTATATTTTAGTTACAATTAAAAAGACTAAACAACGGGAACTTTAAATTCAATTTTTTTTAAGTGATGATCATGACGATTTTTTGCTCACTGTGCATGTTTATCACTTTTTTTTATCCACAACGAGGAAGCTCTTGCCCTGTATCTCACCTGATGGTAAGTGATGATCAGGCCGAAGGTGGAAGCGAGCTTCACCCGGAATCCTCAACCACGGAGGAACTGGATATCTTACCTCTATCTGCCGGAACACAACAATGCTGTTAACATTATTGTTATGGCGACAGACTTAGGCAAGATGGTGGTAGCTAGCCAGGCGGACTTAGAACAAGCCCTACCACCAACCAAACCGAACAGAAAATCTGCTCCCACTGGGAATCGAACCCGGGACCTCTGCTCTGCGTCTGAAGCAGGTGGTCTTACCACTAGACCACAGAGGCGGTTAAGGGTCACTTGACATCAATAAAGTGCAATGAAAATTCAAATCATTACTTAGGCCTTTTCCAGGGCACTTGTACACGTCCCAAATATACCTTTTTCACCACTGACAATAACAACAAAAGCCCCAAAAACTTATAAAGCTTACAGTGCTTTTCATCTTTTCAGGTGCTTCACTCGGCTGCGGACACACCATCTACGAGTCTACGGCTGACATCGCTGCTGCAGGCGGAAAGGTGAGTTTTTATTATTTTCTTTAGCCTGAAAGCATTTTTCATGTATTTTTTCAGCATAAAATATCTTCCATCTTTCAATACTTTGTAACATTTTAGGTAGTGCCACATCCTCTCGCCGTGTAAAATAGCAGCACACAATTTATTTAAAACTTTTTTTTTAAAGCAGCACAGTCAAAATTGGGTCTAGCTTGGTTAAAATTCGTCAATCTTTTTGGTACCTACCAATTATGGGCACCCTTCCTGTTTTATCATAATTTTAAGGACTATATTACTTTGTAGTTAATTAAATAGCTCAGCTTGTTAATGGAAACTGGACCTTACAAGGAAGAATTAGTGTTTTATTGGCGTCCACAGTTCCGTTGCTTGTCGCCATGATATTTACAGCGTGGGGGGTGGGGGGGTGACTTATAAAAAAGTTTCCCGCGTTAATGCGATTTGGTGGGTAGGAAAACACGACTATCAAGTGTTAACATTGAATTGAATATGAATACACCTCTTATAAGCATTTCCAAACAAAATCCTTTGAGACTACACGCAAATTGCAATCTTCAAGCCATAATCTCGGCTACAAAATTGCACTTTTCGAAGCAGGGTGTTTGCAATCAACCCCATTGATACCGGGGGATTAAGGGGTTCCTTGATTAGAGGTTCCATTCGGATTGTTACAGCTCTATGATTTTGAGGGATCCGTCAAGGTATTAAAGGATTAGTGGGAATAAACATAAGTATACGTTTGGGACCGAGGTTGTGTAATTTGGAGTAATTATGGTATCAAATTATTTGACGATACCTGAATTCTTTCAGAGTTACCCCAGGGGATAGCTTTGATTATTTTTAATAAAAAGCTTTAATTCAAAAGTTAAAGCGATAATACTTATTATCTTTGTATTTGTTGCTATTTCCAATATTCTTCTACTTGGTTTGGTCCAAGACTGAAGTCACTACAGTCCTGTCGTCACACATTTATAAGCTACCTTAGGGTCTTAGATGGCTCAATCAAACCTACGGATGTGGCTTCAGAAACTGAATCGGGAAACGATTTTCAGTTTGTGTGTTCCACTTGAAAATAAAATCTTCTGTCTACCTATAGGTAGAAGTCGTTATCTATAACTACTAGTTATTACTACACCACGGAGACGACTTCTAACAATGTTATGGGCGATAGTACAAACTAAATTAATTCTGTTCCGTAGTACGTTATAGGTGATATTACGACACAAAAATCTATAGTCCGATGTGCTGGCGACTCTCCAAACAGTTGTAATACAAATACCATGACAACACATGGCACTATTACTACCTACTTATACTTTCCAACAGTTCTACCCACGTTTTCACACACTTTCCACCCAGGAAGTCGCACTTGCATGACAAATGCGGCTTTTGTCTCCGCATTACTTTATTAAGAACCGTCGGTCCGACAAGCGTCTGCTAAGTTTTAACTGTTCCATTGAATCTGCGCCATCAGTATTGTGCCTATGTCAGTGCCAATGGCCAACATAAACTGTTTACAGCCGCGTAAACGTCATTGCAGGGACACAGGCTGACGAGTGCGGCTAGTTCACTTTAAATGGTTAATGTTCAGTAATTAGGTTCGTTCATTTCAGCCGAATGACGTCTACCTACTGCTGGACAAAGGCCTCCCTTAATGTTTTAGACAGTAATTAGGTATTGACAGTTAAGTTAAATTAAATGTATGCAAAGTTCTGAAGCATGTGATGGTAGATGATAGCATTTAAAATCGAAATATTTGCTGAAAATATTTATCTTCGTTTTTAGCGTTGAAGTGTAATTTTAAAGTGTTATCATGTTAATTATTTGGCACGTGATACTTTACGTGAATCTAATTTATTAGTTTGGAATGGCAATGATATTTTTTCATAATATCTGTGTGATATCTGATAGTAAACGGCGCTATTAATTCCCATTTCTCTTTTTTGTCATTTTTAAGTAAGTAGTAGTTTTTGTCCCGAAGCGCTGGTAGGGCCCAAAAGATAAGGAGACATGTAATTTTTTTTTTCTACATTTTGACGTTCATAAATGGCACTTGTGGTCTAAATTGAATAAATATTTTTGATTTGATTAGATTTTTGATTTTGTCGGTGTCCTGGCTGTTCTCTTTAGCCTATCCCGCTGGCGACTCGCTTTTATTTGAACTTGCACAACGCACCATAAATTAAGCATTTTATGTTACTTTTATGAAGTTATTTAGCGAATGCCGACTTAATCTTTGCTATTATGGTGCTTTACGTGTTTTCTTTGATAGCAAATGGATGGGAAATAATCAATAGTGCTAAATTAGACACAGTCGTTAAACAGTCGTTGTAACGTCACAATACTTTCGTATCGTTTGTCTTTGAGGCTGTAAAGTCACGTGGTATACGGCTTTTGACGGTTTTCTGCTAATGTTACAACTAACATTTGCTTTGTATATTATTATGACGTCATTGATTAGATACCTCGTAAAGGTAGCAGGAAGGCGCTAGATGCAGGCCGCTACCAACCGGTCATTATTGAGATCATTGGGGAAGGCCTATAAATGTTCAGCAGTGGACGTCCTATGGCTGAAATGATAATAATTATTATTTAAATGATGATGATGATGTATTCTAATTAAAATAGCGCAAATTATACTTTAACTGCACGATCCTGCTGCCTTATAATATTTATGTTAATTTATTGATACTCAACAGCCCAATAATGTTTAATTACCCAAAAACAATTGACTAATAACCACTCTATGTGTATTATTATAACTACTATCAAAACAATGCAACGGAAACAGTATTCTCATTACGGCCAGTGAATTCGATACCAATGGACCGTGACATAACACAGGGATGGCAAACCTTTATGTATCAACGTGCCTTTTTTCTAACAAAACTTTTTGATATAGTCATAGACGTACCATCAAATAACATCTAAGTTTTACTAATCTAAATAGTGGTACCCTTCATTGATAGTATTAATCAATGTGAGGTATCATGCAGGTGGCACTACTGGCGAGTGATATGACTTCACAGTGGCAGCAACTGCTGAGGGCAAATACGATTGCCCTCATACTGAACACGTCATTTACTACAAATTTTAATTTCATAGTGAATTTTGTGATTGTTGGCTTTTGGTAGGAACCTCTTTTTAAATATTGTGGCGCTTGCCATCGTGCCATAAGTTCACCATCCCTGGCATAACACTTCATCATCATACAGTTCGGCCGCGTCGCGTAAATACGTCATATCAATAGCACCTAATGACCTGCAGCTCGTTAATTAGACGTCATTTCACGCATCAAAAGCATAGCGTTGAATGTGGTGTCTGTACAGGGAATGATACTGGTCAGAAATGTATGTTTTAGCAGTTTGATCTAGAAGTACTTAGGTGTTTCGTTCCTGCAAGAATCGAATTTACAAATATGTTGATAAAGTCATACTTAGTTTATTGTAGGACTTCGAAGCATGTGTAGATTTAATACTAAATCGGATTCAGAACATTATTATAAAAGGTTCTTTACCTTTTAAAACAACCTTGTAATAAAATTTTGAAAGTTTCGAAAAGTAAGATTATTTAATCTTTGTAGATTGTTTTAAGCTTTGTGCCATCAGTATTCTTTCTTATGTAAGTAATGCCTTCTTCTGCTTACCTCCATTTCATTTGGAGTCAACCCTCCTCTAAGATGCTACGAAATCTGTCTGGTATTTTTTGATCATTGATTTGAGATCTTTCCAAATCTTTTGAAACGGTTGTTGGTTGTCATTTGCCTATCTTCCTTGTATTTCATCACTAATTAATAAAACCACCAAAAATGGTAAATTCTCTCGCATATCACACTGTACGAGCACCGCAAACGCGTCAAGTATAACAAACAATGTTAACAACTGGTGCGGACGATGACATTCGAGTGCGGATCGCGCTCGGCGACTAAACTTTCAATTGGCTCAAAATATGTCATCCACAGATACAGATAACTCAAAATAGATAAATTGCTCGTAATTTTTTACTATGATCTTGTAGGTATATATTTAAAGAACTGTTACCTGCTTTCTTATTCAACGCAGGAAAAATTCATACTACGAACTCTTCATGCATTCTTCTGATTAAACTTGAGGTTGTAAACAAGACAGCTCTCCTTTGGGCCTACTCAACCTGCCCTGGTTGGGTTTGAAATAAATATCCAAACTTTTGTTTGGTTCACCAGTAAAATACATGCACAAGTAAGCAGCGATAAGCAGTAGTAGTTTTACCTAATCAGTGTATGCCTTTAGATGTTACGATTCATTGCCTTCATACACTGGAAGTGTCGCAGCGCAGCCTCTTTTGTGGCTTTATAATTTTTCCTTGCAGCTTTTCTTGCGAACCTAAATTTCGACAGTTTTTAATTCATCTGATAAAAGGTCAACATTATAAAGTTTATTTAAAATCGTAATATACACATCCGTCCATCCTCCCAAATTTTCGCTTTTCTAATAGTATTAACATTATTGAATTTGAATACAAAAATTTTGTAGGATATACAGTAAAAACAACAAATCTTATCAGTATTACACATTTTACCACCAAAACGGGCCATCTTTATGTTAATTACACTGCATTACAAGACAACCACGCACAGCAGTGGGTCCTTTATTCGAAAACGTCGGTTAACGTGCACAAAACAATAATGTTCACAATTTATTCCAATTCTTACTTTGAAGCTGAGCATAATGTCTCCAGTGTAATTGAAAGTCTATTCGGACTACAAATAAAGTAAAGAAAAAGTATAATAAATTTCTGTCGCGACGTTTAATTTGCTTTTGCATTACCGTTTTGACTCTTGAGCTTAATAGGTGGCAGTTTCAAATGTTTTAGTATAAAGAGTAGAAGATAGTGCTAGGAAGTGCGGATGACGGACATCTTAAGCTCATAGCAGACTTATCAACTCGGAAAGGGATCAACACCGTATCGCCTTTCACGAGCTGTCATCGCCTTTCAAGCGCTGTCAATCGCGAGGCGAGGCGTTTACGTTACGGTGCGGATTTAAGGCTGGGTTGCACAATCTTACTTTAACTTTGACAAACGTCAAAAATCTGTCAAACTCCATACAAAAAACACCGGTTATCGTTATAGTTACGGTCAAAATTGGGTGGTGCAACTCAGCCTTAGTGTGTGATAGAGTTTCATACAAAAAATACTAACCACCTCGAGTTGATACGGTTACGATACGATCTCTTTCCGGTTGATAAATGTGCGACGTCCTTTAAGTGCCAAAATTATTGGTCTAAATTGAATAAAGATTTTTCATTGTCATTAAGTTAGCCAATTGGGCTGTAGCGTAGCATGATCATAATATTGTTTAAACAATAATGTATTAATAGTTGCAACTTTTCTACAAATAGGATTTTGTGGCGACTGTAGGACAATAGCAAATAAAAAATAGAGCAAAAATTTTTCTTTTATTAGTCTTGTCAGAAATTTGGTATCATTGTTACGGTCAAAGTGATAAATGTGAAAATTATGAATAATCGCCGGTTATTATGAATAATTACCGCATGATTTGGTAAATGTGATTAATATGAGGTCATTTATGTGTGTATAAAACTAAATAGGCGGCTTAGGGGTGGCCCAAGGGCCACCCCCGCCGCACCTTAACCTATTTTTCACTTTAAATCAAAACATTATGTTATAGGCATCATGGAAAAGTAATATTATGCAAGAAACATTCCAAACTCATTATGCCAAATTATATTAATATATGATATCAAAACGTTCAAAAGTTTGGCTGTACACGAGCACGTACACAAGATGTTGTTCTCTTTTATGAAATTTGTTAGTACTAAGGTTGAATTATTAAATAATCACTGTTAAATGTGATTAATTTATTACTTTTACCGCGACTGTCGGTAATTATTCATAATAACCGGTTATTATTAATAATTTTCAATTTATCACATTAACCGTAACATCATCATTATATTTTTTTTTATTTTCATACAAAATAAATTTTATAAAATCCGATTTGTATGAAAATTAAAATAATTAAAATGAAGATATCAATTTTCTGACTTCACCATACCATTTATATGCCCATGTTAACATGGGCTAGTGTCGGCTCATATACCCATTTACCTAACACCCTGTATAAATAGTCTATTCTATGCAAACAAAGAAATTTTGAACAAACCTCTTCACAGATTCCTTACTCTTCATAGCATTTGTGAATCTCCTTCTGTCAATTTCCTTCGAATCTATGTTATCAGGCTACCAAGCAAGACGTGTACAAGCGCAGGCGGTCCTAATTGCATGCCGATATCGCCGCTTAGGGCCGACTCGATTCAATCGGGATCGATTGGTGTCGGGATAATCGATTATTGAATTGTGGATTGCATGCAAAGTGTGGACACGTTCTGAGGATTGTGTAAAGATGAAGTGTAATGTGATTCTGTCATCCTATTTAATATTTTCCGCTTGATCAGGGACTAGGTAAAAAAAATCTTCTACATTTACGCCTTTTTCCAATATTCGATCCTTGTACAAATCCGGATTACAACTGTCAAATTGAATTCAGTTTTAGATTAAATATCCAAAATATTCGTAGCATTTACACTTTAATATTGTTTAAATAGTCTTAAAAACAATATGAAAATGTAAAAACATCGAAAACCGCAGATATTTTGACCAAAAACATATTCAGCAGTAGATAGAGCGACCCAAAATACCTAGCTTGGGCACGAAAACTCAATTTTGACCACCTTGTGAGTTGGAACGTTGTAGCATAAAGTAACTACGTCCATTTGACAGTTGACGGACGGATTTAGATTAGGATTGAATATAGAAATCCAGCATTAGAAATCATAAAGTCTTTATTACAAACCGATCTAGTCTTCAGCTGCTTTCACATCGATCTCTCAATTATTTTCGAAATTTACGTAGATATTTCAATTGATAACGTTGTAAGGCTGCCAAAATACTATTTAGCCATAGAATTTTATAACACTTTTTTTCCATTCTATATGCTGAGCATTGTTCTTTCATTTTCTTTAAGAGCCCAGAACTAGAAGGCAATATAATACTTTTATCCTCACCTGTGCCTTAAAGAAGGCAAAAATAAAATAAAATTAATATTAACGACCAGTGTTTCGCACGGCATGCAGGAGCCGTAAACAACGTTATTGTCCGAATCAAACGAAGGCACGTCCAGTTTCCAGTCTAGACTATCCGGACAGATGTTTGGGAAATTTTCGACGGAACCCAATTTGAGAACGTTATTTATATCATTTATATTGCCAAGTGCATAGAGAGAACAAACGCAGAAATAGTATAAGAGTAGCTCTATAGGATTTGAAATTAATAAAAGCTTTCTTGTTGCCCTGCGTCTTGTATATAGAATTCATTTCAAATAATAATTAACTCTACCAACTGAATACTACTACTACCTACTAACAGCAAACATTACATTGTATTTGTAAAAACCTACTTACTTCTTCTTGGGTTCTTTTGATTCAAGTACAGTCATCTCTAAAACATACTCAACGATTTTAACGATATTATGATTATGCTACCATCACTTGTATTGTCAATATCAGCTACTAATTAATCATTTTGAGAGCTAGCAGAGACATACATAGAGTGAAATTTCCGTATTCTACTCCTAATGCCAAACCCCAAATTGGATAGATCTTCCAAGCCAAATGTTGTTATCTGGAACATATGGGCTTCTTCCTTGGCAACTTGATTTTGATGAACACCTAGAGATTACAAAATCTTTGAATGTAGTTTTCTTTCTTTTCAAAAAATAAAGAAATATTTTTTGAGTATAATTTTCTATCTACAGCATTAAGAGTATTTTCCCTTCAGGTGGCATTACAAAATTTCACCCTGTATACCAACATCTATACTATTACTATCTATCCTACTATAATATTATAAATGCGAAAGTAACTCTGTCTGTATGTCTATCTTGCTTTCACGCCTAAACCACTGAACCGATTTTGATGAAATTTGGCATAGAGATAGTCCCGGGAAAAGACATGGGATAGTTATTATCCCGGTTTTTGAAACAGGGACGCGCGCGATAAAGTTTTTCTGTGACATACAAAATTCCACGCGGGCGAATCCGCGGGCGGAAAGCTAGTAATAAAATAAAGCATTGAGTCAAATAGTACGAGTACATTTCAAGAGCCAACTGTACAGTACAGTACGTAGGAAATGTCCGTACATTCCGTTCCGTCTCGACGCCGCGCAACGGGCATGTACAATATGTACTGTCGTCGGCGGACGGATGTCTGGGAAATGTTTGGACGGGCTAAGATGGCGCTGGGGGTCTTTATTCATCTATTTATTTAGATACAACTTTTCTACATTACATCACTACATAGTATAAAACAAAGTCGCTTTCCATTGTCTGTAGTTACGTATGCTTAGATGTTTAAAACTACGCAAAGGATTTTGATACAGTTTTTTTAATAGATAGATAGTGTGATTCAAGAAGAAGTTTTACATGTTTAATCGTTGGAAGGCAACGATAATTCAAATGACGTGTTGCACCACCTTTTTTGCTACAGACTACTTATATCTACCGTACATCACACTACACACATGATAATATAAGTAGTAGATCAAAGCCCTTGTCAGTGAGTTTTTTTTTCAGCCAATATTTACTGTCTGAAATTATCACATCATTTACGCAGATTTCAAACTATGACCTAAGATAAGTTAGTTTAGCTTCGCTGCCATATCTGTCGTATTTTCTCATAGTATTTGTTTGTCTAGTTTTTACAACACACAACTGTGGAAAACTTCGTCGGTTACTTATACCAGTCTCTGCAACCTGCATAATGGAGATGACTTTGAATTTCCGGCTTACAAACCTAAAAGTACTTTCCACCTATACAAGCATTTTTAATTAGTTTCGAATCTCTGAATATAAAGCATAAAAACTAAAAATTATTACAACTTACTACAGCAACGTCTTAGCGCTCAAATTCACGTTCCCCGCAGTTGGAACGTCGACTTCACTGCGATTGGACGTCTCCAAGCATTCTACGGCTATAACGCTGAATTGCCCGGATAACCGATAGGCCAATCTGCCATTCTACAATATACCCTACCTACTTCAACATAGAGACTAAAACACGGTAGCTGCTGATAAAATTTATCAGCTAGATCAAAAGGAAATACCATAGTAGCAATACCAGCTCATCTAGCCCAGATCTGTGGACACTAATGAAATCTAGGAATAATGGAATTGATTACAACATTTTGTAGAGACGGTTGCTATTTATTTAAATATCTTCTTCACTGACGTAATGTTAGCTAATGTACATATTTGATTTCAAAGCTACTAAAAGTCAAATTTTAGAGCAAAACTGGCTCAACTTTCACAGCTTAACAAAGTATCTTGGAATTATCACTGTCTTGGATTTATTTGTAAACAAACTAGCGGCCGCCCGCGACTTTGTACGCGTGGATCCCGATTTACCCCCTTAGGGGTGGAGTTTCGTAAAATCCGTTCTTAGTAGGCACCTACGTTCTCAAAGGAACCCCCATGCGAAACTTGAGACTCCTAGCACTTGTAGTTTCTGAGATTTCGTGATGATTGTGTGAGTCAGTCAGTCAATCAGACAGTGACCTCTCCAAAGGGTTGATATAGTCGAATTATGGATAAATAAATATTCATAGGACCTTTTGACAAATGAAGACACAGTCCACAGTCTCGTCATCCAAAACAGTAGGCACTCCAATTAGTTAGCCCAGGTAGTCAGCTAAGTGCACAGGCACACTGTTTGCACCCGCATATTCATTAGACTAATTGCTAATTTGTCCTGTCAGAGGTTCTGAATCCACAATCTTATTCCAGGAGACTGTGGAACTGTGTGCTTGGCCAATCCATTCTAATTTGAAAGGAATCGGATTGCCTAAGTAGTTATTGGACAACATTAAAAGTAAGAATACTTGCCTGCTTCGTTCGTTTGTTCCAGGCAAATGACGTCTATTGCTGGACAAAGGCCCTCCCCCAAGGAGTATTTACCTTCTTATCTTTACTGCTTTACCATTCTACTTATCTTGTATTGCTGCTTGTATGCTTTTGTAAAAACATACGCATTATTTAGCAGCTGTAGGTACTTACCAATTTGTCATCAAATGCTACTTAAATATAACATTGTCGAACAGTATTGAAGTTGAGCATATTATGTACGAAAATATTTTGTAACTCTACATTAAAATGTTCGCATCACTATAGCTTCATAATTTATAATGATTTAATTAATTTTATTAAACGTTTCAGACGCTCTTTTTATAATACATTTCACCAATCTAACAATCAAATTATTGAACTGAAAACAGAATAAAACTTTGAATATAGGCCATTTTCACAAAGAAGCGAAGCGAGTGACCTCTTCTAGACAAAGAAATAAATCGTTCGAAATAACTACTTCCTTTTCTATCACAATAACACAGTCATCAATCATTAACTAAGTTTAGCATACAAATATCTCCATTCTCCTTGTTATTTTCGCGACATCAGTTCCCTATTCTGAGTCACATTCCAGAAATATGTACCATTTGCTATGTTTCTCGGAAGCTGACTAATGTAGTACAAACACTGACTCAGAGTGCTTCGGAAATGGTTAGATGAACATTAGGACAAAAATTGTTTGAATATTCTTTCGTGGGGCTAGTAATAGTTGATTTATATCTCTGGTATAAGATTCTAGTATAAGGCTTCTGTCTCACTGCTTAACGTCAGTCAATTAATGGACTTTATTAATTTTACAAATTTAATTATTCAAGAAAAAATAAAGCAAGTGGTTTTAGATTACGTATCATATCAAGGAATCGAACCCAGAATTGAGCGAGTAAAACTCTCTTACAACTTGAATTACTGATCAAAATAAAGTTTAGTTTGTTTAGAATAAACATTGCTGTAAAATCTCTAATTTCCCCATGAAAAATCTTTTGTACTTATATTTGTTTAGTGTGCAATAACGTGTGTTCCTTTTTATCTAAAAGCAAGTCAGAATGAAACTACCTAGTGACTTAAAATACAAAGAAACCTTTACACAAACAAATTAATTGAAACCGACTCTAAACACAGGCCATTAATAAACGAAAATAATTACCTTTAAAAACGAAAGCTAAAACATAACCCACTATATTCTAATCAAAGTTAAATGAAAGAGACAAATACGCGGTCCAGCCAGAAGGGAACATTTGAACTTGTGTTTTACTCATATAGTTTGACTAATGATCCAGGACGAAAATAGCTGTTTGATTTGTTGCCACTTGAATGATTGGCCCTTTACACCTCACGATACGATTACGATCCGATTTTTGTCTAAAAATTTGACATACTTGAGATTTTACTAGAATTATACACATTTAATTATGTTCAGTAGAGTAAAAACACATAGAACTAGATATCATACCTACCCACTTCACACTTAGTTACAATCAAATTCTAGTCTTTATTATCAGTCTAGGTATAAAAACAATGTACCTACCTATCTTTTAAATACGAAATAGTTCTTTTCTCAATCTCATAATCATCATCATCTTCGTCTCGTTTGTCACCAGACCGAGACACTCAAGGCAATAATAATAGTTGGCATTGATATTTTAAAAGTTACTTACCTTATTTTCATCTTACTATCTTTACTACAATTACCTTTTTACCTTAATAGCATTTTGTTGATTCATACTTACTCTTCCGTTCTTATCAAAGAAATCGTCGCCTCTAAAAGGCATTTTCGATGACTCGATACTCGACCCTAATAGGTCTCGAGAAATTAAGCACGGACATCGGTTCATTGGGTGGTCTCCTTAATTGAAGGTTTTAATTCCTTTCTTCGTGCTCCGATGCCTTTATAGCCCGATAAGAGTAGGATTGTTGATGTTAGTTTTTATGTTGTCCGATAGTATCAAAGTTCGGATCCGTCTGGGGTCAACGGATGAAGCGTAGAACGTGACATGTTTGATCAGTTTACTGGAACAGAACTCGATTTTTATTTGATTTTAAACGAACCCGAGACCTAAGTACTCGTTTAATACAACGTGTTAAAGTTCAAAGAATCACACTTGTTCCTTCTTTCATGAGAAAAATAAATTTATTAGGTAAACTCTTTCCTCCAACACGTCAGGAATAGTAGGAAATCGTTATTATTGAGATCGTTATGAGTGCACATGGGTCTGAATTTCGTTACAAAGTGCTCTTTAAAAGCAAAATAACTGAAAATATTTTTTATGAATTCTGTAAAAATTATTCTGCTTCCACGTTTTTGTTGCCTACCCCAAAGTGGTCTTTTATGATGGGAATATTAGTTTAGATTTGACGGTACAACAAAAATGGAGGCATCTTCCAACACACATTCCTTCTGAGGAGTAGGAATTTGTCTCTGGTTTTTAGAATGCTGGTCAGTTTATCATTTAATGTCTATTCTAAACACTCGGAATTATTTTGGTTTGAAGATACACGATTTATAAAAGCATCTTTTGACTTTCTGAATTGTTTTAAAATTTTTATAAAGTTTCGTTAACCCCTCGTGGTGAGCTAGATATGCTTGTATTAAGAGTGGGTTCACCACAATATAGTCCAGTGGTGGCGGGGTTCGAACTCGCGTTCCTCGGATATCGATTCGACAGGCCGACACCAACACGATTCCAACATTTATCATAATATGACCCTATGTGTTTCTTTTTAGTCCGGTCTAATCAGCACAAGAACATTTCATACCAATTTTCAGCTGTATGCGAATTATTGCAACCTTTTTTATTGTAACTATATTTAATTTGACTGGACTTTTTAGAAATCTTTGTTTTATTCAAGTTTTAATTCAATTTACTTACTAGACACTTATCATGCTTTTTTGAAACGGGTACGACAATGAAATAAAGCACATGATATTTTTGTTAAGCATAGTTTATTGTTTATAAAATATCACAGATTACAAAATACATTATTTACAGTAGGCACTAAAGACAGTACCGATTTATATTTATTATTAACAAAACAAACATTCCTTATTCCGATAGTAGACTTAACTTCAGTCTTACAATAACTTAGTTTATTTTAGTAAATGCAGAGTACAAGTTACGGAACTGTTTGCAAAATATAGGAACACGGCATTATTTCATGAAATTATACAAAGATCATGTAATTACTTTTGTATTTTATGTTTACCAGATTTGTCAATAACTTAACAATACAAAAATCGGCGTTTCTCATAGCATGGGTTTAAAGATATTTTAAAAAACAAAAATTAAGAAAGTAATGCTAAAAATAACTTAAATTAACAGAAATCAATATTTACAAAGTTGACTATTGCAATAAATTATCTAAAAATACAAACTCAAATTCTATACCTTTTAAAGTTCTGAACCTAAAATATTATACTACCCAATGATTTATATCGTCAAGCGATTTAGTAGGTCCATCCAAAAAAACATATCTTTGGATGGAATCTTACCTAAAAACTCATCTGTCAAAAAACAAACAACATTTTTTCCATCCACAATCCTATCCAATGAACCAAAAAACTTTATAAACAAAGAACACTCTATTTTACAAATAGTCAAACAGATTTTGTGCCGATAGCTGGCGGCCATTAGTGCTATGGATAAATTGATTGGAAAAAACAAACAAATGAAACTCAAATACCTGTAAACGTAGATATAATAGTCCACGAAGTAAACACTATATGAGGAGATTGACAAATATATCCTCCTTGAAGGCAAGTTGCAAGTTCTGCTAGTGAGTTTGATCGCGATTTCATTCTCCGAGTTCAAAAAGCTTTTCCATCCTAGACCCTATCTCATAAAGCATAAAGTATAAATAAAACAGTTGAGGCCCTACTTAACGATGGTCAAGCAGATTTTATCCCGGTAGCTGGTGTCCAGGGGTGCGGTAGGCAAAGTAACAGCCACGTCCACTTTGGAGACCGAAGGTGATGAAGGCATCAGCTCGGCCAGCTGCGACGAACACTCACTGGAGCGTGACGTCATTGTTCGAGCTGTTACAACAAATAAACAAATATTTAGTTGTAATAACTTATCTTCAAAAGGCAACGGCTACTGCTGACTTAACGTCCGTCAACACATAGCTCAAACCACTGAACGGATTGCTTTGAAAGGAACGCAGATAGTTATTCTGATGTAGCATTTGCTAAGAAAGTATTTTTCACAATTCACCATCTATGGAGATAAAACGGGGGTTCAAAGTTTAGCTAAAGAGTTTATTGTAAAAACTTGAATATCACAGCTGGAAAAGAAAATTTACATGAATTTTACTTACAATTTGTATAGCAGCTGGAGGCTGACTCCCCTGATGGGCTGTAAGGTTTCATCTCATAGTGATTGCTGCCAGCTGAAGACTGCTGCCTACTCCTCTGCCCGAAGGGAGACGCGTAGCTGGAGAAAAAGTTCGTGGTCAATTTGATGATAGCACATAGTTACTTACAGTTACTAAACGAGCCAATGACTATGAGTTTGGTAATCTTGAGCTAACTCTATTCTAGAATACACTTGGATTATAATCCAAGAATACTAGAAGATCATCTAGAGTAACCTGTTAACCAAGTGCGTGTCGCGCAGTGTAGGGTTCCGTAGTTGCCCGTCGTTACCACAACATATTTCAGAAGCAAGCAATTATCATCTAAAGTCACATTTAATGGTGCAAAATGGTGACATTTTGAAGTTTCAAGCAACGTTCATGGTGGTTTCTTACCTGTCCCTCACGTGGGGCATGTCGTAGTGATTGTCAGGCCCCTGCATCCAATACTCGTTGCAGGCTCTCGTCAGGTCTGGGGCAGCGTTGCTTTTATTGCTGGAGTATGACTTCGGCATACCTAACATTAAAAAAAACCATTGGTAACTGCTCCTGAAGGACTAAATAAGGACCTTAAAGAAGCCCAAGTCAACATTGAGGCGACCCAGGACCGAGCCGCCTTAAGACGCATGATATGGAGGGCCGAGCCCAAATAAAATGGGAATGGGCCAGGCAAAGAAGGTAACTGCTCATGAAGAGCAACTCTTTATATGATAAATATAACTTACCTGTACTAGCTGCTATGTAGCCAGGTCGAGAATTCCTGTACTTGCACCAAACGTACAAGATGGCTACTCCAGCAGCCAACATGGCTATCGTGATACCAATGCCAATGTAAAGGGTGGTATTGTTGTATAGTCCTAAAATAATAATAGAGAATGATTAGGAACAGAGGATTTTATGTTGCTTTGAAGGGAGGAAAGGAATTCCACATACCATTAGCACATAGCCCGTCTACACAGGACGCATGTTGCAATGTGGACCCAGAACAAGCGCCTGCGCACTCTCTCCGTCTCACTCTAACGCAGTCTTCTCCACAAGTGGACCACGCACCCCATTGGGACCAGGCTCCACCTGAACGGAAATTGAAGATTGAGATTGAGATTTGTAAATATTGAGTTGTCCAGCTTTGGATCTGGATTACCTCGAGTTTTACTCTGATATAATTCAAAATATCAAACAAGAATGTTCGAGTGGCCTACATTTGCCACGGAACTGTTAAATGTATAGAATAAAGCATAGTTCACATCATGGCCAGAGCAGTGCGGGGCACCTTTTAGCCAAAGAAGCGCTAATGTAAGTTCTTCAGCGGTGAAAGCAGTTTAAAGGTACAAGTTGGTAGCGTAGCGGACGACATGAAGCAGCAGCCGACGACGTGTCGCAGCGACACTACTGGTTTCTATGTATTTCTATGAAATACCATTCATAGTAAGCGACACGTCGCCTGGAAGTATTTAATAAAAATACATAAAAAGTGACTGCTGCTGCTGCGTGTAGTCGGCTACGAACTTGCACCTTAAGAACGACTGTTAAGGATAGAGACGATAGAGTCGATTAGGGAAAGTCACCAGCATTGGAGTAACAACCTTATGCTAATAAGAATAAGTGTTCCACAATCTGACCTCCCTGACACCTCAAACACTCGTCGTCAGTCTGCGTGGCCTGTCCCCTGCACGGCGCGCCGCCATTGGCAGGCGCCGGCTCGGTACACGTGCGCGCGCGCCGCCGGCCGCTGCTCTGGGACCCGCAGCGGCAAGGAGACCAGGGCGACCAGGAGGACCAGCCACCGTTCACTGTTTTGGAAAAACCTTTTTTACTGCCCAGCTTCGAAATGTTTTTTTTTTCTTTGTAGCCAGCTACGAAATCTGGCTACGAAGTGGTCCAGGGGAAAACTAGCTGTAGATGGCTTGAAAAACTGTTTAGGTTTCGGGTCTAAGTGTCATTGTTCCTCAAAAAAAAAATCAAAAATATTTATTCAGCTTAGACCACAAGTGGCACTTATGAACGTCCTCATGATGGTATCTCGCTTTGCGTGTGAGGGATAGGAATATTCGAAACTTCTGATAATGTTTTTCGGAGTCTTTATTAAATGGATCAGAATACTAATAAAAAAATCATTAATTTCTGTTATAATTTATTGTCCTTTGCCACATTGTGACAGCTGTGCTCCGTGGTGATAGCTAACTTCGTACGAAATTAGATTAAAATCACTCCAGCCGTTTAGACGTGAAGAAGTAACAAACATAACTCACACACTCACAAACTTTCGCCTTTTTATTAGTGTGATAGATGGATGTCCTTGCCGAGGGGTTTACCTTTATCTTTTTGTAAACGCACGATAAATTATAGCTAGTTATTATAGTAAAACACTATTTTCATTTCATCTAAACGGCAATCCGTAGAAAGTCACAACGCAGCAAACTGGGTAGGCATCATCAAAACTTCGGCTTTGTTCGAAAACCCTATAAAATGCATTCGCAGGGAACAATTTTAATTTGAAAACTTTCCGCTGGACAGACGCGACTGAAGCCTCAAAACGTAGTAATGGTAATAACGTTGACTATCATTTATTGAAATACGCAGACATTTTTTTATTCGTACTCGTACTTGATAATCAATTTTGTTTAAATTATTTATAAAAAACAATAAAATTACACTTAATTTATTTTCTACCAGGGATTTTCTGTCGCACTATTTCGTAGTTACTAATATAAAATTTCATATTCATAAATTCATATACATAAACATGTGGCTAGTTTCCGTTTGACATTGTCTCTTACACATTGTATTGAGCGTCATAGAACCTATATCTAACCGCAATTTATCACACCATTGCGCATTGGCCCCTTCAAATCTAATGCTTTATTTATAACTTGCTACTATTCGCTGATCAGAAAACGTGTATTCATGTAACCAAATAGTCATATTAACTAAACTATGTCATAACGATTTCCGACCGCACGCCATTCGTGGAACCATCGCTCGTGGCTTCCTGTCCGTTCCCAGTATTGTCTCTAAAAGTCGAATTCCGATGCAAATCTGTTTTCGCTCGTTCAGTCCTTACACGCGTTTCTAAGTATTTGTACACCTGCTAGAAATTGTTTCTTAAATCCTTTCTAATTGCTGCGAATTTCAGCGTGGGAGTTGCTTTACGAGGAGGGAATCTCATTAGACATCCAGCTTATCCCTAATGACGCATAATGTCATACACATTGGAAGTTGGAGGAGTAGCATCTCTTCCAAGTGAAACTCTTTTAGGCTGAGTTGCACCACCTATTTACCTTTGACCGTAACTATAACGATAGCTGGTGTATTTTGTATGTAGTTTGACAATTTTTTGACGTTAGTTAAAGTCATAGTAAGATGGTACAACCCAGCCTTAGTATTTGTGGCAAAAATGTAAAATAGAAGTGAAAGTTTGTAATGTCCAAAATTTTATTTTCTACTAAAACCGAAAGTACCTACTAAAAATAAACATCAAAACTTTATAAAGATCTACTTTGATACACAGCGAAACGGAAAATAGACGTATCGATCCGAATGAGATACCTAAGGCCAATACCACTATTATAATGTCAATTTTTCATAGGGGTCTCCTAGACCCAAACCTACACATGTTATTACACATTTGCACTTAGTTGATGCCGAGTAAAAACCGTTTTTTTCTTTCGTCACAATAGTATTTTTTATGTTTGTCTTATAGTCTGGATGCTACACCTACTGTATCTGTTTCATTTATGCTACTTATTTACAGATCTGGGTGAGCTTCTTTAGTGTTAGTTAATTACAGTCATGCAAATTGTTTTACTATCTTGTTCACTATTTAGTGCTTTTATACGGGCTTGCAAATACAACTAGTTTTACTTGGCAATAAACGCGCTCGGCTTAGTGCGATTTTGTATGAGAATTGCTACGTTTGTAAACTAAATATTCTAACTAAATAGGTACCCAGCGAAATTAACTAAGTTGAATATTATAAAAGTACCGGCTCTTTTTGGAAATAGTTTACGGTTCCAAAAAAGGGATACCTACAGCTTTTGCTGATAGGTCATTTATTATTTTTAAGCAACATCTCTAGGTTTTTTATAATTTTTATATGCGACTGACTGCGTCAATTGATATTTTCCTTTAGTCAAAAAGTAGAGGCATGGGTATCATTGCCTTACACTAGTACAAGCTATTCATTCTCTGCTAGTTGCAAAATTTTTGCCGTCATATTTCGAGGTTTTTTTAGTTACGAGTATCTTTCATTAAAATCTTTCACTTCTAAAATCCCAGTTTTTTCATGCAGGACAAGGCAGGTATTTAACCGCAATCGTATCTGGTTTTAAGTAAGATGCAGTCTAGGAAGGTACATATCTGCCCTGTAAGTGCCTATTCACTCTCGCCTTGAGAGGCCCGGACTTGTTTTTCGTCAATACCTAAAGAACCGTTTGAGGTATGTTTATGAAATTTGAAGCTGATGTTTATCTTGCAAGTCTCAACAGATGAGCCAAATTTGAAGTGTTAATGCACAGTACTTTTTGAGTGATGAGGAGTCAAAAGTGGCTCCAAGTGTTTCGTCTAAATATATGCACGTTGCAGTCCCCTCCCTGGAACTAGGCTTAACATGCTCCCGCATGTCTAGAATATTAGCTCAATGTTGATTTAGTCGATTTTCTCCTGATGGGAACATGTAAGACAAAAATAAAATTTCCAATATTACAGACCTTCTAGAGCAGATGTCGCGAAAACTATACAAGATATAGAAAAACTTGACTATCTCACCTGTAGAAAATTGAATAAGCTTTTTTTGGTTCATAGTAGTCATGTCACTAGGAGGCATAGTTTCCGAGGATTAAGCGAAAAACCGAAAAGTGGTACCCTTAAACCCCCCTCTCTCCGGCGGCTCAAGGGCCAAGGGCGGGGACTTTTGCTATGTTCACCTCCTAACTAGTCTAAATAAAGTCCCGAAGTCAAAAATTGTGTTCCACGGATTTCCATCTATAATGCTTTATTGACTGGACTATAAATTATGGTGTCTAAACAAGTAACGACACTTTCCATAGAGTAAACTCACCATAGACAGCTAGCACCGCCACGTCGGACTCCCTCCGGCCTGCGATGTTCTCGGCCACGCACGTATAGTTCGCCATGTCCTACAACACACGCGGTCGGAATCACTAATGTGGTTGAGGAGTTATGCACTGGCTAGTTAGCGTTGTCACGTCTGATTGCTTAATCCACCTGAGCTTTCATTTTAATTAAAATTTTAACAAAGGCATTTTAGACAGTGAATAAAGTGACACTTTATTTATTTAGGTTATTTGTCTCATATTATTACCGTCGTTACGCTTAGTAAACTTTTTAAAAATTCCCTTGATGAAGAGAAGTTTGCCACCTGTAAAGTATCTTCAGCTTCGGCAGCTAGCGGCACGCATGGAAACGTTCTTCTACCCTCTTCTACGATAGCCAAGTAGAGCAGCTGTATCATCATTTATAAGCCAAATACTTAAGGCTGCTGCTGAACCAACGTTTCGTCCGTACTCCGTAGCCTCGATGACTACTCCTGTCTTAATCGAGCTTTTCGCTTCCACTAAAGTGAAGTTGAGTCGTTTTTCGTTGAGTTGAGTCACTGTATCTTCACTCTTAGTCCAAGTGTGGGAACATACCTGCAAGCTAACTTTTGGTAGAACCAGCGTTTCGTCCGTGGCCTCAATGACCTCTCCGTTCCTAGTACAGCTGATAGTGACTAGCGGAGCGGTGGCTGGCGGCACGCATCTGAACGTCATGCTCTTGTCCACTTCTACTATAGCCAATTAGAGCCATTGAATAAGCCAAGTTCTCGTGCTTACCTGCAAGCCAACTTTTGGCAGGACCAGCGTTTCGTCAGTGGCCTCAATGATCACTCCGTTCCTAGTCCAGCTGATGGTAGCTGGCGGAGCGGCGGCTGGCGGCACGCATCTGATCGTCACCTCCTTACTGACTTCTACTACAGCCAAGTAGAGCTGTATGTTCACCTATAGTAAATTTTCTCGTGCTTACCTGCAAGCCAACTTTTGGCAGGACCAGCGTTTCGTCAGTGGCCTCAATGACCACTCCGTTCCTAGTCCAGCTGATGGTAGCTGGTGGAGCGGCGGCTGGCGGCACGCATCTGAAGGTGACTCCTCTGCCAGCTTCCACTGTGGCCGACTGGGGCTGCTGAGTGAACTGCTTCTTTATATCTGTTGAGGGAACAAGAGTTTAGATATTTTTTACAGTCTCCCTAACATTTTCTGCAACTTGCAATTATTTCATTGATGTTTTAAAGATTTTTCAATGTCAACGTTTTTTGGCTTAATTTCAGACTTTTTTTAGATTCTATTAGAGCAAACCAGAGTAGGTATGACAAATCCATATCTGTGAAAAACATAAACCCTCGAATACAGAGCTTAACCGATATAAGTAAAGGCACGGTAAAGGTTAGCATGTCTGAAATTGATAGCGTTTATGATACCACTAATAAATAATTTACCGAATACCGGATACACGTATTACTGCCAAAAATAAAACTACTTGAAATATGATTGATCGCTTCAAAGGGAAATATCCCATCGTCCCGCCCACGCACTTTTTCTTCAACGCTTCAAACCCTGTCTGGAGCTGACGTTGACGTCACAGAAATGACTCCACCACGCCCAGTACATCCAAATAAAGCTAGTGGGTATTTATCAGGGCTAGGGTTAACGAGCGGAAGCAATGCTTCCTTCGAGTAATGGTGCCACCCCTTGGGTGAGGGTAAAAAACTTTACGACATGCAGGCTTGGGTCTTGCGTATATTTACGGTGTACGACCCTTGTAGTTGTAGTGCTAAGTATAAGATCATTACGGAATATATGGAGCACTTGTCCCATAAATTCACTTTTTAGTTTAGATGAGGGTAATTTTTCTATTTCTGTCAGTGAGTGGCGGCAGATCTGCACTTGGAATTATAGTCGTAGGTTTTATCAGTCAGTGGTGGCATATCTGCACTTGTAATTATTGCCAAGTGCACCGACTTGATGGCACATGGTCCAAAACTCCAAACTCTATAATGTTTATTAATTTTTTTTTTGGAAATAATTTCATATTAAAACTTGCTAATTTTTATGTCATTACTCATAGTTTATAGCTAGGGCATCATAGCGTTCCAGTATACAAGTGTATTATTGAGCATCAATGCTCAAATAAAATCCTCTCTTCCTTTCAAGAAAGTCGTGACAATCGGAAACTAATGGGCATTTAAATGTTTGTTTTCCTAACTGACACATTCACTGTCAGTCAAAACAAAAATGCATCAGTTAAATTTACTGTTAAGGTGTGCGGACCAGCGTGTGGGATATTGAATCCTAAAGCGGGTGACTGCACGTGACATTTCTATTATAAACTTTCGGTAAAGCCCAAAATCGGTTACAACACAGGTCCACATCCTATTAATTTTAGAAAAGTTGTTCTGTCGCTGGATTGAGATTTAGTTCTTATAGATTTCAGTCTTTAGTAAACGAAATTGGATCCTCTTCTTTTTATTGACCAATAAAAAATACATTATAACTAATATCGCGTCATTTATCTAGTCCAAAGATTTAAAGCTGGGTTGCATCATCTTACTTTAACTTTTACAAATGTCAAAAATCTGTCAAACTCCATACAAAAAGCTCCGGATATCGGACTCGGCCTAAGTAGAGTTTGAAATTAACAAATCGCTCACTTATGTAGGTAACAGTTCTTCACGAGATTCGAAGCCGATACCACAGCTAGCTATTGGTCTCATACTTGATGAACGTATGACCGAATTAGCACCTTTCACATCTGTCGCAGTATTTCAAACCGTGCCTTATTCGGTGTCACTCTGAAATCATTTCAGTGTCACTGCATGAGACATTCCATCCTTGTCCCTCTCCCACATCAGACAGAGAGGGTAACTGTTAATTGTCTCTGAAGCTTTATTTCGGTCTTTGTTTTGGCGGCTTCCTGCTTTTGGTTTTCGTTGCATTGTCTCATTGTGAACGAATTTTCAATTTATAGTTTCTGGCGCGAGTTGGCGAGGGGATGATATAGGGGAGCTTTGTATTTTTATTCAGTGTATACTTTGACTGTGTTTCTTGAAATAGCAAAAAGTGGCTACGGCTGGAGAGATTAAAATGAAAACGGTAATAAGTTTCTTATTTGTTGGAGGTCTTTGTAGAATTATAGCTAGCTTTATCTGCCGTCTTTACCCGCATTCTTTGTAGGGATTTTGTTCACAATTTTATGGTTTAATAATTTGCACGGATACATGATTATTTTTTAAAAGTAATTACTCCTTGCAACATTAGCTGTTTTGTCAATTTTAAACCTAATAGGTAAAATACTTCTAAAGGACGTAGCACATTTATCAACCCCGAAAAGGATCGTAACCGGATCAACTCGAGGCTGTCAGTTTTCCTTTTATAAATGAAACTCCATACTGCAATGCTCACTTATCCACACCGTAACATGAACACCTCGCCTCGCGGTTGACAGTGCGCGAATGGCGATGACAGCTCGTGAAAGGCGATACGGTGTTGATTCCTTTTTGAGTTGATAAGTCTGCTATGACCTTTAGGCGGTTATCACACTACACCGCGCTCCGCCGCGGTACGCGGGACGACAGATTTAATCATTGTATGCAAATACCTCAGTTTGTATAGAAAACACGCGCGGCACAACACACTGACAATATTATTTAGTAGTGGGATTTTTTATATGAAATCACGCGCTCCGCGGCGGAGCGCGGCGCAATGTGATAAGTGTGATAACCGCCTTAGGGTGGATTCGACCAAACAAGAGTAAACATTAATCTCAGAATAAATCGTCAGTTTTGACATATTTCCCATACTGAAACTGTCAATGTGCCAGTTATACCAGGAGTTATTCTCGGATAAAAGTTTTGTCGAATCGGGCCTCAGACGGGTAGGTAAACTAAGTTTAAAGGTCTTAATGCATATTTAATTTAATACACAAAGATAATTAACTAGACAATTAAATCCACATTTCTATTTCCAATACTAAATTCCAGAATAATCCTCAGATAATCTCACTCAAGCCGTTTAAGCATTTTAACGACTATAACTAGATCTTTTAAACGTCTCAATTACATTACTTTAGTTTCCTTGTCGCCGTCTGCCTTTTAATTACCCTTTAAAGTAAGTTATAAATATCTGAGAGGTACTTAATGAGCCCGTCTCGATCTGTTATGGCTTAATCGAACGCCGGTCGTGTATTTATTTTGAGTATGAAGTTTATTTTTAGGTAATGTAGAGATATAAAAGCTGTTTAAAACACTGGTAAAGTAGTAAACTAGGTAAGACTTAATTGTTCATACAGTCGACACCAAATTAGAGACTATGCTTTTTTGTTGCAAAATATATTGCGGCTACATAAGATAATATTAATAAATAATAATAAGTAACATTGATGGGCAGGATATCAGACTCTGCATAATGACACATATCATTTCGGTAGGTACTTAGTTAGTTATTTATTACTCGCGACTTCGTACGCGTGAACCCCGTTGTACCTCCTTAGGGTTGGAGTTTTGTGGAACCTACCTGCCAAATTTCAAGTTTTTAAGTGTTATAGTTTTTGAGATTTCGTGAAATTTACTAAACCTTTTGTTACTTATAGGACCCCATATAATATTCCAACTGTGATAGTCGTATACGGAACCTTCAACTAAATCCGAATCACTCTTTACTATCGATTTCATTATCGGTTGAAATATTTATTTTCCCTTCGAATGTCTTTACGATATCCGGCATTATTAGTCTACTGCGAGCATTCGCCGAGCATCGTCTACACCTATAAATTAATGCTCGAATACCGCGGGGTTTAATGACATAATTTACATATTCATCAAGCGAACTTCCGTTTACGTGTACGCATTTGATTCGTAAGGGAAACCAATCACAGTGAAGTTTTGTACAGTAAACTTTATGCCGTGCGACGAGTACTATTCCCACCGCTCGCTCCCACTGTGTGGCCAGGATCTACATCTGTGTGCTAAAAGGAAAACAATGGGGTCTGATGACACAAAGCAGAGTGATAAGAAATTGTGAACCGACTTTTTAGATCCATGTAGGTCCGTACAGTCGGCAAAAAAGTAACAAATTAATCCTAGGGATGTTGATTTAAAATCTTGAAAGGTTTGCGAAAATTTTCCACTTTAATTTTAACGTACCTACAACTAAATGATGAGCTGAATAATCTTTGTCCGGTACAAAATACTTTGTTTTCATCACAATTCACAATCATCTGAAATTGTTTTTCAACATAGCTCCTAATACTACATAAGATACTACAGTACCTACTTAGCTTATTGATTTTAAGTTTCTAGGGCACTTTTAGTCTTGCGTCCAAAAAAAACTACAGTTTTATCAAAACGAACATCAAGTATTACAATTTCCACAATAAAAGACCTGTTGCACATTTTACAACTTGAAAGAATAGGCCCTACTGGCCCTGCCTGAATTATGTTCCAATGTTACTAGACATACATAATGCAATAAATCCTCGTCCAAAGCTGTAATTAAAACTTTAAACATTTTAATTAAAGGCACTAAATCTAGTCGTGACCGAACCACGGGGCTAACTTATAATCAAGCGCTGGTAAATATGTCTAAGTCGGAGTTATTTCATAGAACTCGTGATTGAACTGATAACGCATTAATAATTTATGAGGTATTGTGGGACGTGGTTGTGGGGCTTGTTAGTTTTGTACCATTCTATTAGTCTTAACTTTAAATCCAATACAGCTAAAATGCTTATATCAAATACCTCATGTAGGTTACCTGACCTAGCTTTATATTTATCGCTATATTTTGCAACAAAAAACATTTCAACATTTTTTATTTTAAAATGTAAATAAATGATAATGCGTAGTTTTTCCAGTATATTATTTTGTTTCATAAAGCTATTAAGTCAGGTACTTTCGAAGATATTGAAGATTTTCTAACCGACCGTTTTTCTTTGCGATTCGGTGTTAAGCCCTCATTTTTAAGTGACCCCTATGAAAACAAAATTTCTGTTATGTGTTACCATAGGGTCACTTAAAATTAGGGATTGATGGTGAAAACGGGCATAAGACAACGATATCCTTTCTGTATTTGTACAAAGGCAGCACATCAAACTATATATTGAGGTATCTTAAACAGTTTTAGTAAGTGCTATTTTACAACAAGAATTTAAAAATGTAATGCTGTCGACTGTACAGATGACAGCACGTTCGTTCGTTCGTTCGTTTTAGCCGAAAGACGTCCACTGCTGGACAAAGGCCTCCCCCAAGGATTTCCACGAAGACCGATCCTGCGCTTCTCGCATCCAGGCACCTCCCGCGACATTCACCAGATCGTCGGTCCACCTAGTGGGAGGCCTGACCACGCTACGCCTTCCGGCTCTTGATCGCCACTCAAGAACTTTCCTGCTCCAGCGGCCATCAGCTCTACGAGCACATCAAACACAGATGACAGCACATCAAAACTAAAACTACTACAGTATCTTATGTCGTTGGAATAGGTGTGAATTTGCAACAAGATTGTATAGTCTGATATGCTGACGTATGTACATTGGCGGACATCGTGTATATTTCCCTATTCAATTTGTTACTATCCGACGTGGGACGAGTTTTGTCAATTAAACAATAAATTTCAATGGACGAAAGCCATTAAATAAATTAGTGCGAAGTAATTGGGCCGCTGAATTAAAGAATAGCTTTCAAGTCAATGTCGACCAAGGACTTTATCAAGTAGCTTGCTTGGAATGATCTCTAATATAGATAGAGATTATTTATTACCAACGATGCCAATTTAATAATTCAACTCATGAAGTAATTTGACCTACTTAGGCTGGGTTGCACCACCTTACTTTAACTTTGACAAAAGTCAAAAATCTGTCAAACTCCATACAAAAAACACCGGTTATTGTTAAAGTTACGGTCAAAATTAGATGGTGCAACTCAGCCTTAGTGCCTTAAACTGATTTAAAACTTCACTTTTTCAAGTCATTCATGAGTTTTTCAAATAAACAATTTGAAAAAATTTAACTGTCTAAGGTAGGAATTGAACCCACGACCTTTCGCTTGCTTTGTTTGTTTGTTTGAGAAGCGACTCTAATCGCTAAGCAATTTTAATTCATTTGTCTGTTCTGAGATAGAACTCTGGGCCACCGAATCAAGATAGTTTTAACACTCTTTATCTATCTAGACCACCGTAATGTTGCATTTGTACCTAATTTAAAGGACTTAATTAAAGTTACTTACAAGCATACTCAATGAACACCGACTGACTCCGTATCCTGCCTTTGCTATTCCACGCATAGCACTCACACCCGTACGTCCCTCCGAAGTACTCATCCACCTCGTTCCTCGTCACGTTCAGTTCTGCTTCGACTACCCTCACTCCATTATGAGGATCCACGTGTTCCAACTGCACAGTCTTCTCAATTCTTACTCCATTACATTTGAAGAACACCTGAAGAGCATTTGCTGCTCTGCAAATTAGCGTAGCTGGTCTTGTTCTTAGAACGTAGGAATTTTTAGGTTCTAGAAGGAATATTGGGAGACCGTCAATGGTTTCATCGTTTTCTGGTAGAGGAATGTAATCATCTTCTTCTTCTACTGGTTTGAAGTCGGCTAAGTAAGGGTCGAAGTCGGATAGACCGTCTGGATGGATGTATTCCGGTCTCATCTCTTTTTCTGTAGAGTGTTCTGTGTCTGAAACAAACATATTTATATTTTTAGAATAGCAGACTTACACTCGTATTCACAAACGATACTTGCTTAAGTGAAGCGGCAAATCGAATGCACAGCGTTGAATAGAGCTTTGTGATTGGTTCGTGTGTGACCCTGTGCATCCACGCGCACTGTGAGACCTCATAGTAATGTTTGTGAATACCGGCGTTAATTAACATTGCCTTTGTCTTGTTGATTGTGACTCATATGGATTGTTCTACTTTGTGTTGTCTACTTTGTGAACAGAAAAGAATTAATTATTGAAACTAAGTTATTTATTAGAAACACTAATCTAAACATGCATACGATCTCAAATACTCTGATCAATTAGAGTGGGAATGTAGTGATATTCTTTAATACGAATAGTAATTTACTGATCATTAATCCATTGGATTATGATGATAAGTTTTGAAGTGATTATACTCTCTATTAATCCCTTGATTACAAAATTATCTGTTTACCATTTAGAATCCAATAGCTTAATGGAGTAAACAATTTGAGTTTCTTACTAACTACTAAGGACGATTTTAACGCTCGTATCCACAATCGCAAACGATACTTGCTCAAGTGAAGCAGCAAATCGAATGCACAGCGTTGAATAGAGCTCCGTGATTGGTTCGTATGTCACTCTGTGCGTCCACGCGCACTGTGAGACGCCAAAGTAATGTTTGTTAATACGGGCGTAAAAGAGACTCACTTGAGAGCAGCTCAAGCGTAGAAAAAGCTCTCGATAATCGTGATTCCCATATTATTTCTAATTAATTTAATTTGAAGTGAAAAAATAAGTATAATTTAGCACAATAGCACATAAAAACATTAGAAATCCCAAACAACAATCACTATCAAACAACTAACTCAACATTAATCGCCAGTCGCAGAACGGGTCCGGCTACCGTACTCGGATAAAAAGCTACCTGGTCATTGACAGGTCCAGTACCGGACGGACCAATTTGCGGGAGATTGCTAGTCGCGGAGCACTTAGCTTGCGCTTCGAATGTAAAGCTTTCACGGCGTTTTAAATGGACGGACGGTTGGTTTTGTATTAATTGGACGATTATTTGATAGATATTTTTAGTTAGATTTAAGATCTTTAGATTAAGATTTTACCTTTTGCAGGGTGATATTTCTGATTGCAGTAATTTACCAGTAATTTGTTATTTTTATGTCAATTTTTAAAGCTTTATGTATGTGATGTTTTTTTTTAGCCTATATTGACTAAGAAAAAAACATCTAATATGAGATATGACTTGACTCAAGTCATATCTCTATGTGCTATTGTAAAATTATAGGTATAAATCTGTTTTTTAGGCTATAATAATCTATTAGACATGCTCAATTTCGATAAATTCAAGGGATATGATTAAGAATTAGCGCAATAAATCCGACTCTACAATTACCTATTTCAATTACTCACTTTCTCTCAATGGAAAGTAAAATCTGCTTTATTAATAATAATTTATTGCCCTGCATGGAGTCATGTGATATTAAGTTAACAGACTAGCTGATTAACCTCTAAAAAAAATACATAAAACTGTTAATAAAATAGTAGCCGTTGAAAAATTCTTTAGTCAACGTTAAAATTTCTTTATTTGTATAAACTATTTATATACATACATACAAATCGTCAAATATTTTGCTCTCAATGAGTCTACATATCTCATAATCTTTTTACCCTACCAATACAAATTTAAAATGCAATATCAATCCAGTTTTGTTCAAAAATACCATAACGTTCTGGGATATCGTTACGAATTATTTGTTTTGATATTCAAATAAAGTTACCAGTTCGGTAGCTTTTACAAAAGCTCTTTCACCCCTCGCAATATGCAGATGGACTGACGGACGTCTGGTGTGAGGGTTCCATTTTGCGTTTTGAAGTGGGTGCTGAACCCCAAAAAATACAATGAGTACTTATTATCTGTGACACTTGAAGGCCTACTGGAGATTTAGGTTTGATTCGTTAGGTATAGGGTAAAAAAGGGCGCTATTTTCGCAGTCGGATAAAAATTTTACTTACAATCAATAAATTAAAAAAATACAATATCATCTTTTGTAAGTTAGTCTTTGCAAAAGGTAAGTATTGCAGTTGGCTCTTAATTTTCCGCATTCTTAGGTGGCCGCCAATAATTACTGTTGTATAGGTCCTTTATTTTTCGTATTTTCCTATATTCAGCCTTTTATGGGATATCAAGATTGTATTTAATAGCTATTCATAATGTTATATTTTATTCTCATATCATTTTTTTTCTATTCTATGTAAATAAGAAAATAATTAATAACTAATTGTTAGTACATAGTTGCATACCTCCATTTCTGACAATCCCCGCGAACATTATCAACAACACTATTTCACAATGGTTCCTTAACAAAAACATCACTAAAAACCACTCTCACGTTCAACCCTGTCATTTATAATTTCATTAAAAATCACTTCTCTATTTGTTATTTAAAAAAGAATAAATCACTTCTTTTTCATTAAAAAATAATAAACCTGTTGAAACTCAAAGTTGTAGCACTTCAAGGGTTAAACAATAGTGTTGTCAGTAATCAAAATACTAGGTAGTATTTTCCCGGAAAATAGTTCGCGGAGCACGTGTTTTCGAGTCACTGAACGAACGGAACGCGTGTGAACCCACCGCCGGCGGATGTCATACTGACAATCTTCGCGCGGATCCCATGCATTCTGCCGTTCGCCATGTGTTGGGCTTACTAATAGGTGGCTACTAAGGGTTTTAATTAGATACTCATTCAAAAACTACCTGCTTGGGAATGTTCCAGATTTTTAAGCAACTTTTCCCAGTATTAGATAAGATAATATTTAAAGACTTGTTATGAAATTTTACTTTTACAGTAAATAAAAAATATCACTGATATTTAACAATACATACTTACATGTTTAGTTTATAAATTAATTAGATTTCTACGATTACTTTATCTGAGGGACATGGAATAGATAAATACATAAGCCATTCGAGACACTAAATTAAATTCGAGTCTATTAGCGCCATCTCTAAAAAGCTTAATAGAACTCAATAGCGTTCAGTTACGTGCAAATAATTTGAGATAGCTTAAGCTTTTGCAACCCATATCTTACTACCGCCCTCTATATTTCCCACTGTAATGGCGATGTTCGTCTAAAGCACAGTTCTGAGCTTTTCATTCAGAGCTTTAAAGCTTACATCTAATCATAAAACCAAATACTAGATGTCGCTGTATTGAATATTACGCCATCTGCACCAAAAGCTCAGTAAAGCTTTTGATTCAAAGCTCGTAAAAGGTGTATCGTAATTCTACACGCAGCCACTAGATGTCACTGTTTCTGAACTAGAGGCCTCTGCTGAAGATATTACGAACTTTGAGCTTTGGGTGAGCTTTTTGTGTTGTTCCTAGATGGCAGCACGGATATTAAATCGTACTTTAATGATAATAGTAAAATATTTGTTTGTGAATTTTTAAATTAATTTTAACTTTAAGTTATGTTTTTTATGATGTTAACTTATAATAAATTAAACGAAATTAAGCTTTGTGTTTTATGGCTGTTTCGTTTCATTTGGTCGGCAAAAAATGGTTTTCGAAAAATACTCGAAGTTGTTACCTATTTCTAGTTAATAAAACTTTGAAAGAAATGTTTAATTCTATAACATCTGGGCTATGATCCTGCTCTTGCTTATCTGTATGATGATGATATTATTATTATGTACAATGGGGGGAGTTGCTTAGAAATCTATTTATGAAAGTTTAACTACCAGCATTCTAGGGTTAACTTATCAAAATACACGTTTGACCTTAAAATTATGCAGCGAATTATTCTCTCATTTGAAAACCGAACGTCCCTGTTTGAAATTCCGAATGATTGATTCCAATTCGAAGTCCCGATCGCGACCAGTGTTGCCAACATTGAATATTGATTGCACAAAAGGCGTTCGACGGCAAAGCGTATTTCAATTCAAAATTATTCGAACACCACCGACTCCTTTTGAAGCTTCAAAATATGTAAGTAGCCAAATTCCAAGTCACATTTTTCTGCTTGGAACAACATTTTGCGTCTCTTTCGAACTCGTTGGGAAATTTTTCTTCTCGCTCCTAATTTTCGGTACGGAAATTCAAATTTGGCGGGTTCGCTCGCCTTTCCGTCGGAATATTTTCAAGTATAATGAACCTCTAAAGGTGGAGCAATCAATGGTAATATCAAAGGTGGATGTTTGCATCGATTTGATATTTTCAAGGTAAAACGTGAATAACGGAGATGTGTTTTTTGGACGACATAAATATTTATGTTACATTTTCTCACTCCCTGCAAAATTATATTTACGCTTCTTAAATATTTCTTCAAGACTTGACAAGCATTGATATTATTGGCTGATTGTTAATAAACATGACTTGTTATGACCAACGCTGCGCCTTGTCATTGTCATTATTTTGTTGATTAATAAAAATATCCGGAACAAACTGAACTCATCTTCACGCTATTGTTTTTATGATCCGAGCTGAGTATCAATATTACCTGTCATAATTATTGTACCAAGCATTAACCCCTCTCATTCCAAACAATACCACTCAACGGCCTTAAGCCACTACTCGAACTAGCAGATTAGCGACGCACGCGCCTAATCACAAACGAAGGTAAAGCGGTTTACCAACTTGATCGAGTTAGTCCCCAAGATTCGAACAATTCGAGTAAGATTCGTCCGCTGCAGCGTTCGTTTGTGGCGCGTGACGTGCATGAGCGTTTTGATACGGGTTTATACGTAAGGATTGCAGAAAAAGTTTTTGTGTATTTTTTAACAGTTGCAATAACGCAACCCACTCACATTACTTTTATTGTTAATGATTTTTATCAAATAATCATTGTTTTTGCCTACTTTTTGCACATAATATTTTCTGAAGAAGATTTTCCCTTCTCAGTAAGTATATGATAGCAACTAAGCAACTAGTTTTTCCCAAAAAGATATCCTGAAAATTTTCTTATTCTGATTTGATTTACTGATCGTCTTAATGCGTCAAGACAATCTATCCTGAAATACATTACCGTTGATGAGCAATGTCTTGGAAAATCTTATACATATTATTTTTTCCGTGTAAACGGATAGATGGCTGGTGACATAGATCTTCATGGAGATTTTTTAAATGTTTTCTGTCAATAAGTAAAGTATTTCTATCAATCTATCTAAATGTCCAAATTTTTTATGGTACAATCTCGCTCCAGTAACCTTTTGACTGGATTCGGGCTGCGCATAGAACTCTATCCTTTCCGAACGAACAATCTTGCTATGTAAAGGCTCCTTTTCTCAAGTGTGTCTCCACGAGTATCTGTAGAGGCAACAATCCGCAGTATTTCGCCTCTCAGCCCGAATACGGGTTTAGTGAGTTTGGCGAGTCTCATTCTCTGGTTTGTATCTCGCTTGTATGGGATGGGAGGATTAGTCGTGGAGTGTCAGGTGTTCCACTTTACTTTATTAACTATTGAAGGGTTATAGTATAGAGGTATAAGACCAAGGGTGAACGTTTTGAAATTGGTCAGTGATATCATTTTCTGATGTAGCGTCAGCGTATACTGCATTTGTTTATTAGACAAAACACAGTAGGTCGCGCGTCACGACTGACGCACATCTTATTAGTATATAAGCAGTTAATAATTAATAAACTACGCTCTTGATTATCGCACACGCATCCAGCTGTTTCATTTGTCGTCTCCCTGCTCAGGAGCCAAATTGGTGACCCCGACGTGATTCTCCGTGATTGCACATTTCAATCGGCCTTCCACAAGCGGTTATCACCGATTGAAATTTCAAGAGGCATATAGTCACGGAAATCGTAATTTTGGGAGAACAACAGCCGGTGAACATACAAGAGACAATGTATCAGCAACAGTGCGCACCCTCGCCAGCGGACAGAGCTGCACCTCCACCGCCGAGTGAAGTATCAACCATCAGCGTTACCTCACGTATACCCGATTTTTGGCGGGATCAACCTCGGTTGTGGTTTGCACAGTTTGACGCAATATTGGCACCACAGAAACAAGGTGACGAAACCAGATACAATCTTGTAATTGCAAAGCTGGGCAAAGAAGAAATACAAGAAGTCAGCGACATCATTCTCAATCCACCGAGTTCCGAAAAATACAAGGCCCTACGGGACAGATTGCTGAAGGTGCATGAAGAATCGGAAGCAAGACAGATGCAAAAATTGCTAACTGAGATGGACCTTGGTGACCAAAAACCATCTGGTCTACTTCGACGAATGCGGGAGCTTGCCAGAAATAAATTTCCTGATGACACCCTCAGGATAATGTGGGCTCAACATCTACCTACATCAGTAAGGGCAGTCCTAGCAGTCACAGAGAGCAAGGACCTAGCCAAACTTGCGGATATTGCTGATAAAGTGATGGACAACACTCGCTCAACCGAAATAGCGCAAGTATCGTCATCACAATCTCCGCTAGAGCAAATACATCAACGGCTAGACAAGATGTCCTTAGAGTTGAATGAAGTAAAGAACTCACGCAATAGACAAGGATCCAGCTCCAGCTCTCAAAACCGTACACCACCACGATCACGGAACAACAATAGTCGAGAAAATCCGAACTGGTCATGCTTTTATCATCGGAAGTATGGCCTTAAAGCAACTAAATGCGGTGATTTAATTAACTGCTCTGCACAGAAATCGGAAAACTAGATCCGACACCGATCGCGGCGGGAGTTGGTGTTGACGGATTATGTTACCGCCTATGTGTCACCGACCGTAAAAGTGGGACACAATTTTTGGTAGACACCGGAGCGGACGTTTCAGTACTCGCCCGCAAGAAAGAAAAAGGCAACACCAACAACAATTACGCCATATATGCTGCCAACGGAACGAAAATAAGAACTTATGGACTTAACCGTCACCTTAGATCTTGGCTTAAGACGACCCTTCACGTGGACCTTCGTCATTGCAGATGTACGTCGATCCATCCTTGGTGCAGATTTCCTGGCTAAGAATCAGCTTAACATCGATCTCAGCGCAAAGAAATTAATTGACAAAATCAATAATTTGTCAATATCAACGCACACATCGATATCGTCTGAATCATCAATTCGCACAATCGACGTCACCTGCCCATACGCCGAGTTACTAAGCGAATTTCCTGACGTAACAAGGCCGTCGACGCTGAAAAATGCACCTAAGCATAATGTCGTGCATTACCTACATACGACGGGACCGCCGACCTATGCAAAAGTTCGTCCGTTGAACCCAGCAAAATATAAAGCAGCGAAGGAAGAGTTCCAGAGGATGATGGACCTGGGCATCTGCCGCCCCTCCGACAGTCCCTGGGCAACGCCACTACACATTGTTAACAAGAAAAATGGCGAGTTGCGACCTTGCGACGACTATAGACGTCTTAACGCTGTCACTCTTCCTGATCGCTATCCTATACCACGACTCCAGGACTTCACATACCTACTGCACAACAAAAATATCTTCTCGAAACTTGACATCCGCAAATCGTTCCATCACATCCCAATCTTTGAAGACCACATACCGAAGACAGCGATAACAACACCCTTCGGCCTATTTGAATTTACAAGGATGACGTTCGGACTTCGTAATGCCAGCCAAACGTTCCAAAGATTCATGGATATGGTATTAAAAGGACTGGATGTTTTCGTTTTCGTCGACGATATCTTATTACCATCATGCAGCGAGAACCAGAATAAGATCCTGTTGAGACAAGTTCTAGAGAGACTTGACAAATACGGTATCGCACTAAATGTAGACAAATGCGAATTCGGCAAAGCCGAGATAGAATTTCTGGGGTATCACATATCCAAAGATGGAATACGACCCCTAGAAGAGAAGACCAAGGCCATCACAAGTTTCCCCCTACCCACTACCGTACAAGACTTGCGTCGCTTCCTGGGCATGATGAACTTTTATCGTCAATCGATACCACACGCTGCCCAGATACAAGCTGAGCTTAATCAGTACCTGCACAATTCTAAGAAAAACGACAAGACCAAGATCCAGTGGACCTCTAAATCCAAAGAAGCGTTCGAGAAATGCAAGGAAAGCATTAACAGCGCCGTTGCACTATCTCATCCAACCACTTCCGCTCGCCTCGCCTTGATGACGGATTGCTCATCCACATGTGCAGGAGCTGTTCTTCAGCAACGGTTAAATGGAAAATGGGAACCCTTATCATTCTTCTCCAAAACTCTCAGTGCTACACAGCAAAGGTACAGCACGTATGATCGGGAACTCCTTGCTATCTACATGGCTATCAAGCACTTTCGCCATATGATCGAAGGCAGGGAATTTACGGTTTATACAGACCACAAACCGCTAACGTTTGCCCTAAATAAACCACCCAGTTCATGCGACACCGAAAGAAGACTGCGGCAGCTCGACTTTATCTCACAATTCAGCTCTGATATACAACATGTTTCCGGCAAAGAAAATGTTGTCGCCGACTGTTTGTCCCGGGTCGAAGAAATCACCTTCCCTTCACCTATTAACTACCAACAACTATCGGAAGAGCAAGCCATGGATACAGAGTTAAAAGAATTGCACAACAATCCGCGACTGCAGTTCAAGAAGTATCCGATACCTGACACAAATAAATTCATCATATGCGAAACTTCGACACAGAATGTTCGACCTTATTTACCAATGTCTTACCGGAGAAAAGCATTCGACATCTTGCACAACTTAAGCCACCCCGGCGTACGAGGATCGAGACGTATGCTAGCGGAAAGATATTTTTGGCCGTCTATGAACACAGATATCGGTACATGGGCTAAAACATGTGTCATGTGTCAACAATCCAAAGTGCAACGACACACTGTTTCACCGCTTAAGCAGTTTCCGCAAGCCGACCGTTTTGCACACTTGCATATTGATATCATCGGCCCATTACCTACGTCAGAAGAGTGCAAGTATTGCGTCACAATGATCGACCGATGCACGAAGTGGCCGGAAGCTTACCCTGTCAAAGACATAAGCGCTGAAACCATCTGCCAAGTTATGCTCAGAGGGTGGATTTCACGATTTGGTGTACCAACAACAGTGACCTCAGATCAAGGACGTCAATTCGAGTCAGAAATCTTCCGGTCACTGACAAAAAGGCTCGGTATCAACCACATCCACACCACAGCGTATCATCCTCAAGCAAACGGACAAGTAGAACGCTGGCACAGAACACTAAAAGCCGCGCTTATGACCAAATGCAACCGTGAGAATTGGGTCAAGGAACTACCCATGGTTCTTCTCGGGCTGCGTGCTGCTATTCGGGATGACATCAAGATTAGTGCAGCCCAACTCACTTATGGCACCACAATAAGGCTTCCGGGTGATTTCTTTACACCTAGACCGGTCTGCACGGACGACAACAACTTATTACGGCAACTCCAAGAAACGGTGTCGTCACTTCTATCGACATCCAGGAGACAGAGACCTCTAGCGCAACGCAACGTTTTCATACACGATGAGCTACACGTCTGCTCACACGTCTTTGTACGAAACGATGCAGTAAAAAGCGCTCTCACGCCACCATACACTGGTCCACACCAAGTACTAGAGCGCCAGGAGAAATTCTTCACCGTCCAGTTGCCAAACAGAACAGCCGTAATATCAGTTGATCGTCTAAAACCAGCTTTTTTACTTAACGGCGAAGAAGACAGTTGCGAAGACTTCCGCGAGCAGCCGTCACCAGCAACATCGACGAGTCCTGAATCTTCACCAGAGCTAACTAAGCAGACAACCACCAGCATCGTCAAGAAGACCCGTTACGGACGAACTTCAAAACCCGTCGTTCGATTTAATTCATCATAATAATTTTATTGTTCTATTTATAGCATGCCTTCTTAAATTACATAACAATGCACTTGACTGGTATTTTTGCTTATACGGCAAATACCAGTATCAGTTTACATATCGCACCTGTAGTCACAATACTTGTTTTTTTTTTGTAAGCTATGATACATTATTATTTTGTTTTTATTTTTGCACCCCCATTACATTGTATTTTTTTTTAAGGGGGGAGTGATGTAGCGTCAGCGTATACTGCATTTGTTTATTAGACAAAACACAGTAGGTCGCGCGTCACGACTGACGCACATCTTATTAGTATATAAGCAGTTAATAATTAATAAACTACGCTCTTGATTATCGCACACGCATCCAGCTGTTTCATTTGTCGTCTCCCTGCTCAGGAGCCAAACTGAATTTTCTATTTCGAAGTTCTCACCATTGCCAAATTCAAATAAAAATATTTTTATCCTATATTATTGCATGACAGATATGATCGAAAATCATACTAAATAGGTACTGCAGTACGTTAAAGATGCTCAGTTTACTCTTGTTTTTATTTTATTTTTTCTTCTTCCATTATTATGTGCCACTGTCATGTCTATGTAATTGCCTGTATTTGTGTGATGTCCATTGTAATAAATGTATCTTTCTTTCTTAATTGTACCATGCAGCTATACGGGGAGCGTAACTAAAGTTCATGAAAAACTAATAAAAAATATTTTTTACAAGAACGTACGCTTTTAAAAAGCGCTTTTACACATTCCAGTATTACTTTATCCTATTTATTACTAACCCTACCACTACTTCAGGACTTTATTATTAGTTAATGGCTCAAGAAAATTAAGCGTGATTTAGCTATACATACGTTTCACAGCCCGCTTCACAGTGGCGGACAACAAAAGTGTCCGGTCCGTCCGGCAGTAAATTGCGGCGGACACGTTAATCCGCACTCTTGCGGACGGCCCGCACTATCTGTTGGCCGCACTCCGCCACCTTCCGCGCATCGCGGCGAATACGCCACGGTTGGGTACGGATAGCAAAACAGTCTGAGCAAAACGCTCAGTTTTTTCAATGTGGCTTGGTATAGACTTCTCAAGACTCTTGATTCACAATCAAACTCCGTAGGCTGGTTCCAATGAGGGCTATCGTTTTAGCGCTCACCAGTTTGCGCCACTGTAGAGTAAGGTCCTGTCACTTGCTAGTAGCGAAGACAGTGGCACCAACTGGTGAGTGCTAAAGTGGTAGGAGGACTATCGCATTTGCACTCATCAAGATGACGCCACTGTAGAGTAAGGTCCTATCAATCGCCAGGGGTGCCAACTGTTAAGTATAAAAACGATAGCCCTCATTCTAACAGTCTGGCTGTAAAATAGCTTTTGTCATAAGTTTTTTACCTGGACCAGGACCTGAGGCCTGTGAGTAAATAGCTAGTCAATTTTAAATATATCCAAGTAATAGGATATTAGACTCTCTCACATTTTGAGAGATTTCCATTCATTCAGTTGTACACCACAAGCTCTATAGAACACTTTACTTGTCTATTCTACCTAGCTCTACGGCTTAGAATTATTAAGCACTGCTTATCACTGTTGGGTTTTTATTGGCAGTCAATCTGTACTCCTGGCACTATTGGCTACACAGGAGTTGGAGCGGTGGGAACGAGAGGTTAGTCCCGTTGACCATAAAACTAAAAAGCTTTTTGCACAAAATATAACAGAAGGTAAACTCATGTATGTACCTCGCTTTGCATACCTCTCTCGCTCGCACGCTCGGCCGTCGCGCTAGGGTTGTCTTGTCATGTGTAGCGTTTATTTCGTTATGATAGAAAAATGTTACTCTTAATACTATGCAAGAAAGACAATAACAGATATCCACGTATACTTATTTATATTTAGTACGTTATTATAGTAATAGTTTGCAAACAAATACACGAGAAGGAAGTAGTATTTAGTTGAGTGGTTGACACTATTATCCAACTAATATTATAAATGCGAAAGTTTGGATGTCTGGATGTTTGATGCTCTTTCACGCAAAAACTACTGAACGGATTTTGATGTAACTTTACAGTATTATTGTTTATAACCCTGCATAACATATAGGCTATAATTTATGACGATCTGTGACAAACTAAATTTCACGCGGCAAAAGCTATTTATCCAATAATTCCTAAAACCTCTCTAAAACAATTCGATATTCCTAATAATTGAGTTGGCTTTCAATTTCAATTGAAATTCAAATAAATAAATTACTTACCTCCCCGAATCAACTGGTAATTTAAAAAATGAATATTCGGTATTTATATTTAATGATGAGTTGCAACCAAATACCGAACAACTATAATACGACTTTTTCTGCACTCATTTTCGTCAATTTCGCAAAACAAAATAATATCACAGGCGGTTGACCGGCGCGTGACTCAAGCGAACCACAGCGAAGGTGTGGCGAACGTCTGTCGCGCCACGTCGCGCTCGCATTCGTCCAAGACAGTCTTGCTAGAGCGGTGTCTATGTGTGCGTGGCTCGAGCGCGTTTAGTATGGAGTTTGTCTTCTGTTATATTTTGTGCTTTTTGCTTGAGTTTTTTGTAAGCCATGTGCCAAAGTATCTGGACTATCTGGCCAGTCATAAATATTTCAATTGATAAAATCGATGACTTCATTTTTTAATACCTACCGACTTTTAAATCAAACTAAAGCCTGCAAAATATAGAATGAAATAAATCATAATTTAAAAAATATCTTAATTTGAAATATTTTTTTGCCAACGGTACAGTCCGTCGCCACGGCTATTAATCATGGTTTATCGAGTGCTAATCCAGGTTTAAATAGATAACTATTTGAGCCCGCCATTGTCATCCGAACTCGTGCAGGGTTGCCCCGGGTTTGTCTGCTAAGTGAATGAGATTAATTGCTCTTTGATTTTTAGTTGATACTGAATACTTGGGACTTTCGAATGGAATGCAAAATTAATAATGAAGTAAAATGATGTCTTAATAGACAAACTTGGTTAAAAACGTTAGATTAATGCTGAGTTGCACCGCCTACTTACCGGTGTTTTTTGTATGGAGTTTGACAGATTTTTGACGTTTGTTAAAGTCTAAGTAAGATGGTGCAACTCAGCCTAAGAAAGAATGCTATTTAAAAATGTGTTTTTGTGATGGGTTAAAGAATAGTAGGTAGGTACTTCTTGTAGGTATTATAGCTTGCTGCTGTATCTGATTGAGTGATTACATGTACATTTTACAAAGTTCATACTACTCATTTTAGGATCCTATCAATCAACCTATCAAGCACTTTCTCAAAAATTAAAATACACCCAACTAATGTCTGGGATTTCCAATCTACGTCAGTACTAAAACCAAAAATACGCTTTTATACTTTAGTCTTGAAGAATCATCTTCTTTGCAAGCTTACTCTATCGTGAGAGACATTAAAGATTCAGAGTAACAAATACATAGATACTTAGAGAAAATGGAGATACCTAGTAGACGTAGACCTCAAGACGTCATTGGACAAAAGGTGAAATTAATAATGAACCTGTTAGAATAATCCGGGCGTTTAGGGCGACCGCAGCCCTATCAACCCTCGCTTAAACAAAAACAACTGTGCTATTGTGGTGCGAGCACTCCTGTTGATGACATTCAATATTTTTTTTAATAACTGAAAATTTCCACGGGTTCTCCAAATGTCTTAGTAGCTACATGTTAGAGCAGTCACCCGGTGAGGCAAAGGGTGATGGGCTCGATTTTCACCTTAAGTATCCGATTTTCAAGTTAATAAAAAATTGTACGAGTGACGCCTCTTAACGCTAAAAATTTTAATAACTAGGTACTTCAATCTTCTTATTATTTATTATTATGATACAATGGTTAAGTCAAATGTTATTTATTTATTTATTAAAGACGCAAAACAGATTACAATTACGGTTTCACAAATTGTATAGCACTTAAAAGCTTATGGACTAAATTGTAACCTAACAACATGCATCCTATAAATATAATATATAAGTTAATAATGAATGTTACATCAAAACTTCAAAAACTCAGTTTACATTTTACGTTTTACAGAAAATTAAGATGTTAATTAATATAATATTATGTGTGTGAGAGTGAGAATAGTGAAAGAGGAAAATAAGATAAGATTGTTAATTAAAAATGGTAGCGATACTCCTTCGAAAGGCATTTGGACTAGACGTAAAAATGTCGATGTCCGGTTGGGCCAGTACGGTGTCATTGTAAAGGCGGCACATTCTGACGACTGGGTTGTAGTATGATGTATTGTTACGGAAAACATGAAGAGAAAAAAGCTTAGGGTGATGATACCTTCGAGATCTGTATACGGCGGCACTATACGATGCGGCACTATATAATGTGTGGCCATATTGATGAAATACCGTAAAATTATTAAACAAAAGTCCAAACTTACCCTAGTTTTAGTTTAGCTCTACGCATAAGCAATCATTTTTTCCAAAATAGCGTTTGCCTGCCATTCAAAAGTAATTTATTAATTATTGAAGCAAACTTACTTCATCATCATCTCAGCCACAGGAGGTCCACTGCTGAACATAATACTTACATGCTTTAAATCTCATACTTCGCGAATCTATGTAGGATCAAACGCGATGCCCGCAAGCGGAGTACAAGTTTAGGGTGTAACCGTCAATCCCCTCGCGTTTGTGTTAACTCAACTAATAATGTGCCGACGATTCATATTGCCCGCTCTATGGTTTGCTCTCGACACCTGTTTTGTGGTTTGTGTGCAATTAAAAAGGTGTAGTAATAAAGTAACAAGCTATTCATAGACTATGAAAATAAGGTTAACTCTTAATATTATTTACTTATGCAAGTAACATACGTAGAGGTTTCAGTCATAAGACCCACTTTCGTGTTATTAGAAAGCATTTTTATTGAACTGAAACATACGTCTTTTGAGATACCTACTCTTATTACTTGTATTATAATTACTCATAATTTCCATTGACCATCATTCTCGATTAGTGTTGCCCAGATGATTGCTAATTGCTAATTAATTATTCTTTGCTAGCAATAAAATTAAGCACTGGGTCAATATTTGGTAGTATGTTTATTCCTTGTTCGTTTTAGAACATTAAATTGATAAAGTGTAAGTACTAAATCCTATTATAAACTTATATGGTAAGGCAATTAAACAACAATGAACAATTAATTACTTCTACCGATTGCAAAACAAAGCATAAATCAAACCGAACCAAATTACCTCGCTAAAATAAACCAGAAAACGTATTTTAAATACAATTTGACAAAACGCTCGCCCGCGCCACATTTCCCGCGCTAAGCTCCTTACCGTCGGCCATTTTGTCGGGCGTCGTGACGACAACAAAATGGCGGCGGTCGCGTTCTTCGCACCGTTCAATTTGAATATAGAACAGCATACGTCGCCCAAGCTCCATGACACTAACTCATCGGATTGTGTGAGATGGCGCGAGAATCGTAAAAATATATTCCTTTATTAGAACAGAAATGGAATGGAGTCGCTAAAAAGAAATGTCTATTTTTATTTTATTTAGAGGATCTTGTTTATGTCGAAAACTTTATTCATGTTGTGCGCATGATAAAACGTCTAGGTATTTCTAAAATATGCTGCTGTTGCCAAACTTACAATGTGTTGTCATACCTATTAATATAATTACTTATTCAATAACAAATAAATCTTTTGTTCTGATCAAACAATTATTAGGCCTCATTATAATCATGACCTAAACGGTCTTTTTATTTCCTAATTAGGTACTTTCTATTACTTTGCTTATTTAGTTTGAAACCAGTACCCGTAATATTCGCTCATTTCGTTTCATTCTTGTCATTATTGTTGGCAAAAACATAGCACCTTACACTTAGGCTGAGTTGCACCACCTAACTTTGACGGTAAATATGACGATAACCGGTGCTTTTTGTATGGAGTTTGACAGATTTTTGACGTTTGTCAAAGTTAAAGTAAGATGGTGCAACCCAGCCTTAAATAATCTACTTACCTATCTACCTATAACTTATATACTATCAAATCAGTTCACAAAGCCTCTCAATATATTTTCTAGTCCAAAATGGAGAATCGTAAGGCAGCGCTAAGAATATGTCGGTCAAAGCGCGGCCGCGGGAGATAGCAGAAAATCCGCCGGAGCAAAATGGCGCCCAACGCGGTGGAGCAAAAATGTATTAATAACTATCTGGGAGTTGTGGTGTCAAGACCTCGCTTTATTTATGAAGTTGTTTTTGTGGAAAAGATAAACCTCAAGGTTTTGGTTCTTTTGTGCAAAATTTGGAGATCGTTCTAGCTCTGCTGGGGGGAATACCTAACTTTTGAGATTTTAATATGTTTGACATTGACTTAGCCAATTTTGGGTTGCACCATCTTACTTTAACTTTGACAAACGTCAAAAATCTGTCAAACTCCATACAAAAAACACCGGTTATCGTTATAGTTACGGTCAAAGTTAGGTGGTGCAACTCAGCCTTAAAGTTGCAAGTTTAACGAAATCAAAATAACAAACATTCTTTGTAACATTATCATACATTACAATGCTTATTTAGTGATAAATACGTTCTATTTACGAATGATACAGTCACTAATTATTAGGCACATTTTATAATGCTACATCATGACGTTGCATTGTGGTTGTGAAACCATGATAACAGATTATAATTTAGTGTAGCAAATTCAAAATTGAGAATTATATGTCTCGGTCTTAGGACACATACACGGTATGTATCACTATCATCAGTATGAACTGTATGGCATATCACAAACTAAAAATACTTAATTAATAGAGCCCTTAATCGACCTCCAGCTGCGGTAGAGATATCAAAACCATTCCCATACGAAACAATACGACCGCGAGTGTCCCCGATATTAATTTCAAAATCTCTTGATAGCCACTTCAGCCATACCAACTCTACTTCAACGCGATTCCATTTATATTTCTGAAATGTACTTACACCCCCTTCACAAAGTTATGTTTTCTATCCAAATAACAATTATCGACTTTATTGCAGACAAAATAGAGTCTACAACAAGTGCAGGAAGATATTGGTGAAAGAAACCCAGTGCAACGCGATAGGCACTTGACGTATTAGCGGTCAAAATAAATGAACAAAGAAATGCTTCCAACGTAAAAGACGGTTCACTGGTTTTTGTAGGACACATTGTTTTTTCCGCGGTTTTTCGGAGTTCGGCCCACTGTGCGGAGAGTAGAACAGTTGGTTTTCCTATGAGAACGGAATATGGTGCATGTGGTGTAAAGTGCTCGCTGCGTATTGCAAGACAGATTGCGAATTTCTTGTTCTTGGTATAATAAAAGATGTTAGACCGAAATAATTGCAGTATTAAGGGCTTGATCCCACGGAGACATGTTTGTTGGAGTTGCAGGATACCGTTTAGTTGTAGGTATCGTCTATACTATCTATCTATCGTTTTAATGTTAACGTTTACACGAACATCCCGCTTGCAAATCCGTTCGAATTTGTAATTCGAATTTACACGACAGTCCAGTCCAGACAAGATCCAGTCGTCCAGGATCCCGCAAAACTGGATTGCCGTAGGAACTAGCCCTAAAAGTGCTTAATGACGATTATAAACCTTCGTTTTTATTGGCTTGAGGTGTCAATTTCAGAAGACGAATGAACATTTCAGTTTCTTCAATTTTTCCTTGACATTTTCCGATATAAATATCGGCATAACGGGGCGAGGACAAATCATATAAATCAAAGATCCTTATAATCGGTCCAGTCGATAAGTTTGATTTAGAATCTTTTCTATTATTATTCTGCTATCCACATATCAAATCAATAACAGCTTACTCAAGCGTAGTAAGGGCACCTTCCTTGACCGGTGTGTTACCACTCTTCCGCGCAGTTTAACCTATAATTGAGTTGAGTCACCCTGAGCCGTGTCAAATCGATACTGGAACATGTTTTAGCTCGCTTTTTTGGCAGGGTGACAATTGTTTTTGGAGAATACGAAAATTTTAACCGGTTTGCTCCGGTTATAGGAATAAATTCGAATATCACATTGCTCTGTTCATTATGCAACTGAATTTAAGATAGTATCAGTATCAGATCAGTAAGCACAGCTTTTGCTAATTGAAAGTTTTTGTTAGTCAGTACTTAGTACGTGCATTATGGTCTATGAATAATCAATAAATGGAGAACTAGCCTGTAAAAATCGGAAAATGATTGTTTTCGCAAATCAAATTCAAATTATTTATCACTTCACTTTCATATATCATCACTAAATCTACTTTCTATCAAATCTTTTTTTTTTTATGCAAGACAAGGCAGATGTTTGACCGCAATCGCACCTGGTGTTAAGTGAGACTGGTCTAAGTATTAATGACGTATTGTACCTACTCGTATTTGAAGCGTCGCAATTTCCTATTTCACATACCAAATCTAACAAACTGTATTTAAGCTACCGCATCATTCATTGGAATTTTTGAGTGATTGCAAACGCAATTAGAAAGAAAGATTTTTTTTTTTATGTGACAGGAGGCAAACGAGCAGACGGATCACCTGATGGTAAGTGTTTACCGAATTTTTAGTGTTTTAAAAATACATTTTAATAAGTATAAAATCATATTATTAATCTAAGCAAAAATCTTCAGTAAAAATAAGGTCACAAGTCAAAAGTATTTTTTCAACAGACATCACCTATTTTTGACAGTCATTTAAAATAATTGATTGGTGTCTGCATGCCTGCATGTGCCTTGCTAATACCCGTTTTTACACCCTTTTCAATAAGTCCGTATCATTACCTCTAGTAATAGACATCTCTCAGCAAATGATCCGAACCCTTGCTCCGTCAGTCTGCGGCGCCTCATGGGACAAAAAGCGGCGCTAAAACGTCTCCCGCCGGCAAATCATATTCCGCTAAATTCGTTACGTGTCCGCGACTTGTGGCGCTGACCTGGCACACTAGGGAAACTGGTGGACATGATCTTTTAATAATAAAAACAAAAATAACAGCAAATAATCCCGATTACGATCTCATGGAGGTAGCAGGAAGGCGCTGTTTGCAGTCCGCTGGGCGATTTCAGTAGTAGACGTCCTGTGACTGAAATAATGATGATTAATCCCGGTTAGAGCCAAAGCACACCACAACACAACACAACGCAACGCCGCACAAATTTCACCTGAAAAACAGTATCTAATTTTGTATTTTTTTAAATCAATTTAGTGTAATAGGTATCTACATCATAGCAACAACAATTATGTCTTTATTGACGAACAAAATACGATAGTCTTTTCTTTATTAAATGGTCGTTGATAAATAAGTGCTTGAAATATCCACACTATTCTTCCCGCAACTACTTCGCTGTGAAAGCAATACTGTATCGGGTTTTTAGTGGCTGCAGGATTCAACTGTCACTTGGCACAAAATATTGGGTGTGAACCTTTCGGACGCTCTGCTGGCTGATTGGTTTTCTGATTGGACTGTACTTTTCTATCAGCTGGTAATAGATATAGGGTGGGCTTTTACGTGTGATTTAGGTCTTTATTTTGGTCGTTTTATTGTTGAAGCTGTGATAGCCGCAGGCAGTTATATTTGCTGATTTATAAAATCTTTAGTTTAAAACTTTTGCTTCTTGCGTCGTAGGTTTTATAACAAATGAACTTAGGCCCCTGTTGGGTGCTTAAAGTAAGTTTTCAAAGACTATAAAAACATTATGCGCCTTACACCGTGCATGTGTAGTTGAAACAGTAACGCCCTGGCGCCCGTATTCACAAACATTACTATGAGGTCTCACAGTGCGCGTGGACGCACAGGGTGAAACATGCACCAATCATAAAGCTCTATTCAAGCTGTGCGTTCGATTTGCTGCTTCACTTAAGCAAGCATCGTTTAATCTCTGTAAAACACCAATCTGACCAATGAGCTTGCACAAATAGATATCTGCGGCGGCCAATAGATCTCTACGTAAACCGCGTAACAGTGCCGAAATGTTGGAATCGTGGAAAAAACGTTATGCCGGAATGAAAACAAGACAGGTGAAAATACACTAGGTGTTATGACGGTGCTAATTAAATTATTTAATTATAAAACTCTCAAAAACAACACACATTTAACCGCCTCTGTGGTCTAGTGGTAAGACCACCTGCTTCAATCGCAGAGGTCCCGGGTTCGATTCCCAGTGGGGGCAGATTTTTCTGTTCGGTTTGGTTGGTGGTAGGGCTTGTTCCAAGTCCGCCTGGCTAGCTACCACCATCTTACCTAAGTCTGTCGCCATAACAACAATGTTGCAACAGCATTGTTGTGTTCCGGCAGTTAGAGGTAAGATAGCCAGTTCCTCCGTGGTTGAGGATTCCGGGTGAAGCTCGCTTCCACCTTCGGCCTGATCGTCACTTACCATCAGGTGAGAAACAGGCCAAGAGCTTCCTCGTTGTGGATAAAAAAAAAAAACATAAACTTATACGAAGATCACATTGTCCCTTCACACATCAAAAATATTCCAATCATCTCTGAACAAGTGCAGCATTTCCCAAACAACTGACACTTTATTAATATTTTTATCGGAATTAAAACCTTTATCTGATTTCGTTCGCGAGAGTGTAAATAAATAATTTTGTCGCCAGTAAGCTGATGTGTTTTCACGGTGTGCTGCCTTTGTATTGAATAGTTTTTTATTAACTTCGCAATTATTTTTTACTGATCCGAATATGATGGAGTGGCGTAGATTTTATTGACACAATAGACAGTGCAGTTGGGATGTTTAATCCAATAGATTCTTTACCATAGAACCTGGCCTTCCTAATATAACATTAATTAATTAGTAAAAAAAAACAATGCTGAAATTGTTTCCAATAATAATATTTAATCACCATTTCGGCTATCATTAAGTTCTAGTTAAGGAGTAAGAAAAAAATCATTGCAAAAGGTACCTAGTACTATGAATTTTAAAGGATTTCCGAATTGGTTAATCCCAATTATGTATCCTACGTACTCAATATTATTATGGTTCATTTTAAGTAGAGATAATGAAATTTTCAAATCAAAAGAAAATGAATTTTCACCTCGAGAAAACAAATTAAAAATCAAATATTGTAAGGGTGGTAATCCACTCATCTTGTTATATCGTCGGGCGAGCGAGTATCGTGTATAATCCGCGAATGTTCGGCGTACACTTTAACCAATACGTGACCACTGCCACTGAGTACAGCAAGTACGAAAATCATTGGATGAGCTTCACTTGTGAAAAGAAAGTATTTAATTAGAATTTTAAGGAGTAAAAATATAACCGCAAATACAATAATACAATAAGTTATGTATATTAAGTTTTGTTTGTGACGTAATCTTTATTCTGCAAGAATGGAATTATGAATAATATTAAATTATTAAAATTACTGTTAACCTGATTTGTAGGAAGTGAAATATTACGTCTTCAGTTCTACTCTTTACTACTCTCTCTCTTACGGTGGAGCACACCATAATAAACTAAGTACCTAAGGATTTTACTTTTGATATCGAAATTCGTCGGCGGATTTAAATTCGTCGTAGTTAATTAATTATTCGTAGTAATTTAAATTCGTCAGATTGGTCATGAAAATCATGGTATGTAACCTACTTCTTTGAGGACTTATTTTCTAACGTTACCCGTCATATACATCTACGAGTATTTTACAAAAATACCACATCCACCTTTCACCACTCCCATCCCAGCCCCGGCAGGCTTGTCTCCCGTCTCCCACAATCGGCTCAGGACTCATCGTGGCGTAAAATTGTGTTTGACGCTCGGCCGCCGGGCAGGGCGCGGGGCGGGAAATTAACGCGGCTTAGCACGAAATCTCCGTGTTATGATTTTGCTGTAAAACGATTATCGCTTAAGTGTGTTGCCGGCTTAACGTTGCGGGATTGACAGGTGTTATTTTTGATGCTGGGTTTTGAAGCTTTGTACGTTTGCTTTCAGGAGTTTACGTATTCATACTGAAATAGGTTTTTAATTCGTTTTTAATCGAAGTTTTTATTAGGGGATAGTAACTACGTGCACCACACAGTCACTACGAAGGTAAATAACACAATCCACAGAATATCTGAAGTCATACTTCTCAGAGTTCATCACTGATAGTTCGATAAATTGAAATAGGAAACTGACAAATAACCTAAAACATAAAAAAAAACATTCCTAGAGCATGACTCTTTAGTTATTTCCAAGTAAAGCAATAAATAAGAAGCCTCATACTGAGCAGAAACCAATTTGGTACAACAATTTTATTATTTTTGCCTTATGTCAATTTGTATCATTCTATTTTTGGTACCAAAGAAACATTTTTTTTTCTTTCTTTCTTTCTTTCAATAATGTCTATTTGCACAATCTGCAGTCTTGCAATCATTAAACATTTCTGCTGTTTTCCATTTTAACTTTATCTCCCGGTACCCTCAAGAGACCGTTTCGAAAAGTGCAGTCACGACTGCACCAATCCAGTTGATTGCGGCAGAGTGGGAACTATTAGGCAATTCCGTTCCTTCCCCTTTTTTAATTATAACTTTTTTGGGAACCACTAGATAATAAAACCATAAAAGTATTTATTTATTTTATTTATTTATTTAAAGACACACAACAATGCATAATTATTGCACACACAACAATGTTCTGTACAAAAAGGCGAGCTTAATGCCATACGTCATTCTCTACCAGCTGACCTTGAGCAAAACAGAGATATTGAGTAGGCGGTGCTAAAAAGCTACAAAAATTTACACAATATAATACATAAAATATTATAATATATATTTATACAAAATATATACATAAATACATACATATAATTTATATAAAATGGATGACGAGAGGAAAGGGAGGATAGGAGAGGTATATAAAATTTATAGATAGAAGTTTTTGCGCGCTACACTCGAGGTCTAGTTAAATGCTTATTTGGTGACCTAGACCTATGACCTTACCTAGTATAGCATAGCATCTATTAAAGAACATGCTGTTATTGAACTATTGTTATATCCAGTATTGTTGTGATGATGATTCCATCACACGAAAATGGTTGAGGTATCTTTATGTGGCTTGGCCGTTTCGTTACTACAACAACTATTTTATAACAGAAAAGTATTGAAGAGTGAATATAATCTTTTCAGCTTACGCTCATGTGAATGTAGCAAAATAGCCAAGCCACATATTTTGACTAAGGTGTAGAGTTTTTGAAGTAGGCATTTGTAGTGTTACGGCGTGTAGAGTAAGAAGCTTGGCTCTACATGAGATATATGTATAATAACTTTTTGACAGTGCGAGTCATATTATTATGGTCTCGTATTGGCAACGTTTTACATGAAAATATTGTAATGAATGAAAAAGACTTACGAAAAAAGCCATATCACTACCAAGTTTTAAAATACTCGATCACTACAAAACTTAAACCAATTCCACCTCAAACAATCCAAATCGTTTTGAAATTCCGTTCAAAATCTGTAAATGAATATTCAACCAAAACAGTAGGTCACAACACGCGCAGATATGAATACTGTATCTACCCGCGTGGTAATCCCAGATTGAATCAGGATGCCTTGTAGCGGCTTAAGATCATGAATAACGACGCATATGTATGGAGGCGAGGTACAGCCCGCTCTAGTTAGGGTTTGATTTGAAATAATAATACTGGACTGAACCAGTCACCACGTTTCTGAAGCAATATTTCTCATAAATTCACGATTTCACTCACGTAAAATCTGAAAATATAACAGATTAGCTTTCCGCCCGCAGCTTCGCCCGCGTGAAATTTTCCGGTTTTTTATACAGGGTGTTAGGTAAATGGGTATATGAGCCGACACTAACCCATGTTAACATGGTCATATAAATGGTATTGTGTAATCAGAAATTTGATATCATCATTTTATTTTTTTAAATTTTCATACAAAATTAATTTTGTAAAATCCGATTTGTATGAAAAATAAAATAATTAAAATGAAGATATCAATTTTCTGACTTCACCATACCATTTATATGACCATGTTAACATGGGCTAGTGTCGGCTCATATACCCATTTACCTAACACCCTGTATAACCTATGACACTCAGCAATAATGTGGCTTACTATTTGTGAAAGAATTTTTAAAATCGGTTCAGTAGATCCCAAGATTACCCCTTACAATTTAACAAATATACAAACACACAAACTTTATCTCTTTATAATATTAGTATAGATTTCAAATTTTCAGCGTGCCACTGAACTGTCAAATAGTTGCAAAAAACGGTTCTGTTTGATGTGACAGCGACGGCATCACGCTCGCTTAGTTCTTTGTTGCTCTATTCTGCTAGGTATTAACTTTATGACATAGGATTGCCTATTCTAGATGACGCTAGTTTAACCCTCGTCGACTACTGGACTACTGTGGTGAGCCCGCAGATAGCATGAGCTAATACTGAGCTTGCCTGAAAAGATTGTGGTTTAATACGTTGAGTTATGTTGAGGTGGTTGCCCTGGAAAATATGAGGTTAAATTCGTAAAGGATTCCACTACATAGGTTTTTAAAAAGTGCTTTTGTCACGTCCCTTCATCTTCTTCTTATTTGTTTTGCTCTTGGCAGACCGGTCGTGGTCACGTTGAGGCGTTGTTCGTTCATAGCGGTTGTAGAGGCGGATACATCTCTTCGCACGATCTCCTGCCATATCCCTCTGTTGCGTCGTCACGTCCCAGTAATATGTACTTTATTCCTACCACTGCTTCAGGACAATAAATGGGGCAATTTTATAATATCATCAAACTTCCAACACCCTGTACTGGGCATTAAGACAGTCCGGCGCGGCTTATTTAAACCGAAGACGGTGGGAGTCCGCACCTGGCGGTTGGTTAAACTATCGCTAACGTTATGGCTAAGTTACCTATGGAGTACTGGCTGATGAACAAGTTTAACTGATTCATAACAAAATACTAATGATTCAGTAAGACTAAGTGAATGTGAATGCGGCGTGTCAAGAGCTAAGTGTGACGTTTCCGTAGATATTCGTTAGCTTGGATAGTCGTTAATGTATCGATAGAAAAAGGGCACCTGACGTCATGTTTTTTAGTAACTTTATTTTGAATCATTTGCTCTTATTTGATTAAGATTTGGGTTAGGTAGAGATCGGCTTCAGTCAGCAAATCTTAGAGGTCAGACAGGGCAGGTTATTTGCATTTTGTATTTTTCTTGCTTTTCCCTAAGGCAAAAGGTAATATTTTTTGTGATATTATTTGAGGTACGAGTATCATGGAGGCGATTTATGTTTTATTACTTTTAACGATCTAATTTCATAAATTAAACATTAGTACTATTGGGGTTTTTATATCGAATTAAATAACAAAACTCACAATGACAATAACTCGCCATAATAACCCCACAAACGTCGTAAACTATTCGAAGGACCATTCGTTTGAAATCTGTTCGACCCGTATCGATATGAAAACGGTTCATAACGTTTCGGAATCGAATTAAAATCGACAACGCGATTGAATTTGCGAGTTTCGAGTGAGGAGCGCAATCGAGCGTGGGCTAATGGCGAGATTATGCGAATGCGCTGAACAACTGTTTGAAATTTTTCGTTTAAGTTATGATTGAGATTGTGTTTTTCTTTTGAATCGATTTTGGCATAGCCATGACTTGGGAACAGCTTAAAATACCGTATTCTATACTCCATCCATCATATTACAAAAATTGCTAAAAGGTCTAGAAATGCGTTTGTTAGATATGAATTTATATTTTGAGGAAAGCTTGTATTCTATTACTTATGTAGCAGTGGACAGAAACTGGCTGATGAAGATAGAGTTTGACCCATCCATGTTACTTTTTAAACCTACAATTGATACTAAAACAGTACTATTATTCAGTGCTAAAACGATTATGGTTGTCACTAGCACCATACAACAAAGCCAAACGTCATCATTTCTAAACTCCAAATTAAAAACGGTCATTAAGTTAAACGCGTGGCACTCGCTTCTATTTGTTCCGAACCAAATTGAACCCTTTGCCAAATAAATCATATTTAAAAAAGTCTTCTATCGCTTCACTCAAAACGCATGCCACTAAGCGCGATCAGATCTAACAAAACATAAATTTAAATTTTGAATCGCACCCTTTGAATCCTCCCCTTGCGTATTTCGAAAATCATGAAGCATCCACCCAATCTATTTTAGATTTTAAGTTGATCCGGTTTAGAGCACATTCTTGAATGGAATATCCAAAGGTGCGAGTCCAAGCGCTTTTGTTTTAAACTCAAGCTGAACCAGAATCGCTTCAAGCGCTGTTTTTACAAAGAGTTTAATAGAATTTGGCGTATCTTACTAATGGAAACGGTTGGTGTAATGAAATAAGGTATTTTTGTCCGTAATGGCGAATGTTGGCGGCGATTTATTAAAAATTGCTCGTTTTATTTCAATATGCGACGCGGAGCTTGAATCTGCTTTATTCGCTTTCGTACTTCGATTGCTAACTTTTTACAATTTATGATTGGAGTGGTTTGATTTTAATGAAATATGGACTTAACCGATCATTGGGTTATCAGATAATTTAATCCTTACTCACTCAGGTGCTGTCTGTAGCACATTGCATGTAGCATGGTGTTTTTTTTAAAGCTACAGCTTTTCTTTATAAGTAATGACTGAAACACATAATTCATTAATTTATCCATTTTTCAAGTGACACGTCTTTATTTTTTCCATCGTTACTTTTAATTGCGCCTAATTACAAGAACTTAGGTTAAAACCGCCCACACAATTTCCAAGCGAAAAAGCAGAGGAAATCTTTTGAGACAATTAAGCGACTTATAAAAATACCTCGAGCGAATTATCTTAATCTTCCTCCATATACCAACTGTCAAGTCCTTGGGAAAAAACCGGGAAAAAATCCAGTGCTTATCTCCGATCGCACTCCCTAACAAAGGGGGGTAAGGGATATTTAGCATAATGAGTGACATCTCTGCAACGTTTAGGGGGAACAGGACGGAGATATAGAGGTTTTCGGTTGTTGGTGAGGGATAGAGATAGATTTGTGGAGAACAATATCCCAATCTTGTTTCTGGGCCATTTCCTTTAATTAGCAGCGGAGGACAGAAGACTATTTATCTGGCTCCTGATAGCGGCTGCAAGGTTTGTTCTGTTGGCTTGAAGGGTTGCTTTATGACGGCGATAACGTGTGCTGAGCTTTCAAATGCATGTTTTAATGGCGATCCGTGGGAGCTGCTTTGCTGTGGACAAAGAAAACGGCGATTATTTTGCATTAGAAATGGAATAATAATATGTTAGAGTTCATCTTTTGGCTACCATGACTTAGAAGACCTTCTTTCAAGGCCTGTACTGTAGGCTTTTATTCGAACCTAACCGTGTTTTGAGTAGTGGTCTTTAAAAACCGATCCCAAGATTAAAATCGTAGGGCTACCCATCGCACACAAACTCACACACACACACACACACACACACACACACACACACACACACACACACACACACATGCACGCACGTACACTTACAAACAGTGAGAATCGACCGTTATTTAAATATTTAAAAATTGTAAGAATTTGCTTCTGTAAAAAACTTCTACTGAAATCTAAAAAGATGATTTTATTTTGCATACTAGTGTTAAAGATTACCTATGTACTTAAATTATCGTAACCAGTGTAAGAAGAGCGGGGCCTCCTGCCACAGGTATATCCATATACTTACTAGGTAGGCCCCAGCCTCAGATTAATGTAAATACCTGCTTGTAAAAGTAAATAAAAAGATTTTTTTTTTTTTTTTATCTATTTATTGATGGAGTTGAGCTATTTAATTTTACACTGACAAGAGGGTAACTTGGCCTTTGATGGTTGGGTTTTTATTTCGTGGTGGTCAAGCTGTAGAGCCTGGCTACACAGGAGTTGCAGTGGTGGGAACGAGAGGTGGGAATAGGCCCGTGTCTTGTCACGGTTGTGTAATAAATCACTATCAGAATTTGGAATTTTACTGCTGGTCGTTTGCATTGTATCTAGCAGCTTTCTGAAATGAAAGTCATCCTTCTACCGGGTAGAAGACATAATATGCATGCTACGTCCTTGTGTTTGTGATTACTTCTTGAGAAGTAATTTCCCGGTGTTAGAAATATGGTATCTGATCATTATGTGAACTATCATTATCGTTCTTAACTTTACTGGTGGTTATGTAATAATATATTTCAAATGAAATTGGAGAATATTCTTTTAACAAATAAAAGCACACAACATCCAATATATCATTGGAAAATCCCAAAGGTGCCTGCCAAGAAGTTGGATTAATAATATCCATCTTATCAATATGCTTCTGCATAATGCGTTTGGCAAGATTTTCCAGCGTAATCTTGGCTGTGGAGGGAAAATCAACAAAAAATAGTTCATAAATCACCGGGCAGACGGCGGAATACGGAATGAGCCACTACTCATTGCGGGTGACCTTTTATGTTGGAACGATCATTTTGTGATGTAAGCGAATTATGATGGTGTGGGGATAGAAGTACCTAAGCATACGTGTTTACATTTTGCCTGACATCTTAATAATAATATTTTATGTGTTTTACCAACTATTATTTTTTGTAAATATTTATTATCACAACACACATACTCGTATTATCAAATTCAAGAATGTGATCGGAAGTTCTTGTTTCGCTTAGACCCTGTAAAAAAATATTAAGACCGAGTTGCACCACCTAACTTTTGTAGCGATACCTAACGATAGCCGGTGTTTTTTGTATGGAGTTTGACATATTTTTGACGTTTGTTATATAGTCAATGTAAAATGGTGCAACCCAGCCTAAGTAGGTACTAGTAGAAACACGTTCTAAAACGTTCTCAGGTCTTATATTTTGTTACTTGGATAGTGAGTGAGCTTTTATTTTTATTTATTTACTAGCTGTGCCCGCGACTTCGTCCGCGTGGAATAATGACTTTGGGTAGGCACTTTTAATAAATTAGTCTAATTATTTTACAAATAGCTTTTGCCCGCGACTTCGTCCGCGGAGAAGTCGAAAACGTTCTCATACGATTTTTAAATGTTTTTAACGTTATTATCTAAATGTTTGAATACTTATAAAATATAAAAATCTTAAAGGTTAAATAAACATAAAAATAAAATTTTCTTATATTTTATGAATATGCAGCTCGGCCTTTGATCGGTGGTATTATCTTTTTACAACGAAATCGAAAACTACACCTACCGCAGTATTAAAAACGTTTGATAACGTATTGGTAAACTTTTTTTTTATTTTCCTACGGGTGCTAGAATTACCAAGCTTCTAGCATGCCACTGGCCGTGGGAGAAGGAGCTTTTCCTCAAGACTACTCCCACTACCTCAAGGGACTCCGCCAAAACTCTCGCGCGAAAATGAGTTTATGTATACAGCGCAAGCAAGTGCCCGCGGCATGACCGTCATGCATTACTATGCAGGGTGCGCCAAAGTTCACCTAAATTTTCAACTCCGAAAATTGGAAGTCCGAAAATGTTCTTCCTAAAATTTTTCATCCTATCAATCACAATTCCTAACTACTCTGTCTCTAATGTTCATAATTCCGAATCATTCAACATCATAATGTCATTAGCAATAAACATCTATTATACTTTTATTTGTTCTCCTAGATTTTCTAAACATAACCATATTTTACACTATTATTCAAAGTCATATCTTTTTTGTTTAGATTTCTTTCTTTGACGATATATTAAAGTTCAAGTTTGTTGGCATTAGCACGTATACTTGAGTCCCGCTCAGTCATTCAGTCAAGTTCCAGAAACGAATCGGTCCTATTCATAATTATTGGTTTAGGTTAGGTTAGAACTGTGACCATAACGCACGAGCCGAGCGAGCGAAGCCAGAGTCCCGCCCCAGTCATTCAGTCAAGTTCCAGAAACGAATCGGTCCTATTCATAATTATTGGTTTAGGTTAGGTTAGAACTGTGACCATAACGCACGAGCCGAGCGAGCGAAGCCAGAGTCCCGCTCCAGTCATTCAGTCAAGTTCCAGAAACGAATCGGTCCTATTCATAATTATTGGTTTAGGTTAGGTTAGAACTGTGACCATAACGCACGAGCCGAGCGAGCGAAGCCAGAGTATGGTATGAGTGAAAATATTATGGTAATATTTAGGGATAAAAGTGTTATGATAAAAAACAGTAGGAGTTTAAATATATTTACATAAATGATATTATTAATTACAATTTTCGGAAACATGAGTGTTATGAACATCGCCGGTAGCACTACAAATAGTATGAATGAAAACTTTAGGATGAAAAATTTTAGGAAGAGTGATCATTCGGATTTAAAATCGTTAGGAAGAACAATTTCGGGTAAATAACTTTAGGTGAGCCAATATGGACCCTACTATGCATTGTTAGGTGAGCGCACGCAGCGGGCACCCACTCCGAGGTTAAGCGGAGGCCCCTAGAGTATGATAGTCTTTAACATGACATGATTGTAAAAAAAAATGCACTAATGAGTAATTAATATCAACTTTGAAGCAAATCACCACTAAAATAACTTTCTACCCCTTTTTAACATAGTAAGGGGGTGCATTTCACTAAAATACGAAACACATCTTCCATTAATTCTGTTATAGAATGCTTATGCGAAATTTGAAGTAGATTTAACGAAGGAATCTCGTTATCCCATACAAACTTTGCCCCCCCTTTTTACCTCTTTAGGGGTAGAATTTTGGAAAATCCTTTCTTATCAGATGCTTACGTCTTACAAAGAACACACCGTCCAAGTTTCAGGTCTCTACGATCAGCGGTTTAGGCTGTGCATTGATCCATCAGTGGCGCGCGCAGTACTTGATCATTATTTTGCTGCGATGATATTTTAAAACTCCGATATCTTCTAAGATATTTATTGAAATCGAATGGTGTAAAAGCCAAGTATGTTTAAAATTAAATACTTGTGATGAATAACTTATTTATTTGGATAAGGATTAATATAATGTTTATGAAAAAACCTCCGCAAATAATGCATTAATTTAAAACAGATTTCTTTTTGCATAAAAAGGGTTACTATGAGCCAACCTTAAAAGATAGACATAAAATATGCTATTGCGGACTTTTTTTTAGAACTTTTAAAGGGGAACAATTCTGTCATACATGATTTTTGCGTAACTTTAACCGTTTACGCAGCGTCAGCTCTCAAAAGGAAAAAAATCACTGATTTGAAACATTCTTCATTGGTGCTCCGCTCCTATTGGTCTTAGCGTGATGATATATAGCCTAAAGCCTTCAGGAACTAACGGGCTATCCAACACAAAAAGAATTTTTCAAATCGGTCCAGTAGTTCCTGAGATTAGCGCGTTCAACCAAACAAACAAACAAACAAACAAACAAACAAACAAACAAACTCTTCAGCTTTATAATATTAGTATAGATTTAAGGCACAGCTACAAAGAACAAACAATAACAATACAATTAACACAATGAATTATGAAACAAAAACATAATTGCAGCGGTTTTAGTAACTGTTACTGTAATCAAAATTCAAATAATATTCATAAACCAACTTCAGAATTGTATTTTTACTTACAGCAATGTTTTTTATGTGATCGTATTTTGTTTCGTTCTCACAAATTACAATACAGCCCCTTGCTCAGTTATCCGTATTTTATAAACAAAAATATTTCTCTTACAATTAATTCACCTCACAAATTAAAAGACAAAAACGTAACAATGGCAATAGTGTCATCCGCGCTTCCTGCCCTGTGCTCTGACTTTTCTTTCCTTTCCATTTTTCCTTCCTTTTTTCCGTTCTTTTCCCTTTCCTATGGAACAAGGAGTTTTTCTGTTCATTTGTTTTGGCCCCGACAGGATTTCTTGGTCCCGTATTTCACGCTCATATTGTCACAGATTTGCATACAGCCCGGACTTTCTGTGGCCTTTGCTTTTGCTTTTTTAAAGCTTTGTGTTTGGAAAAATGTGGCAAAAGGTACGTAGGTAGGTATTCTACTTGTGGGTCTTTAAAACTGTTTAAAAGCATTATAGAGCTCACGTGTGTAGTTAGATATCGCCAAGTTAGAGGCAAAACCGATTATTTAGCCTTGAACCTGTCATTTTGTATTCAACATCATCATCAATTTTAGCCACAGGACGTCAACCGCTGAAAATAGGCCTCTTTCAATGACTTCCAGATTAACTGTTTGGTATCGGTCTGCATTCAGCTCCTTCGTGCTACCTTTTTGAGGTCGTTTGTCTACTTTGTGGATGGATTTTGTTTAAAATAAAAATTCTTACTATAAACACAGAATCGTCATTGAACTTTTGGCAAGCATTTATCTGACCTTGAAAATTGGGCTTAAGCTAACGAATAGCATTACAGATTCTTTCTCTCTACTTTACTTTCACATCCATCTGCAAAAATGCCCGTCAATACCCCAGCCATACGATCCTCATACACTGCACCACATATGTCTAAGTGGAGCGCCATAATTAAAAGCATGGTGCTGTAAGGGGACGTAATGCAATTACGCTAGAATTTTTCGCGGCATATGGCGGCCGATCGACAAGTGCGGGGTGTGCGGTTTTTTAGATGATAACAAAGTTGATGCGGCTTCTTTTGATAGAGCGATATTTATTTTTACGGTTGAATCAAATATAAGGGCCCTTTTCCACGGCAATCCAGTTTTGCGGAATCCTGTAATGCAGGATCTCTCAAAACTGGATTGTCGTGTGTCACACAAATGTGTTATGAAATTCCAATTCAAATTCAAATTCTTTATTTGCTTATAAATAGGGTAAATACATAAGTGGTTCCAAAACCGATCGATTTTTTTGCGGGACACTGCAAACGGGATCGTCGTGTGAATGTTAATATTAAAACATGCACACTGTTAAACGTACCGTACCGTATACTTTTCGTACTTTTATGGTCAATTTTCTTTTTTTCCAAAATGTAATGTTTTTTTACACTGAGCACTGCTTAAACCATTCAAAACATAGTAAATAATAATTTTTCTTCATATTCCCGATTTTTTATACCAACTCGACCGTAGATTGCAATGCATCTAATGCATCGTTTCATTAGCTAGGGGCGCAGGCGCATTCCCCAGAGTGCCTTAAGCCCAAACGTACATATGGCATGTAAATGCCCATCGTATTGACTGGGACCCCAGTGAGTTGTTGACTGGGCGAAATGCGGTCGATGGCTTAAATAGCGTTTAAAATATTGAAAATATCGTGGGCTAAAATGGATCTGACAGTAGGTAGATAAGTAGGCACCTTAATTAGCAAACAATCACAATTTTTATTTTTTGAAACGCTGTACTTTTGATTGATACAAACAAAAATATTTATCTATTTACCAACTTTTTAAAATCTTCTGTTACTTGCTGACAATAAAGCTGCAAGATTTTTGGCAAATATAAAAAGAGAATTACTTTATCAAAAGTTGTTGAAAAATATCTAGGGAATTTTCTCTCTCTTTACAAGTTTTACAATTTTGTAACCTGGATATCTAGACACAAATACGTCATGTGCTTTCGATGAATTCCATCTTGGATTTTATCATCATCACCCACCACTAGATTAGATTGAAACGAAAAAGTGTTTTTTTATACCAAAACTGAGTCTAGTTCTAGTATAAAAAAAACTTTTTCGCAGTCTAATAATGCGTATTGATTGCCATTCCTGCTCAACCTGACATCAAAGTGGGGCATCTGATTACAATGCATTGATAACTCACTTCTGTAGGGGACCATTATAATGATCAGATGGTAGACGACCACTGTCACATATGCTGCTTAGTTTGGTGTAGGATGAATGGAAGAATTTGATACTTGACAGGTTCACGGTCAAATTTTGTATCAGAAATAAGATGTCAAAAAGATCTGATGTGTGATTATTGATACATTTCCGAAATTTCAAACCTACTCGAAAGAACTATACGAGTATTATTAAGCGCTCAATCCCCAATGACAATTATTATCAGGTTATAATAATATACTCAACATCAAATAAACCGCACCTTCCGCGACGCGAACTTTAACGATTTTCTTCTGACACAATCATGGTGCCCCAACAATATTGGTGTAATTTGAAAGCCCAATAAATATCCTTAAAGAAAAACACATTTAATTTCTTAATAAATGATTAACATATACCATAAATGTGACTGGAAAAAATACCTCACTTTGGGCCCACCTATGGAATCAATTAGACCAATTTTTATGGTTATAAAACCAAATAATGATTTCACGTGTCCTCTTTAACAGATGGATAGCAATTAAACCCAACTTAACAGTTTTATAGCCATAAAAGTTGGCTCTAGCGTAACTACCTATTTCTTGAAGAAGTGACTCTGGATCCTTCTAAAGACACATTTTTGGGGTAAAAACCTTTCCTTTAATGAAATGAAGGTTAGAACTAGGCTTTTAAATGGTACCAATATTGGTGGGAAGTGGGGATACATACGTTTGAAAATGCTTGTCACGGGAGGTGCGATTTATTTGACGTCGAGTGTATTAAAAATAAAATAATAACATATTTTAAAAAGCCTATCTGAAAGTAATAAGACACAATTGTTTAAATATTTATCACGTGGAATTACTTTATAAGGTTGCCATTCAATACAAAGTAGGTACACAATATCTGACCCTCATAGCCAAGGCCCATGATCAAGAATCACAGTCGCAGTACACTCCATTTGTTAGCCCATACAATATGCATTATTGCGTCGCATTGTGCCAATGTTTATTTGCGCAAGCGCTGATCGAATGTTGCCACTTGATAAATACACGTATTGTAAAGCTTTGTAAGCCCCCTGGTTATTTTACCTACTTTAGTAGAAATGTGTAATTTTATGACTATTAGCAAAATAATGAAAGCAGTTCTAATAGTCACAGTATTTTCAAGTAAGTTTGCTTACTTACCGCCACTATCGTGTTAAATTGTAGATTATGTTTTAGAAGAACAAATTCGAAACTTATCAAATTGTACTAAACCTTAAATAATAATCTGAAATTATCTCCACTTCGTATTTGAATACTTAGTACCTACCTACCCTTATTCCATTAATTTTTCTTAGAATGTATTATTGCTAGAATAATATTCAGCACGGCATTCTCGCAGTATTAGCTTCAACATTTTAAAAGTTTGTCTTGATTTTCTTCATGATCCATTCATGATCGATCCATGTTTAGAGGTCATCCATCGAATACGATTCTCTTGAAAACGCATTTAACACGTCCCATATGGTAATAGGGCACTAGCATGGGGGTTCATTGTCCAACGTGGCTTTTACACCATATGGTCTAAAAATTCATAAACAAGTGCACCGAATTCTGGTTAATGCTTCGCGATTATACGTTAGAGTTGGATTCGACAAACCTACAATATAAATTCTACCTTCAGTTAATATATCTAGAGATGAAAATTAAACAGAAGCTAATCATGATTCCAAAAGTAAAATTAACGAAACAAAAAACGACGCTATCACAAAAGCAATAAATACCATTTTCGAACAACTACAAATGTTTGTTACTTCCAAACTTAGAAGTACCAGTGCAAGTTTTAAACGCGACAGAAATACAATAAACGAACTTGTAGATCACAATGAAAGTCCACCCGATTTTAAACTTAACGGAGATATGAATAAAGTTAGTATTGTAATATATGGGGTTTTAAATGTGATTTCGACAATTAATAGGGTGGGTGATCTACGCGCACAAACTATTGAAAGCATAAAGGGGATGATTGCAGGCCTTGTCGAGTATTATGGGCTATTGTTGGCGATCAGAGCACCATATGGTAGGTCAGTATTAGTCGATTCTGTGTTAGCGAAATCGGTTAAGCATATTTTAATATCGAGCAATGTGCAAATATTGAAACCATTAATCGGACAGGTTGTATACCTACCTAGTGATCAGTAGTGCAAATAATTTCCTTAAAAATTATGAGTAGTAATTTGAATAGAAAATGATTGAAAGTAGGTACTTATTTGGCTCTATCATTTTGTGTGTACCAATTAGGTGAATCAATGAAGAGTGGATAATTTAAAATTTGAATTAAGTTTCGAACTTTAGCGTCATTCGTTTGTATTACAATTACCTAAGTGAACATTATTCTAACCTTCATATTAAAAACTGCACAATCTTTATCAATGTTTTGATTTACTCCACCATCAGCAATCTTTACCCGTTCTCGATCAATCCAAATCCTGAGGGAGCAACACAATCTAACGTTGGAAGAATATCGACAACTAATCTGTCCGATCAACTCTGGGAGGGCAGCAATCAAAGTTGCAGATGCGACCTCTGGCCGGCAGTCATCAGTCACTTCGAGTTGTTTGGAGTGTTGGAATAGGATATTGGCATTATTATTTCATTAGAAGATTGAAAAGTTATCCAGAGAATCATTATGATTCGCTTACTAATACAGAACAGCGGTGGTTTTTTTTTCCAAAATGGTAGGTATAGTTTTTTAAGAAAATAATAAGCCCCACAAGAGACAATAATTCTACTTGGCTTTGAATGTCTATGAAGTCATAGCAAAATGCTAAATATTTTAAGTAGAGTAGTTGTAATTATTGTCCCATAAGTTTTAAGTCTAAAACAGGTTCTCTGAAACCATTTATTTAATAAAAAAATATCTTTGAACAAATTCAATTTATTAATATGTCTGCATTATTAGTTTCGGTTTTCTTTTCTGCGTCTCTCTTTTTGCTTGCTACTTACTCTTGATTTTGATCATACGCCAGTTTTCACCATCAATCCCTAATTTTTAAGTGACCCCTATACTACATAACAGGAATTTTGTTTTCATAGGGGTCACTCAAAAATTAGGGATTGATGGTACAACAGGCATTAGTCTCTTCTTACTGGAAAGCGACTCTCTTTGTCTCAATAAAACTTTACCAGTCCTTCGGGCAAGCCTGCCCAATATTAAATATGAAAAGTATTTCACCAGTTAAATGATTAGGGGTGACTTCTTCACCCTAAGTACCCTTATCCCGATCGCGCGATATCACCTCGGCCACGTGCCGGCAATTACTTATCAATGGTGTTGCTTCGCGATTGATTCGTTAAGTCGATCTGAGCTCTATTTGTCATACAATTAAGTACTGAGGTGCCTATGTTTTGATATACAAATTTTACCTTAAGGTAGATTCGACCAAAGAAGAGTAAAAATTTTATTAATCTCGGAATAAATCGTCAGTTTAAAAAAACGACATTTTGACATTGACTGACTATTATGTATTACAAAGTAGCCACCAAACACAAATATTGGATGGCTGACCGCAATAATGTTAGCTGCCCGATGCCATAGTTTGCATTGCCAACTTTCACGCCAGTTAAAGAAATCATGCCACTTTCATTTTATAAAGTATCAGTGGCATTGAGATTGTTTGGGAGAATGATTTATTTTATTTTTTTCATACTACCACCACGACCTTGAGTCGATATAAGAAGACACAAAAGTTAAAAATGAATTTGTATAATAGTTTCAATTTTCAGAATTTTCTTAGTCTACAAATACATAGTATTAAGTACATAGTAGGCAGAGGAGACAATTAGGTTCAACGGTTAATCTATTTAAAAATCATTATAACCTAACCTAGTAAGTGCTTCAATATCATTCAATATCCACAAACATTTTGACTAAATTAAAACTAACACTGCTCATATTCTATTCAATTCTTACAGCGACCCATTTCAGTCAAATAACGCATACAAATTTCGAAAAAATACATACAACCAAAAAACATAACTCGATTGTCACATGATCTATCAATATCCGCAGCAATTTGTAAAACGCCACAGTTACAAACAATGTAGCCAAACCTAGTACACGTAAGTGCTTCAAAATCCACAAGCATTATGATCAAAATGTACACTACTCCTTTAAATTTCATTTTATTATCACGTATTTTCGAAAAAATACATAATCGGCTACAACCAAAAAACGTAACTCGCTTGTCACATCATAATCTATCAATCCGTGTCGATGTCGCCGGTGTCGCGGGAACATTTGTCGCGGCAGTTAATAAGACGTCACATGCGTCTGTGTCAGCAGATTGATGGATCAGAATCGGTTGGATTGTCTGTTTGTTTAGAGGAACTCTATCTAGAAGGATTGGGTCAATACAAGAAGGTCTACTTTCCAAGCAGAAGGATTAGACGAGAATTCAGAGACATTTAAAGTGTTAATAGATTGGAGTGGTATTAAAATAAATTGCAAGCAAATGATTGGGTTTAGATGTTACGATAATATTAAATTATATTTGCAAGGGTTCATTTATAAATGCAAAAACTTACCATTTAAAATGATAAATTCAATAAGAAACAGTAAAAAAACTTAAGGTTAATATTTTTTTTTGACTGAAACTTTCACTTGGCCCTAATTATTTTCATCAATCATTTTCGCACCTATGGTACCTTTTAACAGTGCCTATTTTGAATATTATCAGAGTTTTTTAATTTAGTTAACACAAAAACTAACTGTAACTTGATGGTGATAAACCATATTTCTTCTTTAAACCATTTTGTTCTATCTTGTCTAAACCGAAAACACTGCCTTAAAAATCTCATTAAGACACCCCCAAAAATAAATGGAACAGATTTTCATTGAGTGCTAACGAATGGCGAAAAAAATGGCTAAAATCTGACAAATGGCTTTCCTTTAACGTCTGGGCCTATCTTATTATCGTTACCGACTACCGAACAGAACTCATTTGGGTCTACTTTTTTACTTGTCTATAAAAATTCACCAGACAAAACTCCACTTTGTGCTCCTAAAGTTACAGTATCATTTCTTTCCTCGAGCTTTTCTGTATTAGCTTCAGAGCCGTGTAAATGAATATCAGCAGTACGCGCCTTTTGTTAGAATTCATTTTTGTTTGTAGAACTTGGAAGTACGATATCAATTTGAGAAGAAGCGTCTGTGTTAATAGCATTATACGCAATCTCATCCATACAGTCGAGGGTTAGGCCCACTATGGGCGAAGTATCATTTTTTATGTCACATATAAAACATATTTATTGCATTCATAATCGACGGAGTTTTTCTACGGTTGTATTCGGATGGGATAAATAAAAAATAATTGCGGAAAAAACTTTAGTTGTTAAGAGAACTTTTTTGTGTCTTGGAAAGTACTTTTGGGTTACGTTGTGAATTACGATAGTTGTATCAAGGCTAGCATAATTAGATTGTTACAATCCAAAGAGTTTTAGTAAAGAATTTATAATATTTTTCATGTTAATAAATTATTATATTATTTCGCTGTAAGCACTATTTTGTTTTAATAATTGAAAATACAACTGATTGTACTCCTAAGCAAATCATTAAAGATTTAATAATAAATATTTTAATAATTAAATAAATTAATATGCTCACTATATGCTATCGCTTAAAACCATCAACCATGATAAAATGAACTTTAAAATAATCCAATTTTATTTTGCTGACGGTACCAAAGTTAAGAAAATATCGTGGATTTCAATATCAGAGCGCCATTGTCGCGCTGACCCTACCACAACTCAATGCGCTCTCAATTCGCGGCCGTTATTATTATCTTGACCCGGTGATTTAGCTCTCGTGCTCTCTATCGCTCAGCCCGCCGCCATTGGCCGACAAGACTGTTCCACGCCTCCCGCGACACGCTCATTGGCTGCCCCGGCCACGCCCACAACTTCAAAGGCTCTGTTAAGGGTACATCGTACCCCACTTATATATTTTCCACCCTTATGTTACCCTCGCATTCGCGAAGTAACCACCACGTTGTACGCACGCGTCTACGATCTCTCGTCGCGATATAAGTGTGAAAAGTTTTCGTTTGTGCGCGTCAAATTAAATGACAAAACAATGACCATGGACGTTCAAAATAGCTATCAAAGTTATAAAGAGGCGTCGCCGGATTCGAAAGAAACTAATCTAAGCATCGAAAGTGCCAGGACTTCTCAAGTTCCGAAGACTGAAATGCATTCGACGGTAGTGAGTCAAGCAAAAGCGTCAAAAAGGTCTTTTGACGTAGCGTTCCTGATGATGCCTGATGATAAACTGCGGCAGAAGCAACCGGAGCGACAGCTACGGGTGTCAAAGCAACTTTTCAACAGTGAAGAATGGGAGCAGCCTAAAAGAATTCCTGAGATTTATAAACACAATGAATACTCCAACGAAAATACAATGGATTCAAAAGATCAAGAAGACGACAGGATTCGAGTTAACAACAACATATCACCGGGCTTCGGATCTGATATTAACATTGACGTCGGAACAGATGAGTATCCGAATAAATCTGTGTATTGCAGTGACTCTGAAAATTCAGACCGCTCTAGAAGTCGCCCTAACTCCAATGAAAGTGCAGCAAGACAGCCGAAGTTTCTTCCAGAGTACAAGAACAAGATTTTTGATGACCCGACCATAATCAGTATGCAGACCAGAGCGAGGTATGAAAGTAGATTCATGGATAAGGCAGCTGAGATGTCCCCTAAAAGTGCGTTCACCAAAGTGTCCAACTACGCTCTCAGATCTCCTAACCCGTCAGTCAGCCCAGATAATCTTCTGTACCAGAACTCTGTGAGTCCACCGCTTAGTGCTTCTAGCCCACCGTCAAGTTCTTTCAATAAAAATGTTGGTTTCAATAACCTACTTACACCGGCACACCTTTTGAACGGAAATAATTTCTTCAAAGCTCAAAACGTTCCATCATCGTCTCCGAATTACCCAGAATCTGGAACGATGCAGCAAAGATCGGGATTCAACAAAGCCGTGGATTATCCAGAAAAGCAATCAGATTCAAAAACACCACAGATGTCTCCGAACAAACTGAATTTTTTGCCATTCAGACCCGAGATCCCGTACCTTCAAGCGAGTAGTTCTTATCCGTTTGGTGTTCAAAATTTCCAAGCGCCGAATTCAGATTTTATGAAGTTTCCTGTACCACAAAGGGAGCCAGTGAACCCACTCATTGCAAATCCAGCTGCGGCAATTCTTAGTACATTGCTACCGCCGACTTTAGCAGCTTTCTCATTGCCAGCACAGAACGTTTGCGCCAAATGCAGTGTTAGTTTTCGCATGACATCAGATCTTGTTTACCACATGCGTACACATCATAAGAGCGAGACAACAGCAGATCCTACAAGGCGGAAGCGAGAGGAAAAACTGAAATGTCCTGTTTGCAATGAAAGTTTCAGAGAGCGTCATCATTTGACCAGACATATGACGGCCCATCAGGACAAAGAAGGGGATATGGATGATGTGTCCCCTAGCTCAAGTTATAATAAGAAAAGCAAGCAGTTTTACCCTCACAATGGGGGCTCACTTATCCACAAATGAATTGCTCATGCAAATATATTCAAAATGTTCTCGAACGCAGTTTTGTCTACAGTACTTAAGTGTCGATTAAACATGCATAAACGTATTTCTGTTTTGGTTAAATCTTGTTGTTGATTAAGTATATTATCATCTATGTGCAATACTAGTTGTTAAGTAATTATTTTGTAAATATTAATAAATTATAAATTCTAGTAGAAAATCACTAATAAACTATTTAAGAATTACTTTTGACTCTATTATTTTATTCCCACTGAAAGATTGTAATTGTCGACAATCTTAAAATTATGTTGTGAAAGGAAGTAAATTATCCAGATTCGATTAAAATCATAATCAATTTGAATGTCGATTGAAAATAATAACTTTTAAATTACAATAGCCAATGGAAAACTAAAAAGAAAAATCCGATCACATTTAGAAAATTACAGTCACCAATAGACCAATGCTCTCACCATTTTCCCAAATCTGTAATCAAATTATACATCCCCTATTAATGTAATAGACGGACATTCTAATCCCTTGTTTCTCACAATACTAAACCCCATAATGTCATCGCTAAATGACTTCGACTGCGAAGCGAATCCGTAACGAAGCGTAGTGTTACGAATCGAACGCGAAGTTGGGGTTGTAGATAAAGACATCATACATGAAATACTTAGTTTGAAATTTTTGCTCTCCATTATAAAAATTCATGATGCAAAAAAAAATATTATGATGTTTCAAAATGTTTCAACTGTGTACGATTAGAGACTGAACTAAATACTTACATAAAGTACCTACCTAATTTAATTACTTAAACTTACGTAGTATAAAAGAAATGAACCGATGGATCGGTACTATGCCCGGACAGGATATTATTAGTTTAATTACCTGGATAAAATACTATTTATACAATATTCAAACGTTTATTGCCCAATCAACTAGGGTTATCCAGCGACCTAATGCCAGGATCCTAATTAAATCATTAATAGTTTTCTCTTTATGTATGAAAACTTAAATAAAACTAACTAATATGAACGGAACACAGGTATTATGTATTAGGAGAAATAAATAAGAAAATAGATCAAGAAATGAATGGACCAGTCCAGACTCAGGCTTGATCATGTTCTACATTATGCCATTCAACAGGGATCCTAACCCAATTATCACATTGTCACATATCAGCTCATATCACCCTCCTAGCGTGTCGGACGCCCGTGACGAAACTTCTTTGTGAACTGTTCAGTTCCCATGTGTGGGTGATCTGGCTCGCTGGCTGGACAACCGTGGAGAATGCCATGGGAATGGGAGGCCAGATTGTTTTGGGTTCGCATAAGCATCTGGACTTTTAGGGCTTCTTTAGGTATATGAGATTGGTTTGTGAAAACATGGTGGTATTTTCTTATTTTTTTCTATTCATAGAAAAATATCACTAACATAGATATTTTTTTTATTGAAGTTATTTAGCCAAAATCTGTCACTCTCCATACAAAAAGTCCGTACAACTCAGCCTTACTTTTGCTACTCTAAATTCTGAAGTCCATCTATGATCTATAACTATTTCTGCGCCGCCAATTAAATTATAATAAATCTATATAAATAAAAATGAATTGATGTTCGTTAGTCTGATTAAAACTCGAGAACGGCTGGGCCGATTGAGCTGATTTTGGTTTTAAAATGTTTGTCGTAGTCCAGGGTAGGTCTAAACGGTGAGTGTGTTGTTTGTGAGATATTGTTTTTCTGTGACAGACAAAATTCAACGCGGGCGAAGCCGCGGGCGGAAAGCTAGTAAATAATAAAAATCTTCTTTTTCTCCACAATCTAACTGATACAAACGTATTACAATAAACATTGTACATCATGTATAAAATAGATAGATTATGAGGGACTGGCGTCTAGGCAAGGGGCCTGTATTATAGAGACCAGAACTCTCATCTCTCGGAGGATCCGTATGAATATACAATGTTAGAAACACGCAAAAAAGTCTAAAAAAAGGAGATAAAAAGTTACGAATTACAAAATATAGCACTCTAAGAAATGTGTGAGAATTATGAGACATTTTATTTTCTTGTGTCGTTACTTTTATTGAAGTAGGTATAATTATGAGCATTGTGAAGAAACTATTTCTTAACATGTAAAATACACCGAATCTTTAGAATTTGCTTATATTATTTTTAAAACATCTCAATAATTCTAACATACGACGTCGTCAGTGACAATCCAAGAGCGTACTCCCAGACAAATACCGCCACAAATCTTGGTGCTACAATGGCGTGAACCACAGGGTGTCCTGTGAGTGCGAGGAGAACAATATTTTTGCTCGCGCGGCGGACCGTGCGTAATAACATAGAAAATATTCATATCGGGACAGAGCGACCCTCGCTGTATAGGATGGTTTTATTTGTGAGACTTGTGTATTGCAGTCTTGAAAAATCTTTCGAAATAATTAAATACTTTCATACTACTTTAGAATATTCTTTCACGATTTTCTATTTTATTGATTCGGTACCTAATGAAGTTTTTATGCATAGGCGCAGACCACCGACTATAGTTGGCCGATAGTTGGGCCCGATTTTAATTTGTATAGAATCGGCCGATACCAAATCGTAATATGCGCACTTCCATACATACAGGGTGTCCCGTAATGTAACGTCAAGCCGGAACTGGGTGTTGAGGCAAGTTGTGCTGGTTATCAGAAAAATATAAAAAAAAATCTATGTGGCATATTTTAAAAATAATAGGCATTTAAAAAAAAAACAAAAAATTCTACTCCAGGTGACGGTCCTTTTGCTCGTGTTGCCACAAATCTTCACTTTTTCCAAATTTTTTTTTTGTTATGTAACCCTGAATAATGCTTCTCTAAATTGTTATCAAAATTACAAAACCAGCTGCTCCAGCTTGGATGAAAAAAATACATTATTCTCAAAAAAAATTTCAAAATAAAAATTTTGCCTAGTTTAAACTGACTGTACTGAAAAAAAAAAGTATTACACGAGTGTGGCAAGTGACGTCATAATTTGGCGCATTTAGTAAGGATTCCAAAATGGTATAACACTTGGTAAATTTTTGCTGTAATTGTCGACAATTTTTGTTTTTTTGGAAATAGTCCCGTTTTTAACTTTATTTACCTTGGTTAAAAATTATTATTCTAATGTGCCCAAAATTCAAGTTTCTGTGACACCATGACAGTAATTAGTAGTTGACATACTGTGACAAAAGTCACCCGTGCGCGCGCGCCTTTACTACCTGTCTGCCTGTACTTGGTAACAGGGATAATAAGGATATGAAGTTTCGGTTATGGATACGGTTACGGATATTAGAATAATATTATACCGGTTTCGGTTACGGTCACGGATATGAAATCATTTCAGATTATCCAAAAGTCTCGGATAATTTCGGTTACGGAATTATTAGAATTTCAAAAATGTAGGTATAATACAAATAGCAAGATGCTGCGTGAGCGTGACCCACATAGCCACTTTATGTACCAACTAAGACGACACCTATGTATGATAAAGGTAAAACAGGCTGGCATATTAGATGGTGCCAGCGAATGCCAGACAAGTTGGTAACAAATATTAAGATTTAAGGTACAATTCCAAGACGGGCCGCAGACGGCAAACTGCAACCGCAAACTGCAAAACTATGAAATCGGCAGCGCGGCATTGCAGCTGCGGCGTGTATACTGCAAATTTCATAGAGTTTTGCAGTTTGGCCTTTATCCGAAACTATCCGTAACTTTTGAATCAGTTTCGGTTACGGTTATGGACATTTTTTTATTTCGGATATCCGATAGTTTCGGTTACGGTTACGGATATCCATAACATCCCTGCTTGGTAAGATGGCCCTCTCCGTCCCGCTCATACCTTTTGAAATGCCCACACTTAAGCCAGAAACTTAAATTTTGGGCACATTAGAATAATATTTTTAACCAAGGTAGATAAAGTTAAAAACGGGATTATTTCCAATAAACAAAAATTGTCGACAATTACAGCAAGATTTTACAAAGTGTTATACCATTTTGGAATCCTTACTAAATGCGCCAATTTATGACGTCACTTGCCACACTCGCGTAGTACAATTTTTTTTCAGTACAGTCAGTTTAAACTAGGCAAAATTTTTATTTTGATATTTTTTTTTGGGAATAATGTATTTTTTTCATCCAAGTTGGAGCAGCTGGTTTTGTAATTTTGATAACAATTTAGAGAAGCATTATTCAGGGTTACATAACAAAAAAAAAATTTGGAAAAAGTGAAGATTTGTGGCAACACGAGTAAAAGGACCGTCACCTGGAGTAGAATTTTTTGATTTTTTTTAAATGCCTATTATTTTTAAAATATGCCACATAGATTTTTTTTTATATTTTTCTGATAACCAGCACAACTTGCCTCAACACCCAGTTCCGGCTTGACGTTACATTACGGGACACCCTGTATACTGATCAACAGCCCGACCCAACTATCGGCCAACTAAAAGTCGGTGGTCTGCGCCTAGGAAACTTACTAAGTATAGATATTTTATTAATAAAGGATTTCTAATATTATCTAAATAACATTATGAAGATAAGCATAATGTATTAAAACGGTATGTTTCTAAAGTTAGTGAAGATATTAAATATTAAACACCATGTACCTACATCAGCAGAACGTTCACAGACGTTAGCTGGTGACGGATGCGACTGGCAACACAGACCGACCGCATTTGAATACAGCACGGTGTTCTAAGTGCAGTTCTGCACTTACTTGCGATATCTATTTAGGTGCCTATTTTATTAATCGACATATTTTTTTAGGACTCAACCAGCAACCTTTTTTACCCAGCGTCCATTTCTCGTGTGATATTAACACCTCGTTTTACATTACTAGAATAAGTACTATTTGTTTTCACCTTATCATTGTGTGTTCGTTTGGACAGTATGTAGTAAAGATTTGATAATTTTCCTAAGTGGCTAGACACTAATTATACATTTTTTATTTTTCGACGCTCGCCGGTGAGGCTCGTGGCGCCCAACGTATGGTAATTTTTAAATAAAATAACGTGAAACTAAAATAAATTAGTGCACCTAGTCATGCGTGGGGAACGCGGCTCGTTTCCAAGTTGCGGCCCTAACAATGCGTTAACTATCCTTTGTTGCAAACAAAATGGTAGTCTCCATAAACGATACAACATAATGGCTTAATTATGTTGAACACTAATAAATCGGGCCACGCGAAACAATAACAAATTGATATTTTAAATTCCATACATTCCGTAATAAATTCCAACAACTGTTCAAAACATTCGACAGTCATGCATAATCAATGGAAAGCTCAATATTTTCCACTCAAATAGCTCCGCTGTACAGCAAAATGATAAATATGTATTTCTGAACGCATTTACAAGATTACAATATTAGCGAGCGCACGTCCTCCTTCCTCGAGCGCGTCATTACAAATGATAAATAGCTGGCACACTTCGATAATCAAATTCAAATTTGGAATCTGCTACCCTCGCTTTATTTTTTTCGTGACGAAGGCATCCTCGGTCATACAGCCAGCCTGTTTGCTATTGTGAGAAGATTGTGGCTTTATTAAGCGTGAAGTAATGGTCTCTTTAACTGATTCTCCACGGAGACACGTGACCCGGAACCGATTATGGTTCCGTACCGATTTGTATGTATTTGTATGTAAATCTGGGTGTGGGGTGACGAGATAACAGGCGTGGTTATTGATAGGGATCGCTTAGATTGAATTAGAACTGTCGCTCTTTAGCTGAATTGATTTTCTTTGTTGTATTGTGATATTATTATTGTTTAATATTTAAGACAAAAATACAGTGCACAGAATACTAAAATTTAATCATTCTTGCTTAAATCAGGGGAAAATTAAGCAAACAGAAATTCTTAGTCACAATATTAAAGATTTGTTGAAACACTTTTCCTAAAAAATCTAATTATGGGTTTTACCATCTTACTTTAACTTTAACAAACATCAACATTCTGTCCAACTCCATACAAAAAAATGGTTATGGTTATAGTTACGGTTAAAGTAAGGTGGTGCAACTCAGCCTTAGAAATAATAATTGTATTTACTCATGTAATTTTCAGTGCATTTCCATATAAACAAACCTCACAATTGATAGCTCATGAATACTCAAAACAATCTTAAACAAACCGGAGTATTTTAATCCAAAGAGCCACTTAAGAGTAATTTAAATACAGTTAAGTAGTGGCTACACAAAGGGGTTTATAATAAGAATAATTTAACCACTTCCTTGCAGACATAAGGGTTGCAGACAAAGCAGACATACGGGAAACATTGGTCACGGTGCCTGGACAGCCTCCTTGGTATTGTTATCACGACGGCTTTCCAAAGGTTAAGAGGGTTTTAAGCGAATTAAACAAAGAGCATTTAATCATTTTAAAGAAACATAAAATTCGAAGGCAACTCAAACGCAAAATACTCGTAACAACAAACTTAATGGTGATGTCAGTAGTGTGTTATTGGGCGTTCTAACTCACATTCGTTCGGTCGCAGTTTGCGACCTCACTCTGTGTGTTAGATCGCCCAATAACACGATCGTAAGTAAACCATGCACGATGAATATGAACCTTTTTTCGAACTACATCTTTTAACCATCGACGTGAGTATTATTGGCACTTGCTGGTCTGAGTCATGAGACTAGTCATTTGGAACTTGGTAATTGGTGAGGTTCGTTGGAAGAATTTATTATTTTAGATAAATACAAACATAAAACCCAGCTGTAAAATTTAGGTCATGATTACGATTATCACTGTCAATAGGTAAGACTGCGCAACCTCGATGTGCACGCGCGCCGGAACTTGCAATATGATATCTTAGCATAGTTTTTACCTACCGTACCTGTATTTGAACGAAATAATAAATCAATGAATGAAATTTGATACCTAAAAATTCTAAAAACTACAAAGATTGAGATATAATGAATCCAGCATCTAAAAGGAGATGAATACCTAAGTACGCAGACATAATAAAGTCTGCTCGCGAATCCTTTCTATGGATTCATGTATCGAAGATTGTTATCTTTCACGCAAAAACTACTGAACGGATTTTGATAAAACTTTACAGTACATTACTGTTTAGGTATAACCCAGATTAACATATTATAGGCTATAATTTATGTGATAAAATGAATTTCACGTGGGTGAAGCCGCTGGCAAAGCTAGTAGTTTAATACATTATTTGAATCTAATACTTGAATGCATTTGAAAATCATTTTTTTTACAAATTAAATAGGTGACTAGCTGCTGTAACTTAGATACAATAAAATTCTTCAAAATTAAATTTAGGTTAATAAAGTAAATTGTCATGATCAGGCGGCGCGCGGCTGGCGCGGCGTTCGTTGCGCAAGCAGCGGATATCGTAACGTGACACCTGATCGATACTCATACCTAATGCACCGATTCCTGACTGTTTAAAGTAATTAATGAAATGAAATAAATTGACGAAATTTTTGATTTTGAATACAAAATAAGAAAGTATGATTTCTCTTTCAATTAATATCTAATAGTAAATGTAGGTCCTAATTTAATTAACAGAGCAAACAAACAAACATCTAGGTGTTATGAATGATCATATTATAAAACACAGCTAGGTATAGCTTTTTTTCATAAATTTATTTATTGTGTTAACATTTATTTAAAAGGTAAAATACCTCTAAGCCTATGACTTTTTAAATACAGAAGATCAATGGTGCAGTGGTGCTGTGAGTTTTCATTTTTACGCTGTGGGTGAAAGGTTCGATTCCTTAACAACTCAATTAACTTTTTTTGCTCCGAGACAATAAATTGATGTCTTTGTATCAACCTCATATCTCACTAATATTATAAATGCGAAGTTTGTATGTAATGTCTAGATGTTAAAATGTTTGTTATACTCTTTCACGCAAAAAATACTGAACGGATTTTGATGAAACTTTACAGTATTATTGTTTAACCCAGGATTATAGGTATAGACTATAATTTATGACGATCTGTGACAAACTAAATTTCACGCGGGTGAAGCCGCGGCCAAAAGCTATTTATAATATTTTTATTTACGAGTTACTCATTAATATAAGTACAAAGTAAGACCTCAAAGTATTATACAGCATTAGATATAGAGAATAATTGATTTAATTTATTTTAATTATTGAATAATAAATAAATAATTCCATACTAAGTGAAAATATTTAATTATTTAGTAAACCAATAAATTACAAAATACGAGCAAAAGTCATCATAGTAGGTACGTTTGAATGCTAAAGGTAGTTCAAGAAATACCTAAGTTAAATTGTAAAATTAACTCTCAGATTAAGGATTATTCCGATTAACAAAATAAGTAGTATTAAAAAACAAATAGCCGATTTAAATTAATACTGCATTTAAAAAGTAAATCAAGATAACAGTGATTAAATAATGTTATGATTTTACGTTTGATGTTCTTTTTTTTTTCAAATATTTAAAGTGTTAAAATGTTCCCGAAAGTATGCAATATGTAATAAGATAAGTACGTACTTTAATAAATCAAATTATGATAGAAATCATAAAATATAACATACAAAATATAATAATTAATTTGTTTTTGCCGAGGTGCATTATTTTCATGCAAGTATTTGCGTCATCGACCTAGTTTTCGTAAATAGCTGAGTGTGCTTAAGCATAAGGCCTGGCGAGAACGAAATACGCAAACAGTTTTATCCGACTGCAGAAAATGATAATAATGTTTTTTATACAGGATGACTTTCAAATCAAAAGCATGTTTTTAATATTATAATTCTATGTATTTAAACTCTATGTATTACTTATGATACATAGTGCACTCCTAAATTTGAGACAAATCTAATGAGATTTTTTGTCAATTTTACTGTGTATTTCTGTTAGTGTGCTCTTATAAAAAGTTTAAAACTATTGTACTGTCAACAGCACATCAGCCTATTAATTTTATTGCAAAATAACAATACATCGAAATATGAAATGATGTGTTGTCTGTACAAGATTTTCAATATTGAAATTTTAACTCATTGGATTTGTCTCATATTTGAGGAATGTACCTACTATGTATCATGAATCTTATTTTAAAAGGATGCTATCGATTTCAAAGTCATCTGTACCTATAAAGAGTAAGTTATGTTATTGTATTATAAGCATGAAAAAAGTCGACTCTTATAAATTAATAAACTATTATTGGTTCATTTGCTCGAATGTTCACGTTAAAAAAAATTATTGAGCGGGAATCGAACCTCCGATCTCTGACATTTACCACTAGGTACACCAATCGTTTTCGTTGAACCTAAACTTATTGCTGAATTAACGATAATTTCCCTTTAAATTTGGAGGTTCGCACCAAGAGCTTCATTCTGTATTTCGAAGTGCTCCTGCATTAGAATCGGCTCCAGTAAAGTCATTTCTTCGAGGAATCATCATCATCAGTGACGTAAATAAAATTGTGAGTGTTCAACATGTGAGTACATATTATCTATTTTTTATGTTGACTATCTTTACTGTGATTTGTTGTTATGTTAGTACTGCGATTAGGACTTAGCCTAAATTTGTGATCAGTTCTTTGGTATACCAGTGATTATGTTTATCTGTAATAAGGCTTGCAGACCATGAGCTAAGCTAAGTTAGTTTAGTTTGGCTCGCATAGCTGACGCAGTTTCCAATAGTGTTTGTGCAGTTTGCACACAAGTAAGGAAAATTGTGTCAGCTATGCGAGCCAAACTAAACTAACTTAGCTTAGCTCATGGTCTGCAAGCCTTATTACAGATAAACATAATCACTGGTATACCAAAGAACTGATCACAAATAATGCGAAACTTTGTGTGGATGTTTAGATGTATGTATGTTTGTTACTCTTGGCGTTAATAGTTAATGACGATCTGTGATAAACTGAATTCCACGCGGGTGAAGCCACAGGCAAAAGCTAGTAAAGCATAAATCAGTGATGTTTGCAATTCCAGTGATTTTACGATGTATGTGAGGAATTCTGACTTTCTCAGTATGGTATTTGTGCATTACAAATGATTTTTTTTTTCTGCAGGTCTGATTCAGAGTTAGAATTTTTCGAGCCTGAACGCAAACCAAAGACGAAGCGAAAGTCTGCGAGTAGATCCAAAGAGTCTATCAGGTAAGCAAGTGTAGATATAAGCACATATATACATACACACCTTTCATTATTATGTGTTTTTTTGTACTTGTTTTGTTTTTAAATGTAGATTCATTTGAACAAACGATGAGAGGTTCTTATGTAGTTGTGAACGAGACTATTTTGCAACGTAAATGTGTATATTAATACAGCTTGTTTATGTTACAGAGCTGGTTCTTCTAAGAAACCCAGACACACAGGGAAGCTCCAAGAGACGTTGGATATACTGGGCTTGCTGTCGGATGACGAAGAAAGTGTGGCTGCTGAGAACGCGCGACGCTCGCCAGCTCGCAATAAGCAGCTTGACAGCAGCATCAGCAACCGCGTTGCTAACGGCTGTGTGGTGCGCCGCACGCTCCTCGACGGACCGTACTACGTGGAGACGCGTGTGTACACCACCGAGGACGCGCTGACGACGTCGCCTGAGCTGCGCTACACCAAGGCTCTCGTGACGCTGAAGGCGCAGCTCGACCGAGACCAGCCGGAGTGGGCTTGTCTGCAGAAGTTCTTGCAGAAGACCAAGTCCTCCTTGTTCGCTGATAGCAAGCCCATATTTTATAGTAATAAAAAGTAATGTGTTCGGTTTAGTGTTATGTTTTATTTAGTTATAGTATTTTTATGTATCGACCCCAAGCCCTAAGGTAAAAGGTAATTTTTAAGAGGTAGGACAGGTTTTCAAGGTAAAGGTTAAGGTAATAAGGTATTTTGGTTAAAAAAATACTCGGTAAGTCTTCATTGGTTTTGAGCACAAGTAAAATAGGTTTTGTCGAGGTCTGCTAGCCGTGTTCTGGTCTAACTCGAGCTCACGCAATATAGTTAATTGACAGACGCTCACACACTTAAAACACTCACACACATTTTTCTTCAGTAACATTTATTAATTTATAGAATTGGGCTCTTAAACCAATGAATATTTACTGCTTCTGTAAACGAGTAGTGTAGTGTGTAATACTTAATAATTTTAACATTTTACTCGAGTGCTAGGTAAATATAATTTAATTTTACTACTGTAAGTAAGTAAGTAAGTATTATAAAATGCCTTTTTGTTCTGATTGTTCATTACAAGTAGGGAACAGACAGTGGGTAGGGCATCTAAGAAGTAATAGACATAGGAATAGTGTTTCGACTCAGAAGGCTAACGTTGATGGTGTTGTTGAATTTGCAACAGCTTTCCGTGGTCGAATCGCTTCTTATAGAATAGTTGCTACAGAGGAATTTGAGAACGCCTTACCTGATACATTTTTACAAAGTATCTATTCTAAAGTTAATAATATTTTGCAGATCGCTTTGAAGAAACATATAAGCGTAAAGGTAAACTTTGAATATTATGCTAGTTTTCTTTTATTTAAGAACAATGTTCGCGAAACAAAGTCCTTTACTACTAAGAATTTTATCGTTCATCGCAATTTTAATTACGATAAAATGTTTTTAACACTTGTAAGTACTATTAAAAAAAAGGTAGAAGAATTTGAAGAGCGTGACAGTGGCTGGACTTTCTTAAGTAGCATATCTTTAGACGTTAACGTTAACAAATTCGATCCTTTAAGAGGGTCTGGATCAACTTATGTTGACCTACCTTTAGTGATTAAAAAGAAAAAAGCATGTATTAATATTCGAAATAAGGATAAACATTGCTTTTTGTGGAGCGTAGTCGCTGCACTTTATCCTGTTAAAAAGAACAGCGAAAGGACTTCTTCCTATCCGCATTATAAAAAGATACTTAACATTAAAGACATGTCCTTTCCCGTAACATTTAATGATATACATAATTTCGAAATCAATAATTCGAATATAAGTATAAACGTTTATTCATTAAAAAATAACCGTACTGTAGTTGGTCCTATTTACAGATCAGATTTCAAATCATCTGATAGAACTAAAATCAATTTACTTTTACTTGATGGTGAGAGTCAAAGTCATTTCGTTTTGATAAAAAACTTGTCTCGACTTGTTCGAAGCCAAATCACTAAACATCACGGCAAATTATATTTTTGTGATGATTGTTTACTATTTTTTACCACTGAAAATAGTCTTAACGATCATGTATGCGGTGGCGTCTGTACAGTATTACCTGATAAGGGAACATATCTGCAATTTAAAAATTTTGAGCGGAAGCAAGATGTTCCCTTTGTCGTATACGCTGATTTTGAAACACTCTTAGAACCAATACAAGGTTGTGAGCCAAATCCAAGTACAAGTTACACTTCTCCTCGTCAACGTCACATCCCAGCAGCTTTTGCCTATTTTATAGTTTGCTCTTTTGACAAAAGTTTAAATCGGTTTGTTCAGTATCGAGGTTCCGACTGTGTACCTACATTTCTCAGTAAACTTTATGAAGATATTCGAAAAATTTATGAAATCTTAAATAATGAAGTAAAGATGGAATTTAATAATCATAATGCTAAGGATTTTGCTAGAGCTGATGTTTGTCATATTTGTAATCAATTATTGATAATTGACAAAGTTAGAGACCATTGTCACCTTACCGGACGATATAGAGGCGCTGCGCATCAATACTGTAATTTACGGTACAGTGTTCCTAAGTTAGTACCTGTATTTTTCCATAACTTAGCTGGTTATGATAGTCATTTATTTATAAAAGAATTAGCTGAGAGTTCCGGACCTGTAAAGGTTATACCGAGGAATAAAGAAAATTATATTTCTTTTACGAAATTTTTAAAATTAAAGAACGAAAAATATGCTCAAATACGATTTGTTGATTCATTTCAGTTCTTAGGAACAAGCTTAGAAAAGTTGGCAAAAGGTTTGCATAAAACTGATTTTGCTCATTTGAAAAAATGCTATCCTAATGAAAAACAATTTGAATTATTAACTCGTAAAGGAGTTTATCCTTATGATTACATGAAAAGTTGGGATTCGTTTTCTGAAAAACAGCTCCCCCCAAAAGAAAGTTTTTATAATTCTTTGATTGATGAAGCCATAAGCGAAGCAGATTATGCTCATGCACAAGAAGTTTGGTCTACATTCAAAATAAAAGACATGGGACGTTACACTGACCTTTATCTAAAAACAGATGTATTATTGTTAGCGGATATATTCGAAAATTTTAGAAAAGTTTGCAAGTCGAACTATCTTTTAGATCCAGCCTTTTATTTAACTGCTCCGAGTTTATCATTTGACGCTATGCTGCTTAAAACAGGTGTTCAATTGGAATTGTTAACTGACTTAGAAATTATACGATTCATACAGAAAGGAATACGCGGAGGAATTTGTTTGTGTCCTACAAGATATGTCCAAGCTAATAATAAATACATGCCGTATCATGATCATACCGAACCCGATTCGTTTCTCGTTTACATCGACTGCAATAATTTGTATGGCCACAGTATGTGCCAACCTCTGCCTGTTTCCGATTTTAGACTGCTAGATCAAAATGAAATAGACCAACTAAATATCATGAACATAGCAGACGATGCAAGCTTTGGTTTTATTCTCGAAGTGGATTTAATTTATCCTGAGGAATTACATGATCTTCATAACGATTACCCCTTCTGTGCAGAAAAATTCATACCACCTGGTGGTAAAACTCCTAAACTAATTCCTAACTTGTATTCAAAATATGAGTATGTGATTCATTACGTTCATTTAAAAACCTGCATTAAAAATGGTCTTGTGTTAGACAAAATTCATCGTGTATTGACATTCAGACAAAGTACCTTTTTAGGTGAATATATTAATTTGAATACTGAACTACGGAAAAAAGCGGTAACTCCATTTCAACAAGATTTATTTAAACTGTTGAATAATTCCGTGTTTGGTAAAACATTGGAAGACATCGAAAAAAGAGTAGATGTGAGATTGGTTAATAGGTGGTCTGACGAAACCAATAAAACAAAAAAGTTTATTTCAGCAGACAAATTAATTGCAAGACCAAACTTTCATAGTGCTACAATTTTTTCAGAAAATTTTGTAGCTGTCCAGATGAAACCTGAGAGAATTTTTTTAGACAAACCAATTTACATCGGTTTTGCTGTATTAGAGCTCTCAAAAAGCCATATGTACCAATTTCATTATTCAATTATAAAACCTCACTATGGGGATAAAGTAAAGTTATGTTACACAGATACTGATAGTTTTGTGTACAAAATTGAAACATCAGATTTTTATAATGATTTAAAGAATAATTTCTTAAGTTACTTTGATACTAGTAATTATAGTGTAGATAATATTTTTGGTTTACCGATAAAAAACAAAAAAATTCCTGGCTTGTTTAAAGACGAGCTAGGAGGTGAAATAATGACTGAATTCGTAGGTTTGCGGTCTAAATTGTATTGCATAAAAACAGAATCATCACTTATTAAGAAAGCAAAAGGCGTTAAGAAAAATGTAGTCAGAGACTTGTCATCGTCTGACTATAGATCAGCTTTGCTTCATAACACAGTGATACGGAAAAAAAACATTTTGTTCAGATGTATCAAGCATGAGATTTTTACACAAAATGTTAATAAAATAGCATTGTCCAATTCCGATGACAAACGTTTAATTCAATCAGACAAAGTGTCAACCTGGGCTTGGGGTCATAATAAAATTATATAAAGTTTAGGTTAAAATGTAATTTAGAAAATAATTAATAGTTAATTTTATTAGATAAGTTTTAATATTTTTATTTTTATTATTAAATAAATTACATATTATATTAATATTTTGTATTATTTATAAAATTCACGCAAAAAATAATCGACAATACTGATGTCATGTTTATGAACACGTGCTGAGTATTATGTAGGTCGTCAGTGACGACAATATTAATTATAAACTCAGCAAAATGTGATTGATTCCTCAGTTCGATTATTTTTTTTACCATTCACACATTTTCTCTGACGGAAGTTGGACGATAGCTTCTATTTTTGTAAGTATTCATTTAGTAGTTTGCGTTACACTTTGTTTTACATTAAAAATATTTTTACTAATGAAACTTTATTTTGTTATAGATAATGGCTCAATCTCCTGACATCATGTTGTCCCAATACGCTCAAGATCCGCTAGAGGGATTTACACAAGAGTTTCCAGAGCTGAGTTCAAGACTACACGCGCACGCCTGTCTTCAAAGAAAAGTGAAAAAGCCTAAACATCAAAAAGGCGTTTCAAAAAGAAGACTAGGACCGACGAAATCCTATGTGATAACAAAAAACCAGAAAGGAAAGAGGCTCATCAAAATAGAAGTAGTTGACTTAAGTGAAATGGGTTCGGCTTCATCCTCAGAAATCGAAGATCAAGAGGATAATGTGCTGCTAAGCGCACAATACGTGGTCCAGGATTCATACGATGAGATCATGGACCTCACCGACAATCTAGTGCAAAAAATATCAAAAAAACTTTGTGGTGATAACTTTTAGTGTTTTTTTTTTTCAAGTGTTAGTTTTAGTGTAATGTAAGTAATAAGTTTTTTTTTTGTATTTTTAGTGTTTTTATAAGTGTAGTTTTAGTGTAATGTAAGTAATAAGATTTTTGTATTTTTATTATAAGTGTTTTTTGTGTAAATATAGTTCTACAGTCAGATGTAAAGTGTCTTCTTATTTTGTATTCCCGTTAAATTAAACAACATTTTTATCAAGAAATAATTACTTTATTTAAATTGTCAATATACATAATTTAAAGAATTTAATTAAAGTTAATATTATACTGCTACATTTTTTTCAACACACCATTTCTTTATACACATCACATTCTTTAATGCACAATATTTCTTATGAGTAAAACAGTTAAATAATGTAGGGTTATCAAAACAATAAAGTTTGTAAAGAGTACTTAAATTTGGAGCGCCTAAACAAGTTACATCTAAAACGTCATTTTGATTACATAAATTATGCACCCATTTGATCTTTTCTTCTCCTTTTACTAAGATATATTTGCCTTTTAAATAAGGTACGATAAGTCTTTGAAATTCTCTATAGTCAATATATCCTTCATTCCACCGATAGCCTCTGTTTTTTTCGATCCAGCAAACTTGCTTTTTTTCTTCAGCAGTCAATGAAGAAAACGGGTATGGAGGCTTAATCAAAAATATGTGAGTATGCTCTTGAGTAGCTATAGCAAATTCTTTTATTATAAATTCATTTTTGCTATTTTTAAATCCTTGCAGATCTACGATTATATTATTGCTATTCATGATATTTTCTTGACGATATTACTCAGAGGTTTGTATTCAAATATACAATCGTTTAGAATCAAGCAATAAGCAGCTGTCTGATCTGGTATCTCTTGGTCTGTTTCAATTTCAACTCTTACGTCGATCGAACCTTTTAAAGTTTCGTGTTGTCTTGAACAGTCGATAACAAATAAGGGAGCTACGTCTCTGAATTCTTTCAAGCTCAACAACGGCTCCGACCGGCGTCCGTGATACGACTGCTGAAATCTTGAATACTGTTCGTATAATAAAGCAATTTTTTCCTCTGAAAAACTGACATTTAGTCCTTCATACGGATAATATGTTGAATTTAAAAAGACTCTTACATCTCGTACGTGACAATGATCAAACTCCGCCATTGACAACACAGCATTATGTTTGCGATTGGTTTGTAAGGCAATTACAACAAATCGTGGTTTTTCTATTTGCGATGAAGTTTTTATAGACCAAGTGTGCTTACGTGTTTTAGGTAGTAATGGATATTCATACAGATCCCAATTACGAAACACTAATGGAATAGCTCGATCTTTCTCCAAGTGTTTCAATAGGTTAATCCTCTCACGGTCTGAAACTTTGATGTGTGGAACGCGCCAAATAATTTTATTGATTATTATGTCATCTACAACTTCACCTGCATTTAACTTGACCGCATTAAGGTTAGTATTACTTCTCAGTAACACTAACTCGTGTTTACAGTTAATGATAATTTTTTCATAATCCTCTGCAAATCCCAGTATTCTATTTAATGGTATAGATGCAGAAAATGCTCCACCACTTGTATTGTTGGTTCCTGCGGTTGACCACCCCCAAACTCGACCACATTTGGATTCATTTTCATTTAAGGATAGGTAAGATTTCATTGTTGTAGTAATACCAGCATTTTTAATTTTATCAATTTCGACTCCATTAAGTTCATATCTTATGTCTTGGAAGAGGAATAAGCCTGGATTATTAACGAAGTGCACATTTGATACTTTTTCTTTGGTGGTGCTGTTATACACAACTACTTTACCTTCGATATATAGACTACTAAGTGAAGGTAACACGTACAAGTCTTGTTGGTTGATAGGTATTCGTATTTCATCATTCTTGTTGAAACTTGTCACGTATGGTTTGTAGGAATGATACTCGAAACTTTCAATGCTGTTATCGTATGATGTTTGTTGAGATATATTTAAAATATTCATTTTATTAAACCAATTAATTTGAGAAATTCTTTATTGGTCTTTGTTAGCTTCTTTTTAAGCTGAAGCGGTCTGTCTTTGTGGAATGTTCTTTTAGAACTGAGTGGAGTGCGCAATGTAGAAGGATTTTTATTGAAGTTAATCATTTTTTTCTGAAATGTAAATAAAGTTGTACTTCTTCACCTCGTAAGTTTATCTCTTTGTTTTCAGCATCCAACAGCCTGATATTGATAGCGCTTATAGAACTTTGATTGACAGGAAAGTAAATTAAATTTTTAGGTATTTCAATTATTCGATAACCAGGTGGTACATTAGGCACGAATTCATAAATTATATGGCTTGCTTTCCCGTTCACAAATGAACCACTGACTACATCGCATTCGATCCTCACAATGGTTGTTGATAGAATGCTCACAGGATACTTTGATTCAGTACTTATATTTGCATTTATTGTTTGCATTCCAAAACCTAAAATTTTACCAATTGAGCTACTTTTATGAAAATGAACGTCTTTAGAACAAAAAATATTTGTTTTCAATGTGTTATTATTACAAGTAAGTTTTAATGTAGTGTTCTTGATGTTATTTTTTAAGTAATCACAAATATCCTGAAGCTCGTAAGACCCTTCAGGAATTTCGATGATCTCATTTTCACCATAGTAAAACTTGTTGTTTCTTTCATCTATGTTGGGAATTGAATTGAAGGTTGAAAAATATAAAAGACCGCATTCGTAGTCCTCTCGAAGCTCTAAAGTCGGTGAATAATTTGTTGTTAAGGAGGCTCCTGTTCCGGTTATAGACACAGTGAAAGACATTATTATACTGACACGTTTATTTATAATTTTCATTATATAAATGTTTTTTTCCAATAATTTCTTAAAAATTTCAGACACAAATGACCACAGTTTATTGTACCAAAGGCTTGATGTCGTACATAATTATAGTTTATAGATAAGTTACTAAAATATTTGACTAATTCTAATGGAGGTTTTAAATTACCAAAACTGTCATAATATTCAACATAATCATTTTGCTTTACAAAGGCTACCCAATGTGTGCCAGGATTTTTATTACTATCCAAATTCATGATTGCACATTCTATCTTCTTAGGTTTTGCAGGTAATGTATCTCTCATGAATACACCACGAAAGAATGGAATATCACTAGCATGTTCTAATATATCCAAGTTAGTGAGCGCACGTCTAGGTAGCCGCTTAATCAGTTTTTTGAGGGATTGAGATATAAACCAGCTCCTTTTTTATGAGGTTTTATATACAGTCCTTTTCCAAGGGCTACTGCTTCCATCATTCTGTTATGCCTTTCTGATTCCATTAGACTCTTTTGTGCGGCTTTAGAATCATTAACAGCTTTTGCTATACCAGCTGCTCCTCCAGCAAGAGAACCTAAAGCCGATAACCCCGCAAAAATAGGAATAAGTGGTAAAAGTCCACCACATTTTGGAAGAGGAATACATCGAGGTAATCGTATTCCTTTTTTGTTAGCGAACAGTTTTTTTGCAGCTGCATAAGCATATTTTATAGCAGAGTGATTATCTTTAGATTTATTTTTTTTTAATTCTGTTTTTATTTTCTTTATCCCTTTCTTAAATGACGTTATACCTCGACCGGCTCTGATTTTTGCTTTCATCGCATTTTTAACTATCCATGAAGCAATTTTTTCTCCTCTTCCAACATCTTTTGATTTTAACCTTTTTTTAGCCATATTTAACAATTCTAAGTCAGCCTTTTGTCGAGCACCAGAATCTTTATTCAAATAAGCAATATCGTGGTGCATACAAGCCTCGTCCAATTTGTTGATCCCACGCTCGCCTCGAAGTAATCGTTTCTGAAGTTTAGTTCCAGGACCACAAAATTGATATCCAGGTAAGTGTAACTCAAACGGTAAATGATCTATCAATGTATTAATTATACCACTGCCTCCCTTCATCGATTATCACAAAGTGAGTTATAGAGGAATTTATGTTTTATTTATATACACATTCACTTTTGTCAACCCAACTGTTTTCCTTATCACTTAAGCCTAACCATTTAACAAAAAGTTTGTTTCCTTTCCTTTTTATAACTTTTTCGATAAGATAAAGATCAGGCAGCTTCGTTTTTTGTAATTCATATCCGTAAAAAGAACCAAGAATAATTTGATTGTGTTTATCTTCAATTTGATACGTTTGTGGATTTGTTTGTTTGATTTTTATGATACGAAAAATTTCGGTAGACCAATTAGGTGTGTAACCTTTATAAAAATCTCCTTTGAATTTACTAATACGAACAAAGTCGCCAACTTGAAAAGTTGATCGTTTATGCGTTTGTGGCTTTTGGCTTTTAATAATATTAGATCTAACAACAATCTCATTGGAATCATTAACATTTATTGGTTTGAATTTTGTAATCCGATGCAAAGTGTTATTGTACTGCAGTACAACTGCATCTAAATTATTTTTAAACCATTGATAACGACCGCATAAACTAAATATTTTGTAGAGATGTGATTTTATCGTCCTTATTACTCGTTCTACAATTGCCGCCTTTTTAATAGAGTATGTGGAATAATGATTTATGTTATAACTTTTTGTTAACTGTTTAAAACAATCGTTATAAAACTCTGTACCCAGATCTGTTTGCAAATTTCTAGGCTTTCGTGTTGATTCGGTAAATATACTTCTCATTGCATTCGTAACACTTTGTTTGGATTTAGATTTCAACGGTCTAACCCATACGTATTTTGAAAAAGCGTCAATAACAACTAGAACATATTTATATCCTTTATTAAATGATGAATATTTTTGAAAATCCATAAGGTCAGCTTGCCATAAATCATCTATCCCTTTAATAATCGTATGTCGACGGATGAAATTTCTTCTCGCTGCTTTGTGTAGCTCGTTGACTATATCTTGTTTACTCATTCTTGATAGATTTTGCTGTAATCATCCGATCGATTTCTTCTTTCGTGTAATAAAATGTAGATAAATTATTAGTTGTTAATTTTTCCAAATTATTGAGATACTTCTTAATATTACTTTGAATGGTTTTCAATTCATTTTTTAAATCTTGAACACATTTATCCACATACTCTTTATTTACAGCCTCGTCATCGTTTTTAGGAGTTGGTAGTCCTTTTAATCTCGATGATTTTAAATCAAAGTCGCCTGTATCTGATCTTACTAATGTGTCATCTGTAAGAATATTAGTAAACTCAGACAGTCGTAAACGCTTATGAACGTGATGACCAAATTTATCTATATTCATTGCCGTCTGCTCGGCTTCTGTAGTGTAATGGTACTGCCAAACCCTCCTGTTGGAAGCTTTATATATTTTATATCTTTTATGATACCAGCTTCATGCAATTCCTCTATTATTGAATAAATTTCATTTTGTACTCCAGTGTTACCAGCTGCCCATGATCCAAATAGTAATTTTAACCTTTCCACTAATTCATTTGGATCATCCCAATAAACTAAATCAGTATCCTTCTTAACTTCTTTCAAAATATCGACACCTTCACCTCGTGGGAGACTTTCTACACTACTTGTGTGACTTCTAGAGAACTTAAACAAAGGTTTGATCACGTTCATATATTTAAATCCCTTGTTACTGTTTATTGGCTTTGATGGATCACAGTTTCGTTTGTGTGCATTGGTATCTATAAGTACTAATTTATAATTTTGTAAGTCCTCATTCGTAATAATTTTTAAATCTGGGATTTTTTTGTACAACAATTCTTTTAAGCCTGGAGTCTTTTTTAGGTTACGGTTTCCAATTTTCAAAATGCGGTCATCATCATGAACACGCGTATTACCGAGCATCAGCTTTCCCTTTACATTTCTAATACCATAAGGTACATCACTCATCACTTCAGATGACACCGACCATGATAAAGAATCGTTATTGGTACTCGGTGACGATTGAAGAGATTTAAATGAGTTTTCATGTACATCATAATCCACCGAAGGCGATGTAGTAAGGGTTTTATTAGATGTTTTGCAAACATCTATATTATCTAAATCCTCTTCATCATCGTCGCTTTCTTCATAATCTTCAGCAGAAGTATTTGATGCTTCACTTTCACTGTATTTAGTTCTTTTAGCTTCTGAGTTTTGCTCCGATCCTTCATTTATAAGACGTTTTTCATCAGTTTGGTTTGTTAGTAGTTTCAGCGGGTCAATGATAGGTTTAAATATCGTGTCCAAAGCCATATCATTTGAATTTTTTACATCTTTAATCATTTCTACTTTTCTTTTTACAGCTGCAGCAGATTTTACTATTTGTTCCTTTAAGTTTCGTTCCATTATTGAGATTCCTGCTCTGTTTGACTTCTCCAATTAAACTGAATGTTTGATAACTTAACATCTATACTTATAAAAAGTTTAGTCCATTACTATGAATGTATCAAACTTCATTCGATAACAGCCTTTGTTTCGTTCACAATCTTTATTGATAACCACATAACTGTAAGGTTTACTCCATACAGTTGAGCACATTTCACGAAACTGTGACCATGACATGTCAGACCCAACATGTTCGTCGTAAACGTGTCTTAGATTTATATCATCTTGCTTAAACAATATGATAAGATTTGCATTATCTCTTACCAGTTGCTTAGGTATTTTAGTATAAGTTTGATTCATATAAAAACAATCAATGTTTTTATGCCGACCCATGGCGAAATAATCGCGTATATTGTTTTGATTTTCACAAGCAACATCGTCAAATATGATAATCGACTCAGGCAATGCTTCGTGGGGACTTAAAATTTCACTATTATGATTATACTTGTTATAAGATGTGCCTGCAACCTTGTCCAATACTTTTTCTAAAAATACGTACTTGGGTTGGTATAAAGACTTAGAATACACATACAGGTTACGAAAACGTGGTCCATCCTTATGTAACAATAAACTAATAACTAAATTGGTCTTCCCACAGTTCGATGGACCGCACACGATACTACGTATAGTATTTGGCAATAATTTCCCGTGACGCTTAAGCTCGTTCGATGCTTCAGGACAGACGCATTCCAATTTAAGTGATTCTTTTTGTTTCAGAAATTTCATAACAGAATTTTTAACTTGACTGTTGTGATCGGTGGGTTTCAAAGAACTGAGGACAATATACTCACGTCGATGGTTAAAAGATGTAGTTCGAAAAAGGTTCATATTCATCGTGCATGGTTTACTTACGATCGTGTTATTGGGCGATCTAACGCACAGAGTGAGGTCGCAAACTGCGACCGAACGAATGTGAGTTAGAACGCCCAATAACACACTACTGATGTCACAGTCATTTTCATAATACTAAACACGTATTACCCGGTTAAGAATCTGCAACTTAATTTTCTGGTATAGGTAGGTATAGCGCTGATACATACAGGATTTCTACATATAATGTGGTCAAATTAAGACACCTTGTGGCGGTAACTATAAGTCGATAAGAGATTTGTAGGTTTGTAGGCTTTGGACAAAAAAGAATGAAGCATTTTTCTTATCAGCCGGTTAGAACTCTATCAACTTACGTCAGATTTTTGCTCAAAGATGTGATATCAATTTGTTATTCTTAACACTAGTTATTCTATTTTATAAATTGCAACACCGAGCACACCTACTTTCTTTTGCTACCTCTTTTTCAACTCCAACTCATTCCCAAAGTTTGAAGCACAGAAATCTTCAAGTTTCTAAAGAGTATTTTGCATATCATCCTCAACTCTTACGGAAGTCCCACACAGTGCCAACTCGAAAACTGCTAATAACTCACGAGCGAGCAACTCGAGCGGGAGTAAGACAGAAGTAATGTATTCAGCGAATATTGCTCGCGGCTCGCTTATTATTTTCAACTTACAGGACGGCTCTGTTTGGAGCTGTGTTTTGAACCAAATCAGGGTGAAAATCATAAAAATGTTTAGTTTTCTAATCCTCTTGTATCAAGTGGGTTGTGAGAGGCCATAATTTTATTGCCACACTTCATGGCACTGTTGTTATTTAATGTGATAAATGTATTCGGATTCCGTTTTCTGAGGAGATGTTTGATGTTGCCTTTTAATTGGAACTTTGGAAGTAATTAATTATGAAAAGCTCTACAAAAGATTTCGTTGAAAACAATGACAAACTATTTCTACGTTTTGCTACATAGAGCGCCTCTGGATATGCAGCTGTCTTCAGTGTTTCTTTTTGCAATACCCAACCAACAAGCTGCAGTTCTATCTTTGACGCGTATGAATGAATAACTATCAATTTCAAACAACATCAATATAGGCAGGTAAATGAGTGTTTTTGGTACAAATCTCAGTACAAAAAGGAGCGTCCCAGTTAATGCTGCAAGCGGCGGCATACATCCATATTAATTTAAACCATATTTCACCGAATTTAATTCGTATGCTAATAAATGCGGGGCTCTGTCAACCGTTGTTATTTGAAATGAACTTTATTTGTTAGTTTCCGGGATGTTGTTGTCTATCGAAAAGTTATTTTGTATTTTGTGCAAGTTTAATTTAAGTAAATTGTTAAAATGGTGTTTTTTATTGTTGAAGACGGCAACAAGAATTTTATTTATTGTTAGACTTGACTTACATACCTCTATCTTAAAATATGCTTAGTCTGCTTATTTTATGGAGAGTTACAAATCATTCATAATTAAAATTCATTTTGATTTTTCACAAGATTAATGTACCTTTACCATAATTTTTGAACTTTTTGAAGAAAAGTCAAATTGAAATCGAGTTTCAGTAGAGTATCTATAAATTTGGTAGAGTAGTAGGTAAACAGTTGAAAAATACAACGTTTGACAAACCTTTCACATCAACGATGAAAACTACTTTATTTTTTAATATTTTTCGTAGAGTTCTGCATTTTTTAAATTATTACATTGATTGGAAACGAATCTATAACGATTGGCGCAGTATCGAAATACTTGTAGGATTGAAACTTGAATTATTTTCAAAACTACGTCTCCACTCCAAATCATCATCATCTTTTATTAACAAAATAAAAGATGATTCTGCAAAATGTAAATAAGGCGAAATAACTCATATATTTTAGGGTTATTCTGCGCCTCTCGTCTGCCATCTGCTAAATCGCAAAAACAGAGCCTGCGCAATAATTTCTCTTAAAATATGAGACACTACCGTTTCGTATATTTTAGGGTCATAATCACCGGACTGGGCGAAAATATGGTTCTTGGTATTGTTCTACGAAACGTATCTTAGGAATGAAAAGCCTTTATGTAGATATATTTTTATCATCAGCCTTTATTAGTTTACATTCTGCCACCATGCGTACGCCACCGATCTTATCTGTGCTGTCTACTTCCAAAGGCTCTCTGCAACCCATTTTTAAATGTACATAAATTACTAAGTAAAATTATTGAAAACAAGAAAATTCTGGTTTCAATAATACATGGTAAGAAAAAATAAAAGCACACTAATTTCGCTAATAGGCATTTAAAAAGATATTGTAGAGTTAGGTCGTCATCGTCGTCGTTTCAGCCAAATGTCCACGGATTTCCATAACGACCGGTCCCATGCTGCCCGCGCCCAGGTACCTCGATTCAGGTACTATAATAGTAATGATCTAATTAAAATTAAACATCCTAATAAATCACCAGAACCAAATCAACGCGCGCCGATAACGGCCTTCCTGCCACTGCGCAAGTTTAATCGCGATTAGCTTAAAAGCTCGCGAAAGCTTCGCCACTACACAAATCACGGAAACGGCCAATCTGATAAAAGTGCCAAAAACTTTCAACTTCGCAGCGGACTCGAATAATAACCCGTTAATGACTTATGCCGATTTGGAGTTTTGCTGGAATCGATTTACGTTTTTGTTGGAATTGAAAGGGTTAATTACTTCAACGAATAAAGTATGTACTTAACATCCGCGCATTATGTTGACACAGCAAGAATTAGAAGATTTTAATTTTAACGTTGTTTGTTAAGCTTAAATTAAAAAGATTTCTTTACACCATATTAAATATTTTCAGTTTTTAACCCCTAATTGCTGTTGCTTTAGTCTCTAACGCATGATGTTTTCACCTATAATTAAGTTTGCATTTAACAAGTTAGTGTCATTTTTTATAGTTACTTTTGTGAAGCCTCAATGTAACCTTGTTGGTGTTCAAATAAATAAATAAATAAGATAAATCATTTTTTTTATAATTGTAAAAAGCACCGATCCTCTTTGTTAGTTTTAAGATTATCCTTTATCACGGATTGTGCAATAACAATAAAAACTTATATAGAATTTACCTACCGAGCAATATCTACCTACCATTTTTTGTGATCTACCAAATTTTATGTGCCCTCATTATAATCCCTACTAATATCATAAACGTGAAAGTAACTCTGTCTATCTGTGTCGCTTTCACGCCTAAAATAACCGAATTTGATGAAAGGCATAGAGATAGTTTGAGTCCTGGGGAAAGGACTTAAGATAGTTTTTTTTATACCTGTTTTTGACAGACAATATTTAACGCGGGCGAAGCTGCGGCCTAACTAATCTGATATTTATCGTCAAGTGAAAAACACGAAGCGACTAGGATGTCTCGTCACAGGATGCACATCTTCAATCATCACACTCGATAACTGCATCACCAAAATCACACAAGGACAATGTAAGGTACTCATAATACAAAGTATTCATTACGCAGTAGGTACCCGATTCACATGCCTTCAAAACTTGAGTTTTCTTATCGCCCAAGGACGTAAACACCCATATTTCTGCGCCCTATCTCCCACAATAAACCTAAACGCTCGTCCCACATATTTCGTTCGCGGTATCGTTTTGACAATGGCGTTGTCAATATTTTATCTCTATCGGAAGCGAGGCGAGTTTTATTTCTTGAATAAATTTACTCCAAACAATATTTCGCTCTTGTCTGAACACACGAATGTAAGAATTATTGCGGAAACGGTGGAGGTTTTTTGTTTGTTTCAGGAAGTAATTAAATTGGCTATTGCGTTTTTTATTCAGATTGCATTGGCGTTTGTTATTTCAAATTCCTATCGGAACATTTTGTAGTCCATAATTAGTTCAATCAGGTTGTTTTAATTTGAACTTTATGGAATGTTGAATGTTGCAAGATTATAATTTTCGTAAATGCTGAGACCTTGGCGAATCTCGAGTATTTTCAAGTCGAACATTGAGACTTCCATCAATATGCTATCATATGATTAAGAAAAGTATTTTCATCCACAGGAACAAAATACCGCGATAGAACATCGCCAATTTGACGTATTAAGTTTATGGGTCTCACGTCTTTAACTTAATAACGTTTTCGCGCCGATGACAGAGTGTCCCGAGTTCGGTTCCCGTTTTACGAGCTCGTTACAGAATCTTTGTCGATAAACAATCAAGGAGAGCACATTCTTGGTGATCTATAAATCAGCGATCAGACGCCATCAACCAATCGTTTGACACAACGTAATCATATTTTGGTTAAGGGGGAGCTCTAGGCATGACAGAAGTAGAAGTTGAAATTAAAAACGCTTAAATTAATTTCTTAAATGATGCGACAGTCAGTTGTTTCAAAAATGTAGGCCCATTCAAGGCGAAATCCAACAGATAATGAAATTGCAAGGCCCAAACCCTTTGAGTGTTGCTAGCACAACAGTTAAAATGCTTATAAGACACATAAAACAAATTGTACCCAATTAATCCTGTGCATTATTGTTCAATTTGTGGTAATGATAACTGTCTTTATACAGTGGTACACTTGCACGTCAGACTATACATTTTTGTTTGAAATTAGCACCTATTACCATAACATAATAGACCTTGAAGTTTAGCTTAGACTAGGCGCAGACTAAAGATTTTTAGTTGGCCGATAGTTGGGCCCGATTTTAATTTGTATGGAGAATCGGTCAAATCAAATCGGCGTAGTGTGCGCACTTGCATACAGCCCATACTGATCAACTGCCCGACTAAACAATCGGCCGTCGAAAAATCGATGGTCTGCGGCTAGGTTTAATGAGAAGTTGAATTTTTATTCAACTTATTGAGTCACCTTCATTTTCAGTTCTGTGCAGCACACAATATTATTTTTATTTGAATTGAAGCACAAAAACATAAAAATAATTTGGTCATATTCTTCGAATATTCTTTGCCATACAGCTTCTCCTTAACAGTTTCCTATAATCTTGCGCCGCGGCGTCACTCCATGCATCAAGCTAATGCGATGTGCGATTTATGCGTCCAAATCGAACCTTAATGGCGACGCGGAATTTAATTTTATAGAGCCACCCAATTGGTGCACTTGCGTTGAGCCGATTGAAGTTCGCTATTTATGGATAGTGCTGTTTGATTTGTAGAGTATTTTGAATTGTTTCATTTGCGTATAATGCATTAGTTAGTTTTATGCTCATAATGTACTTATACTCTGTGGTCTAGTGGTAAGACCACCTGATTCGAACGCAGAGGTCCCGGGTTCGATTTCCAGTGGGGGCAGATTTTTCTGTTCGGTTTGATTGATGATAGAGCTTGTTCTAAGTCCGCCTGGCTAGCTACCACCATCTTACCTAAGTCTGTCGCCATAACAACAATGTTAACAGCATTATTGTGTTCCGGCAGTTAGAGGTAAGATAGCCAGTTCCTCCGTGGTTGAGGATTCTGGGTGAAGGTCGCTTCCACCTTCGGCCTGATCGGCACTTACCATCAGGTGAGATACTGTACAGGCCAATAGCTTCCTCGTAGTGGATAAAAAAAAGGTACCACCGGTGCCTTCCTTCGTTTCAGCCAAATGACACTGCTGGACAAAGGACTTCTCCAAGGGTTTCCATAACTACTGGTCCTGCGCTGCCCCCATCCAGGTACTTCCCGCGACCTTCGCGATCATGTCCTCCTAGTGGATGCCTTAGTTAGACCAAATGTCCTTAAACTTTTTGGTCTCGTCAATCACTTGATAATGTTTCCGCTTCGGGTGCAGGCTGGATGGAATACTATACTCATATACACTGAAAAAAAGGTTGCATGCATACTCAAAAAAGTGACTTGCAAACTTGAGGTCTACTAAATACATACTAACTTTGGTTATGAGGAACAAAATTCTGTGTAAATTAAAGAAAGTTTTTTAGGTAGTGAGCTGACCTGGTTTGGTTATATGTAGGTTAACACTCAGTTGTAAGCAGTAACCAAACATACTTTTTTTCAGTGTAATTTATCTTTTAATATTTATTAATTTAAATAATTTAACTAGACCCCATAACCTCGGCTACGTGGCAGTAAAGAATCGAGAACTTAACCAAAACAAACCTTTCAGAACCATAGTTTTGTCCACCTTCGTTTCATACAAAGGCTCCGATCATAAATATCAGTGCACAAACTAAACCACTTCCGGTACATCCGGCACACAATGGACCCAATATTAGGCCCTTCCGAGGACCTTTTGTTTGATGGCCCACAATTTGGTGCCATGACCCTTGGTGAAATAAGTGGTAGCAGGAAGTAGTGGTGATAAATAAGCTACCTGTGTTCTTCAAAGGGATGAACTTCCTCGTACTTTGTAACTGAGGGAAACTTTAATGACATTAAGAGTCAGAATCGCTTGAGATAAAATGAGTCCTACGAAAGCTTGAAAATATTGTTAATCACATAGTTTTTTGATCGTAGTTTTAACAGTATTTGAGCTAAAGTCTTGAAAATTGGAGAGCCTACTTATTAGATTCGACTGTAATTTTTGAGGTATAATACATTCGTTCGTTCGTTCGTTCGTTTCAGCCGAAAGACGTCCACTGCTGGACAAAGGCCTCCCCCAAGGATTTCCACAAAGACCGGTCCTGCGCCGCTTGCATCCAGGTACTTCCCGCGACCTTGGGCACGGCATGGCACGGCAGGCATGGCACGGAAGTGTGGTGATACTTTTTTTCAAAAAAGGCGACAAAACCTTGTTGAAAAATTGTAGACCCATCTCACTTCTGAGCCATGTCTACAAGCTGTTTTCGAAAGTCATCACGAATCGTCTCGCACGCAGGCTCGACGACTTCCAGCCTCCCGAACAAGCCGGTTTCCGAAAAGGCTTTAGTACCATAGACCACATACATACGCTACGGCAGATTATACAGAAGACCGAGGAGTATAATCAGCCACTTTGTCTGGCGTTTGTGGACTATGAAAAAGCCTTCGACTCGATCGAGACCTGGGCAGTGCTACAATCTCTCCAACGGTGCCAAATTGACTATAGATACATCGAAGCGCTGAAGGGCTTGTACGAAAACGCCACAATGTCGGTCCGCCTCCAGGATCAGAACTCGAAACCTATCCAGTTGCAGCGAGGGGTGAGACAGGGAGATGTCATATCTCCGAAACTGTTCACCACCGCCCTGGAAGATGTTTTCAAGCTTCTGGAGTGGAGCGGATTCGGCATAAATATCAACGGCGAGTATATCACCCACCTTCGTTTCGCGGACGATATCGTAGTCATGGCTGAGACCGTGGAGGACCTAAACACAATGCTCGATGGCCTCAGTAGAGCCTCTCAACAAGTGGGTCTTAAAATGAACATGGACAAGACAAAAATTATGTCAAATGCCCGTGTTGTACCCACTCCTCTGAAGGTTGGAGACACTACACTCGAACTTGTTGACAATTATGTATACCTGGGACAAACAGTCCAGTTAGGTAGGTCCAACTTCGAGAAAGAGGTTAATCGTCGAATCCAACTCGGCTGGGCAGCGTTCGGGAAGCTTCGCGAAATTCTCACGTCCGAAATACCGCAGTGTCTCAAGTCAAAAGTATTTGACCAGTGTGTGTTGCCAGTGATGGTGTATGGCTCTGAGACGTGGTCGCTTACTATGGGCCTCATAAGAAGGCTCAAGGTCACCCAAAGAGCGATGGAGCGTGCTATGCTCGGAGTTTCCCTGCGTGATCGAATCAGAAATGAGGAGATCCGTAGGAGAACCAGAGTGACTGACATAGCCCGCAGAATCGCTAAAATCAAGTGGCAGTGGGCGGGGCACATAGCTCGAAGAGCTGATGGCCGCTGGGGCAGGAAAGTTCTTGAGTGGCGACCACGAGCTGGAAGACGTAGCGTGGGCAGGCCTCCCACTAGGTGGACCGACGATCTGGTATAATACATTATCGTAACATAAATATTAACGAACATATACAGATGTGTCAGCTGGGGACACGTGCCCTCAGCTTACACACAAAAAACAACTCATAGTTATGAAGTTATCTGTACGCAATAACCAAAACAAACAAGTGTTTTTGAACGTTTTTTTGCAACTACATTAATGATAATGCCATGGAAAAGTAATGGTCTTCCAAAGTGTTCTGTTACGAAATAGTAAGTACTCATGGTAAAACTAAAGGTAAAATCCCAAACATTACCTACTGATTACTAGTAAAACAATCTGCCCAATACCTAAGAAATCAAGACGTGTATTTTATCATAACAACTTACTAATAAGGTTTTTTTTCATAAATGATTCAAAACCTAGGGCCTTAGGAAAACGCAGCGTGGGACGTCCACCCACAAGGTGGACCGACGATATAATAAAGTTAGCAGGAAAGCGCTGGACGCAGGCCGCTACCAACCGGGTAACATGGAAAGCATTGGGGGATGCCTATGTTCAGCAGTGGACGTCCTATGGCTGAGATGATGATGATGATGATGATGATGAACCTAGGGCTTTTCGATAACATCACCAGTAACCATCATTCGTTACATAGCATTATAATGACACATAGCTAATAGAAACAACTACCTAATTATACAAATCAGGATATACCAAGCTCGCTTCTTTCCGCTCCTAATCGACCCAATAACAATTTATCAGGCGATTGGCCGGACGCGGGGCGGAACATCCATGGCCGTTTGATTATACTGAAAATACCATTGTTTCAGCAGGCTGTGCGATTGTGAACTTTAAAGCTATGGGGATAAAAGCTAGGGGATACAGCGATAGATAGGTATCGGTGTCGCGCTAGGTGTTTTCTAATCTGGTAGCTTCACTCGCTGAAATTGTAATGTGGTTTTATTATGTTTAATTTTGTTAAATCGCATTATAGATATTGTAGCATTGCACTAATAATTTGATTTGCATCTTTAATTTTGTAAGGTTTTATTTGTAATTAGGTATTCATACCTAATTCTGTATTTTTAAACTGAATGTAATTTTAACGAGTTACATAAAATACATTTTCGTTTTGCTTAGTTTGAACATAAAGAACTGGCAAATATAGAAATCGTTAACAAAAGACAATGTTTTAAAAACTATCTACCATCACGAATATTTCCTTTGACAAATAATATAATAAGTATTTGGTGATTATACTCGTATGTGTGTGGAACCCTTACGAGTATTTAGTCTAGTAAGTAGTCATAAATAATCCCTACTTAAAACCATTAATTTAAAAATATTAGTTGATTCTACCCACCATACGGATCGCGCACTCGACGCTCCAGTCAGCCTGTGACCACGGCTGGTGCAACTCAGTCGAGACTTCAGGCAAATACAGGTAATATTCGTATTTCAATGTTATCTATCCGCGTATCGCTTTAAAACCTGTTTAAATTAATTCAATAATTATGCAACACGAAAGTTTAAAATTAATGATTAAAATACAGTCTAATAACTCGTATGAAGACAAACAGTTCTCGTTAATGATGACTGAAAGCAGGAAGAAACGCTATAGGTAGCTCGGAGTTTTCGCTGCAAACCTGCCGGTAATCGAATCCCGTGCGCCGCGAGCCCGCGGCCGATATCCGCAGGTGAGCGGGCGCGGACACAGCCTCCATTGTGTATCTGAAATATTGCCGCCGGCAGAGCTGGTCAACATTTTTCATTTACTTTATTCTCTAATTTATATCCTACTTTTTTCACTAATTTATATCACTATGTGTTTTTTTGTTGGCAAATTTTTTCCATTGTGTAGTTTCATCAAAATCCGTTTAGTAATTCGCAAAACACATCCATCAAACTACATCCATGATTAGACACTCTCATATTATAGTTATCATATTTCTATTAAACAGTACCTACCTAATTTAATTAGTTTTTACGTATTTTCAGGCCATTGTCTAAATGTTTCTCTAATATAAACTTTTTTAAGATTTAACAACTGGATTGCACACTTATGGGTGCAAAAAGAAATACGATCGTAACCGTAACGATCTAAATTATAGCTATAACCCTAGAAATGTATAGGTAAGGTTCTGGTTTTTTTTTTTTTTTTATGTGATAGGAGGCAAACGAGCAGACGGATCACCTGATGGTAAGTGATTACCGTCGCCCATAGACACCCGCAGACCCAGGGGCGTTACAGGTGCGTTGCCGGCCTTTGGTTTTGACGTTCCTTTAAAATTTATTTTCTGGTTTAATTTTTTGACCGCCAAATTATTTTTCTCTGCAATTTCCACCGCCGTTTCCCACACCTGCATTTCCACCGCGCAGTCATTAATTCAGTGGATCGACTACTGTTTCCTGGAGCGGTTCATTCAATTTTCGCTTTAAAACCCCGCCCTTTCCGACATATGACGGATGAGAAGGACAGCGAATCTCATCTGCGAATATTAATTGAGCGCGTTGCCATAGCGACCGCAGCTTCCGGCGGCCCGCATCCGGTAAAACCTGAAAAAAGCTTTCAGTAAGCTGTATTGTCCACCGAAGATTTATGGCTTTCCAGTTTTTTGTTCGCTATCGGTTTTAAAATATGGATGCTTTTTGTTTATAGGCGCTTTTTGGAATGAATGTGTGTTTTTGTTTCATTACAACGTATTAAATTCTAAGGCAATGAAAGGTCTAAAGTAGCTATGTAATGAAATTTTTTATTGATATAAGTAATTTTTTGTTGGTTACTTCCAAAGCCTAGATATATCCATTTTTATTGTTTCACATGATAATAGCCAGAGCTTGTTATACTTCAACAATTTATACGAAGTATATTGGGTTTTCTACTACTTATTCAGGCATAATTTCTAGTACGGCGTCCAAGGATTAGAAATTTTAAGGTAGTGTCTTAGTTCGTTACTTTTCACTCCCTACACTTTTCCAAATACAGCGTTATTATATCAGTTCGACTTAACTCGGTTCTCACCTGCTCATTTCTTATGGACCATGGCTCAGCTTATTATCCTTCAAATCGTGGGCAAAACAGTTTTTGCTTTTATAACAATCCCATCCTTTCCACCTACTTTTCACATACTTCGAATTGTCCAAATACATCGCCATTTCTCAGTTCTCCCTTCTCACCTGCTAGTGGCTTATGGAAAACCTTTCACAGCTTAGTTTAATAATTATCAAAACAGCAAACAGCTTTTGTTTCTTGAAACTTTTTTAAACTCGCACCTACTTTTCACACACTTCGAAAATTTTCCAAATACAACGCCATTATATCACAATACTTTGGATATTCTCGCTTCTCACCTGCTAATGGCTTATGGAAACCCCTTTGCAGTGCAGCCGATCCGAGTGTGTGCCGTTAATGCGATAGCCTAATGTCTCCGACGTTTTTCCCAATCAAATGTATTGGAAACTGCGTGTTTTATACCCGGCTTTATGGCATGTGACTGGAGATAATTTTCACCTTCCCAAATGTGTATGGGCTTAACGGGAGTGGTGAATTTGTTATTTAAATTGAACTCAACTTGGTTCAGAAGCAAGAAAATCCTAGACTGTTTAAACACTAACATCAGATGAAATTGTTTTAAAACAGCTATCTATCATCATCATCATTTCAGCCACACGACGTCCACAGCTGAACATATGCCTAAATCATTGGGGATTTCCATATTGACCGGTTTGTAGCGGCCTGCATCATCGTCGTCGGTCCCCCTTGTGGCTATACATCGCACAATGCGTTTTTTTCTGTCTATAGGTTCGCAAGTTATTTTGGTATAGGTTCGCAAGTTGCTCTTCTGTAAACAGCAAGATATACAATGAACAACACCCATTTTCTCAATGCCAGAAATATGAAACTGAATTGACTGAGTGAATTTTTCTCAAAAATTAAAATCAATCACCTAGGTAATTCTTCGTAACGATAACACAAAACTAACTAAATATTACAATTTTATTACTAGCTCTCAAAAACCTTTGTCATCGCCTCTACATTAGGACAGTCATGAACCATCAAAATCCAATTTCCAAAGCATTCCTCCAGTTAACCCCAAATCTGCGGCATAAAAGAATTACCTGAACACCTCGCACAGTTCATTTCGCGGGTAACAATGTCTGCTTAATATTTATGAGTTCCAAAACGCATCAGGGCGGTTTGTTTAATAGCGTTGTTTTTAAACGACAATTTGGCGGGAGAGAAACCCTTTAGGCTACGGCGATGGGTAGGGCTGCCTCTTGCTCTTGTATTAACAATAGGATCAAATTTATTACATTCTTGTGGCGGAGTTTTGAGCTGACGCTGAGTAGGTTTGTTGTCGACACGATAAGAAGAATTGGATCAAATGTAAGCTGGCTAGAAAGATCGATTATAAAAAGCATACTAAGCGTAAAGCGTAGCATCTGAAATGACGATGATGATGAGACAATACTCGAGATAAATCGTAATATTGATGTTCTCGCAAAAATACTTAGTTGTTCCATATTTGTTCGTTCGTTGTTACTGCCTTAGTTGTTCTTGTCATTGCAAAAAAACTACAACCAATCATAGGTAGCGTATGCGCTACATGGATAGTTTCTTACTGGGTTAAATCATATTTTAAGAAATATCAAAGTTTAATTTTTTTTTATTTTCCCACACTTGACGCTTTGTGCTTTGATTAGGAAAACTATTATTTTATAACTTATCACAATCACGTGATAACTCATATAGTTTTCCTATGAAGATAGGTGCGAGATAAAACATCGTTCGTTCGTTCGTTTCAGCCAAATGACGTCCACTGCTGGACAAAGGTGGATAAAACATGTATGAAACTAATTTTAAAACCAAAATCCTGTAATTCACTTCTCGTTATCTTCCAATGGTTTCTTCTAGGTAATAATTATATGAAATTTTTAATGTCAGATATGCCAATCTGGTCAGGTGGGGATTCTTGGCTGAAACATGGAGTGCAGCTGCGGTTTTATTCCCCAGCCGATAAAGCACATGATGTCGTGCCCTGAGTGCCCGAGCAACTGCACTCAGAAGGATTTAATGAATGCTGCTGACAACGCCACTCTTGTAGCTGAGTTTTGGGCTGACATTGTGTAGGTTTGTATTTGACACGATAAGAAGAAGAATGCCGGATAGTATTTCCGTGTTCGCCAACCCTGTCCACCGTCAGGGGTGCTAAACAGTAGCGTATCCGCGCCAACCGCGTTACAGCGTCATCTCGAGCGCAATCTTCGCTAACTGATTTACAGGGGGAGTGCACACGCTCCTATACCTACACTCGGCGTTTGTTTCGATGATGTTTTGTTTTGTTGATGGTCAGGATTGGATTTACTTTTGACGAGCGGGTGAACCTCGCTTCCACCTTCAGCCTGATCATCACGTCTTGTCATTGGGTGAGATGCAGGCTAAGAGTTTCCTCGCTGTAGATAAAACAAAATAGCTTTTTATATTTTTCATATTTTATGACCTGTAGGCCTAGGATACGCGTCGTGACAAGCGATTATCACGCCATTTTATCGATTGTACCCATATATTTTGACGTCTATAAAGAGTATAGCGCGCGCATCCTACCCCGGCTGAATAATTTAAATTTTAAGTTTCTGTGGTTGACACCTCGGAAAAGAAAAGTGGTGTATGATCCAAAGTTCCAAACCCATTCTAGAAATGTTTAGAATTTTAGTTACTTATCATCTCAGTTATACTTATTAAATATTTGATAACAAAGTACTATAACTTGGAGTTACAAATAAAAAATTGATTTCAAGTTTTGCAACTTCCCAACTGTCCGGTAACATTTTTTTTAAGATTAACTTGACACTACACACAGTTTCTTTTCTGACATGTTTTCTATTAGTTATGTAACCGTTTATTTACTTGTAAATAAGACAAAGTTTCTGATTGTTACAGGTAGGTGTTGGAGTATTGGACGACAACATGAGCTGCAAAATGGTGAGTGTTTTTCTTTTTCATTTTTTTATTGACCCTTTGATGCTGCTTCTTTCTAACAGGTTTCTTTTAAGCGTTTTCGACTGTTTCTTTGATTCGTGAATACATCACTTTGAATTTATCGATAGGGTGAAAGCTTCCAGAATCTTTTCTAGTTCGTATAGCTACTTATTTATCTATAGCATATTTCTAGGACATTGACGAAATAAAAAACGTTTTACATTTAGAGGTAGTAATAGATCTCAGAAACAGAATTGAAAAAGTACAATCACTTAATAATTCACGTTACATATGCGTACAAAACCAAAGTTTTATTCAGCTAGTTATTTATCAGTTAACCAACTTCATTGCCCAACGATTCAAGTGGGTAGGTATACCTAAAAGTTAATGTGTTTCCAGACGATTCGTGGCTTTAGAGTGTTTTCACCAATTCTTGAACTACCAGCCTATTTTACTTCTTCTTAGTCGGACACTTTTGTCAGAGTGGTCGTGGTTGCGCTGACGAGGTACACGAGGTACAATTTCCGAGGGTAGCTCTTCTGGCGATGAGGTTCCATTTCTTTTATATATTTTACGAAGACCATCAAATCCTGTGAGTGCCAAGCTTAACAGCAGCACAACAGTTGTCAAAGTTAAACTCGATCTGGCATTTGCATATTCCAATCTCGCGGTGCCGCGGGCCACGCGCCACCACGGACCAAGGATATAGGTTCCGATGGTTTTTTGTTAGGTTATCTTCCTCTAGTATAATGTAACGTTTACTGGTCCGGTTATTTACTAGTTAAACTGTAATTCTAGTAGAAGGCTTAGATGAAATAGTCAAGCTGTGGTTCTAGGTTCTAGGTTAGAAGTGGTAGGAGTGTTGTTTTGCATTGTTAGGGTGAAAGGGGTCAAATTAAATATCAGACTAAGTAATAAAACACATTATAACTTTTGAACTATTAAACTGATCGAAAGCCGAATTTCTAGATGCGAAAATGATTGTGACTCGTCCTGGTCAGTGCTAAGGCATATATTAGGTTAAACTGTAACTGACTTTGACACAGTACAAACTGCAACAAAATTGCTAATATTGTGGATAAGCAAGTACTACTTACATCGAAGAATCAGAAACTTACTATTCTGGTATTCGTTTGGCTTTGATGGCATTTAATTACACCACCTCTTTTTTCTCCTCCGATTTCGCTATATTACCCCTTTTCTGCCGACCGTACCAGCAGTTCCCATGCCCTCGTAATGCGCGCCATTTACATCAGGGCTGCCAATTAGCAGGCTTCCGAGTTGTCCTACCGATTTTATTGCTGTCAACATTTGCATGAAAATGTCTATGGTAGCCGGTGAAAGATTTATTCAGTGGGTTTAGGATAGGGGTGTTGTAATAGGTGATTATGATAGCAGTTCTGTAGCAGCTTTTGGAATATAAGTCTTGAAATCATGAGCTAAGAGTAATAATAATACTTTGTCCAGCAGTGGACGTCATTTGGCTGAAACGAACGAACGAACGAACTATTAATAGAAAGAGTATTTAATTAATAATACCTAGAGTCCAAAGGTTTTATGTCTGTCACAAAATTTAATTGGAATTCGCAGAGAATTGCATTACTTAGCTGTGTGAATTGCAGTACTAACGGTTACAAAACTTAACTTACTTACAAAACAATAAAATAGATTATTTGTTCGTTCGTTTTAGCCTAATGACGTCCACTGTTGGACAGAGATCTCAGAAGGCCCAAGGATTCCACAACGACATTTTATTTATATTTACTTACTTATTTCGAAGCTTGTTATTTTTCTTTCCGTATAAATAGAATTCGGTACAATATATTTTCATTAGCGCCAGTCATAGCAGCAGCGCAACGCGGCTAAACGTCTTTTCCATCTCACCGGTCAGCAGTGAATCATATTTCGTTATGTAATGAAATGCTCGGCTCACCCTATGTTTGTACGCACTGGGCGAGGAAAACGTTTCGGTCGTCTTATACGGGTAGCAGTTTATATGTTTATCTCTAGTATTATTAATATCTGTTGCAATACCTGCTAGGTTAATCTTAAGCCCATGTCTATGTAATTTCCACCATTACAAATTGTCACTTTTACTAAGTGTAATAAAGATTTTGAATTTGTAAAATTTTAATTACCTACTTCTGAGAAAAACTTGGCCCTCTGTGGTTGAGTTTCTGATGGTGATCAAGTTGTTGATCTATAAAGAAGCCGTAGCTTTCGGATTGTGTTTGCAACTGTGCTATGCCGTTTGATAATGTACGTTTGATAGAGATAACATCTCGTATTATAAAATAGAAATTTTGAAACCTAACTTGGATCTAAGCTTTCATTTAATTTCCACAGCAAACCTTTAAAATTTTATTACAATATCCTTTAGATAAAATAACAGTGATACATAATTCAAGTGCAACATTTGAATAAAAATGTAAGAAAATTATCAGAAATGGATACAAAAAAAAATCTAGTGAGTTATAGTATTAAAAGATGTAGAGTAGTAGTTTCTATTGTACAGCAATTCATTTTTTTTACAAATCTCCTTTCTCACTCACGCCGCGTTATATCCCCACAGTGCGTATTTGGGCCATTAGCGGATGACGCGCGAGCCGCATCAATCACGGGCCAGCCAATTCATTACCAGCACTCGGCAGATTGTGCGATATGCTAACAGACGCATATACTAGTGTCCACTAAAATAAGAGGTTAAAAAGTGCTGCGCGATTTTAATTACCGATGGATCTAAAGTCACATTTTTAACGCTGGTGTTTATGATCGACGAACACTTGCCTTTTATGAGATTAATTCACCTTATTTCATTAATTAATATGTAGTTAGTTGGCAATGTCCATTATTCCATAAAGTGCGTATTACACTGGAATATCAAGAGCAGTTATTTTTATGAAGAGAATTTCCACTGTTGGTCTCAACATTGTTAAAATAACCTAGCGTTAAAATGAGTGCTGAAAAACTGTCTGAAATATAATATATTGAAATGTCTTTTACATCCTAACATAGTATTTAGTTTTTTTACTGAAACTTTGCTAGGTAACAAGTTTATTGTCGCGGGCTTTATAAGAAGTTACACATTCTTTTATACATATTGCCAAACAACCTATTGCTACAGTCTAGTTTCCAGCTGATTCCATAAATAAAACCTCACCTACTACCCTCGCAATTCATCATGTATAACATTTTCCATGTTCGCGACAAATAAATCTATCACAGTGGACAAACAGACCGACGTTTTGTCTGGCCCGAGTGTGTCAACTGCGGCATATGTGACAGCTCACTGCAATCTTTTAAATGGCATCTTGGAGACAGTCAAGGAGGTAGGATTGAGAATGTAGTTCATAAAGTCGCTGAATGTTCTGGTAATGCTACGTAAAAGAAAAAGGGGTGTATTTTTTAGCAATTTACAATCACATTTGTGTTCTTTCAGTTTTGTTAGATGACAATTTTCTCATTAGTAACGCTTTTGTTACAATTAAAGGCTTTTTCAAGCGCTTTCTTAACCCTACTACTGATTTAGGGTCAAAAACGTAAAGTGGTTATGCACTATGTCACAAGTCAGTACTATCAGCCTATTTTTAACCGGCTAAAAAACCTTAAAAAGTAAGAAACTCATCAAAGATTAAATAAGTAATCGTATTTTTATGTGAACTAGGTGGTTATTGCATAAATCTGAAAGTTTTCTGTATTTCACAGGAAGTTTTTCGTATAATGCTTTTAGATTACTTTAGGAAAGTTAGCTTTTGAAATACGTCGTTTAGTGACATTGCAAATTAGTCAAAATGATTTGTTGGGTTGAATTTAGAATTTAAAAACACTTCTACGCCAAAAAATAAACAATACACTACTTATTTCTCACCAATTTTCCTAGCTCCACGCGGTGACAGCGCCACTGCGCTCTCCAATGTAATTATATTAGCCAAAAATGCAGCCTCGCCCACATTCCTCATTCTGTCATGACTGATTTAATTGTTGGCTCCAGCTCTGGGACCTAATAAAATTGCCGTCAAATTCACGACTTGCTTTTTGCTGTCAAGCTGCAAAATATTTTGTTGCTGGCAATATTCAACCTTACTTGTATTTACAGTCTTTGTTTCTGCTCAAAAAAGCATAACATTTTTCTCTAACTGAATTAAGACATGGTTTGATGATTCAAAGTCAAAGTCAAAGTCAAAATTTCTTTATTTGTTTAGACTAATAAATAGTTCTTACAAATCGTCATATGCTCTTAAGGAGCCTCTACATGTCTCATAATCTTTTTACCCTACCAGCGCTTCGAGACCAACATTTGGCAAGTGCTGAGAAGAAGCGCCGCAACAAACTCAGTCACCACTGTCTGCCGGTTAATATAAATAAATAGAAATAGTAGTAGTAGGTACATTCGATTCAGGAGCAGTTCACTGAATTTACCATGCATTCTTGTATGGTGTATCATAAGAATGGGTATACAAGATTGCGTGGTATATTAAACAAGGTAGTGACGTGCTAATATCTAGACTTACATTTGATTGATGTGTGACCTACCTACATCCACCTAATTTCAACAAACCTGAATTGTAATTGTTAGTATCAGGTTTTTTAAACTCATAAACACTTAAGTAGATTTAAAAAATAAATTTTGGTCCATTCAAAACTCTATTGGGCAGTTCTTCTTACAATTTATAGAATTAATCATGCCACTGCAACATTGGAACATCGTTAGATCATTTTTCTAAGCAGACTTAAGATAATTCTGAAACATGTTGTTTGCCTAAAATGAAATTACCGACTCATGATAGCCTTTTTATAAAGTGTTCCATTAAATCATAATTCTATATTTATCATACTGTATTTAATCACCAAAGTGCCTTATTGTATCGCAGCGCCCTCTGCCCCGCACGGCACAATATATAGCAGTAAATTTCAATCAAAATGAACCTAACTGCCGGACGAGCCGAGAGCAGTATTATGGGAGGGTGAACGATGTCGTTGCGATATCTCTTGGAATTAGTAAGAACTTGTTTTAATTCTACTTAATTTTTTTAATGTTCTATCGAAAGTAGTTCAAACTCTGTAATAATTCGTTACACAATTAAACAAATTGAGAAAGAACAATGTTTTAGGTCATCTCAGAATCATACCTCCTTTTCTGCTGAAAATCGTTTATTGCTAGACAAAGGCCTTCCCTAATTATTTCCATAATAAAATTTCATGATCTAATTGCTTTCTGTGACTTTCGCCAGGTCATCAGTATACCTACGGGTCTGCCTGTACTTTGTCCTGTATGCGGTCAAATTAGTCGATAACTATTCTGCCACTTACGGTTAGGCTTACGCGATTGTGCTTTTCTTTAGAATTTCAGACTAAGGTCTACTAAGGTAAAGGTACTTAAAACTTAAAACTTACTGTAAAAGGCCATCTAAAAGGGCGGAGTGACGTGCTATACTCGGATTTGCCTGCTCAATCGATTAAGAATTTAGGAGATTCGTAAAATAAATAAGGTAACCCACACAATTTCACATAGATTTATAAAGAGATACATACGGGTAAAAGCCTAGTAATTTAATTATATTAATATTAAGCGTTTTTGCGGCGCTTCTTCTCAGCACTTGCCAAATGTTTGTCTCGAAGCGCTGGTAGGGCAAAAAAAGAATGAGACATGTATAGGCTCCTTAAGAGCATTTGACGATTTGTAAGTACTAATTTAATTAGTCTAAACAAATTTATATATTATATTAAGCTCCAGCTTTGATAGAATAAGTCCTTCTGCGGGCGGCGACGGGCGGATGAAATATGCGACCGGAGCCGAGCAGAGAGAACACGACAGTACACTTTAAAATATTAGCGCGTGCATTATTGTTCAGCTTGTTGTGCCCAAATAAATAGCTGCCGGGGATAGAATGTGCTTTATTTGGGTCTGAAGAACGGACGGTGCGTCACGGTATAACTGTGGCAACCTAGAGTTACTTAGCTGTTATAGGCGCGAAGTTGCCACAAAAATGAATTTTATTGTGTAGTCTGAAGGGGTTACCTTCCGCCATATCGAATACCAATTGATCGAAAATCAAATTATCGAACACTATTAATCGAAATGTCAAAATATCGAACGTTAAAAATATCGAATTTTGATTTTCGATCAATTGGTATTCGATATGGCGGAGGTAACCTAGTCTGAAGTGCTCCTTTGAAAAGAATATGCCAGATTAGGTACTATTCGTAGAATTCAATAAAAATAGTCGATTGAGTTAACACACATCGTAACGTACAACGTCATCATGTTCCTATTGCTATACAAAATCTAAAGGCCTATCTTTAAATATTAAGGAATAACATAAAGTGATATCAATTTACCTACTCAATTATCGCGAATCCATATTATCAATTTGCTGCGAAAAATAATATAGAAAAGGGACTCTGTTTTTCACAAAACAAATAATAAAAGCACAAAATTGAAACATAATATGTAATTTAGGTGTTTTATTATTAAGTACTTTTTATTCTTATTTCAATATTGTTTAAATTTTAAGACTACGAAACTATGTTGCCAAGCGTCTGCGTGTCACAATTACTCAACACGCCACTTAAAGTGCGTTATGTTTTAGCGAAAACATTTTTATGCGCATATCTCGGACCATACGGGCTTTTACGTCGGATTGGACTTACATATTGTGCGTAGTGTTGCCAGGATATGGTAATTGAATAGAGCGCATAAAATGGAGGTAATGTGCACTTACAATGTTTTTAAAGGTTTGAATTCGATTTAGTTTTTAAGAGAAGAGAGTTTTGTGCGTTAGGGCTTTTCTGTGAAAGAGACTCAGTTATTGCGAGGTGCTGAGGTCAATTATACAATTTCCCTATCAAAGTAAATAATGCAAAAACTAAAGACATTATTTACAGAGTTAGAAGTTGTAATTTTTTGTATCCCAGCTTGTAATAGCTTGTGTTAAGGCTAAAAGTAACCATATCTAAGTAAATAGTTTATTTCAAATGTCTATACTGTTTGCTAAAGTTCTCCTCTCAGAATTTCGTTACTTTATACTCAACCTCTACATAATATCTTATCGCCTACCCGTTTTATAGCAACTGTAAGTTATTTTCACACGAGAAGTTTTGCATATTTGCTATAGTAAACGAATATTGCGCTGTTTGTCTGTTCACACAGATTGGTGTGGATGTTATTGTGTCTAAAGTTTCTATATATTTCACGTGGTGACGTCAACTTAGCTGTTGTTTATGGTTATTTGCTTTCCACCGCAGTTTTTTCAGTGACAAGATATCTGTTAGGTAGGTATATGTTTTTCTAAATTCTACCATACTGAGCAAACAATAATAATAATTTTACATACATTTACAATTTAACCAACATTTTCCCTACGACTCTTTTGATTTGTTTACAACTAAGTTTTGCCCGCGGCTTAGTCCGCTTACTTAAATATCGGTTCTACTAAATATTTTTTTAAACCTTCCTCATGAATCACCATCTATTGGTAAAATTCTCATGAAAATCTGGTCAGTAATTTCTAGCTGAGTTGCACAAGCTAACTTTAACCGTAACTATAACTTTAGCTTTGACAAACGTCAAAAATCTGTCAAAATCCATACAAAAACAAAGGTTATCGTTTCAGTTACGGTCTAAGTTAGGTGGTGCAACTCAGCCTTAGTGTATCGCGAACAGAGAGACGGAAGCGGGAAAGAACTTTGTTTTGTGGGTACCTATATTATGTAGAGTTTATGTCCAATATTCATTATTATGTCCATCAAAGATTTCATGAGAAAATGCTTACCTATTTATTCATGTATTGTGTAGGTATGTGAACGAATACATATCGTCCATCACAAACATCATACCTGTAATTTATACGCCCTGTTTTTCGCATCAGCCCCGTTATTTACCAACTTGCACGGGGCTCGTAAACCACGGCCTGCCGAAGCTCAGATCCGGTGGAACCCCAGACCGAAAGCAAGTAGTGATGCACCAACACTTAATTGTCGATAACATCGATAGATACTAATTGATAGATCATCTAAATACTCAAATATACTTTTTTTTCTTTGGAATTAATGGCAATAATTAGGTACACTCACTTTCATCAAAACTGCACGGTCCAAGAATCGCAAATACTGTACGAAAAATTATTAATTTTCATATTTATTACAATCTTCACACAATTTACCACTTTAAGATAAACTTGGTAGTTTTGGCTAAGAGTTGATAACTTGGTTAGTTTCATTGGAGGCCAAGCTTTACTGGCATACCTGCAGGAGTTTCAGTGCTGGGAAAGTGTGGTGGGATAAAGCCGGATGAGTTGGTAAAAGTAGCAGGTCAAAAAACATGTAATTAAGGTTTTTTTTTTAATTTACTGGCAGCTAAAGAATTATTCGAAAATATTCACTGTTTTTTGTATAAATCCTTATCGATAATTATTATTACTGGCGGGATTGCTACCATGTACCCTAATATTGAGTTTCCGATATTTTGGCACTGTTGCAAGCAAAGCAAAGTCAAGGAGTAACTGAGGAAACTTGCGGGTGAGATGTTATGGGCAGACTTCGTGACCTGGCGCTTGCAACAGTGCCGAAATATTTAAAACTCAAAATTAAGGTACATGGTAGCAATCCCGTCAGTAATAATAATTATGTTAGTGACCATGAAAGCTTAAAACAATAAATCGATATCGAAACTTGTACAACACTTCGCAGCCCCCATAGCTCCCACTTCCGCGCGTATGTAAACGAGTCGGCAACTTGTTTATGTGATTTAATGTCAACTCGTGCCAACTTCGACTTTATTGTTTGCTGAACGGATAATAATTGGGTTGCTGGTACTTTGATGAATGTAATAGAGTACGATTGGCTCGAGAATTCGTTTTGTTTAAAGTGGGGCGTAAAAGTACTTGAAATTGCTAAGATTACTCTAAAATGCTAAAAAACTACATCCGAATTGCTTCAGCAAAATTTTAGGTATTATCGTAAGTACATACAATCAAAGGTGGATTCTCCATAGGTAATAAGAACACGTTTCTATAAACGTAGTGTTTTCTATGTCCTTTATTATCTGCCCCTACGTTCGTCATGTTTTAACCGACTTCAAGAATAAGGTTATTTTCACGTAGGTAGATTACCCGTTACAAAAGACCGTAGCATTGCGAATACCTCGTAGCATTCGTAGCTGATCACTATGACTGATCTGAGTTGACTGACTACTACTTATTTGTTTTGTGACTTACCCCCTTACTAATAAAACTTACACGCTCATTGAACAGTGTTTTAAAGTGACGTTTAGTATGGAAATGACATTTTAAAACAGTGCTCAACAACTGTGTAACTTTTTATTAGGTAGTAAGAGGGTTAATATTTAAAGTTCCCTTAAAGTTGAAACTAATAACTACTGCGTATTATTAGAAACCCTTCATGTTATAGCGTAAAATAAATAACATAGTAAGCAAATAAGCGATTACAATTTGAGCACAAGTAGGGCACCCAATATGCCGGCCGGCCGCGGATCCCAATATGGATATTTCATATTTCACCCGACATTTTCATATTTTTTCATCCCACATGGAATAGTTTCACGGCTTTAGATTACTAAAAGGGACTTTATACTAAGCTAGAACTAATAACTATGAATGAACAAACGAAGTAAGCGGATGATCCGTGAAGATTTTTTTGTTTAATTCTGGAACTTGGCAATCTGTGTTAACACAATAAGCCATTCAGATGAGGTATCTTGATCTTATCTTGTCAGCAGAGGGAATTCCTATGAATTCATTTTATCTGGTATCAAAAAATCTCACTGTAAGTGTAGCGACACTATGCCGTTTCAATCTGGAGTGTGTGATACTTCCTGTGCCCACCAGTTCCGTGAAGTAAAAGAAAAACTCATAAAACATAAAACTCATTTAATTATGCAAGTAGGCTTTTTAAAAGCCCTTTTACAGTCGTAATAAATCTTCTTCAGATTTCCAGAATTAGATTTTTTTGTTATCTACAACGAGGAAGTTTTTGACCTGTATCCCACCTGATGATAAGTGATGATCAGGCGAAATGTGGAAATGACTAAAGCGCGGTCTCCGAGCACGTAGTATTTTGTCCAATGACCCCAAGCTACCCATCTTTATCGCTCGCGCGTAATTATATTGCTGTCGCGACTGTGCGACGGGCGCCCGCAGTGAGTGTGCGAGCGGAGCGCTCATTCTCAGTAGCTTGGGGTCATTGGACGAAATTCTACGTGTTCGGCGACCAGACTATAGAACAATACTCAATTCTTTGCGGTTTCCAGTAGTATTTTAACTCTTTGTTTTCAACCTAGCCCGCGGCGGCAAGGTAATAGGTAGGCGGGCCGGGCGCGGCTACCACGGACATCTCATTTGTTGCGCCTCCAATATTATAATAGCATATTTCGCTTTTTGTTCGATACTCGATCTTGGATGTAGAGAAGGTCATCAGTGTGCTTACCATGAGTTTACATTAGGTGTGCTCGCTAGCGACTGCGTAAAAAAATTACATTTAATTGTATGACATATTGTGCAGCGCCCCTAGCGGCTACTTTCAAGAAACAAAATCTTCATAGAGATTTTTGACGTACTCGCTAGCGAGCACACCTAACGTAAACTCATGGTAGGTACACAGAACACCTTGGTGATGCAGATACCTATGCTAGATAACATGTTTAAAAAAATAACTAGAACATCTCTCACACTTGAAAAGTCACGACCATATAAAATAGGTTTTTGTTCTTTGAAAAAAACATTGATTGGTTTCGTGTTCTCATTTCGTCTAATAGAATTTATACTGATCATCATCAACAGACTTCTTTTTCTTCTGTAAAGGTTTGTTGTCGACACGACAAGAAAAAGAAGAAGACCAACAGACTGTCCTTTTACTTTTATGTAGGATGCTCTCCTTGTCGGACCTCAAGAAAATTGCTGACTGTGTGGATCTAATTGCGTTCCTTGGGAGAGGCTTTGGTCCAGAAGTGGACAAGTCTTTATTGTGTATGAACAAAGGTTACAAGAGTTCTTATAAATAGGTTAACAGGCATCTCTTAGTTCTTCCTTTTCAGGCGTATACATACACTATACATTATTGCTAATGCACTCCATTACGTTTGCAGCGTGGTTATATGTATCTCTTCTCTTTATGTATTGAAAAATTGTCGACTTAAAATATTTGGTATTATTTTCTCTCGACACAACAGGTAATAAAACAAAGCGTCTCTAGAGATGACCGAGGGGCATATTTCCAAGCAATCTAATTTGCACACAATCTTACCCTCTTTACAATATTACAATATTGGCTATTGGACGCGTCAAATTGGCTACTTGGCACTTGGTCCAAAGTATAATGTTTTATTTTTAAGATTCAGTGTAAATGTAAGGTCATATAGGTAAGTAGGCACAAATTAAAGTTGTGAATTTGTACTTGCTTGCATCTTAATTACGCCCACGATAAAAACAGTGGGCCTGGGATATGTGTGGCATCATATTACACTATAAGATGATTTTCGGACTATCAAGAATACACTAACTTCTGGGCAATGATTGTGTACAGTGATACGACAGTCGAGCTTAGAAAATTGCATAAAAAATCTTTCATCTACTCGTAAGTATGCAATGAAAATATCGTTTGTAGAGACTTTAAAAAAAGTATATACGATATCTAAACCTGTCCAACGATATAATTCTTACTTGGCATGGATTTTTCTTATTTTCAATCAAACTTTTCACATACTGGAACGGTCGGTACATAGGGTCGAACAACTTCAAACAATGTAACTCCAGAATATGCATAACAGTTACACACGAGCTTCCTAAGGACAGACAAACAAACAGTTGTTCGGGAGTTATACGGAAGAGGGTTCTGTGGTACTCTCTTATGTTCAACCGAGTGGATGCGCTGGGATGTGGGAAGATGGGGACGTGGTAGTTTGAAGTCTTGAAATAATAGGGAGTGAATCCCAAATGTTTTAGGTCAATAACGTAATTTTTAAATTATTGTACCAAAACTTAACTTAATCCAGATGAAATAAAGTTCGACGAAAATGATAATATTCTATTACTTTCTTACATAGTCATACGGTCGATTGAAGATATCTTAGCCGTATGAACTCTTCTTAACATTTACCATCATAAAAGGTCCTGAAAAACAGTGCAGGGTGAATAAACCTACTGTCAGAAATCTTACTAATATTATAAATGCGAAAGTTTGTATGGATGTCTGGATGTCAACATGTTTGTTACTCTTTCACGCAAAAACTACTGAACGGATTTTGATGAAACTTTACAGTATTATTGTATAAAACCTAAAATAATATAATAGGCTATAATTTATGACGAACTGTGGCAAACTCAATTTCACGCGGGTGAAGCCGCGGACGAAAGCTAGTTTTAATATAATTCTGAACTTCAGATGGCTGGCAGGGCGATCCGATTTAAATAAATGAAGTAAAAGTAATTTTCCCGCAAAGGTACAATACAATTATTATGCGATTGTGAGGCAAGACAGATGCTTATAGCAAGCAGCTATGAAATCTGACACACAAAAAAGGCAGAAATATGACGTCAGTAGGTAGGTAATAAAGACATGCTTTCTCCATCCCACTTCTCACATCCGCGCACTTCCGCGGAGCCCGCGCACGGAGTTATGCAGATCCGCGTATTTATTGGGAAACTTTAGCAGATAGGAGGCGACACGGCGAATCTGATTCCGCTGGCGATATCGCCCGATTTATTGCCGATATAAACGCGAATAGCGGACTCTTATGTACTGAGGGGCAGGAACTACGTGTATGTGCCGAACTAAAGGGTGGAATTGGAAAAACTCTTTGGCAGAATTAGTGGTGAGGTTTGTCATCACAAATATGTCATTGCAGATTATGTGGAGAAGTGGAAAGTATCCATTCATATTCACGTTGGTTTTTAGTTAGCTTCACGATTTTACAAAACTATTGGGTTTGAATACGGCACTAGCCAAATGACGGTTTGTTAAGCAGAAGCATTTATACTCAGAGACTTCCACACCAGAAACATATCTCTCTCATAGAATGTCAGTTAAATAAAGTTCTAGTTGCCTTTATGATGAAGCTCTACATATTACCTGTCAAGTAATGGCACAATAATATGATACACTTTTTTGATGCCAAAACCTACAGTTTTATAAAATTCAATTTGTGTTATAATACATTTTTAACCCATCAAACCCCAAGCCGTCGGATGACACCGCGGTAACAATAAATTTCTATTGTCTCAATTCGCGGGTACATGAAAGGTCAAGAAGATGTCAAAACCTACAGGTATTTTTTTCTAAGATCCACAAGACAAGTTGATCCAAAATCACGTAGCGCCATAAAGCTGCTCCATAACTCGGCAGCGCGGCGATGTTTCAATTAACCCCAGATAGTACACAACCACGATCTCTGTTCCGAGTAATTAATTTATTAAAACGATAAGGTTTAAAGCCGTGGAATATGCAAGACGCGAGCGCGCTCGCGTTACGTGATCAAGATAACGCTCGCGAGCGCGGGTAGGGCTGCCAAAAGCTCAGGCGAATTTCAAATTTAAATTGAGACTCAACAAAAGACTAACGCTCGTATTCTCAAAAGATGCTTGCTTAAATAAAGGTAAATGTCCAGGATGGACTGCAGCCCGCAGACTGCAACCGCAAACTGCAAACCTCTATGAAATCTGCAGCGCGGCGCGCCGCAACTGCAAGCCGCAGTGGGGATTTCATAGATATTTGCTGTTTGCGGTTGCAGTCTGCGGTCTGCAGTCCATCTTGGACTTGTACCTTTTAAGCAGCAAATCGAACGCACTGCGTTGAATAGAGCTCTGTGATTGGTTCGTGTGTCACCCTATGCGTCACGCGCACTGTGAGACCTCATAGTATTATTTGTGAATACGGGCGATAGATCTACCGACTCGCGACCGAATTTCTCGAATCGCGGAAACACCTGGATGTGGGCAGCGCAGGTTCGTTGTGAAAGTCTTAATACGCTTCGCGGTTACTTAAAGACGCTTAGGATGGTTTGAAAATTGTTTTCTAGATACCTGAAAAAACATGAATCGATTTAATTAGTAGCTTTTTTTTCAGAATCCTGAAAATACGCTGTTGCAATATTGATTCTTCCAACTTTATGCGTCGATATCTTCGAGATTCGTTAACCAATTTTGATGATTTTTTGTTGAAGAAGCTCAAAGTCCACAAACTTTACCAGAACGTAGTACATAAGAGCGGCAACCCTAACGCTCTCGCGAATCTTGCTCTAATAAAATATTAAATGCTCACTTAAACATCTATACTGCGCGAGTAACGACTGCGAACACCTTCTGAATACAGAGCAGAGATAGCGCTTAGAGACGCTGGATCCTTACCCGCTGAAAATACGGTTTAAAGTATGCATTATTTTTAAATATTATCTACTTCTTTGGTGGCCGTTACTAAAATTGTAATCAACTCAAATAATAACCTGGATGGGTATATGACTGAACAGAAACTTTTTAAAGAGCATTATCAACAGCAAATGTAAAGAAACAATTCAATATTAGATAGAGGTAAGATAGCCAGTTCCTTCGTGGTTAAGGATTCCGGGTGAAGCTCGCTTCCTCCTTTGGCCTGATTGTCACTTACCATCAGGTCAAGAGATTCCTCGTCGGGCATAAAAAAAAATGAATTTTAAATTATCATGATCATCATTATGTTCCTACTTCAGCCATTGGTAAAATTACTTCACCAAACTACACCAGGCAACCAGGGTTGCTTAAAGTAAAATTAAAAAAGTTTTAATTTCATTCCAAACCTACAGTTACTGATTTGTCCCTCATGGAAAATTACATAAATAACTTTTTGTTTAAGCCTCTACAAAGTTTGTGTTGCCATCAAAAACCGCTACTTACCCCAAAGTATTGTCCCCAAAAAACGATCAAAAGTCGTTCGGTTGAAACAGTGCCCCGGGGATGCAATTGCCCGATTATTATTTTGAAACCAACACGTAGGGGAAATTTTGGATTCAAAGTGATAATGGAAATGTAACTATGGGATGTCAATGTATTTATTACTATAAAATTTCATTTGTAAACAGCATTTTAGGTGATCGCAATTTTAGCATAACCACACAGTCCTATAAAAAATAGATTAAAATGCCTTATTAAACTCGTAATTCTTTCTTCGAAATTAATAAGCTAAAAGCTAAAAAAAATTACAGAAACCATGGTTATTTCTTTTTAAGAAAAGACCATTCAGGCTTGTGCTCATGTTACTGTAGAAAGTTACTAATGCCCTACTTGCATTCTAAAGAGATACGCTTTTTTTTCTTAAAGATTTCATTAGGTATTATTCCCCATAGAGTAATTAAGTATTTAGTTTCACCTACATTTTTTTTAAACCTTGGAGGAGGCATTTGTCCAGCAGTGGACGTCATTTGGCTGAAAAGAACGAACGAACGAACGATATTTTTTTAACTTCGCTACAAAAAATAGGTATCTTATTTTTAACTACGAAAAATCCCAAAAGAATTCTCCAAATAACGGCCTCATAACATTAATATAAGAAATTACTTGATCTCGCATCCCCACCCTCTTAAGATGCTCATAAACATGTTTTTCGCGCAATAAAAATGATAAATCATCCGTTTTTTATTTGGTCAATCAGTAGATATAGTGTTTTTCCCATTGGCAGATAATATCTATGGGCCTCCGTAATGGGGGCGAGCGAAAAAGATAATATAAGTTTCATAGAGAAGTGATTGATGGGTTTACGGCGCAAAAAACATTGGTCACGTTACGGATTGGGTTTTATCAATACTTGAAACAAATGGTGGATATTCAGTTTTCAAGGATTTTTTTAATTCTCATGAAGGAAAATATGTGTTACGATGTGTAACATAGCTACTTGTTTACATTTCATTTTTGTCTTCTTTAATTGTAATATATATGGGGGTAGTGAAACGACCGTAATATTGTCGGTGCACAGTCGGTCTCTACTCTGTGTATTGAAATGATTTCGGTTTTTGATGTTATATTATTTCGAAAAAATTTATACAGTTTAATACGTATTCTATTATGACTTTGGTATTTTGTTTTGTTGATTAATTTACTGCAAATTTTAAACACAGCTAGAGCTTTTAGTCATAATGTTACTTTTTCAATCCTTCTGTTAGCACTTCTATCCACCATAATATGTACAAGCTCTTCTAAGTTAAGTTTTGAGATAGTTTGATTATTTATAAACATTACAAATGAAAATAATTATTTACTGGTCCCTTTCTTTGCGTAATTTCCAGATTTATTTCCAAAAATGATTCCATATTTCCAATAGGCAATTCGCCATAGTTATTTTTACCAGATCTGCTAACAAAGCTTCGTTACGGCTTATTAGGTATGCGAGCAAACACTCGATGAGTAATAGGCCCTCCATCATTTGCTCTACCATACCCCTGTTTTTGCAAACATATCTGGTCTGGTATTTTTTGGGTTTTTATTAGCTTGGAGATAGATGAGAACTGGTAAGAGTACCTAAGTGAAATGGAAATAAGGATTATAAGGATATTTAGTTATTAAGGCAGTTAACTGTTTTTGTATAGGTATTATAACTCAGTTTTCATTATTATTCCAAATATTAGGTAATTTTTATATCAATCTAGTCCCAAACTAAGCAGAGTTTATACATTGGTGAATAGAAAACATAAAGTTACTGAAATTGATAAATTTAAAGCAGATCAACGTATAAGTAGGTACTCCTACAATTTTCCCTATCTCCGAGTTTTAAGTCCAACGCAAACCAAACATAAGTACCTAGGAAGGTTTTTTTTCTTTTGTACTCGTACAAGTCTGTGCTGGTTTCACATTTGCGAAATCTTAGGATAAACCGTCACATGCTTAAAAATAGATCTTATTTAGCTTTGACCACAATAATGACTAGCAAATAAAAAAACGTATTACACGAGAAAAATAAAACTCCAACAATTTTCTATACCCAAAATATTCTAGAAAACCTCATCTAAACTTCTCAAGACGAAAACATCCAAATAGCTCGGAAGATGTTCGCCGAACCTATAACAATTCCGCGAAACAAACAAACCCACTTAAATAAAACAATACAATAAGTCAAAACTGTATTGAACAAATTAAGCAAACCCGCAAAACAAGGTTATTTGTTTATATTTTTATTGATCGCCGTTTACAACCGGAGGGGGATTTCTAGTTAGAAACGTGCTGTAATAAAGTCGAGGAAATTACTACTGTAATACTTGAAGTAGTAGGGATATCCATGCCCGAAATTTAATTTGTATTTGCTTTTTCACGCGACTTTGTCCGTGTAGATTTTCATGAAAAATACTTAGGTATACACTAAAAAAAAATGCTTTTACACACGACTTCCTCTGTGTAGATTTTCATGAGAAGTACTTAAAAGTACACTGAAAAACTGTTTGGTTACTGCTTACACAAAAAAGTGACTGGCGAATTAATTGTTAACTACAAGTATAACCAAACCAAGTTTAGTTTGTTTAATTTACACAACATTTTGTTCCTCTTAACCAATGTAGTAGCAAGTAGTAACCTCCAGTTCTTTTTGTGTAAGTCTAATTGCTATTCTAATTTATTAGTTGTGAATTAAAGTTTAGTTCAAACCGATTCAATAGGTTTTTCGTTAAGGAATTACAAATATCCATCCACCCATCCTGACAGATTTTCATGTTTATACATCACAATATTTGTATAAAATTATTATATTGAAGTAATTGACTATTTTTGTCTACAATAACAACTATACTTAGTTACAGAAACAGAAAAATTGCCATATAAAATTATAAAAACTTTAAAAAAATATTAATACCGCAATGCCAATTCAGATTTTCTTCGTTATTTTGGTTACAGTGCAGATTCGGTTGAACTTTCTCACCAGCAATAAAAGCTTTCATGGCAAAATGTTTTGGCTCTTGGCACTTGGCTGATGCGGTGGCGACATTATGGCATCGCGACGCCAAGCTTTGATGATTATTGTTTTATTAACCAATATTGAGTGCGGAACATTGGTGCGGGCGGGTGTTACGGTAACTGGTTAAGTTTTGATAACGGCTTGTTAACTTAATCAAATTAACAAAAGGAAATCATCTTTCACGGCAATGAAAACACTACAATTTATGAATTTAAAATATTTTAAAAGATAGACAATGATTATTATGTCCGAATATGACTGAATTACAGCTAGAGTTCACAATAAGTTACTACTGAAATGTTTTTTTCCGATTGCTAATCAAAACTCTTGACAATTTTAAGTTAATTCATGTCATAATAAGTATGCCTGTGCCCTAGGGACAGTTTATTGTAACAGTAATAATCTACGTTTACTGTACTAATTGTAGTCTTGAGCTTTCTAAAACCTGGTCCGTGAGCACGTAGAATTTTGTCCAATGACCCCTAGCTACCCATCCTTATCGCACGCGCGTAATTATGTTGCTGTCGCGCTCGCACACTCACTGCGGGCGCGCGTCGCACATTCGCGACAGCAATATAATTACGCGCGAGCGATAAGGATGGGTAGCTTGGGTTCATTGGACAAAATTCTACGTGCTCACGGACCAGGCTTTAATAGTTTATTTGACTATTGTTTCTGTTAACAAAACGTCTCCTTTATTAACTCTTGTTTAACCTGACTTTAACAAAGCCCGCTGCAACCCGCCCCAGGAGTGTTCCCCAGGGAGCGACAGTTAGCCGCGGCGTCGCCTCTTGATTGGGATAGTCGTAAACCAATCTACACCGACTCTACTATAGAACTAGTGAGGCGCTTAAATGTTTTAGATATTTTAAAATTTCTATTAAAAAACGGTCTTTATTTTACTTTTATCCCTGTGACTCTGCATCAACAATCTTAAAATACTTTTAGTTAAATTCATCAGTACCTCCTACCGGTGAATGATTTATGAAATAAAATACTCAAATTGTTATTGGTAAAAATTTTGAAAAGTTATTCCATGTCATAAACGTCTACCATTAATATAGAAAAGTATTCCGAAGTATAGTGATGCACAGCAGCAATGTATTGCTTAAATTCAGACACTAACGTAACCTTCAATTAAGGCATAATAAAATTGAGCACTAAAGTAATGCGTTCCAAGCCTTGCCTGTATTGTATTTTTCTTGTTGGTTTTAATAATGAATAAACAAATTAAGTGAATTTAAATTAAAACATCGACATTTCCACTGTCACTCCGTCATCACTAAACTGATACGGTTTCAACGAGTCTGATTTTACACCACAAGACTGATACACAACTAATACTCATAGTTAACCCTAACAAAACTTTAGGAATACAACAGATATTTTCATTATTGGTTATTGCTCGCGTCACATTTATGAATTACATTTAAAGTTTTAAAAAATCATTTTCATTGTAAGAAGAAAAATCTTTATTACATTAGACTTACTGACAATCTTTTTTGGTAATTTAGTAAATCTATACTTATAATAAATCTGTAGAGAGGTCAATTCTGTACATGAAATATATTTTCAAAATAACTATCAGGGGGTGATTAGTGATCGATACTGATGCCAAAAATGCAATCAGTAAAATTTTTGTCTGTCTGTCTGTCTGTCTGTCTGTCTGTCTGTCTGTATGTTCCTTATAGAAACAAAAACTACTCGACGGATTTTAACGAAACTTGGTACAATTATTCTTCATACTCCTGGGCAGGTTATAGGATACTTAGGAATTCCCACGGGAACGGGCATTAGCGGGAAAATCCTTTTGTATGAAAAATCTAAACCGCTTAAGTTAGACGCTTGAAATTTGGCAAGCAGGTACCTTAGTAAACTTAAAGCTTAGTTATAACAGGATATTGCAAAATTCCTACGGGAACGGGAATTAGCGAGAAAAAACATTTGTATGAAAAAATCTAAGCCACGTAACATAGACGCTTGAAATTTGGCATGCAGGTACCTTAGTAAATTTAAAGCTTAGTTACAACAGGATATTGCAAAATTCTCTCGGGAACGGGAGTTAGCGGGAAAAAACATTTTTATGAAAATATCTAAACCGCGTAAGTTAGACGCTTAAAATTTGGCATGCAGGTACCTTAGTAAACTTAAAGCTTAGTTACAACAGGATATTGCAAAATTCCCAGGGGAACTGGAATTAGCGGGAAATTCCTTTTGTATGACTGACTCACTGACATACCCACGCACAGCTTAAACGGCTAAACGTAGGCACTTGAAATTTATAAAGGACGTAGCTTAGGTACCGTAGAGGTGCACTAAGAAAAGAATTCCCGAAATTCCCACAGGAACAGGAATTACCGGGAAAATCCTTTTGTATGAAAAATCTAAACCGCTTAAGTTAGACGCTTGAAATTTGGCATGAAGGTCTCTTAGTAAACTTAAAGCTTAGTTACAACAGGATATTGCGAAATTCCAACGGGAACGGGAGTTAGCGGGAAAAAACATTTGTATGAAAAAATCTAAACCGCGTAAGATAGATGAAGGGGGTAAAATGGGATCCACGCGTACGAAGTCGCGGGCGGCCGCTAGTTCTTTAATATCTAAGTTTGTGAACTTGTGAATGTAATTTTAAATTAATGTCATAAAACTAAATTGAGAAACTCAGCATGTCAATACTGTGTATGAATAGTAACTTTATTAGTAAAGTAGTTTTGGAGTATTAAAACGCAAATCCACAAACTATAATAAATAAAGGACTCGTACTATAAATGTATCATGTAATGAAAATTAATTTTAGACAAGTTTTTCTTGTCTAACTCAGGCTAGAACTTTCACTAAACCATCCAATAGTTTAGAGTGCCTTCCAAGATTATAAGAAATCTATTTCTAAGTATACTAATATTATAAATGCGAAAGTAACTCTGTCTGTCCGTCACACTTTCATGCCTAACCACTGAACCGATTTTGATGAAATTTGGTATAGAGTTTTTATCCCGGTTTTTGAAGCAGGGACGCGCGCGATAAAGTTTTTCTGTGACAGACAAAATTCCACGAGGGCTAAGCCGCGGGCGGAAAGCTAGTTAATAATAGACTGAATCTAGCATTAGTATTTATAAGTGGCAACTTCTAATGAGTATAAAATATTCAATCTTCATTTCAGTAATGTGTAAAAATTACCCTGCTGTGTAAACGGACTTTTCAAACTTGAATATTTTCCAACAACCCTATGCGTTTTGTTACATTTCCCAACTTATTGGCGTGGAAACTGGTTGGCCACCATTATTTGTGGCACTGCTATTTGGATATGACCAAAGTTTCTTTATTATAATCAACTTCTTAATTACAATAGGTGTGATTGCGGTCAAATACCTGCCTTGTCTTACATAAAAAAAACTCTACCTACCTATTTGAAAAAATGTTGCAATGAATTATGTTTTATTTTGTTGTTAGAAAACAAACAGCATTTTATAACACACATAGAATTACTAATTAAAGTTCACATTTGCCAAAAGAATTTTCATAAATAGCTTTTACTCCACACACAGATATAGAATTTCTATATCTGTGACTCCACATTTTTTTCACAGCTTTCATGCACTGCGAAAACTCGTGCTGCCATCTGTTGGTGCACATCGCAAGCAAGAATGCGTTGCTTTACTGAGTTTCTGCCCTCTAGCGGTTGGTTTAGTCATTTCGTTTCAGATAAAGCACGGGAAAGTTGCTTTACATCTTTAGTTACGACCTTGTTTGTGTGCTCCTAGATGGCGTTATGTACCACTATCACAAATAATGATTAAGGTCTTATTAGGTAGCATAATTGTTTTTAATTCGATTAAGAAAAAAATATTATTGATGAATTGAATAGAAAATCAATTCTATTTTAAAAAGATTCGTAACAAAAACTCCGTGGTCCAGTGGTTACATACAGGACGTCTTCAACTCAGCGATTTCAAGTTCGATTCTCAGATGGAATACACTTTACAAAATAATTTTATATTCGTACGGGCCAATTTGGTTAGGTTTTTTATCAGATTTTTTATAAAGAATACGCTAAGATTATGCAATATAATTTTTAAAATTAAATCTATCGATATAATTATCGTAACTAGCTCGTGGTATCTTAGAATTTGTGATATTAGTCAATACAACACACGATGGAATGAGGGGAACAGCTGGTTAGGGAGGTCCCAAACATTGCCGAATTTTCGAAGGCATTTTGTATGGAGTTGCTAGTAAAAAAAATTCACTTACCTTTTAATGAAAAATTAAAAGTACCGGAAAACGCATCGTGGGACGTCCACCCACAAGGTGGACCGACGACCTGATAAAGGTAGCAGGAAGGCGCTGGATGCAGGCCGCTACCAACCGTGCGATGTGGAAGTCATTGGAGGCCTATGTTCATCAGTGGACGTCCTATGGCTGAAATGATGATGAATGAAAAATTTACAAAAATAAGCTTTTTAACACATCTAATCAAGTATAGTGTTTTGCTGGAGTGGGAGTAGTGATGAGCTTATTATGTGGTGTACAGTCAGCATAAAATAGTTTGTGACATACAATAATAATTTGACAACACAACCTAATTCTACTTTTAATAAAAACGTGTTGCGCACTTTTTGGCTACTTTTAGTGTCACGAACTATGTATTTGTAACAGCTTTCATCATCATCATCATTTCAGTCACAGGACGTCCACTGCTGAACATAGGCCTCCCCCAACACAGCTTTACATTCTATAAACGTATTCTCTCTCGCTAGCTATGCAAAGCCAATCTCGAGGTATAAAGCCAGCCATAACACTAACATCAATCCATACACGAGCTGTGGGATCCTAAATGGGTCATCAAAACAGTTTCCAAAATAAAAACCGTAAATAAAGATCAAACTACTATGGGAATAGTCCTAAATCCATGCATTATACCATAACGGATCGATAGAACAATGTTTGTCTATGGGTTCGTTGGAAACTATAAAGTATAAACTTCCCGCCCTGTATTGGAGTCTCTACTCTATGTTTGACGAATGTATACAGGGTTACTAGTAATTTGACAAATACGTTAGAAATAAAAATTTTAACCAAAATTATTATAGTTTTCTTCCTTTTGTTGATACTTGTAGCTTTGTGTTAAAAATAGTCGTATTTGAATCAATTAAAATAATGGGTTAAATAAAGGCCGAGTAAGTAACGTAACATTTTTAATAAGTGAACGTGTAAATAGTACTCTCGTAAGTAAATCCGTAATCATCATTGTAAACTTTGATCAACCTGATTTTCAAGATTTAGTTAAGTTAAGACTTAACGAAATCCTAAGATGATCTCAGCCTAAGCGCTGAGTTGCACCCTCTTATTTTAACCGTAACTTTAACAATAACTGGTGATTATTGTACCTATGGAGTTTGACAGATTTTTGACGTTTGTTAAAGTTAAAGTAAGCTGGTGCAACCCAGCCTTAGAATTTAACTTCAGAATCTGACATGTTTTGACACACTCCTACTTCAAAATGCGAAGTAACCCTGTATACCATCGGTCTTTATGTGAATACGGAAGCTCTTCGGGAGATTTAGTGCAGCGCTTTAAAGGCAAGCTTGTGATTTTAACCTACAAGTTTCGCCTGCGACTCTGGCCGATTTCTTAAAAGAACCTTTTATTTGTTCAGACGACAGCAGGTCAAGCTTAACACAGGTCTCTCATGCGGTTATGATAGGGGTGAATTTGCAACAAATGTATAAATGTCAACGTGAAATTGTGAACTCCGTTAGTTTATAATATAACGCGTGAGATTGTAAACTAACAGTGGATTAGGTTAAGTTAGATTGTAATCCAACTCGTCAGATTATAATCCGACGGAATTAACAATTTTATTGTGACATAATACATAGTCAAAGTCCTGTCGTCTGTGCTTAAGGAATTGCACTTTCTGTAGACACTCCGGTCACTTTTCTTTTATACTAAACTGTTTTTAAAATTAGCTAAAGCTTCTACAAAACCATTTACATGAATAATGCCCGTTTTCACCATCAATCCCTAATTCTTAAGTGACCCTTATGAAACAAAATGCCTGTAATGTGTTACCATTTTAGTCACTTAAAAATTAGGGATTGATGGTGAAAACGGGCATAAGTGTCACTAATCAATACATTGCGACTGCATGACATGGAGTAGCATAGCATAGTAAGTTCCCAAAAAGAATTAGTATTGAATAACAACAAAGTACCTATAAGACTCAATGGGTCATATTGAGGAAAAGCCACAAAAATACACTACACCATAAACGACAGTGGCACTTTGACCCAATTCACCCGGACCAAAATAGAGGATCGGAGGGAAAGCACCTGGATCTACACCTAATTATATCCTGGGAGTACTGGCCAGATAGTGGGGCTTAGATCGAATGGTTGAACAGTCTGAATCGAATTTTGAAGTTTTTCTGGATTGGTAGGGAAATCTATGTTTCTATCTGTGGGGATTTATTAGTGGTAATAATCATAATCATAATCATAATTTTATTGTCAAAACTGTGTACAAAAGGTGGTAACAATAATTTAGTGGCTTCAACAGTTATCCATTTCGGATGTACAATATGTTAATAGAAAATTTAAAATAATAATAAAAAACAAATGTCAATAAATAATATTATGTCAAAAGTTATTAAAATATTCATCTAGGTTATAAAAACATTTCTGCAACAACCATTCTTTCAATTTCTGTTTGAATTGCGGGTTTTCTAGTGCTTTTATACAGTTAGGCAAATGGTTAAACACTCGAGTTCTTGTAATCAAGGTACTCTTGCTATAAATATAACTTGATGATTTCAAAATACAAATGTTATAAGCATGTTGAGATCTAAGATTCTTTTTAATTTTACTTTTTTCACAGAAATGATCCTTATTATTCTTTACAAATACACATGTTTCAAGTATATAGATACCCGTCAAAGTCAGAAATTTATAATCTTTAAATACATTTCTCAAAGTTTCATATTTGTCAATGTGGTACATTTTGCGAAGGCATTTCTTTTGAAGTATAAATGTCGATTGAACATTAACAGAGTTGCCCCAGAATATTATGCCATATGTCAATAGAGGATATATGTACCCATAGTATGCGTTCTTAGTTACATTTTCTGAGGAAACACTGCTTAGAACTGACAAGGCATAGCAACCACTTGACAATTTTTTATTTATTGTCTCGATATGTGCCTTCCAGTTCATATGAGTATCTATATTTAAACCTAAGAATTTTATGTCAGGCACTTTTTCTTTTAATTTATTGTCAATTTTAATACTTAATTCTAGTGGATCATTTTTATAATTTCTAAATTCTAATAATTTGGTTTTATCAAGTGGTTATCAAGTGTTATCAAGTGTTATTAGTTTGTAAAATAACTTACCGTAAATAATTATGTAAACCCTGGTCTTCCTAAAATAAGTAAATAAATTACCGGTTAAATTGTAACATGGATTCTAAAACGATTTCAAATCTGAATTTAATTAATAATAATAACTAGCGGCCGCCCGCGACTTCGTACGCGTGGATCCCGTTTTACCCCCTTCATCTATCACGCGGTTTAGATTTTTTGATACAAATGTTTTTTCCCGCTAACTCCCGTTCCCGTGGGAATTTTGCAATATCCTGTTGTAACTAAGCTTTAAGTTTACTGAGATACCTGCATGCCAAATTTCAAGCATCTAACTTAAGCGGTTTAGTATTTTCATACAAAAGAATTTTCCCGCTAATTCCCGTTCTTGTGGGAATTCCTAAGTATCCTATAACCTGCACAGGAGTACGAAGAATAATTGTACCAAATTTCGTTAAAATCCGTCGAGTAGTTTTTGTTTCTATAAGGAACATACAGACAGACAGACAGACAAAAAATTTACTGATTGCATTTTTGGCATCAGTATCGATCACTAATCACCCCCTGAACAGAACAATGTACAGAATTGACCTCTCTACAGATTTATTATAAGTATAGATTTAATTAATAAATAATAGCTATTTAAAGTGCGATCTATATTATTCAGTCGTATAAACGTCTTATAAGAGCGGTTATTGAGACAGTAATCGGCATTCAAAGGGGGTTAGTTAGGGGGATTTGTTGTTAATAAAAAAAACTCATATTAATTTATTAATTGGTAGAAAACAGTGGCAGTAAATAATTGGTAGCATTATTGATGATTGAAAAACATTAGGTAAGTTTACTACTCGTAAACTAATTTTACTTTTTTAACTACTTTTTTGTCTTTTATAAAACAAAAAATAGCTCTTTTTATTTTTTTATACAATTTCATTTATTTTTTAAAACTTTTACGACATGCAAAATCCCATCCCAAAGCCCCAAAAATACAATCAACGTTTTATTGATTAGACTCTCAGACTCGCAGTCCAGCGAACCTTAAATACTTACTAAGGAATGTGCCCCAGAAATCGGTGGCGGCACCAATTTCGGTGCAGTTCGGTTTTAATCAAAATAATTAAGTACTCAAATGATTTATGGACGGCCGTGTGGTTCGGCGAAAAGGCATAGTGCCACCTGCGACGAGGCCGATAAGGCTGGCGTGAATTTTTATCTTTCCCAGTATTTTTCATTACGCTGACAGCGCGAGAGTCCGATCGGGGACCACCTGGACTGTCTTCGGACAATGGTGGAATGGCAGCGTTCAGTACCGGTGTTCAGCGTGTAGACAGAGTGTCTACAAGTCTACAGCTGGTTTAAATCATATTTACACAACCGAAAACAAATTGTTCAGATCGATTATTACAATATAGAAACCAACGAGCTAGAAAAAGTACAGTCAGCGGTGAAACACTTAAATGGATCTATCCCTCAAGGAAGCGTGTTAGGCTGCGTACTTTTTCTTCTGTACATTAACGACCTCCCGAAATGCTTAAACAAAGAATTAACACTACCGGTATTGTTCGCAGACGATATATCAATACTTATTAAATCTGATGATAAAACCAACCATGAAACCCTAATTAACGATACATTAAAAAACGTAATTGCATGGCTTGAAAACCACAATCTCAGAATAAACTTAAAAAAAACTAAAATAATGGAATATCGATCTTATAATAAATCACCATTAAACATATCTATCAAATACCACAATGAAAAAATAGAAACCGTAGACACGTTAAACCTACTAGGAATAAATATTGACAGTCACTTAAATTGGAAATCTCACATAGAGAAAATTCAAACCAAGCTATCTCGTTTTACTTATGCCCTTTTCCAAATTAACCAAAGTACCAATATGAAGACAGCCCTTTCAGCTTATTACGCGTATGCTTTCTCATGGCTCAAATATGGCATAATCCTATGGGGGAATAGCGTTAATGTTAATGATCTGTTCTTACAACAAAAGAAATGTATACGAATTATGGCCCAAATTAAAAATACCCAAAGTTGCAGACCATTTTTTAAAAAATTTAATATCCTCACGCTCACATCGATATACATTCTGGAAATATGCACATTCGTCTTTAAAAATATGCACTTCTTCTTAAAGAGAAAAGACACTCATAATTTAAACACCCGACATAAAGATAAACTCTTTCTGCCACAATCTAGAATTAAAAAACTTAACTGCAGCCCACTATTTATGTCAGTAAAAATTTATAATAAAATACCTATAGAGATAAAAAACCAAACTAAATTCAAAATTTTCAAGAACCAATTAAAAAAATATTTAATTACCAACTGCTTTTATACATTAGATGAATTCTTTAATAGTAAACAAACTCTTTTAAGATAAGGCATCTCATAATGTAAGTTGCTAGACCTAAGTTTAGACTAGTCCTCTCTCACCACTAATATTGCAATACCCATTAACGGGTTATTAAGTTATAAGCTCATTGTTTAGATTAAGACCCAATTGTAAACACTTAATATGCAATAAAAAATTTGAATTTGAATTTGAATTTGAATTTAATTAATTATTGACCATCACTAGTTGGGTTTTTATTGGCGGTCAAGCTGTAGATCCTGGCTGCACAGGAGTTGCAGTGGTGGGAACAAGAGCTGGAAATAGTCCCGTACTTAAGACAATATTACTGTGATTCTCTTTCTTTAGATCTCTAGCCTGTGTAACTTGTGTAAAATGTACGGTGGACGCCGACCGACGGCGACTTCTATCGGAACTCTAGGTCATATTAAGGTAGGTAGTCTGCCCTGAGTACGTCCAAGGGGCCCGTAACGCGTCCCTTGTTCGGTGAAACCCCAAATGTCCCACTGTTGAACCCCTAGTTCAATATTACCAAGCATGTGTCTGTCAAAGCCTCTTTTTAGAGCTCTAGGTTATATTCACAGTCACTGTCGAACCCATAATTGAATCAAGGGCACATCCCTTTCAAAGCGTCTTATACAGCTCTAGGTCATATTAAGGTAGCCCTGAATGTGTCTCGGGGCCCGTGATGCGGCTCGATGAAACCATAGTTGAAATTACCAAGGGCACATCCCTTTCAAAGCGTCTTATACAACTCTAGGTCATATTAAGATAGCCCTGAGTGCGTCCTGGGGCCCGTAACGCGGCTCAACGAACCCATAGTTGAAATTCCCAAGGGCACGTCCCTTTTTAAGACTCTTATACAGCTCTACTCTAGGTCACATTAAGGTAGCACAGAGTGCGTCCCGGGGCCCGTAACGCGGCTTGTTAGGTGATAACCTATATGCTGAACTGTCGAACCCATAGTTAAATCAAGGGCACGTCCCTTCCAGAGCTTCTTAAACAGCTCTAGGTCATATTAAGATAGCCCTGAGTGCGTCCCGGGGCGCGTAACGCGTTCGTTAGCTGAAAACCTATTCACTCGACTGTCAAACCCATACTAAAATATTACCAAGAGCTTTCAAAGCGTCTTATACAGCTCTAGGTCACATTAAGGTAGCCTTGAGTGCGTTCCGGGGCCCGTAACGCGGCTCGACGAACCCATACTTGAAATTACCAAGGGCACGTCCCTTTCAAAGCGTCTTATACAGCTCTAGGTCACATTAAGGTAGCCTTGAGTGCGTCCCTATGTGCTCGACTGTCGAACCCATAGTTCAATATTACCGTCCCTTTCAAAGCGTCTTAAACAGCTCTATTGAAGCCTTTTATACAGCTCTAGGTCACATTAAGGTAGCCTTGAGTGCGTCCCTATGTGCTCGACTGTCGAACCCATAGTTTAATATTACCGTCCCTTTCAAAGCGTCTTAAACAGCTCTATCGAAGCCTTTTATACAGCTCTTGGTCATATTAAGGTAGCCCTGAGTGCGTCCCTATGTGCTCGACTGTCGAACCCATAGTTAAATATTACCAAGGGCACGTCCCTTTCAAAGCGTCTTAAACAGCTCTATCGAAGCCTTTTATACAGCTCTAGGTCATATTAAGGTAGCCCTGAGTGCGTCCCTATGTGCTCGACTGTCGAACCCATAGTTCAATATTACCGTCCCTTTCAAAGCGTCTTAAACAGCTCTATCGAAGCCTTTTATACAGCTCTAGGTCACATTAAGGTAGCCCTGAGTGCGTCCCTATGTGCTCGACTGTCGAACCCATAGTTAAATATTACCAAGGGTTTGCCCTTTCAAAGCGTCTTAAACAGCTCTATCGAAGCCTTTTATACAGCTCTAGGTCACATTAAGGTAGCCCTGAGTGCGTCCCTATGTGCTCGACTGTCGAATCCATAGTTAAAGATTACCAAGGGCACGTCCCTTTCAAAGCATCTTAAACAGCTCTATCGAAGTCTTTTATACAGCTCTAGGTCATATTAAGGTAGCCCTGAGTGCGTCCCTATGTGCTCGACTGTCGAACCCATTTCAATATTACCAAGGGCACGTCCCTTTCAAAGCGTCTTATGCCAATATCTTGGTAAAACATGTTGTAGGTACCTATCACCTGTTAAAACTGTAAGACCAAATCATGTTGCTTTGTAATATGTTTTCACACATGTTTATGTAAATAAATATCTTTATCTTTATCTTTATCTTAAACAGCTCTATCGAAGCCTTTTATACAGCTCTAGGTCACATTAAGGTAGCCCTGAATGCGTCCCGGGGCCCGTAACGCGGCTCGTTAGGTGGCGGGCGGGTCGCGTGGAGCGGACCACCGCCGCGCGCGCCGCCGCTCTGTAATCTGAGCGCGGGCGCAAGAGGCACTTTGTTACCGTGCGCACGTTGACATTCGACAGGTTTTGGTATGGTCTTAATTTGGTTATTATGGTCGTACGATGAGAAAATTACAAATTGATAACTCTATTTTAGATTTTTTCGTGTTGAATACTTTCGTTATGAAACCACATAATTAGTATTTCCATTTCAATATACTTTTTTTTCATCGGTATTAGGTTTTATACCTAAGGCATTATACATAAGTGAGTGAGTTTATTGTAAAGATTGAAAAGCTAAATTTGATTTTAGGGGATAATTGTTTTAGCGATGAAAGAAAATTTTGTAAGTTTAGACTCTACAAAGCATTTTATACCTTCCTTCTCGAGTCATCACGCCATATTAGCATCAATTTATTCACCTTTTTAATATCAGTTTCTTCCCTTTTTTCGTCCTCTTCATCAATAACACTTACAAATCAAGAAAATATAGTAACATACATAGGGTTTAACTTAGTTACACTTATCTACCACGCAGGGAATCAAGCGAAACAAATAAAGTACCGTTGGTCGCTCGCTAATAAATGCCCCTCGCGATTTTTTTCTTATTCCTACCGCGGTGCGCCTCCAAAATTGAGTTGTACGGCTCTCGCGAGTTTTTTACCTTTTGGCGCTCACCGGCGGTCCTCCGTAATCACTTGTATGTTTATTTGTTTATTAACCGACTGTAAGGAGAGAGTTAGCGGGCGAGATTGCCTCTAAATTGTGGAATAGATCAATTAAAATTTAACGTGGACTTTTTTGGCATTGAATTGCTTTCGATTTGTGGATCGAACGCTATCAAAAGTATAGCTACAACAGGCATAACATTGGTATTCTCGCTGATATCTTACTGTTAATTTTAACAGAGTATTAGGGAGATAACACACACAGCAGTGACACAGCCACCATTATCATCTGACCAATTTATTATTCTTGCAAAGTTGCACTAAATTAGGCCCAATGACATAATGGTATGGCCTTGCGTGCTTAGAAGTTGAACACGTTTCATTCTAAGCTCGAAGATTAAAATAAAGCGATAAATATCAATAAGCCCCATTTTCTCTCATTTCCAACCCAGAAGCATAAGATATGCCTTGATTGACATAAGAGACGCCTATGTATTTGTATGTTGCCCCACATTTCCACCACTTATCAATTCCCACATTACGTAGCAGTCAATTCGTGACTTCCGACAGTTTGAGAACGGCCCAAAAAACGCCCGCCAAAGGAGCGACTGCCTACCGAGACGTGTCTTTTTCAAGTTTCACCAACAATAAAGGTGTTCCTAGTACATTTTATTTGTTTAATCCGCTATGCAACCCTTGTGACACGTACCGGACGGCGATCCAAATGGTTTTGGATACCTTTCATGAGGGATGCTGGGTTTGAAATAAATGGAATATTAAGACCACATATAGCAGTTTATTATTTTTGCTTCGTTCTTTATCTTCTTTGTGATATAGGCAAGTTGACAAACTTTATTTACTCATCCGTCATTATAAAATTTTCTCAGGTTTTATATAGTTATTTGTGTATAGTACACATGACGTTGATAGTAAAAACACCTGAAAACACACCATAAATATCCACAACATAGAAACATTAGGCAATTAATTACATACGAGTACATTTCATAGAGACGAGCTTAAATAAATCAATGTATAAGCATCACAAGGGAGTTCTCATCAATAAAAGACTCATTTCAAAAATCTACCAGTAAAATTAAGGTTTAGGATTTTTCAGAGAAAGGTTCATAGTTAGCGACAACTCAAAGACATGTTAAAATGGCTATGTTCAACAACAGATTGCCATAGGTTGAAGATAATGATGATGAACACAAAACACTATCCATAACTATTGAATAGAGTTTATTTTACACCTGCTTGCCTCAACCAAAATTAGTATTTACTATCAAAATAGTATATAAAGTGCCTCCAAATTGCCTTATATGTAAATAAGCCGCAATAACAAATATAAGGTATACGAGTGTCCCAGCGGACTGCGTCGGCGCGTCCCAAGACCATTCGATGCAAATTCTCACATTGGCCGTTTTGGGGGGCGGGGCAGGTCATAAGCGAAAGCGGGTGAACTCTAGGTAAAGGCAAAAATATTATAGGTAAAGAGGTTTAAGGTAAAATAGAGAACCTGTTGTACGCCTCAGATGCGCGCCGCGATAAGCGGTTATCATGCCATTTTATCGAATTTGCCCATACATTTTGACGTCGATAAAAGTTATCACGGCGCGCATCTTAGAGCTCGAAGAATAAGTATCGAAGGAAATAAGCAATGAGATGAAATGGAAAAGAAAATAATGTGTTCTTACATAAGAGAAATAGGGGGAAAAACAATCATTAGATATAGTTAACTAGTCGCTAGAGATCTTTTATTTTAGCTATCCCTAGGACTTCCTAACTTCACTAGTTCGTTTTTATTGGAGGCCAAACTGTAGATCTTGGCTATACAGGAGTAGCGAGAAAGATAGGTGGGATTAGTCCCGTAATTATCAGTTATTACGTTTGATTAGATACACTTTTAATATAAGATTTTAAACTTTCGCGTTCCATTTCAATTAAAATAGTGAGTACATAATGTAACTCATTAATAAACGTCGCGTTAAGACTCGTGTCTTACTATTTTAATTAAATTCAAAATCGCAAAGTTAAGTGCAATGCAAAACAAGCAGTTTTTTGGCGAAAACAGGATATTTCAGATTGAACTTCACGTCTCGTTTAGTTCGTTTAATCATCTATTAATTTGGCAAAACAATTTAAAAATGCATTTTTCTCATTATGAAGCTTGTGCTTGTTCTAAGTCAGCCTGGCTAGCTACCACCATCTTACCTAAGTCTGTCGCCATAACAACAATGTTAACAGCATTGTTGTGTTCCGAAAGTTATAGGTAAGATAGCCAGTTCCTCCGTGATTGAGGATTCCGGGTGAAGCTCGCTTCCACCTTCGGTCTGATCGTCACTTACCATCAGGTGAGATACAGGCCAAGAGCTTCCTCGTTGTGGATAAAAAAAAAGATCTGGACAAAGAAAAAACTGTCTCCTATGACTTACACCAGCACAAATGGCACGTCAAGAATGCAATATTCACTTCTACGGCGTAAGGGCCGACTGTAAATAGCGCTTGAACCAATGAAGGATTATGGGATCGGGTGGCGATTGTTTTAGTTCGGTATGCGCAGCTCCGAGACTTGGCAATTATCATCGCATAAGGCCCGGTTCCACCGACACGGAGATGAGCGGAGAGGAGAGATGTGTTTTTAATTCGTTCGTTTTAGCCAAATGGCATCCACTGCTGGACAAAGGCCTCCCCCAAGGATTTTCGACCGGTCCTGCGCTGCCCGCATCCAGGTTCTTCCTGCGACCTTCAACAGTGGGGAGGCCTGCTCACGCTATGTTTTCCAGCTCGTGTTTTGAATAAGCAATCAGTTTTTTGTTATTTCCACATCTCTTCTCCACTCAGCAAACCAAGTTTAGCTCGCTATAAAATAGTTTGTATAGTTTCGTTTCAGCCAAATGTGGGCGGGGCACATAGCTCGTAGACACGATGGTCGTTGGGGCAGGAAAGCTCTCGAGTGGCAACCACGGGCTGGAAGACGTAGCGTGGGCAGGCCTCCTACTAGGTGGACCGACGATCTGGTAAAGGTCGCGGGAAGAGCCTGGATGCGGACAGCGCAGGACCGTTCATTGTGGAAAACCTTGGGGGAGGCCTTTGTCCAGCAGTGGACGTCATTTGGTTGTATAGTTTACACAACATTTTATTCATCAAGTTAGTAGAGTAACCTCTAGTTCGGTAGTCACTTTTCGTATAAACCGTAACCAAAAATTTTTTTCAGTGTAGACTGACAGCTGACAGCTACGCGCAGTTCACATGTCGCCTCTCGTCTCCTCTCCGCTTCGCTTTGGTGGAAACCTGACCTAAGTCCGTAAGTAGTAGTTACAGCGTTCTACGTCGGTGATACCATAAATATAGACATTAATATTGTCATAACTCCTATTAGGCATTAGATTCTGAGTCAGGGATAATAAGCATATACGCCGCCATGCGTTTGATGTAATAATTTTATGTGACCTAAAAAGGAAGCACCTCGTAGAAAATAAATGCTCTATCGACGTGTATGATGTTAATAAGAAATAATGCGTCCTAACCCTTTTAGGGCGCACAAAGATATTTTTTGTTTAAAAAACATATCCTGCTTTTATTTATTGTAATTATTTGTACGTTAATTGATGTTTGAATAATCTTGTCGAGTTCCGTAAGTACAACATATCACTTGGTAGGTGGTCATTGTCCTAGCTTAGGCCAGTCTTTAGGAATATCTAAACCTAGCTTTCTCTGGTCTAGGTTTCATATGTACTGAATAAAGTGACGTAAGGTGATAATTAATTGGTAAATAATAAGAAAGAACTTTTTTTTTAATTTAAGATGGCAGTGATTCTACTATAATAGTAATTACTTGTCAAATCGTACTGTGTTTCACATATAAATGAAACACAAATATTTAAAACGTCGAAGAATTTATTTTATTATCAAAACAAAGCTCAGCAGTCGCAACAAAAACGCGTACGCAATATATTGCATTGCGTGTACAGTGTGCCTCAAAATGCAGTCTCTAGATTGTCTCCTAAAGGCTATAGTTGTAAGGTTTAAAATGGTTTGTGAGTTAGCGGTTTTAACTGCATAGTAAGTATGCAAAGTAAGAAACACCGCGAGACGGATCAATCTCGCGGGCGCGGGTTCCCACGCGGGCAGGGACATTTTCGATTCGACTAACTGTAACTTACGCGTATTTGTTTTGATGAAAACTTTTGCTTCACATAAAGGTGTAGTTATCGGTTTTAGTTTTGAGCTTACCTTAAATTTACCTAAAATATGGTCATACGTATGACATCCGAATAAAAAGCTAGCCTAACCTACTTAAAGCTTGTGGTAGGTCCTGGGCCTGGCTCATAATCCCGACCTATATACAGTGTGAGTCACGTTAAAGTGTACATATGAAAATGTATGAAACTAGACCTAATTTTATCGATAAAAAAGAGGTCAAAAAATTTTTGAGATTTTTTTTTATTTTTTACAGATTTTTTTTCTTCCAATTACTTATTGTAAAGAAAACGTAATAACTTTTAAACTAAGCGGTATATCCTGATAAAATAAAAACAGTAATAATGCTAAATAACAGGCGATACTAAAAAAATACATGACATACCTAGAAAATGCCAACAAATAATAAAAAATGATACTTTTTGAAAAAAATCTGCTTAAAAATTCGTATTTTTTTGGTTATTTGATAAATTTCTCCAAAAAACGCCCCTATAACAGGTGGTTTTTATTACTTTTTATTATTCTCTATCGTATTAATTTTGTAAAACCAAAAATCGCATGTCTCTATCCCTATCACAACGTTTGCAATGATCGCAGGCCTCCGTCATTCGCCTATGCCGGCCGAGATAATTACCTACAGCGCGCGACAACTTCAAGTTGCAAATCAGTCAGGGCCGCCATGCGCCTGTGAGCACACGCGTATTTCTATACACGCTCGGTCGATCATCGTCGCAATCTGAATTTTAACACCAATTATAGAAGTAGACGTTCTAAACTGTTCCCACTAGAAGTTTACAAAAATAACACCTCTTTTTACAATCCCCTGGTTAGGATGCGCAGACTTTATAATGACATGGCGTTAGAGAATCCGGAATTTGATATATTTCAACAAAAATTACACTCGTTTCGCAGAAGCATTGACACAGTTTTAAATATAAATATTGATAATAATACAAAAAATAATTGATAACTTTTTTCTTTTTTAACACAGTTTATAGGGTTGTGTATTTGAGCATTTTGTATGTGTTTATTAATTGTGCAACGTAAATGAAAATCATCGTAACTTAAATGTACGCTACTTGTAGGTTGGAGTCTAGACAGTGTTCATTTTGTTTATCTATTTTGATAATGTAAATGACTGTAACCTGTATTATTAAATAAAATAAAATAAAATAAAAATCAAGGTTTATTGTTCCAACAGCACTGTTATCCTTCTTTAATGGAAAATCGTAATATTTAGGAATGATAATTAATTGTAGTAATTTAAATAATAAAAAAAATACACTTTTTAAATAATTTTGAAATATGACAAAAAACTGTAGCAAAAAAATTATTTTAGCTAATAAAAACATTAACTTTACTTCACCGTGTCTATTTTCCGACACTACACCTTTTAAAACTGTTTGTCCAATTTCGAATTATCGCAACACTGATGTTTATTAATAGGTCTTTAGAGATGGTACGATTATTTATACAAACACCACTAGATTAAAGTTTACCAATCGTAAATACAATAATGCTTCTTAAAATTAAGTTTTTATTTATTTTACTTTGCTGATACAACCCTGACACTTGAGCTGTGAGGTAGACCAATTCTGAACACAAAAAAATTGCGCTCTTGTGAGCGTAGCAGTAAGGTGCGATTTCGAATGCACCATGTGCGTTGGATATTTTGCATTATTATTATTACCGTTAAAATGTCGGCATCTGATCCTACACAAAGGAGTGCAATTTCTGTTGCTACTATTATGTATTCTGTGATGATCGTTTGAACTAAGCCTCTCCGGGCGCGCCATTCAACGCTTCGTTAACAACGAAACTGAAAGTGACTCTAGATTTGTAATTTTGATAAAGACAAGTTAGATTTCAAATAAAAACAAAAGATTTCGAAGTAAAATAAGCATTTGAGTTAAAATTAAAATTGTCTCTACTTGTAGCGAAGAAAAATGTGGTGGCAGACCTTTGTTCAAACGATCATAGTAAATGTTGTGATAGGGATAGAGACATGCGATTTTTATTTTTACAAAAGTGATACGATAGAGAATAAGAAAAAGTAATAAAAACCATCTGTTATAGGGGCATTTTTTGGAGAAATTTATCAAATAACCAAAAAATTGTGAATTTTTAAGCAGATTTTTTTCAAAAAGTATCATTTTTTATTATTTGTTGGCATTTTTTGTGTATTTTATGTATTGTTTTAGTATTGCCTGTTATTTAGCATTATTACTGTTTTTATTTTATCAGGATATACCGCTTAGTTTAAAAGTTATTACGTTTTCTTTACAATAAGTAATTGGAAGAAAAAAAATTCTATAAAAAATTTAAAAAAAATCTCAAAAATTTTTTGACCTCTTTTTTGTCGATAAAAATAGGTCTAGTTTCATCTATTTTCATATGTACACTTTAACGTGACTCACACTGTATATATGAGCATAGGCCTAAGATCATTGACTGCCAGCGAAGTATCTGTATCAGATCATCTGTCCATCGAACAATCGAACAGTGGGGTCATCCCAGACTATACTCGTCATCTGCCTAAGACTGTATGGTTGTATTGTATCTATTCTAGGTAATACAGATAAAGCCTGGTCCGTGAGCACGTAGAATTTTGTCCAATGACCCCAAGCTACCCGTCCTTATCGCTCGCGCGTAATTATATTGCTGTCGCGACTGTGCGACGGGCGCCCGCAGTGAGTGTGCGAGCGAAACAGCACAGTAACGGTCCATTCTACAGGGGGCCGTCCCAGGCTATAGGTACTCATTACTTATCTTCCTAAAATTGATGTTTTAATATTACCATTTGTTGGGAACCGATACGTGGACCAACCTCTTTTTGATATTATCTATGTTTTTATACTTTTTTTAATTATTTTTTTACCTTTTGTTTCTAGTTTTTGAAGTTATGTTTTTGATAGCCGTTTTTGTTTTTTTTAGCCGTTGTGGGCATATATTGCTGAAATACACCTTTATTTTGAACCGAAGGTATTTATTATTTCCGCACACCCGAGAGGCTGTCCGCTACACCATTGATAACGAAGAGCCTCTGTAGGCCAATACATTTGTCGTCCAAAATCATCGATAAGATTTTATCACGCCGCTCATCTTGGCCTAGCTGGTAGACCTAAGGCTCTTTCATCCTCGTCAACCGGTGACTCTCACACAACTAGCTCTTCTTCTTCTTCTTTTTTGATGATGTTGGCAATACACGTCGAAGTCGACTTGATTTGTGCCATTTTCAAGTTTATAAGTGATACGAGTTACAAAATGAGATCAAATAATGATATAATGAAGGATGATAGATGATATCCCTTCCCACCCTTTGAGTCTCAGTAAAGTTGTGGTGGTTTACTGAGACCTCCTATGGACAACTTGAGAGAACCAGAAGAATCACGATGCACTGCTTCACTTGCCCACACTCATGCACGTTCACGAACACTCAATGGTTAATAATCCACCATTATTGCACATTAATAGTCGCCCAAACATGTCAAGAACAAGAAGTCCAACTAGCTCTATTCATCGCCACTTAACCTTCCCGTCACTATCGACTCGATACTTAGTCGATAGCATTCCATCGCGCAGCGTGGCTCGGTCGAGCGGCAGCGCACAATGCGGCTGGGTGGTCGGCCGTTTCGCAGTTTGCCCAATTCCACCACTTTACGACCACTCGGTTATCGACGTGGGAAATTCGCAGCGATTCTGTTTTTGATTGCGTGTTGTGACTGCAGCCTGATTTATTATGTAAAAATTATTAGTGGTGTTTAAATTTTCTTTTTCTTATCGTGTCGACAACAAACATATAGATCGTGCCATCCACGAAAACGCACCCCACCAATTTTTGGTCGAGGAAAGCGCTGGCTGCGGGTAGTTTGATCCGAGCAATCCGAGCGTCATTATTGTAGTGTGCGTGTGCACTAATAGATAATTTAGCGTGTACCGATAACACTCAAACATTAGCGGAAGAATGGTGGGGCGCGTCTTCGTGGATGAAACGATCTATAAGACCTCTGTGGTTTCTCATTTTTCTGTTCGGTTTGGTTGATGGTAGATCTTGTTCTAAGTCCGCCTGGCTAGCTATCACCATCTTACCTAAGTCTGTTGCCATAACAACAATGTAACAGCATTATTGTGTTCCGGCAGTTAGAGGTAAGATAGCCAGTTCCTCCGTGGTTGAGGATTCCGGGTGAAGCTCGCTTCCACCTTCGGCCTGATCGTCACTTACCATCAGGTGAAATACAGGCCAAGAGCTTCCTCGTTATGGATAAAAAAAACACAGTGTCAGCTCAAAACTCTGCTACAAGAGTGGCTTTGTCAGTAGCATTCATTGAATCTTCCTGCGTGCAGTTGTTTGGGCACGCAGGGCACGACATCATGTGCTTCATCGACTGGGGAACACAACCACACGTCTTGCACTCTGATCCATCTGAGAATCCCCACCTGACCAGATTGTCCTTACTACGGCCGACCTGCGTCCGAAGTCTATTTAAAGACTTCCAGGTAAGCCAGGGGAGCTCATGTCCAGGTGGAGGACTCTCAGACTAATTTATTGAGATCTCGAATATTATAAGACACCACACTATAAGTCCACCTCGAAATTATCCATCGTTGTTGTTAACAGCCCATCCCGTGCCGTACCTAACCGAGTCGTAACGTCGCGCCAGCGTGTCGCTGACGGCACGTTAACGTTAACGCATCGTAAATGACATGACAAGAGAGACTTCGGAAGATAATGCAGTTCCGTAGTTAAGTTAGAAGCCACAAAGCCTGATTCTCAAAAATCAATCAAAAAGTCTAGATAAATGCCAGGTGCGATTGCGGTCAAATACCTGCCTTGTCTAGCATAAAAAAAATCCTCGTTCCTTTTTCTCTAATATTTTGATTTTTGATAGAGTTATGTTGTGCAACTTTTTTTATGCATGTATTTGATTGCAATCGCACCTTATGTTAAGAGAGATGCAGTCTATATCTAATAATACTATTTACTGCACTGATTAACCCAAAAGTTACAGAATAAAGTTCGTCTTGTGTATAAAAACATTTTTTTTGTTATCATCGAAGACCAACATCCAGAATTGAATTAATTTGTAAGTATTTAGTCTATGTAGGTTAATTATTTGTGTTATTCTTAATCTCCTAATTCACTTTTAATAAATTAAAGTGTCTATATTTCACACAAGAACCCTAAAACTAGCCATCGTACTTATTCAGAAGGACATTTTAAACGAACGTAGGAAACGCGTTCGGTATTCGCGCAGGTCGTTCGACAAATCGCGTTAGACATGACGTCTTTTCACTCGTTAGTGAAATACTTAGTCATTACTATGTATAGTTTAGTGGTGCCTTACCTAGTGGTATAGGTAACGCACTTCGTAACGTCAGCTACCGGGTTCGAGTCCTGCGAAGGACAAGTATTAAGTATGGACTTTAAAATAAAAAACTAAACTCAGTAAAACTCATTTATTTCTGTAAGTAGGCTTTAAAAAAGCACTTTTACACGTCCCAGTATTAACTCTACCACTGCTTCAGGACAATAAATGGGCCAGTGCTGAGAAGAAGCAGCGCAAGAAACTCAGTCACTATTGTCAGCCTCTTTTTCATAATAAATAACAGTAGTATCTAATCTCGAGAAATAGTTCGCCTCTCCATCTAAATTTTACCAGCTGATCAGTCATATACCTAGTAGATATGAAGAAAGCTTTCTTAGATTTGGTCTCATACTTTTTTTATTTGAAAAGATTCACACACGTTTAGTTCGTTGGACAGTTTTTTTGGGAGGTAAGTATCTTCATATCTCTCTTTCTATTAAAAAAGAAAACTAGATTCAAAGTTACAATAGACTGGCCGTAAATCTCATTTCCCTACAAACTTGAGTGAGGTTCACATAAAATATCTTAATACAGTGTTCGTTGAGTAAACAACCTCAGATTGTGTAATGATGAGCCAGACGCAGGAGCCTCCGCGGCGCCTGCGGTTGCCAGGCAACGGGGCGCCGGCGCCGCCCGCCCTCGGCGCCCGATGTAGAGCTGATAGATGTGGCAACGATAATGTTTGTTATTTTTAAAGGAGTTTAAAATACCTAGGAAATGTATTTCTCTAACATATTTCAGAATTTAAGTCGCCAATGCTTCACTTAATAATATTATTATCGTGTCACTTACAACTGGCGATCGGTTGCAATTTCAAATTAGCATCAAACATGCGTTTAAGGTCTTGAAACCCCTACATAATAAAGATAACAATCGATGTGGAAGGACTTTAAAGTGGGGAAATATTTTCTTTCTTTAATATCTAATTACTAAATTCTGTTTTTTTTTTTCAAACTGTGCTAAATGGTAGCATAATTTGCCTTCATCAGTTCATACACAGCAACCGCTCTCAACCGCGACAAAATTACAACTCGATCGAGCTAACTGCCCGCGTTCGCGGTTAGCAAACGCGGGCGTGGATGTGACATCACGGCTGGCAGGTGTGCAGTTAACTAAATTGGGTTGTATTGCCAGCATTGCCACATCTAGTGGCTCTACATCTCCGTGCCTCATAATAGTAACATATTCATGCTATCACAGCAGTTTAATGCGCACTGTAAGTGTAACGTCCGTCTGGACACTTGGGATACGTTATAACCGGTTTATAGGACTTTTACTGCTAATTTCATAAATTGAATATGGCTGCGACAATGTTTACACGCACTTGAATGTCTAGATCGTTAAGATTTCATGCAATTACTCGTCTGTAATATTTTCAGGAAGGATTTGCAAATCGTTTCAATTCTGTTGTTATTCGACGGAATAATAAATAAATAATCAATTACCTAACTTTAAAATTAACATTATATATCAACGGGTTAACCTGTCTGTGAATGCTCTGTTTAACCTAAATGCTTCTAAATGGATCTGTAAAATGCTACTTACAAGTAAAATATTAAGACGAAATGAAATTATTATCGGAAGTTGAAAATTGTATAAAGACCGATAAAATGAGCGCTCACCAGAGCCTTAAAAAATATGTACAACTAATTTATATTTTTAAACAATCATTTACGTACTTAGGTACATGTTTTTGCAATAGGTATTTTATTTTATATAACTTGGCCGTTACATGGCGTTATAATAACACAACGCTCACAAAAAAAACAGCGATAAGACTTTATTAATGACAACAGAAATTAAAAGTTCACATAATAATTTGCCATCGCCATTCGCAGACGCCACGCTTGGCGGGCGAGGGCAGCGGGAGATCGCAGACTGATAACAGCCTGATAAGAAAGCCACGGGTTCGAAAAGATCGGTTGGAGCACACGTGGGCGATAATGACTACGATTAAAAGTTGGAGGTTTGAAATAAGTTGGAGCCGGAAAAGCGTTGTTAGTGGCGCCATCTTCAGATAATTACTATAATCACATCTAAAACGAGCTATTGCTTTGCTATATTCCATTTTAATATTGTTATGGTCCTCTTAATAATGTCGCGTAAGATCGCGGTAACCAAGATACATTACTCTCTGTGTCAAATGTGCAATTCAAAGCACGAAAATCGAACACGATTTATTAAGATTGTAATCATCATTATCACTTTTATAATGCGAAAAGCTAGGGACTGGAATTCGCTGCCTGCTACTGTCTTTCCCGAAGACTATAAACCGGGCCTTTTCAAGGCGAGAGTGAATAGACACTTACAGGGCATATATGTACCATCATAGACTGCATCCCACTTAACATCAGGTGCGATTGTGGTCAATTAACTGCCTTGTTATGTATAAAAAAATCATACAAACATAGATCCACAAGTATACGTAGTTTGGGAGGGTTCTCAAGAGATCCAATTTACCTAACAATGTTTTTCGGAACAACGTCGTTCGCGACTACCTACATCATTCGAGTCCACAAGCTTTCCAAACTATATGAGGCAGTGGAAAAAATCGCTACAGCGTTTGTCGCAACAACGGCATTCGAAAGAACGTAGAAGTAGTAGGGATTCGAGAGTTCTGGCTCACCCAACTCTGGCTCACCTAAATCCGAAACTCCGGGGGCTAAAAAAAAAAAAAAAAAAAAAAAAAAAAAAAAAAAAAAAAAAAAAAAAAAAAAAAAGTTTAGGGGGTCACTTGGAGCGATTGCACGCATCCCTAGCTTCGTATCTGCAACGGATCCCGAGATAAACATCTGCGAATGTGTGTCCTACTTCATTTCTTAATTATTACTTTATTAATTACCCACAACTAATGACTCCATTATTGTATGACTCACCACATTGTATTCCAAAACCAGTAACATTACTTATTACATCTAACTAATGACTACCATTACTATTACTTTATGACTCCCTAACTTAACTAGTTTACAGGTCTCTATGATGAAGTCTAATTTACCAAGTCATTAGTAAATACGGATAGTAGTATAAATACATTCAGAAAACACAACTAACTTACTTTTAAAAATAAATTCTGGCAGTGAACTTGTAACATATCTAATAATGACCAATAACCAGTGTAGCAGTGTACTTTTTTCATCATCTCATGATGATGAAAATGATTTACATTGTCCTTATTTTGATAATATTCTACTTGAAACTTGTAAAAAGGTTGAAAAAGAATTCGATCCCTATTTCGACAAAGAGCTAGTGCAATTGTGTGAAAATGTTGAAGATTTCGATCCCTATTTCGATAAGGACCTAGTGCAATTGTGTGAAGATGTAGAAAAAAGGATGTCTAGTTTACCCAGCATTGTTTTGAAACGCAAATCTAATTATAGTATAACATATCCTAATCCAAAACGACAACGACTTGATAAAGCGTCCAATTTGAGTGATGTTGCAGATATACCACTAAAGTAGGTAAGTTTTAAACTTTGATAGGTAATATATTTTTTCTCATAAAATATCAAAATAATGTTTAGATACTAAAATTGTTTATTTCATTTTGTCTACAGTGTCCACGTACAATGTGGTGGAGGTGCACAAAACCTTGATGAACCATCGACTTCGAGAGGTGTTGCAGAAGATACATCACAAACTGAGAACAATGATATGGTTTCCTGTTCAGCATGTAACATCTATATTAAAAAAAGGTATTTAGCAAATCATTTTAAAAGTAACCGTCATAAAAATAATACTTTTCAAATTCATAATGATTTGCCAAATGTTACTCTGATTGAATCTGCATTCGGAAAAAGAATTTTAACATATAGGATTACTTCAATAGCAGATGCAAGAGATCTGGAAACTGTTGAAACATTTGTTAATTCAATAAATGATAATTTAATTAAGTTATTTACAGATTGTATATTAAAGTTAAAAACTTTTAAAGTTAACTTCATTTTATGTGCAAATTTCATTCAACAAACTAAAAATTCGTTCAATATTTTTGATTTCCAAACACAAAATTATATTATTTCTGAATCTGACGATATTCATATATTTCTCAGTTCACTGAAAGAAACTTTAGAACATAGAGTGAGTGAATTTGAGAAAAAAGATAGTGGATGGAGTCTTAAAGATATAATTAGTTTAGACATGAATATTAACAAATTTAATCCTTTGCATGCATCATCATTTATTGAATTACCTCATGATATTAGATTAAAAAAGGCTATTGTTAACGTTAAAAACGCTGATGTACAATGTCTGAAGTGGGCTTTACTTTCTGCATTATATCCAGTATCGAAAAACGCTGATCGTGTAAATTCTTATATAAAAAATGAAAATAAATTAAAATTTGACGGGGTTCAGTTTCCAGTTAAATTAGCAGATATTTCTAAAGTAGAGAAATTAAATAATATAAGTATCAATGTTTTTGGTTTAGAATTTAACGATGACAATAAAAAACACAATGTAATTGGACCGTTACATTTTACGAAATCTAGAAAATCCAATCATATAAATTTACTCTATTTTACTAATGGGAATAATGGACATTACTGTTATATTAAAAATTTGTCTCGACTAGTCAGTAGACAGATCACTTCACGCAATGGTGCTATCCATATATGTGATGGTTGTTTACTATATTTCCCTAGTACTAATGCCCTTACTCTTCATCAGGAAAATGATTGTACACATATTCGTACGGTGTTGCCCAATTCAAACGTATTTAAAAAAGATTGGTTCGGTAAAAATGTTCCTAATGATAAAATATATTTTGATACATTTAATAAAAAGAAGAGAGTTCCTTTTGTAATTTACGCTGACTTCGAATCATTGTTAAAACCAATTTCTTCTTGTTCTGTGGATCCTAATAAATCATCAACCACAAATATTCAGAGACATGATGTGTACAGTTTTGGTTATTATATTAAATGTTCATATAATGATAATCTTTCAAAATATGTAACGTATAGCGGAGAAAATTGTTCTGATGTCTTTTTACGTAAACTTCAAGATGATTTAAAAGTGATATGTAGGAAAAATTGTTTTCAAACTGCACCTCTCCCTCTCACATTTGAAAATAAAAAATATATTGAAAAAGTCACTGTGTGTTACATATGTGAGAAAACTCTAATATCCGAACAACATATTGATCACGATTGGTACACGGGATCTTTTCTTGGAGTATCTCATGAAAATTGTAGTAGAAAATTTCATAAAATTGATTTTATACCTGTTATATTACATAATCTCAGTAATTACGATGCTCATTTTATAGTTCACGCGTTAAATTTTGCCGAAGGCGAAGTTCAAATAATTCCTCAAAATAAGGAAAAATATATCTCTTTTTCAAAAGTTCTCCATGTAAATGATCAAAAAGTAAACTTAAGATTTATCGATTCCTTTAAATTTTTATCAAGTAGTTTAGATTCCTTAGCGAGTAATTTAAACAATGATCAGTTTATTGAACTGCGAAAACAATATCCCAACGAAAACGATTTTAATCTGTTAAAAAGAAAAGGTGTTTTCCCTTATGAATTTATTACTTCATTTGAAACATTAAATTCAACATCACTTCCAGAAATGGAGGATTTTTATAGTTCACTAACTGATTCAACTATTTCTGATGAAGACTACACTCATGCAAAAAAAGTTTGGTCTCAGTTCCAATGTTCGAATATGATGGAATATTCCAACCTGTACCTAAAAACAGATGTATTGCTTTTAAGTGACATATTTGAAAATTTCAGGAATGTTTGTATAAAAACTTATGGATTGGATCCTGCACATTATTATACTGCACCTGGATTAAGCTGGGATGCTATGCTTAAGTTTACACAAACTAAACTAGAGCTGTTAACAGATTTTGATAAAATAGCCTTCATAAAATCGGGTATTAGAGGTGGTGTATCTCAGTGCAGTAATCGTTATGCTAAAGCTAATAATCCCTACATGGAAAATTTTAAAGTTGATGAACCTCTTTCATATCTAACGTATTTAGATGCAAACAATTTGTATGGTTGGGCAATGTCCCAATATCTACCTATTTCCCAATTTGAATGGGTGAAAAATAATGTTGATTTTAATGTATCAATAACTTCAGATATTGGATACATATTAGAAGTAGATTTAGAATATCCTCATTATCTTCATGATAGTCATTCCGATTTTCCGTTATGTCCTGAAAATATTTGTGTTGGTGAATCTAAGGAACGAAAGTTAGTTCCAAATTTAGATGATAAGAAGAAATATATTATACATTATAGAAATCTTATACAATGTTTAGAATTAGGAATAAAATTAACAAAAGTTCATCGAGTTTTAAAATTCAAACAAAGTCCGTGGTTGAAGAAATATATAGATTTAAATACTAATTTACGTACACTGGCAACATCTGATTTCGAAAAAGACTTTTACAAGTTAATGAACAATTCGATATTTGGAAAGACAATGGAAAACATTGAAAAAAGAGTTAATGTGAAGCTTTTAACACATTGGGAAAATAATGGTAAAACAACAGGTGTTCAAAGTTTAATTGCGAAACCTGAATTTCATAGTTTATCAATTTTTTCGGAAAATTTAGTAGCGGTCCAGTTAAAAAAAACAAAACTTTTATTTAATAAACCCATATATTTAGGATTTAGCATATTAGATATTTCAAAAACAATAATGTATGATTTCCACTACAAATATATGAAGAAGAAGTTCCAAAATTTAAAGTTGTTATATACAGACACAGACAGTCTTGTTTATCAGATATTTTGTAGAGATTTTTATGATGAAATTAAACCAGATCTAGAAAACCATTTTGATACCTCCGACTATAAGATAGATAACATTTATGCTTTTCCTTTAGTTAATAAGAAGAAATTAGGATATTTCAAAGATGAACATAATGGTAATATATTTATTGAATTTGTAGGTTTACGATCAAAAATGTATGCTATGAGGGTAAATAATAAAATAATATCAAAAGCCAAAGGGGTTAATAAAAGTGTGATAAAAAAATTAAAGTTTGATAATTATAAGTCTTGCTTATTCGATAAAAATATTCAACTTGCTGAAATGTATCGATTTAAATCCATGAAACATGTTATTTTTACTCAAAAAATTAACAAAATATGTTTGTCATATAATGACTCCAAGCGCTACATTATACCGGACTCAACTGAAACATTAGCTTGGGGTCATTATTCATTAAAGTGATTTACTAACCTAATTTTATAAAGTTATTTTAATAGTGTTTTAATAATATATAATTAGTTAACTAGATTTAAGTAATGTATCTTTATGTGATGTGTGTCTAATAATCTGTTAATCAATATTGAGAAATAAAATTATTTTTATAACTGATGATATTTACTTTTATTTCATATTCCATTCAATTTTAGTTCAGAGTACACGTTTTAATTCCTACATAGTTAATTATGTTTCATTTTGAACATCCTTTCACAGCTATTGTTGCTAGTCCTAGTGGTTGTGGTAAATCAAATTTTGTATGTGGGTTTATTAAAAATATCAAACAAATGTGTAATGTAGGATTTCAAAATATCTTGTGGTGTTATGATGAAATGCAACCACTGTACAATTTCAATAATGTTAATTATTATCAGGGTATTCCTAATTTAAATATGTTTGATGGAAAGGAACCTCAACTTATAATAATTGATGATCTCATGAGGGAAATTGATGGTCGTGTTGTCGATATTTTCACCAAAGGAAGTCATCACCGAAATTTAAGTGTATTTTATATCACTCAAAATTTATTTCACCAGGGAAAAGGGCAACGAGATATCTCATTAAACTCAAGTTACATCATTTACTTCAAAAATCCCCGAGATAGAACACAAATTCGATATCTAAGTCGTCAACTTTCCCCAGAAAACTCAAAGTTTGTTGAGGATGCTTATAGAGATGCCACCAATAAAGCTCATGGTTATCTAATGATTGACTTGAAACAAAATACTGAAGATATGTATCGTTTCAAAACAAATGTATTTCCAAATGAGTACACCATCTGTTACATTGCTAAGAAGGGATATAAATACAGTGCATACCAACAAAAAGATCTCATTTCATAACAATGATTACACGAGTTACTACACATAAAGATTTTCTAAAAGCATTACATGTACTTAAACCGAAATTTCGTAAAGCATTATTAAAATCTTGTAACCAAGAAGAAATAAATTGTATTTGTGAATGCATTTATAATGTTATTCATGGTAAAATACCCATTCCAGATAAAGAAAAACAAAAATTAAATAAATATAAAAACATTCTCAGAAAACTTATTTCTAGAGGAAAAAATAATTTAAGGAAGAAAATAATTATACAGAGAGGTGGTGCTTTCTTACCCATCATCATAGGATCTGTTTTAAGTGCATTATTTAATTCGATTGTCAAATAAAATACATGATGGAGAATGCCAAGAAAATGATATTAATTGAACCTGAAGCAATAGAAAAACTAAAAAATGATAACACAAACAGCAATGTTCATAACTTGTCCCGCTTGGATGAAGAAATGCATAAAGTTTTAAAAACAAAAACCGATGACCGAGAAAAGTGGTCTCTTTATTTACAAGCATTACAAAGATATTTGTATTTTATAAGTCAAGGTCGAAAACCTTTTGAAATACCCATACTATCTTTTGGTGAATCAGAAAATAATAAAAATGTGAGTAATCAAGATCAGGGTTCAGAAATTAAACAAGACACCTCGAAGACAGACGAAAACAGTGACATTATCAATGAAAATTACACTAAATCACAATTAATCCAACTTCTACCTAAAACGTATAAAGTAAAAGGCGAACTTTTACTAGATATTTTGATGAAAAATAAAGATAAAATTTACTGGAACCAAGGAGGTACTGTTTTTATCAATAAAAAGGAGATTTACAAAAGCAACATAGTAGACTTACTGAATGATGTTATTAGACCTCTGAAAAATAGCTCTCCTAATGGTTGGGCAGAGTTTGCTTCTGTTTTAAAAGAGTTAAGAATACCTTTGAGTTACATAGGTAACCCAAGAAGAGCGACCTTTATTAATGTTATGTCTAATACTCCCGACTTTGGAAAGAGATTTGAATCAAACATAGAAAAAGAATCTGAATTTTCTACCCCCCATTCAAGTCCAATTATTAAAGAAAAAGTGAAAAAGAAGATAGACTGGCAGAAATGGACCCCTTATTAGAAATACACAATATTTACTATGATGTATCTCATCCTGCTGGATATGGTAGTTTAAATAAATTAAAAAATGCAATGAAAAGTAAAATGACTGTTAAGGAAATAAAACAATGGTTGGAATCTCAGGAAACATACACCTTACATAAACCAGTACAACGTCGCTTTTCTAGGAACAAATATATCTTATCTAATTTAAACGAACTTTGGCAAGCTGATTTAAGTGATATGAGATCTTACAATGAATATAATGATGGTTATAAATACATTTTGTGTGTTATTGATGTATTCAGTAAATATGCATATGCAAGAGCTATGAAAAGAAAAAATTCCCATACGGTTAAACAATGTCTTGCTAGCATATTTGCGGAAGCGAAAGTTACTCCCACACATTTACAATCAGATAAAGGAACGGAGTTTATTGCAAAAGATGTTCAAATGTTCTTAAAATCACTGAACATTAATTATTATACTACTAATAACCCCGATATTAAAGCAAGTATAGTGGAAAGATTTCAAAGAACTTTAAAAATGAAAATGTGGCGTTACTTTACACATAACGACACTTTTCGTTATATTGACATATTGCAAGATTTGCTTTACTCCTATAATCACAGTTTTCATAGAAGCATAAAAATGAATCCTTGTGATGTAAATTCCAATAACATAATGACAGTTTGGTGTAATTTATATTCTGACAAAAAAGTTAACATACATCAAAATAAAACAAAATATAATCCGAAATTTTGTGTTGGTGATTACGTTAGAATTACAAAATATAAACATATTTTTCAAAAAGGCTATGAAACCAATTGGAGTGATGAAATATTTATTATAACATCAGTTATAGAAAGATCTCCATGTGTGGTATACACTTTGAAAGATCTACAAAATGAAGTTATTACCGGAACATTTTACGAAAAAGAATTACAAAAAGTTCAATATGATTCTAATATGAAACATAGAATAGATAAAATTGTGCGTTCTCGTTACTCTGGTCACAGAAAGGAATTGTTAGTCAAGTGGAAAGGTTATCCAAATAAATTTAATAGTTGGATTTTAGCATCTCACCTGGAAGAATCATGACTGGTGACAGTTTTTATTTAACCTTACCTAGTAACAGTTCTATGACATATTTTCCTGAAAATAAAACAGCAAGTTTTTGTACAAAGTTACCAAAATCAATTAAACTAGATGGAGAATGGTCAGTTGGACTTGTAGAATTTCAATATCCATGTACTATGTTTACTGTTCAAAACCAAGAAAACGTTATATTCATTACCAAAAGAATGAAAGTTCCAGGTGATGAAATGAATGAATCAATTGTAACATACAAAAGTCAAATACCACCATACAGTTATGATAATATCGATGATATTGTATCTACTGTTAATTCTAGAGAATCTTTTAAATTAAGACATGATAAAATATCAAAACATATAACTGTAACCCATGAAGATAAAAAACTGATATCTTTAAAATTTTCACCAAAGTTAAGTCTTCAGTTCGGATTTGATCCAGAAACAAATGTTGCTACTAAAAAAATCGGGCGATTTCCTCCCAATTTATACTTAGGGTTACCATCACAATTATTCATATATTGCGATATCATTGAACCACAAATGGTTGGTGATGTCATATGTTCACTATTAAGAATAGTTCCAATGGACACTGCAAAATATACATATGGGTCAAACAGAATGCAAATTTTTTCTCCACCACATTATGTACCTGTTATGCGAAGAGAATTTGATACAATTGAAATAGATATAAGAACGAACACTGGAGCAAATGTTCCATTTCAATTTGGAACGACTTGCGTTAAACTACATTTCATACGAAAATAATAATGTATTCAAAATATAATAACAATATTTGTCCTTATGAACATTACTATACACATCAAGCTGGGTCTGGTGTAGGGGTAATTTATAAAGGTGCATCACATCAACGTGGACATGGTATTGGAAGTTTTTTAGGTGGATTATTTCGATCTGTTTTGCCTCTTCTATCAAATGGAGCTAAAGTCATCGGTAAAGAAGCATTAAATGCAGGTGTTGGGCTCTTGTCCGATATGACACAGACTAAACCACTTGATGAATCAATCAGAGATCGTCTCAAGGAAGCGACTTCTAACTTAAAAAGGAAAGCTGATGATAAATTAGATCGTGTAATGAGAGGCTCAGGATATAAAAGAAAAAGTCAACAACTAAAAAGTATCAGTCGATCACAACATTCAAAACTGAGAACATTAAAAAAAGGAAAGAAGACTACTAAAAATAATTACATTGAAGATATATTTTCCTAGTTTACAATATGTCATTTTTACATAATCATTCTTGTGAATGTATAAAGTCTGAATTAGATTTATTTGCGTTGCCGGCTACTCAAACTAGTATTGAAAATGGACAATGGATACACTATAAACCAATTTCATCTCTAAGTGATGATGGACCTATAGAATTTCAAATCCCAGGGACTGGTGATGATTACATTGATTTGTCACATACCTTAATACATATAAAAGCAAAAATTCTAAATCAGGACTTAACACCTTTGTTGTCTACAACTACAGTGGCTCCTGTAAATAATTGGCTTCACTCACTATTTAGTCAGTTAGATGTCTATTTAAATCAAAAACTTGTTTCACCACCAAATAATACTTATGGTTATCGTGCATATATTGAAACGTTACTAAACTATGCTCAACCAGCTAAACAATCACATCTTACTTGTGGACTTTGGTATGAAGATACTGCTGGAAACATGAATTCAACGGATGATTCAAACAAAGGATTCATGAAAAGACAAAACCTCGTTAAAGAAAGCAAGGAAGTAGAAATGATAGGACATTTACATGGTGATATATTCAATCAAGAGAAATTTTTAATAAATGGTGTTGAAATGTGTGTAAAGTTAGTAAGATCTCGTGATGCGTTTAATTTGATGTGTTCATCTAATGATGTAAAACTAAAAGTTTCTATTGTAGATGCAACACTTATGATACGAAAAGCTCGTATAAATCCATCTGTTTTGCTTGCTCATCAAAAAGTTTTAGCATCAACTACTGCCAAATATCCTATAACTAGAGCTGAAGTAAAAGTTTTAACTATTCCATCAGGGATTCAAGGTAAAACTCTTGATAATGTTTTCCTTGGACAAGTACCAAAAAGATGTGTAATTGGATTCGTAGACAATACGGCATTCAATGGTATTCTTACAAAAAATCCGTATGATTTTTATAATTACAGTATAAACACGTTCAGTTTATATATTGATGGTATGCAAATTCCATCTAAAGCCCTCCAGCCAGCATTTCATAACAATTTGTTTACTTCAACATACCATACTTTGTTTTCTGGAACTGGAATCCATTTCTTGAATGATGGAAACGGAATTTCTAGAGATAATTATGCGAATGGTTACTGTCTAATGGCTTTTGACTTAACTCCAGACTTATCAGCAAATTCAACTGCTCACTGGAATCTTATACGACATGGTAGTGTTCGATTAGAAGTTCGATTTGAAACAGCTCTCACACAAACTGTTAACTGTATGGTATATGCTGAATTTGATAATATTATTGAAATTGATAAAAACAGGAATGTTACTGTAGATTTTAGTAGTTAAATTTAGAGTGTGTAGGACTACGTACATATTGTTATTACTATCATGGATACTTTACAAATTCAAAAATACATGAAAAAAATATATCATTCCTTAGAATTTAATGTGTTTGCTGCGAATAGAATACCAATTCATGTAACAACACCTGTTTACATGATCAGTAATCTTGACTCCGATACTGAACCTGGATCACATTGGGTAGCAATATACGTAAATACAGATGGTATTGGTGAATATTTTGATAGCTTTGGTCGTAAACCTGATGGTTATCATTTAGCATTTTTAAGAAGAAATACAAACTGGTATATCTATAACAATAAGCCTATACAAAGCATATTTTCATCTGTTTGTGGTGAATATTGTTTGCTTTACTTATATTTTAAGTTAAGAGGAATGAGTTTAAGAGATTTTATAGAAATGTTTAGTAACAATTTGATAAATAATGATATATTGTTAAAAGAAATGTTTAAGTCCTTTATGATGTAATTTTATAATGTTAAAAATGTATGTAATAATAAAAAATATGTATAAAAATTTACTATGACTTTTATTTGTGTAACCTATCTGCTAAGGAACAAAAAACCAAAGGGAAAAGATAAAGGAAACAAGAAAATGCTTAAAAAGTGTTTTTTATTCAATAAACGATTTTATATTACATTTACAAGAAAACTTAAAATTACTTAAAAAGTTAGTTTTGTATAATATTTCATATGTTTTAATTTTTTTTAAATCATAAATTTCATCTTTATTTAAGTGTGTTGCTTTCGATCCATCATCCGCGCTAGATGAAACATAGGATATGGATTCAATAATCGGATTCGGACGTTCCACTGTCGAGGACATTTTTGTTTTAGCTTTCTTGTTTGGTGTGGTGAAGAATTCGTCAATGAATTCATTGTTTGTTCTCTTACTTGAACTTTGTTGGTATGGAGGAATCTCAAAGCATTTTTATTTTTTATTGCTTACCGTATATTTTTGGCACCCCGGTGCATTCGATATGCTCTTTGTTATATCGTAAACTAATTGTCGAGTTTTTCTATGTATTGAATCGTTTGTTGGTTTTGTGAAATATTTCACACGTACATCCGCATGTTTCCATTGCTCTGATTTGTCTATGTTTTCAATTTTTTAAATTCATAAATTTCAACTTTAATTAAGTGCGTTGTTTTCGATCCATCATCCGCGTTAGATGAAACATAGGATATGGAATCAATATTCAGATTCGGACGTTCCCACTATCGAGGACTTTTTTGTTTTAGCTTTCTTGTTTGGTGTGGTGAAGAATTCGTCAATGGATTCATTGTTTGTTCTCTTGCTTGAACTTTGTTGGTATGGAGGAATCTCAAAGCATTTTTATTTTTTATTGCTTACCGTATATTTTTGGCACCCCGGTGCATTCGATATGCTCTTTGTTATATCGTAAACTAATTGTCGAGTTTTTCTATGTATGGAATCGTTTGTTGGTTTTGTGAAATATTTCACACGTACATCCGCATGTTTCCATTGTTCAGATGGCTCTATGTTTTCAATTTTTTTTAATTCATAAATTTCAACTTTAATTAAGTGCGTCGCTTTTGATCCATCATCCGCGTTAGATGAAACATAGGATATAGAATCAATATTTGGATTCGGACGTCCCACTGTCGAGGACTTTTTTGTTTTAGCTTTCTTGTTTGGTGTGGTGAAGAATTCGTCAATGGATTCATTGTTTGTTCTCTTGCTTGAACTTGAACTTTGTTGGTATGGAGGAATCTCATCTTCATCAGACAAAGGGAAGTAGTAGTTTTTAAATGTATTTTCATCGAATGCAACATTACATTCGGATTCAGGAATCTGTAACTAAGGAAAGATATGCAACGTTAGTATAAAAAAGATATTACTTAAGAAAATTAAACAAAAATGTAGATTGAAGAACATTATAGTAAAATGATTATTAATGTGTTACTTACCTCCATAGTTATGGATGTTATTGAGTCTTGTGTGTTGATAGGTATTGAATACGAATTCAGAGGAAGAAGTGTGAAGAAAGTAGTGATGTATATGGGTATTTATACCAGTAATGTCAATTTAGCAATGGATTTTTAATAGATATTATTAGTTAATAGTAACTTGTCTTGGAATGTGGTAGATGTTATGTTACTGGTTTTGGAATATAATGTGGTGAGTCATACAATAATGGAGTCATTAGTTGTTGGTAATTAATGAAGGAATAATTAACAAATAAAGTAGGACACACATTCGCGGATGTTTATCTCCGGATCCGTTGCAGATACGAAGCTGGGGATGCGTGCAATCGCTCCAAGTGACCCCCTAAACCTTTTTTTTTTTTTTTTTTTTTTTTTTTTTTTTTTTTTTTTTTTTTTTTTTTAGCCCCCGGAGTTTCGGATTTAGGTGAGCCAGAGTTGGGTGAGCCAGAACTCTCGAATCCCTACTACTCGTAGAGGACCCGTTGGCGTCAAAACGCATTGAGGACTAGCTTCAATTGCTTGACTACGAAGATATAAACATAAGTTTTGTGAATATGAGAGAAGCCAAGGAGAGGTAACTTTCCCTCCTTGAACTAAAATAACAGACAAAACATTTACCATGTTTTCGTAACTCCCAGTGGCGTCAAAACGCTTTCATTGAGGACTAGCTTATGGCTTTGAATTCTTCGCTTGACCATAACTTTTGTGATTATGAGGGGAGCCAAGGAGAGGTAGATTTCCCTCCTTGAATAACAATAACAGATAAAACATTTATCATGTTATCCCGGTGGCGTCAAAACGTTCATTGAGTGGGACTTGGTCTAATGGGTCTAAATTCGCCGTCACCGGCAGACGCAGCCGGCGCGACCTCGCCGCCACGCATCGGGGAACACGCCCCTAGCTGGACTATTCTGGAGTCGATAGATAGAGCCTAGATGGTCGATATTTTGGTTTTTCGAACGTCCCAATGTATTTTGTTACGATGGGTTTGTTCAGATAGAGTACCTATGTCGATAAAGCAGCAATCATAATTTAGCCCTTAAATTACATCAGATAGTTTTAGTGACATTTGATTGTGCTCAAAGGTGTACTTTTGTTCGTTTATTAAATCAAACTGCGAAGCTGCAACAATGCAATCTACGTATTAGAAAATAATAAGAACCAAAGCTCTAAATTGTTCTAGATAATGTTATGCTCCCTAACCACATATTTTACGGTAGAAAGCGATATGAATAATGTGCATGTGTTATAAAAGCCTGTAATCAATTACTCGTACATACTCGAGGTGGTTCATATCCACCACAAACGTCCAGTGCAGATTGAGTTGTGGAAGGGTAGGTGTAGGTACACGATTGTAAGGCAAGTGGCCAAACTTACCGTACCCAGCAGTGTGACTGCTACAAGATCACTTTACTTTTTGCTCAAGAGTAGTGAGCTCCTATCGAGCGATGCCCAAATAGTTCTCCCGGCGTTATAATTACACGGCAGCGATAAGGCGGCGCGGGCGCACGCGGCGACCGGAACGGGCATCTTGATCCGCCATGTGAAAGTGAATCACAGAAAGTTCGCGCCGTTTGTTTTAACACTTTGTAGCCTCCGTGGAAGGCGTCGCTATATTTTACTCGGGGGATTCCCACGCGTATTATCCTAAGGTGCTGCAGTTTTGAAGGTACTGCGTTGTCATGCGTTACCTACCTGCTTAATACTCGGGTCATCGAACTTGTAGCCTTAATTTGTTTAGAGTCGTCGACGTCGTTTTCAAATGACGTCCCAGTGCTGGACAAAGGCCTCCCCCAAAGATTTCCATGAATTATTAAGGTTGTTTTAAATGAACTGGTACTGCCTACAACTATCGACGATAGTTTTCTGTCTTCTTCTTCATCTTCTTATCCTTTTTTCCATTATTTGAGGTCAGCTATCCTTGTTCTGAGGCGCCAGGACAATGTTTTGGGTTGTCCAAATATTTGTCTGTAAGAAATATTATTTTAATTAAATCTTGAGAGAAGTAATGTAATCACTTTGGCGTATTGATTTGATAACCAAGCAGCATCAATTTTGATAAATAAATTCCATTCAAAAATGTAGTAAAAATTCTAACATTTAACGAAGTCCATCATTTCTATCCGAATTTAAAAAGAAGGCTATAACGGCATCAAACCCAGCGCTTCAGGGCTTTAACGAACCACTGACCCAATTAGGTCCTTTCCAAAAACAGTGTAAATGCGTGAGTCAATAAATTAAGGACTAAGGATGGTGGCCACACTGTAAAAACAATGAGTAGGCTCAGTATCTAGATTCTAGACCTTAACTCAATCTTATGTGTAGTATGGATCTATAAAAAAATAATTACTTTCATAGTCTTTATGCCTCATAATTATTTTATAATTATATTCACATTTTTTAGACTAAACTACTACATAGATATTTAGTATATCTAATATCTATCATCGTTAAGAAAGTGAAATTAGAAAATATTTCTTTTAGCACCAGCCAAACCCGGTTAATAAAAAATCTGAAGAACCATGTCCTTTTTTTTAAGTCGGTCAAAAAGAAGAGCATGTAGCTGGTGTGGGAAAAATTCGATACTTTTTTAATAGTTGTAGTTCAACCAGTACCAAATTAGCTTTGTTTGGAATGTAGTAAGTCTACTTAGTTCTAACTGTAGTAGGACACCATAGTTTTTTAGTTTTTATCCAACTAAACCGATGCAGACATTAATTAAAATATTCCTTTGTTGCATTCAAATAAATCCCCAACGATTTATTGGGGACAGGATTTCAAACGGGAGGAAACGATTTTTAGGGATCTATGATTTTGAAGATGAAACCATCAACACCATAAAAAATACCAACGTGCAAATTCCTTATCATTTTTCTTGTTATATGTACTCGTATGTCTTTCATAACCCATACATTGCATTTATGGGTATTTCTCCTGATCTGGATTATTTAGTTGATTACCCCGACCTTTTTTATTTTTGAATTTAGAGTAAGTTTAGGTAAAACATTTCAAAATAGACATTGTTACGTGCATATTTTTTATATTGGCCCATCTGTAGCAAGCAGGAATAAAAAGTTATGTGACATCAAAATTTCCATGGTCGGGGTAATCAAAGTTGGGAGTCAGAGTAATCAAAAATAAAACAAAATATTTTATTTTCTAAGGTTTTTTTAGGTTATGGTGAAATAAATGTTATTAAAACTAGCCATTTGTTATTCTGATGTATAAACGACAATATTGTAAAGTTTCAACAATATCTGTTAAGTAGTTGTTGCGTAAAAGAGTAAAAAACTTTCGCTTATACATATAATATTAGTGACTCAATGTCCTATGTCTCCTATATGGGACAGAAGGCGTCCACAACTCAACAGTCCTCCATCGCATTCGGTCTTGAGCTTCGCGTTTGATCTCGCTCCAAGTCTTGCCGATCTTCTTCGCCTCGTCTGCTACAGTGCACTGGGGGTTCCAATCTAGAGCCTGCTTGGGGATATTATCGGGGTCCCTTCGGAGAGTGTGGCCGATCAAGTTCCACTTGCAGCGTTTGATCTGCTGGCCGATCGGTATTTCGTAGCAGCGTACCAAGAGTTTGTCGTTTGGAGATTTTGGAGAATTCGGCGAATACAGCGGCTGAAGAAGATCTGCAGCTGGTGCGAGATAACCTTAGTGGCCTTCCACGTTTCACACCCATAGAGCAGAACTGATTTGACGTTGGACCCGAATATTTTGATCTTGCGTGGGTCAATTTCCGTAATTGCCATACGGCTCGAAGTTGTGCGAAGGTAGCTCTGGCCTTGGCAATGCGCGAAATGATGTCCTTTTCGGTACCTCCAGGCTCTGACACGATGCTCCCGAGGTAAGTGAAATTGTGGACTCGTTCCACAGCCTCTGCACCAACGGTGTGCAATTCCTCACACCAGATCGCATCTCTTGGGTCTTCCGATACTGATACCCTTGCTTTACCCTTTTTTTGGCACAATAATTAGAAGCCCCTTATGCCAGTCATCTGGGAGTTCCTCTTCCATCCAGATGTTTTCGGCGACAGGTGTCAGGACGTCGACGGCGGAGTTCACATCGGCTTTCAGCATTTCTGCGGTGATAAAGTCGAGTCCAGGGGTCTTGCCAATTTTGAGAGACAGGATAGCCTTGGTCACTTCGTCGCGGGTTGGTGGGTTAACGTTGACGTCGAGCAGCCTAGGTGGAGTAGAGTGTCTCAGGTCCCACAGATGTTCAGGCGTGGTAGTGGCGACTGTTACACCGGTAGGGCGGAAGATAGGATAAGATATTATTATCATTAATAATATGTATTAACAGGATTTCATATCAGTAAATGGTTATTTTTGCTTATTAAACGTTATTTAGTTAATCATTCATTAGTAAAATTACAGTTCTATTGATTACCCGGTGACAAAAGTCGGGGTAATCAAGGTCGGGGTAGTCAAAAAATTAAGGTTTATCCTGAGCCCTGCCCAATCTGTAAGTTGAATCCCAAATGTTTTAATACACAAAAATGCGGTTACATGGACTATTATTCCTGTACATTCTCAAAAACTTTCCATGTAAAGAAACCTAAAAAAACAGGATAGAGTAATCAACCGTGCACTGAACCAAGGTCTGGGTAATCATATTCTTATCTCGATAACTCCGAAATCTTGCGACGAGTCGCATTACCGGACACCTCGGCACGGAGGCCACCACTAAAGGTTCACGGGGGAGGGTAGAGCTCGTTTCTAAATTGCGTAGCTAGGGACGTAGGCGCACATTAGCGACGTGTCGGGGTAATCACGGTTAACGCCCGGACACAACTTCAAATAGTTATTTTACAAAACCTTTTAGTGATATAGTTATATCGTATTTAATTTATCAATGTTTATTTAATCAGTAATCGATTACATAAGCATTGAAAGCGGTAATAATAACGGATTAATTTATACGAGCAAATTTGTTCTGAAATCGGGAGCGCGGACACGCCGTGGTAATCAATTTTTGACGACTTACGATTTTTTTTAAATTACTTAATTAACTATTATTAACTATCTCTGTGGTTTAACAACAAGATCCAAAGTTATACTATTAGATAAAAATATTTGTTACTTAAATATTATGATATTCGGGTACTTTTTGGCCCCGGACACGTGATTTTCTTGGCCGGTGGAATGACCCTTATTTACGAAGCCTTACCTTTTCCGTTCTTTTTCTTTTGGACCGCTCTACCACGCTTCTATTGATCATTAATAAAATTTTATCATGATTATTAAATGTAAGATACACTAAACAAAAAAAGGTATCAGAGAGGCGCTAGATGCAGGCCGGTACCAATCGGTCAATATGGAAATCATTAGGGGAGGCCTATGATTAGGTGTGGATATCCTATGGCTGAAATTATGATGATGATGATGACCTAGGCTTCTGAAAAGTCCTATAACGAACCATTTTCTGCAATATTCGAACAGTTAACAGAGTAGAACCCCCTTTTTGTTCGAAAAACAAAAACATACGGACCCCATCCACAAAGTATGCCCTAACAGCTAATTGACCTCCATCGTAGGTGGCGACGTCACTAGACTTTTTGTCAGGTCCTAAAACAATGCGAGCTGAAATAAGATAAATATGCAGATTTATCGCGCTCCTGTGAGAACGCCGCATTTATTAATTAGCCCGTCTAATACTAATGAGGTGCGATGCTGAGGTCATTTAGCCTTCCTGGGAGGTAGTCTAGTAGAATTATTGTCTATTTTATATACTAGTTGTTCCCGCGACTTTGTAGGCGTGAAAATAGTTTGAATAATATTTCCCGTTCTTGTAACATTTTTCTTCACTGCTCCACTAGGGTGATGTTGGGTATGAATGGGATATCCAACACAAAAAATATTTTTTCAAATCGGACCAGTAATTCTTGAGATTAGCGCGTCAAACCAAACTAACAAACAAACTCTTTAGCTTTATAATATTAGTATAGATTGTTAGCTATTAATTCTTCTTCTTCTGATGTGGGGTCACAAAGAGCATCTAAGTTTTTGATATGTCTATGAATATTGATACAGGCTTTACATTTCACAACGAGCATTTAAAAACTAGGCATCACAAAGAGCATTCGCGGAAAGAAATGTTATTAGCCTTCCTTGGATAAATTGCAAGATATTGGTACCATCGATAATCTAGGCATTTTACAAATTCACTTATAACCACTAGGACAACACTTCTTCTCAAAGTTATCTTCAAGTGATTAGTTAAATATTTTATTGCGAATAATACGCGAAAATTATTCTGATTTAGCTTTCTTTTCCTTGAAAATCATTAATGATCTGGAATTCGGGATAGCGATCTGTATTCCCTGTTTCGGCTTGTCCCTGCGCCCTGTTCCAGGTTTCATCCTTGCCGCGTCTTGTCACCGCGTTAACAATTATATGGTGATTGATATCAAAGCGTTCTGCGAACTTAGCGGTGTTTATGACCAACGTTGGGCGTGAGATCGGCCAAAGTTGGCGCAAGTTTCAAATGCTTTCTTTTTACGAGTAGGTACGAAATTCTAATAACTTTTTAAATAAATTATACATATAACAATTATCAATATCTATTGCATTAGACTGTCACCATAACTAATAAAAATTTAGCTATTAATCTTACTAGAATTGTTTCACACTTACATAATCCGGCACACTGCACTTCAGTTTTTTTATCCACAACGAGGAAGCTCTTGGCCTGTATCTCACCTAATGGTGAGATACCTGTGTCAGGCCGAAGGTGGAAGCGGAATCCTCAACCACGGAGGAACTGGCTATCTTACCTCTAATTTCCGGAACACAACAATGCTTAACATTGGGCGTGCAACATCTATGGGCGTAGTTGCGCTAGCAATTGAACTCTACAACAGCAGAAATGGACTATCCAGGAGTATCCACTGACGTTTCGAAAGACTTTTCCGCAATATTTGGTATGTGTTTCATTACAAATCATTAGAACTTGTGATTTCATATCCAATATTGGCCAAACGAGAATTAGGCCAATATTTGGCACAAACTTTATCTCCAATCAAAGGAACCAATCAGTATTAAAAATGTTAAATGTCGGTCTCCATCGATCGCCGCGATGGACGATTAAAATCGCTCTAAAATAATGATTGCCTCCCTTATGATTGGGTTGGTGCACAGTGGTTGCTATAGGATTTAGGGAAGCAAAAGTTTGTTAGATTTAAATATTCACATGCTATATGTTACCATGTTATGCTATGCGTTATTATAGGCGATAACGATAGAAAAGATGTGTACATTCTTCTTAGCATTAATGTGTACACTCCACGTTCAATTGTGGGGGAGATGGACCGATGAGCTTTCAAAGATAGAACCCAAATCAATGGTCACCTCAGAGAGGGTTTTACTAATGGCGGCGGACACTTTTCAAAAAATGATGACTCTACCTACTTTGAAGTTAGGTGCAGTGCTGTAATACGCCAGAACAGTAGAAGGCCTAGTGTGAGTTTATTAATACTAGTAATGTATGACAGATTGTAGAGCGCCCCTAGTGGAAACGTTCAAGAACTAAAATTTTTATAAATTTTTTAACGCGCTCTCTAGTTCACGTTTGATGTAAACTCACACTCGGCCCATTGAATGTAATTAATCTATTTTTTATTGCTGATGAAGTCGCAGGCAGCAAGCATGTATAGACATCATATAATTAACTTTAAAAAATAAATAAAACCGACTTCAAATGCGTGAACACTAAAAAAAACTAAAAATTAAAAATATTGCGTATAAAAAAGTTCATCCCCAATTTTCCACCCTTGGGGGTGAAATATTTTCTTCAAATTCGCATGAAACCACCCTTTTGATAATACCTATTCAACAAAAAAATAATCGTTCAAATTGATTTATAATCGGCGGAGATATTGCGTATAAAAAAGTTCATCCCCAATTTTCCACCCTTGGGGGTTGTTTTTTCTATTATTAAATTTAAATGGGACCACCCTTGAAGTATTACCTATAAGCCGAAAAAAGATTTGTTCAAATCGGTTCATAATTGGCGGAGTTATCGCGTAACAAACATAGAAAAAAAAAACATACGGGTCGAATTGAGAACCTCCTCCTTTTTTGAAGTCGGTTGAAAATGACTTACTTAATTCCGCAATATTATGGCATTCAAATAACTTAGCAGAGTGCGCGGACCTAACGCTCGCCCGCGGGCGGTAGTGGGCCACCCGCCGAATTTATGAAAATAACGTCTTAACGTATTATTGCGGCGTCACTACAGGTGTGCGCGGACCGTTTGCGCACAGGGTTCTATGGAGTCGAATGTGTGTATAGATTTTGGTGTAAAGCGCCATCTACAACACATTTAAGTCGAGCGAGAATGACAAGTTTTATTTGTAAAGCGCAATCTACAACACTGAGGGTCAGGTTCAATGCTGCACGAATTAATAGTCGTCGCATGGGTTTGATAAATAGAAGCAGCTTGTAAAAACTCTCAAAGTTAAACTCTAAAGTGAAAGTAATGGTAAATGAAATAAATGAATGTTGAAACAAGATGTCATTAGAAATTCCTGTTTATGCGTTATATTCTTAGGCTGAGTTAGAGACTATCGGTCTTATTCATAATAAAATGCTAATATAGGTTTAAAACCTACATTAGCTAAAACGTTTGATAGGCTTAAAACACTCTTATAAACCTCTGATAAAAAACGTTATTCATAATCGTTTATAAACCTTTGATAGCTAAAACAGAGTTTAATATTTTCTTTCCACAGACTATACAAAAAGAATGAACGAAAACAGCTTTTTTGGTGATTTAACTTGATGGACCATGTAAAATCATAGACAAATCGCAGAAAAAAAAAACAAAAAATTGGCAGCTGTGACGTTTTACTTACTGACATTGACATTTGGCACGAAAATTTAATAAAGTTTTCGGTTTTTTCGATCAACTCCCAAGTTTTATCAAACTTTTATAAAACTTGGGATTGTATGTTCTGGATTCTGTACCTCTTACCCTGTACTCTGCAATAAGCTCTTACGACGACCCGGCTAGTTACATCGGATACTAATTATGTCCATGACGAAGGAGAACAGACCGCCTAAAAGGCAACGATCAGAAAACTGGTTGGAGGAAGATAAGGTAGTACTTATTTTTAGCCTGATAAAGTGCCTACTAATTTTTGTAGCATGGTTTTATTTATGTTTGACGCCTAGTGTTTGCTTTTCAGTATTTGCTGAAAGAGTTGGTGAAAGAAAGAGTAAATGCAATCGAAAATAAAAATACAGACACTAACACGAATAAACGGAAGGTTGCGGCTTGGGCTGATTTACAAACAACGTTGGTACATCTTTTGATTTCTGCCTTCAATATAAAATTTTGCCTTTACCTGTAATTCAAAATCCTGTCATTTCTTTTTCAGGTTTAATTCAATGTGCGCTGGTATGAACCGCTCCATTACCCAGTTAAAATCGCAATGGAGCCTCATAAAAATCAGTGCGAAGAAAGACAAGACCATTGCTAGGCAGGCTCAAATTAAAACTGGCGGTGGTCCACCATTATCAGTGCCTGACGATAGGGCTGATGATATAGCATCTTGGTTGCCCAATGAATTTGTAGTCGATGTTAACAGATTTGACTCGGACTCAAATAAAAGTGAATTAATTAACATTCAAGAGGAGGAATCAACTCAAAATACGCAAGATCAGGAATTGATAAATAATGAAGAAATCCAATATGAATTGGTGGTACTTGATGAAGAAATAGAAGATACACATGCTTGTACTACTAGAGGCATATTGGAAGATAAAGAAAATAAAAAAGTAGAGGCAAAAGAAAATAAAGCAAAACCTAATTTTAAAGCACCAGCAATCAAAAAAAAAAGGAAACTGTTAAACAAAGAAGGCTTAATTGATTTAAGCAAAGTTAGGATTTCCGAAATTGCAGAAACAGAATCAAAATGCCGGATTGAACTGCATGAAGTTCAAATGGAAAACGAACGGAAGAAAGGGAGAAACTTGGATCTTGAGCATCAATTATTACAGGAAAAACTTAAATATTACACTCACATTAATAAAGAATAATAAGTCTTTTGATGTTAAAGTTTTTCAAGTACTAACAGATTCTAAATAATAAGTTAGTTCCTCCCTTACTTCTGTTTGTTTTTAATTTGTATTTTATGCAGTTCCAATCCGCATTTTGATTGTGTTTCTGCAATATATTTAGACGGCTATGAATATGTTTACTAGTCATAACTTAATAAGAGTTTGAGATTACTATTAACTAGCTGTTGCCCACGACTCCGCCTGCGTAGACTACTATTTCTGTAACCTACAGGATCTGTGCATTTTTCCAGGATAAAAAGAAGCCTATATGTTATTCGAGACTATATAATCTATCTGTTTTAGCAATTTATTTGTTTATAAGAATTGAACTGTGATTTTTAGTAAGTAAGTTTAATAATTGTACTTAAATTAGTGATATAAAGTAAATACACATATGCCTAGTCACAAACATTCGCCTTTATAATAATAGTGTAAATTATGGTTATTTTGTTTTAAATGTAGAAGGTTGATAACCTCCGAATAGAAACGTTTATACTTAAGCAATTTCTTTGTTTTAAAGAATTGAACTGTGATTTTTAATAAGTAAGTTTGTTGAAACTAATTGTACTTAAATTAGTGATATAAAGTAATTTGTTTTGAATTTTTGCAGAATAATTGCTTTTTTAAAGAGAACTACAGGTTTTGTTTTTGTGATAGTAACAAATTGGACTGAAAATTGAAATACAGGTATTTTTCAATCAAATATTCTTTTTATTTTCATTAAGATGCCAGGAACAGTATCTGAAAAATTAAAATACAACATTTTCATGAACTCAAATGACATTACATAAAAGTAAATCGTTGGAATTTATCAAAATGTATTTTAGTACCATTCAAAAATGTTGATTTATAAAATTTTGTAGTATCAACTGCGACCTACGCCTCAACAATGAAGGTCGGTTGTCGTGAACACTGTTCTCCGTCGAAAGTTGCGGAGTTACAGGGACCTGCTCCATATGTTGTTCTGAAAAATATTATGAATTTGTCAACATTTTGTCATAAAGATTTGTATTCCTTATGTACAGTCAAATTGATAACATTTACCTAACAATGTGTCATTCATATCAATGGCTATATTATGTAATACAGCCAATGCTATGATCACAGCTTTTCCATTTTGGAGGCTTACTGGTAAGCCATGGAGTAGGCATTGGAACCGCTGCTTCCACACCCCAAAACACCTTTCAACAGTGTTCCTAGTTGAGATGTGAGCATTATTGTATGCTTCTTCTTCTGGACGACTAGGCCTTAAAATAGGTGTAAATAGATATGGCAGAAGAGGGTAGCCCGAATCGCCAATAAGGCGTCCTCTAAACTGCCTATCCTCAAATCGTTGTTTTATATTGCTCTCCATAAAAATTCGACTGTCATGTGTACTGCCTCGCCATCTAGCCACTATATCCATTATTTTGAGGTCAGCATCACAGACAACCTAAAATAAAAAAAACAGTATCCTGTAGGTAATCCATCCAATAATATAGTGTTGAATGTTGCTAAAATTTAGATCATACAAAGTAAAAATTATAGACATTATTAAAACAAATCTTTCTCTGTTGTAAACTGTATAAAATCAAAATATATTTTACCTGAACATTCAGGGAATAATAGCCTTTTCTATTAATATAGTACTGGGCCATGTCACCTCCGGTTTTTTTAATTTTAATGTGGGTGCAATCTATGGCTCCTATCACCCCAGGAAAATTTTTAATTGCTCTAAATTTGGCACTAATTCTTTCCTGCTCTCCTATAGTGATAGGCATTTTGATGAAGGAATTTGCCTTATTCGCGATTGCATGCGCGACTCTGGCGCATATCCGGCTCACTGTCGGCTGACTTAGGCCATGGAGGTCACCAGCATCATCTTGTACCTGAAAATGTATGAAAATAATTATAGCAGCCACGACAAAGGGATAAAATAAAACACTTTTTTGTGCTTACCTCACGACGTCCCCAACATCTTATGGCCACTAAAACTTGCAGTTCAGGACACGTGCCACCACCTCTAGCGCTCTGAACCAGATCATCTTCCACCAAATCTATGATGGTGCGCACTGTGTCCTTATTGAACCTATATTTTATTTTAAAATTTAGGTCCCGCAAATCGAATGGGTTGCTTCGTTGGCGGTAGAGCTTTCTACGTCGCGCTGGGTCGGCATTATTGGCTAAATGCACAATTGCATTTATAGCATTCATTTTCACAAGCAAGGATCACAGCAAGGATATTTTGAATAAATAAACCAACGAAGTGACATTCATATGAAATGACATTTATAAAAGTTAGGTTAAAATAGGTTTATTAGAGCTTTAAACAAGGCCCGAGCTCTCGATAACTTATCACACAGTTATAAGAGGATTTTAGCGCTAAATGACGATTATGAATAACAATTTTTATCAAACGTTTTATAAACCTCTAATAAGCATTTGATAAAATGTGAAAAATGATTATGAATAAGACCGTTAAACAATAACCGTGCTTTTTGTATGGAGTTTGACAGATTTTTGACGATTGTCAAAGATAGTAAGATTGTGCAACCCAGCCTTACATTACATGCAGTTTTTGTTCTTTGTATTAAGATTTATCGTTTTTTGCCTTAAGTTAATTTTTTGTTTAGTTATTTCGCACAATAAATTAAATCCTTACGGTCTTATTCATAATCATTTTTCACATTTTATCAAATGCTTATTAGAGGTTTATAAAACGTTTGATAAAAATTGTTATTCATAATCGTCATTTAGCGCTAAAATCCTCTTATAACTGTGTGATAAGTTATCGAGAGCTCGGGCCTTGTTTAAAGCTCTAATAAACCTATTTTAACCTAACTTTTATAAATGTCATTTCATATGAATGTCACTTCGTTGGTTTATTTATTCAAAATATCCTTGCTGTGATCCTTGCTTGTGAAAATGAATGCTATAAATGCAATTGTGCATTTAGCCAATAATGCCGACCCAGCGCGACGTAGAAAGCTCTACCGCCAACGAAGCAACCCATTCGATTTGCGGGACCTAAATTTTAAAATAAAATATAGGTTCAATAAGGACACAGTGCGCACCATCATAGATTTGGTGGAAGATGATCTGGTTCAGAGCGCTAGAGGTGGTGGCACGTGTCCTGAACTGCAAGTTTTAGTGGCCATAAGATGTTGGGGACGTCGTGAGGTAAGCACAAAAAAGTGTTTTATTTTATCCCTTTGTCGTGGCTGCTATAATTATTTTCATACATTTTCAGGTACAAGATGATGCTGGTGACCTCCATGGCCTAAGTCAGCCGACAGTGAGCCGGATATGCGCCAGAGTCGCGCATGCAATCGCGAATAAGGCAAATTCCTTCATCAAAATGCCTATCACTATAGGAGAGCAGGAAAGAATTAGTGCCAAATTTAGAGCAATTAAAAATTTTCCTGGGGTGATAGGAGCCATAGATTGCACCCACATTAAAATTAAAAAAACCGGAGGTGACATGGCCCAGTACTATATTAATAGAAAAGGCTATTATTCCCTGAATGTTCAGGTAAAATATATTTTGATTTTATACAGTTTACAACAGAGAAAGATTTGTTTTAATAATGTCTATAATTTTTACTTTGTATGATCTAAATTTTAGCAACATTCAACACTATATTATTGGATGGATTACCTACAGGATACTGTTTTTTTTATTTTAGGTTGTCTGTGATGCTGACCTCAAAATAATGGATATAGTGGCTAGATGGCGAGGCAGTACACATGACAGTCGAATTTTTATGGAGAGCAATATAAAACAACGATTTGAGGATAGGCAGTTTAGAGGACGCCTTATTGGCGATTCGGGCTACCCTCTTCTGCCATATCTATTTACACCTATTTTAAGGCCTAGTCGTCCAGAAGAAGAAGCATACAATAATGCTCACATCTCAACTAGGAACACTGTTGAAAGGTGTTTTGGGGTGTGGAAGCAGCGGTTCCAATGCCTACTCCATGGCTTACCAGTAAGCCTCCAAAATGGAAAAGCTGTGATCATAGCATTGGCTGTATTACATAATATAGCCATTGATATGAATGACACATTGTTAGGTAAATGTTATCAATTTGACTGTACATAAGGAATACAAATCTTTATGACAAAATGTTGACAAATTCATAATATTTTTCAGAACAACATATGGAGCAGGTCCCTGTAACTCCGCAACTTTCGACGGAGAACAGTGTTCACGACAACCGACCTTCATTGTTGAGGCGTAGGTCGCAGTTGATACTACAAAATTTTATAAATCAACATTTTTGAATGGTACTAAAATACATTTTGATAAATTCCAACGATTTACTTTTATGTAATGTCATTTGAGTTCATGAAAATGTTGTATTTTAATTTTTCAGATACTGTTCCTGGCATCTTAATGAAAATAAAAAGAATATTTGATTGAAAAATACCTGTATTTCAATTTTCAGTCCAATTTGTTACTATCACAAAAACAAAACCTGTAGTTCTCTTTAAAAAAGCAATTATTCTGCAAAAATTCAAAACAAATTACTTTATATCACTAATTTAAGTACAATTAGTTTCAACAAACTTACTTATTAAAAATCACAGTTCAATTCTTTAAAACAAAGAAATTGCTTAAGTATAAACGTTTCTATTCGGAGGTTATCAACCTTCTACATTTAAAACAAAATAACCATAATTTACACTATTATTATAAAGGCGAATGTTTGTGACTAGGCATATGTGTATTTACTTTATATCACTAATTTAAGTACAATTATTAAACTTACTTACTAAAAATCACAGTTCAATTCTTATAAACAAATAAATTGCTAAAACAGATAGATTATATAGTCTCGAATAACATATAGGCTTCTTTTTATCCTGGAAAAATGCACAGATCCTGTAGGTTACAGAAATAGTAGTCTACGCAGGCGGAGTCGTGGGCAACAGCTAGTTAATAGTAATCTCAAACTCTTATTAAGTTATGACTAGTAAACATATTCATAGCCGTCTAAATATATTGCAGAAACACAATCAAAATGCGGATTGGAACTGCATAAAATACAAATTAAAAACAAACAGAAGTAAGGGAGGAACTAACTTATTATTTAGAATCTGTTAGTACTTGAAAAACTTTAACATCAAAAGACTTATTATTCTTTATTAATGTGAGTGTAATATTTAAGTTTTTCCTGTAATAATTGATGCTCAAGATCCAAGTTTCTCCCTTTCTTCCGTTCGTTTTCCATTTGAACTTCATGCAGTTCAATCCGGCATTTTGATTCTGTTTCTGCAATTTCGGAAATCCTAACTTTGCTTAAATCAATTAAGCCTTCTTTGTTTAACAGTTTCCTTTTTTTTTTGATTGCTGGTGCTTTAAAATTAGGTTTTGCTTTATTTTCTTTTGCCTCTACTTTTTTATTTTCTTTATCTTCCAATATGCCTCTAGTAGTACAAGCATGTGTATCTTCTATTTCTTCATCAAGTACCACCAATTCATATTGGATTTCTTCATTATTTATCAATTCCTGATCTTGCGTATTTTGAGTTGATTCCTCCTCTTGAATGTTAATTAATTCACTTTTATTTGAGTCCGAGTCAAATCTGTTAACATCGACTACAAATTCATTGGGCAACCAAGATGCTATATCATCAGCCCTATCGTCAGGCACTGATAATGGTGGACCACCGCCAGTTTTAATTTGAGCCTGCCTAGCAATGGTCTTGTCTTTCTTCGCACTGATTTTTATGAGGCTCCATTGCGATTTTAACTGGGTAATGGAGCGGTTCATACCAGCGCACATTGAATTAAACCTGAAAAAGAAATGACAGGATTTTGAATTACAGGTAAAGGCAAAATTTTATATTGAAGGCAGAAATCAAAAGATGTACCAACGTTGTTTGTAAATCAGCCCAAGCCGCAACCTTCCGTTTATTCGTGTTAGTGTCTGTATTTTTATTTTCGATTGCATTTACTCTTTCTTTCACCAACTCTTTCAGCAAATACTGAAAAGCAAACACTAGGCGTCAAACATAAATAAAACCATGCTACAAAAATTAGTAGGCACTTTATCAGGCTAAAAATAAGTACTACCTTATCTTCCTCCAACCAGTTTTCTGATCGTTGCCTTTTAGGCGGTCTGTTCTCCTTCGTCATGGACATAATTAGTATCCGATGTAACTAGCCGGGTCGTCGTAAGAGCTTATTGCAGAGTACAGGGTAAGAGGTACAGAATCCAGAACATACAATCCCAAGTTTTATAAAAGTTTGATAAAACTTGGGAGTTGATCGAAAAAACCGAAAACTTTATTAAATTTTCGTGCCAAATGTCAATGTCAGTAAGTAAAACGTCACAGCTGCCAATTTTTTGTTTTTTTTTTCTGCGATTTGTCTATGATTTTACATGGTCCATCAAGTTAAATCACCAAAAAAGCTGTTTTCGTTCATTCTTTTTGTATAGTCTGTGGAAAGAAAATATTAAACTCTGTTTTAGTTATCAAAGGTTTATAAACGATTATGAATAACGTTTTTTATCAGAGGTTTATAAGAGTGTTTTAAGCCTATCAAACGTTTTAGCTAATGTAGGTTTTAAACCTATATTAGCATTTTATTATGAATAAGACCGTTAGACTCTACGCTTTCCACTAGCACGATTCTTGCAGTTAAAAAATTGGCTCGAGCTCGCGACTATTTCTTATAAGTATTTAATTAGTACTCGTAGTTTAATAAACTAATATTAGAAGAGTTTTATTATATTTTCAAGCTACTCTACACCTTTCTCTGTCCTTCTAACTAAGCTGCGACACGCGACCCGCAGATGGGATGCGGTGTTGCCTCTGGTGTCTTATATTGACTTCTTTTTAGGGTTCCGTACCTCATAAGGAAAAAACGGAACCCTTATAGGATCACTTTGTTGTCCGTCCGTCCGTCTGTCAAGACCCTTTATCTCAAGAACGCGTGAACGTATCAAGCTGAAATTCACATGAAATACTCAGGTCTATTGTCCCTTTAAGCTGTGAAAATATCAAACTTCTAAGCCAAGCCAATCAAAAGATACAGCCGATTATGTCGATATTTTCAAAAAATTTTCGACACTCGCAAAGGAATCAAAACCTACAGGATACTTCCCGTAAACTCAGAATCTTGAAATTTGGCATAAAGCATTGTCATATAATGCAAATATAGGAAAAATTGCGAAAATTTCATTTTTTTAGTTATATAATATAATAAAAATATTTTAATAAAATGAAACTTACTACCTTATTTCTCACGAACGAATAAAGGTATCAAATTGAAATTTATACCAAATACCTAGATCTATTGTCCCTTTAAGAAGTAAAAAAATCAAACTTCTAAGTTAACGCGATCAAAAGATACAGCAGTTTATACCGACACCTTAGACGAATTTCCGTCACACGCTAGGGAATCAAAACCTACAAGGTACTTCCTGTGAACTCAGAATCTTGAAATTCGGCACGAAGCAACGTTATATAGTACAGATAAAGGAAAAATTGCGAAAATGATAAATTTGAAGTTATATAAAATTTAAAATATTATTTTTGCTTACATGACAAAATATTTTTTTAATAATTATAAACTTACTACCTACCCTTTTTCACATGAACGCGTAGAGATATTAAAGTTGAAATTCATATCAAACACTTCTTAAATCTAATTGCCTCTAAACTATGAGAAATTCTAAATCAACGCAAAAATTCAAAACGCTGAGGTAGGTACCTACCTATAATGCAAATATAGGAAAAATAAATAAATAAAAAATAATCATACCGCATATTTTGAAATTCGCCACTACTCGCAACGGAATCAAGTAAGTAATTTGATTTAATACGTCATAAATTGTAAACCGCTACGTTTGTACGGCGGAACCCTCGGTGTGCGAGCCCGACTCGCACTTGGCGGGTTTTTTCAATTAAATACCTAAATCGAACTCATGTGCATTTATTATTGCATTCAATTAACTCATACACGTATCGTCTTTAACATAATTGCATACGGGAACATTCCATGCATTTTTGTGCACGTAATTTAGTTCGCTATTGGTAAAATATTATTTATAGTTCGATATTTACTGAGCAGATGTAGAGTCGCGTTCGTTGGAAGTCTTTCGCTTATGTTTCGCTTATGGCTTATCTAAAAAAAATGAATAAGTACTTGGGATTAACCTATAATGTAAATGATATTTAAATGAACGCTTGAATTTATTATTATTTTTAATTCATTTATCAGTGATCATAGCAACATAATGCTGAAATGTCAGAAACTTTTTTCAGCTTTTTTATACAGGCCAGGGGGTTGACGTTCAAAGCTAATATTTAGATTCCTTACATCAAGGTGTATGTAAATCACCCCCATGTACCATGTTCTAAGATTTTGCTTAGTTTAGGAGATAGTTAATTTTGTGATTTATCCTTAACTATCTCCTATGGTGGGTTTTTAATTTTTTTTCTCATTCTGGCGAGCACTTGTAGTTTGTTTTTACTTACTTACGCTAGAGAAGCTCCCAGAGTGAGAATTTTTTTAAAAACATCCATAGGTGATTTAGATACACCTTGATGTAAGGAATCTAAATTTTAGCTTTGAACGTCAACTCCCTGGCCACCCTGTATAAAATAATGATATAAGTGTGAGTAAATGAAACAGATTATTATAAAGTTGATCTAGATTACTACATAGAAGCCTACTAAAAGTTAGAATCAAAATCATACCTACTAATGTATTCTTACAGTAACTGTACCGCTAGTAAAACAAGCTCCGTTGGTTATATTTTACGTTTTAAAACAATACGAACTTACGAAGTCCAAAAGTTCAACATTAACATCCGAGCACATTGTTACTGACTACTAATCAGTTAAGATAAAGTTGTTAACCGTAATAATAACACTCATTATGAGAGAAAATACACGTCACAGAGTCACGTGTTCACTAGAATATAGGTACTATGGGAACTCGATTGCAAATCGATTTGAAAGTCGAATATAAATCCATGAAAAGAGTTACTTACTCTCACATGAATATTATTTCTACTGCTAACAGATTTCATTCAAAAATTAATATTATGCTTTCTTTCAGAGTTAAAAATAAATATAAAGGCGAACAAAGTAGGTTAGAATCCAATTCCCTCTCAGTTAATTTATTATTTAGCATGATTTTATTTATACTAAAATTCAGTTACTAACTTGTCTACTTTATTTATATCTGATTTTGGTTTTGAATTATACCAATCTGATATTTCACGATCCTTTTTCACAATTCTGTAGATAATATTGACAAAAATAAATTACCACCTAGAAAAATATACTATTCGTAATCGATACAAACGTCCTCGCTCTACATTTTATCATTTCTACATCAACAACGATTTCCCATGAATTGTTGAAAAACTCGACCGAAACTCGAACCAATTTGGACTCGCTCGATTATCCTTCGACGTTTTCTCACCTAACCCTCGTCTCCACACAAATAGTACCCACCTAGATATCCGTAACGTTGGAGTTATATTTACTTGCGGGCGCGAAAGAAATAAACCACACCCGCGGCAAATGCTTTCGGCTGTAGGTGTTGCCACGGTTATAGTTCTAGAGTCCTTTGACTTTTTACACGTCCTTGGTCTGTTTCTTGTGGGATTCTGTGGCCATTTTTGAGAGAATATTCTAAACTAGCTTTTGTTCGCGGCTCCTTCCGCGTGAAAATCAATCTGGCACGAAAAGACTGACTCACAACACTTAATTCGACTAATAAACTTACGCCCGAATTCACAAGCATTAATATGAGGTCTCACAGTGCGAGTGGACGCACAGGGTAACACACGAAGCAATCACAGAGCTCTATTAAACGCTGTGCGTTGGATTTGCTGCTTCACATAAGCAAGCATCGTTTGTGAATACGGGCGTTAATGTCGTTAGAAATTAAAGCTTATAAGTTATTATGATGTATAAACAACAATACCTACTGTAAAATTTAATGAAAATTGTTCAGTAACTTATGCGTGAAAGAGCAACAAACACCCATTCTTTCTCACTTTTGACCCTAGTCAAGTCATTATATCCTAATATAATAGGATAGGATTGGCAGTAGGGGAGACCGAGGAGAGCTATGACATTGTCAAATTTTGTCAAATTATTAACCATATCAGAGACCTTGCAACAGCGCATATTTGTTAGCTCGAAACTTGAACTAAGATGCGCACTGCTACGAGCTCGCTAGTAGTAAATAATTCCTTAGCGATTAGAGTCGTTTCTCGGTGTCTAAGTAGCTCAGATGAAAGAGTAGTCGCCCGGCAAGCGAAACGTTCGATTCCCGCCTTAGGCAGTTCGATTTTTTCAAGTTATTTATACAAAGTTCCAAAAAATCGACAATGTCACAACTCTCCTACCTAGCAAGATACGGAAGAATGTAGAGCAGCATTTTTACACGTGCTAGGCTAAATATCAACTTTAACAACTGAAATCATTGTGGTTGTGATTTTAAAGCAATATCGTTTTATACAGCGGCAGTTTTGTAGGAGTTTTAGAAGATGTATCACTATAGAGGATAAAACTGACCTAGCTGGATGGAATTGTTGGACTAAATCATGACCACAATAATATAAAATAGGTCTTCTTGACAATAGATATAGAACCAAAAGATTTATGATAATAAATGTAGAGTAAGCAAGCTGCAGTATAAAAATCATAGTTAGATAGGTTTTTAAATGAAATTGGCAATATCTAAGCTATAAAACTGCCCATCTTGAGTTCCCGGTCACTGTAACTGGTGATTTAAGTTAGAGATTCAGAAGAAGACAGATAATGGAAAAATGTGGTATTTTGATATTACGTAAAGTTTATAGGCAGCTCGTTTTACAGTCAAATTAATGAATTGTCTCTCCTATACGCTCCATAGAGTGGGCACTTGTTGTCCCATTTTGTCAAGTCTGGTTAGTACTAAGCCATTATCAATTAATCTGTTTAAAACTACACATGCTGCATTCGACTGAACATAAAATATCACATCAGACTTCATATTAGACGTTATATTTCTGTAAATCATTCAATGCTGGTTCTCTTTTTTGACTTTATCAGTAGTGTAATAGAAAATAAACGCTCTTAGCTTACAACATGTAAAAAAAATTAAGTGGACTTGATATTTCTCAACTTTCACTAGCCTTTGCCACAGTCGAAACCACAGATCGGCACCCTCGAAAGGTCACGTGACGCGCGTAATTACTAAAATAATGGGTGTTTATAATTATTATTTGAGTTGGCTATAAATCGAGGCCCCGCCCCCCGGTTATCGGTCGATAAATAAATATTTATGTGCGGACGTTATGCGGGCGAAATTATGACAATTTAAACAATTACGCGGTAACGAGAATACGCGCGCCGAGGGTGGCCGGCGTTTCGGCGGGGAAGGGGCTCTACCATCCTAAGATTTTTAATAACTTGAAAACATCTTAATGATCTTTCTATGATCTGTGGGCTGAACATATAAATGTATGACAGCTTGTTCAGCGGAAACTTTCAAGAACTAAAATGTAAGCTCACACTAAGCCCTCTGAGTCTTTTAGCTATTGTCAATTTCGTTCGTTCATTCGTTTTAGCCAAATGACGTCCACTGCTGGACAAAGGCCTCCCCCAAAGTTTGCCATAATGAACGGTCCAGCGCTGCCCGCATCCAGGTTCTTCCCGAGACCTTTACCAGATCGTCGGTCCACTTAGTAGGAGGCCTGCCCACGCTACATCTTCCAGCCCGTGGTCGCCACTTGAGAACTTTTCTGCCCCAACGGCCATCGTCTCTACGAGCTATGTGGACCGCCCACTGTCGGTCACTTTGGTTCTCCTGCGGATCTTTGGTTCTCCTGTATGAATTTCATTTTTATCTTTTTTTTCTTTAGTTTTGTATTATCATTATCACCTCTGACGTGTCCAACTAAGACGGGAATTACTGAAAGTTGTAGAATTACTTGCTAACATAAAACTCATAATAACTCATTTTATTTTTGCAAGTAGGCTTTTGAAAAGCACTTTTACATATCCCAGTATTAACCCTACCACTGCTTCAGGACAACTTAGTGTGAACGAAACGTTCCTATGTGAATCGTTAGGAATTGAAGAATTAAGCGTTGCACTTTTTAAATTGATATGTAAGATCGGCAACTCAACAGTTTCTCTAAATATGCAAACAGGTAGTTTAAAGAATTTATTCTCATAAAAGACTTTACAAAATCCACTTACATGACTATGATAGACTGGACTGACTAGCTAGACCGTATGATGCCATTTTTCCTAAAATTTCATACGGGTTTCAGGCAGCACTTTGAAACTCCATTCCGCGGTATTTACTAGTAGCTACGTATTCATTTATACCTACTCATCGTATTAGCAGAGTACCCTTCCATGCGCAATTTTGCATCAGTGTCTCTTTAGTTGGTACGTAATATCTTTAAAACCTCATTTTAAAATTGACTTCTCAGCGCCCTTTAATAAAGAAATTAATCTACTGAAGAAATTGCTAAATATGCACTGGGTTTACTTACATTATTATAATGCTATATGCGCCGGAGTCGGATGCTGGAGACTTTAATGCCTTGAAGTGCGCGCGAGTGGGCTGCGGTATTCAAATTGTGTTACATTATGAAATTCTTTTTTGATAGTTCACATTTTGAATTTACAGTAACACACCTTGCTATATTCTTTGATCTTAGATACAGTCTCTTTCACCTTTAACTTTTTCTTCTTTTATATTAGTTGTAACGTAAAATAGGGAATATGCAAGGTTTTTTTATTTCTCACATTTCAGTATGATCAAATCAATCAGTGCTTTTTTAACAAAAAAATCAAAAGATTCCTATGTTAAATACGTTAGAGATCTCATGACGTCATTGGTCATGTTAGAATAACACGCAGAGTCCCATACAAGTTACATGGGCTGGTGACATTTGACGTCCGCTCAGCTATTTCCATACAAAGTTTAGACACCTGTAACTTTTGATTCCATTCCGATTTCAATACTAATTTTTCAGAAATTCTATGATTTAACTAAAGTGTGTATTTATGTACGGTCCTGCGCTGCCCGCATCCAGGCTCTTCCCGCGACCTTCACCAGATCGTCGGTCCACCTAGTAGGAGGCCTCCCCACGCTACGTCTTACGTCTACGCAGGACCGTACATTGAGGAAAACCTTGGAGGAGGCCTTTGTCCAGCAGTGGACGTCATTTGGCTGAAACGAACGAACGAACGAACATGTATTTATATATAATCTATTAACTTTTAAAATCGATGCATATTTCCTATTCAGGACTCTACCCCGATATTACACTATGAGCTGTCATAGACTGCACTATTAATCACTCATCCCTCACATAGTATTATGTAGGCTAACTTTAAGATACACTCCTATCTCAATTTCACAAGCCCATATCAAAAGTTGCATAATTACAAAACCGTTTAACATTACTCATCTTTACACCTTTACGACTAAACACCTGGTTCTGCTTTACAACCCAGCGACTCTACCTTCGCTAAGACAATACTCATTGTCATCCCTTAACACTATTGTTTGCAGCACGTGGTCACCATTACAGGGGTGTGGGAACCTTTGGGTCATGGCGAAAGATAAAGAAAATATCTTGTTAACACCTAAACAATGGTGTAATAAAACACCTGCAATTTGGGAGACACTGGTTGTAACCGGATGAAGGATGTTTAGATAATATGCTTAGCATAATATTTTCTTTTTTATGAACAACACATTTTTTTTTGCAAAATGATACCTATTTCGACTTACTTAAGACGTAATATAATTTACGTTGATGTTCCGTCATCTACGCGTAAAAACGAAATGCAAGTTTGTCGCGGTAGCTTTTCAAATTGTGCCAAACGCGTGACTCTACACCGAAGATGCACAAACCGAAGCCCGCTAATAAATATAAGGGGTAGACCTTACATTAGAATTTGATTCGAGATCGAAATCGCTTCGATAAGCTTCGTTAAAAAGTAGTTTAAGCTCCACTTTCTTCACAAGACGACGCTAAGCGCCAAGCGAGCTTCTGCCTATGTTTTTTTTAATATATCTGGCTGTGTTTCCAAAGAAATAAATAGGAGTTCCCGTTCAATACCATCCCGATTTGAAGGTCCTGACGCCGGCTCGTCAAAGACGTGAAACAAGCCTGATCCGGCGACCAATTAAAGGTCCACAATAGCGCGTACCCACGTGCGAACCTTAAAGGTACCACTTCCTAATAATGCGTAGTTTAGGGGACAGGCAACTAATTAGACTTAACATAAAATACTTCTATGTTATAACCACTATCATATTTTTTTTATTATTTACTTACTCGAACAGATTGCAGTAATAGAAATTCGTTTCGTTTGGCCATTAAGGACATATTTTCTCCAGATTAATCAGTAAAAATACTCATTGTTGTGAACGAAATGTGGACTGTATTTGTGCGTTATAAAAGATAGAGAGATGCGAGATCGAACAGAAATAGGTATGTTTAATAAACAACAAGACAAAAAGTACGAAGATGACAATGGCACTGATAATTTGTTTTTGAAAAATCTATAGGCCGAAAGAGTATAAAGGTGGAAGGAGGATCGTTCGCAACACTCGTAGTGTAACTTTTATCATTATTTGAATTCGTATTTCGTATTTCCAGGAATTGACCTTAATATTCAAACCTATTAAATAATGTTATAAGTATATTTACCCATAACTTATATGCAACAATGTTAGTGATTTATTTTCGAAGGCAAGTAATGAAGCCAAGGGTGTAATAATCAATGTCCACGCGTGTCATGCGATGCGATGATTTTCAACGCACTTGCGAGAAATAAATCAAACTTACTGCTCATAATTAATTTCAACTTCTTCATTTAAATGCTCAATTATTAAATTCATTACACACCATAACATATATTTTATTTTGTGTACACTAACCCCCTTACTAATAAAACTTACACGCTCGTTGAACAGTGTTTTAAAGTGACGTTTAGTATGGAAATGTCATTTTAAAACAGTGTTCAACAACTGTTTTAAGTTGTTATCTATAGCGATTAATTGAACGTATAACATTTATTTTCATTATCAGATTATGAAGTTGAACGTGTTAAAAAACGTCCAATTTGTTCCCCATTCAACTCTACTTTTCCAACAGGTAACGTTTTTAGAACGTAACTTTGTCTCCTGGCCTAAGTTCCGCCGGTCTTTTTGGTCCAAAAAAAACTGTATCGGTCATTCATAAATTGGTGAATGAACACCTACCTGGGCAACCGGGATGTTTTCCTCAATTTGTTTACTTTTTTAGCCGGATGTGATTTGAGACCGTTACGGCCTCCTGGATTGTGAGAAACATTTTGTGAATGACAGCTTTTTTTAAAAGCCCGCCTTCTTGGGAACCTTGTGGGATGACTTGAGCTTTTGTTGATTAAGTTGTCACATGAGAATTTGGGGCTGGGTGAAAGTATACGTGACGTCATTGTTGTTAAAAAAAAGTAGGTAATAAAAATAATTTCATAGCAATTATTAGAAAAAAAAGAAGCTGATTTCTACCCAAGATATTAATGTCTTTTTTCTACCCAAGATATTAACCACTTTGTTACTAACGTCTGCGAACAAAATTAAAAATTGTGAGTTTTATTAATAAATAAAGTATGTATCTTAAAATATTATTCTAATATTTCTTTCTTTTCTTTTTTCAGCCAAATGACGTCCACTGCTGGACAAAGGCCTCCCCCAAGGTTTTCCACAATGAACGGTCCTGCGCTGCCCGCATCCAGGCTCTTCCCGCGACCTTTACCAGATCGTCGGTCCACCTAGTAGTTTCTAATTCTAATATTAATAATAAAGAATTGGGCGCGAGCGAAGTTAATACCTATTAAAATTTCTTAGCAAAAGGAGTCGCTTCTCAAACTAAATTTTTAATTCGTTCGTTTCAGCCAAATGACGTCCACTGCTTTTTTAATTATTAATTACCAAATTTTTAATTAACAAAGGCGGGACTTTTTTCAAGTTGTTTATTTAAAATGAAGTTAGTATAGTACTCAAATAAAATAAAATCTCATAAATCTCATTTATTTTTGCAAATAGGCTTTTAAAAAGTACTTAAATGACTCTATCTGCCTCCTACCTAACTCTACACTCGCTAACACCGACAAATCTCGGACCTGCGTGGGGTCACAGCTACGGCGCTACATCGTAGTCGCTACGAGCTCAAAACACGTTAGAATCAATTACCTACTATCCGGCCTGTGTATTAATTATAAACCAAACATCGATAAAAAATTGACAACACTAACGATTAAGAATTTTTTTATTAGTTACTGTTTAGACAAAAAAAATGTTTTAAGGGTACTAAAAGCCGGTTTTCTTATTTTAAACAACATTCGCTAAGTTATTTTTAAAATTGCTAAAATATTTATGTAATTTGTGTAGGTTTTTTTTTTACGGTTGAAAAAAATATTTTACAAGTTGCTTAATTTTTTTGTATGTAAATATGTTTTTAATTATAAGTAACTAGCTTTCCGCCCGCGGCTTCGCCCGCGTGGAATTTTGTCTGTCACAGAAAAACTTTATCGCGCGCGTCCCTGTTTCAAAAACCGGGATAAAAACTATCCTATGTTCTTTCCCGGGACTCAAACTATATCTATGCCAAATTTCATCAAAATCGGTTGCGAGGTTTAAGCGGGAAAGCGTAACAGACAGACAGACAGACAGACAGAGTTACTTTCGCATTTATAATATTAGTTGGGATTGCATGAATTTGCAATTACTTCATTTATTTATTATTCATTTGATTAAATCATACACGTCTCACCTGCATGTAAATAATGGTTTTGCAATGAAAAATAAGTTTTTATTATAAACTAATTAATGTACAAAAACGTTTAAATAAAAGTTAAGCGACATCGGCTTTATTATATTACTACTAGACCACAAAAGTATAGAATTAAGCATTTTGAATCAATCAAATAGCGTTTTTAATTGTAATAATTGTCTTCCTATTTACTATAACCCAGTTTATTCGATAACATACGAATTTTACACACATCTTTGGATATTATTACTATTAAAATGTAACCGCAACTACACCAACAGGATTCAAGTTGCTAGTGGTAGAAAAAAGCGTGAATACCACCCCCAATCAGGTGGTAACTAATTACTAACAAGCGAATTAATCATCGTGCGAGATAAATCAGACGCGCGTGCCCGCTCCGTGCGGTACTATTTTGGTAGGCGGAGCAAGTGAATCAGTCGAGCGCCAGTCGAGCGCAGGCGGCCGACGCGTACGGAACGCGAGCGTGACGTGAAGTGTGAACGGACCGCGATGGCGCGATGAGGGCCTGCGGGACGGCGGCGTGGTGCTGGGGCTTGGTCACCGTCGTCGCCTGCGGTCTGGCCGCGCCGCGCCGCCTCTACTGCGAGCGAGCCGACGTCGCCTGGAGGGCCTACCGGGCCCCCGCGGCCTTCGAGGCCCGCGTGCAGTCCCTCGCTCCGGACGCAGCCACCGTGCAGGTGCGCCGTGTCCTCCGCCGCCAGGGACACTGGCCGCGGGAGGACTCCGTCATCAGGCTCAAGCTGCCCCCCCAGGAACCCCTCGAGTGCACCGGACGTTTCGAAGTGCCCTTACAGAACCGCCGCGACTACATCGTCTTCGCTGAACGGAGAGGCCACGCCGCGGTCGCGCTCGGACCGCCCTTGCGGAAGAAGAAGAATCTGCTCCGGCGCATCCGAGCCGTCTACAAGCCGGGCTACAGTGAGTGCCTTGTGTTATGTGTTGTGAGCAACGAGCCACATGGTAAGGTACCCCCGATTTTTCTTCTCTCCATGTGGTTCAGTTGCATGTCTATTTTTAAGATAGTTCAAAGAAAACCACGCAGACGTTAATAACAAAGCATAAATTACATATACACTGTACACAAATAGAATTTAAGATGCCAATAAATTTTACTGGTAGCAAATTTTAATTTGCAAGAGCAGGTGTATGGTGGGAACAAGTAGCTATTACGAGTCCATTTTAGGTGCAGTGCTCAGGGTTGCCAACCCCGGAACACGATTATTTAATTCATAATTCCTCAATCTAGTTAATTTTCATAAATGTTCTGTACTTAACGGCCAAAAATTACAACGCCTTAAATCCAGAACCGAACACAAAATTTACGTTAACACATTTCTGCTTTCCTTAAACCCATTAAAATATACGAAATTGTAAATAACCCTTTCAATTTTCATAAGATGATCAATAAAAATCAAAATCAATTTGCATAAACCCAAAAGTGCAGCTTCCCCAAAACCCATAATATCAACTGTGATAAGAGGCAGTAGATAAATAAAATACTGAATGAATTACTGACACTGCATGTTTATTAACCAGCTCCCTCAAGATGCCAAAACAACATGGCCGTCTTTCTTCAGTACCATAGACAATGAACACAATCATAGACTATTAAAGAAATCCAAAGATGATACAACATCTCCCCTTTTTAGAAACAGAAATGCTAAGATAAACTTAATACATTAACACAAGTATTACGGCTAATGACAATAAATTATGCAGCTAATTTTAAGTTAATATAAGTACACAACTAATACTTCCGTTTTGTTACAGTATACATTTATGTTAAACAGCAACATACATAACACTAACACAAAATAATACTTTCATGTTTTGTTACAATAAACTTAGGTTAAACAGCAACATTAACCACTATTTTAAGTTTCATAACATAGCTATTACATTCTATGTACTTAAATAATTGTATTGCCTAGTTACTTGGTTTCAGCCCTACGTAAATAAATACTTGGGTTCAGTGATTTGTTACACTGCTGAAACCAAGTTTAGGTAGAGGTTTACATCAATTATTTCTATTTTAGTTAAGTTACCCTAGTAACACATATAGTCATTTAGATAAGCAGGACGCTTTACAGATCTTTTAAGTCTGGTATTATTTTGTTCAAATCCAGTTTCCTCCGAGCTACTAACATTAGAATTAGAAGGATTAACTTCAATGGATTCTGCAGAATCAACAATCTGATCCTCAACAGGATTTGTAATATCAGCAGAACCCTTACAATGCTCCTCATCTAAAATTACATTTTTATTTGTGACATACCCTCCTACCGTTGGTGAAATAGTTTCAGTAGGTGCCAACTTCAAATGCCATCTATTTCTTCTAAATTTCCCTCTTTCAGTATTAATTATATATGATCTAGGTTCCTTACATTTTGATGCAACTGTTCCATATATTTTCAAATCAGTAACCCACACTCTATCATTAGTATTCAGTTCTGGCAGATCCCTTGCTCTATGTCTCTTATTGTAATAACACCCATTTCTATGTTTCTTTTCCAACATCTTTTGTTTGAATTCTTGACCTAAGACTACTGGGTTATCAAGTTTACTAGATATAATAGGAAGGTTATCTCTAAGTTTTCGGTTAAACATTAATTCTGCTGGACTATAACCTATCTCAGAAGGGGTGTTTCGATAGATTAGTAAAGCTAGATAAATATCCTTATTTTTTGTTAGAAGAGACTTTGCAATCTTTACTCCGGATTCGGCTAGACCGTTACTTTGTGCATAGTAGGGACTACTAGTTATAGACTGAAACCCATACTCTTTGGCAAAATTATTAAACTTTGTTCTAAATTGTGTACCACAATCTGACCTTACTACCTCTGGAATTCCATACCTAGAAAACATTTCTTTGCATTTAACTATTACACAGTCTTCAGTCAAATCATGTAGTTTAAATATTTCCAGATATCTAGAGTAATAGTCAACTGCAACTAAATACCAATGGTTTGAAAATTTAAATAAGTCAATTCCTATTTTCTGCCAGGGTCTATCTGGTGGTGGGTCTAGTACCATGGTCTCTTTATAATTTTGTGATGTTTCTATACAGTTTGAACAAGTCTTAACTTTTTCCTCAATTTGTTTTGATAGACCTAACCACCAAACGGACTGTTTTGCACGCTCCCTACACCTTGTAATTCCTAAATGTCCTTCATGAATTCTATCTAAGATTTCTTGTTGCATGTTGTCAGGTATTACAATTCTTGAATTAAACAAAAGAAATTCCCCTTCCACTGAGAAGTTGCCCCGATACTGATAATATGGTTTCAAATTACCTAACAGATGTTTTGCAGGCCACCCATGAACTGTAAAGTCTATAATTTGAGTGCATATGTTACAGTTTTTCTGACTGGATTTTATTTTGTATAGAATGTTCTCTGACACAGTTTCACTGACAAGTGAATTGATATTGAATTGTAACTCCTTTTCCTTATCTGAACTAAGATAAATTGGCAGTGGCTGTCTGGACAGGGCATCTGCTACTACCAATTCTTTCCCAGGGATATACTTTACTTCATAGTCAAAACGAGTCAACCTTAATCTAAATCTTAAGAGTCGCGGACTAAGGTCATCAAATGGTTTTGTTTGCAATATTTGCAGCAGAGGTTTGTGGTCAGTTTCTAGTATAATAGGAATACCTAATATATAATCTCTAAATTTCTCAGCTGACCATGTCAGAGCCAAGCATTCCTTTTCTATTTGTGCATAATGCTTTTCGGTTTCTGTTAATGTTCTACTAGCATACATCACTACTGATCTTTGGCCTTTTTTATCTTCTTGTAATAAAACTGCTCCTAGCCCAAAAGAACTACTATCTGCTGAAATAATTATTTTCATTTCCGGATCAAAATGTGCTAGAGTGGGTGACCTTAGTAAATTGTCCTTTATAGTTTGGAATGCTTGTCTCTGAAGGTAACCCCAAATAAATAGCCGGTCTTCTTTTAAAAGCTCATGTAATGGTGCAAGGATTTGAGACTTATTTTGAATGTACCTTCCTACAAAATTAACCATGCCTAAAAATTGTAGTAATTCTTTTTTATTAGACGGATTTTTAAATTCACTAATGGCTTTGATTCGGTCTGGATCTACTTTTATTCCTTCTTTGTTAACAATGTGTCCCAAATAACTTACCTCCTTTACCCCAAACACACATTTACTTTTATTAATTGTTATCCCTTCATTATGCAATCTTTTTAAAACTTCTCTAAGTACCTGATCATGGGATTCCTTAGTAGGTTCAAAAATCAGAATGTCATCGACATGTATTGCTACGTTTAGGTCTTTCAGCAGATTTGAGAACTTCATACTGAAATATTCAGGTGCGCAATTAAGTCCAAATGGTAAACGGTTGTATATATACCTACCAAAAGGTGTAATAATGGTTGTCAGCTTTTTAGACTCCTCATCCAGACGAATTTGATGAAATCCTGAAGTAGCGTCGATTTTAGAGAAATAATTAGCACCTTTCAGTCTACTTAATGTATTTTGTACCTTAGGAATTGGATAAACTGGCCTCAAAATATTTTTGTTTACTTGTGTATAGTCACCGCAAATTCTCACTTTATCATTCTTAAGCACTACCACAATTGGTGACACAAAATCAGTAGGTTCCTCAATTGGACTAATAATACCTAATCTTTGCAATCTATCCAGTTCTTCCTTAACTTTGGGCAAAAGAGGTATTGATACACTGCGAGGTGTTGCCTGGACATATGACTTAGGATTATTAATTAATTTTATGTGAAACTCATCTTTGAAAACCCCTAACTCATCAAAGATTTTTGGGAATTCTTTTTCTACTAAAACATTTGAATGTGTGTCACTGATCTGACTTGAATTTGAGATAGCACAAACTTTTAGAATATTCATACTATCAATTGATGGCCTGCCTAATATTGCTGTACTAAGATCTTTGATTACATAGACTTTACCTTCATATATCCTGTCCTTATATTGTAATTTCAGTTGCACCGTTCCCAGTACATTCAATTTGGTCCCATCTGGCCCTTTTACACTATCACCTGATTTCACCAACGGTAGTTTGGCCTTCACTGCAACATTTTCTGGTATAGCACTTATATCTGCTCCTGTATCAATTAAAAAAAATATTTTATCCACAAATTTGTCTGAATTAAATATACAAACATTTAACGTATACTTCCCACCTTGTATCATACACACCTCATACTCGTTTGAATCCTCTTTTATAATTTTAACTGCTTTAGACCGACACAATTTAGCAAAGTGTCCCACACGTTTACAATTGTGGCAAGTTGCTTTTTCCGCGGGACATTTTTCTCTTGGATGTCGCTCCTTCCCACAAAACCAGCAGTTTCCTGTCTTTTTTCTTTTTTCAATTTTCATGAGTTCTGTCACTTCACCCCTCATTTTCTTAGTTTCTTCCTGCTGTATTTCAGATTGTCTTCCCATTTGTATGGCTTCTTCTAATGTAAGATCTGGTTTGAGTAGCATCCTGTCGCTTAGACTTTTATCTGCAATACCAACGACAATTCTATCTCTGATAAAATCAGTCTTCAGAACGCCGTATTCACAGTGCTCGGCAAGTCGGTGTATTTCAGTGACAAATTCGTCAACCCTTTCGCCTTGTAGTTGCACCCTGGCGTTGAATTTGAATCTTTCATAGATTACATTTCGTTTGGGAGCGAAAAAATCATCAAATTTTTTCAATAGCTTAAGGTAGCACATGGCGTCCTCCCCAAACTGCAATATTACGTCTTCTGCCCTTTCTCCCATGCAATAAATGAGGCAATTTATCTTTTCTTCGTCGACGTTGTTGTTTTGACCTGTTAAACTCATGTACCTCATAAATCTGGTTTTATACTTCGGCCATTCTTCCGGCACAAAACTGAAAATTCCGGGTGGCGTCACCTTGGCTTGGTGGCCTCTTCCACCCTGCTCTGCCTCCTTCATGTCTGATTTATGTTTTTTCTCCATTTATTACTTTTACCGCTGCCACCATGTGATAAGAGGCAGTAGATAAATAAAATACTGAATGAATTACTGACACTGCATGTTTATTAACCAGCTCCCTCAAGATGCCAAAACAACATGGCCGTCTTTCTTCAGTACCATAGACAATGAACACAATCATAGACTATTAAAGAAATCCAAAGATGATACAACATCAACTCACTCTATCTAAAAAATATTCAACATGACATTGCAAAACCCTTCCAAACCCCATAGATCTATCTTGGCAACCCTGGAGTCATAGGGAGTAAGGTGGTTATACACTACAGCGGGCGACTGCACGCGCTCATTTATGCACCCCTCGGCTCAGGGGCAAGGAAATAGGAGCTTAGAGGCTATAAATATATATATAAATATAAGTGGCGGATAATAGCAATGGCAGTTAAGATCCGTATCGTCTTCGGCTTGTGTTGCAACGATTACCGTTAACGCTCAATCGATTTGACAATTTGATCCCGGTGACTAACTATCCGTCCTTAGTCACGTACCCTTAATACCCAGTTCTGTTTACTGAATTGTTCGTTAATTTGATAAGCACTCTACATTTACTTTTACTTCTAGATATAACTATTTATTTCAAAATCTACAAACTAAAAATGATCTATCTTTATAAACTTATTCAATCATTAAACAACAACATCTACTACACCACTGTATAGGAATACAGGTTTAGGAAGGATCCTAAACCTAGTTTTTGTTTAGTTGCATTACCAATAACAATTTAAGACCTAACCACTCATAGTTAAAAACCTACATAAAGATTGTAAAAAATATATATTTTTACATGACTTAATGATCACATGATATTTATAGGTCAAATGTAACAAAATAGACTTAAAATCACTTATGAAATCAAAAATTATTTTCTAGTCTGTATAATGACGAGTTCATTTTAATCGCATAACTAAGCAAAGTTATTTATTAACACAAAGAACATCGAAAATCACCAATTACAAATTACAATCGCTTGATCGACAAATTATGCGTAAGAGCAAATCCTTTGCTTCCATTCGTTTCACAATTCCGATTTACGCTGTCCCAAACAAAAGCCCGGAATGTCCCCACGAACCGGGACACCTGGCAACACTACGCCGGACGGACAGGTCGGAACTGGAGCGTATAATGACGTCACCCATTCAGAGCCGTGCCGAATCCGACCGCTGACAGTGGACTCCCGGTCTAGACCGACCCACGGTCTTATAGGAATTTAAACTAGAATTTGGAGACAATAAAGTCCAAATTTCACTGTGATGAAGGATTGCATCCACCTGTTCTGTCAATAGAACCTCTTGATGAGACAGGTGATCAAAATGACTCTACCAACACCTTCTAAGACTACCATTACATACTCCGATACTTAAAGTAAAATGTTGATGATTATTTTTATGTGTCGTTGTTCCTCATTATGTTTCATCCTTATAAATATTTTCATTATTTTAAAATCAATTTCAATATTCTGCTTCTTATACTGTCATCGAACCATATGTAAAAACATTTTGATATTTACTATCCAGTTTATTAATTAAACTTAAACCTTGTGAATAGTAATGCAATGACATTAAGATTAGTAGTATTTTCACTTTTGTCAGATTCTCTACTACCGCTTTCCTAAATGCTCATAGATACGGGCTATACAAAGCACAGGTCAAATCCATATCTATCTGGGGAAATCAATCTCCACATACCCATTATAACTCCGTATCACTGGAAAAGTTTTCCAACCATAGTGCTGCTTCTGTTTACACGACGCTTGAAGCACATTGTTTAATGTTTACCTTCTGGATATATCCTCAGTTTTTCCTTTGTTAATGTTCTTTCAATATAGCCTGTAAATCTGTCTCAAAGATTTTGATGTACACACTCAAAACTTTCGCAGCTTTTAATGTGATGGCTTGTTTGGACTCGTCACTTATTTGTATGGTGTTTACAAATCTTTGCAATGCCAAAAATTCTGTTTACGATTCATATGAAGACGTTTTGATATGTTTTGTAAATAGGAGTATTCGTAGTATGCATTTTGCGTGGAATTTGCTAAATTAATCGAATTCAGAGTAAACATTGGTATAAGAATAGACATTGCAATGAACGTTGGATTGTTCAAAGATTTGACGAGCGATAGCGCTTCCGTATGAAGACATCACATCATTTACAATCCCCCTAAAAGCAAAAGCATTTACAAACATGTATATTCTACATTAATCACTAATAGAACGATCTTTTAATTTTCTCAAAGCGTCGTGCGCTGCCGTCACGCCTTGACAGCCGTCCATTATTCCTGCCATGGTCCGATGACTCCTGTCCTATTAAAATATTAACATACGTAGTATTATAAATTTTACGATCAGAGTTGTTAAGATTTGAAGATAATACTCAAATAGCACTAGCAAAGACTAATCTTGAAGATCTAGTTATAAAAGACGCGGTTACGAATGGAAGACGAGCGCGCATATTCTATACCGAAGATTTAATTGTCTCAGTAAAAAACTTGGCATGATATTGTTTGGTATAAAAGACGGTATGTGCACATCAGATGTTAGCAGCGAGTAGACTTATATTTTAATTAATTTACTACAAAGCACTTATATTTTTACAGCATATTTCACGATGTTATTTTAATTAAATCAAATTCTAATCTCGTAAGTTTTCACAGAAGCAGGAACAGCTCGTCAATTTAAATGAATAGACGTTCGTTTGAATCTACGAGTTGAAAAGTCATAAAAATCATTCATTTTCTGCAAATAGCCCTAGTATAACTTTAACCCCGTCATTGAAAATTGGACCCGATTTAATCGTTGACGTGTCCCCACTATTCCCAGCAGATCATCTAATTCCAACTTCGGCCATGATCTTTAAACTCCATAATATTCGAACTGAACCCTAGCTCCGACAATCAATGGCGGTGGCCTTGTAGTGAACATCCGCACCCACCCATGGTGCCCATTGACGCCCGACTAATCGACCCGGCCTGATTGATACCGTGTTTAACTTTATAGTCATTCAGGCAAATTAGGCATTAGACGAGTGATGAATGACAACTTAGATGCACAGACTAGGACTCATACTGATGATATTCATTAACTAAGTAATTAAGATGTCTGTTATTAAGCGTTAATTAAATCAATGTGATATTTCTGTATCTAATACTTAACTTAAAACAATGGCATGATAGTAAACTAAGCTATCAATTGATTCTTCACAAAGTATCCTAAAGCACGCACGATGTCTATAGAACACATCGCAATTTTTTTCTTGCCTTCCTTCTTTGGGACAAAATCAGTCATAGATTTTAACGATCCAGTAAGAATTTCATAAGAAATTTAGCTGAGACTTATTGACGGAAAGACATGCATAAATTACAAGTAGCAATCGTATAAGAGTTGATATTTTTTAAACGTTTACCAAACCCTAAAACATCTTTAAGTTTATTTTGTAATTGATTTGTTCATGAGATTGAACAGAATTTGGTAAAGGCCTCCCTAGTTAAAATTAAAAATATTTGCGAAATTGGATATCTAAATGGATATCTGATACGCTTGCTATTTTCCCTAATAAGGAAGGAATGTCTAAAATCCTTACATGATTCCAATATTAATGAGGATGTTAATAACTTACAAGACCCGATCATCACTCATTGGGTTTATTTAATTCAATAGCTTTAATTTGAATTCAAAGAGTCCGATGATCGTTTTTGGCTCATCGTCGCGTATCTTTTGATCTAGGTCAATACAAACTGGATTCAGAAGCAAATGTCCCTTGTAAGGCTCGCGATCCATATCCTTAGGTTCCAATGATTGGTGCAGATCAAATGCCTGGGAGGCTTATGATGATTTCTGGTCACGATGGCGAAACGTTTATTTTCGTTGGAGACATCGTAACTGAGGCTATCGTATTAGTATCAAAAGTTACTTACGCCATGTTTTGATTCATTATTAATTCCAATAAGATTTCGGATACCTGTCTCTCAATTTGTTAATTAAAGAAAATATTACGTAACAAATAATAATGTTACTAAAATAAATTGATATTCTCGATTGATATGGGATTGGAGACCAAATAATGTCGATGTCTTGATAATGCTAAATGTTATAAGAAATGTTTAAGCAGTCGGGATTTGGAGTGGTTGTAAGGCACCCCTTCCCGACGCCAAGTAAAGAAAATTAAAGAAAAAAAAAGTTGATTAACCACATATAATCATCGTCGTCCAGAAATTTTTGCGTATTGAATGAACCACAAAATGATTAGAATTACATAAAAATATCAGTTTAACTCTTGTAAATAATATTGTCTAGCTAGTATCACTGTTTTCTATAAATACTTAAATAAATTGCATACCTAGAAAAGAAACCATACTTCAAAGCAACAAAACACCTAGACTTTTTAGAATTGAAAATTCCTCAGCTGATTACCATGACTCGTAATTACCCATTAAAGGCTTTATCTTAGAGAGTGCAAAGTCTTAGATTTGTGGACCCGCAAGAAATCTGCATAGCACTTGCACCGTGGCGGGTGGGCTCTAATGCAAGGATTACGCACCTACCGCAGCAGGGAAGTAATGACATCGAGGTGGGAAGCGGGAAACAAACTGGGGAAAGAATTGACGATGTGCTAGCTGAGAGAGGATTATCGAAGCGGGTGAATGATAATGATAGTATTGATGACGGTCAAGAAGTATTTTTAAAATGGTGATTGATAAGACGTTTTAGTTTCTAAAAATTGATCGGATGATAAAAATAATTAGATTTAAAAACGACAATATTTCGGGTCTTTGAAAGAATATATTCTTTAAAATTTTATTTTTATAATTCTAATAGTTTTATTAATTCTAATAATTTTATACTAATTAACAGTTACTACAAGGATTTTCTAACAACAAAAGACAAAGGAATCCCTAATAATGAGATTTTATTAGAAAATATTTCAGGTACAAACTACAAAACTGTGACGACTCAAAAAATTCCAGCGTCGAATTCGCTTGCAAGTTAACGACGTTTTTATGGACACATCTACAGTTAATACACGATCTCGGATCATCTAGCCTGCTTCCGTCTCTCCCAGACGTCCAGACGTCTAATTGGGAACCACAAAAATACCTAGACGACATAATGTGACAAATAAAAATTCCGCATCACGAATTTATAGCGAGAGCGCCGAAACACAGGAACGGATCGCGTCTGGCAAAACACGGATCTTAGGAGTGACTGTGTAATGAAATCGTAAGGTGTATATGGTGATGATCTACTTATTTTTTCTGTCTGCTCGAAAAGTTATACTCGTAGTATGCACTTCTACGAGTATGTTAACAGAGAATGTAAATTCAAAAATAAATATACTGACTGACTATATGACTCCTATATCAGTCTTACAATTTGGTCTGGACGCCCACTTCGTATGTTGAGTCTTTTAGGACTTCTTCCCACTGTAATCCAGTCTTGCGGGATCCAGTTACGCAGCCCGCAAAACTGTACTGTCATTTGAACACACATTAATGTGTTTTTGAAATTCCAATTACAAATTCGAACGGATCGGTTTTTTGCGGGACACTTCAAACGGGATGTTCGCGTGAACTAAATATTCTACTAAACTTGATCCTAAGAAAAACATTTCCTGCAAAAAACGGAATGTCCAAGCCTTTAAACTGTTGCATTAAATAAAGTTATCTGCTGATTACCGTGAAAAGTAATTTAAGTTAAGAATTTCTGTCCATAAAAATCACCTTAAAAGATCTTGTGTCATAATAAAATATGAGATTTAACCTTAAAGCAAATTGTTTAACCACCTGCAATTGAAAACTCAAAAACGTTACATAATTTTTGTATACCAACAAGTGACTTTACGACCACACAGCGTCACTTTCTCCTCAAATATCGCACTCTATTTTTCCCTCGTAAATTTAATGGATGCAAATGATAACCCGGGCATTGCGCAAGAGTTGACCGCGCTTCGAGCCAGTTTCGGCAAACTCGCAAATGTCGAGGGCGTGGCGCGGTGCAGGCTACGAGCGAAACGCGATGAGTTTTAAACTAAATTAACAACAATATTAAATGTAATAGTGGACCGAGGACCTCATAAAGGTAGCGGAAAGGCGCTGGATGCAGGCCGCCACCAACCGGCCATCATGGAAATCATTGGGGGAGGCCTATGTTCAGCAGTGGACGTCCTATGGCTGAAATGATGATGATGACGATGATGATGAAATGAAATGTCTTATTCCAGAGAAAATGCCTCTCTAGTCCTCTTCTAACTAAATTAATGAAAAAATATGCATTATAGTCCTGTTCGAGAGAAAATGCTCCTCTAGCCCTCTTCCGAACTGCTCTACCAGTTTGTAGAATGTTCAGATTTTACGGAGATTTCGATCCTCAAGTGGAAAAACTTTTTGGACTTTTACACAAATCAAAAATTGTGTATGACATGTATAAAATGGATATCTGTTATCTATCTATCAAAATCTATAGATAAATTAATTTCAAACATTAGCCAATGAATGAAACCTTTATGATAAAGGGCTGTTAGTACTTCGTACTGACTCGCTATATTGATATCATGAATTCAAAAACTTTTTTTTTATTTACATAGTCTCCCCAATTGAATTATTTCTTGTTCTTTTGACTCAAATTTCCCCCGCTGACGCTTATGCTTTAAATGTATCAAAGAGCAACATATATGACATTTAGAATTAATTGGAGGGCGCAATTGAACGAGTGAAAATGTCGACCGATTAATGAAGAAAGCGCGGGTCTGTGTAACGGAGGAAAAATGAGTCCATGGTATTTTGGACACCGATATCGGACCACCGGGAGAGTCCGCTGCTCGGTTATTACGGTTGCATGTGTACGCTCCCGATTCGCTGACAGGTTGTGCTGATAAACATCGAGTTGCTGATCATGTTAAATCAGATAATAAAATACACCTTTTGGAGTAATTTGAAGATTAAGGATATCGTAGACTAAGAAGTGCGTTTCATTTCGCGTTTATACGATATTGTAGTTTAAAAGATAAAAGAAGAAACTACAGTGACTGTGGACCCTCGATAATTCTTCAACTGGCTAATATGGCACATCCTTTAATCAGAGTTATCATCACACAAGCCTATCACTATCGATTGTATATACAATTTTCGGCAAATCTTATACACCTAAAGCATGATTGAACAAGTTGGAACTTGTAGGTTACGCGCCACCACAACTGTGCTCAATGCGTGTTGTCTCAGTTTGTTTTTTGCTATAATATAGATAGTTTATAGTGATTTTGGTTTACTGAATTCCACATTTTTATTATGTTCAAATGGAAAATTGGAAATGGATTGGATTGATTTGTAATTAATTTTTCAGATTACAAAGTACTCTTTTCTCCAAAAATTTCCAGAAAATCGAGGATTAGACTCTACATAAAATCCGATAAATCTGACACTATTCTGCAAAACGTTTGTTGGACTACCGCGCGGGTTCACTGTATAGAGCTATCTACTCTATACAGTGAACCCGCGCGGTAGTTCTTTTGCTTTATCAATTTTTATTCGGAACTTCTCCAAAAATCTGTTCGCTTAAAATATTGGACCAGTCTCTTGAGCGCTTGCTCGTAGATCTCTACAAAATCTGCAGTTCCATATTATGAAATTAAGGCACACGTTCACGCAGGGAAATCAGGTGGAAAAGGAGTAGGAAGGCCTTTGGCCTACAACGAGCCATCATACCCACTCCATTAAAATAATAATTTATATTCTAATGATCCTTCTGATGAGTCTACCATTTAATGTCAGTAGGATTGCCAATCAATCGACATTAGCACAATACTAATTAAATTACTATGTTAATCCACCGGTTTTCCTCTAATATCCATACAGTGAGCCGTGTATACGCCGCTCACGTAGTAAGATAGCATCGCCCGGCGCCACTCCATAATGGGACTGAGTTTTTCTAACGATTTCAAATTAATGTCACCTTTATGTCCTGACTATGAGTGAAGTGGTAAATATAGAAGTAGTAATGAACTTTGCGCAACACTTTGACTGGGAGAATAAGGCTGGAATCATGGGGATAAAAGAGCAGCAAATATCCCTAAAAGAATCCAAGAGATATGCCCGAAAAACAAACTCATCCCTTATCAACGAATATAAACCAAAGAAAAAGGAAAATAGGCCAGTGCCAGTAATATAAGTCAATGACTTCTTACCTAACTTTCTTTTCTCCTAGACACCCATAAACACCCCATAAAAACTTCTGAACTTACGACACTAAATCACCCAAATCGAACCACCGTTTTGCTAAGAATCTACTCCGCACGCGAATCCGGCATATTTAAATCTTTCAATCTCTCTCGCTTTCTCTGGAGCGAAAAGAGGAGGATAGATGCGTTGTATTGAAACGTTTTGCGGAGTCGACCCCAAGTTTGCCCTAAACCGTCGTTCTAACATTATAATTATAACGCCGCTTACGCAACAGCTGAAGTGGTTCGAACTGAAATATTATTTTAGGAGTTCACAGACCGACCAGCCGAGCTGGGAGCACAACACACTCTCAACCTTGTCTTTACCTGTTAAAGTTTGTTTTGCAACGTATACACGTTGTGCATTTGTGACGTTTTACCCACGGGCCACCACACGTGTCGCATATCACTCAGCAACGCGCTTCCTTTTCGACAATAATAAATAAAAAAGTTGGGAACGCACTCCGTATCGGACGGTTTTATACTGAAATCAAAAAACCCGTGACATTTCTCACGTAATATTATGTGACTTTCCAACAGAAAGCAGTTCCAACTTCTTTCTCTAAGATTTGTATTAAAATTCTAAAAAATCAGACAAGTGTCTGTCTCAGTAGCAACTAGGCATAAATGATTGACAAATTCAAGAGTACGTGATTTTCAGTATGAACTTCAACTGACGACGTAATTTCTGACGATTGTCTACTCTGTCATTGGTATCTGTTACATCTAGACCTTTCTTAATTATTTCTCTTTTTCTTATTACCTCCTTTAATTTCTTTCTCACCTGTACTCCACTAATTAAGGCAGTATCCGCATACAGACCTACTGATAAGATAACACCAACAACAGTCGACATGTCAATCTGGTGGATTATCCCTCGCTCTTATTACGTCACGTTAAGGTTCATTATGCTTTTTAGCGTTCGGCTAACGGAGTCTCGACCGAGCGGGGTATGTAAGGCAGGGTCTAAAAACCAGCCTATCCTTATTGGGGGGTCGATTATTAACAGGTCGAATGCGGACCTCGGGCACATTTGTCAACCGGCGGGTTATTTTGACGAGCTTTCGGGGAAATTTATTTAGTTTTGGTCAGTAAGATAGAGTAAAATAATCTTTCGGCAAAAATCTAAATGCAAATGTTCCATAGAACTTAGATAAGTAATGTGAAAATTGTTAGATCACGAGCCTGATATATTTTCTTAGACAAATAGGAGTTGTGTTACGTCGTTATTAGGTACATCTTCATTGTTATTTTCCCAACAAGTTAGACTGAATATCTAAAGGGGTTGTAAGAGTTAACATTATAATATTAGTTTTTTAATCTTAATTAAGTTTCGTGGGACAATAAAATGATATTAAACCTTGTTATTGTTCTGCAAGAGATGGTTATCGTTAGTGATTCAAATTAAAGTAAAATACCTGCTTATACCGTATTCCAGTCTAAGGGCAAGTAACTCTGATGCAAAGACGACTCGCATCATCTTTTCCGCAACTAGTAACTAGTTATATCTTGTTTTGTCTTCAATTTAATATAGCATGTGAAGCCCTTTGTTTACATATCTGATTCACTAGATTTTTCTTGACTTCATCGCTCAACGATTTCAACTCGTGAGAATTTGCAATCCTATAAACATGGTCCGAGGTGACATTCTTATAAAGGTCGAATTGATATAGCAAACAAAATAATAGATGGCGCTGTAAACAACACTGAATCACGCTAACAATGTTCCTAAAATGTGAAATGTATGTGATGCTGCTCCAGTTCAATTAGATTCTCCCCGTTGGAAGATATCCAAATGCAATTAATGGTTTTAGGAAAGCATAAGAATGGATAAAATATTTGACTGCAAACCAATTTCAGAAAAAAGATTTATCTTCTCTCACGATTTTATATGACAGTATCAAAAGAGTTAGTTAAGGTATCCAATAGTTTTACCCCCAAACAGTTAAGGTATAGATAAGGCTATTTAAAACTTAGTCAACCTTTTACTACACTGACCTGGCGAACTTCGTATCGCCTCTGTTCATCAGAAATATTGTAGGATCAAATCTTACCTCTTTATAATATTAGTGTAGATAAAAAAATCAATACAACTTACGTCTCCTAAGGTTAAGGCGTCTTCCGTATAGGTGATAAGCTACTGGACCCAGTATCCTTCCTTGCGATAGTATCGGCACCTCGCTAGCTCATTGCGCACGCGGCTCGCATCCACATAACCAAATATGAAGCAAGGCCTCGGTTCTACTACTAGGTGTGGTGCAAGTTAGGAGCGTAGTTAGCTGATTTAAAAGACGCCTATATTCCTTTAATGGAAATAAATTGTTATAATTGAACTTTTAATTTTTGAAATAATCACATTATGATATAACTGTAATTTCTTTGTCAGAAAACTTCCCTCATATTTGCCTATAACTATTCATTATGTCCAAAAAACAGAGAAATTCCCATAGGGCCAAAGAAATTTAAATATACTGTCGGCTAATCATAGCAGACAATAATTCACGTAAAACGTAGATGTGGATGTAGAATTTATAAACGGTGTAAAAGATCACGTGAAAACTCAATAATGATAGATGTGGATGTAGAATTTATAAACGGTGTAAAAGATCACGTGAAAACTCAATAATGAATAAAACTCGTGGCACGTTTTTAAATAACTCTACTCAACAGCGTATGCGTTAGATAATTCTATGTTCTATTTTGAATTTTCTTACGATTAAGATATGAATATCCCCTCTAGAGTATGCAACTTGGGCCACAAAACACGTTCCAATCAATCCAGCTCCTATAGAGTTATAAGTTGACACATCAATCTCCAATCTCTGTACAGCCATTTGTATTTATGTTACAACTTAGAACAAGGCCTGAATTACATTAGAGCGCCATTTATTAGGAAACCTCACCGCAACATAGAATTTTATCGTTTTGTTGTTGTTTTTCTTGATCTAACTTAGCGGTCTGAACAGCAATTTTCTTCTTGTGAGAAAAGTTTCGAAAAACATCCTGGCTTTGATAGAGGCAACAAATGTGTAAAAGACAAAGCAGATAGCAATTGTTATGTAAACAATATTGAGCATTTGAACGACTTTATTTACTTTGGCAATACTTTTCTTGATGGTGAAAAGTTGAAGATTGTATAAGCCACTGTCTATCAAGCTTTGTGGTATCTTTAATGTCTTAATAAATTTGTAAATAAATCCAAGTAGATAGTAGATATAACCAAGTAGATTTCGAAATAAAAAAATATTTTGTGATGAGCTTTGACTGTACTTTGTGAAACTTGAAGATGTAACAAAGTTGTAAGTTAATTCACAGTCTTCTACGAGTAGCAGGCCTAAGATACTACAAATTCTCAGTAACAACAACAATGGTCTAGACCCCACAAAAGGCTAGACTAAACATTTACCCCACTGTCTAAAGCCAAACAGTAGGAGTCCGCTCCTAGAATCCGACGCTTGACATGCGGTCAGGTATGCAAGACTTGTGGAGTGACATGCTTTGATTACAGACTGATCTGTGTGCTAACTACTGATTTGAAATGGTGGGTGTCATGAGTCCGATAATTAAGAGACTAAAACTTGTTATTGGTCCAATATTATGGTTCTAAAGTTATAATTTTCGCATTAACTAATAACTTACACGCACCTTCACATAAATTATTGACTTTTTCACTTACTTTATGATACTTTTAGAGACCCCAAATGTTTTGCTTTTCATAATTTTCCTGATTGACTCTATGATCCCAATACGGAAATGGCAAAAACATCGCGTCTAAAACTCTAAGAAAATTTATCTTTACTACTATAATTTGATATTGAAAAGGTTTCAACTTTTTCATGAACTTTAGACTTGTGTACAATACTTGACTCGTTTATCATTTGGCTCTAGATCAGAATGTACGCATTGTCCTTAGTAATAATCGTTGATTTGTAGTTGCGTCATAGCTACCTAAAATAGTGTAATTGGCAGAGTTTCTCGATAAATTCCTTTTTAAATGGCCAAAAAAGCTAAATCTAAATTTCATACACCTACCAATATTTGTACAAATATTGTCTTTTAGAATAGTAGTAAAACAATATATCTTGTAAACTTTAGTTAGATTTAAATAATATTCCTTTTACGGCAGCTGGCCATGTGCCAGTTGGACATCGACAGGTTTTACACCTCAATCATGTTAAATCTAAAACGATTCTTAACGCTATAATACATAATCTTTAAAACATTATTAAAGTAGATACTGTAAGAGAATGTTTAGAACTCAAAATATTTCAAAATTTCACAATGATCCATCTGATTATAGCCACGGGACTACGGGTGTCTATGGGCGACGGTAATCATTTACCATCAGGTGATCCGTCTGCTCGTTTGCCTCCTGTCACATAAAAAAACTTCAAAATTAAATATGTATCGCTCCTGACATAAAACCAGTAAAATCTAGATCAGATGATCAAACCAGACTCGATGTGCACATAAAAATGTGCCTACGTTTCTATCTCAACAGTTTTTAAATTGTGCCGGCCGGACGTGTAAACATACGGGTCAACGCATTGTTCAGTGTTTCCAAGAAAAATCTCATTTTGCAGATCGATTTATTTTCTTTCTGGCCACGATCAAGGGAAGGCTGACCGTAAATTTGTTATCAAAATAAAAATTAGAAATCAAACGGACGCAGGTTAGCGTACCATCCCTATATTGTTGACATTCCACCAGCTCGCACTAAGCGTTTCGATGACTCTTTTATAATGCGAACAGCTAGGGACTGGAATTCGTTGCCTGCTGCTGTCTTTCCCGAAAACTATAATCCGGGCCTTTTCAAGGCGAGAGTATATAGAGGCACTTACAGGGCAGATATGTACCATCCTGGACTGCATCCCACTTAACATCAGGCAGGTGCGATTGTGGTCAAACACCTGCCTTGTTATGCATAAAAAAAATGATTAAAGATCAGTTACTTACGTCTAAAATGTTAAGTTCAGCTAATTACCCCTGATTTATGGAAAACCAAAGGAAAGTAGATTCATTATCTGAAAGGAAATCCAAAGAGATCTAAAGCTTTTACCCACCATGAGAGGATCTCGAGCAAGCTTGTTTATTTGGCTACTTCACAGAACGCTGGCGCCGCCTTCGGGCTAGCTTCCGAGAAACAGTACGCGTTTCACCTCGATTATCGGTAAATAGTTTTGAATACGATAATCTTTGTGGTGAAGATATGATAGAAATTCATAATTTGGTTGTCATTTTGAATTTGCGAACGTTTAAAAAATGGTGGACTTATGAGTGCACCTTGGGAAATTATTTTCTTCTTCTTATCGTGTCGACGATAAACCAACACATTGTTATAATGAAAATGATTTTTTTTTATTGCTTCACTAAAAAATAAATTACTTACATGTGAATGGGTACACAGAAATAAAGAAAAAAGAAAAAGTTATAAACAAAAATTTGAATCTTATGATGTTACACTTTTATAGGTAAGCAAAAGGTACCAGTCTCAGCATAATGCTGAGCGCTGGTTTTCAGACTGGCCCTGAAACTGGTCGGTTGGGTTGGGAGGATAGTGTGTCAGCCCAAAACTCCGCTACAAGAGTGGCAATTCTTTTTTTTTTATTTGAATGAGTAATCATAGGTAAATAATGTTAAAGTTAGTGATAGTCATAGTTGCAAAAAGAAAACATTAATGATTTCAATACTTTAAAAAGCTCGGAAAATTATTTACTTGTTTCAGCTATTGAATTATGCCTATTCTGTTGTTATTATGTGTCCATAGTTAAAACTATATTAGATTTAAAGACAGTATGTACATAAATGGTGCTATTATAGGTGCTAACTAAAGTAGACATAAAAATATTTACACAAAAGCTACGATTAATTACCCAGTAACAATAACTAATTACACTAATGAAACATTACATCATTGGGCTTAAAACAACTAATCTGAACCAGTAAAAGTTAGGGTAAATCAAACGGCCCGCCGCAACGTAAATATTCCCTATTCTGTTTACTACAAATAACGGATTATTTACACCCGAAGCAGTCGGAGTGTAAACATTACACAGCGGGCTGTTAAGGAGAGATCCAGAAACAATTCTATATAAAGTGTTGATGAATATGTAGGTAACTGTATTACTTTTAAGGAGTATTGTGAGGAAATGGAAGAAGAGCCGATTATACAGCAGACATCAGGAGTTAAGATGTTGTCTAGACTCCTAGTTAAGGCATTATACTTACTCTTAAACAAAACGGCTTCATAAAATCTACTGGGAAACGTGAACAGGATTCAGAACTCTTGAAACTGAAAATGTGATCCAGTAAATAGATTTGAACAGGCAGGTGACCTTTTTAGGAACGGGGTCACCTTATAGAAAAGTGCAGATTTGGTTTAGGTTAGAACTTTGTTGAGAAAACGATATAAAAGTAATAAGATCTCTTTAAGCTGCCAAGGAATCTAAACTTACATCAAAATTCAAGGCAGTTATTAACACTCTTTTAAATATTAAGTCGTCTCTAATGATTTTTAAATAATTACGTAAATTAATGATCACTTATCATGAAATTAACATAAACAGTAGATTTATTTTAGCTGTAAGATTTCATTAGTAGCAGGATCGTAACTTTTTCATAATATCCTGTCAAGAAATTTATTTTTTCATACTATGGTTATTTATTTACAAACTTAGTGCTAGGTAAAGGTCTCCCCTCTAGATCCCTACAATGTTTGTTTAGGTTCAACGTCTAATTTTTTCACTAGCTTTCAATCACTTTCGTAAACTTTTCAAATTCAAGGACTTATTACCTCACTTCAATAGATTTAGATAGACATGGCCTATTATCATAGTAATAATAATAATAAATCTTTGGACAATTTCACACAGCGCCAGCTAGCCCCAAAGTAAGCAACTCAATGCCTGTGTTATGGGTGCTAGCTTAACGGATAATATACTACTTATATACTTTTCTTTTTTTATTAAATACATACATATTAAGCAGCAACTTATATTACTTGCAAGCTGTGTATACCTCTAAGTGATAGTGCAATTAGCTTAATATTTTGCGTATTTTTTAAGATATTGTGTATTGTTGTACCTATCGTTGGTGTACCTAATAAATAAATAAATTATACATATACATATTTACACCCAGACACGTCACAGAAATTGAAATTCATCATTTCAATTACTGCCCGGCCCTGAATCGAACCCGGGACCTCTCGGCATAGTAGTCCGTTCTGAACCACTACACCAAACGCCGTTCATAGTAAAGCATTTATGAAAACGATTTGCGACTTCATCTTCATCGTAACCTCACCCCTGAATCGCTTTTATATCGAGTGACATTAAACGTATTTGTCATGATGATCAGCCTTCAGCAATAAGAGCCAATAAATCCGATGCTAGTTATCATAAAACACATCTTTATGACATTAACATTTACAATTCAGCGCTATTCACACATTATTTAGATGTAACGATGGTATAAAGTTGGTTATTTTATTCATGACGAGCCTTTGCCAGCGGATCCACTCGCGTTTCTATGTATTGGATATAAAGACACCACACGTCTTTCAAGAATTGCGTAGATACAAGCACCTTAGCAAAAGCGATCAAATGTAAGGCTGAGTTACACCACCAAACTTTGACCGTACCTATAGCGATAACCGGTGTTTTTTGTATGAAGTTTGACAGATTTTTGACGTTTGTTAAAGTAAAATGGTGCAACTCAGTTTAAATCTAAATTACCTTAGATATGTATACGCAGGGAAAGTCTCCCAATATCATATAAGATTCAATGGATCATTAGAATCGATACGATGAAAATTACACGTGCTAATAACCACAATAAGATAAATTTAATACCTACTCGATCCGATGCCAAGTTAAAAAGAGCTTTACTAAGCTTTAAAGCTTTGTGTAATGAAAATAATCTCTGGATTAATTTTATTATGTGCCTAGAGTAGCATGTCCATTTTGGGTACCTTTCAGTAATATCCGAACATTTTTGAAATAGAGCAAAACAATCGTAATAATTTACACTCGATTTAACAAAATGACTGTCGTTATCTAGAAGTCTACCAATTTCGCAAACAGTAAGTGATCACATATAAGAACAGGGTAATGGTGTAATTTCCGATGATGCATCACAGCCCGACATCTGGGTGAAGGTGGCGCAAAGGTCAAAGGACAAGCCTTAAACTACTAAATAACCTGTTGATACCAGGGATGTTATCGATATCCGTAACCGAAACTATCGGATATCCGAAATAAAAAATATCTGTAACCGTAACCGATTAAATAGTTTCGGATAAAGGCGGAGTTTAAATATTATATTTTTTTTAATATTTGTTACTTGTCTGCATTCCCTGGCACCATCTATTTTACCTTTATCATAGGTGTCGTCATAGTACATAAAGTGGCTATGTGAGTCACGCAGCATCTTGCTATTTAAATTTTGCATTTAATTTTGTAAAATTCTAATATCCGTAACCGAAATTATCCGAAACTTTCGGATAGTCCGAAATGATTTCATATCCGTAACCGGTATAATATTATTCTAATATCCGCAACCGTATCCATAACCGAAACTTCATATCCTTAGCATCCCTGGTTGATACTGAGGTAACTGCTAAGTTACGGTGGGAGATAAATAAGAAGCTGATAACGTATCTCTCATTAAAGAGGCTCGAACGAGTATCCGAACCGTCAATACGGATGAATGATTTGCGTGCACTCATCAACAAACATATTTCACGACAGAGTATCTTTGAAATCAGCCAAAATTTATTTTTGTAGTAATTTTTTTCAGGGAATGGCTCATGTGTAAAAGAGGATTTATTCAGGCTCTTATGCCTGTTTTCACCATTAATCCCTAATTTTTAAGTGACCCCTCTAAAAATTCCTGTTTATTTTTTCCCATAGGGGTCACTTAAAAATTAGAGATTGATGGTGAAAACGGGCATTTGGCTGAGTTGCACCACCTAACTTTAATGGTAGCTATAACGATAGCCGGTATTTTTTGTATGGAGTTTGACAGATTTTAGACGTTTGTTAAAGTTAAATCTTGCAACTCGGCCTTATTTTACTATAAATTAAAGTCGTCAGTTGCCTTATTTGAAAATGTATCTAACTAAAGTGTTCGTTCTCATAAGTTCCACATGGTAACCCAAATTTCAGTCGATATCATCTCTCAATCACCAAGACACTCTACCTGCGCGAGAATGGATCCACGTAAGCGGAAGATATAAATACATAGTATATGCGACTGTACTATTCTAATAATACTTAGGACTACTCACAGGCGTGAGTAAGAGGCTATTGTTGACTCGTTGTCAATGCTTAGCTGCAGAGAAGTATAATAGTATCCAATTTGAATTTGTATGTCGATCGATTTGAAATTAATTAAGATCACATTTTTGCGGAAAATCCAGGGAATATTCATTCATCGTTTTGTTAACGTCTAGATAGATCATTCATTTTTCCTTTGAACTTAAATTTAAAAGTGCAGCCAGTTAGATCTTTTAAATTTTCTATGATAATATTGACATGAGAATAATCTTTCTGATTCATAGTAGGCATTTGTTTTTTCTTTATCTCTTCATAAGGTGTCCGAGGGAACTAATTAAAATGTTCTTTCGTTCGTTCGTTTCAACTAAATGACTTCCACTGCTGGACGAAGGCCTCCCCCCAAGGATGTCCACAACTACCCGCACACAAGTACTTCCCGCACCCCTCACCATACCGTCGTTCTACCATGGGAAACCCTGCCCATACTATGTTTTCAGGCCCATAGTAGATAAACCAGAACTTTTCTGCCTCAAAGGTCAACAGCTCTACGAGTTCTGTGTATATCAAAATGTGTAAAACTCAAACTGTCCGACTCCAACATTGCTCTAGTTTCTTTGTATCAGTGCCAGATAGAGACGTTCCAAAATACTTTGAGTAATTGACCCCAATCAAAGTCTAGAATCGGTTATAATACCAATATAATGAGGTCATCTACGAGTATACTAAAATCCAGTAATTACCAACTGAATATGCATGCGACTCAATTTGAAAAATTAAGTCACCGATATCTGCAATTTTCACACTATTAAGGCAACTTGTAATAATAAGTTTCCATGTTTGTAACTAGAACGATACTCAATTCCTAAGCTATTAAACTTCTTACCCTTTTCTTGAACCTTTCAATCCATATTTTCTTAGATACTCATTCTGACAAGAAAGACCTTTGAAACCACGTTTAAATTTGAATTAAACTCAAGAAAATACTCAAACGATCTAAACTATAATTGAACCTATATATTGAGTTAAGTTTCAGAGTACAAGCCTAAATCGGACAAAACTAAAGTTCATAATCTCAGTACTATTCATTATCTTCTAAACGTTCACTCAATGGAGTCTGACGTACACCCACTGGCCGTAACGCCGCCCTGAGTTACTCGCACGATGACGGATCAAAGTGCTGGGCGGTTTGTGTGAGCTTTACACTGTATGACTATTTACTTCTTGGTACTGTAAGATATTGTATTGTGGGCGGGGCACATAGCTCGCAGAGACGATGGCCGTTGGGGCAGGAAAGTTCTCAAGTGGCGACCACGGGCTGGAAGACGTAGCGTGGGGAGGCCTCCTACTAGGTGGACCGACGATCTGGTAAAGGTCGCGGGAAGAGCCTGGATGCGGGTAGCGCAGGACCGTTCATTATGGAAAACCTTGGGGGAGACCTTTGGCTGAAACGAACGAACGAACGAAGATATTGTAAAGTTTTCTCTACATTCAATGATTTGGGCTGAAGTCTAGTGATGTTGATGAGCAACCGTGTTGCAGAGGCGAAAAATGAAGTCTTAAAACGATATAAGTTAAAATACATTTCTGGTTTTCTGTTTAATCTGTTATTATTATTTTGTTGCTGACCTTTTTAGTGATCACACAAACTGAACAACACAATTTCAGTTTTGTATACAGAAATAATTGCCGCATTAAGCTAATCGGTACGATTGAGGGTCGTAATATCTAAGTAACATCCGCTCGATAGATTAAGATTTATTTCTATTTTGCTTAATTTAAAATGCCACTAGTTTATTTAAAGACTTCTTAGCCGACATACTTCTCTCCTTCAAATGTGAGACAAAACATTGTGATATTGTCCCATAGCATTTGTGCTTCGCTAATCCTAGCGCTCTTTGTTAAACTTGCGCTAATATTCTGAGTAATTCTGCTGACATCCAGGTATTTTATATTTTTATTGTAAACACCGCGCCGTGTAAATCCGCCTCGATAGTACTCGGCCACGTGGCCCGCGCGTCACGCCGGAATGTGGGGGAAATTAGGGACTTTCCATTAAAATCAAAATTATCTCTATTTGTGTAGACTAATTAAATTAGTACTCACAAATCGTCAAATGCTCTTAAGGAGCCTATACATGTCTCATTATTTTTTTGCCCTACCAGCGCTTCCAGACAAACTTTTGGCAAGTGCTGAGAAGCGCCGCATCAAACTCAGTCACCACTGTCTGCCGGTTTAAAAATATAAAAAGTAGGAAGTTACAATACATTCAGAAGCAAGTTACTTACCACGCGTTCCCGTTGATAGATGGTGGCCTTAAGACTCTCATTAAGTACGAGTATCTATAATATCACCTTTTCTTCTATCTTCTATGTAGTGAAAATGTAAGAAATAGTTACAGAGTAGGTATTTCCTTTAAAACAAGTTCTGTAATTGTATGACAGCGAATTTACAAAATGCTTCTTTTTGACATACGAACAGGGTGAAATAATATAAAAGCTCACCTTGTCAACGATAAGCGAGCAGGAGATAGTTTACGTATACCTATGTCAAATATGTTCTCAAATAAGTTCCCGAGTGGCGACCACGAGCCGGAAGACGTAGTTTGGGCAGGCCCACTTGGTGGACTGACGATTTGATGATGGTGATGCGGGCGGCGCAGGACTGGTCTTTGTGGAAATCTTTGGGAGAGTATGTCCAGCGGTGGACGTCATTCTGTTGAAATCAAAGCATACTACGGCTAGTGACTTTATATAGCAAATAAGCTTGTAGACTACAAGCTCATTTCAGTCCACCCGTTAATTCTTCAGCTTTTTGATCACCAAAATATTTATGACGCCTTTTTATAAAATTTAACTTCAGAGTACCGTTTTCTATTTAATATCCATTTTAAAAAGATCCACGTGTTGCAGCGCTAACTCCCTCAGACTAGAGTTCAGAATAACTAATTGGTGGAGCCAGATAAAAACTGTCTGTTCCCAGCGCAAGACACCGTGGCGTACACAAAAACAGTTAAATAAACTGTAATTTGCATAATAATCTGCGTTTTGGTTCAAATCGTGTGAAGTCGCGGAAACTTCGAGATAGATACGGTTTAAAAGCATTCAAAATTTGAATTAAAAATGGAGGCTACAAGTTTTGGAGTCGTTGAACGTGAAATTCTAAAAAGGTGCATCATCGCGTAAATGTAAAAATTTTAATCAAGAGATTCAAGTTTCGAGAGTCTATCACGGAGGCTTATGATGGCCTACGAGGATACTGAGATCTACTTACTTCTCAGAAATATTGATATTGACAAATTATGATAGTACTAACCTGCATTTGTATCAAAACAAACTACTGATACCACTCAGTGCCGGATTAAGACCACATGATGCCCTATAACTAAGCAATCCACACCAGTGTCTTATCTCCGGGACTGTGAAGCAACAAACCCGCGACCTATGGATGGATAGTTCTGCACTCGAAGCGCTAGACCCCATTGGGTCTACCTTATCCTACCACGTCAACGTGGCAATTGAAAAACATTGTTTCAACGACAGCGTTAGTGCCGACCACGTTGTCTATCAATGACTAGCTACATAATCATCCGTCCATCGGACAGGTGTTCCTCATTCACGTAATATTCATTCACTCCTACTCTCGCACTACAAAATTCGCTCCCAGCCTGTTTCTTGTGTCGAGAGCAAAAAGTGCTGCGCCACGGTTCGCCGCATCGACTATCGATTTCTTTCGTCGGCGCACGCTAATCACTGGCTGCGGTGACCCCGCGTTCGATCGCAAAAACTATTTTTTGCGGCATTGTCTTACATTTGCTTCTATTTAAATAGATTGGCTGTTGAAAAAGTGCAACAGCTGCTAAAATTGTGAGACTATTTTCAAACCAGTTAGCGTTTATCACCTTTTCGTAAATTTTCTTATCTTTGAAGAATGATAGTGATTCATCATTTCTCAAGAAAATCTTTCAACTAAAGATTATTCGGGAAAAGCCTAACATCGAATGCGTGTAGGTGTGGTACCTATAGTAATAAATTAATCTTGAAGTCCCTATCGAATTCTGATCTATTAATGAATTGACTTAGTTAAAATACCAAAAAGCTAACGTTTACAATATTCCAACATTAATAATTTAAAACTTAGCATTACAATAAAACAATAATTACGAAAGAACCATTGCTCCGTAACCGAAAACTACGGAAACTGAGGGTCGATTGTCGAGACCATTAGCCGCCGCGAACGCGATCAGTGCCGGGCGGCTGCTTCGGCGAAGGCGGCTCCAGTCACAACAAACGAGGCGCACAGACAAGTGGCGTCACGTGACACCCGCTAGTGATGTACTAAGAAGATGATATTATCGATGAAAGTTGTTATTAAATACTTTGAATTTTAGTCTAAAAACGAGAGATTAAATGACAGCGCTAGTTTGCTCTGTAGTTTAAGAAAGCTATCGATACATTTATAAACAATATTAGTTGGTTGTTGTCACTCTAAAAGAGTGTTCTTTGGGTTTCGCTACGGCTAATAAATATTATCATAATCTTCTGTTCTAATTAATATGATGAAAGGTTTTCTTTTTTCTTTTTGTTTGTCATTAATACCACTAAAGATAGCACTTCAGTAGTCCCGCCCGTAGATAATGATTGTGAACCAAATCGTAGCAAAGCACATGTTGATTTATTCACCTCGGAAATACGTTTGGCGCCGCTCCCAGTTACAACAAACAACACACGACCTCATCTGGTAGCAGGTAAATAGTGAGACAGTAGGTACAGTCACGGAATGAAAAGGTTCGTCAGTTTTCAAATTGATTCCTTCAACGAATCGCGAGCACATATTACCTTTTGAAACTATGTTACAGAATAATCTCGAGTTAGAGAAGATAATCTTTAACTGTTCGTCAGTTAAGTTCAAAATTATTCAGATCAAAGTTGTTTGACGATTTATCTTGTCAAGAAGATTATTATGATTGATAAACTAAAACCTTCTTGTTGGTTTAACCTGCCATTATTATTTCTTTTAAATAAAAAAAAATGTCAATTGGTCAATGTCATCATTGCATTGCACTGATGATGGGATAGAAAAATAAACAAGCAAAACCTTATTCGTTAGCAAACGTCATATTTATTTAAATGTTATTAGCACTGTTTCTTGTACTGTTATGTTGGCAGGTTTGACTCTTACAGTACCTAGTGCAAGCGAAAACCGACACTAAGGTCACGAACCTTTTCATTCCGCGACTGTACATCATTAGTCGATATGACAGCATTGTTTGTCTGGGGAAAAATATTTATAACTGTCGTTATAAGTAAAAAGTTTGGGTCAATTTAGACTAGTTAGGACTCATTTCTACGGCAATCCAGTTTTACATAACCCAGTAATGCAGGATCCCGCAAACTGAACTGTCATGTGAACACACGTTATGTGTTTGAAATACGAGTTACATATTCGAATGGACCGGTTTTTTTTGCGGAATAACGCAAACGGGATGTTCGCGTAAACGTTAATATTAAACACATATACCTACTATTAAACAAGATCCTGCAAAAAACGAGATGTTCCCGTGGTAAAAAGCCCTTAATTCATTCCTATTGTTGCGAATATTAATCAAAATGAAAATAAAACGCACTGCTTTGCTAGTAATCCGTCATATCGTGTGAGCACGAGATTTGTTGTTTTACTGAGCGTAAAAGAATACAGTGTTGAGTAATATTCATAAAATTAATTAGGTGACGTTACACGTGTATTAACGCTGAGATACATAACTAAGCGATACATACTCGTAACTAAGATTTGAGATTACACCTTCAGTCACAAATTCCATCATATTAAAATACTACAGTAAAAACCATCATTACAACACGAATCTCCCAAAATACAATAGAGAATGACCCAAAAACTGAGCCTATAAAGCTGTCGATTTTACCACTCGGTCCTATTTCAGGACGAGATAAATAATAACCAGATTTGTTTGCTAAATATAGGTTAATTATTGATGCATGTTTATATTTTCACAGCCCACTTTTTATGGGCTCTCGGGAGTTTGGGACCGAAGCGAAGCTGTCTGTATCTAATATTAATGGTTGCTGACGCTTTATTTGTGGCTAACGAAAAAAATGCTAGTGTTTACTAAAATAGAGCTCTTATTTTATATTTTACAGTTAAGTTTGTTATTTAATAAGCTGTAGGTTCACAATGCTTGATCATTGCATTGTTTCTACAAAAAAATACACTCGCAGGCTGGTTTTAATGATTTAGGTTTTATTTTTATTGAAGAACTTTTATTACTACGGATATTTATTAAACCTTTTTATTGCATTGCTGGTTGTACAAGTGGTTATTAAGAATCTTTATTATCAATACAACAATTTTAAGGTTGATTTAAAACTACGTTACCGGGATCTTAAAGTGAATCAGACAAAAATAATACAGTTCACTAATATCATACTCGCCACGGCATATTTAAAGCACTCGTCTTCAAATTTATTAAAATAAACTACTCGAGCACTTACTAGTATCTGTCGATTGTCGACAACCGACGGTCATCACTAACGCTCAGTACTTGTAACTGTAGTGTATGAAAATGTATTTACAATTTTGATTCTTATAACTCTACAAACAGGATCGGTTTTTGAACGGTCAAGCAAAATTTTCTGGATAATAAAATCGGTACTAATGCACTCGAGATTGTGTTCAGTTAGCATATTAATTTGCGGTTTATAAAGATTATGATAAGTGTATTTAGAATTCATTCAGTTTGAAGAGGCTTATACCTACGAGTTGGTTTTGAATCGGACATGTTCTCGTAGCATCGTAGTAGTTTTGCGTTTTTGTTCACAATATATGTATAAGAAATATTATAATTATTATTGTCTGTTTATTAAGTCTAGTGTTTATTTCCGTAGATGTCAACTCATCAATAAAACCTTTGAATTCCATGGTGAGTCGCCATAGGGGTCTGATTTGACCGAGTCCTTTATGTTTTAACCAAAGCTCTTCGTCTCACCTTTCAAACAAGCAAGGCTTAACTAAAACGTCAAAAACATGTCAAACTCCATACAAAAAGCACCGGTTGTCGTCATAGTTACGGTCAAAGTTAGGTGGTGCAACTCAGCCTTAGAGTAGGTACTTTGGTGTTTCTTTCACTTTAATGTGTCCCTCATGAGCGTCGAAGCCAAATTCAAATTCAGAACGTTTATTGCATGTCACATTACAATTTATATGTTGTTGCAAAATAGAGGTATACATGTGACGCCCTGGAAGGGCACAGCAAAACATCAGAAAGAAAGCCCGCTAAATTTATTTAATAACTAAGGGTCTACGTCTGTAATATGATAGTCTCATATAACGCACTCTCTGTTAAAAGCACTTAATACATAATTAAGGTATTCAGAACCAATATTAGGTATTTATTGGTAGCACCACAAATCACCCGATCAAAGATCACTCGTAAATCAGACAGGTCTTTAATACCTATAAACACCTTATGAAAATATCTTATTTCCAGTGATTGATTACGTAATAAAACTGTTACGAGCAATCAAACATCTTTCAAGTATGCAGTTTATGAAAAAACATTATCTAATGGCATTTATCCATAAAAAGGTCTATAAAAAACGTTATAAATAAACAGTAAAGTGTGTTTTACGGAAAATAAATGGGTATTTATTTTTTGATGGAAACAATATTAAAGCTCTGGTTTAATGAGCAAAGTGAATGCGTTTTAAATAAATGACACTTGTCTATCATTAATCATCAGAGAATATTCTATTACTGAATCTCTTAGCTACAACAATAAACTTTGAGGCTGGGTTGCACCATCTTACTCTAACTTTACCAAACGTCAAAAATCTGTCAAATTCCATACAAAAAGCACAAGTTATCGTTAAAGTTACGGTTAAAGTCAGGTGGTGCAATGCAACTCAGCCTAAATCTTTATAAAACAAAAAGATTCGCAAACGACAACAGCGAATACCTCATAACGATTCCTGCCTACTTTCTAGTAGTCTAGTTTTTATTTATTTTAATACAATTAGGTTTAAGAATAATATTTTGACATCGTTATCATCTACACCTAAGCATGAGGCTCTCTTAACTTCGTAGGCTGAGCTGCACCATCTTGCTATATCTGACAAACGTAAAAAATCTGTCAAACTCCATGCAAAAACACCGGTTATCGTTAAAGTTACGGGCAGGTGGTGCAACACAGCCTTAGTCGGGAACTCTTGTCAGAGTGGTCGTGGTTGCGCTGACGAGGTACATGGTGTGGTGATGTCATCTCCAAGGGCAGCTCTCCTGGTGATGTGCTTCCATTTCTGACGGTTAGAGGCGTCGCGAGTACACTGGACTCAGTAGCCTTTGTGATGGCGTCTATCTAGCCTCTCTTAACACTCGCCATATAGAACGTGCCATCCACGAAGAAGCGCCCTGCCAATTTTTGGTCGAGAGAAGCGCGGGGTGCGGGGAGTTTGTTCCGAGCAATCCGAGCGTCATTATTGTAGTGCGCTAATGGATAATTTAGCGTGTACCGATAACACTGAAACATTAGCGGAATGGTGGGGCGCGTCTTCGTGGACGGCACGATCTTATATCTCCGCTATTCTTTCCCACCTCAAAGATCCGATACAATGTTTTCCTCAACTCCACACCACAATATCCCAAACAACCCCGGATTGACATTAAAATCGGACTCCACTTTGTTATTGGATGTTAAAATTTACGCGAGTGCGGCAAAATAAACACGCGTCGGGCGCGTCGTTAAAGCGAACTCTAATCAGCTCAGAGGACGGTTTATGATAGGCATTAAATAAGGTCGGTGAACTCTGTCGGGGAATAATAGAAATTGATATTTGGTACTAGGCTATTTTGCCGCCGTACCTACGTAGAAAGGTAGTGTCAAAACTGTCAACAAAGTGAATTGGATAATTATTTTTTCGTGAAATATCGTCTGAATTTCAGCTTTGTCTTATTTCATTGCTGGACATAGAACTTGTGATTATTTCAGTAACTATTTTTCGTTTTTTAAGTCGTTGAGAAAAATAGTATTAAGGGAAATATTTGAAGATAGTTATTCATAGATTAGTTTTTATTTTTTATTTTATTAAACTCTTCGGTAAAAGACTGTATGAACCCATCCCAATATAAAAGTCAAGCCCACAAGTGAATGTTTACGGGATGCAGAAGGGTAGACTCAGCGGGAGCACCGGAACTTTCAGAGATAAGCCGCACAAACAACCTGAAGAATGCGAAGTGTCACATGTCTGGCATAGAGAAGACACGTTACAGAATAGGCAATGTTTATACTTTTTTAAATCACTACATATTATAAAACAAAGTCGCTTTCCTGTCTGTCTGTCTGTCTGTCCCTACGTATGCTTAGATTTTTAAAACTACAAAACCGATTTTGATGGGGTTTTTTTAATAGATAGAGTGATTGAAGAGATTTATGTATACTTAGCACCCGTGCCAAGCTGGGGCGGGTCGCTAGTTTAATATTGATTGCCGAAAATCCGAAAAGCAAACTCTTGAATAATATAATTTCTATTATTTATTAGAGAGAGAGAATCAAAAATCAAAGAGCACTTTAACTCCCGCACCGACTGTCTCTCTTGTTGCATTTTCACTTAGGTCTGTACTCTTTCTCTCTCTCTTGTCTGGTAAGTGTCCCAAGAGGGACAGTGGACGATGAAGAAATATTATCACAATGAAACCTAACTAGACCGACGTCTCTAAATGCTGTGAGTCATTTCTGTTTATTACTCTTTGTCACTTATTATAGCATCGTTATTACTCGCACAACTTAGTACTTATATGTATATGCTCACTTCCCAGCTGCCTATAGGCCGTCTGGACTGATGATATTTTATGTCGAGTCCAAAGTCTATTATAGTAATAAAATACTTACAAGTACCTACATACAGATTATGTCTGGGTTTGGTCTGGTCTGGGTTTAAATTAACGAGCCACGGGAAAATAAAAAAACGAACGGGCTTAGAAAATTCGTGTTTTTAGATTTTGGCTTGCTATTGCACAAAAACAACTACCAACTTAGAATATGAGTAAACTTATAATTTTTGAATTTCAATGATAGCTGTTATTCCTCGGTTATATTCTCGGAGTTTCCCTGCGTGATCGAATCAGAAATGAAGAGATTCGTAGGAGAACCAGAGTGACTGACATAGCCCGCAGAATCGCTAAAATCAAGTGACAGTGAGCAGGCACATAGCTCGTAGAGCTGACGGCCGCTGGGTCAGGAAAGTTCTTGAGTGGCGACCACGAGTCGGAAGACGTAGCGTAGGCAGGCCTCCCACTAGGTGGACCGACGATCTGGTGAAGGTCGCGGGAGGCGCCTGGATGCGATCATGCGAGCGGCGCAGGACCGGTCTTTGTGGAAATCTTTGGGGGAGGCCTTTGTCCAGCAGTGGACGTCTTTTGGCTGAAACGAACGATTCCTACTGCAGCTTAAGTCTTTAGGGTTAGCTATCTTTAAGAGATGCAAAAAACAAACTATCAGGTCGAAGAAAAACATTTCGCAGCCCAAAACAATGACTGCCTAGTTTGCCTATCCAAATATCGACGTATTAATTTAACGAACCATTTACTCAGGCTTCAGATTGTCAAAACCGTTCAGCAAAAACACGTTGCACAACAACAACAGATCGTGTGAAATTCCTCGGTTATTATTAAAAGACGGGAATATTAAAAGAAAACCGAGGAGTTGGCAGCGGCTCCACACAACCTTGACCTACCTGACAGCTAATTACTATTGACTTTCGTACTGGAGCAAATGTAGCAGACGTCAAAATGTTTGCTAAATGTCTGGGAAACGATCACTTCGCGTAACCCAACTCTGAAACTTTGTATTGCAGTCTGGAGGTAGAGACAGAATAAGCTTTCAATTGTTTCATCGTTAAACCAACGAGTTGGTATCAGTATGACTTTTAATTTGAGCTATGTGAGTTTCCAATGAACTTTTGTATAAAAGTAATTTTTTTTATGCGTAACAAGGCAGGTATTTGACCACAATCGCACCTGATGTGGTCAAATACCTGCCTTGTAGTGGGATGCAGTCTAGGATGGTACATGCCCTGTAAGTGCCTATTCACTCTCACCTTGAAAAGGCCCGCATTATAGTCTTCGGGAAAGACAGCAACAGGCAACGAATGCCAGTCCCTAGCTGTTCGCATTTTATAATAGAGTTTATAAAAGTTTAAAATAAAGCACCTACTCGTATAAAGCTTTTTGCTTAGTATTTACAATTTATTGTTTGAAGTCTCGTTACACCCGTAGCATTGAAACATAAACTCGAGTTCTTATTAGAATTTAAAATAATCGTAGTCGTATAAGAAATGTTAAAGCCTCAACTTTTCAGCTTTTTAATGACAATTTTGCGTGTGTCGCTCTTTGTGGAGAAAGAAAACAAATCAAATAAAAAAAAATCATAAACTTTTTATTTAATCTTTCAAAGATCGCGATACAAATGTCGCACATAAAATCAACTTGAACACCATTTCGTAGAGGTCGTGGGAATACGAGCCCAAGAACTAAGACAATGGCAACCGGCAAAAACCACTTCGAACCGGTTATCGGTCTAATTAGCCCAGTCTGTACTGTTGTTCTAGCCACAAAATAGAAACGAACAGAAGACAATCACTTGCATGTACTTTGTGCCATCTTCATAAGCTTCGTCGGGTTCTTCGTCGGGGTCACCAATTTGTGCCCTCTTCGTACCTAAGCTCGGTGCTCGCGGTAGGGCGGGGTAGGATTGGCCGGACATGTTTGGATTTTTACGGACTTGTCCGGCCAAATAGTCCGGTTTTTCATGTAGGCTGCCACACCAGTCCGAAGGTAGAAAGCACAGAATAATATGGACCACAAGTGTCGATTTGAAGATGATAATTGTTAATTACATCAGTAACAAGGCATGTTAGCTATTAAAAAATAAAAAGCACTTTATCATGAATTTTTCCAGGTTTTTCCAGCTAACAGTTTAGTATTTAGAGGGGGGGACGCCGAACAGTTCCTATCTTAAGCCTAGGCGCAGACCACCGACTTTTAGTTGGCCGATAATTTTACCCAGAGCTTATCGGCAGACAGTGGTGACTGAGTTTGTTGCGGCACTTCTTCTCAGCACTTGCGAAATGTTGGTCTCGAAGTGCTGGTAGGGTAAAAGATTATGAGACATGTAGAGGCTCTTTCAAAATATTTGACGATTTGTAAGTACTATTTAAATAGTCTATAGAAATAATGAAATTTTGACTTTATAAAGAAACTGCCGATACCAAATCGGTGTAATGTGCGCACTTTCATACATCTCCATACTGATCAACAGCCAGACCTAACTATCGGCCAACTAAAAATCGGTGGTCTGCGCCTAGGCTAACTGTTTATTGAGGAAGATGAGTGTAGCGCACTTTGTATAATGTCTTCTGTTCATATCTGTGTTGTGTTCTAGCTGAGTTAGAATTATCATAACACATTAGTAAATGGACCGCCAATTAAAATTAAATTGGCGACACGCTGCGTGAAATTATTTTTGGTGAAAGACAAATAGGCTGAGAGACGGCGCAAAACAGAAAGGTGAGGTTTCAAAGCGAACTTATTAAGAGTAAGACAATAGTAATGTTATCCTAGCTGAAAACCCTAAAGATTATTATGTACTCCAGAGGGAAATGTAGATCAACTGCAGAAATAAGTTTGTGCCAGCCACTTAATTTTGCAAACTGCACTGTCTGGGCCACCAAGATTTAGAATGCCTAGTTTAGGGCCCACTGCTATTGTTGATTTTCTTTAAAACACATATACTTGTCATGCTTTATTAGATGCAAATGCAACTTCTGACTTTGTTCGTTCGTTCGTTTCAGCCAAATGTAACCGGCAGACAGTGGTGACTGAGTTTGTTGCGGCGCTTCTTCTCAGCACTTGCCAAATGTTTGTCTCGAAGCGCTGGTAGGGCAAAAAAAGAATGAGACATGTATAGGCTCCTTAAGAGCATTTGACGATTTGCAAGTACTAATTTAATTAGTCTAAACAAATAAAGATAATTTTGATTTTGATTTTGAAATGACGTCCACTGCAGCTGGTAAAGGTCGCGGGAAGAGCCTGGATGCGGGCAGCGCAGGACCGTGCATTGTGGAAAACCTTGGGGGAGGCCTTTGTCCAGCAGTGGACGTCATGTGGCTGACACGAACCTCTGACTATTTAAAGACATTTTCATTTTCATTTACAACTGAAATTATTTTGGGAGATTCAATGAATGAATTTATTCCCAAAGTGCAGTAAAGTACAACTTTATCTATATTTTAAACTTTTCTGTATAAAGCTTTGCCTAATCACACATCAAAGCTTTATTTAGATCACATTAACACAGATTTAAACTAGATTTGACGTAATTACGAGTATTTGTAGTCGTAATTTGCACATCGTAATGGAATGGGGTCGCGTGAATTAGTGGCAAGTAACCGTAGAAGATATTAATGTATTTGACTTTGTGAATATAAAAAATATTTAAAAGTTATTTATTTTACTAGCTTTCCGCCCGCGGCTTCGCCCGCGTTGAATTTTGTCTGTCACAGAAAAACTTTATCGCGCGTGTCCCTGTTTCAAAAACCGGAACTACCCTATGTCCTTTCCCGGGACTCAAACTATCTCTATGCCAAATTTAATTAAAATCAGTTCAGTGGTTTAGGTGTGAAAGCAAGACAGAAGACAGAGTTACTTTCGCATTTATAATATTAGTATACTCGTATAGGTGTACCAGAATCTCATGGCAAACAAAAATATTGGAAAAGTGTGTTTTTCATATGGCAATTGTCTATGGTTTAATTGTCACCTGTCAAAGAAAATTATGAAATCTGTCAGCCGCTGCAAAAATTTTGTAATCTCTTCTTGACTATTTGTTATTTTTGTGAAAAAATCGAAAAAGCTCAAGCAAGTCATATTGTTTTCAATGTGAATTGTAAAATAAGGCATAATTCAAAGTCAATCTTTTATTCTAAAGCGCGTCGTCGAGTTGACAATAAGTTGGACTGAAATATTTTGATACATTTAGTTTATTACCCAATTACGTCACAAGGAGGGTTATGTTTATTTATATTATTCTTAATAGCTGCTTTATCGGGGTTTTCAGGTATATCTCACAAATTGGTGCAGGGGAATGGTCAAAATGTTATGACCATGTAAAGAAAATTGAAAAAGATTTTATCTCTTTATTTTGATCATCTATTGAAGAACAAGAAATTGCAAGTGGAGTTCTTAGAATCGTTTTCTAGTTCTGAATGAAGTGATAAGTTAAAAGTATGATGCATAATAAAATTAGTTACTTAAATTAATAATACGATTTATTTATTTTTCAAGACACTTTCCCGATGTATAACAACATTCTTCATACACATACCTACCTAAAATGTATATTCGTACTTCATGTTCATTAATATTAAAGTCATAAAAGTAAAAAAATAAACAGTATCAAGATCGTTTATTCCAATTTCCCCAGTTCCAAAGTTTATTTTCCCTATTTGCCATGAGATTCTGGTACACCTATAGATGAAAAATAATAGGCTTTAAGAAAGCGCTTTTCATTTATATAATTAATATGCCCTAACCTTTTTTTTATGCATGACAAGGCAGGTATTTGACCACAATCGCACCTGATCAATTTCTGGCTAGTTATAAATTTTAAAAATATGATTTATTAGGTAAAGAAATCCAATAAATAAACCCTTCTATTGAAAAAACTTGGACAGACGTTTAGAGCACACAACAATGAAAAGTCGTAGTAATTTACCAAACCTACTATTTTCATAACTAAAAGTAGGCTTGCCTACTACGAGTAATAAAATTCAAAAACGTTTGTGTTTCAACCAAACATCGCTAAACAATAAACGCATCAACACAAACAAGTTAAAGATCCGTAATTTATTCGTAATGCGCGGGCGCAACTCACCTGCGTCATCTGGTGTGTAAAAACATTGCACTATGCAATTGGTAGCGAAACAGATATAGGTAGAGCTTATAAAGAATGAATTACTAAATTAAATTACTATTTCATCAGTCTAAGGATTTTTAAGAGTAATCCTACTAATATTATAAATGCGATTTGGATGTTTGTTACTCTTTCACACAAAAACTACTGAACAGATTTTAATTAAACTTTACAGTATTATTGTTTATAATAACCCAGAATAACATATAGGCTATAATTTATGACGATCTGTGACAAACGAAATTTCACGCGGGTGAAGGGCAAAAGCTAGTTAATCAATAATTTAGAGGCGGTTGCTGTCATCATCATCATCATCATCATCATCATTTCAGTCATAGGACGTCCACTGCTGAACATAGGCCTCCTCCAATGATTTCCACAATGGCCGGTTGGTGGCGGCCTGCATCCAGCGCTTTCCCGCTACCTTTATGAGGTCATCGGTCCATTGCCACCAACAAAAATTTAGAATTTACTTTTTACGAATATAAATAACATCATAATTTACTGTCAGTCATCTGAGCCGCCTATGTACCAGTACCATTCCCATGTGTTCTGGACTAAATCTAATTAGATTTTAGGGTTCCCTAGAGATTCGCGGGACAAGGCTAGTCAATAATAGAAACTACTATTCTAGTTGTAATTTTACTTACTAGCGAATGTTCTACTAGACTACTACTTTATCTACTACTTTATCTAGATCGATGGGCTGATAAATATAAGGCTGGGTTGCACCATCTTCCTTTGACTTTATCAAACGTCAAAAATCTGTCAAATTCCATACTAAATACGCCGGTTATAGTTATAGTTACGGTCAAAGTTAAGTGGTGCAACTCAGCCAGCTAAGATTCACCATTTGAAAAGATTTCTATTCTGGCGCAAAACAAAAGCCATCTAGTAAAAAAGAATAAACTTAGTAAGGATGCAACGATAATTAAATTAAATATTTAAAAAAAGGAACGGTGGGTGTTCGTTCAGTAGGTACAGGGCATCCAAGAAACCCTTCTACCCTGGCACAAAACAAAAGCCTAGCAATGAAGAAAAAGAAAAATAAAAATAAATACCAATAAATGCGCGCCGAATAACTCATTACCAGCGATAGCTGTCGCCGCGCGCGCAGACAGAGGCAGCTGCGGGCGCATCTGCCGCGCGCACGCGTGCCTTAGGGGCCCGTAGGGAGATGTGAACCGTGGTTTTAGTGTTGAAATACAGTTAAACCAACCAGTAACAACCAATAAACTTGTACTGGTAAATCGTATAAAACAAGAATTCGCTAAATTAATGTTTACAGGTATACTCAAGTCTTACTCCTAGAATAATTAGTTGATAGTTAATGAAACACAGAGCCGTTTAATTTTTAATAGCTACCACGTAAGTTTTGAGATATTCGTGTATTCGCGATAGTTGCGGTCAGAAAATGTTTACCACCAAAGAATCACAACTGCATGCATACACACATTTAGGTCCAAACGACTTTGAAACAATAGTTTTTGAGTAATATAGGTAACTAAATCGTATTCAAAATTGCATAACATCTTCTACATCAATCTTAAGAAAAATAAATATCTAAAATTACTCTACAACAAATATCAATGTCAACCTAAGAACCACATGTTTCTCCTAGACTCGTACTTGCCCGTTATTTTTTGCCTGTTTATTCGCGACCTTGCCTGCAAGGTGGAAGCTAGCGACAGTACTTTTTACTTTAATTACTACTAATTAAAGGGTACGTTACAATTTTTGCCGACGAATTAATTTATTTGCGTATATGATTACACTTTTTGCGAATTTTTGACGTTTAATTTTACAAAGGGGCTACGTATTGTACTTTTGCGATGTTGTTAAAAATAATGTAAGTTGATCTGCTTGAAGTTAGTCGTCAAGTTTTGTCAGAAACCCTATAATGTGGTTTTATGATATTCTGTACTCACTGGAGCGTACGGTTTAATCCACTCCATAGTCTATGCCTTTCAGTGAGAAATACTAAAGTTTACTTTTACGTTAAATATTTAATTAACATGAAATAGAGCAAAATGCAAAATAGAGCGAGCTATCTTAGAACAATCATGCAGGACCTATAAGTTTAAAATATTTAGGGAAGCCTTTCTCAAAGCGTCCCTTACATAACTCTCTTATCTCAGTTTTGCCACTTTCTCAAAACCACGGGTTTTCAGTTAGGTCATTTCAAATTTAGTTTCTGTTTATACTTTACGGACCTCGTGGGAGGAAAAATAGGTACATACAGATACGTGAGTTAGAGAAAATCGTAGACAATGGAAGCAGGAAAAAAATTGTAGTCCTAACTCAAATCGCCAAAAGACAGATAGGATAGTTAGTCATGCGAGGGACGAAGAGATCAAACAAAGCATGATCTTTCACTTTTTCATCTAGTCACTGCCATTACTTACGAGCTTATTCCTTAGCAAAGTAGAGCTTGTGGATCACTCATAAAGTACAATTACATAAGCTGCCACAGTGTATAGTTTGGTGAGCCGATGTCTGTTCTAAAACAGCAGATAAACATACAAAATAATATGCTAAACGTGTACCTACTGTGTATATTTCGGGTATGCTCATATTGCTCATATACCTCTAACATCTGCCCCTAGCAGGATTTGAACCTAAAACCGACAGTCCACCAGGCAGGTCCAGCTCCTTCAGATAGTTGGCTTTTCACAAACTGCACTTGCACTAAAGTATCGAGCGGTATCGCTGAAGTCAATAAACTTCGCTGGGCGGGCGGCGCCCAAAATAGCGCGGGCGAGACGGCGCGGCGGGTACGGTCAGCGCAGACGTGTTTACCAATGTTTTTTATCAATGGCCGGTTGTTTGGGGGTGGACATTGCTACTTATCTTATTTAAAACTCTAGGTTTATTTAGTATACAGTATAAACTTTTAATAACGTTACTCGATTTAACCACGGGCTGGAAAACGTAGCGTGGGCAGGCCTCCTACTAGGTGGACCGACGATCTGGTAAAGGTCGCGGGAAGAGCCTGGATGCGGGCAGCGCAGGACCGTTCATTGTGGAAAACCTTGGGGGAGGCCTTTGTCCAGCAGTGGACGTCATTTGGCTGAAACGAACGAACTCGATTTAACGACAAACTCCTTATAACGTCGTAATTTCTTGACAATTTGGTTTACCTTGTTTTCTATTCGCTCAATCGCTCAACGACTTAATTAATATCGTTATAATAGAATTATTTGTATTTAAAAAAGGCGCACGTTTTAGCTTTTCACTTTAAAGCAACTAATTATTCACGTTATCTGCGACACAGTAGGCATAGTAATTATGTCTTTTGCGTACTTACAATTTAGTTATGTATATCAATCATTGATCTTTGAAGATGTTTGGTGGGTGGTTTCTAAACAAAGCTACTTTAAAAAAAAAACAGTGAATCCTGTTTAAAAAAATGTAACATTTATTGAATAATATTAACTAACTTTCATTCGTTCTTTTAGTATTAAAATGTAACTTAACCAAAAGGAAAAGGATTTTACAATTTTCTTTCTAAAATAATACTTAGAATAAAAAGCCCACAGCCTCTAAACTTATCGTAATTATTTCTGTAATCACCCCAATATTTTCTAAAAGCTCTCAGACGCTTGCCGCGCTGACGGTACCTTGGTTGTTTCTTTTCCCGAAGCACGCACATTCGGATTGAGACATTACAGCCAATATCCGAACGCGAGGTGAAGGGGTCTCATTACATTCCGATGTTATGCCGATGATCGACACTTGTTTGTTTGCTTGTTTGACGGCGATTGTTAATAAGGCAGCGCGAAATTAACGCTTGGGCTGTAATAATGTTTTGGGAATATTGTTTTTGTCTACACTTATATTTTAAAGAGGAATGAATTCATTGTTTGTATTGAATAGGCTCCGAAACTGCTGGACCGATTTGAAAAATCTTTCACCATTAGAATCCTACATAATTTCTGATGAAAAAAGGCGGTACGAACTACGAAGTTCGCCAGAACTAGTTAAGTAATAATACGAAAGTTATACTCGATAGGCTTTTGAGTTTAGCGAAATTATTCAAGCACGTGTAATAGGTAAATGAAAGGTTTTCCTTTAAGACTTAGTTATGATTTGATTGTTATTTTGAAGGTTATAAAAGTAAGATTTCAATAATATTACAGTTAGTTTTATAGCGGCTGCTGCAATATGCCTAGACCGTGAGGATTGGAAATGGTAAAATGTGCATCTTATGTACCTAGATTTCCTTGCATTATCTAGGTACGTGTAACTTTACCTACCCATAGAATATCAGCATACTTACGTTACGATCCATTTCTCAAGCACTCACAGATTTGAAATCCCTTCACACCAATTACCTACATAGATCTTTTCTATACGGAATGGATAACATGTGCAGATAACTTAAAGAATCTGAATCACGGTTAACCAAATACCTTGAAAATGTAAAGACCGTCCACTATTCCACGCATCGTCGGATGCGTATTTTGCAACCAAAATACCTCTAAGAAAAAACCGTCTCGTCTAACGCTAAATATACTTCGTCGGGGACTGCACCGGAATACTTATTGTGAATGAAATTTATCGCAGTTATATAAGTCTCGGATCGCGGAGATATGACATTTTTATTATTTATTGATGGGCGTCTGGGCAGGAATAGTCTTATGAAAGAAATTTTCTTTTAATCCTTGCGAATCCAGATTTTTCTCAATCAATATTGCTTGTGCAGTGGGCGATTGGTGAAACGAAAAGGCAGTAGATTAACCAATTGGTAGTTCATTAGGTAATCTATTGATTTTTCGTTGCATCAAGAAGAAAACATCTGATAATTGTTTCCTCGATATGTATATTGAAAATACCCTATAGGCTAATTACCAGCATTAAAGCTCCTCCCACAGCTATTATTGGCTTAATATTTGACCCTACCCACATTTCTAGGAACATTTACGAAAAATGCCAACTCCAACACACAAAGATAAGAGCAACCATGATCTTTCAGAACGTAACAACAAGGATTATTTTTAAAATTAACTATACCTACATTTAACACTTTAAACGGAATTTATCTTGACGATAATATTTATTATATCATTAAAATACAGCTGCCCCTTTGGTCCTAGGCGCCCTGGCATATTCGTCCTGGGGTAGGAGTCAACGATACACCTCTCATGTCCATATCACTTATCCCCATTTATACATAACTAGCTTTTGCCCGCGGCTTCACCCGCGTGAAATTTAGTGTCACAGATAGGCATAAAATGATAATGCATGTTGACTTTTTGTGATTTGACTATTTCATAATTTGACAATATTTGTTCTATGAAAATGCTGTTATGTAAGAATAATAAATTTTAAATTGACATGATAAATAATTAATATGGAATACAATTACCTATATATTATATATGCGGGTAAATGTTTTGTGATTCGATTTACACGAAAATTACTTCCAATTACCTCAACCTACTTTATTAACGAGGTCCCTTTGATCGAACTTTCCAGTATAAGAGATTTAGGAGTGATAATCGATAGCAAATTAAGTTTTAATCAGCACATAGATTCTATTATTAAAAAGACCTCTAAGCTCAGTGGCTTCATCGCACGACAGATGAATATTTTGAAAGAACCTCAGATCACAGTTGTTATCTTTAACAGTCTAGTCCGCAGTATACTGGAGTACTGTAGCCCGGTGTGGAGCCCCGACTACCAAGTCCATTCAAATAGACTGGAGCGTGTACAAAAACGCTTCTTGTATCATCTTAGCTATTCAGATAACATGTGTCGTTCACTACAGTCCTATGAGGCTCGCCTTTCACACTATGGTCTTACTCCATTGCACATCCGTAGGAAAGCTTCTGATTTACTTTTCCTTTTCAAGGTCGTTAATGGTCTTATCGATGCCCCGGATATACTGGAACGTTTAAAAGGACATTGTCAGAAACCGCCTAAAAACCGCCCAAAAACATTAACCCATCATAATTATTTTCTATTTTTTTTAATACAATAAGCACCCTTTCATTCTAATGGACACTTAAGCATTGAAAAATTAAATAAATAAGTCTTTTAACGTTTATTCTATAATACTATTACAACTTCCGGACGTTTTGGTGCGTGGCATGGTCTAAAACCAATCAAGTTCCATAATTTTTGCCGATAAAATCTGTACGAGGCATTACCGTACTTTATTGCTGGGAGTCCATGTATAGTGATGTTCCTGCGGCCATCATAGACAATAAAATATCGATTTTGAAAATAAAATAAATCGATTAAACTGCTTTGAAGACTAGATTTGCGTTAAAAGCTAAAAAGATATTGACACTATTATAGATGACCCACGCTGAACTGTCCCGCCAAACTCAATGACAGGGGGGCGCTACCATCGTTCAACTATATGGTTTCCAACATGGCAAAAATCTGAACCAGCGATCCGGTATTGACGGTGGCGCCCCACTGTCAATGTCATCGACAGGACAGTCCAGTATTTTGGAACTATACAAGAAGCTATCTAAAGTGTCCAACTGGTCGAAGGTCGTAAATAAAATAAAAATAATTAGGACCATAAACTGATATTCATGGTATCATAACTGTAAAAGTGTCAGAATCCGATGTTGAATCCAATGCCAGTTGAAGTGTGAGAAACATATATCAACCTAGTATAGTTGCCAGTCTCTCATAATCTATGCCAATGAGGGTTTTCGCGATTGAAAAATCCGCCAGATGGCAATACGTAGACGTGAGGTCTAAATGCTGCATGATTGGTTATTTTTGACATGACATTGACAGATATCCACCAATCATGCAGCATTTGGACCTCGCGTCTACGTATTGCCATCTCGCGGATTTTCGCGAAAACCCTCATTCATAGCACATGTATAATAATAGACCAAATGAACTTTTATAGATTGTGAAAGAGAATTTTTATTATTTTATTAAAATCTTGCCACGAGGTAGTTTTTCAATAGAAACCAGGATTGGATAATCGCTACAGGCAAGTATCAGAACATTTTATAAATATTTTTAATCGATTATATCCTTGTGAATCGTTTTAATAAATTGTCATTTTACTTTTTCAATTAAAACTTTTTCAATCCCTAGTCTTGTCAAACTGTCATAATGTCAACAAATTATAAATGTCACGTCAGTTGACTCAATTTCAGTCTTCTGTGCGTTTATTGTATTTTTATTTCAATGAAATAGTGCTAAAGGGTTAGTACTAAAAGTGAAAGCCTTTTTCAGAAAGAAAACCAATGTGGTGCCCTTATTATTCATACTGTTTGAAAGTTACAAGTCAGTGATACAGAGTTGCCGACATTATAACTCCGTAGTGATACCATACCAAAGAAGAAGTTTTCCTAAACACTTGTGTTATTTTTATATGTGATCAAATAAAAAGGATTAATTCTACTGCTCAAATGGAATAACTTATCCCAAGAGACCGAATATAAAAAAAAACCTCTCCATAGAAATTATCACCATCACGAGGCTGTGAATTTTTTTGAGAATTTGATATTGGTCCTGTAAGAAAAGTAGTTGTATTTCAGTAGTAGAATCAACCCTTCTTGTTTCGTCAGCAAGAGTAACTATAAAAACGCCCTGTAGGTAGGTATTATTAAGCTGAAGAGTTTGTTTAGTGTCAAAGACTGTCACACAGTGTAACTTAAATTGGCATATTATGATAATGAACATAAAACTTAAATAAATATTTATGTTAATATTTTTTCTATTTATTTATTTTCCCAAAGCTTCACAGTGACAGCTGAAACAGCAATACTGTTGTAAAACTAAACTTGGAACAAACTGTTACAAATATTTTACAAATTAAAATAAAACCGCATGTTGCTTTACTTTCTCGTATAGGTAATAAATGTAATTAATGGCTAGATTATTAATGTTACTTTGTTACCCTCAATAGTGAGGAGATCTTATAAAATGGTAACCCTGATTTTCATTGTCATTCAAGTGCTCTTTCTTCGCATAGGCTTCTGTGATTTGGCCAAGGGCCACACACATTGCGATAACATTATGCGACATTGATTTGACAGCAGCGGAGTGAAGTCTTGCGACTATGCAAAATGATACCCTGTAATCGTAGCGCATATAGACATAGACGGGGCGGGGCACATAGCTCGTAGAGCTGATGGCCGCTGGGGCAGGAAAGTTCTTGAGTGGCGACCACGAGCCGAAAGACGTAGCGTGGGCTGGCCTCCCACTAGGTGGACCGACGATCTGGTGAAGGTCACGGGAGGTGCCTGTATACGAGCGGTGCAGGATCGGTCTTCGTGGAAATCCTTGGGGGAGGCCATGAAGCTACAGATAAAAATGGAGGCCACACTCCGAATACCTACTTGAAGCACAAACTAAGTATCACTATCTCGCTCTCTGTGGGCAGACTCGCTCTTTCTAAATAAACAAAAAATATAAAATTGCTCAAATTCAATGAAACCAATGTAAAATCTTTATTTCTTGACATAGGTATCATTAAAAATGATAAGTGTAATTACTGGTAAAACGTTTTAGGAAGAAATGACTGTAAAAAATGTGAAAAATGTTTAAAATGCTCCAATGTCGGAAATCACGAAATAAACACTTACGCGTGGAATCTTATGTCACTTCCAGGACACCACGTACTACCGCAACCACGCACTACAAAATTTTGCACCAATTCTTGTGATAAAACAATGATTATTTCCTGTAAACAATCTCAAACGAAATTAACTGCTCAATAAACAAAATAGTAAACAACCGCTATGATGGGCCGGATTGGGCCGATGTTGCCACATGGTACCGATTACCCAGGAATTGGGATTGTAATTCCCTGATTCGCCAACACATTAAGCCTAATTGGCCGACAATTTTGTGATTTTTTATTTAACTAGGAAATCTTAGTTTCAAATATTAATTATTTATTTGTTTAACTTCTGATTTGGTTAGTGAATTGGCTATTTCGAAGAATTTACAAGGAGATTTAAATCAGAAGATAGCAATACTACAGTTCACACTAAAAAGAGAGGTAGGGCCGCAGAGAGCGAGATAGAAATAAGTAGGTATTTGACTCAAGTTTTTGTTCCAACTCTGCCCTCCATTTTTATCTTTGTCCAGCAGTGGACGTCTTTTCGGCTGAAACGAACGAACGAACGATACGTATTACCACTATTTACCAGACATTACTATTTATTGCATACTCGCCGGATTACACGTAGGAGCACGCGCGTTACAGCTTCGGCCTTGCATTATTATAAGATCTTGTTCCGCCCTTTTACGAACTTCCTCCGTGAGGATATCCCCGCCGAATTCTATGATGAACCTATCAAAAGTCATATTTTGCAATGTCAACCCACCACAAGGTGGACCGACGACCTGATAAAGGTAGCGGGAAGGCGCTGGATGTAGGCCGCTACCAACCGTGCGATGTGGAAGTCATTGGGGGAGGCCTATGTTCAGTAGTGGACGTCCTGTGGCTGAAATGATGATGATGATGATGAAATGAATGAAAATGACAAATCTTCGAACGTGTATAATACCGTGCCAAAGTAATCATATAATTTTAGCACCTTAATAACTATTGCCGTTATTGTTGTAAAGATCATGCAGCGCTACTTGCGGATATTATTGGAAAGAAAACTATGTGGGCTCTAGATCTGAAGCCTCTTTAACTAACACGAAGTGCTCATACAATGCGGCGTATTTTCTTCCAGTCTTTAGTCAGGACTTTAGTCGAATTAAAACTCCGGTTGAACGTGATATAGCCGCACTAGAAATTAGAATACGATGCTTTTTTGCATAATCGCAAGATTTCGTTCCGGTGTCGACCGAATGTTATCATGATGTATGTGGCCCAGGGGTTACCGTAGCCGCTAAGGTTTGAAACTTCTTGCTTAAAATATTGTAGTCTTTGGCATAGACTACGACGGTAGTCATGGAGATAGGAGTTTGTTATCTCGTGTCAGATGTAAATGGTGAAAAGAAAACTCATGATTCGTGTTATTTTTATGCAATATTTATGCAATATATAGGTATTTTATAAAAGTGGAACCCCGAGTGATCTCCAAAACCCATTCTATTATTATATACGATTCGGCTTCGATATCTATAATACAATAGGAGTTTATTTCAAGTGTCAGATGACAAGGGTGGAAACAACGTACGATTCATGTTGTTTATTTACGTGCAATATGTGGGCATATTATAAAAGTGGAATGCCGAGTTGTATTTCTAAAACTTGTTCTATTATTTTATACTATTTGGCTGCGACTCGGCGTGACGACAATACAAAACATTTTTGCGAATCGGTGTTCATACATTCACACAATACATTAGACGCCATGTTGTCATAAACGACATATTATAAAATCGCTGTGATTTAATATTCTTAATCATTAATTTTATGGCAAGTGTCCATCAGGAATCATTGTTCTTACACACAGAATCGTATTATTTCGCTTTCGGGTAGTAATATGTCAAAATTGTTGGTTCTTAGGCGAACAATGTATGGAGAACGAACATTGTCCTTTGCCGTACCTCGTAGTAGCAGCCGCGTGCAAAATCGAAAGACGTTTTCTATCCCTCCGTGCAGGACTCGACTCGGTCAGCACTCCCCGTTACATCGCATGTGTACTTGCTACAATTCTATGCGTTTTGTCTTTGACATCTTTTTTGGTTCTCTCGTCTCCGCCAAGCGCCGTATCAATACGGCTATTCTTGATTTAAAATAGTCTAAAATTAGTCCAAATTTTGTTTAGTTCTGTGTAAATGTAAGATCTGGTTTATCTGTGTAATATTCTTAATTTAAGGTGGTTTAATTAATTATTTTTATATGCATGCTGTGCTTACATCGAGTAGGGTAAATCAGTATGAATTGATTTTACACTCATTACTTACTTTTGCATGATATTTGATTGTACCCAGTTTTGTAAGCCAAATAAAAAAAAAAAAAAAAAAATATGAGTGGTAATCGTTAAATTAATAATAATTGTATTATCTAATTGCAAACTTATTGTAATTTATAAAAAGTCGTTTTAAGACGAAAAGCATGCTGTGATATCATAGTTAAATAGGTGAAAGCAACATTTATCTCTTTGAAACACCTTTTTGAAAACCCTATTTATTGCAAATAAATAATTTGAATTTAAATTATAGCCTATTTATGTTAATCTGGGTTACAAACAATAATACTGTAAAGTTTTTAGTTTTTTTTGGTAGTTTTTGCGTGAAAGAGTAACAAATATCCAGACATTCAGACATCCAAACTTTCGCATTTATAATATTAGTAGGATAGCTGTTTCTCTTATAGCCGTTCGCGACATGTACAAGTATATAAAACGTACCATTTACTAAGTAGGTGAGTGGATAAATATGTAGGTGACTCTACATTAAACTTAAGACCTCAGTCGCTCCTGTCTCATGCAAAATCATTCTCGAAGCTCGCGATGATTCTATACATAAACTGAATGTTATCTAGAAGATTACCTTAATCTGAATTAAACTTATTACTAAGTATAAATGAATGGTATATTAATGTGTAGGTGACTCTCCATTAAATTCAACACCTCACGCGCAGGAGTGACTCCTGTCTCACTCGCGAAATCATTCTCAGAAGCTCGATGATTCTATAAGTGTTACGTGAAACAGGAACCGTTTCCTCTTAATTTATCTAAGAAAACAATGACAATCCCAGGTGATTCAGAACTTCGTTGGAATGGTCCATTACTCACTTATAAATTACTAGCTTTCCGCCCGCGGCTTCGCCCGCGTGGAATTTTGTCTGTCACAGAAAAACTTTATCGCGCGCGTCCCTGTTTCAAAAATCGGGATAAAAACTATCCTATGTTCTTTCCCGGGACTCAAACTATCTCTATGCCAAATTTCATCAAAATCGGTTGCGAGGTTTAAGCGGGAAAGCGTAACAGACAGACAGACAGACAGAGTTACTTTCGCATTTATAATATTAGTTGGGATAGTATTTTGAGCTTTGATTTTGGCTATTTTATGATGCAACTAGCGGCCGCCCGCGACTTCGTACGCGTGGATCCCGTTTTACCCCCTTCATCTATCTTACGTGGCTTAGATTTTTTCATACAAATGTTTTTTCTCGCTAATTCCCGTTCCCGTAGGAATTTTGCAATATCCTGTTATAACTAAGCTTTAAGTTTACCTAGGTACCTGCTTGCCAAATTTCAAGCGTCTAACTTAAACGGTTTAGATTTTTCATACAAAAGGATTTTCCCGCTAATGCCCGTTCCCGTGGGAATTCCTAAGTATCTTATAACCTGCCCAGGAGTATGAAGAATAATTGTACCAAGTTTCGTTAAAATCCGTCGAGTAGTTTTTGTTTCTATAAGGAACATACAGACAGACAGTCAGACAGACAGACAGACAGACAGACAGACAGACAGACAAAAATTTTACTGATTGCATTTTTGGCATCAGTATCGATCACTAATCACCCCCTGATAGTTATTTTGAAAATATATTTCATGTACAGAATTGACCTCTCTACAGATTTATTATAAGTATAGATAGATTTGTTATTGGATTAAAGAGTTTTTGCACTTGGCCAGGACCTTGATCATTAGGGTTCCGTAGCCAAATGGCAAAAAACGGAACCCTTATAGATTCGTCATGTCTGTCTGTCCGTCCGTCCGTCTGTCCGTCCGTATGGTACAGCCATTTTTTTTTTAATTATCTGTTTCTAAAAAAATTACCAAAGTACCACTAAACAAATGTCCCACGGAACTTGCACGGAAATAATGTCCCATCTCAAAAATATTAAAATTTAAATAACAGGTACGACACAAAGATTTAGAATGATATTTATTTATTGATCTTAATTTAATAATCTACAAAATTAACAGTTTGCAAATATTTGCATTGTAAAGCATCAAAATCCGTACTCAATCTGAAACTTTTTTAGGTACATAAATAAAACCAGAATTGCTACGAATACTTTTATAAAGTGTGTAGGCAGATTTAAGTGTCAAGAACCTAGGCATTACATCAGCCAACAATTTTTCAGTCTAGGCTGAATCGGACTACGATGGCGGGAAGTGCGTGAGAATTCCAGTCTTGTGATTTGTGAATAGCTATACAATCTAGACTAGACGCAAATATTATTTCAGATGTAAATATTTTCCGCTGATTTATTTATCGCATTTTATTTTTGTTTGAGTTATCGTAGTGATGAGTCATGTGACACTGTCTTTAGTTTCGTATTATACGGGACTATTCCAACTTCTCGTTCCCATCGCTGCAACTCCTGTGTAGCCAGAATCTACAGTTTATCGTATATGTATAGAGATATCGATTTTTATGGCCTTTTTAAGTACTCAATTATTAGTTTACTTTATAGGTTTTCCTAATTACCGTAAGAATAGTAGAATATCTAATCTTCTGATATTACAAGAGTGGAGAAGTGGACGTTTTCCTGTGATTTTGGTTTATTCCCGTTGTCCCCTCTAGGCTTGTCCCCATCAGTTTATTTTATTTAATATTTTTTCCCGTTTGTTCCCACTCCTCCGGCCGGTGAGGCGGATTCAACGGGAATAAAAAAACTACAGCTTTACAGTGACCACAAAATACGCTATAATAGAGTGTATTTTAAGGTGTTTTGATAAAAATCTGGTACGGGCAATTCCATATTATTTATTTAGTTTATTTAAGGCACAGCTACAGATAACAAACAATAACAATGCAATTAACACAACAACATAGCACAATATTAAATCTGAACTCCGATTAGAGCCTATATAGGTTCTTCAAGTTGCGATACTGCTCGTAGCTACATTACGCATGGCAACATACAAAATTTCGATTCTGATTCACTTTTTATTAATAATTTACATAACTTCTCGTACAATTTCTCGTACGCACGTTATTTAATAATTTTGCAACTCTTGCCAAATGCTAAACGAATGTGCTCGTTGCCAATTGATATTAATATTTTTGTTTCAATCATAACGTCTTTAGAAACGGGTGGGTTTTATAAAAATGAATTTAAGCATCGGAAGCGAATGATTAAGATAATAATATGAATAATATGGCTATATTTTGTGCTTATTGATCGTATAGCAAGTGTGTGCATAAACTTATTCTTCTAAATTTTTACTATACTTTAAAAACACAAAAAATCTGAGTAGGCATGAATTTTTGTTACGGTTTTATGCATGAACTGCAGTAATAGACTTTTAACAAGACTTGTTTGTTTATTATACCAATTAAGGCATTATGGCCGAGTTGCATCACCTTACTTTAACCGTAACTATAAAAATAACCGGTGTTTTTGTATGGAGTTTGACAGACTATTGACGTTTGTTACAGTTATAGTAAGATGGTGCAATCCCGGCTAAGTCAGCCACTGTACATTGTTTAAGTGGTTTAAGTGCAATAATTTTAAATAAATAAATTCTCTTCGCCTTCGAAAAAGCATCTACGATAATTTTGACAATTCACAACCACTATAACCCGGAATACTTACCAATAGATACGCATGGTGTCTGGCGTATGACCATTCTTAGAATTATGGTCCGGCTCCAGGCCATAAAAGTAACATCACTATTGTACATTAAATGGCCTTATTATTAAGTGCAAATTAATTAAGTATTCCCAAGACGGCATATGCAAACGCGTTATAGTGTGAAGCGAGTATGCACTCAGAATGTTATGTCTAGAACAAACGTAGAAATTAAATCGGTTGTAATTAATTACTATTACGCATCTGCCACATGAATATTGTTTTGCAATTAAATACCAACACAAAATAATATAGACTTTAATTGTTACAATAATGTATTTATCTATGAGATAAAATTGTTTGCAATTTTAACCTACTCAGTCATTGGATATTCGTTTATTTTTCCTGGAGAGGTAGAATAATTGTCAATTAATTGGAATTTTCCTTAATAATACCAATAATACCGATTAAAAGATCAACTTTGAATTGAAAAGATTTGACTGTTTGTAATTTGGTAATCGGTGGTTCGATTGTTTATTTTTTTAGGAATAGAAAAGGATCGCGTTTTTTACTCTATCATCTAAACCGCGAATAATTTTACTAAATAACCTAGTAACCTACTCTTGCTATGAGTCAATAGAAACAATAATACAGAATAACATAAGAGCCGACACATAATTTAGTTTGTATTAAACCCTAACTTTTATTATCTGTGCTTCCATTCTGGCGCCAGGTTTTTGACAGCCGTTTGCCGATTCCGAACTGTCAGAATCTAATTACCGAAGCCAAAATAACCAAGGCAGTTGACCTCACTCTTATTGTTCACAAATAGAGTTGATTTTGGCGTGGATAGGTGTAAAATTATAGGGCAAATTTCGGGCGTTCTAAAGAAGCGGCGCGCGGTCTCTTGTTTTTTTCTGATTTTTTTTCTTTTTTACGGGGTAGGGTGTTAGGAACAGTGAAAGACAGCTCGGTTAAGATTGATGACCTATTTGGACTCCCGATATTAAATATGGAGGGTTTGGAACTAATTGGACGTACTTTAAAGCGAAGATATTTTATGCCTATAGTTTGCGGTTCTTGATGACATTAGCAAATTGTGAAACACTATTCTTAAAATCAATAAGCTCTCTTTTATTACCTACCTATCTATTGAAATGCTAATTTTAGCTCTATCTAGCGTCTTTATTTTAACAATTTTGAAAATAATATTAAATACAAGTTATTTTCGTAGGTACTGGCACATTCTTCTGAAACATTTGATAGTTTACGAAATCGAAAATAATACTTCGGCTACAAATCCCCACTATTTCGAATACGCTTTTGACTTTATTTACGAACAATAGAGGCGGTTTAACAGTTGCATCGCCGGCGATTAGCAAAAAAGGACAACAAATACTTGGGCACCCGTCTTCGCCTTTTCCAAAGGGATTAGGGTCACCACAAAATTATCACGATCCCATTAGATTTTTTCTAGTCTCTCTTGTGACACTAATTGTATTTTTTTTACGCAACGAAATCTATGATTGAAGCCTTATTGTAGGTATTTAGGTGTAATTATTTCAATGACTCAAAATTAAAATTTTTAGCTCACTGAGTTTATGCATAATAATCGACCTTAAAAAACTTTTGAGTCAGATATGTGTGAGCATAAGTATGTACTTATTTCATACATATAAATAAACTGCATGAACATTATTACGTATGCCTATGTATTACATATTTCACAAAAGTTCACACAGCCTTATAGGTCACAAAAAAAATGAAGTTGACACAGCTAGAAAACGTATTCGCATTCCTGCTCCATAAACGGCAGCCCTACAGAGTACGATGCGCGTACGCAAGCGACCCGTCCGCCGCGCGGCGCCATAGCGGCTGAACAAAGAACCTGCGGTATTTATGTAAATGCCAGAATTCCGAAAATGCCAATTCGCAAAAAGAACCCGAGAAAAACGTGGGAGATGAAAGCACATTTTTTCGAGTTGACACATTTTTGCGTGACACCTTTTGGTGGGCTCGTTACCGTGTGAGCCTATGGTGAAACCCTTTAATTTTACTATAGTTACCTACTATAGCAATAAGTTAACCTTAGGTTGGTATACTCGTAAAGAAAGATTAGAATCAAAATCTATTTTTCAACCTCATGCTAATCTGCTACGATGAGTAAAGAGAGCGATAGAGTTCAAATACATACATTGAAAAGTTTTAGTAGATACAGAAATATTTAATAAGAACTTAAGAATAGGTTGTAAAAACAAATTCTTTAGTCCAGCGGTAGCCAACATAATCAAATGAATACAATCAAAACAACATCACCCAAAAACATGCCTCAAAATAACAAGCGAGCGTTGTCAACAAAACTGCATACTTAAACATTATTACCAGCTATTAAAGATAATTCAAACGTGAATAACAATTCGCATTGCCCAAGTAAAAACTTAATTTGCCACTCCAGATTTTGCTAAAACGTTTTTATCTCCGACTCCCTAAATCAAAGATTGCGATCTGAGAAACGCAGACAAAATAAGGCTACCAAAAGGCCACGGACAATAAAATTGAGATACTGTTAACCCAGCTAAGAGATCTCCGTTAGTCCCCCGGGCAACATCCCGGACTTAGAAAAACGATGGAATTTGCTCTGCAAAAGGGATGCAAGGGTATTGGTGCGATGCCCGAATAAGATGGGAAGCCCTGGACTTATTTAAATTACTTTCTAACGAATTAGGCGGCTCCGTAAAGTTTTTGTTGAACAATGCCAAAAGTTTAGGCTTTGTTGTGAAAATTCCTGACTTAGTTTGTTTATCATTATCGCTGCTCTTGGTTTCAAATAATTCATACTATAGCGCAAAAGTAGTGAAGGTTTCTTTTTCTAAAAATTTTACTTACGTACTTCAAGCACTGGTCCAACCACCCATTTATTGTCCCGAAGCAGTAGTAGGGGTCAATACTGGGACATGTAAAAGTGCTTTTTAAAAGCCTACTTGCAAAAATAAGGTTCGGGTTTTATATGAGTTTTATCATTAGGATTATCTAAATAAGGACATTATAGAACGCATATTCAAAACTCTTCTCAATTACAATAATTAAAGATTGATGTTGAAAAGTTCGAAACAGCTTTATCTGAGCGTATATTTTCATCTCAAACTCCCGAGAATCTCACATAACCGAGTTGATAGTGGCGACATGCCGTAACAGATGGAGTGCCAAAAACCTCTTTAATAAAAGCGTAGTACTGAATCATACGGTGCGTTCATTCTCTCGCGATTCGCTGAAGTAACGCTAAATTTTGTTACAAAATATTGTTATGAAAATCACTGCAATATATGATTTGGGATGTTTCCAGTTCGGGCGGATTTGGATAACATCGGCGATTTATATTTTGTTGAAGAGGCTGTCAAAGCCAATGTCTCCAAACATGCAGTTTGTGAAGACAAGTTTCGATCCTGATCCTGATCCATTAACAATAGCTTGCTCTATACTAACCTAACTATTCTAATAATAGCTCAAAACTCAATAAAACTTCAGGGACTGATTAAATTTCAACTTGAATGATTTTAATTGCCCACAGACGTATAAAATTCCATGGAATTGTAACAAAGTGTCAAGGCCTCCCACCAATGCACTCCTGTCTGCCCATCGATTATTTAGGTTACCGCTATTTTAAATAGTGTTTAAATATATCGTGTCACATCTCCCACTTTCCGTTGTTTCACAATTTTTACTTTATTATGCTGTTTTATAGTTTTGGTCGCGTTAAATGTTCGGCGGAACTTCCTTTGGTTTTCTTTGACGTGTATGTTTTTCTAGGCTTTTTTTTCATTGTTATCTTTGTGTCCTTATTAATTCTAGATAGGTACTATAATATGTAGATTAGTTAGGGCAAATCTAAAATCTTTCAGTTCTCTTTCACAGTCATCTAAAAAATGTCTCTAAAGATTAAGGTCAAAATTAACCACATATTTTTAAGATACTAAAGTACACGTATTACACTCATGAAACACGAAGCGATAACATCGGTCAGACCTTTCTCATCAAAATGCGATTGGAAACAATCAGCGAAAGACCCAATTAAATCGTTTGGAGCAACTGAAAATACTGTTTTTGCGGTGGTCCCATGATCGCCTTTAATCGCAGTGTAATTAAGACGATTGCTATCGATTTAAAGCCGAGAGGATTCCTACACGATCTCCTCACTCTGTGAGGCCGATTTTTTCCCATTCGAGTTTTAGGCAACTAACAGGACCAAATCGGGATCACTTATTTGCGCATGATATGATAATTTTATGCAGTTTCGGTTTCACAAATTTCTTGCGATAGACTACAAAAGGTGTAGACCAAAATTGCTTGCAAATCGTTGGATTCTAAAAAGGATCAAACCAAAACGGAATAAATAATTAGGTTTGATTACAAAACAGAAGCATACTCTAAGCATACTGATGATGTAGCTTACTTGTAGCTTATTGTTTTTAAATTTTAAAATAATCGGAACTCAGTTAAGCTTTTTAGTTCTAAGTTCAACATAATCTTTGGCCTCTTACTTAAATACTTTTGCACTTCATTTATATTTAAATGCGATGAAACGAAATGTTTTCTGAAGATTAAAGCTCAGGTTATTGGGCTTGAATTTGGACAGAAGCTGATCTTATCAATCACTCATTGGTTCAGAGACGTAGGTACTCATACGTCGTACTATGTTACACGCATGCACCAGATAATTTGCGAGGTCAACCTAATTTATAGTCAAATCTTATACACACCTTGTACAAATTTCTGAATAAATCTAATTATTTGATAATTCGACTATATACTTAAATAAACCATAATGGAATCGGTGTTGGTATCTCATTTACATCAGCATGCCATTGCCTCTAATTACAGTAATACCTGTCAGACTCACCTTTTAACCTACTTGCTGGCCGTCTCTGGATTCCAATGCATTGTCACCAGGCCTCATTAGTATTCGAGAGCCTCCTTCATCACGGGCCGCTGTGGTCGCAAGTGTTCCTTATGACTGTCCCTTTTCATCTTCAACGTCACGTATGCCATCATCTCTTTCTTTATAATATACCCAATCCATTCCAATATCGGAAAACAAATAAGTGTCTTCAGCATTTTGATCAGTGCTTGTTCAAATATTGATAGTTTTTGTTACAATTTCTTCGGGAATGTTTCGGCGCCTTTGATTCTGTAGCCGCCTACTTATGTGCCGTCAGCGCTGTTTGAATTACCATATTGTTTATTGGTTCAATTGTTAGCAATCCACACATTCCGTTGCTCTATCAACGACTTTATCAACAATCGGGGTTTCGGTAAGTTCAAATGCTATTGTCGAAACAACCTGTTTTATGTCCCACATTAACATTATTCGCCATAATAGTGGGTAATTTATCTTCCATAAATATATCGAAATATCATTGTTCAGTTTTTACTCTTGTTAATATAGGTAATTCAGAAACATGGAGTAGGTGATACATTTAATATGGAAGCAGATTAACATTTTCTATAATTTTTTTACGAGGATAAGGCAAATACATCACGCCCTCATATCACATCGTGTTAATTCCACTCTCTTCGGGGAAAATGTACTCGTATCGTAATTATAAAATCAGGTCGCGTTTCGAAAACAACTTATTTTTAAAATCGTCGTCGCACGACTATCAACAATTGGTCACAGCACGGCGATAGACATGCTAATTCAGAGGAGACTGAAATTGAAATTGGAGAAAAATTGGGCTCATCCTGCAGATGGTATGCTAAATAGAGGTAGACGAAGAGTCAGCAGGCTCGGTGCACAGTGCCGTGCGCGTGCGCAATGCGTCACGTCACGCGACCGCGGTGCGTGCGCGCGAAATTGCTGTGGCGTGCGTGAGATCTTCTTTAGGGTTTGTGCCGTTGGCCGCAGACGGCCTTTGCAGCTTCACCGCATGGATGGCAAGTTCAGAAGGCACAAGCTGGTATGAGGGATGCTAGGGCTTACTGGTCGCGAAACCTTATCTAACGCATTTACGATCTTCCTAACCGCACTTGTAACTGAATCAGAAAATTTTGAGTGATGTCAGAAAAGTTTAGATGTTTATTTCGTAGCGCAGAAGTGATTTCAGGCTAATCTGTGATATATCGGCTATTCTAATAGGATCATGTCCTAATGCATTCCTTCTTCCTGCAGAGTGGGCGTTCCTTCTAACAGCTTTAACTTTATTGTGGTCCGTGGCATATGGGCTCGTCCGCACAGCGACCTCTGAAGGCGGAGTCATCGAACCCTATAATATTTCCTAAATCGGTTAACGCACTCACGCGATCTAGTCGGGGGATGATTATTGGAATCCGATGATTATAGTAAAGCTACCACGCATGCTAAATATTCAGAGAGGCCGCGAGCTACCAATATTGTCTGGTGCCACACAGCTGCGATAAATATGCAAGCTGCGATTAGTATTCCGAATTTTTGTGCATGCGATGTGCAGTATTCATTGGGAATGCGGTTTAGCATAATTGTCATATTAACGTGATTCCGCGAATAAGTTCAAAGAGTTGTGAGCTTCTTAATAAGCATTTTTGATATGTTTAAACGTTTTCGTTTTTCTGCGATGGAATGCTCCCATTCTCATCTATTTACGTCAGCCTCTGTAGAATACAGACTGGGACCCAAAGAGTACGTCGCTTATTTTGATTTACTCGTATGATCACGGGTACGGTGGTAAAAAGCTCTAATTCCGGTGCTAATCTATCTATATAAATAAAAATGAATTGATGTTCGTTAGTCTGATTAAAACTCGAGAACGGCTGAGCCGATTGAGCTGATTTTGGTTTTAAAATGTTTGTCCTAGTCCAGGTGAGTCCTAAACGGTGAGCAAATAAGGAAAAATTGTGATGGCTTATTTATTGCCTTTAAGGCGGAACAGAGTTCGCCGGGTTAGCTAGTTGATAATAGAGATGATGTAGGAGTGTGGTCACCGCATTTAAACTGCAATTAAGTCTAACCTCATTCTAACATTCAGACACTAAAGCTGGGTTGCACCATCTTACTTTACCAGTAACAAACGTCAAAAATCAGTCAAACTCCATACAAAATGAACCAGTTATCGTCATAGTTACCGTTAAAGTTAGGTGGTGAAACTCAGCCTAAGGTTTAGCCTAAAATGATATCCGCAACATCTAAAAACTCAGATATTTACAAGCACAGCTTCTAAAGTCGTGTACCGCCTCATAACTTAATAACTTTTTGCACAGTTCTAGATCTATTTGGGCATATAATTTCAGCACCAGCATGTCCTAGGCTGATTTGAATCGGATATGGTCCTGACAATGTCGAGACGCTAATTACGGTCGTAATTATTGTAATCATCGCGAGATTACATTTTCTTATAACGTCTGATCTGAGTAATGGCGAAATGACATAATAACGTTTACTAATAGATCATGGTCAATGACATTATTGCCAGTGGTGTTTACATTGAACAGTAATATAATTAAGTTTTTGTTCCTGTTGACTTTTAGTATTAATTAGTATTTCTATAGGAATTAGGCATATTTATGTATAATAATGTATAATATTTATGTATTTAAAAAAAAAAGTATATAAGTAGTATATCCGTTAAGCTAGCACACATAACACAAGCATTAAGTTGCTTACTTTGGGGCTAAGCTGGCGCTGTGTGAAATTGTCCAAAGATAGGTATATTAAAAAATATATATATATTTTTCTGATTTTATGAACGCAATATGTACCTACTTGTATCTTTAATACTTTTTTTCCCCACTAGGCTTGTCACCCAGCTTATTGTATTCAATAATTAATTAAATAATTAAAATTTTTGTTTATTCCCGTTGCCCCTCCTCCGGCCGGTGAGGCGGATTCAATGGGAATAAAGAAAATCTAATCATTTCATTAATTATTTAAAAAAAGAAACTTGTGGGGACAAGCCTAATGGGGACAACGGGACAACTGTTCCCTTTAATTAAACTCTACAAGTTATTTGAATCAGTAACTCATAATAATCATGCAAATATTGCAAACAAATTGCAACTTTTTTTGCAATAAGAACGTTGCATTACTTGCATTTCCCCGCATCTCTATGGCGTTATCGAACCACAAGAATGTTGCATACTGCACTAATTCTATATCATTTCTTTCTCCGACGACATGCAAGCGCATTTGCATACAAGGCGGAGTAACGTTATGACGGGGAGTCGGTCGGATCGCATCATAAAAATTGAGAGTCTAACATTTTCGGCGATTCCGAACGCAAAATGGGTGCGAATGTGCTTATTGTAGGGGATTCAGGGATTTATTTATCTGCCATTTTGGGTAATCAGCAGTTGGAATATTTTAAGTGAAAATGATTACAGGGGACTATCACTTACGACACCTATTGTTGCAAGTTAACAGTGAACACTTTGTCCCACCAAAAACATTTTCATGTAAAGTGTTGCCAAGACGACCGTGGTTCGCACCGTGAAAAAGTTGTCAAATCTCATGCACATAGAGCCAAGCTTCTTAGGTGTAACTGCTAAAGTTGTCAAATCTCATGTAGAGCCAAACTTCTCAGAGTAGCCCTAACTTTACAAACCTTAACCTTAGTCAAAATATTAGGCATGGCCGTGGTAGATATTGTGCGCCCATTACTACAAAAACCTAATTAACTATGTACAGACGACGGCACGTCAACGTAACCACTGTGGGTTCTTGTGCAGTTGTAATAGGGGCGAGTTTGTAACAAAAATGGGTACGCTGATGTGCTGTCGCGTGTACATAAATTGTGTCTGAAATTCAGTAGATTATATTACAGGTGGTACTTTGTTGTAATTTTTTTCTGGGTTCTAAGTAGTTTCTATGAAGACTTATCTTCTATAGGTGTGTGTTGAGGGTTGCGTAAAAGAAAAAGTAAATAAACAGTGGGATGGGTGGCAAAAAGAGAAACAAATGGATACTTTTACTGTCCTCCGTACGCGAGGCGCGCGCCATGTGAGGACGGACAAAAGATCGTATTGATTTTGCCGACTATAAGCTACGCGGTGGATGACTGTGCGACGATTAGAAATCGTTTTATTGAAATAATCGCTTGATTAATGTTTGCTGCATCTGCCATTTCACAAAGTAGTTGTTCTAATTCAATAAAATCCAATACTTTACAAATGGTTCTGGTCTATTTTAAATTGTCGTTTGATATTATCATAGTATGGTACCTATTACTTCACCTGAGCCTATGCTAGATCCACAGAGGTAGAGAGGTTTTTTGCAATAAAAACATTGCTACTACAGTTAACTTGTTTCTCTGTTTGCTGTCGTTTTCCACTATGTCATTTTTTATAGACTAAGGCCGAGTTGCACCTCCTAACTTTGACCGTAACTTTAACGATAACCGGTGTTTTTTGTATGGAATTTGACACATTTTTTACGTTTGTCAAAGTTAAAGTAAGATGGTGCAACTCAGCCTAAGAACGATATTGCGGAGACATTTTGTCAAAATACCTTAACGATTAAAAAATTTCATAACACAAGTTACATTAAACACGACTTCAACTTTATAGCACATGACCCGCAAATTCATGCCACAACATTTCCCAAAGCGCGCACCGTAATTTGCCGTACGGCGTGCGCACGCGCACTCGTCATTTAAAAGCAATTCCACGGGGTTGCCTCGCGAGTAACTGTTTATGGAGTTGCCGCGCCAAACCTGGCGTTAACGAAAAAACTCGCTAGCGTAGGAGCTGGGTGCAAATGAGGATAATGCGAGGCAGGTGATGGATTATCGTGATAGAATTTGCCATTGTTTTTGTGTAGGTATGTATGTCTGTTTCGTATTAATGTACTTTTTTTCATTGCGAATATGCAGCACATTAAAAATAAAAAGTAATTTTGATTGAGAGCCGATAAAAGGGTGAAAGCTAACAAGAGAATAGATTTCAAACTTTTGGAACTATAGGTAGTACATAGTTATTTTATAAAATACATCGTAATTACAAAAGCCTTGAAAAGTCTTATTCTATAAAACCTTCAGCCATGAAGTTTAGAGTTTTTACCGTTTACATTCTCACTTATACAATAAGTTACTGAATTCACAATTTTATAATGATACTTATAAAAAAAATACTCGACCACTAAGGCATCTAGCTCCCGGCCTAAAGGCCCGAGTCAAAAGGAAACCCGAATGCGATAAAAAGTACGCACCGGTTGCCGTAGCGTAGTAGAATGCGCGTATTCCTACTACGCGCTTTTTGCGCGGTCATCGTAAACAATCGCGCAACTGTGTTTAGCGTGTGTGCTGTTTTTGTCCGTTTGAGGAAAATCAAGCGATTTTCAAAGAAGATCGGGGTTGTAAAAGAAGTGGACGTTTAGAAGGCAGGTTGACACTTGACGTCGTGGCGCATGGCGTTAAGTGTTGGTAACGTTGCCACATAAGTTTAAGCTTTTTATACACACTAGCTGATCCAACAAACGTCGTTTTGTACCTAGGGGTATGAAAAATAGTCCTATCCTGATCAAACCTGAGTATACACACATTTAATAACAATCTGTCAAGCCGTTTCGGAGTTTCGTTACAAAAGTATGGTCTGTGACACGAGAATTTTTATTAGATTTAGGCGCGAAATTGTTTTAAGATTTATTCTAACAAATAGTTTATACAAAGATCTTTATAAGATAAGCAAAGAGCGAGTTATCAGCGAGAAAATTAATTCTAAATATTAGTTTTCAGGTGAAAGAACTCGAGTGCGTAGACGAAAGTGCGGTCAGTACACTTGTAATATATGAACACTTACTGGTTGATGGTGCCTATTTAAAAATCCCAAAATTCACAGCGCATCATTTATTTTCTTTTAAATTCTTTTTAAAACAACGCACTGGCCCCTTTCCCAAAACAAACCTTAATCCGCTGATGACGGAAAATATTTATACTTCGACCACCGCCAATCCTGACGATGGACACTTAAAATACCTCTCTTTTTAATTTACAACGGTATTTTTAACTTTCCACGTCACCGTTTTATTTTTAACTGCAGTTTTTAATAAAGAACCGCAGTGTAACAACGACCTTCAGATATAAGTTCATGATGTTATGCTTTAGGAAAAAACAGCTTGATGCAATATTCATTCCTTTACAAGTTTGTAGAGAAAACTCTAAAAAGCTTTGTGAGATTTAATAATATTCACATAAAGAAATGAAGGTCCTTGTTACGTTTGTAAAATTGATTAAGTATTGCTATAGATGATTTCTGGCATTGAACGACTGAAAACTTGCGGTCAAATACCTGCCTTGTCTAGCATAAAAAAAAAAGGTGGAAAATCTTATTCTTTGGGCTCTCCTAGAAGGCTACATCAAATTCTATGCAATGGCCAGCTAAGATTTAAATCCAGTGCGGTTTTAATTTCTCGAACCAAAAACTCTTTCAAAATTTATCACGCTGTCCAAGATTACTAACGATTTATGTCACTATCACCCGATCGTAAAAAGGTAAGAATAAATGCGTTGGCCAAGGAAAACCGGCGAAAATTCATTTGGCACTAGCCACTCGAGAAAAAATCACAAGCACACCTTCGTTTCTGAGAAACGTTGAATGTTGAATCACGTTGATTTATATTATATTGTTGAGGATCGCGCGTGCTCGGTAAATATGTCTTTGGATCGATTTGGCAGAGATCGTTCCTATGGGTCCATTTGAAACAAGGTCCAGCTTGGTACGGGAAGCAGTTTGATAAGTCAAGCTGTCAGCTGTGTTAATGCTGTGGAAATGTTAATAGGGTACATGGTAATTAGTCGTCAATAAATTGTTTTCTGAATAAGCCATTCCTTATTCAGTATTGACGTTGCCAGATGATGTCGTTAGTCGTACGAATTCTTTTCATTTATTCTATCAATGTTTGTGTTATTTTTTTCGCCTATCCATGTTATAAATACCTATTTAGGCTTATAGTCTTAATATAAATTTAAAAGAAAAATGTGTGAGATGTTACAATAAAGCTGGTCCTCTCTCTTAACTTTCACATTTAGTCTTAGTCGAATTTGATACTAGACTTAGATTTCATTGTTTGAGACCGCTAATCACGTTTTGTCTGATTCAATAGAATAAATAGATCTTGGTACTCAAGAAGTTTAAACTAGACTTCTATCACCGCCTAGTTAAATGGTAGCTAATTTAAACAATTTATAAGTATCGATCCAAAGAAATCGGTCGATCCCGCTAATTGACGGCGAGAAAACTTCTCGGAACCGCCTGTGTCACGGATTAATTGATATTAACTAATTAATGTGACACACTTGGTAGTTGCACTACAAAGTATACTGGTCTTAGACACGGGGAACGGCTGTCTTTGAAAAGGGTCTTTACTTGTGTATAAGTTTTAGCAGAAAAAACTTAGAACTTAAACTTTAGAGCCTATATTTTTTAATTGTAATAGAAACGTACCTATCTCGATTGTGTTTCAAACTTAAGAATTCGCAAAGGGGGAGATATTTGTACGCTTTACCTAGTCTACTTAGGCTGAGTTGCACCACCTAACTTTGACCGATACTTTAACGATAACCGGTGTTTTTTGTATGGAGTTTGACAGATTTTTGACGTTTGTCAAAGTTAAAGTAAGATGGTGCAACCCGGCCTTAGTGTAACGCCCATATTCACAAACGTCTATGAGGTCTCACAGTGCGCGTGGACGCACAGGGTAACACACGAACCAATGCCAATCAAAGAGCTCAATTCAACGCTGTGCGTTCGATTTGCTTCTTCACTTAAGCAAGCATCGTTTGTGAATACTGGCGTAAGTTACTAACGACCTTTGTAGGTCCTTAACCACCCACTAGTGTTACCTCATACATAGACGCCCATCAATTACTTAGGTAAATATACAGAGCAGATCAAAATGCGGAACTTTGCATAATTTCCTTGTCTTTACTATACCACTCCACTAGTTCCTTTAAAAGACCTAAGAAAGACTTCTCACACTCGACCATTGGTTCCCAATCTTATTTGAGACGCGCCCCCTTTTGACCATACAAAAAGTTCCGCGCCCCCCCCTCCTCCAGTCAAGATTATTTATTGGTCGTATCGAGCAGTCTGGAATGTATTCTCTCAGCGGTCGCAGGTTTCTTACAGATGGCCCGCGCCCCCCTTTAACCCTTCTGGTATAGAGAAAAATATTTTTCATTAGTTTTGTACCTTTGTTTTCTCAATAAGGTTCAAAATCTGGTGGCAACAATTCTGCCACTACCGGGTAAAGGTTTAAAGGTATTTGCGCCCCTCCTGGGGGCGCGCCCCTCACTTTGGGAACTAACGCACTAGAATCTTGACTGCGAGGTGTCAAAGAGTGCCGCACACAGCTGCATCTATTGTGCGGTTAAAAATACCAAGAGGTTTATTTTGATTCGTCGGCTGTCTGCCCTGTCTTTAATTACCACTGATAGTTATATCAGCCCCCGCTTCAGCCCTCTTATTTTGATTGTCGGGTAAACAAATTAGTGCTTAATTTTGCCTTGCTTAGACAATTTGGATGGTAAATTAATGTTTTGGTAATGAAGAAATTAAGTAATTGGAAATATGTACCAGTACCTACCTAACAAGTTTCAGTAAAGTTTTAGTAATAAAGAAATTGGAAGTAATGAGTTTCAATAGGTATCACATAATTTATTATCCCCAGATTTAACTACTAATGCCCACATTACTACTTCGAACTCCTCCTATGTTCTTCTAATTAATTTCGTTGCGGGTCCAATAACATATTAACTTTCCCCCGGGACAAACTTGACCTTCATGTGATGGGTTTTTTTATGGCGGTCTAGCCGTAGAACCTGGCTACACAGGAGTTGCAGCGGTGGGAACGTGAGGTGGGAATAGTCCCGGAGACGAAAGAATTCATATTTGAAAAACTAACCGTCATAAACAAAGCAAATCTAAGGACATCCCTAATAAAATTGCTCAAATTATTTTGTACCTATACAAAAGATTTCAACGAAATAGATGAACATGAATTCGAAAAACAGATACCTACCTAACACCTCACAGTGCGCGTGGACGCACAGGGTGACACACGAACCAATCACAGACCTCTATTCAACGCTGTGCGTTCGATTTGCTGCTTTACTTAAGCAAGCATCGTTTGTGAACACGGGCGTTAATCTCAGAGTAATTTGTCAACCCTAGTCCTATTACCTACCTAGACCTGCGAGCTACAGTTGCCAAGTCAGTGACCTTATTAATGTTGGGGATTACCAGCTCGGCTAGGTCCACTGTAGCCTTTGCCTTGGTGAGCACCTTCTTGTACGATGGCTGCGCTGCGGGGAAGGGTCAACTTCACCTTCGGCTTAGGTTTGGGTGCCGGCGGAGCCGGCGCTGATGCCGCCTCCTCTTCCGAGAGGAAAGAATTTCCATCCACAGAGGCAGGCTCCTTCCGGCGAGCCTCCATCCGGCAACGCAGAGGTTGCGGAAGACTCCGACCCATGATCCGGAGTCCGTCCTGTTCGTCGTGCTATGGTTGCTGGTTTCGGCGTGTACCTACGGAGCACAGGCCTTCATCTCCTGGTTGTCGAGTTCCGATTCGTAAGGCGAGTTCATGTCCGTTGTGGGTTTGCGTTGGTCACCCAATCATAGATGAGGCCGCGAAACAGTGGTGGTCTCCCCGTATACACGAGACCGATCGCCTTTTGGGCGGCCACGGGATGCTAGATGGCTCCCTCTAGTTTTTCATAGAGCCACATCTAAGTCCTTCACTTGCACTTTCGTCGTGAGTAAGTAGTACAACTAAGTAGTACAAATGCTGCTGTGTTTCGCTTGTCGTGCCGTCTTTTACCTACTTTAGCCCTCCTTCCCTAGCCCTCCATAGAGCCCCGTTTTAGTCCTTATTTGAACTTTTGTCGTGGTTACCTACAAATGCATAAGATACCGCTGTGTTAAGCTTGTTTTATCGCCGTCTATAGGACCTACTTTTTAGCCCTTCTTAGTCCTCCACAGAGCCCCTTCTAAGTCCTCACTTGCATGCACTGCCATCGTGAACAGTACAACTACAAAGTGCCGTCTGTACTAGCCCTCCCTAGTCCACCATGCAGTACTATCTAAATCCTCACTTGCACTTTCGTTGTGAGCAGTACAAATACATAAAAACCCGCTGTGTTTAACTTGTGTCCCCGCCTGTACTCTAAGCCCAATAGCACCTAGCACCTTAAAGCCCATCTAAGCTCTCACTTGAGCTTTCGTCGTGAATAGGAAGTACAACTACAAGATGCCGCTGGTTTAGCATGTGCCACCGTCTGTTGTATCTACTTTAGCCGTCCCTAGTCCTCCATAGAGTTCCGTCTAAGCCCTCACTTGCACTTTCATCATGAGTAGTACAAATACATTCTTAACCCGCTGTGTTTAACTTGTGTCGTCGCCTGTACTCTAAGCCCCAATAACCCCTAGTCACATAGAGCCCTGTCTAAGCCCTCACTTGCACTTTTGTCGTGGGTACCGACAAATACATAAAATTCTGGTGTATTTTTTAGCTTGTTTTGCCGCCATCTGTACTCTCCGAGTTCCCTAGTCCTCCATAGAGCCCCGTCTAAGCCCTCACTTGCACTTTCGTCGTGAGTAAGACAGTTGGCCGTCGGCCAGCGGGCTCACCTGCGCCGTCCCACTTCGGCTTCCGTCCACGGCTTGCCCAGCCTATTTATAACAAGTGACGAACCAATTGATTAGTTGGATTCGGGGGAACACGTACAACTGTTGAACTGGTGAATTTTCTTTGCGGACGGGAGTTGATGCCCAGGAGTGTGTGATCCATATACGCATTTAGATGGGGCCTGGCTTTTAGGTCTTGATCAAAATTGATAGCTTTATGAATTTGTAAGAACCCCCTGACTGACTTATGGAAGAACTACATAACAACAACTATGTACCTACCACAGTAGATCATATATTTACTGTGTACCTACTACAAGGGTATGAATGAACGAAGATCCATCTCTCTAAAATAACTGTTTTTATTTATACCTACCCAGTTACCTACTGACTGTCACGTAGGTAGGTAAACGTAAAAATTTCGACATTCTAATAAACTTTATAAATTGGCTGAAACGAATATTACCTACTTTAAAACGAAAGATCACTCGTTTACAATGTAGCAAAGCACGTATTGCAGAATCGGGATGACCGTGCCGCAAAGACGTTAAAATTATAACTATTTAAAATAAAAACGATGCTTTTTACTTTCTCCGAATCTACTTCCAAACTATTTCCACCCACATCCTTGACAGAGAGCATTATCCTGTGACGTATCACCGGCTAGACGCGTGGGCATATAAATTGGCAAGGACGCCGCATGTCTGTTGCGTACTTAAGCTTCCTGAACTGTATCTTGATGGTGTAAAGGCCTATTTTTTACCAACATTAACAAACCACGTCACATCATTCATAGCTGCACCGTTGCTTGAAGAGATCTCAACACCTACTTACAGGAGATGAGGTCATTTGATTCGCAAATGCGAAGCTCCTCGCATTTATGATCACGCCAGATTCTTGGGTTGGAATTTCAAGTGGTCTTTACGCAACACCTTTCTGTGAAGGCCTATGATGTAAGGCGGTGGGTAGCTTTTCCGTTTCAATAAACTTGAATTGAAGGTATGGTTAAAAAATATAATTTTCATCGAGGAAGAACCTTCTCACTACAATCTGAGACACAGATTATGTTTGTCTGAACATTACGATCAACACGACCATCTCGATTACTTCGCAACAACTAGACTTCTGCGTTTATGAATAAAGAACTTCAAGTCTCTTTGATGGTTTATTCCCGTTATCCCCACTCCACTAGGCTTGTCCCCACCAATTTATTTTATTAAGTTTTTTTAATTCCCGTTGTCCCCACTCCTCCGGCCGGTAAGGCGGATTCAACGGGAATAAAAAAAATGCTAATAAATTTTAATTAATGAAATAAATTGGTGGGGACTTATTAGTGGGAACAACGGGAATAAAGATACCCTTAGTTCTAGAGGAATGCTTTTTCAATAATCTAATTACATCAGCCAGCATCGGTCTCCAATATTCACATTTCATATCTGGGCTTCGCTAACAAAAAATAAACATGCCCGTATTCACAAACGATTCTAACTTAAGTAAAGAAAAATATCGAACGCACAGCGTTGAATAGAGCTCTGTGATTAGTTCGTGTCACCTTGTGCGTCCATGCCCACTGTAAGACCTCACAGTAATGTTTGTGAATACGGGCGATAGAAACGATAGAAGACTGAAAATGATCAAAGCTGTTGAAAAATCTTCTCCTGCTCACAATGGAACTCAAATGGCTAATGTGCCTACTCACTCTAGTAATTACGATACGGCTCCTATTGACGGCAGTAACAATAGAGCAACTGTTTACGCAGCTGTCAATAAATCAACGTTGTCTAAAACGCACTCCCCAGATAATGGCGAATGGCAACCTAAACATCTATTTGCGGCCGATATCTTTATGAATGGGACCGTGGGTGGAACAAATACGGGCCTGAATGGATGACGTCAAGGCTTGGGGATGGACGCGAATGTCAGGGGTCAGTATCTGGGCCGGTGACGCAATGTCATATTTATAGGGAGATTTATGAGCACTCGTGGGTAGCACACGTAGCAAAGATTAGGGAAATTCATGACAAGCAGATAGATTTTAAATTTTTCTTTCTATCACTGTCACGGTAGGTAACATGCAGCAGTCTCTGAGACACGTTAAAAGAACGCTCCAATGAACCTAAGTAGGTACCAACAAGAAAAGTGGAAAATGTCTTTATAATTTATAAGGGTATAACATCGGGAAGAGTTAATATTTTCAGCTTTCATTTGCGTCCGTCTGAAACCTAATATTTGTAAAAAGATTTGGAATCCCAAGTAAAGTACATAAGTCTAGTCCCGTTGGTATACAATATAGTGTTGTCACACAGACCGATCTTTTCAATTTAAAAAATACAAATACAACATTTATTTTCACGAAAATTCGTGGCGCAATTTCTTGAAAATCCCGCCCAATCTATTACAAACAAGCATTAAGCTGACACGCTCTAAAGATATAGTAAATGATTTACAACTAGCTCGGAGTTTTTCACTCCCTGAAATGCGGCCAATTTTTTGTCCTATGGATGTCCAAACGAGTGGCTCTCGTTTAGATAACACAAGTTATTTCTGGTCTTACAAATGTTACTCGTCAGACGAAATAATAAGGCCATTGGCCTAATGACAGGGACGTTATTTTTAGTGAGGGACTTTTGAAGACGACTCATTTTTGTGTTTGAGGTGAATTCGGAGCGAGAACCGTTCATGCATCTCCAGCGGCCAACAAGCGCGTAAAATATAGAAAATACTGCAATGCAGATAAAAAGACACCCGAAAAGTTCAATAAGGTGTGCGATATAAGATAGTGATAAGGTTTTTTTAATGGAAATAATTTTAAAAAGATCTAAATTCCTTTCATTCACATAATCCATTGTAAAAACTTGATTTACCTATGAACAACAGCAACAAACAATTCTGCTCTCTATCATTTTCTTAGCACTTTGATGATCAACCTTCTAAGGTTCCCTAACTATTATTCCGAGACCATGTACCCTACTCCAGTACACTCCACAGAACTAAGCTAATAACGACACAAGATAGAAACCGTACCTAGATAGGTCGATAGTTTTTTTAAAGCAACAAACATTATAAAGTGAAAAATTGCCATATGTCATTTAACCGCCTTTTAGTCAGAGGACAGCAGAGAAGCTGAAACTAGATTACGATTCAACTTTACGAGACTGCTAAAGCCCTAACTTCTGCCATCTCTTGCTTATCCACGCCTTGATGGCGCCATCAAGGCTCTTCATTGCCACCAATTTTCCGGACATCATAAAGATAGCAGGAAGGCGCTGGACGCAGGCCGATACCAACCGGGCAACACGGAAAGCCTATGTTCAGCAGTGGACGTTCTATGGCTGAGATGATGATGATGATGAGATACTGAGTGCCACTTTTAGTAGACCCCTATCAACCACATTAACCACCACCTCTCCTCCCCAGGCAGTCCAGCGCGAGTGAGCGAGATGACGTCAGTACGGACGACGCGAGGCGCGCGCGTGCGCCTCGAATGCAAGGCGAGCGCGCGGCCGCCCCCGCGCATTGCGTGGTATAAGGACGGGAAGCCCGTCGCAGAGATTGCGTTGAGGCGATTCCGGGTGCAGAAATTCAGGTAAATTTAGCAATAGGTACTATGAGTATGCTTGGTCCATATCAAACACAATTAACTTCGGCCTGGTTTCCATGCGGAGAAGAGATGCGTTTGGAAATCAAATTAATTCTCGTCTCCTCTTCTCTAGTGGAAACCTTTATTATTATGTAGGTATAGGAGTAAAATAGTTTACAGCCGAAAGTGAAAAATTTTACTGAAAAAATTTTAGGCAACAGGACAGAGCAGACTCCAAACCCGAGTAAATCGTAGGCACACGTGACACGTAAGTAGTATGCATTCTCTATCAGTAGCAATCTGAATCGCTCGAGCTTTGATGTTAAGTTAGAAGAAACTATAAGCAGAAAACTTGCATGGCATAGCAATCAATTTTCCATTTGTGTCAAATGGCACGTAACAAGTCTTTTCGCATTCTGAAGAGGCGTCAGCTTGTACACTGAAAGGAATAAACCTTTCCTCGTAACTATAATATTACGATATAATGAGCGCAAGCTGATTAAGTGACACAATTTCTTTTTCCAGCTAAACGTTATGACCCACTTATGCTCGTAACTCGCAATCTTGATCTTGATCCAAAATTGTTTCTACAAACAACAGCGCGATGTAACCAAACAAATGGTGCTTGCATTCATATGGTGTTTGCATTAGCGTTCATTGCTCAGGCGCAGATTGAGCTAATCGCAACTGCAGTCGACTGTCATTGACCGGCTAAGGTATCAACAACTTAGCCCACCAGCCAATAGACAAAGGGCCTTATTACTCAGTGAAAAGGGTGCCAAATGATGCACTTAGCAGCAACTGTAACAGGCAATTATGACGAAGTGACGCGAGCAATTTCACGGGTCATTTGAGATTAATATCAGACATCACCGTTTGATGGTATTACAACTGAATAAATGCAATTTGTCTGTCTGCGATGAACTGAAACAAACACCGATTCATCTACAGTTCAATACTTGCTTTATTTCTTTAAAAGTGAGTCACCCTTTGTCTTTGGAATTCTATCGCAGTAACTACCTACTTGATGGTATTTTAGCGATCGATCTGGGCTTGCGAGATTGATGTATTGTTCGACATCAGTGACTAACTTTAGGTTCCACTCGGTAAACGATATCGGTTTATTCGATCCTATCTCTCTTACTCGTCAACTGTTGCTGGGATGAGTAAAAAAGACGGATAGAGTCGATATTTTGAAATCATTTTGTAGAGTTAAGACTCGCTGACTTTTAGAATCATTAGGATCTTATAGAACCCGTCATCAGTGATCATAATGATGTCACGCAGGGGATTATGGCTAGTGTTTTGCATATTTCAAATGACGGCCACTTATTGCACATCATTAATGTTTGCTATTAAAAGTTCAATGTACCTACCTACAGTAGATCCTTATGAGACTTTTGTTTATTTATCATTTGCAACTGATTTTTAACAATAGATGTACTTGCCTACCTGCTAATGGATTTTGGATTTAAGTGGATATATGAAATGTTGTTGTTTTAAAAGATCTTTTGGATGCTTAACTGATGACATTAATATAGTTGCTGAAGCCGTAAGTTACTATTTTTCTAGTGCAATTCTTTCGGTGGGCTGATTATTAATTAGTAGAGCCTATACCTACCTACCTTCTACTACGTTACATCTTTATTTACCGTCATAAAGAACATGTTTTTTGCCAATGCTTACACATGCGATCTCTCCAAAATACACTGCTTGGCAGTCTAGTGATTTCAGTTCATATTCTTGAGATTTAAAGCTGATTCTAGTTCCATCTTCTCAACCAATCTTTTCCTTAATTCCAGGAGGCGCTCGGTGTTAGTAATAAGGCACGCGCGGTACGAAGACTCCGCGACGTACGAGTGTAGAGCGCAGGGCGCCGTCGGGCCTCCGGCCACGGCCTCTGCCAACGTCAGCGTAATGACGCCAAGCACGTCACCGCCTGACACATGTGAGTACCTATCCTTCGAGAACATTCTAGAAGTGTCGTGCCCAAGTGACTGCACGCAGGAATATGTAATTTTAATGGATGCTACTGACAACGCCACTCTTGTAGCAGCTTTGGGCTGACAACGTGTAGGTTTGTTGTCGACACAAGAAGATTCTAGAATTCCAATCAATTCCCTGTGGAGCATCTTCAACGTAGACTGCTAAATATTGGAGTCTTCTCCAATTCGCGCCAATCATTGTGGTGGTTTCTCGCGCTCAGGTGATGACGAGGTCATTTGGACATAAAACCTATGTTGCTGGTACTCAGCCAACGCTCTTACGCCCTATTAATTACCTACTATGCAAAATCTGACTCAGGGCCTATCCCCGACTTCCCCGAGTCACAGTTCTGGATCCACCCTGGGTTGTCTGGAAGAGATCGCTCCCCACTTCCCAGGGATAAGCCCGCCTTAATTGTGCCATTCCTATTTTGTATTTCTTTTGTAATTTTTGTGTAGTCTTCGTTAGAGCCTATCTATCTCACTATCCCACACATTTCCTATCATGACCTGAATAACCGTTATATGGTTGTTCAATGTTAAGCTTCATATAATTATGTAGTGTATTGAGTTACCGATAGATGGCGCTGTCTGTAGGTTGAATCGCAGTATGTAAGTTTTAGACGGCCCCTACATATACTCAAATTTGGTTCGGAATAAATGAGACTTGCCACTGGAATCTTGGTTTTATTCAAGTTACTACCTGTGGGCTTTTTGGGACTTGTACATGGTCCTTCGGTATTGCCGGTTAAGGGCGATATTCTGAAGTAGTACTAGTGCAGTGTCCATTGCGGCGCCGAAGAGGTTGCGGATTGTTGCCTATGGTGCTTGGCGGTTGCTGGAGCAGCACAAGGTGGCGGCGAGCTGTTTTGGTGTAATAATGTAGGTCCAGAATTAGTAAGTAATTTGTTATGTTTCTGATTTCAGCGTCGGTGGGTGCGCCCTGTCCGATGCCGGACCCCTCTTCGTACTGCCTCAACGGAGGCACGTGTTTATATTTTGAACCAGTACGGGAGCAGGCTTGCAAGTAAGTAATGTATCTAGTACCTATATTTTGTTCTTGTATGAGCTGGAGTACCATTCCAAGATTTATCGAAGTTTAGGCAAAACGTTTACGTAACGATAAACACTTACTTATTGCCAAAAAGTTACCAAAGTATTCTCATACATTGCGAGTTACTCGTAACTACCATAACCTTTTTGAACCCATTAGGCCCAGAACAGACGGTGAAACGCAACTGCAACTGCTAGTTACTTTTGAGTTGCATCTAAGTTTCTGCCATAGCGTCCGTTGAGAGACCACACATGACGCGACCAGTTTGAAACTTTCAGCTTCAGTTTCATTCATAAGAATAATCAGAATGTTGTAGTTTCGTTACAGTTGCGTTTCACCGTCTGTTCTGGGCCTTATCTAGTGGTTTAACTGTTTATTAATCTCTTCTGATTACATAACGTTTAAAACCCTGGTTTTCCAAAATAAACAATGGCCTAGACATTTTAAATCTAAATTACTAATGTAAAAAATACATTTTCCAGGTGTCCAGAAGGCTTCAACGGACAAAGATGCGAGAACAAGGACGTATCAAATAGAAGCAGTATGTATCACCACCCCTATACATGCAAATTGGGCTTATCGACGTCCTTCTACTGTTAGCCGGCGGTTGCGCCGGCGCAGAACCCACCTTGTTCCAATTTTGAATTTAAATTTTAGCTCGCGCGTTCCGTTGTACTACACCCTTCGTAAAAACAAATGAAAAATATGGAGTTCCTATTTTGAATTAAGAAAACGGTTTTTATGCATATAGCAATGTCTATTATTCTAAAAGCTGGAAGTATTATTTTTACGTTAGTTCAGGACGTATGCAAAAAGACAGATCATAGCAATCAACCAACATTACACTGACACGAGTGTTATTTTATAAGCTAATAAAAGTAGATTAAATTAGTGTAACCAATAACATTTTTATGGGTTAATTCCATCGGTTATTATTACGTTAGTCCAGCGTAGTTTAATAGAGATTGGTGTATCATCTAGGGTTGTAGTCCGGAACGCGCAATCGCTACAAGAATGGACTGTAATCCAGTTGGTTTTTGTGTCGATGTAGCTAGACATGCCTATTTTTGTTTGTAGTTAAGGGTCAGCTGTTTAATGGCTATTGTAAATACACTTTTTTCCGAATCTCAGTCTCATCTACGTTTGGATGAGGATTTGTGAAGATTCCATTTTTTATTAGTTGTATTAGTTGTAGTCTTGCCGTTTAGCTAAGTCAGTTTCTGAGATTTTCCTCGACTCTACCATAGTAATTTAGTATTGCTCAAGGCAGTTTTGAAGGAGGAAGTTGGAAATATCTTGCAATAGATATTGAAAACGACTTTTTTAGAATAAAATGCTTTTCAAACAACAAAATAATACCATCAAGTAGATAGTAATAAAAATGGTCAAACCAAGTCAACACTATTGAGACGAGTCGAACAAAAACATTATAAAAATATGGAGTTATAAGAAGGTATACGAGTGTAGAAAAGTAATATAGTTAAACCGTCAGAATTCTAATAAAATTCTAATTTGCACAAACACCCACGTAGACAAACTTCTACACGATTTGTAGGTGGTATCTACCTAAGTAAAAGGGCGTGGCCAATTAGACCACCTCTTCAAATCCCTCCCAGTACCTTATGTAGTTATTTCATAGTCATAGGTCACTCACTAAGTACATCTTAGTACTGATAATTTATGAAACTGCACTTAGCTAAACGGCAAGAAGAGCTATAGTAGATATAGCTTCAACTTCCAGTTATAGGTAAATGGCTGGCCCAGTGAGATTATAACTTTTAAGCATTTTATTTTCTAATTTATGTTCCGACATTTATTAATATTTACATTAATATTTAATAAAAGAACTGAACGTCATTCGAGTTTAGATTAACGAGTTTCCGAAATAATAGTAGGCTAATGTAGTTATGAATGCTTTGAGATGCAACCGAAAAATATATTAATTTGCTTTTCGTTTAAACTTTAAACAAATCTGAACCCTTCATAGTAAAAGCTTTTAATTTTCCTTCTATTGAAGTTGTAAATATTTTACACATTTGTATTATTACGATTTATTTCATTGTTATTATTAATTTATGTTAAGGTTTGGTAACTCGTAGCTGTAACGTCCTGAAATGAGACTAGCAAGTTATGTACATATCTTTTAGTTTAAGGCAGTTTTTATGAAACAAATTATACATCATAGTAAAAAATTATATTACGTTCTGCTCGCTGTACTTATTTGGTTGTTCTCTTATTTTTTATTTATCAATTAATTAGACAGATTTATTATATTTTTATTCACTTAGGTATCTTTTTAGTTTTTATTTTATCTTCAGTAGAGCGAGTAAGACAACTACATCACAAATCAATTCTGAATGGTGAAATATTTCATTCATTTCGTTAGATACCTAGTCAGAGATCAGTTTTAATACTATAGCTAGGTTAGCCTAGATTGAATTTTATGTATAATTTTTGAGTGTCAATTGGAAGTATGGTTGGGGTTGTAGTGAAATATTTTTTTTTAGTATATTTCTTGATTTTTTCAAACACATTACGATTTTAAATCCGTTTTTGGGACCGAATACTCACTCAATAGGCAGTTTAAATCTTAATTTTAAAGTTTTCATTTTGTATAAAGTTTTCTATTAATTTTTAAGTTCACTATTTATATGTAATTAAATCAGAAGGGAATTATTTATTTTTAATACATATCGATGGTTACATGCTTGAGGCTAGTGGCATCATTGAAATATTTCAATAAAAGAGATTAATGGAAAAATAATTTTGAAAAAGATTAATACCTACAGGCTAATAATTATTAAAAGTAATCAATAACATTTTCAATGACGTCATCGTGCCCATTTTCTCACAACAAATATTAAGGCGATTGTGTTAAGTCATTGTAAAGATACTATACCAAAATCACAATAAATGAATGAGTGTTGGAATTAACAGAATGGCGACAATTTGTTTTCTTTTATCTTAATTTACCTAAATCCTCAAAATGGCGAAAGTTGGAAGCCAACATGAAAAATGGTATGTATTATTCGAAATTTTATTTATGTCGTGCACTGAATTAACACTCAGCACTCATTTTACGAAATGGAAAAAATACTTTGCATTTTTTACATATTTTTTTTATTATGTATTGTGACAAGGTTTTTTTTCATTTCCCATTTTGTATTTAGTGACTAATGCTTAGTAAATATTGTAACAAATAACAACATAGATGCATGGTCTATAAATGGGTACATTTTATTTAAAAAACTTAATTATTTGTTGTGAGATAAATAAACGCGGTAACACTGCATGCAACACACCAAAAAATGAAAAAAATAGCAAAATATTTGTTGTTTACTTTTTTTTCTGTTACAGGTAAAGGAGAACCATTATGGTAGGATTCAACTTGGAAACGAATTTGAAGTTTGGAGAGAAATCATTCCTGAGGTCCTACTGCACAAAATTATACATTGACTAGTTACAATTCGGCTTTAGTCATCTCTCTCACTCTCATTAAGAATGCTAGGCTGAGTGAAAGAGAAAAAGATGTTAAAGTTGGAATCAATTTGCAAAATAGACCTTCTGTTGGCAAATTATGAAAAAAGAAATGTAAAGTTACATATTTTTCTTTAAATGTAAAATTACATATTTTTAAGCAAAATAATCTTTGAATGCCTTGGCCATTGGTTTCCGATTAAATAGCAGATTGCTGACGCATTTCGGTGTAATTAAACTTTACTGTGGGTCAATAGGATAAGCTTTTGTATTATAATTTCGATTAGTTTTAAGTTAATTTATAATAGTGGTGCTTACAATGCGACTTATTGTATACAATGTAAAGGGCGCTAATTCAATAGAAGAAAATATTTACGATATCTCACATTTTCCTCTATTTTTAAACCTTAGTTGACATAATTAAAACATCATTAAGTCTCTCTTAACGCCAAAATTACACTATAGTAGGCAATTTCAAAGTTGGTTGTGTTTCATAGTCGGTAGGTAGCCTAAACTATACTAGGCCCTGACTTGACAGGAATTTCAGTGGTGGAAACGAGAGGTTGAATTAGTCTCAACTACTTATCCTTCAAGAAAGAAAGCAAAATCAATATTTGGTACCAATTACAATAAACAAAACTTAAATCTACCTACAGCTTCAGAGGAGCGTAGGTGTAGGGTTTGACGCAGACCGTCTCATTCATACGCATTTCGTCACGAATTAAAGAACCTCCTCCTTTTTTAAGTCTGTTAAAAATGGGACTACCATTGGCATTCGAATGCAAATAGGACCATTTTGTAATTTTACCTACTACATGAGCCAAATGTGAAGCTACCTGGCTAAAGAGTGACAATACATTAACATCATGTGCATGTGCATTGTCATCATGAAACCCTAAATACCTACTTTGAAAATCAAACTACATTATGGACTTAAAAGGCTAACTTGAATAAATAATAAAGATGTGTTCACATCACGTGGTACACGCGAGAATTATACCGTTCGTTCGTACCATGTCATTCATGCCACACTACATAGTGAAAAAAATACTTTTATGGACCCTTTTTAAGAGAAATAAAACAGTTTTTAACTACATGTTGTCCTTGCCTCGCATTTTTCTGTAAGATCTCAAGTGCCCGGAATTATTGAAATGTTAAGTTGTATTAACAGATTGTACAGTATTATTTGCTGAATAGATGATATTTATTGTAGCTTGTAAACGCTATTTTAAGAGCTTTGTTATACATAATAAATTAATCAAAAGTATATTAATTGTTTTATTACCTTTAGGCATAGGATGCGTGCCACGATAACTTTTACTGAGGTATTTTATCGATTTGGCGCGATATATGTCATACATTTGTCGTCTAAAGGAGTCATTAAGATTATATCATGGCGCGCATCTTAGCCCTATAGTCTATTGCATGACTCGATTGGTTTAACACAGAAAAATACGATACAAAATCCCTAATGTGTTGGTAACCATGTAAATGTTTAACGCCCCTATACACAAAGATTACTATGAGGTCTCACAGTGCAGGTGACTGACGAGCCAATCACACAGCTCTATTCAACGCTGTGCGTTCGATTTGCTGCTTCACTTAAGCAAGCATCGTCTGTGAATACGGGCGTATGTATCTGTCTACGATAAATAAAATAAATAAGTTATTGTTACAATCCTTTAATAAATTGATTGCTCCGAAAAATGCATCTAAAATTAAAATGTAAAAACCTTACACTACAACTTAGACTAGCTACCATAATATTTACACGAATACTGCGATACCCAGTCGATAATAATCGCAAGATACTGCAACTAACTTGTTCAAAAACAGTACTTTGGAATGTTATTTGTGTGAGTATTCCATAATGTGAAAAATAATTTATCAACCATCAGTTGAAGTGATACTCAACCTTTTTATAGAGGTCAGTCTCCATATCAGATATTTAGCCATAGCAGAGTAAATACAAATGAGTAGGTCATCTTCGTAGAAACGCCCGAGCGCGGTTTGTATGTGAGCGCGCCAATACGTAAGCGGCGCGCACGCACACACTGACAAAATTTAGCGGTGAGTTGCCCCGAATTTTGTCAACGTGTGTGCGCGCGCGCCGCATACGTATTGGCGCGCTCTCATACAAACCGCGCTCGGTGCGTTTCTATGAAGATGACCTACTCATTTGTATTTACTCTGGCCATAGTATCAAAGGCAAAATTTACTTATGTTGCAGTTGGTTGGTATAAGGAACATGTCTATTTGACCAAATCAGTTCAGCTACATATTTACAAAAGCTGGATAAGCCACCAGTACAGTACCTATGTCTGATCTAAAGCCTCTGTCAAATAGTGTGACTGCGGGAGAGTACAACATTTGGTGCGAACGCGACGATTGCAAAATTAATAATAACAATGTTATTATAAACGTAACATTATACAGTTCGTATGTTTAACCACTTCACACAGGTATTAGAACTTGTATAAGCAGTGATAATCGGGGTTTATTCACATCGTCCGGGCATCCCCACAAGGTTTGTCCCTACCAATTTATTTTGTTAAATAATTTAAAAAAATATTCCCGTTGTCCTCCACTCCTCCGGCCGGCGAGGCGGATTCAACAGGAATAAAAAGCTAATAAATTTCAATTATTTAATAAAAGAAAATAGTGGAGACAACGGGAATAAACCATAAGTCGCACGGTTTCTGGGCGATTCTCGATGGGATGTCGCACCTTCGGTAGAACAAGGGCACAATTGTCAAAAATTGCAAAAATGAGTTAAGTATGCAGAAATACTTTAAAAATGTGTAGCTAATAATTAATAGCTCTCCTGTAAAATTGCAAAAAGTGCAATTGTGCCCTTGTTCTACCGAAGGTGCGATGTGGTCTCGTCTCTTGACGTTATTACGTCACGAGACTAGACCACATCATCATCACCACATCATGGTTGTATTATTATAGGACCGAGCAATTATCACCATTAAAACAAGGCAAGAAAATTGTATGAAATCGTCAAACTGTGCTCACACCGCGCCAAGCGGAACTTACTATGTGACAGAGACTAAGGAACTGACATACATTTTTGATCAATCTGTCTTTCTCATGTTGAGATTATGTATGATAATGGCAGGTAAATTAAAAAGTCATATGACAAGTATCCCTTGTTGTGATTATCTGACTTACAGCAACTTGCTTTAATGATTGGTTTCATTAGAAAATCCAATTTTAGTTGCTAAAAACTGCATTTAAATAGACAGGTACAAAGTGGAAACTCCATCTTTATGCAGTATAGCTTTTAGCAATGCTCAAAATAGGTACAAAAATTTGCTTCCTAAACTTAGGAACTTACATAATTCGGTAAGTTCTTTTCAGTTTACAAGAGCAAATAAACAACTTAATTATTGTTATAAAACAATAAATATCTTAATCAGCTAATTTATAACTAACAACCGTTTCCATTTTATGTAAACTAGTCGTGAATGTTTTGAGCTGAACATTCTGCGCGTTGGCTATCGACACTGGTTCCGCTTCTGCCCATTTCTCCGGTACATCGCAGTCCGTTTTGGCATGAACTAGCACATCGAACGAACACCGACAGTCTAAGAATGGTAGGTACGATATTGTGGCTGCAACTTGTAACATCACATCCCTGATTTCCTGCTGTATTTTCTTCAAATCTTTACTGCCTACGGTCTCGTTTTTCTCCTTAGATAATGCTATGTCACCTTCTTCGTACTGAACGTTAAAATCCCAGCACTCCAAGACTTCTTTGTTTGCTACGTTTAATATAATCAAGGACAGCTTGCTTACTTTTTTGTTGATAATCCATTCTGGAATGTAATAAAGTCTAAGAATAATAAAAATTGAAATGATTGTTCGATAGGTTTTATAATCTTCCATTAGCTCAATCAGTTTGTAATGGCATAATTCAAACTAAACTGCAAATAATTGCAAAAGGTGATTTCTCAAATTGTTTTTCCAAATCTCACCTCCCACCAAATCTAGTGGTTAAAGTACTTTGAAATAGAAACATTCATGAATTAATTCCTTAAGAATGTTCAGAGGAATATTTTAGTAAGAACCAATTATTACCTTCACTTTGCTTCAAAAGATTGGTCAGGAAGCTTTTAATTTGAGGATCCTCAGATATCAACAATGTAATCCCGTACTGCTGCTCTGCCTTGAACATCTCTGGTGGGTACAGACCTCGTTGGAAAAGGACTGAGTTGATTGCAAAGTCTAGAAGCAAGATATTAGGCTGATAAAGTATGTCTGCCATCACAGAAAATACATAATTATTTTATTATGATCTTCCACATTTGGGCGAAAATTATAATAACTAAGGACAAGGAGAGTATTCTTATTGACTGGCAAATGCAAATACAATATCCAACTGCTACCCTATTAGGTAGAGATTTAGGTAGATCTACATTTTGTACCTATATTTATTTAATGTTACGGGATATTAGTAAGAGACAGCTACTTGTTGGACAAAGAATTAAAACTTTTGTATGAGTATGTAGCTTGGGAGTAATGTAAATAAAATGAAGGATGACTTACTCAGATACTCGCAAATAATTTGAGCAGAACCACGAAGGGTAATGCAGTTTTTAGTTTGTTGCTGCGACATTTTGGTACTTTCTTTCGAAATAATAATAGCAGAACCTTAAAAACAATAACTTTAGTCCTGAAAGAAAGTAAGAAACACTGATTTTCGACAACACAACGGTCGATTTTTTGAACCGCGCAAACTGGGGCCGGTGAAATGAATTAAATGTCAAATTTGACACCTGTTTGTCGTTCAGAAACACAAAATGTCATGTGTTTATTTGTTTTGTTTCAAATTATATTTTGGTACCAAATAAACGATTTTTCTTTCTTTATTTTCACTTTAATTATTTCGAACAACCTTAAAAAATGATTGAATTCTCTAGCCAGCAAAAGAATATTCTTTTTTTGGTGTAAAAGTAAATACGCCCAAAAACTATGTGCTGTTGATGAACGAAAAGCGTTTGGTTGTTTCTATTCTAAAGCAGCAATGAGTTTGATTTAAATTTGTTCAGTGAGCTGCTATTTATTAAAATAATTAAATCAGAATAAAATAATCTAGTTAACATAATTAACGATATCAATAATTTCTAATAACTGTAATCTTTTCTTCTGTTGGAATTTTGGATCAACCATGTTGAATAATAAAACGTGTTAATTGACTGTCAAACATGATAAATCAAAATGCCAAAATTTCCAAAACATCGTCGCACGCAAACTCGAAAATGTAACGTTACCAAAACAATATTCTCTGAAATCTTTATAAAATTCTATGAAACCTATTAAATAAATAGTTACAGTCACAGGACTTACTTTCATGTCCCCTAATAAGTGTGAAAAATACCGCGATGGGTCGAACACAGAGGAAAAGAAAACAAAACAAAGTGCGCAACTTTCGTACTTGTGACGATGAGAAAGATTTGATATTATTGAACACTTGGCTCTCTAAACAGAGTATAAGGCGAAACGAAAAGCTAGTTCTAGCTGTCTTCGAGGATACTGGCCGAGGAGTGCTTACAAAAAGGAAGATATTGGCGGGCGAAGAGCTGATCAACTTGCCTCTGAATTCGACTTTGAATGTGATCACAATACTGACAGATCAGGCTTTTTGTAGTATATTTTTAGAGAATAAATCTTCATGCTTACTAGATTACAAGCAGTCAGTCTCATTCCAGTCTCTTCTAGCTTTTTATTTGACCTATTTGAAAGTACAAGGTAGTGAGACAAAGTGGCACTTGTATTTGAATAGCCTACCCAGAGAATATACTGTGCCATATTTTTTACCCAGCAATATACAATGTGACATTCACTCCGATATACAGACAGTGATATCCAAGCAAACGGACATAATAAGGTCTTCTTATGATATTTTTTATACAATTTTACGATCAAGTGCAAGTAAGAATAACTTTGTGGCAAAATTTCAAAACAACTTTGATGTGTCTGTATATGAGTGGGCCTATTTTACAGTGAACACTAGATGTGTGTTTATGGACTTAACAAATGTGCTAAATCTTAAAAATGTCAGCGACTCCATACTTAACTTGATTAACGACAACACAAAAATATCACTATGCCCTTACTTGGACATGATAAATCACAGTGCAAATGCTAGAAATGAAACCAAATTGATGGTACGGAAGAGTATGGAGAATGTCAACATTGTGAATTTAGATCAAGATTTTTTTTCAGATGTGTGGTTTTCAATTTATACAAAAAACAATTTTGAACCCTTTACCCAAGTGTTCATTTGCTATGGTGATAGTCATAATTTAAAATTGATCACTGAATATGGATTTTTTCTGCCAGATAATGACTTGGACTATGTGTGTTTTCCATTTGAAGATATTGTAACATATTTAGGTACCAAATCTATCAAACTGTCTCAAGAACAATGTTCGTTTATAACTAGTCATGGTCTAAATAAAGACTTGTACATCGATTTTAGAGGCCTAAGTTTTAATTTGTATGGACTTTTAATGGTTGTAAAGTATTACTATGATCACAGTAAAGATGTTAGTCGGCTGCTTTATTCAGCAGCTGTATGTTCTAGCAATAAAGATTTAAATGATATAATTACACCACTTGTTATGAACAAGGTGAAAAATATCAAAGAATCAATTAATAGATTAAGGAATAATGATAGTAGATGTGTTATTTTAAGTAATTGTGTAGAGCTCATGTGTCAATATGTTAATATATTAGAGAAATTTATTAAATGTTAGATGTTGTAATAATAAATGTCTTTTTTTTCCAAAATTTCTTTACCTACATGCTTTATTACCTAGATCAAAGCAGTACAGTAGCTAAGGGCTACCCTTGCTACCCTTACTAGGGCTACTTAGCTACTCATAAATAAACAAGCATGTTACATTATCTACCTACCCACAGAGCACGTTACCTACATAAGCTAGTTAACTACCCTATGGCATAGTGGTACAGTGAACTGTCATGAGCGTTAGGTCTAGGGTTCAATTATTTTAAGTAGAGCACTAGTAGGTACCTACGTAAGTACCTAATTCAAATTTACTTCATGGCATACAATCTTTCTTAATGAATATTTACGTAATTATTATGCATTCAACCAATAGTTACTACAAGAACAAAGCTAACGAACGAGTTTGATCACTTGTGTATCATACGAATTTATATGTGAGATTTGAATGTGATGATAATGAGATAACGAGATTAAATAAATATTAGGCACAGCTATTCGTTTTTTATGAACAAATTTTATAATAATTTATTGCAATCTTTTTTCTGTTTTTCTTAATTTTTTACTCATTTCTTCTATTATGATAATTATTTATGGTGGCAACATCGTTAACACTTGTCAGTGTGCCACCATGGCGGCCGCGCTCCTGTCAAACAGGAAATTCGACAAAATATTTCGAAATCATGTAAAATTTACAAAAGCGTATAGTAATCAGAAATCTATAATTCTAAACAAACCACAGTTAAATTTAATTTGTAAGCAATGCGCGGTTACGAGCTATTTCAGGGTATGTTTTTGGTTCCATTTATGTCTTTTGCTATGTTAGTGATTTTCGCATATTTTTTAAAGTTTTTAGTATTTAAAATGCTAATATAATGTGAATTTATTCTTCTAGTTTTACTCAACAACACCTCCAAGCAGTACTGGTGCCTCTGGAGGTGGAGATACAGCGAAAAATGTATTGGCGGCAGTGTTGGCAAACAAACCTAAAACTGGAAAAATTCCAGTTGGTATGTAAATAAACTAATAACTTTGGTTCTTATTATAATAAAATATATTCACAGAATACAAGAAAAAATATTCAAGGATATTTTTTATAGAATTCATGGAGTTACATAATGTAATAATTTGGTCTTGACCTTGTGGGATGAGTACGAAATTCATTATCAGCAATTTATGTGTAAAAAGTTCTCAGATAGTATTTTTTGTGGAAGTACTCAATAATATGACATTGATACTAAATACTTCTTGATACATAATAATATCTTGTATAGGTATTTATTTATAGTCTGTTCAAAATCATTGTTAGAATGTATGTATGTACCTACAACAGCACATCAATGTAAACACTGTATCTTACGCAGTTGCAATAGGGTCTATATTATAACTAAAATGTAGTCTTATGTCCCTGTATGCCTGTATGAAACAATGACCTTAACCAAATATTGATTTTATGATAATAATAATAAACATTCATTATCACATTGTAGATACCTATTTACTAACTGTAATTAATATTGTGTTCCTTATCTCTGTTATTAGTTTTTTCTTTATTTACTGGTACTATGATACAGATGAGCTTTTTTGATGATTTGATCAAAATGCCTGTTGATGATAGTATTAATTTCTTGTTAATCATGTAGACTATCCATATTATCAACAATATTTGTAAAAATAAAATTGATTTAATGGTTTAAAATGAGAAATTTAAAATGCAATAGAATAAAAAAAGAGTTTCATCTTGTATTTAGTAGCTTTAAAGAGACATTGTTTTAAAAATACTTGCTATTAATGGAATAAATGACTATGGCTTTGACTATGACTATTGCCTTCCATTATCTTAGCACTACATTACTTTTATTTGTGTTTGTAAAATAAAATAGTAGTAGCATAATTACTAGTGGTTTTGGCCATCCAAAAGACTTAGCGCTATGTTGTGTATTGTTTTTGTTTATTCAACACCGTCTGCTAATTTACGCTGTTATGTTACTAATACTTGGTTGAAACGCAGTTCTTTTCCCGCACGCATCCTTATACATCCGCTTGCATCCTTCCTGTGTTCACCCTTCCTAGACTATCCGTGCTATCCTGATGGAGGTGTCCTATCCCTAGGTATCCAAAAACGGGACTGCTTTCACCCAGGTGCATCTGTTTTGTCTCGTGAAGATATCAACCTGGGGGATGCCAAACCTGTTTCCGGAGTGGACATGTTTAGGGGCATGTTGGAATATGTATGGCCGAAGGTGAGCGTAAATTATTGTTGTTACACTATTCTCATTATTTATGATTTATGGAACTTTTAACACATTGATTGATGGACAGTAATGTCCACAGGCATTCAGGTAGTAAAGGATGATTTGACAGAACGCCTATAGAGGTCATAGTTTTTACTCATTTTACATTGACACTACTCACATAGGCAATGTATGTGAATAGGTAGTGTCGTATTGGGAAGTAATTCATAACCTGTACTGTCCACCAAAGTGTTAAATGATGAACAAGTAATAGTCTATGTTTCTGTCTCAAATCATCATCATTTATTCAGTACTTAGGCTCTTTCCCCTTATGGCAGGGCACTTGTATATGACCCAAATATACCTTGCCCTATCATCACTTCAGAACAATGTATGGGCTAGCACTGAGAAGTGGTGGAAATAGTCTGTCGATGCGAGAAACATATAAATAAAATAAAGTAATTTTTTGTAACAGACATGTTATTTATGTGGGCCAAGCCAAGGGCAAAAGCTAGTATCTTATTTTTAACCGCATTATATTTCTATGGATCTAAATGTAGAACACTTCATTCATAAAACTTCATACTTTTTCAATTGTAAAGTGGCAAGTTATTCATTCATTTTTTAAGAGCTCCAAATTAACTCTATACAAAATCCCATTTCCAGGACAACGCAATGATCAGGAATCGGGTGATGCTGTCCCTTTCTTTGCTATTCGGAGCGAAGGTGATGAACGTATCGGTGCCGTTCTTATTCAAGTACGCGGTGGACGAAGTCAATATGGCCACCGCGACGCCAGCGGGGGATGCTTTATTTGGAATGGCCACTGTTCCTCAAGCGCTAGGCACTGCTGCCTTCAGTCTCCTGATTGGATGTGAGTGGTTATACTAATTTGAACCTTAAAGTTAGCTTCTGTCGTTGATGTAGCAATATTTTATTCTGGGTGAAAGGTTTTGTCAATAAGATTCAAATTAGGTACTTCAGTTTGTATGCTGAAGATCTAGATGGGTTTCTTCTTTTTCCAATGGAAATGATGAGTGTTTTACAAAGTCGAGTTTCTCGACTTCAGTCTCTATTATTCTGCCACTCTCTTTAATCATCAGGACTGAATCCTGAAGCAATTATTAATTGAACCCCAAATCTTTATTTTTATCTTCACGTTAACACTACCGGCGGGGACTGTGTCTGCAGTAACTTGTTGTATCGACAGTGACAAAATGTTTCGTGGTTTGAAATCTTGTCTCATTGAAGTATTTATTATTCAGTTATCCTAATACTAGTGACCCGCCCCGGCTTCGCACGGGTGCTAAGTATACATATAAACCTTCCTTTTGAATCACTATCTAATACAAAAAACCGCGTCAAAATCCGTTGCGTTGTTTCAAAGATCAAAGAATACATAGGGACAGACAGCGAAAAGCGACTTTGTTTTATACTATGTACCTAGTGATGGTATCAATTTCATAGCCTAGTAAATCTTTTATGTTAAAGCCGTAGTGTTCAGTAAGACAGTTTGTATCAATCAACGATCATTATCCCCATAATTTCCAGACGGCATAGCCCGAGCCACAGCGGCTGGTTTCAACGAGCTACGTAACGCGGTGTTCGCTAAGGTAGCGCAGCACTCCATCCGGCGGCTGGCCTGCAACGTGTTCACGCATCTACATAATTTGGACCTCAGCTTCCATCTGGGGAGGCAGACTGGCGCGCTGTCCAAGGTGATTAAAAGACGTCATCGCCGATGAGATCTGCACGGTTTAGCTGAAACTTAATCCTTCAAGGTCCGCGAATCTAGACACAATAGATAATCAATTGTTATGACATTAATTAATGCCGTCTGGGGCTCAAGCGGTTAATAGACTCTTTATTAAGACTCTTTATTATAAAACTAATCGTGTGGTTCCGACAGAGCAGAACAGGAACATTGGAAACGGAATACAAGAAAATTGCTTAGGCAGCAGTCAAGAAGATTTTAGACAGGTGCTAAAAAGCGAAACCACTTACTTAAAAGTCCGTGTACAAAAATATTTGCGACATAGTTTGAATACTTTGAATCCCGCTGGAGACAAAATATGACAAACAAAATATCACTTAATAACACAATTCAATATCAATCAACTGAAAATTACGACTTAGTTGCTACGGATTTCAATATAATCCAAGTGAATGAATTTCCATTTCTTTTGCTTTACAAAAAGTGTAGGCGTTTTACAACTTATAAAGACTAGGTGATATCACTGCTCAGATGTTCTGCCCAACATACAAAGTGACGTTATTTCTTTGTATTCCTTAATACAAATATACAATGTTCAGGCATTATGTGTAACATAGAATGTGTATTATGTATAATTTCAGACGATAGACCGAGGGTCCCGAGCCATCAACTTCGTGTTATCAGCGATGATATTCAACGTGGTGCCGACTATTTTCGAACTGGCGCTCGTCTCGGCTATACTCGGCTTGAAAGGAGGCATGGCTTTCGCAGGTAACGTCGGCACAAATCACAATTCAAATAGTTTATTCAGTACATAGGCCCCTTGTTAGAGATGGGTTATACTAGGTAAATTTGATACTAGGTGCACCTATTCCTAGTATTTATTAATATTCGATTCAAATACCTATTCCACCTAGTACGTAGTAATTTAGCATACTTCACGCGACTAGTGCGGACTAATCCACGTAATATGACTTTAAAATACTACTTTTTTTTTAAAGATACAACCGTAGTATGAATAATGCAATTTGAAATTGAATAATAATTCCTCCCTTCATACTTCAACAGGCTTAGGAGTCCTAAGCCAACTGTTGGCAAAACAAAAGTTGGCGTATTTAAAAGATATCAATTTCATAAAAATATTTACATATTTTTTCTTATTTACATGAATATGGTTTGACTACGTTTGTGTGCGTTTGCTTCGTCGCGCTCAAATTTGTTTGGTCAGACAGAGACGGAGCGAATCTCTACGTTCGCACATAAGCTTAGCGAGAAATACTCGGTGCGCGTAATACACGACTAGGGATTACGCAATAATAACCTCTATTACTTTGATGATAGGGTCGGAAATCGTGTAATTTATAAAATACTAGGTGGATCAAGTATTTAAAAAATTGGAATAGGTGCCGCCTAGTACTGTAAAATACCTAGTGTGTGGATCTGTTCTAGTAAATACGTCTCATCTCTACCCTTTGTAGGGCATTTATACACGTCCCAAATATAGCTTGCTACCATAGACCACAAGGTTGATACCATAGATTTCTAGAGAGATGCCAACTAATGCGCCGAATTCGAAACTCAGTGTCGCATTAGAAATTCACACACACAAAGTATTTCAAATAAATACATTACATTAAATAAACATAGAATTACACGACTTTCCCTGCCATATAACTCTGTCTTAGGAAAGTGAATGAAGCAAATCACATTTATTTATTTTAGTTACATTATATTATTAATATACACGTTTATACATAAAAAATAATACATGCAGTATTAAAACGACGCCATTTTTACGCGGCTTGGTGACTTTTTCGGCGGCCTTATTTAAATGCAATATGAAAAGCCGCGGAATTATTGTATGCTTCACACAAAAAACTACATGGTAGAAATTGTGTTCAAGTATAAAATAATACAGCGAGGAGTATAATTGAAAAAATAATTATGTGTATTTATCTATAACGGGCAATAAGTACGGGAACAGATTTTGAGCCATTTGCCTGCCCCACACAAAGTCCGCGTGGTTGAAACTCTTGTACGGCATCACTTGGTAGTACACGACATTCGGCAGAGACTGGTTCAAGCGCTCCGCGTCTTTCACGGTCCCCAAGTAGTCTTCCTCGCCGACGAAGAGAGCAGTCTTCATAGTGACCTTGCTCAGATCGAAGTCCGGAGGCTCGCTCGTCCCGTACAACTGCAGATTCTTCTCTTCACCGTAGTCGAAGTTCGCAAACTTATCCCTCTTGTACACCTGCCCCAAATGCTGGAAAATTTTCCGCGTCGAACCGCCGGGGTAATGCCCGAAAAACGTCGGTGTGTACGCCATCTCGAAACCGTTCGAATCCACGCCCAGGACTCCGAACAACACTATTTTGACGCAAACCTCGTATCCGAAAGGCTGCACGTCGCATATCAACCTCAACAGCGTTCCGGTTTTCTCGTAACTGAACACCTCCTCTATACCGAGGTCCGCGAAAAGACTCGTGATCTCCAGGAGATATGGAAGGATGACGCCCGCGTATCCTCTCACGTTTTTCAGGAACGCTATCGGCGCGAGAGATATGCCGATTTTGATTTTGTCGTTGTACTCCGGCTTTTCCGAGCCGAGGACGTATAAAAGCGTCGTGCCCACCGAGTGGGATACGACGGTTAATTTTTTTTGGGCGGTTTCGGTTAAAACCCTGTCGATGGTAGCGGAAAGGTCGTAAACGGCCTCCTCGTAGAAGCTGTAGTTGAAGAATTGCTTCGGTTGCGTGTCGGGGTTGAAAGTGACGTGGCTGCGAGAGTAGCGCGTGCCTCGTATGTTGATGGCCCACACGTCGTAGCCGAGTCCGGCCAAGGTGATGGCCAGGGAGCCTTTGCCCCTGTCTATGAAACAGTCCGACGTCGGCGTGTTACCATGGACTAAGAGAACAGGCCGGCTGGTGTTCCCTGGATGCCTGAAGAGTGTGAGGATATATCCATCGTCGGTGGTTACCTTATACGTGGTGGCCGGATGACCGTACTTTGCAGCGAGTCCGGTATACGTCAATGCCGCATCTTCAAGGCCGGACAGGATGCTCAGTTGCGAATGTACGCAAATGTCGCCCGCTATTACGGCGAAAACAAGCAGTCTCAAATACATGGTCGTGTCTATTGTTACGACGATAAAAAGCATCTGCCGAAACACATATGGTCCTTTTATACTATGTGCGTAATACTTGAAAAGATATTATAACACTTGTTTAATTTAATTTCGAAACTAGTAACCCGCCCCGACTTCGCACGAGTCAATTAATTTTGAGAATTTATAGATTTATAGAGTACATTTAATGTAACAAAATCCACTTCTAATAAATTATTCCTGAAAACTTCCGGAAGTTTTCAAAAAAGATTTTTACTTAATTTTTTATGCATAACAAGGCATTTGACCTCAATTGCACCTGATGTTAAGTGGGATGCAGTCTAGGATGATACATAATCTGCCCTGTAAGTGCCGATTCACTCTCGCCTTGAAAAGGCCCAGATCATATCTTTTATCTTTGGGAAAGACAGCAGCAGGCCAGCGAATTCCAGTCCCTAGCTGTTCGCATTATAAAAGAGTCTTCGAAACTTAATAAGAAATAAATTATTACCATATTACTTACATAATTAATACCATACAAGTACATATATTATCTTACTAGCTGACCCGGCGAACTCTGTTCCGCCTTAAAGGCAATAAATAAGCCATTGCAATTTTTCTTTATTTGCTCACTGTTTAGACCTACCCTGGACTACGACAAACATTTTAAAACCAAAATCAGCTCAATCGGCCCAGCCGTTCTCGAGTTTTAATCAGACTAACGAACAGCAATTAATTTTTATTTATATTGAAAGTAACAAAATTATTGTCAAGTAAAAAATATTTTTAAGAACTTCCGGATGTATTCCTGAAAGTTTTCACCAGGGAGTGGCGGGAATTAATTCGTCAGTGTCGTCAACTGGTGACCACTAGCTCTTTATGTTCAGCGCTATAAAAATGAAAGTGTCACAGACAGATAGTGTTAATTTTGGTTTTTGTATTACATTTGGATATCGAAATATGTATATGTTCAGGTGTTTTTAAAATTCGCTAATTATTAACTTACTTACTGCCTTGAATATTGATGGGCGACAAAATTTATGAAAAACCAATCGGAATCGCGTCTGAGAGTTCCATATACTATCGCATTCCGCTCAAAGTGAGCTAATTTTTGCTAATTTTCTATGTTCATTGTTAAGTCATTATTTGATTGAAAGTATACAGGGTGACATTGCAAACAGTTGCTAAATTTTTAAGAGCGATTCAGAATCAGTAATTTAATCGATTTACCTAAACCTAGGCGCAGACCACCAACCGATAGTTAGGCCCGATTCTAATTTGTATGAAGAATCGGACGATATCAAATAGTGTGCGTACTTTCATACATGCCCATACTGATTAACAGCCCGACTCAACTATCGGCCAACTAAAAGTCGGTGGGCTGCGCCTACTCTTAAGACATTTTTTTTTCAAACTCGGTACTTCTTTCCCAATTCCATAAAATTCAATACAAACAGTTAATTTTCATAGTGGACTGTACTATACGATAAACATGTCAGTCAATTTGACAACCTTTGTCGGAGACATTATTCAATGAAAATATTGTCCGAACCCTTAGTATTTCTCTTCGACAAATTTTTTAACACATTGTGAACCACTTTTCTTTCACGACTATAAAAATATTTTAGCAATTTAATTCATAAAATCAATTGCACACATTTAAAATAAAGTTTGTTTACACTTTGACATTAATAGACAGTTTATTATTGACATATAAGGTGACATGTCAATGAAGTTTTCATTTACTGTTGCCATTAAAAGAAATTAGTACCATTAGTTTTCCGCAACATGGCGAGGGTTTTTATGTTCCTGGTCAGGCTATAGATGCAAATGCAATGGCAAAAAATATGGATTATAAATCACAAAATGTACTATTTACAGGATTTTCCTTATTTATCCTTGAGCACCGGAACCCTAATTACCTTCATACTTTAAATAAGTTTAAAATTAGATATTACGTATATTACGCATGTTGAAACAGATGTTTTGGTATACATCTTCATCGTACAGTTTAATTGTTTGTATTTTAATTATGCTTTCTACACATCATGTTATCTAATAGTCTTGATAGCTGTTGTCACGTAGCGAGTACCTACTTGGATACGGTGTTTCCCACTGGTCAGATTGATGGTCAGGTCTGGCCAACGGGAATTTTTTTAGACCAGCTCGTAATGTAGTAAAGTACTGTCATATAACAAGTACAGTCATATATTTTTAAATAGGTTTTATTGAAACTCTTCGCAAGATATTTCATGGTTGTTTCTAACAAAAATTTCCTGTTTGTCATGATGTGACAATCACATATTTCAATTTACATTTTACTAATGTGCATTTTTTTGCGACGGAACATTTAAGAGCGTGGCCTTTACATCATTTTCACAGTACATGTAGGGTGGGCGACGTTTGTCGAAAAAAAATTGAAATGTTTTTTCTTTAGAGGTTACCATAACATTTGTATGTTAAGGTAACCTTGACATTATGCAATTAAATAAAGCCTCGATGTTGAACACAGACATACTGTGAATTTCACGACACAATTTTTTTTATACTAGTTACACAGGTATGTTAAAAAAATTACAGGAAATGAAGGCATTCGGCAATTTGTCTATAGGGAAAAAAGACGAAGAGAAATTTTTTACACAAGAAAATAAAAATATCGGAAAATACATCTAACAAATCATGATATTAATTTCATCATGCATGAAACTTGTATCGCAATGTAAATTCGGCTTTAAAAGCGTAATATCACGCTTTTAGCGTTCCTTTTGGGATGCTTACGTTCAGAATAGATATTTTATTTTATTTAATTTAAATGGTGAACCAATGGCACGCGTGCTATTGATGGCACGCGCCATAATATTTAGGGTACACCACGAATGACATAATTTACTTGAAATTAGACTTTAGACTAATATTATAAAGCTAAAGAATTTGTTTGTTTGCTTGTTTGATTGAACGCACTAATCTCAGGAACTACTGATTGGGAATGTTTTTTTTTCTGTTGGATAGCCCATTAATCAAAGAAGGCTTTAGGCAATATAAAACCACCCTACAGCGAATAGGGGCGGAGCAGTGAAGAAAAATGTTGCAAAAAATGGGAACATTATAAAGTTTCGCCACCCCTTGTAGGCCTCATCGTAGGACTACAGGGGTGGCGCGCGCCGCGATAAGCGTTTATCACGCTGTTTTATCGATTCTACGCGATGAGCTCATACATTTGTCGTCTAAAATCATCGATAAGATTTTATCACGGCGCTCATTCTAGCTCAGCTGGTCTTTTAGCTTAAATAAAACCCATTTTCTCTTGTGCAGGTCTGGCCGTGAGTTGTGTAGGCGTATACGCGGTGTTCACGTTAGCCATCACGCAGTGGCGGACCAAGTTCCGCGTGTACATGAACCGCGCCGAAAACGAGGCGGGGAATAAAGCCATCGACTCGCTCATCAACTACGAGACTGTCAAGGTTTGTGTTGAATTATACGCTGAATAGATAGAAATGCTGATAAATGCTCTAACATTTAACTCAGTCAGTGTCTGAGGTTAGGGAGCGGCATGGGTGTGACATTGACATATTATGACGCGGCAGCATATAAATCTGAAGTCTCTCTGACATTTGGCGTTAGAAAAACACCCCTCCGTGCCACTCCCATATCTGAGGCAATAAATGAGTTATGCGCTATATGGTAAGGCTTAGGTTGTTAAATATCGGCTTCCCGTTAATGTATTTAAAGCGCGTTATAAAACGCGCATTGGTGTCATTATAGAATAGAATAAGCGATGTACCAAAAATGTTTGGAACACTGAACGCACTACGCTTGGTAACAACATCATCATTAGGTCATTTATGCACGTTTTCACCATCAATCCTTAATTTTAAGTGACCCCATGAAAACAAAATTTCTGTTATGTGTTACCATAGGGGTTGTTTTATTAAATAAAAGATGATCTGCATTCAAGAGTTGTATTCATAGCACAATTCATAGACGCCATTACACAAATCTACAAAAGACAGATTCCATAGACTATAATAGCTTAATCAGACCATAGACTATACTATTTTTACTTTTACAACATCTTCCTTTCTTTAATTTTCAAGCAAGGCTTTAATCTCACCTATGTATACAAATTGCAAATAACACTTGTTAACTTTAAATTTCCACATAGCTAATTTATAATGAATAACTTAAACTATTACATTCATTACGTTCTGGTTGCCTAATATTTAGAACATAATAATACTAAACTTAACACTTTAAGCTTAACATTACTTTCAATTACAGCAAGTCCAAAGAGCTACTATAAATTTAATAGGTTTCAGAGTATTTGATAGGACGCTTAATTAATCTACCTGATCTTGACATTTTCGGAAGCTGTGCATTGGAGTCAGTTACCACTATTTCAGATTTATTCTGTTCATCTTCTTCTTGTAAGCACGGTCCCGTACATGTCTCATTTGGTGCAAATTGAGTCATCTGGGCGTCTTGACTGTCTTGCATATTATCAAGTGTTTGAGCCGTCTGGGTGTCAACCTGTACTTCTCGTGGTCTTATGAAAACTTCATTTCTCCAATACCTATTTCCTTCCTCATTTTCTACTATGTATGACCTGGGATTGTTACATTTCTGTATTATTTTTCCTTTTAACCATGTCTTATCCATAGGTTTCTTTTTGAAACTAATTAACTGATCTTCTTTGAAAACATTTCCTTTACTTGCCGTCTTGTCATAGTTAGTTTTTGAAGAATCTTTTTGTTTATTTAGTAATATTCTGTCTTTATCATAAGTAAGTTTAGGGATCAGAGTCACAAAAGAACATGGACTATCCGTCCGCAGCTGCCTCCCCATTAAAATTGTTGCTGGTGAGTTTACTTTACCTCTAGGTGTATTTCTCTGGTGTAAGAGGGCAAGTAAAGGATCTTCACCGCTGTCTTCTGATTTTATGAATATTTTCTTTACTATTTTAACGGCACTCTCAGCTAAACCATTCGATTTTGGATAATGCGGACTTGATTTTATGTGTGTGAATTTCCAGTCATGCTCAAATGTCTTAAACAATTCAGAATCAAAGCACAATCCACCATCAGAATACAGAATCAAAGGTATGCCGTGTCTTGAGAAAATAGCCTTCAACTGATTAATTACTGTTACACTTCTTAAATCTTTTAAGCTGCTTACCTCAATGTAGTTAGACAGAGCATCCACAACCACAAGATACTGTTTCTGATGAAACTCAAAAATATCACATCCAACCTCTTGCCAAGGTAGCATGGGGACTTCCTTATACTTGAGAACCATTTTTTGTTTATTATTCTGATATTTTTGACATATTTCACAACCTTTTACAAATTTCTTTATATCTTGTACTATGCCAGGCCAATACATAGTTAATTCAGCTCTACTCACCATTCTTGAAATGCCAGGATGACCAGTATGCAAGCTTTTTAACATTTCTTGTCTCAGTATTCTTGGGATGATGATTCTGTCGCCTTTAAACAATAGATCTTTCACTAAAACTATTTCATCTCGATGCTGGTAGTATGCCTTCATATCTTCTTCAATATCTTTGTATATTTTAGGCCAACCATTAGAACACATCTCTTTTAGTCTAATCATAACCTTATCATTTTCAGCTGCCTTTGAAATTCTCTGCCAGGTCTCAACTGTGACAGGTAAGTTATGCAGTAACAGGCAAATTTGCAACTCTACATCCTCCTCAAGATTGGTTTCAATATCACACCCACTTAAAGAAAAGTCTCTTGATAATGTATCAGCAATATATAAGTATTTTCCAGGTGTGTATACAACATTCAGATGAAAGGGTTGTAACCGCATCATCATTTTCTGAAGCCTCACAGGTACTTTACATAATGGTTTATTCATGACTCCTAATATGGGCTTATGATCAGTCTCAACTCGTACTGCATCTCTACCAATTATGTATTGTTTAAATTTTTCTACTCCAAAGCAAATGGCCAACAACTCTTTCTCAATTTGTGAGTATCTAATTTGAACATCTGTTAGTGCTTTTGAAGCATAGGCAATAGGACACCCATTCTGGAGCAAAACTGCACCCAATCCCACTGAACTCGCATCTACACTGAGTGTCAATTCTTTTTCTGGCTGATAAAATGCTAAAACTGGTGCCTTGGTTATGTAATCTTTAAGTTGCTCAAAACACTTCTCATGGTTATGTTCCCATCTATAATCAACATCGCTTTTCAAGAGATTTCTTAATGGTGCTGTGATATCTGCATATCCTGGAATAAATTTAGAAAGATAGTTAAACATTCCTAGTACCCTTTGCAATGACTTTTTATCTTTTGGTGGTGCCAGCTCAGTTACAGCTTTGACTTTCTCTGGATCAATGCTTACACCATTCTGTCCAATAACATGTCCCAAGAAATTCACTTGATCTACAAAAAACTGGCACTTTTTAGGATTAAACTTAATTTGATTTTCTTTAGCTCTGTTTAATACCTTTATCAAAATGTTCTGCAATTCTTCCTCTGACTCCGCCCAACACAGCACATCATCTTGAAACGTAGCCACCCGGTCAATATCCTGAAATGTGTCACAGACCACTTTATGAAATATTTCAGGTGCAGGAGATATACCAAATGGTAGCCTCAAGAATCTGTATCTTCCCCACGCCGTTTGAAAAGTACATAACCGTGAACTATTGTCATCCAAAGGACACATCCAAAATGCTGACTGCGCATCTAGTTTGCAATAGACCTTAGCACTTGCCAAACGCGCTGTAATATCTTCAATCTTTGGAAAAGGAAAATGTGCTCTCTTCAATGCCTTGTTTAGAGGCCTGGGATCTAGGCAAATACGAAGAGAGCCATCTTTCTTTTGAACAACAACCATCTGACTTACCCAGTCTGTTGGTTCAGCAACTTTAGCAATAATTCCTTTTTCCACTAGGTTGTCCAGTTCTTGCTTCACTTTAGGCATCAAACTGTAAGGTAATCTCCTAGCAGGAGACACTACTGGTTTGACATCTTCATTTACCTCCAATTTGACTATATGGGGTACACATCCAATACTCCCATCAAACAAATCATGATATCTTTCTGGAATAACTGACTCCAAGCTGTTCAAGCTTTTATTAACTTCATCGACCCGTTTAATGAGACCTAAAACTTCTGAAGTTTCCAAGCCTAATAAATTATAACAATCTGACTTGACAATGTAGAACTCAATTGGATAAGATTCTGTTTTGTATTGACAAGTAAGAACACATTTACCAATAATTGGAACTTTTCCATTAGTGAAAGAAGTAATTCTGACATTTGTTTTTTGTAAACTAGAACATTTTCCTAATTTTAAGAATTGTTTTTCACTTAACACATTGCATTGTGCCCCAGAGTCAACCTTAAAGTCAATTAATAACTTATTAATTTGTAGTTTAACACAGTACCAGGGATATTTTGTTTTTTGGTCCAATGCTAGAATTGCCACTTGGTACTCGGTGTCACTCCCACAAGACTCTTCCAATATGTTGACTTTTTTGGATCTACACTTTTTTGCAAAATGGTTTTTCCTCTTGCAGATGGCACACGTTTTTCCATAAGCTGGACACCGACCATATTCATGTCGAAATCCACAATATTGGCACTCCTTATTATTCATTTTCTTCTTTATGATGTCTATGTCCACTTCCTTTTTCACTTTTATTTCGCCAACCTTTTCAAATTGGTTAACTTGTTCATCTACAATCGCATGATGGCGGCATATTGCTACTGCCTTTTCTAGTGACAACTCGCTGAGCCCAAGTAATTGTCTCTGCAGTACCGGATTTCTCAGGCCGCAAATAAATAAGTCTCTGACTATTTCGTCCCTTAGTGATCCAAAATTGCAGGACTGGCTCAACTTTTTAAGGGCCGTAACATATTGTTCGAATGTCTCTTCTTGGTCTTGTTTCCTCGTAAACATCTTGTAACGTTCGTAGGTTAAGTTCGTTTTCGGTATGAAATATTCGTCTAATCTGATGAGTATTTTGTCAATAGTTGTTTCTGTCTTGAGCATATTAGTATCATACACATCTTGTAAATATTCTCCTCCGTGGTACAGTAATATTCCAATCTTTTGTGCATCTTTGGCATCAGCATGGTAAGCCGCAATGTATGTTTCAAACCTTCTTCTGAACGTCGCCCAGTTGACACACATGTCTCCTTCGGTTATCAATTTCCCAAAATCCACCGCTGTCGCCATGTTTTATTAAATAAAAGATGATCTGCATTCAAGAGTTGTATTCATAGCACAATTCATAGACGCCATTACACAAATCTACAAAAGACAGATTCCATAGACTATAATAGCTTAATCAGACCATAGACTATACTATTTTTACTTTTACAACAGGGGTCACTTAAAAATTAGGGATTGATGATGAAAACGGGCATTAGTCTCCACTGCATGAGCACGACCCTCTCTAATTTACCAGAGACATGGAGGATTAGGCTTACACTCCCCACGTTGGCCAGACGGGTTGGGGAGGTTTAGACTAAGAACTCACGGCGAGATTTTTAACCGCGCCCGCGGCGTTTGCGGGCCCGCAGCTTCTGCAGAATGCAGATACTCATGTAAAAACTAATGCACAAACCCACGACGTGGTTTTTGCCCACAGCGGGCGCGGTTGTAATCGGGTCCCGCGACCATTTTGTACCAGTGACTTAGCACGCGGCGCGATTACCGCGCAAATAACCGCTCTTGTGAGTTTTGAAATAAAACTGTAATTCCACAACCGCCGCGGGCGCGGGTGAAAATCGCGCCGTGAGTTCTTAGCCTTAGACTATCCTTGAGAAATCAACACGAGTGTCAACTCAATGTAAACTTTCCAGTACTTCAACAACGAGCAATACGAGCTCCAAAAGTACGACGACAGCCTCCGCAAGTACGAGCAGGCGTCGCTGAAGACTGCCTCCAGCCTCGCGCTGCTCAACTTCGGTCAACATGCTATCTTCAGCGCGGGACTTAGCGCTATCATGCTACTGGCCGCCAACGAGATCGCCGCAGGTAAAGCCTGGTCCGTGAGCACGTAGAATTTTGTCCAATGACCCCAAGCTACCCATCCTTATCGCTCGCGCGTAATTATGTTGCTGTCGCGCTCGCACACTCACTGCGGGCGCCCGTCGCACAGTCGCGACAGCAACATAATTACGCGCGAGCGATAAGGATGGGTAGCTTGGGGTCATTGGACGGGATTCTGCGTACTCACGGACCAGGCTTTAGGGACTGTTCCCACCTCTAGTGTGAGACACCACTGAAGATATTACCAGCCCTGACGCTGCTCAACTTCGGCCAGCACGCTCGAAATTCACACACACAAAACAATCAAAATATGTGCTCATAGTCCACTGCGATATCAGTACTCAACGTTCGAATAATCTTTAGTATTACGCAAGCAAGCAAAAAAATGACGTCGTCTCTAGTGTAGTGGGAAATCACTACATTTCCTACAGGTATATGGGATGTAGATGGCTCCAGCCTCGCGCTACTCAACTTCGGTCAACATGCCATCTTCAGCGCGGGCCTTAGCGCTATCATGCTGCTGGCCGCCAACGAGATCGCCGCAGGTAAAGCCCGGTCCGTGAGCACGTAGAATTTTGTCCAATGACCCCAAGCTACCCATCCTTATCGCTCGCGCGTAATTATATTGCTGTCGCGACTGTGCGACGCGCGCCCGCAGTGAATGTGCGAGCGCGACAGCAATATAATTACGCGCGAGCGATGAGGATGGGTAGCTTGGGGTCATTGGACAAAATTCTACGTGCTCACGGACCAGGCTTTAGGGACTGATCCCGCCTCTAGTGTGAGACACCACTGTAGATGGCTCCAGCCTGGCGCTGCTCAACTTCGGCCAGCACGCCATCTTCAGCGCGGGACTTAGTGCAATCATGCTGCTAACCGCCAACGAGATCACCGCAGGTAAGGCCTATTCAGACCTAAGCGGTATTCGCTACCGTCTGCGGCAGAGAAAACGCTCTAGCCGCGGTACTTGACACAAAATACCTGTGCGAAACCCGCGCGGTATGTACCTCTACCACAGAATAATAATAAGTACTACGTACAGAAGTTTTACTTCGCGAAGGTATTTAAAAAAATGTATGCTCAATGTCATTAGTAGGTATGTATTGGGCATTCTAATTCACTTTTTTCTTCACCATTCGCTCTCTTCGATCGCTCATTCGAAAAAAGTGAATTAGTCATGCCCAATACATACCAAACGATTTATTGTAATAATCAGAAAACTCACTAGTAATCAGCTATGCTTCAGTATCCACAACACAACACAAAATATTCACAAAACTGCACTTCACTGTTTAGATCACGCTCGATGGGAACCGCTTAGCCTGTTTATTGCTGAAGGTTTATTCTAGCGCGATTCGTCGTACTTTTATTTCATACTTCGTTCGGACAAGCACATGTCGTTCTTCTCACTTTTGCCAGAAAATGTCGGCACCCTGAACCGGAACCTTTCGCTATGGAGTGGCTCGTTCAGGCCCGATTGGTCGTATCAACATAATCTGAACTTAGTTTCAAATACTAAACACATTGTGCTATGCGTCCTACTTGTTTCGAAATAATTAGTACCTAGAAAAGAAACCTCGCAAGACAGTGCGAAACCCATGGCGATCACTATAACACTGGTGCAACACAAATGAACGATAGAATTGATTCATTTTTGATTTGTCAGCACTTGGTTCCCTGGTATTAGCGTCAGCCCGACGGATACTGCAACATGATATTATAGGTAGCTGTTGCTTGTATGAAATAATGCTACTAATATTATAAATGCGAATGTTTGTGTGGATGTGTGGATGGTTTTACTCTTTCACACAAAAACTTCTAAACGGATTTTGAGGAAACTTTACAGTAGGTATTATTGTTTATAGGTACATCAGAATAACATTATAAGCTATAATTTATAAAGATCTGTGACAAGTTAAATTTCACACGGGCGAAGCCGTGGGAAAATGCTATAAATAATGAATAATTATGAAATGTTACTTTAGAAAAGGTTCTGTAGAATATTACACAAATAAAATAAGGCATTTTGATAAACGCTGTTGTTAGATATTCCACAGGCACATGTTGTTTTCCTCTTTAGAACTAAACGAATTTCATATTATGACAATTTAATTTTTATTTAAAATAATTTGATTTCATTAGTTTTATAACCCTCTGGTGTGTGAGCACTGGTTGTAGGTGATATTAAAACATTAAAAGTATTTATGTTGAGTTATATTCTTTATGCTAGTCATTAAAATGTAAACAACAAAATCTAAACAAACTTATTACAAGATATCAATTGTAAATGGAATTATAATGACTGACGGGCGGGATACTGTTTGAATTTTATGTGTTCAACAAGGAACCCTAATACTCTAATTATGAAATAATGTCAATTCACGTATATTTTTAACTAACAACACAGTTTTGAACTTAAAGTACAGTCACCTGCAACGACATGTGTAAAATTTTTACGTTTACATTAAAAACATAACCTGACCTAATACTAACGCAAATGTTCTTCAAAAGTTTAAGAAAGCAAGTTATAAAGCAACTAAAACAGAAACCGTAATCTCCACGTTACTACAGTTTGCAATCAAAAATAGGTTAACGATCAAAAGTTAGGTGTTAATATTAGCTTAAGTGTTATTTGTTTGCAAGATTGTCAAATACAATTGACATTCAAAGACGAGATACCTACCTACATAAAAGAGCGATCGAAGAGAGCGAATGGTGAAGAAAAAAGTGAATTAGAATGCCCAATACATACCTACTGTCATTAACAATATGGTGTAATTTAGCTTGTCTCAAGAGTCAAGCAAGTTTGTCAGAAGTTTTGTTGACAAACGTCAGTGATCGGTACTGCGCCGAAGTTATAGGGCTGACTTCGGTAAAATGATGTGACGTGAGGTGCCAATCTGCAGAAAATGGCGGTGGAAATACATGATTTAGCATGAATTATCATGAATAATATTAACTACTTATTTACCTCTCAGTGTCTTGAGGCAACTTAAAAAAGTACATTCTGTGTTTTTATTATTATTTAGGCAGTTAAATACTGCACAGTATTTAGTACACCATTTTCTTTATTTTTTTCCATCATACACAAGAATACGCGTGCGTGAGTCAATGTTCGCTCGTATGTGAGGCCTTGTCGAATAGTACTCTTGTAGGGGGCAATCGTGCGTGTTTTGTTTTCGATGTAAACTCGCGGAGATGAACAGGCCTGCCTCTACCCACAGCGGCAGCGAATATCGCTCAGGTTTGAATAGGCCTGTAGGGACTGTTCCCATCCCACCTCTAGTGTGAGACACCACTGAAGATGGTTCCAGCCCTGGCGCTGCTCAACTTCGGCCAGCACGCTCGAAATTCACACACAAAATAATCACAATATGTGCTTATAATCCACTGCGATATCAGTACTCAACGTTCGAATAATCTTTAGTATTACGCAAGCAAGCAAAAATAATGACGTCGCTGCTGTCATCATTGCTGTCACGAGTCATGTGTTCTGTTTTTGGGCATATTGCTGCGACGCCTGCGACACCGGCCCTGCCCCCTTGTCACATCTTCCTTTAAGTTTCTATGATCTGTGGTTCCCACCTCTAGTGTGGCGGGAAACCACTCTAACTCCTACAGGTATACGGGTCTATTCTCACCTCTAGTGTGGCGGGAAATCACTGCAACTCCTACAGGTATACGGGACTGTTCCCATCTCTAGGGTACTGGGAAACTACTGCAACTCCTACAGATATACAGGACTGTTCCCATCTCTGGTATGGCGGAAAACCATCCACTGCTGGACAAAAGCCTCCCCAAGGATTTCCATAACGACCGGTCCTGCGCTGCCCGCATCCAGCTTCTTCCAGCAACCTTCACCGGATTGACTTCCGGCCCGTGGTCGCCACTCCAAAACTTTTCTGCCCCAACGGCCATAATCGTAACAGGTATACGGGACTGTTTCTACCTCTCGTTCTCACCGCTGCATGTCCTGTGTAGCCAGGATCTACAACTTGACCGGCAATCAAAACCCAACCAGTGAAGATCAATTTTGAAAGGCCAGGTGAAACTTTTCCAAAATTAATCAGAAGGACATAGGAGTTCGATTTCCCTCCAGTGCGAAGCGGATGACAGGTGGCAAAACAAAGGTAGTAACCTTTAACAAATATATGGACCTTAAGATCACGGATCCTTAAGATCCCTCCGCCAACACAATCTACTTTTAGGTTAGGTTTCCGACTCACATTTAGACTAAGTAACTAAGGAAAAGCTGTAATTGGCATTACTTGCGCATACATGTAATTATTTTATAAGAACATGCTGTAGATTTTCCTTTAATAAATAAATAAGCCCATGGTTCTACCTGCCTCACGGCGTACGTCTTCTCATTGAAATTCTCCCTCTTATGGGGCTTGACACCGAAAAACGGAACTTCGCGTCGGGCTGCTATCGTTGACAAGTACGTCAATTCTTCTCGAAACTCCGCCTCATTGTGTGCCAGGAGTGTACAAACTCGCGCAGTGCGACCCAGTTACTGCGACGACTCGTAAAGCCCTGGTGTAAACAGGTCCTCGCTCGGCTCTCTGTATCGCATCTAGTAACTAGTATGTTCTGTCGAGCTTCATCATAGAGGTTACATTACCGAAGTGCGTGATTGCGGCCTCTTCGACTTTCTCGCCGCTTGCGCACAGTGTCGACTCGCACGGCGTCAGTCTATGTAGGCGCTGTATGAAGCAACCGTGTACAGTTAACAATTGGGAAACAACGAAGTCTGGTCCCACCCAGACGAGTGAAAGCCTCACCGCCACGATGGGAAAGAACTGGTTCAATAACAATTTGACACCACCAATCAATTGACGCACTTTTCAAAACAGTCAAAACGTAGGTCAAAGATTTTGTATGGAAATACAAGCAAGTGTCGTCAATGTTTTGCATCCCACCGGTCCTGCCAAACGGCAACGGCATCCTCTCTAACGGTGGTCAATTTCCGGCGCTCCCTGGGGCCAGTTGGTGTCCCTCCTCCACAATTCGTCCCGCACAATAAGCGCCGAGCTGAGTACCCTCCAACCACCTTTCTCATCAAAAGTCGACGAGCATCGGCACCATACGGCCGCAGCGTATGTCAGTTTGGCCACATGAGCGCCTGCGTACAAAACACTCAGGGCCGGGTATCTGACGCCCCATATAGCTTGCCAAAAGCAATGGCAGCATTCAAATCTCGCATACGGCACATAGGACCTAGCCTCGTCGAGGGTCACACTTAGCGTCGCTTGAGTGACGTTCGCAATCTCGGAACTCGATCGCAATCGTCACGTCGTCTGCGCACGCTATTCAGTGTACCCACTCAGGACACGGCAGCAGCGGGAGGTCGTTGAGGAGTAGGTTCCATAATATCGGGCCCATTACTGATCCCTGAGGACATCCCTTTGTGCTGCTTCTACGACGTCTGAGCCCCCATATAGAGACCCAGACGCCGGTTTGTGAATTAACTAATAATCGATGTATGTTAGGTGGAATACTGGCTTTCAATAATATCATTGGCCACCACGCGTTGTCAAAGGCACCAGAGATGTCCGGAAAGATCAGCTGCACATGACGCTGTACTGTTCTCAGTAATAGAATTAATGAATCTGAGTGCCGTGACCGAAGATCGGCCACGGGTAAAACTGTGCTAAGCGTCGGAGATATTTCGGTGCAGGCAGGGAGTGCAAGAAAAGAATTTATAGGCTTGTAACCTTATTCGAACCTAATTAATTATTTTTCTTTCTTTATTTTCTTTTTTGTTTTATTTCTTTCTTTGTTTTCTTTCCTTCTTTGTTTTCTTTCTTAAGTTTCTTTTCTTTCTTATACGCTTTCGGATCAAAGAGGTTTACCGTTGCCCTTCGTAACGACCAATAGTCTGCCTACCCCATCCCTTCCCTTCGATTTCTTTCCCATTGTGGCGATGAGGCTCTCACTCGGCTGAGTGGAACCGGACTACGTTGTTTTCCAATCGTTAACTGGACGCGGTTGCTTCAGACAGTGCCTACATAGGCTGACGCTGTGCGAGTAGGCACTGTGCCCATGAGGCGAGGAAGTCGAAAAGGCCGCGATCACGCACTTTGGGAATGTAACCTCTATGATGAAGCTCGACAGAAAATGCTGGATGCAATACAGAGAGCCGAGCGAGGACCTGTTTACACCAGGACCTCACGAGTAGTCGCAGTGACTGGGTCGCACTGCGCGGGTTAGCGCGCTCCTGGCACACAATAAAGCGAAGTTACGAGAAGAATTGAAGTACTTATCAACGATAGCAGCCTGGCGTGAAGTACCGTTTTGTGATCCCTAGAGGGGAATAACTAAAATTGAAAAGGGACGGAATAGAGAAATTTAGAAGGAGCGAAGTATAACGAAAAAGGAAGTAGATCCATGGGTTGGCGAAGGGATTGTTTCAATTTCTAACTTTATTCATTCGAAATGAGTGGATCAGAGGGTCAGCGACGTGGTGGAAGAGATTGAGAGCCATAAATGGAGATCGCTAAGTCAGAAAGACCTTGGAGTGGAGACCCCGCAATAACACCCGTGGCAGAGGAAGACCGCCTAAAAGATGGACAGATGACATCCGGCAACAAGCTGGAATAAACTGGATGCAAGTGGCCAGGGACAGTCTGTGGAAGGTTGAAGAGAAGGCCTATATGTTCGGAGACGAACCTCAAGGCTGATGATGATAGAAAGATTAGAAGCCACAATAGACGAACGGTGAAGGTGTCGGAGTGGCCGACTCGAGATCCGCGAAACGCGGGTTCGAATCCCACCGCGGCTCGACTATTGTGGTGAGCCCACTCGTAACACAAGCATATTTAGCTTACCACGAGGGGCTAACGGGACTATTAGTAATAGGGATGTTTCTTGGGTAAAAAAGCAAGAGTTTTAATTAGTCTGTCAGTTAACTTATCAAAAAATACTCGACACGTCATTTTCACTTTAAAACAAAAAAAAAAAAGAGATAAAGCGCGCCAAAGTTAAAAAAAAGAGGCCCGTGCCGTGTCGTCGAGGCATGCTTAAAAGTGTAGCATTTTGTGACGTCACGCGAAACTTCCACATATTATCATTACTTCGTAATTACTTGTTTGATTGTCAAATAAAAATATACGTGTTCAATATTTTTAATAATATAATTGACGGACTTCAAAGTTATGTAACTAACTACTAACTAACTAAACTAGCCCATTTGTGCAATACAAATTAGATTGCAACCAATTTTAGCCTTAACATCCTAACCTTAAGGTCGAAATGGTTCCAGGCAACATGTCAGTGGGTGACCTGGTGATGGTGAACGGGCTGCTGTTCCAGCTGTCGATCCCGCTGGGCTTCCTGGGCTCGGTGTACCGCGAGGTGCGCCAGGCGCTCATCGACATGCAGACCATGTTCACCCTTATGACCGTGCAGTCAAGGATCAAGGTAGCGTAACACTTGTTTTATCTTAAAGCCTGGTCCGTGAGCACGTAGAATTTTGTCCAATGACCCCAAGCTACCCATCCTTATCGCTCGCGACTGTGCGACGGGCGCCCGCAGTGAGTGTGCGAGCGCGACAGCAACATAATTACGCGCGAGCGATAAGGATGGGTAGCTTGGGGTCATTGAACAAAATTCTACGTGCTCACGGAACAAGCTTTAGAAAGTATCATCATCATCATTTCAGCCACAGGACGTCCACTGCTGAACATAGGCCTCCCCCAATGTTTTCCACAATGGCCGGTTGGTGGCGGTCTGCATCCAGCGCCTTCCCGCTACCTTTATGAGGTCGTCGGTCCACCTTGTGGTGGGTTGACGTCCTACGCTGCGATTTCCGCTTAGAAAGTATATCTTTCTCTTACACTTTTATAAAGTGAGAAAGAGTAAGTATGGATCGTTCCATCCACGAAGACTCCACCAATTTTTTGGTCGAGGGAAGCGCGGGGTGCGGGGAGTTTGATCCGAGCAATCCGAGCGTCAATATTTTAGTATGCGTGTGCACTCATGGATAATTTAGCGTGTACGGATAACACTCAAACATTAGCGGAAGAATGGTGGGGCGCGTCTTCGTGGATGGTGACTTATTCTTATCTATAGAGATACATAGGACTGTTACGGTAACAAAAATCTTCCATGCGCGCGCGCCTTTTATCTACTTTTAATGGCCTCAGAGCGGTTTCGCAAAGTGGTTCCGAAAAACGTTGTCCAAAGTTTCGAATATTGTCATCCCTGTCACACATAGCGAGATGTCAGCATGAGTGACTGTGATAGATAGACCCGAAACTAGGTAAACAGCGTTTCGGAGTAAATTTTATATCTATAACTTCCTGAGCCACCCACAGTTGGGGTAAGGCACATTCCCCCTCATTGAAACGGATATACCTAGCTATATTTTGTTGTACATACCTTTTAATCTAGTAACAAAATACATAGTTACTATCCGTTTGCTTTAAGTTTGCTGCTGGCGATATGACGTCACTCGAAGGGAATCGTCTATAACTTTATCAAACTATATTTAAAATATTTTTTATTTATTATTATTGATAAAAGGTGCGTACTTGCGTAAAATAATACACATTAATTGCGTTTAATCGCGGTTGGAGGAGGGGACGCGCAATCCACGGACCGGCAAACTTAGCGCGAACGGGTAGTATATTCTTTTATGTTTTTGGCACGTATTTTACCTAATTTGTCTTTCTTCCAGGAAATAGACAAAGCTCCACCCCTAATAGTGGACACAAAGACATCGACCATAGAGTTCAAAGATGTCAGCTTCAAATACATCAATGGGAAGCCGATATTCAACAACCTTAGCCTCACCATCCCGGCTGGCAAGAAGATTGGCATCGTGGGCGGTTCTGGTAGCGGGTATGTATTAATTTCTAATATTTATGTGTCGGAATCATAAAGTTAATATACTTAACGGGATAAATGGGAGGACTAGCGAGCGAGATGTTACTAGCAGCAACACTGTGATAAAAAGAGATGCGTGATTCGCGTAACAGAACCATTTTTCGAAACTATTTGACAATAGGGTATTTTACTCCATGTAAGAAAATATATAAAAATGCATGTCTTTAATAGATTTCATAAAAACTAATCGGGAAACGTTGATATTTTAACATAAAAGTGCAAATATAATTTTTAAAATCACTTTTAAAAACGCATCTTTTTAATCTGTTCTTCAAATGTCTAAAACGCCATCCAAAATTTTACGGGAGTAAAATCGTAGATGTTTATGAGAAATAGTGCTTCAGAAACGTGGTGACTGGTTCAGTGATTGATTATTGTACAAAACAGTGAAATAATCCTGAAAACTGACACACATCCAGAGACATCCTAAAATCAGTTTCGTTCACAGCTCGTGGTTGTTGCTATTCCCAAGGAATATTAACTTTATGTATGCAATTAAATAATGTCATTCCTAGAAATGTACACACGCCCACACTGTTAACTATCCATTTCCGTTTTAGCTCTCTCTTTAATCAAATGGCGATAGAACGAGATGACTTTCAATGGGCAGTTAACACTGTTGGCGATAGTACATAAACGATCTGGTAGTAAGCAGATTTTATTTGTCGTTGAATCATTAGAATATAAACTGAACGATTCGTTACATGCATTTTCCGATAATTTTACTTTCTGTATAAAAAAAATTCCTTGTAGACAAATTTCCGAATGCATTCTATCCCTATAGACATATTTGCCGATATATTTATTTCCTTGTATAAAAAATTGCCCGTACGAAGTCGCGGGCACAATTACTATGAGGAAAAGTATGGAATCACCCTCTTGTGTTTTGTTTTGTTCCCAGCGATCTGAAGAACTCAATGATTATCTATACATCTATGGTATCAAGTTAAAGTTTGTAATGTAACCTTTAAACTAGTATCATTTTTAATTTAATCATCATAGTAAACGACTATGCGACTGCAAAGATTACTCAAAACGAATGGGGTGATTCCATACTTTTGCTCGCGAGTGTAGTATAAGATATGTATTGAAATTACTTGCTAAATAAATATTTACCATTGTTATTATAAAATTTCAGCAAATCAACAATGGTGCGACTTTTGTTCCGGTTCTTCGAACCTCAATCGGGGCAGATCACAATCGCCGGACAGAACATAAAGGATATTGACTTGGCCAGTTTGCGAAAAGCGATCGCTATCGTTCCACAGGTAATCATCATCATCATCATCATCATCATCATCATCATCATCATCATCATCATCATTTTAGCCATAGGACGTCCACTGCTGAACATAGGCCTCCCTCAATGATTTCCATTTCGATCGATTGGTAGCGGCCTGCGTCCAGCGCTTTCCTGCTACCTTAATGATTCGGTCCACCTTGTAAATGTCATGTCAAAAATAACCAATCATGCAGCATTTGGACCTCGCGTCTACGTATTGTCATCTGACGGATTTTTCAATCGCGAAAACCCTCATTGAAGATGTCACACTGTCGTCGCAAATGGACGAATCACTATCTGTACGTAATATTCTAAAACAAAGTCGCTTCGCCGTCTGTCCTTATGTATGCTTAGATCTTTAAAACTATGCAACGGATTTTGATGCGGTTTTTAAGTATAATACACTGTTTTTGTATTTGTGCGAAGCAGGAGCGGGTCGTTAGTGATAATCGCAAAACTGTTTTTATGTCTGTCCCTTATCAATCAGGACATCTTCTAATATACATTTACAAAGTGCTAGAAGAAGATCAAAAAGTTTCGAAGAACAACAATGTCTTTGCCGTGGCTTTATGTCTCGTAAAGCTTTTCAAAATTTAGCCCAACAGTCAACTTTGACACACTCAATATACTCAAGTTGCTCGCAAAGTCCACTAGGTGGCGTAAAAATTACTGCCTTAACATCTTCTGACAGGCTTTCCCCGAATCTCCCAATTAACTTCTTTCTTCAATTGCCTATTTCCAGGATTGCGTGTTATTCCACGACACGATATTCCACAACTTGCACTACGGCGACCTGTCGCAGCCAGCCGAGGAGGTCTACCGAGCTAGCAAGATGGCCGAACTGCACGACTCCGTCAAGACTTGGCCCAAGGTAAATTGTTATAGATCGTTTCATCCACCAAGACGCGCCCTACCATTCTTCTGCGAATGTTTGAGTGTTATCGGTACACGATAAATCATCCATGAGAGCACACGCACACTACAATAATGCCGCTCGGATTGCTCGGAGCAGTCTCCGCACACCGCGCTTCCCCCGACCAAATATTACTGGGGCGCGTCTTCGTGGATGGCACGGTATAACCAGGCCTGTTCATCTCCGCGAGTTTACATCGAAAACAAAACACGCACGATGGCCCGCCTACAGGATACTATTCGACAAGGCCTCACATACGAGCGAACATTGACTCGCGCACGCGTATTCTTGTGTATGATGGAAGAAAATAAAGAAAATGGTGTACTAAATACTGTGCAGTATTTAACTGCCTGAATAATAATAAAAACACAGAATGTACTTTTTTAAGTTGCCTCAAGACACTGAGAGGTAAATGAGTAGTTAATATTATTCATGATAATTCATGCTAAATCATGTATTTCCTCCGCCATTTTCCGCAGTTTGGCACCTCACGTCACATCATTTTACCGAAGTCAGCCCTATAGCTTCGGCGCAGTGCCGATCACTGACGTTTGTCAACAAAATGGTGCTTGACTCTTGAGACAGGCTAAATTACACCATATTGTTAATGACATTGAGCATACATTTTTTTAAATACCTTCGCGAAGTAAAACTTCTGTACGTAGTACCACAGAATAATAATAAGTACTACGTACAGAAGTACGCGTGCGTGAGTCAATGTTCGCTCGTATGTGAGGCCTTGTCGAATAGTATCCTATAGGTGGGCCATCGTGCGTGTTTTGTTTTCGATATAAACTCGCGGAGATGAACAGGCCTGGTAGTACTTATTATTATTCTGTGGTATAACTTACAAGGTAGCTAATTGATTTTATACCCAATCATAAGACAGCAGACAAGAGAAATATAGACAGCCCACCCAAGTGCTATAATAATGAAACAAGAAACTTAACGCAATTGACGCTCAAGTTTGTCTTATCTCACTTAGGCCATGCATTTGTGTAGCGCATTTCAAACCATCCAGATCTTTTTAGCTTCCTCTAGACTTTATTTCTTGTCACCAACTAAAACTAATAAAAGGAGCCTATAGTTTTTCAGTGTTAAAAATGCCGATCTTATAATTTCATAATGTAATCTGCATATGCTCTACAACGGTCATTATTTTGTTCTTAGTCCGCCCTAAGCTACTAAAAGACCATCATTTATTGAGTTCTTCTTCTTAGTCGGTACAATCTTGCCAGGGTGGTCGTGGTCATCATCTTGAATCACGTAAGGCGCCATTCTGACTGCAGCACATTGAGTAGGCATTTATCTTATATTTTATCGGTAGGGTTACGACACACAAGTGGGTGAACGCGGACTGAAACTATCTGGCGGCGAGAAGCAGCGCGTGGCCATCGCACGTGCGATACTCAAGAACGCTCCCATCATAGTATTCGACGAGGCCACATCCAGTCTGGATTCACTTACTGAGCACGTAAGTCGATTTGTTTCAAATTCTTAAGCAGTTAGTTCTATTCTCGACACTTGTATACGTCCTAAATATAACTTGCTTTAGAACCACTTCGGGATAATATATCGGCTGCTGCTGAGGTTTCATAGTCTTCACTAATCGTTGTCAGCATCAGATTATTCAGCGTTTACGCACACGTGTCAGTATCGAAAAATAGTATGAGCAGCGCAGTGTGATTTTGAATCAAGCTTCAACACATGGGGAGGGGCTTATTTCTTCAAACTTCTAACTCCATTTTCTTCTGATTAATCTTGAGCTTGTTTTTTCTAACTATGAACTCCTATTTTCTTCTTATTCGTCTTGTTGTGATTCCTACCCCTAACTCACTACTGGGTGAGTTTAATAACACATGTGACGCAAGGTATTGGCACACCTAACCTTAAGCTTTAAGTTAAAAAAACTAGTTTGCACAATAACGAATTTTCCTCGTAAGTACTCCCGCTAGAAGTAGCAACGATAACTTTAGTGGGAAAATTGGCATAATGCAAATACTGTGATAGAGACCTGTGAGTCTATTGCAGAAGTTGTGGCTCTGAGAATACGTAATGTTTTTGGAATAAAATAATGTCACTATTCTTTCGTCGGCTGTTTGGTGTAGTGGTTCAGAACGGACTACTATGCCGAGAGGTCCCGGGTTCGATTCCCGGCCGGGCAGAAATTGAAATGATGAATTTTAATTTCTGTGACGAGTCTGGGTGTGACTATGTATAATATTTATGTATTAAAAAAAAAGGATATATAGCCTGACCAGGAACATAAAAACCCTCGCCATGTTGCGGAAAATTAATGGTACTAATTTCTTTTAATGGCAACAGTAACTGAAAACTTCATTGACATGTCACCTTGCATGTCAGTCTATTGCTGTCAAAGTGTAAACAAACTTTATTTTAAATGTGTGCAATTGATTTTGTGAATTAAATTGCTAAAAACTTTGTATAGTCGTGAAAGAAAAGTGGTTCACAATGTGTTAAAGTATTTGTCGAAGAGAAATACTAAGGGTTCGGACAATATTTCATTGAATAATGTTTCCGACAAAGGTTGTCAAATTGACTGACATGTTTATCGTATAGTACAGTCCACTATGAAAATTAACTGTGGTTTGTTTTAACTACCTATTTTAAAGTTTTTTGTCCCTTTGTAACTATTGAATTTTATGGAATTGGTTTACCAATTCCATAAAAAGTACTTCTTTAGAAGTACCGAGTTTGAAGCGTTCATGAGCAGACATTGCAGTTGAATATATTCAAGTTCTGAATTTGATTATTGATGAATAATAAAATAAATCCAACTAGCTCGATTGATGGTTTCATTTAATTTATTTAAACCTATATAATCTTTATTCGTTAATTTATGAAAATATCAAATTAGCACGTAATCCTGAATCATGATACATAAAGTTAGCCTATTAATTTAACACAGGTACGACTGTACTCAGTGTTGCACTATCAAATGCAATTAACGCGCCTCTATGCCAGGGTTTTTATGTTCCTGGTCAGGCTATAAGTAGTATATCCGTTAAGCTAGCACTCATAACTAACATAACATAGCTGGCGCTGTGTGAAATTGTCCAAAGATTTTTTTTTTTATTTATTCTTTCCAGGCGATCCTCCAAGCGCTCAAAGCGGCGACCGTAGGCCGCACATCAATCTGCATCGCGCACCGACTATCCACCGTCGCCGACGCCGACGAAATACTAGTATTGGAACACGGATCCATCTCCGAGAGAGGACAACACCATGAATTAATAAACAACCCTAAGTCGTTGTACTACAGGCTGTGGGAGAAACAGAACAAGGATATACCGCTCAAATGAGTGATATGTTGATAAAGTGTATTTGATACTGTTTGGCTCGGATTATATGTACAGTCAATGCATTGAAGACCATGCATTTTTGATATATATCGCGCAACGAATCTTGAGGCTAACACTTACACTGATATAATATTTGAATTTAGAACATAAAATATCTCAAAATATGCAAAATGTTTACGAAAAGCGTATACAGATACAAATCTAACCCCCTTACTAATAAAACTTACACGCTCGTTGAACAGTGTTTTAAAGTGACGTTTAGGAAATGTCATTTTAAAATAGTGTTTAACAACTATGTAACTTTTTATTAGTAAGGGGGTTAGTATGTAGTATATCCGTTAAGCTAGCCCCCATAAGACAAGCATATAAGTTGCTTACTTTGGTGCTAGCTGACGCTGTGTGAAATTGTCCAAACATTTATTTTATTTAAATCTTAGCTTGTGATGGTCGCCTCAAGTTTTGTTACGCGACCTATACAAAATCGCATCTCCTAAAGTTATGTAAGATGCTACAATGTTTACGTTGACGTGCTGTCTGTAGTTTGGTGATTCGTGTGTCGGTCGCGGGTTCGATGCCCGCACCGCACACATAATTATTATTAGAGACACTATAGGGTAAACCACCCAATTATTGGCACTTTAAGCAGCTACTTCACAAAACCGGTAAAATTCACATGTAAAAATATGTTTTATCAAAGATAAAAACGTTTATATTGGTCTTTTAATCTTTGCAGAATATGATAAAGTACTTATCATTAATACATTAAATCATTTATTCAATATAGTGTACCTTTTAAAAAAATACCTCAAAATACCAGTTGTTGGCATAGCCAAACCTTTTATTGGCAGTGATAATTACCTATTATTGGCACTGTTCTCGCAAGACTGAAAAATAGCTGCTAGGTCTTATGTAGAGGTTTTAAAGAGATTCATGATAGAAATAAACAAAATAAAATCCTTTGTTAAAAGAAAAGTAACATTTTTTTTTTGTATAGGAACATACCATATCAGTTCAAACGCTTATATTTAAATATGGTTTTAAACTTTCCATAAACACTTTTATCAAATCTTCTTTTCTCTTCAGAAATCCTTTTTTGCTACTGATTTTTATTTTATCCAGTCAACAAAAAGCTGTTCTTCCTCGTCAGTTAAAACTGTGAACGGACCGGGCTTAGAGCGATGATCAGGATGTTTCAATCTGAATTGTATAGTAGACCATGGCACCACTTTCAAAGCCTTTCACAGGCTTATTCCTTTTTTTTCATTAATCCCCGCTAACGTCAATGGAGCTTATAAATATAACTTTATTTTATTTTTCTTTATTCAGAAAACTGTTAAAAATAAAATACTAATGTAAGGATCATGTACCTTCTATTTATTATTGGATAAGAACTCACTTATTGATTATTTTTATAATCAAATTAAATTTAATTTAAGCCTGATTACAAAGCTATTAATTTACACCATTTTTATCTTGTTACATTTGGGTGAAATTTGTATGTAATCGTTTCCATCTTCTTTTAAATGATGAATGGGGAATAACGATTCAATATCCATAGTGCTCTGGGTTAATCAGGTAAGTGTTAATTTTTTTAAAGTATTGTAATCAATCTTAAATTTAATTTAATTTGATAATAAAAATAATAAGTGAGTTCTTATCCAATAATAAATAGAAGGTACCTGATTCTTACATTAGTATTTTATTTTTAACGTACTGGGGATTAATTAACTTTTTAGTTCATTAATCCCCATTATAAACTCCATTGGCGTTAACGGGGATTAATGAACAAAAAGTTCACTAATCCCGTTGACGGGGATTGTCAACGGGGATTAAGACTGGAATAAGACTTTGAAAGGCTTTGAAAGTGGCTAAAAAGATAATATTTTTTATTGGCACCTTTTTAACCAATGTTTGACACCCGTGCCAATAAATGGATTTTATATAATTGGCAGTGGGCCAACATTTGGATTGGTGTATCCAAAACGTTAGAAAATATTTTAAATGCAATTTAAACTCAATTTTGAGACAAACAAGGTATAATTTTTAATAAACTCAAATTATTTTAAATACCCTTTTATTGGCATGTGTGCCAATAAAATGGATAAACAGATTTTACGCATACCAAATGTTGGCATACTGCAAATAATTAAAAGTTGGCGGTTAAATTATAAAATAATGTTTTAAAAAGGCAGTTAATATATTCAATAATAAGACAAAATGATTATGTATAAGAACAACAAAATAGATTTGCATTTTTTTAAAAGATTATGATAGCTCTTACCTTAGTAAAAAACGAATATTTCGATTGTTTTTTTCGCACAGGTCCCGGTTTGTCAAACAAATGGTTGAAGCGCCGCGATGTTTGAAAAAATAAAAAACGTGTGTAGCCAGTTGAGTAATAAATGATATTACTCTTCAATTTCTACTAAAAAATATAAGGTTTGGCTACAAAGAATCTTAATTTTCTTAAAAAACTGGAGCATGCCAATAAATTGGTAGAGTGCCAATGATTGGGTGGTTTACCCTACATCAGTCTCGGTATTTTTTATGTATCAAAAAGTATTTATGTATGTTTATGTCCATTTCTTTGGCACTTTGGTACTCCTGTTGCAAATTAGATGACGCTGTGAAAATTTTTATTTATTTATGTTTTTCGTTGTATTTATTTATATGTATTAAATTTTGAGCGTGTTGTAACTAAAGGATTTGGAATATAAAGTTACGCGTAGTCCGAACCTAAAGTTGACTGGATCGATGTCTTTGTATTCAAAGCAAAACTGACTTAAGTGAAGGCATATTGAAGTAGCCAATGAGACTACATGAAAAACTTGAAGTTGCAGTTACACAAAATTATTATTTTTCCAAACGAATGTTAAGCTGAGGCTATACAATTTGTTTGTAAAACTGTACACCCTATTTATCTTAGAAGTGTATAAATAACACAGTCACTAAAGGCATGAAGAAATACTTGCATAAAATAAGAAAAAAAAAAATTATGAGCTCATGTCTACGTGGCCTAATATTGTAATATTCTAGTCTCTACCTCTTAAACTTGAAATCAAATTGTATCACAAGTATGTAATATTAGATCAAATAAACTTGACACATGTTCAAAATCGTTGTTCTGAAAATACCTACTTTAATAAATAAAATAAAAATTATTCTACTGAACATAGCTGCTATGTATGTAACAAAAAAACTGTGAATAGTTGTTACTATTATAAACGAACATTGTTCCACCTTTTCAATGAAATAATAAGATTTTGGTTCATCTATTTTTATGTTATTTTGATAATAAAATGTCTGTAAGCACTTCTACTATTAAAGGCAAGCCTTGCCGCCTACATGTAAATATTGTACGTTGATACTTATGTACATTGTACAGTGAACATAATTTGTTGAATAAGTATATTATTTTGATTACAATTCATTGTTTTATTTTTACCGACAAAAAGCTTTAGTAAGGTCATCCCATTTGTTGAAAATCTTAGAATAATTTTCTTTGGGTGTTATAAATGTAAAAAAAATAGGAATAAGAATTCAACCTTTCATATTATTCCATAAAATGAAGACATTTTGCACCGCCTCTATAATAAGTTATGTAAAAACCTTGATATTTTAAATTATTATTCTACTAATATTATAAATGCGAAAGAAAGAGGTAGGTATTACATGTCAAAGTAAGTTTGGTTTATTACACTATTTTGTAATCAAAAAACATGGTTTGGTCGATGGCCACGCGAAAAAAAAAGACGCCACAATTTGTGCCACAATCCATACAAAATGTACCTATGTTACTTGGAGCGATTTTAATAAAATTTGGTACGGAGTTAGCTGACACTGGATTAACACAGTTTTACCGCGGGGCACAACTAGTAAGTACATAATAAATATTGTTTCGACCCAAGTTATTTATTTGGATCCCTAATTTATCTGGCAGATAAGTCTCATTATCAGTAATCCCGTGTCCCGCGTGACGCAGGCTATTACAGTATATTGGACGGTAATCGCTCATTGATATCTGAGCCATCGGCTTAGCGAAATAGGAACAACTAACAAATTAAATCCCTAAGCCCTGACCGTGTTAACGAGTGGTTTTTGTTCGCGGTTGGTCCCAGAATCCTACTAATATTATAAATGCGAAAGTTTGGATGTCTGGATGTTTGTTACTCTTTCACGCAAAAACTACTGAACGGATTTTGATGAAACTTCACAAAATTATTGTTTATAACCCAGAATAACACACATAGACTATAATTTATGACAATCTGTGACAAACTAAATTTCACGCGGGTGAAGCCGCGGGCAAAAGCTAGTCGTAAATAAAACGAGAATTCGAATCATATTAATCTTTTTTCTAAGATGATTGTTATTAAGTTTTAAATAAATAAATTAGATTCCTAACAGGAATGATCAGATTGTTTCAACATTTTATTTTATAAGTGAACGATTAAATTGAGTAAGTTTATAAAAAAACGTAACGCTGTAAAACGTAACGTAAAGTAGTATTCATAAACTTATGAGATTTATGCCCGTTTTCACAATCAATCTCTAATTTTTAGGTGACCCCTATGGTAACATAATATTAACAGGAGTTTTGTTTCATAGGACCCCTATTATACTTAAAAATTAGGGATTGATGGTGAAAACGGTCATAATGTACCTACTTACCTAACTGCCCTATAAAGTCACGATGCATTTTTTTAGATCCCTATACAGGGTGGAAACGATAAGTGATCTCACTCGATTATTTCTAAACTATACAAGATATCCAAAAACTTTTTTTTTTTTTTTTTTTTTATGTGATAGGAGGCAAACGAGCAGACGGATCACCTGATGGTAAGTGATTACCGTCGCCCATAGACACCCGCAGACCCAGGGGCGTTACAGGTGCGTTGCCGGCCTTTAAGATAAAGATACGCTCTCCTCTTGAAAGCTTGCAGGTCGTATCCGTCCGGAAACACCGCAGACGACAGTCCATTCCACAGTTTGGTTGTACGGGGCAGGAAGTGATTACTGATCCTAAAAGTGCTTCACGAGCTCTATCCAACGGTACTAATAATAGGTTACACAATAAATTGGATCTATCTGAAAATTCAATGTTTCCAGCCTCCATACATTTAGTAAAACCACATAATATTAAAAACTATACAAGATATCCAAAAATTGGTAACTGATCCTGAAAGTGCTTCACGAGCTCTATCCAACAGTGCCAATAATAAGTTATAAAATAAACTGGATCTATTCGAAAATTCAATGTTTTCAGCTTCCATACATTTAATACTGCCACAGTCATGGCACTCATGTCTTGATAATATTATAGCAAGTAAAGCCTAAAATCAATTTTTTCCATGAATAATTTTATATTAGAATGCAATTTACGAATTAATTTTAAGTGTTTATTATTTAAAATAAAAAAATAACACTTCTAATATTGTGTGACTGGCATAGTGGCATACATTTAGTATGGAGGCTGAAAATATTGAATTTTCGGATAGATCCAGTTAATTCTGTAACCTATTACTGATATCGTTTGAAAGAGCTCGTAAAGCACTTTCAGGATCAGTAATCAGTTTTTTGATATCTTGTATAGTTTAGAAATAATCGAGTGAGATCAGTTAACGTTTCCACCCTGTATAGGTACCTAATTAGAATTGGTAGCCTTTAACTGTTCGTTCTGAGTATTAGGTCTATTTACTTAAAAAGAAAAATATTAGGTTCTGAGAACGCAGTCTGAGCTCTGACCGACAATCTTTGAACAGAAAATTGAAAGCTAATACTCCTGGGATCCTGGATATGCCATTTTCGAGGGGTTCGCAATAGTCTGGGACAAAAAGTCACATATTACGCGGGTCTAGCCCCGAGCTAAGAGACCCAATTTTATTTTTCTCTAGGTGAATATTTCTGGAAATAAGATTTGCTTTGTTTGTTGTATTTCAAACGAAAATAACTTGGAGGCGACACAGCCTAGGTGCCTGAATTCAGGCCAACAAAGATTAATTTGTCTGAATTTTCATACCTATGTTTACATTAGGTACACTAAACACTTCTATAACTTAAGTAATTAGAGTTAAAAGCGGTGTCACATGTTAAGTAGGGTTTAAGATTCCCTAAATAATGCGTGACATGTTTGCTCTTGAATTATTCTGACATTTTGTTCCTTAATGTTCAAGGCTTAAGAGTAGGCGCTCACCGTTGATTTTTAGTTGGCCGATAGTTGTGCCCGATTTTAATTTGTATGAAGAATCGGCCAAATCGAATCGGCGTAGTGTGTGCACTCCCATACATGCCCATACTAATCAACTGCCCGACTAAACTATCGGCCGACGAAAAATCAACGATGTGCGCCTACTCTTACGGTTAGGGTTACCTACTCCAAGTTAATTTAGTTAACTACAAGGGTCTATTGTTAGATCTGCCTAAAATACTGTAAGCTTAAGAGTCGCCTAAAGAATGGCTACTTTACCTAAAATGTACTTTTGTAAAAACTTTAATAAATTCCTTAATCGACCTCTTTACACAAATCGGCCAGTGTCATCACCTTTCGAATCGATTGACATGTTATCGGTCGCATAGCAACGCGATCACCAACAAAACTGCAATTTTTAATTTATTTTCGTCGAAAATATCGTTTCTGGCTCGCTTTTTGAGCTTTGTTTTGTATTTTGTACAGAAAATGGATATTTTCTTGTGAATAAGAAGAATGTCAGTGCTGAGTTTGATCCCGGAGGACAAAAGGAAAGATCACAGGTTTGTTGGCTAATTATCTGCAATGCTTTGTTTTTATTTACATTTCAGATGAAGAATGGTTTTCTAGACTCTAGAATTGTCCGTAGAGACTAGAGGCAATGAATTATCCGGCGCAAAAGTATTGGCAAAACTTTTTCCTTAGCAATTTTTTTTATTAAATCAAGTAGGTAAGTAAGTAAGTCTGCCTAGCTACTTAGTGCTGTTTATATCACGCTACAATACCTACTTGGAACTCTCACGTAAGTTTATTCAATAAGTTTTATTTGTAGTACACTTAGAATGTATTATTTTCTTTATTTTTAGTTTTTAGGGTAGACTTTTGAACTAATTTCAAGTTGGATTGTTAGTAAACTACTCGAATTTTCCTACTTTAGTTAGATTTGCTTTCTTTAAAATAATTCTAGGATCTTTTTATGTTTCTTCTATTTCTCACGTGTTTTTTCTATTTCAATTAGTTTTTTTATACAATTGCCTAAGACCTTACTACCTAAGAAGTTATGGGCTAGTAGGTCCTGGAAATACCTCTATACATATACCTACCTCAAGTAGTAGATAATTATTAAAAAAATAATAGGTAAGTAAGTAGGTACTTAGATTTTTGTTGTTTTTGTTGTCGAGTTCGTTGTAACTAAGTTATTACATTATGTAATTAATTTAATTGGAAGAAAGTTTAATATAATAATAAAACTATCTACCTACCTCTAGGTTCGACATTTTTATAGGAATTATAACAAGACCCTGAATGAAATACTAAATAGTAGGTACGTATCTAACACCTTTAACCTTGCTATTATTGTTACGCTAAGTATTTTCTTCAACATTCTATTATATTAGGTAAGCCTTTTAATAGAACCTAAAGCCTTAATGGAACCCTAAATACTCAATTTAGGCCAGTCTTCAAATTTTCGGCATTTAACCTTGGTCCTATAGAAATTACGAACGGAAGAATTGCTCAATACAGAAGCTTTCTTTTTAAGTTTTCTATTGCCCATATATTCTAAGACCCTTGCTTGCTCAAATATAAATACTTTGAAATTGTACTTTTGACACTCAAGAACAGCGTGGCCTTTTTAATTAAGAAAGTTCACATGCACAGCAATCTGCACTGAAATAGGTAATTTTATTTGCCAATTAGCCCTTTCGATGCGACGTTATGTAGGAATAACGGAATTACGGAGAAAGCTACAGTCTTGTTAACGGGGCTTTACATGATGTAGGTAGATAGGAAACACAAGGGGGATGCATCAATTATAAGGTTACCTACACGTGCAAATTAGATTAATCTGCTTAGAATCATCAGTCCCAAGGTCTATTTGTGTTAATGCAATCGCGAATTTCAATAGGTTTTCAGCAAAATGAGATCTAGATTCTGAGATCTCCTTAATGAACCTTACAGCACAATGAGATGTAGATTCTGAGATCTTACGTAACTTTATTTATTACTTTATTATTACTTATTACAAATTATTTGCGATCCAGATTAGTTTGCTCATAATTTTTATAAGTTTAAAATAATGAGAGAAGTTGCCTTTTGTTCCTGGACTTTTATTTTCATTTACCAGACGCTAAATGGAGGATTTCGCGTACATTACATCCTGGGTTGGGGAGTGCCGATGTTCGCATATTTCTCATTTTTTCGCCTCTTACGACATCCATGGGAAAAGGAGACAGATGGATAATAAAAGAACGATAATGCACAAAAAATATGGCCCAATTTAAACATTTATCTCTTCCAGTCAACCTACAGGACAGCTGTTGTTTAAAAGCGGTAAAAAGTAAAGGCGGTAGTAGAGTAGCGTAGGGGTGGTTCTATTCTACTCTACCGTCTGAGGCTCTGATTACAGCTTACGATCACTGCTGAGAACACATACGGATGTGTTTTTTCTGTTTTGCCTGTGCGGCCGCTCACGTTTTACGTGTTTTATAATAAAACTAGCGGCCGCCCGCAACTTCGTACGCGTGGATCCCGTTTTACCCCCTTCATCTATCTTACGCGGTTTAGATTTTTTCATACAAATGTTTTTTCCCGCTAACTCCCGTTCCCGTGGGAATTTTGCAATATCCTGTTGTAACTAAGCTTTATGTTTACTAAGATACCTGCATGCCAAATTTCAAGCGTCTAACTTAAGCGGTTTAGATTTTTCATACAAAAGGATTTTCCCGCTAATTCCCGTTCCCGTGGGAATTTCTAAGTATACTATAACCTGCCCAGGAGTATGAAGAATAATTGTACCAAGTTTCGTTAAAATCCGTCGAGTAGTTTTTGTTTCTATAAGGAACATACAGACAGACATACAGACAGACAGACAGACAAAATTTCTACTGATTGCATTTTTGGCATCAGTATCGATCACTAATCACCCCCTGATAGTTATTTTGAAAATATATTTCATGTACAGAATTGACCTCTCTACAGATTTATTATAAGTATAGATTCTCCATACGGCCGTGCGGGCTCACACGCAAAGCGTGTTTTGCCGACGTAACGCCTATGCGGACAACACATACGTCTGTGTTTTGATATTATCTATTTTTATTCCAGAAAAGAATCCCTAGAGAGCGTCTACAGCAGCAACTCCCGACTGAACCTGCTCAACAAACGAAAGCGCCTCAACCCCCTCGTCGACATGTCTAACCCCTCGCTCAACAGTAAGGCGGGCGGCGACCGCTACGTCACGCAGCGGGTGCTCTCGGCCAAGACACACAGAGTCAAGCAGCTGCAGAACCAGCTGGCTGACGCCCATTATCACCTTCAGGTGAGATTTTTTGCAAATAAGACCCTACCAGTGTCATTTCCAAAGAGGAATCTTCTAGGTGAAGAAATGGGACGCCTAGACAACAACAACTCCTGGTTGAATCTGCTCAAAAAGCGCCTCAACCCCCTGGTCGACATGTCCAACCCCTCACTCAACAGCAAGGCGGCCGGCGACCGCTACGTTACGCAGCGGGTGCTCTCAGCCAAGACGTACAGAGTCAAGCAGCTGCAGAACCAGCTAGCCGATGCGCACTATCATCTTCAGGTATGCCAATCCAAACTAATCTAATATAATCCTACCGGTGACACCATCCGAAAAGATTCTTCTGGGTGAAGAAATGAGATATTGATGCCCGTTTTCACCACCAATCCCTAATTTTTAAGTGATTCCTTACACATAACAGGAATTTTGTTTTCAAAGGGGTCACTTAAAAATTAGGGATTGATGGTGAAAACGGGCATCAGACAAGCAGCTAATATAGGCAGCCGGCGGAAGGTCATTATCACCTTCAGGTCAGATTTCTTGTAAATTAGATCCCACCAGTGTCATGTCCAGAGAGAAATCTTCTGGGTGAAGAAATGGGATGCTCAAACAACAACAACTCCAGGTTGACTGCTCAACAAGCGTTTCAATCTTGTCGACGGCATGTCCAGCCCCTCGCTCAATAGCAAGGCGGGTGGCGACCGCTACGTCACGCAGTGGGTGCTCTCAGCCAAGACGCACAGAGTCAAGCAGCTGCAGAACCAGCTGGCTGACGCCCATTATCATCTTCAGGTATGCCAATCCAAAGTAAACTGATTTAATCCTACCAGTGACACCATTCGAAAAGACTCTTCTGAGTGGAGAAATGAGATATTCAGACAAGCAGCTATAAAGGCAGCCGGCGGAAGGTCATTATCACCTTCAGGTGAGATTTCTTGCAAATTAGACCCCACCAGTGTCATGTCCAGAGAGGAATCTTCTGGGTGAAGAAATAGGATGCTCATACAACAGCAACTCTTGGTTGAATCTGCTCAACAAGTGTTTCAATCTTGTCATCGACATGTCCAACCTTATCATCTTCAGGTGAGAATGCCACTAGTGCCAATGGAGACTAACCTGATTAATGCTGCTGGCTGATCGAAGATACGTTAATTCACACCTCTCGTTCTCACCGCTGCTACTACTGTGTAGCTAGGATCTACAGATTGATCGCAAATAAAAGTTCAAGTTAGTCCCTGGTGGAAACTCATCGGAGACAGATCTTCTCTCCTCTTCCCTCCCATTTCTCACTGTGAGGAACATTATAGTGTTCCTCCACAGACTGCGGTTTATAAGCTGTGTGGACAGGACGATTCATACTTCCACCACAAACGGAAAGACTTGTAAGCAACGCTACACCCGAAAACTACTACCGCCCTGTTGGCACAATAAGTTTGTTTAATTTTCTTAGTTTTATTGTCGCCTTGGGTGCGTTTTATGGAAATTAATTAATTAAAATTTCCAGGAGCTGAGCAACGAAAACCGCGTTTTGCGGGCAATACAAAAGAAGCAAGAAATTGCATTGCAGCGGTAAGTGTCAGTAGCTACAAAATCAAAAAATCAAAATCAAAAAATATTTATTCAGTTTAGACCACAAGTGGCACTTATGAACGTCAAAATGTTATTTAAGTACATAAAAAAAGAAAAGGTAGCCCTTATGGGGCACTTCACATGTCTCCTTATCTTTTGGGCCCTACCAGTTCCATTGTTTATTCTATGTATGTTGAATGAGAGTATGAAAAATAAAGGCAAGTCACAAGTTCAAACCCGACGAGGCTTTGACCCGTTGAACCCTGCGCCAAAAGACAAGCCGCGAAATGTTATTGTTTAGATTTTTTTCGTCATCTAAGTAGTCAACATAAAAGCTCTTTTTTCATTATTAATTTCATTCAGAAAGATGTAAAAGCTTTGAAAGTAGTAAAGTTCTGTGTTTATAAGCTCAGTCATTGACAACAACAAAAGTTGGAATAGTGTACTATTATTTATTATGCAAGCTACAATTTGTGTACTTTATCCATGAATAGTTATTTTACAACTACTAAAACTAATATTTTCCTGCCTAATCTCATGTTTTATCACTGAGATGAAAGTAGAGCTGAGATTTTAATTAAATTAAGTCTAAAAGCTTTCTAAAATAAAATTGAAATCTATTCTAGGTCTAAATAAATTTCGACGCTTAAGCGGATCGCGTAAGTTTTTCTTATTTTGCTATAATAATTACTTACAACAAGTCATCTTCATCATTGTCAGGTCAATTGAGACAGAAATACAGAGCAGTGTCCACTGCAGGAACTCAACTAGGGGCAAATTGACGATTTGACCTACTGCCCACGCTAGGTTGGGGAGGTCTTTTGTTAGCACGTTTATTCTTTTATTGCCTTTAAAGACATCCGCGGAAAGGGTGGGGCTAACCTATTAGACTCTGCCGGACTCATGTGGCTACTCATCATCATGTTACAATGTTTTTATGATTCTAGATACGAGAATTCCAACGCAGAGCTGCCCCAAGTGTTGAACTCGCACAATGAGGAGATCAGAATCCAGCAGAGCAAGTACAAGCAGTTGAAGCAGCAGTACAAAGAAGTGTCACAGCGGCTCAAGGAGAGGGACATGCAGCTGCAGCAGCTGAAGGATGACCACCAACATTTGTTGGAGTTGAGTAAGGACAGGTAAGTTATATTGTGAACGCTGTCCGTTGCACCTATTTCAACACTGGATCGTCCCAGCTATGACATTGTCAGGAGGGCGATCTACCCGACAGCACTTCTATCCCCATCACTTAGATGGTTGGCAGTCCACAACAGTACGTTTCTCTAGAAGCTTCCTGTCCCGTACAACCAAACTGTGGAATGGACTGTCGTCTGCGGTGTTTACGTACGGATACGACCTGCAAGCTTTCAAGAAGAGGGCGTATCTTCACCTTAAAGGCCGGCAACGCACCTGTAACGCCCCTGGGACTGCGGGTGTCTATGGGCGACGGTAATCACTTACTATCAGGTGATCCGTCAGCTCGTTTGCCTCCTGTCACATAAAAAAAAAGAAAGGGCGCTACTATCAATACTGGATTATTAGTTCCGAGTTTGGCCACGTTGGACAACCATATAATTATAACATTTACAGGAGGGCTATTTACCTACTATCAATACTGCGTTTTATTAGGTCCGATTTTTTCCACTTGACGTTTCAAAATCGTTTGACTATAAATCATATTTTATTTTATTGTATTTATTTAAACAACCCGTTTATGTCAATTTAAAATAGTGTTTAACTTTTTGTAATAAGCCCCATAATATTTTATTTAGTTAGGTAAATACTTAGTGTCAAGAGTGTATTCTTAAGAAAAACTTTTACTCAGGAACCTGCTAGAACGCGAGAAGCTACAGAACCAAGTGTCGGACCTATCTCTTCGGGTGCAGCAGCAGAACGAAACGATCAGCATGCTGCAGCGCCGCATAGCGCTCGAAGCGAAGAACTTCAGGCACCAGCTGCAGAATGAGATCAACAAGCACAAGGACACGAGGCACGATCTCGACCTGGCTATCAACAATGCTGATAAGCTTACTACTATTATTGAGGTCAGTAAAGTGGTACCTAAAGTTGTAGAGTTCACGATTTTATAGCATTTACTATTTTACAGTAAATTGTAATCAATATCAAAAATTCTAAGATTATTTATTCATCGAGAAAGAGTGGTATAATAAAATGTGGTCTTATGTTTTAGAGAAGTGCAGTTTATCTCACCGTCTATTTTGAAGTTTTCGTTTGACAAAAATAAGTTACTATTCAGACCTATTGACCTTTACAATTTCTTGCCTATTGTTTTCCTACGACCTTCATTAAATTTCTTTTTATCTGTTAAATCCCTTTTGCAAGCAAGATGTCAACACATACCAATTTGCAATTTATTTTTAGATGAAAGAAAAAATGTTGAGCACCGCTGCTAGTAGAAACGTGAAGTCTCCCACTAAGCCTCCGTCTACAATCACAAGTGCTCGTCCTCTTAGCAAGACTAAATCCAGCGTCGAAATCGCTAGAACCGAGGAAAGATCAAACGTAAGTAATTATTCAAGTTTCCTTTTTTGTTGCTCGTCGTTATCGTATTTTTATCGTTATTTTTTTTGTAGATGGATCAAAACATCTTGGCCAAGCTATGCGAGAATTCAAGGAGTCTGAGCAGTTGTTTATCCCACGACGAAGAAACATCATCTTCCACGGAACCTAAATCACGGTATGCTACTAGAAGTCGCACTAACTCCAATAGCACCCGTTCGACACCTAGCCAGAACCGAAAGAATTCCAAAGGTTCTGACGACATGATTGAATTGGCGAAAACTGTTCAAGATGGCATGGCTGATCTTGCTATCTTTGACGACGACATCGACTTCAAAAACTCATCTCCTGATGAAGTTCAAAAGAAGATTGATGTTCTTAAAGCAGATCTACTAAACAAAATAAAAAGTGATGAGGCTCCTTCAAGAAAGCCTAGTGCACTTCGAAGAATGTCTACAGAAGAGTCGATAGAAGAAGAGATAGTAGAATCGGAGGAAGCAGAACGTCCCAAATCTAGAGGAAGAAGAAACTCAAATGTTTCGTTCTTTGAAAATGTCACCGTTGAGGAGACTACTACTACAGTGACCATTAACAACGAAGATCGTAAACCAGTTAGAGAAAACAGTGTGTTAGAGAGAAAGCTATCTGGGAAACCTGTTGAGAAATATTGCAAAGACATAATACATGATATTGAGAAAAGCAACAAACTTATCGAGAGACACGTGAAGCAATTCAACAACTCCAGATTCGAGAGTGACAAGCTAGTTCAGCAGTTGGAGGCTGTGGATAAAATAAACGAATTCGTCAATTTTAATGGAGAAATTCCTGAGGCAGCGTTGACTGAATTGAATAATAACTTCAAGATGTTAACTGACAAAGTTTTGACTGATTCTGTACCAGCTACAAGGAAGAGGTCTATTTCAGGAAGAAGGAGTTCCAGGGCTGAGTCTAAGACGAATATGTTGGATGACGGCATGAGTAACCAGGACTTGCTTGAAGATTTGCTGGGGAAGAAATGACATAACCCTATCCTGGACAACGATGTAGAGATCTTCCAAGTATTGTAGCGATCTCGTTGTCAGGAGCCTTCGTTGGATCGATGATGGTATGCTTTTTGTATTAATTATTTATAATGAAATTATTGGAATTATCTTTGCCATTATGTGTAAAGGACCTTGTAACTTTACAAGTTTGTTTATTTATGGCCGTTTAATGTTCATGAATGAGCTTAAAGGGAAAACGGTCTTGTTTCACAACATGTAAACATTTCATTGATAAAGTTGTTCAATATCCATAACGAAGCCGAATACTATTTTTGGTAATTTCCCGGAACTTTCCTTTGGAATTTGAATCAATGGCCAGTAATGGGCTGTTATTACGGGACGTAGTAACTACTTCATATTTGTAGCACATTTTCACTGAGATGTTAAAGGTTTAGCAATAAAATCGTAATATAGTTCCCTATAGGTCAATTTAAAATAATCTTATAAAATTTAGTTCACTCTAATGCCAAATGTACTTCGCATATTGATCGATAAATATAGATCCTGCATAGATACAATTTTTCAGCTGTAAGCAATATTAGGCGGAATGTTTGATCAGTTTGTTAATATTATGGAAATATTTATAATAGTGTATGAATAATTGGTTATTTCAGTTAACCTTGGAACAGTCGATTCAGTCCTTTTCCTCTCATATTTTGTAAAGTTAACAAACTGTTGATGGTTTGTTTGTAATCAAAAGTACAGTTGGGTTCAAAATTGTGAGCACGTTTGTCTAGGGATGTGTGGTTAACAAATGCGCATGAATTAAACTATTTGAATAGTGTGGACGTTGAGCTGAAGCTACGAATCAAATTCAGAGAGCATGGCTTTAATTTAACATAGACTTCATACATACAATTATTTTACGCTTGTCTCTATGCATATTTTAATTTTTGAATTAACACAGTATGCAAACATCCGTCCTATTATATGGGATTAACATCTACAATAATAACGCTTCTTCATACTAATAGACTGATCACTCGTTTTTTGTCAAACAGCAAATGAGTAGCTAGAACATTGCCTGTTTTTTTTAAGACAGTGCGACTCCTTCTTTTTCTTATTTTCACTAGAATTTAATATTCTTCCGGTTATACCGTAGTAGCATCTCATACCAAAAATTAATGATCTGATTCTGTTTTCGTATTTATACGTAATCCTAAATCAAATCAAATGTCTTTATTTGCGTAATTCCAGGTACCTACATAAGTGGTCTTACATAGATTTGGTAGGTTTCACTGAAATTTGATCGAACGTTTAGGTACTCTACATTTTTCAAAAATATATCTCACGACATTATCTTGAGCTTAGCGTCAAGCGATCACATATCTTTTTTGAACAAAAGTTTTTGCACTCGACTGTACTTACCTATTGTAAATTATAATGGAATTGATGTTGTCGATTGAGTGGTTTCGTGTGGCGAGTTTTTTGTATCTCGATGTATAATGGCCTCTTTATAGATTGTTATTTATATTAACTATGTGATTGAGTGATAATAGAATATTATATTTTTGTGATTATGCGTTTTTTTTTCAGTTCCATAAATTCGATCGTTCGATTCCATAAATCCTAATTAAATTTTTTCTTATTTATAAGTACCTACAACACGACACACGTTTCAAGAACGTAAGCATCATAACTATAAGGTTGTGCTTGAATTAGTTGATATTCCTAAAGGAAGTTTTAAAATATCCAGTCACTTTCAAAGTGATGAGCCTAACAATTTAGGTTTTGTTCAAATTGGACTAGAGTATGCGAGTAACATTGACTTTGAAATGGGTTAATCCGTTATCTCAGTTTCAGGAGGCTTCAATGCTCCGATTAGGATCCTGGGAATGCCCCAAATTCAGGGATTAGTTACATAGCTATAATTTGGCAGCAAACATTACTTTAGCAAAATATGAAAACGTAGTTACATACTTAATATTCAAGACTGCACACGTTAAACGCATAATATTGTGGTTAACTTGCGTTTAGCTATTTCTTAGATAAACACATTTTTCGAAAGTAGGAATTCTGATTCTGAGAAATAGTTCAATTTATAGGAATTCAGATAGTTAACTTAATTAAGATACTTCATCCTGTCGAAATATTTATACCTACCATTTCTGGAACAGGAATAAAAAACATGAAAATTATAACGAAATATTTCTTCCTTGAAAGTATGTACTTCATTATGCTCTTTATGTACTCATTGTCGACAATGAAAACCATTTCTACGAAACGGGCACTTATGTTCACAACTGTACTTAAAAAGGTACACAAAATTCAAGTTCAAAATAAGAAAGCTTTCAGACTTGAGTGCAATTTGCACGGCCCCTTGAATGTAATAATGTTTCAATAGACTCATAATTAAACCCCCGGGAATCCAATCTGGGTCTGTAAACTAGACAGTTAAGTACAGCCAGGCCTGTTCTTCTCCGCGAGTTTACATCGAAAACAAAACACGCACGATGGCCCACCTACAGGATACTATTCGACAAGGCCTCACATACGAGCGAACATTGACTCACGCACGCGTATTCTTGTGTATGATGGAAGAAAATAAAGAAAATGGTGTACTAAATACTGTGCAGTATTTAACTGCCTAAATAATAATAAAAACACAGAATGTACTTTTTTAAGTTACCTCAAGACACTGAGAGGTAAATAAGTAGTTAATATTATTCATGATAATTCATGCTAATTAGGCTAAATCATGTATTTCCTCCGCCATTTTCCGCAGTTTGGCACCTCACGTCACATCATTTTACCGAAGTCAGCCCTATAGCTTCGGCGCAGTGCCGATCACTGACGTTTGTCAACAAAATGGTGCTTGACTCTTGAGACAGGCTAAATTACACCATATTGTTAATGACATTAAGCATACATTTTTTTAAATACCTTCGCGAAGTAAAACTTCTGTACGTAGTACTTATTATTATTCTGTGGTACAGCTGAAAATTAACTGTTAATAATTGTCCCTTTACTGCCATCGCGAGATAGTTAACCTTCGGCACGGTTTAAACGGTCTTAAATTCATTGGCATTAAGCTTATTTTAAAACGGTCTATTTTGTAAAAGAAGGGTTCGTTTGAGGGTGCTGAAGGGGTGGTTTTAATGATCGGATAATAATATTATTATCTGCAAAGTAAAAGATGGAACATGACATTAAAATTTGAAAAATATTTTTTTCAGAATAATTGATCGTTTAACTAATGTGATAATAACATCGATTGTGTGCATTATTATTCCTAATATTATCGGTTATAACTAATAATTCGATACAAATCAAGATTTATTAACTTACGAATATTATAGTAATGATACGCCAATACCGATACTATCACAGAATAAAAGTAGGTACTACGATACTACGAATGCTAAAGGTATTGACCGATCACGGTATTCGGTCGTCAACCCACGCACGCTTGTATACGTCGTGTTACCATGAGACTAATCTTCAGTAATATAGATCTAAAAATGCTTTTTATTTGAGCTAGCCAAAGGGCCTTTGGAAACATAAATAATGTTAGAGAATGTTAACAAGTGCTCAAAAATAACAATAAAGTCTTAGGACTCAATCGTGGGGCTCTACAAAGGCTGTTGCTATGGCAACCGACAAAAATGTGAGCTCAAGTGACCAACAGGCCACTCGCCTGGAAACGTTGCTATTCAATGGTCACAAATAAAATAAGTAAAGAGAGCGATTGAAAAATTGTCGTCACAAGTTCCGTACTTAATTCCTAAGCAAGTACCTAAAACTTTTCTAGGTACTTGATTAAGAGGTATTGATAAATTCTGCACATGATTCAGTAAATACTTAACTATTAATTTTCATGATGATTGATTTCTAAAAAAATGTGTTTGTTCCAGTACCTACCTATACCTACCGTTTTTATTAAGCGAACAGAAGGGACGCTTTTAAGCACGTGAGAGCTAACGTTTCACACGATTTGCATGTGCTTTGTGAACCTCAGACATATTTTTAATACATATAAAAGCGGTCAATAACCTTGCGAATAAGTCTTAATAAAAAAAAATTTGTGACTAACTAACCCCTAAAACGCGGCATTTTTACATATGATCAAAGAGAGAATACAAAGCGTACTTTTATTTCACGGAATACCTGCGGAGCTTTTATCTTTGTTCAGCCAACGTAATATTCGCCCGTTTATCCCAGGATTGGCGTTTGGCTGCGAAGGGGTTAAGAGAGCAGTCGCTAGGCACATTTATTTCGTTTAGGAAGGCGCAATGGTGTTAAGGTTATAGACTAGAGCATTTCTCTGTAATGTAACGTTCTTACAAATGGTACGGAACAGGTTAGGGATGTTATGGATATGAAGTTTCAGTTATGGATACGGTTACTGATATTAGAATAATATTATGCCGGTTTCGGTTACGGTTACGGATTTTTTTTCAGATATCCGAAAGTTTCGGTTACGGATACGGTTACGGATATCTCTGCTTTAGCAATTTGCAATAGTTGTCCAACACGGTTCATTTAAGCCGCACATTTTACATCGAATAAAAAGCAATAAAAAAATAAAAATTGATACTAGATGGTATTAAAAAGGTAAATCAGGCTGTTATGCCTTTACATAATAATGCTATACAAAAAATAATTTAAACTGCCTACAACCGAAACTATCCGAAACTTTTGAATCGGTTACGGTTACGGATATTTTTTTATTTCGGATATCCGAAAGTTTCGGTTACGGTTACGGATATCCATAACATGCCTGGTACGGAAGGTACAATACAGATAAAATGTAAATACAACGTTTGGTTCGTGAAAGGGTGGTACACAGAACATACAGGGTGTTAGGTAAATGGGTATATGAGCCGACACTAGCCCATGTTAACATAGGCATATAAATGGTATGGTGAAGTCAGAAATTTGATATCATGATTTTAATTTTTTTAATTTTCATACAAAATAAATTTGACAAAATCCGATTTGTATGAAAATTAAAATAGTTAAAATGAAGATATCAATTTTCTGACTTCACCATACCATTTATATGACCATGTTAACATGGGCTAGTGTCGGCTCATATACCCATTTACCTAACACCCTGTATAGAGCGGCTCGTTGTTCTGATAGAAGTAAATGCTTTACTAGTCCATACTTACATTCAGAACAGCTCTCCGAAGGCCAGACCAAAAGCAATGAAAGACAGTATATAACAGACTTGTTTTAGGGACTAAGAATGTCTAATGCTAATTATTTAATTAGATACGACAATCTTTTTTGTGGAACAGATGATAAGAAATCTCTTTATATACCTACCTAATTCAATTTGATTAGAAGGACATCGCATGCTTGAGTCAACCTGAATTAAGGGTTAAGAAGTCTGTCTAAGAATAAAAGTAATACATTTACTTAGTGATTTTTTTTTTTCATTTATTTGGGACAAAATACAAACAAACAGTCTTACAATGGGTCTTAGTCTAGAATTGCACTTATCTATCTAAACTATTGTATGACCAATAGCAATGTCCACATATTACATTATAAATATTTTATTGAGAGCTTAGGTTTAGGGTAATTAAGTTTATAAATTATTTCTTAAAAGTCATAAAGTAAGCAACTAAGTAGATATACAATTCAAACAATACCGCGCACAAAGCGCAGCAGCCAGTCATCAGTGTAATTTAAAAACAAAACAAAAAATGAAAAACAAAAACCATAAGAATAAAATTAAGCTCAGCAATTAAACAGACCGTGCCATAAGGGTCCGCTCAACTGCTAATCTGTAACAGGATTTCCTTCTTGAATTTACTAAGTTTGACGTTAAATAAGTCGATAAGGTTAAAGGACATCATCCACGTTTCATATATTTTTGGTCCAAAATCAAAATTGCCGGCCAACAAAAAAAAGTGCTGTTGTCTGACAGAATACGTCTGCCTTAGCATTTGTTACTATGGCACCAAAGTCGTAGCTCCACTGTGCGTCGAGTATTTGAGATCTAAAAGTCATCGACTATTCATACATTTTTTGTTCAAAATCAAAAATGTCGGCCAATAAAAAAAAAGTGCTGTATTCTGACAGAATACGTCCGCCTTAGCATTTGTTACTATGACACCAAAGCTGTAGCACCACTGTGCGTCGTAGTATTTGAGATCAAAGTCAGTCGTTTCATATATTTTTAGAACTCAAATACTACGATGCACAGTGGTGCTACAGCTTTGGTGCCATAGTAATAAATGCTAAGGCGGACGTATTCTATCAGAATACAGCACTTTTATTTATTGGCCGGCACTTTTGATTTTGGACCAAAATGGATGATGTCCTTTAATATTATAAATCATGAACAATCTGTTAAAGGGTGATCGTTTGCCAGCATCGGTGCGATATTTCTTGATTGCAAACGTCTCAGTTGGCCGACAAGAACGAACAGAGGCTTTTCTTGGTACTGAGAAGCTCAGTTTATTCATTAGTTCACAGCTGTCATACTTATTATGACATAAGTCATATAATACAACCATATCCAACATTATTCGTCTATCTATTAGTTTTATTAATTTATATTTTTGTAACAATTTAGTCCAAATTGTAACAAAGGCGTGGCAAACCTTTTGGCAACTTTGGGTGTCACGAACTATTTGACCTTACTATAGGGTTAGGTAAAGTGCACATACGAATACTATGGAATTAAATGTCTACACTCGGTTGACCCTTTCAATCCAATATGTTGTTTAATTTAATGTTCACTGAACCCTACTCGTTTCGAATGTTACTGAAATTTAATCTTTGGTAGTGCCTTTGCCATCTTGAAAATATTATAGAAACTAATCAAAGTGACTGCCTCAAAAGTTGTTGAAAAAAATATTGCTTTTTAACAAAATATCCAAAGTGTATTAAAGCTTACAATAACTTAATATACGATAGTAGAAAAAACATGAAATATTATTGGGAAGAACATATTCAATCTACGTAAACCTACGTGTAAAATACTCATCCTATAGGACTGGTTACTCATTTACACTCTACAGATTGCATTTATAATTTATTTGTTAAGTATGACGAAATGCCAGTCCATCCAATTTTAAAACAGTAAAATTATTTAAGTCTGTTAACTTATTATCCCCCGCAGGAGACATTAAGGGCTGATTTTTCAATCGTCAGATAACTTTTATCTGTAGAATAACCTTGTCATTTTGACATATTTCCCATATTGAAACTGTCAATGTGCCAAACTTACTCTTCAGTTAAAAGTTATCTGACGATTGAAAAATCAGCCCTTAGGCAAATATTATTTGCATTGAGCCCTGTCTCACAATGACTCAAGGTATCAGAAACAACAAACAACCGTTTTGATTATTCCTAAAGGTAGATACTTGACTCGAACAATGAGAGCAGAAATGGCTGGCTTACAACGAAAACTTTAGTCTACACTCGTGTTTTATTTGCTAATGTGTACTATGAATATTCACCAACATCTAAAATGAAACGAAGAACCCAAATTAGTTCTAATTCTAGCATCGTTCGAGACTTGAATACTATCATTCTGCTAATCTACTCGTAATTTTTTATGACATTAATGTGTGGGCCACAACAACTTCTAATAATTTCTTCTAAGCCTCCTTAAGGCGTTCGCAGTAACTAGGTAGGTACCCTATAAAAATAAATTGAACTCGCATGTTAGTTAGCAACACGTGTTAGCGTTTTCGCATATTAGCTCTACTAATATTGTATTGCCTAACAAATTATTACCAGGTGCTAGGCAACGCAATCAATATAAAAATATTTCATACGCTGTTCCATCCATTAGGCGAAATTGTCGAAATTGTCGAAATTGTCGTAATTGGCTCCAGACGTAGCCTATACATACTAATTAAATATCTAGACATTTTTATGTTAAACCATCTAGTGGGAAACTACAAAGCTTGTACTATGAGTAGCAGACAACGAATATAAACATAGTTTTTTTTAAAACGTACATAATGTTAGAGGCAGGTACATCTGTTCTCATTAATAAAACACTGGATACTTAACTTTCACATTATATTGCCTCATTTTTAAATTCAATTCATCAAGTAGCACAAAAGCGCAGGGAGTCGTCCACGTGCATCCCTCTAATCTGACGTTTAAGTCAATGTCACTATGACAGCAGCTCATTGTCTTTAACGACACCGTTAAATAACGTTTTAGATTTTTCACAACTAACAGTAATGAAAACACCCAGATTAATACAAACAATTATGTTCATGTAAGGAACTATTAGCTTCATAATATTGAAGTGTCTATCGACTCCATCATCAGACCCTAGCGTTACTTAGCGCAGTTCCGCTCAGTCTCATCGCAGCTTTAATAGCAGAAGCTGGACTCACGTGTCGAGTGCCCTGGGATTAACTGCTCCCGGCTGCTCCTTGAGAACAATGGACGGTAATGCGGTCTCTGGTGTAGTGTTTTGTTTTTAGACGGTTGAAGATTAGGGTTCCGTTCACCTCTTGAAAACAAGGTGGTCTCTACATTTGTACATTTTTGAAAAATATTCCCGTTATCCCTCCAGACCTTCAGCTAAGCTAACAGTTGACACCTCAGTCTGTAGTCCTACGGTGACGGGGTTCGAACTACCGACTCTCAAATAGGCGGTAGAATGTCACTTCTCCATTGGTGTATAGAATTTTTGATTGTAAATAATGTTTTATAGTTCCTATAATGAGTCGATTAGTGGACGAAATATAATCGAATTTCCAAGTGGCTACAAAATTTTAATATTACAAGTTTCGTACGCCTAAACGTTCGTAAGAATGATAAAAGTGTAAATATGTCCTGCGATTGAATGAATCGAAATCTACAGCGAATATATTCATAACTTACATAAACTCTACACTGCTCTGTATTACTTTTGTGAAAAACAATGGACGGCGTGGTTTTTGTTTTGATTGGTTTTACGTTAATATTATTACTCGCGTGGGGTACCGATTCAAATACACACATGCCACGCAAATTAGCGAAACTATCTACTAAATACCTACCTAAGCTTACCAACAATAGAAGTATCCAGAATATGTATCTGCGAAACGCGAATATAATTAATCTATTTATTGGAAAAAATATGACTTTCAAATAATAGCACAATGCAAATTACTAACCACCACGGACGCGTTTTAATATCACTTACACGATCCCTTAGAACAAGTTATAAGACAGGAAAACTAAATAAGGGCTCTTGTACACATCAGGTGTGTTTAATCAGTTAGAGCCCTAAGTAAACCACTTCTGCGGATTTCCTAATAATGTACAATGATTCCTAAGCACAAGCAATAAAGTAGTCTCGTGACAGCCTAAACAAGCGAGTACCTATGTGTGTCTAGAACACGTATTTATACACACAAAACCCAGTACTAAATCCTCGACCTTTTTGCGCCTAAATCTCTCTGGAATTCTTTGTCTACCCACTTCGCCTCTACCACTTGACATTCGCCGTATTATTGCGGTATCATATTCGGAAATGAGATCATATTATGTGGCTGAATGGAAGATAATATATAAACGAATCCCTGTTTCCCTGTATCTCACTGTTTCCATTTTGTATTTCCATTGATGAAAGTACCTGAATCGGTATTCCACTATGTCGATTGCGGTATCGCGGGGCCCTAGCAAAATTAGGAAAAAACACTTGTCCCACATTTTTTGTTTTGTAATCGTTGAAATAACCTGTTGGTCTTACCGATTTCATTCATATTTTCTTAATCTAATACTTTGTAGAAGGTTATTATGTAAAGAAAGATTAAGAAAATTGCGCAAAAAATTGGTCGGTAATTTCAGGAAACGACTATTTCAAACGCGCGTTTCACAGTTCGCGTCTTTGCATGTTTGATGAATGGGAATTACTTATTTCGCAGAGAAAAATGAGAGGACTTGATTGTAAACGATTTTCACGTGTATCTACGAAGTGTGCTAATGTCTTATAATATTTGAACGGTGAAATGAAAACACTAGGTATATCTATAAAAGCGAAAGGTCACTGACTGCTTGACTGACTGACTCACTCACTCATCACAAAATCTCAGAAACCACAAGTGCTAAGATTGGGTTGGGATTCCTTTTAGAACGTAGGTGCTCACTAAGATGGGATTTTGCAAACTTCAACCGCTAAGGGGGTAAAACAGGGTCCAAGCGTACGAAGTCGCGGGCGGCCGCTAGTTTTTTTTTATAAAATCTGTTCGTTGGTATGAAAGACAGTAACTATACTTTTATAAACGTTATTTAATAAACTCTGTCTACGACAGTCGAAAGGGTTCTTATTGATTGCACCAAAAAAGCACATTTATTTCGCAGTACTCTGGCACCTATAACTAATGGACTAAATGCACAAAACTTGTAATACTTTTAAAAGGTCTGATTTGAACTTAATGCAATAAATAAAGCAACGAAAGGTCTTTGTTATATTTTGTTCGTTTTGCTTAAAAATTATGTAGGTAGGTACCAGGTGTCCCTGTAAGTATGATTGATTCTACTATGTGCTATTGTATGCCTTTTATAAGGCTAATTTTATTGTTAGAAACTATGAATTGACTTGAATTTATTAGAACAATAAATTTATTATTATTATGAAAATAGAACAATATCCAAATTCTCAAAAAGACCCTTCCATCTCTTCGGGAAAGTTGTTACATTTGAGCCGTAGAATAAATCTTTTTTCTATCCATACTTACAGGGACACCCTGTATACATTTAGCCTCTAGAGTCTAGAGGTTTACCGAGTATTGAGTTAATCTACCCCCGGTGGTCCCAGTGGGATAATGTGGTGACATTAACTCACATCGATAGGCACAAAATTTATTTCGTTTCAGATTTCCAATTTTAGCTTTTATTTTAGCAATGTTTTTCACCATTCATTACGTTTTCCGGTTCTCTTTTTGTAGGTGATCCGTCACTTTCAATCTTATAAGTATTATTTGACCTTTACTGAACTCGTTTTTCGATAAATCTACATTCTGAAAAGTATTACATAACTAGGTTCTACAGAAAAACAAAACGATAGGTCCACGGTTAAGGAATATTTTTCTCAACACCTGTCGATATTTTTATCTTGAAATGTTGGAAAAAGGTATTATTTGGGACAAGGGTAAGTGACAAGGGCCTTAATAAATAAAAGATTTGAGCCGCTCGGAGGTAACAACTAATGTCTTAGCAACTCAAACTAAAGAAACTCAATCATGTGAAACAAACTTCAACTTCTGTAATGATCTTTGAACAGTCTCATGTTGGGGTATCTTTGTTTGAATTGTAATTTGGAATCGTGAAAGTAGTCATTTGTAGTCGAAACTATAGTTCCAATATAGGTACTGCACTGTCCTATCCATGACATTGGACAGGGGGGCGCCACCGTCAATACAGGATCGCTGGTTCCGATTTTTGTCATATAGTTGAACGATGGTAGCGCCCCCCCGTCATTGAGTTTGGTGGGACAGTTCAGCGTGGGTCATCTACGAGTAACGAGTGTGTCATTATGTTATGTCGGTGGAAATGCTAGGGTATGGGAAAGACATTTCATAGACAGAGGTATGGAAATCTTTTAAATTATGTAAAGATACTTATTTTGATTTATAATTTTTTTAATTTGCTATTACATTATAACAAAATCTGCAATACTGTAATGAGTTTACATAACTATATTGTTTTTGATGAAAATTCTATAATAAACTCATACTACAAATAGGTACATAGTTTAACTGTATGGAATTTATTGTTTAATGTATATTCTAGATAAACATATTGTAGAAGACACTTTATATTAATGCAAAAATTAAAAAAAACAAACTATGCTCCTGTATTTCCGACGAAAGCGGCACGAGTACTAAACAATTCCAAGTAAGATTTGTTGTCCTTAAATGAATAAGTATCGCCCAACAAACTTTGGAGCAAGTTCCGAAAGTCAATGAAAACTGAACGATATTCGGTCAATTATGAATTTCACTTTGAAATTTGAATTTGGACCCAAGAAATTGATACCACGGCTTCAATCTGCATTGGGAAGTGGAATGAAAAAGTTAGTCCAACCGATTCAAGATTCCAACTTCTATATTCGAATAATTTAATTTAATTTTCTATCTAGGACTTCCAGAAGGAAAATTATACTTTCGTCCATTTTTCTTCATTATATTTTGTGAGTCTTTTGAGTTGAAATGAATAAAGAAATACCTATCAAATAATTATATTGAGGATTCTGGATAATGTTTTAAATGGAAATTAATCCTGCTACGAAATAGAACAGCTTTTCCTGGTGGAATTACATATTGTGATAAAATTAATTTTCCTTAAAAACGTTGAGCAGATCTATAGGAAATCCATATTAAAACATGGTAGGTAATGTAGGTAATAATAGGCAATATCAATGTTTGGTTTTTTCTTTGATTACATTTATCGTCGGTTACAAACAAAACTATACAACTTGTTGGTGATCTTTTGTTGTCGTTTTTATAATTAGGTATGTTTTTAAGAAAGGAAACTGTAATAGTTATTTGTATGATCAATACCTATTATCTACTTAATTATCTACAAAACTAGGATTATGCAAGTACGTGGTAAGGTTGGGTCGTGTAAAAGTGCTCTTTGAGATCCTAATTATAGAAAATAAATTTTCTTTATTGAACATTAATAAATTAGCGTCTTTTGTAAAAAAATCAACCTCCATTATTTCAAAGTTTTAAGGGCCCAGGCCTGAAATAAATAATTATTTTACTCATATAGGCTGAAAGAGCGATTTATCATGGAACATTAATACGAGTACATCGGAAAGTGCTCATTACAAAATAATGTAGGATATGAAATATGCAAAATATAAGTACCACATCAAAATAATTTAGAGATATATTTCGATAAGTAGATCATAAAAATAGAGCAGTAAAACGTGTTCGCATTGCGCCTAAATATTACATTAATATAAAAGTATGTCAGAGTCGTATGTGTTTCCATAACCATTACACACGTTTTTTTTTATTTTATTTTCATTTTATAGGTATTCGTAAGAAAATAAAAAGTTATCTACTAAAAACCAGCTTGTAAAACTAAGCAGAAAAACGTACAAAACTCACTATTAAAAAAGCTTGCGGGAAAGTGTAGGTTAAGTTTTGGTGAAAAAAAACCTACTTTATAATCTAGCGCTTAAGTAAGTCAGCGCCTGAGGTATGAGAGCGGCATAGGAGATTGACATTGACATCATATTATGACGTGACAGAGCATATAAATCAGAAGGAGATTTGAACACACAAAAACACTCGGTACCGGTCCCATACCTCAGGCACTATGTTAAGCGAAGCCTATGAAGTATGAAGATTTTACGCTGCTTTTTTACTAAGTTTCAGCCATAAACAATTTCGAATCGAAAAATACATTGAAGACATAAATAATCCCATGATTCGATCTGACAAGAAATATTTCCGGATTCGGCCGTAACTTAGCGTCCACCCACATCAAGGCAAAGCCGGCATGTGTGCATAACGATCAATTTCTTCGCAGAGATCTCACCATGTTATTCCTTTGCGTTTTTATATTAAGCTTTCGAAAAAAGATCTTTTAAGAAAAAAGGTCAGGGCTTTTGGTTGAAACGTCCTTGGCTTACGACAGTCACTTCCATTTTCGTCTAATTGACAGTTTGCGTGCTTACAACAACAAAACCCAGGTTTTGAATGATAAATAGATCTTTTAAAGATGTCATATTAATCTTCATTAAACAGTCTCAAAAGCTTATTCAATTCTCAAATTTTTCCTATTAGAAGTTAAAGCATTGAGGTCCCCTTTGGCTCAAATATTACTGTTCTTAAACAGACACTTTGTTTCCTTTATTTAAAGTTGAAAATCACATTCCACATCGCGATATTTCCTCGAATCAAACAGGATTCCGCGTAAAATCCTCAATAAATGGTAATTCAAAATGCTTTGAGTTCTTGCGTCCCGCCCGTGTGCCAATTTCGGGAGTTAACTAACCATGAGGGATGCCGAAGCGAGGGAAGTACCCAATATTTTGTAAAATCAAAGCTTCCGAATTACGGACAAGGCGAAAACAAGTCGTACCATAAACAATTGAAAGGATGTTAATTGTAAGGTCGTATTTCCGTAATGGGGGTTGTAAAAAATTGTGAAGTTATTTTGTATTTCTTTGACTGAATAAAATGAAAAAAGTAATTGACACATTTTGCCAGGAATATGGCTTTTACAAAGTGACTTGCCAACTGGAAATTATGCCGTAGGTAGAAACATAAATTTTATAAACTAGTTGTACAAACATAAATTAATAATATTTGTTACAGATATGAAAAATGCCACAACTAAGTTTTAAGCACTGGTATTTATTTTAGTAATAGGACCTTTTTTGTACGCTTTGTGTGTAAAGAATACTTGTGAATACGTTTATGATTTGAGCAACAAGTCACCCACTCTAAGAAGGGTAGATGGCATGTAATGGTGAGCGAATTTAAGGCCCAGTAATGGCACTTACGAGGAAAGGGTTTGCAAATATGACCCAAATATAAAGTTTGAGCCTTACCTTATTATGTAGAAACGGCACTTCGCGCCACACTTACATCGATATTGGGGATTCGGGAAGCCTACTTACATATTTTATTGTATAAGTAGATTGAATTTAGTTTTCTTGATCTAATCAGGTGGAAAAACCTTGATTCCTATATTAAGCTAACTGGCCAATTATAACAAGGTATTTATCGGGAAGACGGAGTGTGGGCAGGCCTCCCACTAGGGTGGAGATTATCTGGAGAAGGGAATTTGTCCGCAGGAATTACCTGGATACGGGCAGTGTAGGACCGGATCGTTGTGGAAATTCTTGGGGAGGCTTTTGTCCTGTAGTGGACGTTATTTGCTGAAACGAACGAACGAATTCACGATAACCGAGAAGGTGGATTGACGTGTCTTCCGAAGATCTTATATTTACTGTCACTTGACACTTTCCGTAGAATATCAAAACATCAATTAATAAATTTTCACGGAAATCCACCACTTGGTTTAATTTCCCTTCATTTCTCACTTTCATCGATCGACTTCAAGAGACATACCTTTGAAAAAGAGGCTGACAATAGTGTCTGAGTTTCTTGCGCTGCTTCTTCTCAGCACTGGCCTATTTATTGTCCTGAAGCAGTGGTAGGGTTAATACTGGGACGTGTAAAAGTGCTTTCTTAAAGCTTACTTACAGAAATAAATGAGTTTTACTGAGTTTTACTGAGTTTTTATACAAACTGTTTCAAAGAACCACGACGCAATGTTTGATGTGTGCTTTCGGGGGTTTGATTTAGGTGCTTTTTTTTACGAGAGCGACTCGCATTAGTTCCTTGATCAAGGGCGGTGCTCGTCTTATACGAGTACGTCTATAAATTTTGGCCAGGGCTTAAATCACATAGAACATCGTATGGCTCGCGTTGGAGTGAGTGTAAAAGACTAGGGTTTATAGCACGTAATGTTTACAGCCCTGTCGTCGTGAAAACGTGGATGTAGTAACATCTTATTTTGTTGGACAATGAAGAAAGACTCTTGAATAGAATAGTAACGGGAATAGTGTGAGTATACTACATCCCTAGTGACAGAAGGTGCTGAACTTGTTTGTATTTAATATAGGTATTGTTACCACTTTCTAAGAAATAATGTTTTTGATTTGATTTGAGGCCGATTGACGCAAGCTCTGATTAAGGTGGCGGGGAGTTATAGGATGTTTTTTGGAAAGTAGACTGTTCTCCCTAAAAGTTGAGAACTAATTGATGGGAAGCCTTACAGATACAGATGATTTAAGCGTTCGATTAAGTTTTAAAAGAGATCTTATCAATACAAGACAATCCTGTCGGCTTGTGAGCAAGTAGAGTCTAAAAGACATTTCGTTTCACTCAGCTAAGGAAACCACTAGATGCTAGTACTAAGATATAAACGGAACCTCCAGAATTGAATATTTTCCTGACTCCTGGGTGAAGACCTACCTCGTTCGTTGATCAGTACCTCCGAAGGTTACACTACTACGACGCCCAATACCTAACAGCTTCACCTTTGAGTCTTTAAAATGGACTCTATCTGACTACTATAACATCTAATTTCGTTTGATCATTTTTTAATTTTACATTCACATCAATCTTTGAACGCTTGCGAATGTGCAGTCGTAATTTTCAAAGTAAATATTATAACAAACAAAATTTATAATGACGTAGTTTTACATTTTCATGATTTATGTGCTGTTAAACTTCGGTGTTTATCTTAGTTTTTCTTTGTTTATGGTACTATGGGAGTTTAGTTTGTTTGTGTGCGTTAACCTTTGCTCTCGGTTGCGCTGGTGTTTATTTTAGTTAGTCTCAAGTAATGATCACGCATCAAAGAAAATCGAATCTCTACTGATATTATAAAGGAAGGAACTCAGGAACTACTGGTCTGATTTGAAAATTATTTTTGTGTTGGATAGCTCATTTGTCGAGAAAGACTGTAGGCTATAAACATAACCTTAAAACCAACAGGGGCGGAGCAGTAAAGAAAAATGTTGCAAAAACTGGAAATATTATTCAAACTATTTTCACGCGTACGAAGTTGCGGGCATAGCTAGTAATCTATAAACCAAGTTGGACATATTGTTGCGTATACTAATCAACTTATCAATGTGGCACTACGATTCTGTTTGTGGAGACAAAACCTTCGTTAGTCTAAGGAAAATAAAGTAGTGGCAATATAAAACAAGGCCTATTCAGAGCTCCAATTCCCACCTGAAAGTCGTGAGTAGCCAGGATATACAGCTCGACCCTAATAAAACAAAACCAGTGTCGTCCTCTGACTATCTAGATGTTGGTTTAGTATTTCTAATACACTAACAGTATCGCATTAAAACAAAGTCGCTTTCCTGTCTGTCTGTCCTTATGTATGCTTAGATCTTTAAAACTACGCAACGGATTATGATGCGGTTTTTTTAAATAGAGTGATTCTAGACGAAATATTTCAAGCTTATTAAATTGTACCTGTGCGAAGCACAGCGGGTCGCTAGTCTAGTGATATAGTAGGACTCCGAAATTACACATAAACGAGAATATCATGACGTCAAACAGTCAAAAACAAGTAGTTCGTGACACCCAAAATGACCAAAAAGTTATACCACAACTTTACTTCAATTGCAACAAACTACTTTGAGTGTCACCAGGCCTGTTCATCTCCGCGAGTTTACATCGAAAACAAAACACGCACGATGGCCCACCTACAGGATACTAATTCGACAAGGCCTCACATACGAGCGAACATTGACTCACGCACGCGTATTCTTGTGTATGATGGAAGAAAATAAAGAAAATGGTGTACTAAATACTGTGCAGTATTTAACTGCCTAAATAATAATAAAAACACAGAATGTACTTTTTTAAGTTGCCTCAAAACACTGAGAGGTAAATAAGTAGTTAATGGGTGAATTTCAACAAGTGCATATTTTTGCCTAATTTTGGTGGAAATTGTTATTTGTGTATTTTTATTCTTTAATTATAGATCAAATTTATTGGAAACTTATACTGTTTCTAAAATGATTAAGACATTAAATTTTGTCCAGTAGTTTTTTAGATTTTCCTTACACCAAAATTAAGAGAACACCAAAATTTATATTAAAGCACCAAAATTAGAAAATATGCTGTCAGTCGGTCATATCTTAGTGCCAAGCTCAAGAAATGGTTTTAAATTTACCAGCACCGACTCCAAAAATATTAATCATGGTATATTGTCCTAATAAATAAATAACGACGTACTTATTTTCTACTTTTAAGTGATTGTTGGCGTCAGTTTTAATTTTTTTGTTAAAATTATTTTTTTTCATGCTTTTTAGTTGATTAGTCCTTGTTATTGTCACTGAAGAGGGACAGTACCTATGTTTAATGTGATTAAGACTATAATTTTCCATTTTGTAATGGAAAATTATAGTCTTAATCACAATCCAAGTGTAAATAATCTTCCTAGCAAAATACAGGCTCCCTACTTTAAATATCGGCAACTAAAAAGTATCAATGTATCATGTGTCAATGTATGTATCAACAAATGAGTATTGAGTATCATCTAACTCCTAACTTATGTTGTTTGACCTTTCATCATCAGCTCATCTTAAATACCTGAAATAATACAACTGTATGTACATACCTACCTAAAATATTTAAAGAATTATCCTCCAACTCCTAAGCGTTAAGGAGTTTTACCTTCCATCATCACCTCATCAACATAAGATGATGACTACTTGAATAACTTTAGAAAACGTATTGCATTCCTACAAAATTTGAGGTTTACTCTCGATTTCCCTAGGATCCCATCATCAGATCCTGACTTGGTGACAATGGGACCACCACATAAGTGTATCCTATAGAACAAAAAAAGAATTTTGAAAATCGGTTCACAATTGACGGAGTTAAGTCGGTTAAAAATGCTTTGGTGCACCACCAAAAACACCAAAATTGACTCACCAAAATTAGATTCTCGTTGAAAAAGCTAAATTATATGAAATCTGTTTTAAATATAACAATAACATTTTAACACATGGTATGAAAACAGTTCCTTTACATTATACGAGGAATTCAACTAAAAAGAATAGCTTAGAAATCTTATACAAAAAGACACCAAAATTGCAGAATTGTTGTCCGTTTAAAAAAAAACAACACATTTACGTTTTTGGCGGGAAGACGCAGAGGTCTTGCACCCGTCTGCCGTCACTGCTCGCGGGGGCGGTACTAAACCTAACGAATGATGGGAGTGTTTAAATCCTGTTTGATCTTTAAAGAAACTGACGAGCTATTTCATTATTGACACCAAAATCATAAATTTTTCGCGGACAAAACTTAAGGACGTGACTTAATCACAGTTATTTGGGAAACTTGCTTAATTTGGTAATCTTAGATAATAGATAGATTGTATAATCCAAAAATATACTTTTTCCCTAAGTTCTGTTTTGATCTTCAGCTAAAAAAATACATATTGTAAGAAATTAAGGATGTGGACACTGCACCAAAATTAGAAACGCTTAGTTCAATTATTTTTTGTCGAATTTGTAAAAGAAAATACTCATTAATAATGTTGTCCTCAAAATGGAACCTCTGTATATTTTCGTGTAAAAAAAAATCAAAGTTCTATGTCATAAAAAACATATGATTTTCAGCTACGCCGCTCAAAAAATGTGTTTGGGAAATTGACCCTAATATTATTCATGATAATTCATGCTAAATCATGTATTTCCTCCGCCATTTTCCGCAGTTTAGCACCTCACGTCACATCATTTTACCGAAGTCAGCCCTATAGCTTCGGCGCAGTGCCGATCACTGACGTTTGTCAACAAAATGGTGCTTGACTGTTGAGACAGGCTAAATTACACCATATTGTTAATGACATTGAGCATACATTTTTTTAAATACCTTCGCGAAGTAAAACTTCTGTACGTAGTACTTATTTATTATTCTGTGGTGTCACGAACTATTTGACGCTAACTTTATTTGTAAAATATCAACAATTGCCCCAAAAGTTGTCCATTTCACAAAGCAAACCGCAAACGTTTCAAAGACTTGATTAAAATCTTCCCGACTAGTTGGTAAACAAATAACTATACATAAGTTATGACAGCTCCTTTGGGAACAGTTGCAGTGCGGTCTGGAGTACGGAGTCACTGAACGTCTGAAGTTTTGGTTGCTTAGGTCTCAAGGCTTGCCAGTTGTCTGGATTAAGACTTGAGCCAGTTGAGAGAAGGACTTTAAGTAAATTACTATTATCTTCAAACTAAGCAGAAAGATGAAGGATGGATATCCTAGACCGCATCATACTTAAAATCAGGTGTGATTGCAGTCAAATACCTGTAGCCTCATTCACGTAACAAAACTTCAACGACAACAAATCGCTGAATGCGATCTTATCGAGTAATCGTTCTATCAAAATTAGTACCCTTATGAATACGGTTTTAGACTGTTTTTCAATGGAACGATTTCTAAACGTCCAGCGAGATCTTGACTGTCAAAATACGTGAATAAGGCCACTGATTAGTTCTGCATAAAAAAACTATACATTTGTTTCATTATTTTTTAATCACACCAGTTCGAATCCACGCACACATTTATAATTTAATTTAATCCGATTTAGGACGATAAAAAAAGGCCCTAAACCTATTCAGTAGAGTCAATGTCTAGGGTTTTCAAGGGCGAGTTTTTCAAGGTTTTCTTGACTTTCTTAAAGGAAAGAGAAGTTAGAAACAACATTCTACATAGAGATAAAATGCCCTTGTTTGTCACACAAACAAAATCCCCTCTCGGGATTCAAATTCGCGACCGCTACTACGTAGTCCGGATCGTGTCCCACTAGACAAGTTTGTTGTTTAAACTTAGTTTTAGAGTTCCACATAAGTTTTGAGAAAACGAAATCTAGTCATTTAACGTCATTCACATGTTTTTCAGTTTGTTATAGAGTAATTACATTTTAAAAAATAATTAAATATCTAATTAGAAAACATTTATAAACTAAATAACTCACGTGGAGTAGAATAAAACCCTTCAAGTGCAGATTCGCAACTCAACAGACTTATTTTTACTGACTGACTGTTGAAAACAGTTAATTTAACTTGCAAATTATTAGGTACACCAGATTATAAAAGAGTTTATACTATCCATCAACTGGCGGTCCACAGTGGCCAAGGACTTAGAGTGCCCAGACAAATATTTCGACAACTCAGGACAGAGTGTCCTGGTGTCTCAAAACAAGGAGAGCCGATCCCAATGGGAAAAAGGGCCAGGGAAAAGAAGAAGAAAGAAGAAGACTATCCATCAATTTAATTTTCTTTTAGTTGTACACGGTTCTGTGTTCAGTCTACAACTAAGGCCCGATTCGACCAAACTTATATCCGAGAATAACTCCTGGTATAACTGGCACATTGACGGTTTCAGTATGGGAAATATGTCAAAACAGACGATTTATTCTGAGATAAATATTCACTCTTGTTTGGTCGAATCCACCCTAAGTGACCTTCTACAAAAGTAAGGAACCCTCTCCACGCTGATATAGTTCACACTTAACCAGTTTTTCTGTTCTAGTAAAGTTGTTACTTATACTGTACTCATGTGGGTCGTAACTACGAGAAGTGTGTAGGTTATTAAATTAAGCTTTTAAGGCTGTGTCACTAACTCCAGCTAACTCCTAAGCACTAGATTTAATAAAGATAATACGAGGTTCAGTTACAGAATTATAAGACCGCCAAAGTTAGGTTCTACTAATGTAATGCTAGCTTCTTACTGAACTTAAAACGAATGAGAGACATTTCAACAACAAAGTTAATAATAAGTTCCTGATTGTTGTTCATAGTATAAATAATTTCACAAACAATATTAATTATTCAAATACCTACATTAATCTGTTTTCGTACAGAGAATACAATTACAAATTGTCTACATACGCATTTTCGACGGCTTACAGTCTCTCGAACAAGACGCGTTTCTGAAAAGGTTTTGGTATAATAGTATAGTAGTTCATATAGTAAGGCCCTGTCCAGCAGTTCACACATGACTTTGAAACGAACGAAACTCTTTATTAAATGGTGCAGTTACACTATGCAGGAAATTGATCGAGACGTATAGTGTAAACATGCATTTCAGTTAGTTTCGCCGTGCGCGCCCATATTTCGGCGTGCGTGCGCGCGCTTCGTCGTGGTCAATTTACGGCATAGTGTAATTGCGCCAAAAGAAAATATTTAAATGAAGATCGAAGAAGTCAAAATAAGTGAACATCGACAAAACCTTATCCTACTTGCGCTAGTCATAAAATAAAACCTGTCTACCCGCAATACGGACATACTTGTAACAGCGATACTTGACAAGTTTAGTAACATTTTTATGACTCCTGAGTCCCGTTAACTTTTTAAGTGACGGGTAGTCCTTATCGTAAAATTAATCGGTGGATTTAAGAGCTACTCAAAAAATGTACACGAACTTTTCATGTTTAGTAAGATATACAGGGTGAAAAAAGTGTTGCCAATTTTTTAAATAAGCTATATTAATAAGTATAACTATTGTAACTATTTTTAATCTTAGTGCCTATTTAAATTTTTAAGTGCCGATTATTATATTGAAACTGCGCGCAGCGGATAGAAAGGACATCATCCATTTTGGTCCAAAATCAAAAGTGCCGGCCAAAAAATAAAAGTGCTGCATTCTGATAGAATACGTCCGCCTTAGCATTTATTACTATGGCACCAAAGCTGTAGCACCACTGTGCATCGTAGTATTTGAGTTCTAAAAATATATGAAACGACTGACTTTGATCTCAAATACTACGACGCACAGTGGTGCTACAGCTTTGGTGTCATAGTAACAAATGCTAAGGCGGACGTATTCTGTCAAAATACAGCACTTTTTTTTTTATTGGCCGACATTTTTGATTTTGAACAAAAAATGTATGAATCGTCGATGAATTTTAGATCTCAAATACTCGACGCACAGTGGTGCTACAGCTTTGGTGCCATAGTAACAAATGCTAAGGCGGACGTATTCTGTCAGAAGACAGCACTTTTTTTTATTGGCCGACACTTTTGATTTTGAACAAAAAATGTATGAATCGTCGATGAATTTTAGATCTCAAATACTCGACGCATAGTGGTGCTACAGCTTTGGTGCCATAGTAACAAATGCTAAGGCGGACGTATTCTGTCAGAAGACAGCACTTTTTTATTTATTGGCCGACACTTTTGATTTTGAACAAAAAATGTATGAATAGTCGATGACTTTTAGATCTCAAATACTCGACGCACAGTGGAGCTACGGCTTTGGTGCCATAGTAACAAATGCTAAGGCAGACGTATTCTGTCAGAATACAGCACTTTTTTTTGTTGGCCGGCACTTTTGATTTTGGACCAAAAATATATGAAACGTGGATGATGTCCTTTGTAACTACGAAAAAAGAAAATGTTTTCTTCACGTAAATCGATTGAGTTAGGTAGGTACTGATTCTGAGTCACTCCTAAAAATTTTACAACTGTTTGCAAAGTCACCCTGTATATTTGTACCTTTTACAACCTGTGAGCTGGGTCGTATATTATTATGTTTTTAACGCGAGAAAGTAACGCTAAAATTTTCCTAGACCTTTAGCATCTGAGATTTAGGTTCATAGCCCTCGGTGAAAACGTTCTCTAATTTAATAAAGTGAATAAAAAGGTGTTCAACTAGACTAACTAGGTAATGAAAGCCTATTTAAGGTAAGTAACTTAATTACTTACCTGTCAAATTTGATCATTTCTGTCACTTGCACAAAAGAGGTAATTCTGGACGACATTTAGTCCATTAATTACACAAGTGTTAACGAATTTCGTAATAGGTAATACGTAATAATGCTTTACAATAATGATTGATTACCATTTAATGGTTATGACATAATATTAAATTGATGTCTGAAAATTAACAATTGACATTGTTGAACATTTTCCACTCTGTATTGTAGGTAATATCTTAGCAGTGAGAAGATATAGAATTATTGATTGTTGAGTGGAGTCAAATAGTTCTGATAAAGACAAGCAGATTGAAATGATAGTGAGAACAGTGTGAATGATCGTTGAACACGAATCGACGACATAATCAATGTAGAGAATATGCCGATGAAATGTGAAATCACAGAATATTCGTGAATATCTATTGATGTACTCGTACGTGTACGAACTTATAATTTGTACGCACGTGCTAGCACATTTATGTGAAAAAGAAATCTAGAGTTACGGAAAAGTTAGGAAAAATTCTGAAACAGGAAAATCCACACATTTCAATTTGCCTATCAAGTGTGTAAACATGTTTTAATATTTCCCAAATACGAGTTATTATTATCGTTCATTCCCACGGAGAAATCCTGTTTTTTGCATGAACTGGTTTGCATCCCATTTTCAGTGTTCCGCAAAAAACTGACCTTTCGAATTCAAAATCACTTAAAATTTTCAAGCCCCCCTGAACGGACGACGCCGGGAGCCGCCAGTCTGCTTGTGACCACGGCTGCAGCATAACAGCCGAAACGTCAAGCCGTGAGTACATAATGTAACTCATTAATAAATGTCGCGTTAAGATCAGTGTCTTTTTATATAAGGCAGTCCAGTTTTTCGGAATCCTGCATTACAAATCCCGCAAAACTAGATGGTCGTGGGAATGGGCTCATAAACTTCTCAGTTTTCATAATTCAATCATAGTTCATTATACCATAAGTAAACTAATATTAATTGAATGCCGAACATTAGAAATGGTCCGCCTGGTCACGTGCCTTTCTAATTATTTCTAGTCTTTACTTGGCCTGTGATAATATTGAATCATGTGATTAACAGATAAATTCTTACTGAAATTCTGTTTCTTTTCTTGCTTCAAAAGCATTAATAATAATCAATTATGAATTGTTTTAATCGATTGGTAATTTACTTTTCAGGGCTGAAATAAACATAATTATATCAGATTCAAGTCTTGATCTACCTTAAAGGATGTAAAACTAATTGTGACTTAATCTTACAACTGGGACAACTGATATTATATTTTTCTTATACTGAACTCTACCATAAAGCAATAATCCGGGCCTATTGAAGGCGAGAGTGAATAGACACTAACGCAGATATGTACCATCCTAGACTGCATCTCACTTAACATCAGGTGGAATTGCAGTGAAATACCTGCCTTGTTCTGCATAAAAAAACTTAAAAAAAAAATCTATTTTATCATATTTTTCATAGCAACATCTCAGCATAGAAATTTTAATGAAAGCCAACTCTATGTTATCACCTTGTTGAAATAGAGAGCTCTACATCACTCACGTCTGCGCGCGACTGACGGCCCGATGGCTCTCTATCGAGTAGATGGTTCGCACTCTAAACATTGAGGGCGTTTAGAGTACGAGTATTACGTAGCTATTGAATTATTTACATCATATTTTTAGTATTAAAAGAATTCACCTAAATACTAGAAAGGATGAAGGATGGTGAAGGTCGCGGGAGGCGCCTGGATGCGAGCGGCGCAGGACCGGTCTTTGTGGAAATCCTTGGGGGAGGCCTTTGTCCAGCAGTGAAAGTCTTTCGGCTGAAACGAACGAACTAACTAGAAAGGATATTTGATTGTTTTAAAGCTGTGTCCTTGTAAACTTCAATTAACCAATATTGAAAACGATCATCTCGAAAAACTAATTATTTTGGTCTTGAAAATCCAATTAGTTTTCAGTTAACTGTTATAAAGCGAAATGGTGTATAAAAATAATAAATATTTTAGGCATAGCCGTGTGTGTGACTTACATAAAAAAAAATTATTTTCAATCAAAACATGCGAAGTGTGTATAAAAAAATAGCCAAGTGCGTGTCGTGTCACGAGCAATGTAGGGTTCCGTAGTTGTCCGTCGTTATAATATTTTGTCCGTCGTTACCACAATATATTGTGGTAAATATATTTCAGAAGTAAGCAATTACTTCATCTAAAGTCACTTTTAATACAACTCCTAAGTCATTTTAAAAGAGCTATCCAATGATACCCCACACAATGGGATAGAAGATGAAAAAAAAAATCATCCTCACTTTACATGTAGGGGAGCTACCCTAAACATGTTTTTTTTTTAATTTTATTCTACCGTTTTGTCGGCGTAATTAATTCATTCTACAAATTAATTAACAGCTCCGTAGTGCCAATAGTTTCCAAGCAAAACCTCGGACAGACAGACAGACAGACATATCGAAACTATAAAGGTTCCTTGTCAGGACTACGGAACCCTAAAAAGGCGCGAGAGCTTTATCTGTTGTTGTCACAGGGTATATGAGAGTTTGTGTAACTTTTGTGAAAGTCAATAATAGTTAGTACAGCTACTAAAACTTTTTTAGAACCTGCGCCCTATAAAAAGATCAAGTTTCACCACATTCAGAATACCTACTTACCTACTAAGATAAGAGTGAAGACTGAAAACATTACTTGCTTGTAACAGAGACTAGAGGTAGAGTCAAGGAAAAACTATCTTGTATTTTTCCGTCTAAGATGAATTGCTTTTCCTTATACATTTTGTAGGAAAACTAATCACGAAACCACGGGTGGGCACTTTTTGTTTTACGAGTAAACAGCTTGTGCAGTCAATGGCCCTGCCGGAACAGGCCGATTGCAGCACTCTGGGTCAGAACCCCTGAAAGGAGCCCTGCCAACAAATTTACGAATCGCGGTTCGCTCGCCCACCACCAATAAACAACCACTTACCGGTGGGAGCAGGCTTTTCTTCCACGTACGAGTGGACAGGGTGGTTTCTTCTGATCCTCTTTTGAAATCTAGCGAGTGCGGTCTGCAGCCACGCGGTTTTCACGCGCAGGTCGGATCCCAGCTGGTAGTCTTCGGATTCAGGTGCAAACGATGGGGCACAGAGATAATTCACCCAGAACACACCACAACACTTCTCAGACGGAAATACAGTCAAAATATAGCGAAATTGAAAATATTTGCAACAGCAATTTTAAACGCTGCAGCTCGCGACGAGGACGGCCATCACACTCGTTTTCTCAGCCAATCAGGATCGACTCCCATCGATATGCTCGTAGGAATCGAGCGTTGCTATTGGTTGATTAGAACGAGCGAAACGAATGAAGTTTTAAACGAATGTTGGCGCGGCATGATTTGAAATAGTTACGTTTACTGTACACAGCTATTTAAAACCAACATCGCTGTTGGCAGAAATGTTCAATAATGTTGACCTACAATGCAATTGCCGTCAATATAATGAAAGTGCATAATTACTTGTTTAAATTGTGTTTGTGTTAACTTAACAGCAAGTCATGTACATACTACCTCGCTTCGCCTTTACCTAATGGAAAAAGTGATTAATTGGCTAGGGAGCAATAGGTGTTTACCTTATGTGGCAGTTAAGTGCATTGTAAATGGAATTATTAAACTCTGTAATGCTTTTTACTACGAGTTTGTGAGGGATGTAGTTACGGCGAGTATACTAACAATATTAGTCTTTCACAACTCACAACACACTCACAGCATACAATAGACTCCTTTTTTAAACTTTTAAACTACTATCACAGAATAATAATAAGTACTACGTACAGAAGTTTTACTGCGCGAAGGTTTTTAAAAAAATGTATGCTCAATGTCATTAACAATATGGTGTAATTTAGCCTGTCTCAAGAGTCAAGCACCATTTTGTTGACAAACGTCAGTGATCGGCACTGCGCCGAAGCTATAGGGCTGACTTCGGTAAAATGATGTGACGTGAGGTGCCAAACTGCGGAAAATGGCGGAGGAAATACATGATTTAGCATGAATTATCATGAATAATATTAACTACTTATTTACCTCTCAGTGTCTTGAGGCAACTTAAAAAAGTACATTCTGTGTTTTTATTATTATTTAGGCAGTTAAATACTGCACAGTATTTAGTACACCATTTTCTTTATTTTCTTCCATCATACACAAGAATAGCGTGCGTGAGTCAATGTTCGCTCGTATGTGAGGCCTTGTCGAATAGTATCCTGTAGGTGGGCCATCGCGCGTGTTTTGTTTTCGATGTAAACTCGCGGAGATGAACAGGCCTGCTACTATTCTCTCTCTCAATCCTCGTTCCTCATTCATCCCTTCCGTTTCCTCCATAGACCAACCATTCCTCATCATTCAGCGTTCAAATCATAAACTATCTTTCATACGCCATCCTTATTCCGTTACACACAAAACTCATTAATCCTACATGAATAATTGTATTTCCCGTAATAAATGAAAGAGCTATTATACAGTGTGTCCGGGTTTGTAGTGATCAAACTTTAATGGCGTAATCTATGGACAATTTTATCGATGAAAATACTTCAAATTTGGGGCTTGACCCATTTGTCGCAAAATTACGAGGATTTAAGTTTTTAATTTTTAGTTTTCACCTATTCCTTCTAAAACAAGTGAAAACGTGGGTAACTTAACATTAATAAGCGAATATTTGATATCATGCGATAGTCAATAAAATGATCTATTAGTAGAAGTAGAAAACGGACACAAGTTTCATACATTTTATGGAAGTAAGAATGGATTGAATTAGAAAAAGACATGATTTTTTTCACTTCTTTTTCAGTTATTTTCCAACACAAGAAAAACCAGGTCGTTAAAGTATGTTTTATTTGCATTGTATTATTAGTATTTGAGCTATTCTACAAAACAAATGTAAATTTATTAGTCTATGTCTATTAGTTTCGACGTAATTGTTGAACAAAGATACCCCTTCCCAGCCGGTTCCATAGCGCTGCTAACATGCGAAAATGCACTGCCTGAAAGAATCACACAGCCTATTCCGACGCGCTATGGAACCGGCTGGGAAGGGGTATCTTTGTTCAACAATTACGTCAAAACTAATAAACGTAGACTGATAAATATACATTTGTTTTGTAGAATAGCTCAAATACTAATAATACAATGCAAATAAAACATACCTTAACGACCTGGTTTTTCTTGTATTGGAAAATAACTGAAAAAGAAGTGAAAAAAATCATGTCTTTTTCTAATTCAATCTATTCTTACTTCCATAAAATGTATGAAACTTGTGTCCGTTTTCTACTTGTACTACTTAATAGATAATTTTATTGACTATCGCATGATATCAAATATTCGCTTATTAATGTTAAGTTACCCACGTGTTCACTTGTTTTTGAAGGAAGAGGTGAAAACTAAAATTTAAAAACTTAAATCCTCGTAATTTTGCGACAAATGGGTCCAGCCCCAAATTTGAAGTATTTTCATCGATAAAATTGTCTATAGATTACGCCATTAAAGTTTGATCACTACAAGCCCGGACACACTGTATAATCCTTCTCAGCAGCAGCTGAAATGTCGGGATAACATTAATTAGTAGCTGTTGAGCTAGATACCTACATTTAGGACATTATTTATGGACTAAAATAGTTACAATTGAAGAGAAAACTGGAGCTTAAAAGGTATAAATAACGTGAACCTTGAAGTTGCCTAAAGCTAATTAATTAGAAGTTATTTCAGCTAACAAGTTCAAACAAGTTCTTTAAATATGTACGAATACCTACTTTTTGTGACAAATAGGCGCAATAATTGGAAACGAAAACTTACGATTTGACAATACAATTAGTGACTTAGTAGTGGGAATTTTAGTTGAATAGAATAGGATAGAATGGGATGGAATTGAATAGGTATACTGCAGTGTAATGTCGGTAATAGAATTAAGTATGTAGTTAGTAAAATAGAAGGCTAAAAGAGTAGCGTGTATAGTGTAAAATGAAATGAAAACAATAGAAAGATTGCCGTATTTACTAAGGTAACCCTTGGGGGCAACTTTAGCTTAAAACAAAAGGGATTTAATTACCCACCTTTTCTATTCATAGCAATGTGGATATCAACATACTCGTAATTCGACAGGGTAATATTAAAAAGCGTTACTAATTCTTATAAATATTTAGTGGATGCAAGATTGTTTGCTCCTTTTTAACAGTTATTTTGAACCAAAGTTGCCCTGTAAGGCTAAGTAACTCGCATACTTTTACGGTACATAATAGCATAATAGTGGAGAAAAGTGTAGAAAGAGTGAAGAGTAAAAAGAGTGAAGAATAGAAAGAGTGAAGAGTAGAAAGAGAAGGAAGATTAGAAATAGTAGAGAGAGTAGAAAGAGAAGAGAGAGTAGAAAGAGAAGGAAGAGTAGAAAGAGTAAATGGAGTAGAAAGAGTAGGAAGAGAAGGAAGAGTAGAAAGAGTAGAACGAGTAGAAAGTGAAGTAAGAGTAGAAAGAGTAGAACGAGTAGAAAGAGAAGGAAGATTAGAAAGAGAGGAGAGTGTAGAAAGAGAAGAGAGTTCAGAGAGTACAAAGAGAGAGAGAGAGAGTAGAAAAAAATTAGATTAGAAAGATAGAGTAAAAAGAGTAGAATTAGTGAGTAGAAAAGAGAAGAATAGTGTAGGATAGAGTAGCAAAATTGTAGAAAGTACCTACCAGAATAGTGTAGAACAGTAGTGAACAGTGTATGAGAGAGTAAAAAATTGTAGGAAAGTGTAGTGTAGAAAATAGTAGAGTAGAGAAGAAGGGAGTAGAATAGTGTAAAATAGGATAGAATGGAGTAGTAAAGAGTAGAATATTATAATATTGTTAAATAGAAAAAGTAACAGAGTGGAAAATCAAAGAATAGTGTGTAGAGTAACAAACAAAGTGTAGAAAGTTTCAGAATAGCGTAGGATTCATAAAAAGGTAGAATAGCATATATTAGTGGTAATTGGCGTTGAAAAGAGATGGTAAGTGTAGAAAAATGTAGAATAAAGTTAAATAAGCAGGTAAGGTAAGGTAGAATAGAATGGAGTTAAATATGGTGTAGTTTAGAGTAGAATAGGGTGGAACATAGATAAGGGTAAAATTTTATGGAATGAAAAAGGTATTTCAGTGCACGCAGTTTTGCTCACCGTATTTTTTTCGAATTGGAATAAAATGTAGGTAGGTAGGTACAACATACTATAACTAACCATTATATAAAGATGATTAAAACGCCAATAAAAACTAAAATTTTTAACTGTATTGATTCAAAAAAATACTTTCTATATTAATCAATGTTCGGAGTCACACGTTCTGAATTTTTATTAAAATTATGTAGACTTTTTCAGCAAGGCTACGTGTGTGATTTGTAAACTTTTAAGGGCCTTCATTAATATTCAAGTTCCTCTCGTTACCAACGTCAGCCGAAAGTCACAGTAAAAGATAATAGTATGCCTAACACGTTTAAACAACTGGTATGAACCTTTACTATGCATCTGACTTCTGACAAATGCCTCCTTGTTTATTGACTTCTAGTATAATAAGGGTTTAAAAATGAGATAAAACCTTTATACTAAGTATGTACTCACTACCTCATTGTGACTCAAAGAATCAACATGGATAAGTGCAACCATACGATACGAATACCATTTGAATTCTTGTAGTCACATTTATATTTTTTTTCATTTCGATAATATAATCACAATATTAGAAGACAAAACTCTGAATTAGCATGAAGTAAATTGACAATTTATCGCGCTTTCGTTACTTCAAGTACATAGAGGTTTAATTAAACGACTTCAAAAAAGGAGGAGGTTATTCTCTACTCAGAGAATTTGAACTTTCAAATGTTATTTTTTACGAAAAATTCAGGACCATATTCGAAAATCACAACTTAATGAAGATGGTTTACTTTGATTGTGATCTTTTACTTTGACGCTACGGCCAGCAAAAATATTCATTTAAAACTTCGCGTAAGCTGGGAAGGGTTTTTCGGATAATTTTTTATTGGCTCCCAACGTGTGACATTTTTACTAAGCCCTTAACTTTTTGGTCACGTCATACAGGGTTAAATTAAATAGCTCACAATGGGATTTTTGTGCTACTTTGATACTGAAAAGTTTCATCAAAATTAACCTAATAAAAACGAAAAACCCCGACATCAAATTACAGAGTTTATAAATATTTTTATTAGAAACAAAGTTCAGTTGGATTATACTTGGTGATTCGGTACTACATAAATAAATTTAATTATAAATTATTTGGGTTAAGCGGAATTAAACTTATTTTATCTATCCGTTACAAGGCTTACTTTAGGCTGCTTATTATTATTGTTTCCAAAGTTTATCAAACATCCAAAATAAATATTGTTTTACCGAAACATTAAGGGCTTGTTGACAAGGAAGGCAATTTACATAATAATTGTCACAACAAACACTTGACTGTGTTCGTAGCTTTGAATTCGAATGTATGTCATTATTATGTTGCTATCCGAACTAATATTATGGTTGGGAAAGTACGTAACTTTGTTTGTATTTGCGTCTATTCTGTTGTTAAGGCGTTGCTGACTGATTTTAAATACTGTAGGTCAAATTGAAATTCTTGTGTCATATCTAGGCCCTTTTTATTGTGTTCAACTTATTGCATCCTAAAATATGCTTGCCTTACCACGCCACCGCAACAAAATATCTAAAGTGGCCCCGAGACGATCAATCGCCATTGTCAATTCTACGTGATTGTCAATTGACATTGATCGTTTACAAAAGGCATTGAAGCAATTGTCAATTGAATTTACGTGATTGAAGCAAATTGATAATAATTTTAATTGAAGCCCAATTATTGACAGGTGCCATTGAAGCTAATATTGATCGTTTCGCTGAGCAATTGAAAATCGTTTCCGTCAATTGGAACGTAAATACATTGACAATCGCAATTGATCGTCTCGGGGCTGCTTAAAGCCCCGAAGCTGAAATCAGCCCCCCTAGACAAAACGCACTTTTTGATCGAATCGAAAATCGAATCCGTCAAATTCCATACAAAAAAGGGGCTTTTCGACCACTTTTCGACTGGTTTGCGATTATTATTGCACTTTGTCTAGACCCACTGTTTCACATTTATTTCAGGAAATGCCATTTACAGGATTACGTCCATGCACTCTTGTCATTTAAAATAAATTATTCAGTCATTGAAATATTTACATAATATGTACCAAGGTATATTATACCTATCGGAATATAGCAACAAAGAAAGAGATGCGTGATGCGACGTCATGTCAAACAGAACCGTTTTTGCAATTATTTGACAGTTCAGAGGCACTTCATCATCAACAGCCCTTTACAGTCCACTGCTGGACTATGAGCCTCCTCCACTACAGTGGAGGGTTTTGCCATAATCCCCACGCTTGGCAGGCGGGTTGGAGATCGCAGTTTAAAAGATTGATGTTTATCAGAGAGCGCTGCTGCCCGTTCTCTGTTTGATGTGTAGTCCCTAAGTCGCCTCTTACGACACCCGCGGGAAGAGTAGGGGTTGGTGACAAATGTATTCTACTCAGAGGCACTTACACGCTAAAAAATTGAACTTTGACATATTTTCAGATTTTACGTGAGTGAAATCGTGGATGTTTATGAGAAGTAGTGCTTCAGAAATGCGGTGACTGGTTCAATGATTGATTTATTGTACAAAACAGTGAAATAATCCTGATTCTGACACACAAATGATATTCAGTGTCATCCAAAATCGGTTTCGTTTGACAGCTCGTCGTTGCTCTAGGTAACACAAGTAGATACAATAAAGTTATGTTCCGAAGGAATAAGTTTTTGTGTTTGTAAGTGACGATGAATAAGTAGTATGACGTGTGAATGTAGCGAACTTCCAGACATGATCCTTGACTCCAATGTTGTGCCGTGCCTACGTCCGGGCCAATTTCCGCCAAACAAACACACCTAATTACCGGGTGTTGTCCGGAATCCTAATTACCGGATAATCGTAACTTACTTAATTAATTCCGGTGATTGCATTAGACGGCTCTTTGAACGCTTCTATTTATTGTTAGGAATGACAAAGTGTCCAATGCTTTTAAGGAAATGGAAAATGACAATAAATTAAACAGAAAAGACTTGGTTTCAATAAAAGACGGACAAAAATAAGCATTGGTTGATTTGGATTTAAGTAAACTTGAATGTTTATTAAACTAATTAATTGAAGCTTTTTTTATTTGAATGTAAATTTTTATAATTTCCAATATATTTTTGCATATTTTAGATTAACTGATATTTAAATAAATACCTCAGAATGCTAATGGAGCACAAAGGGCTATTGGAATTGAAATATAATGATGCCTAAATATGCATTTTCTGATGAAAATAGCAGACATATAAAGCTTCTAGCGAGTTTATTTTTATGTTAGGCATTAGTTCAATGAATTCACCCTTCAATGAAAGGTGTATCTCCAAAGTGAAATCACTACGCATATGCTTCGTAGGTACCTATGATATTAAATATATTTCCAAATCTATTTGAATACATCCATCATCCATTTTAGAATTTAAAAGGGAAAATTGAAGGAGTTTAGTGAAATTTGAATATTTGAAGCGCAAAGAGCCCTCGAGCTCTCCGCGTTGTATTATAAAGGTGAGCGTACATTAGTGCATTTTGTTGTAACAGAACATTGGATGGCTCTTCTGTGTCTCTCACGGGTGTCACACGTTGACATTATACAAAATCAAAATCAAAAATATTTATTCAGTTTAGACCACAAGTGGCACTTATGAACGTCAATAGAAAATAATAAAAAAAGAAAAGGTAGCCCTTATGGGGCACTTTACATGTCTCCTTATCTTTTGGGCCCTACCAGCGCTTCGAGACAAACATATGGCAAGTGCTGAGAAGAAATATGCATATTTATACATATTTTGTACTCATACAGCAGACCAACGAATGAACTCATTGGTTAGTTTTTTTTTTGCAGAACAAGGCAGGCACTTGACCGTAATCACATTGATGATGAGAAATGCAGTCTATGATCAGATTTAAAAAAAAAGTTAACTTATTTTTCATGTTTTCTTGGCAGTTAAAACGCTTGCTTTTGCCTAGTGGGAAATCACATATTTTCAAACGCTGCATGCCAATACTATATATAAATTGCTTTTCAGATCGTCTGTATTCAATAACGAGAAATATTCTCATTCAACAAACATACGAGTAGCATTGGTATTGAATACACTGGAGGGTTGCATTGAAAAGGTTCATAATACGAGTATCTACTATAATAAGCTTTTTGCTTATATTCGCTCAATGTTACGTTACGAGAAAATGTTGTACTCAATACTCAATAATTATGTTTATTGCTTCCTTAATAGTACATTTAGGTGTTACATAATTATATTTGGAGTTATAATGTATCCTCACCTTTACAGCCAACGCATATTACCCGTAAAGTGAACGGTATTTGGGAATTGCCTTATTTGGGAGTCTGGATAATATTTAGTCACTCCCTCACTCCCAATTCCATATTTAGGAATAAAATTTATTTCAATGTACTTGAATGTGCGAGTACTACCTATGTTGATTTTGTCGTGACCAACGTGGAAAATTCTAAAATGAATTTACTCTTAGGTAGTCCATGGTAACTAGAGGTACTTACGCCCATATTTACAAACATTACTATGAGGTCTCACAGGGTGACACATGAACCAATCACAGAGCTCCATTCAACGCTGTGCGTTCGATCTGCTTCACTTAAGCAAGCATCGTTTGTGAATACGGGCGCTAGTTTACGGTATGTGGATTAAGCTAGCTTTGACAACAGGTGCGCTTTGTATTTGCGGTGCAAATACTGCAAGTCCTAAAACATTTATCCATTTCCCACAGTTTCTATGATGACTCGCGTGTGGTAGCTGCACACGCAAATTAAAAACCCAGTTAATTTCACCAAAATTCGTAACACATTAAAGGTACATATCTGTTACTTTTCGCAGACAACAAAGAACATGTAAATTCACACCATATGAATAGGTACTTTCAATGCACGAATTGTACAAAATATAGTAGTCACCTTTTAAGTTACTTTGAATTGGAAGTCAATAAACTCGTAGTTAGTCGATTGAATTGGCAAACCAGTGACGTCATAGCATTGTTACAAAAACTTAGACTAGGCGCAGACCACCGATTTTTAGTTGGCCGATAGTTGTGCCCGATTTTAAATTGTATGAAGAATCGGCCAAATCGAATCGGAGTAATGTGCGCACTTCCATACATGCCCATACTGATCAACTGCCCGACTAAACTATCGGCCGACGAAAAATCGATGGTCTGCGCCTAGGATTAGGGGAATCGCTGTTTGACAGCTCCTAAAAATAAATGTCAATTGATTGTTAGTGTCAATGTTTCTGCACTTTTGCCATTCCGCTTGTCTATTGTTTCTTTCCAAACCTGGATGACCTTTAGTTAGTTCATACCAAACTCATTTATCATTTGCGCCCAATCAGACGATATTTAAACAGTTGTAATTAATAAAGCAAATCAATTAAACATCTATGCTCTATTGGTTTAAGTTTGGCTATTGACTGTTAATTGCATGCATTTGTAGAGTTTAAACTAACTATAAATTAAATACTTTGTTCGTGGGAGTTTAAAGTTTAGCGACGTCATGAAATGACCATCAAATCAATTCAATTGACTTAATTTTTATTTATCTTCAAGCTATTCATATTTTTATATTACAGTTAATTGATAACTAATTGGATTTTCAACGCTAGAATAGAATAGAATAGAATAGAATAGAATAGAATGTATTTATTTGTCTCAAAACAGGTTTCATTTACATAGATTTTATACAGGTTTCATTTATAGGGATGTTTCCTGGGTAAAAAAGCAAGAGTTTGAGACACGTATTTCTAAGTTTTTTAAAATAATGAATATTTAAAGAGTTATAGTGCGCCAAATTTCAAAAGAAGAGGCCCGTGACGTCATGGCATGCTTAAAAGTGTAGCACTTTGTGACGTCACGCGGAACTTTAACGCATCACAACTTTGTAATAACTTGTTTGATTGACAAATAAAAATATACGTGTCCAATATTTTTTGATATTAATTGACGGACTAAAAGTTATTTTTTAGGAATGTAAGTACGTTTTAAGACAATAATATCTGTGCCTGCTGGGGCTAGTGGTTGGCAGCTGCCTAATTTGAGGGATATTTTTTATGGTTTATTTCTTCAATACCTACGTTACCTGTCAATTACTAGAGATATATCGTACTCGTAAAGTTATAAGATTTCGTCCTTATTTCACAGCAGTACCAGGAAAAAGGAAAAGTAAAGGTATTACAAAAACTATCGTCCATTTAAGGGCTTATTCAAACAGAGACATCCCGTTCTTGCAGGATCTCCTTTAGTAGTATACGTGTTTTTAATATTAGGTCCTTACCTATAAAATTAGCGATTTGTATGGAGAATTTAACGAAAATTAATTTTTCCATAGTAACATTTTTCCGAATTTTTAAGGAACCACAAATTCGAATGTTATGAAATTTAGTGGGTAAATTAAGACTACATTAAGCTAAAGAAAACGCAAGAAAATTCATGAAAATTGGTATCTGTATAAAACGCAAACGGACGCCACTTGTGACAAGTTGTCCTTGAAGATTTAATTGTAATTGAAAAAAATAAAAAATAATTAAACATCTTTAAACATGAAAGTTGTTCACACGACAGTCCTGCAATCCTGCAAAGCTGGCTTGCCGTGAGAACGAGTCCATAGAAGTACCGTATGAGGAAAAAAAAAAAGTGTAAAATAAGTTCGACCAGTCGGACACCGTTGGGTATTTTCATCTATTTTTCACGACTAAATGCTTCTACGACGCCGCGACGGCTGCTAAATATGAATGGAGTCCGAGTAAAAGGAAAAATGTGTGAATTTTACCCTTGTCTTTTTTGATATTACGAAAACAGCTGTCTCTGCTGTCCCCGAGACCTAAATAAATAAGCCGGTTTGACAGGTTGTATTAATAAAATAAACTCCCCGACTAACATATAACTATAGATCCAGCTCACTTATGGCAACTATTAATATTATAAATTAATGTATAAGTTGTGGACGAAAATTGTTTTTAACTATTACTATTAGTTGGTATTTAAAAAAAAGTGTTTAATTAATGAAAGCACAAGGCATATAAACCGGGTAAAAGTCTACAATTTCAAAAAAATAGGTTTCTTTCTTTCTAGGTGTTCAATGTCGATCATAAAAATAGGTTTCTAATCTTAGTCTTATCAATATAACGCGTAGATAATACAATTTACTTCTAGCTAAATCCATAAGAGCAAACAAAAATAAACTACCAATATAGAAATATCGAGATGATTCGATTCCCAATCGCCAGATAAGTAATTTTCTTCCATCCTTTCTAATTTACTTCGACGGGAAAAACTTTATTTGGCACATCATAATCGTTTTTATTTATACTCTAACGTGGCCTAGTTCTAGGGTCCAGATTAAAACCAATAACTGGCTGTCAGCCTCAGACGTTATCGCGAAAGACTAACAAAGGCCTACGTAATAAAGCCGTCGTTAATTTGTTTGCTTCGGGAAACAGTCACGGCTGATGATAATAGCGGTGTTAGGGCATTAATAACTACATTTTGTTATTAATACACAGCCACCCCAGCAGACAAAACAAAACAGTCTTGTCCAAACTTTGCAATGTCACACGATATTTGCGCCGCGTAGTAGCAAAAATCCCACTGAAAAAGGACGTTCAGTTTTTTCCGAATTTGAAAAATTTACGAGAGAATTTTCCCAGTTAGGATACATAATTCGGTTTTTTAATTTGTTTACCCCACCTGAAAACTGAGCTCAGCTCTGGGTACAAAATGTTCATCATAATAACCTCTCTGGGATTCAAACCTCCTACTAGTTACTCCTACCAGTAGTACTACTTTCTTTTTCCACGCAAGAGCTGAAAATCAGTGATCTGCACTTTTTAGAGCAGTGTTTAAAGTGAGCTCTCTGCTTTTTTGCATCGCTGCGGCACACTTACACCTTAGCGCTGGATTTTCTTTTTTTTTTGCTTGTAATGTGACTATTTTTCTGCTACTCCTGTGCTTCTTACCCTTACTTTTTGCTTATTGTGTGTTTTGGAAATTAAACTTTTTATTTATCCATCTACTCAGCCGGCTGATACTCGTGTAGCCGTGTAGGTGTAGTTACTAACCTGTCTGAATCAGGGCAGATAAACATAATAATATGACGTAACGGTCAGACAGACTGAGCCATGTCACGAGCGGTGAATTCGGGAAAGCCAGACTGAAAAATCGCTGACAGATACAACTCTGAAAGCAACATACCTACGTACCTAACTTTTACGTGACTTGAAACATTGTCGCCCATATTCACAAACATTACTATGAGGTCTCACAGTGCGCGTGGATGCATAGGGTCTCACACGAAGCAATCACAGAGCTCTATTCAACGCTGTGAGTTCGATTTGCTACTTCACCTTAGCAAGCATCGTTTGTGAATACGAGCGTCGAGCGTGTTATTTGGTTGTGCGTAACTATGTTTATTTGAAATTCCACCATCACAAACTTCTAACAATCATAAAGACATGAAACCTTTCAAATGTATTTCATAGGTACTGATAACGAAAAAGAAATAAGACCATCGAGAAGCCGAAAATTGTGTAGTGGACTCATGACTAAAAACTAAATTTTAAATTATTTTACTTAGTGTTAAACTTTTAACTCGTATTATTAATGGGAATAGATCTAAATTCGATACGAAACGTGGGGATATTTTCCAAGCAGTCACGAACAGAAAACGTTAGTCCACTAGGTCGGAAAATAGCCACGGGTCGGGCGCCACGACGTGCAGTGGGTCAACGGTTGTTCAGCAGTGTGTTAAGCCAGTCCTGTCTGTTATAAAACATACTTCTTACTACTTTCACTTTTAATTTAAAGGGAGTTAAGATGCTATCATATTTATTACATTTCATAATTATACTTTTTCTACCTAAAACAGTTTTTTTAATTGTAGGTAGGTATACACATTATCAAAATTGTGTTAAAACGTGCCACTTCAACCAGTGAAAGTGGAGATTTCGAATATAAGGCTGCCGATTTCTGAAAATTGGGTAAAACAAGACCTAACAATGCCTAGGTAATTAAAGTATACAATGTCGTGGGCGGCTGTTGCTATATTCTATATTAATACCTACCTATAACCCTTCGTGGGTATTATAATTATACGCCTACACTACGCCTTATCCTATATTATGTTATACTTTCATTTTGGACTGATCAATCACATCGTCGAATAAATTTACAAAAACTTTAAACACAATCGACGCGTATGTCACATGCACAATCGGGTCCATTGTTTCAAGCCCCACTGTCTGCTCAGGCCTTCAATACGGCCAGTAAATAATCAATGCTGGCAGACAAAAGGTTCCACTTTTGATGCAAATAGATAGGGCAGCAATACATAATATAAACGAAGTCCCAAGTCCCAACGTTACTGGAATACTTTAACCTCAGCCTTTCTTGAATGGGCCCTCTAGAATGCTACTATGCCTAACCCTACTCAAACCCTAGCTCACAGTTTAGGAGTGTTGAAAATTTTATTAAACGGGCCAAAGCATATTTAAAGAGAGAGAAAAATCAGCAAAATTATGCATAACAACAAAACTAGGTAAACCTACTCTACATTTAACTTTTTAACCGCCTCTGTGGTCTAGTGGTAAGACCACCTGCTTCAGACGCAGAGGTCCCGGGTTCGATTCCCAGTGGGGGCAGATTTTTCTGTTCGGTTTGGGCTTGTTCTAAGTCCGCCTGGCTAGCTACCACCATCTTACCTAAGTCTGTCGCCATAACAACAATGTTTACAGCATTGTTGTGTTCCGGCAGTTAGAGGTAAGATAGCCAGTTCCTCCGTGGTTGAGGATTCGAGATACAGGCCAAGAGCTTCCTCGTTGTGGATAAAAAAAAAACTGAAAAATACTTTTAGTCCAACATTTACTATTAGGTACAAACCATTCATAAAATTATCACAAAGTCACATATAAAAATACCTTTATCCATTACGAGTAAATGAAATAAAATCTTGAATTCCACTAGGTACTACACAGTTACGAGACTGTGAGCGAATGTGAAAATGTTTATGAACAGAAAATTTCTGAAGATATTTCTGAGAAAGATACCTTATACGAGTAGAACTGAAGTTGGAAATGGTCCGGGGAGCTTTTACTCGTCTTTGGTTTAGACGGACCACCGGGTTATGAGAGATACACAATTCTGTTCTTAGAAAGAGCCACGTGGAAATGCTCATGGTACAGTTCGTGTTCGACCCATCGAGATCTTTTACGTTTACCCCTTTCGTCGCACTTCGTTGACTTGGAAAAAGTATGCACCCCAAAAAAGGCACGAAAAGTATCAATTCATCTGGTTTTAGATTGTATGCAGAACAGAGCAAGTATTTTACAAATGAGATGCAGTCTACGATGTCACATACCTGCCCTGTAAGTGCCTATTCACTCTCGCCTTGAAGAGGCCCGGATTATAGTGTTGGGGAAAGACAGCAGCAGGCAGCGAAAACCAGTCCCTAGCTGTTCACATTATAAAAGAATGGAAATGGATGGATGGATGGATGGAAAAGGGGCAGTCGCTTTTCAAAATACCCCATGATTAATGGTACCCGCTTAAGCTAAAGCCACGGCCTTACCCCTCCCAAACAGCGCCAATCCCTCGATTTGTTTAGGTTCATTTGCTGACTCATTACTAGTCCAACACACTTTCTACAATTGCCAGTGACACTTGACGCTGTAATTGGAAAAGTAATTATTGTCTTGGCGTAACCTTCAGCTTTATTGTCCCTTGAGTTAAGGTCGTCTACTACTGGATTGGAGGGTTAATTTGTAGCCACTTTGTTGTTTGTTGCGGCGCTTCTTCTCAGCACTTGCCAATTGTTGGTCTCGAAGCGCTGGTAGTGTCTCCTCAAGAGCGAAATAGACGATTTGTAAGTACTATTTAAGTAGTCTATTCAAATAAATAAATTTTGACTTTGCTAGAAAAGGCCATAACCATAAAGTAAATAAATTCATAAATTCATAAATTTGATTCGATAACCTTTGTTGAATAATTAGGCGATCGTATCGACACGTGTTTGTGCTTAATATTCAATTGATAATCCAAACAGAGTAAGATCGTTTATTAATGGTTTACTAAAGTATATTTTCAACACTGGCATTAATCTATCCAGGGGGTGAAAAGGTTATTTACGTGCAACCTACACGTTTCATAGAATCGTTTTATACAAGTATCAATCATAAAATAGATTCCAAAGTTCAAGCTGAAGCCCAAAAATAATGTATGCATAGATTAAGGCAGAGTTGCACCACCTAACTTTGACCGTAACTTTATCGATAACCTGTGTTTTTTGTATGGAATTTGTCAGATTTTTGACGTTTGTCAAAGTTAAAGTAAGATGGTGCAACCCAGCCTTAAAATTAAATATTCAATGAAAGTTTCCCCGTAATTAAAGGGCCTATGAATTCAAAAGTTCCAGCTGAAATAGTACTATTTGAGTTAGTTTGTTTGCCCGAACATCTGCGACATGATCCGTTTAATCTTATCGGCCCCGAACAGTTCCAAAGCCCTAGCTCATGTTGACAGTATTATGAATTAACTACACTCAACATCAAATAAACCGCATCTTCCGCGACGCAAACTTTAAAGATTTTCTTTTGACACAATCATGGTGCCCCAACGATATTGGTGTTATTTGAAAGCCCAATAAATATCCTTAAAGAAAAACACATTTAATTTTTTAATAAATTATTAACATATACCATAAATGTGACTTGAAAAAAGACCTCACTTTGGGCTCAGCTCTGGCATCAATTAGACCAAATTTTATGGTTATAAAACCAAATAATGATCACACGTATCCTCTTTAACAGATTGATAGCGATTAATCCCAACTTAACAGTTTTATAGCTATCAAAGTTGGCTCAAGCGTAACTACCTATTTTTTGAAGAAGTGACCCTGGATCCTTCAAAAGACACATTTTTGGGGTAAAAACCTTTCTTTTAATGAAATGAAGTTTAGAACTAGGCTTTTAAATGGTGCCAATATTGGTAGGAAGTGGGGATGCATACGTTTGAAAGTGTTTGTCGCAGGAGGTGCGATTTATTTCCTGTCGAGTGTATTAATTGAATATCAGATGCAAATATTATAGGTAGCGCTCAACTCAGTCTATGCCTGAGGTATGGCAGCGGCACGGGAGGGGTGACACTGACAGAGCATAGAGTCAAAGTCAAAATTTCTTTATTTATCTAGATTATTATATGTATAGTACCACAGAATAATAATAAGTACTAAGTACAGAAGTTTTACTTCGCGAAGGTATTTAAAAAAATGTATACTCAATGTCATTAACAATATGGTGTAATTTAGCCTGTCTCAAGAGTAAAGCACCATTTTGTTGACAAACGTCAGTGATCGGCACTACGCCGAAGCTATAGGGCTGACTTCGGTAAAATGATGTGACGCGAGGTGCCAAACTGCGGAAAACGGCGGAGGAAATACATGATTTAGCATGAATTATCATGAATAATATTAACTACTTATTTACCTCTCAGTGCCTTGAGGCAACTTAAAAAAGTACATTCTGTGTTTTTATTATTATTTAGGCAGTTAAATACTGCACAGTATTTAGTACACCATTTTCTTTATTTTCTTCCATCATACACAAGAATACGCGTGCGTGAGTCAATGTTCGCTCGTATGTGAGGCCTTGTCGAATAGTATCCTGTAGGTGGGCCATCGTGCGTGTTTTGTTTTCGATGTAAACTCGCGGAGATGAACAGGCCTGATAGTACTTACAAATCGTCAAATATTTTGCTCTTAAGGAGCCTCTACATGTCTCACAATCTTTTTACCCTACCAGCGCTTCGAGACCAACATTTGGCAAGTGCTGAGAAGAAGCGCCGCAACAAACTCAGTCACCACTGTCTGCCGGTTAATATAAATAAATAGAAATAGCAGTAGTAGGTACATTATTGATTCAGGAGCAGTTATCTGAATTTACCACGTATTCTTGTATGGTGTATCTTATAAGAAATAGCGTGGTATATTAAACAAGGTAGTGACGTGCTAATACGAGTATCTAGACTTAGGGCTATATTTCACCGGGACACCATGGCGGCGCAACCAGTCGCCGCTACCAACAAAATGTATACAGCTATATAGAGAGTTACTTACCTGGTGTCCGTTTGGTTGCGCAAAGCTGTATACATTTTGTTTGTAGCCGCCACTGGTTGCGCCGCCATGGTGTCCCGGTGAAATATAGCCCTTACAGATTAAGATATATCACATACATACAAATCTGAAGCATATCTGAAGTCTCGCTGACGTTTAACGTCTCAAGAACACCCTTCCATGCCGCCCCCATATCTACCTCAGACACTGATTGAGTTAAGCACTAGTCCTATAGCATAAAGTATGTAATTTCTTTGTAATAGCTTTATAAGTCTTTGTTATTGTGTAGGTGTATCTATCTACATATATAAAACTCAAAGGTGACTGACTGACTGACTGACATAGTGATCTATCAACGCACAGCCCAAACCACTGGACGGATCGGGCTGAAATTTGGTATGCAGGTAGATGTTATGACGTAGGCATCTGCTAAGAAAGGATTTTACGAAACTCCACCCCTAAGGGGGTAAAACGCGATCCAAGCGTACGAAGTCGCGGGCGGCCGCTAGTTTTTAAATAACCAAAGCTTCGTATAATGAATTCACGCTCAACACTCGCGATTAAATTCATTAGATTTAGTATACCTACTCTACATAAAATTAAACGTTATTTCTCGAAGATGGAATGAAAAAGTAATTTGATTTTAGACAAACAAATTGCTAAGATCCTGTTTTCCAGAGCGAATAAATTTCAAGTTGGGTTGGTGTTAAGTTCAATTTATAGGTAGATTTGAATAATTACTTTTTTCAGTGTTTTCATAGTACCTAAGCTACTACCATATAAACGACTAATTAAGTTATACAATGGTAAAAAATTGACGCAATTCAGTTAAAATAATATAGACCTATTTGTTTCCTATTTAAAACAAGAAATAAATCTAGAATCAAGAAAAGAATCAGTTAAGCAATTAGTATTTACCCAGGAACTCCTTCAGTTACACAACAGACTCAAATTAAATTCAAACAAGAAAGTTAAATTGATAAAACTTCAAGAGGTACTTGACCAAAGTCGGATAATTCTTTAAAGTTTGTCCATTAGTTAGAAGAGTCTAGGAAAAGTATGTTACGTAACTTAAGCCAGAAAAAATGGTGAGCACAGAAAAAGTTACAGTCACGTAGTCTATCACATTACACTGTATATTTTTGGTGCAAAATCGGCCTTGTTAGGTACAACATAAGATGCCACAGTGTTTACCTTAATATGCTGTCTATGCAATAATAATTAAAAAGGGGAAAGCTTGTTGAAACTGCTGATATACCCTAAGCTCTCAAACTCGAGTGATACTCGTTCCGTTGCAAGCTTGCATTTTAAGCAAAAAAATATTTGACGAACATCTTTTTACATAATTTATGCTAATCCACTACGCCTCAAGGTTTTGAGGTTAACACAGCGAAGGCTTTAGTTTTTGATGACGTCGCTTCTGCAATCGCGTTTTAATGGATCGTAAAATCGGATACTAAAGCTGTCACAGCTTGCATTAAGGAAGAATAATAAATATAAACACATAATAGGTAAGTATTTGTTGCTTTAAAATACATAAATTATAGAATCAAATCAAATGGGTTCTATCCAGCCAATGTAGAAATCAATGGGGGAGGCCTACGTTCAGCAGTGGACATCCGATGGCTGAAATGATATAATGATTTGCATTTCAGACTAAACGACATGCGTTGCAATTGGAAAGCACTAGGAAAAAATTAAGCATGTCAGGAGTTGCATTCATATTAATATGTATCTCTAGAGTTACTCATTATTGTGCATATATTATGTTATACCTTATTACGTAATTAAATAGTTAAATAACAATAAACATAATAACAACATATTAAAGACTAAAGAGAACACTGATCACAAAAGGATTGACAAGTTGACAACATTTTTTGCCAAGGCCGCAAGGGTCCGCAAATATGTCACATTGAGGGTAGTCACCCAGGAGTGCATTGAGGGCGGTTACCCAGGAGTGATTTATGTTGTTTCAGAGGGACTCCAACAATGTCAGAAGTAGAAATGTTTTAACAAAAGACAAGCCCACAAATTGGTACGTTCTTCAAAACAAACCGCTACATTCAACTGTATCTAAACAAAGAGCATTCACACTTCGTACAGAACGGAACGTTCTGTCACGGTTGACTTTAATTGACGGAAACAACACCTTTTAATTCAAAGTTGCGAAAGTTTCAAACAGGGGCCAGAGTTTAGGCCAAAATTCGAACAATCCGAGCCTACAGAGGAAACTTGATAACTTGAAATTGGAGGAACGGTGTTGGTTCATGTTTATTGTACGACGTTGCAGAGAACAAAAGGTTAAAGTCTCTGAAATTCTTCATTACCGTTTCAGAAAGTTGCAGTTCACTGCGCGCCACAGAGCATTTGTTTTAATTTTGTCTTCTTGTTTTAAGTTACTAACTTCGTTAACGTTTATAGGTACACGAACCTAATCCCTACTAATATTAATAAATGCAACAGTAACTCTGTCCGATTTTTAATACAACACTGAACCGAAAAGAAAAATAGCATGAAAATAGTTTGAGTCCCGGGAAGGGCCATAGGATAGAAAAAGGGACGCGCGCGATAAAGTTTTTCTGTGACAGACTACAGAGTATTTTATGCATTAAAATCGAACAAAATTAAGGTTCTTAATAAAGGCAGAGCACCTATTCAACTTCCACGTATACAAGTGTCCTTCACAGTACGTAAAATATTATGCCATTACAGATCTGTTACGTCACTATACTACATTACTACGTGACAAACTCAGTATTCCGCTTTATCTGAAATTATCTTTGATTCGATTCACCGCACCTTTGCATAATCCTGCTTACTAACTACCAACTGCTAAAAATCACCAAAGTTGTTTGGCTTTCACGAAAAGCAACATAGAATTGTATTCTCTAGAATAAACAGTCGCGAACAATGTTTTCAAACTAATAACTAACTATTTTGGCTCAGGATAGCGAGCGTACGAGCTGACCAATTCTGGCATATATTAGACTGGAAACTGCCAACAACGGTTGTAGGTATTTGTTTCGTGAACTCTCTCGAACAAAACAATATACCTAGGTATTTTCTGTTCTACGCTAATACCTTATCACGTTCTACTGGAGAGTCGAACCTTAATTCCGAACTCCTCCTATGTTCCTTCGATTAATTTCGTTGCGGGTCCAATGACAGTTTAACTTTCCCCCGGGACAAAGACCTTCACTAGTTGGGTTTTCATTGGCGGTCAAGCTGTAGAACCTGGCTACACAGGAGTTGCAGCGGTGGGAACGAGAGGTGGGAATAGTCCCGTTAATACCTAAATACCGTACTTTACAGTGAGAGCCAATAAATCCTAAAAGTGAAAAACCTATACTTAGAAGCTTTGGATCTAAGTTAACGACATGAACAGCAGCCCTGTTTATTATACAATAATTAACAGAAATAGGTTGACTGTAGTCATTAACTCCTTAATTGAAGCAATCAATCACTATTTATTAATTAAAATAAAAATATTACGAGTATTCGTAAACGTGCCCCAATATAATTTAAATGGTCATAATTTACGTACATTTTCGTCTAAAAGGCTAAAATTAAATCATTAAGCGCGTTGATTAACATCGATTGACATTATTTGTCAATAGGGCAGTTAATTAGTTATATCATTAACCAATTATTTTACAGCACAAGCTGATAAAACACTTTATTTGAACTCTGAAAACCAGAACTGAAGAATAGAAAGAAGAAATTAAGGCCTACTGAAAGCTATCAGCAGCTGTCTGTCTGTCTTGCTTTCACGCCTAAACCACCGAACCGATTTTGATGTGGCATAGAGATAGTTTGAGTCCCGGGAAAGGACATAGGATAGTTTTTATCCCGGTTTTTGAAACAGGAACGCGCGCGATAAAGTTTTTCTGTGATCTGTCACAGAAAAACTTCATCGCGCCTGCTGCTTCGCCCGCGTGGAATTTTGTCTGCAAAATTCCACGCGGGCGCTGCAGCGGGCGGAAAGCTAGTATCATATAATTTCTTCGGACGTGTATGTTTTTGCTTTATCTTTTAGTAAGTCGTTAAGTAGAGCTAGAAGTAAAGTAGGTAGCTTCTATCATAAGATTATCGTTAGCGTTATTATTATAGTTAGTGCTTGTAAAATAAGAATATTTTTTTAATGTCTAGTCAAGAAAGAGTTCTTATTGTATTTTATAATAATAAGATTTCACTATGATACGGACGCCTACGTGTTCAGTTAAGCTAACGATTGCGAATTTTACTAGAGATTTGGAAAACCCATCCCAGTCGACATTACAAGTAAGTGCCCTTTTTCACGACTTGTGAGTTCACACGACAGTATTCCGTATTTTGCGGTACAGTTTTTTGCAAAAAATGTATGCAGGGAACTGCTAGTGGGAACACTTCTATTAGACAAGAAGTACTTGTAAACTGGATGCTGTTTTTTACTGGTCCAGTTACTGACAAAACAGAATTCGAAATTCAAACGGATCGGTTTTTCGTGGGAAACTGCAAACAGGGTGTTCATTTTTCGTGTGAATGTTTAGTATTAAAACACTACTAAACGGCAAACTAACTAAATCCTTGGGGGAGGCCTTTGTCCAGAGAGCTGAATGTGAGTTTACATCAAACGTCCCACTAGTGAGCACGTAAAAAAATTTCATTCTATGCAACCTAAAATCTTTCAACAATTAAAATTATTCTAAATCACGTAGGCGAGAGCAACGCGTAAACCAATAAATAGCTCCGCGCTCTCTCTGAAATTAGAAATGCCCAAATTAAAAAAAATGTATAACGGATTGTACAGCGCCCCTAGCGGAAACGTTCAAGAACTACAATTTTCGTTCATTTTTTTTACGCGCTCACTAGTGAGGACGTTTGATTTAAACTCACACTCAGCCCACAGCAGTGGACGTCATTTGGATAAAACAAACAAACTATTAAACGGGATTCTGCAAAAAAACGGAATGTCTCTGTGGGAAAGAGTCCTTAGTATGTGCTGTTGTTTTTTAAACATTCAGAATGTAGTTGAGATTCCGCGGAGCTTGCATAAGGAATGTTCGAACCGCACTTAAGGCGTTAAACTTTATACGCATTCGGATACGCAGGCCCGGGGGATCTGTTATGTAACTTAACGAGCCTCGCAATACAGGGTGTTGTAGGATTTTGGGGTTAAACTTCTCACTTAGTATAAAGCACTTTGAATTTCATAGATATTCTTTTACATAAGCTCGTGTGGATGCATGAACAAAGCTATATCAGTTGGTCCTAAAAATCGAAGACGCCTACAATCTTTTTCAAAATTTGTCAAGTTCAAGTGAAGAGGTAGGAAAGTCAATAATATATTATTAATGTAAAACATTAAATAATTTTGGAACAAAGTCACATCATATGATTATTTATTGATTACATCACACCTGATGGCAAGTGATGATGAGATCCAATACGGGACTCCCTAGCTACCAGGTAGTGAATCTGTATATCTTATTACAAAAAAGATTTTAGCTTCACCCTGTATCTCTCCATAGAAAGCAAATAAATCAATATTGAAAGAGGTCTCCTCCATCGCATAGAACTCCCATTTACAGCACAGTATGTATCGGAATTCGATAAGATGACTGCGCGATGCCAAATATTTATTGTAACCACAGGTTCGAAAATATCCGATATTATCGGATATTATATCTTGATATTATCCATTCGATATATCCTCGAACCCATATTAAATATATTACAATGTAATGTAATGGGCCCACTTCTATGCGTCTAGAGTAGATTTTTGATGATTTGGTGTTTAATCCTAATAATATTATAAATGCGAAAATTTGGATGTCTGGATGGATGTTTGTTACTCTTTCACGCAAAAACTACTGAACGGTCCAGGTGGGCCCAGTCACTACAAGAAAAACTATTTAAAAATTCTAACTTGGCCCGTGGACCAAGCTAAAAGTGGGCCAAGTCTCTGGAAGACTCGACAGATTATGGTGACCAAATCGTTGTAAAACCAAAGTTTTGCGTCAACTTTTAAAATGATGAGCGATGTATATAGTGATCTACATTCCACGTAGTGGCTACACAATTTATTCATAGACCAAAAACACTGCACAGTTTATTCTTTGTACATTTTTAATTTGGCACTCGAGCGCCGAAATGCGAAAGACATGACGTTAATTGGACAGTGGATCGGATCCGGTACCATCCCTATCGTCTGTATAACAGTTTAGGTTCTTTTTAGACTTTAAAACTGAGTTTTAAAGCATTTTTTTGCGGATGGAGCGGCCGTTTAAAAAGTTTCTTTAACGTTATATTTGGTACAGAACTCTACCATTTCTTTTAAACTAAATTCTTAATGTTTGGTGCAGAATTCTAGCATCTAAATTAGTTTAAATAAGAACGTCTATTGAAAGCATCAGTGTTTTTATATGAATTGAAATTGTTGTTTGTTTTGTCTGCGTATTCTTATATTGTGTGTTCATTATCATGAAAGAAACTTTTTCACGAGTACTCGTATAATGTATGCTATGTTACCTACTTCAAGCATATATGTCACTGATACTTTTAGCCCCTCACTGATTCGGTGTAACGGCGTCGTAAAATAACGTCCTTTCCTAATAAGCTATTTATGGATACTAGCCTTTTCTTACGTCTTTGCTCACAAACGTAAATAATAATACATTTTATTAATCGACCAAACAATACCTAAACTAAACATAAGTAGAATTATAACAAAGAATCAAAAATAAAGGATGGGACTATTAATTTAATTATTATGAGATATTAGCATTATTAGACAGGATACTCGTAGGTATCTCTAGAGTCCCTTTGAACTCAAACTGGTAAGATTACACACCGCAGGTTTTAAATAATTACACTATTATTATTATTATTCTGTCTAATGGCTTCAATGGTGCGAATTTACAGCACACTGGTTTTGCCAAATAATTACACTAAACGCATGACAAGCGCTATTATTGTTGTCAAAAAAGTTCCACATAGCCTGTCACTTTAGCAACGCGACAGGTATGCGTTGCATTTTTCCAAGGACAAGAAGCAAATTTGACCGTCATTTCACCTGCTTTTAAGTTCAGATGTAGCCCTAGGGTTCTTATTACTCAACTGCGAGTGGTAACTTTATACGCTCACCTAGTACTCCCTCTCTATTAAAACCCTTCAAAACATTTACAAAATGTTTGCCCAGACGCGAACAGCAAATATTACTTTAAGTTCGCCCTCTGCAATAGTTCTGCGCCAGTTGTTCTTAAAATCTCGCAAAGTTATGTTTTTGTATCCCAAGCTGACGTGAACTATACAATGAAGAGCGATTTGCTTTCATAAAGTTTACGAGTCCAAATTCTAGCTAAATACTGTAGTTAGTATCTTATACATACAGTTGTATGAAATATGTGCTATTTATGAAAAAGGGAAACAAAGAATTTTGAAAATAAGAATAATAATAACTATTAGCAGTTTTAATTATAGAAGAAGAAAAAGAAGACGATTTCATAATATCTCTGCTTAGAGACTTTGAAGTACTTAAAGGGAAATAACATTATCACTGTATTGATAATTCCCAACTCAGTAATGTGACCTTTGCCCTGATTCAAATTTGAAAGTATAAACTTCTCTACACAAAAGGTGACAATATTCCAATGAATAAAAGAACATCCGCACATTTCCATCTTCGTTCGATCATAAATGAGGCCTTTTATAGACTCACTTAAGGCACGCCATAAACTGGCACTTTTTGTTTGTCCATTACATTAATAATGATTAGTTTTTGGACGTACTAATATTTACTTGTGATGTTATAAGACACTAGCGGTCGCCCGCGACTTCGAACACGTGGATCCCGTCTTACCCTCTTAGGGGTGGAGTTTCGTAAAATCCTTTCTTAGCGGATGCCTAAGTCATAACATCTACCTGCATGCCAAATTTCAGCCCGATCCGTCCAGTGGTTTGGGCTGTGCGTTGGTAGATCACTATGTCAGTCAGTCAGTCAGTCACCTTTGAGTTGTATATATTTAGAAGATTAGGGCACATATTCACAGCTAGGTATAATCTAGGTTTTTTTGTTAGAGCTTGGTCTAGCTAGGTTTTGAATAGGTCGGAGGCGGTAGCGCTTTGGTGGCGATGACCAAAGTTTAAGTAACGTACGCAGCTGTTGGTTTTAGATGGGTAACTATTCCGCCCATATCTTCGTGCTTCTAAAGGTATGTTAAATAGTCTAGGCTAATATCACTTGGTACCTAAGGTTTTAGTACACTGAAAAATGTTTAGTTACTCCTTACACAATAAAGTGACTTGCGAACTGAGTGTTAACTTACAGCCAAACCAGGTTTAGCTCAATACAAAATAGTTTTTTTTTTACAGAATTTTCAGAACATTTTATTCCTCATGATCAAAGTTAGTAACAACCTCCAGTTTTTGTGTAAGCAGTAACCATGCCATTTTTCAGTGAGCTAAGGCGGTTTGATAACATCTTACAGTAACTAATGTTGGCAACCCTACTACCAATCTGCATTGGGCCGCGCGGTAGAGTATGGCCTGAACAAAAAAATATTAACATTCTTATTAATAAATCAGTTTCGCCAGGCAAATTCCACACACGATTTTATTGCCACAAACCCAAATTCAATACAAGAAAATATTATTATTAAGGAGAAAGTTTCGTGCTTCTGAATATACGTTTTTGCTGAAGCAGATAATATCATTTTTGAGATACAGCTTTTCTACTCGTACACCAGACGGCTTACCCGAGGCGAAGTAAGTGGGTAAATAACTGAAGAGCGGCTTCTTTGAAGTAAATGTGTTACGACGCGAATTGTTCTGCGATGTAAAATCCAATTTGTTTTTGAGTTAATATATTTTAAGCCTTGACAAGGAACTGGAGGGATGTTAGGTAATTTTGTGGTGTGCGGATGGAAGCTGAGCGAACAGTAAATAAATAAAGTAAATACAGAAGCCACGATAGCCAAACGGTAGGGGTCGGACTTGCCGACTCGAGATCCCACCCGCTGGACTACTGTGGTGAGTCCACTTGTAACACAAGCTTATTTAGCTTAACACGAGGAAACAAGACTACTAGTAATTTGTGCAATATAAAATAATTACTAATAATCTTTAAAACATGTGTGATGCGGGAAAAGAACCGCAGTAATATCATCTCAACCGCATAGACATTACTGTTCCCCTAGACAAAGTAAAGGTCATGAATGACAGACTCAAATTCGCAAACGTACGTTACCTACGTTACGTATCTAAGTGCAAAAAGAAGCGAATTGATTTCGATACTAAAAGTGTCACGAATGACACTGTCTGGGGAGGCTGGTTTGAATTTAAAAAAAAAGTAGAAAAATTGTTAACCTGGGGCCTAGAGATAAATAAAAAAGATTTTAAAACGAATTCACTTGCACGAACAATGCCTGCCATTTATTTACCTATTTTTCTTTTTTACTATCAATAAAACACGAAAAGAATGACAAAACTTTTCCATCAAATCTGGATTTGCGTTTCAAAGCAAGTGCCATTGTCTTGGAACGTAAACAAATATAGTATGATTAAAAGTTTTAAAAAGCCGTCGTCAAACAACGGGGTTCATTAAAATTGACGGACAGAAGTAATGAACGGGTGTGAACGCGAACAAACGGCCGTTCAAGATCACTTGTGGGATTCTTTTTGTGGGTTTAGTTTATTATTTCAGCGACGAAAAAATTCATGAATATTTTAAAGCAGAGAACATAGAGTTATTGACACAACTCCATTCATGGTGCAAGTACTGATTTATAACCATTTTTAGGTCTAGACCTTATTTGTTTTGATTTATTAACATGCGATTTTTATTATTTTGTAATCAATAACTAAGTATCAAGTGGCGCAAAATATCTCGCACATATTCCAAGACTGCCTGCTTGTCAATGGGTCCGATTGCTATTCTATATATTTTTTATGAACTGTCCGCATTTCAAATCTCGAGACTTACAATAAGAAAACTCAATTACGTAAGTCGATTGATTTGTGATGTGGACTGAAATTAACTTGAATTTTTCGAAATGTTATGGCGAATGTTATTCTTCGATAATCGGAAGAAGCGAGATGAAATAGCGAGATCGTATTTTAGGAAGCAGCGATACAAGCTTCGGCTAAAGTGCCAGACAAACAACATATCAATAAGTGATTGATTGATTTCTGATTGATAATGTTGATGTTAATCTTAGAACTCGTTATAGACACTCCCTTTTCGCATATTAAAACGTAAATTTAAAGACAACGCTACTAGATATTTGCTAATCGATAATCGACTCAGGTTAGATCGTTTCATCCACGAAGACGCGCCCTACCATTCTTCCGCTAATGTTTGAGTGTTTTCGGTACACGCTAAATCATCCATGAGTGCACACGCACACTACAATAATGACACTCGAATTGCTCGGATCTAACTCCCCGCACCCCGCGCTCCCCTCGACCAGAAATTGGTGGGGCGCGTCTTCGTGGATAAAACGATCTATACATAGTATGATTACGTGATTCTAAAATAGATTTCGTTTTCCTACATATAAATGTCCGATTCGACGTCCAAGTGAAATAAAATTGATTGTGGTATTTAAGTTCCACATACAGGGTGAAAAGTGAAAACTAAAGCAACCGCTCTACCAAAAGCTTGATTGTCTGTAAAAATGGTAAAAAAATATTTTTCCGTTTTAAAATGCATTATAAGTTTTAATTAAAGTTTGATTGTAACTTAACTACAACAAAAAGAGCCGTATGAGAGGTAGTACTTGGTACTAAGTAATCTAGAAATTAGTATTATAAATGAAAAATCCTGACATGTCGGCCAGAAATTTCGACTCTAGGACTTTCACAGTCCACTCGGTAAATTAAAAAGTTCTAATGTCGCTACTAACTTAGTAACCTTTTAATTTTGAAAAAGCAAAATACAATTTCGGGTCATTGACCCTATGTCAGAAGTGTCCCGATCCTCTACAGGGATTAAGAAGGGATATAAATAAAACATGTCAAGTAGAGGATTTGCTTTTAAGCGAATACAATAAAACAAAAAAGTACTACATTATCATATTTTAGACTTAAATTTATATATTATTAGGTATTATCAGGGGATGCCTTTTGTTTATTTATAGAGGGTGAATTTGCAATCAATGTCCACATTTTTAGGAGCGACTAATATCACGATTAAAAATAAATAAAATAATTACGATAAAGTAGTACCTACTGTTAAATTGTTCTATAGAGCTTATTAAAAATGGATACTCTTTGCAAAATCACCCTGTATTTAAATTGTATGTAAAGATTTCTACATGAGCGTTAATGCCAGTATTTTGAAACTTCATCTTTTAAAAACAATATAGGTATATTATAACATGTTATTACATATTTCATCTTTAGGAGATATAGTTCGAATAGAAAACAATTTTCTGTAAGCTTTGGTTTTTTTTGCACTGTTGTGGACTCATATTACAAATCTAGGATGTGACCTTTATTACAAACAAGACAGAAGTAGAGGATTTAAATAATCGAATGTACATGACCAGGCTTACAACACTGGCTGGCAAAGATTGGTTAAATCTAGCGTGCGTGAAAGCCTACGCCGTATTACGGTCGTGCTCTGAATATCTGTCTACACTATCTGTAATACTTCTTGTTCTATTTTACTAAAGAATAATAAAAAGCTCAGAGCAATTTCCAGGTTCCAGCTAGGGTTACCATACGTCCGGATTTTCCCGGGTATATCCGGAGTTATAGTTTGTAGGTAGGTACATGATAAGGCTTGCAACAATGACTTTGGCAAATATTGGAAGAAATCTAAATTTCATGCTCTGAATAGCTATTTATAATACTTCGTATTCGAATAATAAAAACAAAGCTCAGAGCAATTTCCATACAATTTCCAGGTTTCAGCTAGGGTTATCATACATCCGGATTTGCCTGGATATGTCCGGAGTTTTGACACACATCTTAGTTTACACACTGTTTGAAATAACGGACGTTGCGTCGTTAATTTTTTAATCGGACTTTTTTTTAAATAAGAAAAACTTTATTTGACACAAAAAGAAAAAAATAAAAAACAGAACAAAGGGACTTAAAACTATACACGCATATTTTTGTGCCAAAAAGGCGCCCGCTCAGCATTAATCGAGCCACGCGTGCCCCGACGCTGGTTTTCAGCGGGCCAAATGTCCAGCTTTTTAAATTGAATTTTGAAATTTTAGATGGTAGCCCTAACTGCAGCTAGGGTTTAATTATAACTGTTTTCCACTACATAATACTTTTTAGTGTTGAACAAAAATAAAGTACCTATACAAAATATTGTATCATTTAGTACCAAATAAATATTTTTCTTTCTTTCTATTCATCAAGCATCACTACTTAGTCCATGTCCATAGATATTTTTAAAAGTAAATTCCCAACACTACATTTTAGGTGCGTGATGTAGCGCTGACCTGTTTATTTTTTTGAAATACTGAGTACCTAATTTCCCTTTCCGAGTCCGACCTATAATATATTTTATATTTTCAAAAAAGTTGGCAACCCTAACTGCAGCTGACAATGGTAATGGAAATGCGGGAACCATGCTAATGAAGACGGGCGTGTTTGCCTAGATGGCGCTGTCACCTTATGAAATTAATATACGCTTTGTTTTACACGGGACACCACAGGGAGACAAAGAGGATTGAGGTCTCAGAATGTTTAAGAATTATTCGAGAAGTTAAATGAAGTTTAAAAATAAAAGTCGAATTCACAAAAGTTTGAGACGAGTTCGTATAATTATTGAGACATAACGCGAGAGCTTTACGTTCAATTTTGTGAAAGTTACGAGTACATTTAGATTGCGGACTTTTTATACTTTGATAAATTTATACTTAGGTAATCACTTTTTAATGAGAAATCCTCAAAACTTTGAAAGTTCAAAGAGCTGCAAATAAATAATTTACTTATTATTAAAATTGATTCCTATAAGTATGTATTTAAATTTTGATCCCGATCATATCAGTAGAAAATATGATTGCATAAACAAAAATCTACGCAAACAGCAACGAAAAAAAGGCGAGAGAAAATAAAAACAATATAAAAGTTATAATTAAACGAAAGTACCGGCAATTGTGATCTTGGAATGACGCCATAAAGTACGTGTTGCTGACAAACAATTAAAAGGTCAAGTCTAAACATAATCTAGTTACGTCATCATTAAATTCGTGCTTCATACAACCTTATGTATCTTAAACATTAATGCTTAAACATGCTTTACGTCTAATTATAGGAGATAATTAAATGATAGAGATAAATTAAAATGATTACTGAGTTTCGCAGTATCTTTAGTGCACAGAATTTAAGATTCTATTTTTAGTTATTAATTTCATTAATGACTAAACATGCTTTTGATTCAGGTTCAATCTGATTGTTATTATGCGCTATCTTATCAATATGTGGCGAGTACCTAACTGTATGCAAGCCACCGAGGATCGTTATCGCTAAAACAATAGAGAGATCTAATTTCTATAGATTCAATGAACGATGACGTAAAACGTACAAAGCCATCGCGAACTTTACCAATCTCAGGCGTCTAAAACTGCTGTCGTTGTAATTTTTTCACAATCATTACTCTAACTCTCACGCCTAAAAATAGATCGTTCACCCCTTTTTAATAGCCAGTAACATAAAAAGTATAATTTTTATGTTACTGGCTATTAAATTCATAAAAATCCGTATAAAAACCGTTAGATCGCGACTCGCGCCTCTCTCTGCACTTGACTCTGAAAATCAGCATTCCAAATATTCAGTCGCTTACGTACGACGCCGGCGGTACGCCGCCTCGACTCGCACCGCGCGGGCGAAGTTTGAATATAGAACGCGGCGAATATACAGTGCACGTAAAAGTGTTAAGTAATATACAGTGAATAATAACTGGAAATTATGTGGAAATACTGAAAAAATAGTTTTTTTGCAACTTTGATAACTTTTAAAGTGCTTTTTGTGTCGGAAGCGGGATTATTTATGAAGGCATTGTAAATCATGGTAAGGTATTATTTCTATAAACTTATAGAAAAGTTTTAAAATAATTTTAGCCAGGTATGTAGAAAAGAATCCCAGATTAATAACAATAAATCCCTCGAAGTAAAACTTTACTTAACTTTGTTAATATTAATAATTTGTTAGGGGTTAATAATATTGCTTATGTCAAAAGAATTCCTATCTTTGTGTAAGTGAAAGTTTCATGGAACTTGTCAAGTAAAACTATAAGATCTTTCCTGATAAAATGACAACATATTTTGCGAGGTAACATTCGCTAGTTCTTCTCGGAAATGCTCACATAAGAAGAAAAATAATATATTATCCTTAAACATGAAAACATCTAAACAATAATAAAGCGTAAATATTTCTATAACGGAAGCTTATTCAAAGTTAATACCTTATTGTTATTCAGAAATGTATTCCAAACCAGCAGAGCTTTTCCGAGTCTTTAATATGTAAGCTTTTAAAGCTCGCGGGACGTGGTGTTTTGACCATTATTTATGTGTTTTCCTTATTATAAAAATGAGATAGTATAATTTATTATTAAGGTTCTCCAACACGTGTATTTTCTTATTTGAACCAATACCTGCAGGGAATTATACAATTGAACAACAAGTCACGTAGACTGTAAGAGTGGAATATATTTAAGTGCTGGGTTTGTTTATTTTAATTTCTTATTAAAAGGTTTTGAAAAAATACACGGGCAGTCTTAGCCAGGTGCAGACGATACTCTTGTTATGAAGGTGCGAGTTGGCCCAAAAACTTCATTAATAAGTTAATGATTAAAATATTATAATATGAATGGATGAAAAAAGGGAAAGGGAGGTTATACTTTGTGGCGTTGCTTGATAGAGTCTTACGCATCTAGTAAGTAAATTGCCTAGGATTGTCTTTAACTATAAATTAAAGTACGCGATAGTTTACTGTCTTTGCCAATAAATTTAAGCATAAAGCATACCTAAATAAACTCTGTTTCTATGTTTTTTTACTATGATAGATTTTGTAATATCGCTACATGTTTTGGTGATCCCATTGTTGTTTCTTTAGGTTTTATCTCCATTGTATTTGAACGTGATAAAGTGCTTGCTGACTATACGATAAAATGTTTACTTTGTATCGTATCCAATGCTCTTTACTTTGGCACACGGCAATCTGAATCTAGATTAAGCAAGGCCTACAGAAACTGCAGTGAAACGTGTCTAGATTTAATTTGTTCTTGACTAGTTTTTGTCCCGGCTTCGCCCACGTAAATATGTGTTTTAGAAAGACTTTATCGCGCCTGTCCCCCTTTCAAGATATCGATATAAAAAAGATTCTTGACAATATATCTACCTAAACTATCTCCATGAATCACTCTACCTTTAGATGAAAACTGCATGAAAATCCGTTCAGTAGTTTTTGAGTTTGGAACAGACAGACGAAGCGGAGGACTACGTTACTACGTACTTTGTGCAAGTTAGAGGAATTAATTAAGATTAGTAATTCCTCATTTTTGCCACTTTATAATAAAAATTACACTGAAATGTTTTTGAGGAAGTGGCCTATTTATTTAAGTAATCTACAAAATGGGTCACTTAGGAAGGTTTGAGGACAAACTGACAGTCACAACTCTTAATAAGCCTACATTTAACTTTTAAGTGATAAAAACGCAAGTAATTTGCACATCTGGCGCCATACTCCTTTATGAATGGCCTTTTCTTAACTTAAGTGCGTTAATTATTTGCAATTAGTTGTACTCTCTAATATCTTTAAGTCTCTACATTTTAATTTGACCTCAACAAGTTTCAGTTAGAGAAAATAGGCAATTAAATACGTCCAATTATCTCAAAAGGAGTTGACTACATACAAGAGTATTAACCTTTAACTGGTGACCTGCAGCCAATAGTGCGTATTTGGTGAGGTAACGTTTAAGAGACGTCAAATAAAAACTAATGTACAAAAAAATTGGCTAACGTAAAATAAATTTGAGGCCAAGCATTTAATAACATATATAGTTATACAAATAATATAAAAATATGGTTTTAAAAATCAGCAACTTTTGGTACAAAATCGGTCATTATTTGAGCAAGGTACTTTTCATTAAAAAAAAAGTTAGAAACCTAAAATGGGCATATACTAGCCCCCAGAAATACACTTTAGGACCTTCCTAATCATCATTTATACATTGTTTAGATACTAATCAACAAAACTCAGCCGGTAAAGCTATCCAAAGATAAGAAATTAAAAAAACTACAATCATCAAACATCACTTACTAGAAATGTTCACGTCCACAGGCATTACAATTTTGCTTGCAGCAATTTAGGCACATAGGTTTATCACAATAAGTGCAAGTGAACCTAGTACATTTTATTACATGGCTAGGACAAATGGCACATGTTCTTTTAACCCCAGGATGGTTTTGGGACGAGGCAGAAGTCGATCCAGGTGGTAATTCATCAACACCAAGTGAACGCAGCTCGCGGGGTAGGGTAGTCATTATAAGCCCGGAGTTTCAATTGAGGTATAACTAAAGAGTTATCCAATGATAATAAGAAGCTGCCCCTAGTTACCTGGTTAGTATTGTCGCAATCATTGTATAAGACGTAAGAATTTATTCCTGAAAAATATCGACTGAGCTAAGCTATAGAATATGAACATACATAGGCCAATGTGGATGTTGAATAGTTGAAACACTTTGTTCCACCTCATCCATCAACCCCTCCTATTTCTTCACTGTTATTCAATGGTGGGGGTGTTGGTTTCGTCTCCAGATTGCTCAGATTTGGTAACATGCCGACTTTCTAAAACGAAGTCCGAATCACCTACATCGTCGTCAAAATTACTGCACTCGTCGTCGCTCTCTGTTAGAAGCTGACTAAGAACCCTTCTTCTTTTGGCAGAACTCGTTTATTTATCGTGAAATATTCTATAAAAAATAATAACAATACATTACCACCGCTGTGACGTTCCTTAAACACTATGAAGTTGTGTAAACTAACTGTGAGGTGACGAACAACAGACGCATAGGTAGAATACACATTAGCACTGACCTGACGTCTGTGAGACGGCGAAAGCTCCACACAGGCAACACAGGAGACCCTGAACTCGTGCGCCCCCTACTGAGCGAAAGTGTATGGTAAACGCGGAAGGTACCAAAACGCACGGGGAGAAGCGACAAAAAGGCGGAGAGATAATTAAAAAAACCGAAACGCGGTGTCTGAGAGACGGGCAGGTCATCAGTTAAAGGTTAAGTACATTTTCAGCGTCAAATAGTTCGTGACCCCCAAAGTGGCCAAAAAGTTCGCAACACGTCTTTGTTACAAAAATCTTAATTCTATTTACTTAGTTCGTCAGACAGATCATAAAAAAATATTGGACACATATTCTTTCATATTTTTCATAATCATATAATTACAGTATTAGGTATATTCAGTTGAAATGTCGCGTGACGTCACTTCTTAGTAAAAAATACATAGATGTGACGTAAAGCGCTATTTCAAGTCGATGTAGCGCTGTTATTATTAAATTACGAAGGAAAATAAAAAATACGAGTGTAATGTTTTCTAATTATCTGTCGGACGGACAAATAATTGAAACGTTATCTAGCCTATTGGAATACGACTTTTTGGCTACTTTGGGTGACGAACTATTTGACGCTGACTGTATCTTAAAATCATGTTCATATTCAATTGCTTATTTGGAAAACTTTCTATTGACTTTGTCTGGAATAAATTGAAGCCACTTTCATAGACTTTGTATAATAATATAAAGAGTTTATTAGAGCTAATTTTTATATCATTTAAGATCTTACGATAGGTCGTAAACTTATGCCCATTCAGCTCAATTCAGTCACACCCTCCATCTATACCTTTGACGTAGTGTTCTTAGATACTATTGTATCGCAACTATAGGTAGTGTTTAGCTCAGTCAGTGCCAGTGAGTCAGGGGTAATATTGACATATTATGACGTGACAAAGCATACAAATCTGAAAAATTTCTGCAATCTCGCCGACGTTTGACGTAAAGGTAGCCTTTCGAACTAAGCGTCACAGACGCAGCGTCTTTAGCTTTGGTCTTAAAGGTAGCCTTTCGAAGCGAGTTAGTGACGCGGCGTTGGTGGCACAAGACCAAAGACGCTGCGTCTGTGATGCTTAGTTCGAAAGGCTACCTTAACAAATACACCCTCCAGTGACGCTCCCGTACCTCAGGCGGTGACTGAGTTAACCGCTAGATATTTTATAGTCATTGTTATCTTGATATACAGCCAAGCTATACCGAACAAGCCATCCAATAGGCAATAATTAACAAGCTACATGTTGCTCAACCTGTTGCCAAAGTTATTGGCGGCTGTAACATGGCGCCATAACGCGGAGTCACAATTTATGGCCGCCATGCGTCACCCGCGTCATATGAGGTGGTAACCAAACATGATTAGGGCCTTATTGCCCCGAAGTTACTTTTTTAGGGTTAATGTAAAAAAGGTGTTGTTTTGATATATGAAAATGAGCTTTTTAACGGAGAGTGAAGAAAGTTTTATTTATTCTTGACTACGACGCTACGCAAATGTATCTAGACACTTTTGGTTGCTGACATAGAACTCTGACGCCCGTGTTCATAAACGATGCTTAAGTGAAGCAGCAAATCAAACGCACAGCGTTGAATAGAGCTCTGTGATTGGTTCGTGTTTCACCCTGTGCGTCCACGCGCACTGTGAGACCTCATAGTAATGTTTGTGAATACTGGCTTAAGTTGCTGTGTGCAGTAGCAGCCATCGGCTATGTGTAAAAAAAATCGTAAGGACACTTGCTAAGATTGCTTGTGTCTTTTACGTTTAGTGTGACTTTAATTATACTTGACGTCACTAAACTTAGTGACGTGTCGAGTGGAAGCAACGGGACACATAAAGTGTCTTGTATGCGACACAATACACTAAATTGTCTACGTTTGCACAGCCTCTACAAAAACCAGGTTTTTTATACCAAACACTTGTAACACTGATAATTATTTACAGTCAATTAAGGGATATTAAATACATTTTATTTGTCTCCAATAAAAGAAACTTCCTTCGTTACCTCTATCTATCTAGTCTACCTCTCTTTCGTCAGATTCCTTTAACGAAATATGACACAAATTGAAAACGCACTTTTTTTAATCGTTCCCGTTCGCTATAATTGCAGATTTGAAATCAACGCGATCGTTCCAAAAGATATACGATGCCGTGCGAAGCACAAAGCTCGTTAAGTCCTGTACTCATTAAATCTCTCAACGGGGGTGTGAACACACAATGGAAGAAGAATATATTACATTTAGTATGATTATTATGGATTCTTAATTGATTTTAGGTAGAAACAGGTAATTTTATATTACAAACAGTGAGGCTTCGATAGAACCCAAGTCTCTACTAGGTTATTCTTATTAATATTTTCGCGAAGCTGTTGTAATAATAAAACTCTTATCTGTTTAGTGTGTAAACAAAAAAATGCAAAGATCGAGGAAAAATGTTGAAGAATAAGAATGTTTATTGTAGAGTCAAAATAACTTTAATATCCGTATGAAAAGAAGAATATTTTCAACTATCTTTTGGGCTGCATGTATTATTTTACTACTATACTATTGCATTGCCTTTTTCTCACGGATAGTCGTAGAACTTCGTTGATTGGGCTTAATCAAACATTATTTGAATAATTTGAAGATTAAATATTTAAGATCCAAGATTTAAGGCTCTTTGTGAGAGTAGGTACATTCCCAAAGGCTAAACCTATTTAATAAATATTATCTTATCGCTGTGGGTAGTACTATTAATTTTCAATTATCTACGTCATTAATGGTAGAGTTCCTAATTATAAGTATGTTATTAATTTAATGAAGTATTAATTAATAGTGAGCTTTGTGGTGGCTATCCAATGGCCATAGTAATTAACGTTGGGTTGTCCAATCAATCTCTAATATAAACAAGCGGGTGCTTTAGTTTGTTTATTTTGTTCGAATTGTTTGTTTTATTCGTGGTCACTGTCTTTAGCTGCGGTTTTGCTTGATTATTAGCATAATTGAATGTTTATTGTTTTTGTTTTTTGATAATTAATAATGTGAGTTGGAATTTGGTCAATATTTTGTATACCTGTTTAGTTAAATGTAAGTAATGCTACATTTAGGAAACAATAGTTGTATGAAATAAAAGGTTTCCTAGGGTTGCCTAAAAGAGAAAAAAAATATTGTGCTGTTAAATTTTTTGGAAGATAATCGGTTTTGGCCTAGATCTAGAGATAACCTGTGCACATATTTGTCAAGTTGTTAATGAACAAGAATAGATTTTTATCACGACTACAAAGATAAATATAATGCATCGCCATGGACGATGGCGCTTTTACGTTTACGGAGTACGCGAGTAAGGTAAACTGGGTACGATTGTAACAGGGTACAATTATAACAACTCGAATGTTATCGAATAATGCTAGGTAGGTAAGTTGAGGTAGGTACAAGAGGAAGCGCATACGGGCGACAAGTCCATGCAGCCTTACTTGTCTTACGATTACAACCATACCCTGTTGCAATCGTATCCAGTCCCCCTACAGCGACACCTATAGCAGCTGCAGGTTTGAATCCCTCTGTGCGGTCAAATGCGTGTCCTCAAAGTCAAATTGATTTACTCTGTATAACTAGAGTTATGGATATCTACGAGTGCAGGTAGGTTAGTGTACCTACAGTACGGTCTAGACAGACAAATTATAATATGCTATCGATTGCACAGCGTAATTAATACGTTTCAGCCGTTCAGGTGATCAATGCGTAGATATTGAATTAATTAGGTTATATCATTGACAAATGACTCCAGCCCGTGCCTACGAATTGGAGTTATAAATTATTTGGCTTTTTTGGCGGCGACTTTGATGTGTGAATTGTCAAACTCAATAAAACTATGACTAGGTGAAGGACCACTTGAGTTTGATACACAGGATACATATGAAGTTTCGGGGAAATTATTATATTAAAAAGATTAACATTATTTTGGCAGGGGATATTTAATAACTCGATGATGTACGGGCCTCTGATCATATTTTTACAAGCTTTATATTGACTTCATTCACTTGTTAGTATGTGTGGGACAAATCTTGCAACTGAATTTAAGACCAGTTCTCCTCAACCGATTGAGCTGAAATTTGGTATACTTATGTAAGTACGATGACAATGCAATATTATGGTACCATTGAGCTGGTCTGATAATGGAGTTGGGAGGTGGCCATAGGAACTCCTAAACAAAACGGCGGAAACTCATCGAGTTTGGGTTCGTTGGATTTGTCTTTTCGAGCACTTTAGTGTTAGATAATGTCCAGGGTCCTGAGATTAAGATATAACTAAAAAGTGTAAAATAATAGCGCAAACAGAGAAAAAGAGGAATAAATGCACGATACAAGCTTTCGAAATTCAGAATTAAAGCTTGTTTTTAAAAAAGTTTATTTTTATTATTATTTTATAAACTAACAAAGAACGACGATGAATGAAGGTACTTTTAACTTTATAAGCCCCTTATTTGCAAACAAATACAAAAATGTTCAGTTAATTTAGTTTCCAAAAGAAAAACACATTGGAATCGGTTTATCCGTTAACGAGGTATGATGAATTTCAGACATAGTTTTTATACTTATGTATATAATCATCATACCTCATCATAAAATGGTGCCAAAAAAACAGGAGTACTTATACAAGTACTCCTGTTTTTTTGGCACCATTTTATGGTTTCACATTTCCACCATCATCGCCATTAGGAATTTGATACGCAGTGTACCTACAACGATCTTAAAGTACACATACCCTTTATGGTCGTCAACCCTAACGTGATCACACACCGCGAGCGTTCGCTTGAAATGAAACAAAGTAATACAATTTGATTTTGAGATTAATTCTTTGTCGTAAAGCTCATTTTTAAAAGAAGAAAGTAAGAAATCACCTTTAAGTTAATAGCAGACTTATCAACTCGGAAAGGGATCAACACCATATCACATTTCGCGCGCTGTTATTGCCTTTCGCGCGCTATCAACCGCGAGGCAAGGCGTTTACTTTACAGTACGGATAAGCATGCGGTGCAATACGGAGTTTCATACAAAGAATACTGACCGCCTCGAGTTGTTTCGGTTACGATCCCTTTGCGGGTTGATAAATGTGCTACGTCCTTTATGTTCACACTATCATAACTAGAAAACATGTCAGGTGTGGAAATATTATTTCTCTCCTATAGATTAATGTTTGTAGAGCTTGTGGAAACATGACGGGCAATTTAGTTTAGGGTTTGTTTAGTTTGAGCCTCTACATTGAGTTATATCAATATAGGTACTTAGGTACTATAGTGATTGTTAGGACAGTAGCAGAAATGATAATTTTTAGCATCAGCATCGTGCCAATTATTTTTAGGGTTTTTTTCATGATAAATTCCTAATAACGGCTTCATTACCCACTTACAATTAATGACAAAATACAAATATTTCAGTACTTAGGCCCTAAAAATGTTAAGGGCAGACACGAGTATGTAACGTAAGTGCGCCTATTAACGACCCCCCTAAATTTGTATTCTATTACCGCCCTATTTTTCTTTCTTTCATAAAAGACATAATAACAGGTTCCAGAAAACACGTTACTTAAAAAATATCTAGATATGTTTATTGACTATCAAAACGATTAAAGTTTGTGTTCGTAAATAACCAGTAAACGAAGTTATTTCACATTAAATGGGACGCGCCCGCAACGGACGCACTTTTCATACTGACACGCTCCCAGCTACTTAAGGTGCACCTTGTTATTAATTAGCGATTTTAACACATTTAAAATGAGTATACCAACATGTTTTTGCATAACAATATTAATTCGTACTTTAGTTTCCTTAATAAACCCTCAATATAGCCCTCTTGCTGTATTTTTGTGGATTAAATACAATTTTAAATAAGGGCGGTAATAGAAACACTTTTCATAATTTGGTTTCTAATACCGACCCATGGCGTTGTTAGAATTTTGATTAAGTTTCTTATTTTAGTATTTATATCTTTAATTACGCATTTAACCTCCACTTTGTTGTCTTGATAGATTCATAAGAATATTTCACATAATTAAATCAATTAACGCCATATATTAATTGTCATAGGTTTGGCATAAAACTGCAATGAACATTAAAGAATATCTCTAATAATGTATGACAATAGATTTTATAAAAACCTGTTAAATTCTATTTAGTACTTATTTGATATAAAATAAAACCTAATAGAAATGATACTTCACTGATCACGTCTTCATTAAAGTAGATATTTTAGCTGGTTACTGTTTTTTTTTTACGGTCGGTAATAGAATAAAGTAATATTCATACTTAATTCTATTACCGCCTCATAACTATAACGCCACCTGCGAAGACTTATAAGCCTGTATTTTGTATATAACTAACATTTATGACATGACACCAAACCAATCATGCGTTATCACAACTACTATGTAACTTTTTAAGATCTTTTGGATTAATAAAAAAAATTAAAATAATTTTATGTATAGACAGTGTCCAATTGTCCATAGTTTAAATTAAAATACACAATTACACACAATTAAAATCAAAAACATCAGTCAAAAACGAATTAAAAATTATAGTCAAATGAAAAATAAAATATTAAATTTATTTATTTATTTATTTAAATGAAAATTATTTTTTATTAAAACTCAAATAAACATAGTTTAAATAATGACCCCCACTACTCACTAGAAGACCGGGTATCGCGTAATCAAGTATAATTGAGGAATTAATTATTCTACTATTTCTGCTTGATTATTTATTTATTTTCGAGAAGCGTGCCTTTTCTCTTTTAATAATAAAAAAAAAACTTGAAAAAAGAAAACAAATTTAACTAAAACTAAAAGCAAAACAAATTTAACTTGAAAAAATCACGTGGTTCCCGAGCCTGTGAGCGGGAATCGAACCCGTGCCTCTTGGAATATACCCAATTGAAGAGCAATATTCTTAGCGGTCGGTAATAGAAACAGAAAAAACGTTAATAGAAACACACCTCGTCTATAGGTCGGTAATAGAAACAACTGCTTTTTCAGATTAAATTGCTATTTATTAATTATTGTGTGATTAAATACTCATTGTTACTACTTGAATTCAAAGATTACTTCATCATTGTTATAAATAAATTAAAGTGTATTTTCTATCACCACGTCTTATATCTAATTTTCTAACGTTTATCCGAAGTCAGCTTAAACTGGCGGTAATAGGCGCATTTACGTTACCATCTTAGACTGCATCTCACTTAGCATCAGGTGCGATTTGATCAAATGCCTGCCTTACTACATAAAAAACCACCCCTCTTAAAATTCAAATTCGTTTACTGGTACAGTACCATCAAATATAATATTATGAAGTCAATGCGCAGTACACATTGAATGTCACATATGAAGTAACTCGCAGATAACTTAATATTAACAAAGTTGTACCCACAAATATTAATGCGTGTTATTCGTTTATTAGGTAACACGCCCCAGCATCAATCTAGATCAGTAATACATTTCTAGTTTTCAAAGGGCAATGACCCTAAATGGGAAAACTCAATGATCCACTTTTGGGGTAACTCCATACAGATGAGCTAATTTGTTGCAAACTTTTGTAAATTGCTTTAGGAATTTAGACATTAGGGACTTTGTTTTATTCAAACGGGAAGCTATGATACGCGCCACGTTGATTGGGTTTATAATCGCTAACTTTGCATGTCATGTTGGAATATTAAGTGGTATATTCTGGAATAAGACAAGACAAAAGTAAAATAGAAGGACACGGGTCTTAACTCTACATTTAAGTCATACATATTTAAATGTCGCGGTAAGACCCGGGTCATTCCATGACAAATGTTACCGAGGGTGAAAAACTAAATATGTTCTTTTCGCATTAAATCTGATGAATTTTGAAAGTAAACATTCCAAATTATAATGTGCAGCAAAAAAAATCTGAAAGAAACAAGTAATTTTTAAGTTATTAGTCTTCAAAGTCTATACTTAAGTCAACTGTCTGAATAATCATTTTCTCTCTAATTATTGGTGATACGATTTTTAAAAAACTATTAATCTGTGAAACGTTTTGCCACTATATGATTCGAGGGTATTTATCATAGTATTGGTAGAAAGCGTCATAGTCCCAAAAAAATGGATAATCATAAAGTTTTAAGTGTGTTTTCTTGTTACTTCGGCGATGTAACACCCGAAACAGAAAAACAGGTATTTGTTTTATTATTGTACCTTACACATGGATTAGGGTAACAATATTTGGTAAAAGTAAGGTCATGGTAGTAATGATTTCAAATAGTAACTAATATCTGAGCATGATACTAATTTAGTATGTTTCTTTCTTGATTAAAAACTGTAACACCCGAAACGTTTCGGGTATTACATTTTTATTTATATGTCGATAATGTGTGTATATTGCTTGGAGAAGTGAAAAAGTATTACTGTGAGGGTCCTTTGACCTCCCACTAGCGCTGACATCGGAAAAGGAGTCATATTTCTCAATTTAAGACTTTTTTGAAATGTCGACTTGACACTAAAATTAAGGTATTGCTAAAAAGTGTCGATGTTTGACATTTCCAATAAATATCGTAATTAGAAATTAAAGTAATGCTATTTCAAGCCAAAAACAATAGAAAAAGCTATTTTCTGAGGAAAAATTAAACTTGAACTTTGTATATTTTTTAAAAAAAGCTGCTTCGTAATTTCAAACCAGAATTCGCTCTATTTGTGTTTATTTGTTGTACTCCTTATTTTGTAGTACCTAGAGACTAATAAAACACCGATTTTATCTATAAAACGAGTTGAATTTTCGTACTCGTAACACCCGAAACAGAACCATTGTAACACCCGAAACAAAGAAAAAAATTATAAAAAAATAGTAAAACGTTTTATTTAACAGTGATTGTATGTTACATGGTTTGTAAATGTCATACTTTAGAAGTCCTGTAAGTTTTAGGTATGATTCCTTAAGAAAATTCGCTAAATTTCGAGTAAATGCAGCAACAGTCAGAACATAGAGGCAAAATCTCGTAACGCCCGAAACGCACACTTTTCGAATCATATTTTCGTTATCCTACATTCTAAGCTGTACAAACTTTATTATTAAGATAAAACAACAAAAAACGGACAGATTAAGGCACTAACAATATTAAAATACTATTTCAAAATACATGAAATTGTTGAATATGTGTGTACGAACGTAACACCCGAAACGATGGAATGACCCACCCGTGTCTTTTTATTTTAGTTTGAAATGGAACGCGAAAGTTTAAAATATTATAAGACAAAAGTAGGATTTATAAGTATCTAGTGTAAAACCTACTCGTAGCTATGTATCAGAGCTCGCTTATGATTATGATTTATGCAAATTATAAGAAGTTTCATGGTCATCAATTAAGGTTCATGATATAAAATAACCCAAAATTATGAATATTCAATCTACGAGTAACTTTAGATTTTTGTCGGTAATTTTACAAACAATTCAAGCAATCACAATATTAATTTATTCTAAAATTCTTAATTCTATTTTGAGCGTCGTTTCAGGATACGAGCCTAAGTATATTTGAGCAGTAATTTGTCTCGGGAGTGTCCATGAAATAATTACTGCTAAATATCGTTAAGGAGAAAAACTTTTACAGCCTATGAAATTCTGCGAAATATTAATAACATTATTTTACGGTGATTATTTTTATACTTATCATTGAAATCAGGTACGTAAAATGGTGTATAAATGTCGCAGGTTAAGTAGCTTTGTTTTAAATTTTCGCAGACACAGAATTTGGTCTAACTGACCCTTTTGCAATCTGTATAGGAAATTATAATAAATAAGGGGCGATTTTCTAATGTAATTTAGTTCAAGTCGATTCATCTTACATCTATACTACATTTTTTAACAATAAATTCTATTATGTCACTTTAAAAACTTTAATAAAATAATTTGTCTCTGACTTTTTAAAATATAATTTATGATAGAGGCGAAAAAAGAAAACCAATAAGTAGGTAATATCACTTGGACACGAATGAACCCACTATTATGTAAGTTAATTCGTTTTACTCAGCGAGTTAAATTCCCGTCTGCGAGTTACATGTTACTAAACTTTTAAAATCATTCAAATCCCTCGCTCGATCATATATCATAATCTAGACATGCGAGCATGAGCTTGTGGTAATAATCCGATTTGATCTACTAAACTTTATTTTTATTTATGCTAGCTTACAAACTGTCAGACTGAGCTACTTTCATATAATATGGTTAGTAGTGATATTACACGAAGTTTTGAAGGCGCAAAGGACGTAAGAGACATATTGTGAGAAAAGTTACAGCAAAGATAAAACAAATTTACTGGACTCAATCTTACAATCTACGTAATAATTATTTATCAATTGCCAATTAACAAACAGAGTAGTTATCAAAAGTAATCCCATTTTACATGGAAAAACACATTGTACATTAATTGGCATGACAATTTGATCATTGAAATCATCGTGGAAATCCTTGGGGGAGGCCTTTGTCCAGCAGTGGACGTCTGCTTTGATCATAACTTACGTTTCATTGAACTGTCAGTTTCACCAACTCGGCATTAAATTATTATTTTTACTCTTAAGCTTACCGTCATGTCATGATTGATTTACTGTCTAGTTTACCAACCCTAGATTAAATTATATTTACTCGTATACTGTTATGTTTGGAATCATTTAGTCCCGGTAATCGAAATATGGCGGATATTTGAATTACACGAAAACGTTTCACGAGTCTCCTGAATCACTTCAAGTTAACTTATCTTATCTTTTGCTTTCATGTTTTTGAGATTAAAAGAACCCGGTGAAGGTAATCAATTTAAAGATCAGTATTGGGTGCGGTTAAGTTACTTAAATGAAGGCGCCATGGCAACCAAAGACATAATATTCAATCTACCCTTTCCTTAATGGTTTGGTTTATTTTAACACTAGGTTTTACCCGTGACTTCGTCCGCGAAGATTTCGATAAAAGCTATAAGATAGTGTTATTGATTACCGAGAGTTTAATAATTTAGGATGTAAGTTACATTAAGATTTTTTAAATATTTTTCTCTGTTATAAATAAATTATAGCTTACCTCATAATATGACATTTGATTGTGAGTTACATAAACATAACTTCAAAACACTAGTTAATAAATTCGTAGTTAAAGATTATTATTATGTGGTTAAAGCTTTAACTGAGATCGACAACTTAATTAAATGTCCGTCATCGCTATAAGTAGTGGTCACTAGAGTTGTGCTGAACTGATTGAGGGTTTATTTTTAATTGCCAGATAAATATTTCTCTGAATCGTGTGTTCGAGAATAGTTCGATGGGGTAAACTTTACAACTAAAATAAACTCAGTTTGTAGGTTTCAATACAATGTTACCTACTAAACTTTTTTCTCCCTTCTATTACTATTTATTTTCTCCCCTCACAATACCCTTTTAAAGCGAGCCATTAAGTTTTCACTCGCAATATTTATTCATAAAGAAAAGTGTTGTAATTTTCTAAAAGGCTTCTTGTGTTTTTTGTCTTTTAAAAAATGAGGCAATATCTCAAGTTCACGTGAACACCAGGATTTGACGCGCAGTGTAATTGTTGAGTGATGGTCGAACAACCACGGTTATGATGTTTTATATACAGAGTTAGGGCATCAAACTTAACTTTTTTAGAAAAATAGCACATAACCACAGAATAAGACATAATGCAAGTCAGTGCCAAAGCACACGATGTAGAAATGCGTAAAATTTCGTCCAAACCAACACGTGCAGCTTTCGTGCGCGATGGCGATCATTATGTCGTGTATGAATTTGTAGCGATGAGTTTACATCAACGCGTCCTGTCATTGGTCGCGGCGATCTATACACGCGCAGTGATCGCCATTGCCATTGCCATCGCGGACGTGATTTGGAAGCTTTAATTAAAGTCCACGGATTACGCGTGTCGGCCGGTTTTATTCCAAGTAATATCTTCATAATTCAGACATCATCATCTCTAACGACGCATATAATAAAACCAAATAAAACAACATTTTACAGGCAAGGCACGCGCTCGCAATATAATTGACAGCCTTCAGCCTGAGTCCTAACCCTCATAATACTTAGGTTTATTCCATAATTTCACAAATAAGAGACACATTTCTACAAATTACGAGTTTCGTACGTGATAATTGCTTTGTTAGGACACTTATCACATGCCTCGTCTCACCCAATAATGTATGATTTTAATTAATTTTAAGCCTTTCTTAGGTAATCTACACCTACCTCATAATATTATACAGGATATTAATATTATTACTTATTAAAAATACAAATTACGAGAACAATCAAGTAATAAATAATTGTGCTAATTAATTTTGAAATTAGTTTCAATCCCAATTAGACTTGGATATTAACAAAGATGATAATCTTTATTAATTTGATGTTCTAATATTAATAACATGTTATATTAAATCTCATGATAATAGAGTCAAAATAATCGCGGTCGCAAAACTAAGAGCATGTAGTTACCAGATAATAACCTTTGTGTAGAAAATGGGTTAAGAACATAATTATGGTAGGTAGTTAAACGTAATTTTCTTATAAGCACAATGATATAACCGACGATTAAACTTATAATTCTAGATTTACCTAGATTAAAATAAAAGCATCTTGTAACATAAGAGCCACAAAAACCAGCGCCGTGGCCTTCGTCACCGTGGGCCACGGCATATGCTGAGTGGGGTCCCGTTGTAGTGGGCATCTTGTTGGTGAATGGGTGGCACTGCTCAGTTTACTCTTGTTTTTATTTTATTTTTTTCTTCCATTATTATGTGCCACTGTCTATGTAATTGCTTGTATTTGTGTGATGTCCATTATAATTTATGTATCTTTCTTTCTTTCTTTTAAAGACCGCAGATTACAAATCACTAATTATTTTGGTTAACCCCTCTTAGTAAGCTAAATAAATGCATGCGTGTGGTGATCGCTGGATACAGCATAAGAAATTAAACCTTCGAAGTCTTGACCAAAGTGGAAGCAATTATGACATGATTTTTCCACTTGTGTGGCTGTGTCATATTATTATCTAAAATCTCTGAATTAAGAGAGACGAACTCTCGAAGTAATAGTCCACTGGGATCCGATTAAGCCATATCAGGCACCATATTGCAGAACGGAATTCAAAATTCGATCCAATCTCAAGCGTAGAGTCTTAATATAATTTGTTAAACTTCAATGTGTAAACCGATCACAGAGCAAACCTATAACTTAGTTAAATCGAGGTTCGAGAACAGTTTTGTTAACGGACCTTAAACTTGTTACAAATCGCACGACACGGAAGGAAGGGTCAGTGCTTACAACTAAACTCCAAACATGTACCCAAAGAAAGTTACGAAATATCCGTCCGTACTTCCGTATTATTGTGAACGCAGAAGTTTGTCTGTTTGTGTTACCTTTTCACGCTTAAATCATTGAGATTTATATAATACTTGGTAAGGAACTGCTTTGAGACCAAGGGATAAACATACTACGATAATATTTTCAATCCAATAAACTCATAATTATAAAGCTGAAGAGTTTGTTTATTTGGTTGAACGCATCAATATCAGGAAACCCATTTGAAAAAATAGTTTTGTGTTGGATAGCCCCATTTATCGAGTCAGGCTATAAGGCTATACATTATGCTACGACCATTTTTGTATTTTTTGGAAGCTCTTGGCCTGTATCTCACCTGATGGTAAGTGATGATCAGGCCGAAGGTGGAAGGTGAATTAGGGGCAAAGCATCAATGAAAAATATTGCGAAAACGGGAAAAAATATGATGTTTCTGTGATATACCGAAACTCACAAGGCCAAAGTTGCTGGCAAAAGCTAGTAATACCATAATTCATTATGTGGCAGTCAGTAGCACATGCTGACGCGACGGAGGCGTGACTATAACCCTTTTCAATGAGCTGCGAGAATGATTAATCTTCATTTAGCATTGTGTATCGAGCAACAGAACGTATAATGAACTCTGGGCTTTCTGAATTCTATACGTGATAACAATAAGTAGAAGGTGAAGATGGAAATTATCATAGATCGGATCAAAAGATATTATGGGGAAAGACTGTTTATTTCAGTTTTGATTCGAATAAAAAAACCGCATGACTTTAAGCTGCAATTGCATAGCAAACTACCGTATGATGATCATTGTCTAACTGCTCTAGCTGTTTGTGTATGGCTGGCCTATTAAAATCATGTTGAATTAATATTGTATTTAAAATAATTTATAAATATTTTATTAATAAAAAAATAATTTATTTAAGGTGATTGATGAAATTACTTAGAAATGAAAAATGAGACTGGAAAATTTTTACGTCTTAAGCATTTAGTACCCAGTGTAATTACTATGAGCTTACCTTAAAATGTACCTTTACGAGGCTGTAAAAAACCTATTTCTATGCCAAAAACCGTGTTACGGTCGCTTTAAATACAGATTAGGGTGAAAAAGGTTTGGAATCGGCGAGTGTGACGTCACAAGTACTAGCGGCGTAAGGGGGGGCGGTGGGGGCGGTCCGCCCCGGGTGCCAAGCATCAGGGGGTGACACAAGTCGCGCAGATTAGTACTCACTGGCGCATCTGCTGGCTTATCTGCGGTCTATGTCATGATACGGGGGGGGGCGATTATCTGATGGGGGGGGGGAGTGAGATCGCTCCGGGTGTCAAAAGATGGTCGAAAACCTTTTATTCTATGGAGTTTCAACAGATTCGATTTTCGATTCGATCAAAAAGTGCCACTTGTCTAGACCTACAGGCGACACTTTGGTTACAGTATTCCAACTCGGCCATATTTTTGAAAATTTGCTAAACATAAAAACCTGTTACATTAATTTCAGGCGGGCGAAGTCGTGGGAAAAAAGTGGTATAAAACCAGCTTTTGCCCACGACTAAACTTGTATAAAACAATATAATTTTCATTTCAAATCAAACTGACTGAAAATGACTATTTTTGACAGTTATTGACTAGTTTTTGACCAAATTTACCGTAAATGACGGTCAGTCAAATTCAATCACTTCAGTCATTTTCAACACTAGGCCACCGACGTCTGTTCGGCACATTCGCGACACCCCCGACTTTTGCATCTCGAGCGCATCCCGAGATTTGAAATACGAAGGAAGCTCGCGTTTCGTCCGTTTATATGAAGTTACAATACTGTATGATATTATTACCGTGCTTTGGTGTCCTTTGATCACCCATGGATAAGAAGTCCACTTTGATCACCTAAGTGATCTTACAGGTGATCAAAATGCAATAGACCTTTCTCTTCAACCATTTAAGGTTTTAATATCAAATGTTTGAGATCTCTGAAACGAATTTAAAAGTTTCACAAACGCTAATGAAACGTGAGATGTGTTGACATTTATTAAATACAGGATTTTAATTTAAAGTTTACTCTTTGGTCTTAAACACAGATGTAGCTTTTACGACTCTGGCTTGTTACCGCGACGTGCGCGAAGAATGCTGTGTAAATTATATTTTTGGATGAAGATTTCTTTTATAAAGTATAAGAGTTACGACAGTCTAACATATTTCTGTTAGTAAAAATGTTCATAAAATAAAAACTACTCAACCAAATTAAATTTAATGTTTTATGGGACTAAATGGAAACTATACCGCGTGCGATTGTGGTCAAATACCTGTCTTGTTATGCATAAAAAAAAAAAAAAAAAAAAAAAATCTCATGAATCGAATCAGAAATCTCGACGAAATCGGTGTACATATAATATGTTACAGTCAAAACTCATAATCGGTTAAAACCTCTTTTAACTGCAAAAATTAGTCAAATGAGTTTTTCACTGAAGATGTCCTTGGTCAATATCACTTTTGTCTGATTTTTCCAGTCAAAAGTGGTTTTGACCAAGGGCGTTAGTCAAAATCATTTAACCAACAAATACCAACCGCATTGAGAACCTCCTCCTTTTGTTGAAGTCGGTTAAAATACACGAGTTACGACAGTTTTTGCTTTCTTCGAATCGGGATAATAAGGCTTTATTGTTGAACTATTCACGTGTCTAATATTTATTAGGTACTATTGACAAAGTAAGTATCGGCCGTTTGGTGTAGTGGTTCAGAACGGACTACTATGCCGAGAGGTCCCGGGTTCGATTCCCGGCCGAGCAGAAATTGAAATGATGAATTTTAATTTCTGACGATATTAATACTGACGATATTGAGATTTAATGTGACGGGTCTGGGTGTTTTATATGTATGTATTTAATATGTATGTATTTACAAAAAAAAAGTATTTAAGTATGTTTATATCCGTTGTCTAGTACAAGCACCCATAGTACAAGCATTGCTTAGCTTGGGGCTAGCGGCGCAGTGTAAAATGTCCAAGGATATTTATTTATTTATTTATTTATTTATCTTTAAGTTGAAAGAGGGCTGTAAAGAATCAATTTAAGACACGGTTTTGGTTCTCAGAATTTGCTGAACAATCCCAAATGTGTCAACAGCAGAGCCTAGACAATACCCAGTTTAATCTATTTTATAACGATCTCAAGTCTTAGTTTTTGTAACAAAGCCTGAGTTAAACAACTAAACAATAAACTATTGATTGAAGTTAAGCCTAAAGTTTGGAACTGAGAAAAATTAAATTAGATTTGGAGTTTGCATCTGCCAAAGACGGGTTAACACTATGGCTGAGTTGCACCACCTAACTTTAACGTAACGATAACCGATGTTTTTGTATGGAGTTTGACAGTCTGATGACAGTTTAACTTTCCCGCGGGACAAACTTTACCTTCATTGGTTGGGTTTTTATTGGCGGTCAAGCTGTATTTAGATCTTGGCTACACAGGAATTGCAGCGGTGGGAACGAGAGGTGGGAATAGTCCCGTAGACTTTTGACGTTTGTCAAAGTTAAAGTAAGATGGTGCAACCCAGCCATGTATTGAAATTAGTTTACATTGCAGTCTAGATATTGCTGTAGTCGTCGTATACTGGACATATTGGGAAAGTTTGACGTTCCCTATAACCGATATTTCTCCCGGGACGCTCAGTGTTTACTAAGATTAATGAATCCGTTAAGTTGTTGAAGAGGCGATAATGCCCTGGGGAAATAAGCATGCTTTCTGCATAATAGCCAATACGCTGTCAATGGCGGCCAGTAAGGAAATCCATGGTGGAGTTTATAAACATAGGGGTATTAATAGGGACGAGTGGTTTTCAATTAGATTATTCCTCTTCCCCCCGGACCACCGAAAGGTGTTGACGTGCCTTGTGCTCTGTTATTATTTTAAAAATCAAAAATAAATCTAAATCAGTGAAATTTAATTCGTCTACAATAATAGGAGCGCATAACAACTGAGGAGCTATTGCTGCGCCCCGTCGTTCCGGTTTCTAGTCACGCCCCTGCTGCGCGTGATTTGTCACTCGTGACACCGGACGCCGCGCCTACTGCGTGACGCATTATCCCGGCTGCTAATCGGTGAGTCGCTTGCGCAGTCTCCGCCCAAACGCATTACGCACGCATTAGTCACTCTACTACCTGCTCACTTCTGTTGCCCTGGTACTTCATTATGGCTTCGAAACACAACACAAATGTTGATGTAGACAGCGACATGTCAATCTGCATAGCGGAGGAAGAAAATACGCCGCCTAACTTTGTAACGCAACGCTCACAGAGGCGCGAAAATAGAGATCCGTCTAATGAAACAATGAGTGAACAATTCAACGATTTTAAGGAGGAAATGAGAAAACTAGTCACATTCTTTATAACATCACAAAAAAAAGAACTTTCAGACATTAATTTGACTCTCAAGGAAATAAAAGAATCGAATCAGAGCATACAAAGTTCAATCGCTTACTTAACAGATCAAAATGAGGATTTTAAAAAGAAAATTGCCTTAATGGAAAACCACATTAAGGAAGACAGGCAGTATATTGGGTTCCTCGAGGAAAAACTGGAAGATCTGCAAATCGGGAGCCGAAAATCTAACTTTGAGATGAAAAATGTGCCCAGAAAGGATAATGAGAATAAACAGGATTTGATAGATATGGTGCTCTGCCTATCGGAGACTATAGACTGCAAAATTAATAGAAGTGACATTAAAGATATCTACAGACTAAAAGGAAAAAAATCGGAACAGAAAAATACACCTATTATAGTGGAGACTACGTCTGCTCTGCTGAAGGCAGATGTTCTAAGAATGACTAAATCCTATAATATTAGAAACAAGACGAAATTATGCGCCAAACACCTTGGGTTTAAGACTAGTGAGGACACGCCCGTATTCCTGTCGGAGCACCTGACCCCCAAGGGTTCTCGCCTTCATTTCCTGGCAAGAGACTTGGTTAAGTCCAGGGGTTACAGATTTTGCTGGACGTCCTACGGGAAAATATATGTACGGAAGACTGAAGAGTCGGCAGTTATTCTAATAAAAAGTGAAGAACACATACACAAACTGCTCTCACAAGACTGACTATCTGTGAGTTATATAAGTTATTTATATTTAATTATATTTTGTCTATTACAGTGTACCCCTTGTCTGATAAATAAGCTTTTGCTATTAACTATCACTTTTATGGTTCACTGTATCTATTGTTTAACTTATAAAGCTATCATTGTAACACTTTTAAGTAGTGTCCTAATGTTTTTAACTTCACAAAATGAAACATATTTATTTCAAAGATGTCTGACTAACTGTCACATAATATGTAATACACTCATTTATTGTTTGAATAAATTTTTAAATACAATGGATCGTGCGCACAAACAATCACACACATACACATATACATACAAAATTACACACGCATACAACTACACATATCAAATAAACATATCACACACATATCAAATACACATATCATATAATGTTAATATATACAAATTGTCTTATCTTATACCATTCTCCACCCAAACCACCACATATAGATGCTCATATCATATTTCCGATATAAAGCTTACTTTATATTACAAAACACATCCTCTTTCTGATACTATGACTAGCTTAAATATTTCTTATCAAGTAAATGGGTGACGCAATAACTGTAAATAAAGAATTGGACGCGATAGAGATTGCACGTTCGTTTGAATGTGATGTCTCGAAGCTTAAGAACTACATTAGCGTTAAAAAAACGGACTTCACTATAATCTCCCAAAACATACGAAGCATATATAAAAATCTTGACGACTTTCTGTTAACGTTATCTAACTTTGAATTTGAAATAGACTTATTAATTTTTACAGAATGTAGAATCGATAATAACAAACCTATACCTCAAATTTTAAACTATCAATCATATCTTACGAAGTCGCAACTTAACCAGAATGACGGTGTTGTTGTTTATATAAATAATAACCTGAAGCATAAAGTCACTGAGATACAACTAGCTCAGGCGTCCTGTCTCCAGCTTCAAATATTAAATCAGACTATATTGTGCATTTATCGATCGCCTTCTAATGTTAATGCAGATGGTTTTATAGACTCTCTTGGTGCTCATCTAGAGACTATCAATTCTAGCAAATGTATTATAATTGCGGGAGACATCAATATTAACATTGCATCTAAGTCTATTGAACCACCACATGAACAAAAAAACCGCATGAGTTACATGAATATGCTGTCTGTCTACGGCATATTAGCTGGTCACACAATACCTACACGAGAAAAGAATTGCTTAGACCACTTTATGGTAAAAATTGATAGAACCAAATTCTGTGCAACTATAACTGTATTACAGACTAGTATTACTGATCATTACACGACCTTTCTCACTATAGGCAAAATTAAAAATCACCAAACTGCAAGTAAAACTACTTCAACTATAAATTATGAGGCTGCCATAAAGGACCTTAAATCTAAAAATCTCACAGAACTGCTTTACTGTACCGATCCAAATTTAGTGATTGACGGCCTAATATTTAAATTAACAGAGACAATAAAGGACAATACAATTATTAAAAAGATACCTAAAAAACATCGTAATATTAAGCCATGGATCACACCTGGAATTCTTCGCTGTATACGTAACCGAAACAAACTGCAAAAAAAACAAAAGACGAACCACACAACGACATACATAAAATAACATACATTAGATACAGAAATTATTGTAACAACCTTATCAAAAAACTTAAAAGACAATATGAACGAGAATTACTTAGTAAATCTATAAACAATAACAAGTTACTTTGGAAGAACATAAAAAATATCACTCACACTAGCAAATGTAACAGTAATAATTCGGAACTAATTAATGTCAAATCATCTCCAACTGCATCTGCAGATTTTGTTAACGACTTTTTTGCGCATATTGGTGAGCAGTTGGCTAAACGCGTGCAGACGTCTGATGATGAACGGAACACTTACTTACGCGACTTACCAAGTCAGCCTAACTCTTTTGTCCTATTGGACACAGATCAGGACGAGGTTGGTAGTATTCTGATGTCGCTTAAGTCAAGCAGTGCATCTGGCTGGGACAATATTCCTACTAACTTTCTCAAACACATAAGGTCTCATGTTGTACCGATTATAACCCACTTTGTAAACCTCTGTTTTAACAAGGGAATTTTCCCGTCTTCACTTAAAAAGTCAATTATAACTCCAGTTTACAAGGCTGGGAATAGAGACAGTGTAACTAACTATAGACCTATATCCGTCTTGCCAGCTATTTCAAAGATTATAGAAAAATTACTTAACTCTAGACTGCTTAACTACCTTAACAAATACAACATCCTATCCTCTTGTCAGTACGGCTTTAGACCGGGAAAATCCACTGAAGATGCAGTTTCTGCAATGAGTTCGTTAGTGGTAGAGCAACTAGATAATAACAAGAAATGCATAACTGTATTCCTTGATTTACAAAAAGCGTTTGACACTGTCTCTGTTCCCATACTTGTACGTAAGTTGGAAGCTGTTGGCCTAAAGGGAACATCACTTGATCTGTTTAAGGACTATCTGTCTGATAGGCGTCAGAGAGTGAAACTGGACACTTATACTAGCGGAGATGTTGTTGTGTCGTACGGCGTACCACAAGGGAGTGTACTTGGGCCAACACTCTTTCTCGTTTATATTAACGATCTCTGCACTATGAACATAAAACATGCCAATATCTTCTCATACGCCGATGACACTGCCGTGGTTTTTAGTGCTGATTCCTGGGACGCTGTTAAGTCTAATGCTGAGAGTGGACTTGAACTAATAAGTAGGTGGTTACGTAATAATTTATTGACATTAAACACCGCAAAAACCAACTATATCTGTTATAGCATCTACAGCAATAAACAGCCTTCTGACGATCTAAGCATAAAAATTCACAACTGCAATGCTGTTGATGCTGATAGGCTGAACTGCAGCTGCCCGAAAATTCAAAGGGTCGAGCAGACGAAATACTTAGGTGTTTATGTGGATCAGCGACTGTCTTGGTATCCGCATCTAGAACATGTCATCTCAAGAGTCAGGAAGCTGACATGGATATTTAAGACCTTGAGATATGTGGTGCCTGGAACGGCTGTTGATCTACTGAGCTCAAACAGAGATCTTTTCACAGAGATCTATATTTCGTTGGTTCAGTCTGTCTTAACATATTGTGTACCAATATGGGGAGGTGCAGCTAAAACCCGCTTCATTGATGTAGAACGGGCCCAACGTAGCCTAATTAAGGTTATGTATTTTAAAAAGATTAGATTTCCAACACAAATTCTTTATCAAATTAGTGGCCTTCTTTCAGTTAGGAAGTTGTATGTGCTTCACACAGTTTTGAGAAAGCACAAATCCATGCCTTATAACCCTGACTTCACCAATAGGAGGAGGAAAGATATTGTTGCACATGCTCCTAGATTTAAAACCTTCTTTGCAAAAAAGCAATATGATAGGCGTTCTGTGTATCTCTATAATTTACTAAATAAGGAGATTAATATTTATGACAAAAATTACTTCGAGTGCAAGAAACTTTTAATGAAATGGCTGAAGCCAAAATCTTATGACGACATTGAGACAATCTTAAACTAAACTAATAAAAAATAAATAAAAATAAAACACACATGTACACATTCACACATACCTACACTCACTCACTCACATACACACTCACACACACACGCACACTCACACAACACACACACACACACACACACACACACACACACACACACACACATACATACACTCACTCACACATACACTCACTCACTCCGCGCGCGCCATCCCCCTTACTTTGTTACTACAGATATGATACTTAGTATACCTAGTTGATATTATGTAGTATTAGTGCTTACTTTTATTTTTGTATAAGTACCTATTGAATTGTATTTACGCACACATAACATTCCAAGGAAGAGCGATGTCTCCTGGCACAGGCTTCTTTAAGCTTAAAAGGAGGCATCGATCACTATTAATTATAAGCAATTCCGCTGGTAATGAAATAAAGATTTTATTATTATTTATTATTATTATTATTGTTAAAGTACGAAGTACTTAATGACTTAAGTTATCCTAGTAATATTATAAACGCGAAAGTTGGAGTATGGATGTTTGTTCCTATTTCACGCAAAAACTATTGAACGGTTTTTTATGAAACTTTACAGTATTATGAATAACATACTTAGGCTTTAATTTATAACGAATTGAATTTCACACAGGTGAAGCCACGAGCAAAAGCTAGTTTGCTATAATAATGATTGGATACGCTCGTGCGTAACGGATTTTCTACGTACTTTTTCGTCGACAGAATTTGAAGTCTAGCCTCGAACTGAGTCGAAGTGCAGACAGCATCACAAATCAAATAAAATAGATCCAACTGGTAAAAGCTGTTACAATTCAATTTTGAAAAATGGGGTTTTCGTCAACCTCTCGCCGCAATCGCTTGCTGGAGCGAGGGTAACAAGATGAACTCCTATCGAAGAGATACGTAATAGAAGATAGAATCAGTAAGTTTACACAAATTTACTGATTCTATCTTCTATTACGTATCTCTTCGAACACTAAAAATTGAATCATTGATTTTTTTTGTCTTTCCCTATGTATAATCCGATCTTTTTTTTGTTTTTTTTTAATTTCTTTATTTGTATAGACTATAAAATAGTGCTTACAAATCCTCAAATATTTTGCTCTTAAGGAGCCTCTACATCTTTTTACCCTACCAGCGCTTCGAGACCAACATTTGGCAAGTGCTGAGAAGAAGCGCCGCAACAAACTCAGTCACCACTGTCTGCCGGTTAATATAAATAAATAGAAACAGCTTTAAAACTACCCAACGGATTTTGATGCGATTTTCAAGAGGAAGGTTTTTAAGCATAATACATTGTACCTGTGCGAAGCAGGGGCGGGTCGCTAGTTGATAATATTTTGGTTGGCATTAAGGGCAAAAGTGGTTTAGTTTATCAATAGTATTTGCGAATACACAAAATAATTTAATAAATAATTTCACTTTCAATTACCTATACGTAAAGCCTGGTTTCAACCTAAGCATACTAAACTGAGCGTTTCCAACTGTAGAACGGAGAGGTGATGTGGAAATAACGGTCACCTCTCCTCTCCTCCCGTCTTTGCTTTCGTGGAAACCGGGCCTTACTCAGTGAACTTTTAAGGATGGTCGTTGTCTGATATCTCATTTAGCCTAGGCGCTGATCAGTGACCACTGATTTTTCGTCGGCCGAGAGTTTAGTCGGGCAGTTGAACAGAATGGGCATGTATGGAAGTGCGCACATAACATCGATTGATATAAATTAGAATCGGGCCCAACTATCAGTCGACTAAAAATCGGTGGTCTGCTTCTAGGCTATAAAGATTTAAAATCCGCAACGAGGTCACTCGGCAGAAGATGAGGTCCTGGGTCTTCTGTCCCTACCTACGTCATGAGCCCTGACGTACAATTCACATGAAATACGTCTTTTATACCCTTGTTTTAGGGGATTGGGCCGAACCGGGGGAATCAATTCAGCTGCTGACGTATTTGGACGATTTTTCACGTCTTTTGAGACACCAAGCGGTAGAGATATCATCTTTTTAGTGTGAGATGCCGGCGTTTGGGGAAATTACAGTGTGTGTGCGATTAAATGCCAGTGTGTGCGCGATTAAGGATGAAATCTAATACTTTTAAGTTACAAGCTTTTTACTGCGCCTTTCTCAGAACAAAATACAAAAAATAACTAAGCATAACTAAATCATTAAAGCTATTTTGATGCCACAAGTATTTAAAAGTTTTATCGATATCGATCCTTTAGCTTATGCGTAAAATAGTACAAACATTGATTATTCGTTCATTAGGGTCTAAAAATAGTTTAAGACGTATTACTATGTAGTTTGTAATATAATTGTGATAATGACTGGGTAATGAAATTGAAATTCTATTTAGTCCGTTAGATAATAAAAAAAAATTCCACGTATTTTTTTTAAATAAAAAATCTACATAATATGCGTGACGTAACGCGCCATTTCAACTCAAGGTAGCAAGTTATTATTTAATTATGAAAGAAAATAAAAAATACGTGTCTAATATTTTCTAATTATCTGTCTGACGGACAAATAATTGAAATTTTGTCATCTAGCCTGGTTCGACAGAAGCTTGGATAGATTACTCTCGGAGATAAATGATCATTAATTTTTTACCTTTGAAGAAATCAATTGATTAAACCAAAGGTCAATGCGCCATGTTCAAGGCTCTTTAACTTTTTCAGGTCGTCGGTCCACCGCGAACACGATGCATGTCTGTGAGCAGTCTAGTAGACTGTTCAAACTGTTCATGTCGATAATAGGGGAGATTTAGGTACCTACAGAACTTTACGTCTGAGGTTGGAATGGTCATTAATCAACATATCTCCAACTTTCAAGTCGTTGAAGTTGAACAACTGTGCGACCTTCGTTGCTACTAGGGATTGCAATCCGGTATCATTTTCAATCCGGCCGGATTTCACCGGATTGACGCTAATCCGGCCGGATCCGGACGGATCCGGCCGGATTGCAAAGTAACTTGGTCTAGTATTTAGTGATTTTAAGTTTTGATAACAGTACATAAAAAGAAAAAGGAAATACGTATTTATGCAAAATAAAGTCACTTTTATTTATATTTTTCGGTATTAATTGTAATTTTTGGTAAGTAACTAATTTGTACTAATAAAATTATGAAAATTCTAAATAATAAAGTTAGTAATCAGTCTGACTCTCACTTATTGATGTATGTAAGTATCTAAAAGTACTTAAGTAATAATACTATTAAACTCTTATTAATAATCTAGGTACACAGACTTAAATCAACAAAACAGTCTTTTAAATTTGTACCTATAAATTCAACTTCAGTTCTTTTTAAGAAACAATCTGACTCCTAAGAAACAATAAAACAAGAAGCATTTATTTTTTGCAAAGGAAAATACAATGTAGTGTCGCGGCACGTCTAGCGATCTGGCAAATGCGCGCGCGCTCGAGTTTCCCAGTTCACGTTCGCGTATTTTTTGCTTTACCGGATCCGCCACCGGATCCGGCGCCGACTCACCGGATCCGGTAGGTCCAAAAACACACCGGATCCGCCGGATTACCGGATCCGCCGGACCGGATTGCAATCCCTAGTTGCTACTATTGCGGTACATGAATAACAATTTATAGCTACGAGTATACTAAGGAGGTTTCTATACAGGGTGGAAACGATAAGCCATGATCTCACTCGAATATTTATAAACTATACAAGATATCAAAAAACTACTTACTGATCCTGAAAGTGTTTCATGAGCTCTATCAAACGGTATCAATAATAAGGTTACAGAATAAACTGGATCTATCCGAAAATTCAAAGTTTCCAGTATTTCGGTATCTCGTATAATTTAGAAATAATCGAGTGAGAACACTTATCGTTTCCACCCTGTATATTATCTTTTTCGAATTGCGATATTATACCTACTCGTAGTAATAAATTTGTAAATTATTTAGATATTGCAATAATTGGATTGTTGACAACTATTATCCAATTATTCCAAGCCACAGCCTCTTTATTGCCTTGGAACGGAGATAGGTTAAATTTCCTGAAAACTCCAACTTTAAGGCGCTTTGAAATCAATTAAAGTTAGACAAATGAGTTCGCGAACTACACGGCATTGGTTCCTTTTGTTATACAAAATGCATGGTGAGTCGTGTTTTCGTACTTCGAAAAATAAGTCAATTGAATTTTCAATTCAATTTATTTATTTAAAGATAATAACGATCCTCAATTTTGCTGTCAAGTACTCCAATATTTAATATCAAAATACTACGTATTTTTTGGCGTAAACTTTTGTATCTATCTACTTGGGATATTTTCTCATACTCGTGAGCTCTCGTGATTAAATACTTTAGTTTCCGATCGCTAACTCTACAAGTCTTTTTTTTGGAATCTTCTACCTCTTCGATAACTAAATAAACTGGCCAGGCGTGTCAAAATAAGTTCTCAATCCCTGAGGGGATAGACATCTGCGATGGACCGGATTCCACACAAGCCGAGCCACAGTAAGGGTATAAATAAACTCCAAGTCGTAATGGCTACTTTACGCGTTTGCGACTTTGATCTACGTTAGCAAGATGTTTCGGTCGTTATACATCGTCCGGGTGATTAATTTTTACATAGCATTCTTATGAGCCAAGCACACGACGCGCTGCGGTGGCGGTGCGACGCCGGAGCGGTGTCGCTGCGTCGTCTAACTTTTAAATACAGTTTGTGAGGCGCGCTGAGCTTTGCATTTGTGTAAGTGATCACCAAAAGTAGAGTCAGACGTAAAGCTTTAAGAAAATTGCAAAAATGTATGTTTGTATGGTAAAATTGAACAAAACAACAAATTAAAAAGAATTAAACACCTTACGTTGCTACCGTACAAGCTAAAAAGCAGTGATACCTACTTATAAACTGTTACACCTACACTAGCCAAATGCAAAGCTCGGCTTATGCCTCGCGAACTAAGCCTTAGTGTGAGTTTACATCAAACTTCGTCACTAGCGAGCGCGTTAAAAAAATATAATATGATTTTAGTTCTTGAAAGTTCCCGCTAGGGGCGCTGTATAATCCATCATACATTTAATGTCACTTTTTTACGCAGTCGACATCGAATGACTTACTTGACTTAAGGTCCTATAATGTCCTCATCGAGTGGACATCGCACAAGTTCATCGCCATCAATAAAAGAAGAAGAAGAAGAGTCGACATCTAATGCGTTTGACGTAAACTCACACTACGCCCCCTGTATATCTGAGGTGGGAACTCAAGCGGTACAACGAAAACTTTGCGGTGCGGCGCCGCAACGCAACGTGTGCTTTGGCTCTTACATAGCTTTCTTAACGTGGAGAGATTAAATTAATACTTCAACATTTTATAAGCCTTTCGGAATCTGACAGCAGCTGGGTTTGTTGCTTTGCTTGTTTTTAATTTGTTTAATAAATTCTACTAGCTACTCCATTTGGGAATACCGTTTGCGTATGTTCAGGTGCATTTTTGCTGCCGCTTAAGAATAAAAGAAAAATTAATATTTCGAATAGAAGTTTAAATTGTTTAAATACTTACCTATGCAAAAACTGAACTCATGTAGACTGGTAGTACCTACTTATTTGAAAAAACATGAATGATATGTTATCTTGCATATCTAACCCTTGAGTTTTAAGAAAACTATTCCTAATATTAACCTTATCTGCAGTTTATACTTGCAAACTTGCTTTTTACTTACAATACCTTTAACATGCGGGCGAAACTTGCGCTTGGCTGGCTTTTCTGAAATTCGCGTAAGTACAAGATACCAATTTGTCTGCAGCTCTAGCGTTAAGGTATTTTTCGTTTAAAGCTTCTAAAGAGCTTGAGGATTTAACCTTTTACATGCATTTGTTTTAGTAAATACCCAACCCTTAATAATAAAGCAGCTTTAGTAATACCGTAAAAAAATCAATTTTCTAGATGTGCTGTAACATCAAAGATGTAATGTCTTGAAGATCTTGTTCGGTGTTATTTTTTAATTTTCTTGAGTTCAACATTAAATAATTATGTAAAATAGATTCGTGGAAAGGCTATAAATGTTATTTCTATTTGTGATGTATTTGATACTGTTTTCGACGAAATAATTAGTCACTTATGTGTATTGTTGTTAAAATAAACATGGGTAAGATGGTTTTCGGTGAAATGTTACATCGGGGAATTAAAGCTCGTACTTATTTCAGGCAATGCTAAGAATTGAAAATTGATTCTTTGTCTTTCGATTTTACGTGTAAAATCCTAAATGGTATGTTATGAATAATTTAGGACTTCATATGTACAGAACGTATTAAATATTAATAATATTCTACAGAATTACTGACTGAAATTGACTCTAATTGGGATAGAACCCGCGATGTCTAACAAAATGTCTCGATAAAACAGTTCACTGAAAAAATGTTTAGTTACTGCTTACACAAAAGTGATTTGCGAATTGAGGGTTAACCTATATCCAAACCAATATAGTTATGCCTTGTTTGCTGCCTTATTATGCATAATTAATATTATGTTAACTGTAAAATAGTAATGTTTAATTTACCCAAAATTTTATGTCTCATAACCAAAGTCAGAGTAAGTAGTTAGTAACCTCCAGTGTATAAACAGTTGTAGCCATATATCTTTTTTCAGTGTGCTTTTGTAACAATTCAATACATTATACATACCTACTTACATCATGTATGTAAAAGGGACACAGTAATCTCTATTTAATTTATGTTCATGGTAATGCTCCAGACAGCGACTCATACTCAAGTTATAGATTTCCCGTATCCCTCATGCGTCTTTATGGGTATTTTAGATGAAATGGATACCGCGTCTAAGTACCGATAAAAGATAAGTACCATAGCGTTTATTCTTCATAATATTATATTGGATTCATAAATCACAGCGGCCTGCAGAAAATGTCGACTTCTACGACGTATATAGGTACCAGAAGAGCATAGAGCATTTAGCTGAACAACATTACTGGGAAATTTAATTTTCGGCTGAGTTTCCCAATTAAATTACAAATATCTATAGGTAAGCCTCTCACTAGGGGAACAGACGATTTATTGAAGGTTGCGGGAAGTATCTGGATGCGGGCAGTGCAGGACTGGTCATTGTGGAAATCCTTTGTCCAGCAGTGGACGTCATTTCACTGAAACGAGCGAAACTATAGACAGCTTAATCTTCTCAGAAATGTTCTATGAAACGCTGTGCTGTGTATTTAAATAGAAAAAAACTTAGTGCGCCATAAACTGTGTTTATTCCAGAGCTTCACAATCAGGTCAATTAAATGTTCCCCGATTGAAATCTCAATCAAACAGAGGCAATAAACAGTGAATGTTTTTTTTAGTTTTTACAGTCGTGGCATTACTCTACTTTAATCATGAATATTGAGTTCCTTTTTATGGCAATCTATTAAGTTGATAGCTATAAAGTTACTATTATTATTGTTGTAGATATAGCTTTGTTGTTCTTTCTTTAAAGTGCGTGTGTGGACACAATTTCGTGCTTATCAAACCTTGCAGTTTCGATTTTAGTCTCCCTTTAATTCTATGTACCTACTTAATTTTTATATGCATATCTAGTTAATTCGTTTCAACATTATGACATCCACTGCTGTACAGAGGTGTCCCGCACGAATTTTCACAACGACTTTTCCTGTACTCATTCTTCTAATAATGCTGAGTCATTCGTCATTTCGCACGATTATACGACTTAGCAAAATTCGATTTTACCTAAATGTTTTAGCGTCAACTCGCAGACAATGAATAAAGTCTTTTTTGCACTTTGTAGTATGTGTGCGGGTTGACGACAAAAAATACATATTAAGTAAAAATGGGTGCCAAATCTTTTTCGTGCGAGATGACGAATAACTCGCCCTGTTTGATACCCCTTCACCATAACGCCTAACGAGTTTAACATAAAATTTACCAGAAATCGTTTTCTCATAACATTTCGCAGACGTAGGGGGTACCAAAATTACCGTATCAATATTAATTACCTCTCGTATATTAATCCTGGCGCCTAAGACTTTTCGGAGCCAAATCCAGCGAACATGTTGTTTAAAATGCTAATGAGTTTAATTTAAGGTGTCTAACGCGCGTAATTATAAACAGTCGTTAATTTAAAGTTGTAGGCATTCCTATTTTACTTAGAGTTTTGAATTAAAATTATTTTAAAATACTTATACTATCTTCTGCCCGCGACTTCGCCCGCATGAATTTCAACCTGGAAAATTTTTCAAAAAACTAATTTATTATTACCAACCAAAAGCTAGTGTTAGTCTTAGGTTGAGTTGCACCACCAAACTTTGACCGTAACTTTAACGATAACCGGTGATTTTTGTATGGAGTTTGACAGATTTTTGACGTTTGTTACAGTCAAAGTAAGATGGTGCAACCCAGCCTTTTTGCCAGTAAGAGAAATTGTTGATGCCCACAAACTTCCACCTTATAAATAAAATAAACATATCAGTCTCTGGGTCTCAATTTCTACACCAAAATCATAATACATCGGTTCAGTGGCTACAAAGACAGACAGACTTACTTTAGGATTCATAATATTAGTAAGGATGAACATAAGAGGCTTAATATGAGTTTTTCTCGAAAGCTTTTGATCGTTAAACACATTGTTGTTAATAATGTCAAATGAAAAAGTAATTGCTTTTCCATTAGACATAAATTAAGCGATTCATTAACATATCGCCATGCGGTCCAATCTCACACTCGTTCGCGTTAAAGCTCACACCAAAAGCTTTATAGAATGACTTTGAAATATTGGGCTGAGAATTAAGAGCCATCCTTTACGTACCTACTTCAATATTCATAGGCCTCTTGTTCTCCACATTTGAAAGCATTATAATTTAAATAAATTCATAGGTATTCGGTAGTTAGATTTGATTTAATTTTTTATTCGACTGGAGTACACATATTTTTTCAGTGTTGAAATTATAAGTAATTTCAACACTAAATTATAGGTAATTTCATGCTAGGGCATGACCTATTAGTTTCCTTCCCCAAGACTTGTCAATACTATACGAGTATACCTACCTAAAATTAAAAATAAGAATCAAATAGAGATTGTAAGGTTTTTCCTTATTTGATCTCATGATAGATCTAACAAACATAAACCGAATTATTATTATCATTAATAATTAATGAATGATTATTAATCTGCAAATCCTTTTGTTTCAGCGCACTCCATCATGAAGTAACGCCAAGGAACACTACAATGCCTTCCAGCACCCAAAATGACTTACAAGTGAAGTGAATGCCAAAAGTGAAAATGCCGTATCGAACATTCAATGCCAGCCTGCCCGACATGAGTTGGAACGAGAGTGAAGTATGGGGAGTGTCTCCCATAGACCTGGATGTGTTCTACAGACCAGATGTGGTGATTATAGTGTTGTACGTGGCAGTGCTGACGGCGTCGCTGTCAGCCAATACGCTGCTCATCTTCATTGTCATCAAGTTCCAGTATATGAGAAGGTAAGATGTTATCACAGATCACAGAAACTAAAGGGAGTGACAAGGGGGCGTGACCGGTGTCGCAGCAATATGCCCAAAAACAGAACACGTTGCTCGTGAAAGTAATGATGACAGCAGCGACGTCATAATGTAAATAGTTTACATTGTACTACACTAAAGATTATTCGAAAGTTGAGTACTGATATTTTGATTTTTTGATTTTAATGCGACACTGAGTTTCGAACTCTGCGCATAGTTGACACGGTCTCTCTGTATCCGTATGGTTGTTATAAACCTTTTTTGAAGAGACGGTGCTGACCGAATTTCAATTCTTTAATGAATTTTTATAACCTAGAGATCTAGTAGCACAGGAGTGTCCCCCTCAAGACGATTCAAGCGAGGATCGAGCGAGATATTTGACAACTTATTCACGGTTTGAATTAATGGGCTCCTCTTGGAAACATTTTACATTAAAATCTTTGTGGTGGGATTTATTCATTGGAATTATCGTTAAGTGCAATACCTAATACTACGAGTACATTACTGGTATACTGAATTACGTAGCTGTATTATTGTGGTCTCAAAGTCTCGTTAAATAAAACTTCATAAAGTTAGCTGTTTTTCTTTGTTATCATCCTTGCCATTAATTGAATTTAGCAAAGTTAAACACGTTGGATGCCACGCGGCTTACCGGCGAACAATAAAACTAAAGTGTCTCGGCAGTCAAGGACTTAAATAAATTGTGTTTTATGCAGCATTATTAAAACGCTTTTGTTCAATACCTAAAATGCCTTAATAAGTAAAACCAAATGCCGTCTTGAAATTGTATTTAGATTAGCGTATTTATCAAAACGGGGAATTCAGAATACCTTCGCGGCAATTAATAAGAACGGCGAGGTAATGGAAGCTTGCTTTTCTTTATTAATTTCCCTTCAGAATCCAATTTAATTGCAAAGTTTTGTGTTTGATTTATTTCTGTCGCTTGGAATTTTTGGGGAATGAAATGTGCCTACTCCAACTGGAAATTGGGTTTTCTTTTGCTTAATACCTATCGAATACGTTTTAGTGAAATATTGATACATCGTTTCATCGAAATAGTTATATTAAACTTCGTTGGAATCACTTCAAATCATTTACAAAGAAAATAATGAATGAATCTCATTAATGCTGTATTGGTGATATTATTATTACTGGAATAACTCTGTCAATGAGAGCATGAAATAATAAAATGAAACTTGATTTTAAATTTCTGGACAACATCACTTATCTATAATAATTTATCTTTGACACATTTATCTCAACCATGCCCAATTCTGTTTATGTTAGTATAGTATTTCAATTCCGATAAATTGCAATATACATTGCTATCCAGGCTATATTAACGTATTATTGCTAAGCTAAATATATCAGAACTAAATTGCTTACAACATGTCTCTAATATCAAACGAAATGTGCCACTTGAACAAACAATATTTGCCAAAATAACTCGGTAAGTAATTCGGATGAAAAATCACAACTTATGAAATAATATCAAAGTAAAGTACAGAAGCATGGCAACACATTTCGTAAAGTACTTCGGGCCGTTTGTGAGGTTCAATAAATTACCAAAAACGTCTTATTTCTTTCAAAGTAACACACGTCTTGAAGTAGTAGAAAAATGTTAACACAAAGTGAAAGAAGTAACTCGTAAACTTGTAATATTCTTCTTGTACTGTCTTGTGGGTTGAAAGAAGCATTAATGTAATAACTCTGGTGCCAGATAAAAAGAAAAAAATGCATTGTCAATTTTAGAGCTCATGTGCTAGTGCGGTATTAAATTAAAGCATTGTCAAATTAATCAAAATAGAATAGAATAATATAGATTTATTTCGGTAGGTTAAGATCCCGTAGTTCTTGTGTCAAAAGTTTTCACCATAAATACCTAATTTAAAGTGACTCCTATGGTGACACATAACAGGCATTTTGTTTTCATAGGGGCCACTTACAAATTAAGGATCGACGGTGAAAACAGGCATACCTAACACTCGTCAACCCTTCGCGTTTCCTATAACTATGACTTTAACTAGATGTCGCATAATAAACTACAATTACGACATCATCTCCACCGTACACCATAACCCACAGTCATAACCCCTTAAATTCCTCAACAATGGTCATAGTTATCTGTCAAAACAAACAACAGAAGGCGGCATATCAACAAATAACGGTTAATTATAGCTCCACGCTTCAGTAGGTACCTATTTAATTTCCAATGTCATTCAAGCGGCTTCCAATACAAGAGAGTGCCCGAAATCCAAATCAATTAAATCCACAATCACTTCCTACTTCAGTTTTGTTTATGGACAATCCTTAAATTTATCCACAAAATTTATCCACAACTTCCGCTGATTGGATCCTAGTCGGGAATAAATGGCAGATGTTTTAATAAACAGCTGTGCCACAGTCCAGTGAAAACGGACAGAACACAGCGTCCTTAATAAAGTACGTTTTATACAAGCACAACCTAATATGGCTGCATCTTCGTTAAATTGGATTGACTAAAAAAACGTCTATGCGATTGACTATAAACATTTTGGTGTCAATTTAAATTCGGTTAAGTTCAAACAAATACCTACATTAATCATAAAAAGACGAAATCTACATTCATAATTTGAGCTCAGTTAATACAATGAACAAAAATTAACCTTTCGTATGCTTTAGCATGGATATAACACAATTACTCTCGGATTGTGTCTGGATTCTCGTCATTCGATCGAGGAATGATTCTGAGTTTACATCAAACGCGCTCATAAAAAATATATGAAAATTTTAGTTCTTGAAAGTTTCCGCTAGGGGCGCTGAACAATCCGTCATACATTAAATGTCATTTTTTTTAATGTAAACTCACACTCAGCCCTCAGTTCATGATTGTATTATCCTAAGCCGTGACTTTAGATACTCTATCTAAATATTAAAGACTGGCTCTCCTATTCTATCTGTACTCCTAGGGTAAGATTTAAAATCCTTCTTAATAGCTCAGACGGTCAGCAGTTAACCCTCTTGAAACAAAGGAAGGTCTTAATAAATTGTCACCACGTATACGTGCATAAATTACACTGAGAATTTAGGGTTGTCGTTACACTATGGGGTTTTGTCATAGTCATTAATTTTACTAAAATTTTTTGTTGTATAAAATGTACAGTCTGAAAGGCTATTAATACTGTAAATTACTGCTAATTAAGAGAGTGGTGCTCTATAGAAAATTTAGATGTTGGTAGGATGACTGAAAAAATTTACGGTCTTGTACCTACTTACCTGGATTGCTATAACTTTCAGTAAAGATAGATAGTTATGAGTAGAACACACTTTATTACACAAGACAAGAAAAGAAAAAGAAAAAAATATATACAAAAGATAAGGAACAATTTAGGCGATATCTTCCAGAAAAGATAGTGGCTGTGTTAATGTAAGTACGGGCTAAATAATGCTTGAGTTTGAATCCTACCTAAATACGAGCATAAAGCCTGCTTTTTAATTAAAAGAATAAGAATAAGAATAAGAATAAGAATAAGAATAAGAATAAGAAATTTATTCATATTTAAAGTTACGAAGCCTTGAGCCTACTTGAGTTACATAACCTAGAGCTTGTTTAAGAACCGAGCTCTGAAAGTGTGTTTAAAGCCTAAATCTCTCTGTAATGCGGCACACTAAGAGTAGGTAGAACTTCACTACTAAATTGTATTAAAATTCCGCAGTTTAATTGGAGAAATTGTATTTTAGCCTCAGGAAGGTTTTCAATTAGAAAATAATTATGTAGATGATAAATCAGTAGTCGCAAAAAAGTCAAGAAAATATAATTAAAGTTAAGATAACGTAAAAATACTATTTACAAAAGCAAATAATATCAGAATTTATGGGTTCTTCAAACTTAAACCACCATAATTTTCTTCTACTAAGTAATACTTATTTGAATCTAATGAGAAAAATATGAGATCCGTAAGTACCTTTTCTAACTTTGTACATTATTCTAATGCAAAATTCTAGTAAGTCTTTGCATTTCTTCTCAACTTAAAATTAAATTAAAAGAGTCTCAGTTGTTTGATTGTTTTTTACAGTCTAACTTGTTTCGTAACACAGGATTGCTCGTGGCATTATTCTAATACTTTAATATTCGTTTTATAAGATGATCAATGAAACTTATAAGTAAAATGAAAGAACTTTTACATTAGTTACCTACGAAATAAGCATAATTTGAATAATCACGATTAGATACTGGATAACAAAACTAAAACATGGTTACGTAAACGTCTAGTTAACTAGATACAAATAATGATTTCTACTTATCATAATAGTTATCAACCACTATTCTTGGCGTGCAGTAAAATGATCGACAAACGTAACATTGCTTGTATTTTATACATACATACTTGGAACGTCCGAACTCTGGACTCTCGCATCAAAAGAGTGCAGCTGTCTAAACCAGTACACTGTGACGATAAAGATGAAAGTCAGCGGATGTAATTGAAACGTACTTATGTAGGTATGATTTTAGGTCAAGAACATGGCATTAAGCCAAGAATGTAGCTCCATTCAAGGAATGTAATGCATGCATGTCAAACAAACATTTCTGCATTATCTTTGGTAAACATTTACAAGTCCACTAAAAGATGAATCGTTTGAATAATTTCAACATTTAAGAAGTGTTCTATTTAACTTTAGTTTCATGTAATATTTTCAACTAAACTGGAGCCACACCATTTTACAATGCTTTGCTTCTATTATTAGTTGTAAAAACGAAAATAATAATTTTTTGGCAGATTGAGTATCATAGAAATCCAAGATAGCTCAATTTGATCAACTACTCAACACGCAATATTAAATCGTAAGTAATCATGTATTCGTATTTTTGGTGAACGCCTTGATATCTGAAATGTCGTAAACAAAATGCTCACAATTACTTAAAGTGAGTTCTCAAATAGTGACGGCAGAGTAGAATACATTTGTCACCAACCCCTACTCTTCCCGCGGGTGTCGTAAGAGGCGACTTAGGGACTACACATCAAACAGAGAATGGGCAGCAGCACTCTCTGAAAAACATCAATCTTTTAAACTGCGATCTCCAACCCGCCTGCCAAGCGTGGAGATTATGGCAAAACCCTCCACTATAGTGGAGGAGGCTCATAGTCCAGCAGTGGACTGTAAACGGCTGTCGATGATGATGATGATGAGTTCTCAAATAGTGAACAATTCCAGGATCTACATAATAGTCCAAATCACTAACAAATCGTCTCACATCGCCTCACTCTCCATCAATCAAGATTGATTTGAAACGCAAAACCCTGTACATACCGCGGAGAAAAAATCACTATGCGGTTTTCCCAATTCGTTCCCAGCATTAATCAAGCTGATTGCCCAAATCGAAACACGGTTCCGAGCTCCGGGGCAAGTTAAGCTGTAAGACCGGGTTTCCACCAAGGAGCAGAGCAGAGAAGTATTTTGAATAACCAATCAGATTCCATTATTTGCACAAATCTCCGTAAATTTCCACAAACAAGTGGAAACGGATCGAGCGGAGAAGAGCGGAGAAGTGTTGGGCACACTTGTTTTTCTATAATTTAATATCGAGTTCACATGTAATTTGCTTACTTACTTAGTTTTGAATTGTTTTAGTGTTCACTTACCTACCCATGTTAATTTATTTAAAAATGTTTTAGCAGTAGAATGTGTTTCTTTAATTGGCTTATGTTCAAGTTGTATCTTCCTGCACATGTATGTACAATTAAAGCTGGGTTGCACCATCTTACTTTAACTTTGACAAACGTCAAAAATCTGTCAAACTCCATGCAAAAAACACCGGTTATCGTCATAGTTACGGTCAAAGTTAGGTGGTGCAACTCAGCCTAAATGCTGTTGAAACATTGATAAATCTATATATATATAAGAACCGATTTAGCTGAAAATTGTCAGGGAGGTAGTTTAGAGCCAGGAGAAGGACATAGGATACTTTTTATCCCGTTCGAAATTAAAAAAAAGTCTGCTTATTTATTGCCATTAAGGCGGAACAAAGTTCGCCGGGTCAGCTAGTAAATAAAATAAAATATAGAATTTGACAGTGGCGTGGAGAAGAGTAGAGAAGAACGAAGAAGAACGGAGATGTGCAGTGTTTCATAGAAAGCAATAGACTGACAGCTGACAGCTCCGCACAGCTCACACATCTATTGTCTCCTCACCACTCCGCTTTTCTCCGCTCCGCTACGTGGAAACCGGACCTAAACCGTAACTCATTTACAGCCGAAACCGCTCGTAACATTAACCACGAGGTTATGAAGCAGTATTAAAATATCAAACTTTATAAATCGCACCGTAATTTGAAACACGGCGCTGATGGAAATGGCGGTCGACTAATTGACGTTATAAATCTGTGCTTTCAACTCGCCAGACTTGAATGAAGTCGGTTAAAAATGGGGTTGACTTATAGCTTTTTAATTAAGTATGTATAAGTAAGTATTCCAAGTTTCATAATGAATTTATATATAAACTTACGAGTATGTAGGAAAAATGGATTCAATACTCTATCATCACTATAAAACAAAGTCGCTTTCCTGTCTGTGTGTCTCTATCGCCCGTATTCACCACATTACTATGAGGTCTCACAGTGCGCGTGGACGCACAGGGTGACACATAAACCAATCACAGAGCTCTATTCAACGCTGTGCGATCGATTTGCTGCTTCACTTAAGCAAGCATCGTTTGTGAATGCGGGCGTACCTACATAATGTATGCTTAGATCTTTAAAACTACGCAACGGGTTTTGATGCGGTTTTTTTTAATGGAGTGGTTCAACGGGAAGGTTTATAAGTACTGTATTTATATTTAGCACCCGTGTGAAACCGGGGCGGGTCGCTAGTTGATTTCAATTCAAAGTGTGTACAAGGTCTTACAAATAATAATATTTTTTTGTCATTACTGTGAGCCGAATTGAAATTCTTCGTGGATTACTTTAGAAGACTTATGAATGTTTGTCTTATAAACAATATGATTAAATACGAGTAGTTTATACGTACTCATATTAGCTTTTTATTGTCGTAATATTCCTCTAGATTGTCACGAGGGAATTTGATCCTGAACTTCTAAATCAGTTTTGATTAATTTCGTATCGGGGTTCAAGTTTTGCTTCTCTGGGACTAATTTACCTTCATATTCATATTTTGATAGATTGTTCAAACACTATGCGAAGGTATTTAAAGCTGGTTAACTTTTAGGTCAAGTTTCTAATTTTTATACTAGATGTATAGGTTGGTACATACGTTAATATTTTTTTTACCCTATACTGTTAGTGACAACGTATTTAACAAATAAATGCCTACGCATTCCCTAAATTTCCAGTTGAGGAATTAGGAAAAAGCAATTTCCGGTAAAATACACCCGAACGATGTTTCAACCAACAATTTTCGCACCGCTAGTTCTCAGTGTTTGTTTTTAATCTACATTTTTAAATTGCTCGCCGCTTGAAATAAAATTACCGTGATCCCCTGCTTATCCTGTACCATTGGAAGATTAAATTGACAATTTGTTGCTACAAATTTTTACACTAAACTAACTTGAATAACTATTTTTCGGACTAGGTAATGAAAGAAGGGCTTAAAGCTTTCAGGCTGAAAATATATTAAATTAGGGCGTGCCGATAATGATGTTCTTGTAAGCTCATGAAATATTATAAGTAATCAGCCTAAGACCTGAACTACATAATTGCGACATTTATATTGTACGAGTAATTACTCACAGTAAAAAAAAAGCCCACAAATCTAAGAAAAATAGCACATTTGAATCAGTGTTGACATTAACATCAACCTAATGTACACCAATCATTGGCTAGCCGCAATGTACCTATTATAATTAAAATAATACAATCAATTGAAATCCAAATTCCATTTGGATTCCATTTCATCAAATTATCAGCGACATGACGAAAACTAGTGTATAAACATGTATACGTCTCAAAAAACGAGGTTATCCAGTATAATGGTGTAAATTCTGAAATAAAAAATTGACAGGGATCACATTATGCCATTATAGCGATAATGTTTACGTAACACCGTGATAGCACAGTATATTATGGTGATAGTGAATGAAGCGAAGTGTTTAGATGCCTAGATATAATCAATGCAACGCGGCCTCGATAATATATGGACTAAATTAATATAGGTAGGTTGACTGATTAACATGCACGTGCTTACTGCTGTCTGCCATTGTTGATATAATGCGATATCATTATTAAGCAAACTCAAATGATGGCATAAAAAACAAAATTAATAAATGACAGAAAACTAGGCAAACTATCTCCATGACTCTACATACTGGTTGTTTACTCAAACAAATTGTTATTGGTTAATAAACAAAGCGATTCCCGTTGATTTATATTTACAGATTTAAACCGCGGTAATTACATAAATAACAATTAATACCACCCACTAATTACGGTGCTGTAGGGGATATTTTTCGATTCTATAAAGAAGAATACATTATTTAGAATCTTTATTGCACACAAAAACACGGTACAAAAGGCGAACGTGATTCCGTGTGATATTCTTTACCAGTTAACCTTGCTTTTGAAATCTGTAACCCAACTTTTAAACTGTCTACGAATTTAAACAATATAGCTAGGTATATTCCAATATCGATCTGTACCTCATGAACAACTTTGGTCTTCGAATCGTTTGCGTATTCGACAAAATTCGATACTCAACCTTCGAATTACACGATAATGTGACAATTTTGATTCTCAAAATAAGTTTCGTGCAACCATTTCTCATACTAAGTTCACTTTACGACAAGTTCACAAGGGCGGTGTTGTAGTTTTCGTACTAAATCTTTTGATGGCGATTCGAATAAGCAAACGATTCGAACTCGAAAGTTTTTCGTGCTAGCCGTACTGATGTCGAGTCGATAACCAATTTTTCATTGTCTAAAGACCCAGCTGTCACTATCCAGCGGACACCGTCGTCAAATATTTAAAAATAAAGTAATTTGGGAGCGCGCCGGCGTTTGATTTTAACTTTAAACGACACGCTAATCACTAGGTGTACTTTGAAAATTCTTCACCTTCATTATCGGCTTATGTCCACAGACTGGAGTATAGTAATTAGCCAATCTAAGAATAAAGCAATCTTGTTAATAAGATGTGTTAAAATCTACTGAACTTCTGCGTGTTCTGGTGGTTAGGTCAAATTCTGAGATGAGACATGGATTATAAAATTACTTTTAAAATTAAATAGCCAAAGTTGCTTTTCTACCGTATTTTGACGCCAAGCGGTAGGTTTGACTACCGCTGGGGGCAAATATTATGCGAATATAAAACACTATAGCTAAGAGTATAAGCTAATAATTCGTGGGTCGAATCATGAAAAGGCATAACTGATTTTTATCAATTTTACAGGAGCGACGTTAAAAGATAATTTGATGGAAAAATCCATTCGGGCCCATTTTACCTGTCAATGCTGGTTTCCTGAAAATGAATTCAGTTACGATTTTTTGTGATATTATAAAATGCATGTTTTTTAATAACATGGGTATGTTAAGCCATTGAACGCCGAGACGCTAGACACAATGGAAATTGTATTGTTCGAGGCTCACCGGTGAGCCGCGTGGCGTCCAACGTGTTAAACTCAATATCGCCATTTTGTTAGATACGCCTTTTCGTGATTCGACCCACGAATTGATTAGAGTCTACCGTAGATGGGATACCTAGTATTGAAGGTCTATATGCTCTTTTCATTAGGAAAAACTCGACTAATGAGGATAGTTCCAGAATAACGGGAAATAGCGTTGCGGATATACACAGAAGATCCCAACGGGTTGAAGTGTTCAGTGCTATGTCATCGACCCCAAGGGATTCGGACTACGTTCAATCCGAATCGTCAAAATACGGATTTAGGAAACTACCAGAGAAATCATTTAACGGATATCGGATCTAGTGCGTAAACTAACATACAAATAGCTCTACCGTTATTTTGGATCGTATTATCTCGGATTCGGATCGGATTTACTGCCAAAACAAACTAAGACGATACCGATACAATACTACGTTGCTTAAAAAGTCTTTTGTATATTTATTTGTTAGGTGCGGGGGTATGACCTCATTATTTCCCCTGGCTAAGCCCGCCAGCCACACAAAAGCTGTTTAGTGAATTTTGGTTATCTCACTGTTGTTTATTGGCTGATTGATGGCCTTTCCGATCTGTTAAAGTTAATTTATAGCAGACGTTTATTGCCCGTTACACCACGGTTTAAGACCAAACGATATATTGTGTGTTTGGCGAAGAAAACTGGACATTAAAAATTTTCTATTTATTGGACAAAGGCTTAATAAATTACAACCTATCACGTGGGTGTAATTGAATGCAGCTCAGTGATTGTTATCGAGATTTCAATGTAAGCCCATTGGATCGTATTATTAAAGAGTCTTGAACTATTAGAGTCTATTTTTCTACTTCTTTCAACAATGTAAACGCTTATTTCTTCATATAAGTTATTGAAAATCTGCCCTATGATCTATAAGTTCCTTACAATATTGGAAAATATTTTAAAAGTTTACTAACTGATACATTATTAAGTTTGCTATGAACAATATTTCTAGTCACTACTTTCTGATATAATGTTCACCAATTATGACAGACAGTTTTAATTTATCCGTCTATTGGGTATTTAAATAGAGCTACAAGTCTTATATTTTAATTAGGATTGAAAATATTGTACTACGAGTACCTATCTATACTAATATTATAAAGCTGAAGAGTTTGTTTGTTTACTTGAACGCGCTAATCTCCGGAACAACTGGTCCGATTTGAAAAATTCTTTCAGTGTTAGATAGCCCATTCATCGAGGAAGGCTATAGGCTACAACATCAAGCTACGATCAATAGGAGCAGAGAAACAATAAAAAATGTTGCGAAAACGAGTTTTCACGCGTACGTAGTCGCGGGCACAGCTAGTTCATCATAAATAATGTAGGATTCTAATAGTGAAATATATTTTCAAATCGTTCTAATAGTTTCAGAGCATATTCAATGCAAACAAACAATGAAATCTTTCCTCTTTACAATATTACTGTAGATTTTCCTGTCTCAATGCTAGGAGGAAAAGCCGCTAACACGTTTGGTCTGAATAAAATCGACATTCGCGACACAACCGCTCATTCATTTGGGTTCAGTCGTCAGAGAAAGCCTTGACCCGCCCAAAACGTTCTGAACTATACAGATCAGGTTAGGTTATCTTTGTACGGCGCCGCGACACGACACACCCAGGCCGTGTATTTCTAGCCTAACTTACGAGCAGTTCGCCTTATTTTGACCTATTATTGAAGGTGAATTACAAAAGCTATAAAAACCAAGTCCGTTATGGATAGGAATAAAGATACAAGTACCAAAGTAGCTAGTGGTATTTAAAAGTAACTCCCTAAAGATATTATTTTGAATAAAGCCAGTATCTGAGCTAAGGATTTTTACAATGGTCCATTAACATAAATATCTTTACAACACAATACGATTGTGTTATATTTTTGAACCTAGATACAGTTAATTCGCAAATAAAGATTGTTATTATCATTATTTGCGTAAGTACAGTCTTCTTCAAAATATAATAATACATTCCTTTTGATCTTTTTACGAAAACAGTGTCATGTGATATCGTCAGCTCTTAGACGACCTATAAAACGTAATATTTCGAAATAAATAACGGCATGTAAGGCCCTCCGCAAACGAGCGAATGCATTAAAATTTGATTAGTGGAGTTAACGATGTTTCCATCTTTTAAATACATCACAAAAACCAACCGATGGTAACGAGGTCAGTGCCCTGAGCATGAAGAGCTCTTGTAATCGTATTCCTTCTAAAACGGCGGGGGCGTTATTTTGTTTTAATAAAAAAAAACATTACTCTAGTGATTTTTTTTTATGTGATAGGAGGCAAACGAGCAGACGGATCACCTGATGGTAAGTGATTACCGTCGCCCATAGACACCCGCAGCCTTTAAGGTAAAGATACGCTCTCCTCTTGAAAGCTTGCAGGTCGTATCCGTCCGGAAACACCGCAGACGACAGTCCATTCCACAGTTTGGTTGTACGGGATAACATAACGGGAACGATATTTGTTAGTGTTCTCGCTACAGTGTACGAAATTCTCTAGTAATCGTTTTCCTTATACAACGGTAACGGTAATAAACGATTACCATACCATAATAAGGAAAACGATATTTTATTCTCTCTATGGTTTTTATAATTATCATTGCTCTATCTTTTTTTACAAACGACAACATCTCAGTGTTAGTGTGGATTTGTTGTTTTTTCAGTAATTTTTATATAAAATACAAAAGTCTTTATTAAAATGTAAGTCATAGGATACATAGATCTAGGTCTTTGTTTTATAGATATAAATGGATAAAGTTTAAACTCTATAGTAGTTTTAGCAACTACAATAGCACGGTGATTTAAAATTTGGCCTGTTTTTGAATAATAATAATGAAGAGATGATATTAGAAGACGATTTACAATATCAAAGCTAACTAAATCTGTAACTCTGATAAATCCCTGAAAATTATTTCTTTAAAGATGACTTTTGTATTGTGTGCGGAGACCCTAAGTGTAAATACATGCTTCGTCTGTAATGATTGTGTGTATACCGTTTTAACATTGGTTGAGCTTCCACATTTTCAGGAAAATACACCTTAATTTTATTCAGCTAAGTACGATTTTATATTTTTGCAAACCGAAAGATGTCCCTAGATTATATCGAAATGGATTACATAATATTTGAAATTGGGGTGGGCATTTAACGGATTTCGATTTAATGACAAATGACTTTTAAAAATAAGGTAATGTTAGTTTTTAACTAGAATATGATTGGACATTTTGATTTTATTGAGTCTTATGTCTGTTGACCCAATGGCAAATGTACAATGCATAATTATCTTAGTTTGGGACTAAGGCTCAATTGCACCACCTAATTTTGACAGTAACTATGACGATAACCGGTGCTTTTTGTATGAGATTTGACAGATTTTTGACATTTGTCAAAGTTAAAGTAAGATGGTGCAACCCAGCCTTAGTGACCAAGTGCAAAATGTCAAACGGTAACAAATTGTTACCCCTATAAAATGTCACAATAAAACATTTTTCCTACTGAATAGAATTGCTGGAAAAAGCACAAAAACACCCATTTCAATTCACGCCGCCTTCACCGTATTAAACGTATTTATTGCACCGATTTATATTGACCCGAAACCAGTGATCCTTACCAATGGGTGGAACGATTAACCTTTTTAGGGCCAGTTCGTGTATGTACCCCAATATATATGCAAATAAATAACATAGCTAATGTACAGAATCAAGTGAAGGGTTGAGTTCCAATCGGAGTTTTATGAAAAGATTCTTTAGTGGGTTTCACGGGGAAACCCTTTGATGTGAATGTGTAACTCGCAAACCATGAGCGTAGTTATTACTCGTATGTGTAATTGGATACCTATTGCAAAAGGGCAGGTAATGTTTTTGTGAGTATTGCGAATGGGTGTGTAGGTATTGTTTTTTTACGTATTTCATGATCTAGTGGTTTGATGTAAAAAGGTTCGAAACCCGCCGCGCCGCTGCAATTTTGGTTTACCACAAGGGGTTACTAAATATTAGTAGTGTTTATTTACAAATTACTAAAATTACTAAATAAAAACGCTTTTTCTTTAAAAAAAATATTCATCTTTACATGTGCGCTTAAATATTTTAAGCTACCTACCTACGCAACGGATTATAATGCAGTTTTCAGCAATAGATAGAGTGATTCAAGAGAAAGGTGTTTATGTCTAATACATGCCACCCGAGGCCGGTCGCTAGTGTATTAATAAAGACAAGTGTTTGTCGCGAATGAGTTTTAGTTATTTTAGTTTAGTATACGTCACAAAAAGATATACCACCTTATTTAAAGTACCTATTACTCGAAGTCAGCCGAGAGTGGCGTGCAGTAAGAGATACGCTGGAAAATAACCGACGAGCAGTTCACAACGGAAGCAATGAAGTGTAAGCCGCTTATTGCAAGAACCTCACAAGTTCACTCGACCCTTAGAGGGCTGGTTCCTCTGATTAGTCCGGGATTACAGGGAGCCGCAAGTACACCACGTGCTGGGTGCAAGTTACAAGCTCTGACAAGTGCAAGGTGCAAGTTAAAAGTTGTAAAACATGCAAGGTGCAAGTTACAAATGTAAATAGATCATGAATGGCGTGTTCTAAGATACACGCTGGAGAATAGTCGACGAGGAGTTCACAACGGAAGCAATGAAGTGTTAGCCGCTTATTGCAAGAACCTCACAAGTTCACTCGACCCTTAGAGGGCTGGTTCCTCTGATTAGTCAGGGATTACAGGGAGGAGGCTTGGCGAGCCGCAAGTACACCACGTGCTGGGTGCAAGTTACAAGCTGTGAGAAGTACAAGGTGCAAGTTACAAGCTGTAAAAAGTGCAAGGTGCAAGTTACAAGCTGTAAAAAGTGCAAGGTGCAAGTGACAAACTGTGACTAGTGTAAGATGCAAGTTACAAGCTGTAAAAAATGTAAGATGCAATTTACAAGCTGTGACAAGTGTAAGCTGCAAGTTACAAATGTAAATTATATGCCATTTGTCCGTGGTGTACTATCTACAGGAGCTTGGCTACATAGGAGTTGCAGCGGTGGGAACGAGAGGTGGGAATAGTCCCGTCATCTATATCATATTCTTAAAAAGTTACCTAATAACTTTTTAAGTCATATGTCTCCCACTTGGCCACAGAGGGGGGTCGATATTATATTTCGATCTCCTCCTATATTCTTCTCATTAAATTCATTGGGGTTTTAAGACAGTAAGTTATCCCGGGACTCTACAATCTTCTCTCGTTAGGTTTTATTGGATGCCAAATTGTAGATCTTGGCTATACAAGGGTTACATTGCATGCAGTGGAGGGAAAGAGATGGTATTATTCCTGTTAAGCTGAGACAAAAAAATGCAATTGCTATTTGCATAATGTCGTCGCGTGTCCAAGGATAGTTTCACTTTCCCCGGGGCAAACTTGGCCTTTACTGTTTGGGTTTTTATTGGCGGTCAAGTATAGGAAGGGTGGAAAAGGTCCCGCAGGCTAAAACAGGATTTTCCTTTGAACTAAGTTTTCGTTTGACCTCAATACCTGATGGTTAATATCGATTGGGATTAAGAGTACGTTAAATTAGCCTATTAACTTCACCTTTTACTTTTAAAATAATTCAGTTTTGGATTGAAATCGGAAGCACTTTTACACGTCCTAGTATTTTTTGTAACCCTACAACGAATATAGGTACCACTAATATAACCTTAACTCTTCCAAAAATTATGTATTACCACATAAGTAAACGCGTGAGCATCATAAATAGCCCTCAGGTTCATTTATTTAACCACACAGAAGACTTTTAGGTACATTATATGTCTTGAACCGACTTGATCTTTGACTGAAGCGTTTGCTCAAATCTACATACAAATACGAGGCGAGATTAAAGCATGTTCTTAGACATTTGGCAAAATTATTTTGATAAAATATGTGCTATTATTGAAACTACTAAATTAACTAAAATATTATTGACCATTTCAGAAAACGAAATAGCTACCATTCAAGTAATCTATTTCATAAAGTAGGTGATGCACTGAGCCTGAAATGTAAGTTATAGTTACGTATCTTCTTTAATCATAAAGGTAGCAGGAAGGCGCTGTACTCAGGCCGCTACCAACCAGGCAACATGGAAAGCATTGGGGGAGGCCTATGTTCAGCAGTGGACGTCCTATGGCTGAGATGATGACGATGATGATGATCTTCTTAAATCACGAAAGAGTTACTTATAATCTCAAACAGGTTCGAAATTATCATGGAAATTTCACATGTAAGATTCCCAAGTCCTGTTCAAAACATTGGCAATTTCAAAGTTATCAAAATATTCTATTTCAAGCACGCTCCAAAAGATAAAAAAGGACAAAAGATTAATGACGATCCCTTAATTACGTCAGATTAAATTATTCCAGAGTTCAGCCGAATCGTCGGAGGAACGTCCCCCGAGATTTTACTTTGGCGGGTCAAGTGCGAGTTCATTTATTTGTTTAAATTTAATTAAAAAGATAAGACAGATTGGATAGACGATGTCAGGTTTGGAGGACCCTGCTTTTAACTGTTTTTAGATTTGATTTCTAGTCACATAAAGCAATAGTTATGAGGATTTTTATTTATTAATTAAAACTTTTATGCACATAAAACACGGGAACTTAATGCCAATAATTCTTAAATTATGACATCATGACCGTGAAAAACAGGAATTCATTTTTCACAAAACTTACAATTCTATCAAATAATGTCAGAAAATCTTAAAGTTACGACCCAAGTTTTTTCTGAATAAGCATTTTATTCAGAAAAACATTTTTTGGTTAAGTAAATGTGAATGTTTTTATTTATTTCTGCGGAACCCCATGGCTTAAAAATACAGTTTAACAAACACACCAAATCCGGGACATTGGGTTACAGAGAGTTTATGCAACGAGAGACACCTCGGACTTTTTTGTATAAAATATTCCGTAACTGAGGGGAGTGTAAATAATGCAACTTCATTTACATGAACGAGTAAAGTATGAATATATACGAGTACGTAGGTATTTTATATCCCTAAGTAGGTAAGTTAAGTAAGTTTGTTTTTATTCAACGAACCAGCGCCTAATCAGCGGTAGAGTATATAACTTTATACAGGGTGACTTTGCAAACAATTCGCAGGTGCTCATATCTTAAGTTTTAAAGGATAAGGCTATTTCCACGCACAATGTCGATTAAGTTTTGCAGTTAACTGTGTGCACGTATTTTTACATGAACGAAGTAAATTATCCACGTGTGCCAATTTTGAAACCAAGAGATAGAAATAATTAAATATGAAAAATGAATTTTTGTTTTGTTTACATAAATCGATTAAGTTATTGATTCTGAGTTGCTCCTAAAATTAGGCAACTGTTTGCAAAGTCACCCTGTGTAAGTACCTATAGCATTAAGGGGCAAGTACCCTATCTACAGCTAACCAACTCCTGCATTTCTAGGAGTTACAGATAGAATTATAAACAACGTAAAAAATTACATTAAATGCGTGACAGATTGTACAGCGCCCCTAGCGGCTACTTTCAAGAACTAAAATCTTCATAGATTTTTTGACGCACTCGCTAGCGAGCACATGTAACGTAAACTCATGTAAAGCACACAGAGCGTCGATGTGACGTCACGGCTGCCAGGTGCGCAGTTAACTCGACCAGGTTGTACCTATTCTAGATTTCCTTATAAGTTCGTTAATAATCTTAGTTTTACCATAACTTTGTGGCAACCAAGATTATGTTTGACATGTCGAAAATTAATTTCCAAGTGATTAAGTGTCTCGTCTCGAACTATGTCAGGCGCAGATTATCTCAAATTACCCACAAGTTATCGTGATTAGCTCAGACTAATCTACATAGTTTTAGAGGTTAAGGTTAATGGTTAAGGCTGGCAATTACTTTTCTAGGAAGATGTCTTACTTAAATTATTATCAATCAAGATAAGCTGTCACAGTAAATTTTAATTTAAACGTGTAGGTCTGCTGTTTTTGTACCTACGATAAAAAAATTCGTAGTCATATTAACCCTAAGTTTTATACGAAAGTCAGATCGCACATTCTTGTTCCTTGTTTGACATAAATATCGTGTTTTTTGACATGCAGGCAATCTTTCAGTCAATTTGTATTCCAGAGGCTCAAAAGTTTTATGTGATGACGCGTTTTTGAAGCATAAAGGTCATAGCAGACTTATCAACTCGGAAAGGGATCAACACGGTATCGCTATTCGCGAGCTGTTATCGCCTTTTGCGAGCTGTCAATCGCGAGGCCAGGCGTTTATGTTACGGTGCGGATAAGTGTGCGTTGCAGTATGGAATTTCATACAAAGAATAGGCTGACCGCCTCGAGTTGATACGGTTACGATCCCTGTCCGATTTGATAAATCTGCGACGTCCTTCACTCGGCAGTTAATCTGATCTCTAATCTTGCTTAATTTATAATTATTTTCAACATTAAAATACGAATGAGTTTACTTTATAGACATTCAGCCTTGTAGGTTAATGCCTTGATCACACGTACCGAGCAAACGGGCGAGACAGTGCTCTCGGCCGAGTACTCGGTGTTTATGAACATTACGCCGAGTGCTCGGCCGAGCGCTCGAGTATGTGACTCGCTCACCCAACTGTCTCGACCGAGTAAACTTTTTACTGTCTCGCCCGTTTACTCGGTACGTGTGATCAAGGCTTAACAATATTGAAAGCCATACATTTTAGGTTTACTCTACAATACGTGTTATTGAATCGGGGGAATCCAATAAATCGTGGGAAATATTCTAGCGCAGACAGAATTTTATTTATTCCGCTACACTGGATTTCTATTTTCCGTCGCTTATTTCCGATTTGGCTTTTGATTTGTGGTGAGACAGTATTTTCATCATGTTGGCAGATGAGTACACAATGTTGAAGTGGTGGGAATAAGAAGTGGGAATAGTGCTGGCATAGACATGCGTAAAATTCTTTATTCATTGTGTCAACGTACGTTCTGAGTCTTGTACAGATAGTTAACTTATGTTTAGTGGTATCTTACTAAAGCTGAGTTGAACCACCTTATTTTAACCGTGACTATAAATATAATTTAATATTATTATGGTGTTTTCAGTATGGAGTTTGACAGACTTTTGAAGTTTGTTCAAGTTAAAGTAAGATGGTACAACCCAGCCTTGTAGTATTTATACTTTAAAATAAACCAGGCCTGAGATATTTTTTGCAAAATAATTCTTAAAATTGAACAGTGACATTAAGGTTAGAATACCAAATAAAAGGGAAAATTTGAAATCCTATCAATTTGAAATGCAGTCACCCGTAAAAATCTCCTGAACAATTCAAACAAATTGGAATTTAGAAGGCTCACACTCAAATAATCAAATAATACGTATATCAGTCAAAATATAATTTAGTTACAAAATAACGCTCAAAACTAAATATCACGATTTTATCCTATTCTGTTAGTCTAAATATTGAAATTCAATCAATTACACCCCTCAATGCTTAAAATTGAATCCATTATAAGGTCTCTTCTCTAATACGTACCATTACGTAATCGTAGTACCTATTTAAGGGAGATACATTAAATATTATCTAACACAGAGATAACTATAATTTCTGTGCCTACTCCATTGTACCCCATGTGAACCCGTTGAATAAACCAGGATGGATTTAGACCTATTCAATATTGATTTGACGTTCCCAAAGCCAATGGGGCTCGTTAGCCAATAGATGAATACCCTCAGGTCAAATGGAGTGAAAATTGCATTTCTGTGAGATTTTCTCGCCTTATTTCGTAGCAATCCATTTTGAGAGTTGTTCTAATGAGATTGTTAACTTTGAAGATGATTTTTAGATAAAACATTTATTTAATCGTTAATATTGTTCTTCAAATCGTTGTCGCCGCTTTTATATGGACTACTACTATACTATACCAGAGATCGCAGGTTCGATTCCTTCACAGTATAAACTGCGTGCATGAATATATTTGTTTGTATCAGTCTGGGTGTTTTCTATCTACATATCTTAAGAAATCTACCTCTCTATTAAGTAATGTTTATATCCGTTGTCTAATACAAGCTACCTTTAACTATTTACCCATAGTACAAGGTTTGGAGACTAAAGCTGAGGTGTAAAATGTCTAACAAAAAAAAAATAGACTCCCCATTAGTAGACGGATCTCCCAAAAATATTCAAAAGAAGGAAAATTTGCTATACGTCTAATTTTGAACCCTACACATATATTATCAAACTACATTAAAAGCTTCCATAGTCAAAGCATAAATAAAAGAGCAATAGCTCACACTGCTAGTCGAGTAGTAGAATTATCCTAACGGTTTTCTACACACTACTGAAATAAATTACCGAACATACCTCGAAACATCAATTTGCGGGCAATTCTCGGCCCTCTGGTTTGGACTTATTGAGAAACATTTGCGAAATTCCCGAAGCATTATAGTCCAAATTTGGTTAATGGTTTCACATTTCTTTTGCCCACGCTCCTACTTGACCTATGATGGAACAGGGCATTGGGAATATAGTTGAGGACTACCCCAATATCGAAACTTATTGCTTTTTAACCTCGTTAGTCCCCTCGTACTCGTACAAGTACATACTAAGCATAGTAGTTCAGACCTGACATTCAAATTACAGAGCAAGAGTAACTGCCTACTGTATTTACCCAAGTACTAATTTTTCTACACAAAAACAGTCGTTTTGCTATATTTTGTTTTTGTAAAGTGTAGAGGCGATTATGCAAATAAATATTGTAGTGAGGTATTCCTTGAAGCGCACCTATTTTGAAGCGCATCTAAACTACTTATTCCTCGAAGTATAACCTAACCTACCTATCTATGCAAATGGCTAAGTAAGTCCTTACAATGCGTATATTATATACACGAGTAGACCTATTTTACATACGTGGCAGTTTTTATTTAAAATTTTGGGTTTATTTTGTACGATAAGTCTAGGTATAAAAGAAAATTATAACTTATTTGAGAAGACAATGACTGTCTCGAAATTTAATATTCAACATTAAATCAAATACCTAAATATCAATTAGCACCGAAACAGTCGCTTTCAAAGGAAACATTCCAAGTGAACCATTACAAAAGATGTTTGCGAAATAGGAAGAATAATTGTATCTTGCGTTTGTTTGAAAGAAATTAAGGTTATATGTCTAGTCAAGCAACGCTTCTTTGACGTTATGTCTTTAGAATTTGTTAAAATTAATTATCACCCTACTTTACCTAGCAACATATTTATTATTTCCTTAGATTGCCTGAAAGAGAGTGTGACCTAATTTCACCGTAAAATATCTACCACCTACCTAAGTGACGTACCTAATGCACCTAAAGTTTTGTTCGCGCACTGAATATTATCCTACAGATATGAAACCTGAAAACACATTTAAATGACACTTCTATGTAGAAAATAAAGAACTTTCATACCTAAAACAGCTTGCCACCGACAACGTCTCGGAAATGTGAAAACACTTACCTGAAACAAAAAAAAAACAGTATTATTATCAAGAAATCTTCCAAAGCACGGATATAGTAATAAACAGCACTGAATAATGACTAAAGCACGACAGAAGAAGAATCTTGCACAAACTACATACACAAAACTAGCAAAAAAAAATCTCTATTTTAGTTCAAATGGGACGCGAAAGTTTAAAATCTTATAACACAACTAGCACCTGCCAATTTAAATAATCTAACTACTAAAATAAAAACCGTAATCTAATTCTAATACAGTTCAATCTAACTTGCTAAAATGAAACCAATAAAATTCTATAGATTAACGAACGAATAAACACGAAAAAAGTTGGTTAACTTTCATTAATAAAGTCGTAAAGCGTAATTAACTGGACTGTAACGTCTTCACAACGTTTATGAGCGTCTATTTCTGCATTTTGTAGGTGTATCCGTTTTCCATGGCAATGTAAATACCAGGGCCGGATCTACCATGTGGCTTTTTGGGCTTTAGCCCGGGGCCCCGTGGATTCAAGGGGCCCCCCAGCTAAGTCAAGTCAAAGTCAAAAATAGACGATAATGCGAAAGAGTATAGTAGGTGGGCCCCTAAATACTCTTAGTATTAGCCCAGGGCCCCCTAAATAACTCACGGTCCGGCCCTGTTAAATGCGAGTTTTTATTCGCATGAACTGCGTTGATCATGTTGTACGGTTATTACGCTTTTGTAGTCGTTTGTCTGGCTTCACATTTTGTTTTTGGATGGACTATTGACGGGTCTTTTGGGTTATTTTTGTTCAATCATTTGTGTAAATAATCCGGAGCTATTGCAGATTTAGGGACAGGGTATTTGTTCGGAATTAATTGATACAATGTAAATGAAATTTTAAACTTTTTAATTATTATACCTTATGTATCGTCTATTGTGTACGCAAGTATTTATGTTCAGAACACATTAACACAGTGTATTTACACTTCTGTACAAGCACGAAAGAACTTTTGGTACTAGTTCAACAAACTGGTTACTGCTAAGTAATGTTTCTCGTATTATTACTTTCATTGTTAAAAAGTTGTTACAAAGTTACCATTATTCTCAGTAAAGGTAATCGAACAAAAGAAACCAGTGAAGAAAAGTTGTTTGAGTAAGGTAAATTAAGTAATATAAGTAATAACAATACTTTATACCTACGAGTACCTAGTTCACATTCACTTAATGGACTACCTAAGTTAGCTTATTTTTGTCCATTATTTTTGGACTACAGAGTTAAAATTATCACTTCACTTTAAAATATTATACAGAGTTAAAGTTGAATACATGATGAGACATGTTGACAGTATACTAGTAAGTACTAATTTAGTCCAGAAAACAAATATGTTTTTGATTCGATTTTGATAAAAGGCAACACGTATCAATCAGCACTTGAAAATTGCAAAAAATCCAAATCAAATAAAGTACTTATCTTTCTATATGTATTGAGCGCGGTCATGCAAGGGTTAAATTCCGTTTAGTCATTAATTAAATGGACTTTTTAATCATTTTGTTAGACGAGGGATGTAGCCTTAAACTTTTGACATGCATTAGCCTGAGTTTTTGGGCAGATAAGCCTCATTGTCAGGGTAGGGAAGCAAAATTCCCCATAAATAGGGGTTCTGAAATAGGGCTTTGCGTAAATTCATGTTTGAAACATTATCATCAATTTTTAAATGCTGTACGAGTAATTATGTAATCCTGTACTATATTATCAAGAATCCCATGTTATTCCAATATCTATTTATCATATCATCGTCTACTCAAATAAATACCAACATTTAATTCGCTTAGATCGGGGTCAAGTTAATTTCAAAAGCATGAACTTTATGACCGAAAATCGCCTGAACAAGGGTTGCCAACGTTAGATTTTCGCATTAAGCATTTGCGGTAATGCTTAATTAAAAACATGTCAGATTAAGCTTGTTCCTCTGGCTTTTCCATGAATATTGTTTTGTTAGTTCAATGAAAGTGTAAATCTCATCATAATAATAATATCATCATTATTAGTTTAAACGGAAACGAACTAAAGACAGACATAATTATTATGTGAAGAGAGTAATCAGTGTAAATATTGATCAATTTGATCAATCTTGAATGCTAAATGTTGTAAGTGTCCTTGTGAACGCAATCGTTCAGAAAACAGATGTGAAAATTGTATTTAACTCTATCATCAAAGTCGAGCTGGTCTGCATTAAATAAATATCGCAGACTGTAAACTGAATGTATCGATGCACAAAAAACCGTTCATTCGTGACTATTCAACGTTTTGAAACAGAATTTCCTGTAAAAAGTTTATTGAAAAGAAACTGACATAAAATTCATATTTACGTTAGCTAGTTTACTAATATTTTGTGCGTTTTGTAAATAGCAATGGAGCATTTTCCGACCGTAAAAGCTTTTATATGTTTCTGAAGTAGAAAAGTATTTGTGTTACACTTGATACATATACAGGGTGTGAACGATAAGTGATCTCATTCGATTATTTCTAAACTATACAAGTAACTAAAAACTGGTTACTGATCCTGAAAGTGCTTCGCGAAGTCTATTAAACGGTATCAATAATAGTTTTATAGAATCAACTGAATCTATCCGAAAATTCAATATCTTCCATACATTAGTATAGCCATAGCTGGGCACCGTTAATCAAATAGTTAACTTCGTTAATCGTTAAACCGTTACTAAAAAAGTTAACTTCGTTAAACGTTAAAACGTTACATTTCGGATGATTTAACGCAAGTTAATGTTAATCGTTAATCCGTTAACACGTGATAATAAAACGAAAAAAATAAGTGTATGCAAGGTTCAAATAATTTCGAAAGCTTGTATCGCGCATGGAATTTATTCCTCTTTTATGTTTGCGCTACAAGCTTTCGAAATTATTTGAACCTTGCATAAGTACAATATTTTTTTTCGTTTTAGTACAACTGTCTTTCAGAATAAAAACTTGTTTTTAAAAAAAAGTTTTTTTTTTAATTATAATTTTATTATACACTTTTTAGTTGTATCTCAACTCAATCTCAGAGCCTTGGTACAATTACTATACAATTTAGCACCAAAGTGCTCGAAAAGCTGCCTTTCAGAATAAAAACTTGTTTTTAAAAATAGTCTTTTTTTAATTATAATTTTATTTTATACTTTTTAGTTGTATCTCAATTCAATCTTAGAGCCTTGGTACAATTACTACAATGAAGAATGTTCACTAATTTTGTTTTTTAGCTTTCTGTATTCTCTGTTAAAAATAAAAAATGCACGTGAAAGAATTATTTCGATACGACAATTAGTTTCCAAGATATTGAATTTTAAAAGTGCGGGCGGCGGCCAGCCCGTCATTTTATGCGCGTGACGTCATATTACAGTGACTGGCTCATATTTGTATGGGTGGAATCTTGCAAGCTGAATTAAGACCCACTTCCAGGCAACCGTTTAAGCTGAAATTTCGCAAACACATGTGATTTGGATGACCATGCAATATTATGATGATATGGAGCTGATCCGATGATGGAGCTGGAAGGTGGCCATAGGAACTCTATAATAAAACAACTTAAATCCATCGAGTTTGGGCTCGTTCGTTTTGTATTTATGAGTACTTTAATTCTATATAGTAATCAGGGTCTAATGATGGAGCTGGAAGGTAATTCGCAATAAAACGACACAATCGCATCAAGTTTGGGTTTGGTTCAATTTTAATTTCTGTGATGGGTCTGGGTGTTAATATGTATAATAAGTTTGTATTTACAAAAAAAATGTATCTAAGTATGTTTATATCCGTTTTCTAGTGAGCGGACACTGTGAATGTACGTCACGCGGGGTCACGTGACCGTCGGCGGGACTCAATATTTAAGCGAACTTTGAATGCCTATAAAATCATAACTACTGGGTATTTTTGAATGAAATAAAAACTAATGTATTTGTAAATGTAAAAGCTTAACTGTAACATAGGTTTCAAGTGATTTTGCATACCTAGTAACATTCTCAATTTAGCACCAAAGTACTCGAAAAGGCAAATCCAACGAACCCAAATTCGATGCGATTCCGCCGTTTCATTTAGGAGTTTCTATGGCCACCTCCTGACTCCATCATCAGACCAGCTCAATGGTACCTACCATAACATTGCATTGTCATCGTACTTACATGAGTATACCAAAGAAGAACGGTCACGCCCCATACAAAAAAAAAAACCCAGACCCAACAGAAACAAGACATACCTCAGTTTTTTTGTCATGTCTTAATTAGTTAAATTATATATTTTTTATATTCGAAATCTAAGTATAACACCAAAATATTACCCTTTGTTTTTGTTCAGGCGTTATACAAAAACTAATACAAAATGCCTATTTATCACCAAAATTGGTAAATGTATGTACCTAAATGTCTATTACAGCTGCTATGGAATGTATCTAGGTGACCTGGAGATACAGCCGGATTATACAGGATGGAAACGACAAGTGATCTCACTCGATTATTTCTAAACCATACAAGATAGGTATCGAAAAACTAGTTACTGATTCTGAAAGTGCTTTACGAGCTCTTTCAAATGGTACCAATAATAGGTTACAGATTATGGAAGCGGAAGGTAACATTGAATTTTTTGATTTTGTAACTTATTATTGATACCATTTGATACAGAGGTCATGAAGCACTTTCAGGATCATTAACTAGTTTTTGATATCTTGTATAGTTTTAAATAGTTTAGAAATAATCGAGTGAGATCACTTGTCGTTTCCATCCTGTATAATCCGGCTGTATCTCCAGGTCACCTAGATACATTCCATAGCAGCTGTAATAGTCATTTAATTAGGCAAACAAAGGGTAATATTTTGGTGTTAAACATAGATTTCGAATATAAAAAATATATAATTTAACTAATTAAGACATGACAAAAAAACTGAGGTATATCTCGTTTCTGTCGGGCCTGGGACACAGATGACCGTTCTTCTTTCAGCTCAATCGGTTGAGGAGAACTGGTCTTAAATTCAGTTGTAAATAAACAAAAAAAATTGCATTTTTTTATATCGTTGCGTTAGTGATCTGTAGGCCTAGTATGCGCGCCGCGATAAGCGGTTATCACGCCATTTTATCGATTTTACCCATACATTTTGACGTCGATAAAAGTTATCACGGCGCGCATCTTTGGTCTACTGGTTACAAAAACTGTTATTTTGGGTTCTAGAAGTTCTGGAAGCCCGAACGTACTTGTCAGAATGCGTTTTTCAGCGTGCCTCTGTATCTTTTTGGTAAATAGTAGGTACTGGATTAACGATTAACGGACTTAGGATAATTTAACGGAAGTTAACGAGTCCGTTAACATTTTTTAAAGTTAACTTAAAAGTTAATCCGTTAATAGAAATGTTAACTTCGTTAATTAACGATTAACGGATTAACGAGTTAATGCCCAGCTATGAGTATAGCCACATGGCACTCATCTTTTGGCAATACCATAGCAATTAAAGCAAAACACGTGTATTTTTAATTTCCAAAAATAACATAAATTATGAGACGAATATTTCCACAATGCTATAAAGGCGAGTTACTCGTGTATAGTATTATTACTAAAAATACTTCAATGTATGTGACACATTAAGGCAAATAAGGATTCCCAGTCCTAATTTCATGTACAAACTCAATGATGAGGAAAACAGACACTCGTTAGTTAAAATACGTCATCATCATTACGGAATATATTTTGATCTTCAGACGCTTATTTTCCAGTCTGTCTGTAATTAGCAATTATAGAAATAAATGCTGGAAGGTTTTGTAATATTTCGCTAATTTGCGTAAATGATAAAATGAGGACTAGGTTCACGTACCGGATAATGAGAGCGGTTATAGCAGATTTGAGTCCCACTGGGGACAAATGTTGGTGTTGTTAGCTAACTAGCATTGTATACGGAGTTTAGAGATTATGGTTAATTAGTGGTTGTGTGGATGATTTGTGAGTTGTTGGAACAATATAATATACTACCAGCCGCCCGCGACTTCGTACGCGTGGATCCCGTTCTACCCCCTTAGGGGTGGAGTTTCGTAAAATCCTTTCTTAGCGGATGCCTACGTTATAACATCTACCAGCATGCCAAATTTCAGCCCGATCCGTCCAGTGGTTTGGGCTGTGCGTTGATAGATCACTATGTCAGTCAGTCAGTCACCTTTGAGTTTTATACATAAAATATATAGATTTACCTAACGTACATAATTATTTCAATAGCCCAACGATGTTAGTGCCGATTCAAGGGTCGGTTGTTCAAATCCGGTCGACCGAATGACTATTCTAGTGAGCCCACTCAACACAAGTATAAAGCTCAGCTGGAGGGACTATTCGTTCGTTTCAGCTGAAAGACGTCCACTGCTGGACAAAGGCCTCCCCCAAGGATTTCCACAAAGACCGGTCCTGCGCCGCTCGCATCCAGGCACCTCCCGCGCCACCTTCACCAGATCGTCGGTCCACCTAGTGGGAGGCCTGCCCACGCTACGTCTTCCGGCTCGTGGTCGCCACTCAAGAACTTTCCTGCCCCAGGGGGGACTATTACTTGGGATTATTAGCTTCGTTAGTTTCAGCCAAATGACGTCAAAGGCTTCCCCTAGGATTTCCATACCGATTCTTCCTGCATGTGCTGCCCGAATCCAGGTACTTCCTGCAACCTTCACCAGATTGTCAGTCCACCTAGTGGTGATCTGCCTTTACTACGTATTTCGGCCCGATTGTCTTATACAAATTGCTAATACTCTTAAAAAATAAATACATTTAATTATTTAAAAAAAACGTACCATCCCTAGTTTTCTCTTTAGTCCGCAGCAAGCTTTCGACCGACTTTGCGTTAGCAATCTCATTAATTTTTCCCTACTAAAGTACTTGAACAAACATTTTAATTGCTTGATGAATGCTCGGGAAAGTTCAGAATTGAACTGACAGTTTTTATATAGTGGAGTTCTTTTAGTTTTTTCTTATTCCTATCTTCCGTTCTTGATGAGCTACTTTGATATTCAAAGATTTTTTAAAATTATTCTAAAGTTTTTTATAACCTGCCTTCGACGTAACATAAACGCAACAAGGCACAGGCCACGCATAAAGTGATAGAACCTAAAGTGTGCCCTCAAAAACTTCTTGCAGGTCAGGTCATGTTTTATGTCCCCGAATTTTCGACAAAAATGAAAAAACAATATGTATAATGCGTCGCAAATATCTTTGTCTCGTAGAATCTTAGACGTACGAGTACACTGGAAATCCATTTAATCACTTAATTGACCCTAACTACTTAACAAAACTTACATTCTTACCGCAGACAATAAATCATATAAATTAGTGGGTAACCTAACTACTTTAACTTTAGAATTTAACTAGCATTAAGCTAAGCACTGAAAATTACCTTACATTAAAGTTTAGCACCTCTTAGAAGGTAAAATTTAATTTAAATACCATCTAATGTCCTTTTATGTTCTGGAATGGCATTACTAATGTTTTAGTCATAATATAATTACCTTTTACTACAATGATCCTACAAATTGTATTAAATGAGTTATTTCGTTAAGAATTCGACGAAGTTACACTGTAAATAAGATTGAATAACTTTAAAACTCACCATTACAATTTGTTATTAAATTTTCATTCAATATTAAGATTTACTGAATTCCAAAGATTTTTTAGATTCATAACCCTGTACCCAATTTTGTCTCGAGTTACAAATATTTATGTTAATTTATATAAATAAGAACTTCTTATAATTTGTACCATAATTAATGCCTAATGTTATCAATGGGAGAGCCTCGAGAGGTATTTATTTATTTACTAAGCATATTCTATTTACTATTTTTAGATTCAAAGAAAAACAATCGTAGTTCGTAACTCAGTAAATTTTTAAGTTGACTTGCGATATTAACTTTATAAGTTAAGACAAACTACTTCAGTTTCACAAACACTTTTCAAACTTATTGTCTAAACTTTTAAGTGAGACATGTAGTAGGAACTGCAGACATTACAGAAAGTTTTATCATTTATATTTTCGAACTGTGAGAACGAGTAGTTTTGACCGTATTTTAGATATTTTTGCTGATAGAAACGAACGTCGAACTTTAAAAACTAGGTTCTGCATACCAAAATATAAATTTTGCACGCGTACTTTCCTCTTCCATTCTTTTTTATCTATGGAAAAACAAGATCATAATTTTGCAAAGATTTCACTGACTTGGCTGTTTCTAGCTAAAGCCGTAAAATCTTGCGAAAGTCTAAGACCCTTGAGGTAAACAAGACTGATCACAACCCCTCAACGTGAATGAAGAGTTAGAACGACTTCATTACCCCAGCCGCGGTAATGGCGCTGTCCAAACGCCATTTACAATGCTGACCGAGAGTTCCGAGGCCGCAGCGACTAGTCATACCTAGACGCCGGTATTTGGATAAGGCAAGAGTGAGCGCGAGTAAGACAGTTAGAGAGCTAATTTCAATATACTAGAAAGCGAAATTTTCAGGAAAATTACAGCTATGTTCCTTATACATAGATTTAATCTAAAGAAACAGTCAAAACGACTTCATTTCACAGGCATATTTCACGCAAAGTAAGAGCGGGCGTGAGTAAAAGAAATATTATAATAGAGAAATTTTAAAACAGTTTTCTGAGGATTTCAGCTGCTTTTTGTATGGAAAAGCTATTTTTTTCTTTCGATGATCTTACAGTGATTTATTTTTTCAGTATGAATATTAAAAATAACCACGTGTACACAATGATATCATTTAAATAGAAGGCAATAACAAAAGGGTAAAATAAAGTAAAGCCAACTACGCTCTTGTCGCTTGTTTATTCGTCTTCTGTTGAAGTTTGATAACTGAAATCTATTGAAAATGAAATCTATCCTAAAGGTAAACTTTAGGACTAAACTTAACTTCCAAAACACGGAATCTTGTTTCTCTTCAGACAATTAGGTAGACTCAGACGGGCAATGTCCTAACCAAACTAGGAATAGTAAAATTACAAAGCGATTGTCCCCGTGAGACTTTGAATTGCTTTACCTACGACGCTACTTTATACTGATATCAACCTGAATAAGAATAGATTTTAATATTTAACTAGCAGCCGCCCGCTACTTCGCACGCGTGGATCCCATTTTACCCCCTTAGGGGTTGAATTTTGCAAAATCTTAGTGAGCACCTACGTTCTAAAAGGAACCCCCATGCAAAATTTGAGACTCTTAGCACTTGTAGTTTCTGAGATTTCATGATGAGTGAGTCAGTCAGTCAATCAGTCAGATCTTTCGCTTTTATAGATATAGATCTACATTTCTACTGAGTGGGTGACCTCTGCCTTAGATGACATTAAGAATTCGAAAAAAATGTTGTCAAAGACGTCACCCACCTCTTTGACATCTTTTTTTCCATTGTTGTGATGATTAATGTATAGTTCCAAAATACTGAACTGTCCTATCCATGACATTGACAGTGGAGCGCCACCGTCAATACCGGATCGCTGGTTCCGATTTTTGCCATGTTGGAAACCATATAGTTGAACGATGGTAGCGCCCCCCTGTCATTGAGTTTGGTGGGACAGTTCAGCGTGGGTCATCTATATGTGTGTATTATTTAGTTGTCAAACAATTATTTTTCTTTCTTTCTACTGTGTCCGCGCCTGCCTTAGACCAAAACGTCTGTCTGTTCGTCTGTTGCAAAACAGACCATTTGTTGCGACCACTTGATACATTATTCAAGTCTGTGTTCGAAGGGTTTCCTCTGTTGTGTAATATTACGACTACACTGGTACTGGCATATTGATGGCTGGTTATTAATAAACTGGGGAGTAATTATTGTAAGGTCATCAAGTAAAAGGTGCTTTAGAAATTGCTAAGATGCAAAAATAATTTTTGAGGGTCGCTATACTATTATTGATAGCTTCAGTAATTAATTAAAGGAAGAGAACTGTGCTTTAATGAAATATACCGTGATTTTTTTCAGCAGCTAATACATTTTACTGGCTCTAGGATCTAATTGTGATAACAATGATTTCGTTAAACAAACCTTGGGATGTAAATTATAAATTGAAAGGTAAAATTTACCTTTAATATTTAATATTACATCGCTAGTGTTACTAAAACATCTGTTATACAGATAAATACTTAAGTACTAACTTTCTCATTTCAATTGATGTGGTTTCTTCAGTTACTATTTTACTAAGTTACTTAATTAATTTTATAGTCTACACTGCACTCGAATCTAGAGCGCAGAACAATTTTCTCGGTTTCCAAATGACATAATTTATTCACCACAATGCAGTCTCGCTCTATTACATACTCACATTGCAAGTCAACGAACTATGGGAGCAATATTTTCCAGACAGTTTTCGTTCATTATAATATTTAGTTATTAAAATCGCGTCTGGCGCCGATGTTCGTAGCTTATGTATATTCATAACTGTTTATTTTGATCGAAAATTGTGTCGATCACAGAGAATTGATAATTAGTGGTGATGAAATAGCACTCTAATTGTACAAAGCACCACATCATTTATAATGCTCAAATGCACGATATTCCCTGCTATTTAGTGTTCGACCCAAATTCAGCCCAAGCTCAAAGTAGGAATAGTGAAAAGGCTATTCATAAGCTAGCTCATAACGTCACTTGCCTCTCTAACTGACGTAACTGACATTTTGAGGTGATTAGACAGATCGATTCGTCTTGCGAAATTGATTAAGATGGTGTAGATAACGCAGTTTAGAAAAAAATGTCAGATACGTCAGTTAGAGAGGCAAGCGACGATAAATTGCAAGCACTTTGCTGGTGTGAGTATGATCATGGGTTAAGTTTTTTTTTACATTTTTATGGAATGGACATGCAATAAAAATGTAAAAAAGCTTAAGCAAACGTAAGTGGTCTTTTTCTACCTAATTTATTACGTCATATTACATTATAAAGCAAGTACTGGCCGCTAAGATTTTTCCAAATGATAACTGACAGTCATTTGTTTTTTCTTCTCGAATATTATGACTTACTTGACTTATGGTCCTATGTCCCCTAGATGGGGCAGAGGGCGTCCACAACAGTCCTCCATCGCGTTCGGTCTTGAGCTATGTGTTTGATCTCGCTCCAAGTCTTGCCGATCTTCTTCGCCTCGTCTGCCACAGTGCGCCGCCAAGTTTGCTTGGGGCGACCACGTTTGCGCTTTCCTTGGGGGTTCCAATCCAGAGCCTGCTTGGGGATGTGATCGGGATCCCTTCGGAGAGTGTGGCCAATCCAGTTCCACTTGCGGCGCTTGATCTGCTGGTCGATCGGAATTTCGTGGCAGCGTTCCAATAGCTCGACGTTGGAGATTTTCTCAGGCCAGTATATGCCGAGAATTCGGCGAAGGCAGCGGTTGACGAAGACCTGCAGCTGGTGCGAGATGACCTTGGTGACCTTCCACGTTTCACACCCATAGAGCAGCACGGATTTAACGTTGGACCCGAAAATTTTGATCTTGACCCTTCGGGTCAGTTTCCGTGACTGCCATACGGGGCGAAGTTGTGCGAAGGTGGCTCTAGCCTTGGCAATGCGCGAAGTGATGTCCTCTTCGGTACCTCCAGTCTCTGACACGACGCTCCCGAGGTAGGTAAAATTGTGGACACGTTCCACATCCTCTGCACCAATCCGTAATGGTGTGCAATTCCTCACTCCAGATCGCATCTCTTGGGTCTTCCGGCAGTTAATTTTGAGCCCCGTGATGCCCGCCTCTCGATGTAGGTCATCAATTTTGGATTGCATATCGTGATGCGTGTGGCTCAGCAAACAGAGGTCATCGGCATAATCTAAGTCTTCTAAGACTCCGATTATACCCCACTCTATTCCACGCCGTTGGTTTTGATATGCACGACACATGACTCCATCCAAGACTACCAGAAAGAGAAGCGGCGAAAGCAGGCAGCCTTGCCGGACGCCCGCATGCACCTCAATGTCTTCGGAGATGAGGCCGTCGTGAGTGACTTTACAAGAATATTTCTTGTAGATGGCCTTCAATAGGTCGACAATTTTCGGCGGGACACCAATGTCAGCGAGTCGCGACCATATGCTTGCCCACTTTAGCGTATCAAAGGCTTTTTCAAAGTCTACAAAGGTAAGATAGACTTCCCTTTGCCATTCTGATGCCTGCTCCAAGATGATACGCAAAGTATTGATCTGGTCGGTGCACGAGCGGTTCGGGCGGAATCCAGCCTGATCCCTACGCAAAAGAGGTTCAACGGCCCCCGATAACCTATCCAAGATAATCTTGCAGAAAACCTTTGACGGTATCGAGAGCAAAGTGATACCTCTCCAATTGCTACACTGGCTTAGGTCCCCTTTCTTTGGCACAGTATTTAAAACCCCCTATTCCAGTCGTCTGGGAGTTCCTCTTCCATCCAGATGTTTTCGATGAGAGGTGTCAGGACGTCGGCGGCGGAGTTTACGTCGACTCTCAGCATTTCTGCGGTGACAAGGTCGAGTCCTGGGGCCTTGCCAATTTTGAGGGACAGGATAGCCTTGGCCACTTCGTCGCGTGATGGTGGTTCCACATTGATGTCGAGCAGCCTAGGTGGAGTAGAGGTGTGCTGCGGTGGCTCAGGCGTGTTGGTGGCTGCAGTCAAGGTAGGGCGGAAGACCTCCTGAAAGTGTTCACGCCATCGTTTCAGTTGCCCCTCAGACGTCACAATAAGCTGCCCGTCACTTGACTTAAGAGGCTTCTTCTTTGGTCTACTACTTCCTGCCAAGATTTTTGTCGCTTTGTACAGCTCTCTCAGATTGCCAGTGTTAGCAGCGAGTATCTCGAATATTATACACGCGCCAATTTCCGCGATTCTATTTTTGAACACGCAATATAAAATAAAATATTAAAACGGATACAGAGATGTCTGGATGCAAAACTCGCTATATTGATTTTCCAGGATAAAATTGTAAGGAAGATTTAATTTGGCCGCTGTTTCCCATAGGAACGCTCCGGAACGTTTTCGTTACCAATTTGTTTTCTAATTCTTTGCTATTGGACAAAAATACATTTCTTATTTTTAATATTTTATTCATAGATTGAATTTTGATTGAAATTTGATTTAGTCAGATCAAACAAAATAAAATGTAATGGATTATTTTGTAACATGAGATAGAAAGATAGAAAGGATTTCATGAGAAGTAAAGTAGTAAAAAGAACACATAAAACCAGTAGTAAAAAATAAAGAAATGCATAATCAAATCACAACTTTTCTCATACTATTTTTCAGCTTCATTCATGATACCTCAACTATGAACTCTTATGTAAAAAGTTAGGAAGTAAATTATTCCTCAGAGCTCTGAATGTCCGGATTAACAAGATTTCGCGTCATAGACGCAGGGTTTCACAGCAAGTGCTCGTAAAAGAGGGAGGATCACTTTGAATAGAGAACTTTATGTTACACAAGCATAATTTTCCAGTTATTTTTGGAGCTATTTTCCGTCTTATGGGCCTTGTATTTCTTTCATGTAGTTGATAGATCAAACTGTAGTTGATAAATCAAACTCCTAGTACCTAAATTCGGAAATTCAAAACCAGTTTTAAAAACTTATCATTAGAAGATAAACAGACGTGCTGATCTATACATAAAATTCTACAACTCTTAGTACTGCATTGAATGCAAAAATGAAATTCATTATATTTTTGTAAGTAGGCTCTTAAAGCACTCTTACATGTAGGGTAAAGGTTGCAGGTTTTGTACCCTCATAAATGAGAAATAATGTTATTAATAAATTAAGCATCGTTTTAGCCAAGCGCAATCCACAAGAACCAAAGAATAATAAACCTAAAGATATCAAATCAATCTGTTGACCCAATTACTTTCCTCTGCAGTCGAGCCGAGAATCACATTTCAAATCAATCTGCAGCTGCCACCCGACTGGCTAGAAATATCGGGATATTGACTCGGCTGTCCAATGCAGTACATAACTGCGACTGACGCGGGACCCTTATGCAAGAACTTATAGATTTATACAACGTGGAATAGAATTACAAATACTAGTAAAATCGTATAAGGCAAATAAAAGGCACTCTTACAAGGCTTATAAGTCGATGAAGCACATGATGTGCCCTGCGTGCTCAAACAACTGCACGCAGGAAGATTTAATGAATGCTACTGACAACGCCACTCTTGTAGCAGAGTTTTAGGCTGACACTTTGTAAGTTTGTTGTAGACACGACAAGAAGATAGGGCTAAGACGCTAAAAACTCGCTTTTGAGATTCGAAGTTTACTTTCAAAGTTTTATTTATTCAGTAAGACCCTTTTCAGGGCGCTTATACACGTCCTAAATAGCTTGCCCTAACTACCACTTCGGGACAACATACGGGCTGGTGCTGAGAAGTGTCGGAAGAAACTTAAGTAACCTTTGTCAGCCCTTTTTTCAGATCGAGCACAGATTCAGTACCTACTTGAATTGGTTCAATTTAGATACTTAGGTAACAGATCAATGCAGATTCTGCCATACAGAAGAAGAAACGGCCATGCATGTTCTTTGCTCATGCGGCCCGCTTATGAGCAAAAGAAGTATCCATCTCGGGCGACACATCATGCACCCGGATGAGATAGCAGATATCACGCTCCAAAGAATCTGGAAATTTATAGACTCAACGGGACTAAGCAGTGAACTCTAAAGACAAGGGCTGCCACAATAGATCAAACCTGGTCGAGCTGGCGCAAATGAAGGCCCAAAACCAATAATAATAATAATAACAGATCAATGCTTAATGCTAGAGAATTACACGTATTTATTTGAAGTCACAAAATGTATTTGTTTTTTATTTAAATAGTGTCGATATATTCAAGTAATTTATTACGTGTAGCTTTTAATCAAAAACTTTGTGGTCACTTTAATTAAAATAATATCAATATGCCCTCTGCATTTGTGTTACGAATCGAAAACAAACTTGTTCTGCTGGAAAATTCCATGAAATAATAAATCTGTAATGCCTTTCTCGTGAATGCTGTAAATTAAATATAATAAAATTATAATTGAATAGGACTTTTGTCACGTTTTCAATCGTCATTGAGAAGGCGCCTGATTTGTGATCTATTTTGGGACGACTTAGTAATTGTATGAAAGCTTCGGAAAGGCCGCGCGAAATGCGATTGTCAAGAAACGTATTTATTCGTGAATTGTATTCATTACAATTCAGTTGGTGTAAAAGGTTTTGAATGAAAGAGGTAGTGAAACCGTACTGTAATGAGATTAAGTTGAGAATGGGCCTTGAGCTCCTAGGATCAGAATTAACTTTGACAATAATAAATGAATAATACATAAAGATAGAGACAGTGTCGCCCATGGAGACGCGCCCCACTAATTTTTGGTCGGCGGAAGCGCGGGGCGGAATTTTTCTGAGTCTTACTAATACTAATTCTTTTAAAGGTCGATATCATAAATTTAAAAAATAACTTGATATTTCCATAGACTTTCCTTAGTTCTAAGCTATTTAAACAAAAAATAAAGGGTGTCGATTATTATACATTGACTCTCTCATTGTTCGATGAGTTCATCTGAAGCTGTCTTTGTTCGATGAAGACAATAAAGTGTTTTCCAACGTGCTAAAATCAGTGAATACAATGAATTCTATTATCATAACAAAACATTTTTAATTGAAATTTTTATTTTGTGCCATTTGTTTTTGATTTGAGATGTTACAACAGGAAATAATCAGCCGAAGCACTTGTTTTTGTTAATCCACTTGTCTTGTATTGTCCACTAGAGTAGAGTATTTCCCCTAACACTAAGCATGACAATAGTTATGTATAAATTCTGTGATATGACACTTTAATAACTTTAATTGTAAAGAACAGAAGCGAAGAGTTTATCGACTATAATTTTACGCATTCTTTTCAGTTTTTAATCAGCCTAATTTCTTGTAGAATCTAGGATTTGATACGATTATACTATAGTGAACTGGCTGTTACAATCAGGGTGGGTATTACCAGCCTATCATCGGAAATGGGCAAACTTCGATTGAGTTTCGTCAATAAACTTTTAATGAAGGCTAAATTGCGACAGGTGCTGTCCAGATTGACAAATTAAAGCCTTACAATGGAAATTTTGACGTGAATCTATCACGAAGATGAATATTGTTTTGCGTTGAAAGAAGAATCGTTAATTATAATAAAATTGTCATCATAAATGTATTAGAGAATTCAAGTAGAAAATAATAACACTACACTGACAAAGTTTGACTGGCACAAGAATAAAGACTTGCTCGTAAAAAGTATTGGAAAAACATCAAATTCTATAATAGGAAGACTATCCAAAGTTACAAATGGAATATCTTACAGAATCAAAAGAAAGATCATGTGTGATAGATGAAAAAGATGTACTAGATGTACAGTCAAAAGAGTAAGACACGGGTTTATTAATGAGTTACATTATGTACTCACGGCTTGACGTTTCGGCTGCGATGCTGCAGCCGTGGTCACAAGCAGACTGATGGCGGTTCGCGGCGTCGTCCGTTCGGGCGGGCTTGAAGATTTTCAACTACCCTCATATTGTCATTTGTTACACTACCACTAGTGATGTTACCACGCGAACGCGAAAGTTTAAAATCTTAGTCAAAAGAGTGATAATAATGGAACATCGACAATTCAAATAATGTAGAATATTCTTGGGTTAACATATTATACAAATAGCGTAATATATTCGGTCGTGAATGCGTCAAGCTGGCGTCTACAAAGTTCTGATGTTTCGGTCGCGACATTTGCATCTAATTTACATAGATAGAGCAGTTATTTGACTGAAAATCCACATTTGAATGGTGCAGTTTAACTAGGAAGTTTGTACATGAACGACTTTGAATTTTAACACAAGTAAATAAAACCTAACTTCCTCTAATATCATCTACGCACGAGGTATTGACTATAAATAAATATAGGTTAAAATAAATAATAGTGAATCAACCCATATCCACGCAAAGCTTATATTTTTTCTCAATTTTGATTTAAGCTCGCTAATTGGCTAATTAAATTTGTACACGAGTAAATAAGCTATTTTGAATAATTGTTTTACCTATTAAAAATACTACCTTTTAGTCGTAACTCGTAATGTGTTTGGACACCAAATTCCAGCAACATGTGCCAAGTAAACAATAGAAATACGAAAAGCCATCGTTCGTTTGTTTCAACGACAAGACGCCCACTCTGAATTGTCCCATTTCATCGTCCCAAATGAAAATCTTTTCTAAACGTCGTAGAATGGCAAAATGCTTCGTCATTTGTTCAGATTATCCGAATATTTACTGTACCGATATGATCTTTATACAAAACATAACTAAAGGACCAATTACTCAACTCATAAGACGTTGTAATTTATAAGGAAACTAGCGGCCGCCCGCGACTTCGTACGCGTGGATCCTGTTTTACCCCCTTTTCCCGAATTTTCTTTGCTATAAACCTCACGGAGCCCGAGACCTTTCCAACGAATGCAAAACCGTGGAAATCGGTTTGTGCGTTCTGGAGTTATAGCATCAGGGAGGAAAACCCGACTTATTTTTATATAGTAGATATCGATACCCATTTTTTGTTAGGGTTCGGCTGGTTTACTAAAACTAGGGCTCTTGTACTAAGAGGCACTACAGTATAATGTCAAAAGGGAGGGCAACCCTAATTAACTACGAGTATAAAGAGCAAAGTGGGCAGTTATTTGTAGCTTTATTTTCTTACTAGCGGCTGATATACTCGTAATTTGTCAACAGTGAGTAGCAGTTTTTCGCTATGATATTATTCTAGTATTTAATATTATTATTATTGAGTAAAGCTAACTTATTAATTATAAAGTTAATAGAAATTCAATGCCCATAATTTGTTGAAGAAGATACTAGTGATTAATAGATTTTAATGCCGTTATAATCATGCGTCGCTTCGCTTTATCAGAGTAACTTCACGAGGAACAAAGTTTTAGGTTGACAACCTTTAGTAGTTAGGATGATTGATAATTATTATTATAGTAGTCAGTTCTGAGAACACTACTAAATTCAGGACTCGAGAATATCAATCAACACCACAATATGAATAGGTATTCTACGCAGATGTCGAGACAAAAGATCAATTAATCGTTTGTCAGCTGTTTCTAAGGCTCTACAAGAACTCAATTGGAGATAGAATCTGCTTTTAGCTATATACTCAAATATGTAGCAAGAAACGAAATTCCCGTGTAGGTAAAGTTTGGAATATTATTATTTGCCTCGGTTTATTAAGGAGTACTCGAGTTTACAAGCAAGCCAATTAAAGCAATAGTTCAGTGTTGTAAAATAGTTTGTTGCTACGAACGTATTTGTATGAAAATATTATAACGTTGACATCTATTTACCCCTCTCAACAACAATTTTATGGAAGATCAAAAGAGTATAAGTTGAGTAGTTACTACTTAAAGAGTGACTTACAGACTTATAGCCAAACTTTTAAGAGCAACTTATTTTATAAGCAGTATCCGAAGAATTAAGCTCACTAAAAATAGTTTCCAGAATCCAAAGTCGAGTTATTTTTTAATATAGAATACTTCAGCTTTATTTATTAAATGCTACATCCCAATTTTCCTGTGAACACATTTAGGTAGATAGAATTTTAAATATAAAAAATATAAAAACTTTTAGGCCGTCAGAAGCCATTAGGTGCCGTAGTAGTAGTAAACGATAAAGCAAAATGGCATTTGTATCGTTTGCGTCATGAAATTGGAAAGCATTTTACGTAAAATGTGATAAAAATCTATTGAAATAACTTGTGAAACTTTTTCAACTGTAACATCACTTGGCACATGTTAACATAATTATTGCAATATTTTTTATTTTTATCGATTTGAACTTTAAATAGGTCTAGATAAAATATCATAATATCGCTTAGTAAGGAAAATCATGTACTTAATGTGTATGAAACTCTCGCCTACAAATAAAATTTGGCTTTAATTTCTCATTAAATTTTTACCTTGTAACTGAGCTTTATCTATTAGTTGTCAATCTGCCAACGTACTTACTAATGATACCAAGAAAAAGTACAGCTTTTTGCGTTTGACATCATCCGTATGTTTTTTTTTTAAAGTGCTCTATAGCCGAAGAAGGTTCTCGGAAATCCCAGAAAAGTTGTGTATTTTAACATTTTTGTGTTTTGAAACATTCTACAAATTACGTTTACTGTTTGTTTACAAAAACCCAGTTAAGAATATCGAATAGTCGGCCGTTTGGTGTAGTGGTTCAGAACGGACTACTATGCCGAGAGGTCCCGGGTTCGATTCCCGGCCGGGCAGAAATTGAAAATGATGAATTTTAATTTCTGTGACGGGTCTGGGTGTGACTATATATAATATTTATGTATTTAAAAAAAAAAAAGTATATAAGTAGTATATCCGTTAAGCTAGCACCCATAACACAAGCATTAAGTTGCTTACTTTGGGGCTAGCTGGCGCTGTGTGAAATTGTCCAAAGATTTATTTATTTATTTATTTAATATAAAAGTGAAATCGTGTTTACATTATTGCAATCAATGTCCATAAGTTTTATCACAAAACTATCCTACGTAGGTACCTACGTAATTAAACTTTGATTCAAGTTTATTTAAAAAATCTTTTAAAACTCGACTACCTTTTTCCGACGCCTTCGGTCTACAAACTTTTTCGTTTTTTAAGCCAATAGAAGAAAAGCAAATCAAATTATTCAGAATTCATTTACCTAACTTCCTATTCAGTTCAAGGCTGAATCGACATATTATTACATTACCTATTGACATGTCAAACTTCGATCAATGTTAGTAAAGTAAACGTTAGTCCTTTGAAGTTGGCGCAAGTTTACAAAGGGGTATTGGTGGTACAAATCAAACCAAAGTAATCTACTTACTTAATTTGGGTCAAAGCACAAGCTGAATGTGACTATTCTATTGAATTTATTGATTGTTCAGAACTTGGAAATGTCACTTTTAACATGTTGTAAAGAAAAGTTATGCAGTGAGGATACGTGCAGTCATAATTATTATTATCTGCTTGCACTGTTATGAACAAATTACAGGAATTGTAAAAAATTATAGACAAAGACTTTTAGGCTGGGTTGCACCATCTTACTTTGACTGTAACAAACGTCAAAAATCTGTCAAACTCCATACAAAAATCAACGGTTATCGTTATAGTTACGGTCAAAGTTTGGTGGTGCAACTCAGATTTAGTCTTGAACTAAGATTTTGATTGCGTATCATTTACCCAATTGCTACTCATTTAGAGCGGATGGAGCAGATGGTCCGTTAAAGTTTTAATCGAGACACTTAAGGTGGGTTGCACCATCTTACTTTAACTTTGACAAACGTCAAAAATCTGTCAAACTCTATACAAAAAGCATCGGTTATCGTCATAGTTACTGTTAAAGTTAGGTGGTGCAACTCAGCCTTATAATACTCATATCGATTAACCCATCAAACCCTAAACGGTTGCATAAGACCGCGTAAAAATTGATTTGTATTGTGTCTCGAATTCTCGATTGGCGAGGTTTGAAGTGTTAAGGAAACCGATAATTCGTTGTCACTATTTATTGTTCTTTAAGTTAATCAACCCATGCGCTCGGAATCATTTATTTCTAAGCAGTAGTAGACAATAGTAGCCTGTAATTGGAACCTATCGGAGCCTTCCGAAGCGTCTGTTCAGACAATAGCTGAATAGGGTTTATCGGGGCGTAGTAGATCTAGATTCTAGAACATTCCCTGCGATTGGCTGAATGACGTCTCATCTGTGAATGACTGGTACCCAAAGATACAAGCCTTAACCTTAGCCTTAGCTTAGTTTGGGACTAAATGACGCAGTGTAAAATGTTCAAGGATATTTATATTCTTATAGATGTTGCCCTCGACTTCAGCCGCGAAAATATTTAGCTCACGAAGGGTTTATGGGATTATAAGTAATTGGTATTTACAAATTGCTAATATTCTTTATAAAAAAATATTTGACGTCTAACCTAAACCTTCATCAAATTACTCTATCAATTGGTGAAATTTAAATTTTTCTTTAATCCTTTTTCGACTTTCCATTTCGATACAGGCAACATCAAATTCAAAGGTTCTTTGCTCTCCTTTAATTAAAGAGTCAACACCACTGAACCGTAGCTGTAAATTGGTTGGAGTAATTGATTTGAATGCTTTTTGAGGTCTCGACCGTTAGGACCGGCGAGGTGTTCGTGAAGTTCGGTCGTTACGCTCGATTTGACGAATCGCAAGTCATTGATATCGGTCTTGCTCATAACTGGGCTTGACCAATTATTTGAGATTTGTTAATTGCTAAAAATAAAGTTTGGTTAATGAGAAACAAATGACCTTTCAGTAATTTGCGACAAAAATGAATCGCGATTTTTGTTTTGGAGAGAAATTAAATCGACTACATACTTATTTTCACTTTGCTCAAAAGAAGGTTTTATTCCATTTCAATATTATACTCATATGTATCATTGAATACTGTACGGACGAGGAGCTATTGTATCAATGTTTAATTCCGTAGGCACTATTGAGCTCGGAAACGTGCGATTCAAAAGCATTGGTATATTAAATGTTACACTTTGGAATCAAAAGATACTTTGAAATGGTCGCTTTTTGAAAATAAATGAATATCTTTTTATTTATCTTCCGTTATGGGATGACATATCAAATGGGTATTACTTACATTTTACTTTACATAGGTTGGGTAACTTTAACAAACAAAAACACCAGTTATCGTTAAAGTTACGGTTAAAGTTAGATGGTGCAACTCAGCCTAAAAAGTGAATGACGTTTAAAATATGTACCTATGTTGAAACAATTATTTTACCACGTGATTATTATAATTATAATGTCAATATTACAAATGTTTACATAAATTCAAAACTAATAATCAGCTCGTACTGATTCTGGGAACGAACATTATCTCGATTAATGGAGAGAATGATTCAGAACAATACTTCATTATTATTCATCAATTTAGGTTATGCAAATTGGAAACAATCTAAGGATGTTAAACAATTTGGCCTATATTCAGCAGTGGACGTCTTGTGATCGAATTTAAATCTTATAATAATTATCTATAAATACCTATTAACGATGTTTTTAGGATTTGCGAATTAATTAACATTGAGTTTGAGCCTCTACTACGTCAGCTAAATATGAAATTGTTTATTTTAGTCTGTAATTTTGCAAATAATTTGTACTTAAAAATCAAAAAATCAAATCAAAATCAAAAATATTTATTCAGTTTAGACCACAAGTGGCACTTATGAACGTCAAAATATAGTAATTAATAAAAAAAGAAAAGTAGCCCTTATGGGGCACTTTACATATCTGTTTATCTTCATTCGTTTACCTACTGTCTATCTGTGCGTTGTAGCTTCTGAAATCATGTTTATGGACATGATTGTATCTACTTGCCCCTATTAATATAAAAATAGCTCTCCGGCCTTTATAGTTTCAGCTGGATAATATTTTGACAATCGCTTAGAAGTCAGAACCCTTGTCTAAGGTCAAACTTGATGGAGGGTAATCACGAATACCTTGGTAAGTCATGCATAATAATTTGGAGGACAATCTTTGACTAGTTATGTAGGTCAGTGATCATAAGAATGTTTTGGTGCAGTCGAAAATAAATTAAAAGAGGTAGAGACCTCCTCAGGCAGTTAATTTTTCAAGTGAAAAGTCACGATTAAATAAATAAACTTTGAATTCGAAAAAGAATTCAGCAACTTTCTTTGGGAGTTTCTCCTAGCTCCTTGGGGAGATTCAAATTCAATGTTTTTTTAAATTGACTCAACTTTGAAAGTAGACCTAGAACAAGGATGATGACTATCAGCTGTAAAAATAATCGTTTGTCTTACAGACAAAAAACTAAAACAACAAGTTTCCTCCAAGTGTATCTAGCTACCAGTGCTAAAACCTTTTTCATCTCATTTTAGAAAAAAGTTTAGCAATTGAAAAATACTTTACATTCAAGAAACGTAAATAAGCAAGGTTCAATTTGGGCTATCTAAGTAAGAATTTGCACAGCAGTGCCTTGAATGTCTGCCAGCGCTCATTACTGGCAAAATCAACTCTATCGAGTTCCCGACCCGACCACCTATTTTCGTTTTGCGATTGCAACGCCAAGATAAAACGGTTAATCAATAAAAAATTTGAGCTCATTCGATGTTTTAGAGTCGTGTTTCATCACGAATCACGATTCAGGATATCTGTAGGTCAAAATATTTGATAAGATTTCGAGAACGATAATATAATAACATATTATTGTACAAGAATGTTCCAACTTATGACTATTATTTTTGACTTTAGTAACAGTACTGTGGAATAGACCAAGCCTTGTATCAGTCTGTGTAGGTAAGGTTAAATCTCTTGGTAATAAATGTGATTCCTAAAAAATATAAAATGGTTCAAAAATTCAACCCATGGATAAAATAATTCGTTCAGTATTATCCCATCTTTATATGATGATGATATGGTCGCTGCAAATTTTAGAATCGTAAAAATATTTTTATGTGAAATACATTCCTAGGAAAAAATAGCTTGCAGTTAAGTATGGCTTGATTAACATTGTACAACTAGTCCTAAGTTTATAATATTTTGCATTGCTTAAAAATAAAATGTTTGTCAAGTTCTTATTGGGTATCGTTGCTATTATCCTTTGCTGTCCCGTCGGGACGATGAGTTTTTGATTACTCCTCAACCGATTTAAGTCGCATCACTCAAAATATTACGAGGTCCCGTTTTGGCTGACATCATATTATCAAGGTCATTAAGGAATTGAAAATTGCGAAATATTTTCCCAATTAAAATAAACGTTATGGAATATTTTTGGTTAAACTTAAAAACAATTACATTAAATTTTGAACTGGCTTAAGGAATAAACCCCTTGACTTGACATCCTTTATGTTCCGTTTTGTTTAAGTTTGTTTTAGATTATTTATAATTTTGCATTATTCCTTCGCAATATTCGCAAATTCCTGAAGTAGCAATGGGCAGGGCACATAGTACGCAGAACTGACGGCCGATGGGGCAGCAAGATTCTGAAATGGAGGCCGCGTACCAGAAAACGCAGCGTGTGACGTCCACAAGGTGGACCGACGACATCATAAAGGCAGCAGGGAAGCGCTGGACGTAGGCCGCTACCAATCGATCAACATGGAAAGGAAAGCATTGGGGGAGGCCTATGTTCAGCAGTGGACGTCCTATAATAGAAGTGCCCATTATTTCTCGTCAAATCAGATTATTAATAAGAAGAGGAATTCGGCGAATTGAAGCAAAAATAACCAAGCAGTGCTAGTCAGCGCTCTAATTATTGAGTAGGGGAAGCCCGGGCAGCGCGGATAACTTAAGAAACGTGGCAAAAAAACCACATAAATATGCAATCAACAACAGTCTCTTAATTAATAATTTGTATCTTAGGTAATCATCTTTGGAATTGTAAAGAATAAACTTAGAAACTTAAACAAATTCTACAATAAAAATGTCATTAAAAAAAAGTTCCAACTATCCATTTTGCCCGACCCCCCTGGGCAAGACGGATATGTACAGTAATAACTGCTTTAATCATTGCAATCATCACAATAATAACTGTTTATGCCTGAATATAAGTTACAATCATCGTGTGCCCACTTCTTGCATTGATTGCACTCTATCCAATCCTCGGTAGGTGGTTCAGTGTATTCTTCTGAGCACACAACATAAATATTTTGTTTTCTCCATCAGATTTTTGTTTTTGGTCATTTTTCCTCTTGACAAGTCTTGTTTGGAAGTTCTTGTTTTCAGATGTGTGGTTTTGTTAGGGCCTGCTATTCAGTTATGGCTGTCTTTACCTATCCGTTTTGCCCATATCCGTCTTGCCCAAAGCACCAATATTTAAAAGTTGTGTACCCACCCGTTAAATTTCTACCGGTGAAAAAAGCAACACACACAAATTAAACTTAATTTAACATGCAGTTAACTAAACAGAGTCTATAAGTCAACACTTAATACGTAATACAAGAAATCAACACACATACCTTGCCAAAAATCGTAAGAAAACAGCCAAAAATTTTGATTTCGAATTGACAAAAAGTTCACGCACGTATTGTTTTGGTGGAACTATCATGGCGTGGCTGTGTTGCTGTTTTACAGACCCGCAAACGTCCAGTAGCGCCATGTGTTGTAGGTTTTTAGTAAAATCGATTATTCTTCTTACCCACATTATGCTTCTTGCCCGGGCTTCTCCTACCCTTATTATATTCCTTCCATATCGGTTATTAATAACTGAAAAAGTAATACAACGAAGTATAAATCATAAGAATTCAATTATTTCAACATGCCGATAGTTTAAAACTAATCAATACTTTATATTAATGGTGTATTATTAACGACCCGAGCTGAAAGTTTCAAGGAATTCCTGACGCGCGCATTTGGCGTTTTGTTTCGAACCTGTTGAGGAGTTTTTAATTTAGTAGGCGTTTAGCCTGGAGTTTTAGTTAATTAGGGAGTAAGTTTTTTCATTAACAGTCTTTGGGCTGAGCCAATAATATAAAATAGTTAATCATTGTGTACTTTTAAATTGATGAATTAAGATTTCCGTATAGGGTAAAATAGTCAAAATCCAGAGGATTGAATAAAAGCATCTTCTACTAATATAAAAGCGAAAGGTCACTGATTGACTGACTCACTCACTCATTATGAAATCTTAGAAACTACAAGTCCTTACAAAACGTAGGTGCTCCTAAGACGGGATTTTGAAAAATTCAACCCCTAAGGGGGTAAAACTGGGTCTACGCGTACGAAGTCGCGAGCGGTTGTTAGTTATGAATAACATGATAAGTTAAATATGTCTACATTTTCTTTGTAGCTCAAACTCTTTAATGAAAATTGGGCACTCTAAAGTTAAACTTTCTTAATGAAAATTCGCAATTTTACTCGGATGTAATAAAAGTGATGAGTGTTTCGTAATCAGATCCGTTGTCTCAATTCTTTATTTTCCAATAATTCCTACGATTCGGAAATAAAACTCTTTCTGGGAATTTCAAAGTAATTAATTATACTGTTTATTGAGCATCCTAACGTATTTTGAAAGTATCTGTTTCTTGATCAATCACCAATTACCTAGCCCCAGGCAAAGCAAAACTCAAAAATATACAGGGTGACTTTGCAATCAGTATCCAAATTTTTAGGAGCGGCTTTGAATCAGTAACTTAATCGATTTACGTAAAGAAAACATTTTTTATTTTTTTTTATCCGCTGTGCGCGGTTTCAAAATAGGCACACGTGGATAATTTGCTTTGTTCATAGAAAAATACGTACACACAGTTAACTGCAAAGCTTAATACATAGACATAATTAATGGTATGCGGAAAATAAGCCTTAACCTTTAAAAAATAAGATATGGCACCCGCGAATTATATTTTCTATATTTCTTTTCGCGAAAAATACCACGATTAAAAATAATTAACATAAAGTTGTATTGTTAAATTGTTCAATTGAGCTATTTAAAAAAAAATTGGATACTGATTACAAAATCACCCTGTATAATGTACCTGCCTACATAAAGTCCATGATTTCTGGTACGTGCTAGTCAAACTAACATTTGCTCCCAGCGGAATTCGAACTGGCAACACAGCTGGCGATGTTTGTTGCTAAATGCTACGCGTTTGTAGTCCGTTGTATTTGGCAATTTGGTTGGTTTCGCATACGTGTGTTTAGTCGTATTTCATCGTTCTAAATAAACAAAATATTCAATGTGCGTTTAAATAGCGTGAATACAATCAGAAATGAGGAGATCCGTAGGAGAACCAGAGTGACTGACATAGCCCGCAGAATCACTAAAATCAAGTGGCAGTGGGCGGGGCACATAGCTCAAAGAGCTGATGGCCGCTGGGACAGGAAAGTTCTTGAGTGGCGACCACGAGCTGGAAGACGTAGCGTGGGCAGGCCCCCCACTAGGTGGACCGACGATCTGGTGAAGGTCGCGGGAGGTACCTGGATGCAAGCGGCGCAGGACCGGTCTTTGTGGAAATCCTTGGGGGAGGCCTTTGTCCAGCAGTGGACGTCTTTCGGCTGAAACGAACGAACGAACGAATAGGTATGTGATGCACCGAGAGCATTGTCTTGGATGTTACTTGATTTCATCATCATCATCAATATCATGTCCTTTAGTCTTCACTGCAGAAGGACAACCCCTAATACCAAAGGCAAAAGGGAGGATTTGGGCTACACTCCCTTTGCTGTCTAGATGAGAGACATGTTTTCTTACTACCTATTCATAAAAATTCAAAGAACAGGTTAAGACAATCCTTATGAAAAAAGGATACCTACTATAAAGTAAACGATTATTTAAATGACGAGTGCGTGGAATTTGCCTGCCTAGCTCGCACTTATTACGTGTCATGTAAGCTATAAATTACAGTATCTCATTGAAAAAGAGGCTGAAAAAGGTGACTGAGTTTCTTCTGCCACTTCTTCTCAGCACCAGCCCATAATGTTGTCCCGAAGTGGTGGTAGGGCAAGCTATATTTGGGACGTGTATAAGTGCCCTGGAAAGACCCTATGTACTGAATAAACTTTTTTATTTTATTTATTTATTTACTTTGTACTCGGAAAGAGTAGGGGTTGCCTTATTCTATCTGTCAAAACCACAAATTAAAATTTGTGCTAGCTTAACCTAACTTTTCACACACACGCGAACTTCGAACGGGCTCATGAACTTTATTCGTATTTTTAATGAGATTGTTACTTTGTTATCAGTAGTTAGCTCCAGTACTCGTTTAGTTTGAAACTAGGGTTGCGACCTTAGTAGTTAGCCCCAGACAAGAAAAAAAGTTCAATTATAGCTAATTGGTTTCGTTAGTGCGCGGAGAAACTTATGAAAACATGAAAAGGGCTGTAGCGTAGTAAACGAGATCTTTGAATGAAATTTTTGACTCTTATATAGCAGTCATTAGGAATACTTTTATCGAAGCAAAGTAGTGAATTAAGGGATTATTCTCAAACGTCCTCTATCAAATTAACGATCTCTATTACAATCTTTGTGATGCTAAACATTATAGGTACTATTGTACCGATCATCGCCTACGGTGTGTAAACAAAGGAAAACGGTTCAATATACAAACAAATGTATATTATGAGAAGACACAGGTTGTAACCAGTATGACGTCTTGATCGTTAAACAACGATTACACGTCACTGTGTAAATTAATGATGAGGCATAGATATGATAGATAGATGCTCGTTTGCCTCCTGTCACATAAAAAAAAAGTTCGCAATAAGTTGAAACCGTGTAAGGTACGAGTTGCTAGCTCTGAAGCTGAAGAGCTTTATTCTTAAGAACTATGGTCGGATTTAAAAATATATTTTTGTCGAAGAAGGCTTAAGGCTACAATCACCCTACATCCGATTGGGGCGGAGCTGTAAAATGTTGCCCAAAAGGGAAATATTACTCAAACTATTTTCTGCTAGTACGTTATAAAATTTATATTTCGGAAGAATTTTATCTAGTTATTAACAAAATTGACCAATTATGTTCATTCGATTTACATGAAGAAGGCACTGTGTGTATATCATACTTTTGTTATTGTGTTAACAATATAAAAAGTTAATTCCTAAAAGAAAATATTACCTATCAAATAATACTAAGCCAATAACCAAGTTTCTCATATTTTATTCTTTCTATTTCATCATATTTTATCCGATACTTCCAATTCTCGTGTGTATTTTATTAGGATAGACCAAATAAATTCAAGATGCCTTATTCCCAGCGGTTTATAATATATTATATTTGCTATAAAATATTCTTGATATTGTGCTACGCCTGTGTATAAAAGTTCAATTCATTTTAATATGATATTAAAAGGTCTAATCTATTAGCTCTCAATTTTTCAGGAAGAGTCTTCGTCGCTACTAGATATAGGTACGGTTTAATATAAATTTTACAACTCTACTCTCAAATATCATGAGTTTATATTTTGTAACGAAGTTATCCTATTACCTAGATCCACTCTATCTTTATAACTAGCGGCCGCCCGCGACTTCTTACGCGTTTTACCTCCTTAGGGGTGGAGTTTCGTAAAATCCTTTCTTAACGGATGCCTTCGTCATAACATCTACCTGCTTGTCAAATTTCAGCCCGATCCGTCCAGGGCTTGGGCTGTGCGTTGATAGATCACTATGTCAGTCAGTCACCTTTGATATTTAGATTTCATCCAAGAATCAACCACTGTTCGTTCAGTAAGAACTAGGTTTACGATTTCTGATACCTAAACGTGTTAATGTAAAAAATACTGTGTGAGATCAAAGTTCAAGCTGAAAGCTCGCATATTGGAAATTTATTCACAACTTTACTAGAACTAAAACGGCACGTACGAGCCACCCACGAGATGTTGTGGCATAAACGCCTTTATTTTGATGCCCGTAAATTTCATAATGGGACGTCAAGTTTGGGAAGTTTAGTGCTAAGTGCAACCAAGTGGACAGAAACTTTAGGAGGTAGTTCGCTCTAACGATCGTCAGCTTACAACGATTTGCGGTCAACGACTTTTAAAGCTCATGTGCTTTTAGATAACGTTGTTCGCGTATATTCTGGCTTCTTACAAACAAGCCTTATAAATTATAAGGCTTGTTTTATAATTTATACTATTATGTATGAAGTAGGTATAAGTATTGTATTTTGACGTTCATTAGTGAAAATTGAATAAAATATTTTTGATTTTGAAATAATTTCAGGCACGGATTTTAAAGGGGGCGCCAAATGGAATGAAGGGGTGCTTTGTGAAAAAAAAAGGTGTTTTAGCGCAAGTTATTCTATCGTTAGTTAATTTGAAACGCTCATGTCATCCCTTTGTAATACATCAAAGTCATGTGTGCGTTTTTTAGGCATCTCAAGATGCCCCAAAAAAAATTACCCCGGTTAAAAAAAATTGTTGATACGTGGCTGGTTATTTTATATACGCTTGTGCTTACGTCGTTCTGCTATTATGAAGGCTTGCATGACTGGAGTCACTTTGTCTGGAGGTTTTTGGTTCGATTGGCAGGTAGGGTAGAATACACAGTGCATAATCAGATTATGTCCCGATTTGATTATAACATTTCAAGCTTGAATCAATCGGGTTGTCCGTAATAGGAATGCTTCGAAGGGCACGTTAAGGTACACTATAAGAGATCAATATCGGTATCTTACAGCAAATTATTCATGTTAAATTACGTCATACCCTCCAAACGCGACGCCCAAAATATGTATGATTATTTTTATAATAAGTCAATAATTATTATAACCTTTATAAGAGGCTAGATACTTTATGTGATAGAAAAAAAGAAAGCAGATATAAGGAAATTGTGAATCAAACGAAGTGAATTCCAAGAAGAAAAGTTAATCAAGCTTGAGTTAACTTTAACTTCTAATATAATATTACCAAATCTGTTTTCCCCTCCTAAATAAGATTTCCTCAACAAGTATTATTTCCCGGAGGGAAAAGTTACCAACCATATTGATGTTAAAGTGAATAATCTGCAGATGGCATACGAGTAATTTGCTATTAATATGTTTAATGTAAGATATATCGGACTGTATAGTTACGGGACGCGAGACTGAGACTAGTGTTTTACTACTTTTTTCAGTGATTTCCCTTTATTGAGACCTGTTAACTATGGACATGTTTGGTATTGTTTACCTCTGATTAATATTAAGTATGTACAAATAAATCGCTAACAATTTACAATTAAGGTATCATTATTTATTGCAGTATCAGTTAACGGACCATTTAAAGCACCTAATTACGTCTGCTGTCATAATGTTATGTACCTAACCGGTGGCAAAACTGTTAATATTCTTGCCATGAAACCAAAACGATTTCTTCAACTGGAAATATAAACCAAGACGGGATGATCTAAACCCTTATATCGGGCCTTAACGCCGATAGTCACGCCTCATCGCACACAAACCTCATCTCTGAGACGTGAACAGGTTAACAGCTATCTTCTTTAATTTCTCGATCTAATCAAATAAGTAACACATCGATATTTTTACGATTTTGAAAAGCAAACATCATATTCCGAGTCAGTGACTTAGTAAAACTGGATTGCTTTTTGCGGCTTGCAGACCGAGAGCTAAACTGTTATTACAGATCAGGATGCATACCTACCTGACGCAGTTTTCCTTATGGGACGGGGTGATTTTGGGCGATTTTTGAAAGAGAATTATGTAAGTAATATCAAATATTTGGATATAACAATTTAACATAATATCAAATAGGTATTTGATAGAATTTATTGAACCAAAATGGCACGTACTCAGCGTGTGTCATGCTCTACTGAAATTGACGCTGCCTAGTAGAAACCATCTTGAATTTAGCTCAACTATACGACTACTAATGCGGAAACTTCTGCAGCTTTATTTATGTGAGCGAAGTTGAACTTTATTTATATGAGCTTTTGGTCTGTAACCCGAATTATACCTTTGATTTGGGAAAGAGTTGAGATTTTCAAAGCTAAATGACCGCGCAATTTGTTTTTTTTCTGGGACCATCAATCGAGTACGTCAAAGGCAATTCAAAGCGGTTTCACGGTGGGTTGTGTCATCAATCTCTTTGAACGATTTGGGATCTCTAACAGTTCTGCAGGATTATCTTATCTGTCATCGATCGAAATCACTGAAAGGTAGCGATAGTGATTATAGAGCGATTTCGAAATCGTGTCGTGGAAGTTTAGGGCGCTTTATTTTAAACGATTAATTGGTATTCCTACTTCTAGTTGTATGTTTTACAAGTTGCAAAATTTTTGTTACTACGACCTAACTATTTTGTGGTAAAAATATTCTTTGTTTGTACTTCATCGTTATATTTTTGTTCTAACTTTTGAATTCTAGGCGAAACTAATTACCATTTTGCTTTAATAAGAGTCTACAATAAATAGTAACTTTAAGCAAAACACTGCTGAAAACACACCATTCCTATACTACCACGCAGTTTGAAACATTTTCTGCTTGTTTCCTTTACCCAATTCCTTTGAAAATTGACTGTTACTAAGCACGATACGTTTTGTTCGACCAATTTAATTTAATTTTCAAGATAATTACTACAAGCAAATTCCGAATTAAACAAACGCTTCGTAATACACGCTCTACTTTTTCCTTCTATCTTATTTCTAAAAACAAGTATATTCTATTTTATTCCATTCTCTGCGGAGCGCTACCACCCTCACAGTAATGGCACCAGCATGAGACGCTAGTGTAGTTTGTCCATTTAAGTCGACTTTTGCAGCGTCATTTCAGAGAAAGTACACATAATTTGTCATTTAGTGTCAGGGTTCTTTTACTAAAAGGAATTACATGGTTGATAAAGTGATGCATAATTTTCTTTTATCATGAGGATGTTTTGCTTTCATCTGTGTTACCAGAAACTGATAATTATGGCGCAGTTACACTATGCGAGAAATTGATGGAACTTTTGTTCCATCGCGACCACGCGCACTCAAAAATAATTGAAGTGCGTGTTTTACACTGTATGTCTCGATCAATTTTCGGCATAGTGTAACTGCGCCATTATAGAAGTGTAGGCAAAAATTCATACGGTCCCCTAACATGGCACAAAACTCTTTGGTTGAAGACAAATATTATTCAGGCAGATCCAAATTATCACAATCCTCAGAGACCGAAAGTCTAAAGATAGACATTCGATAACAGTCTATAGCCCTTGGGTAATATAAATCGTTTCATAATAAGATCATCAATAATATTTCGTCTTTACTCCACAATTGATTATTCCGTATTACCTCAAGGTTGATTAACTAGTTAGAATTGATAATAAGCCTGCCTATCGTACTCTCTTCATGAAATAAAGGAAAAAAACAAACATTTTACTTTGTAAAACGCAATAATTCTAGGAATTAGTTTACTAAAGTACGGCCAACGAGAAGCGATACCAAATGTAAACAAACCCAATGTCATGGTCATTTGGAATAGCAGGGGTTTGATTTTGACATATTTTGGCGGGAGAACGAGACATTACGACAAATGCACAAGATGGGAAGAGACAGAATAGATTGTCATTTTGACAGTCGAATCGACCTTTTGTATCGCTGCTAGTTGGCCGTACTTTAGGTTTGGTACTATCGAATGATATAAATTGTAAAGTTGAGAATCAATCTAAAGATTTTATCACCAACCAACCAAGAGACCTGGAGACTGAAATTGTTTCCATAAAGGTGGACATACACTAGAGCATTTTGTCGACCATTTCTGTAGTGTAACTTTCCTACAAATGGTTCAATATAAGGTAAAAGATCAGTTTCTAAAGCACGTTTACATGGTTCTTAAAAGGTTAATGCAATAGATAATAGAGTATATCATGGAGCGGCTCGTTGTTCTGTTACAAGTAAATACTCTAGTCTAAGCTCACCTTAATTAAGGTTTTTATTATTATCGTATAAGTCGATGATAGGGCTCGGTGACGGTTTACTGCTAATGACAAGAATAAAAGTAAGTAGAAAATCGGAGACAAACAACAAAACGCCTCGTGTTCGTCACGAAACAATCCCGGGATTTATACCTCGTCCTTGATGAAAATATGGTATTGTTTATGTAAACGTAGTTACGAAAATTAACAATTACTAATATTATAATGCGAAAGTACATAATTGTCTGTTACTTTGAGTCCCGAGAAAGAACAAATGATAGTTTTAATCCCAGTTTTGAAACAGAGACACGCGCGTTAAAAATTATCTATGACAGACATTTCATGCGAAGTTAAAAATCTAGTTTAAAATAACACGGATCTGGAGGAGTGATCAAAATCGCAAGAAACCTGTTTCTACCATAATAGTGTAGCAAATATGAAGTTAACGTTAAATGAATAAGGATAAGCTTTAAATAAGAGAGAGTCTTCAAGGTCTCATGAATGTTGAAAGTCACGTAGTAGAACCCATTCTTAGGCGATTTAAAGCTTATTCTAAAGGTCTAGAAAATTCCCAAAGGTTCTGTGCACTTATTTTCGTGACTTTAATATTGCTAACGGGGTTATTACCCGTCTCGCTAAGCGCAACAAACAGTTGTTGCTCGCCTCATTTCCCACTATACAGTTGATACAGTGTGTTTGGAATAGGGCTAGCGATAATTTAAGGCGATGTTGTGATGTCAATGTTATCGATAAAAATGCCCCAATAAACGTGCCCGTCAAAACTGAATTAACTAAAAACTAAAATTCATTATTTTTTTTAAGTTTTTTGGTCATTATTTTTCATTTTTGTGTTTTTTTAATGACACATTATTGGCTAACATACTTATGCAATTTTTTATTTATCAATACAAACAATTTTTATGTAGAGTCACATAAAAAAATTAAGCCCCCCCCATTCCAAGAGGAGGGGGTGGGCCCACATATGGGGGCATTTTTGTCGATAAAATTGACATCACAACATCGCCTTAAATTATCGCTAGCCCTATCCCAAACACACTGTATAATGGCGTCTGCACAACACTATTCGCAAGGCAGATTGAAACTGATGTTTCTGGCTTGGACTTTAGGGATCTGTAGTGAAATTGAAGAGCAGATAAAATTTAGCATTTTTCCCTTCGGACTATAACAGGTTAGTGTAAGAGTACGCGTTTAACTCATGTATTATAAAATTTCATACTTAATAAAAATTCCTTACCAGAAAATATTAAAAGTGACTTTAGATGAAGTAATTGCTTGCTTCTAAAATATTATTAAGGTAACAACGTACAACTACGGAACCCTACACTGCGCGTGCCACGACACGCACTTGGCATTTTTTTATAAATGTGTTATAATAATAAAATGTGTACTGAACCTTAACCTGAATATCCTACTTCCTACTAATATTATAAATACGAAAGTTTGGATGTCTGGATGTCAGGATGTCTGGATGTCTGTTACTCTTTCACGCAAAAACTACTGAACGGATTTTGATGAAACTTTACAGTATTATTGTGTATAACCCAGAATGACATATAGACTATAATTTATGACGATCTGTGACAAACTAAATTTCACGCGGGTGAAGCCGCGGGCAAAAGCTAGTAGTTTATAATTAAGTAAACCTCTGAATCCATTCGCCAAAAGAAAATGGAGCCACATTCCTTGGATGGCCGCTCTAGTAAACATATTGCGTAGTTAAAACAATAAAATATCTTTGGATATTTTACTGCCATTTAATCATAAATTACGAGTAAGAACGATGTTATATTGAGAACCAGATTCCAGATAAATCTACCTAAGGATGACTTGCATACATTTTAAATTAAATAAATAATAAAATTGTGAACAATCTAAAACTAACGGTATCGATAAAGCTAATGAGCTGCTGTCATAGTGACATTAACGTAGTGTCAATGTCACACTAGAAACGTCAGGTTAGCGGTTAGAGGAACGCGCGTGGACGACTCCCCGCGCTTTTGTGCTAATTGATGAATTGTAATTTAAAATGAGGCAATATTGTATAGGTAATGTGAAAGTAAAGTATCCAGTGTTTTATTTATGAGAAATTGAGAATAGATCTACCGGCTCCTAACAGTTGTTTACGCTAAGATTGTGCGGGGAACGAACTCTAGAATTCTAGATCACTGGCATAGTACTTGAAACGCGAGCCAATAATAGGTCACGCGGCCGCCTAGTAATCGTTCGTTCGTTCGTTTCAGCCGAAAGACGTCCACTGCTGGACAAAGGCCTCCCCCAAGGATTTCCACAAAGACCGGTCCTGCGCCGCTTGCATCCAGGTACTTCCCGCGACCTTTACCAGATCGTCGGTCCACCTAGTGGGAGGCCTGCCCACGCTACGTCTTCCAGCTCGTGGTCGCCACTCAAGAACTTTCCTGCCCCAGCGGCCATCAGCTCTTCGAGCTATGTGCCCCGCCCACTGCCACTTGATTTTAGCGATTCTGCGGGCTATGTCAGTCACTCTGGTTCTCCTACGGATCTCCTCATTTCTGATTCGATCACGCAGGGAAACTCCGAGCATAGCACGCTCCATCGCTCTTTGGGTGACCTTGAGCCTTCTTATGAGGCCCATAGTAAGCGACCACGTCTCAGAGCCATACACCATCACTGGCAACACACACTGGTCAAATACTTTTGTCTTGAGACACTGCGGTATTTCGGACGTGAGAATTTCGCGAAGCTTCCCGAACGCTGCCCAGCCGAGTTGGATTCGACGATTAACCTCTTAAGTATTAAAGAGGCGATTGAGCGTAACAAAGGCTCTAAAGTGTTCGCTAGGGATCTGTCTGTTGGCCAAAGTCAACTGACCAAGCTGAAGACCGAGGATGGCAGAGACATCTCGTCGGGGCCTGAGTTATTGGAAGAGGTTGAGAAGTTCTACGGACAATTATACACGAGTGTACGTACACCTGTCACAAATCTAGCCGAAGACCCAAGAGCTAGACTGACCCGACACTACACCGAAGATATCCCGGACGTCAGCCTGTACGAGATTAGAATGGCTCTCAAACAGCTGAAAAACAACAAGGCACCGGGTGATGATGGAATCACGGCTGAGCTTCTGAAAGCAGGCGGAACGCCGGTACTAAAGGCTCTTCAGAGGCTGTTCGATTCCGTCATACTTGAGGGAAAAACGCCTACGGCATGGCACAGAAGTGTGGTGATACTTTTTTTCAAAAAAGGCGACAAAACCTTGTTGAAAAATTATAGACCCATCTCACTTCTGAGCCATGTCTACAAGCTGTTTTCGAGAGTCATCACGAATCGTCTCGCACGCAGGCTCGACGACTTCCAGCCTCCCGAACAAGCCGGTTTCCGAAAAGGCTTTAGTACCATAGACCACATACATACGCTACGGCAGATTATACAGAAGACCGAGGAGTATAATCAGCCACTTTGTCTGGCGTTTGTGGACTATGAAAAAGCCTTCGACTCGATCGAGACCTGGGCAGTGCTACAGTCTCTCCAACGGTGCCAAATTGACTATAGATACATCGAAGCGCTGAAGGGCTTGTACGAAAACGCCACAATGTCGGTCCGCCTCCAGGATCAGAACTCGAAACCTATCCAGTTGCAGCGAGGGGTGAGACAGGGAGATGTCATATCTCCGAAACTGTTCACCACCGCCCTGGAAGATGTTTTCAAGCTTCTGGACTGGAGCGGATTCGGCATAAATATCAACGGCGAGTATATCACACACCTTCGTTTCGCGGACGATATCGTAGTCATGGCTGAGACCGTGGAGGACCTAAACACAATGCTCGATGGCCTCAGTAGAGCCTCTCAACAAGTGGGTCTTAAAATGAACATGGACAAGACAAAAATTATGTCAAATGCCCGTGTTGTACCCACTCCTCTGAAGGTTGGAGACACTACACTCGAACTTGTTGACAATTATGTATACCTGGGACAAACAGTCCAGTTAGGTAGGTCCAACTTCGCCTAGTAATAAAATGAAATAAAATATTCTGTATTATGTATCTTCTAAAGTAATAATGACGGCACGTAAATCTAAACACCATTGTCTAAAGTTCTTGTAAATAGAGCTACTTTGGAAGAAAACAAAATATTGAACTATTCCGCTAAAGTCTGACTATTGTTCAAAACAAGTAAGTTTGAGGAATCGCCTTGATTTAAGCTGACAATTTCAGACTAATTAAATAATGTCAATCAAGACTTAGCACGTTTTAACAGAATAAAGGGATTTAAAACTTACTAGTTTGTTTTAGTTCGAAATCTAAGTTAACTCAAGTAAGTAGATTTAATTATTTGCATGGAAAATCTCAACACAACGTCGGAAGTAAATTGAATTTATTATCAGGTCTTTGAACCTGTCACGAGTCGCACAGAAAATGGATTTTAATTAATACGTAACCGCGACTGAAACCTTACTAGACGTAAGGTTTAAAACTTGGTTAGCCTTGATGTTTATGGTTAAATGTAACAAGCCCTTATATTTACATAAATACTAATTTTCTGTAGCTGTTACAAAAATACAATGTTACGAGTATGCTACGAGTACGCTACGAGTGCGCTACGAGTGCGCTACGAGTACGCTACAAGTACGCTACGAGCACGCTACGAGTACGATACGAGTACGCTACGAGTACGCTACGAGCACGCTACGAGTACGATACGAGTACGCTACGAGTACGCTACGAGCACGCTACGAGTACGATACGAGTACGCTACGAGCACGCTACGAGTACGATACGAGTACGCTACGAGTATGCTACGAGCACGCTACGTGTACGCTACGAGTACGCTACGAGTTCGCTACGAGCACGCTACGAGCACGCTACGAGTATGTTACGAGTGTGCTACGAGTATAGGGACACACCATTTTATTAAGCTTTATCACTTACCGTCAGGTGAGATACAGGCCAAGAGCTTCCTCGTTGTGGATAAAAAAAAAATCATCCAGTAGCACGTCCTAAAAACGCTTGCTTACGCGATCTCCACTCAACTTCGCTCTTCAATATTTGAGTGTAAAACTAAACTACAGTGGTCATATTATTATTAGAAAAGAGCCAGCAGCACAGCACATTCTTCAAGTTTTTGTTGTAAAATTGCAACTATTTCAATTAAGACACCATATCGTGGATGTGTTTCAATATACAAAGTCAGTCTAGCACTCTTGATCGTGACTCAGGTGGGTACCAAGGTATGGCTCCATTACCTACCTTCCAAACACTAAACGCGTAACTACTTCGGTTTAAAAACGATTTTAATTCTTGTGTATAGAAAAATGACGCCAAGATAGTTCAAATATATTATGAAAGACGTTGATCCAGAGTAAACATGATATGTAGCAGAGTCAAATTCACATTGATTTATTCTACTGTGTTGTTTTGTGACGTCATAAATACAGTTTATCACATCATCTACTGAGTTTTGTGAACTCTGTACCAGTTGCTTAAGAAACTTTGTCCTTATATAAATGTAAGTAGTGTATGTAAATGGTAAAAGTACAAAACAGCTTTTAATAAAATACATTGTATTTTGAGCGTGCCCAAACAAATGTTTCGACTACCCAAGATAGTGTCAACGAAGAGGGCCGACCCCAAATAATAGGAAAGAGCAAGGAAAAGAAATTATTTTATTTTGATACCTTTGGACCACCAATATTTAGCACACCCAAAATACTCGAAAAATAGTAAAGATATTCATTAAATAACTAATACACAAAGTGCGTTAAATTAACGACTAATTTAAAAGTTCGTGTTACACCGTAGTGTTACAGTACGAAAGAAGTACAAGACAAGGCAATAAATTATAACTTGGATAATCATAAAGGCATTTCTTTTAAAAACAATATTAAAATACATAATCCGATTCTCTCAAACAAATCTAAGTTTTTAATCTTTCGCCCGAATTCAAAGTAGGTGGTCTTTCTTTATCAATAATTGCTTAAATTGTGTTATACAAAGTTATTATACAGGCTGTAAGAGCACTGCACACTGACACGAAATATAGGGACGAAGTTTAAAATTGAGTAAAGTAGGTATTTTTCCCCAAACTTACAATTAAATAAATAGATCACTTAATAATAATTAAACTCATAAATCTACTAATACACGGCACAGGTGGAAAAGTTTACGGTGGCTGATGTCAAAAGTCAAATGCAGAGCTTACTATCCAGTACTTAGGTCCTTTCCAGGGCGCTTACTTATGTCTCAAATATAGCTTGCTCTACCACCACTTCGGGACAACATATGGGCTGGTGCTGTGAAGAAGTGGCGGAAGAAACTCATGAGCCAGAGCCAAATATTTAGAGTAAAGGAGTGTGAAAAAGAAATGCACAGAGAATTATGTATTTTTTCTTAAATAATACAATTAATTATATTGTGTTATCTACAGTAGTCTTCATTTAAAATGTTGCCCCTCACATCCTGTATATCCAAAAAATTGAATCTCGTTTCAGTTCAAATCCCAAATAACAGAGTTTCAGCCTGAACTAAGTGAAGAAATGTATTTCTAAGTGATCCAAGATAAATTGGTTTTAACTTCAGCCATTTCAGTGGTGTAATCTTGTAAGTTACAGTAATTACTTTTTACACTGATTCTTTCAAGTTTCATTCTCTCATTAAATTGAAAGATTAAGGTCTAAAAATAATACCGAGATAAAGTTTAGCTTAAAATATTTCTTCTTCTAATTCTAGCCATGACCTTCAACTAAAATAATATTTTTAGGTGAAAAATATAAGTAAATGTTAATGTTTCAGGTAAAAAGTGATACCTAATTAAAACTCGCACAAAAAATTTTACCTGACATGAAATATTTTTACGTAGCAACGCCCACACGATGGCACTGTGTGGTTTTCATCAATTTCTATTTGGGATTTTATGTTATAGAAATAAAATAAATTGAAATCTTTGATTTAGCATACTAGTGGTACTAGTGAAACCTGCATTTTATTCTTTGTTGGGTTTACATTAAGCTGTGCTCAAAATTATAATGTGCAATTACTTTGAAACCTTCTTTATTTTCTTCAACAGTCCCTGCCTTGTTCATTATTTTTCAGAAACGAAATTTTCTTAACCCTAAAAATAAACATTGTGTCTTGGGCTACAGCCTTAAATAAATAAAACTAACTGAGAATCTTTTCTTCCATTATTAAAGCATTAAAACCAATATTTGAGGTTTTTACGCAGTTTTTAGTTGTTTTCAACACCTCAAATTTAATAAAACCAACCTTCGTAGAAACTTGTCTGATATTCGCAATTCCCGGAGTAAAAGGCGCAAATAGAACATTTTTATTGGAGCATAAATTATTTCACGGCCAAATCTACTGTTAAGTTTTTATGAGGTTTTTTCTAAATGAGAATTTTCACCTTCTGTTAAATGAAATCGCTTTCATACTTTTCTAGATAAGATATAAGCTTGTTACAATAAAATACTCGTATATGGAACATTTAAAATAGAAAAATACCGGCCTCAACGCGACATTTTTATATGAGTTACATTATCCCAACTAATATTATAAATGCGAAAGTAACTCTGTCTGTCTGTCTGTCTGTTACGCTTTCCCGCTTAAACCTCGCAACCGATTTTGATGAAATTTGGCATAAAGATAGTTTGAGTCCCGGGAAAGAACATAGGATAGTTTTTATCCCGGTTTTTGAAACAGGGACGCGCGCGATAAAGTTTTACTGTGACAGACAAAATTCCACGCGGGCGAAGCCGCGGGCGGAAAGCTAGTGTGTTAATAAATGAAATCTTTTGTAGAGCATTTAGTTTTAACGAAACGACATCAAAACTGCGCTGGATTGAGTGCATGCTATCTACACTCGGCATCAAATAAATCGCACCTCCCGCGACAAGCACTTATCAAACGTATGCATCCCCACTTCCCAACAACATTGGTACCATTTGAAAGCCTAGTTCTAAACTTCATTTCATTAAAGGAAAGGTTTTTACCCCAAAAATGTGTTTAAAGAAGGATCCAGAGTCACTTCTTAAAAAAATAGGAAGTTACGCTTGAGCCAACTTTTATGGCTATAAAACTGTTACATTGGAATTAATTGCTAAGTTAACTGTCAAAAACGACACGTAAGATCATTATTTGGTTTTATAACCACAAAAATTGGTCTACTTGGTCCCAGAGGTGACCCCAAGTGAGGCCTTTTTTCAAGTCACATCTATGTTACCTGTTATTTGTTAATAAAAAAATTAATGTGTTTTTCTTTAAGTTTATTTATTGGGCTTTCAAATAACAACAATATTGTTGGGGCACCATGATTGTGTCAGAAGATAATCTTTAAAGTAAAAAAAAAAAATCGCGTCACGGATGGTGCGACTTATTTGATGTTGAGTGTAGTTCTAGGCTATTATGGTAGCTCTAAATTAGAGATGTGACAGCTGCGTCTGTTGTTAAAGACTTAAAAAGGACATGAAGTTTGGACGGCCACAAGGAGTGGCAAACTTTGGCTTTAAATGGGGATAGCTGTAGATATTATTTAGGATACCTTTGCGCAGCAGCGAATATAAAATAATGAATGAAAACATTATTATTTTTGCTACATAAGAGTGCCAGTTCCAATTTGTGTTAAAATATGAGGGCACTTATCATTTTGGTCCCCATGGCTTTTATTCTCCGTAAAATAATAGAAACACGAGGAAATTACAACAATTTATAACGTTTTTCTTCGCAGCACTACCATTAGGTATTACAAAAAGCTCTATCTTGATAATGAATAGCTTTTTGGTTTGGAAGGACTTTTATTTCGGATCGTGTGTAAATTTTTTGCAATAAGGCTATTAAAAAGCACTTAGGTATATGACCTAAAACTGTATTACTACTTCATAAACTTCCTAAATAAACTCTAATAATTATGCTTAGAAAAATCGGCACAAGAACGAGTTTCTATTGTCAGCTAGCTAATCATGGTCGAAAATTACTAAATCTACGAGTACTTTCATATGATACAAAATAATGACGTAGGCGTATCCTAAACTAATAGTTTAAGGCTGGGTTGCAACATCTTAATTTAACTTTAACAAACGTCAAAATTCTGTCAGATTCCATACAAAAAACACCGGTTATCGTCATACGATCAAAGTTAGGTGGAACTCAGTCTAAATATTATTGCCTGATGTTAGAGCTAAATTTGGAAATGACTAGTAATACAAACCCTTTCAGGGTTCAAATAATTGAGGGTTTTATCTCCAATTTTATGAAAATGTGGTCAAAATTTTGGTCGAACTATCTAGTATCATAGGGTCAGAGTCACCATTTACGAGTATTACCTAGCCATCTGTTGTTTTCCTAGTTTATCTAATGGCGTTCTAGATAAGACAAAATATTTTGCATAGACCTTAGATCGAGTAAATGAAATGAGAACATGACGTAGTGTTTTACCTTAAATAAGAATGTAGTAAAACAATCATCAAGTCCACTTTATAGTTTGTATAGTTTGTCTTAGTAATATAATTTTTTATGTTGTACCTTTTATGATTTTAGCATGTGAATATTTTACAGCTTTGAATTTAATCAAAAACAATTCCATAAAACTGCCTAAAACAGGACAGTTTTATCCTGGAGTATCTCAAAAGAATACATTTCGCATAAAGCAGATTTTGGTTTAACAACAATGTTTATAAAAATGCCCTGTAGGGATGCCTTACGTTTTTACACGTGGCAATCCACAAAGGGGTTGTAAATAAGAATTGTTCGTTCATAAAATGGCATACTCGTGAAGTGACGTAATCGAAAACGTGTAGACTTAGGCACCTGTCATGTGGGTGTGTGAGTGTATCAGGTGTGTTCGAAATTGAACATCGTCCCGAGTGGCTCTTTTAGACAAGTGCAGATCTTTTTCGACAATACCTACTAGTTAGTAGTTTTGGACAGCACGAACCCAATTTATGGAATTTTATCGAGAATTTAGTGCAAGTCTTAGGCTGAGTTGCGCTAACATACTTTGACTGTAACTTTAACAATAACCGGTATTTTTTGTATGGCGTTTGACAGATTTTGACGATTGTAAAAGTTCTATTAGGATGGTGCAACTCTGCTTTAGTTTTAAGCTTTTGGAATTCGCTCGTGTTGATTTCGTTCTGATAAAATGTTCGTAGCGTCCTACAATCCCAAACAATCTCACGAATCTAGAGGATTCACAAAAATATTAATTGACCTTTCACACGAGTATTCCTAAAGGATATGAACTTTTGGGTTTCAGTAGAAACATTTTTATTTTTCAAGTTTTTATACAAAAGGCTATCAATAACATATAAAACCGAAACAATGTACAGAAGAATATATTATTAAGCTCTTGTGGATGTAAAAGGTCTTCACGGGGTAACGGCCGCGGGCTAATGTTATAAACAACGCCTTCCGGGAATACCCTTATGTTTTTTCGAGCACAATACGCCTATTGTGAATAACAATTGACAACATTCATGAAACAGCGGGTGATCTGACGCAATAGAACAAGAGAAAAAATTATATACCTACGTGTCCATTTAGGTGGAGGTTTATTCACTAAGGCTGACCACATAACTTTGACCGTAACTATAACGATAACCGGCATTATTTGTATGGAGTTTGACATAATATTTTAAAGTAAGATGGTGCAACCCAGCCTAAGAGTATATTATGTACAAACAATCCTACTAAAGTTTGTATGGATTAAGTACGTGTGCTTGTTACTTTTCCGTGCAAAAACTGTTAAAACGGATTTTGATGAAACTTTTCAGTAATCTTGTGATGATGTGCGACTATGTGTGTGATAAATTGAATTTCATGTAGGTCAAAAAGATAGTGGTATCTAATAAATTCCACTTTTTCTATTTGTCACGTTTTTTGCACTCTAACTTCTGAACCATTTCTTATATTTTTGGATATCTTATATTTTTAGGGTAATTTAAAAATGATAAGTATTTATTAACTACCTAAGATAGCTATTGTTTAATTTGAAATGCCGTTGACCGGACTTATTGCTAGCCAATTACTAAAAGTCGCCAAGTTTACCAATTAAGAACTTGCCAATTTGAGATTCCCTAGAACTCAATGTTCTTTCATTAGCAAAATGTCATAAGTAGGAAAGTATAGCCAGTTTAGTTTCTTTCTGGAATTTGCTAAGAACGCCTAGCTACCGAGGAGAAAAAAAATCAGCCTTACACAAGCTTTATTGCCAATTAGCAATATTGGTAGCTTAACTCCTTTTCGATATTCGCCTTGATCTTGAACCTCACCAAGGTTAGAAAGAAATGTACCTACTAACATGAAGTTTTAGAAATACCTACATACTAAGTACCTTGGAATCTACCCTTCATACTGAAGACTGCCCCTAGTAGGGCTTATAAGGATTACGTGGTCTACGTAGTATCTGTAAAAAGTTGGGCAGAACTGTAATACAATTTAGACCTTAGCACATCACAAAAAGAACTAGAGCACCGCAAAAAGTCCGTGGGTATAATCTTTTTGTCGACGAGCCTCCGTGGACAAAGGCTGAAGTGGTACTTAGGGTATTTCTTCTGTGCTTCTGTTTAAAATAAACATTTACTCTTTGGGATGAGTAGAAACAAGTTTGGGAAATTGAGATTTCACTCAGAGATCCAACACTCGATATTTTTAGATCTAGTAAGTTGTGTGAATTTATGTATTCATTATTGCTTTTTGTAGGTGATCCTCAAAACACAGTCGTTTTGCTTTATTTTGTTTTGTAAAGTGTAGAGGCGATAATGCGAATAGATGTTGTAGTACCTACCTATGTTAACGGCTAAGTAAATCTTTCCATACATTGCGTATTACATACGAGTAGACCTATTTCACATACGTGGTAGGTATTTATTTAATACTTTGCGTTTATTTTGTACAATAAGTCTAGGTTAAAAGAATAATTTACCTTAGAAGACAATAAGACTTCTCTACTTAATGCACCTAACGTGACCTAAAGCACGGTAATAATATCATATAGTATTACCGTGCCTAAAGTTTTGTTCGCGCACTGAATATTATCCTACAGATATGAAACCTAAAAACGCACTTGAATGACACTTCCTATGTAAAAAATAAAGAGCTATCATACCTAAAACAGCTTGCCACCGACAACGTCTTGAAAATATGAAAACACTTACCTGAAACAAAAAAAAAAACAGTATTATTATCAACAAGTCTTCCAAAGCACTTCTTATTACTATAATAATCGGCACTGAATAATGGCACATAGTACGCAGAACTGACGGCCGATGGGGCAGCAAGGTTCTGGAGTGGAGGCCGCGTACCGGATAACGCAGCGTGGAACGTCCACCAACAAGGTGGACCGACGACATCATAAAAGTAGCAGGGAGGCGCTAGACGCAGGCCGCTAACACTAGATCAATATGGAAAACATTGGGGGAGGCTTATCTTCAGCAGTGTACGTACCTCCTATGGTCGAGATGATACTGATGATGATAAATTACTAAAGAGCTACAAGCACGACAGAGTGGTCATTAAGTAACAAGAAATAGAATAACCGATGAATTGCAATAGGGATATGCATCGATTTTAAAAGTTAATAAATTATGTTTAAATAAACACTTTTGTTGAATCATAGAATTTCTGGAAAACTAGTATTGAAACCGGACTGGAATCGGACCGAAATATTATTTCGGATTGAAAAATGTTGTTTACTAGTTTTTTTTTTTTTTTTTTTTTCATTTATTGGGGTCAACAAACAGTTTACACAATGAATGCTTATGAGCTATATACAATTCTAACTTAGATAATTGTGAAACCAACATAGTTAACCACATATTACTATAAGAGTACTTAATTAGTAAGTTGAGAAGCTATAATTAAAGAAAAACAATTATAACGTAACCTAGTCCAACATTCAAACCATTATGCCTTCTGTTAATTTATCTAATACAAGTTTTTTATATGTGCTGATTTTAGAAGAGAATATATCTATGTGATTAAAATACTTATTATATATCTGCGCTAGTCTATACGATGGTGAACGCTTTCCAGCATTAGTCCGACATATATCTTTAGCAAAAAGTTTAAAAGTACGGCAGGCTCTCATGCGTGGCCTACTCGGTACTTGATATCTTATCCTATCTGTAATACTGATACAATCATATTTATTATGACAAAAATCATAAAGCAGGGTAGCCTGCAATAACAGTCTCCTAGTTTTAAGGCAGGGCAACTCATACCTTTCCAATAATCCAGAATAAGGCAAACGGCCACGATAACATTTATAGTTCATACACTTTAGGTATTTTTTCTGTACTCTTTCTAGACTATCAGAATATTTATTATAGTAAGGATCCCAAATAGGTATGGCATATTCCAACTGAGAACGAATTAAAGATTTGTAAAGATGAAGATATGTAGCTGGTTTCCTAAAATTGTTAGCAGATCGCATGACAAAGCCATACATTTTGTATGCTTTGTTACAAATATTTTCAATATGTGAATCCAGCGTAAGTTTACAGTCTAGTGTAACCCCTAGGTCCCTAATTTGCTGTACTCTATTAAGATTGACACCACAAATTGAGTAGTTGTACTCTGTAAATAATCTTTTTCTTGTAAAAGTTATGCAGTTACATTTATTCAAGCTTAGTTTTAATTTATTTTTATTACAGTATTCCGTAAATCGGTCCAGATCTTGTTGAAATTTGAGGTGGTCAGAAGTATTATTAATTGTACGATATATCTTAAGGTCGTCTGCATATAATAAAAAGTTGCAATGCTTAAAGCAGTCAGTGACGTCATTAATGAAAACTACAAAAAGGAATGGGCCCAAAATTGAGCCCTGTGGGACACCAGAAGTTACAGAGACAGTTTCGGATTCGTGCCCATTGATTACCACCTTTTGTGCTCTATTTGTCACATAAGATTTGAACCATCTCCACAGATTCCCCCGTATACCATTATAGGCGATTTTTTCTAGTAATATTTTATGATATACCCTATCAAATGCATTTTGAAAATCGGTGTACACACTGTCTGTCTGTTTGTTGGAGTCTATATTGTAAAATAAATCGTTGGTGTACACTACAAGATTGGTAACGGTAGAACGTCTACGGACGAATCCGTGTTGTTGTGGAAGTATGTTATTGTGGAGAAGAGGATATACGATATTATGTATAAGCCTCTCAAACAGCTTCGCAAGAGTGGGTAAAATGGAGATAGGTCGATAGTTTGCGACGTCTTTCTTAGAACCGGCTTTGTGTACTGGAGTTTTAAAAGTTATTATTTTCTCAAATGCATTAGCGAGAAGGAGAACTCTACTACTAATGTGTTCTATGAAATACAGATACACTAGTGATTAATTTCTTAAATAATTTGTTTGGAATGGATGAAGAAAAAAGAGTAAAACTGCAAGTAACGAGTAAGATCCAATTAAACCTGTCTATGCAGCACGAAATGATTGCATATGTTACTTAATTTATTCGGTAATATCTTTTAATTTGTAGCTTGAATGGTTTTTACATGAATCAGATTGTAAACTTATTCCAAAGTAGTAGGTATATTAATGGTTTAAAGGGTAATATTAAACGTTACAAAATCATTTTGCACCCGTGTAATTTATACCGACAAAAAGAAAAGGATTGTTTTCACATTCAACACACATTGCACACTGGCGGTTGTGCACATGTGATGTGATGTGGGTTCCCATAAAACAATCCTCATAATCTCCTGCCCTCGGTTTTCCGTGTCCACTTTGGGTCACGGATTTTCCTAAATCCTTTTTAAAAGGTGACCCGAAGGTGGAACGTGTTTTATTTTGAGACATAGTAAAAGTGAAAGTAAGAATGTTCTTATTAACCGATTTATACACAAACATTTTTATTTTTATTTTTAAACGAAAAGTTTTCCTAATAAAAAACGTTGATGCTCTGTCATAGTCCCTACGTTTATTTGTTTAATCTTAGTGCCACATTATAAATTGTTGAATAAGGCGAACTTAATACTTTTGCCTGTTAAACTTCGGATGAAACAAATAAAATTCGTTACATACTTTAAAATTATCAGGGTAGATATGTACTACCCTAACATCAGGTGCGATTGTGGTCAAATACTTGCCTTGTTATGCATAAAAAAATGTGTAGGATATTGTTTTGTTACGACGAGTATAATCGTTAGCGTTCCGATTAAACATAACATAAGACGCTGTTGGAAGATGTCCTACTAAAACTTTCCTTTGACTATGGTCATAAGACCCAAGCCTCTCTTACTATCATTCACATTAGCAAGCTCTAACTTCGTGTCTTTGTTCCAGCGTCACCAACATATTCCTGGTGAACCTATCGGTGGCCGACCTGCTGGTGACGCTGTTCTGCATGCCGGTGCAGATCGCCAAGTCCGTCACCCTCATCTGGTACTTCGGGGAGGTTATGTGCAAGACTGTCAACTTCCTTCAAGGTACGTACTTAAATTTAAACTCATTTATTTTCGTAGAAACACGGTAGGATAAAATGTAGAACTCTTTTGTCGACAACTAACTATACCAACATTAAAAGGAAAGTTTTGTATTTTGTATGTTTGTAATGAATAAACTCGAAGGCTGAGTTGCATCACCTAACTTTGATCGTAACTTTGACGATAACGGGTGGTTTTTGTATGTATTTTGACTAATTTTTGACGTTTTTCAAAGTTAAAGTAAGATGGTGCAACCCACCCTTAACCTACTGGCTCGATTTCAAAAATTCCTTTACAATTAGAATGCGCTACCGAAAGCTAAGACACCTACATAAGATGTCCCAATGCTATCATTCTGCACATCGTCCCTAGCGAGATTCAAGCTGCTACACTAAGTGGCAGTCAATCTTAAATCATAAAGATCTAGGTAATCATCTGAGTAAGCTCACTCAATTCCCCCTGAAACAATGGCGATAAATGCGAGCCCATCCAATTAAACAAAATCAGGATTCATTGCAAGCATTAGTCTTGTGTCTGTTAGGCGACGTGCAAGTCTGAGATTAAAGTAGAAAATAAATCAATTTAGATGAATATGAATCCAGTAAGATAATTTAAGTTGGTACTTATTTTGTATTTATTTAGGTTTTTGTCTTGACCTATAAATCTATGAGTGTTACATAATTGTAGAGATAAATTGGGATATTGATAACTAGCGACCCGCCCTAACTTTTCATGGGTGCTAAGTTATACATATAAATCTTCCGCTCGAATCACTTTATCTATTGAAAAAAACCCCATCAAAATCGGTTGCGTAGTTTGAAAGTCCCTAAGAATACATAGAGACAGACAGCGGAAAGCGACTATGCCTACCTAGTGATAAGCAATAATAACCAAAAAAAGCAGTAAGAAGATTAAAGAGTACATATCATTAAGCTTTGTAGGTCGCAAAAGCAATTATTGTAGCAGCTGATAAGAAAAGAAATATGATATGCTTTTGTTTATTTTCCTCCCCAGCACCTTTCACAGCTAACAAAGGTTCCCATTAAGTGTGATATAATGTACAGGCGGAAGCATACTAAGATAAACACTGTGGTATCATTAAGTAGGCTTAACAAAGCGGTAATAGCCGAGTGACGAAGGTCTCTAAAATAAAATAAAATAGGTTATTCAGTACACACAACCACACTGTTAACTATCCATTTCCGTTTCTCTCTCTCGCTCTCATCAAATGGTGATTCTTTGCGAGACGACATGACAGGCAATGGATAGTTAACACTGTTGCCGATGGTAAATACGCCCTTTCCCCAAATATAGCTTGCCCTACCACCACTTCGGGACAACATATGAGCTGGTGCTGAGAAGAAGTGGCGGAAGAAACTCAGTCAGCCTCTTTTTCAATCAATACAGTAATTTATAATTTACATGGCATGTAATAAGTGCGATGGAGGTAAGGTCCACCACGCACTCTTCTCATTTAAATAATCGTTTCTCTGCCGCTATGGACTATATTTGAAACTGCCTAGCTCACACCAGTACATATCTTGTAAAATCTTTGAAAAGAGGCTAACAATAGTGACTGAGGTTCTAGCGCTGCTTCTTCTCAGTACTGACCCATATTACTGTCCCGAAGCAGTAGGGTTGGGACGTGTAAAAGTGCCCTTTGTGAGCCTAATCGCATAAATAAACAATTGGAATTTAAGGTGTCGTGAACTCGTGAACCGTCTCGTATCACAAGTATATTTAGCTTGCCACAAGAAATTAAAACATACGTGCTGTTTTATTACAACAATGTATGTCTGACGCCCTGCAACAATGTAGGTATGTACTTAAGAATCAATTTGAATCCAACAAGGTAATGCTAATTACTAGCAACAAACGAGGTCAAGCTTTGTATAAGCATTTAACGTAATTGCTTAACTTAACAATCCCGAGGACAGCTTTCTTTATCCAATACAATATCACATTTTATACTTTTTTATATTCAAAAAAGTTCTTTTGTATCTTTAGCTACTTTAATTTTCACAACACTTAAAAATATGATAGATCTAGGCACACACTACTCGAATTTAATTAGAAATGAAGTATCTATGTAACAAGTAATATTCTGTGGAAACAGCTAAAATTAGACAATAATGTGCCTTACATTTAACGTTAATTTTTAAGCAAGCAAAGAGGATATCACAATAACTTAATTAATTTATCTTAAGATTAGTTTTTGCGCCCTAAAAGAATAATAGTTTTTCCAAACTGACAACCGAAATAGGTACTCCACTCACGAGATACACAATTTATCCAGCAAAATATTTCAGCCTAGAAATAAACCAGACAAACAATTTTTGTCAGGTCGTGTTCAGTGAACAGACACTTCAATAGCGCGTTACTTGCCGACGACATTGACAGTGAATCAAACTTTAGTTCACTAAGTTGCCTGGCGCGTCGCTAAAGTTTGCTTTGGTAACTTTGGATATAATGAAAGTGACTATAGATTTATTTGTAAGTTTTTAATGTAAATGCATTATGATAGGGCGTCTTCTAAGTAGTATGTAGTAATACTATGACGTATCTATTTATTTACAAAAGATACATTTTATGTTTATAAATTCGTCACCTGGTATTGTAACACTTTTTTTTCTTGGCGAGATTGAATACTTACCGATTTCCACAAACAAACATTCCAACTGACTGTAAGGTCACATATTACAAAGTGTACAGTATTTCCTTTGTCACTTGATTGTGTCGTCGTTAGAGATTCACTGAATTTAGATTAACTTGTATTAAAAATTAATTACGTTGTTTTGGTGAACAGAGCAATAAATAACCTCACTTTTGAATGTCTCCGTTTGACAGATCAATGCGTTACGTTCCATTCTTTTAGTATAGAAGAAGTGTATAATGAAATTAAATATTCAACACTAAATTTTTATAAAACTTAATATTTAGGCTCTTTAATTTAAATTCTAGCTATTTCTAGTATTTTCCTCAATGTTTATATTAAAATAACATTGTAATGTATCTTGATCGATCATGGGTTCGGAACGTTCTAGAAATTTGACATATTCTGAGCGAAACGAAACGCGCGAGAGACGGTCCGAATACTATGAGTGAAGTTTCTTCTGTTTCTAAAAGTTAAATTAATTAATTAAATTTAAATCGGAGGAGCAGTTTTGTGAGTTCTCATATCGAAATTATTCAATAAGAGGCTGGTTGACTCAAATAGAACTTATTAGAAATAGAAATAAAAAATAAAAATGAAGAAACATTTTTATTGTTTGTTATTGTTGGGTTTGATTCGGACCACAAGTCACAGGTGATGACCGGCGCTTTTTGGAGTGTCCTTTCCTTTTTGCTTGGTTGTCCGTGCTCGCGAGTGGAGGTTCGGGTGTGCGTGGTGTCCTAGTGTCCCGATTCTAAGGGGTCTGAACCGTGCCGATTCCCAAATAAACGGGCAGGGCACGCATCGTCATCCTCAGCGAAAATAAGGGAATTCAGAAATAAATCCGAAAGCCCCGTAATTTTGCGGACCCACTACCACGTGCTACGCTTAGCCCCACACTTAATCGAGATTTTGGTTGGGCAGTGCTCGGTGGCGAGCTCTGCGCTGTGTCCTGCTTTAGCGGCTGTCGCCGGATTTTTTCCTCCGTTGAAGGAGGTGTTTGGCACCGGCTGTCCCGCAGTGCCAGACGCTTGCTGCGCCCGACGGGTGCGGAGGGGGTTGAGCCGAGTGGTGGTGACTAGCGCGCTAATTCCGTATTCTTAAGTATTTTTAATCCATACCAACCAAACGGCCCAACGACCCATCCCTTTTTTTTTTTTTTTTTAAATTTTTTGTGTCTCACCCACAATAAATTGTTATCAATTTAAATAATTATTTTTATTTTGCTCCGGCAAAAATTTCTTATTTACAGTATGTACCCTTTAAGTTACCTATAAGATTTGCTTAATTTGCAGTATAAAATATCCAAGGAATGTTTGTAATTTACAACAAAATTTTAATCGCAGCGACTGATTTAAGGGTTACAGGAATACTTTTAAAAACCAGTCACTAACTTCAAATGTAAACATACATTTTCAATACATGAATGTAACTCTACTTATACAGGTGGGTGAATGTAACTACACTTATGCAGCTGCTTTTTGTTTTGTTCTAAAATTGCCTCTACTTTTAGTTATGTCACTACTGTGAGCAAAGTGCCTAAAATCCAGTGTCAGGATTGAACTAGATTCCATTGTCAATATTCGCGCGTGAAATAATAATCGGTGACAGACGTAGTTCAACTTTTACGGGAGAATGGAACAAAACAAACAATGAAATATGGATGCCATGACATGGAAAACTTTCATAGAGCGACAGCGAGAAAAGTGAGAAGAATTTTTACTTCGCACAAGTTTCTGTAGGATTTATTTCTTTTTCTGAACGTAGGCTTTGAAATAAATACACACTTCTACAGTCATTAATGCGTATAAAGGGGTGTTTTCAGAAAAACTTTCCCTGCAATTTATTCCATATTTTATTCAAATTATGGACTATCCGTTTTTACGGGAGAATGTAACAAAACAGCAGAAACATGAATGTGCCAAACATGAAAAACATTTTTCAAGCGACAGCTAAAAATACTAGAACAGTTTTTACTTCGCAAGGGGTTCCGTAGAATCTGTCTCGTTTAATTAAAGTACTGTTATTTAAATACACACTCACTCATTATTACGCCGAAGGAAGTATATTTTACAAATTCTCTCTATTCTAATTAGATGTTTTTTATTAATATGCATGCATTACATACCTGACAGACAATATTTATATGTATTTAGTATCTGACTGACTCAAATTTTCTAATGTTGTTTTGCACATGGTTTTATGTGCGTGTCTAAATTATTCTCGTTTTCATAAACTCGACAGTGTTATTAAATTTTCAAAGTTTTTCGGGTTATAAATTAGATTGACCTTTAACAAGATTGATTTGAGTATTCACCGAGGGAACCCTAAATCCATCAATGGCGCGACGAGTTTTTCGCGCTAGAATAGGTTTAAATCTGCTGGGAAATACGCATACATCGCTTTTTTTAAGTATTAATTTGTTTAAGCACTATTTCGGTACACAACTTTTAGTAATACATAATACATCGTCAAAAATGACAACTTTTTGGTTCTATGACGAAGTAAGAAAAAAAAGTAGGTTAACAACTTTTTTCCATTTTTTTTTTCACCCTGCATAACGTCGTAAAAGCAATCATTAGATGTTTTTATGTTGTCAATAGGGCATTAAGTACTTACTTATAGAACAAAATGATTGGTAGTGTCACATCTTTAAAATATTTATTTTATCAACCATAATTTTGATCGCATAATAATTATTGTCTTGTAACTAAATTAATATTATCTATGTATAGCTGTTGGTTGGTTTCTATAAATAAATAAAATAACGAACTCGTCTATTTCCATCCAAGTATGTAGCGTCTCAACCAAACTTAGGCGGTTAAACAGCAGCCATGTCGAGTCATCCTACGCGACTTTCACCGCAAAAATGTAATAATGTGCCAAATAAGCCTTTGTGTTATTTGCGTAGTTTGCTGGGTATATGCAGAGCAAAGCCGCGATCACACACAGGCAGTAAAGAATGTAGGCATTAAAATCTTAGTGTTCGTAAACACGTAGTTCCCCACCCGTATACTTATAAGTGTCCTTTGATTATGTTTTAGATGGAAAATTAAGTTAATAGTACGTAGATGGTTTTTGTCCCTTTTGGAAAGTAACTAGCTTTTGCCAACGGCTTCGCCCGCATGAGATTCAGTTTATCAAAAATCGTTATAAAATACAGCCTTTATGTTATTCTGATGTATAAACAATAATACTGTAAAGTTTCATCAAAGTCCGTTGAATAGTTTTGGCGTGAAAGAGTAACAAACATAATAATATTATCCATACATCCTTACAAACTTTCGTATTCATAAATTAGTAGGATAAGCGGTTGTATAATACTATTGTATCTCAATATCATCCTCGTTCGGTTAATTACGTCATAGGCATGAATCACCTAGCCTGATAGCTATAGACGATCAAGCACGGAAGTGGGCAAGACGATCGAGACTGCTGTAGCCTGACATCACTACTTGAAAATTGACATTTTTTTTCTCCGGACATACTATTTGTAACACCATTATAACACCATATTAAATACTTGTTTCATGATTATTATTTTAATTCTAATGACATCATAACTATATATTTGACACTAATTGAAATTGAATTATATGTTTAGACGACCAATACTGCTGGAATTTATTTATTTTTTATTTTATTTTTTGTTTGTGGGTACGCGTGTAACGCTCTGAACAATATGGGTGAACTAAATTGTCTAATCGCGCGCAATCAATCATTCGATTGCACAAACCGGTTTTGCGGGCGTCGAGACACTCTTTACGAATATTACACATTAACACAATATTACTTTACCATTACTACACACACACCTATACAAACAGTTTTATCTTTTTATTAGTATTCTTTTCATTAGTATTCTTAATAAACGTAGTCTTATCATCCTTACCGATTTACCGCCTTTTGTATTTATCTGTGCACTAATATTACTATTTATGTATGTTTATCTAGACAATTTTATGCAGCTTAGTATTTTATTTATTTTACCGATGGTCCGTGACCCTCACTCGGCATGGGGCACACTGAAAACCAGCGCCGTGGCCTTCGTCACCGTGGGCCACGGCATATGCTGAGTGGGGTCCCGTTGCAGTGGGCATCTTGTTGGTGGATGGGTGGCACTGCTCAGTTTACTCTTGTTTTTATTTTTTCTTCTTCCATTATTATGTGCCACTGTCATGTCTATGTAATTGCCTGTATTTGTGTGATGTCCATTGTAATAAATGTGTCTTTCTTTCTTTCTATAAAAATACCAATGAGAAAAAAAAGAAAGATGAAGCATACCTATCAACCCGGAAACGGTAACCGTATAAACTCGAGGCGGTCAGTATTCTTATTTTTTTATAAATATCTTTATATGAAACTCCGTACTGCAACGCACACTTATCCGCACCGTAACGTAAACGCCTCGCCATTCCTACTATAAAGACACCACGAAATAAAACCTTTCCGACTAGGTACAACGACATAAATCCCATTTCTTTATGAGCCAACATGGAGCAATAAATAATTACAATTAAGTAATTAATATTGTTAAGAAACTAGCACCTTTTTCTAACCCTAATACTAGTAATTCATACAGACACGCACGGCAAGAAGAAACAGCTACTGAACGAAAGAACTTGGGTACTTGGAAGTAGTTATGTCATTGTGTAGAACGAAGTAAAGCATAGAAGAATAAATAAAATAAATAAACAAATAAATCTTTGGACAATTTCACACAGCGCCAGCTAGCCCCAAAGTAAGCAACTTAATGCTTGTGTTATGGGTGCTAGCTTAACGGATATACTACTTATATACTTTTTTTTTAATACATACATATTATACATAATAACACCCAGACCCGTCGAACATTTATTTTGAAACTGAATATTAACCAACAGGTAAAAAACGCTAGCGGGCTCTGCAGGCCTGATACTCGTATTTGTCTGAACAGTCTCCCTACGATATTCATGTGGTGTGGGCTTCAAATCGCCTTTTTCACCATCAATCCCTAATTTTAAGTGACCTCTATGGTAACTTCTTCTTCCTCGTTCCCTCACTGATGAGGATCGCGACCACAGATAGTGTTCCTCCACAGTTCCATGGTAACACATAACAGGAATTTTGTTTTCAAAGGGGTCACTTAAAAATTAGAGATTGATGGTGAAAACGGGCATTACTCTACTATTTTGGAACATCAAGTCAAAAAAAAGTTTCCTAACTTTAACACACAAACAATTAATAGACAGTGAAATCAAAAATATTTTATTCAATATTTACCACTAGTGGCACTTATGAACGTCAAAATACAGTACAAAAGGTAGCCCTTAAGGGGCACTTTACATGTCTCCTTATCTTTGGGCTCTACCAGACAAACAATAGTAAAGAGCAAATGGAGTGTCAATGATTATTAAAAGTAACTTTCAATATTGGAAATTGTGCGAGGATTAAAATACAAGGAATAGTCTTTATGAACAAATTAAATGTTTGACTTTGACAAATGATTGTCCATTAAAGAACCTACTTTGATTCATCAACTAATTCATCAAAGCCTATCTTGGTTCCGATCAAAATAAATGTTAGCTATCGAAATAAATCGACTATCATTGTTTGTTACAACGGACTGTTAATTATATTAATACAGATATTTTAATAATGAAATTTTAATAAATAAATAAAAAAGCTACTTGATGGACTGATTATGAAGTTAATAGGGGCCATGTAGATAAACGCCTTCTATGTAGGTAAGTCGAGTAAAAGATACATACAAATTACAACGTACCAAAATTACACGAATACTATAAGAGCACTTTCAGATTTAGGCGATTTCGCAGCGCGACAAACGCGCGACAGACGCGCTGCCGAAAATTTCATACTATGTGACAGCTGACGCCTCCCTTCACATTACAAAAACGCCGCTGCCGCGCTGCTGTCGCGCTACTAACGCCCTAATGTGAAAGCTCTCTAAATATTTTCCACACAGTTACAGGGCGAGTTCTTGAGTGGCGACCACGAGCTGGAAGACGTAGCGTGGGCAGGCCTCCCACTAGGTGGACCGACGATCTGGTAAAGGTCGCGGGAAGTACCTGGATGCAAGCGGCGCAGGACCGGTCTTTGTGGAAATCCTTGGGGGAGGCCTTTGTCCAGCAGTGGACGTCTTTCGGCTGAAACGAACGAACGAACAGTTACAGTGTCTACTGACTACCTATTTTTATTGCACTGTATCAAATTTTCAATACATGTAGATACAAGCAGGCCTGTTCATCTCCGCGAGTTTAAATCGAAAACAGAACACGCACGATGGCCCACCTACAGGATACCATTCGACAAGGCCTCACATACGAGCGAACATTGACTCACGCACGCGTATTCTTGTGTATGATGGAAGAAAATAAAGAAAATGGTGTACTAAATACTGTCCAGTATTTAACTGCCTAAATAATAATAAAAACACAGAATGTACTTTTTTAAGTTGCCTCAAGATACTGGGAGGTAAATAAGTCCTACCTAGTTAGGTAATATAATTCATGATAATTCATGCTAAATCATGTATTTCCTCCGCCATTTTCCGCAGTTTGGCACCTCACGTCACATCATTTTACCGAAGTCAGCCCTATAGCTTCGGCGCAGTGCCGATCACTGACATTTGTCAACAAAATGGTGCTTGACTCTTGAGACAGGCTAAATTACACCATATTGTTAATGACATTGAGCATAATTTTTTTTAAATACCTTCGCGAAGTAAAACTTCTGTACGTAGTACTTATTATTATTCTGTGATACAAGTAACAAAGCTTCTTTTGTGTTTTTCTCGTTCACTCTCCATTACTCACAACTGACCAGTAACTAAAGATTATAGCGCCCCCTAACAGGAATGGACCCACATTAATTCAATTTATGGGAACATTCTTACCACAATGTGATACGGGTTACTGCGGTAACAATAATGGTAACAGGAAGATAATGTAATGTTGGACGGGATCACACAAAGCGAGAATTAATCGTATCACACAACCTCGAGACACCTTACTGATGTAATATCGTATTACTTTTATGATATTTCTATTAGTAGAGGGAAACATTTTTTTATGATACCAAGATACAAACAACGGAACATCAAGGTAAGTACTGTAGCAACTTATGTAGTTTAATTAGTTATATTATGCAACGAAAATGGTTACTGTAGATTTGTAGACACTCGCTGAAAATTGGTGCCTAGTAAAGCTTGAAGTTGTTAGGAGTATACTTGTGTAACGAAATAAGTATGAATATTTTTTCTAGTTTTTCTGAGACTTTTCTTGTTACGAGATTTTAGTTTGGAAAAGCCAAACTGCCAGCTGGGCTGTGGGAACTAAAAGTGTATGGAAAAAAACACACCATTTGTCATGGTTCCTATCTCGTGAGAAACCAAATCCTTGTGTTACGAGACTTAAGTGACATAAGATAGCAAATTGTTATCACCCGCATTTCATTTGTTTTCCAGACGTAACATCAACTATACATACGAAAGCACATAAGTAAAGACTGTAGCATCTTACGTTTTGATAATAGGTGTATTTCTAAATATATATAAGTCAAAGGTGACCGAGTGACTGACTGACTGACATAGTGATCTATCAACGCAGAGCCCAAACCACTGGACGGATCGGGCTGAAATTTGGCCTGTAGGTAGATGTTATGTCGTAGGCATCCGCTAAGAAAGGATTTTACGAAACTCCACCCCTAAGGGGGTAAAACGGGATCCACGCGTACGAAGTCGCGGGCGGCTGCTAGTTGTAACATAAATGTATAGTCTTTGCAGTCCCACGCTTTACGATTTCTCCGGGTATATCCCCATATAGCCCAGAAAGCGCTTAAGCCGCGTTAGTGATGGATTACTACTCGCTACTAAGCTAAAGTGAGTGATAGTGTGCCCTAGAACATATTAATTTATCGAAAGGAAAACTGCTCAGCTGTAACCTTTTACTCTGGATTTTAAGTGATGCTTCCTTGTATGAGTTTTGTGAATTAAGAGCTAAGGTTTATTTAATTGAAGACATTTTGATTACAAAAGTCAAACTTTCGATATCACATAACGACAGAGTTTTAGACCTAGAATTATAAAAGTTGAACCTGAGATTTATCCGTCTCATGCCCGTTTTCACCATCAATCCCTAATTTTTATGTGACCCCTATGGTAACACATAACAGAAATTTTGTTTTCTTAAGGGTCACTTAAAAATTAGGAATTGATGGTGAAAATGGACATCAGTTTCCTAAACCATATTTTACCATGTACAATTAAACATAAGTTTGCTCAATTCTCTAGTTAGATACATAATAGCTTGGTGACGAAAGTTATTTATTTGTAAGGAAAAAATGCCAATTTTTATCGGCACGGTCTAGATAACAAGAAAATACAGTGACAGATTCTTTGCAATTTCGCTTAAAAATATTGTGTTTACGACCCAATAAAAGAAACTCGGGCGTCGAAACTATCGCCTACCCCCATTCTCCGGCAGTATAGATGGCCCGGTTTGCTTGATGGCTACTGGAATGTGACATATTTCGTCTTCTATCTAAGTACCTATAGAGATATACTTTTTGTGGTCATAACTCAGCCATAGTTATTTATTTAAGGAACACAGTGTATAGTACAAAGATTTGTAACTCTAATACATTTTTAACGCCGGTATTTACAAACGATGCTTGCTTAAGTGAAGCAGCAAATCAAACGCACAGCGTTGGATAGAGCTCTGTGATTGGTTCATGTGTCAGCCTGTACGTCCACGCGCACTGTGAGACCTCTTAGAATGTTTGTGAATATGGGCATAAAACAATTACCGGTGTTTTGTATGGAGTATGACAGATATTTCACGTTTGTTAAAGTTAAAGTAAGATGGTGCAACCCAGCCGAAGTCTCACAACTTACACAGATAAATAACATGTGTCCACGACACTTACAGCGAATATCTCTAGAGTATTCATATCATAGCGGTAGTATTTCAACTTAACAACCCACGCTACTACAATTGATTGAATTAATCTTAGGAACCGGCAATAGAAAGTCTGTTCAAACATTTAATTACAATCTGAATTGGTTAGCTCAGATTATATTTGCTCAGCCAATATTTGCCTCCGCTATCTCAAGGATGTCTAGGTATAAGGAATGAAGCTAATCATTCCTGAATTACTTTGTGATGTAATCAAATAAAGAGGACATTTATTGTTGAACTTTCTACGAATTGACACGTGTGTTTTCGATAATTATTATTGTAAAGTTATTACCTGTAATCAAAACAAGGTAAAGGAAATTGGAAACCTGAAGGTTTGGTTAGTTAGTAGACAATGCTAAATAATTTTGCGGTTCAAATCCTGCCCGGGGAAAATGTTAGTGTAAGGGGCACGAGCATTTTCACGAATGATAGTCTTTCGTGAATGTTCATTCATCTTACTATGTAGTACAGTAAAGCTGAGTTGCACACCAAACTTTAACGGTGACTATAACTATAACCGGTATTTTTTGTATGGAGTTGGACAGACTTTTGACGTTTTTTAAAGTAAGATGGTGCAACCCAGTCAAGTATGTTTACTCAATATAGCCGCCACAGTACAAGTTCTGCTTAGTTTTGGGCAAACTTATTAATAGTTTGTACCTACACACGGTTAGTATTCCTCAATAAATAAACACAAGAAACCTTATTGATAGGTAAAAAATAAAAAAAAGCTAGGGACTGTAATTCGCTGCCTGCTGCTGTCTTTCCTGAACACTATAATCCGGGCCTTTTTAAGGAGAGAGTGAATAGGCACTTACAGGGCAGATATACAGGGTGGAATTTTGTAATGCCACCTGGAGGGAAAGTACTAAAAATACTGTAGATAGAAAATTTTACTCAAAGGAAACATTCCTTTATTTTTGAAAAGAAAGAGAACTGCATTCAAAGATTTCTCGAAATTTTTTGAAAATTCACCACCATACCATACAATTTTCTGTAAATAATTAAAATAATTTAAGATTTTATGGTTTTCCTTTCATTTGATTTATCAAGTTAGTTAGAGAGATTTCATCCTTATACTTAACCCTAACGATCTATGCAATAAAAATACAGGGTGTAATTTTTAACAGATTTTAGTTGGTTCGATTCCCGGGCGTACCAAGCAATTTATTAGAAATCTTTGAATGCAGTTTTATTTCTTTTTAAAAATAAAGGAATGTTTTCTTTGAGTAAAATGTTCTATCTACAGTATTAAGAGTACTTTCCTTCCATGTGGCATTACAAAATTCCACCCTGTATACCATCCTAGACTGCATCTCACTGAACACCAGGTGCGATTGCGGTCAAATACCTGTCTTGTCATGCACAAAAAAGTCTACTTTGAGAGCCGAAATTCGCGTTAAGTTACATCATGAATCCAGAAATAACTTACAATCGAGTTGTGAAGAAGACTTCTCTTTGCCTGAAATTAGATCTGTTACGGGCAGCCTCATTTATTACGACGTTTCGCAAATTGCCTTTCGGTTCTAGATTATTTCTTGTTAGGCTCCAGCGAGAATCGTATGGTTAGGTCAAGTGCAATATAATATAATAAATGGAAAATTAGATAACGATTGTATTCCTTGGGATTGTTGGGATGTACGTGATGTTTTGACCTAGATATTAAGTGCCTATTTCGTTGATTGCTGATAATATTCCTGTATAGCTATCTTAAAAGTTGGCCTTGAACAACATAATTAATAACTTAGGCCCAGAACAGACGGTAAACGAAACTGCAACTGCTAGTTACTTTTGAGTTGCATCTAAGTTTCTTCCGAAGCGTCCGTTGAGAGACCACACATGACGCGACCAGTTTGAAACTTTCAGTTTCAGTTTCATTCATCAGAATCTTTAGATAGTTGCAGTTGCGTTTCACCGTCTGTTCTGGGCCTTATTCATCTAACTTGACAGTCTTTAGGAATCCCATAGTAGTTACAAAACACGTTTAGCGAAAAGTTTGGAGTCTTAAAAGTACTTTATCTACAATAAGGAAGCCCTTGGCCTGATGGAAAGTGATGATCATTAACCCTCGCCCACGGCGACTTTTTGTAGCGCTGCTGTAGCGCGTTAGTAGCGCGTTGGCATCACTTCTGTACTGCGTCGCAAATGCGACTAACGCGCGTTAGTAGCGATGCTGTCACTTGTTTACGAAACGCGCGACAAAAAGTCGCCGTGGGCGAGGGCCCTTAGTGCAAGTAGTCAATAATAATTATTTGATAGAGACGAATAAAAAATAACCTTTCAACAGGCAAACCTAATAATTTGTTATTTATAATGATCATTTATCATGCTTGTAACGTGTCTAAATCGTCAAAATAAGACGTGATCAATCAATCAAGTTCAGACAGCCAATAAAATTTAATTCTAGGTTCTAGTTTATTTTCCTATGCGTACCTACCCTACCTATATTGCTCTTGTGAGTTCGTGAAGGTGATTAATATTTCAATATTAGCCTACGTATGGTGAATAGTAAAACGGTGAGGTGTTCACAATTACGAGTAAGTAGCTAGAAACAGAGACTTTGAATGTATAATGCTATGTTTTACATTTAACTCGACATTGGCTATTTTCCAAGTAATTTAAGTTCAAACAACCGATTTGTATATTTACTACTATTATTAAAACTCATTTTGTGTGATTTTTTATTTTTTCATGTCCACATTTTAAGAGTCTGTCACTCGTATGCACAGAGAATATTCGCACTCTGCAAAAATCATATTATATTTTGCTTTTTAATATTTTTAGCCGTGAGTTACTGATCATTAGCATAAACATCTTTTCCAACGCATTGAGCAAATATTTTTCTTCAAAAAATCCGTTTTCGATCTAACCAAGCGTAAAAAACACTTATATTGCAAAAACCCACATCAGCCAATGAACTGGCATTAAATGAAAATATTTCTGAGATTTAAGTATTAAATGAAGTCACAAATCTGTCGGCATTAGATTTGTCAAAGGAGGTTCTCTTAGAACAGGATAAGTTGATTAAAATAGTAAGACACGGGTCTTAACGCGACGTTTATTAATGAGTTACATTATGTACTCACGGCTTGACGTTTCGGCTGCGATGCTGCAGCCGTGGTCACAAGCAGACTGGCGGTTCGCGGCGTCGTCCGTTCGGGCGGGCTTGAAGAATTTCAACTTCCCTGACCCATATTGTCATTTGTTACACTACCACTAGTGATGTTACCACGACACACAACACTCACAGTATCCGTATTCGTACGTATTCGTATTTGGAACGCGAAAGTTTAAAATATTATAGGATAAGTTGATTTTCTCAGAAGTCTGCTCCAGATTATGTAGATCAGAATGATCTGTCAGCCGGGCTCGGGAATAATAGCTTTGTTACAGCAGTAATCTTTTTTATTGGCGACCTAAGTGGATAAAAACATGGTGTTGCCGTCATTTTTACGCCAAAGATAAGGATATTTCGGGATTATTTTATTCCTTGTTGAGTCTTTGGCGGGTAAGCATTACGCAATCGTGTACAATACGGTAAAAATAAATACAAGTACCTATTCCCGCGAGTGTTCAATATAGTGATACCTTAAATGATCTACTATCTGAATCAGTATGGAAAGTACAGGCTCGCAGACTACAGCTTTGATCAATTATCGGCCGTTTGGTGTAGTGGTTGGGAACGGACTACTATGCCGAGAGGTCCCGGGTTCGATTCACGGCCGGGCAGAAATTGAAATAATGAATTTTTATTTCTGTGATGGGGTTTTGTGTTACTATGTATGTATTTACAAAAAAAGGTATTTAAGTATGTTTATATCCGTTGTCTAGTACCCATAGTACAAGCTCTGCTTAGTTTGGGACTGGCAGCGTAGTGTAAAATAGGGATATTTATTATTATAATTATTTTCAGCTTTATCCCATTTCATACCGCTGGTAGAAAACCACTATCTTGAGGTTGTGATTGTTTGAGGTGCGAGTATTGTCCAAAATCCATATTATTAAAATTATAAATGCGAAAGAAACTCTGTCTGTCTGTTACGCTTTCATGCCTAAACCACTGAACCGATGCTGATGTAGAGATATGAGTTCCGGGAAAGGACATTACATTTATTCTCGTTATGAAACAGGGACGCGAGCGATAAAGTATTTCTGTGACAGATAAAATATCACGCAGGCGAAGCCTCAGACAAAAGCTAGTGTAAAACATAATACGACGACCAACAAAGCCAATGTCTTCGCAATTGTTTGGCAAGGTGCTAAAGTTTGGAGGGGCTAATTTGTCAATTTACCGGTAACTTGGTCCCTGACGTCATTTGGGCACAGGTAGAGGGCCGCCATCGGCTAAATTTAGGACACCGGATAACTTTACATTGAATTTTTCCTGGAGTATGATTCAGCTTTGATTTGATGCAGTATTTTATGAGAATACTAATGTTATTGAGAAAAAAATACTGTATAAAAGTAGACACACTTGTAAATCTTTAAAAACCCTTCTGAGCGATTTACTAAATTCGCACAAATCCGGGGAATCCCGGCTGATGGCAGCTTTAGGTAGAGACAATAGACCCGAAACTCGCAATGCTAACCTTTCGGGGCAGCTGGGGTCACGTAGGTTAAATGAATGACATAAAACAAACAATAAAACAATGATTAAAATGCCAACCCTTACATAAACATTTCTATTATCTTTCTTTTCCTTATTTCTGTTCAAATTAAAGTTTATCAAACATAATGTTTGGGATGAGTATATCATTCTAAGAATATAAGTTTAATTTTTTTTTAAAAAGGTAAAAGTACAAAAGGTAAAAAAGTTAACATTGCGAATACCTATACCAGTGCAGCGACGGAAACCTTGTTGAAAACAAATGAATAAATAAGCAACGCGCTCACAAGTTCTACGAAATAAAGGCACACGGTGTTGATTGGCTCTATATTTCCGATGTAAATCTTATTTGTAAAGCCTTGGATACACTAGGGAATAATAACTGTACAGGATGTCTTATTAAGTATAGATAAAAAAAAGGTTTGATTCTACTGCTCAAATGTAACAATTTTCATGAAGAGAAGGAAGTTCAAATCTAAAAAAAAATTACACACAATATCATCACTAATCAGCTAACTAGTATAGATAGGGACGTCATTTTTTTTTGAGAATGTCGATATTGTTTCTACGGGAAAGTTAATGCATTTGAGCAGTAGAATCAATCCTTTTTGTTTGATCAATACTTAAAAAGAAACAGTTAAATAAATAAAATAAAAAGACACCCTTTAAGTTGTGTACTATAACATCGCTCAACAACGTAAGTAGACGTCTGGGGGGCAGGCTTGTAAAAAACGGCCCATATGTTTATATCAATACGGAAAGAGTTACTTCGCACTCGCCAGTGAGTGCGGTAAAAGGAGCACGAACCGGCCGTCATCTTCGAACCCACTTTCATTTGCTAGAGTTTATACGAAACACGTTTCGACACGTGTTGGGTGTGTAATCACTTAGGTCTAGCTAATAGAAGTAGTACATGTTAAATTAAAACGATGGTGTATTATAGACACCTTAATCCGAATCATCAGAGAGGTTACTAAGCCCTTTGGGAAGAAGTCGGAACTCGAATACAATTTTATTTTGACTACGAAATCGCATACCACAACATACATTACAAATCGTGTAAGTAATTCATAAGGTTTTAGCAATAACAGAGCTTATTCTTATCTTTTACGTCTCAAAAAAAGTGCCGTTTAAATCTAAGCCCTCTTTTCCGTCCATTCTTTGATTCACGGTCAGAACTCTATATTTTTGTATATCTTGTAATTTGTATGATCCTATCCAACTATCCTACTAATATTATAAAATGCGAAGGTTTGGATGTCTGGATGTTTGTTACTCTTTCACGCAAAAACTACTGAGCGGATTTTGATGAAACTTTACAGTATTATTATTTATAACCCAGATTAACATATAAGCTATAATTTATGACGATAATGTAACCAACTAAATTTCAATAAATAAATGAGACGTGGGTAAAAAGCGCCATCTATCGTCATTGGTTAAAATCTACAGCACTGGACAAAAAATTTTGACATTCGTAAATTATTCATGGGGGGAAGCCGTGAAACGCCATCTATCAACATCATGTGCAATAAATATTTATATCTCCTTCCCTCACAGGAGTGGCCGTAGCCTCCTCCGTGTTCACCATCACAGCGATGTCGGTGGACCGGTACCTGGCCATCACGCAGTCCCTCCGGCAGCCTTGGATGCCGTCCCGGCGAGGAGCGTGTAGCCTGCTCATCCTACTGTGGTTGTTCTCGCTGGCCATCTTCGCACCACTGCTGGCAGTGACAGCAGTGGAGAGAGAAGTGGTGCCTTGGCTCTCGAGGACGAGGAATGGATCGGTGAGTTTGACAAATTACTAATACTCCCGTTAGCCCCTCGTACAAAGCTAAATATGCTTGTGTCACGCACGAGTGAGCTTACCACAGTAGTCGAGCGGCAGAGAGGACCGAACCCGCGTTCCCCGGATCACAAGTCGGCCAGTCCGACCCCTTTACCATTCGGCTATCGTGGTATTGTAACACTTGACACGCCATCATGTGATTCATATCTCTATAATAGTCAGAATCAGTACATAGCTGTATATTCTGGCCATAGGAGTCAAAGAGAGACCAAGAGGAGGTAAGTCCCATTTAAAGTTCTTCTTTGGAACTTAATGGCTGTTCGCGCTGGCCATCTTCGCACCACTAATGGCCATGACAGCAATGAAGAGGGAAGTGGTCCCTTGGCTTTAAATAGTCTAAATTTTTAATGCAAAATAGCCTGTATTACAACTAGATAAGATGCCACCGTGTTTAGTTTGATGTGCTGTCGTTTGTAACTACTATGGTAACTGTATAATTTGTAACCTGACATACCAACTGGAAGCCTAAGTCTAAATAAAATTAAAGGAACTTGAAGAAAAGTAAAATTCGAGTGCTATCCTAGCTAGTAACACACACTTGTGTGTAGTAGGTACTTCAGCAATGGGGATAAGAATAATTCCAAATAATTGAAATAATCCCTTTTACAAACATCACGCTACAAAAATAAGATGATTAATTAAAAGTTCTCAGAAAAGATATTCGCTCAGTAATCCTGCCATCTCAGAAACACGTCTGAAGTTAATTTCAGCGAATGTCTCAGTGGGCTAATTCAAATGCATTTGTCGAGAGTAGAAATCGTCTGTCAAATAATTTTCTAGTAATCAATTTTGAACTGATTGTCAAGGTAATACAGTTGAAAATTGAATATCAAAGCCAGACTACGCCTAATGTCAGATCAGCCGATGGTAGATGCCAAATTTCCAATATCGCGTACGAAGACGGAGAACTTTGTCAATATAGTGGTACATAAGGGTCATAATTAGTGGATGCCGACGATTTTCGCGCTGTCATCTCAACGACTGCCCACCCTTGTCGTTAGAGCAGTCGACTGGATAGAAAGCATGGAATTAACATGGTGATTGATAAACTAGGTGCAAATAAGCATAGGTATTTTATAACCACAGAATGCTTTTTGCTTAAATTTGAAAATAAAGGATATTGTTCTGCGTCCATACATCGTTCGCCCCAAGACCCCCAAGCAATGAAATAATGATTTTTATATGTGAAATTACTTAACGATTGTCACCTTATACTCCACTAGCTTTTCGCTCGCGGCTTCGCGCGCGTGGCCTACATTAGGTACCTACATATTTTACGGAACCCTATTATTTTCCAAAATAAAATTTAGCCTGTTACTCGTGGATAATGTAGCTTTCGAATGGTGAAAGAATTTAATAAAAACGGTCCAATAGTTTTTGAGTCTATTCATTACAACCAAACAAACAAAGTTTTCCTCTTTATAATATTAGTGTAGATGTTACGGCTAAAGATAGGTGTGAACATAAACTTAAGATTAGCCGGCTAAACTTAAGTTTATCTTTGATGAGGTGTTAATGTTAGTTTCTTCTATCTTTAGCCGGCTAAACTTAAGTGTAACCGCAGGCCCTTGGCTAAAAATGTAGAAGGAAATTGAAAAGGAAACAATGTAATAATGTTTACTATTTTGACACGAAAACTTTAATAAAAATAATCACTTTGATTACACATGTACTTTTATGTACCTATGTAGGTATTCAAAATTACAATTATTACAATAACAAATTATTAATTACTTAAAACAATATCTACCTAATCATTAAAATAAAATAATAAGGAACCATTTGGTCATTACAGAATCTTCTGTAGGTATTTAAAATTACAAAATAAAAGTGCACGCGCGTTGTCTCCCCACCGCCCCCTCAAGCCCTCCGCCGGCCTGGCGCGCCCATCGAACACATTTTTAGCCGTTTCGTTTTAGCTAATGTGCACATTAGCCGGCTAAAGATGGAATATCACGACGCAAACTAACATGTTATCGAACTTCAGCTGCTTCTCGAAGATATACTTAAGTTTAGCCGGCTAATCTTAAGTTTATGTTCACAACTATCTTTAGCCGTAACATAGATACTTAAAGCACGGATAAGCGGGAGATTCGTTACAATAGGAAAAATGCTTCAGATTTTGAGGTTATTAGCTTAACAGAAGTACATTTCCATTTTCTATCTTCTATAGGTACTTATAATAAATCTGTAGAGAGGTCAACTCTGTACATGAAATATATTTTCAAAATAACTATCAGGGGGTGATACTGATGCCAAAAATGCAATCAGTAAAATTTTTGTCTGTCTGTATGTTCCTTATAGAAACAAAAACTACTCGACGGATTTTAACGAAACTTGGTACAATTATTCTTCATACTCCTGGGCAGGTTATAGTATACTTAGGAATTCCCACGGGAACAGGAATTAGCGGGAAAATCCTTTTGTATGAAAAATCTAAACCGCTTAAGTTAGACGCTTTAAATTTCGCACGTAGGTACTTTAGTAAACTAATTCCCACGGGAACTGGAATTCGTGGGAAAATCCCTTTGTATGAAAAATCTAAACCGCTTTAGTTAGACGCTTGAAATTTGACATGTAGGTATCTTAATAAACTTAAAGCTTAGTTACAACAGGATATTGCAAAATTCCCACGTGAACGGGAAAAAACATTTGAACGAAAAAATCTAAACCGCGTAAGATAGATGAAGGGGGTAAAACGGGATCCACGCGTACGAAGTCGCGGGCGGCCGCTAGTTGCTAATAAAACTATTTATTGTCAAGAATTATATGTATAATAATGCGAATTCCCGTTCCCGTGGGAATTAGTTTACTAAAGTACCTACGTGCGAAATTTAAAGCGTCTAACTTAAGCGGTTTAGATTTTTCATACAAAAGGATTTTCCCGCTAATTCCTGTTCCCGTGAGAATTCCTAAGTATACTAACTATAACCTGCCCAGGAGTATGAAGAATAATTGTACCAAGTTTCGTTAAAATCCGTCGAGTAGTTTTTGTTTCTATAAGGAACATACAGACGGACAGACAGACAGACAAAAATTTTACTGATTGCATTTTTGGCATCAGTATCACCCCCTGATAGTTATTTTGAAAATTATATTTCATGTACAGAATTGACCTCTCTACAGATTTATTATAAGTAGGTATAGATATGTAGGAGAGACGTCTTAATTACACTTTAAATCGTAGATCGATAAAGAACCCCTTTGTCAAACCGTATGAATAGCAGCAAATAGAACTTTGCGTACCTATTGGAAAAATAGGAATGCCTACGGAAAAGCCAAACATTTTTTAAAAAGAAGTTAATATATTTTACTTACATTTAAATCCAAAAATATCTTTATTCCGACCCAAGGGTAAGTAGGCAGTTATGTAGGTATAAATGAAAATACGTATGTAGGTACTTATTATTTATTAATGGTCATGTTCTACATTTTCTATTAAATATGGGCCCAATACATCAATGATGTCGCCATCACAACAAAGTACCATAAATGGTTTAACGAGATTCCGATATTTGTATAGGGAATAAGTTTTTTTTTTGGTATGCATAATTGCTACTTTTTTGCACATAAATGTATGTATGTACCATCCATGATGACAATAGCCTTTCTTTGTGGTAAATTGTTTCCTGGCTTCCCGAAAAGAGACTGGAACATAAAGGTTTCTTTGGGCTACTTCCTCTCTACTAATATGTTGTAACCCTAAATGTGCTGGTACGAAATGTTCCTCCATCATACTGCGTGCTTTCATTACATATTTTGTAAGAGTACTCCTTGAAATGCCAAGTAATGTAGCTATTCTGTCATCTGAATCACCGGTCCTCAGCTTCATTAAATAAGCACCAACTGTAGTAATTCGTGCTCTCTGATAGTATCTATGGCAAAGAAGATCTGAAGGACGAATCTGAAAATAAAATAAAACATCAGATTCACAGTTCAACAATAAGAAGAGCAATATTTATATAGGATTAACGACTTTTGTGTGTAACGGAATAGTAAGATGAGTGATGAAAGATAATTTATGATTTGAACGCTGAATGATGAGGAATGATTGGTCTATGGAGGAAACGAAAGGGATGAATGAGGAACGAGGATTGAGAGTGAGAATAGTGGTAGTTTAAAAGAGTAGTCTGTTGTTATGCAGGAAGTATAAATAAAACTTTACTGAGTTTATTTGGCTCAGGGAATTTTTAACTGGCTTTATAATAGTATAAATTATGTTTAATATTATGTAAGTAATAATATTGCAATATTTTAATAATATAAGTCTATTTGTATTATACAGGGTGGAAACGATAAGTGATCTATAACACTTTTAATATTGTGTGGCTGGCATACATTTAGTATGGAGGCTGAAAACATTGAATTTTCGGATAGATCCAGTTAATTCTGTAACTATTTACTGATACCGTTAGAAAGAGCTCGTGAAGCACTTTCAGGATGAGTAACCAGTTTTTCGATATCTTGTGTAGTTTAGAAATAATCTGTATGGATGAGAGTAGTGGCAGATTGAAAGCAATGGAAGGAGTTGAAGGATGGGAAGGCTGATTCGGAAAAAACCTTTTTTATTATTATAATAAACCGGCATAATTATTTTTATGTATTATAAAACTGGCAGGGCTCTTACCTCTCTGGGTTGAATCCAATTTCGAACAATGTTTAATATATCTTGATTATTCTCTGTATCCAAACAATGACTTCAAGTTCGCAATAATGAACAACCACATCCAACACAAACTTGTTGGTGACCTACCGGGGCACCGGTTGGCATATCTGGAGAGTCTTGTGAAGTAGGTGTGGTATCTCTTTGCAATAATGAGTGACAAGCCCCACAGATGTAGTCATTTGCAGTAACCTGTTTAAAAATAATAATAATTAGAAATAAGTTTAAAAAAATTATCAGTTTTTTAATGTCCCGCACTTAAATTATTTTATTTTAGTATTAATTTACAGAAACCAATAACTTTACAAGAATTAGACTGATTGTATAGCCAATAACATTTTATTAAATAAGGACTTTAGCGTGCATTACCTCTAATGGAGTTAGTCGTTCCACAATTATGTTCCTGATGTTAATATGATGTTGAGTGTTAGTTCTCAGGGACATGAGCTGATGTGAACGTGTTCTAGGCTCTAGTGTTCTACTGCAAAGCACACATTTTCTGCTAAGATTTGAAGTAGATGCATTTGTGTTGTATCTTGGGCTTGGGTCCAACATGTTGTGCATATAAGATCATGAGCTGTAACCTGTAAAAATAAATAGATTCATTGCATGCCATGCCACACATACTCCTGTGCGTTGAATAAATTGAGCCGCAAACCATAAAAAAATGATAATTCAATATTATGTGCTGTTAGTAGAATTTTGGGTCAGAGGGTAGGGTTAAACAGCTTTAGTAAATAAGCATTGTTGTTATAATAATTAATTATGACGTGTTACAAACTTAGTTACAAAAAATAATAATCTAGTAGTCTTAGTTCCAAAAAACAAAACAAGCTTTCATTGAGAGCAGGGAGATAGTGTCAAAGTAAATAATTCCTTAGATTTACACCAAAACCAGCTGGATTGTCAACATAATTGTTGTTTCGCTTATGCCTCCATTGCGCTGTACCATCGACTAGTTTCTTACAATCGAATCGGGCCTGGCTGTCCACACTGTCCAGGGTTGAACCACAGATAATAGCGGAACATTCATTTCAAGACAACCCGCCATGAGAATGGCAATTCAGAAGTTTGGCAAGGCTAGTACTTATTCATAAGATTGCAGAGCAAAATGTAGGTAGGTACTTACCGATCGAGGTGCTGCCCATTGTTGTGTATAATTAAGTTGCTCATTTTCTAACACCATAGAACCACCAGCCGAGCCTTGGCCGAGCCACACAAAAACAGTAAATCCCAGGCTGAGTATGTCGTTATTGCAATCAATCAGAGTCCGTTTGAATAGCCAAGTTTGTAGTTATTAAAGTTCCGAAAATAAAAGCTAAAACACAAACGAATCACAAAGAAGGATCAAGCAAGACAGCAACACAGCAAGAGTGAGTGAGAGAGAAAAGGTGATGCGAGTGAATGACAATTTGACTAACAAATAGGGATGTCCATTTAGAATAGACATAATCGATTAAATTGATCGTTTTTGAAAAATTTTATTTTTAAACATTGTGTTGCTATAAATATTTATTTTATTTATTTAATAGGACAACCAACAAGACATACACTGGAAGACAATCAATATTTACAACGTATTTAACTTAATCTAAGTGCTGCCTTAATTATAGGTTGCCACGGCATGCAATAGTGGACTTATACATAAACAGTGTCTACACTTAAAGAAAAGAGTAAATATGTAAATGTAGGTAAATAAATGTGATTAAATATACATAAAATGCAATAATCCACTGAAGCGCTGCGGGCGCGGCGGATCTGCGCCCGTCTAAAGGTCTAATGATTAGACTCTAGTCTAATCGATCATACCATTATTTACTTAAATCGAATTAAAAAAGCGCATCTCTGTCTCTGCTCTGTCAATATGTCGGTGACTTTGATTTCGTTTAAATACTTTTAAAATATTTTTTCGAACTGCAACTTGTCCGATAGGTTTGGACACTTGCAAGTAAATAAATAAAATATACATAAAATTATGGTACATACTAAGTCTTTGAAAATCTTAGGGCGATTTTTATCAATGTCCTTTGTCTGCTCGATTGCATTGATGGTAAGGAGCAATGTTTGGTATTATCTTTAATATCATTGGTAAGGAGGGACTGTTCTAAATACATATTATGATAGTTGAGATGGTTGAGAATATTTCCGGGTCGATCGCTTCCACCTTCGGCCTAGATAGTACCTACCTACCTACTTATACGCCAAACTATCTTATGATTGTTATGCATTGTTAAGTAGGGTTATAATACCTAATTATGATTGTTATGCATTGTAAGTAGGGTTAGAAATAATTATAATTTACATAAGCAGCAGGTCGGTTATTTTTATTTAGGCAAATGTAATATTTTAAAAGACAATACGTACGATCAGATATTAAGATCAAAGATAAAGATTTCTGCTGTGAAAAAAAATATAAAACAGCTAACTTCTATATCAAGTTCCAACGTCGCTATACGTACCTACCTACTTAATGCTACTGGATTATATTATACGTTCATAGCTCAGAAGTTTAGTCCTTTTTCAGCAGTGTTTAGTAAGAATATTATTACAAATGGGCTTTTAGGGATTTTGTTCACATGGAATAAACGACAAAGTTCTTAGTTACTTATCCAATAGGTAGTAGTAACATATATGTAGAAAACAGGAACTTAGATGCCAACGAAAGAAAATAGGCTATCAAATGTTGTTTTGGGGACTTACCTTTATAAAAATATCACATTTAAAAATTCATACCATTTGTTGTTATTTAAAAAACAATGTCAATTTTGACGATTAACTGAAAGTCTATTATCTATGAATATAGTAGCGATATATGGTATCCAGCGGCAATGGCAGTGCAAAATTTTGACAATGACTGTAGTTATCATACTTCGAGTTTGTCCATGGAGACGGCAAAAGTCCTTTAGTTGGCCATAAAGTAAACTTAACGGAAAATGTTACTTAATTGATACCGAGGCGCAACCTGGAAGCATTGCTAAGTGTGCTCCTCGTTACTGGTTCATCGTTCGTCATCGTCATTGTTCGTAAAAACCGGGTCGCGGCAGGCAAATAATAAAATTAGTCTTATGTCTTCTCCCTTATTAACTTCGATGGATAAATAGCTAAACCTCCTTGCGCGTAACTGACGTTTGTTGGAAAACCGATTTTTTCAGGCCATCGGATTTTAATTTCAAAAGTCATTGACCAATCCCAGTTCATATAATAACTATTATGACGTTTTCTATTGGCCAAAAGATTTAACTCTCTAAAAATCCGCGTGCAACCATATCCTGCTTAAATATTGTGCACTTTATTCAGCACAGATTAAACAAGCTAAATGACAAATAGAATAGATTGAAATGACAGATTGCACTTGAATTACCCTACAGGACGTATGATTTATTACTAACGACTAAAAATAACATTAAAAGATTAAGTATATTATTTTCGAAATAAAAAATAAATTGATGCCTGAATTTAGTTTATGAACTACCTACGTTTACAGCCCGTTTTCTTTGACTAATATTGATAGAAAGCAAAAAAACACTTTAAAGGAACCGTAAATTTTGAAGCTGAACTTATTTCTAAAGTTCACTTACTCCTTGTGCTTCAAATAATAACTGACAGGCCCGAAATTTTGTCAGTCATCAATTTTGTGAAAACGTTAATACGAAATTCCTAACACCTAATATTTCTCATGACTCTCCGTTTCTCTAACAAAATAACAGGAATATTATTTTTGAGTTTAACTGCTTTATGGGAAATATTTTACACGCATGAATACCTTTTTGAATAGCCACGTTGCTTCTACGAGTAGGTATACCAAAAGTACCTATACGAGTACTTATATGTATCATGTGTTAAGGTAGTTTCAGGGGTTGCCTTTTTCTTATAAGACCCTGCATATTTAAACTGAATGGTCCTGCAAAATCACTGGGTCACCCGAGTCACGTCCACAAGCACACTAAAGGGCATCGTGTCCACGAATACCAAACAGTCCTCCATGCCCAGAGCGGTATAAGCGTAAATATTGCGTGGGACAATACACAACACGTGTTTGTTCACACAATATTCCAGAAATACAAACTTCAATGATCTGATCAAATATTTTCTACGTAAGTGGGAAGAAACATAATATAGTTACTGTCAGTAGATTTAGTACAATGTAAGAATCGACAGTGGCGTAAATCTTTCTGTATTAAAATCATAATATGGCGAAAATCATGACTTAGAGTTACTTTCAGCTAGCAAGTACAGAAGACTGTTTGCAGTCAGTTAAGTTTCTTAAACTGTCTTTAAAAAAGGGGGAGATTCTCAATTTGTTTGTATGATTTTTATCATCATCATTAGGGTATTTAGTATCCATTGCAGGAGGACGACCCTCTTACCAGAGGCAAAAAGTAAAGATGTCAATTATCTAGAGATGTCAACAAGCGTATTTTAAGTGAATATGCAGTAAAGGTATTTCGCAGACGACCTCACGTAGGAGCAGCAGACGACTTGTCGGCGCGACACTGCTGGTTGCTATGTATTTCTTATGAAATTACCATTCCGTACTTAGCGTCACGTCGGCCGAAGGTATTTCATAAAAATGCATTGAAACCAGTGCGTCACAGCAACACGTCGTATACCGCTGCTGCGTAGGGTCAGCTTCAAAGTTGTACCTAAGGCAAAATGTAGTAAACGATTATCTAAAGCCTGGTCCGTGAGCACGTAGAATTTTGTCCAATGACCCCAAGCTACCCATCCTTATCGCTCGCGCGTAATTATGTTGCTGTCTCGCTCGCACACTCACTGCGGGCGCCCGTCGCACAGTCGCGACAGCAATATAAAAAATTACGCGCGAGCGATAAGGATGGGTAGCTTGGGGTCATTGGACAAAATTCTACGTGCTCACGGACCAGGCTTTAGTAATGTTAAGAAAAGGGAGCATGATTACTGGATCCTTACTGAAACTAATTACAATATTATTATCTTAGACCTCGTAGGTGGGGTAAACGTATTTGTACGGGTAAAGCCTAGAGCAATTTGTATGTGTCTTTTGTGTTACAGTTATTCTGTCTTTATTGACGGTGTTACTTCTAAAGACTACAAGGATTACTTACGATTTTAATTATAAAACTGGATTATATTACTAGCGTTAATGAATTAAATTTTCTTCAATAGATATTTATTTTGTCGGCCGTTTGGTGTAGTGGTTCAGAACGGACTACTATGCCGAGAGGTCCCGGGTTCGATTCCCGGCCGGGCAGAAATCGAAATGATGAATTTTAATTTCTGTGACGGGTCTGGGTGTTACTACTATGTATAATATGTATGTATTTAAAAAAAACAAAAAAAAGTATTTAAGTAGTATATCCGTTAAGCTAGCACCCATAACACAAGCATTAAGTTGCTTACTTTGGGGCTAGCTGGCGCTGTGTGAAATTGTCCAAAGATTTATTTCTATTTATTTCGAAAGCCTAGGATCAGATTTAATAATTTACTTGTAGAAGTTGTAAGAATTATTTGAGTATGTACCTAATATACCTTCACGAAAATTTATTATAAGATTACGAATGAGCTAAATATAGTTTTAACTAGATCAAATGTTTTTTACCTTTGTGTGGTTTTATACGTTTATTGAATCTAGATAATAATATCTATTGTTATGATTTGGGGTTTGATTCTCAGCTTTATACACACACTTTAGTAAACACACCCTATTATTCAACCGAAAAGAAATCTAGAGGTCCTCTCTGTACGAAGGGCATGTTAAATCCGTTCGTTTGAGCCACGTCAAACACAAACCTAGATCTTAGGATAGGTCTGATACTGGGGTGGCCTCGATTGTTATAACCCTACGATAGTATGAATAAAGTAAGCAAATAACATCAAGAAAGAGGCTCTTACTTGAGACCTAAATCTATCTCTACTTCTATACTAATATTATTCATGTGAAAGTAACTCTGTCTGTCTTGCTTTCCACTGACTAATTTTGATGAAATTTGGCATACAGATAGTTTGAGTCCCAGGAAAGGTCATAGGATAGTTTTTATCCCGATTTTTGAAACAGGGACGCGCGTGATATAGTTTTTCTGTGACATACAAAATTCCACGCGGCCGAAGCCGCGGGCGGAAAGCTAGTTCTTTAATAATGGCGTCAAAGCAAATCATATGGGACTTCAGTCTCGATTCTAATAATAAAATTAAAGTTGTAAATATACTAATTATGAATTTCAGCAATATAAAAAAATACATTATACAAATAAAGCATAGGAATAAAAGACACAAATGGTGAATTTTCACTAAAGTCTCTTCTTATCCATAGGTAGAAAGGTTCCAGGCCTGGTCATTAACGAAATGAACATTTCCAAACGATTTTCCTTCCTGATTCTTTTGAACAGCCTTTTCGTTGTAATTAAAAGGGAATGTTTTTTTCTGATAAGAAACCTGCTCCAGCTGCCATGGCTGTGATTTTAGGCAAGATTACTCTCAGTTAATAAAATTGAAGATATCTACCAGAGTAAATACAAATGAGTAGGTCATCTTCATAGAAACGCACGGGCGCGGTTTGTATGTGAGCGCGCCAACACGTATGCGGCGCGCACGCACACACTGACAAAACTTAGCGGTGATTAGCGGGGAGCCAGTCGTGGTTGCGCCGAATTTTGTCAGTGTGTGCGTGCGCTCCGCATACGTATATTGGCGCGCTCACATACAAACCGCGCTCGGTGCGTTTCTATGAAGATGACCTACTCATTTGTATTTACTCTGTATCTACCAACGACTTTGAATTTCCAGATCGGCATTTCGTTGTAATAACCGCTATTCCAAGAAAATTCCAACCTTAAGGGTGGCCAGACCACCCTTTAAGCTATTTTGGAAATATTTATTGAACGCCAGTTAACGCGAGTATCTCATCAATTTCCTTCCTAGATTGTATTGCCTTTTAAAGGTTTATTTAAGCTAAATTAATTGGAATTTTTCTATTAGCTAAAACAACAAATAATTTCTTTAAAAGGAAGAAATTAATAAACGATATTTGGTATTATTAATGCAGCGGTTTACCAGTGTACTTTAAATAGTAAGTTGTAGAAAAGTTTCAGCTTAGCAAAATTACAAAAGAAAGGACGCGTTTCGTACGAAACTTGGTATAAATATGGTAACGTCGATTGCTTTTAGTGATGAGTGTTCGAGGGATCAAAAGTCGATAGTTAATTGTAAATATTATATCTCAACAAATCTTGGGTAAAGAACAAACTACAACTATTTTATGATGAAGACCTTTTCATGGCACGTTTCAAACGATTAACTGAGTTCGTAATAACTTATCTACTTTTTATAAAGAGGGGGATAGAATCTTGTTTGATTACAAAAAAAAAAATTGTATCAAATATAATTTCTACCATGACTTGAATTTATTCAAACTTTTTTCATATTCTTGATACAAAATGTAGTCTTTTTACGAGTATGTAGTATATTGCCCACTGTAAACAATACTAATATTATATGTTTTAATTTCATCTTATTTGTCAATAAGGATGTTTCCTGGGTAAAAAGGCAAGAGTTTTAATTAGTCCGTCAGTTAGCTTATCAAAAACTACTCGACACCTATTTTTCACTTTTTAAAACTAATGAAAATGTAAAGAGATAAAGCGTGCCAAAGTTCTAAAGAAAAGGCCCATGACGTCAGTGAGTGCGTAAAAGTGCAGCACTTTGTGATGTCGCGCGGAACTTCAACGCACTATTACTTTGTAATTGTTTGTTTGATTGACAATTAAAAATATACGTGTCCAATATTTTTTTATATTTAGTTTTTTCAGGAAACTAGCCTATTGAATCTCATCACTAAGCTGCCTGCTCGAGAGAAAATAAACATTGCGGGAAAGCTTTCAAAGCTATGGAAATTAGTTGCAAGTTTCGCGCTGGCACGGTATTGAGTTGTTTAGTCTTGCACCAACTAGTTACTACCTAGACCGAGCTAGACGACAAGTTTTCTATTTAAAGTAAAACTTAAGATCTGCTCGCAGCTGGTACAGATTAAAAGTACCTAGTTGCTTTCAATTTGTTAATATTAATTAATAAATAAAATATAAATACTGTAAGTTTTGATTTTGTGATTCAAAGAGTTGGTTTAACCAAATACTAAACAACTCAATACTGTCTAGCCTTGAGTAAAACGCTGGTTAAACCTTGTCCAAGATGCAATAATATTCTGTGTCCAATTACCTACCCAATTCGTTTTAATTGATTCAGCAGATAACGTGCAAGTCTTCCTAACTACTTACCTCTTTTTATCCGACCAACCTAAAAAAAATGATAAAAATTAACCTGTCATTGACTATACTATCAGTCTAACTAACATTTTCAATGTATCGCTGTTGGTTTCTATAAAATAAAATTGTGAAGAGTTGGATACTTGGTTGTTGTAGATAGAGCTTCTTCGTAGGAGATACGTAGATAAAACACCAGACAATAGTTGATTAATATATTTGATGTTGTTCGTGCAACAGTGGTACAAAGAGTGAAGTAATAATTAATTGAATATAAAACGAAGACTAGTTATTATGATAGAATATTACAAATTAGGGATTGGTGCCGAGTGCAAAAGACAAAGAAAAGTTATTAGGTACATGATTAATCTGTCCTCAATATTTGGTACATACATGGTGTGATGAGTGCATAAAGTATGATGCAATCATATTTTATAATTAACTGAGTACAAAGTAGGCACAATATTCCCCCTCCTTTTTTTAAATTTTAAAAATATTGCAAAAACATTTTAATAATATTTTAAAATTGTTAGTATTAAAAAAAATACATTTAAGATGAGAAAAAAATTAATACAATTTAGGTCTCAAAATAAGATTAGGTAGAATATAAAAATGTTGTATAAAAATGTGTATAGTTAAAGTGATTAATGGTATAAAAAATAATTATAATATTTAGATTACATGATAGAGATTAATTAGGTACTAACGCAACACTTTTTCACTTTACATCACTTTTCACTTTTTTGCACAAACTTTTTTGGCTGCCCTCATCAGGCAACGGTGTAGGCAGGAGCGCGCGGCATCGGCTGCTCGGGCCCCCTGCGGCTGGCTCGTGGACCTCGCAGTTCTCGCCTCAGCATGTGGGTGAACCGTTTTTTGCAAAAACGGAAACCCAGGGCACATATTGATATGAGTAATATGCCCACGATGACTATGGTTAGCACGTCCAACTTGCTATGGGTGATTTCGTGGAATAAATTGGTGTCTGCTTTATTCCCAGCTCCATTTTGTGCTATTATAACTTCTTCACGGCTCTGACTTTTACCCATGATTATTTTGGAGGAGTGTAGTTCGCTGATCGAAAGATGAAAGCGTAATGAAAATCATGAGATGAATTGATGAGCTTGTTCATCCAGCCATAAATCGCACTGAAGGCTTTATTAGGCGTCCAGATCGTGTTCTATGCTGACTGTTTTGATTGTTATTGTTTTCCATACTGATTTTGATATTAGATTCTGAGCTTGGAATGCGTGGGCTGGACTTATTTGATTGAGCGGGTTGGGTTTCTGTATCGCTGTGTACCAAAAATGCAGGTTTGAGTCGATCTATTGAAATAGATTTTATTTCCTCTGATACCATAACTTTGAAAACTTTTTTTCCATGTTCAATGACTTTGTAGGGTCCACAATAGGGAGGTGTTAGAGGTCTTGTTACATGATCGCAGCGGATGAAGACATGTGTGCATGTTTCTAGAGCTGGGTGCACAAACATTTTGTTTTGTCTGATTGATTTCCTTGGAACTGAAGATAATTTACGTAAATGCTCTCTTATGTTACGTAATAAGGTTTCGTTGTCAGGGATATTCGGCGTCGTCGGCTCGAAAAAATCACCTGGTAGCTTGAGAGTCGTTCCATAGACGAGTTCAGCTGCGGAAATGTGTGTATCGTCACGTAGACTGTTTCTTAAACCCAGCAGAGTAGTAGGCAATTCGTGTAACCAATTTTCGGTATTTCCACGGGCCATTAAAGCTGACTTGAGTGTTCTGTGCCACCTCTCGACCATACCGTTAGCTTGCGGATGGTAGGCTGTGGTATGTATTTTCGATATTCCCAGGCGTTTAGCTAAGTTGCTAAATAAATGCGATTCAAACTGCCGTCCTTGGTCAGTTGTGATCCTAGATGGGCATCCAAATCTCGTAATCCACTGAATGTAAAGTGCTTCTGAAACGCTTTCAGCGGTGATGTCTTTCAAGGGTACCGCCTCTGGCCATCCTGTTGCTCTATCGATCATGGTCAATAAGTACTTGTAACCTTGGCAATACGTCAGCGGTCCCACGATGTCTACGTGTAAGTGTAGAAAACGATCACTATGCGGAAATGTTTTGAAAGGAGATATTGTGTGACGATGAACTTTAGATTTTTGACAATCTAAGCAAGTTCTTGTCCAGTTGTTGATATCCTTATTCATGGATTTCCAGAAATATCTACTTGTAATCATCTTTCTTGTAGTGCGCGTGCCGGGATGACTCATCTCGTGAATCGTTCTGAATGCGGTAACTCGAAACTCCTTTGGTAAGTAAGGTCGCGCTGATTGTTTTGATGTCTCGCAATAAATAAGTCCATTGCAGTTTGGATATTGAAATGTTTTGAATTGTATATTATCAGATTTTAGCAATTCTTGTAGCTCCTCGTCGTTTTGTTGAGCTAATGATAGTTTGTTGTAATTCAACGGTGATGGCATTTCAATTTCTTCGATTCGGGAGAGAGTGTCAGCGACTACATTTTGAGATCCTTGGATGTGTTCAATTGAGGTGCAAAATTGGCTGATATAGTCTAGGTGTCGAAGTCGTCTCGGGGTATCACTGGTGCTCGTAGCTTGTTTATGTAGCGCAAATGTGAGCGGTTTATGATCCGTGAATATTGTGACTTGTTGGCCTTCGATCATGAAACGAAAATGCTTGACTGCCATGTAGATGGCCAACAGTTCTCTATCATAAGCACTGTATCGTTGCTGAGCTTCACTGAATTTAGATGAAAAGAAACTCAAAGGTTGCCACTCTCCCTGAACTTTTTGTTGCAGCACTGCTCCTGCACACGTTCGGGAGGCATCTGTCATGATAGCGATGGGTGCACCGGTGACTGGATGTGAAAGTAATGCAGCTTGACGTAAACTATTTTTGCATTTCTGGAAAGCTTCTCTAGCTTCATCAGTCCAAGTTATTTTCGTTTTGTCTTTACGTTTCGCATTATGCAGATAGTTGTTTAATACAGCTTGGTCTTGAGCGGCGTTTGGTAAATGTTTACGGTAAAAGTTTAACATTCCCAAAAAACGACGCAGTTCTTCGATGGTGTTTGGCTCAGGAAATTCAGATATGGTTTTAACTCTGTCTTCCAACGGTGTAATGCCTTCTGTGGTCACTCGGTATCCCAAAAAGTCGATTTCGGATTTCCCAAAGTCGCATTTAGCGAGATTTATAGTTACTCCGTATTTATTCAAACGTTCAAAAACGATTTTCAGGTGTTCTCGGTGTTCAGAAATTGAGTTTGATGCAATCAAGGTGTCATCAACAAAATTGAATAAGAAATCTAAGCCTTCGAGGACGACATGATTCATGAAACGCTGGAAGGTTTGGGCGGCGTTTCTTAATCCGAAGCTCATGCGTGGGAATTCGAAAAGGCCAAACGGTGTGATTATGGCAGTTTTCTCTATGTCCTCCGAAGCGATGGGAATAAAATGGTAGGCTCTATGCAGGTCAATTCTTGAAAATATTTTCTTTCCCGTGAGCAGGTAAGTGAAGTCAGTTATACGTGGGATTGGATATCTATCTGGTTTTGTGATAGCATTCAAACCACGATAGTCGCCACATGGGCGTATTTCTCCATTCTTTTTGTTCACGACATGCAAGGCACTGGACCAGCAACTTTTAGAGGGTTGACAAATGCCGATCTGCTGCATGTAAGTAAATTCCTTTTTTACTTTTTCATACTTCTCAGGTGGTAGTGGGCGAGCGCGGGCGAACACTGGTGGGCCTGTAGTCTCAATATGGTGCACGACACTATGCTTCGGTGTGTCTTTATAACATACTGGTTTTGTGATATCTGGATATTCTGATAAGAGATCGTAGTACGGGTTTTTGATGTCGATTGTTTTGATCGAAGCGTCAGTGCAATTGACTATAGATCCGTTGACGTTTAGACTTGTCACCGAGTCCATAAGCTTGCGTCCGTGTACATCAACCAAAAGTTTGTGGTGGTCTAAGAAATCTGCTCCTAATATAGGTTGTTTGACGTCTGCCAATATAAAGGTCCATGAGTAAGGTCTTCGTAATTTCAGATTTAGCACTATGTTCTTGGTGCCATAAGTACGAATTTCAGTGCCGTTGGCAGCGTATAATTTATATTGTTCACTGTCATTGTGTTGGAAAGGCTTTTTCTTGGCGGGTAGAACAGATACATTAGCTCCCGTGTCAACCAAAAAACGTAGACCACTGTTTAAGTCGGTCACGCATAGGCGATGTGAAGGGGAGATGGTGCAGACATCCGCCACTGACTGCACCAAATCTAGTTTCCCGAAGTCTTGGTATTCATTTTGTTCCATTCGCACGGCTCTGTACATTTCTTAGCTCTATGGCGAAAACGCTGATGATAGTAGCACAGCTGCTGGCTCGAATTACTATCGGTGTGACGCGTCATTGACCGGCCTCGAGATGTCGATCGATTATTGTAACGATGTTTATAAAAGTTATTTTGCCTAGGTCTTGATCTTTGTAGTTCCAAAACTTGTAAACTCAACTGGGCGATGTGCGCTTGTAGTTGAGTGATGTCATTCGATGTCGAGGGCTGGTTGGTGGTTGAAACTTCTGATAATTGCAGCGGTCGTGTATTTTCCAAAACGGTATCCGCGATGGCCGCCAAGTTCTCCAGATCCTTGACTACACTGACAGCCAACACTGCTCGAATAGATGATGGTAGGTGGCTTTGCCACATCATGCTCAAAGTGTCGTCTGGTATTTTTCCCCTCGCCAAATCACGCATGTGACGCAGTAGCTGCGACGGTTTCTGGTCTCCTAGGTCAATTTCGCTGAGTAATTTTTGTAACTGTCGATTTTCTGACTCTTCATATACGGCTAACAATCTTGTTTTCAGAGCTTCATATTTCTTGGATTCCGGTGGTTTCAGTAAAATATCACTTACTTGTTTTATGACGTCTTTTCCCAGTTTGGTTACCACTAAGTTGAATTTTGCCTCGTCGCTAATTTTCTGTGGTGTCAAAATTGCTTCGCACTGTACGAACCATAAGCGTGGTTGATCGCACCAGAATTCAGGAAGTCTTGATGAAACTGTGACTGCTGATATTTCAGATGTTTGCGAGGGTGGTTCTTGATGCGCCATTTTGATGATGCAGTGTCTTGTATCCGTAGCTCTCCGGTTTTGAGTTGAATCCCCGTGACTATGCGCCTCTTGAAATCTCAAATCGGTGAGATCCGCTGGTGGAAGGCCAATTTGAGATGTGCAATCACGGAGATCACGTCGGGGTCACCAATGTGAAGAGTTTGATACTTGGTTGTTGTAGATAGAGCTTCTTCGTAGGAGATACGTAGATAAAACACCAGACAATAGTTGATTAATATATTTGATGTTGTTCGTGCAACAGTGGTACAAAGAGTGAAGTAATAATTAATTGAATATAAAACGAAGACTAGTTATTATGATAGAATATTACAAATTAGGGATTGGTGCCGAGTGCAAAAGACAAAGAAAAGTTATTAGGTACATGATTAATCTGTCCTCAATATTTGGTACATACATGGTGTGATGAGTGCATAAAGTATGATGCAATCATATTTTATAATTAACTGAGTACAAAGTAGGCACAAAATAAATAAATAAAATTAAAAAGATCTAATTTCCTAGTACTTGGGCTGAATATTAATCAAAAGTCAAATAAATCTATCCTCCTCCCTCGAAAGGATTATATTCGACCCTCCCCCACTTTGTCTGATTGGACGTCTGTGACTTCTAATTTCAAAAAGTAGTCAATAATTAATTTTGAAAGGAATAATTCGTAGTTTTTAATTAAAGTTGACCTTTGGTTCTTGTTTCTGGAACGGCGAAACAAGTTGTTGTTATGTAAAGTTTAGAAGCTTTCATTCATGAATTTAGCGAGAATTTTTCACTCAAATATTTTTTCGGCGAAAAGCTATTAGGTATATCTATTACAAAATACATCAATTGCCTAGAGCTAATCCCTAATGAATGGAGATCAAATTCAAATTCAAATTATTTATTTGCTTATAAATAGGATAAATACTTACATAAAATGTAATAGTATTTTATGCAAAGTGCAGTCCTATTTAGCCTATGACCTATGTCAGGTCAGTTAGGCTACATATTTTTTTAAAGGTTTCAGTGTTTTAAGTTCATAAGTTCATAAGTTTATTCCATTTAAAAACAATATTACATTGTGTTGGAAATAGGTACAATAATAAAATAAAATAAGCATAATAAATAAGCATGCAAAATTACAATTAATCAGAATCTATACCAATGTCAAAATTAACCATGTCAATAATTAATAGCAATATTATACTTGCAAATAAAAAAAAAAAAAATCAAAAATATTATCTTATACATGTCGCCCATTTGCGACGACACTGTGACATCTCGACATATACGATTTTTTGTTTTACCGAAATTCTGAACCGCGATCTTGCGTTCTATTATCTCCAAAAACAGGGTATTTGTTACTCCAAAAACAACAATACTATGAGAGAAAGAGACAAAATATTACGTTATAGCGCTGGCTCGTTCGGCGATCTAGTTGGCTTCGACACTGTGACAGTTCAGTTGCCACCTGCGCTTTGAGATGTGAGGTGCTCCTCGTTTTTAAGAAAAACGTGACATCTAGAGGATACCGCGGTATTGATGACAAAGGTAAGTTTTTAAAATATTTTTATTTTATTCGACAATGTGGCACGTCATACTTATCACAGTGTTCTTCCAAAACAAAAAGCAAAGTAAAAGATAAATTATTTATATGTCACGTTATTCTTGTAAGAAAATCGAAGTATCATCGGGACATCTCAACTAGTAACGTTGTAGATGATGAAAATTTTTCCTATATTAGAAATATGTTGTAGGTCATTTGTTGATGTTCTGTTATTGCAGAATACATGTTATTGAAATTGTATGGTATATCTACTTGTCACGTTGTATACGCTAAACAGTAATACTAAACTCCAGATATCATTACAGATGGGGACTAGCAATGCAAAAAAGCAAAGGTTAACATTTGTGGCGATGCACTGCCTGAAGGAATTCCACAACCTAATCCGACAACATGACTAACAGCGCTATGCGAGCGCTGTGAAAGTGTCTCTTTGAGCTATAATAACGTCGGAACTAATATGAGTAGATGTAGACTGATAAACATACATTCGTTTTGAAGAATAGTTCAAATACTAGAAATACAGTGCAAATAAAACATACTTATACGACTGTCTGTTTTTACAGACACAACAAGCAAAATATTTTATATTAACATACGATAGCCTTAGATTAGCTTAATCTAAGACGATAGCTAGCAAAATTATCTATTAGTAGAAGTATGCTAGAATAGCAATGCGTTGGATGACCCCAGATATTTATTTATTTATGTAATTATTCAATGTTACTTAGCTGTATTGGCTATGTTTTGCTTTCTGCAAAAAAAGTATTTTAATGTTTTAATATAATTACAGATAATCAGCAATTGGTGGAATTTTATCGCTTCTTGCCCAAATATACTTTGGCGGGCGCAACATTGTTTTGTATAATAACATTGCAATAGGTATAACTATTTCAGAAAAACTACGCCAGTAAAATGGTTACATTATTTATAAATAGTGGTTGTTATTTTTCACTATTAATACATTATTTAAATAACTTTTATAAATTTAATTTTAAATAAGTATAAAAAATTAAAACACCCTAAAAGTTACCAAAATGTCGTTTTTTTGCCATTTTATGCGCCGGAGACGGCGATTTTTGCTTTGATAATTTTAGGATTAAATTGTCATAACTAGTCAGTTAAAAAACATCTATTTACTAACCTAGTAGGTACCTACCTACAATTTTTTCTTCTGCATACATACATACTTAGTACAGTTTCTCTTACTGTGTTTATTTTTAACTAGTAGCTTACGTGGTTTTACTTTTGAGAGTTTTTCGTTTATTTTGATAAGCATTCGTTTTTAGAATAAGAAAACTTAATGTGAGCTTAAATATTGTATGTATACAACTGTCTGTCTACTTAGATAATATTTTTATAAGTGCAATTTAACATGGCAAAGCGAAATATTCGCCTGTTCCAAAAATTACCTCATTTTTACTGATTGTAATGTTATTAAAATAAAATAAAAACTTTCAAGATCAACGTGTTATCTAAATAATGACTTATATAAATATATTTTTTTACATCATCTACAACGTTTAAAACGTTTTAATTTATCCTTCAAAAAAGTTGTTTATTTTAAAGTTTCTAAATCAAAACCGTTGCTTTATCACTTGGCATATCTGTTGAATCGCCTACCTACGTACCTATTTTTATGTAACACCCAGTTGAAAAATCACTTTTTTGTAGAAAGTAGAGATCGAAAACTTGAATTCCTAAACGCCCGTGAAACCGAGCTCACGTATGTCAGCTAAAGGCTTATCATTAGGTTAAATGAAGTTACATTTCGAAAGTTTGAGAGCATAATTAATTAAAATTAGGGTCTTAACATGCGAGATGAAATCTAATCTTACGGGTAAAGCCACGTTTCATGAGCCTTCTTAGAGCCTAAAAACTGTCATAAAGGAGCTTCTGAATAGAAAACTTCAGTAAAAGATCGTATCACCAACCCTCATGATCTTAAGTGTTATGTTACAAAGAGGTTTTAATAATATTGAGGTCACAGAACTCTGAAGACTCCCCGCAAACTTTTTATTGGTTGATAGTTTGGTCAGACGAAAAAAAAAGAAGTCTGCGGGGACTCAAAAACTTAATTAAAATACCATACAGTGAAAGAAATGCCAAGGTAGGTATTAAATAACGTAATCTTATGTAAAACCTTATTGCCGTTTACAATAAAACTTACTAGTTGAATTCAACACTTCAATAAATTTTGAACTATCGTACTCAAAAAAGTTTTTGCAGATAATGTAATTAAATAGGATGATGAAAAAAAAAAAACAATATCAATTCAACGCACAACAAACGCTCGGACATTCTTCATTCCGTTGATATAATCACTATCCTTTCACGATCCTATATAAAAAGATGCCAACAATGACGTTTCACGCTTAGTCACGATTGTAATTACCCAGTATTTGCCGAAAATAAATAACGTGGGATAGCCTCAGATAGGGTTGCCATCTCTAAACTTTAGCAACCAGGATCAGACGCGAGAATACCCTGGATTTTGAAGCACAGAGCCCGAATAACAACAGGTTTTTATAAAACTTAGTCACGTCATCCGACATTTCGCACCCTTCCTGGAATAAGTACGCAAGTGAAAAATGTCAACTTTTCAGGAGCGTAAAAAAACTGTCCTAAAAATTTATTACCATTATTAAAAATATGTGTTATACATCAAAAGATAGCTAAAAATGTCTGTGAGGGGCCTATGTATTTATATTTAAAATACACTTAATAGGTTTTAAGAAAAACTTAAAAAAGAGCGTTGCGTACTTATTCCGCGAAACATATTTAACACCTTGTTGTTGTAATTATGAATATTGCATTGTTGACATGTAAAGGAATACATGCTGTTTGGTATTATTGCAGATAACCACTTATTGGCGTTCAGATTTAGTCGTGCATTCAACGTGTAAGTGTAGTTTACGTAGTTTTTCCTCGAACTATTCGTATCGAAATAAATTCGTAAAAAGGATAACGTACTTTTACCTTGTGAAAAATTACATAACTTATGGTTGTATTTAAAATTATAGCTTTATTCAAAATCAAAAAGTTACAATATTTTTGCATAACTATATTATAATTTTCGAAAATTGCATTTTTAGGGAGAGACGAGCTATCAAAAGGACTAATGCCCGTTTTCACCATCAATCCCTAATTTGTAAGTGACTTCTATGGTGATACATAACAGGAATTTTGTTTTTATAGGGGTCACTTAAAAATTTGGGATTAATGGTGAAAACGGGCTTAAAACTCATTTATTTTTGCAAGTAGGCTTTTATAAAGCACTTTTATAGTTTTACACTCCCCAGTATTAACCCAACCACTGCTTCAGGACATTTTTTTTTACGGAAGCAGTAGATAGATATTTTGTAAAGTTACCATTTAAAACAGAAAATCCACAATCACCATTTGCAGACACCAAACCGAGGAATGAACTGCCGTTTGCAGTATTTGCGGACCAATACGACCTAAAACCTTTAAGAGCAGACTCTAATACTTTAAAGACAATCAACGCACCTGTAACTCACCGAGGAGCGGGTGTCTATGGGCGGCGGGTAAACACTTACCATCAGGTGATTCATCTGCTCGTTTGCCTCCTTTCCCTTAAAAAAACAGAAACATAACCACACAGGTCCGTTCAATTAGAAAGGAAGTTACAGAAATCACTAGACCTAAAAAAAGATTAACGAACACTCAGATTTTTTTTTATTAAAAAAGATACCTACCTGAAAAAGAAAAAGAAACAAGACTGACAGTATACCTACTTACCTCATCATGCGGTCGTCTGGAATAATACGGAGACAACTCGCGCACGATTATAATATTTGATGCTTTGTGTTAAGGTTCGATTTATATTTCACTGAATAACGAACTGCTTGTAGGTTCCCAGCTGCAAGAAAACCCGAGAAATATTATAATGAGATGAAACGTGTTTGCTTCATAGATGACATTATGAAGATGGTCTTCAGATTTATGTGACAAAAAATGATTCGGATTACCGGAGTACGACCTTTTATCAGGAGTGGACTGGTCAATTGAAGCTATAATGCTATAATTTAATGAGAACTTACAGAGCAGATAATAATACATCTGATGTGACCATCCACCAGGTTACACTTCAGAGAATGTGCGAAGGAATTACTCGACCTAATTCCACCAGCCCCCTTCCATCATCAGACGCTGGTTAACGTATCATTCCTACATTGTCGACATTCCACCAGCTTGCACTAAGCGTTTCGATAAACTCTTTTATAATGCGAACAGGTCGCTGCCTGCTGCTGTCTCTCCTGAGCACTATACCGGACCTTATAGGCACTTACAGGTAGATATCTATCATCTTATACTGCATCTCACCTAACATCACATGCAATTGCGGTCAAATACCTTTTGCTACCTAGTTCTGCGTTGAGTTTATGAAGTCAATAGAAGACAACAAAATATAAGCTAGTGCCAAAGTAGTTTTAGGAACCTTGATGGAACAGTCCAAGCATTGGGTATTGAATGGAATTTGAGCACAGATTTCAATGCAATGTGAATATACCACAAAAAAAACCAACCATGAAACGTAATATTTTCTTATACATCTGATCAAACTTTTTGATCCCCTTGGCTGGAGCTTAGCGTTAAGTACAGTCATGGCTAAGATTCTAATGGAAATAGAATAGAAAGTATTTATTTGTTTCAAAACAAAACCTTTGGCTGATAAAAAACTAGTAAGGATGGAAAGATAAGTAACTCATTAGAAAAACATTGGATTAAGATACGGCAGGATTTGATTCACATTGACAAAATACAGATATAGGTTGGTATACTATCTATGTATAGATACAGAGAAAAAATACATCATCATCATTTCAGCCACAGGACGTCCACTGCTGAACATAGGCCTCCCCCAATGACTTCCACATCGCGCGGTTGGAAGCACATAGTACGCAGAACTGACGGCCGATGGGGCAGCAAGGTTATGGAGCGGAGGCCACGTACCGTAAAACGCAGCGTTAGGACATCCATCCACAAGGTGGTCCGACGACCTGATAAAGGTAGCGGGAAGGCGTTGGATGCAGGCCGAGTAAAAATACAATATAATTAATTTAGCGATGCCTCTGTGAGTGCAATAAACTGCAGCCGTTCACTATCAACTAGATGAAGGATTTGAAACGAAATTAATTGCTAAAAAACTCAAGTGCTCTCTAAAAACTATTTTTTTTACCACGTCTTGAGCTATGTGGTGCTTTGAGTAAACTGGATGAAGCAAATGAGAAGAAGTAATGTGAAGAATACCAACCTCACAGATGTTCGAACACTGTGAACAGATTTTTCTATTGTGATCGCCATAGCTGGGCACCGTTAATCAAATAGTTAACTTCGTTAATCGTTAAACCGTTAATAAAAAAATTAACTTCGTTAAACGTTAAAACGTTACATTTAGCAAGATTTAACGCAAGTTAACGTTAATCGTTAATCCGTTAACCCATTAAAATAAAACGAAAAAAATAATTGTATGCAAGGTTCAAATAATTTCGAAAGCTTGTATCGCGCATGGAATTTATTCTTCTTTTTAGCCAGATAGTTTTGACAGTTCCAACTCCTTGCCAGACAGTTTTTTTAGGATAGCTGCCAAAGCCACGATGACCCAAACTTCATAATCCACCAACATTCTAACCTATATTGGAAGCATACGCTGACAAACTTTCAGCTTTTATAAAATGACGTTGGTCTGGCGTTCACCAGCTCTTAGTCTATAGTATTTCAATCTCAGAGCCTTGGTTCAATTACAATACAATTTAGCACCAATGTGCTCGAAAAGAAAAATCCAACAAACCCAAACTCGATAAATTTTCACCGTTTCGCTTAGAAATTCCTATGGCCACTTCCTGACTCCATCATCAGGACCCTGGACATCATCTAGTACTAAAGTGCTCGAAAAGACAAATCCAACTAACCCAAATTCGATGCGATTCCGCCGTTTCATTTAGGAGTTCCTATGGCCGCCTCCTGACTCCATCATTAGACCAGCTCAATGGTACCATAATATTGCATTTTCATCGTACTTACATAAGTATACCAAATTGCAGCTCAATCGGTTGAGGAGAACTGGTCTTAAATTCAGTTGCAAGATTTGTCCCACACATACTAACAAGTGAAGTCAATATAAGCAGGCCTGTTCATCTCCGCGAGTTTACTTCGAAAACAAAAAAAGCACGATGGCACCCTACAGGAGTACAATTCGACAAGGCCTCACATACGAGCAAGCATTGACTCACGCACGCGTATTCTTGTGTATGATGGAAAAAAATAAAGAAAATGGTGTACTAAATACTGTGCAGTATTTAACTGTCTAAATAATAATAAAAACACAAAATGTACTTTTTTAAGTTGCCTGAAGACACTGAGAGTTAAATAAGTGGTTAATATTATTCATGATAATTCATGCTTAATCATGTATTTCCTCCGCCATTTTCTGCAGTTTGGCACCTCACGTCACACATTATTTTACCGAAGTCAGCCTGTGTGTGTGCTTGACTCTTGAGACAAGCTAAATTACACCATTAGTTAATGACATTGAGCATACAGCTCCACGCAACGCGTTTTTCTAGTGTTTTTCAACGTGCATGCTGTATCTTTTTGGTAAATAGTAGGTACTGGATTAACGATTAACGGACTTAGGATAATTTAACGGAAGTTAACGAGTCCGTTAACATTTTTTAAAGTTAACTTAAAAGTTAATCCGTTAATAGAAATGTTAACTTCGTTAATTAACGATTAACGGATTAACGAGTTAATGCCCAGCTATGGTGATCGCCTAGCTGTCTGGAGAGACGAATAGGTGGAAATCTATTGTTGCAAACCGCGTCGTGGAGAAAGTCGAAAACGTTTATAATAATTAATACTATAATTCATAAGAAAGCTGATACAGCTCCACATTTTGGATTATCAAGGCGAAACTATTGGCGAGAAAATACGTGCACAGATGTTTCAATTGTGCTAAATTGAATGCTACTGCCAAAGTACAAATAATGGTAGATTTACCAGAACAGCAAGTATCTCAATCTAGACAATTCATGAACAAGGGAGACGATTTTGAAGGACCCTTTTAAATTTTGATGTCCAAGGGAACAAAACTATAGAAGCCCATAATATAGTGATATTTATTGTCTGCATGACTACAAAAGCTACCCACATTGAACTCGTTGGTGACATCGCTTCCAAATCCTATAAGGTTCACACTCGATCAACCGGCGTGCAGCGATGGCGAACAATGCATTTAGGTCTGGTCGCCATCGCTGCATGCCAGCTGATCGCGCTGTGATCGCGTTGGTTTGGCCGAACCCTAAGTCTAATCGCCATCACTGCACGCCGGCTGATCGCTTGAGATTGCGTTGGTTTGGCTGAACCTATAAAGAAAGAAAGAACAGTTTTTATTTGGTCCAAAACTTATAGGTGCTTTTATACGCTTTGTTGAAGAGTGGCCGGACCTGTGAAGCAACCAAGATAGGAACATTGTCTGAGCCAGGAGTTTCATAAGGCCTGGAAATAAATGCAATTTACTGGACAAATAGCGTCAACACTAGGATAGGCACTACATTCCAGTGGCAAGTACAATCTGTGGAGGTCTGCGGAAGGTTGGCGTCCGGTCGATCAAGTACCACCTGAAAAGAATACAGTCAGTATTCCCTCATCGTACATACGAAAAGATGGCAACAGTTTTGAATCAGGTTGTTGCATTTTTAAACGTCTGACCATTACGAGTATGTCCTTTTGATTACAATAATCCTTAAAATACATATAAAAACTTGTATCATTCTATAATTGGGGACACACCGATTGTTGCTTACTGCTCCAAAAGACGTATAGATACATACCTTGTCACGCTGGCAATACACGCATAAGCTGATAAATTAACTCATGCGGCTCTGGAAAGTTGAAAATTTATCACGATAACTACGATAACGATTCACTGAAGAGAGAGACAGAATTTAAAATGGATCTTGTACTCATAAAGACCGATAATTTTACCACGTGGTAAGTAATCATTGGGACGAATTTTTGATAAACACACAGTCTTACAGGGGTATTTAGTGCAAAAAGTAGTGGATTGGATACTTAAATGACTGAAACTTAGTTAATTTGTGCTTTGTTAATGACTTAATTACATCTAAATAAATGTATCAATATCGGTATAAAATACAACATCGCCAAAAGTTTCGCAAAATATTAGCAACTAGACTTGCACAAAGATATCTACGTATAAAATAACGTATCAATTGTTATATATTATAATGCGAATAAAAGCTTCGTGGAAGAATTAGGCATCTAGACTTGCACAACGTAATGTGCACAAAAGTTTCGTGGAAAAACTACGCAACTGAACTTGCACTACTATACCCACCAAATAATATCCTAAAATAAGTATGCAACAATAGATACGCGTAAATGTTTTTTAAAGTCTTCGTGGAAGATGTATGTAAATATTAATATGCTATTATTCATACGGAACTTTATTAAACAATTAAATGCAAATATATTTCCTTCGTTTTTGCTATGGAAATTTAGATATTTTAATGTTGCAATATTTTACATATTTGTACATAATTTCTTCATTTTTAAGAGAAATATTATGAAAAAAATTGACAATATGTATTACTTCCTTCTCGATTTTTTGGTGCAATAAAAAAAATATCGCACAAGTGGACTTGCATACTTCTTCCAGGGGGGGTGCGATTTGCCTAAGATTTAATTTTTTATACCCGGAGAACAAATGAACCCCGCCCAGACGCTTCCCGGACGCCCCCTAAACTAGGACAAGTCCGGGGAAACCCGGACGGATGGTAACCCTAGCCTCAGACAAACGTATCGCAATAAACTCTGTAAGTGCTTGTCAGGGACCAATATTGGGCCGAGGACCATTCGAGTTAGCGTTGTCTAACGGAACGTTTTGTTTTTACGTGTGCTTTGCTCATTGAATGTTAAGTGTGATTTAGAAGGTGCTTAGAAAAGGGACACAACCTATTGCATCTATAAGAGAACGTATACAACCTACATTGCAGCCAAAACACAATACTATGACATTTTACCATGTCGAATGCACGCTAAAAATCAATAATTCAATGGTCACTACATAAATGGTATCATGATTTAAAAAATATCGCTATTTAGCCTATTTATCTAACTGGGTCCACGTTGTATAACTGCCTAAATTGTAAGACCTAATGTGAATGTGCTAAACGATTAGAGTATTTAGTTTTAAATAAAAGCTACCTGTAACTTATAAATACCTAAAAAAACAAACAATAAAAAACATACAATAATAAAATAAAATACAGTGTATAAAATAAAAATGCACTAACCTTTAGCACCAGCCCGATGCTCCCTCCGATGTCTGGAACCTGCTTTACTCCACTGGATACCAGCTGCAGCACGAAAATGTAGAACACTGAAACGATAAAAAATATTTATGAAGTGTTTGTCTAATCAGGGTATCCCAATTTTTTTTGCCAAGGAACCCTAATTGATTATACTTTTCCTAGCGGAACCCCCGTACTACTCCGCCCGCACGCCCTGCCCCTCCCTTGTGCGTAAACAAGTCGGTGCGAGCGAACTACGTCGGTCACCAAACGTGGGATAATATTTTTTACGGAACCCTTGCGGCCTTTCCACGGAACCCCAGGGTTCCGCGGACCACCTTTCGGGAACCGCTTAATCTACTCATACCTACTCGTAGTCTAGTAGCACCTACTGGTAACAAGAGAGAGAGTAAGGCTGAGTTGCACCACCATAATTTAACCGTGACAATAACAATAACCGGTGCTTTTTGTATGGAGTTTGACAGATTTTTGACGTTTGTCAAAGTTAAAGTAAGATGGTGCAGCTCAGCATTAGACTTAAGATAGTCTAATGTTGGCACTAAACATCTTTGTTTAATCACAATCATCAAGTACAGCTAAAATTCTAAAACTAAATAAAGGAAACAGAATCGATTAATAAATACAGATATTAATAACTAGCTTTCCGCCCGCGGCTTCGCCCGCGTGGAATTTTGTCTGTCACAGAAAAACTATCGCGCGCCTGTTTCAAAAAACGGGATGAAAACTATCCTGTGTCCTTTCCCGGGACTCAAACTATCTCTGTGCCAAATGTAATCAAAATTGGTTGAGTGGTTTAGGCGTGAAAGCAAAACAGACAGACAGACAGAGTTACTTTCGCATTTATAATATTAGTATAGATGATAATAAATAAGATAACTAACCTTAAGCATCAAATGCTGCCGCCGCACGCCGATGCCTTATTTAAGCTGTTTTGCTTTTGCTTTGCTCCTCGGTTTGTGTAGCCCTTGGAGCAGCCACAGAGGCCCCAGCATTGGCCTATTAGCTGAAACGATAATAATAATCACATTATTATTTAGATTTCAGTATGGACATTCACGGCACCATCACTAAACAACTTTACTAACTAAGCCAAGTTTAATGTGTGATGGAACAGTCAATCAGGGTAACTTTGTTCATCAGTATAACATTGGCTCAAAATACAGTGTGAGTCACGTTAAAGTGTACATATGAAAATATGTGAAACTAGACCTATTTTTATCGACAAAAAAGAGGTCAAATTTTTTTTTAGATTTGTTTAAAAATTTTTATAGAATTTTATTTCTTCCAATTACTTCTCGTAAAGAAAACGTAATAACTTTTAAACTAAGAGGTATATCCTGATAAAATAAAAACAGTAATAATGCTAAATAACAGGCGATACTAAAAAAATACATAAAATACCCAGAAAATGCCAACAAATAATAAAAAATGATACTTTTTGAAAAAAATCTGCTTTTAAATTCGTGTTTTTTTGGTTATTTGATAAATTTCTCCAAAAAATGCCCCTATAATAGGTAGTTTTTATTACTTTGTATTATTCTCTATCGTATTATCTTTGTAAAACCAAAAAATTGCATGTCTCTATCCCTATCACAACATTTGCTATGATCGTTTGAACTAAGCCTCTCCGGGCGCGCCATTCAACGCTTCGTTAACAACGAAACTGAAAATGGCTCTAGATACAAATCTTTGATCAAAAATTCAATCCAAAATTTTGATAAAGACAAGTTAGATTTCAAATAAAAACCAAAGATTTCGAAGTAAAATAAGCATATCAGTTAAAATTAAAATTGTCTCTACCTATAGCGGAGAATAATGTTGTGGCAGGCCTTTGTTCAAACGATCATAGCAAATGTTGTGATAGGGATAGAGACATGCGATTTTTGGTTTTACGAAGGTAATACGATAGAGAATAATACAAAGTAATAAAAACCACCGGTTATAGGGGCATTTTTTGGAGAAATTTATCAAATAACCAAAAAAACACCAATTTAAAAGCAGATTTTTTTCAAAAAGTATCTTTTTTTATTATTTGTTGGCCTTTTTTGTGTATTTTGTGTATTTTTTTAGTATCGCCTGTTATTTAGCATTATTACTGTTTTAATTTTATCAGGATATACCGCTTGGTTTAAAAGTTATTACGTTTTTTCTTTCCAATAAGTAATTGGAAGAAAAAAAAAATCTATAAAACATTTAAAAAAATCTCAAAAATTTTTTGACCTCTTTTTTGTCGATAAAAATAGGTCTAGTTTCATCTATTTTCATATGTACACTTTAACGTGACTCACACTGTATAATTGTGAATTATACACGTGCTTCGTCCTCGAGATTAGTATACTTACCTATTTATATTAAACCTAACTTTATAACAACACTATGTAGTAACGCCTAGCGTAGCCACTTTTGCACTTAGTTTAAATTTATTTATCATTTCCGGTTGAGAATTTTAATCTTCAAACGGAAGTGATACAACTGACTATAATTAAAAAAACGAACCGGAAACACTATTTTCCCCCTCCAACCGACCCCGCCTCTAAGAGACACTGTGGCGCTCTCGTCATTCGCAAACTAGTGCTCAGCCACTTCGCACGCTTCATTCCAAAATGCCGAAAAGAAGACGTGGAGATACCATCGAATACCTAGCAAGCAAATTGAAGAAACTTGAAAAGAAGATGAAACACTCAAAAAGACGATCGATGCTTTCGGAATCATCTACCAGTACATCGAGTTCAGAAAGTTCATCAGCAAGCTCCCGAAGTCCTTCACCAGCTCCACAAACCCTGTTGGCGTTATCCCAAGGTTAGTTTTTACAAAAATGCTACCCGCATTTTCGACACCCATGGTGTCTTTCCAGTCTACACGACTGATGTGAGGTGCAGTCGCCTCAGAATGTATGCGGTTCTGTTGGCGTTATCCCAAGGTTAGTTTTTACAAAAATGCTACCCGCATTTTCGACACCCATGGTGTCTTTCCAGTCTACACGACTGATGTGAGGTGCAGTCGCCTCAGAATGTATGCGGTTATCACTGCAACATTCTGCACCCATGGTGCCACAACTGGTCAATGTGACAATTTCAAAGAATGCATTTCCAATGGAAATTTTCTGTTGCATTCGACACCTATGGTGTCATCAGTACGAGAAGCTGAAATCAGCGCCTATGGCGCTTAAATGTTGGCGTAACACCAATATAAGTAAATCCGTTCTATTCTCAAATCGGAACCAGCGGAAAAAAGCCTCTTCAATGGGTCCAGACCCTGCCATGCCTATACCTGCATCGGTACACGAACCTATCGCCGGGACATCGGACAGTGCGCCCGCGAAACAGCCTCAAGAAGCCGCGAGTGCTGAAGTTACGCAGACTCCTGCAAGCTTGGACACAGGCTTGGACCCTGAAATACTGGATATATTGGGCATAGATCCGACCGCTACCGTAGAATATGGGCCTAATATTAACGAGGAGCTAACCGCCTCAATTATATGGCCACATCGGGTCTTGATAAAGACACTCGCAAGGAGTTATTACAAAAATATCTCGTACCCGCAAAATGCAAAAACTTATCCGCCCCTCAAATGAATCCGGAGATAAAAGCCGTAACTCCGGAGTACGTGCAGAAGCGCGATAAGTCGATCGAAATCAACCAAAAGGAACAAAATGTAACCGAAACCCTGAAAATCGTCTTCAGATTTGAAGGCTGACTCCGCCAAGAAACCCAAAAGCAAGACAAGAATTTAAACCGCAAGTTGGGCACCGGGAATCGTCGGGCGGCGCCGGGCCCGCCGCGACACCAGCCGCCTGCAGCTCGAGCGACGACGAGCTACCAGCCGCCGCCGCCGCCGCCGCCGCAGCCAGCGCGCGGCCACTACTCGACCGTGTCGTCCCATCGGCGCAGGGAGACAAGGAGGCGCTAGCCGCCGACGAGGTACGCTACGCAGGTAGACTGCGTCATTTTTATAGTCAGTGGTAGCTCATCACACAAGATCGAGCGGTCCTTTCATGGATTGACGGATATCAAATAGATTTCGATGAGCCGATCAGTTAGACCCTCCCGTTACACTAGTGACTGATTCTGAAAGATCTCATTTTTCAGAATCTATTCAAAATTTACCTTCTATTGGAGCTATTTCTCTGTGTGAACCTTGCCAAGGCCAATATGTTTCTCGTGTATTTCTGGTACCTAAACCTAACGGCAAAATGTGATTTATACTAAACTACTTTTGCCCGCGGCTTCACCCGCGTGAAATTTCGTTCATAACAGATCTTCATAAATTATAGCCTACTATGTTATTCTGGGTTATAAAAAATAATACTGTAAAGTTTCATCAAAATTTTTCAGTAGTTTTTGCGTGAAAGAGTAACAAACATCCAGACATCCAAACTTTCGCATTTATAATATTAGTAGAATTTGAAAAAATTAAATAAACATAAACGTTAAACATTTCAAATCAGAAGATTTGCGCACAGATTTAAAACTAGTCACAAAAAAGTCCTATATGATGACTATAGATCTTAAAGATGCCTATTTTCTAATCAACATTCATTCTGATTCACGAAAATATCTTAGATTCATTTTAATGGACAAATCCAATCCGAATAGTGAGCAAATGTTCGAATTCAACGTTTTACCGTTTGGGATATGCACAGCACCATTTTACAAAGTTAATGAAACCTGTTGTAAAATTAAGAACTTGTGGTTTTTTGTCATCCATTACTTAGATGACCTATACATAACCGAATTAAATTAGGTACTTGAAATGCTTAGAAAGCGTTCAAGTTACTAAATTATTATTACAATCTTTGGGGTTTATAATAAATGAAGAAAAGAGTAAATTAATACCTTCCATGAGTTGCAAATATCTCGGATACATAATTAATAGAAAAAAGCGTTCTCGCATCAAAACAAATTATAAAAATTAAAAGCCTAAAGAGGTGCAAAATTCGTAAATTTGCTCAACTAATCGGATTGTTAGTCTCAGCCTGTCCTGCAATTGAATATGGGTGGTTATATACCAAAGAATTGATTAATCTTAAGGAACACGATGACTATGACAGGGACATGAATATTCCAAATTTTTTACATTCTGATTTAGACTGGTGGTTACAAGCCATCGATAATTCGGTTCACCGAATTAAAGACGATAATTATCTAATGTAAATATACTCTGACGCTTCAACAACGGGGTGGGCAGCGACTTGTGATGGTCAAACAGCGACCGGTCAGTGTAAATAGTATAACTCGAAGTATTTGGCAGTGGTGTGAGGCTCGCCATATACATGTTACGGCAGCTTATGTAAAATCGTCCGACAATGTTATAGCCGACCGGGAATCCAGACACTCACATCCCGATGTTGAATGGGAAATATCAAGCATAGGGTTCAAAAAATTAACTAAAACACTGGCGTTTCCACAAATTGATTTATTCGCAAATAGACCGAATAAAAAATGACACATAATTTATGCTTCATGGGCCCGTGATCCTGACGCCTTCGCAACGGATGCTATCACATTCCAATATTCAATATCCAATTATTTCTTCTATGCGTTCTCACCAGTGGCCATCATCTTAAAATCCCTTAGAAAAGGTATATCTGACAAAGCCCAAGGTATAATAGTCGTACCAGCCTGGCAATCGCAACCGTGGTACCCTTTATTTAGACGTCTTGTTATCTCTGATATCTTTCTTAGTTCTTAGTTCAGTTCTTAGTTCATCAGATATAATAATTATTCCTCATTGATCCAGCGGGAACATTCGCCACAACCTTACCCTGGAGGCCGCGCTCTTATCCGCGCGGGGTTCTTACGGAGAGATGTCCCGCTAGCTGCCATAGATGTCATGTTGGCTCCCTATCTGAGAACACTTTAAAACAGTACGATTCCTGTCTGAAAAAATGGTTTGCCCTCTGCAATGAATATAAAATTGAGATGTATACACCTAATATTCCGAATATAATTCAAACTCTTAACGATGTCTTAAATACTGGCAGTCAATACCAAACTATAAATTGTCATAAGGCTGCAATATCACTTTTAGTAGGGTCTTTAGAAGACGACTTGTTAACAAGGTTTTACAAGGGCGTTCATAAACTTAAAACGCCATCACCACGATATAAATATAACGTGGGATGCAAATACAGTTTTGGATTACTCATCTTCCTTGTATCCAAATGACGAAATTAAAAGCTTTCGAAAAAATGTGCAACTTTGTTAGCTCTAGTAACCGGACATAGAGTTCAGACTCCATCAAAAATAAAAATTGATAATTTTGTAAAACTATAAAAACAACTTGTAATCAAAATTCCAGAATTAATTAAGTAAAACTTCCAGGTTCCTTCCTGGTTATATACAACCAACATTACACTTGCCTTTTTTTTTTAAGTAGAGTCTCTATATGTCCAGCACACACTCTTAATTCATATATAAATAAAACTAAAGATATAAGAAAGTGTAATACCTTGTTCATTAGTTTTAGAAAACCGCACATGCCTGTTTGTTCTCAATCGTTAAGCAGATGGATCAATGCAAGACAGTGGAATTGACATCTCAATTTATTCCGCTCATAGCACTCGTCATGCATCAATATCACTCGCACACAGAGACGAAGTCAATATTGATTTGATAAGAAAAACTGCAGGTTGGAGCGGCAATTCCACAGTCTTTGCCCAAATCTAAAATAGGCCTGTGATAAACAATGATTATACTTTGCTTGCGCGAACACTGAGTTCGTCAAAAAGATAATTTAAATTATTTTTCGTATGCAAATACATTTGATTAAATAAAAATGTATTTGTATTTAATAAGGCATAATATTTCCCTAACTAATTCTCTCAACATCTACATAGTGTTGTTATAAAGTTAGGTTTAATATAAATAGGTAAGTATACTAATCTCGAGGACGAAGCACGTGTATAATTGATGATTAAACGAACTTACGTAGTACGTGAAGTTCGATCACAATTATACTAAGTGCTTCGTCCGAAGAGATTAGTATACACTCTCCCTCCCACCCCAAAAATGTTAAGTAACATTTCCCGTGAAGTTATGGAAATATTACACTCTCAACTAAATGACGAGAGCGCCACAGTGTCTCTTAGAGGCGGGGTCGGTTGGAGGGGGAAAATCGTGTTTCCGGTTCGTTTTTTTAATTATAGTCAGTTGTATCACTTCCGTTTGAAGATTAAAATTCTCAACCGGAAATGATAAATAAATTTAAACTAAGTGCAAAAGTGGCTACGCTAGGCGTTACTACATAGTGTTGTTATAAAGTTAGGTTTAATATAAATAGGTAAGTATACTAATCTCTTCGGACGAAGCACTTAGTATAATTGTGATCGAACTTCACGTACTACGTAAGTTCGTTTAATCATCAATAAGATACTTTTTCTACGAGCTTTGTGAACAACGGGTAAAAATACAAAACTTATTTGAAATAAATAAAATGAAAGTAAAAAACAACCTAACATCACATTTAAATTTTGAGCAAATGTTAAACTGATGAGCAAAGTTACCCAAGTTGACTACATTTCACGCGAACCGCATCCATTCAAGTCATATAGCAGTACATTTAATCCAAATATAAAGAAAATCCAAAACTTGACTTGATTTTCGCTGTCCGCTTCGCGTGAAATGCCCCTGCAGGTATACTTAATTTTGAATTTAAAAAATAATAATTATCGTATCAATGAATCAAAATTTTTTTTTCAATAAATGCAAGGGAATATCAAGTTTTCAGATTAATACATGCGATACACCTTAACAGGATAAATAATAGTTTAAAAAACTAAAAACACGCTTTTAATTACTGCACTAAAAGGCAGGATCCTGGACATCATCTAGCACTAAAGTGCTCGAAAAGACAAATTCAATGAACCCAAACTCGATGCGATTCCGCCGTTTCGTTTAGGAGTTCCTATGGCCACCTTCCAGTCCCATCATCAGACCAGCTCAACGGTACCATAATATTGTAATGTCATCTAAATATACAGTATGTCCGGGCATGTAGTGATCAAACTTTAAGGACGAAATCTAGGGACAATTTTATCGATAAAAATACTTCCAATTTGGGGCTTGACCCATTTATCGCAAAATTACAAGGATTTTAGTTTTTAATTTTTAGTTTTCACCTCTTCCTTCAAAAACAAGTGAAAGCGTGGGTAACCTAACACTAATAAGCAAATATTTTATATCATGCGATAGCCAATAAAATTATCTATTAGTAGAAGCAGAAAACAGACACAAGTTTCATACATTTTATGGAAGTGAGAATGGATTTAATTAGAAAAAGACATGATTTTTTTCACTTATTTTTCAATTATTTTCCAACACAAGAAAAACCAGGTCGTTAAAGTATGTTTTATTTGCATTGTATTATTAGTGTAACGAATGTAAATTTATTAGTCTACGTCTATTAGTTTTGATGCAATTGTTGAACATTTTTTTTTTTTTTTTTTTTTTTTTTTTTTCGTCGGGAAATGCTTTGCGCATACCCACTGGTCTATGGGGACGGCCAGTGGGTTATGTGGGACTCTCCCTCTCCCCGCCTACCCACTAAAGGCGGGGCCTACCCACTAAAACCCGACGGTTTCCACCAGAGCCCAAAGAAACGGAGCCGCGAGTTATTGTCCTGGTTGGACATTCGTCCGCAGCTCCGCCTCAGGCTAGAGGCTCGCTCACGAGCAAGCCTCTCTGGCTTCGAGGGAACCCCCAATCCCCTCCTCCAGTTGTTTTTTATAGAGGTTTTCTCCTCGCGGCCCTGGTAAAACAGGACCCCCGGCCCGCCGTAGCGGGTTACGGTCTGCTCTATGCCGCTGCTCGGTCAGCTCTGCTGATCAGAGAGGTACCGAGAGCGGCCCTCCAAAGAATGGGCCCGGGCAAACGCCCCGCCAGCCCCCACCTGTGGGGGTTTTTAAAGATGTCCCCTGCATCGTGGCCCGGGCAAATGCCTCGACGGCCCCCGGCCCACTCAATTGTGGGTTACGGGTTGCCCGACAGGCCCGCCGAGTTGACGAGACCTGCCGCGCAGGTGAGAAGTTAGCCGCCCGCGTGAACAGACCACGCGGACGTTGCCCAGGGTGCACCACGAGGAGGTCCCTCACCATCGCACCCCATGCAATTGTTGAACAAAGTTACCCCTTCCCAGCCGGATAGCGCTGCTAACATGCGAAAATGCACGGCCTAAAAGAATCATACAACCTGTTCCGACGCGCTATGGAACCGGCTGGGAAGGGGTATCTTTGTTCAACAATTACGTCGAAACTAATAGACGTAGAATAATAAAGGACAATGGGCAAAATGGTACCCGGCTCCAATAGATATGTGTCTAGTATCGTTTGAAAGGTCTTACCAAGATGAACAACTTTTACTATGACCACCAGCCTCAGATCTGGTTGTGTACGAAGATATACATACTTTTTTGCAGAATGGTACCCGGCTCCAATAGTTATGTTTGTAGTGTCATTTGAAAGGTCTTACCAAGACGAACAACATTTACTATGGCCACCAGCCTCAGATCTGGTTGCGTTCGAAGATAAAGATACTTTTTGTGTAACCTAAGTATCATACAGTATGAAGGGGGACGCGCTCAGGGCAGGGCACCGACGAGATGGTCGGACGCGGTGAGGAAGACGGTGGGCGGGAGTTTGCATCGTGCGGTCCACACAGCTTATGACCGCAGTCTGTGGAGGAACACTATCTGTGGTCGCGATCCTCATCAGTGAGGGACCGAGGAAGAAGAAGAATAACTATCATACGTGTCCATCGTATGGTACTTAGGTTATGCGAGGCAGGAAGGGTTTACTGCTCCAGCATCCTTCCTTAACTCTATAATTATTGATGGGGATAATTGTGAAATAAATATTTTTATTTAAAGAAGTACTACCCCCTTATTAATAAAAAGTTACACCTAGGAAGAACCTTGGATTAAAATGACATTTCCATACCAAATGACAATTTAAGCCAGAATTCAACTAGGGTGTAACTTTTATTAATAAAGGGGTTAAAGTTTTATTACTTCTTATGGGTTTTATTATGAGTTGCTAAAGCGAATAAACCCACAAGACCCAATAAGTCCACCCACAAGATGGACCGACGACCTCATAAAGGTAGCGGGAAGGCGCTGGATGCAGGCCGCCACCAACCGGCCATTGTGGAAATCATTGGGGGAGGCCTATGTTCAAATGGACGTCCTATGGCTAAAATGATCATGATGATGATGATGAAAGCGAATAAAGGGCTAATAGCTTGGGTAGTTCATCGTAGGTATAATCCTTTCCTTTTCAATGCTTCTTTTAGTTATATTAATAGATTGTATTCATAATACAAATTCGTATACATGGATGATTGTGTTATACTTTCATTATAATACTTAGTGGAATTACTGCTTTCAAAACGTGAATTAGAACTGGCCCCATAGCAGACATTTTCCTACGTCTAAAGGCCTTTTAAAATATATATTGGTTATGGCTATTGGAGCGGGTACCACTTTCCATACATTTGTGCCCATCATCCTTTACACTCGTTTTGTAGAATAGCTCAAACACTAATAATACAATGCAAATAAAACATACTTTAACGACCTGGTTTTTCTTGTGTTGGAAAATAATTGAAAAAGAAGTGAAAAAAGTCATGTATTTTTCTAATTAAATCCATTCTTACTCCCATAAAATGTATGAAACTTGTGTCTGTTTTTTACTTCTACTAAAAGATAATTTTATTGGCTATAGCATGATATAAAATATTAGCTTATTAATGTTAAGCTACCCACGCTTTCACTTGTTTTTGAAGGAAGAGGTGAAAACTAAAAATTAAAAACTTAAATCCTTGTAATTTTGCGATAAATGGGTCAAGCCCCAAATTTGAAGTATTCTTATCGATAAAGACTAAGTTGTCCCTAGATTTCGCCCTTAAAGTTTGATCACTACATGCCCGGACACACTGTATAAAAGGAGAAACTGACTGACTTAGTGACATAATTATCAATGCACAGCCTAAACGGCTAAACATAGGCACTTGAAATTTGGAAGGGACGTAGCTTAGGTACCGTAGAGGTGCACTAAGAAAGGAATTCCCGAAATTCCCACGGGAACGGGAATTAGCGGGAAAATCCTTTTGTATGAAAAATCTAAACCGCTTAAGTTAGACGCTTGAAATTTGGCATGCAGGTACCTTCGTAAACTTAAAGCTTAGTTACAACAGGATATTGCAAAATTCCCACGGGAACGGGAGTTAGCGGGAAAAAACATTTGTATGAAAAAATCTAAACCGCGTAAGATAGATGAAGGGGGTAAAACGGGATCCACGCGTACGAAGTCGCGGGCGGCCGCTAGTACCAAATAAGAAAACTGGTTCAAAACACGCGAGAAAAAGTAATAGGCAGTTTTTAGGTTTAATTTCGGAAAAAAATTAATAAAAACAAAAATACCAATTAAAGAAAAGTAGCTTACTTAGGGTCAAATGGGCAAACTAGTATTCTTAAAATGACCTCACCTATACACCCACGAAGTTTGTCTAACCTTCCACCAAACACCCTGTATAATTGCCAAGTTTCATGAAGATACAAGAATTAGAAGTACGTGTAATAAATAAATAGATAACTGACCTTCAGCATCGGGTGCCGCCGCTTTGCCGCTCGGTTGCTGATCAGCGGCGCTCCTCTCCGCTGCATGAGAGAATGCGCGCAGAGGAAGCCCAGCAGAGGGATACACTGAAATGATGATAATATTAATTTAATGCACATGATTTGTAAAATTACCAGGTAATATCAGGCCAGTTCATCTCCGCGAGTTTACATCGAAAACAAAACACGCACGATGGCCCACCTACAGGATACTATTCGACAAGGCCTCACATACGAGCGAACATTGACTCACGCACGCGTATTCTTGTGTATGATGGAAGAAAATAAAGAAAATGGTGTACTAAATACTGTGCAGTATTTAACTGCCTAAATAATAATAAAATAAAAACACAGAATGTACTTTTTTAAGTTGCCTCAAGACACTAAGAGGTAAATAAGTAGTTAATATTATTCATGATAAACCTTCAGCATCGGGTGCCGCCGCTTTGCCGCTCGGTTGCTGATCAGCGGCGCTCCTCTCCGCTGCATGAGAGAATGCGCGCAGAGGAAGCCCAGCAGTGGGATAGACTGAAATGATAATAATAATAATTTAATTCACATGTTGTAAAATTACCAGGTAATACTGGTACACTCGAGATATTGTACACACGGCCACACTGTTAACTATCCATTTCCGTTTTTGCTCTCGCTCTAATCAAATGGTGATTATTTGCGATAGAACGAGACGACATGACAGGCAATGGATAGTTAACACTGTTGCCGATGGTACAGCATCATCTAGCCGAAGTAGAGTAGAGCTAAAAATTGAATGTGTAAGGTAGTTATTGTTAGATTGATATAATAATTTAACTTTTTTTAATTTCAATAATAATTGAAACAGTGGAGCAGCTGCATTACGTAGACGTAGCCCAGCCCAGCCCAGTCGTGGCTTATTATTTGAAACGATAATAATAAAAAAATAATCTAGTCTGACTAATATCAGCACACCTACAGCTGATATTTCACAAGCATTAACTAAGCCAAGCGAGTGAAGTTTCCGATAGTATGAATGTGGCATGATGCAAAAAAATCAGTTATACATTATTGTTATTTAAAATAATTAACTTTTTAAAAAAATAAAACCGACTTCAAATGCGTGAACACAAAAAAAAACTAAAAATTGAAAATATTGGGTATAAAAAAGTTCATCCCCAATTTTCCACCCCTGGGGGTGAAAGATTTTCTTCAAATTCGCATGAAACCACCCTTTTGATAATACCTATTCGAAAAAATAATCGTTCAAATTGATTTATAATCGGCGGAGATATTGCGTATAAAAAAGTTCATCCCCAATTTTCCACCCTTAGGGGTTGTTTTTTCTATTATTAAATTTAAATGGGACCACCCTTGAGGTATTACCTATACGCAGAAAAAAGATTTGTTCAAATCGGTTCATAATTGGCGGAGTTATCGCGTAACAAACATAGAAAAAAAAAAACATACGGGTCGAATTGAGAACCTCCTCCTTTTTTGAAGTCGGTTGAAAATCAGCCACCAAAGGATACATAAAAACTTCAAGAAACTACAGAAAGGAGCACGAAGTTTGTAAGCAAGTTAGCAAAAAAGTAAAATTGACCTTTAAACTGACCTCTTACCTCTAGCATCAGGTGCTGGCTGACTGACGGCAGGCAGGAGAAAGCTGCTTTGCCGCTCGGTTTCTGATCAGCGGCGGATGGCTTTTCAGTTGAAAAGAGAATGCATGCAGAGGCGGCCTGGCAGTGGCGCATTGGCTGAAATGATAATAAAATTAATTTAATTCACAATCACGATCTGTAAAATTACCAGTATTAGCTACAGCTCAGATTTTGTACGTCATCATCTAGCTAGCGTAAGCGTGTGGGGTAGTATTACAGTTAAATTGTTATACAGTGTGAGTCACGTTAAAGTGTACATATGAAAATAGATGAAACTAGACATATTTTTATCGATAAAAAAGGGGTCAAAAAATTTTTGAGATTTTTTTTTTAATTTATAGATTTTTTTTCTTCCAATTACTTATTGTAAAGAAATCGTAATAACTTTTAAACTAAGCGGTATATCCTGATAAAATAAAAACAGTAATAATGCTAAATAACAGGCGATACTAAAAAAATACATGAAATACCCAGAAAATGCCAACAAATAATAAAAAATTATACTTTTTGAAAAAAAATCTGCTTAAAAATTCGTATTTTTTTGGTTATTTGATAAATTTCTCCAAAAAATACCCCTATAACAGGTGGTTTTTATTACTTTTTATTATTCTCTATCGTATTACTTTTGTAAAACCAAAAATCGCATGTCTCTATCCCTATCACAACGTTAGCAATGACGTTTGAACTAAGCCTCTCCGGGCGCGCCATTCAACGCTTCGTTAACAACGAAACTGAAAGTGACTAGATTTGTAATTTTGATAAAGACAAGTTAGATTTCAAATAAAAACAAAAGATTTCGAAGTAAAATAAGCATTTTAGTTAAAATTAAAATTGTCTCTACCTGTAGCGGAGAAAAATGTGGTGGCAGGCCTTTGCTCAAACGATCATAGCAAATGTTGTGATAGGGATAGAGACATGCGGTTTTTGGTTTTACAAAAGTTAAACGATAGAGAATAATAAAAAGTAATAAAAACCATCTGTTATAGGGGCATTTTTTGGAGAAATTCATCAAATAACCAAAAAAATAAGAATTTTTAAGCAGATTTTTTTCAAAAAGTATCATTTTTTATTATTTGTTGGCCTTTTTTGTGTATTTTATGTATTTTTTTAGTATTGCCTGATAATTAGCATTATTACTGTTTCTATTTTATCAGGATATACCGCTTAGTTTAAAAGTTATTACGTTTTCTTTACAATAAGTAATTAGAAGAAAAAAAAATTCTACAAAAAATTTAAAAAAAAATCTCAAAAAATTTTTGACCTCTTTTTTGTCGATAAAAATAGGTCTAGTTTCATCTATTTTCATATGTACACTTTAACGTGACTCATACTGTATAATTATTCGAATCATTTTAATTTCAATATTAATGCAACAATAGGAAACATCTTTGGGGGTTGGTGATTGCAGTGCAGGTGCATAAATCCGTACCGCGCGGGAATAACTTGACATCTCGACCTGCACTTTTTTTTTTTTATTAGCTTAAACGTTTCCTCTACCTAATACCCTTCTGGTATAAAAAACTCAACTCGAAATACCCAAAAATACTTGAAATACAGCTCTTGTTCATAAGTAAATATCTCTAATTTAGGCAATAAATATTTGACATAACGATATATCGTCAGTTGCAGGTTCACTTGGGGTAACTGACAAAATACAGTTTTTCAGTAGAGCCGTTTAAAGTTTTTTTTCGTCTTAAATCGGAAATAACTTTTTTCCTATTTAACCTTTTTTGGATCTGTTTTTACAGAAATGCTTAGAATTCTACGCGGTTTTAGATTAAATAAAAAGAATTATCTAATATGTCTTAGTTAAGGAAATAAATTGCAGTTACACCAATGTATTTTTGTACTTTTGACAGTTACACTAATTTTAGACCAAACTTTTGGAAAAAACATAGGTCAAATTGGTGTAAGTACTGACCAAAGTTAAAACAATTTGATGATTTTCTGGGATTTGGTTACTTAGTTGCTGTATAATTTATGTAAAAGTATTAAAAAATAAGAGAATTCATGAAAAAAATAACATTTTGTCGTTTTCTTTATTTTTTTTTAAATTTTATTAGAAGTAACTTTTATTTTATTCATTAAAAAATGTTAAAAAAAGCCACGAAAATTAAGAAAATATGTGTGTTTAATTTTTTTAAGACAGATATTGAAATTACTAAAGTATTACTGTGAAACTAATTTATTTGAATATTTTTTTAAGCTTTGACTTCATCATCATCATCATCATCATTTCAGCCACAGGACGTCCACTGCTGAACATAGGCCTCCCCCAATGCTTTCCATGTTGATCGATTGGTAGCGGCCTGCGTCCAGCGCTTCCCTGCTACCTTTACGATGTCGTCGGTCCACCTTGTAGGTGGACGTCCCACGCTGCGTTTTCCGGTACGCGGCCTCCATTCCAGAACCTTTCTGCCCCATCGGCCGTCAGTTCTGCGTACTATGTGCCCTGCCCATTGCCACTTCAGCTTGCTAATACGTCGGGCTATGTCAGCGACTTTGGTTCGTTTACGGATCTCCTCATTTCTGATTCGATCTCGCAAAGAAACACCAAGCATAGCCCTCTCCATAGCACGCTGTGCAACTTTGAGCTTCTGTATAAGGCCTATAGTGAGAGGCCACGTTTCCGAGCCATAAGTTATCACTGGTAACACACATTGGTTATACACTCTAGTCTTCAGGCATTGAGGTAATTTGGACGAAAAGATGTTGCGTAGTTTCCCGAACGCTGCCCAGCCGAGTTGGATTCGACGATTGACCTCCTTCTCGAAATTGGACCTACCTAGCTGAATCGTTTGTCCGAGGTAGACATACTTGTCGACAATCTCGAGAATTGAGCTCCCAACTGAAACTGGGTAGGGCGTAACATGGACATTCGACATAAGCTTCGTTTTGTCCATGTTCATCCTCAGGCCTACCTGTTGGGAAACTCGATTAAGGTCTTCGAGCATTGTGCCAAGATCTTCCAACGATTCTGCCATGACCACAATATCGTCGGCAAACCGAAGGTGAGTGATGTACTCGCCATTAATGTTTATGCCGAATCCTTTCCATTCCAGGAGTTTGAAAGCGTCTTCCAATGCAGCGGTGAACAGTTTCGGAGATATAACATCTCCCTGCCTAACGCCTCGCTGCAGTGGAATCGCCCTCGTGCTCTGCTCCTGTACTCGGACCGACATGGTGGCGTTTTTGTACAAGCACTTCAGCACCTCGATATACCGATAGTCAATACGGCACCGCTGGAGAGATTGTAACACTGCCCAAGTCTCAATCGAATCGAAGGCCTTCTCATAGTCCACGAACGCCAAGCATAGTGGCAAGTTATACTCCTCAGTCTTCTGTATAACCTTCCGCAGCGTATGGATGTGGTCTATGGTACTATAACCTTTTCGGAATCCGGCTTGTTCGGGAGGCTGGAAGTCATCGAACCTACGCGCGAGACGGTTCGTGATGACTCTCGAAAACAGTTTGTAGACATGACTCAGAAGCGAGATGGGTCTGTAATTCTTCAGCAAGGTCTTATCACCTTTCTTGAAGAAGAGCACCACCACGCTTCTGTTCCATGCCTCTGGCGTAGTTCCCTGGATTAGGACGGAGTTAAAGAGTCTCTGAAGGACTTTCAGTATCGGTGTTCCACCCGCATTCAGAAGCTCCGATGTTATTCCGTCATCACCCGGTGCCTTGTTGTTCTTTAGCTGTTTGAGAGCCATCCTAATCTCGTATAGGCTGATGTCCGGGATATCTTCGGTATAGTGTCGAGTTAGCTTAGCTCTTGGATCTGAAGTTGAGCTATCAACGGGTTTGGTGACCGAGGTATATAGCTGTCCATAAAACCTCTCGATCTCACCCAGAACCTCGGCTGTTGTTGACGTTACACTACCGTCCGCCGTCGTTAGCTTCGTCAGCTGGCTTTGCCCAATAGAGTTGTCTCTTGCGAACACTTTGGAGCCTTGGTTCCGCTCTATCGCCTCTTTAATACTGTTAGTATTAAAGTTGCGAATATCATGTCGCAAGGACTTCCTTATCTGTCTATTGAGCTGCCTATATGCCGTAGCGTCAACGGAGGACTGCAGCGTCATTGCACGTCGTTCTGCCATGAGGTTGAGGGTGTGGTCGGTGAGCTTTTGCGGCTTGTCTTTACGACGAGGTCTAAAGAATTTTAGCCCAGCCGCCTGGACAGTTTCTACGAACCCGTTATTGATCTCATCCACTGACTCGAAGTTTTCCAGGCATGCAAAGCGATTTGTCAACTCGAGCTGAAAGCTCTCGGGGCAGAGCAAAGCTTTGACTTACCAATACCGTATTTAGCTCTACGGGGCAACTTAAACTGAAAACAAAATGGATTTAATTTCCCACCTCTTTATAGCAATGTTGAATTAAGGTCATGAGTACTACAACAGTAAAAGTAACAGAGTAACAACAGGTTAATGTTAGCAACGCGCAGTGACGCCTAGTTGGCTGAATAGTTTGCTCAATTGCAATATTTTTTTTTGTTGAGCTAACTTTAACTTCTTTAACTGATACTGCTGGTATAATAATAATGTAATATGTCTTAAAACTTTCTAAATTCCTATTTCATTTTCATGTTATAAACCTTAGCAAATCAGTGTAATTGCAAAGTTTTGTAGCAAATTTTTTACATTATTACAGATACCCCAATTCAACCTGGTAAAATTATTACAATGTCAGTTACACCAAAATTGTGAAGGAAATCTGAAAAGTTCACACCTGAAAATGTCCGTGTAATTGTAATTTTTTTAAAGCTAGAATTTTTTTACGTATACCATTCGAAAGAGCAGAAAAAACTAAGAAAAACTGTATATTTAACTCAAAAACCGTATTTTGTCGGTTACCCCAAGTGAACCTGCAACTGACGATATCGTCAGTTGCAGGTTCACTTGGGGTAACTGACAAAATACAGTTTTTCAGTAGAGCCGTTTAAAGTTTTTTTTCGTCTTAAATCGGACATAACTTTTTTCCTTTTTAACCTTTTTTAGATCTGTTTTTACAGAAATGCTTAGAATTCTACGCGGTTTTAGATTAAATAAAAAGAATTATCTAATATGTCTTAGTTAAGGAAATAAATTGCAGTTACACCAATGTATTTTTGTACTTTTGACAGTTACACTAATTTTACACCAAACTTTTGGAAAAAACATAGGTCAAATTGGTGTAAGTACTGCCAAATTTAAAATAATTTGATGTATTTGCTGGGTTTTGTTTACTTAGTTGCTGTATAATTTATGTAAAAGTATTAAAAAATAAGAGAATTCATGAAAAAAATAACATTTTGTCGTTTTCTTTATTTTTTTTAAAATTTTATTAGAAGTAACTTTTATTTATTCATTAAAAAATGTTAAAAAAGCCACGAAAATCAAGAAAATATGTGTATTTAATTTTTTTAAGACAGAACTATTGAAATAACTAAAGTATTACTGTGAAACTAAGTAATTTAAATATTTTTTTAAGCTTTGACTTACCAATACCGTATTTAGCTCTACGGGGCAACTTATACTGAAAACTAAATGGATCTAATTTCCCCTCTTTATAGCAATGTTGAATTAAGGTCATGAGTACTACAACAGTAAAAGTAACAGAGTAACAACAGGTTAATGTTAGCAACGCGCAGTGACGCCTAGTTGGCTGGATAGTTTGCTCAATTTCAACATTTTTTTTGTTGAGTTAACTTTAACTTCTTTAACTGATACTGCTGGTATAATAATAATGTAATATGCCTTAAAACTTTCTAAATTCCTTTTTTATTTCATGTTATAAACCTTAGCAAATCAGTGTAATTGCAAAGTTTTATAGCAAAATTTTTACATTATTACAGATACACCAATTCAACCTGGTAAAATTATTACAATGTCAGTTACACCAAAATTGTGAAGGAAATCTGAAAAGTTCACACCTGAAAATGTCCGTGTAATTGTAATTTTTTTAAAGCTAGAATTTTTTTACGTACACCATTCGAAAGAGCAGAAAAAACTAAGAAAAACTGTATATTTAACTCAAAAACCGTATTTTGTCAGTTACCCCAAGTGAACCTGCAACTGACGATATCCAAAGAATATTATTCGTACAAACATTTATATTTCGATTTATCAATGTATGTCAGAACATGTATTTGTTAATATCTCCACTTATACATTTATGGATTTTCGTTTTTAATTTGACAAAAACAGTTATCAAGTTATGATCCCCTCTGAGTACTAAACATATCCATGATATGTGCAGTTGTCTAGTTATGCACACTGTCAAGAGTTTGGATACTTGGAGTTATCCAGCTATTACATTCGTATAATCATATTTTTATATGTGTCATTAGCAGTTTTTAAAATATAACATTGTCAGGATTTCGAGTGTCTTTAAATATTTTTTACTTAGCAACCCCTGAAAATGTATTTTTAATATATTTAAGCGTTAAATATTACTTTTATTACTATTTTCAATAGTTTAAAACTAAATTAACGTTTAAATAGCAAGTTGAAAGTAGAAGGATAAGTTTAGTCAATAGGTAGGTACTATCTACTAATGTTTTTTCATAACAGACTAAGATTTCGTTTGACAACCGAATATAAGTAAAAAATCTAATAATAAACTTTTAGGTCAACTTTAAGTTCCGGATATTTTTTATAGTCTATTGACATCAATGACATTAATTAGGAATAATGATGAGGTAAGTAGGGTCGATACGCCAGATCTCGTCCATTTAGTGAGTTGGTAGATTTGAGGAATAAAAATAATATACAATTTTTCGTAATCATTTTGAACGAAAAATTGTTGTCATTATGCTCCCTTTAGTCTTTATAAGTATAGTATTAAACTTGCTCTAAACCATTAGAAGTTTTAATATCTTTGTAATATTAATATAATTATATAGAAAAAATGCATTCAAAATCACTAATAATTAATAACAGCATGGAAATAAAAAAATATAGATAAAATCTTACTAATTGGTATTCAAAATATTTAGGTATCACACTTAATAATTATAAACATACATTTATATTTTAGTTTATTTCATTTTTTTAAATTTCAATAGTATGGCTCAATTTGCAATAATGGTCTCCTCTCTAGGCACAGTTTGCTTTTTAATATTATTTACAACGTCTGTATTTAAAAAAATGTCGTGCTAATGTGGACGCAAATTGGCTATCACAAAGGGTAAGCTACATTTGGAGCGTGTATTAGCGTCCAGGAAAAGGCCTAAGTACTGAAAAAAAACTTTGTGTTCGATAAGTCATGTAAATAACGTTTTAAATAATATACAACATGCATTGTTTTTTATATTTTAATATCTTAGACCCAGTTAGACCAGACCGCGATCACTTCTGACGCAAAGTGGAAATTTCATTGTAGTAAATTCGCATCCATCTTATTTTAAGTGACATTTAATAAAGTACAATCACCGATATCATTATCCGTATTGTATGGTTCATGGTTAAGGCTTAGAGACTGTGGTAAATCCCAAACTAGACCTAAATATATTAAAAACTTACCTTGAAACGCGCACCTGCTCACGTGGGATTTATTTTTGGCAAAAACGGTAGCATGCTATAAGATTTTTTTAATGTGGGTTTACCTGTCATACATTCAGGGAATCATAGCAATAGCTTACGTTCTAGAGTGATCCATCATTTGGACGTGAACTGGACGGTGGACGCGAAAGGGCGTGTCGACCTTACGCAAAAATATATCCAGTTAATTTTAATTATTTTAAGCTTAATGGTAAGCCTAAAATAATTAAAATTAATTGTGCTTGTTATGAAGCATGGCTTTTGTTCTTTTATTTGTCTTTTTTTTAATTTTAAGTAAACGTACAATTATCTGATCAAAAGCAATCATAATCTGCGATTATATTTGATTTTTCTAATAAATTTGTTACTATTTCATTGCAAAAGTGATAAAAATATGTTCTATTTTTATGTTTTGTTTTTTTACTTAAACTTCATTCAAAATAATTAACTTAAATCTAATTTTTACACCTTAAAAGTTTGTTTTTCTTTGGTGAATAACTTGACAAGTCGTCGGTACACAACTTGACAAGTCTTTTTTTTAATAGATTAAGAAGATAATTTAATCAAATTCTTACGCCAATCGAAAGATACGCATCAAATTAGCTTATTTCAATCATAAAAATATCAATTATCATTAATTCCGATTTACCAGACAACTCTAAACTTTAAAATCGCTCCCCTGAAAAGTACGCAAAAATGACATGTCAAGTTATTCCCGCGCGGTACGGAAATTATAAAGAAGTATAGCAAAAAATCAACAAATATGCAAACAATAAATAGTAAAAAAACATAGGGGCTTATTGCCTAAAGTTACACCCGTTGAACATTAACATTTAGTGTGGAAATTTGATTATAAACCGGTGTTTAACGGGTGTTTAACTTTTTTTGTATTAAGAGGGTACAAAGAGTTTAACTTACCTTTAGCATCAGACGCTAATTCTGACGCCGCGACGTCTGATGAAGCCAGTCTCTTTGCTCCTCGGTTGTGGGTAGAACAGCTGCGTGACAAACGTAGATCAGCAGTGGCTTATTGGCTGAAATGATAATATTAATTTTATTCACATAATCTGTAAAATGACCAATATTACCTACAGCTCAGATTTTGTACAGCATCATCAAGCGTAAGTAAGCAAAGATAAAAATATTTGAGGTGGTATTTATTGTTAAGTTAATAATAAATATATAACTCGACCCATTTTAATTTCGGTTGGTGAATGCAGATGCATATAAAGAAGTACCTAGAGCAAAATAGCAACATAAATAGGCAAACAACAAATAATAAAAAACCCATTAAACACTTGTTTAAATTTTAATTTAGTGTGGAAATTTCATTTTGAACCGGTGTTCAACGGGTGTTTAACTTTTTTGTATTATGAGGGTAGAAAGAGTTTAACTAACCTTTAGCATCAGAAGCTGATTCCGACGCGCGACGTCCGATGAAGCCAGTCTCTTTGCTCCTTGGTTGTGGGTCCCCGGAGGAGAGCAGCTGCGTGACAGACGTAGCCCAGCAGTGGGCAACTGGCTGGAACGATGATTATAATAATTTACATAATGTAGTCTAACTATTAGTTCACACGGCATCATCTAGTCCCTAACTAAGCAAAGTAGGTAAAATGTAAGACAGTTTGATTGGTGGCATTATAAAATAAATTATTGTCATTTATTAACTATTTTATGTAAGCAATATTAGCCACTTAGGTATACTTAAAAACTTCAAGAATCAAAGCAGTAAGAAACACCAAGTTTGTAGACAATAGCAAAAATAATACATAAAAAATTTAACTAACCATATGCTTTCTTTTGAATAATTTCGTTGCCGGTCCAATGACAGTTTAACTTTCCACCGGGACGAACTTGACCTTCACTGGTTGGGTTTTTATTGGCGGTCAAGCTGTAGATCCTGGCTACACAGGTTGCAGCGGTGGGAACGAGAGGTGGTGAATAGTCCCGTAACCTTAAGGACTAGATGTTGACACCGACGTCTGTTGGAGAAAGCCGCTTTGCCGCTCGGCTGCTGATCACCGGTGGTTGGCTGCTGCATCAGAGGAGCAGGCCCAGCAGTGGCCTCTATTGGCTGAAATGAGAAATAATAATAATTTACATAATGATATAACAATTTAACTATTAGGTAGCGATATTATCACCCTACATAAGCAAAGCTTGGAATGGGATGGAAAGTTTCATCATCATCATTATAATCATCACCATCATCATAATCATCATTTTAATCATCACCATCATCATAATCATCATCATCATTACCATCTTCATCATCATTACCACCTCCATCATCATCACTATCATCATCATCACTACCATCACCACCACCTTCATCATCACCACCCTCAACATCATCATCATCCTCCTCATCATCACCACTGTCATCATCATCACGGCCATCGTCATCAATATCATCATCATTTTCAAAATCATTAAAAAACGCTACCTTATCATCAAAACTATCATCACCACTACCATCATCGCCATAATCATCATCAGCCATCATCACCACCCTCATCATCACTCATCACCACAATCATCATTGCCATCATCATCACCATCGTCATCACCATTATCATCATAATCATCACCAATCACCACCCTCATCATCAATACTATCATCATCACTATCTTCATCTCCATAATAATCATCATCATCATCACCCATCATCACCACCCTCATCATCACTCATCACCACAATCATCATTGCCATGATCATCCCCATCATCACCACCCTCAAAATCAGTAAAAAACTACCGGTACAAACACTTAATTTGTAGTTGTTAGCATAAACCAATTTTTTTACAAAGTCACCACCCTCATCATCAATACTATCATCACCACCCTCATCACTCATCACCACAATCATAATTTCCATCATTATCGCCATCATCATCACCATCATCATTGGCATCATCATCACCATTATCACCAGTCACCACCCTTATCAATACTATCATCATCGTCATAATCATCATCATCCATCATCACCACCCTCATCATCAAAACTATCATCACCACCACCATCATCACCATCATCATCACCATCATCACCGCCATCATCACCACCATCATCACCGCCATCATCATCACCATCATCATCACCATCCTCATCATCAATACTCTCATCACCACAATCATCGCCTTAATCAACATCATCATCATCCCCATCATCAGCACTGTCATAATCATCATTTTCAAAATCGGTAAGAAACGTTACCGGTACAAACACTTAATTTGTAGTTGTTAGCATAAACCAAAAATCTTTACAAAATTACTAACCTTTAGCATCAGACGCTGACCCTGGTGTCTGATGACGCAAGCTGATTATGCTCCTTGCTTCGGGTCCAAGGTGGAGCAGCATCAAAGATGTTGTAGGCCCCGCAGCCGCCAGCTGAAACGACAAAAATAACAATGTCATTAAAAAAATCTCTAAGCACGAGAACCACCAGGCAAGATGGCCGTCGAACATAAATGATGATTATTATTATCACTCCCGCTTCTTTATGTTTATGACGAAGATCCCAAAGTTTCATTTTGTACAAAGCACACTATTCGAAGAGAGATGTAGTTAACGAATCTTCCGTATAATTCCAAGAACAATACAAAAAGCAGCAAATCTATGAATACCCACAATCTAAAAATGAAAAATCTTATGAGCCAGTTCTAACTATAACAATATGTCTCCAAATCACATGGAAATCAACGTTTTGTAATTATATTTTAACTATTTACGTAAAAATGGGTCTTGCAATCCGGCGGTACCTTATCATAAAGAGGGCAGAAGAATAGCCCGCCTCACCAATATTTTCACTATTACATTACATATTTCGCAATTTCGTCACAATTTATTATGCGCACCCGCCGTTCTATTTGAGATCTCGACTGAATATGAAGAAGGCTTGGGAGTGGGGTTCACAATTCGAACGTAACTGATGCGCGCATTTTAAATTTCGAACAGCGAGCAAGCATTTTTTTTTAAATAGCAAAGACAACAAATGAATATAGGGTTTGGATGTAGCAAAGGTGGTGCAAGTCATAGCCGAATTTTCGAAGGCATTTTGTATGGAGTTTGGAATTGAAAATTTTTAAACTTGTGGGCTAAATGGGCAAAATTACTTTTTTTCTCTCATTCAATAGGCTACGGAAGGCAATTTTGCGATAAAACCCCCTGTTTGGAAATACGAGCGATTTAAGGTCATTTTAAAAATATAACTGGATTATAAAAAGGAACACATTAAAGAAAATTAGAGCACATTAAAAATCAATAAAATATTTTGTAACTTGGACCACCGCTTTAAAAATGTACGTCGATATGCAGCAAGCTCGCAACCAGTATTTGTTTGCTGTGTACCCTGCTTTATTTTTATTAATGTACTTTGTCATAATGAGTAAAAATAAAAATCTTAAACCGAAACACTACGTTAGTAGGTAGGTTAGCAACAAAATAAATAGAGACATGAAACTAACCTTATGCATCAGGTGCTGTCGCCGATCTCTGTTGGAGAAAGCTGTTTCACTGCTCTCTTTCTGATCACCGATTGCACCTGCAGAGAAAGCCTGGCAGTTGCATATTGGCTGAAAAGACAACAAAATGATCATTTACATACTAAACCATTACCACTATTACGTATGAATGTGATGAATGGTGATGCTACGGCATCATCTAGTCCCCAATTGTGCGAAAGCTAGTAAAATGGCATCATTGTCATAAAATTATCATGATCATCATCATCATCAGCATCATCGTCATGATAATCATCATTTTTGTCATGATCATAATCATCATCGACGTCATGATGATGTCATGATGATCATCATCATCAACGTTATGATGATGTCATGATGATCATCATCGTCATCGTCATGATGATCATCATCATTATCGTCATGATGATCATCATCATTATCGTCTCGATAATCATCATCATCATCGTCATGATGATCATCATCATCGTCGTCATGATGATCATCATCATCATCATCATGATGATCATCATCATCATTGTCGTCATGATGATCATCAACGTCGTCATGATCATCATCATCGCCGTCATGATGATCATCAACGTCGTCATGATCAACATCATAGCCGTCATGATGATCATCATCATCATCATTATCATCGTTATGATGTCATGATGATCATCATCGTCATGATGATCATCATCATTATCGTCACGATCATCATTATCATCATCGTCATGACGATCATCATTGTCGTCATGATCATCATCATCATCATCGCCGTCAGATGATGATCATCATAATCTTTATCATTATCATCACCATTAACAATTTACCAGAGGTAAAAAAACCAACCGAATTGAGAACCTCCTTTTCTTGAAGTCGGTTAAAAAATTGGCCTACACTAGCCAGACTGTTTTGGAGTATGAATATTGAATATAGTAACTAAATATAGGATTGCTGGCATTATAATATCATCATTACATAGAAAAACAACAACTAACTTTAACTATTTATATTGAAAAACTCAAAACGCAACAGTATGAAAAACTAAACATTTGTAGGTAGGTGAGCGAAATAAAAAACCTACCTACATCTTAAAAATATTCAAGTTGAAAAATAACTAACCTTTGGTATCAGGTGTCTGATGATTCAAGGCAGCATCAAAGATGTAGCCCAGCAGCGGCAGTCATCTGAAACGACAAAAATAAGAATTTCAATAAATATTCTATTCATATCTAACTAACCACACAGCAGGTATAAATTTTCACCGAGAAAGATGGCCGTTAAATGTAAAATAAATTACCCCCATTAATAAAAATAAAGACTATAATATCGCATTGAAAATATTGAAATCAACATTTGCCACAATTATTTCAACTATTACAAAGACATGGGCCTTGCAATCCGGCGGTTACATTAATAAGAGGGTAGGAGAATCGTAGAACACTTACCTTTATCGGTGGTTTCAAAATGGCTCGGCCGACGCAGTATAAAGTATTTATCGTTGAAATTGTCCCATTATCCCGCCTATCCAATATTTTAACTTTTAAATGACATATTTTGCAATTTATTTACAATTATAAAATATACGCACCCGCGGTATGTCGAAGAAGAAGGCTTGGGAGTGGCTCGAACGACGACCGCGTGAAAATTAAATTCCGAATGCAGCGATGCGTGTCGAACTCTAGCTTTTGGTTTTTTTTTATATACATTTTTATGGCAAAGAAATTAACTACAAAGTAATAACGTTATCGTTAATACTTGTAACATTTATCGTCTTTGCAAATTTTTTTTTTATTTATTTGCAATAAATTTTAGAGCTTTATTTGTTAAAGTTTGTGGTAAATATAGCAATATACCCTTGATGTAAATTTTATGCAATTTTCCGGAGTTGACATAGAGTTTTGAACAAATATTTTAGTTGTATTTTTTATATTACGAGTATTTTATGATAAAAGATAATAAAGTTAAATTATCTTTCGATTCTTTATTTTCATTTGTCTGTCATCTTCCACTTTGTAAATAAACTTTGAAAAAAGAACACACAAGCATTGTAAAAGAAATAGTTAACTAAAGTAATTAGTGTTACCAAGGGAAAATAAATAACGTTTCATTTTCGCTCGATTTTTCTCTCTGCATTAAACTTAGGATGGTTTATTTTTAGTCTTAATCGTATTCTAAGAAGAGCTGGTGATTTTAATTGCTAGCGAATGTCAATTTATGTAAATTATTCAAGTAATCCAAAGCGAATTAACGTGTAGAGTGACATAATACATGTACTTATAATTAAAGTTATTATTATTGTTAGCTATTCCATACTCAGATCACGGTGTTGTGAACAATAATAGCCTAATAGAACGTTTATTACACCATAATATTATTAGTACAATCAACATCGCAGAGACTGGCATATTGTTGTGAATAATGTGATAATAAATTAATATTCATACGTAACTGATGCTACCTACATGATGATTATCTTGACAAATTGATGTTGATATTATTAACTTTCCTCATTTAGATTGTATGATATCTATGAAATTATAATTTTAACGTGACAACATATAAAATGCCATTCAACTTGCTTCCTTTGTGAACGAACGGACCAGCTGACAAAAGCGCTGGTAAGCGCTTATATGTTTCCAGCTTTCTTTCTGTATACGGCCTTACAAAAAGTCTTATTCAGATTAATAGTTATTTAATTAATCCATAAATAAATAAATCTACCGTCAGTTCTGCGTACTATATGCCCTGCCCATTGCCACTTCAGCTTGATAATCCGTTAGTTTGTTTACGGATCTCCTCATTTCTGATTCGATCTCGTAAAGAAACACCTAGCATAGCCCTCTTCATAGCACGCTGTGCAATTTTAAGCTTATTTATAAGTTCATCCACAAGGTGGACCGACGATCTCATAAAGGTAGCGGGAAGGCGCTGAATGCAGGCCGCAATCAACCGGCCATTGTGGAAATCATTGAGGGAGGCCTATGTTCAGCTGTGGACGTCCTATGGCTGAAATGATGATGATGATGATGAAATAAATAATTTACTCGTAACGTATCGATATACATTTGCCTCTTGTTAATATTTTAGATGATATCTATAGCGCTAAATTATAAATTATTTTTAGCAATGGCAATTACCGGTTGCAGATTAAACTTTCCATAGACAAATCCAATAAACACACAGTTTAAATGGCGCTAGTAGTATAATAATATTTAAATGTTGGTAAGTGTTCGAGCCGCCCAAAATCATTGTCATTAAGTGGCGTGATTTCTGAAACGGCCAATCAGAAGAGTGGCGTGATTTCTGCAATGGCCAATCAGAAGAGGCCTACGATCGCATGATGATATCCAGGCACCCAATGGACGCTCGGCTACCTCTACCGTTAAATTTTAACTTTTGTATTTGTCAAATTCGTAAATCACTTCATTAGTCAATTGCTCAACCAACAAGCATTTTTTATAGTAAACGGTAAATACGTATGATTTTAATATCTTACAAAATGTTCATTGATGGGTTCATTAATGTTAAATAAGCATGAGGAAAATATTTTTTAAATTATTAATACTGAATACTGATATACGCTACGACATTCATAGGCTGTGGATAGGCGGCGCTGCTGCCTATACTGGGTTATTAGTTCCGATTTTTGCCACTTTGGAAGAACACTGAAAATGTCTTTTACAGGAGGACGCTACAATCGATACTGGGATAAGAGCAGATTTTTGCCACTTGACGTTTCAGAATCATTAAAGTAAATATAATTTGGTATTTGAAAGAAAATTTAGAAAAATTATCGGGAATAAATACTGACGCCCGTAGCACACCTCCGCCGCGAAACCATGACAGCGAAACTATTTCAATATACATCTCTGCGTTTACTTGGCCACTTTGACAATGTGGGGATATGATTTCAGAGCTGTATATTGAAATAGTTTCCCTGTCATGGTTTCGCGGCGGAGGTGTGCTACAGGCGTGATACAAAAAAAATCCATCCTTTATCATAAAAAATCCATGTCAGAAGCTATCAATATTTGTTGAGTGTGCTGAGAAATGAAATCAATTCTCACCACGTTCCTCTTGCGAGGAAGGGAATGCCCGCATTAAAATCTGTCACGTATCCCTAAAATATGCAGTACTTTTCATTTTTATTACACGATAACTTCTGGGGGATAATAATAATATGACTGTGGTGGGAAATGTTCGACCATTTCTTTTCCGCCGTTTATCTTATTTCTTTGCCAATTTGGTGACGTCTTTACCGACATTTTTCCGCGTTTTATCTCGAAAAGGATGGATTTTCACGTGTAACCAGCTCGTGGGAAAAGGAATGATAAAAAAACGTGTATCAAAGTATTGTTTGTTAGGATAAGAAATAAGTTGGCTCTTTTTATATTTATTCTGATCTATTGTATTTGTGCGATAAGCGCAGAACTGACGGCCGATGGGGCAGCAAGTTTCTGGTTCGACGCAGCCACCTACAAGGTCGACCGACGACCTCATAAAGGTAGCATGAAGGCGCTGGATACAGGCCACTACCAATCGGTCACTATGGAAATCATTGCTATGTGCTATGTTCAGCAGTGGACGTCTTAGAGCTCTATCAAATTACACAAGACAAGTCGTCCGTTTGCAGGACCGCACACTCTGTTGGTAATTGTAATTGATAGTCATTTTTCCAACGCAGAATGTAGGCAATTAAATTTTCTGTGTGCGGTTCTGCAAACAAATGACAAACGTCCGACACAAAACGTCTAATTTGAAAGAGCTCTTATGGCTGAAATGATGATGAATAAGAAACACTAATGAAGGTGTGGCACCTTATTACTTAGTACAAGCTCCATCGTAACAAAGATTTTCAGCGCGGTGTGTCGACAGGACTTCATTGATTTACGTACCCCACGTAGTGCCCTCAGTGAGGTAGTTTAAATCATGTTTACTCTTAGGTCACATTGCAAATTACCTTCCTAGCTAACTTACGTGACTAAACTAAGTTCTAACGAACTTACCTATAACCTACGTAACAATCTCACCACTGTTAGTTATCAGCTTACTCAACCAGTAAATAATTTGGATAAAATGCCTTACGATTTTTATTAAGAACACGACAGTCAAATTAAAAGCTAATGCTCAATATTCTTAAGACAGACAGAAATGCTCAATATGTTTGCTATGACTTTTCAAGCTTTTACCTAATTTCTGGCTAGTATTTGGAGGAGGTCTTTATTCAGCAGTTGAATCTTTATACTTACGTGGGCAGGCCTCCCACTAGGTGGACCGACGATCTGGTGAGGGTCACGGGAGGTGCCTGGATGCGAGCGGCGCAGAACCGGTCTTTGTGGAAATCCTTGGGGAGGCCTTTGTCCAGCAGTGGACGTCTGTCGGCTGAAACGAACGAACTTACCATAGTTTGTACATTATACTTACTTCTAATCTTCCTTGTCTCTCAGGTGTGGGTGGAACGCAGCATCGAGTTCTGCACGGAGAAGTGGCCGAACTCCATGAGGAAGGAGCTCTTCGGCACCTTCAGCTTCATCCTGGTCTATGCCGTGCCAGGTGAGTAACTAATGCCCGTTTTCACCATCAATCCCTAATTTTTAAGTGACCCCTTTGAAAACAAAATTCCTGTTATAATAATACCATAGGAGTCACTTAAAAATTAGGGATTGATGGTGAAAACGGGCATAAGTAAACTGTTTTTTTTTAATGTTTTAAGTGGGTATAGCTACCCACATAAAACATAAAAAAATATGTATAAAGGTACAAGTTGGTAGCGGACGACATGAGGCAGTAGCCACAAACAGCAGCGGACAACGTGTCGTAGCGACTACTGGTTGTAAGAGCGCTTTCACATTAGGGCGTTAGTAGCGCGACAGCAGCGCGGCAGCGGCGCACGGTGGGCTGATATTAGAGCTTCATAGACTTAGCGTCGCTCAAAAATCAAGTGCCTAATTTTGAAAAAATAAATATGTCAATGTGTTCCTTTACCAAAAAGGAATATTTTATGTTATGTAACGTTTCTTGATAAAGTTATTATTTAATAAGTTATTGACAATTTCCTTTTTTTTTGTATGGAGCTCAACATTTATTTTTATTTTATTCGTTATTCTTAAGCTTTCTTAAGAAATTGACTTTTGTATTATGTAACGCAACATATAAGCTATGTTATCACCAAGTGTCGCATTTCGGAAATCTTCGGAACATTGTCATTTTGGACTTTATCCTCCTGGGGCCCAGGAATTATTTTTATCGTGAATTCATATGAAAACTATCCAAATAGTATTAATAATTGATATAATTATCTTAAAAAATAAAATAAAAAAATTTATCTGGAAAACGGCAATTTTCTCAATGTCATATATTTACGACATCGGTTCCCAATGTCAACGACTTTTTTATTTCATGTACAGGATGTCCCGAAATAAATTGCACAAAATTAATCCTAGTTAAGTTTCTTGACTACCTACAACGAATTTGAATCGATTTTTGAAATATATTGAGATGCCAAAAATTTTTTGTACATATTTTTAATTTTTTTTCTGCCTGTACTTACTTTTTTTTATGCAGTGGATCCAAATATTGATATTTTTTAAGTACCTTTTCGTTAAAATGTAGCTAGATAGATTCTTTATCAAGTTTTATGTCATTTTTGGGCAATAACATTGCATCTCTATTTTTTTTTAAATAGTATTTCAAAATTTTATTGCATTTCATATGGATGACTCAAATTAAAAAATCCTCGTGATAAAAAAATGCATCACACCAATGTGTAATTAACATTAAGTGATGTAGATAAGGTCAATAGCAATAAAAAAAAATAAAAAACAATTTGATTAAGTGCCTAATGAAATTATTTTAATTTCATAAAAAAAATCAAAGTGACTTGAGGTGTTGATAATACTTCTGGGCCGACTTTACCAGTAAAATCGAGTTTTGAGTGTTCTTATATGTTATATTCGCTTATATCTACCTAAACAAATAAGAAAATAATATCAGATTGTACGCTATTTAATAGAAAATGTATAATGTCATACAGGTATTACACTGGGCTCTGTCAGTTTACACTAGTAATTGGGACCTCATGTAATACCTGTATGACATTCAGATTTCACCATGGTTTTCGTAGTTTTCATACGTATTTCCACAATCAGTGATACTCAGATAATAAAACAGTTCAAATCCCAAAACGAATAATAACAAAGGCTTATAGAAATCGTTCATATTTTAGTAAAAATTTCATTATTACTAACCACTTGTTCCCGGTCGCTGCGCCGTCGCTAGTTCAATTAAAGATAAAAACATACAAATGTCACTTCACTAGCCAATCACAGCTAAGAATGATGGACAGATGCACCATCTAACTAACTAACGTAAAAGTTCTGGTAAATTTCAACAGATAGCGTTGATTTATATTTTTTTGTTTTATGTAATAAATATATGACGCCAGGCCCCAGGAGGTTAAAATAAAAAAAAATAAAAAAATAAAATAACTGCCAAATTTTGTAAAAGTAACTACGCCAATGTGTTCCTTTGCCAAAAAGAAATATTTTATGTTATGTAACTTTTCTTGATAACGTTATTATTTAATAAGTTATTGACAATAATTACTTTTTTTTTGTATGGAGCTCAACATTTATTTTTATTTTATTCGTTATTCTTAAGCTTTCTTAAGAAATTGCTTTTTTTATTATGTAATGCATCATATAAGCTATATTATCACCAAGGGACGAATCCCGGAAACCCTCGGGACATTGTCATTTTCGACTTTAAAATAAAATAAAAAACGAAAAAGAAAACTGCAATGTTATGTACTTTCTTCCGTACTACCCTAACGAGGTGAAGAACTAAGCGCGTTTTTTATAGTGGTGTTCCCAGGAGGCCTAATCCACATGATTACTAAGGTTACTAAAATATAATATTTGTTTTATGGAAATGAAGCCAGTTTGAAGTTAAGTTTATTGGTTAGACTCAAGAGCCACTTTCTGAATCTACAAAAGTAAAGCTTTCTATCTCAGTATCAGCCTAGACATCAAATTGATCATTTATAGTGGACTTTTTGGTGGTGTTGAAAACCTTTCTTGATGGCAATTACGTCTAAATTATTCATTTATTTTGATATGGCTTTACAAATCACATCGCTGCTTGTGTAGAGCTGCCATTTATCAACGATATTATTTTTCTATCTATCAAGTGAGAATCAGTTATTACGAGATTGTTTTGCTTCCAGAATTACGATCTATTAAATTTTCAATTTCCGCGTCCATGAAGTTTTTTTCATTGATAACATTAAAATAGGTCGACATTAATTAAATGCAGCTTATTTTGAATAAAAAAAAAATGGGTCTCCTTCATAAATTTGAAAAAGAAATGAGTCGATAGTAAAAAGTGGAGCTAGAAACCTTATTTTCCCTTATCCATTTTATCTGGAGACATCAAACCGAACGTTCATTTGGGCACTTACAAGTTGTCCTAAAACGCTAGAATCATCATTTTCGCAAATTTTGTTTCGCAGACCAAACTATACTATCCCGACCAGGAACATAAAAACCCTCGCCATGTTGCGGAAAAGTAATGGTACTAATTTCTTTTAATGGCAACAGTAACTGAAAACTTCATTGACATGTCATCTTGCATGTCAGTCTATTGCTATATTCAAAGTGTAAACAAACTTTATTTTAAATGTGCGCAATTGATTTTGTGAATTAAATTGCTAAAATCTTTTTATAGTCGTGAAAGAAAAGTGATTCACAATGTGTTAAAGTATTTGTCGAAGAGAAATACTAAGGGTTCGGTCAATATTTTCATTGAATAATGTGTCCGACAAAGGTTGTCAAATTGACTGACATGTTTATCGTATAGTACAGTCCACTATGAAAATTAGCTGTGGTTTGTTTCAACTACCTATTTTAAAAATTTTTGTCACTTTCGTGTTGAATTTTATGGAATTGGGAAAGAAGTACCGAGTTTGAAGCGTTCATGAGCAGACATTGCAGTTGAATATTCAAGTTCTGAATTTGATTATTGATGAATAATAAAATAAATCCTACCAGCTCGATTGATGGTTTCATTTAATTTATTTAAACCAGGTTACCTATAATAATATTTTTTCGTTAATTTATGAAATATCAAATTAGCCCGTAATCCTGAATCCTAAATACATAAAGTTAGCCTATTAATTTAACACAGGTACGACTGTACTCAGTGTTGCACTATCAAATGCAATTGACGCGCCTCTATGCCAGGGTTTTTATGTTCCTGGTCAGGCTATACGTACATGGATCTCTACATACGTATATGCCTGCAAGCATACAAAATTATTGCTCACGGAAAAGATATTTACTTCCAATCAGAAAGTACTACAACACCTCGTTAGGGTAGTACGGAAGAAAGTACATAACATTGCAGTTATTTTTTTCGTTTTTTTTATTATTTTAAAGTCGAAAATGACAATGTTCCGAGGGTTTCCGGGATTCGTCCCTTGGTGATAATATAGCTTATATGATGCATTACATAATAAAAAAAGCAATTTCTTAAGAAAGCTTAAGAATAACGAATAAAATAAAAATAAATGTTGAGCTCCAAACAAAAAAAAGTAATTATTGTCCATAACTTATTAAATAATAACGTTATCAAGAAAAGTTACATAACATAAAATATTTCTTTTTGGCAAAAGAACACATTGGCGTAGTTATTTTTACAAAATTTGGCAGTTATTTAAATTTTTTATTTTTTTTATTTTAAAGTCCAAAATGACAATGTTCCGAAGATTTCCGAAATGCGACACTTGGTGATAACATAGCTTATATGTTGCGTTACATAACACAAAAGTCAATTTCTTAAGAAAGCTTAAGAATAACGAATAAAATAAAAATAAATGTTGAGTTCCATACAAAAAAAAAGGAAATTGTCAATAACTTATTAAATAATAACTTTATCAAGAAACGTTACATAACATAAAATATTCCTTTTTGGTAAAGGAACACATTGGCATATTTATTTTTTCAAAATTAGGCACTTGATTTTTGAGCGACGCTAAGTCTATGAAGCTCTAATATCAGCCCACCGTGCGGCGTTTTTATGATGTGAAGGCATGCATCCGCTGTCACATAGTATGAGATTTTCGGCAGCGCGTCTGTCGCGCGTTTGTCGCGCTGCTAAATCGCCTAAATGTGAAAGCACTCTAAGGCTTATTGCAAGCGACACGTCGCCTGCAAGTATTTCATAATACATAAGTGACGTCATGGCGACATGTCGTCTGCTGCTGCCGCGTGGAGTCGGCTGCTAACTGATACCTTTAGTGTACAACACGGTCAATTTAACTACGCACCTGGTGGCCTTTACGTCATATTCCAGCGAGATGCGCAGTTAGCTCTATCGGGTTGTATTTGGCATTTACATGCTCCTAAAAATAGTTAAAATAATATTTTTAAAAGAAAAACAACTTTAGTTAAGCTTCTTATCAACAATAACTGAAATTACCTATCTAAAGTTAATTGGACGCTTAGCAAGTCTCTGGAGATGTAAGATTACTGTCTGAAACATTTCTATCTGAAATGTTCTCTATATTTTTGGTTTTCGAGGGATTGAAATTTTAATGATCATTTTTAAGTCGGAATGTTGATAAGGCTTTGCATATGTCGCAGGCAAATTGTATGATTCCGCATTTTACAAACGGCGTCGTCAGTTCACAAACGTTCGCTGTTCTATGAAATGCCGAAGGCAAAATGTAAATTGCCTTGGCACTTTATAATATGCCACAACATTTGATAGACAATTCAATCGCCGTTTACAAAATGCCGCGGCAAATTGAAGAATTTAGTTCTTTTTCTTACCACGCGAGGCGCTGCTAATCAAAACAAGAAAAATGGCGTCGAGTAGTGGTGTTGTGGTACAGAATAATATTGAAAACAGTGCAAATTCTACGTATTTGAAGGACTTTTCACAAGAAAAGTTTTGTTTTAAAGACATTTACTATAGTGAATTAAGAAAATTTTACGATTCGCAAATAGGAGCAGTGAAAAAGCCGTGGACAAATGAAAAGATTTTTGAGGTTATCCGGCACGTAAAAAACGCTAAGGTGACAATGGAATCTGGTGCTCGGAGGACTGCTGCGGAATATTATTGGTATAAAAAATATGATGTAATGAGTATTGGCGATGTGGACTATCTCATCCTGAAAAAAGACAGCCCTGAGAGTCCAACGGTCCGGGTCATACCTATGGAAGACTATTATGATATATTGTTAGATATTCATAGGGAATGTGGACATGGTGGTAGAGATAAAATTCAGTACCAAATTAAGGATCGATTTATTATTGTGAGAAGAGCAATTGACTTATTCGTATCATTATGTCCTATTTGTGAATCCAAACGTAACATACCAAAGAAAGGTATTGTAACTAAACCAATTATATCCCGAGATTTTAATGAGCGAGGTCAAGTTGATCTGATTGATCTACAGTCAGCACCAGATGGTGAGTTTAAATGGCTTCTCAATTACCAGGACCACAATACTAAGTTCATTCATCTCCGACCACTTTGTTCCAAAAAAGCAAGTGAGGTTGCCACTGAGCTCCTCAAAATATTTCTGGAATTCGGGGCACCGTATATCTTACAAAGCGATAATGGCAAAGAATTTACCGCCAATATCATTGAAGAAATGGTGAAAATGTGGCCTGAATGCAAAATAATACATGGCACTCCGCGACACCCACAGACCCAGGGTAGTGTTGAGCGAAGTAACCAAGATGTTGAAAACATGCTTCGTGTCTGGATGCGAGATAATAATTCTACCAAATGGGCAATGGGTTGCTTCTTCGTGCAGTATAGTAAAAACACATCTTTCCATAGAATTATAGGAAGATCACCATTTCGTGCTCTTTTTGGCTGCGAGCCAAAATCTGGTCTACGGAGTTCTAGTATTCCTTTAGGAATTCTTAAGCATATCACAAATGAAGAACAATTACAAGATGTTTGTGAAGGAAGACAAGTTGATAATCAAGGATCATTTGATGAAGTTGAAGTTATTCAAGTACCCGAGTCGTACGAAAATGATACTGCAAATGTTGATAGTACTTCGAAAAGCACAATAACTATTTCAAATACAAGCTACGAACATGAACCAGAGGTAACACTTGTCGTAGACGAATTTGCTTCCACTAATATGTTGCCAGAAAATATGAATTTAATTTTAGATAGAAACTCCAAAGAACATTTAGAAGATGGGGATCACAACTATTCCACACAAATCGCAACCAGATCTGTAATCATACATTCTAACGAGTTAATCACGTCGCCTGTGTCAGCTAATGCCCCTATTTCAAATAAGAATACAAATATTTGTACAATTATTGAACTGCCAAGTGACTTGCACGAGAGCGTAATTATGCCAAATTCCGTGATGCAAGATTCAAGTGAAGTTACTGCTCTTGATCCTGATTTGAGATGCATTGTTTGTAAAGATGGAACTAGTGGAGCCCACCAATGCTGTTCTTGTTTTAGACCAGTTCACACTATTTGCGGAGAAACAAATGGTAATGAAGGTTATGGAGCAGATGTTCTGTGTTTTTTATGTAAACGAGAACAAGACATACAATCAGAAAGGAACAAATCGCATCAAGGCGTAAAACGAGCTGCAGATAAAATGATTACTGATACGGCTAAAAGACTCCCAGCGCTAGACATAGGAGATAGTGTTTTTCTGAACGTTCCAAATATTGATAGAGGGCCCATAGATGCTAAAAATATTACGGGGAAAATATTAGATAAGAGACACGGCGTTTACCAAATTGGTACAAGTAGTGGGGTGATCAAAAACTGGTTTTCGCGGCAAGAATTACAAATATCGTCGAACAAATACCTCCAAGAAATCCCGCACAACATTATATCATTGAGAGAAGCTGTTTCAAAGGAATCTCTATTTGGCGGACAGGGCTTTAGCAAATGTTCATGCAAGCCTGCTAAAAGGCAATGTCAAAATAACAGATGTGTATGTTTTAAAAAGAATGTTCTTTGTGGGTCCAAATGTCACTCAAGTTTGACATGTGCAAATAAATAATTGTTTTCACTTTTTAATTAATTTTAATTTGTTTTTATATGTTGTATTTTCTGGGTTTTAAGACATAGCAAGAAGTTACTTATTCCCTATTTACATTATTTATGTTATAGTTTTATGTAGGTACCTACCTACCCGTTTGTCTTTAATCGAAATAATATTCATAAAAGTTGATATTGTTACGTAGTACGTCATCAATTTAAATTCGTTTCGTATTGTTTTTGTTACGATAATATTTTAATAAGTTTAGATTAAGAATAGTATTTTAAGTTTGTCCTATTTGAATAGTACTTGATTTCTGAAATAAAAGTCTGATTTGTCCAACATGTGTTTTATGATGGTCACCCTACTGCAACAATCTTAAGCGAAATGTTTTCAATTGAACGAGTCGCCAATTTGCCTTCGGCATTTCATAGACCAGCGAGCGTTTGTAAACTGACGACGCCATTTGTAAAATGCGGAATCATACAATTTGCCTGCGACACATACACTAGGTACGTAAGGAATTATTCAAAAGAGTTAAACGTGCTCGTTTGCATTTCATAAATATACCGACTTGAGAAGTAAACTCTTGGGTACGGATAGCTGTAACACGTATGTGAGTACATACCTGGTCTACTACTGCCTACCGAATTTACCTTGTAATGTTTTTGGGCATCTCTTTGACGATTTAAATTATTTTTATTAAGACATCTAAAGTTATTAGTCTTTCACCATTCACGCTCGAAGATTGCCCAAGTACTTAATATAAGAGAGACTGATAGAATTTATTATTAACGTTCTTAAAAGGGTCTTAGGATATAAATCTAATTATTAGAATTTTGCTAAAACTACTTTCACCAATGTTCGATAAAAAGCACGTTTAATTCTTTTCATCTGTACGTGACTTAGGTCCAAGCTATTGACCGACTTTACCAAGGTCTGGCTTCGTGATAGAGTCCAATCACGCGTTATTTATTTACGTTTTTATAAAATATCGCCGCCATTAACCCATTATAGACTGAGTTTTCTTAAAGTGTCAGATTTTTGTTTTTTTGAAATATGTTCATAATTATGGTCTACATAATGCTATACAAGCATTAAAAAAATGATCCGACCTGTAATCTAGAAAAAAAATGCTGGTACCATATGGTACCGCTAGCCTCTTACCGTGTCAGTCTGTTAAAACATAACTTTATCATGGGCTTTATAAAAATAGGGTTAATTATATATTTTATTATTATTATTATATGTATTAATATACAAGCAAATAACAGAAGTGATATTAAATGTAAAAAAAACTGTATATTGGGTAAGGAATATTCATTTTTATCTTTGAATATTCAAAAATTTGGAATGGAGCTTGGCATTGCACACTGCACTTAGCCCCATGTAACATTTCCTATACTCTAATATTGTTCGAGAGTTGCAATTATCTCAAGTTCGTTCTATAAATATCTGCTTCGTTTTGGGACCTTCATCGTCCTCCAAAACTGCCAATGTTTCGTGTAAATTACATCTAAAATAAATAAAAACCCATGGTTTTGTAAAGTATAGGAAACTATTTTACTTTATCTTCCTGTATACCTTATATACCATTGAATATATCACATACTTCCCAATAAATACAGTAAAAACTAAAAATCATAAAATAATTAAAAAGACACGGTAAGCGGCTAGCGGTACCGTACGGTACCAGTAATTTTGACATACAATATTTCCCATTATTATTATTTATCGACGTAGTTTTACACCATTTCACAATAAGAGCACTTATGGAGAATACAAGATTGTAACAAAATCAGTATTTCACTATCACACAAAAAAAATATGATCACTTACTTGAATGGCGCGTCAATTTTTAAGAGAAAATTTTGATGCGCTCACTTCAATCATTAATTACACACAACTGAAAAGAATGACTGTAAATTTTTTTTCCTAGAAGCATAGACCATATCTATTGGCTACGACTTGCATCAATCAGAGCACTGCATCTTATCACGTGTTAATGTATAGAGCCAAATTAAAACACACAAAAAAGTGGTACCATATGGGACCGCTAGTCTATAATGGGTTAATATAAACCGACCCTTTTCAGACGTATGAGTAACTAAATTCCGCTGTTCCCACACGGCCACGGGAATTACTGGCACATAAAATTCCCCCATAAAAATTCTTCACATTACTTCCCAAATTGAAATATGACTTGAATATTGTTATTACTCCTTAATAAAATGGCAAATGGCAGATGTTCCGAAGCAGGGAAATTAAAAATTCTCGGTTTATTCCGGAATCTGATGGGTTTGTCAGATTTCCGGACGTGGAATTTGAAGGCTTGTTTGCGGTTGATTTGATATTTTGATGTGAAAAGTATTTTTTGGTGAGGTTGTTATTGGAATTCGGTTTGGAAGGAGGAAATATTTGCGATGTCGCATTAAAATGATTTGGTATTTTAATGCGACATGGCATAAATCTCATCCTTCCTTCAGTCCTTCTTTTTGGTACTCAATAGTTTTAACGATAAAAACTCAATTTACAAAAAAGTTTTCACTTCAAAGCTGTGTCATTATCATCGTCATCATCTCAGCCGTAGGACGTCCACTGCTGAACATAGGCCTCCTCCAATGCTTTCCATATTGCCTGGTTGGTAGCGGCCTGCGTCCAGTGCCTTCCTGCTACCTTTGCGATGTCGTCGGTCCACCTTGTGCGTGGACGTCGCACGCTGCGTTTTCCGGTACGCGGCCTCCATTCCAGAATCTTGCTGCCCCAAAAAAAGCTGCGTACATGAGATACATTTTATTTATTTTGTAATAATAATAATAAATTATAGGAATAATTAATATAATAATTTAAGGGATAAGTTCGTTTGATCCGCCAAATGACGCAGAAAAAAATAGAATTGTGTAATAGGTAACAAAAACTTTTACAAAATTCACGAGCGGTTCAGATAACGTTAGTTGTTACTTGTAACAGAAGATTTCGAGGTAGCACTATTAAGTGTTAATCAGGAATACCACAGGTAATACTAAATTATTCATAAAGCAATGTTTGAATGATTTGAAAAAAAGAAATGTTATAAACATTTTTAAAGTAAATAAAATTTAACAGACGCGAGTACTTTATAAGCAAAAAATATTTTGCGGTAATATACCACCTATTGAAATACATTGTAGATACCACAGCATTTTGCCTTTATGTATCGTGGTTCGTACAGATCGTGCTGACCAAACATTTCATTAAGCCTTGCGGGCTCACATCCCGCAACCACATTAGCTTTGTACTGGGTAGTGTGGTCTGTAGAGCTGACCACTATTGAATGCACACTCGGCATCAGAATGCAAAGCAGCGGTCTTGTACAGTCATGGTCAAAATTATGTTTAACTTTAACCGGGCATATTATTATAAATCCGTAATATAATTCCGTGAAATTGAGAATTCACAGTGACATAGTAATTATAACACTCAAGCTCACTTAAGAAACAAAAACGATTTTAGATTTTTCGATCTTAGAATAGAGGACTAATTTGCCCTTATGTTTACTACAGTGTAAAGTATCTTTAACTTAATTGACTTTCTTCAACAATTATAAAGCAATTAATGTTCCACATTCTAACTAAAGATTACCCAAAATATTTGGTTCGAGCGTAGCAAATATTTCAATAAACCTTTGTAAAGTAATTTGTAATTTTCAATTCAGTTCACCTCTATTATTAGAATAGGCAATTTTTTCATGAGGCCGATCAGAGCTAGCGGATTATTGAATATAAAGGCCGTACTTCGCTCAAGTACCGTACTCTAAGGGATTACCTTCAGCGTCAAACACAATCCGATTACGTCTTGTGTAACGATCTCATTATAATATCGAATTTAAAGCTTAATAAAAATTATGTGACATAATTGGCAACCATTTTTATCTTGTAAAAGTTACGTGGAATATTCTTATCAGGAAAAAACGGAATAATCTGACACCCTTAATTAAGCCGTTTTACCTCAAGGGCGGCATGATTTTAATAATTTAATTTTCTTCCTCTTGTAGATAGTGTGTACCTAGGTAGGTAGTTAATCAGAAAAATGAAACAATAATGTTTCAACTAAATACTAACAAGGGAAAAACTAAGGTTGACTAAAATTTTTGAGGGATCTAATACTTTTTTTTTGAGTTTTTTTTTTACATAAAACTGATAATCGATCATTTACGGATGGCTCTAGTTTTGTGAACCAGGTTGATTCTATCTCATACATACGATAAGACATCATAAGTATTTCTTTTATCAGTGGGTTCTAAAAAGTGTCTCAATATCATACAAATAATTCATTTGTAAGCGTATAAAAGTTTAAAGCAAAAATGTATATCTTACTTTGCCCTCGACTGTGTCTAAATCCCTTTTGATCAAATTACAATTTAATAAAACGTGACTCTTAAATTAAAAATTATTGTAATGGCGTTCATACGGATCGTTAATTTTGTATTCAGATTTATGTAATTACGGATCCTATTTCGCATTCAAATACTCCGCATTAAATTATATTTCAATTCGAAATAAAACGATAAGTATTTATACAGAATTATCAATAGTCTAATAAAATTGTATTTGATACATAAAATTATTAAAATTCCGTCCTGTCTAAAAAACATCCTTTCAAATAAAACCAGTATAATAATTTTATTAGTAAGATCTTACTAACAATAACGGAAAAAGCTTTTGTGTCTAGTTTTACCTATTGACAACAGTATTTTCTGGCAAATGTTTGTATCCAAACTGTATCTTTTAATTAACATCTTTTCCAGGAAAATATAACTTTATTCGTAACTAAAATTAATTGTAAGTTTCCATCCAAAATAATTACTATTCAAATAAAGTTTAAGTTTAAAGTTTAGTATAATATTATAACTTATGAGACAATAAGTCTGTCTATTTTTTTAGCGCAAATATACTAATTCTTTTTGATCAGTGAAGTACATAAAAAGACATAATTCTGTCGTTATTTAATGTTGGTAAAAAGAAGTACCGACATCAATTGCTGCGTTAAGAATAATACTAGTATAGAATTATAATTACTCATAAACATCAAAAGCAGATTTAAAGCAAGTTATACTTATACTCTCGCATGAATGTCCACGTAGACAAGTTTATACAATCATGAATTACTTGAAATTCCTCGGGCCTATGTAATAAAACAAAAGTGTCCCTTTCCCTTTCAAACAAACAATTTAGTGTTTACAGAACCCGGCAAATTGAAAGTACACATGTAGAGGTCGAATGCTCAAATAATACTTACTTTTGTAAAAAGAGTTTCAAAACTTTCCAAATGGAAGAGGCATTTTTGAGTACACACGGCCACACTGTCCATTTCCGTTTTTGCTCTCGCTCTCATCAAATAAATGGTGATTCTTTGCGATAGAACGAGATGACATGACTGGCAATGGGCAGTTAACACTGTCGCCGATAGTACCTATCATAATATTGTCAGTTTTTTTCAACTAGATACCAAAGAAATTATTTTTTATTTTTCAGGGTCTATAGTTGTGGTATCGTATTCACTGATGGGGCGCCGACTGTGCTCAGTGCTGCCGCCCTTCGACCAGACGGAGGGAAGCGCTAACAGCCAACAGGTGAGAAGAATAATTATTATGGACTACCCGCATTTTTTTTATTTAACTCGCAAAACTGGATACAATCCATAAATTCAAGTTGCAGGAAAACATTGTAACTAACTTAGCCTAGATTGATCCTACTAGATGCAAGCACAGCATGCACATTGCAGACAGCACGTCTACTACTTATACTACTACTGCAACTCCACTACTAATATAACGTGAAAAACATTTTTCTTTGTATTAAAAAGTTATTTATACAATTGATAAAAATTCCTTGCGGAGTCCTTTTTGGGCAGCGTTCGAGAGTGGACGTGCACAACACGTGCGCCAGACGGTCCGACCCGAAAAGACCCTTGCAACTTGCAAAGCTCTACCGCGTATAATACAAACGGTCGTAAACCCAAAGTGCATTTTAAGCCGTGGAACGTAAACCAACAAACAAACAAAGTGATCAAAAATAACATAAGTACAAATCAAATTTATTAACATAATTAGTACAGTGCTGCAATCGTGATAATCAAGCGAAAACTAACCAAAATTAAATAATATGTAAAAATTAAACATAAAACAATACAGTGTTACAATAGTGAGAATCCCACGAAAACAAATCAAAATTCAATAATATAATAGGTAACAGTGTTACAAGAGTGATAACCCAAATATATAAAGCTCGATTCCTATTCTTAAAACTAAAATCGCAAATATTCTGATATACTTTTATCAGAACTAGCATCCAGTGTTAAATTTAGTATTAAAAAAAAACGCAGCATATGTACTTATCATAATATAATTACATATTTTTACTGTATATTCAATCATCTTCTTCCAAAAAAAAAAATTAAACTAAATTAAATAAATTAATACATGATATAGGAGGAAAAAAAAATCCGCCAACACAGTGAGTGGGAAAAGCCTCCAGGTACCAGAGCAACACCTAAGTCAAAGGAGTACAAAATCAGCTAAATCGGCGAAACCTGGTGAGATCTTTCCTTATTTTTCTATATTGACATATCCAATATCTACTGTGTTTACTCAAAAACTTAAAAAAAAAAAACAATATTTAGGTAAACATTGTTTATACCAAAATTAACGCGCATACGAGCGCACAACTTACTGTCAATATAAATCCCAGTCGCAAAAAACAAAAGCAGTGTGTTTAAATCCTAGCTAAATCTGAGGCGCATCTCTTATAATAACTAGTACCTAGGTAGATTCAGTATTTACTTTGCTAACTAAAGATAACAACTAGTAGCCCTTATTTACTTCTCATTTTACATACCACTTTAATATCAAGGAAACGGACCTTTGTGCCGTAAAACAATAAATAGTCGGGGGAAAAAAAAATCACTGTATCCCTACAGATGTAAAGTCTTCAAATACATTCAAACAAAAAAAAACCATTGCACCAACTTTCCAAAGGCATATCCAGGAAAGGTCAACCAAAGAAACATCCTGTCACCATAAAAAGTTTCCAAAAAGCAATAACTTAATTCTAATATTGGACTAACAACAGAAGATACACATTTAAAACAAATTTCTCACGAAACGCACACAAATTATCCCACAGAAACAAAAGCGAAACCTTGCGTAATATAAACAAAAGAAACCCAAGGGTCAGCAACATCTGCACACAGCTGTAATCCATTCAAAAGTATAATTACAAAAAAGAGGCGTCCTCACATAAAACTTTTGCCAAGGAAGAAAAAAAAAACACAAAAGACCGAGTAGTTACTTTCACAATACAAAGTTAGTTGATTCACTTTAGTCTTAAGATACTAACTCTTTAGTTATAAGCCCTTTTCCACAGCTCAAAGAACCAAAGTTAAAAGAATGGAGGCTTCTATTTTCAAAATACCGGGCGACGGAAATTGCCTGTACCGGGCAATAGCTCACCAAATCAATGAGCTAATGTATCTTACACTTGATCACAAGGCAGTCAGGCAGGATCTCGCACGCTATGTCGAAGAAAACCAAGCAGATGAAACAATGAGGTTAGCGATTGCCAGCAATTTCTATGCGACGGATACTATTCCTACAGACTTACAATATCGCGATTATATAGCCAAGCAATACAACGTTGGAGAATGGGCCGGTACTGACATAATAATAGCAGCAGCTAATCTCTACCTAGTGAACGTCAATATCCATCAAGCTCTTACCAACTCCAAAATAGTTTTCAAGCCAAAAATCCCGGAGGATTCAGTAGGAAATATCAATCTTATATACGACGGCAGCCATTATGACAGTCTCATAGACTTGAATCCGGAATCAGCAGTCCTATCACCAGCCACAGACCCTACTCAGATAGAAAATCACCAAAAATCAGACGACCAGTCAAGCAGCCCGATCAACACACCCATGAGCATCGAAGATTGCGCGGACGACACAGGTTATCGTCTTATTAACACATATACTAACCCTGCAATGAATGAGATGATCGAACCGACAAACCTAAGACTTGGTACTTGGAATATCAGAGGCGCAGCGAACCCTAAAAAGAGACATGTCGTCGATAACTTTCTACACAAAAACAATGTTCATATCGCTTGTCTACAAGAAACCCACATGCGCAACGGCACTTACAAGTCAAAAAACTACCATTGGATATTATCAGGGTCAAACAAAAGCCGCGGTTTGGCAATTGCGATAAGGAGAAATACCCAGCTTGAAATAAAAGACAATATAAACCTCCCCAACATCATGGCCGCCACTATAACTAGTGGCGAGAAAAAAACTATTTGTTATAACAACTCACATCCCTAACAGAACATCAGTCGCCACGGGAACTGTTTCCGGTATCCTACAAACAATCAAAAGAAAACCAAAAGAGGCCACCCTTATAATTCTAGGAGACTTCAATGCACACATAGGGTCACTTGACGTATGCGACCTCCAACAAACCGGCCAAGTAGGAAACAACTTGTTACACAAAGTGTCTAATGACACAGGAAATATCATTATAGATATCGTCAGAAGAGAAAGACTCTGCATAGAAACTTCATTTGCTAGACCAAGCTGCAAGAAAACATGGAAATCCGGAAATAAAATCTCGCAAATTGACCATATAATAACGAAAGCCAATAAGAACCACAAAAAATTCAAACTTATTATAGGCACAACACATCCCAATAAGAAAATTTCAGATCACAAGTTGATAGTGGGCGAACTCACTACACGCGACTCTACCACCATCACCGGCCAATTAGAACCGAAAGGGACTCCAACCAGAAAATTGGAATCTAATAAGAAATCTACTGCTCTATCTGAACCAATCAAGATTAACAACCGATCCTTTAACTACAGGCACATGAACTACGAACTCTTACAACAAGAACATACTTGTGACAAATATCGCAATCCAAATATAGTGATCGTCGCCTGCTACCCTGGGACAACATAATGGATATCATGAAGACAGCAGCAAATAATATACTCAGAAATAAATTAAATATATCTAGGAAACACAGAATAGCCTTAGCCAAGCTGCAAAAAGCCAAATTCCTTTACAAATTGTCACCAAACCCATCAACACAGGCGAGTCTAAAAACATGCCGCAAAAACATCGAAGCTATTGTGAGGAAAAACGAGGAACGTGAATTTAAAAATTTTTTCAAGGACCTTAATAAGCAACACCCATCGCAACGTATGAGAATAACTTATAGTTACTACAAGAGATTTAAAACAACAGAGAAGTATAAAAAAAAGAACAAGTATATACCAATATGTCATTGGGAAAACGAATTAACGAAATCAGAAGGACCCGCCATAAAAACTTACGAAAACGAAAACATTAACCAACGATGAAGTCAGAGAAATTATTACAAAAATGCGAAATGGCACTGAGCCAGGAATGGACCAAATAGTTACCGAACTGTTCAAAGCAATACCAAATCAACTGCTTGAGGCGCTAACAGAACACTTAAATAATGCCTGGAAACACAACATAATCCCGGAAAGTTGGACTCGGACCGTACAAGTCCCAATACCAAAAAAAATGAATCCACAGTGCATCGGTGACTATAGGCGTATTTCGATATGTAATACCGGATACAGAATATACGCCAACTTCCTTCTTAACCGCTTAGACACAGAGATCGAAAGCCTTGGTAGTTACCAAGCAGCGTTTTTAGAAAATAGATCTACAGATGACCACATCTTTACGCTCCGAAGAATCCTTGACGAAAAGTGGAGAGAGGGCACAAGAACGTATGTCATGGCAATTGACATGGAAAAAACCTTCGACACAGTTGATTTAAATGCCCTTAAAGAAATACTTGCGTCCAGAACCAATAAAGCCCTGACCAATAGGATTATCAAAGCATGCATGAATGAATCCACATGCATCAAATGGTACGGACAGCAAACCAGATTTGTTACCAAAGGGAAGGGAGTAAAACAAGGCTGCCCACTGTCCCCTCGTTTATTCACCATACTAATAGATGACGTCCTTCAAACACTGCAAGAAGAAATACCAATACTACGACTAAACCAAGACTCACACATTACGTTGCCCATCTGCCTATCGTTTGCTGACGACCTGATCATACTAGGGACGAAACCTAGTCAACTGAAATCAATCTTCAAAAATCTCAAAGATCTCCTACTAACAGTGGGACTTAAAATCAACGACACGAAAACAAAAATCCTCATCCGAGATCCAATCAATCCACCAAACCTCACACGGTTCATTAGTATAGCCGAGGGAATAAATATACAGCCAGCGAAAGAAATGAAATATCTAGGGACCTGGATAACATCTGGACACAGCAGAAAGGATACAATAAAAGCCCGCTGCAAGCAAGGGGTTAAAAACTCTAAAACACTTATACCCTTCATAAAGAAAACCAAAATGCAATGGGAAACGGCCAGGCTACTATACAAAATGATCATAGAACCAACCATGACATATGGTATAAAGGCCGCATCCATTACCAAAGCAAACCGCTCAATGTTTAGGAAATACGAACGTGTTATTCTGAAAGACATGCTGAGCTATAGCAAAAACCCCCCAAAAAATAAAAAAGTGCACCAACTTCTGCAAGGCAAAACAATATCTAAGAGAATCAAGTTCCTCAGGATCTGCTACTACGGCCATGTTTTGCGACGACCCGAACCACATATCCTTCACAGTGCTATGCGATTTAAGGCAAGAAGATTAAAGATTGGCAGGCCCATATACACCTGGAAAGACACATTAAAGCAAGACTTAAAATACTACCGAAGAACACGAAATGAGTGGACTCAATTAGCACTAGACAAAAAAGAAATAAGAAAAGCAGCACAGGAAATATTCAACCTTGAAGAGACAGACAGCGAAGAAGACGACCAAAAACCAGAACCGCAGCCATTGATGGAACAATGAACCAAGAAAAGCAGCTGTACAAACCAATAACAAGTAGGCAACCACACCAAAGGCCAGACTGCCCACCTCATCGCACCAACGCTCAGTCCTATCAACGATAAACCCGTCTTTACCTATTTTCCTAGACCAGGCTCAGGATGCATATCTACTTGGTTGTGGTCGACCGGTTGCGGTTTAAAGACGCAGCGGCTAGTCGGCCGTCCTCTCCCATCCCAGAGCGTGTCCCTCCTTAAAATTGTGCCTCCTGGTATGCCGGTTTGACCGGAGCAGGCCTCGTCCTGGCTGGGTGAGCACTATCGTATCGTATCGTATCGTAATTGATAAAAATTCCTTGCTACCTTGAGTGATAAACCTTACGAACACAACGTCTAACTGAGGCCAAAAAAGCATTTGCACTGTGATGTCAATAAAAGGATACACAGACACAAAACTTACGCTCGTATTCACAAACATTACTATGAGGGTCTCACAGGCTGACACACGAACCAATCACAGAGCTCTATTTAACGCTGTGCGTTCGATTTGCTGCTTCACTTAAGCAAGTATCGTTTGTGAAAACGGGCGTTAATCTACTTTCAATTTATTAATTTCTCATTGTTGCAAAAAATTCATTCCAAAACTATCGCATGTAGTGCTGTTTTTTATTTTGGAACTGAATAGGATCACGATATTCTAGCACTCGTAGGGATCGAAAGGGATCGAACTAGCCACCTATTGAATCGGCAATTCGATGCTGAAATTAAAACATATAGGCCATAAAAATATTTTTCATTTGTTGCTCTTGCCCTTTTTTTATGGCACTTATTATCGTTACACCTACTAATATCGTACATTCCCGAGTTATGATAAAATGGATTAAACTATTGAAAAAAAAATTGAAGGTCACAATGATAAATCGTAATTTTAGAATTTAGAAAAGAAATTCCAAAAGCTTTCATAATCAAGGTATCGATACTTTAATTCGGTAACCTGCGAAGCTTAACAAATTACTTTTTGATGAACGACAAAAATTCCGTACCTAATTTAGATTTTCCAGGTTATTATAAATTGTAAGAGTAGGATCGTTTAAATGAGTTTGCAAAACAAAATTGTTATTGGTACCTTTTTTACATTATCATAACCGCTTACCTACCATGTCCTTCTGGAAAAGGTGGGCGCTGGGATCGGCGCTGGGATATTTAAATTATTTCAGACCCTACTATGCGCATTCTTTAAGCAATATTATACCTATAGACCCCTGGTAAAAATGTGCTTTGGGTCATTGCATGGATGCTATAATAGGGTATTTCTTCGGAGGCAGAATTTTCGATGTCTTTGGGTATAGTTCTGTAACCAACTAACAAAATGGCATGCAATATTTTTTTTCGTATAGCTTAGCTATAGCCCTATCTGGCGCAAATTACATTTTTGACATAATTGCTGTCTTTATACAACATAAAAATATTTGAAGTATGATTCTCTGATTCATATGGTGTGTCCGTTAGCAATTTTCCGGAACAAAATAGTTGATGTAGCATTTTCCTTTTGATATATCAATATAGATTAAAATTATTTCGAAAGCTAATGAGTTGTCCTTCTACAAAAAAAATGTGTCATAATTTTAATTAACTTAGTTTGTTCGCAAAAAAATAAATAAGCAGTGTCCGGCATAAAATACTGATTCATATGGCGTGAGCTGTTCTTGACCATAACTGGTCAGGTTTTAATCATGAGAGTCTGGTTTCTGGCGTGGAGGCAAGCCCATCTTGCAACGGATGAGCTAGAAGGCAGACGTGGAGCTGGTTGGCTTAGAACCCGGTGTGACGAAGGCAAATACTTGATTCATCTGTGCTTGGTTCAGGTGGCATGCTGATTACAATGCCTACTTTATAAAATTACATTATTGCATTAAAAATCTAATCTGTCTTTCTTGTGATGCTTTTGGGTTATATATTCATGTAGAAAAATGACAACACTGTAGTCTGTATGTATGACGAGTTTTGCTCGATTTTAGGCAAAAAACTGATTTATATGTGCGTGATTCATATGGTCAGCGCCCTATATGAATCATAAAATTAATTCGTTTTTGGTCTTTCAAGCACCAAAAAAGGGTTTTTTAACTAAAAATGACATCCCAGACTGCATCTCACTTAAGACCAGGTGCGATTGTGGTCTTTTTATGAATAAAAAAAACATTATCATTTTTGTGTTAAGAATAATTTGTGGTTAAACAGTAAATAAGTAGTATATCCGTTAAGCTAGCAACCATAGCACAAGCATATTTGTTGCTTATTTTATAGCTAAATGGCGCTGTATGAAATTGCCCAACGACTTATTTATTTTTATTATTATTTCAGCTACACTTATGGCGTCCATAGCACATAATAATATACTGCTGAGCATAGGACTCCAATGATTTCGAGATTAACTGATTGCCATTGCCACAACCTCTATAAGCTCATCTCACCTTCTTCACCTTGTAGGTGGACGTCTTAACAACAATAGCTTGGATAAGTGATACAGCTCGGTAGTGTCATCTAAAATACCTTAGTGCCATAAAATGAAAGTCTACATCCAGTGTGTGTTTATCAGTGATGACAAATTGTACTGAAAAGCGGCCTCTCACTGTAGGCTTACGAACCACAAAGTTGCATAGTGTACTATGGAGTGGACTATGCTTGTTTTTTTTATGCAATAGAAATTGTAATGAGGAGATCCGTAAACGATCTAAAGTCGCATGGTGGCATAGTCCGATGTTTTAGCAAGCTGAAGTGATAATGGGCAGGACACATAGTATACAGAAATGATGGCCGATGGGATAGCACGTTTCTGGAATGGAAGCTACATGCCCGAAAGCTCAGTGTAGAACGTCCTCCCACAGGAAGGCGCAGGATGCAGGCCACTACCAAGTGGTCATTATGGAAATCATTGGGAGAGGCTTATGTTCAGTTGAAATGATTATGATGATGACAAAATATTAAGGATGTATACTAAAGTTTCAAAAAAATGTTTTTTCACGAATTATTGTGGAATCGTTGCATTTTTTCATAACAACAGATCATTGTTTTTGTTATAATATGATTATTTTCTTAATTTAGAGCCAATTGTACATAAATATCATAAATTTTATTTCTATTTTTGATTAATATGTAACAAATTTTGATTCATATGGGCACAAAATATTTGAACGTCGATATCTTGAAAACTACTTTACAAAAACGAGTCCCTTATCCAAATATATGTTATTGGGTGTACCTATTTTCATATGACTCTATGTTACAAACCTAAAATTGAATTTGAAATTTGTCCATATGAATCAGCCGAAGAATGCGATTCCGAAGAAGTGCCCAATAATCCCATCAAAACATAAATGTGTAATGAGCGCTAAGTTCAATATTAACTCGTGACACACTAAGGGCCCTCGTCCACGGCGACTTTTTGTAGTGATGCTGTCGCGCGTTTCGTAAACGAGCGATAGCATCGCTACTAACGCGCGTTAGACGCATTTGCAACGCACTACTGAAGCGATGCCAACGCGCTACTACGCTACAGCATTGCGACTGTATCGATATGGACGCGCGACCGTGTCGGACGACATCGGGGAGAGAACGGAGGGAGGGGCTACTGAATCGCGTTTGTATCGCGGCAGAAGCGCATTTATATGGGCGAGGGCACTTTTTTTTTTTTTTTTTTTGAAGGGACGCGCGCTGGTAGCTTGAGGAGCTTTTCCAGCTTCACCGGGCAGAGTGGCGAGTACAGAAGGTACTCTAGCCGTTTGGCGATCGTCGGTGCGCGTGCCGACGAGGCCGAGTGTGGGCTTCGCGTAGCGAAGCCCAGGCTCGTCCGCGTCGGTCGCTGACCGACGTTCGCGATCGGGCCGTATCGAGCGCATAAGGCGCCCGATCAGTGGCGAACCCAACTAGAGGGTTGCCCACCGCGGTGTTGGACCAAAGTCCAGCCTACGGCGGGCTCACTCTAGTGGGCCCGATCGAGGGGACTACGGACGCGGCCTGAGGGCGCAACGGTAGGCTCGGACCTCGGCTCAGGCCGTGTCCGGGGGACGGATAGGGGGCGAGGGCACTAAGTGGTCAATTGATTTCTATTGTGTCTCGATTCACTGGTACTTGAAGGGATAAGAATGTGTCGTCATTTATTGACTTCGCAGGCCAAGCTCAAGATTTGACTTGGCTACTTTATTGAATAGGCCCAGTACCTTATTCTGGGTACCGTACGTAGTGGCGAAGGTCGATTTAGCGAAGTACGTTTTGGCGAAAAACATTCATTGTGGTACGCTGGAGCGAAAGGCTACTGAAGCGAAACACTCGCGGCCGAAAAAGTACCTACTTTTGCTGACCTAGGAGAGCTTAATTTTGATTTTATTTTTTATCATTGACATTTAGTAACAATTTAATTTCATGAAAATACATGTTATTTCGTACATTGTTACCTAGGTCAGCAAAAACACTTTTTCGCCGCGAGTGTTTCGCTTCAGTGGCCTTTCGCTCCAGCGTACAACTATGAATGTTTTTCGCCAAAACGTACTTCGCTAAATCGACCTTCGCTATTACGTACGGGACCCCCTTATTCTTAGTACTTCAATAATTCTCTATACCTTTGTATCTTGTGGTTCCATATAGCTTATATCGGCTTTTCATAGCCATTAAATTCTAATTAAGCCAATAAGTTACTTAATGAACGATACCAAACTTCGAATACAAGTCTTGAAGGTATTTGAAGTATTTTGCTCAGTCTTGACTTGCGATGGAACCATTTATTTCAAACAGTTTAAAGGTGAGATAGGAAATTCTACAATTTATATCTTAGTTATGCAACTATAGTTTAAAATAAAAAAATAGATAGTAATTAAATTATATCTAGTATTTCTCATGAACCAGTAAAGTAATCGCACACAGAAATACTTGGAATTGACGTAAGTTTCTAATTTTCCCTCAGATTTAGTATGATACTAATAGTTCTTGCGCTGCTTCTCCACAGTTACTGGCCCTATGTATTGTCTTGAAACATAGACTGTTTCGATAGAATGGGATGGGATAATATGTAGGGTAAAAGTAATGGGACGACATGTAAGTGCAGAAAATAAATGACTTTTGAATCTACTAATCTAGACAATCAGTTAAAATATTCGGGTCTATGTGTGAATGAGTATAGAGACTTAAAGGTAACACTGTCACGCGTGGGTTATCAGGTTCAATTATCTTGAAATATTATTGAAGCATTAATAGTATTATGGAAACAATTGAAAATGTCATCGCCTGTGAGGAGGGTCTGTCGACCTCCGTTAGCGGCAGGCCAATCAACCGAAAATACGAAAGCTATTATTTAAGTTAATATTGTACCTTTGATTACACAATTTACTGTTTCGCAAATCAATCTGTGACTTATATAGAATTTTGGTACTTTAATTATTACTATTTATTGAAATAAAACAGTTAATTATAGTTTAAGTTTGATTTGGAAACTAAAACTAGTTAAAATAAATTAATGGCATTGGCAAACCTTTGATTTGTAAGTATTTTAAAATCAATGTAGGTATGATAAGTTTTAACAATATCCATCCATTGATCTTACAAGCTTAGGAAAGTCTATAAATTCTCATAAGTTCCACACAGCTTTTGAATGTTTTATTATTCAACTAGCTTTTGCCCGCGTGAAATTTATTATGTCATAGATCGTCATAAATTATAGCCTATGTTAATCTGGGTTATAAACAATAAAAATGTAAAGTTTTAACAAAATCCGTTCAGTAGTTTTTGCGTGAAAGAGTAACAAACATCCAGACATCCACACAAACTTTCGCATTTATGATATTAGTATGAAGTATGATATGTTATTCACGAGTACATATCTTTATTAAAGCTTAGAAACAAGAGAAAAAGAAAAAAACTATCTGAGAATGATTGTCTCGTAAACAATATTTTTGCAATAAATTGGAGGAGACCCTTCAAGAGAAAATATTATGTATCTCGCAATATGTAAACATTTATTGTTCAGTGAATCATGCAAAAAGGTAATGGAAGGACAGTTATAGATGATTGATTCTATATTTGGATGAAGAAAGGTCCAGAATGTTTGGAAACTAAGGCTGAGTTGCAACACCTAACTTTGGCCGTAACTTTAACGGTAACCGGTGTATTTTGTATAGAGTTTGGCAGATTTTTGACGCTTGTTAAAGTCAAAGTAAAATGGTGCAACCCAGCCTAAGGGTCGACCTTGACTAATAGTAACGACAATATTAATAGTTGTATTTTATAAACCACCCGATCGGATAACATTGTGCGTATCCACGAAATTGAAACGAAATAGTCATTGTTCATTTATAGTTAGACCCTCTTCATAGTTGTTGTAGTGTTCGGTGAAAGAAGTTAGTCAGATGTGTATAATGCAAATGTTTTTCATGTCAAAAAAATTGTTGGAAAATAAACATATTTTTCTGCTCCCATGCTAGAAAGAAAAGGCCAAATTTAATTAATAATAAACACAATATTTAGACACGCGGTAGCGTGTCAAGCCAAGTTACTACTATAATAATATTGGCAAGGAATAATTTTCTTCTCTCTACCAATTATCTACAACAACACAACACGTCTCTATTATCCCTTACACGCCTAATCCTTGATGTACATGATTCGAGTTTGCGATACGCGTGCGTTTCAGGAGGGAAATGTATTTAGGCTCTCGCGGATTGCGTTCAGCCACGACAGGGAAAAGCGCTTTTACACTTCCCACTATTATTATTAACCTACCACAGCTTTGGGACAATTAATTGGGCCGGTGCTGAGAAGAAACTGCGCAAGAAACATCGTATTTAACGAATAAAGCGTCAGAGTAAACTAATGCCCGTATTCACAAACGATGCGCGCTTAATGAACGCACAGTGTTTAATAGAGCTCTGTGATTGGTTCGTGTGTCACCCTGTGCATCCACGCGCACTGTGAGACCTCATAGTAATGTTTGTGAATACGGGCGTAAGCTTGAGTGAGTCTGCTGTTTACGTTAGTACGTCACTTACATAAGCCGCTCGCACGTGTACCAACGTGATGTGATATTAATTGGACGGTAATTATGAGGAGACTCGCGCCAAGACGATATCAAGCTAAGTAGATTGATGGCTTTGGAGTCGAGAAACGCGATTCAGTTTGAAGAGTTAATTAATTTACAGCGAAGTTTGGAGACGGAAGGCGTTGAGGAATATTTGGTTCTGGGTGGAATTAAGATGTCTATGGTTAAAAGTATTTGTGGTTTCAAATAGCACGCAATCTGGCAATGGTACTTTAAAAATAAAGTTTAACCATCATCAGGTCATTTTGATCTCCACTGTAGGAGCACGACCTTCTTATTTTATCGGAGGAAAATAGAGAAGGGATTGGCCTACACTTCTTATCGTGTCGACAACAAACCTACACAGTGTCAGCCCAAAACTCCTATAGGAGTATCGTTATTTTGCGTCTTTTGGGTCGATTTTCGCAAATATCGGTGACCAACTATTGCAACACATTTTCTCTTAATTCCAGAGGATACGCCTGGTCCGAGAAAGGAAGAGGGTGGCGTGGATCCTGCTCCTCTTAGCAGTGCTATTTGCTCTCTGCTGGCTGCCGTATAATATCCTGCAGCTTTTGGTCGACGTGAACGCGGTACCGGTGGATTCAGTGTCGAGCGCGCTGCCGTATACGCTTCTTCTGGGTAAGTTGTCATTACTTGTGCCTGCATAAGTAGTTGTTCAACTGTTCTTGTTCATATAAAGGTATGACATACTTTGTGTGGATGACGTCTTATGATGATCTTCTAGACCAAAAACCTTCTTACATGATTTTGCTTGCTGAAGTCTAAGAGCTAAAGCACTAGACGCGTTGCGGTGGTGGTGCGACGTCACAGCAGTGCAGCTGCTGCTGAAATATTTGTGGCGGACACACGAGTGGTGCGGCGCCGTGTCGCGCGTTACACGGCGAAATCTTTTCGTATGCTTTGGCTCTTAGCAAACCATCTATAACACCATGACTTTAGAAGTAGTAGACTTTAGTTCTATTCTACTCCCACTTATAGGCCAATCGTGTGTATTCCAGGGCACGCGAACTCGGCCATCAACCCGATCGTGTACTGCCTGATGACGCGCAACTTCCGCCGCTCGCTGCGCAAGCTCATCTGCCACGACACCGGTAACATAAACTCTAGTACTCTACTCCATGTAAGTTCATACAGATGTACGCTCGTTGGGTGCCAACAATTCCTTGCTATCTAGTACAATTTATAATTGAATATTAAAATTGTAAAAAAAAAATATTAAAAAAAAAGTTAAAGTACTTATTAAAATTACAAGCCTTCGTTTAAAATGTAGGCTATAAAAATTTAGGTCACACTACTTAAGTCGTACGTATTGGTTGATTGATCCTACAAAATACAAATTGAAGTTCACAAAGGCTGAGCACAAGATCTTGAAACTCAAAACCTTGCGAACGAAGAAAATTCAAATTAAGTAGCTTCTTAGGCAACATGCATTTCTTCCTTAAAAAAATATTAGATTTCCTGTGCCTTCGGCTTTTGTGTTATTTGAGACGGCATTTCAATCACATTTTGACACCTAGCTAAAAGGAAAACATTAATCTCACTTGATTTAAGACATCGTTGAAATAAAAGGCTCACTTTGCTCCAGAATGACTGATCAAAAGATTGTTATGTCAGTTTGGAGCACCCAATTTAGCGTGAGATATAATTTAAAAACATTCCCATAAAATACTATGAAACAAAGAAGCGAAGAACATCTTTCTGCGATTTTTCATCGCTTTGTAAAAGCTTCGTAATTTCACAAAGAGATTTTCTCAATGACCTGTAGTCTTCGTTTGTTTTGTTATTTGGTGTTTCTCGACGAGTTTCAATTAAAGAAAGTATGCTTATGTCCTAATCCATCGTAGATAATAATATATAATTATTTGGCGATTATGAACGGAAAAAGTTAAGATTAAGAATGAAATAGGACCTCGCGTTTTATAAATATTACTGCATAATTAATTTGCGATTAAGTAATGATTTACAAATATGATGATGCAATTTGCTTTCTGCTAATTTACGTGGTTTTTAACCTAGTATCAGCAAAAAAAATAGAAAAAAACAGTTAAAAATTATTACGGGAATTGTTGTCAACCAACAGCTTCATGGTAACAGTATTTAAATTTATTCATGCTCTTTAAATAAGTTATTAAATTCAATAAAGTAATATTACTTCTGAGCTTACGCTTTTAAAAATAATTTATATTTTCAGTTTGGTGTCTTTCAACTAAAGTTCCAGTTAATATTTCCGTTAAAATTATATTTTGCAGACGCCACGCGCTCTGCGTGCTTTAAAATTTCAATCTCTGACAGTTTCTACTTCGCGTCATGCTTTCTCTCGAAGAAATCATATGCTTACGCTTCTCACACTTAACGCAAAAATTAGACACCAACCTAATTACCTAACAGAAACGCCCGTAACCTAACATTTACTAATTACAGCAGGCTTATCCCCAACAGATGCGCGGATTGCATCAAAAGTCAACCACGTGTAGCTCGCGGACTTGCAGCACTCGGACTTGTAGTACGCGTACTTGTACTACACTGCAGTGCCGAGGCAGTCACCGGCGATGCAGCAGCATCCAGTACGGAAGGAGTGGCGGATGGAATCGGTACCAGAAGTCGCCGCAGTTTTTGTAAATGACACCAGATTACGAAATTCCACCCTGTATAAAGCATCTTTAAATTAATGCTATTATTTATCATTGTCACTGGGCACAATAACCTTCATTTCGAAATCGCTTCGCGGTGCGAACGGTCACGTACTTTGCAACTTTGTCTTGGCACTCTGATAATTTTGTAGTAAACGATAAATGACTAAATACCTATATCGGTTTATTTTATTTTAATGTAAACAACGAAATTATTACGAATGTGTTTTAAAGGAATCGAATAAAAATATTATTATGTTTAGTAATGTTTTTTATTAAATACAAAATTGTGGTTTAGTCGTAGAGAGTAAGCAAAAAAAAGGGCAGGTAATAATTGTAAAAAAAAAAAACATAAATAAAAGCCTAATGCTAATGCAACGAGCAACGATAAAAATTTAAGCTTTTAGATTTTTAATTCTTATTCTAGACCTGGCATTTAAATTTATTATAATTATGTACAATAATAATAATAAAGTTTAAACGAATTGTAAAAAAGCAAAGTAAAATGTATGTAAGGTATTTTTATACGTGTGTGATGTTTCAGTAAATAAGGCAATTGTAATTACATAGCCATTGAAAGGTAAAACTTTTTGAAAGTAAATGGGTCTTCAATTAGAAAAGTCAAATCCATTTGATTCAATCCACAATAAATGCAGTCTTAGTTCTTATTTCTATTCAAAATATATGTGTGAAGAAATAGCGTTTTAGCAATTAATAATAAATAGTATGTAAAGATTAGTTTCTGTCCACTACCCAGTATTCTGTGAGCATTCATATAAATAAAATAAAAATTCATAATGCAGCAAGTTGCTGAGGATTCAGTGCTAATTTACTATTATTACTTACAATTATTGTAAATATCGTTGTATTAATATTTACTTAAGTAAGATGTATACATATTATTATTATTAAAAAATAAAATGGATTCATAACGTAGGTACCTACGGTCTACAGTTTACATAAACTAGGTACCAAAAACCAAAATAAACTTTCACTGTAGTTCAATTTGGTTTTGTGGCGAGTTAATTCGATGCCGAGTATACATTTAAGTTTATTTTTAATCACAATGAACATAAGCTAAGATCGTAAAGCATTTTAATTAGACTACGCATTTAATATCTAGTCATTTTTAAGTACAAAATAAATGATTTTGACGTTTGTTGTATATTTTTATAAAGATTGTAAATAGTTATTTAGAATAATTAAGAATGGATCAAAGAGATTATACGAGTAGCTGTCGACTATTAGCTAGACAGTTTGAAGGGGAAGTGTATAAAACATAATATTTTAAGAGCTATGCTTATGGCCGTAGGACTTTAAATTATATTGATGATTTTGACCACATTTTTGTAAGAAGTTGACTAAAAATTATTCATTTACTTTGTGTTGTCAAATAAATCATGACAGTTTCGATTACTATTATCATACCTACCTCCATAGGATCCATTGTATAGTCATATTTTTATTTATGTAAAATGGTATAACAAATAACAAACTGTACGTAATACTGTTGATGTATTTGATTGTAAATAAATTATATTTTAGAAAAATAATGGATTTTCATTTTCTACTTCTAGCTACTCGTAGATGATAATAAAAGCATAAGTAAAATAGGCATATTAAAGTTTTAAAAAATCTCCAAAACCTTAAAAAAGTCTGTATTGAATAGAACCATCACAACGTCCACGACTAAATAGATTTTAACTCAAAACCTTATTTACGTCATGATATTCATAAATATTATGGAAACAAAAAAACATTATGTTTTATTACATATTTAAATAGTAGACTTGTTTAATACACATCTTGTAATAACATTTTAAAACAGCGCATAAGCGTGCGCTACGAAAAATATTCATTTTCGTAGTCAGTCGTAGACTAGCTCGTAGCGTTCGTAGCACCGTAGCGACTCGTAGTTCGTAGCGTTCGTAGCACCGTAGCGCGCTCTCGTAGCTTTAACATGAACTAAGAGTACTTTTACCTGCTACAAGTCTACGACTGCTTAGAACCATTTAGAACTGACTTTGGGCCATTATGGTTTATAATTTTGGCGTTTAAGTAAATTTATTAGCTAAAAACTAGGTTTCGTCTCTTTTGACGACACTGGATGAAAGGTTCAGAAGCTTTTAGTTTACCATTGGTTAGATAGATGGCGTTACGAGAACAGAAAATAGTTGAAGTTTGGTTTTTAGTTTTTGTTTTTTGTTTGCAACTGTGTTTGCACTCTTAGTAGGTACCTAGGTAGAAAGTGATGATGAGGTTTCAGAGGAGGACCCAAGTTACGAGATCGAAAAGAAACATATTTACTTATTTACAGAAACGTAGTAATTGGTATTAGCTGATTGGATGTTATAACTATATTTTTTGTCAATATTTTTAGCTAAATTTTTAAATTTTAGTTTTTAAGTCATTTTAAGTTAATGTATTATTATAAAATTTATTCTCTAATAAATACTCCTTAGGCTAAATTTTATGTTTTGACGGATACACATCAAAAAAGTTATATTCATTCTTATATTTTATTAAGATTTTACTTATTTGCTACTCAAAATAAGTTACAAACTTTCAATACGGTCTTGGTAATTTCGAGGTTTCAGTCCTATTTCGAGAAGTTGTGAAAAAAAACTTTGTAATTCCTTTATGTTTTTATATAAAATGTATGTCAATTTTATTGAGTGGGGAATAAAGTTATAATTAATTGAATAAAGTTATAATTAATTGAATAAAGTTGTTATTTGACAAAAGTTGCGACTTATTTACGTAATGTATAAGAAATAATTTGTAATAATAAATAATGTATAAGAAGGTTGTCTGGAAGAGATCGCTTCATAGCGATAAGACCGCCTAGTTGTACCTTGTGTGTTCCTTTTCTTTCTGTTCTTATCTTTGGTGTGCAATAAAGTGTATTTATTATTATTATTATTAAATAATTGAGACAAATATTATTATATCAGTTTATTTGAATACTTAATGCTTGCGTAAGCAATTAAATTTGGACCACATAAAGTTTATTTATGGGATGCCAACGTTCTTACTCTCATAATTTATTCGGTTAAAGTTTATTTAAAAAAAATCTGCGGCCTTATTGCAGAAAGGTGTAAAGTAAGAATCAAAAAGAAGAGGCACATTCGAATCATGTGATAAAAGAAGAATAATAGCGTACATTACTTACAAGGGTTCACGTCGGCACGTGTTAACCTTGATCGTGAAAAATTACGCAAATTACTACAAACATTTATTTTATTTGAGGACATTTCTTTTGCTAATCAAAAGAAGCCGTGAAGGTTTGGAAAAAAATCCCGACGGTACAGAACGTTGTTAAAAACAACATAATTTCACAATAAACATCCTCAACAAAACCTTCCTTTATCCTGTGTTTATTTCATTCGGCAAACAATGATAAAGACTAGCTTTTGCCCGCGGCTTCACCCGCGTGAAATTGATTAATCACAGATCATCATAAATTATAGCCTATATGTTATACTGGGCTATAAACAATAATACTGTAAAGTTTTATCAAAATCCATTCTGTAGTTTTTGCGTAAAAGAATAACAAACATCCAGTTATCCATAAATACTTTCGCATTTATAATATGTATTAGTAGGATTAAGTATAGTAAGAAAGAAGTAAGAAGATGATAATAAAATATACTCCAAGGTTTAAAACTAATACGTTAATCATTTATTTCATACAATGGCATGGACAGCTTGACGCAAGCCTCCCCAAGGAGAGCCATGCCGACCTCTATCAAGTCACTGCCTCCACTTAGAGCCATGTTGTTTATAATAAATGGTGATTCATCAATTTTGTCACCTATTTAGCCGGTCCACTGTCACTTTACTGAGATACACATTTTTTTCTATTAATCATGATAAATGTGCTACAGTTATGTCTGAACAAGGTCAGTTCAACTAGAACGAAAATAGGTATTATGTCGATCATTTCTGAATAGTTAGCTGGCATCTAAATGTTTAATATTACACGTCACTTATGGATATTTTTTTTAAATCTTACGAAATGATACTCGTAGATTAAATGGATGTTGAAATATTTCAAATAAACATTTGATCGATTGCTATCTGCATATTTTTGATATTAGTATCAAATAATTTAATATTTCTAACTTTAAGCGATAAATTTTCTATCGTTTCTGACACCTAATTTCAAACTGAATATATTATTTCATAAATATTTTCATCAAAGTACCTTCTAGATATATTATGACACATTGCATATATTATGACACAATATTAAACTACGAGTAGGCGTCATAATTTCAAAATAATATGAGATCAAAAATGAATTTATATTACCATTTCTGCATTAGATTACTGCCAAATAACTTGCTTTTAATAAAAAACACATATCAACCGAATTGAGTACCTCCTCCTTTTGTTGAAGTCGGTTAAAAAAAATGAAATTATCTTTTCCAGAAAAGAAGTTGATCAGTTCACGTAATAATACGGAAATAATACCTACCAGCCGTTGAACTAAAAATAATTAGCAGTAACTACTAACTGGTTGGGGGTGCTAGGTCAACATGTTAAATATCATTAATATTTTATCCTCCAGTATCTTACATAAAAATAACCTAATTACTTATAGATTTTTTGTACTTTTAACATACAGCCAAAATATCGTTGCCAAGGTTTTGTAAGCGACAGCGGTATAAATTATATCATGAAAATGAGTCTTCATTTGCACGTTTTAGGCTGGGTGGTACCATCTTACTTTAACTTTGACAAACTTCAAAAAGCTGTCAAACTCCATACAAAAAGCACCGGTTATCGTCATAGTTACCGTTAAAGTTAGGTGGTGCAACTCAGCCTAAGAGAGCTTAAAATTTTAGTCCTCCTTAAATTCGATCCCTGTGTATTTACCTGCTCATCTACCTCGGTTACAGGTGTTGATATTGGTTTAATCTGTTAAATCCTACGTGACAATATCTAAGTTTAACGTATTTTAATATCTAGTCGTTAGTGAGTGCTTTATTATTGAAAAACAGTTTTTTTTTGTTAACTTTGGCTCGAACTTGAAGTTTCATGTTCATAAACTCTGTATAAGATGCCCCCTTGCCACTACCGCAAGACAAACTACCAGACTAAACATTTCTGTCTGACTTATAACTTAGTAACGTCGACGAGGAGCAAGTTCCAACTTTGGTAATAACATGGTATCCCCTCAACTAAGTAAACATAATGTTCGGTAGATTAATGACGCTCTAGTTGGGCATGCTTTCATTGACTACTGAGTACTAATTATTTACAGTTCAATGAACTAATTGTCGAAGTTAAATTAGACCAAGGTCTTATCAGGCGACACACTGTCGTAATAACTTCACGTTAGAGTCAGATTTTCAAATTTAAATCTCTACTTATTAGGATTTTGCTAAAGAATCCACGTAAGCGTGTCTGCCATATGATTTTTAAAATGTATTATGCATCAGTAGAATGAGTTCAAACTTGCTAAAACTATTTATTTCTAAAACTCAATTAAAAAATAAGTGTTATTATTAAATGAATAACTTATGAGAAAAGTGTACTTACATTATAGTGAAGTAGTATTTTAATGATGAGGGTGAATGGACTTTACCTGTCTAGCTCGTTATTTCATATCTAAAATTATTTACGCAAACAAAGCCTGACTAAGGGGACGTACTTAAAAGGGACGTACGGCACCTTGAAAGGGCCAATAACCTAATAAAGAAATTGAATTTCAAAGGCGTGCAAACTGAACCCTACACAAACTTGTTACCGATCTAAATATAATATTTTGATTTCGTGTGAATTTATGACTAGGTGGACCGACGATCTGGTGAAGGTCGCGGCAGGTGCCTGGATGCGGGCGGCTGGTCAGACTGCAGGACTGGTCTTTGGGGAATGCCTTTGTAAAGCTGTGGACTTTATTCGGCTGAAACGAGCGAACGAATTAATGACTAAAGGATAGTTTTTTACTACCGTTCGTGAATTTAAAGGACAATTTGGATGCAAACTCTTCCTTCTTCAGCTTTCTCTTGCGAGATTCCTTCTTGGTGATGATCACGCAGTAGGCGAGGTCGATGATGAACCACAGCAGCTCTATGATGCTGATGATGGACCCGCCCACGCAGAGGCCGAATATCCCTCCGAGGTTTGCTGGACAATACAAAACGATAATGTTCATAAAACCAAACATAATTATATCTTACTAGCTGACCCGGCGAACTTCGTACCGCCTTAGCGTAGATATTTTCTTTATATTTTTTTCCGTAAAAACCTTGTACAGAGTATTAGAAAACTACAAAAAAAAAATCAGCCAAATCGGTCAAGCCGTTTTCATGTTATGTCGTGACAACGAAAAACGGGTTTCATTTTTATATATATAGACTAGCTGACCCGGCGAACTTCGTACCGCCTTAGCGTAGATATTTTCTTTATATTTTTTTCCGTAAAAACCTTGTACAGAGTATTAGAAAACTACAAAAAAAAATCAGCCAAATCGGTCAAGCCGTTTTCATGTTATGTCGTGACAACGAAAAACGGGTTTCATTTTTATATATATAGATATCACTCATAGGCTTGTGTAACTTATTATTTTATTCTACTTGTATCATAAATAAGCTGTATGTTTTCCTAATAAAGAAAATAAATAAATAAATAAATATCTCTCGCCGGGTTTCAATGTTCAATTACAGTTGACGCAAAATTTTTGGTAGATGTAAGCATAGCTAATTGGTAAAGAATATACGGAATTTGATTAGACTTTACAGTATATTACATCTAAATAATATAGGATTTACAACGATCTGCGACAAGCTAAATTTCACGCAGGCGAAGCCGTGAGTAAAAGCTACTAATTTATATTATTACATTTATACCTTCATATTTACACTACAAAAACATAACTCTAAGGCGATTATCACACTGCACCGCGCTCCGCCGCGGTACGCGGGACGACAGATTAAATCATTATTATGCAAGTACCTCAGTTTGTATAGAAAACGCGCGGCACAATACACTGACAACGCGTTTGCGCGCGGGATTCGTTATATGTCGCCACGCGGACCGCGGCGGAGCGCGGTGCAGTGTGATAATCGCCTAACACCAGGTACAGTGAATTTACCTAGCATTTGGTCCCACGAGTAAAGCACCTCCCGCCGATACTTCATGCAAGAGTTATCGGCGAAATGTACCAGAAACCAGCTGTAGTGGCTTGACGACCTGAAAGAAGGCTTTACGGGTACTCTGACTTGACTTCAACTTATTATAATAGCCGCCCAATTCTGTGGAAGCGGTATTCAAACGTGAAATGATGGATGGTAGTCTAAATATTATGAAATGTTACAATGAAACGTTGAAAGCATTGATTTTGGTAACGGACCTTAAAAGAGTACGATTTATTTCCACTGATATCATTATACTTGCACAATATTGTACGAATTATAGGTCTATTACTTTATGCTTTACGTGAAAAGTGGAAAATGTATCGCCATACAGAATTTAATTCTCATTAGCGACACTGTTGATTTAATTAGGTATTTGAGATTTAAAGTAAAAAGTATTTATTATTTCACCAGTGTGCTTACCATGAGTTTACGTTAGGTGTGCTCGTTAGCGACTGCGTAAAAATATGACATTAAATGTATGACATATTGTGTAGCGCCCCTAGCGGCTACTTTCGAGAAATAAAATCATCATAGATTTTATTGACGTATTCGCTAGCGAGCACACCTAACGTAAACTCATGGTAAGCACACAGTATAGTTTAATGTTTCTCATTCCTTATTACGTCTTCTTTAAACTTATGTTTCTTAAGTGCTTTTAATATCAAAATAACTTTTAATATTTTTATGTGTATTTGTTAAAGATAAGTGAGATGTAAGCTGGGAAAAAATACCATCGATATTCGAATGTGTTATTTTTTAGATAAAAAAAAATAGATGTCCATTCCAATATTTTCTGAGCGGAGCGCTCAGTTCTCAGAAGGGTCATCAGTACGAATTTATACTGTGGCTGCTCATTTTTCAGTAACAATTGGGATAACCCAACCATAAATAATTTAAATACACTTACGCGCTTTCCTTCTCCCGCCTGATGTATTTCACGTACGTTTCGTACTCGACGTAGTCGCACTTTTGGTAACATCCACTTTCAACTGTAAGGTCTTTGAGCGTGGATATCATTGTTACTGAAAAATTAATAAAATAACACCAATTTATTCTCTGTAAGCATTAGCATAAAAAGTTATTCAACTCTTTTTATTGGCATTGCTAGTCTGTAGGTGTGACAAATTCGTATTAAATTGCCTGACCGATTCTAAAAAAATCGCTTAAGGTATCGCTACACTACCTCTGGAAAATATTATTATTCTGCCAAGCGCTAATGCCTAAAGTATAAAATCTGAACTAAGATAACCTAAATACGAGTATACGTCAGTTATTCAACACTAAAAATGTAATACCCTAGATCAGTCTTTCCCAAAGTGGGCGATAACGCCCCCTTGTGGGCGCTGCAGGCCTAAAGGGGGGCGGTACGAGACCCAGAAAAAAAATCGGGACGTTGTGTAGAGGCTTGGGAGGCGTCATCTACTAGGAGGACTCTTAGACATCGACTGAGCTCGACTCTTGACTACAAAAATAGGGGGCGCTAAAAAATAATTTATTCTTAAAGTGGGCAGTAGACTAAATAAGTTTGGGAACCACTGCCCTAGATAGTAAGATTCTTATTAGCTAGATAAAATTGAAGTTTTATTATTCAAGAACAAGTTTAGTAAATTATTTCTCAGAATTTCTGAAATGGAAAAATAAAGGACTTAACCTTTACCTAACTAAGGTAAGCTACTTATTTACATCACTTACTTATTTCGGCTTATTTCTAGAGATAATGAAATGAAATATACAATTATTACTAGCTCTTAATTTGTAAAAAGAAACTAGAGAAAATAGAACCAAATAATATCTGATCGTCAATGTAAAATTATTTTCAGAATAAGCGCCACTTTCAGTTTTTCAGACTAGCTGTCATGTAAAAAGAAAATACATTTTCTTACCTAAAGTACTATGAACGCAAAAAAGTCTGTCCCAAGTACATTTAGTTGTAATCGCCACTTGTAACTCTTCAGCTAGAATGGTAAAAGAAATTTGCATTTTAGCTCGGAGTGAAGTTGTAATGGAAGTAAATATTGGATTATTTAACATTTTCAACAGAAACTGCACTTTTGCTAAATTGAGAGTCTTTAAAAATATAATACTTACAAGTATAGTTGAAAGGTACACATCGACAACTGTCAACAACTTTCTGAAATATCGCCACAGTCAGGCATCCTTGATAGAAATCAAAAATATTATTTTCCTGAAAAATAACAATACAATTTGTTAAAAAAGCACACAAATTTTGTCATGAAAGTACACGTGTCTACTGTACTAAATAAACAAAAAATACTTATTTCAAGCCTACAATGCAGTTGTAATTAGATAGTAAATTATGTATGACAGGTCAGCCTTATCAGGGTTGCCTACAAGCCCATTTTAAAATTCACTCATATAATGTAAAATAGAAGATTAGATGAATCTCGTATTGATCTAGTTTATAACTCTTCCTCCATTCCAGAACCTTTCTGCCCCATCGGCCGTCAGTTCTGCGTACTATGTGCCCTGCCCATTGCCACTTCAGCTTGCTAATACGTCGGGCTATGTCAGCGACTTTGGTTCGTTTACGGATCTCCTCATTTCTGATTCGATCTCGCAAAGAAACACCAAGCATACCGGAAAACCACCACCCACCACCTACAAGGTGGACCGACGACATCGTAAAGGTAGCAGGGAAGCGCTGGACGCAGGCCGCTACCAATCGATCAACATGGAAAGCATTGGGGGAGGCCTATGTTCAGCAGTGGACGTCCTGTGGCTGAAATGATGATGATGATGATGATAACTTTTCCACCTTTGGAATACGAATAAAAAAGTAACTAACATGAATTTCATCATGGCAATTCATTTGATAATAATGCAGGATTTAAAATGTTTATATTATGACTTGGTAAAACCTAAACCTTTTTTGCACCAGGGTCATCAAATTAGAAATCTAGTTTGCTGTAAGTAAAAAAAACATCAACTTAAGAACGACTCAGAAATAAGACGCTAAAAGGTAATTTATTTCCACTCGAGTCTGTGCGAGTAACACCTGCAACTCTGTAATTTCCGAGCAAATGGACCGCGAATATTCGGTTTAGCTCGGACGGGGCGGCAGATGTTACGCGAATATCGCTCTGTCCAATACCTACACTGTATTTGATTTGCACGGATTAGTGTACAGTGACAATGTGTGTATTGACACTTGATAGGGCAGTGGTGCGGTAAATCACGTTAAACCCAATCGGTCCGTCGAGATCCGTTTGATTCAAACGCGGAAGTGTCGCTTTAAAATTGGCTGAGAGATTCTGGGAAACACTCTGGCCTGGACTTCTGGGAAACACTTTGTGTACCCTCCTCTTAGTAACACAAGGCTCCTTTGTTTGAGGCCGTGACATTGTCGTGGTATTAACCTATCAAGTACAAGCCAATCCAGGCATAATAGAAACCGAGGCTGGCTGTCTCATGCGACGGGTTAGGGTTAAGGATTAATTAATTTCCAGAACTGAACATTTCAGACCTAGGTATTTACCTGTTTTAAAAACATTTTAAGAGTATATTCGTTAAATTAAATTTATAATTAAGTTTATTACTTGAGAATTCCTGGATTGATTAAGGTTAAGGTTTATTCATCAAAATTGGTTTTTTACAGTGATTTCTTTTTTTCAGTTGACATTTTCCATGGCATTTTTATGTGCTTTTGGATCACTCTTAAATATAAATAACCGTTCATGAAACGCATAATAACCGCAAAACATTTTAAATTGGCTAATAGAATGCTTCGGGAAACGATTACGCTTTTTCTTCGGCCTGAAAATGGCTTCACTCGCTAAATCCCGACTTTTTGTGGCGCAACACAACTCAACTGACAGCTGGGATGCTTACGCTACACTAGTAGAGAGTCGATAAGCTATAAAATTATACGTAAAATCTAGTCCACAGTTAGCTTTTATAGTAAGTATTCACTTGTACATGAGTACAATGAAAAGTAAACTATGAAGCTATGAATAATAAGCAAACTATGAAGTTTTGCACATTATTGTGTCTTGATCAAAGTCACAATAATGTGCAAAACGTTTAACAGATACGAGTATGAATGATGACTATGAAGAGACTGACTGTCGAAAAAATCTAACATCATCTATATTGACTTGCATTATTTACCTACGTTTAGAACTAACCCTTGAGGAACCGGTGAGGAAGACGGTAGGCGGAAGTTTGCATTGTGCGGTCCACACACCTTATGACCGCAGTCTGTGGAGTAACACTATCTGTGGTCGCGATCCTCACCAGTGAGGGACCGAGGAAGAAAAAGAAGAACTGATGATTCTGATTATGATTCTGAACTAACCCTAAACACTGTAGAATATTTGTAGTTGTTGCATATCTGATTTTAAATACTACCGTTAATTTTAAGTTATTCCTTGGATGCAGTATAACATCGTCCTTACGATTGGCTCGCCCGCTGTTTTCAATTTATACTGCAGCATTTCCATCCCAGTGGAGCTTCAAAACGGCACATGTTTTGCGGTCCGCAGTCACTTGTTTAGAATGGAACCGGACTAAGGCAAAAACTTGTGGACTTTTTTGTATGTAGCTGTTGAAATTATCTTTTTAAATCATAAATATTTATTTTAAGTATAACCTTTATTCCAAATTCAATAAGCTTCATTATACTATCATTTAAACTCATCAGAAGGAGCTACTAGAGAGGATATGGGTATGTAAATAACTCTACATTATTTCACAATTTCAGCTTGTGACAGACCTTTGCAGTAAATCTCATCCAAGGAAAGCTACGTAAGTTCCTACGATGTCTGCCTTTTTATCCATATACTGCTAGCTATATTTTTGAGATCATCGGCTCTACGTACGTACTGCCTAATAATAAAAAGTAAAAAAACTAAAACCCAACTACGACAAAAAACGACGCTGAAAAAGTATAAAACAAGATTTTCAGAATACTGAACTGAACAAAGTTGCTAATATAGTTGCATAGTAATTTTCATGTTTGGAAAACCGCAGTCACACGTTGTCAAAGTGCTACGGTAGGTAGGTACTCGTATATGTAACGTGTGACTACGCCTTTCCAAACATGAAAATTACTATGCAACTATATTAGCAACTTTGTTCAGTTCAGTATTCTGAAAATCTTGTTTTATACTTTTTCAGCGTCGTTTTTTGTCGTAGTTGGGTTTTAGTTTTTTTACTTTTTATTATTTGTACTATTTTGGTGATAAAGTGTATTTGTGGCGCATAATATTACCAAAAGTTAAATTGATGAACTAATAAGTAGTAAAGAAGCTATGAACGCATAGATGTGAATTATATGCAATCAGCCCATGAATACAGGTAAAGTCACAAGCAAATGCTAGTAATATATATATATTCAAAATGTACAAGTAAAGCGCTTTCAAATGATACCAAACACGGCATATTTATCTTAACTTTATTTTTTTACTCTCTATGTTTTGTCCGCTAGAGGGCGCGACATTAGATTTTGTGAAACCCCATGTAGCCTATAACCAGCGGACAATTAAGACGCTTCTAATGATATGTCATTTGTCGAATTCTGTTAAGTAGTTTAGAAGTTACGAGGGTACACATGAACATACATACATACATACATACATACATACATAACCTGTCAAAATCATAACCCTCCTTTTGCTTTGCCGCAGCCGGGACAGCGCTAGACGCCTACTTTTGCAGGAATACCTGACCTTAATAGAATTTCCTATTATAGACCAAGTCTTGGCGAACGCATTGTAGGATGCCTCAAAGCATAACAGATAGATAGAGATATTTAATAGTCTTTCGCCATAACAACAATATTAACAGAATTGTTGTGTTCCGGCAGTTAGAGGTAAGATAGCCAGTTCCTCCGTGGTTGAGGATTCCGGGTGAAGCTCGCTTCCACGTTCGGCCTGATCGTCACTTACCATCAGGTGAGATACAGGCCAAGAGCTTCCTCGTTGTGGATAAAAAAAGATCACTACATTAACCGAATTAACTCACGTTGTTCAACAAGCACTTCCTGCTACCAATAGGCAGATCCTTCACATTGTCGGAACTGTCGATCGCCCACACCTCCACGTTGACGTCGTAGAATGTGGACGCCGAGAGAGTGATGGAGCTGTCCAGAATGGTGATGCTGTCCTTGTGGTCGAAGAGGTAGAGCTGGAACAGAAAATTAATCCCATTCATATTTTAAGTAATCGTGTATAACTACTCAATCGGATGTCAACTGTGGTACCTATCTAATAAATAAATAATTTAAAGTAATAATTTTAAGTTAATTAAGCTATATTTTATTACAATAACTATACATCAATGATACTACAATTTAAGTAAAGCATCAAATAACAACCTGTATATTTTACAAGGTTTTGTATTTTTTTTTTATGAGGTTTTTTTTCGTCTGGCAGCCCTGCCTGTCAGACGTACTTAGATCAGCTGTTAGATTAATTTTAAGATAAAATTATAAAATAGTCGTATTAATGTATCAAAATACACTTAATTAGTTAAATAAATGTGTAAATATCGTGTACAAGTGTTTGCAAAACTGGACTTTGTGTAAACACATAGTTTTATGGAGATAAAATCGGCGACCAAATTGACAGCTACGACCAACGTACAAAATTAAATCGGAGCCACCGTTTAAACCAGGGGAGTACTGTTTTCAAAAATACTGTTTACTTTAGGTCTAAATATTTTAAATATTAATTTTGTATTTCAAAATAATTGATATTGCAATCTGTTTGAGGTTATATTTTTGTGGTTTTCAATCATTAAACATTGCTTTGTCACTTTCTTTATGGGAAGTAAATTGCAATCAAACAGTACAACAATATACTCCACAAACCTCATGAAAGTGAGATTCTATACAATTCATTACGATTCGGCTCTGTTGTGCCTCTCTTTACTTGACAATAAGTGGAAGTAAAGTTGAAGATAACAACACCTTGGCCGCAGACAAACTTACTCAGCACACTCAACAATATACTTTTTGACACCCCACACATCTTTTGTTTGTTTGATTGTGTAAATTGTTAATAGGTAGTAAGATGTAATTTTAAACCTTGTTGAAAGCTAAAAATATTACCCGCAGAAAAAAAATACAGTATAGTTTTCAATATTACTATTTGATTAATAATAATTTATAAAAAACTTTTCATGATAGTTGCATTTTGTGGAGTTAAAATTATAACTAAAGCTTAAAATTTCAAATTATAACTGTTATAACTCGTACCCCCTATTTTGCATAAATATCCACTGTACACTTCCTTTGGATAATTTCAGACAAAAACCACATTCAACATGCTCACACGCAGAGCAGCGGCACAAGCCATTGAGCTGAAACTTAGGAGGGCACTCGAGGAACTGAAACAGAGTCAGGAAAGCTGTAACCAACTCATTAGGGAAAGAGAAGAGAGTGAGGAGGAAATTACCTATATAATAAAAAAAAATACTGAACTGAAACAAGAATTGGCAGAACTGCATGGCCGTCTCCAGGAGGTAACCGAACACCGTGATGAACTACTGCATAGAATCAGTACCTTCGAACAGTGCAGCAATATCTTTGAGCAGACCTTGATGCGCAACAATGAGTTAGAAGCTGAACTGAGGGACGCAAATAAGACCATACTGCACTTCGAAGAGGAAAGAAAGCAGCAGGAGTTCACACACACTCTGAACCTCTACGAAGAGCTAATTGGAAGCCCTGGTGGACGTGCAGTGCTTCCAGACCTAAATGTATCTTGCGACACCAAATTATCTGAGAACATTAGTCAACCATTAACTTTTTCTAGTAGAAATAAATTTAAAAAATATGTTAAAATTAATAGGTTTATATCTAAAACAAAAAAATTAATAAAACAGCAAGAACAGTTTCACAAAAATATTCTGTTAAGGAAAAAGAATTTAGATTTAGTGGACAGTTTAGAAATCTACCACAGTAAATTAGTAGAGAGTAGGTCCACTCATAACTTGGACGTTGAAAGGTTGCAGGCTGAAATCACAAACTTGCATGACTCGCTTGCATCCATAACAGCTAAATATAATTCAGCCAGGGAACAAATTAACGAACATATCCTGGCAGCAAACAATCTCTTAGATCTAGGTAATCCTACTACGGATTTTAAATCTCTGCCAAATATACCAATGCCAGTAAGTCAGCAACAAACTGATGGCGGCTTGCGGCCTTCAATGTCTGCAAAAACTGAATTCTTAAATGTAAAAAAGTCAAACAATGTAGTGTTATTCTCAGATAGGCTAGGAGTTGGTTATGGCCCTATATTGCATAAAAAATTAAATTGCAAAATTACAAATAATTGTATGCCTGACGCATCCTTTAGTCAATTAATAAATGACATAAAAAAATGTAAACAATTACATAGCAAATCTATTTTAATTTTAATGTTTGGAAACAGCCAGAATATTAGTAGGAAAAATATTTTGCATAATTTTTCCACGCTGGCCAGCCTTAATGTTGAAAAGATATTTATTTGTGCCCTGCCATACTGTCAAAATGGCTCCTCAGATAATAACAAAAGTATTCACTTACTGAATACTTTATTATATAATTTGACTGTTCGTCATAGCGACAAGTTTGTCTTTTTCGACACTAATAAATTTATTAATAATAAGTTCTTAATGACAGGCAGCTCTTTACACCTGCCCCAAAGCATGAAATTAAAACTTGCTACTTTGTTAGCATATAATATTAACTGTGTTATTAACACAAAACTTATTAAACATTTTGATATTATTAGTAGAAATACTAATATTTCTGTGACGACCTCTGATTTAAACTGAGAGGGACGACAACAGACAGGTCTTTAAAAGGTTTTAATATTGTTCATCAAAATTTACAAGGCCTGGCTGGCAAAGAATTAGAATTAGAATTGTTTTTAAAAAAGTACAATGTTCACGTATTATGCATAACAGAACATTGGCTTAAAAAATATGAATTAATGTTTTATATAGGTAATTATAAAGTTTGTAGTTCGTTCACCAGGGAGTCGGCTATTAGAGGGGGGTCACTCATACTATTAAATAACCAATTTAAATGCAAAGAAAGGAAAGATATTGTTTCACTCTCAGTCGAACGAACTATTGAGCTTGCGTGTGCAGAGCTAGAGCAGTATATAATTATAAGTGTGTACAAGCCCCCATCTGCAAATTACCAATTATTCGAATCCACTATGGAGGAAGTCTTAAAAAAGGTATTTAAATCAAATAAGAAAGTGGTTGTATGTGGAGATTTTAATATAGATTTATTAGATAATACTCAATATAAAATAAGATTCTTAAACCTGTTTAAATCTTTTAACTTATTAAACCTCTTCAATGAGCCTACTAGAATCACTCCAACATCAGCTACTTGCTTAGATAATATTTTTTGTAACTGTAATATTCAAAGTAAATCAATAATTAATTGCCTTAGTTCAGATCATAGTGGACAATTGGCCACATTTGAACATCATCATGTCCCTAGTACAGTGGATGTTGTTTGTAGGCCAATAACAACTAATCGAATTGACAAATTCAAGAAAAACATTTGTGATAGTATTGATAAACTTATAATAAATGACAATAATGTTGATCGAATGTATGAGGATCTATTCAGTGTAGTGAGTGATGAGTTCAAAACCACATTCCCACAGAAAAAGATCCGAATAAATTCGATAAAATGTAAATTTGACGACTGGGCTACAACCGGCATTCACAAGAGTAGAAATAAAATGTATGAATTATATAGACTTAAAGCTGATACGCAAGATCCGAATGTTATAGAATACGTTAAAAATTACTCGAAAATATTTAAAAAGGTTTGTGTGGCTGCTAAATCGAATCATCTTCGAGACATGATTTTGAATTCTAATAATAAAGCTAAGGCTACGTGGAACATAATAAATAAACAAACATGTAAAAATAAATCGAAGGATAACACCTTCTCACTGAAAGTCGGGAATGAAGTTATAAATTCAGATACAGATGTTGCAACCACATTTGAGACATTCTTCTCAAACATTGCGTCCGAAACAACTAAAGCATTAAATTCATCGCCAATTCTTGCAGAGTCTCTCTTAAAATCTAATGTCACCGAGTGCCAGTCTCTACTCCAGTTCAGGCATATAGATTGTAATACAGTAATTAAAACCTTCAGAGAATTGAATATGAAAAAAACCGAGGACCTTTGGGGAATCTCTGTCAGTATTATTGGGACAATTATTGACACCATAGCTCCTCACCTTGCATTCATTTTTAACACATGCATTGATCAAGGTTGCTTTCCTAGTTTAATGAAATTAAGTAAAATAATCCCATTGTTTAAGGCTGGTGATAAATGTGACCCCTCTAATTTTCGGCCGATTTCTATTTTACCAGTACTTAGCAAAATTTTTGAGAAAATTATATTTCATCAACTTCTTTCTCATTTTATTTTCAACAAATTACTTCACAATAAACAATTTGGTTTTACCAAAGGTAGAAGTACTACTGACGCTGGAGTAGCACTACTGAAACACGTCTTTGATGCTTGGGAGAGTAAAAAAGACGCTGTTGGTATTTTTTGTGACCTTTCAAAAGCGTTTGATTGTGTAGACCACCAAACCTTACTAAAAAAATTGCGACATTATGGTGTTTCGGATGAGGCACTTGATCTGTTGAACTCGTATCTCACAGGCAGAAAGCAAAAAGTTTGTATTAATGGAACTGAGTCTTCTGGAGCACCTCTTACCATGGGTGTGCCGCAGGGATCGATATTGGGACCTTTGCTATTTCTTATTTATATTAATGACCTTCCCTACTTTGTAAAAGATCTATGTGATATTGTGTTATTTGCTGATGACACATCTCTCATTTTCAAAGTTGATAGAGGTAAAGTAAACCTTGATGATATAAATGACACACTCTCACAGGTTTTGCATTGGTTTACTGTTAACAACTTATTGTTAAATGCAAACAAAACTAAGTGCATTAAATTTACCTTACCTAATGTGAGGCAGGTTCCCACACAATTGATGGTGAAGAATGAACCATTAAATAGCATAAGTTCCACAACATTCTTGGGAATCACTTTAGACTCTAAACTTCAGTGGGGTCCTCATATTGAAACCTTGTCAGCAAGGCTCAGTTCAGCTGCTTTTGCAGTGAGAAAGATAAGGCAATTAACTGACATTGAAACGGCAAGGCTAGTTTATTTTAGCTATTTTCATAGTATAATGTCATACGGCATATTGTTGTGGGGCTCAGCTGCGGACATTGAAACTGTGTTCGTTCTGCAGAAGAGAGCAGTGCGGGCCATTTATAACCTTGGACCCCGATTTTCCTTGAGAGAATTCTTTAAGGAGATTAATATACTGACAGTAGCTTCACAGTTCATTTATGAAAACCTTTTATATGTTCGCAAAAATATAGAGCAATTTACTAGAAAGAGTGATTTACACAAGTTCAATACAAGAAACAAAAATAAACTTGCCGTTCCAAATTTCAGACTGCACAAGATTGGTAATTCATTTATGGGGAAATGTATTAAACTTTTCAATAAATTACCACAAACTGTTGTAGAATTGCCCATTCATAAATTTAAAGCACATATCAAAAGCACCTTAATGAAAAAGGGCTACTATAAAGTTGATGATTATATAAAGGATAAAAATGTTTGGAATGTTTAACTGCCTAGCTCGCATTAATACTTATGACTATAATTTGTATATTTTAAAGACTGTAAAACCTTGAAAAGGAGGCTGACAATAGTGACTGAGTTTCTTGCGCTGCTTCTTCTCAGCACTGGCCCATTTATTGTCCCGAAGCAGTGGTAGGGTTAATATTGGGACGTGTAAAAGCGCTTTTTTAAAGCCTATTTGCAAAAATAAATGAATTTTATGAATTTTTATGAATTTTATTAGTCCAGTCAATAAAGCATTATAGATGGAAAACTGTAGAACACAATTTCTGACTTCAGGACTTTATTTAGACTAGTCAGGAGGTGAACATAGCAAAAGTCCCCGCCCTTAGCCCTTGAGCCGGCGGGAAGAGGGGGGTTTAAAGGTGCCACTTTTCGGTTTTTCGCTTAATCCTCGGAAACTATGCGCCCTAGTGACATGACTACTATGAACCAAAAAAAGCATATTCAATTTGCTACAGGTGAGATGGAAAAGTTTTTCTATGAATTGTATAGTTTTCGCGGCATCTGCTCTAGAAGGTCTGTAATATTGGAAATTTTATTTTTATCTTACATGTTCCCATCAGGAGAAAATCGACTAAATCAACATTGAGCAATCATTCTAGACATGCGGGAGCATGTTAAGCCTAGTTCCAGGGAGGGGACTGCACCGTGCGTATATTTAGACGAACTACTTTGAGCCATTTTTGACTCCGCATCACTCAAAAACTACTGTGCATTAACACTTCAAATTTGGTTCATGTGTTGAGACTTGCAAGATATACATCAGTTTCAAATTTCATAAATATGCCTCAAACGGTTCTTTAGGTATTGACGTCCAAAAATCTACATGTCTGACCTATAGACCAAATTCTAACCTCTTCCAGATGACCTCGAAGGTTCAAATTTGGCATCCAGAAAGGTAGTTATGTAAATACAAAGGAACAAATAAAAAACCAGTAAATTTTAACATTTCACATGTGATAGATAGATTTTAGTGTTCTAAATGTCGATTTTTGAACGTCAATACCTAAATAACCGTTTGAGGTATATTTATGAAATTTGAAGCTAATGTATATCTTGCAAGTCTCAATACATGAGCCAAATTTGAAGTGTTAATGCACAGTAGTTTTTGAATGATGAGGAGTCAAAAGTGGCTCTAATTGGTTCGTCTAAATATACGCACGGTGCAGTCCCATCCCTGGAACTAGGCTTAACATGCTCCCGCATGTCTATAGTGTTTGCTCAACGTTGATTTAGTCGATTTTCTCCTGATAGGAACATATAAGACAAAAATAAAATTTCCAATTTTACAGACCTTCTAGAGCGGATGCCGTAAAAACTATACAAGATATAGAAAAACTTGACGGTCTCACCTGTAGCAAATTGAATAAGCTTTTTTTGGTTCATAGTGGTCATGTCACTAGGACGCATAGTTTCCGAGGATTAAGCGAAAAACCGAAAAGTGATACCTTTAAACCCCCCTCTCCCCGCCGGCTCAAGGGCTAAGGGCGGGGACTTTTGCTATGTTCACCACCTAACTAGGCTAAATAAAGTCCCGAGGTCAGAAATTGTGTTCCACGGATTTCTCTCTACACCGTCGTTAAGGCATTCATTGACTGGACTATATTCTATTTCCATGAAACACAAAATGTAACGTAGCGTAGCGTGGGCAGGCCTCCTACTAGGTGGACCGACGATCTGGTAAAGGTCGCGGGAAGAGCCTGGATGCGGGCAGCGCAGGACCGTTCATTGTGGAAAACCTTGGGGGAGGCCTTTGTCCAGCAGTGGACGTCATTTGGCTGAAACGACGACAAAATAATAAATGTTTAAATCTTTGGACAATTTCACACAGCGCCAGCTAGCCCCAAAGTAAGCAACTTAATGCTTGTGTTATGGGGGCTAGCTTAACGGATATACTACTTATATACTTTTTTTTTTTAATACATACATATTATACATAGTCACACCCAGACCCGTCACAGAAATTAAAATTCATCATTTCAATTTCTGCCCGACCGGGAATCGAACCCGGGACCTCTCGGCATAGTAGTCCGTTCTGAACCCACTACACCAAACGGCCGAAAATGTAAAAATCTTTTTAAGATCCGTTCTCAGTTTGATTGGAACTTTTCAAGATTGGTAGATTTGGTTCTACGATAGTAGAAAAAGAGAATGGTTTGTTTTGAAGTAAACTGTGATTCATCGTAATATTTTTTTATGATCGACCGTTCCAATATAGATTGATGAACTTGCGCCGAAACATTAGGAGAGTTGAACCATCTAATTAGAAAGTGTCAAAGTAAATTAATATTTTGCCTCAAATTTAGCACCGTCCTCCGGGGATACTTTTCTAAAACTTTTGTTCATTACTTTTTTAGCTGGTTGCTTTAGTTATTTATGAAGCCTGGGTCTGGCATAAATATTTTTATTTTGTAATTAAGTCTACAATATCTTAAATACATTCTCTCCACTTCAAAGGAAGGTAAAGAAAGGAAATTTAATATTACGATTTCAATGATAATTAATTGTAATAATCGTGAATAGGCACACATTTAATTAGAACTCCTTCTTTGAATATCCTGAAATAAATTGTTCTTAGAACAAAGTATAATTTATCTACAAATTAAATTTATATCATTCAAATGCCACTTTAGGATGTTGATTCAGAAAAGCCGATTATATTTAACTTTTCCCGTTTTGATACTATTCACAATGATTCAAATTTATATGAGTATTTGTCATGTTTAGATGCTAATAAAAATGTTTTTGTTTGTCTTCAATGCGATAATGCCCGGATTTGAAGTTTTAAAAGACTTAGAAAAATATGAAATCATAACAAATAAACTCGTTTGTCTCCTGTCACATAAAAAAAAACATACTCAAAAAATTAAGAAAAGGCATCCCATTCAGATAATTTTTGAAAATAAGTAATTCGGCTAATTTCAGTTAAAAGCGCTTTTCATTACTTTTAATGGAGAAGGTTACGCGACGACAGCGAATCGTTTAGTATTTTCCCGGTTCTCCTTTTTAGGGTTCCGTAGCCAAATGGCAAAAATCTGTCTGTCCGTCCGTATGTCACAGCAATTTTTTTTTCGAAACTATAAGAGCTATACTGTTGAAACTTGGTAAGTAGATGTATTCTGTGAACCGCATTAAGATTTTGATGCAAAAATAAAAAAATAATAATAAATATTGGGGGCTCCCCATACTTAGAACTGAAACTCAAAAATTTTTTTTTCGTCAAACACATACGTGTGGGGTACCTATGGATAGGTCTTCAAAAATGATATCGAGGTTTCTAAAATACTTTTTTTCTAAACCGAACAGTTTGCGTGACAGACGCTTCCAAAGTGGAAAAAAGTTGGTACCACCCTCTAACTTCTAAAATAAGAAAATAAAAAAAAGCATTATGATGTACATTACTATAAAAACTACCAACGAAAATTGTTTTGAACGAGATCTAGTAAGTAGTTTTTTTTAATACCTTGTAAATCGTAAACCGCTTATTACGGTATAATCAAATAACTTAAATTTAAAAAAAAATCATAAATCAATGGTACGGAACTCTTTGTGCGTGACTCCGACACGCTCTTGGCCGGTTTTTTATTATTGTAAAGTATCACTAGTGGGTCTATTCCGTAAGTTGACATTCCTATTTTCAGCTCTTTCCTTCTCTCTTACACCTGCATTACGTAATAGTGTAACGTAAATACGAAACATTGTTGCGGAATGGGCGTCCCTGATCCGAACTGAGCATTGCTCGTACAATATTTATTTACTTTTGATGTTTCCGAAACATTGCGAGGGAATTGGAAGCTCCTTTGATAGAACTGGCGGTTTCCTTGTGTATGTGGTTTCATTGTTACAGACGAGAACATCAAGCTAAACACTGGCACCTTATGTATTAGCAATAGATGCTATTTTTGTGTAAAGTTTGCAATTCCTCACTGTACACTAGCAAGATTTTCAAAATAGTGACGTAAAATATCACATATTTTGCTTCACAAAGGAAGTTTTCGTTAAAAATTTAATAATGTTGTTATGTTTATTTGAAAGAGGATCTATCTTTTCAATCTTCGCAAAACTTATAGTTCCGTATAATAAAGCGTCTCAAAGAAAATTCTTATGAGTGTGAGAAGGCTAAAACAAGGTGATTCTGAACGATTGTGTTTAGCTTTCAAGTCAATAAAATCGTGTTGAAAACATAAAAAAACCTTATACAATTTTATAGCAGTGCCCGAGTGCCTATATAGGATTAACATTAAATTGATTTCGACAAAAGGTCTTTACACAACGGTCTTTTTAAATCTAGAGCCGAATGACGTAGTAACATCCATTGCCGAATTCCAACGTGGACAAAATTCGTGAAACGCCTCCGTGACCTGATGTTAGGTGTAGTTTACTCTTTCTATCTGGAAGTTTGTGGGTTATATTCTTGAGTTGTGAATTCACAAAAAGGAGAAACATTTTGTTTAGAGATTGTATACAGAATAGTCAGTAGGTCAACTAATACAGCATTAGTGTAGAGTCAGTTCACGATTGTTGATACAAGTTTCAAACACCTGGCACTGTGAAATTACAGTAAATTCATATGAACTCGCTAAAATAATGTTTTGTATTGTCTATATTTCTTATTGTGCATGGTTTAGATTAAAGTTGTGGATGCTTATACAAAAACGTTTATTATATTTGTCAAAAGAACAATAGTGTCTGAACAAACCTCAAGAGGATTTAAGACAACTATAATCAAAGATGTAACGGTTAATATAAAAAAACTCAAGGGAAAAGAAATTTTCTCACAATTTTTATCTGCTTCCTTTACTTCATTTACATAATTTGCTTGACACTGGCCTGCACAAATGGCAGTTCGAAGGCATAAAGAAAAGAAAAACCCTAATCAAATTGGGCGAGAGATTGGGTAATAAGCAGAGAGGGCAACAAATTGAATTGTTCGAATTTCGATCGTGGGTTTAAACCCTGACCGAACAGAGGGATGATATAATTTGAAAGCGAAATTTTTGTGTAGACACACACATTGGTCAGACTAATTTTATTGCCCTATTAACTTTCTTTTTACACGGATAACCAGATCACTTAAATTTTAGTCAGTGTATCTAACAAATGAACATTTAACTAAAAAGCTTAAGAGTTCATTTAATTGTATTTAAGTAAAATATCATTCTTATGAGTTTATTGAGATTTTATTTAATTAAAAAAGTATGCATTCTGAGTTGAACATTCTTAGCACGTCATGTTTTCCACGTTCATTTTTAATTTTGATGAACAAATTTTAATATACTATGTATGTATAGACGACAGCACATCAGACTATAATTTTTGTTGCAAACTTATCCTTATCACAATTACTTTAGAACCCACAGTGTTCAGCTTTATTATGCCGTTGTTTTAATACCTACTATGAACATTTAAAACTCTATGTTTATATTCCCGAGCTCATCATACTTTTATCAGTAGCAGCTCATATAAAGTTTGCCACCGGGCTTATTACGAGTAGCTCCCTAGAAGAAGTTTGTTTAAACTTAGATCTTACGAGTATGACAGTCTAGAGATTCGCACAATGTGTTTAAAAGACAAATATTTATATTACAAGCACAAGCAAACCTTGTACAGTCGACAGCATACCAAGCTAAACATTGCAGCTTCTTTATGAAGTTATAGGAGCTATTTTGCTGCTTTAATTGGTCTGATTTCCGATGGCTGTACTTGTTGAGCAATGAAAATAAAACGTTTAAAGTTAACCTATATTTTTTCATAATTTACTTTAACATAACCCAGCTATATTTATTACTAGCTTTCCGCCCGCGGCTTCGCCCGCGTGGAATTTTGTCTGTCACAGAAAAACTTTATCGCGCGCGTCCCTGTTTCACAAACCGGGATAAAAACTATTCTATGTCCTTTCCTGGGACTCAAACTATGTCCCTGCCAAATTTCAGCAAAATCGGTTCAGTGGTTTAGGCGTGAAAGAGAGACAGACAGACAGACAGACTTTACTTTCGCATTTATAATATTAGTATAGATTATATTAAAAGTACCTACTTCTAGGTTATGATTAGGTATTTCTCAAATAGTGAAAGTAACATTATTATTTTTTATTAACTTGCATATTATTATTTGCATTTATTTTTACTTTTTAGAGTTCGATGATATTTTTGCGACTCTGATATTCTTAAAAGAACAAACTTTTTCAAAATAGACACAAAAATGAATCGCATTCCCAACGTCAACAATTTTTTTGGTAGGAATGCCGGGCTTTCGGTTTTGTCTACACAATTTCAACATGTCACAAATATCATACTTATTATTATTCTGTGCAAATATCAAAAATTGCTACTCGCCGGTTCAACTCCAAAAAAAAGGTTTTGGAATGCACAGTGTATTATTTGAGCAAAAATAACCTTCCATTGTGAAACTTTACAATATGCGCTGGTATTTTTCGAGAACAATTCTTAACAATGCGCAAGTCTGTGACCCTTGTTTATATGAGCTTATGGGTCAAAGTATCCAGTTTCTAATAATGAGCTGCTGTAACTTTTGCTCATGTGCCCGGATTGTACCACCAAATGAATGAATTTTTCATACGGTTTAGGTTTGTTACATTTTGAACGATGCAAACTTTTATGTGCTCATAAAAATGCTATCATCATAGGTATATTTTCAGCGTGCTGGGAAGATCAGTTTTCAAAACATGAAGGCGTCTAGAAGCAACATAATATAATTTCTCTAGAATTAACTACAAGGAATGTAATTCATAATTTTTAGAAAATAATGTGCGATTGTTGTCAAATACTTGCGTTGTTCTGTATAAATTTAAAAGTTTGTGTTTTATATCGCGGCAGTAACATTAAGTGCACATTTGCTACAAACATACATGGGCTCTACGTTGATTTACCTGTTTACTGTACTGAATAATGTCGCACTTACAACGTTCACAAAAATAAAAGTGTAAGTAGGTACTTATACTAGTTTTTTGGGGTCTTGCTCTATAATAATGATGCTGGAAATACCTACATATAAACAACGCCTCAACGTGACCACGACCGCTCTGCCAAGAGCGAAACGAATAAGAAGAAGGAAATATAATAATATATAAATATCGATGAATTTCATTATCAATTTGAAATATGGTTATATAAGGTGATAAATACATTAAAGTGCGTACCTTATTCTATTATTCTGCCTTAATTATTTAATATCTTAGCGTACTTAATTACCAATATCGTACCATTAGCAATATTTTTGCTATAAGAGTTTTTTTAAATAGTCCTCACGGGAATTAAATCTCTGGTTGCCAAAAGGTAGGTAATATATTATTCAAATCACTCCATCAATGAAAGGAATTGAGAGACGAATAGATTTTGTTTTTCTTGTATTTTTCTTATGGATACTCCCAAGTTCCTGATGCTACCGTTAATGTAGTGAATTTTACATAGAATTTTATATTAGGGATAATCGTTATTATAAGAAATTTACGATTTAACGTCTGTGTGTTCTTCTCAGAATATTAGTTATTGGTGTAGCCTTGAATGTTATTATTCTTCTGCATTCCTATAAGACTCGGCCGGCTTTCTTTTTCAAAATGATCACATTTTTTTCAGTTTTCAGATAAGTATCAATATCAATATTTCGGTTGGAGTAGTTTATTCACAATTAAAAAGCATTAAGTTGCTTACATTGGGGCTAGCTGGCGCTGTGTGAAATTGTCCAAAGATTTATTTATTTTATTATTGTTTATTTATTAAAAATTTCCGAACCGTCGTTTTTTAAGAACCGTCACAGCTCGATAACTATCCAATTTCGACTCCTGGTTCATTGAACTTAATTTGTTACTCTAGTTTATCCCTATTCAAGGAATATGTCGAGTGTCCCAATCACCCTGTGTATACCTAGTTGTTTGCTCAGAACCTATTAATACATAAAAGTCACGCATAAAAAAATTCGCACATTGATAAATTCACTCTGGTTTACTAGTATAATAGTGCCTATTACACCCCTAACCACTAAAATAAACCAGTCATGCATAGTTTCCTCGTACAAATTACTGGTAAGCACCCCATTTTGGCAAGCGTTAACGCAACATACGAGCACAAATTCACAAATCTCATTCCGACAAATCGTGAAGGAAAAAGCAAAGAAGCTGTTTCTCATAATATGACTAGATGACAAGGGTTGTGATAAAATCATAAACAGTTTAAGTTTTTCGCTTAGAACAATATTGCATGCTTCTTGTTTAGAAACATACTTAAATATTTTAGGCAAGCAATTCCACCGCTTATAATTTTAGAATTTGTGTCACAATTTACTTGGGCACAACTTGTTATTTATTTATTTCATGTTGATTTGGCTTAATAATATGTTTTTTACATAACACAACTTGATATACTTTTTTGTTTTATTAAGCTTGAAAATATCTGAAAATCGTGCGACTTGCAACACCAACCTTTTGTGAGCGTCTTCACTTATTTACTTGGAGAAGAATATACCATTTAAAGACTTCATAACTTGTAGGGCTTCAGTTTGTAAAATATTGCAATATTTCTCAACAAAACACCTAATAAGTAGGTAGCTATTTCAGGTAAAATGTTTTTCAGAGGCAAACAACAATATTTTCCAGTAAAATTATATCAGTAAGCAGATTAGAGGAGAAAGTTACATAGGGGCGTCAGGTTAGGTACCTAATTCCAGGTTTTTAGAATCGAAATATTTTCGTTCGTAAATTGAGTTTTGCTGGGAGTCGTCAAATTTCTGTAATCTGCCCTTAAAATTACCTCTCAGCGACGCTAAATCAAAAATAAAATAAGTCTTTGAAAATTAATGTTAGCAAAGCAAATCACATTGTTGGATTTGTAAATCTAGGCGGAGTTCACAGACGAATTCAATATTTGACGTTGAAATAAAGCTGGTGCGTAGGTTAAGGTACTTTATTAATAGGGATTTTACTAAAATATTTTGTTTGGTCTTTGAGTACTTATGGTTAGAGAGATAAATCTTACTAATTAAGTTTTTGAAAGGAATATTACTTTATCGCTACTGTTATTTTAATGGGCACGAAACGACGTTACGAAGCGTAATGTAGCATGTTACAAAGCAAGCTTATGTGTAGTCAGTATGGAGAAAATAGCGATCACCACGCTCGCTACAAACGTTAAATTATGCCTCGTAACGCCAGTCAGTGCGCTTGTCTTTAAGCAGGATTCAGCAGTACGTAATATAAACAAAGTAGGTACCTATTAACTAGCTATTATCACTACCCCGAAACCTGAGACGCTACTTTTTGGCTTCAACTATTTTTGATACTTGATTTATCACAGCCCAAGAGTTTGGACGTAACCCGAATCCCTGCTGGGACACAATAATGCGTGGGCAGAAGGCACTAGTGGGCGTTAAGTCCGTGAGAAAAGGCGTCTGTTACTACACTATAGAATTACACGACGAAAAACTTGTTAGACACAATTTCATGTTCCTCATATAGGATTTCAATGACGTAAAGGTAATATTTTGTGGCGCTATTTAGATAGGAAATAGTTTGTGCTTTGGATAACAGATAAGAACCTATTCAAGTTAAGTTATAAAACACTTAGTTGAATAGAGGTGGACCAATAATAAACACAATATTTGTAATGCAAGAATCAAACCTGGGACCAGACGCACTTCTCTCAAAATCAAAATCAAAAATATTTATTCACTTTAGACCACAAGTGGCACTTATGAACGTCAAAATGTAAATAATAAAAAAAAGAAAAGGTAGCCCTTATAGGGCACTTTACTCATGTCTCCTTATCGTTTGGGCCCTACCAGCGCTTCGAGACAAACATAAATGGCAAGTGCTGAGAAGAAACGCCGGAACAAACTCAGTCACCACTTATTGCCAGGAATTATCTAACGGTAAGAATAGCCAAATTTAAGTACATCAAATATGTGCAGACTGAACTGACCACGCATCCTTGTCATCAATATAGTCTCGAACCTTGTAGTACCCTTTGGACATAAGGGTATTTTTATTTGTATCTTAAATTCAATCAAATCTGTCATCAAAGTTATTCCAAGGACTCGCAAAATAAATTTACAAACCGTGAGGGTATATCATCGTAAGATCCACTCAGCTTATGACCACAGTCTGTGGAGGAACACTATAATTATGTAGTCGCGATCCTCATCAGTGAGGGACCGAGGAAGAAGTGAGAGAGGGTGTAGGCTTCTCTAGGCATTATATTTGAACTGAAAAATTAATGTATTGTCAGATAATAACCATAACTTTTATGTACTTATTTACTTCAGTCATGGGAATCGAATCAACTGATCTGTCCCGGGACAGTACAAACACACAGCTTTTGCCGTTTAGGAATAACGAAGTAAACTCGTATAGGCTTTTGTTATACGTGAGATATTTCTTAGAATCTGATTCGGAGATATAGCCTTTATCCCCTACTGAGAATAAATGTACAAACGACGGCAGATCAAGATGAATAAAGGATGGTTTCGAACTCTGATAAAGATGTAATAGGTACGATATTACAACAAAAATTTCTATTAGGTGCTCTCTACTGTACTACAATGTATTAACCTTACAATATCGACATATAAAATGGTGCTCAAATATATCTTTCTAAGAACTTATTCAAATACTAATAGGATTGAAGCATATCATACTTACGAGTAAATGATATTATTTTATGAGTTCCTAGAAGTCTTCTTGATTATTTAGTCAGAAAAATCATATTTCAAATAATCAAATGAAAAGAGTACGGTATATTTAATTCTTTAAATATTTAGTAGATAAAGGAAAATTAAGGAATTAGTAGTTCGGTAGAAGAAATTGTACAAAACCTTACATCGATAAATTCATTGAGTCAATGACCCCAAGATGGAATGGAATCAACAATCAAAGATAATTGGTTTTGAAATCGACCGGATTTCTGTTATTTGTCGATCAATGAATAATTATAATATTGCAAAGTTAGTACAAATATTATTAGGACCCGGCACAACTTTGCTCAGTAAACAATAATGTTATCCCAGAAATACACGTCATTAAATATAGTTAATACTGAAATAACATAAGACGTATCCAATCCACTTCAGTTTGAAATAATATTTATAAACTTTGAATATTATTTTAATGAACAGAAATCAGACAAAGTTATCAAAGTGTAAAAATGTCGGCGATTCCGTGGAGGGTAGTTGAACGGGAAGCATGGTCGATCTGTTTTAATGGTTTCAATTTATTATTTAATGGACTTTAGTGTACAAATTTGGTGTTATTTTGTGTTCTAAAGTGCAGTGAAGTGATAAATTATAAAAAACATTGAAATACTTCGAATTTGAGCGCGCATCGAGTGTCGAGTGGGTTGTCGTATGAACAACCCGCTTTGGACCCGGTGGCGTCTCGAAACCTGCTTACGGGCATACTTAACTCCACGGAATCCATGAAAAATCAATAGAACTGAAACACCCACGTTCTATTGATAACTAGGTATGTCAATATTTTTCACTCGACATTGGCAGAAATAAACCTCCCAGAGAGGTTTGGTTGCCACAAATAAAATTAAAAAAAAAAAAAATGTCGGCCCATTTATAACGCAAAAGGTTAAGTAAGGATAATCCGCGAGAAAACTTGTACCTATTTTCATTTTTTGTATTAGGTAGGTACTTTAGTTTCAGTCCTTGTATTTTTATACTTATTAGCAATAATTCAAATATACAGTATAATAAGATGGTTACATAGTAGGTATTCAACTGGAATTTCATTATTAAAATTTTTCCAGATTTTTCAAGCCATCAGTTTAGTTTTTAGAGGGACGCCCTACTCGAACAAAAATTGGCACTTCAAACTTTAATAATTTGCAAACAGATCCCTAAATCCCTAAGAGTAGGCGCACACCGTTGATTTTTCGTCGGCCGATAGTTTAGTCGGGCAGTTGATCAGTATGGGCATGTATTGGAGTGCGCACACTACGCCGATTCGATTTGGCCGATTCTTCATACAAATTAAAATCGGGCACAACTATCGGCCAACTAAAAATCAACGGTGTGCGCCTACTCTAAGCCATTTCAAAAGACCTATCCAACGATACCCCACACAATGGGATAGAAGATGAAAAAAAATCATCCCCACTTTACATGTAGGGGAGCTACCCTAAAAAAAATTTTTTTTCAAAATTTTATTCTACCGTTTTGTCGGCGTGATTAATATGCATAGGTACCTCAACAAAATTACAGCTCTCTAGTGCCAGTAGTTTCAAAGCAAAACCTCGGACAGACAGACAGACAGACATATCGAAACTATAAGGACTACGGAACCATAAAAACCAGATTTAAAACGTTTTTTCGTAAACAAAAACAGAGAGATGTTTTTTCATTTTAGCGTAGTGAAAAATCACTCGACGCAAGAATGAAGCGATTTTTTTTTCAGTATTTCATGCAAATATTTTGTTCCTACTTATTTTTCTATTTGTTATACGGACTCACTTTTCGACGTCTCTTTTTATTTTACACGTAAAAAGTGACATCAGTGAAAAAATCTGTGATTAAAATCGGAATCATAGTGCGTCACTTCCCCAGCCCCAATCTTAGGCTGAGTTGCACCACCTAAATTTAACGGTAACTATGACGATAACCGGTGCTTTTTGTATGGAGTTTGATAGATTTTTGACGTTGGTCAAAGTTAAAGTAAGATGGTGCAACCCAGCCAATAAATTGATTTGTACTTACCAGTGCACTGCCGCTTGATACAGCGCCAGTGGGGCATATATAGTCAGTGTTGATCTTCACCATGAGCCCTTCAGTGGTTTCGATGCCCGATGCGTAGGCCACATCTTTGACATTGCTCCTGAAAATATTATTAAGTCCTGAACTAAAATTTTCATATATTTTTTTAATGAGCGCGTTTGATGTAAACTCACAAGCCTTCAGAGAGCCTAGTGTGAGTTTACATTTAATTAATTTTTAATTTTTAATAATATCTTTGGACAATCTCACAAGCCATCTAGCCCCAAAGTAAGCAATTAATATGCTTGTGTTATGGGTGCTAGCTTAACGGATATAGTACTTATATACTTTTTTTTTAAAATACATACATATTATACATAGTAACACCCAGACCCGTCACAGAAATTAAAATTCATCATTTCAATTTCTGCCCAGCCGGGAATCGAACCCGGGACCTCTCGGCATAGTAGTCCGTTCTGAACCACTACACCAAACGGCCGACAAAATACATTAAACGCGACGACATTAAACGTCCTCACTAGTGAGCGCGTAAAAAAGTGACGTTAAATGTATGACGGATCGTACAGCGCCCCTAGCGGAAACTTTCAAGAACTAAAATGTTCATATATTTTTTGAACGCGCTCACTGGTGAGAACGTTTGATGTAAACTCACACTTAGCCCTCTATTGTTAGGCACTGACGCAAACTTTCTGAAACATTATCCTTTTATGGCTGTCAGTTGAACCCTAAAATACTTGATAGTGAAATAAATTTGAATTTATTGATACGGTTTTTCAGACATAAAGTATTCATGTACAAAATTGCCCAAATTGTATGGAGGTTGACTACATTATTTATTTGGCTTATTTTCTTTTCTTTATAACTATAAGTGTAATTTTGAACTAGCGTACGTTTTTGAATCTAATAGACAAACATAGGATTCATACTTATATTTATTTACACTAGACAATTTAATCTCATTACTTTTGATATTACCTTTAATAGGATTTGTCTAGACTCTTTTGTGTCACAAATACAAAAACTGATATGTGAGTAAAGTATTTTTATTTTACTTCACACAAGTTGTCCAGACAAATAGATTGTATAACCAATAGAAATTGCTTTCTCTCTTAAATACCAAAGCCGATTATTTTATTTTACTGAATAGAAAGAAAAGATATGGCCAAATTTGGTCCAGTTTTAGTACAAAAAGTAACTAAAATTATTGGTCATATCTCAAAAGTATGTACTTAGTAGGTTTCTTCGATGCGTCTTTTTAGTTCATCTACCTCCAGTGTCAGTGTGACGTGCTAACTTTGGGACATTAGTCTAAGGCTGAGTTGCACCAACCTAACTTTAATGGTAATAATGACGACAACCGGTGCTTTTTGTATTGAGTTTGACAGATTTTTGACGTTTGTCAAAGTTAAAGTAAGATGGTGCAACCCAGCCTTAGTAGAAACTCTGACACCGCGATGCAGGTTTGTAGGCGCGGTGGCGTGTGCCATAGTAAGGTAGTTGTCAGCGCCATCTGTTGAGTGATGACTGTAGTGGCGTGTCGATAGATGTCGCCACAAAGGTATACGCACCTAAAGTAGGGGATGTCGAACTGGCAGCAAAATCCGTGGTACGTCTGCACCTCTCTGAACATGTGGCTGCAGTTGTAGCTCCGTGACCGCCAAATGCATTCCATTAGGAGCACATCGCATGGCTTTCGCAACTGGGAGTAGAAATATTATCTTGAAATAAGGTTTTTATGGTATTTCTTTAATGTGGATTAATGAGTTTTGTATTCCGTTTGAAGCATGTAGTTCGAATAACTAACAACATAATTTATTGCAAAGGTTTTGTATTTCGTTTGAAGTAGCTCCAGGCCTGTTCATCTCCGCGAGTTTACATCGAAAACAAAACACGCACGATTGCCCCCTACAAGAGTACTATTCGACAAGGCCTCACATACGAGCGAACATTGACTCACGCACGCGTATTCTTGTGTATGATGGAAAAAAATAAAGAAAATGGTGTACTAAATACTGTGCAGTATTTAACTGCCTAAATAATAATAAAAACACAGAATGTACTTTTTTAAGTTGCCTCAAGACACTGAGAGGTAAATAAGTAGTTAATATTATTCATGATAATTCATGCTAAATCATGTATTTCCTCCGCCATTTTCTGCAGATTGGCACCTCACGTCACATCATTTTACCGAAGTCAGCCCTATAGCTTCGGCGCAGTACCGATCACTGACGTTTGTCAACAAAACTTCTGACAAACTTGCTTGACTCTTGAGACAAGCTAAATTACACCATATTGTTAATGACATTGAGCATACATTTTTTTAAATACCTTCGCGAAGTAAAACTTCTGTACGTAGTACTTATTATTATTCTGTGGTAGCTCGAAAAACTGACAACATAATTTATTTCAAAGTGATCGGTAAAGAAGGGATTCCGTTTTTAGGCAGTTGAGTGATTATACTCTGACTACAAAGAATAAAAACATAAGACAAAGGCCCTTGAAGTATATTTTTATAACGTTTTACTGCACTTGACTCCACACTCACTGCATAATAGGATTTGATTCAAATCCTTTTGCGCGGCAGATCGTGACCTTTTAACGAAGCCCAAGAATAAAATATTTCCCCAGTAAAGTTTTAACTTTCCTTTGTGTCCTTTAGGACACTGTGTTAAAATAAGATAAAAATATATTGTAAAGCATATAATATAACCTACACATTAGCCTTTAAAGTTTATAGAAGGGCAACTATCATTTTTCAGCTTACCTACCTCACAGTTAACTTACTTAATATTTTCCACCTACAACCTCATTCGGCTAAGAATATAAAGCTTTTATACAGAAATTGACCTTGGTATACGAACGTGACGTTAGAACGTACTTAAAGCAGTTGAATACTAGGATTTTTACCTACATGTTACGGTGTTCCCTCACCTGTAGCATTCATCCATATGGTATCCATATAGCATTCTGCTACAATGGTGGCACCAGCCAATAATTATATTGTCCCGAAGTGATGGTAGAGCAAGCTATACCTATTTGGGACTTGCATAAGCGCCCTGGAAATGGCTTTAGTACTGAATAAAAACTTGACTTTGAATGTTTCATTTCAGATTCGATTCAGAGCTTTTACAATACCGACTGCCAGATTTGAGAAACATTTCCTCTCATTTAACATTTAATTTTCAGATTGGATCGTTACTAGTAATGTTCGGTTCTGTAACATTACAGCTTGCGCATGGTAGAGCTCGACTCTGTAACGCCACATTACAGACAAATATTTCAGGCGAGGGAATACCTTAAGCCTAGTCGCAGACAACAGACGTGCTGTTAATCAGTATGAACATTTATGAAGGTGCGATTGGTATCTTCCGATTCTTCATACAGATTAGAATCGGGCCCAACTATCGCAGGACTAAAAATCTGTAGCCTAAAGTAAAAAGTAAACTAACTTACCGTTTCAAGCAGCCTTGAGTAAGCATATCCCATGCTCTCTAAGAGTCCATGCATCTTGATAATCTGATCTTCCGGTACATATGAGGCAAGTTTCACGCCATCTATGCTTTCGTAAAAGGCTTTGATTTCGTCATTGCTGAAGCCACGACGTTTGCTGAAAACACAAGTTTTATTTTACGCTCTACTTGCAAACATAAAATGAGTTTTGAAAGTTTTTATTCCATGCATATCACGTTTTTTTAGGCATCATCTTGCCCTTTTTGCTATCGAACATTGCTGCAAAGCAATCTAATTTAGTAGCGCAGCAAAAATGATAGTTACGTTGATTGAAAATCGCCTACACACTACTATTCAGCGCGTTCCGTTTGCCTGAAAAAGTGGGGTGTATAGGCTTTAAAGTGACAAGGCCAAATACTATACTCCTAGCGATGAGCATCTATGTATGTTAAATCGGATACGTTGTCTGAAATAAATAAGTACATAAATAATATGATACCTAAACCTTGATCATGAATTTCATCATCATCATCATCATCATCTCAGCCATAGGACGTCCACTGCTGAACATAGGCCTCTCCCAATGCTTTCCATGTTGCCCGGTTAATAGCGGCCTGCGTCCAGCGCTTTCCTGCTACCTTTATGATGTCGTCGGTCCACCTTGTGGGTGAACGTCCCACGCTGCGTTTTCCGGTACACAGCCTCCACTCCAGAACCTTGCTGCCCCACTGATCATGAATTGATCATCTAGTTACTTTTATAGGTTAATAGCGTACTCCATGCATATGTTTGCCTAATGTCAAATATTGGCCCCGCGATACTGGCCACCATGAAGTTTTATTTTACTTTACCAATTTTGTTTCACTTTTGTTTTTGCTCTCGTCTCGACTCTCGATTTTTTTGTTTTTTTTTTCTGTTGTTCGTTTTTCGAATTTCCACGAAAGTGTTGGGCTACGAGTATCAACAAACCCCCAACAAACATTTACGAAAAACGTGAGCTCAATTTTGTTAATTCAATGTTAGGAAAAATATTGGGTGTCTGAGCCATTGCTTTATTTAAAATATAAGACGTGATTTCGTTTCTTTGGTTTGATATTCTTTGAAACGTTCAATAATTTGTGCTACATCAAAGAATTTCCAGGTTTATTTTAGGTATAGGTATTTATAAAAAGACGATGTATTTTCGTATCCGTATTATGAATTCTGAATTTCTGGTTGAAATCCGTATCTGAATCGTTCGTTCGTTCGTTCGTTTCAGCCGAAAGACGTCCACTGCTGGACAAAGGCCTCCCCCAAGGATTTCCACAAAGACCGGTCCTGCGCCGCTTGCATCCAGGTACCTCCCGTATCTGAATAATTCAACAATAATAAACAAGAACAGTTTCCTTTAGGCATTTCGCATTTTTAAACATTGCGTTAAGTTTTTATTTAAATGCTAAGTTCTAAAAAAAATTTATTGAATTAACACGTTAACTACCCGTAGTAATACAAAGAACCTTACAATATGTTCGTGATGTTGACAGTGTTCGGTCCATACACGGCTGTGGAGTCGCACACCGCCACTGCCGGGAAAGGCACGTCCGACACCGAGTAGCGAGTTGACTCCACCTGAAAGCGCGTGACAAGTTCTGTTTAGACAAACTTCGTGCTTCCCACGAGCGATCTTTAAAAGTAAATCAGGGTACTCATCTAGCCGTGTAGCATATAATGTATCAGATACTGTATCAAGTGAGTACATAGGCACGAGCCCGCTGCGAGCTGCTCGCGCGTGGTTTGCAGGGAGATCATAGCGACCCACCGAGTGGCGGTATCACTGCGAGCACAAAGGCGGCTCGCAGTAGGATCCAGGAGCTCGCAGCCAGATACGCGATGACCGTCGACGAGCCGTACTCACTTGAAGGTTGGTTACGTTACATGCTACGTTACGTGCTATATGGCAGGTGAGTACCCTGCCCAAATAATCTAGGTTGAGATACACTTTGAATCAAAGAATCCCAATAGGTACATGAAAAGGAGTAGGTATTGTAAAAGTTGATGTAAAGTACTACTACTAAAAACACTACGCATCAGATTAGAATTTTTTGCGGAAAAATCATCTTTATCATTCCAGTCACAAGACGTCCACTGCTGAACATAGGATTGATTCCACATCGCCCGGTTGGTAGCGGTCTGCATCCAGCGCCTATCTGCTACCTTTATGAGGTCGTAAGTCCACCTTATTAGCATCTAATAACTAAATGTGTTCTTCTCATTACGTTACAGAGGATTATAGTTTAAAATGTTTAGCATTTCCAAATATTGAAAATTCTAGTTTAAATGGATAGGCTCTCTACTTTTTTGTCATTGAACTTTTTACTTGCTCCAAGCGCAAAATTTTCCTTGTCCAAAAGAAGTAAAATCGTGCTTGCGCTAAAGATTTTCTCCAAAAAAAGTTAGTTGAGTAATGGCTATCCATCAATGTCGATTTAATAGATGAAGTTTCTTAGAATTTCCCATGCGGTCCGAAAGCCTGCCAGTTGCAAAATTATCGTGCATTAGGTTTCGTGCATATATTTTTCTCTCTCAATGTAATAAAATCTATTTTCATAATATAATTATGGGTAGTAACTTGTGCACCTGGGAGTGGCTAATTTTGTTGGCGAGAGCTTTTATAAAAGCAAGTAAATAAATAATATATTTGATGCCTGAAATCTTCGAAGATCTTGACTTCAAACTAAATGATTTTACTGGAACCAAAAATCCCTCGACGAAACATTAGTTCCGGGAACAATTTATTTTACAATGTTTTTCCTTTAACAGTTCCCGTTTCTGTGAAATGTTGATTTAAATATTTATGAATAAAAATACCTACTATCTTAGAAAAATAAACACAGTAAAACAGAAAAAGAGTTTTTAAAACGTTACAAAATGTATACCAAATCACAGAAACATACCGTTGTATTTTATAAGCTACCTACTGCTTTTTATAAGGCGGCATGAATATTAAGATCTAAAAAAGGAAATAAATATGGATAGGTACTTCAGCTGAGCTGAATATCTGAGCGAGAAACTTTAATATACTTAGATATCCACAAACAACTTCTCGAAGATTCGGTAGACATTTTTATTCAGTTGGAAACAATTCAATTTGACTCTGGTCAGAGTTTGGATCTAAGATTCATAAGTTTGTTGCTTTCAACTTGGGATTCTTTTTATGTTATTGCCTTTATTGTATTAAAAAGGCGTCTTATAATAATTTTGATATCCATAACTATGAAAATGTTTCGTGACAAGGAATTCATTTGGGGCGATTTTATTTCTTGGAAATAACTTCTTGCAAGAAATACGATTTATTAAATTCTTTCTTTGACACAAGTAAATCTTGAACCGAACATAATACAGTTTTTACAGTAAGTACATAATTATTTATATTATGTTTGGATAGTAGGTATAATTATTATGGTCTAAATACACTTCTGGACACATCTATTGTTGATATCAAACAATCGAATACTAAGAAAACTTGGTTTTATTGGTTTACTTGGATTTAATTCTTGAAAAAGTGATTGATATCTTTGGTTTTGCAACAAACATTACTTATTCTTAACATTAAGGTGAGGTTCTATCATCATCATATATGAATACTTCACCTGAAGTCGCCGCCCAAGCAAGTATTATGTCAATCAGCCTTTAAGCTTATCAGTACATATATTATGTTAACAAGTGATGTATTGTCATATTTATCAATGTACCAAGAGCTCCGGGGCGAAATCGGGGCGTTTAAATTAATGGTGTATAATTTATTAACACTAGAAAGGCCGCCGTCCCATTTTTGTCCCACTTGCGAGTTTGATCGTCTCTAACTTTTTTATTTTTTAACGAAAGTCCATGAAACTTTTTGACTTTTTCTGATTTATTGAGTTTTATCATTTTTTAATGTTTTTGATACTATAATATTAATAGAAAAAATTTAAAAATCGGTTTTACCTAGAAGCGCCACTGGGTCAATTTTGTCCCACCCTGGTATTTGCAACAATAATTCGACGAAGAGTGCTTGTTTCGAGGAGATACGAGAGTGTAGAGGTGAGGAGCGTTTAGGTGACTCGTGACAATGCAGAAATGTAAATATATTGTACTAGTTCTTGCCTGTGACTTCACCCGTGAGAAATTAAATTTATCATAAAGACCTAATTTCTTTACATTTATCGTTGTTATTTGACCAAATAACTGAACATTATTCTAAATTATAGCCTATATTATGTTATTCTGAAGTATTAGCAATAAAACTGCAAAGTTTTATTAAAATCGGCTTAGTATTTTTTGCGTAAAAGAGTGAAAAAACATCCATCGATATAACCATGAATCCATACTCACTAGGGTGGTCCTTATTTTTCGACTTTTGAATTATCCCTGGGGCACTTTCTTATTCGATTATATACCTCTAAATATGAAATTAGCTTTTTTTGTTTTTTTTTTGGTTAAGATTTAGAGGTCGCTACCAGCTGTCAAAATATTTACAAAAAGCTTTGAAGATCTTAAATCATGGTTTCATAAATGTTTTATTTAAGTGTTTATTTCACATTTTAGGTGCAAATGAACAACGCATAGATAGAATAGACAATCGCTTCTTGTCCCCTTCTCCCCTCAACCCCTCTTCTGTACCGACCATGGTACCGACGCGTCGAGATACTAACAAGTAAACTCTTATATCTTAAAAATAATTGATTCAAATATGTACATTGTACATAATATCTTAGTTCATAGCAACAACAATAATTTGTAATATTTTTATTTGGCTTTGGCTTTAAAAATAAATGAATCTAACAAATAAAGATTTTTTGTTTTTACTTAAAATTCAAACCTTGGTAGCGACCCCTAAACGTCTTTTAAAAATAAAAAAAAAAATAATGAAAGACTTTCATATGGTATATATTCAAATTACGTGGTGCCCCGCAAAATATAAGAAAAAAATTTTTTTTCGTACGAATAAGGACCACGCTAATACTCACTTAGTTCAAGTTCAAGGCATATATCCACCCATACATCCTTCATATTCATTCATCAGTCCATCCATCCTTCAATTCAGCAATATTTATTAACTTTTACATTTATAATATTAGAAGGAAGGTGGCTTTTAGACATTGGCCAGTTCATACATTGTATGATTTGATAAATTTTTAAAATGTGTGACTTATACAATTTTGAAAATTAAACGTACAAACTTTTTATGTTAACTGGTAAAAAACTTCACTGTGTGTGTACGGATAACAGAAAAATAACCATACCTATAGACATTCCTAAACACATAGTACACCAGAGAGACAAAAAAACCATACAAAAAAACTTTGTGCAAAATGTGCACTGATATTTTTAAGATTAAATTTTTCTTTCATAAATAATAATGACTAGTTAAAGTAGTAATTTCATAATTTTAATACAGTATAACACCATGTAATATGAGACTATTTTTATATGAAACCAAAAATATTTAACTTAAATTAATAATTCAAAATTAAAATTGAATACATTTATATTTTTAAAGAAATAAGTACATATTGATTTAATTATATAGATAAACCTTTTTTAAGGATACTACTAATAGTTTTAACCATAATGTTCATGTCTGAAACTAAAAAATGTTACAAAATGTATGCTGGGACAAAATTGACCCAGCGGCGCTTTTAGGGGGGTCGCAATCTTCGGCACTTCTAGTGTTAAACAGTCACGTTTTGGGCAACGGGCTTATGATTTGAGAGGCCATCTAGTTAAGTTGGCAATAGTCATGATTTAAATCCCACCTAAGGCACCTAATATTTTTAGCAAGGATAACTTACGACAGTGAGAGTAGGATCGATGACGAACTTCATCCAAATCATATGGCTGAGGAAGGTGCACAGGATCAAGCAGACGATGATGATGGTGATCCATATAAGGTGGACGGACCATCTGCTGCTCTTGTAGAAATAGTACACGCCGTGGAGCGTGCTATGCTTGCAGAACGCTTTGAACTTCCTGCTGGCAATTTCTTTTATTTGACGCATAGTCACTGAAAAAGTAAATGGACATCGTTTGATGGAGCCCGATATTTATAAGGACGTAGCACATTAATAACCAGGAAAGGAATCGTAACCGTATCAACTCGAGGCGGTCAGTATTCTTTGTATGAAACTCCATACTATAAAACACACTTATCCGCACCGTAACGTAAACGCCTCGCCTCGCAATTGATAGCTCGCGAAAGGCGATACGGTGTTGATCCCTTTCCGAGTTGATAAGTCTGCTATGAGCTAAAGGTAAAAGCAAAAACCATTTGTTATAGCTATGTATGGAAAAATTCAAGTTTTGGATTTATTTCAGGCAGGTACCTGATCTGTCACGAATACTTAATTTGTTACAAAGATTTAAGTCGGCACTCTAAATGTTGTTATTATTCGAGTATTTTTCCAGTAGGTAATTAAAGAGTTTGTTTCTTAGTAAGCTTCGAGGGTCAAAAACCAGACTCTTTTGATCACCTTTTCCAATCTAGAGTTTTCTAATAAGTAACGTTTTGCTGATTTGGTTAATTAGAGTAATTGTATAGTAAAAGTTCTTAGTGTAATTGCACCTGAGTGTGGGCTGTTTATCTCCAAAGCCATGTTAAAACCTGGTAAAAGCTTTTTTACGCGCAATGAAACTTTAAGTGTTCATTAAGCTTCTAGGCATGTGCTTGGGGTGTGCAATTCATTAAAATATAAGGTTAAAAGCCTATCAAAACGAAGGGTAAAAAAAGCAATTCTACAAAAAATTCTAAAATAATTAAATTATCAGAAGCAAAATATTTCAGTCTGTATTTTTCCACTCATAGGTAATAATTGACCCTCAGACATTATACACAGAAAAACCTTATTATAATGGCAAACATTTTTTCTTATCATTGCGAGTACACACATCACACGTTGTCTGAGAAAAATCTGAGTTAATGTAAAAATGACATGCTTTTTGACATTGCATGTGATGATGATTTCGGTCCAATAAACCCATGATTCGAGTAGATGTCAATAATGGCCTAATCTAACTGGACGAGCTTTCGGCACAGACCACACCACAGTAGAAGAAAACGAATTTTTTTACTATCATTTAGCATTTACTCAATAACGGGAAAATGTTTGCAAAAGAAAATTAAGTCTTATTCTTTTGTTTAATAATTTAAGTATAATCTTATTTAACTATTTTTCAAACATTATAAAAGCTCTTGTAGGTTTCAATAAAAAAACTAATCCATTTACCTGATCATCAATACGAAGTTGGTTTTCTCACTTATTGTTGTCTTCTACTAAACAAAGAAATGCTGAAAGTAATTTGTAATTAAAACACCATCAGCTCACTCAATTGAAAGAAAGTTTGTCCAATTCAATTCCAGTTTTAATTATGCGAGACTAACCACCACCACCACTATCGTAAAACATAACATAGATTAAAAATGTAGAATGTACTTAATATTATAGTATCTCATTAACCAATAGGTACCTACAATTTTTTCAGACATTATCGATTAAGAATTTTGCGTATAATAGAAGGCAAATGAGATTTTACAATACCAAAATTTGAACAAGAAACATAAACATAATTTCTTTTACATCAAATCCATCAAAAGTTTTAATTGAGAAAGCAAAGAATGCTATCTTCTCAAATCATTATTGAGTCCCATAGGATTATACTTTCTCCAAAAATAATTAGAGCATTTTTTCCTGAAAATGGATTGGTTTAAATCAGTTACCTACTTTGAATGTAATTTTTTGATATTATTTTTACTCAAGAAATGCAAAAGCCTACGTGTAATGAAAGTCGATAAAGGGACAATCATAGAAAAACTGACGTTATAATCTAGAACTAGATAGTTACGTTGGTTACATCTGGGATCGGCAAATCCCTATTATTTTGGATCGAGATTAATGAAGTTTACCAGCAGTAGTGGGCTAAATAAAATTGAAAAAGACAGACAAAAATGTAGAGTGACCTACCTACTCGCAGTTTATTTTTACCCTACCATCACTATGCATATATCCATATCGATATTAAATTTTGAAGGACATTCGAACCGTGCACGCCTCAAAAGGTAATAATTGCATTTAATTTACTCAGCACCGCACTCAGAAATGGCCCGCATTTCATGAATAATTGAATTTTACTCTTCAATGTTAATAAACATAATGATACTTTATACAAAAAAGATACAATAATTTAACAGTAAAAGTAAAGTGTTTTTTCAGGCAAAAACAACATTTACGCAATATCCTTCTATAAAGTACTTATTCTATGCCAGAAGTACAAAATATGTGGTCCGATTAATATTTTAAGCACAGATAATTTTAAAAGTAATTTGTGCTTTCCAAATTAATTTAAACCAATTTTGTTTAAAGCGTTGATTTATACCGTCGGTTGTGTTGAACGAGGTTCACTATTAATTAGTGTAATGTTTTGGTAGGGGGAAGCACAGCATTTCACCTTTGTTTGTATCTTCTGGTAGTAGAGTAACAACAAGTCATTAGTGAGTAACAACTATTTACTTGTAACACATAAATTAGTAGCTTAACGAGTGTTTATGGTTGAGTTACGAATTTTCCTTACATAGTCAGCTCATGTTCAATAACTTTACCATAACTAAACAGTTGGTATTTTAGGGATATATTTAACATGATAATATGATAATGTGATGTAATTGATTACAAATAATTTTTCATTTGATAAATTAAATTAAAGATGTATACAACTTGTCCATAATTTCCAATGACTCAACAATAAAAGCTGTTATCTGGCAATCAGAAAGTCGTGGGTTTGATTCCCAGCTCAGACAATAGATTTATGCCTAGTTTTTAAAGTGGTTTAAGATTTTAGAGCATCTTTTAAATCGAATTACTTAGCGGACCGAACCTTTAACTTTAATATAAATATTCAACTCATCAAAATTCTTTCAATAAAAAGTGGCCAAAAAAAGAGAAAATATATTTCTTATTTGAAAAGGCTAATTAAAATATCGAGGATGAAGAAATCCAATCGCTGTTTCAGTCTCGAACCTTACCTACTAACGAGTTTAGCTATCAGCAGGCATAATCAAAAATTCGATTAAAAACTTTTGTTGATGGAAAATTTTAAATAACGACAATTTATCGTGACCTTTCAGCTTCTACCGTTATTTCTTGTTTTTAATTGAAGATAGTAAATATCTTTGTCGTTATGAAATATTGATGAATAACTATGATTAAATTACAGACTGTTGGCGATGAGAAATACGAGTATAATTGAACATCGCATTTAGGAAACATAGTTTTCGGCAATATTTTTTTTGAAATGGTTCTTAATAATCATACCAACTATTATATTAATGAAGTACCTACAATTAACCACAAAACTTTCTTGTCTTGAAAGCTTAATGTGGGCGTAGAGTTGAACTGAACAACTTCAAATTGTATTCAGTACTAACATTGTAATTAGAGCAATCAATAATTTTGATAGACTTGGGAAGGTGTAGCTAGGCTAATGGATCTGAGAAACCTAATTTTAATTAATTGTGTTTGCTGTCAGTTTCATATCATAGCTAAGGTAAAATATTGCTTTTGAAATCTTCGATTTTTTGACTATTTATTAAGTAAAACGTATATGTATATCATTATCTCACGTAAGTGAATTATAATTCTTGTGAGAAATAAAGATCTTAAGGCTTGGTATTTCTGCTAAAGTAGGTATTTCGCGCTGTCAAAATCTGCGCGCGCAATTCTTCGCCGAAGACAGCGCGCCAAAGAGCTCCCGCCACAATTTCCAGCTACACAGTATAGAAATACGCAGTTGGTTAGGTTTAGGTTGACTTCCTTCCCTTCAAGCGTCACACTCACAACACTTTCTAATACAAATCATATCCAAGTGATACAAATTAAAACAACTTTCAGAGTTTTTGGAAATATATTCTAGAATCGAATAAATATAAAATATAACTGCAGAAGTAAACACGGTTCAAAGTGGCCGTGGCGTCGCCCGACCTTCTGGAAGTTCTGCGCCGGCTTAAAGAATTTCAAGATTATGTCACCCGATCTATCGGTAGGCCCTTGGGAGCTTGAGCGATTGGAAAAACATTTTATGATAAGTTACTCTTAGTAGCGATTATTTAGAGCTTGGATAATAAATTATAGTTGTTGCAATTCACAAAGCTTTGCATGTGGTTAATAACATTAATCAGTACACGCATCAATTTTGTGCAGTCTCTTTGTTTATTAATAAATAAAAATATCATACTAAAATTTTGCAGAAACATATTTGTTTGTATTGGTCTGGGTGTTTTCTTTCTATAATATGTATGTATGACGTATGTACGGGGTTCTGTATCGAAAAAACTATGAGCATCACACGCGGTTACCTGCGTACCTCTGTGCACTCATGGGAGTTTAAGCAGAGGTCCCTAGAGTTTGACTTTGTGCTTTGTTTATAGTCATTACCTACGAAGCAGACTGATGGGAAACTGCACTGTCTTGAATTCGAAAGGGTGTTAGGGGAATTCTAGGAATAAATACAGAGTCTCCTCATTGAGATTGAGACATTTCAATTTGAGATTTCACTTGACATTGTACACAATCTGACATGGAGTTTTCAAACACTTGTAAAAATAAAAAGTACCTAATTAAATCAAAGGCACTAAGTAGTATTGATATCAACTTCGAAGAAAATGACTGCCAAAATTACTTTCTACCCGTTCCCCACGTCTTTGATGAATTATATTAAGGAATTGTTAATCTAAATTTCAAGTAGATTGAACCAAGGAATCACTTTGTCCCATACAAACTTTTCCCCCTTTTTTCACCCCCTTCATTTCATGACCCCATTTCGGAAAATCTTTTCTTATGAGATGCCTACGTCATACAAAGAACACACCTTCCAACTTTCAGGTCTCTACGATATCCGTCAGTCATTTAGGACAAAGCATTTTTATTAGTTGTCCAATACTCTATCGTTCCAGGTATGTCATTGACAGGAGGGCGCTACTATCTTAATGGGTTATTCATTAGTCCCAACTTTATGCCACTTGACATTTCAGAATCGTTTGACTTTAGATACCTAAGCGATTTGATATTCGGAGTCTTTTAATGAAATCAAGTTCTGAAATAACTTGAGGTGTTGTACCCGATCAAGCTTTTCATTGCAGGACAGTTAAATAGTTTTATTATTAGTTTCTTCTCTAAGTCTTAATTTGTTAGAATAGGTAAAGGCTCCATGAGAGCAAAATTTAGCTTTATAATAGTTTTTAATTTTTTTCTTGAAATATTTGACGCCTTGTAATCTCTCGTTAATATAGGTCCACACAAATAAAGAATGTTTGACTTCGACTTTAATAATTATGCTCTTACATAATTATAAATAAACTAGCTTTCTGCCCGCCGCTTCGCCCGCGTGGAATTTTTCGGTTTTTATATAACCTATTACACTCAGATATAATGTGGCTTTCTATTGGTGAAAGATTTTTTAAAATCGGTTCAGTAGATTACCCCTTACAATTTAACACATATACAAACACACAAACTTAACCTCTTTATAATATTAGATATAGATAGGTAATTTGAAACCCTATTTTTTTTTTTAATCTTTCACAATCCAAAGTAATATTTACTGTAAGTAAATGCTAAATAGTAAATATTAGTTTGGATTGTGAAATATCCTACTAATATTATAAAGGTGAAAGTTTGGATGTCTGGATGTCATGATGTCTGGATGTTTGTTACTCTTTCACGCAAAAACTACAGAACGGATTTTGTTGAAACTTTACAGTATTATTGTTTATAACCCAGATTAACATTATGACGATATGTGGCAAATAAATTTTAATAAATAAATAAGACGTGATAAATAAATAAGAAAAGCGCCATCTATCGTCATTGGTTAAAATCTACAGCACTGGACAAACTACGGTAAGACGTTTGTAAATATTCATTCGGGAGAAGCCGTGAAACGCCATCTATCAACATGGGTAAAACGAGGTAAAACATCATATCTAACGGGGGCAAAACGAGGTCCACGCGAACGAAGTCGCGGGCGGCCGCTAGTTTATAATAGGTAGCTTTCCCTTAGCAACCTTATTGGTATTCCATGTATGTGTCTTTTAACTGTTTTCTGTTAAACATTTCATGTAAAATTTGTCCAGTTATAACTCTATTTACATCTGCATCTGTAAGCAAGGATTCATATTCTCCAGCCCAGATGCCGAGTAAACAGAATCGTCTTTCAGTGACGTGCAGCTGCCCCTATATTTGACCCACTGACCTAATTTTTTATTATATATTTGTGTCAGTGTGCTCTTCTAAAGAGTGTATGTAGGTAGGTACTATTAAAATGTAATTTTAACTCTTTGGTTTTGTCTCATATTTAAGGAATGTACTATGTATCATGAGTAGAGTCTTAGTTTAAAAGGATGCCAACGATTTAAATTTCAATAGGTAGACAAAATTCATAATTCTTAATTATCAAAAATTTTAGCTTTCTTCAGTACCTAACACTGATATTATTATACTGTGACTCATCAAAGTCATTATTGTCAAAAATATTGACAAATCGCGAACTGTCACAGCCAAAAAACTGACACGCGTCTGTCCTCCGTAAGCGCCACCGCGCGACTGATTGAGATTGTCCAAGCCGTCATGGGCGATTTTTTCCACATTTTTTAACATAGTAACTAAATAAGACGCAATATAAAAATTTCATCCGTTAAAAGCCCTCAAGTTATTTCTGAACTTTAGTTTAGTAAAAGATTCAGAATCTTAAATCGCTTATTTTAAAAATAAAACCATATTTAGAAAACGAATAGAGGTAACTTTGGGAATTTATTCTATCGAGTCAACTTCATCAAATCGTGTTTCCATCCGTTAATAGCCCTAGAAAATATCCTCAACTATGCCCAAAAAAAAACTTAGCCTTTAATTTTACTGTTTAGTACCTCAAAAATGAAAAATGAAAACCTCATTTTCGCCATTTTCTCTGCTACCCGGCCTTAAACCATAAAACAATTCATAATAATAAAGAAAGACCAAATTGTGCCGTTCGTATTAAAAACTCTGTATTTTATTTGATTATTCTGTTTTTTTTTCCTCATCAGAAAGATGAATAAGAAGAAGAAAACTAATCAGAAAGTTTTCATCAAAAGTCTGAAGAAGGTAATCGAAGACATCACAACACTACATGGCACCAACCACTTTACCCATGTGAGTGGTAGGAGCGTGGTGGGCTGGTCGGTTGTTTTCGTTGGCAACATCTTGTTTACCGCCATCTTCATCATTATAGCGAAGGAGAAGTACGATGACAACCAGATTGTTACTGCAGTAAGTACTAAATTATTATTTTAAATACATTATTTTAATTTATTTATATCAGTCAATAGCTCTTTACTGCTTTTGTAAACTGATACTAGATACTAAGTTTTTTTCATCTAGCCTACCTATCTTCTTTATTGTTATATCGTCAGTCCATCTCACGCAATTTTACCTTTGGCGTACTTATTTTACAGATAGACGCTACCTGTAACGTGAGTCAAGCTCCGTTTCCAGCAGTCAGCATTTGCAATTTCAACATGGTATCCAAAAGAGAGTCAAAAGATATTGAAAAACTGTTGTAAGTTACCACTTTAAACAATTTCGTAAACCTTCATTTGTATAGCAGAATTAAACGCGTTTGATTACGACGTAGATGTATCTACTTAGTTAGACATATGCCCGTTTTCATCATTAATCCCTAATTTTTAAGTGACCCCTATGAAAACAAAATTCATGTTATGTGTTACCATAGGGGTCACTTAAAAATAAGAGATCAATGGTAAAAACGGGCATTAGGTACACCTACAATATTAAGGCTGGGTTGCACCATCTTACTTTAACTTTGACAAACGTCAAAAATCTGTCAAACTCCATACAAAACGCACCGGTTATTGTCATAGTTACAGTTATAGTTAGGTGGTGCAACTCAGCCTTTGAAGGCTTAAATCTCACAAAACTCTCAACTTTCCATGAAAACAAACTAAAGATTTAGTTTACTTGATAATTTCACTAAGCTCTTAATTTTGATTTTATTAGTAGTTAGTTGTTTTTATTATCAATTCTAGGAAGAGCCATAAAATACCTCAAGCTGAAATAAACGGCTTCTTCGGAGCGTTGCCGAGTCTGACAAGTTTTCAAGTGAATAGCACGCTGGTTGGGAACTACACGAGAATCCTGAATATTCTGAAACATCATTATTACACTATAGATTCTATTATGTCTGAGGTAGGAAGCTAGAATATAATTAAAGGGGTGAGTGGACAAAGGTCTTAACTAACAAAATTAGTTAGGAGTGTTTGAAAATGTTAATCTGCTCATACCACATTTGAATCCTGGAATGTATGAATGCTTGCCAGATAACACCTTTGTTAAGATTTGACACGTAACAAAATTGCGTGTTTTGAGCTCATTAGTCGATTTTATCATCACTTAAAACCTATGTTCATGCAAAAAAGTCGATTCTTCAGTTTTGTCAGATAACACCTTTGTCCACTCACCCCTTCAATTATTTGTGATTTATTTAAAGTTATGCTTCTAATTTAGAATTAATTTAGTGTCTTCTTACAATTTAGTAGGTATTGTTATTTAAGCACTAGTTTAAAATTTAATACCAATAACTAACCTTGTCTAATACATAATTACTTTTTTATTTTGAACTAATTTTCGATAATACCGCCTAAATCGTGCATCTTGTTGTATTCCATCTGGTTAATAAAACTTAGCGATTAGAGTCGCTTCCAGTGTCTAAGAAGCTCAGATGAAAGAGCAGTCGAAAGATCGTGGCTTCGATTCCCGCCTTGGGCAGTTCGATTTTTCAAGTTGTTTATTCATAATTCAGTCGGCCGTTTGGTGTAGTGGTTCGAAACGGACTACTATTCCGGAGGTAGCGGGTTCGATTCCCGCACAGTACAAACATTTGTGTTCATGAACATATTTGTTTGTATTGGACTGGGTGTTTTCTATGTATAATAAGTATGTATTTACAAAAAAAAAGTATTTAAGTATGTTTATATCCGTTGTCTTGTACCCATAGTAAAAGCTTTGCTTAGTTTGGGACTAGAAGCGCAGTGTTAAATGTCCAAGGATATTTATTTATTTATTTATTTATTTATAATTCCATCTGATTGTTCAGTTACAAACGCACATCTGATTTAAATACTTGCTCTATTAGATTTTCTAAATTATTTCTCCGCATTGCAGGTGCGCCAACAATGTGAAGACCTGCTGCTATACTGCGCCTTCAACAGAAAGGAGAAAGATTGCAAGAACCTGTTCTATATGATCAAGACGGTGGACGGCCATTGTTGTGCGTTTAATTACGGCGGTGTCACCGACACCAGCGAAAAGTGAGAATGCATTGTTAGCTTACGAGGGTGTATTTATGCATTATAGCTGGGCATTAACTCGTTAATTAACGAAGTGAACATTTCTATTACGGGTTAACTATTAAGTTTTAAATAAACTACTTAAAAAAATCGAACTGTCTTAGGCGGGACTCGAACCCATGACCTTCCGCTTGTCGGGCGACTGCTCTTCCGCCTTAGGCAGTTCGATTTTTTCAAGTTATTTAGTTAAAATTTAGTTTTAGAAGCGAATCTGTTCGCTAAGAAATTTTAATGATTTAAAAAATGTTAACGGACTCGTTAACTTCCGTTAAATTATCCAGAAATTCCAGACCCAAAACAACATTTTTTGTAAGCAGATCACTGAAGCAACGATACAAAAATGCAATTTTTATCACGTGTTAACGCATTAACAATTGACATTACCTTGCATTAAATCTTCTGAAATGCAACGTTTTAACGTTTAACAAAGTTAACTATTTAATTAACGGTGCCCAGCTTTGTATGTATATGGTATTTATTTTAGAGCTTAGGCAGTTTCGCACTACCAAATCTAAAACCGTCAATATAAGGGTCTAATAAGCTCTATCTAGATAAATCGGATGACGCAAATGGGATCTAGTGCGTAACCTACCATAGAGGAGACCAAGGAGAGTTGTGTCATTGGCGATTTATGGAAACCTATTAGGTACAGATACTAAGATCAAATTGTTGATAAAAACTTACTGAGTTACAGAGCTGTTTCAAAAAGTGGGGCATCTATCCTGGACTTACCCTAATTAGCGAGCTCGCAACAGCGCGTATTTGGTAGTTCGACACTGGAACTAAAAAACGCGCACAGTTACGAGCTCGCTAGTAGTTAAAAGTTAAAAAAATCGACAATGTCACAACATCTCCTTTATTATAACTCACCTCGGTCTCCCCTAGAAATACACGTTGTACTACGTGTAGTCCAGAGCGTATTTTTACAGATTCCGATCGAACGTTGTGAAACCGTCCCAAAAGTCGGCATCGGACTATTCTAGGATCGGTAGTTCAATTCCTACACGACCATTGGATTATAGTGGTGAACCCATAAACTTACCAGGAGCGGTATGGGAATAATAAGTAATTATTTTGCGCACTACAAATTATTTATTGTTATAAAAAATCACAGATTTCGTGCCTCAAATAACTAACATTGGAAAAGAATCTACGGAATTCGAAAAATTTTCGCTGAGCGACTGACTGACTTTTCGAGATTTTTCCAAAAAGGTTAGGCTACAGGCGAACCCTTAACCCGACGTCAGAACTTATTTTATGTTATTTCTCTTCTTATATCAAAAAACACATTTTATTTCATGTAAGATTTATCCGGTGTGAGACAGCGAATTTCAAATCGGAATGGATTTCGTAATATCTACCCTTTGAAGCTCGGAATCGATTTTGTTTGTCAACGAGGTCTTTTATGTAACAGAAAGTCTGTCTGTCGTAAGATATGTTTTATCTATATTATACAGGGTGTTTCTTGTAAGGTGTCAAGCCGAAGGCAGGTGATAGGTGAGGACTAGACCTATCGATTTGACCCCCATGTATGTTCTACGATTTTTCATAGTTTAGAAGTTATCGTCAATTTTGTGATTTTTTCAAATTGTATGACCCAGGCTTTAAATTTTTTTATCTTTTTTTTGGGTCGACTTTTCTCAGATTTCTTTTTTTTGACAGATTCCCTATTAATTGCAGATTTTTGAAAAAAATAATCAACTTCCTATCTTTGATGCAAGATACAAAATTTTTGCTAGAAACATAAAAAATATGCTATTAGCGGAACATTCTAAAATTTTCAACTTAAAAGTTAAAAAAAAAAGAAGAAATTCCATAGGTCCAAAATAATTTTAAAAACTGCGCAGTTTTCTGAACTTTCATAATAACACAAAAAAACAATGTACTTAATAGGCCATTATTTTCTGTAATCGCTCCACTAATGTGGTAAGTCGGAGATTCCGTTACATGTTTTTGACTTTCTTAGGACTAACTAATGATTGCAATTCTCTAAGTTTACGTTACTTAGAACACATTTAAAGACAATAACTGAACAGATCATTTTTTTATCCACAACGAGGAATCTCTTGCCATTCATCTGACCTGATGAAAACTGATGGATGATCAGCGAGCTTCACTCGGAATCCTAAACCACAGAGGAATTGGCTGTCCTAAATAGGTGGCCTTACCACTAGACCACAGTGGTGGTTGTTACTTTACGATTAAATTCGATATAACTACCTACATATTAGAGTGTGAGAGAAAGGGAAAGAGTTTGTGTGTGTGTGTGTGAGAGAGAGAGAGAGAGATAAAGAGAGAGAGAGCAAAAATGGGTGTAATGATTTATTTTAAAGTAAATGTTCATAATGTCCGCCGTTGACCTGAATGCACATTCGACAACGACGCAAAAAAAATCTTCGTAAAACCTTCTTCTTCATTTTTAGATGATCAAACGAACTTACCAAGTGAAGTTCGATCTGAATTATCCTGTTTTCGCCGAAGAGATTTATTTTACCGTGTAGTACCCCTGTACGACAAGCCAATCCGCACACAATATTCAGCGTAGTAGTAGTAAAAAACAAAAGAGCGGGCAACCCCACCCCTACCACGCTGTGGGCTCGTTGTCCGAGCGGTCTCATTATATTTAGAGAAGAGATGACATTGACGTTTACCTCCAGGGAAGAAGATATAGAAATCTTCGGGTTGGGAGGGACCTTAAATCTCTTCGGCGAAAACAGGATAATTCAGATCGAACTTCACTTGGTAAGTTCGTTTGATCATCTAATTATCCTGCTTTCGCCTCCGAGATTTATTTTACCGTGTAGATGTTTAGAGCATGGATCAATGTCCATGTTAAATGGTTAAGAGAGTAAATGTCAATGTACTAAATACATAATAAAGCAATATTTTTGTATTATAATCGTATTGCATCACTTATTCATAACAATAACAAGTATCACGGTCTCAACAAGATTTTGTTCATTATAGAGTATTATTATATACATTTATTTGTACTTCTATTAACTGTTAAGTACGACTACTGATTGTAAAAAGTTGCCAAGACAGTTGACAGAGCATCCTGTCTATTCAGCACACTGGCTAATTGTGTCAACGTTGACAGCGGCGCAAACCGCAGGCCATACTGCCGCGTGTCGCGTGCTGTGTGGGCCGAACGCCCTCGTGTCGACACTCCTTTCCTATATTTATCCAGTTTCATCTCAGAACTGAGCTTGACGACGGTAGTGGTTAACACCGAATCGATCACAGTGACTGCAAGGCTAACACTCTGATTGTTGTAAAACATAAGCTCACTTTTTGCATTTTAATTAAATAAATAAATAATGTGGTTAATTAAAACTTATTAATTTATTTGGATACAGTTTGACCAGTATTCCAAAACAGTATTAATTTGGATTCCAAGTAACACTGTTGCGAGTAAAAAGTTTGGTTTCTATTTAATAGCACTATTTAATAGCAATCTTTTGATTCTTGAAACCTGACCTATAAATTATAATATTTATTTAAATAATTATATATTTCAATAAATCATATGATTTCACTAACGATATTGCTAAGCGGTGGTTATTTAATGTTATTATAGGATGCACCCGACTTTAGAATATGCTAAGAAAATAGAGTAAGGTAGGTACAATGATGTAATTGAGCATTGTAAAAATATTTATTTGTCAGTCATTTGGTGTAGTGGTTTCGAAACGGACTACTATGCCGAGAGGTCCCGGGTTCGATCCCCGGCCGGGCAGAAATTGAATTGATACATTTTAATTTCTGTGATGGGTCTAGGTGTTACTATGTATAATATGTACTTATGTATATAAAAACGGTATTTAAGTATGTTTATATCCGTTGTCTAGGACCCATAGCTTTGCTCTGTTTGGGACTAGGAGCGTAGTGTAAAATGTCGAAAGAAGGATATTAAAATTTATTTATTATTTGCGGAGTGTATAGCGGAGTCTGGTACGTTTTGTTTGATCAACGACTGCCAAATACAAAACTCACTGCCAAGGAAAGGTAAGCTTAAATGGGCAATATGGTACTACTGATGTACCTGTTGCCCCGGCATTCTATTTTATTTTTATTTTTTATTTATTTATTTATTTATTTATTTATTAACGTCTAAAAAAAAATGGTCGCCATTCTAAGGCGAATTAATTGGAATTAATTCATGTTAATCGTGTAGAAATCTCTACGCCAGACGATAAAATATGAATTATGACTAAATATCAAACAAAGTTCAAGAAACAAAAAATAGTTTTATGTCATGTACTGAAACCAAAGCGTCTAACATTTTCTGAGACAATATTAAACCAAGCTCCTACTCCGTGTCTTTATTCAGACACCTTGATTCAGTCAGCTTCAGTATTATGACTGTGATGATTGAATTTTTATAATCATGTTAAGAAAAAATAACAAAATACTAATTCTCAATTTATACTTCATAGAAAGGGAAGAAAGACTCATTCATTATTATGAGTTTGTGGCAGCGTTATCGATTCGTAAAATAATATCGCATTATTTTTTGGTATTATTAAAAAATGTCCTTAATCTAAATTGAAGGTTACAAGTAGTGGTAGTACTGGTAGGTACCTACATAATACATAGTTTATTTTATGTGGTTGATTCGTTCTTTGACTGACCAAAGTCCACTAGTCCGGTTGTTATTACAAGCGGCCCGATTTTTCCTGATTTCTTTTTTGATGCGTCAATAATTTTCTATTACATTGATTACAATGTAATTATTATTGTGTTATATTTATAAAGACATAGTTATTATCGCTTTAACGCATAATTAGATACTTTGCTTGTCTAAAAGATTTAGCAAGATAAGAAATGATTCAATGTATTTCATGATGTCGCATCTCTTCTTATGAGAATTCTAACGTTATACATAAATAATTTATACGAACCAATTGTAAAACAGTACATGGAGTTAAAACTGACCTTTATTTTTTTTTTTTTTGTAAATAAATAATAATAATGATGATGAAGCCTTACTTTGTAAGACTATCAATAGTATTATTAGCATTAATCATACATTGATTAGTAGGTACAAACCTACATAATAATGTTTTTCCAATACAAGAAAAAATGACATCATCTTATGTACCGATACCGATACAGTTTAAGGAAGCTCTTAGATTTTATCTATTATTTATAGATTTATAGATACAAGCTGGTGAGACGTCATGAATAAAAAAATAAACTTTGTAAAAATATCAGGGCTAAAGCAAGGCCGCAAAGAGACAAACAAAAATGTTGCCTGTTTGTTCAGATACAAAACAAACATCCGTTAAAATAAGACCATAATTCTATTTGCCTTTCAATGGCTATCGTGTTTATGTAATAAACATATTATATTAATAAGTTTCTTTAAACCATAAATGAATCTTTTGTTAAAAGTTTAATTGCGGTTAAAATATCATCCCTTTTGAAGTGCTTAAACCACATAAACTTTGTTTAGCATCTTATATAAACGCTATCTAAGTCCACCATCAAGGAACTTTTTTTTTTTTTTTTTTAACAAGTGGGTAATCTCAGAATGTACTCGTATCGACGGATGCGATTAAGAATATTCTTAATATCAACGTCTCTGCGCCGACGTGTATAATTATTTGTTTGTATAATTAATTATGTTTACTCGCATGGTTATGATGATTATGAAAAAAAATCATCTGGGTTCGATTCGGGAATCGAATAGGTATCTCGGTACAATAAATTCTGTAACCGGATAATAATATGTACATTGCATTTAAAATAAAAATATTTTAAGCGGCCAGCACATACCTGTACATAGATGGCGCGTCGTCTAGGGACGCGGGTTACCTTGGTGTTCTGGTCGGTCTTTAATGGCGCTTCCCGCGTTGCGCTGGCAGCGCTGGGCATGCGGCGGCGGCGGCGCGGCGCTGCGGCGTAAATAAAGGCGCCTGCGCTTGTGGAAGGCGGCGTGGTTGCGCCGCGGGCGGGTGTTAGGTCTTAGCCCATCATACCATACAGCAGGGCGTAGCTTGTCGGTACGGCCTCTGTATAAAGCCTCGATTCACACAGTTATGCGAACGGCTAAAGCTTAAATTATATATTCAGTGCAGCAGCCTGGATTAGTTGTCATATCAAATAAATACCTCTTTTCCCGTTTTAGAGGATTATAATGAGTTATAGTTGTCGACCGTCGATGTAATTGGTCGACTGACCGGAAATGTAGAAAGATCTTTGTAAGTTTCCAACAAAAAAATGTGATACTGATAAGTACTCACAATCACAATGTCAGTTAATATGAGTCGTTGCATAGAAAACACGACATATTGTCATACTTCATATATAAAGTAGGCATTTATTTCCACTTCGACTCGGTTCGGTCAACAAACCGGCCTAAGGTTTATTTAGGATCTTTTATTCTGACCTTATAATAGCAAGTAATGAATCTACATAAATGCACTTTGAATTTTGATCTGATACTTATTTCTTTCTTACTAGCCTTTGTATTTAGACCAATATCGATTGGTGTAATGTATAAAAATACGAAACAACAAAATTATTCAGTTACCCTTTGTAGCATTGAACAATGTGTATGGCCACAGGGTCATCGGTCGTTATAAAAGCAGGCGGAGGCTCGACTGGGGCGAGTGCGTCCGCGGCGCCGGGTCATCATGCTCCAAGACGGTTGATGGTTCATAAGGTGTAAGGCCAAGAAGGCAAGCTCTTAATGTGGGTAGTTTCGTAGAAACGCAACATTTTTCTGTATGAGCTCATTATGTTCTGTTTTTACGGCTTTTAAAAATGGCCGAAAAGAAGATACTTAACTCGTAAAAGTGAATAATATTACAATACCTGGCTATCTCGGTAGTTAATATCTCGTTTTTACTCGCTAGAGCAAAAAACGGCTACTGGTTAAAAAATAACCGAACATAAAGTGGCTGCTGGTTAATATCTTGTATTAACGCTACTGGTTAAAAAAATGACCCGCAAAAATGACCGAATATAAAGTGGTTGCTGGTTAATATCTCGTATTAACTCGCTAGAGCAGAAAATGGCTACTGGGTAACATCTCGCATTACCTCGGAGAAAAAAATGGCTACTGGGTAACATCTCGCATTACCTCGGAGCAAAAGAATGGCTACTGGGTAACATCTCGCATTACCTCGGAGCAAAAAATGGCTACTGGTTAACATCGCGCGTTAACTTGGAGCTAAAAATGGGTCAAAGTTACGCGTCGTGTCACAACGCTTATAATAAAAATGTACGAGCACTTACACAAAATAGTTGTTACAACCAACCTTGTGTTGGGTCTAATTCTCGTCACTACACTGCACAACTTAAAATAATTACGTTTTTTGTCGGTAAAAACGTCCTGGTGACGTCACTTAAGCATTTTTCTTATACTGCGTGCGGTCGTTGCGCGTGCGCACAAAGGAATGAGACCGCTCGGACAACGAGCCCACAGCGTGGTAGGGGTGGGGTTGCCCGCTCTTTTGTTTTTTACTACTACTACGCTGAATATTGTGTGCGGATTGGCTTGTCGTACAGGGGTACTACACGGTAAAATAAATCTCGGAGGCGAAAGCAGGATAATAATTTGGTTTTGTGCTTCAGTCAGCTTTGTCCGCAGTTCATCAATATTTTCATATTCCCTATTGTATACCAGATGAAGGGCAAGAGCTTCCTCGTTGTGGATAAAACAATGTTCTGTTCAGTTATTGTCTCTAAATGTGTTCTACATAACGTAAACTTAAGGGATTGCAAACATTACTTAGTCCTAAGAAAGTCAAAAACATGTAACGGAATCTCCGACTTACCACTTTAGTGGAGCGATTACAGAAAATAATCGCCTATTAAGTACGTGTTTTTTTGTGTTATTATGAAAGTTCAGAAAACTGCGCAGTTTTTAAAATTATTTTGGACCTATGGAATTTTGTTTTTTTTTTAAACTTTTAAGTTGAAAATTTTAGAATTTTCCGCTAAAAGCATATTTTTTATGTTTCTAGCAAAAATTTTGTATCTTGCATCAAAGATAGGAAGTTGATTATTTTTTTCAAAAATCTGCAATTAATAGGGAATCTGTCAAAAAAAAGAAATCTGAGAAAAGTCGACCCAAAAAAAAGATAAAAAAATTTAAAGCCTACTAGGTCATACAATTTGAAAAAATCACAAAATTAACGATAACTTCTAAACTATGAAAAATCGTAAAACATACATGGGGGTGAAATCGATAGGTCTAGTCCTCACCTATCACCTGCCTTCGGCTTGACACCTTACAAGAAACACCCTGTATAAAGCTCGATTACCACTGACTCACTCACTCACTGATCAGGGGTATTTTTAGGGTATTTAGAGGGGAGAGGGGTACAATTGTTAGTGTTTGTTTTAAACTAGATTTTTCGACTGCCAGCTTTACTAGATTTTTTGAACCAAAAAACAAAATGGCGGCACTTTTTGAAACTCCAACTTTTATGTTTTTCATCCTGAATTTTTTCCTTTTTGGGAGTTTATTAGGGTTGCCAAGGTGTGTTCAAAAATGTGAGAAAAAAATGGAAAAACAAAATGGCCGCGCCGCCATCTTGGATTGAAAATGCGATTTCGGGGTGTTTTTAGGGAGGTGTCACTCCGAGATGCGCAATTGTTTTTGAAAATTTCTTTTGAATATTTGTGACATGTATAGTCTTCTTAAGAGCCACATTCACAGATTATCAAAAAACAAGATGGCGGCTGAGCCGTCGGCCATTTTGTTGCGATCAAAAAATTCCCAAACTTTGGTAGCAATTTTCCGGCAGATGGCGACACCGGAGTAGGGTACAATGTTCCGGGCCATTGTTGGTCTGTTATTCGAGTGTTGCCATGAATCGGAAAAAACTACCATTTCGGTAGAAAATTTTCCACCACGGCCCCGGATAGTAGAAAATGGAAATTTCCAAAAATTCCAAAAACTTGGTATGCAGTTTGGTGACGTTTAGGGACCCGAATGACATTTCACCATTTTTATGAAAAAAGTCTGGCAACACTGAAAGTTATGGGGAAAAGATTTTTTTGCGACATGGGTGACTTTAAAGTTAGTGACAGACAGAAAGAATTGTGGCAGAAAAAAAATAAAAATGACGTTTGGTCGGATATACGACCCAGATTATGGGAAAAATCCGAAATGTCAAAAAATCAAGATGGCGGCGGTGTGGGCGGCCATTTTGTAAAAAGTTGAAAATTTCGAAATTTTGGAATCCATTTTTCGAGTAGTTGGCAACACTTTAGAAAGTCGAGTTGTATGAGGCGGTTGTGTGTCCTGTTGAGAGGTTTCGTTTAAGTGAATAAATTTCTCCAGTGTTGCCATACCTGAGGAGATTTGGTCCAAAAATGTCGAAAGTAGAAATAACGATTTCCGGTCAAAAATTTGGATGACGCCTCCTGCAAAAGGGTCGTACAAATGACATTTGACCATTGTTATCTCGATCACCTGGCAACACTGGGAGTTACGGGGAAAAGTATTTTTTTCGACATGGGTGTCTTTAAAGTTAAGGACGGACAGAAGGAGATATGGCAGGGAAAATCTGAAAATGGGGTTTGGTCGGTTATACGACCCAGATTATGGGAAAAATCCGAAATCATGGAAAATCAAGATGGCGGCTGAGCGGGCGGCCATTTTGTAAAAAGTTTCAGATTTCTGATTTTTCAAATGCATTTTTCAGGTAGTTGGCAACATTTGGGAGAGTCGAGTTGTATGGGGCGATTACGTAGTTTATCAAGGAGTATTGTTTGGAAAAACAATGATTCCCAGTGTTGCCATACTTTGAGAGTTTTGGTCCAAAAATGTAAAAAATGGAAATACCGACTTCCGGTCAGAAATTTGGATGACGCCTCCTGCAAATAGGTCAAACTAATGACATTTGACCATTTTTAGCTCGATGACCTGGCAACACTGGGAGTTACGGAAACTCAAAATTTTGGGACATGGGTGGTTTTAAGGAATTGTTTTACGGGATTGGGTTAAGTTAGAAAAAAAGTAAAAATGGGGTTCGGCGCGGAAAATGGTCCAGATTAAGGCAAAAATGCAAAATTTTGGAAATCCAAGATGGCCGCCAAGCGTTCACCCGTTTTCATAAAGGGACTAAATTCTCCATACAAATTGTATGCAGGGGGGCTTAGCTAACGTAGAAAAAGGCGAGGCCGAAGGCCGAGCGATAGTTTAAAGCCTGTGAGTCGCCATAGATTTATTTTTAATGCGTCAAAAAAGGACTAGAGCCCAGTGACAGACAGAAAGGCGAGGCCGAAGGCCGAGCGATGGTTCAAATCCCGACAGTCACCATAGATTTACTTGTGTTGCGTCAAAAAAGCAAAAGAGCCTTGCGACAAACGAGAACGCCCCCTGTAATTTTTGCGAGGCCGAAGGCCGAGCTCCGAATGCGAGGCCGCAGGCCGAGCGCCGCGTAGGGCGAAGCCCGGAGCGGCCAGCATCGCAGATCTAGCTTTTGTAGCCCGCGTAGCGGGCGACCAAAGCTAGTTTTTTCTATAAGACTAGACGAGTAATAAAAATCTGAATAGTTTTAAGTAATGTACTCTTAGGAATAGTTTGTCTGCTTCGTTTCCTTTTAAGAAAAGGTCACACTAAGCAAAGTCTAGCTTATAGTTTTATATTATAGAAAACTATGGCTTTGTAATTACAATTATTGTGCATTAACAATGCAAAATTGTACACCCGTTATTAGAATAACTTAGTTTTTGAGGTGTTCACAACTATTTTGCCCTGTCACCTTTTACCCCGGTGCTCCGTCACTCGCCTAAGTGGGAGGAGACTGTGGGTTTCCGGACAAAGCCTTCTCTACCACAGCTCCTCCCGGCGCTTGCCCGCCTACACGGCGGGCCCTACAAGCCCCCCTTGCCCTGTCACCTTCTCTAACTCACCTTAGAGACAAATATCTTATCTAGTGGTGGCATAGTTCGTAAACGACTCAATATTCGTCGCTACTTGTAGTAGTTGCTACCATTATGTATTCTGTGTAGTAGTGAGAAGTTCAGCGTGTCACATAAGCGTCAACCACACCAACACACGTTTGACAGGTCGTGCGACCCATGACAGTCCGCGTGAGCCGTCATTGGCCTATGATCGCACCGGCGATGGCGATCTGCACGCGTTGGTGTGGTTGAAGCATTACAAAACCTGAGCGGTAACACATACGGTTCGGAAGCACTACAGCAGGCACTGTGTAATTTAATATCCCTCAATCAACACACCGACCCTACATCCGAGCCGACCCGCTACCACATTTTGTGGGTGGGCCAAGAATATTGAGTTCGAAAGGTATTATTATCTATCTCTATATCTACATGAATCTTTGTTGAAATATAAGGTTGAGACCTACGTCATCTTCTGCAATTGACAGCCCACACTCGTGTTTATAAGGCAGCCTTCCCACCAAATAAATTATGTATTTTGTGTACCTTATGCTGTGCTTAGTATACAAGTTGCAAGCAGGCATATGAAATCAGTGGGCAGTGGGCTTTAGATCCACAATATTAATATTGATGTGACCGAGTAGGTTTTTCTTTCAGTCCCCTCATGGAAAAGGACCAAGACTTCGAATATTATTACGATGAGGAAAACGACGGGACCGGGCCATCCACACGAATGATGGTCGTGACTTCTGATTTTGGCAGGTATTACGTAACTTTTAAAAAAGAAAATACAATAAATGGAAGATGCCAAAACGACAACTACTAAAACTTAATCGAATATTTAACTTAATATAACACACGTAATTACCTAATTAGGTACTATTATGCAAATTATGAAAACAGTACCTACCTAAGTATCTGTAATAAGTTTCATAACGCTCGTGTCCAATAACGATGATTTGAAAATTCAATAAATGAAAATTTAAAATGAATGAGGCCAGAGATTAGATTTTAAATTATAATTTAAAGATCGGAATTGGCGTATCGGTCTTCAATTTGCTATTCGATTTCACGATTAGTCCAGTTTTTTCGATCCAATGTTGTCAAGTATGAATGACTGGCTGTGCCCGCGACTTCGTACGCGTGAAAACCCGTTTTCGCAACATTATTGCTCTGCTCCTATTGATCGTAGCCTAGCCTTCCTCGATAAATGGGCTATCTAACACTGAAATAATTTTTCAAATCGGACCAGTAGTTCCGGAAATTAGCGCGTTTAAGTAAACAAACAAACAAACGAACAAACTCTTCAGCTTTATAATGTTAGTATAGATTATACCACGCAGATTGTCTTGAAAATAATTTATTGCAGATTATCCGGCCTATTTGTGATCTTCGACGTCGAGCCGGGCGACTACCCCGCATATTTAAAATTGCCATACTACGGAGCTAAGGTATGACCTATTAAATCTTGTCTCAGAGTCTCAAGGTCTGAAGTTAATACTAAAGCAAGTAAGTATTAGGGCACATACTGCGAAGAACTGATAAGGCTTGAAAGGTAAATGGAGAATGTTTACTGAAGAGTGTAATTGTTATAGCTCGAGTGAATGAGTAACACTTACAAGGTGGACGGATCACAAAAGTGGTTTGGAGAGTCTTTGTAGCTATACTACAATCAAATTATACTACAATTATAGCCACGATAGCCTCATTTAGCTCATAAAAAAAATGTGAACAGGTTGAAATGGCAATGATGGTCTGGACTAGCGATTCGAACCGGATTACGTGGTTGCGTCATTAGGTCTTAATAAGTGCTCTACTTACGTAGCTTATATTCCCTAAGTCGTGGGCCTTCTTTGATGAGTAGTAATTTGACCGTTTACTAGTCTCCACGGTATAATCTTTACCTACTTTGTTTGGCTAGGTAACTTGTGTGTATAGTTGTAGAAAAAAAACTAATATCCACATTCTCGTATTTCTTGCAGATTATAGTCAGCGACCCTTTTGATTATCCCGAAACCACAACCAAATACCATTACGTAATCCCCGGGGAGAGCCTGGATCTAAAAGTCGAACCCCAAATATTCCAAACCGACAACGCTGTTAGAAAAGTTAATCCTGAAGAGAGAAAGTGTTGGTTCCACGACGAGGTGACGCTGGATCATACCAATCGGTACAGCCACGAAACTTGCCGGACAGAGTGTAAGATGCAAACTTACGTGGACCATTGCGGGTGTATACCTTACAAATATCCTAAAGGTTGGTAAAGTCTAGTGTAGTAACCAAACCGAAAGTATTGTTTTTCTGATATGTCATATTAACGACAACAGCCTTTTGTTTCCTCCAAAGCCCAGATTGTTCTGAATATTTTTTGTAAAAAAAAAAGGTTTGATTCAAGCCTGCAATATCCTAGCTAAACAAAAAATAAAGCCTATGTAAAGTTTAAGCTATTAATAAACTCTATAATTCAGTCACGTTCAAACCTAGACCTCGACATTTGGGACCTCGAGTGGGCTCCTCTTGGAATATTTTAGATTCTGTGTACACACCACACAGAAATCAACAGCCTGTATCATGGACCGGACCTATAAAAAAAGTCGGACGGATTCTCATCAACAAAATACTGTGACATTAGGATACACCAGCTTGCCTGTACGTACAGGCCGGCACGCACACATTCACACCCTGACGCACCACTTCGAGTGCAAACTTCACACAGTTGACACATTTAGGCGGCGAAAAAACAACACGAATACGACATGTCTTGTGTGATGAAATTGTGTAAAAACCGTTCTGTTCGAACAAACAAAAATTAAGGAATCACATTTACAGGTAAAATAATAATCTAATCACTTATTTCCCGACATTAAAATATTGAAATTAATTGAAATCAAACGTCATTCACTCGAAAAAATAATACGTCAAAGACCAGTGTTCTCAGTTATTTACGTGGGAAAATTACCCGAAATACGGGAAATTAATAATAATTTTAGGACTTTTTAGTTATTTATAACGCATACTATAGAAATAAAATAATTAATCATAATAATTGTGTTTTAATGGGATATATTTTCATAGGCAGATTTGATCCTTCCCAAAAATGTGGAACTGCGAAATTCAAATTTTCTTACATTGATTACAAGTCAGTGTCAGGTTATATGTTAAAATCTATCAGAGATAATAATAATTATATTGATGATGCATAAGATTATGATTATAATGTACACAAGATTCGTAATTTGTAACTGCGTGAATCATTTTTGATCAACATTATGTACATACCCTGACACTGACTTGCAAACAATGTAAGAAAATTTGAACATTGAAAATTTCGCGCCTACCTCAACGCATTTACCTTTCATGCTTTTCAAATTCTGTCTACATTTCCAAGTAACATCTGCCGATCTATGTTTTTCTTAAAATAAATGGGTAAAATGTTTTGGCTAACATGGCATCCCTAAATTCACTCACACAATAGACAAACGCCAACATTTTGCGTCACAGTTTTGTTGTAGCGCGAGTTCCGTCCGCCTTTTTTTATAGGTCCATGGCCTGTATAATATTTTTGTTACAAGAATCATGCTACGCACATTACGATATCTCTCTGTAATAACATTTTGAGGGTCATTTTGAGTCGAATTTGTTCAATTGAAGGTCTTGTATTTCATATTTATTTATACTTTTGCACATACAACTGTACAGTGGCGGACTTAATACCAGGTGGCATTATCTGCCAGTCAACCACAGGTCGAGTAGAGAGACTAAGGCGGTGCAATAAATATGACGTTTAATTAATATACTTACATAGCATTAGCTAAAATAAATATCATCACATCTACACACAATATAATTATCATATCACATAATTATGTACTTCAATCTTATAAAACCTGTGCGTCTATATTTTAAGGCATTGCGAAAAGAGACATTTGTGTCTTTGATTTGATTCCTTTTCATTAGATATTCCATAAAAAGCTCCGTTAAATATTCTTCTATTATAGCCTGACCAGGAACATAAAAACCCTGGCATAGAGGCGCGTCAATTGCATTTGATAGTGCAACACTGAGTACAGTCGTACCCGTGTTAAATTAATAGGCTCACTTTAGGCTAATTTGATATTTTCATAAATTAACGAAAAAATATTATTATAGGTAACCTGGTTTAAATAAATTAAATGAAACCATCAATCGAGCTAGTAGGATTTATTATTCATCAATAATCAAATTCAGAACTTGAATATTCAACTGCAATGTTTGCTCATGAATGCTTCAAACTCGGTACTTCTTTCCCAATTCCATAAAATTCAACACTTAGAAAGTGACAAAAAAAATTAAAATGGGTATTTGAAACAAACCACAGCTAATTTTCATACTGGACTGTACTATGCGATAAACATGTCAGTCAATTTGACAACCTTTGTCGGAAACATTATTCAATGAAAATATTGTCCGAACCCTTAGTATTTCTCTTCGACAAATACTTTAACACATTGTGAACCACTTTTCTTTCACGACTATAAAAAGATTTTAGCAATTTAATTCATTAAATCAATTGCGCACATTTAAAATAAAATTTGTTTACACTTTGACAGCAATAGACTGACATGCAAGGTGACATGTCAATGAAGTTTTCAGTTACTGTTGCCATTAAAAGAAATTAGTACCATTGGTTTTCCGCAACATGGCGAGGGTTTTTATGTTCCTGGTCGGGCTATAATATACTCAACATCAAATAAACCGCACCTTCCGCGACGCGAACTTTAAAGATTTTTTTCTAACACAATCATGGTTCCCCAACAATATTGGTGTTATTTGAAAGCCCAATAAATATCCTTAAAGAAAAACACATTTAATTTCTTAATAAATGATTAACATATACCATAAATGTGACTTGAAAAAATACCTCACTTTGGGCTCACCTCTGGGATCAATTAGACCAATTTTTATGGTTATAAAACCAAATAATGATCTCACGTGTCCTCTTTAACAGATGGATCGCGATTAATCCCAACTTAACAGTTTTATAGCCATAAAAGTTGGCTCAAGCGTAACTACCTATTTTTTGAAGAAGTGACTCTGGATCCTTCTAGAGACACATTTTTGGGGTAAAAACCTCTCCTTTAATGAAATGAAGCTTAGAACTAGGCTTTCAAATGGTGCCAATATTGGTGGGAAGTGGGGATGCATACGTTTGAAAGTGCTTGTCGCGGGAGGTGCGATTTATTTGATGTCGAGTGTATAATAACATCGTGGGCGTCTAATATTAATATACTACAAATCGTCATGTAATATAAATAAAATGTATTAGTGTTATTGGAATGTAAATGTAACATTGCTAATTTTTGAACCTACATTCAGAAAATAGCTCTTCCGAATACAATCTCTCCTGCCAACTTTTGACACCTTGCAGCAGTTCTTAAAGATCATACGGCCGGACTTTGCCATTACCCAATTGCTAACCAACCATGGTTACCACAAGGCATACCTGAACCGTTTCCATATCGTCGCAGATGACCGCTGTCCCTGCGACGACCAAACCCCGCAAACCTGGGAACACCTACTTACTCAGTGCCCTAGATTCACCACACAAAGATTCGCACACGAAACCACTTCCCGCTTGTTAAGAATTAACCCCTATAATCTCGAAGAAATTACCAGTAAAAAAGACACAACAAAAAGTTTTAAAGTCTACGTATACTATCATACATTGTTAGCAGTCTAAAAGATTTTAACAAAACTTAAACAATCATACACTTATAACATCAATCACTGCCTTGCAATTGGAGTACTCCACTAGCTCCAATTGCAAGTGCATTCGCATAGCACTTACTTAAAAAAAAAATACCTAAAAACCTTAAAGTAATTAAAATTGCACAAAATTAGGCAGCTTAAAATCGACTTACAATTTCTAGAAACATCGAAAAAATTAAAATTAGAATTCTAGACATCACTAATTTTCAGATGATACATAAAGTTTGCTTAATATTTCATAGGAATTCTAGACATCACCAATTTTCAGATGATACATAAAGTTTGCTTAACATTTCATAGGAATTACTCCTTAATTGACTGCCAAAGCCTTTAATTCACAAGTGACTGGTTGTTTCGCAGAGAATTCCAAGAAGATTTGCGAGTTGGAAGACTTGAAATGTCTAAACAATGTCACAGGTAAGTACATAATTATCCGAAACTCTTGATTTTGTACTTATCATTAAATGGATACCTGAAACTGTTTAATTTTGATTTAATTATAGCGTCAGTTCCAGCACAAAAGTGACCTGCACCTTTGAAAAACTTGGTAACGGAGATTTATTTCCATGAATTCTCTACAAAATGTAAAGTTTCTTGTTAGCTCGAATTATGAAACAACACTGAAACTTAGTAACTAAACAATCAAACTTAGTGCCAGGTTTGTTTTCAATATTAATTAGACCTATACCAACTTGAGTATGATTGACTCAAACTGTCTTTAGAAGTGCTTAACAAGCCTTATAAATATTCCGGGAATTTTAATTTTCTGAACAAAACACTGCCTTTACTAACTGCTAGTTAAAGTTCAGTCAGAACTTTCCCAGAAACAAACCCTAGTCGACTTTTTGAACCTCGTTAAGTCTTTATCAACTCGGACTTGAGGAAACATAATTCACAAACTAGATACGTGTTATTTAGGTTTCCGAGAAATTGGTCTCCCTGTTGAAGTTTAGCAGATTTTGTTTGCTTCGTTATCCTGTTTCCCGGTCCGTTTGTGAATCACAATATTTTTTGAGGATAAAAGTGTAAATATTTTGAGTCAGTACAAACATTTTCTAAGTCAATGGTATAATAAGCTGCAGAGGGAAGTGGTTCTTATTGGCTTTTTCAGTAAGCTAAAAATTTATTGACAAAAATTGGGTACTTCTAATGTACATACCTACTTAATTAAGGAATGAACAAAACTTACCTTGACTCTTGTGACTTGAAATCCGAAAATACTGTAAATTGTTGAACGGGATTACCACACCGAGCCACCTTCTCCTGAGATCTTGAAGGCGTGGCTGCTCTTCCAAAGTACACCTAGAAGAAATTAAAAAAGTACTAAACACAAACAAAAAGTAGCACTGAACGGGATATTCGTATAAATCTACCCGATACTGTTGATATAGCCACTGAACAACCGTCTCTAACCGAAATGGATTCAATTTGCAAATTGATTCATTCATGAACAGTTGCACCGTGTAAACTTTGAACTACTCCATTCCTACAGTGAGTTCGCGAATGAAAATATTGCAATCGTTTTAAAGTGAGAATCTAGATTAGATCTTTCGGTGCAGTCCTGTTGTCCCCCCTGGTTGGCCCCCCTAGGGGAGCCAACAGGATTTCGAAATCCTGTTGTCCCCCCTGGCTAGGGGAGACAACAGGACTAGATTTTTAATCAATGATTTGAGGACTGTTGTCCCCCCTGGCAAACATTATTTAAAAGCCATCAATTTTTATAACATATAAGGACTGGAGTACCTGAATGTATGCCAAATTGCCAAACTGAATACCTAAACGTATGTCAATTAATAAATAATTAACATTTTGATAACGAAAAAAATATAAGTTCTTGGTACCGGTACTATTTCTGAATATTCCAAAATCTGCTTTACTTGTTTTTAACAGATCGTTATGAATTATCCCTACTAAATAAAATTATAAATGCGAAAGTAACTTTATCTGACTGTTTGTTACGAATTCACGCCTAAACCATTGAACCGATTTTGATATTTGAATAAGAGATAGTTTTGAGTCCTGGGAAAGGACGTTGGACAGTTTTTATCCCCGTGTTTGAAACAGGGGTGACAGACAAAATTTTACGCAGACAAAGCCGTGGGCAACATACATCTCACGATTTCCATTTAACACAGATGTTTAGTTTCCCAAATTAGCTGAATTAGATTTCTGTAATATTCGCTTTAAATTGAAATCAATTTATCTAGAATCACTAGTATCTTGTAATTAATAATTTAATTTTACCTAAGTAATACTTGTCTTTGTAGTAAATGATAATAACGTGTCTATCTATTCAATATATTAATTGAAAACTTAAGTATATTTCTGTAACTCTATGTCATAAAGTCTAGTCTTTATAACAACATGAAAAATACCTTACCATCTCTAATAACAAATGGAGTCGACAGTACATCAGATGAAATTGTCGTTGAAAAATAATATCTAATACAACAACATAAGATACGTCAGTGTTTACTGGATGTGCCGTCGCCTATAGTTAGATATTATAGTTAATACAAAATAAAATATTAATCAAATCTATTTCAGTTCACATATCCCGAAAAGAGATGAACTGCCACCCGCCCTGCTACGTGGAGTGTGCCGACAAGAAGTTCAGCATGAGGGTAGATACCAACACTATCGAGTCCGACTCCGATAATATACCCGACAGAATCAAGTGAGTGATCCAGAAAGGAAACTTTACCTTTCAGTTGGAATTTTAATTAACTCTGGAATAAAAAGGGAGGGATTGTTATTGTACCTATTATTCCTAATTTTTGCAACCTGCCTCTCAAAAATTAATTTTGTTGTTACCGGCATAAAATACCTAATTAGAATTTCATAAAACTTTTCTAATTTCAGAAATAAATATAATTTGCGGCAATTGTCAGCTGCGCACGTATTTTATAGTCAGTCATCGTGCAACTGCTACAAATTGTCTTTGGTCATTGATATGAATTACTTTATTGGTATGTAATTTCCATGTCACTAACTTGAACTACTCCTGTTTGGGTTGGATATTTGGTATCAATGTGACGTCACATTTGTATCGGTACGGCCTCTGTGTTACGGATATTCACAGAATTGGTACTAAAGACACAGTATCAATACGTTACTAAAATACCAACCCAATCAAGGAATGTCTCGACTAGTTTGCCATCAGCTAACCAACTAGTACCTAGTATATACATACTACAGACTAGTAATTTCACTTGACCTTCACTGGTTGGGTTTTTATTGGCGGTAAAGCTGTAGATCCTGGCTTCTTATGAGTTGCAGCGATGGGAACGAGAAGTGGGAATAGTCGCGTAGTCATTTCATTTACATAATGCACAATATCTGCATGCATACCGGTCACTAAATGCACTGTAATGTTACAATATACTTCTGAGCAATGCTATACCGTAAGTTCATTCCCTTATTATATTAAATGGAAATAAAAGAAAACTTTCAGCACCAAGTTTTGTGTTCAATAAGTCATAAACTTGAGAGCTTTCTCGGATAAGAGAAGTTTCCTCGGAAAAGTCTTCAGATAATATTACTGTGAATATATCTGAATTTAAGTTGTAAATTCAATTTGGTTCGTCAAAATCAAAGAACGTTAGATATTTGCATTGAGGATTTGAAATAAATAGTAATAAACCTTGTTATATACATTAATTTAATTTCTCAGAAATGTTACCTTTGCTGTAAAACGCTTTATATAATATACTCTATCAATCACTCAAAATTGCTGGATAGATTTAGTTATTCATCAAAGCCGCCTATCTTGATAAAGTCTTATGCTCAGAACTACGTCTCAGAAAATGCTCATGCCTTCTTCAGTCATTGCTTAAATGGTTTACAAGTTTCCTATAAATGAACAATCAATCAATACTGAAACTCAATAAAAGTCTTCAGTGTAACTTGTACATGACTGTGATTTATAGAACAATAATTCTCTATAATTATGTAACATAATATTTGTCTGTATTATTTGATAAAAGATGTTTTGTGATTTGTATTCGTTCCTAAAAGTACTGAATCATTTCGCCGATTGAATTTTTATCGCGTGGTGTTCACAAACATAAGATGAGGTTATTGCCTGCTTCTATACACATATGACTATTCGTGTCAATAGTTAGTCAAGTTTTATCGACAAAGCACCGTTTCTTCATGGTACGAATTATATTCCACAAATGTATCACTCAGCGTTCATTTCCCGTGTGCTCAAATAGTCAAATAGTCTCCAAATGCATTAAAATTTAAAGCTTACTTAGATTAATATTTCAGGCCTCAGGGACTTTAGGTCTCTATTCGTACTTTAAGTTAAAGTTTGAGCCATATGCAGCATGACAGAAAGCATTACGGTTAGAACAAAAATTGCCAAATGATCCAAAAGAAAATCTATTTACTAGATTAAAATTTACTCGTAGATTAATGCCCATTTTCACCATCAATCCCTAATTTTAAAGTGACCCTTATGGCGACACATAACAGGCATTTTGTTTTCATAGGGGTCACTTTAAAATTAGGGATTGATAGTGAAAACGGCCATAAGACTCCTAGAGTTGCCTTTATTTATAAGTTTGAGGAAACAATCCTAAAGTCAAAGCATTTACATCCTACTTTTCCTAACAAAGTAATTTGTCTATGATAAGAAATGAAAGCACCAAAGCTCTGGCGCCAAAAACATTCTAGATTGAAGTTGTAAAGATGATAGTTTTTCTGTTTGTTTCTTTATTCGTACAATTTGGCGCTTTCGTTTATCGGCTCAAGCTCTTCACAAAGCACTGATTTTGATCAAAAAAGCCCTTTTTTCCAAGTAAAAACCACCTTGCTACCCAATTACGGCGCACATTACGCATTTTGTAATAATAGTATTATGTTCGTCATAAATAAGGATCATAAGCAGCTTTTCGGCTTTATCATTAATTAAAATGCGAACATAATGTAATAAATAATAACGTTATGTAATATTTTTGTTTTCAGCTACTTACGGAGGAGTGTTCTCGCTAGCTTTCGGGGGATCCATTATTACTGTGTTTGAATTTTTATTTCTGCTCATTCGTTTCGTTAACACAAATGCAATGTATTTGTATGAAAGATTTATGAAAAATAAAATTTCGCCATCACATTAAGAAAAATGTGTTGTAATTATCTATTGTCCAAAAAACTGAAGTAATTGCTTAGGTAACTGTGACTTTTTTGCATACAAAATCAGTAATTATTTAAAAAACTATTTATATTATATTATGCAATAAATCTAGGCCACTTTAAGATGAATTATTATCATAGATATAGTTAACAGCACACCAAAAATGTAATTGCACAATCACATTAGTTTTAACGAGATTAAATGCCATAGTGTTAACACTTTACTTGGCTGGTGTGCCGTCTCTTTTTATTTATTTCGTGCGCTCTACTCTAAGTTGTAACCCACACTTTGACATCAACAAGGTTTTTCCCTCTAGTGGCAAAGTTCAGTCTATCAATCCTTTTAACGTAAGCCAAATGCTTCCACGATGAAAAGCAACACAAATATACCACCTGAAAATCGTCCATTTTGTAAAATTGCGGAATTGTGATTCCAAGCCGTGCCAAATATTTGAAAACGTGCCAGATGTACAAAAGCAGTTCTAAGAAATCCTAAGGTTTTTTGCTGTCAATGACCACGGAGCCAACGACCGCTAAAGCCAATCGCTTATTAAATTGTCAACAAGTTCGACTTTCCAAAATTAATGATTGAAAGACAATGCTTAATAATTTAATTTCATAACTAGTTGAAATTGCTACCTTTGTCTTCTTTTGAACGTAGCAATGGAATTTCATTTATTATGACGCCGTTTTAATTAAAAATATCAATATTAAATACAATTGTATCTGAAAATTGTCCGTATTCAAAGAGATATTATCTATATATCGGTACATTCCAATTCAATTCTGAGTAAATTTTCAATTAATTTTGATATCAACGTATTATTTTGCTTTTCTAAAATTGGAGAGATAATATTTTTTATTATTAAAAGAATTATTCCTCGTATTGACGAGGAAGACATCAAGCTATTTTTTAATGCATACCAAACTAGGCAGTTATTTGACCGCATTCGCACCTGGTGTTAAATGAGATTCAGTCTAGGATGATACTCACTGTCGCCCTGAAAAGGTCCGGATTATAATGTTTGGGAAAGACAGCAAGCACGCAGCGAATTTCAGTCCCTAACTGTTCGCATTATAAAAGAGTTATTTTATTTGAAAGTTATGTTAAAATGAAATACTGAGCCCTAATAGGCTAAGGCTAAGTCTTAGGTCAGACTAGACTCATCAATAACTAGTTCCAGCTATTATTGTAACTATTGACCGTTATTACTCTATCACTCATAATACCAACCCATTTAACCAATCAGACACTAGAGATGAGACCTAGACAACTTCAAAACAACTTAACCTTTGCACACATCTCAGTACCATAATATTGCGCTGTTACTTTGATATCAAGCCGTTAGGTTAAGTACGGTCACCCTTGAGCCTGCCCCGCTTGAGTGCGCTTCAGGGGAGTTATGACTCCTTCAAACAACCCAATCTTGGCGGTAAAATGCAGGCATTGTTTTTTATTGTATAGGTGAGGTCTCTAATTGACACCTACAGAAGTGCGAAGATTTCGTTTTTGTTTCTCGGAACAGAAATAGAGGTATTGAAGAAAAAATAGAGACTAATGGTTAAGGGACTCTAGAGTTTGTTTGATATGAGTTTGCTAATGTTTGGGATCTAGTCTGAATGGCTATTTCGCAGTAACAGTTGTTAGGTAAGTACATAACCCCTTTCTAAAAGTAACACACGTGTTGTAGTTATAATAGTTTAATATTGTCATTTTTATACTAAGCGTCACATTATAGGTATGTATAACTTTTATAAATAAGGAGGTTAGTGTTTTTAGTAAAGTATTATTGTTAAATTACAGACTATGGCACAGTGCCGTTATTTGCTGTGGTCACTGGTCATGTATTTTTGTAGAAACCCTTAACTAACATACGTTTACGTCTACGGTTACGGTTAGTTTCGGCCTATAATCAGTATGATATTGGAATGTTCAATGTTCATATGAAATTGGTATTACCGCTTTAAGCCTGAATGTCAACATGACTGACCTATTAGTCCAGTCAATGAATGCCTTAACGACGGTGTAGAGAGAAATCCGTGGAACACAATTTCTGACCTCGGGACTTTATTTAGCCTAGTTAGGTGGTGAACATAGCAAAAGTCCCCGCCCTTAGCCCTTGAGCCGGCAGGGAGAGGGGGGTTTAAAGGTACCACTTTTCGGTTTTTCGCTTAATCCTCGGAAACTATGCGTCCTAGTGACATGACTACTATGAACCAAAAAAAGCTTATTCAATTTGCTACAGGCGAGACCGTCAAGTTTTTGTATATCTTGTATAGTTTTTGCGGCATCTGCTCTAGAAGGTCTGTAAAATTTCAAATTTAATTTTTGTCTTACATGTTCCTATCAGGAGAAAATCGACTAAATCAACGTTAAGCAAACACTATAGACATGCAGGAGCATGTTAAGCCTAGTTCCAGGGAGGGGACTGCACTGTGCGTATAATTATACGAACCAATTGGAGCCACTTTTGACTCCTCATCATTCAAAAACTACTGTGCATTAACTCTTCAAATTTGGCTCATGTATTGAGACTTGCAAGATATACATCAGCTTTAAATTTCATAAATATACCTCAAACGGTTATTTAGGTATTGACGTTCAAAAATCGACATTTAGAACACTAAAATCTATCTATCACCTGTGAAATGTTAAAATTTACTGGTTTTTTATTTGTTCCTTTGTATTTACATAACTACCTTTCTGAATGCCAAATTTGAACCTTCGAGGTCATCTGGAAGGGGTTAGAATTTGGTATATAGGTCAGACATGTAGATTTTTGGACGTCAATACCTAAAGAACCGTTTGAGGCATATTTATGAAATTTGAAGCTGATGTATATCTTGCAAGTCTCAACACATGAGCCAAATTTGAAGTGTTAATGCACAGTAGTTTTTGAGTGATGAGGAGTCAATAGTGGCTCAAAGTGGTTTGTCTAAATATACGCACGGTGCAGTCCCCTCCTTGGAACTAGGCTTAACATGCTCCCGCATGTCTAGAATGATTGCTCAATGTTGATTTAGTCGATTTTCTCCTGATGGGAACATGTAAGACAAAAATAAAATTTCTAATATTACAGACCTTCTAGAGCAGATGCCGCGAAAACTATACAATTTATCAAAAAAGTTGACTATCTCACCTGTAGCAAATTGAATATGCTTTTTTTGGTTCATAGTAGTCATGTCACTAGGACGCATAGTTTCCGAGGATTAAGCGAAAAACCGAAAAGTGGCACCTTTAAACCCCCCTCTCCCCGCCGGCTCAAGGGCTAAGGACGGGGACTTTTGCTATGTTCACCTCCTAACTAGTCTAAATAAAGTCCTGAAGTCAGAAATTGTGTTCTACAGTTTTCCATCTATAATGCTTTATTGACTGGACTATATCTAATTGTCATTTTCTTTGAAGTCTCTAACAACACCACAAACCTCGTTTACAACAAAACCAATCGCTGTGACCCAATTATCTCACATGTTATCCAATATCCTGTTAATTACCCTATTAATATTCCTTTGGCGGGAATCCGTTTTGATCCTTGGTTGTGCTAACAGAAGACTTGGGAACATAGCGATTAATTTATGAACGAATGTGGTATTTGTAGCCCACTGGCGATAATGATTTGACATAGCATTGGTAGATAGGTTAATACACCGTGGTGGACTAATCATTTCAAATTCACCTGAAGTTATGTAGGTCATAAGATGAGTAGGCCTATAGAAATGCTTGAATAGAATTATGGGACGGACGGAATTAGTCAAGTTAAACATTGAGGCATCTTAAAGCATTAACTTAGGTGCGCTATTTTTTGCTACAAAAATGTAGAGTCTTAAGTGCTGTCAACTGTATCTACTGCTGAACTAAAACTTCTTGATAAATTTTGTGACCAAATTCAACTTTCACGAAAAGTATTAGCACAATAGTATGAAGTAACACAATATCTAATTATGTACTACCTATGTGTTAACTCCTATAATGAAATAATGAGTGTGCTTTTATAATGAACTTAAAATAAACAATTTTGACCTCGATTAACCCGTTATGACGTGATGAACAATCAAGCCAGCCTCTTGTTTACGAACCCATCTATCACAGTCAACCAGACTGGAACAATTCATGACTAGACTTAGCCCGCGGCTCTGCTTGCGTTTTACCTCGTTAAAGCCACAATACAATGCATCGCTTTTCCTGGAAACATTGTATTTGTCCGCGGTGATAGAGTATTGCAATTTGTTCCTGGAAATAGTATAGACCTAAGCGGCATTTTTAAATTGACTAGACTAGGTAAACAATATAATATTTGTAAATAAGTTAATGAACAAAAAAAAATGATTGGTAAAGACGAAGGTGACAGATTTTCTTCTGTCATTTCTTTTCAGCACCAGCCGATATGTTGACCTGAAGATACTAATAAAGAATTTTAATTTGAACATGAGTAAACATCTCGTGATCGACGTAGTTCACTTACACCTGTTTGCTGACAGTTGAAGGACGGATTTGGGTTGAGATTGATTATATCAAACGGGCCTTAGAGCACCCTTCCGAACAGCACCGAGCCTAAGTAGGTACACGAACGTGCTGTTGGAGGATTCAAATTGAGTAATTAATTTTGAAAATACTTGGTTTTAATTCATTAATTGCACAAAATAAAAGCTCCTTGAATTTATTTTCGCCTGTTATAATTAACGATTTTACCGACGACCTGTTATAATAGCGAGTGTTATTGCTTTTTTAATTTCACTCACTCACTCTCACTCACTCACTCACTCTCACACACTCACTCTCACACAATAACACGTTCATTCGTTTGTACTCTAATTGTTATGTAACACTGTTTTAAACTAAATTTAAGTCTTCTTTTTCTTGTTTTAAAAGTTTTGGTTTTGTTTTAAAAGACTAACCAATCGGACCAAGTCATTGTATTTAAATCTTAGTTGAGGAATCACTGGCTACTAAGATACAGGTTGTAACCTAGTTTAGTAGTCATGGGACCCCCGATTATCATGCCACTTTTTATAACTTTTGCATAGTAATACATGCATAATGTAACTTTTGGTTCAAATAAACGTTTTTATTTATTATTTATTTATTATTATTTATTATTTATAACGATTATTGACACCTCGGTCGAGTGATTCGCACTCAATATAGAGCGGTTGCCAGTTCAAATTTCATTAAAATACGGAATAGTAACTATTAATTTGCCAAATATTTGTGGAGCGAACAGGAGCATGAGAGTTGCGGGTAAATTTAATTAATCATGTAAATAGTTTTGGACTTAATTATTGGTTTTATAGCTATTATTAGTTTCTATTCGAATAACTTTGCTACCCAATAGAGTGGGAAATAAAACAAATATTCACAGTTATAAGTTGATATAATTTTAATACCTTAATACATATTTATACACAATAAATAAATTGATACATATTTACATACCAATATCCTGATATTTGGGTATCTGGGGGCACGGTAGTGCCCCCACCAAGTCGAGCAAAAAAGCGGCACGGCCGTACCATCCTTTTCTCGAAGCAATTCAGGCCATTTTCGACCGCCTGTAACTTCGTTGTGGATAAAACTAGAAGGCTGAATTTTCATTAGCTATGCAGGCATTGTAAAGACACGGTATATTTAAAATTTCATTCAATTTGAACCAGTAGTTTAAGAATTATAACGGGTCAAAGTTACTTAATTTTGTCACTCACTGACTGACTCACTGACTCACCGATCATCAAAACTCTAAGGCACTTCTAGCAGACCTAGAAGCTTCAAATTTGGAATATAAGTAGTGTTTGGTGTATGAATCAAGGAAAAACTAAAATATTTGGGGGCACGGTAGTGCAACCGCCAAGTCGAGTAAAATTTTTCAATTTCGGTCCAGTTTTCTAGATACATAACTGCTGTCTACAAAATACAAAAAGAAATGAGATCCCATCAAAAACAATACTTGTCAAAAAAACCAAGTCTCGCAACTCAGTTGTTCTACGGTAAAAAGTTGTGAGATCCATGTAATACCAAGTCCAGGCCAGGAAATCTTTAACGTTTTACATAAATATATTGACTTGGCCATCGCATGAAAATACGTGTATTGTTTTTGATGGGATAATTATTATACGAGTATACTATTTACATAAATTACACATCAATATTTACAAATTGTAAGTAATAGCTACTAATTTTGTTAAAACATTATGTACACTTGGTCCGTTAAGACAATGTTTTGTGATAATTTACATACATAATATACATTTACATATTTAACACAACAAGAGTTTGGATAAGCCTTCGAATCGGGGCCTCCTAACACATGTATTATACTTAAAAGGAGACCCCAGCCACTTGCAACAATATGTTAACTTCAAAGATAATGAAAAAAAAATTAAAAAAAAAGATACTGAATAAATGTTTTTTCATTTTCATTTAACATCGTCAACCTTAATAATAATAATTAAACCTTACATAATAATAATTAAAAAAAAAAACAAAAGATTATAGCCTCGTTAGACACTTGACTAGGTACCAATCGAAAGATCGCTGGTAAAATACACCTGAGTATCCATCGTCGGACTACTAATTATGCTAAACCTACACAATACAAAGTGTTCCTTATTCAGGTCGCTTCAGGACTTTAAAAGGTCTTTGTTTTATATTTCTCTATCTTTCTAATAACAACATCAATGATCCATCACGTTCCAACTGCATTGCACGAGACCTCGAGCGGATCCTACGCTAAGCAAATACTCGGGTGTTTATTAGCTTAGCCTTAAAGGCTGCAAACGTAGACACTCTAGTGTCTTGTATCGTATACAATCCACCAGTGAATTTTCATTTTTTAATCAACATGAAATCATGACACTTTTTGTGTAGATTTACTTCCACATGATACATAGTAGATACTCATCTCCGATTAAAAAGAGTTTAGTGGGTAACCAGAATCTAAAAGTCGTTAGTAAACGACACGAGGTTTGGCCAAACCATCGCCATCGCTCACGCAGGCTAAGCACGTTGATTTGGCCGAACCATTACAATAATTGTACAACAGCGATAGCCCACAGAGTACCTTAAATAGAAATGATAGCCGACAGTCGCTACCTGATACAGCAACTTGCTTTCATGTAACTTGACCTGAAACCTAGTTGCTGCTATCCGGCTGAGTTGCTGTATCCAGCCGAGTTGTTGTATTTGCCGTGTCGGTAAATGTTAGATTGACACACGACACAGTTTCCTGCGATGTAGTGTGCCGTGTCTCTATCAAAAAGTGTCTACGTTTGCGCAGCCTCTTAGACGCTCTACCCACAGAGCACGTCGCCTTGCTTCAACACAATTACGCCCTTCCATGAAACATTGAGGTTGGTTAGCAATGGAGATGAATAGCTGAAAATCGATACACTCAATTAAGTGAATAGTCAGATACACGAAGAGCTTTGTATTTATTTATTGCAAAAAATATTTCCCTAAAATTGTGAGCCAACGAATTGCTTTTTATTCATTACTTCTTGTTGTTGGTTATGAAAATTGAAAAATTACACCGAGAAAATACAGTCTATTACTCATAATTGATGTTGCAAATAAGTTTCGCAAGTATTTTAATTCGAGATCTTACTTTGAACTTTGAAGGTACAAATTCTAAGTAATTGCCGTCTGTTTGATGTAAATTTTTTTTAGGAAATATTTGATGTATTGATGTCAATAATCAATTAGAGAATGATACGTCCTTTACATAAGTATTTAAACATTAATAAGATTCTCAATTTAATCTTCTAAAAGTATAATTAATGTTGCCATAAAATTGGCTTCGTAATAATCTATAAAAATGTTTCGATCAGTGTTTTTATCTAAAAACAATATCAATATACAGTATACATAAAATACGGTTAAATACTTATAGATGTAATTATAAACATAACATATTGTTTTAATAGTTATAATATTTACAAAAGTCGTATACATTACGCAAGTAACTAATGAATTTTTGGTTTACCACAACCTAACCTAACTCTCGATACCTTGTCGCCTACAAGGTTATACACGTGGTTACCTACTGACGTTAGTCAATTATTATTAGGCTGGGTTGCACCATCTTATTTTGACTGTAACAATCGTCAAAAATCTGTCAAACTCCAAACAAAAAGCACCGGTTATCGTTATAGTTACCGTCAAAGTTAGGTGGTGCAACTCAGCCTTAGAAGCGCACTCGAGATACTCATAATGGCCGGCTGGTACAAAGCTTGAAAACGTGCCGATACAGAGGACATATTAAAGAACAGCCAACATAAAGTAAAAGAAACCTTTTCCAAGTATTTGGAGCGCTCGTTTGTGAGCCAGACTGCAGTCAAAAGACTTATCAAAGCCCGATGGCCCGATAGAAACGCTTTGCCGATGTTTTAAACGCGCTGCATTTCAGGCTGCAGAATGCACAAGTTTGCAAATTGAAAGGCAATTCACAGACGTTCGAATTCAATGTTTGTATATCAAGGCTCAAGCGAGTTATTATACGTTATTTTTAAATCATTGTAGAGTAGTAATTTTTATGTATAAAATCTTTAACTAGGTTTAAGGTGCAATTTGAGGTTTTTGTATTATTACCATAATAAAAGAACTCGTTATTATAACGACTGATAACAAATTAATTTCTTGAGAGATTAAGTCTAATTAGTATACTTTTTAGTTGAGCTAAAATAATAAGTCTTCGTATAAAAGAAATACGAGTAAAACTAGCGAGACTAACGTAATGACTTTGCAGTTAGACTTAGGCTATTTAATTGACAAACTTAATTGTGTTTTTCACGGCGTTATATTGCTAATTATTTCATTGTAATTTCGTCGAGTCACGTTTTGTTGAAAGGTACCATTGCTACGTGACAGGCCACTGTTACAGTTTACTTTATGGTCCATTTTGTGCTCCAACAAGAAGGGAAGAGGAAAGTTAAGTTTCCTCGTGACAAAGCCATGCCTTGCCATTCTTCTGCCGTAGTTGTTTTTAAGTTAATTCGGCGTTTTTGTCGTTTTCTTTTGACCTTACAAAGTTTGATTGGCACACTTTCATTAATTTGGTTCCTGAAAAACTTTTTCCTTTTATTTTCTTAATTATTTTATTGTAGGAAAAACATTTTCATTCCATTCAATTTAACAGAAATCATCCAATTCCCTCCAAACCGACAGTAGGTATGCCCCAATATGGTGTTTACTGTTTATAAAGTGGCTCAAAATTGATTTGACATGACACAAAAATTGATGTTGACAAGGATGCAAATCCAAAGGTAATTTGCCTTCCTGTCCCAAATTCGGTAACTAATAAGACATTCCCGATATTTTCCAAGTCAATGAACTGTTACTGTCGAAAAATATTTGCCTTTTTACATTCGCTATTTACATTGCCACCCGGAAATATTTACAAATTCAACCCAAGCTCGTTTGACGGGAAAATTAACGCAGTGCTGCCGGGACAAAAAGTAACTTGGAACGTCTTGGATTTTTCATAATATCCCAATTCGCAATCTTACGAGACGACGACTTACTAGATATTAAAAACGCAAAAGGAACATTATACTTTACAATTATGTAACATGGTGCGAGAACTTTTAGTAAATTTAAGGCTGGGTTGCACCATCTTACTTTAACTTTGACAAACTTCAAAAATCTGTCAAACTCCATTGCAAAAAACGCAAGTTATCGTTATAGTTACGGTCAAAGTTAGGTGGTGCAACTCAGCCTAAATCTTGATAATCTAAGGGAGAATCAGATCGAGAAAAAAGGAACTTCTACAAATTAAGTTACATTCGTGAAATTAACAATGAGTCGAAAGCAGTCAGGATTCTTCAGGTGTGAGTGAACTGTGTGTATTGACTTAGAACCGTAGTATAACCAAATAATATGGGACGGGATAAGCAAATAATGATAAAGAGATGAAAGGAACATTCAAATCTAATTTAGAAACAAAGTTTCCCGAAGCCACTTGCACCATTGTTAAGCGGCTAAACCCTTAGGGCTTGTACACAAAACTGCTATGCGACGTAGCATCGTAAAAATCTACGAACTCTCAATGGCAATTCGTGTCCCAGTGTGAATTCTCACCGCGCCGATTTTCAGTTTTCTGTAAAAGGCCTAAGGCCTCCTCAACTATAACTTCTCGTTCACACCGAATCGTCGAAGTAACTGTAGGAACGATATTACTATGCTTACTTATGCCATAGGGTCAAGTGGACTAATCTGTCAGTAGTAACAGGCCTGTTCATCTCCGCGAGCTTACATCGAAAACAAAACACGCACGATTGCCCCCTACAAGAGTACTATTCGACAAGGCCTCACATACGAGCGAACATTGACTCACGCACGCGTATTCTTGTGTATGATGGAAAAAAATAAAGAAAATGGTGTACTAAATACTGTGCAGTATTTAACTGCCTAAATAATAATGAAAACACAGAATGTACTTTTTTAAGTTGCCTCAAGACACTGAGAGGTAAATAAGTAGTTAATATTATTCATGATAATTCATGCTAAATCATGTATTTCCTCCGCCATTTTCTGCAGATTGGCACCTCACGTCACATCATTTTACCGAAGTCAGCCCTATAGCTTCGGCGCAGTACCGATCACTGACGTTTGTCAACAAAACTTCTGACAAACTTGCTTGACTCTTGAGACAAGCTAAATTACACCATATTGTTAATGACATTGAGCATACATTTTTTTAAATACCTTCGCGAAGTAAAACTTCTGTACGTAGTACTTATTATTATTCTGTGGTAGTAATGACATTACTTCAGTTACAGTATGGTGCTTGGAATGAATGAATGACAGTTATAGTGAGAGAAGGCTATGTAGTATGTGGAAGATTTAGAATATCATCACCGAAGGAAGAAATGACAGTAATATTGATGTCATTTACTGATAGAGTATGTTCCGCTTTACAGTCTGACAATACGTCGATGTGAACAAGCCCTTAATTTCCACGTAAAATGTTTCTCTCCCGACCTACGTAATAACCGTCGTAACATATCTTGAGATACGATTACATGCTCTGTTAGTTAGGAGTATTACTTGAGTTCAGCCATCCAGAAGTCAACATTAAGGGACGTAAAATACAACAGGAATTTCACTTATTCAGTAATTGCCTTAAATTTTAAAGGGTTAAGTACTTTGTTACATTTTCCGCGTCTTAAGTGAATTTAGAATTAATTGTTGCATTGAAAGGATGTTAAAATGAATTTAAATTAATCTATGGTAGAAAAGGAGTACTGAGGCCTGAAAAATAAACTTTCAGGCGTATGAACTGAGATCGAACACTCGATTAAAGATAACTTCATTAGGAAAACTAGGTAATATCAAGAAAGCTGAGAAGAAAGTAGGTTAAAATTTACACGATAAATACAATAAAAAGAACTTAGATTTCTGACTCATTCGCTTCTGAAAATAAAACATTGACTGAAAAGTATGCAAATATTGTGTGTTGTGACTTTTAGCCAGTTCTTAGATATTTGAGTTTGGCCAAATTATTTAATAAATATTCATAAGTAAAAGTTCATTAATATTTACAAACAGAGGAGATTGATCGGTAATTGACTGACACAGTTTAATAAACTTTAGGTTTGCGGCGAATTTTAATTAAATTTTCTACTGCAACTTCTACGGCAACTGTCTATTCGTGAACTCTAGCTCAATAATAATTATCTTGACAATAATTTATGGACCCGATTTCTGATCCAAGTTATTAATAATTACTGAGATGGATTAACGTCCCCCGGGATAGAACGGGTCAGCCACGTATTATTTTGACTCGATCAATCCCAATCCAGCGCGGGCCCACATAAATACATAAGTGATGAAAAGATAATAACAAATTCAATTGCCAAAGTGCCCTTAACGTAAAATACGAGCAAAACCCATTACATTTATAATTACAAATAATTATTGTTGCTTATTCCAAAGAGTAAATACTCAGTTTTCGAATAATATAAATAGATTTTATATTATTTACAGTCCAAACGTGGACTGTTATAAAATGCATTGCTATAATACTGTAAGAAATAGGATGAAAAGGTATTTTTTTTTAATATTTTATCTTCAAAGTAGGTGTACAACAAAACTTAAAAGCATTACAAAGTCCAATTTAATTTAGGCCCCAAAATACGAGTGTGGATATTAAATCCACAACATGAAACTACAAGTGTTTATGTACTGTCGGAAATTGTTAATTGTGTCAAACAAGTCGTGTTCTTAGCGATATTACGATATATGCGTGTGAAAGTGTGTCTGTTGTTACATAAACGGGTTGTTGTAAGCTATTAAGAGCAAACAAACTTAAATTAATTCTTGCCGAGGCAATTTCACTTACACAGACATAATACGTACAAAGCGTTTTGGATGTTAAATTAAAAAAAAATGTAGATCAACGTAACACTTTTTTCTCAAAGGGAAAAAACATTCAAGTTGATTCAGAAACTTTTTAATGAAAGTAATAACATTGTTTTCTTACTTCAAAATACGAGTATTTACTAAGGACTTTCGTTTGCTTGCGACTTTGACTCAATAAAGAGTGTAACGCCATTTCATCAAAATCTGTGCAGTTCTTGCGTGAAGGTGCAAAAAATTCCAACTATCCTCACTCGGTGTCATAATATTCGTATTGATTTTCGTATCCAAAATAGGTCGACGACTCATCAGCATTTTTGTCCCTTGGGCTTTCCCTGTGAAGAGAAAATAACTACGAGTACAGTGTATAAAGGGCAGCTTTGTAAGGATTCAATTTATTTTTTGCACAAACATAACATCCCTATTCGGGTATCATTGACACCACAATCCATTGACTTACTTTTTATAAGCTATCTAAATTCTAGAAAACTCTGAAAATAAATAGGTGCAGTTGATTTAAAAAAAAGTCAATTAGATGTACGTGAAAATTAATTAATTGTACGAATTATCGTAATGTTAGATTACCTAATCTTTATTTACGTACATATGAATTGAAATGACTTACGAGTATATCCATGGCTAAATCATGGTGTTATTTCTAATGTAGGTACACAGTATATTGCACTTCATAAAGGAAAATAATTTCAATCCCGGAAATCTACTGGTATACAAAATACATTATGTATTAATGTCTTTTTAGTCAAAACGCACTGGCATTTCTAAATAACGCACACACATTACACAACTGTGTCTGTTAGAACGCGCTATTTGTGATATTAGCGCTTGAAGTTGACGTGGCCGTGCCGTTATAACATCGTGAGAAATTCTTCACTTTATAGACTAAGAGCTAGTGAACGCCAGACCTACGTTATTTTATAAAGGCTGAAAGTTTGTCAGCGCATGCTCCCAACATAGCTAAAAACCATGGCCAAACATGAAGTTTGGGTCATGGTGGCTTTGGCAGACAGACGGTACTAAAGGTGTGTAAAATACCAACTTAATTACGTCAAAGTATAAAGGCTGATTTTTTGATATTTCCTTCAAAATGTTACTAGAAATGACGTCATTAATTGACAGACACCTACCATGGTGGCAGCCCTTAGCCAGACACCTTAAAGTTCATGAAAATGTAGTCCTACTTACGTCATACTATAAAAGCTGATATTTACATAAAATATTTGAACTATCATTTGATGAAGTTTCCTCATCAGCCAGACACTTCTGATGGTTCCTTCGCCTTACCAGACAGCTTTTAGGGTGGCTGAAAGTGCGAACGCGAGGCACTATAAATATTGTTTTTTGTACTTTTTCTTAAGTTACTCAAGTATTTGAGTCTGTAAATCATCATCTCATGTTGATGAGCTGATGATGGAAGGTAAGTACAACTCCTTAAGGCTTAGGAGTTGGAGGACAATTCTTTAACCAGTATATACTCGTATAAGTATAGTTTTTAAAGTTATTTGGGTGTTTGCATCAGCTAGTCATCATCCCATGTTGATAGAAGGTACAATTCCTTAACGCTTAGGAGTTGTAGGATAATTCACGTCATGCTCCCCGGCGGAACTACTTTTGATTTAACTAGTCTAGTGTAAGTTTCTAAAATAAATCTTTGAAAATTGTCTATAAAAATCTAGTCCTATTTTAAAAAAAAAATGTATCATAGGTTTCGACGTATTTTGTTATTGAAAGTGGTTGCGCTGCAGAGTATCCTTCCAGCGAAACCATCACGATATATCTGTTACGGCTAAAGATAGGTGTGAACATAAACTTAAGATTAGCCGGCTAAACTTAAGTTTATCTTCGACGAGGTGTTAATGTTAGTTTCTTCTATCTTTAGCCGGCTAAACTTAAGTGTAACCGCAGGCCCTTGGCTAAAAATGTAGAAGGAAATGGAAAAGGAAACAATGTAATAATGTTTACTATTTTGACACGAAAACTTTATTAAAAAATAATCATTTTCATTACACATACTTTTATGTAGGTATTCAAAATTACAATTATTACAATAACAAAATATTAATTACTTAAAAAAATATCTACCTAATCATTAAAATAAAATAATAAGGTAAACCATTTGGTCATTACAGAATCTTCTGTGGGTATTTAAAATGACAAAATAAAACTGCGCACGCGTTGTCTCCCCACCGTCCCCTCAAGCCCTCCGCCGGCCTGGCGCGCCCATTGAATACATTTTTAGCCGTTTCGTTTTGGCTAATGTGCACATTAGCCGGCTAAAGATGGAATATCACGACGCAAACTAACATGTTATCGAACTTTAGCTGCTTCTCGAAGATAAACTTAAGTTTAGCCGGCTAATCTTAAGTTTATGTTCACAACTATCTTTAGCCGTAACATATCTATTACTATGCATAGAATAATCAAATTTATAATATCAAATAATACTATAACAATTCTATATGGAGTTAGGACCCCCAAATCCTCACTAGAATTTATATACGCGGAAAATGTGGTGCCACAAATTTTATCTTCAAAATAGTTGCTAAACGCCTAGAGTAAAGTTCTTAGCAACATTAGCATTAACATAGGTAATGATAATGTTGCTAAGAACTTTACTCTAGGCAACTTTCAGAGGTAATCACTTTAAAATTAGGGATTACCTAAGCCTTAAGGAGTTGTACTTACCTTCCATCATCAGCTCATCAACATGAGATGATGATTTACAGACTCAAATACTTGAATAACTTAAGAAAAAGTACAAAAAACAATATTTATAGTGCCTCGCGTTCGCACTTTCAGCCACCCTAAAAGCTGTCTGGTAAGGCGAAGGAACCATCAGAAGTGTCTGGCTGATGAGGAAACTTCATCAAATGATAGTTCAAATATTTTATGTAAATATCAGCTTTTATAGTATGACGTAAGTAGGACTACATTTTCATGAACTTTAAGGTGTCTGGCTAAGGGCTGCCACCATGGTAGGTGTCTGTCAATTAATGACGTCATTTCTAATAACATTTTGAAGGAAATATAAAAAAATCAGCCTTTATACTTTCACGTAATTAAGTTGGTATTTTACACACCTTTAGTACCGTCTGTCTGCCAAAGCCACCATGACCCAAACTTCATGTTTGGCCATGGTTTTTAGCTATGTTGGGAGCATGTGCTGACAAACTTTCAGCCTTTATAAAATAACGTAGGTCTGGCGTTCACTAGCTCTTAGTCTATTAGTCTTGATAGAAGAACACTGTACAATTGTTTTACATCAGTGTCTGTGTCGCCGCTGCATTTTCTCGGAAGCGCAAGAAACTCATCAGTTATCAATCGGGACACTCCAATTATTTAACCATAGGTAGGGAGGAGAACACTATTTAATTATTTCAGATCAGTGTCTTCCAAGTCACAACGCACTGGCATGCTTACAAATGCATTCCTACAATGCACACAAATCGGTGTATGTTAGAACGCGCTATTCGTACATCAGCGCTTGAAGTCGATATGGCCGTGGCGCTACAGCATTTCTACGAAGAGCGCGTCACGTGACTGAGCTGCGTGGTTTGCGAATGCGTTTCGATGCATTTAGACAGCGGCAGCGCAAAGAAATCGTCACTTTTATCATTGCAGTCGTAGAAATACTCTTTAATTGTTTCATGTAGATTTCTTTCATGTCAAAACGCACTGGTATAAACGCACAATGGTGTCCGCTCAACGGCAGCGCTAGAAACTAGGCACATTTGTCATTTTAGGGGGAGGAAAACACTCTTCAATTGTTTCACAGGGGTCTTTCAAGTCAAAACGCACTGGCATTCCTACAATGCACACAAATCGGTGTATGTTAGAACGCGCTATTCGTATATCAGCGCTTGAAGTCGATGTGGCCGTGGCGCTGCAGCATTTCGACCGACAGCGCGTGAGCAGGCGCGGTGCGGCGCGACGAGCGCGTCACGTGACTCAGCTGCGTGGTCTGCGCGCGCGTCTCGATGCCACGCGCGATGTGCGCGCCGTGCACGTGCCCGTTGTGGCGGAGGTTGTTCATCTGTGGAAAGATAAATGTTGAGAAGTGGAAATAGTAAAATAAATTCACTGAAAAAAATACTAACTGAACTTTTAAAGGCATTGCTGACGTAGCTAAAGCCTGGTCCGTGAGCACGTAAAATCCCGTCCAATGACCCGAAGCTGCCCATCCTTGTCGCTCGCAGGTAATTATGTTGCTGTCGCGCTCGCACACTCACTGCGGGCGCGCGTCGCACAGTCGCGACAGCAATATAATTACGCGTGAGCGATAAGGATGGGTAGCTTGGGGTCATTGGACGGGATTCTACGTGCTTACGGACCAGGCTTTAGATTCAATTATATTTTAATACTAGATAGGAAAACTTGAAGCCCGCTGTGTACGATTATAATATTTCAGTGATGTTTGGAAACTATTATAAACCATTTTGGGTCATGTTTATTTTAGGTTGCCTTGAAGGTATTGTGTACTTACGTTTATTATACAGATAAGTATTATTACGAGTAGAGCAGTATATTTTTATTATAATTTTTCAGCACTTTCCAGCTTGACAGCGAGCATCAAGTCTATTTTATTAGTATCTTTAAAATTACCTTTTACTTTGATATAAACTCAATAAGTACTCTGTAAATAACTTGACGCTTTTATCTTAAAATGGTGTTTGTATTTTTCTATTAATTAAGAGTACGAAACAAACGCCACAAACAGTAAGTAAGATGGTTTAAAAATAGGTACATTAACCTAAGAAGAAAAAAATAGCTCTAAAGCTCTAGCTAGCTAAAATTTTACGAAAAATGTTTGTAAGAGTTTTAAATTATTTCTTGAGATGTTCTTTCATATTTTAAAATAAAAACAGTGCTCAACAAAACTTAATAATAGCTTGTTAAAACCTTAAAGGTAACTGAAATGAACTGATAATATTGAAAAGTAAAAGGTAACCAAGAATAATAATAAAGCAAAAGTCTGAGAAATACATATTTCATTATTATTGGACGGAGTTTTCAGCTTCAGTGATTTACAAGAATGAAAATGTTAAACTCACCATACGTTTCATACAAAATCTTACATCGAGACATCGTTGGAGATAAATATTAGAGATAGCAAAGGTAAAGTATGATATTATGTAAATATACATCAAAAAACTCCTTGGTGTAGTTGTATACATCCTTTGATTCCCGATCCGGAATTTTCCGGTTCGAATTTTATTTCTCTTCAATATAGGAGGAAAATATTTGCTGATAAATTCGTTTTGCTGTCGGTGGAGTTGAGTAAAATTGACAGTTGAAAAGGAACACCTGAAAATATGTTAAAAGGCAAATAAATTAAGGTTAGAAAAGGAAATAAAGGTTCGATAAAAACATTTTTTTGAATAAGGTTAAAAAAAAACATAAACAACATTTTAATGAATGAAATACAAAATAAGAATACATTTTACTTACACTAATGTACTCATTCTTATGAATAAAAATAAATTGGTTAGTAAAGAAACTGAACAAAAGAAGTAAGAAACCAATATGAAACACGTGGAAAAGTGCTAACGATTATAAAAGTAGAGTTAATTTTTGATGCGTAGCAAATTAGCTGTCCTAATGTAATCAAAAAGATTTTTTCCAATATAAATAGCGCTCTTTTAAACATTTAACTGTTAAAAAATAATATGTTGTTTATTGTACACAAAATAAAAATAAATACACCCTTTAGTAATAAAGTCTCAAGCAAAGAAAGCGATTTGTCAAAAGTAACTCGTACTCCCATGCATCGTTCAAAATATTTGGTTTATATGTCTGCTTAATTTATATCTTGGAAAACATGGAAAACATGTGCCGCGTTCATTTGCAGCCTCATTTTCGTTTGTATTTTCCATGATGGTTTATAGACGATTTTGGACTGAACGAGGGGTGGAATTGAAATACTTTCATCCCTTGTATGAGCTTGGATTTTGGAATCCAATTACGGTAAAATGCAATCATTATAATTTGGGAATATTTCCGTAGACTTTTTCGTTTTATCAAAATAATTTATATTTCTTTGCAGCATCACCTTCATTAAAATATTTAAAATAACTTACTAAATATATTTTTATCTAATCATCATAATGATTTTCAGTATACATAAGTAAAATGATGCGTGAACTATCAAACAATAATTCTAACAAACCAATCGACTTTTCAGCAAAATATGTTGAAACCATACTGATTTAAATGGAGAAGGTGACGCTATTCCTATGATTTAAAACAAATTTATTTAACCCCATCAATCGACAGACATTTACAAAAATAAATGTATCCTTATTTATTTTATTAATCTCTATCAAATATGTCCGTACATACTTTTCTACTGAAATGAATATCCTATTGAATATTCATTACTGTATGTTAATCATACTGTATGTTAACAATACACAAATTACCGTTTAAGGTTATTTGGAAACTGTTTACCAATTTATTTTTTTGATAGACAGAAGAGGCAGAGCAAAGTAAAGGAGTATTATTTTTAGTAGAACTTAAAATAGAAAGAAAGAAAAAAAAGAAAAATTATATTTTTTGGCCACAAAAAAAGACATACCTACACATAAATTAATAAAATCTGTCAATTCATATAGGTAAGTATCTACTAGTAGATTGGAAATACCCTTAGGGTACGATAGATCGCACCGCCAACGCATCTACGTTACGTCAGCGTTGCGGTCACGTTCAGATGTCGCAGTAGAGCGATGTGGTGGGTGAAGCGCTGCTGTTTCACTAGGCCGTTACATAAATTTGCATGTTTTGCCTTACTCTAGACTAGTTGGCTCTTTGAGAATTTGTGTACATTACGAGCATGCTAACTTGCAAATGTGCTAGATATTGTGTGAGCTGTTATGTGTTTTATTTATTTATTTTGCAGACAAGCCTTTTTTTTGCCTACAGGACCTTATGGTACACGCTATGGTCCTCAAGTACCAGGTCCGACTCAAACCAAATAAAACGCGAAGCAACCTGAAGATGTAAAAAATGACAAAACTGCACCGTTTCACATTCCTGACGGAGATAAAAGATATAAATTATTTGCTGTATTACCATCACTACCAGCGTATTTTTATATACAGAGAAGGTGCTAAAAATAATAGAGCATAACTTGAGATTCTTGAGAAACACCCACGTTTTATTGTTAGGCTCTAAAAACTACGAAATATCACGTAACCTACTTAAGATGTGATTTGGATAAGCAGAATTTTTTTAGGACAATCTAGATAATGTTGTTTAAAATAATCGTTATTTTTACAGTTTCATAAAGAGACAAAACACCCCGAAAACTTTATACAGCGCTCACGTCACGCCGTATTAGTGTACCGGAGGATTTTATCGGTTCAATTTTCCTTATAACGACCAGCACAGACAGGCCATCGACCTTTTTAATGTATTTACATACTCGTATACAATGTGTTAAGTAGCAATGGCTTCCGTGGCAACAAACCACATTAATCCTGACCTTATCCTTGGTAGAAAATAACAGGTATACAAAAGAGGAGTTCCTTAGAAGAGTATTTGTGCAGAAAAAATCAGTCATGAAGATACTACATCCATTCAGATGGACCCAAAGCTGTGGCCCCAAATTCCAACTACGCACATACTATGTTGTACGAGTACCTATATTGAGGGATAATACTCACCTGTATATAACACCTTTTGTGCGGCTCGTGATAGAGTTCGTAGTCGCTTGACGACCCCTCGGGTTTTTGTGTACACCGCCACTGGAACAAATTATTTTATCAATTATAGTGTTGCAGAACTATCGACAGTTGACTATCGATTCCGGAACAGTGTGCTTACCATGAGTTTACGTTAGGTGTGCTCGCTAGCGACTGCGTAAAAAAAATGACATTAATTGCATGGACCTATAAAAAAAGTCGGACGGATTCTCATCAACAAAATACTGTGACATTAGGATACACCAGCTTGCCTGTACGTACAGGCCGGCACGCACACATTCACACCCTGACGCACCACTTCGAGTCCAAACTTCACACAGTTGACACATTTAGGCGGCGAAAAAACAACACGAACACGACATGTCTTGTGTGATGAAATTGTGTAAAAACCTTTCTGTTCGAACAAACAAAAATTTAAGGAATCACATTTCACAGGTAAAATAATAATCCAATCACTTATTTCCCGACATTAAAATATTTAAATTAATTGAAATTAAACGTCATTCACTCGAAAAAATAATACGTCAAAGACCAGTGTTCTCAGTTATTTACGTGGGAAAATTACCCAAAATATGGGAAATTAATAATACTTTTAGGACTTTTTAGTTATTTATTACGCATACTATAGAAATAAAATAATTTATCATAATAATTGTGTTTTAATGGGATATATACAAAATAAATTTTATAAAATCCGATTTGTATGAAAATTAAAATAATTAAAATGAAGATAATATCAATTTTCTGACTTCACCATACCATTTATATGCCCATGTTAACATGGGCTAGTGTCGGCTCATATACCCATTTACCTAACACCCTGTATTGATGATGCATAAGATTATGATTATAATGTACACAAGATTCGTAATTTGTAATTGCGTGAATCATTTTTGATCAACATTATGTTACATACCCTGACACATTGACTTGCAAACAATGTAAGAAAATTTGAACATTGAAAATTTCGCGCCTACCTCAACGCATTAACCTTTCATCCTTTTCAAATTCTGTCTACATTTCCAAGTAACATCTGCCGATCTATGTTTTTCTTAAAATAAACGGGTAAAATGTTTTGGCTAACATGGCATCCCTAAATTCACTCACACAATAGACAGACGTCAAAATTTTGCGTCACAGTTTTGTTGTAGCGCGAGTTCCGTCCGCCTTTTTTTATAGGTCCATGATTAATTGTATAACATATTGTGCAGCGCCCCTAGCGGCTACTTTTAAGAAACAAAATCTTCATAGAGATTTTTGACGTACTCGCTAGCGCTTAACGTAAACTCATGGTAGGTACACAGAGGGCCTAGTGTGAGTTTACATCAAACGCGCTCACAAGTGAGCGCGTCAAAGAATGAAATTAAATGAATGACGGATTGTACAGCGCCTCTAGCGGGAAACGTTCAAAAACTAAAAGAACCCCACTGGAAAACAATAATTCAAGATCGATAGTTTAGTTACTATGTACAGACAACGGCATGCCAATCTAAAATCTGTTTTATGCAACTGCATAGGGGCGATTTCGTAACAAAAATAAATAGAGCCTGATGCGCTGTCTGTACCTACACTAATCTGATTAGGATTGGAAACACAAAATATGGTTATAGCTTTATTCCTGTACCTATTACCTACGTTAAATTTAATGCCTCATTTACGTTAATCAACTTGTGAATTTTAATTGGGAATAATGACCGGTTGATTACGTTATCTTCCAAGAAAAGAGCCTTGCTAATGCTGATCCAATTCTGAAAACTTGCCAGCCAAAGAAAAGATCACCGATATCCGAGCATAATGAGATGTTTTATTCTGAGAACAGACCTTTTTTAAAATGGTTAAGCTGCGGTTTTTAAACCTCTGAGTGGGTTGATCTAAATCTATAAAGAGGGTTGACGTAGTTTACTTGTTTTGAATAGACGGTAGACAGAGGAGTAAAAGGATTTTTGCGGTTTCGAGTAGAGCATGATCTCATTAAATACTATTTCAACTTATTTATTTTATTATAGGTACGTCTTAGAAGTCATCATACAGAATTAATGAATATTCATCCGCATCTTTTCTTATTATTCCTTAGGAAAATGTGTTACCTAGCGCGCCTGTTAAAAATCGTTGTTTAGCCAAGTGTTTAAAGCGTCCCAAATGTAACCATCCACACGTTTCCTAGTTTTACTCTGCAAGATTGATGACACCTCAAATAAAACCAAGAGTGCCACTCAACCCGTAATCTATTACGCCTGTGAAGAAGAAAACGAGCCTCTTTTCGCTGCTTGTAACACAAGCATTTCCTTGCAACATCGAATCGCGAAGTTTTCGAACTAAGTCGGACAAGTAATCGGCACAAACTTTGTTGAATCAGGGAGTTGGTTCACTTGCGTCAAATAAACAAGAGCACATTTAATGCTGCTGATTTTTTAAATTTTACTTAACGTTTATTCTGTTATTCGCTTATAAACTCGGAGGTTAAGTAGATATTAATTTATAAGTAAATAAGCTTAATTAAAATAATAATTTCATGATAAAATTATTTTTAATGCGCGCGAATATTATGCGATACTAAGAGAATAATAATATTATTTAAAACTTTAGAATTTTGTAATGCTTATGAAAGATAATGGCAATATGATTGTCTCTCGTTAAATGCTTTAAGTTTAGGGTCTACGTTTAAAGCTAGCCTTGCATTCAAACTAAATAGTTGTCAAGAATTATTTCTTAAAGAATATTAATAATTTGTTTTTGCACAATAGTCCCTTTAGCCTCTCGTACTAACCTAGATTTGTCGAGCATCAGTGGGGTTCGAATCCGCGTTCTTCAGATGACGAGTCGGCTAATCCGACCCCTATCGTGGCTACACAGTGAAAAAGAGTAAAGTAGCAAACAAGGGAAACGAGTACGTGTGTGGTGTTACGAGATTGATTAAGCTAATTTTGTTGGTACAAGAGTTTAGTCTGTGTTCGGCGAACTCCATCTATTTATCGAGTAACTTTGTATCACCGTAATTAATTCCATAATAACTTGTTTTACTTAACAAAACATGAATGTGTAACTTAAATAAAAACAGTACAACTTACGTCACATACTATCATAATTGCTGTTGCTTTAGTCTCTAACGCATGATGTTTTCACCTATAATTAAGTTTGCATTTAACAAGTGTCATTTTTATAGTTACTTTTGTGAAGCCTCAATGTAACCTTGTTGGTGATCAAATAAATAAATAATATTATGAAAATACCTTTGTAGAGTCACAGGTATAAATCATATGCGAACTGCGAAGTTAAATTTGTAAACGGTAAGCATTTCCACATCACGCATCTTCAAGACAACAGTACAATTATTATCAGACAGGTGTATACTGCCTGGGCTGAGTCATGGCAGCGTTGTAATTACTGAGTGGATGTGCAAGACACTTGACTGAAGTTTCAAGGCAGTTCTTATGTAAGCATCGGTCCTATTATCCAGTGTAGAGTTAAATATACCCAATATAAAGTAGATACAGTCTGCGTCAAATAGTTCGTAACAGCCAAAGCAGGCAAAAAGTTTGCAACATGTATTTGTTAGGTGGTTATCACACTGCGCCGCGCTCCGCCGCGGAGCGCGGGACGACAGATTTAATCATTGTATGACAATGGACAATTTCACACAGCGCCAGCTAGCCCCAAAGTAAGCAACTTAATGCTTGTGTTATGGGTGCTAGCTTAACGGATATACTACTTATAGCCTGACCGGGAACATAAAAACCCTCGCCATGTTGCGGAAAACTAATGGTACTAATTTCTTTTAATGGCAACAGTAACTGAAAACTTCTTTGACATGTCACCTTGCATGTCAGTCTATTGCTGTCAAAGTGTAAACAAACTTTATTTTAAATGCGCGCAATTGATTTTGTGAATTAAATTGCTAAAATATTTTTATAGTCGTGAAAGAAAAGTGGTTCACAATGTGTTAAAGTATTTGTCGAAGAGAAATACTAAGGGTTCGGACAATATTTTCATTGAATAATGTTTCCGACAAAGGTTGTCAAATTGACTGACATGTTTATCGTATAGTACAGTCCACTATGAAAATTAGCTGTGGTTTGTTTCAACTACCTATTTTAATTTTTTTTGACACTTTCTAAGTGTTGAATTTTATGGAATTGGGAAAGAAGTACCGAGTTTGAAGCGTTCATGAGCAGACATTGCATTGATGAATAATAAAATAAATCCTACTAGCTCGATTGATGGTTTCATTTAATTTATTTAAACCAGGTTACCTATAATAATATTTTTTCGTTAATTTATGAAAATATCAAATTAGCCCGTAATCCTAAATCCTGATACATAAAGTTAGTCTATTAATTTAACACGGGTACGACTCTACTCAGTGTTGCACTATCAAATGCAATTGACGCGCCTCTATGCCAGGGTTTTTATGTTCCTGGTCAGGCTATATATACTTTTTTTTTAAATACATACATATTATACATAGTAACACCCAGACCCGTCACAGAAATTAAAATTCATCATTTCAATTTCTGCCCGGCCGGGAATCGAACCCGGGACCTCTCGGCATAGTAGTCCGCTCTGAACCACTACACCAAACGGCCGGTATAGAAAACACGCGCGGCACTTCACACTGGCAACGCGTCTGCGCGCGTGATTTTTTATATGAAATAACGCGCTCCGCGGCGGAGTGCGGCGCAGTGTGATAACCGCCTTAAGGTTGTCCTGTCAACTTTTTGGCCACTTTGGGTGTCACGAACTATTTGACGCTGACTGTAATACAAAGTAGGAAGCGGTTCACTTTCTTTGGGTATAATAAATGAATGTTTTGCTTCATGCAACTAATTGCACTATTACATTTCCCACTTATTTGGTGTTAGCTTTCCGCCCGCGGCTTTGCCCGCGTGGAATTTTGTCTGTCACAGAAAAACTTTATCGCGCGCGTCCCTGTTTCAAAAACCGGGATAAATACTATCCTATGTCCTTTCCCGGGACTCAAACTATCAAAATCAGTTTAGTGGTTTAGGCGTGAAAGCAATACAGACAGACAGAGTTACTTTCGAATTTACAATATTAGTATAGATTAGAAATGTAACCCTAGAACCAGGTTCACCTGATATTAATTGTTCCCGGATGCTGTAATGAGATTATGTTTCATTATGCTGTTTAGTTCTGCGTGTATTTGAATATTTGACGAGAACTCATAGGGTTGACACGTGTTAGACAGCTGCGGGTATTATAGGATTCGACAAAGCTATGTAAAGCTTGTCTAGACGATATCTATTTATCATAATAAGTATAGGAATAAAAAAGAAATCCTTGGTAGTTTTGAGAATCAGACGGTAATCTTATTACCTGTGTAGTCTGTATTTAAATGGAGACGACTCTTGAAAGAATCGAATAATACATTCGAAAAACTACTAAGCTTTCTTAGAAACTATAAATAACATAAAATTCGTATAATGCTATTGTGTAAAATAATAATGTGACAAGCGGCTTGTGTATGGTGAGTCTAGTGAGCCTACACGTATTTCAGTAAAGTGAATTTCAGCATTCGTTATTAGATGTGTTTGCCTACACTGAAAAAAATGTTTGGTTACTGCTTACACAACAAAAGTGACCACCGAACACTTTGGTTATGAGGAACAAAATGTTGTGTAAATTAAACAAATAATTCTGTAGTGAGCTAGACTTAGTTTGGTTATAGTTAACACTTAGTTCGGTGGTCACTTTTGTTGTGTAAGCAGTAACCAAACATTTTTTTCAGTGTACGTTTGTATCATGATTGTGACTGGTCAACCCTTTTTTTTTACATGAGGAAATGCTTTGCGCATACCCCGGGCCGCGGGGGCAGCCTGGGGTTATGTGGAACTCTCCTAGCCAAAGGGGCAGGGCCTACCCACTAAAACTTCACTAGTAGGTTTGCGTTTACATTTATAACCAAGGCTAAATCTTATTCTATTATGCATGATTAATACTCAGAACTCCCTTGAATAGGATTTTGTGTTTGACTACGGAATCCTAACGCTGTTCAAATAGAACCCTTGGAGGAAACTCAAATAACAAGTATGAGGTTGAATAAATTGAAAAAGTATTTAAACTTAGGCTTTTCTGATTTAGTAGCGATTCCTTTCCTAAAGATTTGTTCAGTCTTTATTCCAATGTTGAGTTGCCTACGGGCTGCGAAAACGTAGACATTTTTTGTTACCAACATGGCACACCATGGCAGTCATTATAATGTATTGTGTCAAGTGAAAGCAACTGGACACTAAAAATTTTCTACTTTTCCACCGTTGTGTCTGATTTCATGTCACATGAATATAAAATATTTACTGGTGGGTTGTACCACATAGTAAGACATAATATTGTCTACATTTGCGTTGCCTCTAAAAGAGTTCTTCGTACAACATGATGTTTTAATACAGCGCGATATTGGCGAAAAATATTGCTTTTATTTTGAGCTAAACTTCACCCGCGTTTCAGTGGAACGTGCCGTTTCTTTCGTAGTTTCAGTAAAGTGATTATGTCTTGCGCATTGCGAAAGACTCTGATAGTTCATCCCTTGGGTTGATAGAAAAGTTTATCGGATTACCGTCTTTGTTGAAGGTAACATGATATTTTATAATTTTCTGGAGCTGAAGGATAATTAATAAAGCGGTTTATTGTAACTCGATTTTGTCCTAAAGATCTACAAAATGATTGTTACTCTTATTACTACGCTTAGCATCATGATCTAGGAATCATTTTATTTGGGTATTTGATTATTGTATTGCAGTTAATGTGAAGTAAGTTGTAGTTTTGTTTAAATTCTCTGTTAAGTATCTTGGAAATATCAAACCTTTATTTTTATGGCATCACTGTACAAATTCCCAGTGTGAATATTGCGAATCACAAACCGTTTCATTACACAAAACATTGGCGATACCCGCTTTAATGGCTGGTGACATATCCAATAGCGAACGGCATGTGCGTTACAAAGCGGGCTCAGGAATTACGGAATGTTACAACAATGCTTTTTATCTCTGCTGAGAATGTGTTTGACGTTTCCAAATGTATTGCCAACTTAGTACAGTCGGGGCAGAGCCAGATTTCTAAAGTAAATACTGTAAACATATTAATTTGATAAAGACCTACCTAGTTCAAGTAATTCCAAGGCACTTCTTTTGATTTCATATTCTAGGTATTAATGTCAAAAGAAAGTTTACTTAGGCTTGAATAAATTAAATATTCTATCATGTTGTGCGTAACAACTCAATTTATGTATAAGGTATAATTATGTTGCCTAGCCTTTGAATGAATTGAAAATAATGGAGCCTTTAAAAAGGCAAAACTTATTTTGCGAAACAGTTACAAGATTTACAAGTTAAACTTATATTAAAAAATAATTCGCGTTAAGTAATGACGTTTTAAGTAAATACAAGCTCATCGAGTGATTTGAACTTTTGGGTTTCATAAAGTGTAGCTAGTTCCTTTTTCACACGGGCATCTCTAAAGCATGATTAGGCGTATTTAAGCACGCGAGGTTACAAAATTAACCGAAAACGTCACGTTTAATATTGTTTTCAAAGGTGTTTAATGGGATCGTCGAAAACAGAGTTTAGGTACGCATTAAATTTTATAATAAGGATTTTGCCCAAGTAAATTAATAAAATAGTTTGAGCCTGTTAGTAAACTTCGCTCCAAATCAATAAAAAAACTGACAGAGACAAAACGCGCTAAGCTCAAAAGTAGTTGTGACGTCGTAGCAAAAAAGTGTAGCACGGCGTGACGTCACGTGGAACTTCAACATACCATAGGTAACATACCATAATTAACTTATTTGATTGACAAATAAAAACATAGGTACGGGTCTAATTATACTCGTAGACTGGATGGACTAATACCCGTACTTACAAACGATGCTTGCTCAAGTGAAGCAGCAACGCTATGCGAAGTCGAACGCACAGCGTTGAATAGAGTTCTGTAATTGATTCGTGTGCCACTCAAGTATTGTCTATGGATAGGTTTTTGGAACCCTGTGCGTCCACACGAAAAGTCGAAGGAACCCGATCGCGTGGCAGGTCACCAATGCGCTGGACCGACCAAGTGAAAGCAGCAGTGGGAGACAGCTTATGTGACTGCACCAGACAGTCTGCCAATAGAGAGAGATGGCGGGAGATCGTGCGGAGAGTTGTATCCGCCTCTACAACCGATGTGAACAACGCCTCAACGTGACCACGACCGCTCTGCCAAGAGCGTAACGAATAAGAAGCGTCCACGCGCACTCTGAGACCTCATAATAATGTTTGTGAGTACAGGTGTAAATGTTTTTAGGAAACAGTCTATTATTCTGTCAATAGCAGAGTGTGTGTGTTAATTACCGTGAAATGCGTCTGTTGACACACGCCTCGACCGCAGAGCAGCTTCCTGGCCGACCGCTGGAAGTTACGCGTCATCAGGCAGTACACGATCGGGTTGATCGCCGAGTTGGCGTGCCCTGGAACAAAGCAGCATGTACAGACGAGGGCACAAGCTAAACACCATGTTATGTAGTTTTATTTATTTATTTATTTAATTAAAATGCAAGTGAGCTTACAGATTTATATCCAAAGCGCTCACATTGCCAATTTGAAATTACATTTAATGTTAGTAAGTACTTATATCTATTTATGGTTAATAGTAGACAAATACAATCTTAATTTTTTTTACAAAACACTCTAAGGAGTTAGCAAAGATGTCGACGTCTTGGACGGTTTGCGTAAACATGTTTAAAAGACAGAGTGCCCTGGGAGTCGGTGTGTTGTTAGCATGAAGTGTGCGCACTTGCGCAGGCCATCGGGGGCACAGAACAGGCGGTGCTGACGACGACCCGAACGTGTGTAATTATTTGGAACAAATAAACTAATACTACGAAGCACGACAGGATTTTCTATTTTGCTACGTAGCAATAAGTAGTAGTGAATTACTACCGTCACTTTTTGGTCTAAAACTTTTTAAGGACACCAACATAATATTAGAGGCGTGAGACAGCGCTGCAGTGCACTACTTCTAGTTCTCATATAGTTTCTAGAAGCGTAGTTGGCTGCAAGCCTGCAACAACAGAGACTTCAGCACTTCCTCACGCCTCATATTAGTTTGGTTTTATTAATTTTGCAAATAAACTTCCATAAAATTTTTCAACATTTTCAAATAAATCGAACGGTACATCCAACCATTACCTATCAAAATGTGGAACGTGTTAGAATATTACCAACGTCCGACTCTACGTCACACATAAAAAATTCGGGACCTCGTTAGCGGCTAAAATAAAAGACCAAAAAGTGCCTTTTTTATAAAAAGCATTGAGGCAACTGTATTTCGTAGAACCGAGGACGGTGGTCAAATTAAAGGGGTTTGGCATCGAGACATGTCCCGGCAAGCGTAAACAACAACAAACGACGCTTCCCTCTACCAAAATAGAAAATCTTTTTTTTTCTAGGAAACCCCCGACTCTGAAGTACTTATCTTCGACCGTTTAATTATCGTCTTAAAATAGCACTAAATCAGTTGGAAGTTTTTGCCGACACCAACAATTTTATTAGGGCAAAGAAACGTACGAGTATTATAATGAGCTCATTCCCCTTTGAACAAAAATATAAAAAAAACATCCAAATGGAAAAAGCCAGGTAGATATTAAAAAAAAAAAAAATAAAGCTTTAATACACCCGAGTTATAACATTTATCCAACATAATCATATTATCAGGGCTTACATAAACTGAGCTTGTAACGAAATAACATGCAAATGGGAATACTAAAATTAAATACACGTCTGTGATTTAGTTTTAAATGCCATTCAGGTTTATTCTACATACATGTACCTACACTGTATATTTGGGACTCGCCACTGAACTTTCGGGCCGAATGGCCTTTGGCTATTATGAACTTTATACCTAAATTAATGCATTTTGTAAACAGTATGACCGCTATTACTACAATACTAGATCGGGCTAGTGTTCTCAAATAAAGTTAGTTTAGTATTGATTATAATGCATGGAACCCACCTGCATAGCACGCTCTATAATTTACCTATATACAACATAGCTTAAAAATTCTAATTTTTCTTTACTTAACAAATGTAATGTCATCAACATCGTCTAAAATATATTATGCATAATAATAATTATTCATATTTAATAAGTATCCATTGGAAAATATTGGTGATCTTTGCCCTATTTGTCCCATCTCCAATACAGCAGTCCATCGATCAAAGAAGCATTGACTCTGAGAACCTACCTACAATATTGCTCACGCCAGTCACATCCCATAAATTCGTGTCTCGTTGCAATTTAGACACGTCTGAGCAAGGTAGAGGAGACCGAGGTGAGTTGTAACAGAGGAGAGTTATGATTATGTCGATTATGAAACCTGTTAACTATCAGCGAGCTCGCAGCAGCGCGCATTTGTTAACTTAAGACTTATTGAACTAAAAAACGCGCACTGTTAAGAGCTCTCTAGTAATAATAAAAACGAATTGATGTTCGTTAGTCTCGCTAAAACTCGAGAATGGCTGGACTGATTTGGCTGATTTTGGGTTTGAAATGATTGTTGTAGTCCAGAGAAGGTTTAGACGGTGAGATAACATGGGAAAATTACGATTTGTTTTCCATGCGTACGAAGTCGCGGGCACAGCTAGTAATAAACAATCAACAATGCCACAACTTTACTCTCCTCTGTTACAACTCACCTGTCTCCTCTACACGTACAGTCACTGCACGACAGTGTAAACTTCTGTCGAATATTGAAACTTAGCTGCTTGCAGTAAAGTTTAAAGTTATTTAGATGCCTCTGACTGTACTTACTGGTTACAGGAAGCTAGCAGAGGCTCGGGATAGACCTCTAATATCCTTGTCTATGATAAATGATCAAACATGGAGGATGAATGAAGGCTGTGATGGTTCCTATTACTCTACAATGTTCAAGAAAATTCGATGCCACCTCTCCAACTCAAAGGAAATAAATATACAGGGTGTTTGGCGCATCGTGTGCCAAAATAATTTGGCGGATAGAATGGGTCATTTCCTATATTTTCAGCCCCCATAACACGTTCCATGCCAGGCGGCTACTTTTATATTAATTTTTTTAGTAATTTCACCAAAATACCCAAATCGCATAATTTAATTTCGATTTAAAAAAAAACTACTAGGCGTAGCTTTAAAGTAAATATTTTGTTTTGACATGCATTGATGTAGGGTTGCATCAAATTTAAATTTAATGGCAAATATCATCTAGGTTTTTTTTAATTCAACTTTGAAATTTTCCGATAAGTTAGAAATGGACTGAACATTTAAGTTTACATGGCTATAAAAAAATAAATAAAAGAGATAGCGATCTTCGGATTTTATCAAAACTTCTCTAGTCTATCCCCATTCAAATGGTATACTAATCTTGTTTAAATAATAACAACAACTTCACAAATTCCTTAAATTAGTGCATTGACTCTACGCGGACTGATTTGCGAAATTTGTGTTTATAGCACGTTAAACACCTAACAGGTAAAAATTATTTATCTTATGCAATGTAAAAACCTTTTCCCTATCGTTTATCAATGTGGATTCCTTTTATTTTACAATGGAAATTTTATTCAAGAGACAAAGATAAATATTTAATAAACAATTGAAACATACAAGATGAACTGATGTTAAAGTTAAGTATAATAAAAAAAATATATAATGGAATATTCAATTAATAGTAAATATAAAATATTGTGTACAAACAGAGTCATTAACTTACGTGTATAACGTAAGAGCATAATTTTTTAGATACCAATGGCAAAGTCATTGGAAAAGTTTACCTCTTTCGGTAAATATTTACTTACATGATTTAATGTTTTTCGTGAAAAGATACAAAGCTCATCTGAATTTTATCATATTATTTTTTATGGAACTCAAACTCATGGTCAAGGGACTCTTTGTTATAAGAACAGTTTTTACATTTCAAGCTTGTCAAATGAATAAGCTTAGTAGGTATTATAATATTATTATCTTTTGGAATTTCTGAAATAATTATGCTTATTAAAATATACTACATAACTTTTACACTTTACAACGAAACCTTTTTGTGAATTTCTCTTACTTCTATTTTAATGAGCTTGTTAATTTAATTTTCTTCTTTAGAGAAAATACCAAGGCTTAGGTAAAGAATCTTTTCACGTATCTTTTTTATCGCAAAGTATCTGTAAGTCTATATTAATTTTCTCAGTAAAATGTTATTTAGCAAATGGGAACGTTAATTTTCAGTAAAATATTTCTTATATCTGTAAGGTATTTTACTTGTCTTTATTTAAAAGTACCTACGTATTAGGTAGTAAGTTTTTTAGAAGTTATTTATTTAATAACTCTTCGCATCGCAAAAAGCCTTTTCAGAAGAACTTCAACAGTTTGTGAAATCTCACAATACAATATTTATTAAGACTAATTAGATAAGTTACTTTGAAAGTGCTTAAACCTGAAATTCCAAAAACCAAAAACCTGAATAATCTTATTTTTAACGTGTCAAACCACAGAAGTACGTTAGTACTTAGTACTAACGATTGGAAGTTTTAAATGCAGTAACAAACAAGGTGATAAAAAATAATATAAAAAAAATTCAAAAGGTTGAAAAGGTTCTAAGGTACATATAGGTACCTACCTACTATGAACCATCATTATTTATTGCAAGCACATGAATATATTTATAATATAGGGAACATAATTTGAGCTCCCAAGGCTCCACATTTCCATAAACACCATAAAATAAATGTCACGTACGTGGTCCACTGGAACTCACGTAGGGGTTAATTTGATATGATGGACATGCATTGGGTACTAATATTATTAACATTAGGTCAGATGAATGAAAGATGAATGAAACTTATCCATAATGTAAGATTCCTGTACGTCGGTCACAGATTGATATGAATACTAAATCGTATGGACAAATAAGAAGCAACTTTGGGTGTAGAGTGTAAATACACAAAATTTACGCCTTCTGAAATTGTGAGGTGTTTTCACTGAGCTTTATTATACGGCCCGTGCACTTCAGACGAAGGGCTAAAATAATTTAATAAGCAAGACCTGGTTTACTGTTTTTAAAACAAAGTTAAAAGCGAGTACAGCTAGCATAATTATGTTAGTCTTTGAGAAATGAGAGAATCATTCCTAAGAAATTGCGAGAAACTATTCTATTCTCTGCCTGACTATCAACAAAACACCGGTTCGAAAAAAACTATCGGTGCATTCAACCGTTAAAGTGAAATAAAAACCTGCATGTACCTAATCTAACTACAATAGAAAAAAAAATACATTAAAAAGAAACAAGCTTTTGGTACATTCTGTAAGAGCCTCATCAAGACAAAACGAATGAGCCCTAACACTATATTTATGGTTTCTGTAAGTTATGGAACCTAGTTTTGGGTGACTTATAGGTAGCCCTGGTAGCAACATTAGGTACATCTCAACTTAATAATTTACTGTCATCAGGTTAAAAATTAAGTTACAAAAGACCTATATAAACTTAACTACGACTTAAGTAAAAGCACCAAACTCACCAATAAACAAGGCGTAAGGCAGGTACATGCTGAGGTCCTTAGCATTGACCGCGTTGATGTCGAGCAACAATTGCATGGTGTTGTACGGCATCCAGCACAGCGCAAACAGCACCGCCAGTAGAAGCAGGATCCACGCCACACGCTTCCTCTCCTTCATCAGACGCAGGCCCTGCTGGAAACATACTAATTACAGAAGTCTGTTCTTGTAATCTCAAACAAGAGAATAGAACCGCTCGCAAAAGCGGTATTCAGGCTACTCTTTCATCAACTGGAAACGAGTTAATTACAGAAGTCTTGTTCAAAATCAAAAATATTTATTCAGTTTAGACCACAATTGGCACTTATGAACGTCAAATATAGCAAACAATAAAAAGAAAAGGTAGTCCTTATGGGGCAGTTTACATGTCTCCTTATCTTTTGGGCCCTACCAGGGCTTCGAAACAAACATAAATGGCAAGTGCTGAGAAGAAACGCCGGAACAAACTCAGTCACCTTCTACAGTCTATTTTATAGGACTTGACTGGTCAAACTTTAGAAGTTGCTATTCTTCTTCGTCGTCGCTACACTCTTGCCAGAGTGGTCGTGGTCGTCACACCAGGTCCGGTGGCAAGCCTCAAAGTCCGTCGCCGTTCCTCCCGCACACTGCAGCCTTTCTTGAAAACTCGCGGAGTGGACCATTGAGTGTGGTTTTGACCTGGTCACTCCAGCGCATGAGCAGAAGTTGCTATATTATATGTTTATAATATCGTTCCGTCAACTGCTGGACAAAGGCCTTCCCCAAAGATTTTCACAAAGATTGGTTATCAGATGGTTTAGTGGACTATGATCTAGTGAAGATCGCGGGAAGAACCTGTATGAAATCAGCGCAGGGCCAAATCGTTGTGAAAATATTTGGAGGAGACTTTTTTCTAGCAGCGGACGTCCTTTAGTTGGTATTTTTATAACAAAATATTCAAAAAAGTTCACAATATTATGCAAAAAAAAAGGTTTTCGTAACGAATCCCATTTTCTTTATTGTAAAAATTCGTCCCCTTGGATTATTCTGAACAGTCGACTGACGAGTCACGGCCTTAATTTATCTGGTTATCAATGGAGCCAGTAGAGTAGAAACAATTGAGAACGTTTTTACGATCTCGCTACAGTAAATACCTTTATTCCGCACAGTGACTCGAATTTTGTATTATTTCCAGTCTGCTATTGTGAGCAGATGTTATTAGTTTGTGATTGTAATTTTATTATAATTATTCAATTAATCATTATACTTTATGGAGTCATCCTACTAGTCCTACTAATATTATAAAGGCGAAAGTTTGGATGTCTGGATGTTTGTTACTCTTTCACGCAAAAACTACAGAACGGATTTTGTTGAAACTTTACAGTATTATCGTCATTGGTTAAAATGTAGAATTAAAATGTAAATGTAAATGTAAATTCTAGCGCTGGATAAACTACTGTTTTTGACTTTCGTAAATATTCATGCGGGGGAAGCCGTGAAACGCCATCTATCAACATGATATCTAACGGGGTTAAAACGAGGTCCACGCGTACGAAGTCGCGGGCGGCCGCTAGTTATTGATATTTAACGAGATCTAAACGGATGAACCATGTGACAGTATCATTCGAATAAAGCTCTATTTTCGTGAAAGGACGAGACAAGGAAGAAATCTGACAGCCTATTATCGCCTCACGCCGTGGTAAGCTTCACACATTTACTGTCAATCTGCATGGCAACACCACGCCACGAATTCGCCAAACTCTCTAATGCCACAAGCTTTAATGAGCGTGCGATATAATGTAATCAAACAATTACCAATCACACTACATCCAAGGTAATTGCTACTAATCAACATGTTTACACGCTTTTGAATATTGAAGACATTAATTTGTCTTTAATTATTATACGATGAGCGTGTGCGTTAACGAAGCCTTCTCCGATTAATATTGATAATTGAAACTATTCAATTTGAATATTCTGTGCTTTAAATTCACAGTAAGTTTATCAATGGTCTGTGCTATTCGGCGAAATCAAAATTACATTAAGTTTATTGAGTATAATATTTCAGTAATCATTATAACATTATTAGTGATAATTAACATCTAAAAGGCAAAAGCAGACAGGAGATTTTAGGTTTGCTGTTTTGTGGTTTTGCTAATGAAGCTTAATTTAACGAATGTATAAATAAGTTGTATGTAGCTACATATCGGCGAGGGGTCAACTGCAATGAGACCTGATAGTTTTTTGTGTAAAGAACTTGTACTCAGTCAATGTTTATGCTATAAAAGCTCTAGATACTTAAAATCCCTGAGCAAGAGAAAGACATAGTACAACGAAGATAAGTCACACACATTTCATCTCATTTAAACTGTTTTAGAGAATAATTTTAAAACGTTTAACATTTTGTAAAAGCCAGCGGTCATCACGTCAACCCAATCAAAATGTAAAAAGCTTAAATTGTTTATCATTTTGTCGGGTCTTGTTTACTAAGCCAACACAACTTGGCTTAATAAACAATGCCACAATGGCTTAGTAATCAGATTTTTGGGGGAAATATGTTTGCACAAAGCGTTTGAGTCGGCCACTCATTGTTTTGCAGGCCTTTGTTTTTAATTGATTAATTAATTTTATAAAAAATCTATCATTATTTTATATTCTTAGTTAATCGCTTAAATTGCAAGCGAAACAGCGAATTAACTACGAATACCATTTCAACCTGTAATATACGAATGTGCCATCGTAACACGTCACCCATCCCATTTTATATCTAGCCAGGAAAACCAGGCACTGCTCACAGTGTCCGCCTGAGTAGTTTTACGATCGCATAGTAAGCATAGGTCACCACGCACTACATGACGCAATATTTATCCCTCACGTTTCCACTATTGCACCTTTTTAGGGGACCATTCTCACCTTTCGTTCCCAGGATTTACAGCGTGCCCGCTAATAAAAAGTCACCCAGTGAAAGCCAAGTTTATTCTAAGAGATAAACTGCCACTTGATTCTTGTCTAGCTGAGATCTACACGAGAAATTGTCCCTGTTACGATTATAATGAAATAATTGTACCTTGCACAAATAAATCAGAGCCAAGGCGTTTTTCTAAGACTCCGACTGCAGGTCGTATCTGAAGAAAGGAATGCAGTCCGACTGTAACTTAAAGAAAATAAACTGCGAGGAATCCAGTTCACTTTGAGAGAAAACATTTTATTTGGAGCGGACGGGGCCATCTACTGAAATATGCGGAAATAAATGGGGCTCTTAATAGTTTCTGTCCCATTTTGCGGAATAAAATAAGTGGGAATTCGTTTCAATCCATTTCACTTAAAGAACATGATCTTTAATGTTTGTGGTTTTTCCTTTTTTAGATCTTGTAAATCGTACAACTCCTTGTATTATTATTTAATCATAATACATAATCGACACCACATCGTGTTGGCCTACGCGTTGTTTAAATTCAATTTGTAATTAGAGAAAACACCGTTTGTGTTTTGAGGTTAGACCGACCTCAATGTTTATTTTATAGCGGTGGTTAAATTACAAAAAATGTTTGGAGCTTTTTAACAGTTACACTGCACAAAGTTTTAAGAGTAACATAAAAGTACCCACTAAAATAACGTTGCTAAATATATACTGTACCTAATTACGTTAGAAAATTAGCAAGTAAAACATTACATTATGAATGTTCATACAGAATGCACGAAGTTAATAATAAAACACTCATTTTACTTTCTGTCTTGGGGGAAACATTGCCTGTACTCGTTCTAGCTACCAGAGTATACACTCGTATTCATTTTTCAACGTTGACAACTCATATGTTACTTCGTCTGAAGGGTTATTAAGCCATTCAGGTTACAAGCTTAGTTTATGTTAGGTTGTGTTATTCTTGTGAAATGATACAAAACTCAGTTTTTCATGAAGCGCATGAAAAAAATACTGTACTCCATAAAAATCATCACGACCTAACATGCAAATGGACGAATGTCGAAAAAAATAAACGTATAATTCACTGTTAGTTAATAGAATATTATATCGTCAGCCCCCTTTTTCAAGTTATTCAATATTTGGATCATGCGAGACAGACAATTATGAAATTCTAAACATTTTTACTTTATTAAATACCAAAAACTTTTCATAACTGGGATGAGAAAAAATCCCAACGATTTATGCCGCTAGCACACCACCGCCGCGAAGTTTCACAGCAAATCCACAAAATATAACAGAAGGTAAACTCATGTATGTACCTCGCTTTGCATACCTCTCTCGCTCGCACGCTCGGCCGTCGCGCTAGGGTTGTCTTGTCATGTGTTGCGTTTGCGTTTATTTGGATAAGATAGAAAAATGTTACTCTTAATACTATGCAAGAAAGACAATAACAAATATCCACGTATACTTATTTATATTTAGTACGTTATTATAGTAATAGTTTGCAAACAAATACACGAGAAGGAAGTAGTATTTAGTTGAGTGACACTATTATCCAACTTCCAACTAATATTATTAAAAATGCGAAAGTTTTGATGTCTGGATGTTTGTTGCTCTTTCACGCAAAAACTACTGAACGGATTTTGATGTAACTTTACAGTATTATTGTTTATAACCCTGAATAACATATAGGCTATAATTTATGACGATCTGTGACAAACTAAATTTCACGCGGGTGAAGCCGCGGGCAAAATCTAGTTATCCAATAATTCCTAAAACCTCTCTAAAACAATTTGATATTCCTAATAATTGAGTTGGCTTTCAATTTCAATTGAAATTCAAATAAATAACTTACTTACCTCCCCGAATCAACTGGTAATTTAAAAAATGAAAATTCGGTATTTAATGATGAGTTTAAGCAACCAAATACCGAACAATTATAATACGACTTTTTCTGTTCACTCATTTTCGTCAATTTCGCAAAACAAAATAATATCACAGGCGGTTGACCGGCGCGTGACTCAAGCGAACCACAGCGAACGTGTGGCGAACGTCTGTCGCGCCACGTCGCGCTCGCATTCGTCCAAGACAGTCTTGCTAGAGCGGTGTCTATGTGTGCGTGGCTCGAGCGCGTTTAGTATGGAGTTTGTCTTCTGTTATATTTTGTGGCAAATCCTTTTCAATACACATTTCTGCGTTCCCTATGCCATATTGATAATACAGGAGAGCAAAACGCAGTGATGTGTGTGTTCATTCGTTTCCCTTCATAGTTTTGTGGTAGAGGTAAGCTACCGGCTTCAGGCATCGGATTTCGATACGATATCGACCCCTGTCGACCATTGGATTACTGCGGTGAGCCAACGTGCAATAGTTATGTTGTTCCAAAGAGCCAGTAGAGTTTAATTCTAGAACGTTATTGGAACACCCCTGTAAAGAATGTTTTCCCAAACCGTGTCGAAATTAAATGTCACCGATGCTTAGCCGCAGACCCATGTCAGAGGGTTCGTGGTTTCGGTTCGAAGACAATACATAGAAAATTAAGAAAATGTCTTAAGGTTACGAATAAATTATTGTCTAAAGGTTTAATCATGATATTCATGATACTTGTTTATCATTATTCATATGTATGTATTAATTAGCATAGGTCTTACATTGGATTTCCATTACATATTAGTATGCAAATAATTGTCTTTGATCCGTTTTAATTGTGTTTATTTTAGAGTTTATTGACCTGTGTGACCTTTTATTGCTGTTGGTGTTCTTCAAGAGCTTGTTCCCACGGAGACATTCTGTTTTTTGCAGGATCCCGTTTAGTAGTACTTAAATGCAGTATTTTAATTAACGTTCACACGAACATCCCGTTTGCAGTGTTCCGTATAAAACAAATCCTTTAGATTTTGTCGTTTCTGATTCGAATTTAAAACACACATAACTAATATTAGACAACAGTCTTGTGAGATCCTGTATTAATGAATCCCGCAAAACTGGATAGCCGTGGGAACAAGCCCTAACTCTCACAATTACAATCTCACGGGCATTTTCCAGAGCTGAGCAATAAAATTTGTTTTAAATTAATTGGCAAATTGCTCATTCGATTGGACTTCAAAAAGCAAATTGGAATTTAGATTATCGGGCTTTGTGTGAGCAATTACAATTTTGATGACAGTGACTTTTAAAACACGTTTCATATTTAAAAAAATCTACCTGGACCGATGTATCTCGTACCAGGTCATTTAAATGTTCACATAGAAATCTATATCTCATTAAAAAGGAACGCACATTTTTTCTCAAATTTAAGATGTATCCGGAAAACTTTTCCAATTTTTTCTTCACAAGAATCTTCCTCGCACTTCAACGAATATTTGAAAACTTAGTATATTGTCCAGCCTTTTATGAGTTTTGTGCTTATCATCATCACATTTTGCGATTTTTATTTAAACTGATTTCTTTTTGGCCACTCTTACAAGTCTGATACAAGAATATGAATCGGAAATTAATACTACTCTAGAAGTCTACGTATAACTGTAAGTTGTAAGAAAATCTGACCAAAAATAAATTATAATATCATCATCATCATCTCAGCCATAGGACGTCAGCTGCTGAACATAGGCCTCCCCCATGCTTTCCATGCTACCTAGTTGGTAGCGGCCTGCGTCCAGCGCTTTCCTGCTACCTTTATGATGTCGTCGGTCCACCTTTTGGGTGGACGTCCAACGCTCGTCCCATTATAATATACCTCATAATAATAGTCCAAAACTTTTCACTTACCTACCAAAATACACACGTGCAAAACACAAAATGAGTTTGTGCCCTAAAAAGCAAGCTCTATTAGTTCCCGAGAGAGCTATATGTCCAAGCGTGAATAATCTCTTTTAAAAAGCTTTAAACTCTTTTCACGTTCATCGCTTGTTTGTCGATTCGGATCTAGTGGAAAGTTTACAGATTCAATAAATCTGTTGACTTGTTTATCTACTATGCTTGCAAGTTTTTAGGTGGCTTAAGTTACGAATCTTTTGTGTGAAATATTTCCATTTTTATCACTTTTTTTTCGATTGTACTAATTCTCTTTCGCAGTCTAAAATTAATTTAGTTATCAAGCCGAGTCAGTCACATGTAATTCGATTAAACGATGTATCTGAGCAATTAAATTGATCACGCCGCCTTAATTTAATATGATTTCATTGCGTTAATTTATTAATATTTTTAAATTAGTGCCGTTTTCACTAGTCTACAATCATAATAAAACATTCCAAAGCACTTCAATCGATTGTTTGCTTTCCAGGATTAGAGCCGACGCGGCGGACCCTGACCGAGTAAACACAAACAGTATTAAGTTTACTGACCAGTCTGGTCGGTTCCGATTTGAGACTGTAAGCAAACAGTTGCTGGGAGCTTTGTGTGGTATGCGAATAGAGTGGCGGCGGGAGACCTTAGCGTGGCAGTTTAACTTGGCGTAGCAACCTAGGGTGGCGGGAGACCTTAGCGTGGCAGTTTAACTTGGCGTGACAACCTAGGGTGGCGGGAGACCTTAGCGTGGCAGTTTAACTTGGCGTGGCAACCTAGGGTGGCGGGAGACCTTAGCGTGGCAGTTTAACTTGGCGTGGCAACCTAGGGTGGCGGGAGACCTTAGTGTGGCAGTTTAGCTTGGCATGGCAACCTAAGGTGGCGTGAGAGTTCATTATGTAGAGGGAGAGATCTTAGCGTGACATCTTAACATGATCATAGTGCATGCCGAAATATTGGAAACTCGAAATTAAGGTACATCGTAGCAATCCCGTCAATAATATTTTTTAAGCTTAACATGGCGTAAAGTAGCTAGGAGTGAGTGGCATTAAAACTAAGCGTGGCATAAGAACTGAGCGTGGAACGTGGAATTAATATTTGAAAGATTAGAATTAGCTTGTTAATTGAACGAGTAGCCCGTTTTTAAATTATGCGCATTAAGTTGACTGCAAACACATCCTTGCCACATTTGAGGAAATGGCTAAGCAGCTTACTAATGAAGTCATAATTGTTTTAAACATAAAACGACGAAACGTGCGCGGGAGAGACGTGTCTCGGTTGCTCACTCCACGCACGTTCGACACTGTCTTTTAGATAAGATAAGATAAGATAAGATAAGATAAGATAAGATAAGATAAGATAAGATAAGCATTTATTGTTAATTGTGTTGATACAGTGGTGTTACATAAAAGGCACATAATGCTAAAGTACACAATTTATCCATTTCGGACGTACAATATAAATAAACAACTAGACTTCTCGCGTAGTTGTTAAGGAATGGTTCCTAAATTTCTCAACATGTCCCATTTGTCACCTAATGTATTCAACTCTAGCTTTGACACTAGCAATTTTTCCGGCGATTTGCCAGCATCGTTTACTGGAGTGACTGATAAATGCATTAGTGTAACCTTATACTCGTACTTTTAAAATGTGTAAAGAGGAAATAGGTAACGTAAAGAAAATGGCTATCTGACTTCACGGATGTCGTATATTTCTTTCTAGAAATAAAAAGTCTGAAGACGCGACAGCTTGGATATTAAAGTTTAAAATAAATTCGACTGATCCAATGCATTCGTATACAGTTTAAAAGTTTGAAAACAAACTGCCCAATCAAACTGTCGACTTCGCTGCAAAGCGTTGATTTGAATAAATACATATTTTTCTTTTCTCTCTGATTAAACACTGTTTGACTGTGAATACTTACTGAATTTTGTGCAATCGTAGAATAATTCAGAATGTTATTTTATTTATTTAATACTAGCTTTCCGCCCGCGGCTTCGCCCGCGTGGAATTTTGTCTGTCACAGAAAAACTTTATCGCGCGCGTCCCTGTTTCAAAAACCGGGATAAAAACTATCCTATGTTCCTTCCCGGGACTCAAACTATCTCTATGCCAAATTTCATCAAAATCGGTTGCGAGGTTTAAGCGGGAAAGCGTAACAGACAGACAGACAGACAGACAGACAGACAGAGTTACTTTCGCATTTATAATATTAGTTGGGATGGGATTAGTTGGGATAGTTGGGATTTAAGTAGCCAGACCCTTGTGATATTAAGAATAAATAAGATAATAAGATTATGTGGCATAAATGTTATTTTAACAAGGTGGCTACGAGAACAAAGTATTTGTTATTGAAATAATAACACCATTACACTATCACCTAAAATATTACTCTCAGTTTACTGTCTAGTTACAGCCTATAAATAGAGCCATTATGAATGTTCAAGGTTCCTGAGTTATTGCCTAGGTATAACGTTTGCTTATTGCGTTATAAAAATATAAGAAGCAATATCCCACGATTAAAGTTCAATGCTGTCACTTGCGGCTATAACCGCATGCCACATAAACTTGGCCGCACCGTCAGCACAATAACTGTAAAGTTTATGGCACGTTATAACTTATAACTCACCTGTTGCATGCTGACGTTTCCCTCGTCAATGTCAAAGGGCGGTCGCACGGAACACAGGGTCCGGCCCATACACGCGTACGACAGGATCGTGATGGAGCCTGCGAACAAAGAACCGGTTATCTACGCCATTTTTATTGGTTTAGTGACGACATGGGAACAAATAGGGTCGTTTCCAGAACGCAGCGTCGGACGTCCACTCACACGGTGGACCGACGATCTGATAAAGGTAGCAGGAAGGCGCTGAATGCAGGCCGCTACCAACCGTTCGATGTGGAAGTCATTAGGGAAGCTATGTTCAGCAGTGGCCGTCCTGTGGCTGAAATGATGATGACGATGATGATGATGATGATGATGATGAGGGTCGTTTCCTACATGTGAAAATTCTAATAATCCTTCCCGCGACATTCCATGGAAAAAGAGGTTATTACTTATTTTAATACTTAGAATTAACCCATTTAGTTCGAACATAGGTATCTGCATTAAAGTGACACAGTGACTCTCGTCTCACACACCCTAAAGACTCAAGATAAAAATACACATAATAGACAATACTAAAAAATAAGTATTCTGGTGAAGTAAATAAGTTTATCTGATTCAGACGTGGCTTCAGAAAAAATGTATCATTTTCCAAGAAATGTACTCCGTATGTTGAAAGAAAATGTTCACGCACGAATTGCACAGACAGAATCTAAACCTTTATGTATTGTATCAGAGTAATTGTAGACACGCGTAGGTATTGTTTATTTTTCCAAGTACAGGCAATTTTAGACTAATTTTTGTAGAGCTTTATCTATCTGTTAAGAACTGAATTGGTCGTCGCACAGATTCTACTAATTAAAGTTCTATTTTCTTTGGCTTAATGGTCAGAGTTTATATACCATCAGGGATCTGGCATAATTCCAACGACAGCGTCTCTTAGCACTTAATTTCTCACCGCAAAACTTGTAATAGAGCAAAGCTTTGGAAAACTACCTGAACTAATTTACAATGCTCCACCAACCCTAAAACCCCACCTAGGTAAGTTAAGTGACTTTAGCCTTCCTTCATTTCCTGTCGATATAGTGAAGTTCCATGTCAGAGACAGTAAATATCAAAGTTTTTTTTGTAAAGTTATTAATTTGACAGAAAAAACAATAATGATTTTAATATCATAAGGTCAGAGTTCGTGTATTAATAATGCCTCAACTTCGCGAGCCTGTCTCTTCCGCCCATGTCTGAAACTATTTCAAGTACATAGTAGAAGTTAGAACCAACAGAACTATCATTGAATTATAACGAGTTGGTGTCTGAATATGCAAATTAAGCCGCGGTCTAAGGGCTGAGCCCTGGATCTGGAGAATGATCGGTGGTAAGGCCGCTATGCATATTATAAAGTATCATAAAAATCTCGTGAAGGCCGCACCTTATTGTGGTATTTGATTTTAATATTTGGCAGATGTATAATATGAAATTACTATAAATTTAAATTTAAATTCTTCAAGTGCAAGGTAAAATGAATAGGTAATGAAAACAAGCGAACAAGCGAGAAATAGTTGAATAAAGAAAGGATTTTCAGGGCGTACTAACATAAACTTATGGCTTATGGTTTTTGTGATGTCATACATATTAGTATTATTATACAGGAGGCTTTTTGGTCAGAGAGTTTCTAATTAGTCCAAAAGGGAACATGGGTGATTCACTCCGTGGTCTTCTCAACAAAAGTGTTATTTTTATTTTCAGTTACTATCCCAATTATTTCAACTAACTTTACCATTTCAAATAGGTACCCAGTAGTTGTAACCCGATATCCGATTTAATGTGACACTAAGATAGTGTCACATCACATCACTTATCAGCATCAAATTGTTATAGGCAAACAGGATTCTAAAAAATACGATACTTCACAGTAAATTCGCCTTGTATTTACAATTTAACAGCCTTCACTAAAATATTAATTTTCTATTCTTATTTTCCAATATTAAATTTTCCATTCAAGTTCGACCACAGCCGATAGTTAACTATAGTTTTCCACCGCCTTCTAATTACAACTTGAGGTAATTGGCGAAGAAGGGTGGTGGTCCGAAACTTCAAACGATAACAGACACTTCACAGTCGAGTTTTGACAGAGTAAAATTAGTTTGAATATTAAATCGGATAATATCGGCTTACAATTCTGTTAGTTACCTATTTGAAAAGGTAAAGTTAGTTGAAATAATTTGGATAGTAACTGAAAATAAAAATAAAACTTTTGTTGAGAAGACCACGGTGTGAATCACCCATGTTCCCTTTTGTACTAAATAGGAACTCTCTGACCAAAAAGCCTCCTGTATAATAATACTAATATGTATGGCACATCGCAGAATATTCTTGTCATCATAACACCATCTTACTAACGCCCTCCATAATGAGTACATAATGGATGGCTAACAAAAGAATATTCATACATTGTTAGCATTTGTAGATCTGTATTCTGTATGGTCATGGCTTATTCATTCCCATTAATCCGAAGAAATCCAATCGAGAGATCAAAATATGTTATTCCTTCAAGTGTGTATGTAGTAGGAAGTAAGTAAGTAGGAAGTATAATAATAATATGACGTACTTAGGTACAGGACATCCGTATTATATATTTCCAAGAATAAATAAAATACATTTCCTCATTTGATGAAATCTTATCAGGAGACCGAACAAGTCCCCTCTAGTGGGCACTTAGTCGTGATGTGCCGGATCGTCGAAACTCCGCTGATATGGATATAATCTGATTTTATTTAAGACGTAAGTAATCATTATTTGATAATCATGTTACAAAGATTGAAAGTAATAAGATGTCTAGAATGGGGTCTTATGACAAATTAATTGTCTTTTAATACAAAAATGATAGATCCAGATACATATTTCTTTTGTCCGAAAAAACAAGTAGGGTAGTGTGGTATAATATTATAATCTGCTACGAAATAAATATGCAAGCACTGTCCAGACTCCAGACCGAATCCATAATATTGCAAATTACGAAATGCTTGAGAAAAGGTAGGTAGAGCTCTGCGCTTCCGTAGTCACGTCTTGGTGGGCCAAGACTACCGTGTAATGTAATACAAAATTGTTGGTATTTTTTAGTTTCGGTACCTAATAGGTACATAAAAACAATTAGAAGTAGTTTTGTACACTTACCTGGTATTGCGTATACAATGGTAAAACTAAAGGTCCCGAACTGCTTCCTGGTGTCGTGACCAGGCCACTCTTCTGTACAAAAGTGCACATCTCGGGTTTCTATCTGGAAAAAAAGATATTTTTCAGAATATTTCTTAAAATAAAACTTTTTTTTTTTAATCTTTATTGTTTGTAGGTGGTTTTGTCAAAACTTTAAAATTAACCACCTCATATGGATATAGGTAAAGGACACTACATAATCGACACAGATGTTATATTATATCATTGATATCATTTACAAAGCATTTCCGAAGGGTCGACGATCATGAAATTGCCTATTATATAAAATAAAATATTTTAGTCTTATATTTCCTATTACGTACCTAATGTTACAAAACAACTATTATACAACAGCAAAGAAAAGGCAGCCGTTCAAATACTGTTTTTTACAAAAGCCCTAAAAGCACATAAGAAAAGTGTTATGTTATAAATATAACATTATAGTTCTTTCCCAGATCCAGTTGCTAACGCTTCTTACATTTCGCAAGGTTGACTTTTGTGTTTATGAATATCCAGTTAGAAGTGACGTAAAATTGCTTTTGTTTTGGTCCCAAATCGTTGCTAAGTCCTAAGCCATATGTAGATGACGAGGGTTGACGCATGTTTTCCCGTCTTTTTATGTTGCCTGATCAAAATATTTACAGAATACAGCACTGCAAAATGTAGATTTTGGTTGTAAATAGCACCTAGCTCACAACTTTCGTTCGTTTCAGCCAAATGACGTCCACTGCTGGACAAAGGCCTCCTCCAAGGTTTACTTGATTGAAATACCGGAGGCTTGTAAATATGTAAAATGGTACATGGTAGCAATCCCGTTCGTTCGTTTCAGCCAAATGACGTCCACTGCTGGACAAAGGCCTCCCCCAAGGTTTTCCACAATAAACGGTCCTGCGCTGCCCGCATCCAGGCTCTTCCCGCGACCTTTACCAGATCGTCGGTCCACCTAGTAGGAGGCCTACCCACGCTACGTCTTCCAGCCCGTGGTCGCCACTCGAGAACTTTCCTGCCCCAACGGCCATCGTCTCTACGAGCTATGTGCCCCGCCCACTGCCACTTGATTTTAGCAATTCTGCGAACTATGTCGGTTACTTTGGTCCTCCTGGGGATCTCCTCATCCCGTAAATAATAATTATTCTAATGTTAGTGACCATGAAAGTTTAAAACAATATATGGATAGAGAAGATACCAAAGTAGATTTAACTTGGTCCACTGTCCTACACGACAACCAGATGCTGCCTCAGGCTTCAACCCATGACCTTCATTTATCGGCCGACTGCTCTGAGCAACACACAATTTTTACACTGAGCCAATTAAAATTTGCTTCACGTTTTATATTACAACCTACGCGCAGTTACTGATTGTTTAACGTTATTAGAATTTTGCATTTATAGACCTACGTGAAGATTTTCACTAAAATTAAATCTGCCACTATTAAAATTTAGTGAGTAATACAGATATTAGTGTTTCATAAGTTTTAACTAAAATAGAGAAACACGAAACGTTGAGACTCTTGCTACTCTATTTTAGTTGAAATGGAACGCGAAAGTTTAAAATCTTATACATAAGTTTTATCCAGCAAGCGCGTTCTTCTTAAAACATTGTCGCAAATTTTGTAAATCCAGTTTTAATTAAAAGTAAAGCTAGCGTTTCAACATAACTCCGGAGAAATTATGCAAGCGATGATAAAGACAACCCCGGAGCTCGCTTAAATCCGGTTGAAATCTTTTAAAACAACAACTTCAGGTTTACTAAATACATTTCTGTTGTGCAAAGTTTCAACAGGAAGTTGGTAAATTCTTGCCAAGTCAAGCGAACCTTTATTAGATATCCTTGTTGGACTTAACCGACTTAGAAAAAAGTTGGCTGGTTTGGAAAGGCAATAAATCATTATTACTTAATATAAACTTTTGGTTATCCTGTGTGTAAGGCAGCGTAGGCAGGAAGACAAAAACTTTAGCCGTAAATTCGGACCACAGCCATGGTCCTTTGCTGAAAACCACTGGATTATTGTATTCGCACTTATGAAGCTGCTTCGATTTCACCTATACTTAAAAACTAAATATACAACAACTCAAAGGTGACCTACTGCCTGACTGACTGACATAGTGATCTTTCAACGCACAGCCCAAACCACTGGATGGATCGGGCTGAAATTTGGCATGCAGGTAGATGTTATGACGTAGGCATCCGCTAAGAAAGGATTTTACGAAACTCCACCTGTAAGGGGGTAAAACGGGATCCACGCTTACGAAGTCGCGAGGGGCCGCTAAAAAATAATAATACTGCAGGATGAGATACCATCCATGAACGGTTGAAATACTCATATTATATTATCTCATATTATTTTGCTCACACTTGAATGGTATTTTGTGATAACGTCATTCTTTCCCAATACATAAAACCTAAGTAACATATTATGCATAGGTATTTTCTGGGAAGAAAACTCGCTCCATCATGATCGCATCTGCACCTTTGTAATATTATGATGGTGATTGAGAGATGAAAAATTTATAAATGTTCAGCAAGAACGGGTAACACCTGTCTATTTTGTATGTATTTATAGTAAAGTATTGCGCCGAAAATCTTTGGAAACTATAAATAGAATATTCTGAAGCGCTTACTTGAGACAGAACATTAATTTTGAAACCCAAACTTTTAATTAGTTTTGTTACTAAGAAAGTAACAAAAACATTTGCGGATAATATAACTTTGGTTAAGACAATATATTATGTACATAAACTGCTACTTTTTACTTAACTGGGTAAAGTTTTTTGAGTTTATAGAGTAGATAGTTAAAGACGATGCTAAATATACCTCTAGGCGAGAATCTCAAAAAGATAAACAAATAAACTAAGTAACATAATTAAAGTCTAGTCTCAAGACTGTCCTTACCTGTTTGCCATTCGTCTGGCTTTTATGTTATCTAAGCGCCCCATAACGATTGCGGTCAAATACCTGCCTTGTCTAGCATAAAAAAATAAAAAAACGTAGGTACATAGTAAATAAGATAATGATTATAGTTAATAGTTTATAACATCGTTTTAAAAACACTTAAAGCGAATAAACTCCCATTATCGATTGAGAGTTTATTGATATACCTACTCGTAGATTTCACCCTCAGATAAATGAAAGTAGGGTTTATAATACAAACTAAAATATTATTTATAAATCATTACAAAATGAAGGGTTAAATACAAGCTGTAAAAAGCAATTAAAATGGACCATTATAGCATCTCACCCCTTTGCCATTTCACGTCTTGTTCATTAAATTAATCAATCAATGGTTTGTACCGCAATTATCTGTATTAATTAATTGAGAAAGGGTTAGACCAATTTATCTGATTTCTTTTTGTTATTGGACAATGTTTGACCGAAAAAAAATAAGGTCAATGAATATTATTAAACGAAAAAAGTATACACATCCTAATTATAGAGTCGGCTAATTTTTAACAAAGTTCTTTGCAAAAAACATTACAGGTTGATTGTTCTATTTATGGACTAAAATAAAAATATTATGTTTAAATCGGTCGGTACTTACGTACATACTAGACAAATCTACTAAAGTAATTATTTCCATAGATAGATTCAAAGGGATTCCACGAAACCAGTAACGTTGGAGCTAAAACAACAGCGCCTTACCGTGAAATTTATCGAGGCCTACATAAACAGGCTTTGTAACTGAAATTTATCGTAAAAGTGCCAAAGAAATGGCTAATACCGAGTTGTTTAGATACGAGTATCTATATCGAGTATAAAGCTACGTTAAGTTGCAGGATAAGATAACAGCTTTAGCAATTTTCAAGGCTTTTTCTTTAGTGAAAAAGAAATTTTTCTTGGAACTTTTAAGTGATATTGAGTAAGGTTTTAATGGATGAGTAGTGTTTCTGTTTAGTATAGAGCGACCTTGGATGGTGCGATAAATATTGGATTACTTATAAAGTAAAAATATTTGGCAAAATATATTTCGAGCTCTTTTGTACTATAAAACGCTTTTAGGTGCTCACTCAATGATTTAAATTAATCACGGAACAGAGTAAAACTAAATTGTCCATTACTGTCTAAGTGGCTTGTTTTTGTGTTACTTTGCTAAAAATAAAGAGAGCTTCATAATACACTGGTCATCATAAAAATCGACCACTTTCAAACGTATACATCCCCACTTCCCACCAATATTACTATACTATATTACCATTTAAAAGCCTAGTTCTAAACTTCATACCCTTAAAGGAAAGGTTTTTACCCCAAAAATGTGTCTGTAGAAGAATCTAGAGTCACTTCTTCAAAAAATAGGTAGTTACGCTTGAGCCAACTTTTATGGCTATAAAACTGTTAAGTTGGGATTAATCGCTATCCATCTGTTAAAGAGGACACGTGAGATTATTATTTGGTTTTATAACCATAAAAATTGGTCTAATTGATCCCAGAGGTGAGCCCAAAGTGAGGTCTTTTTTCAAGTTTTTCAAGTCACATTTATTGCATATGTTAATAAACGATTAACTAAATTAGGAAATTAAATGTGTTTTTCTTTAAGGATATTTATTATGCTTTCAAATAACACCAATATTGCTGGGGCACCATGATTGTGTCAGTAGAAACGAGTTTTCCTGTAAAACGTAGGTGGGCCGATTTTTGTGATGACCAGTGTAGTTAAGACTATTTACTACGAGTAGAGATTAGTTTTTTTAAACAACCACGGCGAAAATCTTGGCCTCTTGATATCACGAAGCGTAAAGCAAGGATAACTTAAAATAGCAGATAACAAAACATACCGAAATATTCTTATAAGCCTTCGAGATGATCGGTACGGTCTCCCTCCGGACCACCGCCACCATAAGCAAGGGTATGAAGATGAGCAGCGCCGCGAACCACAGCAGGCCGAGCAGCATGACGGCCTGCCGCCTGCCGGGCGGCCGCATCCTCGGCTCGGGCGAGATGGACAGCCAGCGGTCTACCGACATCGCGGTGAGAGTGAACACGCTCGCTGCTACTGCTACACCTGGAAAAAAATAGTCTTTAATGAGGGCTATCGTTTTTATACTTAACAGTTGGCACCCCTGGCGATAGACAGGACCTTACTCTACAGTGGCGCCATCTTGATGAGTGCAAATGCGATAGTCCTCCTACCACTTTAGCGCTCACCAGTTGATGCCACTGTCTTCGCTACTAGCAAGTGACAGGACCTTACTCTACAGTGGCGCTAACTGGTGAGCGCTAAAACGATAGCCCTCATTCGTACGTTCGTTTCAGCCAAATGACGTCCACTGCTGGACAAAGACAAAGTATTTCGGTAACGATCGGTCCTGCGCTGCCCGCATCCAGACTCTTCGTGCGACCTTCACCAGATCGTCGGTCCGCCTAGTGGGAGGCCACGCTACGTCTTCCAGCCCGCAATCGCCACTCGCGAGTCTTTAGTACTTTACACGTGATATAAGAATTAGTTTAGTCGCTCGATGTGCTAAACAGAAAGCACTTTTCAATTTTGACTACGCAAGGCGTCAGCGTATACAGCTTATACAGACAAGTACAAGTTTGCTTGTGTTGATGTCCTCAAATCATTGCGCCGTTATGTGATGAAAAGCGAATATATCAATAAAAAAAATTAAAAGACGTAGAAATTGTATTACGTGAAAATTCGAGGGCCGAAAGCGCGAAATAAAAACAAAAGAATATCGTTATTGGTCGTTGAAAAAAAGAAAGCAGTTTTTTTAGTGGCCAGTGTCGCGCGGCCTATAGGAGGCGGCCGTGTGTGAAGAAAAAAGATTTACATTAGAAAATAGATTAAAACCTATTTAAACATTTATATTAAGACCCGTATTCACAAACATTACTTTGAGGCCTCATAGTGCGCGTGGACGCACAGGGTCCCAAAAACCTATTCATAGACGATACTTCAGTGGTGACAAGCACTATGCGTCCCCTAGAATGAACGCAAAGCTAAGGTAGACAGGGAGCTGTATTACGCAACGCATAGTGTCTATTTACGTCAAAAATTTTAGGTTATTCTCGTTTTTGAGGTTTGTTTGCTTTATTTATGGTTGTATTCGATTAATATTATCTTACAATGGATTACAGTAGTGAAGAAGAATTTGATAATTATATCAATGAGCAAAGTAGAATAAGTACCAGAAAAGTGATACGGGATTCCCAAAATCCCTTTGATTATTACAATTCAGACGAATTTAGTTTAGGTTTTCCAATGATGGGGTACTTTTCATACTTTTACCACTGATAAAAGAAGACCTGAGGAAATTAACTGCGAGGAGGCCTTCCAGTGCCAGCTACATAATGTATCAGTTGCTAGTGGCAAATAAAACATAAAATTTTTGATGAAGTTTTATTTTCATCAACCTTCAATGTCTAATTTAATTTTATGTATTTGTAAATCATAAATCTTTTTTTTTTGTTCTAACAAATTATTTTCTCTTTCTATCAATAATTTTTCTCTTTGTAGCCCCAACTCGTGCAAAGCTTCGTCTTGTTGTATATTATTCAATGTGGTGCGTTTGATTCTTGTTTCTGTCCTAATCTTCATTCTTGCTACTACTAATCTTAATTTCTTGATACCTGAAAAGCAAATTATGAATTTAATTCCTTTGAGTATATTCTGCTTAGTTATTCCTCATAAATCTACGTACTATATATTTTAAAAACATTACTTACTAGTGGGTGTTGAGAACGTTTGATTGATTCCTGAGAAAGTTCTTTCTTTCTTTGGGTCTTTAAATTATTCCAGCAGCTTTTCAGTTGATGTGTAAGCCGTTCCGTGGGAGAGCCACGCTTCGGCATGAATGGGCCGGCTCGACCGGAGTGATACCACGGCCTCACAAAAAACCGGCGTGAAGCAGCGCTTGCGCTGTGTTTCGCCGAGTGAGTGAGGATACCGGAGGCCCAATTGGGGGGGAATGGGATTTAAAAGGTTGGCAGCGCACTTGTGACTTCACTGATGTTGCGGGTGTACATGGGCGACGGCAATTGCTTACCATCAGGTGATCCGTCTGCTCGTTTGCCTCCTATCACATAAAAAAAAAAAAAAAGAAAAAAAGCCACTGTTAGACTTTCCCAGGCCTGCTTCGTCAACTCGATATTTTAGAGAGGATAATAATATGCTTGTCTTCAATAATAGGCCTTTCTCTTATAAGCTACAATCAGCAGCTCTCTTTCGGAAGAAGAAAACGGCAGCTTTTTTATCTGAAAAATAATGATTGAAACATGATTTTCACTATTATTATTAATCGAAGTATTCATACTAACCTGATAGTTGTAGTTTTATCCATATTTATTTAATTCATAAATCCACAAAATAACGACACTTATAAACCGTTGCACCGTTTGAATGACAGGAATGTCATGTCAGTTGGCGGAGTGAAGTGCGTAACATAAGCGAACCAATCACAGAACTCTATTCAACACTCTGATTTTGCATAGTCAAGGGTCGTTTAAGTATTGTTTATGAATTGAAAGGCTTGTCATATGGAACGCATTGAGAAATGTCTCATTTCGCATAGCGTTGCTGCTTTGCATAGGTAAGTATCGTTTGTGAATACGGGTGTAAGTACGGTAGAACACAGCGCTTTAGTATTTTGGTTCGCGCTGCGAATTCTTTTATAAACAATGATTTTATCACCGATGTCACAATAATTGTTATCAAAATATTTTTTATTAATTTAATTAACTAAAACCTGCAAGTTGTTACCTATCTACAGTAGGTACAAGTGAAAAGTAAATGAATGATAGAAGTTAAGATTTAATTTCCAAAATTAACCTGAAATCTATTTGTGGTCTCCAATCCCGTAAAGTGGTTACAGTTCAAATAAATGATTTCGTGGAACAGGAAGTTAATATTAGCATGAATGATTTTCCTTCCGATGCGTTCCAATTTATTTATTATGTAATACTAGCGGCCGCCCGCGACTTCGTACGCGTGGATCCCGTTTTACCCCCTTCATCTATCTTACGCGGCTTAGATTTTTTCATACAAATGTTTTTTCCCGCTAACTCCCGTTGCCGTGGGAATTTTGCAATATCCTGGTATAACTAACCTTTAAGTTTACTAAGGTACCTGCATGCCAAATTTCAAGCGACTAACTTAAGCGGTTTAGATTTTTCATACAAAAGAATTTTTCCTGCCTTTTAACCTGCCCAGGAGTATGAAGAATAATTGTACCAAGTTTCGTTAAAATCCGTCGAGTAAGTAGTTTTAGTTTCTATAAGGAACATACAGACAGACAGACAGACAGACAAAAATTTTACTGATTGCATTTTTGGCATCAGTATCGATCACTAATCAGCCCCTGATAGTTATTTTGAAAATATATTTCATGTACAGAATTGACCTCTCTACAGATTTATTATAAGTATTATAGATTAATTTAATTAACTAAAACCTGCAAGTTGTTACCTATCTATAGTAGGTACAAGTGAAAAGTAAATTAATGATAGAAGTTCAGATCTAATTTCCAAAATTAACCTGAAATCTATTTGTGGTCTCCAATCCAGTTAACACTTGAGGACTCGCGCCTTAATTTGTAACATTCATACTCGCTACCGGGTGCGCTGGACCCAGTATATAAAATCCTATGTATATTTCAAAAACTCTTAATAAAAGTGAAAACTACTTTATTAGAAGGATAATATGACATAAACAAAGACAAAATAATAAACCAAATAGTCATGTTTAATGCTTTTTTCTAAAATAACAACTTATTTAAAAAATTGAAGGTTTTTTGGCAAAATGAAGGTTATTTTTGTAAATTTCTGTAATTAATTATTTAAAAAAGTACCTTGTTTATTTTCGTAAGCTACTATGATTTGCCTACTTATACCAATTAACAATTAATGAGAAATTTGTATAAAACATTAAAAAATTCACTTTGTTTACCGGGTCCAGTGGACTCAAAAACACATTTTTCGTCTGTAGCAATCACATGCAGTGGGCTATTTGACGATTATGACCGCTGTTGGCTGTGCTACAATGTCGTGGAAAGGTACTAAGAGCGACAACATCGCAAACGTCAAACTCTAAAAGTTATTACACAAAAATTTAAGAACTGGGTCCGTTAGACCCATTAGCGAGTCCTTAAGTGTTAAGTGGTTACAGTTCAAATAAATGATTTCGTGGAACAGGAAGTTAATATTTGAATAATTTTTCCATCCGGTGCGCTCCAATAATTACCTATTACGAGTAAAATTTTATGTAATGTTTTCCATGAATGAGTGAGACACTGTGTTAGTTTTACGCAAACCAAAATCTTGATCGCCAGAGCCTCAGGCGAGGACTATTCAGGTAAATAGAACTCATAAAATCTATTTATAGACGGAAACGTAATTTTGTCCGTCAATAATACAATTTCCTACATTACAGACTTAAGCAAACATTGAATCTGATTTGCCCCTCCTACGTTACTTACGTTATTCGTATTGAAATGCCTTCACTTTACTCCATTAAATGTAATTTTGTAACGAAAATTATAATAATAAGTACCTAATATACCGAGGGGGAAAAGTCCGTTAATGTATTTCTTATAAAATAAGTTTTGAGATACAAGATGGCGATTACGATCAGAATGTATTTATAGACTTTTAATAGATTTAGACGCAGGCCGCTACCAACCGGGCAACATGGAAAGCATTGGGGGAGGCCTATGTTCAGCAGTGGACGTCCTATGGCTGAAATGATGATGATGGTGATGAATAGGTTTAGATATTTTTTATCTAAACTAATAACTTTTACTACGTATATTTATAAGAATGGATGATTTATGACGACTTGTTGTTGATATACTTAAAAACATCTTATAAAAAATCTATAAGGGTGAGCTCCATCACCTAACTTTAACGGTAACTATAACGATAACCGGTGCTTTCTGTATGGAGTTTGACAGATTTTTGACGTTTGTTAAAGCTAAAGTAAGATGGTGCAATTTAGCCTAAATCTGTTCATAAACAACCACATTCCCCATGACTGACGGGTTGTCATGTCAACAAGTAAACAAAATATTATTGTGTTTTGAGAAATGATAGCTTTTCGCGCCCAACCGAGTGCCTTGAAAGGGGTGATGAATGCTCGGCGCGTACTCTGACAAATGACGAACGATAAACGGAGATGAGTATCTACATTTCGCAGCAGAAATCTGTTTGCTAAAAAATAAATCGCAAAGAAATACAAATGGCATACCTGGGTAACCTGTTATTTTTATGAAATTTTTTTGATCTTCTTCAATTGAGCAAAATTGTGATTATTTCTGAATTAACCGCGTCCGCGACCTCGTATAGTCAACGTTAAATCCAAATTAAATTTTGTTACAAAACTGCATTAATACCATAGCGTTTACCTACCTTAATGACTTGTCATTTGTCATTGTAGATTTATTTTATACTATCGTGTAAAAATGCGGGCCTTCGGTTTTGTAAATGCCTGCAATTTGTACGGACGACGGTACATTAGGCTAAAACTATAGCATATCTTTTATGTAATGGATGCTATTTTTAACGTAAATGCTTGAACCCTGCAACCAAAACGACTATGCTCATGCATGTAGCCAAAACTTCGCGCTAGAATGAAGCAAAACTGAGATAGACTAAATAAAAAACCAATGATTGCCTCAGAGTGCGCTCTGAGATATATTATTTTTCATGCTTGTTTTTACGCTCTATGTAAATGTTTTGTAAATAACTTTGTCACCAGCTTTTAGTTAGCGATTACTAGCACTATTGGTAAGCTTCTCATTCCACGTGTTCGTAAATTATGCACGTGAAAAGCAACTTTACGTCCTGTTTTAGCTCAGTGCGGTCTCCGCGTCCACGTGTATGTGGCCTAAATCATCAGTAATAGTATCTATTTTTAGTAACTAATCACAAAAATGCCCGAGGCTACAAATAAAGAGAGCTTTTTACGTATTCAGTTACTCCCAACCTGTTTTTTTTATTCCGATATGCATGTGCGAGACAGATATTGAATTGAAAAGTTATCGGCAAAATTATTTTGCAGAGGTATATTTTATAAAGCTAGTGTTAGACTGGAACCAACAAGTACTGAAATAATATAATTTGTTCAATACATTCAACCAAAAAACATCCTGTGCGAATCCTGCCTGCATCCAGATACTTCCCGCGACCTTCACCAGGACATCGCGTCGTGTTCCACTGAGTAAAAGTTCTGTCTACAGAAATTTCGAAATATCGTACCTATAGGTAAAATAATGTCATTTTATATGAAAGCGCTTTCACATTTAGCATCCATATCACCTGATAGAAATGATAATCAAAAGTTGTTTGTTTTTTTCTGCAAAGATGGCGAAAAAAGAAAACAAATCTAGTAGTAACCTTGAATGTAATTGACGATCTTGCACACCGTCTCCCCGTAGAACCAGACGAGCGTGATGGCCTTGCTGAGCTGGATGGGCATGCACACGCCGGTCACCAGCAGGTCTGCAGCCGACAGGTTCACCAGGAATATGTTCGTGACACTGCGAAAGAAGGACATTTTCAATGTTTCGATTTTCTTGATAACATTATGAAAAAATGTCGAAGAGATAAGCTCGCCAATACTTCTATAAAATGTCTATGTTAAATAATTAAATATACAAATGCTTTTTACGAGCTTCTGAAAATAATCATAGGGTATAATCGTACTCATAAATTAGTTTAAGGTGACTCTATGTTTGCTAAACGTTTAATTTTAATAGTAGGTAAATATCCACTTCAGTATCAGTTTTGTGTTCTTTTCATAACATGGCAACTCACTTATTGCAAAAATATTTTAAACCTGTTATTTCTCCACAAAACTCATTGCATGCAGCACCAAACCAATAGGAAAAAATGTCAATATTATCATAATAGAAAAATGTCATACGCGTCACATCTGCGGAGGTAACTATTCTTCAGATTTTTCATTCTAACACTGTTATTATACATCAGATAAATAAGACAGATCATCAAATTGACTGGTAATCTTTAAATTCTAAACAAACAAAAACAAAAGTTGCTAGCACGAGAAATGTATTTTACATGCATATTGTCATGACAGTTCATCGCATACGAAGTGTAATCGAGTTTCAAAAACGTATAGCTCAAATCGATTTGCCGCAGTTCGACACCCCGCTGATTTCATCAACGCAAATGGTAATTTTTCATTGAAATTGTAAACGGGATATCAGAATACGTGACAATTTTAATAAATGAGGGATACAACCGGATAAAGAGATGCAGTGATTTCATGATTAATTTGTGATATTGATGATTCATATCAGAATATCTTAGTATGCCCAAACAATATTAAAATTTAATTTTCTTCTACGAAGAGAAATACGTGTCAGATTTAATAACCAAGCGTCCGAAAATGTCTTTACCAAACTAGGAAAATTCGTTTAATCAAACTCAATAGACTCTCAAAACTCCAAGCTGGCGTTACGCAAAAAAGAAAACCATTAATAATAATAAGCCATTTTGCGGCAGCTGGAATGGAATAATTTGTATGTCTATGTTATCTGGTTAGAGGACTCTCTAATGTCGACAAATAATAGTATTTTATTATAAAACTAGCGACTTGCCCCTGCTTCGCACAGGTACATGTATTATACTTAAAAGCCTTCCCCTTGAACCACTCTATCTATTGAAAAAACCGTATCAAAATCCGTTGGGACAGGGAGGAAACCGACTATGTTTTATAGTATGTAGCGACTTATAAATGGCCAATTTTCAGTTCCTTTTCATACTCGTATTTCCAGCTCTTCAGTAGAGAAGGATCTCATGCTTCGATTGAAGACATTTTCCATTTGCCTCGTCGGACACCTTTGCCTCCAAGTGGCGATGCCACTGCCACCTTTCTGAAGTGGTACAGACACGCCGTGTTTATAAAGTGTGCGCTGTTAACATAAATTAAATCCGTCGTTTGAGCGCTAACAGCTGCTTTATTTTATTACCCATCCCGTTGTTTACAGGATGAATAATTGTACCGAAAATATTTTGTCGGTCTTTTTGTACGCGGGCCGCATTTTCGCAGAACTTTTGGGGCGTTTTGATTGCGTTGTGTTACAGATATGACAAAAAGAACATTTGACACGAGCTTGACACATGCACGAATTTTATATGGTTGTGATACGGTTTTTTTCAATTGAAGGTAAGTATTGAACGCAGTCCCATAAAGGCCGTCTTTATCTAGATAATAATGTAATTATAAATCTGTATTAACTGAACAAAGTTCACATAAACAAACATAAAACAGCACTACAAATTACCCTAAATGCACATCTCATTAGAACCTTATCAGTTGATACAACTACATGGAATTAAGTTCCATATTAATGCTGCAAATTAACAAGTTCAGGGTTTCCCAAAGTTTATGTACTCTAACCTCCAAATGTTCGAAGATTTCAGCTTTCTGCAGATCTGCCGCTTGCGGAAAGGATGCTATTTTACTTTGCTCTAACTTATTTCCATACGTGCCTAGAGTCCTAAAGTTAAGTTCAAGAACGTCGCGTGCCTATTCCTAATATGAGAGTGTTTATTACAAAAAATATACAAAAAATAAAATACAAAATATTTTATTCATACAAACAAGTCATATTATAACAAAGTTTTGGATCTAATCCTTTTAAGTTTTATCAACTTGTGTTAGGATCAGACCGCTCTGTCTAAATACAATAATGGAAACAGACTCGTTGAAATGACGTTAAATGTTATTTAAATAATGTTACTTGAGTTAGTGTTATATGTGAGAGGTAGAATTAAATAGACATATAAGTAAGTACATATATAAGTAATTAAATAATCTATACTAATATTATAAAGAGGTAAAGTTTGTGTGTTTGTACTATATTTATTAAATTGCAAGGGGCAATCACGGGATCTACTGAACCGATTTTAAAAGTTATTTCACCAATAGAAAGCCACAAAATTGCTGAGTGTCATAGGTTATAATAATATAAAAACCGAAAAATTCCACGCGGGTGAAGTCGCGGGCGGAAAGAAAGTAAATAATAATAATAATAATACACAAATACTTGTAGAGAAGATAAAAGTATACACTATGTCCACAGTTCGCACCTTTAACCTGTAGATAGTAGCCATAGAAGTGTTAATTACATAATAACTGTAAGTAATGATTCCGTGCCGTTATAATCGAGTTGTTTTAGCCAAGATGTAACCAAAAATTTGCATTCAAAATAAGGTTTGTTGTAATATTTTAGTTTACTATTTATTTTGTTGTATACGATGATAGATTGAGATTTGAATTGCATACGAGCAAACTTAGTATTTACAGTTGGGGCATGAGCCACAGAAAAAGGATTTCGTTTACTTATTATTTTGGGATCAGGAATAATCGATTTGTGAGTTTTAAGGACACACTTTAAGAGGTAAAGTTGTCTCACAGTCAGAACATCACAGTCTAGATACAGTTGGGAGGTCCTAAATGTAATTTTATTAAAGGTCATTACTTTAAGAAGTGAGCGTTGTGCTCTCTCTATCTTAATCATTTTTGTTTTGTGGGAACCACCCCAAACCGGCAGGCAGTATGTTAAGACGGATTGAACCAGAGATGTGTAGATATATAATATAAGATCGCGGTCAGTGATGTGTCTCAGATATTTAAAAATCCATAACAATTTCCGGACGCGCTGAGTGCACATATCAATTTGTTTTTGCCAGTTCAGATGTTGGTCCAGATAAATTCCTAGGTACTTGGCATAGGGGACTCTCTGTAGTGGTTGACAACTACATTTCTTCAAGGGGTTGGGATTAGGATCATCGCAAGTGTGTGCCGTAAGCTGACAACTGCTGCCAGGTTGAGTAGATGAAATAATTGAAAACGTTATGTAGTTAGTTTTATTTGTGTTCAGTGTAAGGAGATTATTGTCTAGCCATTTGGTTACAGTGTTAAGGCCACTAGAAGCGGTTTCAAATACCTCATTCCAACTCTTTCCATAAAACAATAGAGCCGTGTCATCAGCGTACGACACAATTTTACCGTTGAGTAGAGCAGTATTAGTAAGATCGTTGATGTATATTAGGAACAGTGTGTTTATTATGCATGAACATATTTGTTTGTATTGGACTGGGTGTTTTCTATGTATAATATGTATGTATTTACAAAAAAAAAGTATTTAAGTATGTTTATATCCGTTGTCTAGTACCCATAGTACAAGCTTTGCTTAGTTTGGGACTAGAAGCGCAGTGTAAAATGTCCAAGGAGGATATAATATAATAAAGTAATAATATATAATATAATATATAATGTTATTCTGAAATTTGTTACGTTTATTTGAATAGTGTAATTGGTAATCGTTCTATTCATAAATAAATTAGTTTGGCAGCTACGTTTACCAATTACAAAATAACGTGAGTAAGGGATCTAGCCCAGCTCATTAAGTATTTATTGTCTTCTTCATCAAATGTGGTACAGTTTTGGAAACACGAGGTATGCAATAGAGGGAAAAGTTTGTATGCTATTTGTTTTTTGACAATAGGTAAGCATGAACATAAACGAATAAAAAAATAAACGTAAATCCATGTCAACTGTTCTAATCATTTCAGTATAGGTATCGTAGATATCCTCAAATTGTCGTGAAAATAAAGTTTGACAATCCTAGAGATCATTCAATCAGTTTACCGTAGACAATATCTACAACTAGTGATAACAATTAGTTATAAATTGCACTCCGTATCTACAATATAGTTTAATCGGATAGTTTACTGCCTCGACTTTAATTAGCAAGAATTCACCCAGAAAAAGAAAAAAACGATAACTCGGAAAAAATTTCGCCCAGAGGTCAAACAAATAAATAACCCTATACAAAGAACCTCAATATTTCCTTTTTTCTTCCGCCCGGCACTCCAATCTATTGCCACCCAGTCACCCGGCACGGTACCCTTGGATCGACGGCCGATGGGTCTACTTGTACAGTCCTACCTCTTTACCTTCACTTTCCAAATACTAGATAATCAAAGACAGCTATAATTACTGGGTAAAAGACGGGTAAAAGCTTTTACTCTTGTAACACTGCCTCGGGGTACGGATTAATAGCGAGGCTAAATTATTAGGACGCCGGATGAAAGGCGTTTTTGGGGATATACTGTTGGAAATTCGTGGAAGTAAATATTGAGTCCTTCTGCTAATCATTTATGTTTTGAAACCATTAAAGGTTGTATCCCATCAAAAACAATACTTGTCAAAAAAACCAAGTCTCGCAACTCAGTTGTTCTACGGTAAAAAGTTGTGAGATCCATGTAATACCAAGTCCAGGCCAGGAAATCTTTAACGTTTTACATAAATTATTGACTTGGCCATCGCACTAAAATTTTAATTTACACGTGTTTTCATGCGATGGCCAAGTCAGTATATTTATGTAAAACGTTAAAGATTTCCTGGCCTGGACTTGGTATTACATGGATCTTACAACTTTTTACCGTAGAACAACTGAGTTGCGAGACTTGGTTTTTTTGACAAGTATTGTTTTTGATGGGATCTCATTTCTTTTTGTATTTTATAAACAGTTCTACTTTTTTCCTTTTCGGTACCTTTTACTTATTGTATGTATATCTAACCAGCAACGAATTTTCTTAAAGTCCTCTCTTAGACTTATGAAATTTTCTTATTTTTGTTACTCGACTTGGCGGGGACACTAGCGTGTGCCTTTATATTTAATTTTATATGATATTATAAACTTATTTAGGTAATTAGTTAAATATTTATAAAACTGGACCGAAATTGAACAATTTTGCTAGACTTGGCGGTTGCACTACCGTGCCCCCAAATATTTTAGTTTTTCCTTGATTCATACACCAAACACTACTTATATTCCAAATTTGAAGCTTCTAGGTCTGCTAGAAGTGCCTTAGAATTTTGATGATCGGTGAGTCAGTCAGTCAGTCAGTCAGTGAGTGACAAAATTAAGAAACTTTGACCCGTTATAATTCTTAAACTACTGGTTCAAATTGAATGAAATTTGAAATATACCGTGTCTTTACAATGCCTGCATGAATACTGAAAATTCAGTCTTCTAGTTTTATCCACAACTATGATACAGGGGGTCGAAAATGACCTGAATTGCCTCGAGAAAAGGATGGTACGGCCGTGCCACTTTTTTGCTCGACTTGGTGGGGGCACTGCCGTGCCCCCAGATTCACAGCATAAGTTTGCTATGTAAAAGAAATTAAACTTGTCCACTAAAGTGTAATATAAATATAGCACATAATAGCACGTCCCAAGCGTAGGGTGAATACGTGCTCCATACGTGTGTATTTTGTATTAACCACGGGGAAGCCCACCTACCCAGCGCAATGTGTATCGCATATTGATATCGCAGGTAAAAGGCACGGCCCATGCATGCCGGGTTTGACGCAGACCGTCCCATTTGCATTCAAACGTCACGAATGCAAAAAGGGTCATTCATTTTGTTCCATTCGCAAAGTGGTCATCATCATCATCGTCATCATTTCAGCCACAGGACGTTCACTACTGCTACAAAATATAGCTATTCAATAACAATATTTTCCTACGAGTTGAGTTATATTGTTTTAAAAATAGTAAGCTTTATCTGAGTGTTTTGCGAATGGGACGGTCTGCATCAAACCCTGCATGTCAAATACTGTGAACACACCCTTTTACCAATCTGGTCCGCAATTTTGGTTGAAAATTCCGAGTCATCGTTTACTCCTGTTAGCAGCGTGTGGAAACTGAAACCGGCGGCGAGCGTGTTTAAATTCCTTTGATAACAAGTTTCCATTAAAATTAAATCTGTTATTTTTAAATTAAAACTCTGTACCGCTCGTTTGAAGCGTTATTTTATGTGAACGTCATTGCTATTGTTTAAAATGGAAAATACAAAGTATCATTTTGAAATACTGCACATGCTTCTGCATTTAGAATAGTACTGTGAGCTTTGTGTTGTTCGAAATACGTATCGAAAAATATTCCCGAAGAAAACTGGAATTATATTTTTTATCATTTTTATGATGGAATACGCTTTTCATTAAAAAGGACTCTTTTATTAGGTCCATATTAGGTAGGATGATAATGGCCGTCATACTGAAGACGGTCTAGATTAATATTAATGAATAGAAATCGAGTACCACTTCTGGCAATCAAAAAGATCCAGATATTGAAGACACCTACCTACTACCTAATGAAGATCACTAGATATTATGTTACGTGTTTTTACTACTAAATAAAATAAATACTCGTAATTTCTTCCTTCATCTTGACTCTGTTCAGCACACATTGAATATTTCGCTATGTTCTTATAATTTCGGTATGATTTATAATGATATAAACGTAAAATACACCTAATAAATATATTTTATGTAAGATAGGGTTAGGTACTTCTCAGGAACTGTCAGAAAGCGATTTCCTAATAGCAATCGGACCTTTGATGTTACCTACTCGCTACCTGAATTGACTGTTTACGATACGATTTCGAAGAAACTGAAAACCTCATTTTCCAGTTAAGGCTTGGTATTTCTGCTACAGTAGGTTTAGTACTTCAAAATGAATAATGAAAACCTCATTTTCGCCATTTTCTCTGCTACCCGGCCTTAATTGAACACTGATTGGTTTTGCAGTATTATAATAATTTCGAAGAAGTTGTGTATTGAACCTAACCTAACGTAAACTAACTTAAGTACTTACTAAAAACCTTAAAATGCATTAGATAAAATGATACAATATCTAATCTTGTTTGGAACTTGATACAATAGAGTTGTTTGCTTGCTATGAAAGCAAATATCAAGTTTTCTCATAACTCTGAACGACCGGATGGGAACGATCAAGATCTCGCAGTAATCTTACCTCACAACAGAGTATTAAATTATTTATCCTTGTTACAGTTTAATAGATATCTCTATTATTTTTGTTTCTAACTGTAAAAGACAATGCCGGAAATTGGCGTCTTTTTTTTTTCGCGCGGCCATCGACCAAACCTTGTTTTTTTATTACAAAATAGTGTAATAAACCAAACTTACTACGACATGTATACCTCTAAACTCAGTCTGAACTGAGTTACGAGCATTAGAAGTTTGATGATTTACATACTAGTTAGATTTGCTTTTTGCGCGCAAGTTTTGTAAGAAATTGCAACAAAATAGTGACATTGTATGTGTAAACATACAATACCATCCATTAAAGGCTCCAGACATCAGAATGCAGCAGAATCAGCGCTATAAAAAAATAGCGCAATATTTTGTTACAATTTCTTACAAAACTTGCGCGTAAAAAGCAAATCTAGTATGAAAATCATCAAACTTCTAATGCTCGTAACTCAGTTCAGACTGAGTTTAGAGGTATACATGCCATAGTAAGTTTGGATTATTACACTATTTTGTAATCAAAAAATAAAGTTTGGTCGATGGCCGCGCGAAAAAAAAAAGACGCCACCTTCATAACATTACTTCTGAAAGAATTGGCCCGGGTGTCTTGTACCATTCAACACCTTTTTAAATCATCAATCAAACATTGTTTAAGCCAAACATTTTAGACTATTTACAACGCGAACAGGTAATATCATAAATTATGACAATCAATATTAACTACCTACGCTCTACTATTGTACGAATATGAAGCTACGTACTATGGCCACTACGGCATCATACTTACCTAGTTGTAATGAGAAAGGCTTTGAAAAAATATTGTGTAGTCTGTATGTAGTCAACAGCACATCAGTTATCAGACCGTCAACCGTTTCTATTAGAAATAAATACATAAGAATAACATAATTACAGCGTAAGACTTGATAAGCCGTCGTCTGAACAATAATCTTCAATATTTCTTAAGCTAGTCCGACCATCGAAAAAGCGATCCACCCACGCCCTACCAGTTAAAGTCTTATACTGACACAGAAAATATTATTTACGAGTAGCACGTGAATCAGAAAAGATTAGAACGGGCTCATCATTGTTTTGGTTGAAAACATTTTTATAAGAATGGGATGTTTATTGTAATGTTGCCAGCGGAAGAATTTGAGTGTGTGCCAATACAATTTATGAATGGGAGTAGACCTTCTTGACCTTCACCCGTGAATAAAATTTGACTTCTTCTGTTACTAATAGAAAGATGTGACAAATCATTTCATCTGAGTTTCTTTCACCACTTTTTCTCAACATCAGCCGATATTATGTTCCCAGAGCCACAAATCTACAATGTATTTATGCTGGTGAGTGTATTTTAATAGTTATCTCTAGTTAGTGCTAATTTATTGTCTAACAAAAGTTACTTGATTACCCAATGATCATGATAACAATGGTTTAATCAAATTGCAAACTTAAATCAAAGTTAGTTTTTTTTAGATTTCAAAGATAGAAATGTAATAAATATTTATAAAGATTGCGAACTTAACTTATATTCACAAAATAAATAAAAAAAGAAACGTTGACATCGCGTCGTCCCAAACTTGAGACAAATGAACAAAATATGAGTAACTTTCTGCATGCAATTTGAATATTTTACGCGACCCGTCCCCTCCACTCTCGATTTGATTGTGATTAATGACCAAAAGGGGAATACTTATCAAGAAAATATTATTTATCTATACTTACTATACTTATAATAAATCTGTAGAGAGGTCAATTCTGTACATTAAATATTTTTTCAAAATAACTATCAGGGGGTGATTAGTGATCGATACTGATGCCAAAAATGCAATCAGTAAAATTTTTGTCTGTCTGTCTGTCTGTCTGTCTGTCTGTCTGTATGTTCCTTATAGAAACAAAAACTACTCGACGGATTTTAACGAAACTTGGTACAATTATTTTTCATACTCCTGGGCAGGTTATAGGATACTTAGGAATTCCCACGGGAATGGGAATTAGCGGGAAAATCGTTTTGTATGAAAAATCTGAACCGCTTAAGTTAGACGCTTGAAATTCGGCATGCAGGTACCTTAGTAAACTTAAAGCTTAGTTACAACAGGATATTGCAAAATTCCCACGGGAACGGGAGTTAGCGGGAAAAAACATTTGTATGAAAAATCTAAACCGCTTAAGTTAGACGCTTGAAATTTGGCATGCAGGTACCTTAGTAAACTTGAAGCTTAGTTACTACAGGATATTGCAAAATTCCCACGGGAACGGGAGTTAGCGGATAAAAACATTTGTATGAAAAAATCTAAAGCGCGTAAGATAGATGAAGGGGGTAAAACGGGATCCACGCGTACGAAGTCGCGGGCAGCCGCTAGTCTAGATTAAAAGTGTAGGAAAGTAATTTACATTTTATTGTAGATACTTTCAATAGAAGCAGGTGACTGAAGTTTAAGAAACCTCATTATCATTGATCAAACCTGAAGTCTAAATCTTAGACGAATGTAATTCAAAAGAAAAACTGCAATGTTATAAAATACAATCTAAACATTTCCCATCTTTCAAATGTTAGTCCGATTTTTCATGACACATTTCACGGAGTAATTTTTCTTTCACAGGCTACAGATCTCAGAAATGTATTTGAGATTCATCTACTTTCTGGCATGAAAAAGGATCCGAAAATTTTATGCAGCAAAAACTAGTTGGGTTGGGTTTATATTTTTCTTTACAAAATATCATACAGAAAACACAAATTAAAAAGAACGAAGGCGTAAGATTTTAACCTAGGTAATATCATAAATAAAGTTAGGTACCCAAGAGCGACGCGAAAGAGGATAAAGTTTTTATTTACTAACATTATTTATTCAAAGTTGCTTAAGTACCTATTCGTGTTTCCCTGTTAAAATATTTATTAATACGCAGAAGGAAATGACTAATAGTTTATCCGCTTTGGGGCGATTAAAGCACTATCCCTTAATTATATCTATACGATGTTTGAACAATATCTGAGTCTTATTACGAGGAAAATAAGGAAAAAATTAGTGATTTCTGACCGTATATTTTGTGACTTATCGCCACGAGTACATTTTCCTCGCGTAGAATATTCTGTGTCGTGTGTATTTGATAAGGCGAGGGATACTACGTGTGTCATTAGTACTTATTTCATCTTCAGCGCGAAATGAAAGCGGATAGAGAAAGACAATAAGATTATAGATCCAGAATAATTTGTTTCCGGACAAGTAAGCAAGTGCCAATGTGTGCCTTGTGGCTGTTAGATTAACGAGCACTTCTATTTGCGATTAGTATAAGACACAATAAGATTAAGAATAAGAATACTTTATTCAGCATATTGTAAAGAATACAGTACATAATAACAATAACCATATTTAGAAGCTGGTTCTATAAAGCTTCAGTCTTAGGTCGTATGTACGATTGATTGTAAAGATCTAATTTTGACTCTGACTTTGACTGTAAAGTATTATTCTACTTTGAATATATTTGTATCAAAGTTATAAAGCGTGGGTGGAGCTTTTGTTTCTAAATATAGTAAGTGTATGAAATGTGAGTGAATTTAACTTTTGATAAGGTAAAGTTAATATCTGATACTATTACAGCAATTCGTGATCCGATTGATAAATTTGCACGTCTGCTTTCAGGCTGAATAAATAATAGGTAATAATTTAAATAGCTTTAAGATCTGCATTGTAAACGTTGCATGTGATAATTGATGTATTCTCTAGCAAATAAATAATTGAGTTTGAATTCTTATTTATAGTATTCCAATATCTCGATGATTTATAGTTTTTCATTACCTATCTTAGTTACTTTTCTTTTTCTTAAAGAGAAACTGCCCCATCGGCCGTCAGTTCTGCGTACTATGTACCCTGCCCATTGCCACTTCAGCTTGCTAATCCGTCGGGCTAGGTTCTGGAATGGAGGCCGCGTACCGGAAAACGCAGCGTGGGACGTCCACCTACAAGGTGGACCGACGACATCGTAAAGGTAGCAGGGAAGCGCTGGACGCAGGCCGCTACCAATCGATCAACGTGGAAAGCATTGGGGGAGGCCTATGGTCAGCAGTGGACGTCCTATGGCTGAAATGATGATGATGATGATGATGAAAGAGAAACTAGACCACGAAGCTGATAAGCATTATTCAGATACGTAGTAGCGTGAACGTGACGATCCGCTCAAATGAAATTTCCTCTTACTTATTTGCCGAGTCATCCAGCATTGTCTTGCCCGAGGGTAAAAACACGCTGTGTTCATTATTAATCAATTTTCCATTTCAGTTTTGTTAACAGAAACAAAAGACAGCTGTAATTTGTTCAATAAATCAATTACTGAATAGGACTTTGTCGTCGTTATTTGTGCGACCAATAAATCAATTGTGAAATGTATTGGATTTTGATTATGAATTCAAATAAGTAATAATTAAAACGATTTTCAAAGGCCTCCTCCAAGAATTTCTATTATGACCGGTCCTGCGTTGCCCCCATCCAGGTATACCACGCGCGCGACCATCACCAGATCGTCGGTCCACCTTGTAGGTCTTCCCACTACATCTCCCGGCCCGTGGTCGCCAATCCATGGTATTTTATTTCAGGATTATTCGTTCTGATACGGAAGTTACTTCAATTAATTCCCTTTCTCTATATTTCATCACTTTTAAGTTTTTCTTTATTTTCTCGTTCAACCTCATTATTTCTACTGATTAATGGCTGATGTTTACCAAACTGTGACCAATTTTCGGAATTAGGACGCAGGAGCGGCCGTTTGTCAGTCATAATGTGCTTTGGGTGTGTTACGATTTCATGTCTCAGTTACGAGCGATTCGGAATTCATAGCCGCCTTTGTTAAGGGGCTAACGTAAACCAATATTTGTCAATCTCAAAAAACCTATTAGTTATACAAATACACACACATACACACACACACACACACACACACACACACACACACACACACACACACACACACACACACACACACACGCACACACACACACACGCACACACACACACACGCACACACACACACACGCACACACACACACACACATGAATTAAGTATGTACCCAATCTAGTTGTAGTTAGGTCTGTAGTGGCGAGGGCCTGGTAATCGGTTAGACAGGGTGTCTTAGGCACCCTAGTAGGTACAGATACCAGTCTCTCACAAAGGTATTTTGCTGTATGATAATAACTTACTGTAACTAGATATAAGTTTTTATACCTCTGTGAAAGAGAAATAAAGTTTATTTATTATTATTATTATTATTATCTCTTTATTCAATTCCCTTCTTATTTTTAATATTTTTTTTACAATGTAAATTATAAAAAAACTAAAAATACATTATAAAAAAAATTCTTAAAAATAGTTAATCCGCTGGTAGCGGAGCAGGGCCCAAGCTACCGGTGGTCAGGGTCACAGGCTGAGGAACCTCCGGACAATGCGTGCCGTGCTGAGGATCACCGCCTTTTGAATCTGACCCTTGAGCCAACCATCTAGCGAGAGCTTCTTTAGATGTTGGTCGAAGCTCTTCGCTATTAGCCCGTTCGCCGAGACAACTATCGGGACAATGATCGTCGAGTCAACATCCCACATGGCGGTCACCTCGTGGGCCAAGTCAAGGTATTTGCTTTGTTTTTCCTTCTCGGCCTTCACGAGGTTTTCGTCATGCGGGATGGTGATGTCAACGAGCACTGCCCGACGTTGGGATCGATCAACCACCACAATATCAGGTTTATTACAGACAATAGTCCTGTCTGTGATGATAGACCGATCCCAATAGAGCAATGCATGACCATTTTCAAGAACTGGCACCGGCTGGTACTGGTAATATGGCGACTCAGATTCAAGAAGGCCGTACTGAAGAGCAAGTTGCTGATGGATGATTCTGGCTACTAGGTTATGCCTGTGCAAATACTCACCGTTAGCAAGATGCGAACAACCAGAAATTATATGCCTGAGTGACTCTCCGGGACGGTGGCATTATTATTATTATTATTATTAGTTATAGATTTTTATAGGCAGATATGTACCATCCTAGACTGCATCTCACTTAATACCAGGTGCGATTGCGGTCAAATAGCTGCCTTGTCTAGCATAAAAAAAAAGTTGAAAAAATTACTAAAACTGTCGTTTTGAAAGTCGCTAGTTTGATCCCTGGTGATCCGGTTCCTAACACCAAAAAAGTTTACTGTAGACAGACCACACTGCGCTCGTAGCAGCCTATGACTACCGACGCAACTCAGGCGTGTTGAGAAAATGTCTGATACACATAAAGCCCGTACTCACAGTGCGCGAGAATGCACAGGGTGACACACAAACCAATCACAGAGCTCTATTCATCGCTGTACGTTCAATTTACTACTTCACAAGCAAACATCGTTTGCGAATACGGGCGATGAACATTTTAATAGACTATCAACAGCGTAAAATAAATATGGTAGGAGGTAACATTAATAACTTGCAACCAACTCCTAACCGGAATATTAGTAATTTGAGCAGTAATGACATTATTAATGACTTCTCTTAAAAATATTCTAGACATTTTTTTTTGTTTTTCATTACAAATGTCACATAGTACTCCGTTCGACTCTTAACGGCCCATGGCCTTAGCTTGACCCAGATTGCGTGCGGGTAGTGATGAATACCAGCGTTTATTTCAATTTTATTAGCTTGATTCATTTCAGTTAGAACTAAACCGTATTTATGTCTTGCACTTGTTAAACGGATCACTAAATAGTACCTAATATAGTAATAGGTTATAATGAATTTAAGAAGTTGTTTACGAACTGTTAAATCGCTATGCTTTGATATGAAAGAAGACTTTTGATATGAAAATCTTTTCTTTCAAAAACGTCTTATAAGGATTCAACGGTACAAGTGAATAGTAGCAATAATAAATTACACTCTGAGGGAATTAATTACCTCTAATTACTAATATTTAAACAGATAAGTTTCTGATAATTTACAAGCACTCGTAAGGAATGCTTAAAAGTAGTTAACTTACTCAAAGCGTTCCAGAAGTTATTACGGTAGCTTTATTTATTGAGCAATAATAAGTTTATCCTTTTGAAAGGTAGTTCTGTGATGTAAATAATGTACTACTGGATGTTATTACGCTGAAACGAAGTGGTACGAACGAACGTACCTTATTCTGATGTTTCACCGTCTGAAACGTCGTCATATTTTAGATAGTAGTAACAGTCTTTTAACGAGTGTCGCAGTGAAAGGAACATCGTTTTTCAGTAATAAAAAGTTATATTTTATGTCTACAGCCGAGCCGCATAACAATTTAAGAAAAATAAAACTGTGTTTTATCGTTCGCTATAAAAATATTAGAAAACATTTACTTGATAAATGGTTACCTAATAGTTGTCTGATACTATATTCTATTTTAATGTAAAGTTTACTTATTAATAATTAGGATTATATGGCAGTAATCTGTGCTTGAAGGAATTTCGCGATTTGAAAACAACACTTTTCAAGATATAGGTAAGGGTTTTATTTGTACATTCATAAGGGTCCTGATATTGATTCCAAGTAAACCAACAAAACGACTTGGTGAAACGGCCAGGCCTAAAGTAAGCAATACCAGGATATAATATATCAGGATAAGGCAATACAGTTCCATAAAATTCTTTGATAACTGATTCTAGAAAGCAATAATTATAAGATACAAAACTAATACGAACATTATCTCAACACAAAAAGAATTGCTCAATAAGTTTGAGGTAAATATTGGTGTACCTTTAACAGATATTTTGGGTCAGACCTTCTTAAAACCTTTTAGTGATATTGTAACAAACGTTGCAGAACGGAAATAAATACTGAACAATTCTAGATTTGCTTTCTTTTATACATTTGGTTCAATCATTTAAAATATTTGAATATTTGAAGTTTATTATTTTGCTAAAAAGTACTATTCATATTTTCAAGTGTTTATTTGTAAAAGTCTCATCTGTAAAAGTTTATAGAAAAACATTTTATTGTTATAAATGTTGATAAAACAGGCTACTAAATTAACACCAATATAAATTCAAACGAAGTTATTATCTAAATAACAACTTTGTTCGAATTCGCACAATTCTCAACTCCGACCTGTTAAACTTTCCATGACCTGTTAAAGTTCTTTGCGAATTCTTTGCTAATATAATTGTTGGCGTTAACGAACAGGAGCTTTTAATTAGCGAACTGTTTACGAAGCTCCAATAATTTGCGCTTTTGACATCCTGAGCGGTTACGTCTTTCAGCAAAAACCTAAATATACGAAACATGAGAACATAATTATTATGTTTTTGGTTTTTATGGTAAATAACGCTTTTATGTTTCGCTTTTGTGTCTTTTTCAAAGCGTCAGATAAAATTACACAAAAGCTGTGCCTCAAAAGCGGAAGCCTACACGATAGAAAATAAAGGCTTACAATTTGCCTCAAATCAAATCAAATCTCCACCTGCAAAAGCGGCAATACAGTGAAACCAATCAACTTAGTCGATATTCGATGGCTTCAATGTAATTAATGTTATAAATTTAATGAAATCTCGCTTCTCGAGTGAACACATTTATCAGCGCGTTCCTCCGAACGCGAAGGGTGCCGAAGTGAAAGGAAAAGATTACTGGATTAGAAAACAATTGAATTGTGAAACACCTGCGTATTTTATTGTACAGGCAGTTTCAATGGAATGAATGATGATGATCATTAATGACTTTAAGGTAAGGTAAGAAATAAATATATTTGTAAGATGTATCACACCTAATTTATATGATGAAATTGTATGAACTTATTACTTAATAATGTAATATCGATACCAACTGTTTGTGTTTAGCTTACCAAGAGGGATTTAATGGGTTAAAAAAGTGCTAAGTTTCAACTTCCTGTGATATCTCACAAGTAGTATTTTATAACATTACTGGTGGGAAGAGCTTTTTCAGTAGGGTTATCGTTTCACGTTCGTACCACGCAAGCGTTTTAAAGTAGGCGTTTCATGCACGGTAATTTGGGGTAATTAATCTTAATTATCAAAGTAAAACCGCTCGGAATCCCCGGTAAGTGGTTCAGGTAGACTCAGGTGAAAGGCCTAGTTATATCACGGCTAATAGAGTCATCATGATGTAGGTGTTCTAAAATAAAATGTTGTAGGTATATGGAAACCCAGAAAAAATACTCAAAGTATTTATTACTTTACTAAGAATCTTAACTACTAATCTACTAGTGACATGCACAACAAGTAAGTTAGTTATTATCATTTGTAAAATATTTTACTCTAGCTATAAACGTAATTCGAGGTTAGAATGTTTCCATCCTTCCCACACAAAGCGAGTTACCAGCATGAGCAACAGTGACAGAATTATCCGAAACCAGGTAAAGGGCGTTTTGGAGTGGCTGTGCAGACCCAAATTAAGCTGAACAGCTTGTACGGTGTGACACAACTTTAAACATTAAAAACCAAGAACTTTGGCGATTATTTTGAATAAAGTTGTTTGTTTTTTACAGTATCAAGGATACGATTCTCATGCAATCGAATTTTTTCCATAAACGAACTCGTGTTACGGTCCGTTGCGACGTTTTTAAAAACACTGTAACTTCCGTATGATTAATTTATCTTTTCTTAGTCAAATTTTATTATAATGCCCATTTATTTTTATAATTTGATACAATACATAATGTTGTAAAATTTATACGCAGTAGGTAATGCCAATGTCGTTATTGAGAAAATATAACAAATAATTTATTTTTTTTCATACGAGTTATAATGGAGGCTATTTTATATTTTATAATCAATTTTACATGAAATTATTTCACAGTTCATAGGATTAAGGCTGGGTTGCACCAGTAAGATACTTCAACTTTGACAAACGTCAGAAATCTGTCAAACACCATACAAAAAGCACCGGTTAACGTTATAGTAACGGTCAAAGTTAGGTGGTGCAACTCAGCCAAGAGTTGGAGTATTTTGACAGGTAAATTCGTGTACGAATTTCAAGTTTGACTGTTACTTAGCACTCGTAGCGTTCGAGTGGTTTTCGATCGAACTTTTTCGATTGTGAACTTCTGAGAATGCACAAACGGTGTAAATAGTCGAAAAAACCTAAGAAACCCCTCTGAACGATCTTCGAATTATTTTTCGTATGTGAACTTTTTTCGATTGCATGAGAATCGTATCCCAGAGCCTGCATACAGAGCCTTAAACCAACTGAAAACTAAAGCAAGTAACTAACCGTTATCTTAGTTAAACAGACCAATTAATTTACTAACCAAGTTTGTTGTGAACCTTAGCAGTAAATTCAATGTTATTTCTACAATCGAGTTACGAGACGAGACAATTGAACCCAAACTTGCTTGGTCCATTGAATTAATAATACAATACGATCAAATCCGAGAGCCAATCCTCGTTCATTTCGCTTTTCTTTATGGTAACCTAAATTACCTCTTGTCCTAAGGAGTGGTGGCCCAAAGCAAATATTGGGACAAAGTTACAGGTCCAGTTAAGAAAATAAAAGATCCCGATAAAAGATCTATAAGAAAATAAATGAAATGTAATTGTAACAAATTACTAGTATTTTTATAATAAATTGTAATAATTTCTTTTTGTTTTCTCTTATGCAGCAAAAATCAGGTATTTGACCGCAATTTCACCATGTTAAAAAGTATAAAATTAAATGTAGTAGATACCTGCTCAGTTGCTCAGTCAATGCCTATTCACTCTTGCCTTGAAGAGGCCCAGATTATAAGAGTTCGGGTTCACATATCTGTAGATATAAGTCCTACCTATACCATCAATTGTCATCGATGTCGGATAGACACAATTTATTTTTCCTTTCCATTTCGTTGTCCTAACGAAATTAAGAACAAACAAAGTAAGTGTTATAATTTGTGTCCTGTTTGCATTCCACAAATCTCGAAACCAAGCAACTAAGAATAATTTGGGGTCAATACTTGCTTATTATGTACATTGATCACTCAAATTCAGCCTGTGTGAAGGTCTTCTCAAAGGAATAACTATTTCTAAGACGATAAACTTATCGTCCTTTGTGAAGCCCTTAACTGACTGTTTTCACCGCATTAATAAACAGGTGCCAATTCAACTTCACTTCAGATTTGACTAGTCTTTTGTTACGACAGACAGACAGACAGTGGTGACTGAGTTTGTTGCGGCGCTTCTTCTCAGCACTTGCCAAATGTTTGTCTCGAAGCGCAAAAAAAGAATGAGACTTGTATAGGCTCCTTAAGAGCATTTTGACGATTTGTAAGTACCAATTTAATAAGACTACCTACACAAATAAATATAGTTTTGGTTATGATTTTGATTTTAATTTACGGCTAACGCCACAGAATAATAATAAGTACTCTAACGCTTAGAATTAGTTGGTTTGACGCAAAATGTCAACGTCTCATGGAAACTAAAGCGAGGTTTAGACTAGCACTAAACTTGCAGAAGTTGACTTCCGCAGGGTGTTTACCATTATGCAAATAGCTGTGGCAGGCTAACTTCTGCAAGATTTACACAGTGGTAACAGATGGCGAAAGTCAACTTCTGCAAATTTTATTGTTAGTCTAAACCTCGCTTAAGACATTACGAGTATGTACAGCCAGCTTCAAAAGTTTGCGACACTCAAAGTGAACAAAAAGTGATAACATAACCATATTCCAAATATTACAAAGATATAGGTATCGCACTTTTTGGCTACTTTGGGTGTCACGAACGTTATTTAACGCTGACAGTACCTATGAAAGTTAAGTAATTCTTAAATCGGTTAAAATCGGTTTAATCTAACTAGTTGAAATTGTCTAATTTAATTTTGTCAATCTAAATACTATACCTAAGCATTTCATATCATAAAAGTTTTGGAAACTGTAAGGTTTGATTCTTTTCGAGGAAATATGAATATCAGAATTATTTTCCTCTGTTTATCAATACACATTTACACAATAAGCCGGGAAGGAAGTCGCTCAGAAAATATTGTAGGTAATCATAACCATATAAACGTAACAAAAGATCCCAGCGTTAGGTATAGACACCTACGTCACTGCGTCTGAGCGAACAAGCTTTAAGACAACATGTGATAGGTTTTGTCTGGTGACCTACATATATCAAAAGGTGAATATTGTCAGGTAATAACGTAGGCAAAAGCTTATTCACGTGACGACACGGATATCAGTACCAGTGATAATATCAACTAAACTAAAACGAAACTTTGAAACTTTGCTGATTTCTGTCCTATTTTTTGTGTGATTATTTGTCTGTATTTCAAAATTGTTTGTTTCCCTAATATAAATAAATAAATAAATAAACTTTCCCCCGCCCGGGACAAACTTGACCTTCTTTGGTTGGGATTTTATGGCGGTCAAGCTGTAGATCCTGGCTACACAGGAGTTGCAGTGGTGGGAACGAGAGGTGGGAATAGTCCCGTATATATCGACTAACAGTCAATCCTTACCCTGGGAATATAAGATTGGAAATTAAGAGGATTGTCGTGGGATTAATTTCCTGTCTCTGAATAAAAAATAAGGATTAAATAAGTTACCATTCTTAAGGTAATCATACTTTTAAAGGCTCTTCACTTTTATATAAATAGCCGACACAAAAAATATTGTTAATGTCAGTAGCCTTCATTGTTACTACGAATCAGCTTTGTAAAAATAGCCATTTGAATTTTACATTTACATAAATTGTATTCCTGTCTTATTTAAACTTACTGTGTGGACTATGAAGTAGGTAAACCGTAAACCCGGGAAAAAATATTTGCTTTTAGAAATCCTACCTCTATTTAACCAACACTGATAATATTAGTTAGGTAGATTTATTAAAAGGATAACCACTTTAAAACAATTAAAAGTTTGGTTCTCGTAAACTGCTCGCTTTGTAGGTTTCATCAATTTAACGCCGAAGGAAAGGACATTGTCAGAAACCGCCTAAAAAACCGCCCAAAAACATTAACCCATCATAATTATTTTCTATTTTTTTTAATACATTAAGCACCCTTTCATTCTAATGGACACTTAAGCATTGAAAAATTAAATAAATAAGTCTTTTAACGTTTATTCTATAATACTATTACAACTTCCGGACGTTTTGGTGCGTGGCATGGTCTAAAACCTATCAAGTTCCATAATTTTTGCCGATAAAATCTGTACGAGGCATTACCGTACTTTATTGCTGGGAGTCCATGTATAGTGATGTTCCTGCGGCCATCATAGACAATAAAATATCGATTTTGAAAATAAAATAAATCGATTAAACTGCTTTGAAGACTAGATTTGCGTTAAAAGCTAAAAAGATATTGACAGTTTGACACTATTACAAGAAGATATCTAAAGTGTCCAACTGGTCGAAGGTCGTAAATAAAATAAAAATAATTAGGACCATAAACTGATATTCATGGTATCATAACTGTAAAAGTGTCAGAATCCGATGTTGAATCCAATGCCAGTTGAAGTGTGAGAAACATATATATATTTTTTTTATGTGACAGGAGGCAAATGAGCAGACGGATCACCTGATATCAACCTAGTATAGTTGCCAGTCTCTCATAATCTATGCCAATGAGGGTTTTCGCGATTGAAAAATCCGCCAGATGGCAATACGTAGACGTGAGGTCCAAATGCTGCATGATTGGTTATTTTTGACATGACATTGACAGATATCCACCAATCATGCAGCATTTGGACCTCGCGTCTACGTATTGCCATCTCGCGGATTTTCATAATCAATCGCGAAAACCCTCATTCATAGCACATGTATAATAATAGACCAAATGAACTTTTATAGATTGTGAAAGAGAAGATAAAGATTTTATTATTTTATTAAAATCTTGCCACGAGGTAGTTTTTCAGTAGAAACCAGGATTGGATAATCGCTACAGGCAAGTATCAGAACATTTTATAAATATTTTTAATCGATTATATCCATGTGAATCGTTTTAATAAATTGTCATTTTACTTTTTCAATTAAAACTTTTTCAATCCCTAGTCTTGTCAAACTGTCATAATGTCAACAAATTATAAATGTCACGTCAGTTGACTCAATTTCAGTCTTCTGTGCGTTTATTGTATTTTTATTTCAATGAAATAGTGCTAAAGGGTTAGTACTAAAACTGAAAGCCTTTTTTCAGAAAGAAAACCAATGTGGTGCCCTTATTATTCATGCTGTTTGAAAGTTACAAGTCAGTGATACAGAGTTGCCGACATTATAACTCCGTAGTGATACCATACCAAAGAAGAAGTTTTCCTAAACACTTGTGTTGTTTTTATATGTGATCGAATAAAAAGGATTAATTCTACTGCTCAAATGGAATAACTTATCCCAAGAGACCGAATATAAAAAAAACCTCTCCATAGAAATTATCACCATCACGAGGATGTGAATTTTTTTGAGAATTTGATATTGGTCCTGTAAGAAAAGTAGTTGTATTTCAGTAGTAGAATCAACCCTTCTTGTTTCATCAGCAAGAGTAACTATAAAAACGCCCTGTAGGTAGGTATTATTAAGCTGAAGAGTTTGTTTAGTGTCAAAGACTGTCACACAGTGTAACTTAAATTGGCATATTATGATAATGAACATAAAAACTTAAATAAATATTTATGTTAATATTTTTTCTATTTATTTATTTTCCCAAAGCTTCACAGTGACAGCTGAAACAGCAATACTGTTAACAAAACAGTAAAACTAAACTTGGAACAAACTGTTACAAATATGAGGGGTTTAATATTTTACAAATTAAAATAAAACCGCATGTTGCTTTACTTTCTCGTATAGGTAATAAATGTAATTAATGGCTAGATTATTAATGTTACTTTGTTACCCTCAATAGTGAGGAAATCTTATAAAATGGTAACCCTGATTTTTATTGTCATTCAAGTGCTCTTTCTTCGCATAGGCTTCTGTGATTTGGCCAAGGGCCACACACATTGCGATAACATTATGCGACATTGATTTGACAGCAGCGGAGTGAAGTCTTGCGACTATGCAAAATGATACCCTGTAATCGTAGCGCATACAGACATAGACGGGGCGGGGCACATAGCTCGTAGAGCTGATGGCCGCTGGGGCAGGAAAGTTCTTGAGTGGCGACCACGAGCCGAAAGACGTAGTAGTCCAGTCAAATTAGACATGAACCCTGCAATAATTCGCATACAGCTGAAAATTGGTACGAATGTTCGGAGCACCATTATGAATTAACTGTGAAAAGTCCCCATCGATCCGACGTGTGCTAAAAAAAAAATTCAAGGTCAAACTTAAAAAATACGGGTTTTTGAGATTTTCAGCCAAACGGTAAGTTTCATCACAAAAATATGTATGACAAGGTTTAAGACCATACAATTATCTATCAAAATTGTCTATACACTTTCTCCTAAGAGTCAGCGTTTCTGAGATTCGATGATCCGAAGAGTCAAAAAAGTGTTTTCTTCATAACGGTCTTACACATAAATCCAATGTGATATCGCCTCGTGCCACGACTCAGCATTGTATAATGATGTGTTGTCGACGTCGAATATAAAATAATCAACCTCAATGTCGTCTGTCATCTTTAATTATCGAAAAATGGGTGCAACTTTGACGAAGGACTGCACCGTATGTTTCTAAGATACGAAGTTTTCATGTCTATTATGTTTAAGAGCTCTTATATGCACACGTCACTACTCTAACTTGTAACTCTATGGTCACTCTTTTAGCCCGACCAAGTTAGACAGTCCAGGTTATAATAATTCACATAGAGCTGAAAATTTGTGTGAATGTTAAGAACACCATCCTAAATGAAATGTCAAAAGTCCCCGACGATCCGTCATTTAAAAAAAAAGTTTTAGAAGTCCCAAGTTTTTTGCATTTTTTGGCCAAGTAGTAAATTTATCATAAAAATAGATAAGAAAAAATAGTAGATCATAAAATTATCTATTAAAATTGTCTTTACCCCTTTTTCCTAAGAGTCACCGATTATGAGGTAGAACGATTCAAAAAGTTAGTTTTGATGTTCTCGTTATATGCACATGTTTCCACAACACCTATGAGGGTTATTTGGCGTAATTTTTTTACCAGGTTTCCCCATTAGGCCTTTTTTAAGATGTATTTGTTATCCTGATCAATTCAAAACTATTTTAATAGAGTTGAAGTTGTGGACTTTTGGAGTAGTTAACAGAATGCGAATTCTCCAACTTTTTGCATCGTTACCACATAAACGGTGACTCTTAGGAAAAAGGGGCAAAGACAATTTTAATAGATAATTTTATGATCTACTACTATTTCTTATCATTTCTTATGATAAGTTTACTGTTTGGCGGAAAAATGCAAAAAACTTGGACTTCGTAAATTTTTTTTTCAAATGACGGATCGCTGGGGACTTTTGACATTTCATTAAGGATGGTGTTCTCAACAATCACACAAATTTTCAGCTCTATGCGAATTATTATAACCTGGATTTTCTGACTTGACCGGGCTAAAAGAGTGACCATAGAGTTACAAGTAGAGTAGTGACGTGTGCATATAAAAGCTCTTAAACATAATAGACACGAAAACTTCGTATCTTAGAAACTCACGGTGCAGTCCTTCGTCTTAAGTTGCAAACATTTTTCGACAATTAAAGATGACAAATGACATTGAGGTTAATCATTTTATATTCGACGTCGACAACACATCATGATACAATGCTGAGTCGTGGCACGAGGCGATATCACATTGGATTTATGTGTAAGACCGTTATGAAGAAAACACTTTTTTGACTCTTCGGATCATCGAATCTCAGAAACGCTGACTCTTAGGAGAAAGTGTATAGACAATTTTGATAGATAATTGTATGGTCTTAAACCTTGTCATACATATTTTTGTGATAAAACTTACCGTTTGGCTGAAAATCTCAAAAACCCGTATTTTTTAAGTGTGACCTTGAATTTTTTTTTTAGCACACGTCGGATCGATGGGGACTTTTCACAGTTAATTCATAATGGTGCTCCGAACATTCGTACCAATTTTCAGCTGTATGCGAATTATTGCAGGGTTCATGTCTAATTTGACTGGACTATAGCGTGGGCAGGCCTCCCACTAGGTGGACCGACGATCTGGTGAAGGTCGCGGGAGGTGCCTGTATGCGAGCGGTGCAGGATCGGTCTTCGTGGAAATCCTTGGGGGAGGCCTTTGTCCAGCAGTGGACGTCTTTTCGGCTGAAACGAACGAACGAACGATACGTATTACCACTATTTACCAGACATTACTATTTATTGCATACTCGCCGGATTACACGTAGGAGCACGCGCGTAACAGCTTCGGCCTTGCATTATTATAAGATCTTGTTCCGCCCTTTTACGAACTTCCTCCGTGAGGATATCCCCGCCGAATTCTATGATGAACCTATCAAAAGTCATATTCTGCAATGTCAACCCACCACAAGGTGGACCGACGACCTGATAAAGGTAGCGGGAAGGCGCTGGATGCAGGCCGCTACCAACCGTGCGATGTGGAAGTCATTGGGGGAGGCCTATGTTCAGTAGTGGACGTCCTGTGGCTGAAATGATGATGATGATGAAGAAATGAATGAAAATGACAAATCTTCGAACGTGTATAATACCGTGCCAAAGTAATCATATAATTTTGGCACCTTAATAACTATTGCCGTTTTTGTTGTAAAGATCATGCAGCGCTACTTGCGGATATTATTGGAAAGAAAACTATGTGGGCTCTAGATCTGAAGCCGCTTTAACGAACACGAAGTGCTCATACAATGCGGCGTATTTTCTTCCAGTCTTTAGTCAGGACTTTAGTCGAATTAAAACCCCGGTTGAACGTGATATAGCCGCACTAGAATACGATGCTTTTTTGCATAATCGCAAGACTTCGTTCCGGTGTCGACCGAATGTTATCATGATGTATGTGGCCCAGGGGTTACCGTAGCCGCTAAGGTTTGAAACTTCTTGCTTAAAATATTGTAGTCTTTGGCATAGACTACGATGGTAGTCATGGAGATAGGAGTTTGTTATCTCGTGTCAGATGTAAATGGTGAAAAGAAAACTCATGATTCGTGGTATTTTTATGTAATATGTAGGTATTTTATAAAAGTGGAACCCCGAGTGATCTCCAAAACCCATTCTATTATTATATACGATTCGGCTTCGATATCTATAATACAATAGGAGTTTATTTCATGTGTCAGATGACAAGGGTGGAAACAACCTACGATTCATGTTGTTTATTTACGTGCAATATGTGGGCATATTGTAAAAGTGGAATGCCGAGTTGTATTTCTAAAACTTGTTCTATTATTTTATACTATTTGGCTGCGACTCGGCGTGACGACAATACAAAACATTTTTCGCGAATCGGTGTTCATACATTCACACAATACATTAGACACCATGTTGTCATAAACGACATATTATAAAATCGCTGTGATTTAATATTCTTAATCATTAATTTTATGGCAAGTGTCCATCAGGAATCATTGTTCTTACACACAGAATCGTATTATTTCGCTTTCGGGTAGTAATATGTCAAAATTGTTGGTTCTTTAGGCGAACAATGTATGGAGAACGAACATTGTCCAAAAATGAAAGCTTTCGTTTAAAGCTCGAAGACATAAATTAAAATTACAATTTCGAAGCTCTACTTAATTCGAATTCGTAATTCTAATTGTGTTATAATTTAATCGTAATTAATTACGTTTGTATTATGTCTAAGGTTTGGAATTTTATAATATCGGTAGTTTACTTGGCATAGTTAATAAAAAATAGGTAATTACTAGACTAGTTTTTACCAACTTGTTTAAGCATGACATAATTAGGTAATAATAAAATCCAGTTATTGTAACTCAAAAGTGACTGACTGACTGACATAGTGATCTATCAACGCACAGCCCAAACCACTGGACGGATCAGGCTGAAATTTGGCATGCAGGTAGATGTTATGACGTAGGCATCCGTTAAGAAAGGATTTTACGAAACTCCACCCCTAAGGGGGTAAAACGGGATCCACGTGTACGAAGTCGCGGGCGGCCGCTAGTTTAAAAATAAATTTAGAGACTACCTACCTACATTATGTATACTTTGTGTTGTTTATCCTACTAATACAAAGGCGAAAGTTTGTATGGATGTTTGGATCATAACATGTTTGTTACTCTTTCACACAAAAACTACAGAACGGATTTTGATCAAACCTTACAGTATTATTGTTTACTAGCGGCCTTCGTACGCGTGGTTCCAGTTTTACCCCCTTAGGGGTGGAGTTTCGTAAAATCCTTTCTTAACGAATGCCTATCCGTCCAGTGTTTAGGGCTGTGCGTTGATAGATCACTATGTCAGTCAGTCACCTTTATTTAGATAACCCAGAATAACATATTATAGTCTATAATTTATGGCAATCTGTGACAAACTAAATCTCACGCGGGTGAAATCGCGGGCAAAAGCTAGTAAACATACATAACTACAGTTAAGTTGCCGCCATATTGACTTGTCCCAAAAATAAGCAGAAAAAAATTTTCTTCCTATTTCCTGTTAGTTTCCTAGAAGTACATGGTACGTGGAAAAGCTTACTCGGGTAATTTGTGAGGCGTCGTCAGCACTTCATACTATATAACATTAGTGGAAAAACAGGCTCTAGGTGTCACAACGTGTCTCTCATAAGGTTTGACAGTTTTAGGTGGCGAGTTTATCAAGGGGTAAAAATATATATACCCACATAATAAATATACCGGCCATTGATCAATAGTCTCTCTATGACATTGGCAGAATCACTGCGTGGAGCCCTGTGCGCTTCAAACGCAGTGTGTGCGGTGCTACCTGCCAAACTTTGCATTATAAAACTAAAACAAATAAATAACTTTGGACAATTTTACACAGCTCCACCTAGCCCCAAAGTAAGCAATGAATATGCTTGTGTTATACGGATGTACCTACTACTTATATGTATAAAAAAATAAAAATTCATAAAATTCATTTATTTTTGCAAATAGGCTTTTAAAAAGCACTTTTACACGTCCCAATATTAACCCTACCACTGCTTCGGGACAATAAATGGGCCAGTGCTGAGAAGAAGCAGCACAAGAAACTCAGTCACTATTGTCAGCCTCCTTTTCAAGGGTTTACAGTATTTAAAATATACAAATTATATTCATAAGTATTGATGCGAGCTAGGTAGTTAAACATTCCAAACATTTTTATCTTTTATATAATATACTTTTTAAATACATACATTTTTTAAGTAACTCCCAGACCCGTCACAGAAATTTAAAAAATTCAATTTCTGCCCGGCTGGAGATCAAACCCGGGACCTCTTGCGTGGTGTCCCGGCATGTTGATCTTTATACCACTCTGGTCGTATAATTCGAATTCAATGACACCTGTCTTAAGTACCTACGTGTTTAGTACCCTTACGAATCTACGAGACAAACCTCAATCGCTCATGCATGAGTCTTGCAGACTAATCAGCTCTTCAAATATTGATGTTGACGTTAATGTAACCACCAAACCGCACTATCGTGCTCTGCAATATTGTGTCCCCACAAATACATACACACAAGATGCTGTGGATGAGACAAAATAATATTTGCTCAAAGATTATTTCATTAGGTACCCTTTATTAGGTCTAACTGAGTTGTATAGTATAGGATGTGAGGGATTGGTTAGCAAAAACAAATAGTGTAAGGTTACTACGAGTTGGTGCTCATTAATAGATACTATTAGATTTTGTCTCATCCCGACTTTCTATATAGATAGTCAGGGAATCCTGTGGGTAGTCGGCTAACTGCTGGACAAATAATAGACTACCTTTGGTCACCCGCTAGGGAAAAACAAAAACTAGGTCTGCCCGTGACGCTTTAGCACATACCTAATCGGTTTTGTTCTTATAAATTACTTTCTTTGATTAATAGAATAGAAAGGTCAAAATAAGTAAAGATGCTATTTTCTGATGTTCTGGTTACTATACAATTTTATAAGTAGTGCAAAATAGTTGCAATATGACTGCAAAGTGGTTGAAATGTCGTTAATATCTACTTAACGTGTATGAGATTTTAGATCAGTAATAGATATTTCTTGAGATGCTCCAAGAAAAATATGTGTAAGTAATTTTTTTTGCTAGCAATTTACCGTAGCCTTAATAAAACACTTTAAGCTAAATTAATAATACCGAGAAGTAAGAGGTTAAAAAATAAAATTCTACTATCCCGATTGTTTTCTAAAACCGTCTATTTGAGAATTCCGTACAGAAACATTAAATAAAAATAAACGATAAGAATTCTATGAAACATAAAACCCATCTACCAGAATAGAGGGTGACCAAATAAAAGAGATGGAAAAACTGATCCCCTGACTTGACCTTCCTACCCATTTCAATCAAACTGCATGTTCGATGAAACTGAATGTCGTAGATATTGCATTAAAATCAATATACGGAGAAGGACCGACGATTTGGTGAAGGTCAAGGAAAGAACCTGGATGGGGGCAGCGCAGGACCGGTCATTATGGGGGTCGTAATATCCTTGTGGAAGGCTTTTGTCCAGCAGTGGGTGTCATTTGGCTGAAACGAACGAACGATATTATTATCGTTCGTTCTGTCCGTCCGTCGCTGGATTTTATTTCCGGAATAGTGTGCTTCCCTTAGTTATATTTTGTTAACAAATGAAAAATGAAAATGAAATATTTTATTCAGCGACACAAAACAGCATCAAATACACGTAATTGTGTAAAAACCTGTTTGCTTAAGTAACCAGAACTGGCTGTACATACATTCTATATTTTGATAGCTATGTTTGAATATGACTTTTGTACTGTTTATTTATATCTGTCACTTCTCTCTCAAAAAATACACGGTCTATCTCTCTCTCTCATCACTCTCTTCTTTTTCTTTAAATCTTAATTCTATCAGCACTCTGCACCTCTACTAGTGTTTCTAGTTCCTAGAGTTCCTAGAAATTGTTTAAATGAAACCTTACACCCTGTATGCAGCTTTTTAAGACTCGCGTAGAGATACGAGTATCTAAAGTGCAAATCACTAGAAAACCTGTCCCGATATTGCTTTTAGCTTCCAGGCTTAGCCGTAGAGACTCCGGTAAGGTACTTATATAGATTCCCGATCACAATAAATGTTTTCTTCCCAGTAATTGGTAATACTAGTATTGGAATACCGTGGTTGATACAAAGATCTCAAAAAACAATCACCTAGACTTAAGCTTTCGCTGCAAAGAAAATTTGTTACAATGGAGGATAAATAGATGGTTTTAATACGTTACGTAGAGACGATTATCTTACAAATAATATGGTATTTGTTTTTTTATTCTGCTACAGAGTACGAGTACATACAGTCAGCGTCAAATACTTCATGACACCCAAAGTACCAAAAAGTTCGCAACATGTCATTGTTGCATTTGGAATAAAGTTGTGTTGACAATGTTGACAACTTTTTGCCCACTTTGGGTGTCAGAACTATTTGACGCTGACTGCACATTCACACGCACTTAACATGTGTGAAAAAATGTACCAGTCTTAAAACGTAATCCAATTATAATATGAATTTTACGGGTATAATAATCGACATTTAATAAGATCCACAAGCGTAGGAGGCAATAATCAGTCTCCTAATAAAGGTTACAAAAAAACCGGCCAAGTGCGAGTCGGGCTCGCACACCGAGGGTTCCGCCGTACAAACGTAGCGGTTTACAATTTATGACGTATTAAATCAAATTACTTACTTGATTCCGTTGCGAGTAGTGGCGAATTTCAAAATATGCGGTATGATTATTTTTTATTTATTTATTTTTCCTATATTTGCATTATAGGTAGGTACCTACCTCAGCGTTTTGAATTTTTGCGTTGATTTAGAATTTCTCACAGTTTAGAGGCAATTAGATTTAAGAAGTGTTTGATATGAATTTCAACTTTAATATCTCTACGCGTTCATGTGAAAAAGGGTAGGTAGTAAGTTTATAATTATTAAAAAAATATTTTATGTCATGTAAGCAAAAATAATATTTTAAATTTTATATAACTTCAAATTTATCATTTTCGCAATTTTTCCTTTATCTGTACTATATAACGTTGCTTCGTGCCGAATTTCAAGATTCTGAGTTCACAGGAAGTAGGGTAAACCAGAGAGTGATTGCCCACTGGTAGTGATTGCCCGCTTTAAGAATGATATTGTCAGGTGCTGACTTTGAATCACTCTAGTTAGATTTGAATTTACTAAGTAGATGGCTCCGAGATCAATGTACAGTACATTTAAAATTTACAATAGGAAACACTAAAAAAAACAGTTATGGCGGATTTTGTCAAGACGGATGAAAATGTTACTCAAACAGGTAAAGACTTTAACAATTTTACTAAGGAATTACTTGCTTAGAGGTTAATTTTTTTTTGCAAGTTATTTAATATTCAACTAATGGTGTATAGTCATGATGAAATTATAAGTGTTTTATCGATTATCAATGAAAATAACTGATAAAATTTGATTTCTAACGGTCATTTTAACGGTGGGTAATCACTGCACGTAAATCTGTATATTTTTAGTTATTGCCCACCATCATTTCAGTTATTGCCATAATATGTTAATGTATAGTTATTGCCCACGGCAATTATTATTAGAGTGTTGCCACCATGCAGTAGCAGTGTTTAAGTTGCTCATTGCTAGACTTTTTTTGAAATTTACAGGCATAAATATTTAAATGGCTTTTAATGTTTCATTTTCAGTATGCCAAAGACTCCAAAAGTTCAATATAGCATAGAAAATTTGCAAAAAGCGATCGAAGCTGTACAAGATGCATCCAAAAATTTATCTACAAGATAAATTGTTGGATGCATCTTGTACTGAAAAATATGGTTTGGCTTGAAAAAATTGATAAAAATCCAAACGCAATTTATTTTGAAATTTTGAAGACTGTACTACTAGAATTTAAGTTTAATGTTTTGTTTTGTTTATTTAAAGCCTTTTTTGTCATTTTATATTTGATTATTTTGTTTTAAGATACTGGGCAATTACTGTGCTTTGATGTGGGCAATTAGTGTAAGTAATGGGCAATGACTGTACTTTTTGGAGGATTTTAAATTTATTTCAATATTTTCTAAGTTACGTAAGTTTTAACTAAAAACTGTTAATATTCTGTTTAACAGTTTATTGAGTTATAAGAAAAAAGTCATAAATGGTCGATAATTAAAACACTTTCTTTAATTTTTCATCTCAATGTGTTTGAAATCTTTAAGTGGGCAATAGCTATACGGTTTACCCTACCTTGTAGGTTTTGATTCCCTAGCGTGTGACGGAAATTCGTCTAAGGTGTCGGTATAAACTGCTGTATCTTTTGATCGCGTTAACTTAGAAGTTTGATTTTTTTACTTCTTAAAGGGACAATAGATCTAGGTATTTGGTATAAATTTCAATTTGATACCTTTATTCGTTCGTGAGAAATAAGTTTCATTTTATTAAAATATTTTTATTATATTATATAACTAAAAAAATGTAATTTTCGCAATTTTTCCTATATTTGCATTATATGACAATGCTTTATGCCAAATTTCAAGATTCTGAGTTTACGGGAAGTATCCTGTAGGTTTTGATTCCTTTGCGAGTGTCGAAAATTTGTTGAAAATATCGACATAATCGGCTGTATCTTTTGATTGGCTTGGCTTAGAAGTTTGATATTTTCACAGCTTAAAGGGACAATAGACCTGAGTATTTCATGTGAATTTCAGCTTGATACGTTCACGCGTTCTTGAGATAAAGGGTCTTGACAGACGGACGGACGGACAACAAAGTGATCCTATAAGGGTTCCGTTTTTTCCTTTTGAGGTACGGAACCCTAAAAATAGGTAATACTATTTTTAGTACCTACTCCCTAATAACATTGCTTTTTTAACTTCAAGCAGTACCTAATTAAGTCACGCTTTTGAAGCCAATACCTGGATGTTTCTTGTAATTTAATTATAATTATCTACTTGTTTTAGTTGGGAAAATAATTAGTTCACAAAAAATATGCTTTTGTGTTGAGATATTTTAATTCTCGAATTTTATGCATTTTAAAATAGGTTTAGATTCACCGTAATAATTAATCTATTTGTTTTCGGCTCTACGAAAGTCTGTTAAAGTTTCTAGGTGACAGCGAACTCCTTCTAGCTATTAAAATCCCCTCTGGGTCCAAAGAAATATATTATTAATATGTGATGAGTGTGCCTGTTTCTTGTCGCAAATGGAGTAAATTTTACGAGTCATTTTGGACAATTTCAAGCTTAATTCTGCCACCATTACGTAAAACTTTGTCGCGAACCCCCTGGCGTCGAACGATAAACCCCTAGGGGTTCGCGTATCCCACTTTACTAACCCTGTATTAAGGTATTAATATTATAATACCATTTTCAAAATAATAATTATCATTTTTACTTTCCATTGTAGTGCTTCCAGAGAATTTGCTAAATGAAGCCATCCCAGAAAAAAAAAACTGTTCCCACGCGTCCACGTGCCCAGAGTACGCAAGTAAGAAACCTAGAAGTTTTACCAAACATAATAATATTTTTGTGAATACTGGTCCAAGGGTGCGGCCAACAGCATAATAATATCAAGCTAAACGCAGTGGTTTCTTATCTCTTTGTAATACGGGTTATTATGCATCAAAAGCATATTATAATCTGATGTGTTGTTGTCTGTTTTTTTTGTCTGCACATGATTTTCAATAATCTCGACATACACGTGTATTGGCACTGCGTAACATTTACGTAACTACAGGATAAGCTTCCCCGGATGAAAATATTTCGTATAATAAGGCATTACGTACCTACACTATTTCACCAGAATAACGAACTGAAGTCATTGACTGTAATAAAGCTTGCAAACGATCCATTATCATTACATTTAGCGACACGTCATCTATGTGTCTATGTAGCGAAAGGTCACTGACTCACTTATAACGAAATCTCAGAAACACCTACAAACTTGAAATTTGGTATCTAGGTTCCATAGGATGTTATGTAGACATCCGCTAAGAACGAATTTTACGAAACTCCACCCCTAAGGGGGTAAAACGTGGTCCACGCGTATGAGATGGAGGGCGGCCGCTCTAGTTAAATTATATCTTTAAATGTATATTAACCAGGTAAAATTAAATTGTTATACAATATTTTAAACGTCAATTACCATACTATGAGTACACGTCAATTACATACTCCGAGTAAACTAAGTTTAAGCTTGACTAGACAACTAATAAACACTTAATACTATTAATTTATTTTCGTTGATCAAATATTCGATTTCTAGTTTAATAATATTGTAAGGTTTGTACCAAAGAACATCCTTTGCTGTCGTAAGCATTTTATGTTACACAAACCGTTGGGTTTTATTTCAAAGAAAATGAATCCATTCTACTAGAAATCCGTCCAATGCATTCGGATTTTACATATAGGGTAAGTCCAGGATAGATGCCCCACTTTTTGAAACAGCTCTGTAACTCAGTCAGTAAGTTTTTATCAACAATTTGACCTTAGTATCTGTAAACTTTGGTCTTTCGTCTATGATATTACTATTATTATTTTAGTTTAAGTTATACCGATTCTGAGAAAATACCATTTTAATTGATCTCTAAAAAGTGGGATAGACGCCTAATGTGGGGGATAGAAGACTCACTGTATGATTGCTTCAAAGGATAGATGCCTGATGCACGGATAGATGACTCGTTAATATAGTTTTTGAATTCTAAGGATCAAATGCATTTTGAAATCAAACAAGCCAAGTATTATTATTTAAGATTGTTTGTTATTAAATGAATTCAAAATTAAATTTAATATTTTTTATTAAAAATAATACTACTCCTTCTAGCGCAGTCGGGTAAAAAGGTATTTCGTAGCCATGATTCGGCACCCTATTTATTACTTTCCTAAGGTTAGCCGTACTACATTCTTTTTTTCTTCTTACTTGCTACCTGTGACAAAAAGAGCAGGTTAGGATAGATGCCCCTAGGTGCATGGGACATGGCCCTAAGGGCACCTATACCCAAAAAAAATTAGGCAACTATCCTTTTAGTATAGGATAGGTGCCTTTTTTAATAAAAAAATATAATAACACTAAAAACCGAATTAAACATAGCTATCCCGTATAACTTATAAGACAGTCTATCAAATTATATAAAAATCTGCTTCATTTTACAGCTGACAAAAAAATTATCCATTTAAAGTTACTTACCAATATTATTTCAACGCTCGCTAAGGTCTGGCCGCGGAAGATTTTTGCTCTCACTGGCTAAACGAATGCACTCTTTGATGGTTTGGGAGGCGAAAAGTGGTACGGGGAGGTCCCTTTCTATTATACGTACTATAACTTTAGGCTAAGTTGCTAGTAACATAGTGTACTTAAAATCGCGGCACCTATCCCACTGGGGCATGTATCCTGGAATTACCCTACTCGTATTTTCTTGTATGTTACATGTTCATGTGATGGGTAACATATTGTGGCATTACGTCGAAGTGGTCGAAGCATCAGCTAGTGTTAAATAATATTATTGCTTAAGAAAATATTTTTCTCAATTATCTACGTCATCCAATATTACAAAATTACTTTATGACATTTAAATTAATAAGATCTTTTAAACTTATTCTTGTTCCAGGACACGGTTAGGAAACTTTTTGTAAAGAGCGAGACCCAACTTGAAGGAACTATTCAAGAGTTTTTTAATATAAAATCGAGAAAGGCCACGAGAGTTTAATATTAAAATCACTTTCAAATAACGAGCACTGTCAGAAACATGCAGAGTTCTGACGTGTTGTGACTAGCGTGGCACAGCGGTAGGATGTTGCGCTATAGCGCGATCTAAGTGATCAAGGCCATCGGTATTCATATCCTTGATATGCATCGTACCTCTTTGATTGTGCGATACCTTGCTTTTGTTATTTGGCGTCATATATTGCGTTCGTCAAGCCGCGGCCTTTGTAACCTTTTCCCTACGGGAGGCACCTATCGATGCCAAGTCAAAAGTCACTTCTCAAAATACAGGTGGCATCTATTGTACGACAAAAAATACAAAAGAAATGCAAATGAAGTGTAAAATGAGTACTTAATTATAAAATTACATTAGTTGCAGAAAATTATTCCAAACTAGCTGACCTGGCGAACTATGTTCCGCCTTAAAGGCAATAAATAAGCCATCACAATTTTTCCTTATTTGCTTACCGTTTAGACCTACCCTGGACTACGACAAACATTTTAAAACCAAAATCAGCTCAATCGGCCCGGCCGTTCTCGAGTTTTAATCAGACTAACGAACAGCAATTCATTTTTTTATATAGATTTCAATTCCGTAATTCTCATACATACATACATTTTTAAAATATCTGGATGTAAAGTGAAGCAAAAATTTTGAGAGGCGCACTTTGGTTCCCAAGAGCCCGTAGGGAAAGGGTTAATGTAATTAGCCTAGACCCAGAAGTGCGAGGCGCACAAGCTGTTACTGAAAAACAACATAAGTACGAGTTGTTTCGACGGCAACATGTGCGAATAATGTCTTTGAATTTTCAGGAACTTTTTTCAGCATTATTTTAATGCCCTGTGTCCGGAGCCATCTGAGGATACTGTCAAAACTGTTTAAAAACAATATAAATAACACTTGTTTCAACTTCAGGCGTTACCTAAATATTTTCTGTATGAACTGAAAGATAGCTGTGCTATGTAGCGCTGAAGTATTATCAACATCATAAAATATAAAACATTTATAGCCAAACAATCTCAATTTATATTCTAAACAATCATAACTCAGCTACTTAATTGTTTTCAAAAACTTTCAAAGATAATTTATTCATCTATTAATTTATTCGCTTAACTGAAAATAGAATACTTTACTGCAGTTTAAAAGGTCTTTAAAGATAAATAATTGGCTCGAAAAATTCTTTGATTTTTAATATTCTCTCTGAAAACTAATAAAACTCTAACAATAACGTTTTTGTAAACGCAAACTTGAAAGGTTTTTTTTATCGTCGCATCATCATTATTCTAAAGTCGTTCGCAGCTAAACTTTGTTGAGTTTAGTTATAAAATATTGTGACGTCATACAGCTCGTCAGTTCTTTTTTCAGCCAAGTCGAGTCTAACAGGGAAAATCAGTCTAGTAATTTCCTAAACATGTACAAAGGAAATGAGACGGTGGATAACCTTGCAACGGGTTTTAAGTCTACGTATAGTATTTGACAGCAAATTCATGAAGATGCAATGGAGGGTGGCACATTATTATTGATGATGACTTTTAAAATCGGTGATTTAGTCGGCTATTTCATGAACAAATTTTATGTAGGTACATCGGTCTCCTTAATAACTATACGTCAGCTAAACTTAAAAAAAATGTAAAATGAAAGAAGAAAATGTTTGTTTCATGGCCATGGTTTCACACACATAAGCCGTTTAAAGTTCTAACTTATAAAATAACTAATAAGTATTATAGGCTTACGCGTAGAGAGAATTGAGCTATTTTCATGGTTGTGTGTTATCAGTAACTCCTAAAACTAAGTAAAAAATAAAATAATCATACTCACTTCTTAGTATAGTTGCATTTCACGGCAACTACTATCAATAGTATGTTTGCTACTAATGATAGCAATATTATAGGAACATATAGAGTGATCAGTATGTGTTCCGGTTGAAAGAATATGTCCAATTCTGTCCCAAACTGGAATGTTCCGTTTAAGCCGACACTTAAATTTAACCCTTCTAGAGGGTTAAAATCCTTCACTGTCATATTCGGGATCATTTTTATCCCTTTTGCACATCAAGGCTAATGAAAAATTGTTGGCGAAGTGACACTGGACCGGTAGAATATATCACTGGGATTTGTTTGCACATTTTATTACACAATACCATGAATCACTCTTAAAAGAAACTAGGAGTAAGTCATTTTTAGTAGTCAAATGTATGATTTATCATTCTTTATTAACTTATCCACTTTCACGAAAGTTTTTGAATGGACCACTAAGTTCACAGCGCACTAAAGAAAACTTTCTCTCACATCAATATTAAATATAAAACTCTATCAATATCGGTATTATTATTTCTAAACACACTCAACACAGTTAAAGTTTCACTTTTGCTTGCTACGAAAAACTTTCAAAAAGCTTTTCTCGAATAGTTTCCGCACTTTCGCCTATCTTCGAGCTTTTGCCAAATTGCGTCCGCTGTATGGGGTGGCGCGAAAATGACTGAATGAAGGCATTTTCCCGCGGGAGCGAGAGGGCTGCTGTGCAAAAAAGAGGCAAGATTTCGAACTGAATGAAAAGGTGGTCCCGTGAATTTTTTAAGTTCGTGTATGCAACGTGCCGTAGTTTATTGTAGCGCGATCGCTTTATTGAAGACAAACGTTGTACATTATTTGTTTATTATTCGGATGGTATTTTCGGTACCGTGAAGCAGGCTTTTAGCGTGAACAATTGTGAGGATTCACGTAGTTCAGTAGTAATAAAGCAGGCTGTGATTGAGACCTACATAGGTACATCACACAAGACTTAGCCATAATATAGTTTGCCAAACTAACAACATCAACCCATTCAATTTTCGACAAATTATAACCAAGCAAGATTCCATAACAACATTTACCACCCACATTGATAACATAGTAAGTAACCTAAAATCTTTTAACAAATAAAATTCCAAACCACGTAGGCGAGAGCAACGCGTAAACCGATAGCGCCGCGCTTTCGCTGAATTTCAAAATGCCCAAAATAATTTAAAAAAAAACGTATTTCAATGTCCATTTTCCGTATAGAAATTATAATATTAATCTGAGCACGCAGACTGCTTATATTAATCTCATGAATTATCATGTAATTATGTTTAATATGTTTTGATTAATATGATGATGTACGACTAACATATTTCTAAGAACATTGTTACTAACTCTACTAATTAGTCTCTAAGTTCAAATTGTTACTAACCAAACTATTGACTGCTTTTGTCTGAAAATAAATGATTTTTATTTTTATTTTATTTATTTATTTAATATATGTTTGTGATCACAAACTACACGTGGCGTCTGAAGCCGCAGCCTTAAAATAGGTCGATGATCGGGATTTTGATTGAGTTTCATAGCGCGCATAGAGGAAGCTGTCCGGCAGTGGATTGACGTATTGTTATGGTAAAATATGTAAACATTGCATCTTTACACGCCGGCCTGGTGACCAACAAAGCTATGCTGGTGGATTAGAGACTGCTTTTTAGTTCCTTTGAATCCGGATTTTTGCAATGCTTTTTACTATACGGCTCTGTCAAAGTAATATCAGTCAACAAATCACTATATTCCAAGTTTAGGTATACAATTCCTGTAAAAAATATGAACTGCAATGTATCCTAGTCACAATTAATCCTGTATTAAGTATTTCAAAAGCGCGCGAGCCACAGATGCTCAAACACACGTTTAAGAGAGACTTAAATATTTAATTGGGTACTAAATCAGAGAACATAAAAATATCAGTAATAAATATTTTAGGCCAATTCCTCAACAAACAATCACTATAAATACCTCGTAGATCACGGGAACAGATTCATAAACAACTCCCGGGCAGGCATCGATTGTATTTGGCAGCGGAACAGATTTATCTAAATGAACAAAAAACAAATATTCTGCCTACACCTCTTCCATATCCAATTTTCAAGCTACTTTCTGCTGAGAATTACATTTATTATGTAACATTTTTTTTTTTGTTTTGAAGGTCCTTTGAATTATTGATTCGAAAAATTTTAAAAACAGGATATTGATGAGAATGAATAAAATAGTTTAGTTTGAAGAAAAGGTCGACCGGAAAAGATGCTACGTACCTATTACTTAAGTCTATTTGAAAAATGAATGTTTTGTAAGGGTCGTAGGTATCCGGAATTGTTTATTTGACAAAAATAGGTTTCATCGGTGTAATGTGTTTTCGTCTTGGGACTATCATCCATCACTTCCGGAGTTAAGTATCTGCGGCAAAACTTACTTATTTTTGTTATAAAATTCGGGAAAGTTTCGTTACAAAGAAAAGAACAACATACAACAACAAATCGAATTTGGTTTGAAAATAGATGTAGCAGTACCACAAGCAGTACAGTAGGTAGTGATAAAGGCGCGTAACTAAATAATTAAAATATTTAGGCCGATTGTGCTCATCAAAACAAACAAGTCTCAGCACAAAAAAGAAAATCTTTATAATACGTTTTCTTCGAAATGAAAAATACGAGTAACATTGTTACTTCATTATTTTGAAACACGTAGTCTGTAATAGACGAAACGATAAAATAATACAGAAGGAGTTAGCACAGTTACATCTTACGAAGTATGCTAAGCTAGGCCTGTCCTATAGACAATCTTTTGGCACAAGTTTTATGATTTACGCGACTTAGTTCAGTCAACATAATAATAGTCAGATATGATAATAGTGTGATACAGAACTTTTATGATGAATAAATCGTTAGGAAAACTAAAAAATTAAAAATTCATTTATTTTTGCAAATAGGCTTTAAAAAAGCGCTTTTACACTCAATAAGATAAACGATTAAAGCCAGACCAGTCTTGGCATAAAAGAAACCTTCTTAGCCGGTCCTAAACAAGCAAATGTCGATGGGCTCTCATATACGACGTATTTAACGGAGCTGCCCCGTGCGTCAACGGTTTTACTGCGTAGTTAAAGCGCAACAAATAAAATGCTAGCTTATTAGCATACGCAAATGATAGCAGCCATTACATACCATTAAAAAATCTTCAGATGCAACGTAAAACTACGAATAACAGACGTCTATTTAGCTGTAAAAAAGAACATTCAGTGAGTCTGAATGCTTTCATAGAATGCAAGATAGCGTTAAAACTGGAGCGCTACCCAATTCAATGTAACTTGAAGAGATAACAACGCATTTACATGTTACATGACGTACTTTGTTTTATCAGCCACCTCTCTATATAATATTTTCAAAATGTACATCATTTCAAAATTGTCACATAACAATCTTATTTATTTTAACTTGATAATAATTTGTCTATTTAGCTAAGAGGCAAGTCATACACACACAGTCACAGTTCATTTTTAGTAAAAAAAATGTTATGACGATTGCAGGAAGTATTAAAAAAAAACTGACTGTCTTCATTTAACTATGCAGGTAGTAAACTGTTATACTAGCGACGTGTGATGACGTAGGCAATAACTGGAATGACGTCATCATGAACTTCCAAATCGCAACAAGACGGATTGCTACAGAGATTACGATCTCGAGGGATTCCGGGGGCTATAATAAAAGAAAATCACGCATTTTTCGGCAAGAAACACAATACGAAATTATTTATAACAGCAATTTTCACCACACGTCCTTTGGTTGAAGGTTTAAGTGTACAACTACATAGATATTGTTCGTTCGTTTCAGCCAAATGACGTCCACTGCTGAACAAAGGCTTCCCCCTGAGATTTCCATAACGATCGGTTCTGCACTGTCCGCATCCAGATGTACACACGACAGCACATCAGGTTACCCATTTTTGTTGCAAACTCGCCCCTATTACAACTGCAAAAGTCTGTTGTCTGTACTTCCCGCGACCTTCACTAGATCATCGGTTCACCTAGATATACACCTCTTTATTTGATACCGTTATACTAACGTACAAAGCTTGCGTGTTAGAATGCATTCCACACACATGCTTCTTCATCATTATCATTTCAGCCATAGGACGTCCACTGCTGCTGAACATAGGCCTCCCCCAATGACTTTTTTTTTTTATTTTTATATTAGTGCCACTGAAATGCACTTGCAACTGGTGCTAACGGTTTACTCCAATTGCAATGCGGTGTTTTAGATGGAGATTTTGTGGGTGTTCATTTATTAAAATCTTTCAGGCTGTTTACTATATACCACATCGCACGGTTGATAGCGGCCTGCATCCAGCGCCTTCCTGCTACCTTTATCAGGTCGTCGGTCCACCTTATGGGTGGACATCACACGCTGCGTTTTCCGGTACGTGGCCTCCACTCCAGAACCTTGCTGCCCCATCGGCCGTCAGTTCTGCGTGCTATGTGCCCTGCCCATTGCCACTTCAGCTTGCTAATCCGTCGGAGAATAATAGGTTTAAAGGTGCCGAAAAGGGCAAGTTACATCTCTTCCTTTATGGTCACATATTACGAGAAGTATCAGATGAAATTGAGATCAAAAGCAGACTTATCTTAAATGAAAATGTAGTAAACCTAGTGATTTGTCACTTCAAACCTTTTTTCCTTTGATGGAGCTCCAATTGTCGTCGCTTGGTGCTAGGTAATTTGCGTGGGGTGTCACGTGTACAAATAATAATGTTCTGTCAACCCTTACCCATGTGATATGCCATAGAATAATTTGAATTAGGTATTAAGCTCAAACTAAAGGAATATTTAGAAGTCAATTCTTTTTTGTTATTATTTCGCGAATCGAGATGACATAAAATAGAAGCTCCAAACGGGACTGATCCCACCTCCATTACTACCGATGCAAATCCTTTGATGGTCAAGTTCATCCCTGGGGAAAGTTAAACTTCTAACAATATTATGTTTACCGACCTCTATTTTTTAACAACATAATTATAAATTGTAATGTGACATGCAAAAAACGTTTTGAATTTGAATTTGTATATCTAACTAGCTGACCCGGCGAACTTTGTGCCGCCTTAATGGCAATAAATAAGCAGACTTTTTTTTATTTCGAACGGAATAAAAAGTATCCTATGTCCTTCTCCTGGCTCTAAACTACCTCCCTGACAATTTTCAGCTAAATCAGTTCAGCCGTTCTTGAGTTATAAGTGGAGTAACTAACACGACTTTCTTTTATATATCGATGCCTCCTAAGTAAATAATCGTAAGCCACAAAATATCAATTTTGATTTTATAAGCATTTTATAATTACTAAAATACGTATTATCGAACCCGCGAACAAAAATTGCAATATCATTTAAAATAAAAGATTTTTCACACGTATTCAATCGTATGTAATCCACGATCGCAACGTATACTATCGTAATGTCCTGTGCGATCGTCTACAGGGGAGAAGCTGTTTGGTTCACCGCTAGCGAGCGCATACTATTAGGTAAGTAGTAATTACAGTTTTTCTTTTGGTGTTGTAAAATTGCCTTATATTTTGTTACTAGCTATTCAAAACTATAGTAATTAACACATACGATTCTTTACGTTCCTTTTTTAAGCTAACAAAGTATCGTATGTTTTACATACCATGATAAACGTTGTCAATTAAATTTATTTTTTATCGTATGTAATACATACGATTATTAACGTGGTTTGTTTTCGTACGTTTGATATTGTATGTGCAATTTAATATTGTTTACGTTGGTAAATTGAGTATTTATTCCTATTGTAACGTTTAATTACGATTTTTTCGTCTTCGTTGTGAAGTTAAATTATATTTTATGTTTGTGTTTTTTTAATATTTTCAGATTCGCCATTGCCTGAAGGAGCTGATTTAATAGAAATCCAAGCATTTTCTAATTTGATCTCCAGTGATTTACTTAGTGATGAAGGTACTTCGATCCTACTAATATTATAAATGCGAAAGTTAGGATGTCTGGATATCAGGTTGTCTGGAAATTTGTAACTCTTTCGCGCAAAAACTACCGAACAGATTTTGATGAAACTTTACAGTATTTTTGTTTATAACCCAGAATAACATAAAATATAGGCTATAATTTATGACGATCTGTGACAAACTAAATTTCTTTAATTAGTGACATTTTTATGTATTTTTATAAGTAATCAATAATAGGTAAAAAGCTTTATAACTAAAAAAAGTAAATCTGAATCACTCTCAGCATTATGATTAAAAGAATCTACAAGAAGATTGTGATAGAATTGGTGATGCACCGCTGGAATGACACCTCTAGTACAAAGGCTTACCAAGTATTTTTTTTTAACTTTGGTTATAGGTAGCATATTTTATGGTTAAAAAGGAAGCAAACATCAGAGTAATCTTGCTGTCGTCGTCTCGTGTTAGTTTTAGTAACAACAGTCATATATTGAGACTCATCCAAATGATATTTATAATGGAGTTTATTTGAACACAACATCACCGTTCAAGTTCTTAGTCCAATTTTTGCAGCCTAGGATTGACTCAAAATCCAAAAATTTGGTATGATGCAACTCGATTACAGTATATGGTTTCCCATCTTGTTTAGCCCATCGTACCAATGAAAACCATTCTAAAGGAGTATAAATACATTTATTTTTGGCACATCTTTCAATCAAAGCATGAAACTACAACCATGTACTGTAATCGAGTTGGATCATACCAAATTTTTGGATTTTAAGTCAACCTTAGGCTGTAAAAATTGGACCAAGAACTTGAACGCTGTTGTGCAATGGATGAAAATAAAAGAAGTCAAGGTGCTTCCTTCTGAGCCAAATAAACTCCATTATAAATATCATTTGGATGAGTCTCAATATATGACTGTTGTTACTAAAACTAACACGAGACGACGACAGCAAGATTACTCTGATGTTTGCCCCCTTTTTAACCATGTGCTACTATAACCAAAGTTAAAAAAATTACTTGGTAAGCCTTTGTACTAGTGGTGTCATTCCAGCGGTGCATCACCAATTCTATCACAATCTTCTTGTAGATTCTTCTAATCATAATGCTGAGACTGATTCAGATTAACTTTTTTTGGTTATAAAGTTTTTTACCTATTATTGATTACTTATAAAAATACATAAAAATGTAACTAAATAAAATAAATATCTTTAAAAGTCCAGTAGAAAAAAATAACTCATAACTTAAACTTAATTGATTTCAGAAAAAAAAAACACAATTTACTGAATTATCATTAATTATTATTCATGTTACCTATTATATAGATTCCTTATGTACAATTTTTGAATAATATTTGAGGCTCTAATAAGATTAAATACTATTTTTTTTTAAGTAAGAACAATAACGATATAACTTTGTTAATTGATTTTATCAATTAAGAATAGATTTTGCTTATTTTAAGGTTAATAAAGAAGATAAATATTCCTTTTATCACTTTATAAATAAAACTTTTTAATTTAATCGTATTTGCTATGTTTCAAAAATAATCAATGTTTATTAGAAAACAAAAAAAAATTTATTTGATCTCGTCAGTTAATTACTTTCGATTTAATTATTTGTAATAACTTCACATTCTATGTTAATTTAAAACTATTTTAATTATATTTTCATAAGAAAGAAAGACTGTTATAACGTGATTCTTTGGTACAAATTAATAAATATGGTATTAAAACAGAGGTTTCATTTCAAGACTTTCATTGTGTTCAAATTGATTTTGTGAATCCTTTTTTCCAAAATAGATGAGTACCTAATTGAATAATTTAGTTTTAGCATGAATTTACAATGAAAAATTAATAAATATGTAACATACCTTCGACAGTATAAATTATTATGTTCCCGTACAATGGAGTATGTGGCTCTTACTATATATTTTACCTACAGCTAGACAAAGTAAATAATTGTATAGTTATGTTACGATTTCTATGACTAATTTTATCCGCCGTAAAACACCGTAACAACAATATCTCCAAAACTACAATATATTTACAAATAAATGTTATTGTATGAGAATACACCTTAAATTGACTATAAGTTTTGAAAAAATCGTATCCCTAGCTCAAAAGATGGGAAAACTGCACACATAAATATCTTTAAATGGCTCTACTGTAAAGTTTGGTTTTAAGACATACGATAGTTTACTTAGGAGGCATCGATATATAGATGAAGTCAGCGCGACGATCGAATCGATCCTAACAAGAATCGAGCTGGATTTCTCTCGATCTGTCATTAGGATGCCGAGATCTAATTATGGATAGTCCGACTCGTTACGTATTACGGTGATTGCATATCGATGCTGGCGATTAAAACCACAAATCACGTAACTAATACCTTACAACCCTTGTTAAGATTTCATTGTAACTCACGTTGTATGTTTAAAAGATAAATAACCTTTACCTAATGCTTAAAATGTAATTAAATTATCACAAACAATAGTTTACTCTACAAAAGTAGAGCTGCCTATTTGTAAAACAAATCATGTATTGAAAGTGGTACTGACTACGTCAAGGCTATAAAATAGGAAATTATTTTATAAAAATGAGTTTTTTGTGCTGCTTTTTCTGTGCACTGGTTCAAAATGCAAGCAATGGTAGGATTATATTACAGACACGTGTAAGTAATTAGTGTCCTTTAATAGTGGCTATTTTTATGCAGGTTTCAACAAAAGCGACTGAAAAATGTTTACATTTTCATTGTAATGAACCATTATATAAACTTTGTTACAAGCTTTATATTTTTATTATTTTTTTGTAAATCAATTACTTATTGCAACTTGTTTTTACAACTCAGAATTGTACTATGTACAGTCGCAGAATGAAAAGGTTCGTCACCTTAGTGTCGGTTTTCGCTTGCACTAGGTACTGTAAGAGTCAAACCTGCCAACATAACAGTGCAAGAAACAGTGCTGCTAACATTTAAATAAATATGACGTTTGCTTACAAATAAGGTTTTGCTTGTTTATTTTTCTATCCCATCAGTGCAATGCAATGATGACATTGACCAATTGACAATAGTTTTTTTTATTTAATAGAAATAATAATGGCAGGTTGAACCAACAAGAAGGTTTTAGTTTATCAATCATAATAATCTTCTAGACAAGATAAATCGTCAAACAACTTTGATCTGGATAATTTTGAACTTTACTGACGAACAGTTAAAGATTATTTTCTCTAACTCGAGATTATTCTGTAACATAGTTTCAAAAGGTAATAATAATATGTGCTCGCGATTCGTTGAAGGAATCAATTTGAAAACTGACGAACCTTTTCATTCCGTGACTGTACATAAAAAGGTTAATTACTTTTTAGCAACTAATTGATTTTCTTTCCTGTCCCATTTCAAAGAGGTTGATCGTTACATTTATTCCAATATCCTTTTATTAAAATTCTTTGTAATTTTTCCGGTTTTTTAAATGGAGGAAGTCAGGGAGTTTTGTCAAAACCTCTTCGTGTTAAAAAATAACGTTACCAAAGTTTGTCACTGAATTACTACAAAAGTACTTTCATTCTTCTAAACTATGATGTAATTTCTTGGCTGAGTAACCAGAACGGTGACTAGAACGGTCATCATTTATTAATGGACCAGCGCTTACCTCAGCATTTGCTTGCGTATAATAGAATGACTACAGTCGACAACATGAGACCGTACTGTTTTTCTGTACTGTACTGTTGTCTGAAAAACAGTACGGTTTACAACTGTTACTTAAAACACTACAGTGTAACATCCCGCGATTAAAATTACTGATACTTCATGAATGCTTTTAAGCAGTTTAGATCAGTGAGCCTTTAATTAAAACGTTCTCTATTTATATTTTGATATCAATTTCTAGGGACCTGTACAGCGGGATAGAAATTCTTATCGTTAAGTAATTTGACCAGATTCCAAGTGAAATTTTATATTCAGAAAATGTTTGCCGGTTTGTGAACTCTACTGTATTATAGCTTGGTCATATTAAAGAAAATTATGTTTGCCATTTTCAGAAAATTAAATAAGTTTGTGTAAGAAATCTTTGAAACTTGCCGGTTGCTCTCGGACGGAGTTAATTTGGAACGAAGAAAGTCATGCCACTTGTTACTTATTTACTTGTTGGAAACGAAAAATAAGATTTCTTTATAATTAAAACAGATCTTTGAGCTACTAAATATTGTTAACTACGTCAGTATAGTTACATGAACATTTTTTTAGTTAGAGAAATTAATTCAATTTATTAGTGAACATGGCGTGGACTGGTCAATTCTAGAGTTGCAGATGACATGTAACGTCAATAATATAATGTATATGTAGGCATGCCTGAATCTACAAGTCAAAACATCATTTAGTGATATGAAACGTCTGTAATTTTATACATTCATCATCATCATCATTTCACCCACAGTACTTGCATTTCTGAACAAAGGCCTCTTTCAATGATTTCGATACTGCCTCGTTGGTAGAGGCCTGTATCCAGCGCCTTTTTTATGGGGCCGGAGGCAAACGAGAAGATGTATCACCTGATGGTAAATGATTATCGTCGCCCAAAGACACTAATAGTCCCAGGGGCGTTACACGTGCGTTGTTAGCCTTTGAGGTGAAAATACGCTCTCTTTTGAAAGTTTATAGGTCGTATCGGTCCGGAAATTCCGCAAACGACAGTCCATCCCACAGCCTTCCTGCTATTAGGTCGTTGGTCCACCTTCTGGGTGAACGTCTCACGCTATTTTTTCTATACATTAAAGTATTTAATAAAGAAATCTTCATAAGTTAATCACATAAACAGGTTCAATGTTTGCACAATTTTTGACTCAACTGTAGCAAATGACTTCCACCTGACTACAAAAAGTAATGCAAATCGCAAGTTCATAATAAGCCGCGGTGGAAACTCACATTCGGAAGTTTGTTTCAGACAAACATAAGGATATAAGAACAGTCACTACATTTTTTTAATAGGGGTCAATTCTGTAGAATGAGTACCTACTGCAGTTTGATTAAGATCTACCTACTGAAATTTAAATAAACATTTCGTTATTAATTAAAATAGAAAGACACGGTTCTTACCGCGACATTTTATGAATGAGTTACATTATGTACTCACGGCTTGACGTTTCGGCTGCTATGCTGCAGCCGTCGTCACAAGCAATTCGTTATTAATTATTATTTTCGATAGAGTAATTTTACACATAAAAATCCAGGGATAAAAAGTAGTAAAATAAAATTCAGCAGTGGTGCATCCAAGACGTAGTTCTAAGAAGAAGAAAGTTCATCTTACAAAATAAATACCATAATTTCCTACATTATTTAAGATAGAGCTAAAATAAACCATGTTTTTGTTGTTATAAGGCTGTAGCTCGAGTATAATGTGCTCATATTTTTACCTACCCTACCCGGCACAAAGTTAAATGTTAGAACCTTGCCCTTTCCATTGAATCAGGGTTATTGTTGAATTACACGAGATGAAAATTCATTCTCATTATTTGAAAACTCAAAAGGGTCGAAGAGGCTCAGAACAAGAAGCATAATTTGGAAGATATTTTTCCCTCTCCATTAAAAAAACATAGATGTTACCCATTCCGTGTATTTATGTAAGGAGAAGGACTTTTTCTTCTAATAATATTAAGTATTTTATAATATTTTTTTATGGTGAGAGCGACATGTTAGCGCTGCATTTGTAAGATTCTATCTAATATTATAAAAAATAAATATTTTTAAAATGTTTTATTTTTTGGAAAAAAAAGGATTACTTTTTTTGTATTGCATACTTATTCATCTCGTTAACCAATCTTGATAAACTAAATAAAGATTCACCATAATAGCCCAGTGAAGACGGGGTTCGAACCCGCGTTCTTTGGCGTTCTTTGGATCTCGAGTTAGCCAGACCGGCACCGACGCACTGTGAACCAAAAGGCCAATCTAGCTGGACAAAATTATTTAAGGCTTGGAATAGGTACTAAACGCTTTAAAAACTCTTACTTTGATATAATATGTTAAAAGAAATGAACAGAAGCTTTTAATAATGATAAAACTAAAAACCAGCATAAGCTGACCCTCTTTATTAAACATTTTGTACGTGTATGGAGGTCTAGTTAAACTGGACTGTTTAGTTAAGGTAAATTATTGTTTTTTTTTTATACTGGTGCTTGATATTTTAACATCATTGCATTAGTTCTGTAAAAGTACTAAGGTATAATGCTAACACTAAGCCTAAGTACTTTTAAGATGGCTTTCTATACTGAAAATTACAAAGCTGAAGACCTTGTTTGCTACGCGCTAATTTCAGGAACTAAGCTACAGCCCGATTTGAAAAATTATTTTTGTATTGGAAAGCCCATTTATCATGAAAGGCATTAGTCGATATAACACCCTACAGCCAACAGGGGTGGAGCAGTAAAGAAAAATTTTGCAAAACGGGAAGTATTATTCAAACTACTTTTACGCATACAAAGACGCGAGCACAGCTGGTTAATAAATAATGGAAATTAAATAAAACTATAACAATACTTGGCCGGCCATTACTAAATCGTCAGTAGGTACTGCAGGACTTAAATAAATCGTCAACTCGTTGCGTCTTCTTTTTGTTTTGAACGTGGCTTGGACGAAGTCAATCTTTGGGCGACCAGGACTTGAAGTACTAGATTGACTTTCTGAAGATGACGTAGATGGATGCAAAATACGTGTATCAATTTGAAGTTTTCACCATTCAGCCATTCAACACCAATCGGCCTTGTCACAAAATCGTCCCGAATTTTACCAAACTGAACCCATTTTTTGCCTAATTTTGAGCTAATCTGACTAAATTCTTTATAATGTTTCTTAAACAACACTCCATAACCTCTTTTTAGTCTTATCTAGCTAAGAAATAATCGAATAGTCCTGAAATTGTATTGTTTTTGTGTGTTTTAACCATTCGTAATAAAACTCGCTTCGGGTCACCGCCACTACGTTTTCTGCAAAAAAATCAAAGTTGTGCTTCAGTGTGCTGTCTACAACCTACAATTTTTTTTGTAGCTCACATATGTGGCTACTTCATATAAAAAATCCAGCTCGGGGACATGAGGGGACATGTAGTTCCTGGTCTCGCAAATACAGAAAAACGTGAAAAAATACGAATTTTCATTTTATTTCTACATGTATCTTAACTAATTAATAGACTTTAGGAATATTTTTTTGGTTTAATATGTAATACATACCTTCTACTTCACGATCCATAACAAAAATTTTCACAATTGTATTAGAATTAATCAGGAGACACTGATATATCAACCTCAAGAAAGTGAAGATTTTGATCGTAAAATACTCACTTGTTCAAGTTCGTCTTAAAATTACTAAATTATCAGAGGATAGTGGCTAAAAATAATGACTGAATCGTTACCTCTGGTTATTAAGCTATCGTTTTTATTAAACGAATGAAAGATATGCGATGACCCTTTTTGTCCAGCTAGATTGGGCTTTTGGTTCATAGTGCGACGTCGCGACGTTGTTGGGCAAAGTCGCCTCGAGCTTCGGGCTTTTTTTGTTTTGTTTTGCCTTTTGTTATTTGGACTATACCTATTTCTATGGTTTTATTTTGTTGTTTCCTGCCCCGAAAATCTTAAATGTTTCTTCCTTTCAAATCGTCACACAATTACTGTCATTATATTTATAATGGCTCCCTTACTTACTCTCTTCTCTACTCTTCCCACTCGTTAATTTTCCTTACGCTCCATTGTATTCATAATCCACATACACGAGCTTTTGGTATCGGATGTTTGAAAAAATGAATTCTTATTCAAATTAATTAAGGCTTCTCTCCTTTGTATAAGAAATATTGTGTAGCACGTGTGTTAATTTGAATTTATTTATGAAGCTGTTAAATGTATTTTTAGCTACCATATTTTTATGTACGTATTTTGACGGCATTTCAGGGTAAATAATGTAGTACCTACCTTTTTTATCCTTGTAACAAGTACCTACCTACTATTATTGAACAACAAAAGCATATGTTCACTGTACAAGTCATTATAAAAGCTGTCGTAACATTCCCAATACCGTTACCAAGAAATTCGATTCGCAACAAGCAACAGTTACTAGTTAAAAGAAAATATTTTTCTTTTTTCGAGTTATTACTCGAAACGCACAAAAAAGACTAGTTTTTTTCTCACAAACGTAAGGTAAAGTGGAAATCAGAAAGAAAATACAATACTCATGACAACAATAACAAATAAGTACGTAAGCGAGATCTGTCTGTTAAGACGCCGATACTGAGCAGCATCTTCAGAGGACTGCAGAACCAAGTTTCGTCTCTCTTCCATAAGTTTATTGGTGAGGTCAGAGATCTTTTTGGTTCCTTTTGGACGACGGGTTTTAAAGAACTTAGACCCAGTCGTTTGGACAATTTCCACGAACCTGTCATTGTATTCGTCCACATTTTCGCAGTCTCCTAGGCATTCGAAACGATTTTGCAACTCGAGCTGAAAGCTTTCGGGGTTTTGGAGTTGGATGGGCGCTGAGCGGAGCGTAGACTTCATCAGTCGACGCCTCTCGAGCTTGGGTCTGATATTCAATGTGCCTCTTACCATTCGGTGATCGCTTCCTGTTTTGACCGAGTTGATCACAGAGACATCATTGAATATATATTTCTTCGTCGACAAGATGAAGTCGATCTCATTTTTTATAGCGCCATTGGGATGCAGCTATGTCCACTTTCGCTGTTTTGGCTTCCCGAAGAAGGAGTTCATCATAAAGAGGCCCTCCCTCTCCATAAAGCCAGCCAGCAGTTGGCCACGTGCGTTCCTCTCTCCATACCCAAATTTCCCCACTTTCAGCTCATTATCGCTTCGTCTACCCAGCTTCGCGTTGAAGTCCCCCATCACAACGGTAAAATGGGACCGGGAGCTATGTATGGCTCTGGAAATATCCTCATACATAGTCTCCTGTGTGACCTGTATGACCTTCAGCGAATACCGTTTGGTGATTCTGAGTATAAGGTACGCTACCCTCGCCGAAACACTCTCGATGTGGACCACGTTGTTGACAAGGGACTTGTGGACGATAAACCCGACACCACCCTGGGACTGCTGGTCGCCCTCCCGGAAATAGAGCAGGTTTCCGGATTTCAGGATTATGGTGTCCTCCCCCTCTCTTCGGACTTCGCATAATCCTACGATATCCCAACCTGCTCAGTTCTTCCTCGAGTTCGGCGAGCCTCACGTCAGTCCGCAGCGTGCGAGTGTTAAATGTTGCCAGGGCCAGAGGTTGTCGGGGTTGGTAGCCTGTCGGTACCCGGTGATTCTTAGCACCCCTCGCCCCACCGTTACCGTGACCGCTACCGTGGCCCGGGATAGTGGGGCCGCCGGGGACTAGGGGCCGTGTTTTTTTGTTCCTCTCCATGGGGGGGATTTGCCTTAATCGCCACGCTTGGCAGGCGGGTTGGCGATCGCAGTTTTTTATAAGGTTTCGCACGCAGACGCTGCTGCCCGTCCGGTGCTGCAGGGATTTTGTCGCCTCTTACGACACGCCTCCTGTTGGCGGTGGGGAAGAGTATTCTTTATGGCCGTCCCCACACGGCGTCTTTGACTCGCGATCTACGCCAATTTAATACAGATCGTATTAAAGAGGCGATTGAGCGTAACAAAGGCTCTAAAGTGTTCGCTAGGGATCTGTCTGTTGGCCAAAGTCAACTGACCAAGCTGAAGACCGAGGATGGCAGTGACATCTCGTCGGGGCCTGAGTTATTGGAAGAGGTTGAGAAGTTCTACGGACAATTATACACGAGTGTACGTACACCTGTCACAAATCTAGCCGAAGACCCAAGAGCTAGACTGACCCGACACTACACCGAAGATATCCCGGACGTCAGCCTGTACGAGATTAGAATGGCTCTCAAACAGCTGAAAAACAACAAGGCACCGGGTGATGATGGAATCACGGCTGAGCTTCTGAAAGCAGGCGGAACGCCGGTACTAAAGGCTCTTCAGAGGCTGTTCGATTCCGTCATACTTGAGGGAAAAACGCCTACGGCATGGCACAGAAGTGTGGTGATACTTTTTTTCAAAAAAGGCGACAAAACCTTGTTGAAAAATTATAGACCCATCTCAGTTCTGAGCCATGTCTACAAGCTGTTTTCGAGAGTCATCACGAATCGTCTCGCACGCAGGCTCGACGACTTCCAGCCTCCCGAACAAGCCGGTTTCCGAAAAGGCTTTAGTACCATAGACCACATACATACGCTACGGCAGATTATACAGAAGACCGAGGAGTATAATCAGCCACTTTGTCTGGCGTTTGTGGACTATGAAAAAGCCTTCGACTCGATCGAGACCTGGGCAGTGCTACAGTCTCTCCAACGGTGCCAAATTGACTATAGATACATCGAAGCGCTGAAGGGCTTGTACGAAAACGCCACAATGTCGGTCCGCCTCCAGGATCAGAACTCGAAACCTATCCAGTTGCAGCGAGGGGTGAGACAGGGAGATGTCATATCTCCGAAACTGTTCACCACCGCCCTGGAAGATGTTTTCAAGCTTCTGGACTGGAGCGGATTCGGCATAAATATCAACGGCGAGTATATCACCCACCTTCGTTTCGCGGAAGATATCGTAGTCATGGCTGAGACCGTGGAGGACCTAAACACAATGCTCGATGGCCTCAGTAGAGCCTCTCAACAAGTGGGTCTTAAAATGAACATGGACAAGACAAAAATTATGTCAAATGCCCGTGTTGTACCCACTCCTCTGAAGGTTGGAGACACTACACTCGAAGTTGTTGACAATTATGTATACCTGGGACAAACAGTCCAGTTAGGTAGGTCCAACTTCGAGAAAGAGGTTAATCGTCGAATCCAACTCGGCTGGGCAGCGTTCGGGAAGCTTCGCGAAATTCTCACGTCCGAAATACCGCAGTGTCTCAAGTCAAAAGTATTTGACCAGTGTGTGTTGCCAGTGATGGTGTATGGCTCTGAGACGTGGTCGCTTACTATGGGCCTCATAAGAAGGCTCAAGGTCACCCAAAGAGCGATGGAGCGTGCTATGCTCGGAGTTTCCCTGCGTGATCGAATCAGAAATGAGGAGATCCGTAGGAGAACCAGAGTGACTGACATAGCCCGCAGAATCGCTAAAATCAAGTGGCAGTGGGCGGGGCACATAGCTCGAAGAGCTGATGGCCGCTGGGGCAGGAAAGTTCTTGAGTGGCGACCACGAGCTGGAAGACGTAGCGTGGGCAGGCCTCCCACTAGGTGGACCGACGATCTGGTGAAGGTCGCGGGAAGTACCTGGATGCAAGCGGCGCAGGACCGGTCTTTGTGGAAATCCTTGGGGGAGGCCTTTGTCCAGCAGTGGACGTCTTTCGGCTGAAACGACGACGACGTAAGCGAGATGTTTTTAAATGAAGTGATATTTATTTTACATTTTTTGGAAAACTTACAGCTCAGTATAGAATATACAAATATCTACAGAAAGGCTCATTAAAAGTTTCTACTTATGGACAAGTTGATATAAAAATTTGGAAATATTTTAATGGCATAAATATCGCGTGAATTATAAAAGTGTGATGTCAGACTTCACGCTATCACAGGCTGTCACGACTCGTTCAGACAGGTGGTAACGTGTCGCCAAGCACGGACTCGTTAAGTTATTAAAACAAGCCAAGTGCGTGTGAGGAGACTTGATTAATATTAGATTCATTAGTTTTTTTTCTAAGAGCTTCTAAGTAAAACTGTGAGCAGATAAGCAACATATTAGTTTCTTTGCAAGTTTCTTACCTCTTAACTATCAACAGAAATAATATGAATTAATTAAAAATGTCTCAACAAGATCATTATAATGAATCGACAATAGCCCGATGTGTCAATGTCAGACTAACAATACGAGTTTCAAGCCACAGGTCTATCGCTTAAAACAGTCAGTGCCTGAGGTAATGGCAGCAGTGGAAGGGTGTTTTTGAGACGTCAAACGTGAACGAAACTTCAGATTTCTTTCAGATTTGTATGCTCTGTCACGCTATAATATGTCACCTATAGTTCGTTCCCTGACGATCGCTGGACTAACTAAACTTAAATATAAATAAGCCTTACTTTGAGGGATTTACAGGTAGGTTAAACCTTCTTAAAAAGACGAAGTACTACCCACACAAATCGATTTAAAATTATCTTTACCTTCGTAACTCGCATTAAAAGGCCTAAAACCTTTAAGCCTTGGTCAGACCATTTTTGCCCGAGTTCCAGAATGTTCCCTAATTTGCGATCCAGTCGGTACCTAACTGTCTAAATTGAACCGAAACTGACGCAAACAGCATTCTTGGGCATACCTCCCGAATACCGCGTTCCAAACTCCCAAATCCTAATACTAGGCCCAAAAATTTTCAATTTGTCGCTAAATTACACAGTTCTTGTTTTATGAACCCTTTATATTACCTAGAGGTTATGTAGTTCTAGTTACCCTCCAATTTTCATAACCTAAGTAATGAAGATTATAAGATGAGAGAATTCGAAGAAAACTCAACACTATCAGCCGGATAATACACTACTTATCTTTTTAGGATGACCCATTAAATTGTACACAAATAACTTGAAAATTAGAAAGAAAGAAAGAAAGAAAGAAAAATATTTATTCGATGCAAGTAGGTACACAGCAAGATAATAACTAAAACTAGACAACAGAACGTCTACAAGCACCAAAATGGCATCAGCTCAGTATACGCCGTGACGGCAGAGAGCGCATCACGACCACTGGTATTCTGCGGATGCCAGTTGAGGTAAAGGGCGCAGCTCGCCCAGGAACAATCGGTTAACGTAACAAGTAATTTTAAACATAGATAGCCTAGACAGATTATTTAATTACATTACTTATGTATAGCTAAGATTCTAATAATAATTAATATAAATTAATAACTACAACCATGAACAAACAACTCATGCACAGAAATTAGTTCTTACGATTTTCTTTTTATGATATGAATGGTATTTCTATAATGCTATTATGTGTGCTTTTGAAGGTTTAAAAGATACTTTTTGTAATTTAATTTAAAAGAATTTAACGTGTGACAATTTTTAAAAGGCGGTGGTATATTATTCCAGCATTTCGTGGCAGAGTAACGGAAACTACCACGAAATGCTGCGGTACTGTGGCTTGGACATCCAAGGCGTGAAGCAAGCCTCACACTCCGATGGGAAAATAAAAGTTTCTCATATAAATATGGCGGACTTTTAGTACGCACAACCCCAAACAGTAAACACGCGTAATGGAGTGCACGCCTAGATTTCATGTTAAGCAGGTTTCCTTGATTGAGAAACGGCGAGACATGGGCTCTACGCGGGATATTGAAACAGAATCGGGCGCAGGAATTCTGCACCCGCTGTATGACCTTTTTAGTGTAACCATAGATACAGTCGCCTATGACGGTATCGGCGTAGTTAAGCTTGGACAGAACTAAAGATTCACAGAGCTTAACTCTCAAGTCCACATCTAAGTAATTTCGTACATGGTATAGTACTTTGAGCCTATAATAGCAGTTCTTAACCGTCTCCAATACGTGGCTGTGAAACTTAAGCCTGTCGTCCATAAGGACTCCAAGGTTACGAGCTTCAGTTACCTGTTGGATAACCTCATTATTAATTGAGATATTAGGGTTGAAGTTGTTAATATTATTTATTTGTATGTTGGAACCAAGAACAAGAAATTTGGATTTTAGTGGATTCAAAACTAAACAATTTTTATTAGCCCAAGCACTAATCCTATGAAGGTCTTCATTGATTTTCCCCACCGCGCCGAGAGTTTCATGAGGCTTGAAAGACAAATAAATTTGCAAATCGTCTGCGTAGATGTGATAATTACAATGTATGATATTACTAGTCAAGTCAGCACTATACAAAATAAAAAGAATTGGACCTAATATGGAACCCTGCGGTACACCTCGCCTCAATAAGGTAGATTGTGAAAGTGATGGTATTCCACTTTCATCACTGACCTCCACGCGCTGTGATCTACAATGAAGGTAACTATAGAACCACCTTAATGCACCAGAATCAAAACCGTAGTAGGACATTTTAGATAGCAGAAGGTTATGGTTTAATGTGTCAAATGCACGAGAGAAGTCGAGAAGAGCAAGAATAGACCCACATCCCACATCCTGCCCCGCCAGTATATCGTCAACCACATCCAAAAGAGCAGTGGCTGTGCTGCGACCAGTTCGAAATCCAGATTGCTTTTGTGGTAAAATATTGTTAGCAGTAAGAAACTCTGTTAGTTGTTGAGAAATGGCTTTTTCTATGATTTTCGACAAGAAAGGCAGAATGCTAATGGGTCTGAGGTCGTTTAGCTCGTTAGGATTGCCTTTTTTTGGGATTGGTTTAACAAGAGCCTCCTTCCAGACATCGGGGAAGATGCCAGACTGGATTGAGATATTGACAATTGCCGTTATTACTTTGAGTGTTCGTGGTAAAGTTAACATAATCATGTCACGGGAGATTCCGTCTACACCTATGGCATTGGACGTAAAATTCATAATGATTTTCAAAATGGAATCTTCATCGACAGTTTTGAGACCAAATGTTGATGAATTGAAACGGTTGTATTCATAATACGTGAGGTCTGAAATAGTAACACTATTGCTTCCGGGAAGGCTAAGAAAATGATTATTAATGAGATCTGGGTTATTAATATGAGGGGGAACTGGATTATGCTTACTTTTAAAATCAACTACGTTTCTTTTGATATTTTTCCACAATTCCTTAGAGTTTTTACTATTCTTATTAATATTTTGCTGAAAAAATGCTGCTTTTTCAGCATACATTGCTTTGTTTACTATTGACTTTAATTCTTTGTAATAATTCTTATCTGAATCCTGTTTTGTAAGACGACTTTTGGCATGGGCTTTATCCCGTAGCTTCATCATTTCCCTAACTGTCGGTGTTATCCAGGGGTAACTTTGATGTTTAACACAGGAGCGTATGTATGGAGCGTTAATGTTATAGATATGTGTTATGTAGGCATTGAAAGATGACACAGCTTCATTTACATCATTACTAAGCAACTTTTCCCAGGGGATTGCATCTACAAAAGTGTTAAATTCTATTGGGTTAATGTCTTTAATTGGTCTGTAATGTATCCACTTAGGAGATATTTTAGGTTTAGTATGTCGTAATCTACATGAAATAAAAGCATGATTAGATAGATCAGGGATGGACTCAACAGAAACATCAACAATTTTAGAAGAACTACAAATAAGGTCTATCAAAGTTTCGGAATGATCTGTAAAATGTGTCGGTTGCGTAACGAATTGCTCAAGGTTAGAATACTGAAGGAAAGCTGTCAATTTCTTTGTATTAGAGTCGTGAGGAGCAAGTAGGTTTATATTGAAATCCCCCATAAGAATAACGTGATCAAACATGGAAAAAGAGCTAACTGACTCAGTGAGTGCATCAATAAAAGTATCAACGTTAAGCCACGGGGGTCGGTATGCAGTTCCGATCGCAAACTTGAGGCCGCTTAGAGTAACACTCAGCCACATTTGTTCTACTGAATTAATATTTGGTGGTTTGATTTGTCGGGCATAGACACCTTTACGAATGTAGAAACCAACGCCCCCGCCGCGCGCTCGAACGCTAGGCGGGCGCGGGATGTGCCGGAGCCTGTAGCCTGGTGGTGCAGGAGCCCGCTTCTCCTCACCGTCCCTGAGCCAAGTCTCATTTATGGCCATGATGTCAACCGAATGTCTCTCCAGTGCAACTAAAAATTCCTCGTGTCGAGTACCAAGAGATCCAGGATTAAGAAACCCCAATGTCAAGAATTTATTTTTGATGAATTGGAAAACAAAAGAACAAGAAATCAGTATTAATTTTGAGTTATTAAGATATTTCTTAACCATTGTTAGATGACGTATATTAAGAAAGACGAACAAAATTAAAAGACATTTATGGCGAGTCATTGAACACGGGTATAAACAACACTCTTGGAAATATATAAGTTTATCACGGTTCATAATAGGACTAAAGAGTTGCATGTTCATGGCAGTATCCATATGAGGTAGAACCAAAAATAGTACATTTAAGGTACGAAAACGTAATGTCTTACACACAACGTAAATAACACATCCAGTAGAGTATGTGTAACACATAGCAACAGCGTCATTAATTATGTAATAAGCACATAAATACTTTTCACGAATAAAAGTTATAACGATGCATACATTTTGAAAAAATAATAATAATAGTAATCGGCTTAATACAACGGAGGTAAACCACACCTATTATACATTCCAACACACAAGGCAGGTATGACCCTAATAGTATTCTTACATATAGAAACCAGCACATACATATAAACAACACATAGCATAATTAACTTAAATAAAATATATAATTGCAACCAAAATAAACAACTCTCTAAAAATAAACTTATTTCAAACAAGAAACAATGAAAATATAAAGTATTTCTCCATGTTAGAATAATAATTTTAAGAAACAAAATAAAATGAAATGCAGAAACATAATAAAATGTTGTCCTATATTTGTTTAAAAACAACGTGAAGCGTGTAACAGGCCGCAAAATTGGGCTATTAGCATTATTATTATTGCATGTTAGACTGAGCATCACTAACAGCGTTAGCCCCAAAAACACGGGGGAGGTCAGCCTCAGTGCGAAGTCGATGACGTGCCTTCCCATTTTCCTGGCGGGCAAATATTTTGCCATCTCGCGTCCACACGTATTTCCATTGCAATCGTTTCGCAACCTCTCTAGATTTCAGGAACAGCAGTCTATGATTACGGGTGAGCCGCTCGTTGACAAAGAAAGGACGAGGGGTATTGGGGGCTCCCGAGATGTCTAAGTCGGCAGTGGTAAGACGGCGGCGAACTCGCGCGGCATGCAGAAGCGCATCGCGCTGCGAGCGGCGCGCCAAGCGCACGGCAATAGGCCGCGGTCGCGCTGCGACGCCGTCGCCGGCCGTCGGGACCCGCGGGCCGCCCACACGCTGCGCACTCACCACGTCGCTCTCCTCAAGCTCCACGCCCAGTTTTTTCGCTACTGTGAGCATGACATGGATGGAGTTTTCGTTTTGGGTCTCTGGGAAGCTGGCAATCTCGATGTCATTGGCCAACGACTCCTGCTCTCTTTCTTCGATGTCTAGTTTAAGTTGCGTAATTGTTTGTTCTAACTTAACAACTACTGAGTTATCATGCTCCTCGGCCTGTCTGACTTCGAGAACATCCACTCTGCTTTCAAGAGAATCCAGGCGCGAGTTTAGGGATTTGATTGTCGACGTTAGATCTGAGATCGCCGAACGAAACATGCTCATTTCAGTACGCATTGCTCGCATTTCTTTTACGAACATCTTCATATCCGATGGAGATACAACCTCGTCCGTCAGCTCGTCCGATTCCTCGTTCATATCGCCAGTACAGTCCTCCGTGGTTGTTGACTTCGCCCGTCGAAGGGTAATATTACAAGCTGGCTCAGGTGATTTGATAGGTCGCGCTGGGGTAAGGGGGATGTTTTTAGTAACTTTGTCACATTTGGGGCATTTCCAACTATCGCGTCGCTTCTTATCCAGCTTGTAGAACGAATAGTAGCGTTGAGTACTTAGATTAATACAGTCAAGGTCATAACCAGCTTTACATATAGAGCATCGCATGAATTCACTCTTAGGTAGCGACTTTCCACAGCTGGCGCAGTCGGAGGAAGCAGACGTTGGTTTAGACATTTTTTGTGTAGTAATTTATTTCCAAATATTAATATATACAGGGCAGATCCCTCTGTTGCAAGTTATCAAAACTATAACAAGTCCAACCGAAAGCAGTCAAAAAGGTGCACAAGTTACTTTAGGGAAACGCTCATAGATGGCGCTGCTTCATATAATAGCAGAATGAAGATGTTAATATTATTTTGATTAAGGTTATGTAGTTTTCAAGATGACTTATTTCAACACAATCACTTTCCCAATGTCACAGAGGTAGTTCCCTTGTCTTATCTTCAGTTCACGTACTTTAACAACACCAGATGGAACGTCTTTCATCACTTTCGACCGGAGGCCATGAGTTACTTATTTGCCGGTTTAAAGCTTATAATATCGAGTTTCTATCAGAAATAACACTGTCACAGTTAGTTCACATAAATCACTGTTTGTAAACAACCAACATTAATTGATTCACACTCATTTTGTATTTTTACTAATAAAATAACACGGGTCCGATGTTAACCTGCCGGGCAGCGCCCTCTAGATCATAATTAGATTAAATGAATAAATAATGTTTCTATAGGGTACTACAAGGTTCGAGACTATATTGATGACAAGGATGCGTGGTCAGTTCAGTCTGCACATATTTGATGTACTTAAATTTGACTATTCTTACCGTTAGATAATTCCTGGCAATAAGTGGTGACTGAGTTTGTTCCGGCGTTTCTTCTCAGCACTTGCCATATGTTTGTCTCGAAGCGCTGGTAGGGCCCAAAAGATAAGGAGACATGTAAAGTGCCCCATAAGGGCTACCTTTTCTTTTTTTTATTATTTTCTATTGACGTTCATAAGTGCCACTTGTGGTCTAAACTGAATAAATATTTTTTGATTTTGATTTTGATTGATTTTTTCAATAATCTTACTCTTTTTGGCACAGTTGGGTAAAAAACCAATCCATCTGTGAAACAAAAGATCTTACAAAACATGACGTCAGCACCGGTAACAACATCTATTACAGAAAAGTTACAAATTACAATGTCACTGAGAATGTTATTTTTGTAGCGAAATTTGCGTGTGATGTTTAATCTTTTGTTATTTGTGTTTGACACTGACATATGTTTTTGTATTATGTATGTAATCTGAGTCGAAGGTAAACTTTAAGGTCTATAACAAACTAGTGACAAAATATTTGTTGAGATTAACTTATTCAACAAGTAGGTATTATTTGAGCGACATTTTTAAGTAGAACATAAATACAAGTACTTAAAGCTGACGGTTCAGTTGTCGCTACAGCCGTGGTAAGAAGTTTTTCAAAACGATTCAATTACTATAGCGCGAGGAGTTACTTACACAAGTTAAATTTCAAGTATAAATTACTTTCGTTATAAATGAAAGAAGTTTAAAAACTTCTTTAATTTAAAACGAAAGTAATTATAAAAATAAACATGTTTCGATACTTTCGATACCTTAAAATTGTAGGTCATATTATTATCTCCCACAAAAGAGCGAGTAAAGTATGATACCCCGAATATGAATTTCGAATGTTTTGCTAATGGCGAATTAAAACTTATAATGAATTCGCTGCTCTCATTTCCAACGGCAGGAACTGATTCTCAAGTAGGAAGTTGCGAATGGGAGCCATTTAAGGTTATTAAACTTGACAAAGCTGTTATGGACGAAATTAATTTATTTCTTGGAGTCTGTAACTGGTGTTATGGATACATTTCTGCAAAGATCTCATCCGATCTTCGTCTTTAAGTATTTGCTGAAAACACTCAAAATAACCATATTTTTAAGCAAAGACTGCATTTAGCGAAACCTGCCTAGATTGACGACATTCTAAGTTGTTGTTTCTACCAAATTACTAGTTCTGTGTGTCATGCTACATTTCTATCTATATCTTCCGATAATAATATATCGAATACCAGTTGTCTGGATATGTATGTACCTATAAATACGATATATGCATGCATAATATAACGTTATTTCACCCAGAGATTGCAGCCAGGTCAGATGACATGAAACCACCTATATTCGTAGTCGAATAACTAAGTTGAGATTGTAAATAAACAAGCAAGCAAAGACTAGATCCCTTTAGTAAGGTGCGTTGATTGCAAATATTCCCAAATCGGCTAGCAACTATTGGGAAGCCAGAAAACAGAGTGGCAGATAACTGGCACATGAGGAAAACCTCACGCAGATCTGCACAGATAACGCTTCTGGCGACTAAATTAAAATTAGAAAGTCTTGAGATCTCATTTGCATGATAGAACTGCTGATTCGGCGAATAATAATTGAATTAATGAGAAAGTAGTTACTTGACATGCAAATTCATCTTCGGTGAAGTGCGAGAGGGCTTGGTCAAGTGTTTTCGTACTCGATTGACTTTTGTTTATAATGGTTATCAAAGATCTGTACTATAAAGCGATTGTATTTTGAATAGTCGGATGATTCTATTGAAAATAAACTTTTTATTGTTATAATAGTCTTAAAGTTTTTTTTATTCTCTGTGCTTGTTCTGTATGAGATGCTAAATATTTTATTCACTGTTTAATCCAAATTAACTTTGTCCAAAGTTTCAAAATTGGTCGGAAATTTAAAAACGCTCAAGGAGTTACAGAAATGATTCACCGAAGACATTTTTTCCTTGTAAAAAAGTACGCCCTTTGGTGAAGAACGGGAATTAGTAATGGGATTTTTAATTAGTCTTGTCTTCGAATCGAACGATAAAATTTATTGTCAAAAAATAGGTTCGATTACAAAACAATCCTAAAAGCGTTCGTTTATACAAAACTTCTCTTCTTGTCGTGTCGATAACTACACGGTGTCAGCCCAACACTCAGTTACAAGAGTGGTGTTATCAGTGGCACTCATTAAAACTTCCTGCGTGCAGTTGTTTGGGCACGTAGGGCACGACATCACGTGAGATAAGTAATGGATGAAGACACAATATAAAGAAGCAATAACGATAAGACAAATTTGTATCCCAGTACTAAGGTTTCCTTCACTGAATGGATTGGATTTAATTTGCGGTCAATCTGATGATCCTCGCTACACAGAAGTGGCCGAGGGAAACTAAATTGATAACACACCTACGAGTATAGTAGGTACCTAACTTCGAAAAGAAATGGAATATAGAAGCACTACACTAGTTTTCACTGAAATAAGCTTGTTCAGAATTTCTAAGGTTAGATTGCGTCACCAAAACATAATAAGGTGAAGCCCCCAAAATACATATCGCACACCTAGATCTAAACTGAGACAACTCAAAAATTGCCAATTTTGACTTATGCTTGTATTCAAATACTCGGTTATCAAACGCATCTTTCCAACATAACAGGTTTAATAAAGCCTTGATCCATTTGCCGCTAGATGGCGATAACTTACTTTTGTTGAATCAACGCTTGTCAACCCCTTCCACCTAAACAAGCGTTTTGTCAGTTGACCTTCGCTAGTATCAGAGAGTGCACGTATTAAAATAAACGAAAACGCGGATATTTCGATTTGTTACAGTTAAGCAGAAAATATGTAATGAGCTAATTTGAGTAGTAACAGTATTGATGAATTGTTCTGCAATAGTCAACCAGATCATTTTGACTTGTTCCAGTTTTGTTTGATAAAGTAACTTATATTTTGTTACTATTTTGAGTTGAGTTTGTTTTGATGAATCAACTTGTGAATTTCTAGTTGGCGTAGTTTTGTTGGAACAAATTTCAATTCAATGTTTTTCTATACAGAACGCGTAGTTTTGCATGTTTCACCTAAAATCAGGTACAGTATGATAATCCCTGTTTCTAAATAAAGTTAGTTTTATTCAAACTGTTCAACTGTTGTGTTTGAGAAGAGTGTTTTGAGTTAACTTACTATTGTTGGATAAGTAAAAATTACAGTGGATATTTTTTTTATTTTCCGAAAAAAATATGCTAGGTCGTTTTCTTTTAAATATTTTGAGAGAACAGTGTAAAGATAGTTAAAATGGCAATGTACAGACGACGGCACTTCAAGTTAAACACTGTAGTAACTAATGTAGTTGTAATACAAGTGTATAGTCTGATATCTGTTGTCTGCACAAGAGATAAAACCTTCTTTATAATGTAGAAATAAAAAATAATGTAGAAAAAAGGTCTATAATAAGTAAATAAATAATAAATAAACATATCAATCAGCCGATGCTAAGAAAAAGTGGCTGAAGAAACTCAAACACCTATCATGTTCACCATGTCATGAAATCTTCATTTATATCTCTTATGCTGATCCAAATCGTGTTAAAAAGAACTGCTTTCTCAAACAATTCCTAAATTGATGATTAAGGATATCGAAACATTCAATGAAAACACTTTAATAGTGCAGGAAGAGGACTCAGCCACATCTTGAAATTTTGAAATACAGAGGACCAAAGAACGTGGAAGAGATGACATTTGAAAAGTTTTGTGACACTAAAATCTTGCAAAAAATGTGGGCAACTAATTTGGTTGTAGACGAAAATCGGAATCAAGTTAAATGGCACGATATAAAAATTTTAAGAGTGGAAAAGGAGGACTCAAATCTCAAAATGTCCAAACAAAACTGATTCAAGTCTAAATGTACTTTATTATTTATACAAAGTCATTCCCCTAAAATGTAACAACTAAAAAAACTGCGATTAAAGGTAAAAAGGATAGATTTTTTGACCCAGTTAATACACAGGGTCATTTCACAGCCTATCAATAATCCAAAATAAAACTGAGTTTCATAACCTCCCTAACAAAATATGTAGTAATACGTTTTTTTCGTCTCCTGAAAAATGCCCTTTTTTGAGTTGTCTCAGTTTAGATCTAGGTGTGCGATATTTTTCACAAGAACGACGTGTCAACACTTCCTTTCCGTTTTCTTAGTAATTCCTAACACTTCTTATGTTATTTATTATATTATTTTATTTGTTGTCCTGTTGACATCTGGGGGCACGGCAGTGCCCCCACCAAGTCGAGCAAAAAAGCGGCACGGCCGTACCATCCTTTTCTCGAAGCAATTCAGGCCATTTTCGACCGCCTGTAACTTCGTTGTGGATAAAACTAGAAGGCTGAATTTTCATTAGCTATGCAGGCATTGTAAAGACACGGTATATTTAAAATTTCATTCAATTTGAACCCGTAGTTTAAGAATTATAACGGGTCAAAGTTACTTAATTTTGTCACTCACTGACTCACTGACTGACTGACTCACCGATCATCAAAATTCTAAGGCACTTCTAGCAGACCTAGAAGCTTCAAATTTGGAATATAAGTAGTGTTTGGTGTATGAATCAAGGAAAAACTAAAATATTTGGGGGCACGGTAGTGCAACCGGCAAGTCGAGTAAAATTTTTCAATTTCGGTCCAGTTTTCTAGATACATAACTGCTGTCTACAAAATACAAAAAGAAATGAGATTTGGGGGCACGGTAGTGCAACCGCCAAGTCGAGTAATTTTTTTCAATTTCGGTCCAGTTTTCTAGATACATAACTGCTGTCTACAAAATACAAAAAGAAATGAGATCCCATCAAAAACAATACTTGTCAAAAAAACCAAGTCTCGCAACTCAGTTGTTCTACGGTAAAAAGTTGTGAGATCCATGTAATACCAAGTCCAGGCCAGGAAACACTTTTTACCGTAGAACAACTGAGTTGCGAGACTTGGTTTTTTTGACAAGTATTGTTTTTGATGGGATTCTATTTACTAGGAAAGGAATGAAATTATTCCTAGTATATTAATGGAATCGAATTGTTAAGTTATAATAACTTAAGTTTACTAAGAAAACGATCAATTTTCAAATTAAAAATATTCTCTACATTTGGCACATTTATATAAAATTGTCTACACTCAAAAAGTAAAAAATAATTACATTATGGTTAAAAAATGTATAATGGCTGACGAATAAAAAATTTCTTAATTTTACTTTGAATAGGCTGAACCCGTAATAAAATTTGTTTTTCCTTATTTTTTTCTTTGAGCATTGACATACTTATGGTACTTTTTCATCATTATAAACGACACACGTGATAATACACGTACGTATTTTTTTGTTATTTATAGCCTTTATCTGCTTGGAACATAATCATCTAAGGAAAAATCTAAGAATTTTCTTTTATGTTCTTAAAGGAAACATAAAAGGAAGTCCAACGTTTGCCATAGCATCTCATGGTTTTATTACGCAAATAAGTGCGTCCAGTTTCAAGTCCAAGGGGACTACGATACTATTTAATAAAAAAAACTCAGTTAAAGGAATAAATTATTCAGATTTGCCAACTAAATTTTATCTTCCAAAAGCTGGCATCCTAATTCCCTTTGGGAGTCCCCTCGTTATAATTTAATCACCTGTGATTCTCAGCTACACTTTACGTAAACGCGTAGGCTGTTTGCACTCGAGTACAAATTAATAATTTGCCTCTGTATCCTTGGCGAGACGCTGAATGAAATTAACTATTGTGTACGAAGCTCTTTCACCTTTGAAATGTAGGCATTTTAACTGATGATTTTAGATTTCGTTTGAGAAATTTATTGCTTTACAGCCTTGGTTCACAGCCTAAATACGAAATACAATCCGCTTTGAACACCCGGACCCTTCGAAAAGGAATTTGGATCTTATTATTAGTATTCTATTTTTGGATTAGTTTCAGTGTTTGTGTAATATTATCATTATCTTATTGGATCAAATTAATGCCCAAGCACGTGTAACCTATAACGCGTTTTATTACATACTAGCTTTCCGCCTGCGGCTTCGCCCGCTTGGAGTACATTATAATAATATAGCCTATAGTGGACCCGCCCTCGATTATTTTATTTTTTTTCAAAATAATATTTAGCCTATGTTACTTGTGGATTATTTGTAGCTTTCGAATGATGAAAGAATTTTTGAAAACGGTCCAGTAGTTTTTGAGCCTATTCATTACAACCAAACAAACAAAGTTTTCCTCTTTATAACATTAGTGTAGACGATTTGTTAATAAAATCAATAAAAATTTGCAAAAAGCAATCAATATTGTGTTGAGCAATTACTTTTGTTATTATGTTTTGATATATTTTTTTTATGAAAAACAGCAAAAGATTTTTGAAAAATAAGACATTTTTTTAATATGATATGGTATTAGCACAGAATAATAAAAAGTACTACTACTACGTAGTATTAGACAAAAATACAGCTTAATGTCACAATACACCTGCCAGCGACATCTAGCAGCTACGTTCGTACTTAAATCATCAGTCTGAAAATGTTTTCACAATTTTCTTGTACACTGGCGCCATCTAGAGGAAAAACGTGTAACTAAACTAGCCGACAGAAACTGTGGGTGCGGTGAATGTGGGAAAAAAAGCAACTGAAACTAGTCCATACCAGATTTAACAGGTGGCGTTTGAAATGAGTTTAATGTGCTTGTTATTTTATTTATTAACTACATTTATAAGATTTTAGATCGAATTAAGAGTCGCCTACTCTTAACGCCAGAAAAATGTAAGATTCTACCTCCAAGGACTGTATACCACTATATGATGGAGATTTAAGGGTCAACTGATTAGTAAAAATCATCAGCAACTTTAGAATAGTTGCCTTTACATTCCCTGCAAAAAATGTGCGTGGACATGTGATAGATTCATCCAAGAAATATCTGAACTGAACAATGCATTTCAGAGAAAATGCTGTTGTCACCCATAAGAATTATGTTCAAACTCCAAACGACGCTTTTTAGTTGTGAACTTTCTGGAAATCGTAGTTGTATTGAATTTATCCAAATACCTAAACCAATAAAGCTTTGCATACACAGTGTTCGTTACGCTCCGTAAATTCAGCTTATCAGCGAAAGCTCACTGCAAACACAAAGCTTTAGAGATATCTAGATGTACTAGGAATATTAGTTAACGTGACGAGAAAAGAAATTAAATTCATTAAATAACATACTATCGAAAGACCAATTGACATAATAATCTAGCCAGTTTTTAGTGACAGTCATTTTAAAAGTTTGAGATTTGGTTGCTAAATACTTTTGAAAACCGTGATTGCTTCTATTTAACGAGTGAATTACTTGAATTAAAATAAATATAGTTTACTAAAAGATAAATAAATAGTATACTAGTGTCTACTAGTAGTCTGTTTTATAGTGGAGGCTATAATTACAAATTACAAAACACTTCATAGAATTGTCCAAAACTATCTTTACCAGTTCCCTAGTCCTCACGCACTTGACCTACTCCAAATATTAATAGCCCCTCTTAGTAAAATGGCCCATTAGTTTAATTATTTCAGCCTTATCCAGTCCTGTATATCATTTGGGAGCTCAGTTACCGGCAACTAGTTTATTCTAGATAACATCTCAGGTGCTGTGCGTCACCGCTCCGGTTAGGGCTTGCACTTTGTCCTGGATCGTTATGTGATACAATGTTTCATGTGAAATGTGATAATTTTGACTGCTTGCTTTTACATAGGTGGTACAACAGTGCAATGATAAAATCCCTTCAGAAACTATTGTTACTTGAGATTTTCAATACAATTGACATAAATTGAAGTAAGATTGAGAAATAACAGTGATTGGTTAATACTTGGGTCATAGCGAAGTTTGGCCAAGCAATCGTAGTGAACTCCTGCAAGCTCTTATAAGCAAGCAGAAGAGATTGTGTATAGACAGAGGTGTTGGGGTCCATATAGGGTTTTCAGCCGAATCGTTCGTTGCCTTTCGGCTTGTTCTGAAGTTTAACTTTACTAATAATGGGGACTTTTATAAAGTCTGGCATTTTATGGAAGCAGCTTTTGCCGCCGAGTCCTGCCTCTTCATATCCTCGAATCATAGCGCTGTTGACCACAGCGCCAGCCCTGACCACGTGATCCCGCGCCCAGAGCCTGTTCTTTGTCGTCCGGCCGTCTGCGCCGGCTTAGGGCTACGTCACATGGATTCAGTTGATTGCATACCGGTGAGGGGGTAATTTATAGAACAGTCTCTAGCACAATAGAATATACATGCTTATTGCAAAATCATATCTACCACAACTACACAAGCTGCCACGGTGTTGACCACAGCGCCAACCCTGACCACGTGCTCCCTAGCCCGTTCTTTGTGGTACGGCCGTCTGCGCCTGCTTAGGGCTACGTCACATGGATGGAGTTGATTGCATACCGGTGTAGGCAGGTAATTTATAGAATAGAGTATGAGCTGAAAACGAGGGGATCAGTTAATTGCATTAGGAGTCAAGGGTAAGTAATTATTGGAGAATTAATACTCACGAAGGGTAGAACGTTAAAGGTAGAAATGAAGAAAGGAAATCAGGAAGTAATATTTTAGCATGGATATGAGTTTTTTAAAACTGATTGACAACAGCTGTAAAGAAAAAACCCTGAGATTCATTGTGACTGAGTTTGTTGCAGCGCTTCTTCACAACACTTGCCAAAATGTTTGTCTCGAAGCGTAGGGCCAAAAGAAAGATAGTGAGACATCTAAAGACTCCTTGAGACTAATTAACGATTTGCAAGTCAAAGTCAAAGTCAAAGTCAAAATTTCTTTATTTGTATAGACTATTAAATAGTGCTTACAAATCGCCAAATATTTTGCTCTTAAGGAGCCTCTACATGTCTCATAATCTTTTTACCCTACTAGCGCTTCGAGACCAACATAATTTGGCAAGTGCTGCGAAGAAGCTCCGCAACAAACAAAGTAATAATTGAACCGGACAAAGATACCATGATTTTGAAATTTACCAATGATTATTTTCCTATCCATCTCGAGTAGATAGATTTACCGAGGACAACCAGAATTAGATATCAATTCCATCACCACTCATCAAACACCGGACGTATCAAACAAACACACAAACAAATGCTCCATTACAATTATCTAAATGGTAATCAGCTGATTGACTGCAAACATGGTCGCAATATGAATTTTGTAAATGACGCATGTCGTAGACAAATAAAGCTCTAATAAGCTCTATAAATAGTCACTTTTCCAGATATTGTGTTGGTAAGCGCATAACTCAATAACGCCTGCTCCAATTTTCCCAATTCTTTTTTTAAAGTGTTCTTTGAAGTCCAAGGACCCTAAGGGAAAACCCTAAAAACAGTCCTTTTTTCACGCAGGCGAAGCCGCGGGCGGAAAGCTAGTTCTAAATATTTTTTCATTCATCATTATGATTGCCTAGATACCTGACAAACATGATCTATTTCATTGGATAATAATAACTTAATACTTTTTTTTTTTTATTGATATGTGACACTTGATATTGATCTTGCAAAAGCTTTAAATATTTAGGTGTGTTGCTGTCTATTTAGGATCAGACCTGGGAAAAGTACTGCCTGAATTTCTTGCAATTTCTTGTAGATGCAAATAGACCTAATCCCTTATTATGAGAAAGTGTAAGATAGGAAGGAAAATTATAAGAATAAGACTAAAATGGATCTGGTAAAGGTCGCGGATAGAGCCTGGATGCGGGCAGCGCAGGACCGTTCATTGTGGAAAACCTTGGGGGAAGCCTTTGTCCAGCAGTGGACGTCATTTGGCTGAAACGTACCAAGACTAAAATAGAAATTGCATATAACGTGGGAAATGCATTTCGTTCATGTGGCGTCGGATATTCCCATTTGTCTGTAATTGAAAATGATAAAGTCTATTTGTCATAGATACGATAATAGGTGTGATTGAGTTAGGGGGTGGAGGGGAGGCAAACAGGCGAGGCCAGAGGTTAACGTAGTTTGGCTGCAATATTGATAATTTGTTTAACCCTTAACTGGTATCGTGGGGGCCGCGCGGCCCCCACGCATGACGTTTTCTTTGATTTCTAAGAAACTACGCATCGTGGGCAGCCAAAATTTTTGGTATTCTCATTTCGGCGCTACTCACGTCTGGTGCAGGCGTTTCAGCACTGCATCATTCACCAGGACGAAGAAATGCACGTGTTGGGGTCCGCGCGGCCCCCACAACACCAGTTACGTTAGTTTGTTTTTCATGGCAATTTTTATTTGTTTTTTGTTTTTTTGCAGTATTGATGACTTTTAAGTGATAAAACAATAGAAGATACCTAGAACAAAGTGTTTGATTCCAAATTAGTGATTATTAGCATGCCAGAAGAAGAATACAGTGATAATAAAATTATAGGTCATTGTAAAGACCCAATAACCAATATTCTGTCGATAATGAGGAAATTGATTCTGATTCTGAAGTTTTTTCTTCAGGGAGTGAAAATGAAGATGTTATAGGACCTAGTCAATCCGGCTACTATGAAAAAATAAATACAAGTGGTCTGAAAATCCACCAGCACCTGCTAATGTTTGTCAACATAATATTTATGTTTTTATTTATATAAAGTAATTATTATTTTTATTAAACATTACATTTAAACGTTATTTATTATTATGTTCACATTATTATGGATTAATTAAAATAATAATATTTTTGGTTATAACTTTCTAAACGATATGTTTCATAGATATTTGTAACGTTAAAAAAATATTACGTAAAAAGTTGTTACTATTATGTAATGTCTTGAACTATATAAGTAGGAAGATTTAATAAAATAAAAACAAAATGATTACATAGAACGAGCCTGATATTTATCATTTATGAGCATTTATTCAAGTATATAGGTAAAACATGCTTGCTAGAAGCAAAAATAGTATGGGGGCCGCGCGGAACCCACGATACCAGTTACGTGTGTCCAATTTACGATACCAGTTAAGGGTTAAATAACTTGTTTTAAGCAAATTTTGAACGGTTTATCGCGCTTTTTGGTTATTTTACTGTTAAACAACCGAGATAGATTTCATCGAATATTTGCCATGTTAATCAATATATCAAAAATGAGTATTTTGGGAAAAGAAAGTAGGAACTAACGTATGTAAATATCTCTCTAAAGGCCTAACAAGTTATAAAATCAGATTTTTGGTTTTCTCAGTTACTGCTCATGGACGCGATATTCCTAGAAAATTAGTTTAAATACGTTGTAAATATTGATTGTCTTCTAGTGTGTGTCTTGTTGGTTGTCCTATTAAATAAAAAATAAAAATTGATGACCTGAAAATTACACTATAAAACAATCGCTTATAACAGCAGTTTGGCCCAGAGAAAACATTGTAAAGTCAACATCACCTTAAACTTTGATTTAATTGGCATTTTTATTCGCACAAAATGCTTTTGCATTAGTAGTTTGTTGGTGCTAACATGTAATACTATACCTACGTAACAGATTACAGTGCACTGATACTATACCGTGGCGCGCAACCGCACCGAATGGCCGCTTACAACAGCTAGTTGGGCACACCGACCCAAGGGTTAATGGTGCCAACTTTCCTGTAATTGGGAATTGGATTTGGATCTCACTGAGCACACAATGAATTAGAGAAGTAAAAAAAATACTTACTTGGTTATTTCACTCAAGTTTTTCTGCAATCAAAATACTTAAAAAAAATACCACGGATATTCTGCCGCAGGCGCAGTCGTAATAATAAATAGGGAAGACAGTGTGAAATAGGGGATGAACATTTGCATGGGGAAATTCCTCAAGGGATATGAATTCACAGTTATGCTTTTGGCAAGAAATATAGCGTTTTTGAAAAGCCAGTCACGGGCAAAAGTATGACTGATTTTTGAATTAAAATCAGACTTAAAATTATAATTATGTTTGGAAAACTAATTTCTTTAATAATAAATAAAATTATTCAAGACGAAAATCTACAACTTTGGACCATAAAATTTAATTCGCTTATTATGCCTTTGCTAATGATAGCAAATCAAAGAACTGACCACTAACATAAAATTACTAAACAACAAGACAATAAGTTATTCTCAACTGCAACTCTATTACTATCTATACTTATAATAAATCTGTAGGGAGGTCAATTCTGTACATAAAATATATATTTTCAAAATAACTATCAGGGGGTGATTAATGATCGATACTGATGCCAAAAATGCAATCAGTAAAATTTTTGTCTGTCTGTCTGTCTGTCTGTCTCTGTCTGTCTGTCTGTATGTTCCTTATAGAAACAAAAACTACTTGACGGATTTTAACGAAACTTGGTAAAATTATTCTTCGTACTCCTGGGCAGGTTATAGGATACTTAGGAATTCCCACGGGCACGGGAATTAGCGGGAAAATCCTTTTGTATGAAAAATCTAAACTGCTTAAGTTAGACGCTTGAATTTTGGCATGCAGGTACCTTAGTAAACTTAAAGCTTAGTTACAACAGGATATTGCAAAATTCCCACGGGAACGGGAGTAAAGCTTAAGTTAGACGCTTGAAATTTGGCATGCAGGTACCTTAGTAAACTTAAAGCTTAGTTACAACAGGATATTGCAAAATTCCCACGGGAACGGGAGTTAGCGGGAAAAAACATTTGTATGAAAAAATCTAAACCGCGTAAGATAGATGAAGTGGGTAAAACGGGATCCACGCGTACGAAGTCGCGGGCGGCCGCTAGTGAGGAATATTTTAATTCCGCGCAAGCAAACCTATAAGCGATTTGCCAAGAGCAACAACAGTTAAAACTTTGATAGAACTTGCCGCAGTAACTACGCGGCGCCACTTTGAATGCTAAACTAGTTCATAGACTAGGTAGAGCAGAGGGATGACTTTTGTTTTTATACATAATTAGAATAACACCAGCACAAAATGATGTGAGTTTACCTATTTTTGCAGAAATTACGAACTCAAAGTATTTTTAGATTCTATTGAATTATGCATAGCTTCTAGTAATAGTGTTCGGACATGTGCTACACTTTCTGTGGCAAACCAGAATCAAGCGGTCACGGGAAGAAGCTAGTTTAGGCAAGGAATAACACGATTACTTTGCCTCGCCGTCATTTAGCGAAAAAACTAGTAAACAGAATAGTTCTGGGCATACCTACATTGGCCATTAATACTACTTTAGTTTTTGGCCTAGCTAGTTATGGCCATTACCTACCACTTTCTATTATAACAGTCTTCCGCCGCGCTAGTCTTACACAAAAAAACTTCTCAACGGATTTTCATATGGCTTTCGTCAATAGATAGTAATTGATGGAGAAGGTTTTAGGTAGGATATTTTGTCCAGGTGAAAAAGATGGGATAGTTTTTATCCCGGTATTTGACAGAGGTTCGCGCGATAGTCTTTCTGTGACAGACCGATATTCACGCGAGCAAAGCCAAGGAAAATACTGTTGCTTTTCACACCAATTTTTAAGTAGTGGCACTTAACTCTCTCACTAAACTTTGACGCGGTATCCCAGGTGATGAAGTTACCCAATAATTATTAAAGTTTTTCGAGCTCGAGACATTTTAGCTGGAGCGGTAAATTTTACTTTGCTGCAATACTCGTAAAGTTGTTGTGTTACAAGATACAACTACTTCAAGAAGTACGTCCGATCCACTTTATGTTTGCTATATACTTCGGCGGATAAGTGCCAGCTAGTGTACAATAAATAGGTAGAAATACTATGATGCACTTTTAACACAAAGGTCAAGAAAAGCAACAAGAGATAATTATACGGCACTAGCGGCCGCCCGCGACTTCGTACGTGTAGGTGGATCCCGTTTTACCCCCTTAGGGATGGAGTTTCGTAAAATCCTTTCTTAGCGGATGCCTACGTCATAACATCTACCTGCTTGCCAAATTTCAGCCCAATCCGTCTAGTGGTTTGGGCTGTGCGTTGATAGATCACTATGTCAGTCAGCCATGATGGAGTTTACCTATATGTATATTTAGATTCTTACTGGCAGCGGTTTGTTCTCACCATCCAACAGGTACAAAAAATAGAGTCTAATACTGGAGAAACACATAAGAAAAGAAGCTCGTCAAATATTTCACTGGATAAATTATAATACCATTTCTCTCTATTCTCTGTTATTAATAAAGTCATCTTTCTACACAAATATTTGTATTTTAAACACAACAAGGTCTAAATGACCTAGTTAAACAACCCCAAAACAAATCGCACCTCCAAGCTGCTGTTACAAAAAATCTAATGGACTATCATTCACCGCGACGTTGTCTGGAAATTCACAAATAACAACAATTTATGACGATGTTTACGTCTTCCTACGAGATAAAGAACATTGAAATTCAGAATGAATACAGCGTTCACTTCCGTTGCGTTTCTTACGCAGAATGGCGAGGGGTTATTCTGGAGGGCGAAGCGATGTCGATTCGATATCGAGTCAACAATATGAAATTTAAATCGCTAAAAATGTATTTGGTGCTTTGAACAATATAGAATGATTTTAAGTTACATGAAAAATTTAATATTAATACCTACTTGTCCAGCAGTGGACGTCTTTCGGCTGAAACGAACGAACGAACGAATGAACCTACTTGTAGGCTTGATTACCTTGATGAACCTACTTGTTCGTTTGTTTCAACCAAATGCCGTCCACAACTGCCCAAAGGTTTCGCCCACAGATTTTCATAACAATTTTTTGAGAGAAAATACGCTAGTAAATATTATCCCAATTAAGTACCTACTAATAGAATTAATACAATAACCTACAAGTAACTAGTTAACCATAATATCCATTTAATTATGACAAACTTGATGTGTCACTTTTCTATAGATCCTTCAGATATTTTCTCTCGGCGTCCTCTCAGAATAAGGCCGGCCATTCACGGCCTGAAGAAAACCAACTTTTATTACAAACACATAAAAATCTAGTACACGTTTATTACGCGCGTTTATGCGCCCTAATAATATTCCATGTTTACTGATAGCGGCGCGTTATTTTATCTTTTTTTGAGTGCTTCCCTTGTGAGCGGTGATGTATTGCACGCGAGCTTTCTTTTTGGACGTGTAATTATTTCTTGTAACGTTTTTCATGCCCTTAACGTCATGTTATTTTTAGAAAAAAAGACGTATTAGCTTGAACGTTTTAATTTAAACACCCTGTTATACATAAGTATAGGTACTTTTCACTTTCAGGATAATTGTGAGAGCTAACAAAATGTTATTGGTCGAACCTGCCAAAAGCATCGCCGGGCTTAAAAATAAGTTAAGAAATTAGAAACTGCTCTTTAATTAAGTAGATCTCAAAATTCTGTTTTACAAAACACGTAATTCCTTATTTTGGAACATATTCTTGAATAATGAGTGTAAATATTTCTTTTGCAAATCAAATTTTAACAGGAAAAATAGTCAAATAAGTCGTAGGCGGAGACAGCTAAATTATTTATATTAACCTACTATTCATAAAAGCTTTTTTTACGAGACTTCATCATGATATAAAATCCCTACACTGCTGCCTATAAAAGTGTTATAAGTAATGTTTAGTAGCTGCGCTCGCGTCACAAAGTGGCCATATAATAAAGAACTTATTACACATTCTCGCCGTGCCCGCGTGAGAAAACCTGAAATTGCTTCTACTGTTATTAAAATTAAAACGCAGAGCATTACTTTCGTAGGACGTTGTTGAAAAAGTGATAGAGTGACGTGGGTAATATTTTCCACGGGAAATTTTCATACATTACTTAAAATTACACTTAAAATTAGTGTAAGCTTGCAAAAAATTAGGAATCAACAAGTAATGGAATGGAAACTGGTTGTTATTAAATTATAATCTTGCAAATGAGAACTATGATTATTATTAGAGTGTTGACTATTATTATCGATAACAGGATTTGTAATTCTGATACCTAATGTTATTATTGCATGCAATTTTCAGCGTCTGTAGTTAGGTATGGGAGTAAATCAACGTTATGTGTTCTTAACAGTAAGAAAATCAGAAACGGATAAGTTATATATTTCGTCATCTAGCTCTTGTCTTCCTTAAAAATGCCGTGAATAATTTTAAAACAACAAGCAATTGAAGCAATTGACGCAAAACTTCTTGATTATTTGTCTTGTCTAAACAAAATCATCTTATTTTTCAAAAATACTAAATAATACGTATTTTTGCTGATAAGGGAAAATATCTAAATACGAGTAGGTATTTATTTAGCCAAATAATATACAATTTTAAAAATGCTTGCCTATGATAAATCTCCCTTCCCTCCCCTAAAAAGTGAAATGTTACACCGTTCCTCCCGCATTCTCGGCACGTTCTCAATATTGAGATTGGCTGCGGATGGCTATCAATTCTTGAGAACTGTGGATTTAATTATTCAGTCTGTATGTATGAGAAACCGTGTTGATTTTCTAAGCGAAAGGCGAATGTAATATTTAGGGCTTTGGGAGAACTTCGTGCTGGCCGGTTTATTAAAATAAATTGTAATTCTTTGGATTCATTTTTCTAATTTTGAGATTAGTGTTGCTACATAAGATTATGACTGTAACAACATAGCCGAAAAGTCAAGCTGTGTTAAACATAATAAAATTATATTAAATGAGTAAGGCCGAGTTGCACCACCTAACTTTGACCGTTACCGATAACCGGTGTCTTTTGTATGGAGTTTGGCAGATTTTTTACGTTTGATAGTTAAGTCATGGATGGTGCAACTCAGACTAAGTATTTATACGAGTAAATATTTGAGAAACGTTTGAGGCCCATTGTTTACAGTTTCAAATCACATAATATAATGCACCGCAAAAGCTTAAAATCGTACAATTTGTTTTTTATCAAGATTGAAGAAGATTTATTACCTACATTTTACTGTACGATGTAATTGGATTAAATCAGCTAAAAGTATTTCAATTCACGAGTCACTCTCACTTCCGTAATATTTTATAAATGAGCTTCTTTAAAATTGCAAATTACGAAGTAAATCGTGTAAAATTTTATAATATTCATGTAAAAACTAGTTGTAAAGTACACTCAGCTGAAAGTGTGACCCCATTCCGGTCGGCTCGAGGGCGCTCGACCTGGCTCGCTCTGGGCAGCCAAAAGGCCGTGTAAATTATTTATTTAGCCTTAAATTCATTTGGAATAAAGATGGATTTTCTTTGAATAACTTTATCTATAAAGTTTATCAAATGAATATGCCCCACACATAAACAAAGACCAATGGATGATGAGAGCATCAGTTTCTATTATTAATGATGGTGGTTACTCATTCTTTTTAACAATTAAAATGACTTTCTGTTAATCTTCTTTTATAATTCAAACCAATTGTATTAATAGTTTCATAACGGATAGGTTGGTAGATAATATATGATCATACTATAGGTAATGGTACTCTTGGAACTTTAGTAATTTGCAAAAAAAAGCATTTAGAATGAAAAATAGATAAAAAATCCGCTAAGTTTACATTTCTTGGCCCATTCTAGCTGAAATAGTCGAGTGTGCCCCCGTCGTCCGTCGAGCACGTATGCCGTAAATATTAATGCTGCCAGTCTTCACTAAATAGAAAACCACATAAAACTGGCCAATATCAAATTCAATTGTGTGTCAGACTTCCACCACAAACATTAATCTTTAATGAATGGTTTACAATAAATTAAACTTTATTTTCAAATGTAGGTAGCCAAAGTGCGCCATGGAAGTGATCTCTACCGTGAAAAAAAATGAATGATGAACCAAAAATCCTTTAACGGTTTTAGAGGTAAAATGTGACTGCAACAAAAATGTATTATGATGTTGTCAACTGTACTTTCATTGTATTTTTTTCTTGTTGTGATACCTAGATAACTACTATGTTTACAGTGAATATGAGCAAATCGTGTAATGAATGAATATGTACTTTAACTTTTAAAACGTCAAGTAACCAATGTTCTTTTTCTCAGACACTTTTCCTCTTTACCCATCCAACATTCAAATATTTCCATATTTAACGAAAAAATACCTGTCGTAAAGAAAACACGTGTGGGATCCGAGCTCAATATGCAAATGGCTGCATGCAATTCATTATTAATACAACAAATTTGCCGTTCGTGATACAACGGCAAACTTTCCGCAGCTTCTGTGTTTGCTGCAAACGCAAAGTTAAGCCACAGGTTGTGAGAGAACAGCAAGGACAGTCAATTTGATTGTCAACACTGTGAGTAGATTTAAATAGGGGAGACTGGGGCTGGTTTTAACAGGGGTAAATACTAACAGCGTAATTACATAGAACCTATTCGACTTACCACGCTAATTCCAACGCACTTTGTGCCTACGAATAAGCGCGAACGTGTTTCGACCTGTCAGTTGCCGGCCAAGCGTCACGGGAGCAGGTTGCGTCAGACGTCTCAAATTTCACAGGAAAATGAACTTTTTTACGTGTTTAATTTTTTGCATTACTCTTTAAATATGTATCGTAGAAAATTGGCTTTGGTATTGCATAAATCCGAATTTATTGTATTTTTCATTAATTTCAAAGTTTTAATCGAAAATATAACCGGTAAAAGAAAAACAATAATTTTGTGCAAAATGAGGTCGTGGGGTTGGTTTTAACAAAATGCACGGGGTAGGTTCTAACGCGTTAATATTTGCCCCGAACATTGAGTAAGACTGACTTTTATAACCAAAGTTGTATGTTGATTTATTAGAGGAGTATTTTTTTTGTTATTTTATTTAATAAAGATAGATTTAGTAAGTTTTAAGTTTATTACACATTTTTAAACGGTAAGGAGCCGAATTTCAATGATCATTTGATGATCAATAATTATTTTTTGTTCTTTGATTTGAGTAATGCTGATTGAGTGAGTCAGTTTATTTAACTAATAAAATTTAAGTTTTCTGTTTATTTTATGAACGATAAGGAACCGCATTTAATTTTATTAGTGTTTCTAATAAACATTGATTATTATTTTGTTGTTTATCTTAGCCAAAATCCCATTCCCAACTATAAATCATTTCTTACCCCCGCTGTTAAAACTTTCCCCAGCGATGTTAAAACCAACCCCAAACGGGGGGTAAGATCTAACAAGTGACTTGTTTGGCAAAACTCGATTTTTCTCAGATATGGTAATTATTATATACATTTTGTTGTACTTTACGTAAAGCTCATTAAATTTGACATCACGTACCAAAAAACCATGTTTCTTGCTAAAGCAGTTTAGAAAATATTACGCTCAAATCAAAATTTGTTAGGACCAGCCCCAGTCTCCCCTACGTTCTTTGAATGGCGTTACTATAGCTTCTGGTCTATTATTTTAACCACTCAAGAACGTAAGTAACCTATGCAGATATATCTAAAAAATTAACGACAATTTACAGATTATGAAATTCTCTAGTTCCAAATTGTTGAAAAATGTTACTAAGTTATTATAAGCTAACAGGACACGATACCTAGACCAACACCGCACTATTGACTTTTATGAATTATTTTACCTGAGCAACTAGCCCCAGAAGAACTAGTAAAAGGCTTCATAAAAGCCTATTTGCAAAAATAAATGAGTTTTTTTTACTACGTATCATCATTTCATTTCTGTAAACTGCATGTCCATGGCGTTACCATTGCATTGTTGCATTCCAGGCAACACACGATGTAATCAGTTGGCTGTCCTATCTGCCTTACGACCAAACGCAAAGTTGAGTCGCGGTGCGTCACACGAGTGAATTTATTCGGGTCGTTTGCTTCCAAAATAAATGTGCAGAACTAACTGTAAAACGTTGTAATCCTTGTTCGAGCGAGATTTATGATAAAATAAAAAGGCGAAAACATTTCACTGGAAAATCGAAAGAGATTTATTTAAAGTCAGAAAGTACCGTCATGACGGCGCTAATGCGTTTTTGAGCTGGACTGGCTAGATTGAGTTCGGAGTTGAACGCTTTTGATGCCGTGTTACAGCGACTAGCATACATTTTTGCAAAACAAAATTATTTATTTTGTAATGCATCTACAATACGCTTTTAACTGGGAATTCAAAACGAGGTAGGAGTACCTATATTGTTAATACGTATTGTGACAGCTATGTATGTATAGTTCAAATAGCTATTAACTACACTATAATAATGTTACTGTATCGTTTCAACTTTTAATTTAATGATATCCACTGCTGGACAAAGGATTTCCACAATAGGTAACCAGTTCTTGCACTGCACGTATCCATTTCCAAGTGGGAGGCCTGTGCATATTGCGTTTGCCGCTCTGTGGTCGCTCAAGTTGTGGTGGTTACTCAAGAACATAGGTATCCTCTAGTTTACTTTCTTTAATCATGATTTACAGAATTAAAAATTGAAAAATGTCGTAGCAATTTATTTGGAAATTTTCAAACTATGTTCCACTTTGAAATACCTAACTAAATCATAGTACTTCATATTATTGGTGTTTCAAAAGCAGTCGGCATGCATCACCAGAATCCAAATAGAATCTTCACAGCATCATAAACTATGACGGACGCAGACTCTCAATAGGCCATAACCCGTGAATTTATTACATAATATTACCTTTAGCAGGTGTTAATTAAACTCGTAGCGTATCTCATCAAATTAGTGATGTTCGATAAAACATCGATTTTACAATAATTATTATCGATAATAGGTTTTTGAATCGCTTAATAGAAAAATAGAGCTGGCTTTATAGATCACAATACATCTGCACTCTTCAGCATAGGTACCTAGAGGCATTTCTTATAAAAGCTTTTTTCAGTCTAGCTACCTAGGTTTTATGCTATTCAAAACTAATCAAGGGCATAATATTTAGATGAAATTCTGTTTGAGAAAAACTGCCAGTGGATTATTTTCTAGATGGTGATAATGATGGCTTTTGAAATGTCCCACAACATTTTTAAGTTTAAGTTTTGAAACTTAATTAATAAAGTGTATCTATTTATGATCATGCAATTTACTATTCTTTGTTATCCATACAATATTGTCGATAGATAGTGCACATCACTGCTTTCGAGTTTATAGCGCCCACAAAGCCTCTAATACCTGTTAATTTCTAGCAAATCGCAAATCAAGCCGGTTATTACATTAACAGGTAATTCGGATGAAACTTAATTAATTATTTTGAGATATTATACTATCTGCTTCAAATGTAAAACCACTTAAAACATAAGAAATTGAATGCTCTAGAATTTATCAATTACATCAAATTAAAAAGGGATGAGCAAAAATGTTGGTCCTGCGAAAAATGCTTATAAAATTTTGTTTATACTCGTATTCCTCTCGATATGTATTTTAGACATCCATTCCTTTTTCAAGAATTGTGATTTTCAGAAAATTCTAAGCTAATAAGGTTAACTTTCGTGCCATATTGGTTTTTAAAAAACAGTGAGGAAGTAGGGTTACGTAAAGGTGGAAATGAGCTTCATCTGATATCCTCAACTAGGACTGAGGATCTGGCTATCTTTATTATCACTGCAGACGACATACACAGGTAAAATATTTCTTAAACGCATCACTCTTCCTGTGGCCTAATTCACGTATTTTGTCACAGTCAAAATCTCGTTGACGTTTAAAAGTCGTCCTATTGAAAAACATCTAAATCCGTATGCACAAGGGTCATTTCGATAGAACGATTACTCGATAGGATCGCAACGCAGCGATTTGTTGTCGTTGAAGTTTTGTTACGTAAATAAGGCTACTGCAGGTCTACTATATTTTAATGTCAAACAAACTCCCGGGCGTATTTAAAAGGTAATAAATAAAATCAAATTAATAAGAACACAATACTGAATCTTAATTGGCCAAGACTGCGAACAAGGCTGTGGTTTAAAATATTTGGCAAAACAGCGGCAACAGTACAAGCCGATTTAAGGAGGTGAGAGGGCCGAAAAGTTTTTATTGTTACGGTCGGAATTTATCTCGAGCATCGCGGGCCAGATGGTTAAAATTTTACTTTTCATTACTCTACATTTTCTGGGTTAAACATCGGGTGCCTTTTTTGGCCTAAATAGGTGAATGTGTTTTGTTTCGAAATACCTACACACGAGTATGTAGCTGCAGCAGTTGTAGGTTATTGATTTCAATGGTTTATGTAGGTTTGTTATTCTCGTCTATAAATATTATGAGACGTTTTTTGAATTCTTTAAATGTGTGAGAATTTTTGATTTTGATATTAATTTAACAACAGCAAGTTTCAAATTTCATTTCTAAAACTATTAAACTTTAACCTGAACAATAACTACCTACTACATTATCAGATAAAGGAAATAAAATTGATTTTTTCACTAATACCTGGAGCTTATCTCATAAAGCCTTTGTTATTAGCTACACTGCAACACAGCGCCATTTAATTTACGTAAGAAGTGAACCAGACAAAGGTCTGCGCATGACCTGTGCCTTTTTTGGACTCGTGGAGGGAGATAACTTTTACCCTGTTAAATAAAGACGACAGTTTTATTGAAAGTAGGGCCGTTTTCCTTCTGTAATTTCCTCGGAATACCCTTAAACTGTGGTTCAAGTGATAATCAAAATTGGTTTTTGTACAATCTTTATCATGATTATCCGAATCTTCAGTGTCGTATCCTAGTGTGTAGTATACAATACCAGTTGCGTTTATTTATTCCAACTGTCTTATCAACTTATCGGGTAAACCCTAACCAACCTAACATTAAAAATTTAAGACGAAATTTTCTCCAACAACTTCGTTTGATCCTTATATAATACTAGCTTTTGCCCACAGCTTCGCCCGCGTGAAATTAAATTTGTCACAGATCATTATATGTTATAGCCTATCTGTATGTTGTTATGTTGTATAAACAATAATACAGTAAAGTTTCATCAAAATCCGTTCAGTACTTTTGGTGTGAAAGAGTAACAAACATACATCAACACAAACTTTTGCATTTATAATATAAGTAGGATTAGTCGTAAATAAAGTGTATTAATAAATAATAATAATAATAATAAATATCCTTGGACATTTTACACTACGCTTCTAGTCCCAAACTAAGCAAAGCTTGTACTATGGGTACTAGACAACGGATATAAACATACTTAAATACTTTTTTTTTGTAAATACATAAATATTATACATAGTAACACCCAGACCCGTCACAGAAATTAAAATTCATAATTTCAATTTCTGCCCGGCCGGGAATCGAACCCGGGACCTCTCGGCATACCTAGTAATCCGTTTCCGAACCACTACACCAAACGGCCGACATATTGAATTCATTGTCTTCCTGTGGATCTGTCAAATCTTTGCCTACAGTAAGTACGTAGTTTACTAAATCGTGCATAAATTCTTCCCGCTCCCGCCCATGCCTTGCGCAAGTGCGTAAAGGAGATAGAGACATTTTTCGCTTTGCCACAAAGTTAAAAACTCGTTACTCGCGGACGAAAGTTAAGGGGCCGGCATTGTGCGGATTTATCGCGCCGCGATGCCGCGCCTTAATTGGAGATTGTTGTCGCCCTTGCCTTTGAATTTTAGCCAAACATATGGTTGGGAAAAAGTTTGGGTCCCGGAGATGATGAGGCTGAAGGCAAATTGCATTAGGAGTACTTATCACTCGGATATCTGGGTTATTGTTTTACTGTTCACGCTGTAGTTTCGTGATTACTTAGTTTAGATGATTGAACGACTGCAAGATAATATTACATAGTTATGTACTGCTGCCTTGTGTATTGGTATTCAGCCTTCAGTCGGTATCCTACCAACACGTATCTATATTTGTCCTTAACAACTCAGTTTATTTATTCCAAACATACGTTCATCGATTTCATCGATGTCTTCGAGCTCATTTATGTAGAGAGTTGTTCAAAGATATGTTTGTTCTATCTCATATTCTCAAATATTATTCTAGCTTTAACCACGCTGTATATTTGAATGATAATACAAATGTATTATTTACTAGTTCACACGTTACTAGAAACACAAAGCAAGCACTATCTCTTCATCACTCCCATCACGTACTTCTTCGTACTTCAACTGTGAAATTGGACAACCTTCTTACAATACTTTTCACATCTCACAGAATGAACCTCACATGCCGGATTATTATATAAAAAACACAGAAAAAAAACTCGTGGAGACGCATTTTATTCGCTGAAATAAAACAGCGAGAAACATATGCGAAGAACTGGCTCCCACATACATAAATATATAATATGGTACTACGGACGTATTCTGGCGAGGCGAAACTGGAATACCTACTCGATATTTTGTCGAATCGACGGCGAGTGTCCAAAAAGTTTCCGATTAGAAAATCGATTGTTTGATAAGTCGTTTCAGGTTCCAAAAATTATAATGACAGAAATATTTTCATAAGACTTGACACGTGTATGTAATGGTATGAAACTTATAGTAATTTAGCTGGTTTGCTGATTAGAAGGTCTGTTAATTTATTTAAGGACCAGGTAGAGATTTTTTTTTTTGTGCTGATGGTTACTAGTACTGTTAGCGGGTTAAATCGAATCTACGCATTCCATCACTATTCAATCGATGACTCGTGCTCTTCACTACGATCTGTCACTTGACTTTCGGTATTTTCGCGCGTATATTAATGCTAAATGTTTTAATGTTCAAGTTTGCTAATAAATGTGGTTAATAAGTAAATTCAGTCTTTATAGTACCTACAGCCCTAGGCGTAAAAGGTGCTAACTTTTCACCACTATGATGTTTTAGCTTAGAATATCAACGTGAAGTCGGATTCTTAATGGACAGTCAAGTTCGCATCTCCTTCTGTGACCGAACTCCGCGTGTAGACAGGTACACCCGCCAGTTCGTTTTGCAGAATAAGCAAATATCGCAGGGCCCAGATATATTTTATGGAGAGTGCGCACCGCTCTTTTTGCAATAGCGAACATAAGGTGCGCTCAACCCTTCATATTTACGATTAAGTCGTGATCAGAAATATAAAATACGCGTGTTTTTTGCCGATAGCAACTGATACCGTCGTACCGAACCGAAATGTTGGCTCGTGTGAATTCTGCGAGAGTAACTTTAGTTATTAAAACTGAGTTTAATGATAAATCAGAACCTATGACTTTTATCATGAATCAATAGAAAAAAATGGTTGCATTATTAGGGATAAGGCTAAGTAGTAGTAATTACTGATATTTTTACAGAAATATTTTTATTTAAGAGCTTAGTACACATTGTTTATAAAAAATATCAAAAGGTTATAAGCGGATTGTCGGATTAAACAAAACTTTTGAATATTGTATGTGACTTCTGTCCAATATTAGTAAAAAATGGGTGGCCGGTGTGCACAATTTTATCAGAATCACCAGTCAACCGATATTTCCAAACTTGCAAAATGCAGTCTTAAAACACATAATCTAGCTTTTTAAGCAGACTAAAAAGAAAAAGTATATGTTTAATACATTTTGAAGTTCACTGAAATCCACTAGAAGCTTGACAACATTCTGCAGATTAAAAATCCACTTTTACTGGAATAGGTACAGCCATTTAACCAGACGAAAATTTCTAACGCTGCCAACAATCGCACCAGAAACACCGAAAAACTAGCAACATTCATCAAAAGAGCAGTGTTGCCAGCATCGCACCCGTTTCACTCAATTAAGCGCCAGTTACAAATTAAGAAGCAAGAGGGTGAAGCGGGCGCGCTGTTAAGGGATTATGTAAACATGGTAACGAGAGCTGGCCACGGACGTGCGAAGTGTAGAGGCGGTACTGAGAACATAGCGTCCCTTATACGTACTTCAACACTGCGAAACTGCATTTTCATAACCTTACAGGAGAGAAGAAAAACGATTATGTTTTCATAAAATGTCATAAAGGAAGTCACAGTCACAGTGCATGGTGTATGATAAAATCAAATAAATAATCAAGAATCTGACTTCTTTTATAACATTGTATGAAAATATATCGTTTTTCTTTTCTCCTGTAAAATTACGAAAATGCTGTTTCGCGGTGTTGAAGTCTATAGACTTTTTTCAGTGAGAGAGTATCTACCTAGTAAAGTATGTAAGTAAGTAAAGGCATGGTGACGGACGGTTAACTTAGCAGAACAATGCTTTTTCAATATTTTTAATAACCTACATTCTTCGATCTACCTATTTAATTACGCCGCCGCGCGTTTATCTTTTTTGTATGACTGTGTGTCTGTCTTAGTACAAAAAAGTTAAACGCGCGACAAACACTATTTTAAAATGTAAATGCCAATTAAACTAGTGGTCATCGCGAGTTTAACTTTTTGTAATTTTCTACTACGTAGTTTTTGTAGAAAAATGATACTGGGGATCAACTTAAAGCTATTTTTGGCTAATTGTATCTACACTGTGAAATACAATAAAGTATTGAATACTAACTTTAACTTTTCCTGTTTTGAATGTTTCGGCCGTCCGTCCGTGAACGCAGTTACTTACTTTATAATTAAATTAAATTAAATTAAATTAAATAATTATTTATTTCAATCACATTGGGATCATATTAGTTAAGGTTAGTTTACATTCAAATTTAAAATTAAATAAATCAATAAAATATATCCAACATTACAATTTACATATTACATTAATTTCAATAATAATTTCAATAATGTCATGGTTATTTTAAATTAGGCAGCACATGAATCATGCAACAATGATTCATGTACTGACAGTCAAAACGCTCATTAAAACAAAAAAAAAATACAGATTGATATTGTGCTGTGTACTATCCTTAAATAAATTAATAAAATAAAAATATTTTAAATACGAACAAACGTTTACAAGTGCCACATCCAAGGCTTCTATTTCGCGTGTCGAGTACAGTTGCACTCCGTTACGTCCGAGCCTTTCTGACGAATCACATTGCTGACAGAGAGTTTGAGTTTGTCAACACTACACTTTTTGTTTTGTTCAGTATTTGCATGAAGCGTTGTAATAATAAGTAATGTTTCAGTTCCATACGGTCCAAATAAATAGCGGTAACTGAAAAAGTAGAATTGGCTCCGCAAAAGTTTTTTATCGCGCATTTTACCTTTTAGAGATTTAAAGAGAGCACAAGCAGTACAGTCGATTGTTGAGAACTTGATGTGCAATCATCAGTAGATACATACTGCTATTAAAGAGTGAATATCTATTAGCTTGCAGGGGATTCATATGCACCTGGATGGATCTAGGAACCGGTTTTTTGACTGATAAATAGTAACTTAGCTTTTTAAATAGATTGTTACTAACACCACACTGTATGAAGCGTAACGATCTGGAAATATTTACTATCCCAACTATCCCAATTCCAACTAATATTATAAATGCGAAAGTAACTCTGTCTGTCTGTCTGTCTGTCTGTCTGTCTGTTACGCTTTCCCGCTTAAACCTCGAAACCGATTTTGATGAAATTTGGCATAGAGATAGTTTGAGTCCCGGGAAAGAACATAGGATAGTTTTTATCCCGGTTTTTGAAACAGGGACGCGCGCGATAAAGTTTTTCTGTGACAGACAAAATTCCACGCGGGCGAAGCCGCGGGCGGAAAGCTAGTTCTTTATAAGCGTGAACATTAAGGCTGGATTGCACCATTTTGCTTTAACAGTAACGATAACTGTTTTTTGTATGGAAATTGACAGATTTTTGACATTTTGTAAATTCAAAGTAAGATGTTGCAGCGCAGCCTAATAATATGAGACTGATTTTATTTAGAGATAAATATTATGATGGAACTTAGATATTTTTGAGTGAATACAAAACTTAAAGAATGCGATACATTGAATGAATGTTACAAACAGTCCGTAGTACTACTGGCACCAGACCACGGCATGTAGACACGGCCGTGTCAGCCTAAATATTCAATGCGCGGTTCCGTCGCAAGTTATGGGGGTGCCGTGGCTTAGTTATGAACCCAGGGTGTCATGCGTTACAGGCGAATTAATATAGTTGCGTTTCTATTTAACGTACCAGTTGGTGAATTGTATGATACATGTGTGAAGAAGTAAAGAGAGCGGTGTTTTTCCGAAAGAAAGAAATTTAAAATTTTTGGACATCACCGCCGTAGATTATTAAAAAAGTTACAATCAAGATAAAATAGGTCACTTTATTCGAGACCTAGTAACAAAATTTTACCTCCTAAATATTAATTTTATCCATAAAGATTGGATTTCGAATATTCAAATTATCTTCAAGTGCTTTTTTATCCTCATCAGAACTTAATGCTTAGACCTAAACCACTCCCCATTGGCCATAAGTATCTCTTAAAACTTTACTTTCTGGTAGGGACTGCTCACATGGTGCCATTAATGTACCACATAATGTCTGCCATAAAACGCCCGACGTCACTCAAGTGCACAAAGAAGGCATAGACATAAAAACTCTTTGTTTACAGCACGGGCTCTAACACAGGATAAGTTACTTCGCCATCTTGCTATGCTTAGGCTAGGTTGCACCATCTTATTTTAACTTTGACAAACGTCAAAAATCTGTCAAACTTCATACCTACTTACTACACCGGTTATCGTTATAGTTACGGTCAATCTTAGGTGGTGCAACTCAGCCTTAGTATTAAAGATCTAGAGGTGTGTATATTTATCTTTTGCTCAATAAATTAGCCAATCCACATGAATATTTACATTGTCGACACGTCTGACATCTATAAAAACTGATACAACAAAAAAAAATCTACGGATAGCAGGAATTTTGAAAAAGTCAAGTGCTTTCTTTGCATAATCAAATTAGAACTTGATATCTCAGATCATCTCCCTAGCCCGTCTTCGAACTTCGAAGGCAGATTATCGTGACGGTCCGACTACCATCAATGGCACTATCACCAATAGACGAAAGATAAAAATTGAATGCCAGCGCATCAATGATTCCTCATTCTCCGAGTGTTCATCACATCGCATTGAAATTCTAAAATTCACATACGAAACTATTTCCCATCCGTCGTATTCGGTAAGCCGTAGTAAATTCTGCAGGTACTCGGCAAGGTAGCGTACTGTCTAAAATATTCAGGAGCGCAGCGGTCGAGACGGGGCATAAACCGAGCGCTCTGAACGTGCCAGTGTGACTCCACCTTTGGATATTGGGCCGACTTAATGCTGTATGTGCTGGTGATTCGTTGATGCTGGAAAAGGTTTAATGGCTTTGTAGATTTTCTACATGCCAGAACCTTTCACAGTTGAACGAGACCGCTGGCTGATATGTAGAATATTCTAATGGCGAGAATAAAATTTATCAAGCATTATTTCATTTGATATCCGATTGAATCTGGCATCTGTTCTTATACTTTGGCATAAACTGACTGTAGAACAGTCGAGGAATCGCATGACGTACTTGGCGGTAAATACTATTAATTATATCATGAAGAAGGACCTGACGTCCAGTATCAAATCTATGTGTTCAATGTTGCTCAGTATCCCGCGCAACATCTTGTGACGCATGTATGTTTATAAGTACTCACGCTCCGAAAGCACGGGCTTCCCTCTCCCACATGCGACATAGTCCTCGGACTTCTTAGAATAAGTTGTAGTGTTGTCCTTTAGTGTACCTCCGGCGCTAAAGTTCAAATAAACTAACCACCAGTTGCCGCCGCCGATAACAAATACGTCCAACTTACAGACAGCGCCCGAAATTGAACTGCATTTCCGAGCCCGTGTTAGCGCCAGGAAAAAGGTCGGCAAGTCCAAAAAAGGCCACCAATTACGTCGTTATCTCCAGCTTTAACTGAATAAAACTCCGCGTCGTTTCATCATTTTCGCGCTGCTAACTTTTAGTTAGTTTTTGCACAAACTTCTGATTTATGGAAGCCCGGGGCGTCTCACCGCGCACTCTAATAAAGGAATTTGCGAAAAAAGGTCACGGGAATTATGTTTTTTGGAGGAACTGATGAAATTTAAAGATGTGTTGATCTTTCGCGAGAGTTACTTTTGAGTCAGTTTAAATTTTATGTAATCAAAAATTTTATTATTACAGTCGACTTTTCATTATAACAATTATTAATTACATTACTACGTATTTATTTAACACTTCAGGCGATGTTTATTGTACACACGACACATGGCATTTATTAATAAAATACCTACTTAAAACTCTTAGTTACTTATTTTTCACGTGACCTTCTTTTGTAGATTTAGGTAGGCGTAAATTAAATAGGTGACACAAAATATAACATACTAACAGCTAGAACGGTGTATAATAGTCATAGTATATAATATTATACTCTGCAAAAGACATTATTACAAAATGAGATTCAGGATTTCCAATCAGTGACTGAATTTTCATTTATATCAATCAGCAGAAACGTTTAAAAATACTTCATTCTATTCCCTGACCAATAAAAAGTAATCGTAGAAAAAGCTTATTATGAAAACCGTGTTATTTCGCGCGCACACATGTTTCGCCCGCGCGATTGGCTTCTTTAGCGAAACACACGCGTGCGGCGGGGATGCCGACGCAGCAGAAGTTTCGATCAACCTGTGACTGCTGAAAAACGAATTACGATTTTCCTGACACCCATTAAAAATGTTTGATTGGGTTGGATTGCAGAAAGTCGGGTGAGGTTGTAAGGCTGAGTTGCATCACTTAACTTCAACCGTAATTAACGATAACCAGTGTTTTTGTACGCGACCATGCAGGCATCTCCAAAACCCGTCTGGCCAGTGTATATAAGGAGTGTAGCAAAATCATCTATTTGCTTTTAATAAGTTAGAGAGGCTAGTACCTAATAGTATTCCGGCAGTGGGGACGAAAACAACGACTGCGTCATAATGACAAATTAATATGCGTAGAATTATAAAAAGTGCGTACACGTCAGAAGCAACGCGACGTGATTCCGCCCGCGTCCGAAGTACAAACGGCAGATAAAGCTACACACTGGCATCTTATATAGTCGTAAAAAGAGCGATATTGCAATAAAAATGTATAGTCTAATGAGCTGTCTGTACGTGAATAAATTAGGACAGAGGCGACAACTGTTTGAATTTTAACCCGCTCGGCGCGTGACCGCCCGCCGCGAATTTAATATTTTACGCGCTTTACACAAGTCTCGTTACAAATATTAAGGAATGGACAGTTTTATTCTTTAAGTTAGCCGCGGCTTATATTTAAACTTGCCAGCACGCGCGTGAAGAGTGCAATATTCAGTACTTTTTTCTGTAGCTTTGTTTCAGTTAAATCGTAGCATTTTATTTCGGTTAAATCGTAGCATTAGAAGGTACAGCTACTCAGAAATCGTAACTATTTTTAAAAAAAAAAAGTTAGTGACTAGTGTGAGAATGAATGATTTGGAAGAAGAAAGTGAATGATTTGGAACGAAAACAAGCCTAAGTTTTTGCTCTACCAAATCAACGCATCGAACAACATATTATATGCATCATTATTCTAGATTATTTCGTAAACTAACCTATGATGATAATAATACTGTTTTTAATTGTAGCTTCATCTGTCTGCTATTTCTGAGATTGTATTTGGAATTTCTTTCTCGTTTCCTACATGGAACAGAAGTTTTATTTTTAGTGACTGAACTTTTAACTTTTTCTCTCTGATTTGATTCGAAATCGGAAAAAAATAGAGACAGATTGTGTGTAATTATGTCATGCATGTATAATGGCTATAAACATGCCGCCACCTGTGCCGCGACACTAGCGCCGCGCACTTTACGACCACCCCGTGGCGCGAATGGCAACTAAATAGCGATAGATTTGGAAACATACGAATTAATACTTTTGATTCTACAGTTGCGTCTTTGGATAACATAAGGTCTGAAGTATTTTTTATTATACATATTTTTCATGTTCGTTTTCAGGCAGCTTCAGGAAAGAAACGGTGACATGATCTTTATCTGGAAAACCTCTTGAATATATTTTTTTAATAAGGTAAAGGTAGGCATTAAAATTTTGATTTAATAGCTCGATTGCCATTAAACAAACTATGGTCAAAATATAAAAAATAAGTGGATTTTCTTCCTGAAGATTATGACCTCTTTTGATTGTGGTAATAGGTATACGCACGCACACAAGCGTGACCTCAAAAAGCTTACAAGAATATTGAAATCAAGCTATAAGCACTGTACAACATCGCTACGACGTTCACGCCTGCCTCTGCCTACCGTATGTTTCTCGCTAACTGCCAATAACCAGTCTGTTCGTACAAAACTCGTGTTGTAGGCTATTTATTGTCTATTTACAATCATTTCGCGTCCGCGAATAGAAAATTTATAATATCGGCTATTGTTGTAGCTTTCTGTTAGCTCGAATTCTGTGATATGTTTAGCAGGAGTTAGGGCAGTTTGAGAATTTTGAAATAGCTTTCACTATCCTCAGTCCTCACTGAACGACTGTTTGGAGGAGTCAATGCTTTATCGATTTTTTCGTTTACATTTAAAACAGAGAAATTTTTTGTACATTCGTTTTGTTGACTAAGATTACATTACACACCTACTTACCTACATTACATTATTGCGTTTCAATTTTTTGTTTAAAAATCCTACATTCTAAACTACCTTAGGCACACAGGTAAAAATGGACTGAAAATAGCCCACCGTAAGGACCTTATATGAACCTTATATTCTCACTCGAAGAAAAATCACGCTTTGTACCTAGTTGATTTTTTTTTTCTGAGGAGTCAGAATTAGAAATTAATCAACATATTACATAATTATTTTATATATCGTCGCTGTCTCAAGAGGTAAACTTCACTTGTCTCTCCCTACTAAATTATATTTATAGCCGATACTTTAGTTATACGCCATCGAGGACTGCTAACCTAAATCATCCAGTTTAATAAAGCACGATGAATATTTATAGTCCTGAGTCGGTATGAGCCGCACCGTCGAAAGAATTATGACATGGTACATCTTGCAGCGAGACGCAATAAAGTGAATTATGCACACAACTGCAGCGATACTTTGTTCTTGGCCCGCGGGGGTAGCGAGAGGTGCAGATAGTGACAAGAGGAAGCGATGACACTCCTCTTACATGAGTGACGTCGTCTGCTGGGCCAGAAGCTACACGCAACTTTTAGAAGAAGTACACGCATATTTAAAAAACAAAAATATTGTTGCTGAACGTTTGACAAGGCTTCGTTTTGGAGATAGGTATTTCCTCTTTCTATCTCGTAGGCTGAACAACCCAGGCCAGATTATCATCAAAATGTTCTTTACCTACTAGAGTGATCATAATTGGAAAACGCCTAAAATTAAGGCAGGAAATGACAGTTACGTAGAGGCAACTTTCAAATAGGTTTCATTCCTCTTTTGTAAGGATCAAGCTTTTTAAAGTTCTGTGTGCCCCTATAAGTCTTAAAAAATTGTATCAGTGGAATATCGAGTCAATCCGCTTTGGAAATAAGTTGTAAGGACGCTTTAACTTTTTGAAAACCATCCAGAATTTTCTCGCTTATCCTGTCACTATACCCTCACCCCGGCACTCGTCTTCCCCCAGGACTCCTAATGCAGACTTACACCGAGCCGCAGTGTTCGTTCAATTTAAACTTTAATATGCAACCGACTACACCGCCAAATTGTAAATGATGATCTGTGCCCGATGCTGGCGCTTCTTCCGTTGTTCTTAAGTACACTGCTTGCGAAGCTGTGTTTGAATAACTATTTTTATTTTATAATAATACTTGTATGTAAGTAGGTACTTGATTGACCTAGAAAAGATTTCAACGCGTAATCGTGGACATGGCTAATATTAATACATATCTTGAAATAATAATTTATCGTTTCAGGTCATGTTTTTTTTAATTTATATAGTTTTATTTGGAAACATTACATAAAATCAGTCAAGTTTCAGAAATCTCTAACATTTATCCGACTTCATGATGAAATTTTAAAATCGGAAAATCTATTTAAAGTTTTTTTTTATTCGAATCTTAAACAGAATGGTCAAAATACGAGTATATCCTTATTAATCTTTTAACTTTACCTTAACAATAGACACATAGATATAGGATACGTATGACATAGTTAACAAGATCGAAGTACAATATAAATACGTGTAAGTTTATAGCATTCTGTCATACACCAAATGGTTATCAAAATAATGTAGAACAAGCCATATCGCACTGCGATCTCTCCTGATCAAACCCCATAAAACACTTATTCAATAAGCAGCCGCGAAACACACTTTTTATGCAGATAAGAGGTGCTTTGTACATGATTTTACGATGTTACAGCTTTTAGAGATCCGTGGACAACAAAAATAATAATAATTTTGGCATCAGTGTGAGATTATCTATGTGGATTCTCAAGAGGATTAATGATTCATTTTTTAGCATGCTATGCAAATCATTTTTCATGAATTTGATAGAGTTTTAGACTCTAAATTTTATAAATAAATAAGCAATGTTGTTAAGGACAAAACCAATCACATAATTATATTTTGTCCCATGTGGTACACATTTCAGGTAAAGTAATTTCAATAGTCAACAACAATTGGCGTTCGTCACCCGCAACATATGGGTGCGGTAAAAATTGGAGGACCTCCAAAGACCTCCAAAAGTAAAATATTTTCCTTTCTATTTAGTTTGTTCGTGGAAACAAAAATATTTCATATAGTATTTTTTTGCTGCTCCCTTTGTGTGTTCTCTTCATTTGTTTTTTACACGGAACCCTTGTCCCCATTCCCAGTTAATCCTGTCCCATTTTTACTGCGTTCCTCTCACGCCCCTACTTTATCTTTGTAACGGTGTTTTATTTGTATCGTGACCTCTGAATTCTATGGCGTTATTGCGCAATTTTTGTGGTAATGTTATTTTTATAGTTCCGTTTGTAGCCGATAAAGAAGACGATACGCCTTACAAATTGTAAAGTGTGAATATAAATCTACAGGTTTTTAAGGTTAGGAGGTAAATATGCAAATTTTATGGCACACCTGATGTTGTTTGGTTTTATCGTGGCAAACGTATTGTGGGATGTCTTTGGTTTAATATTTTGGGGTGGATTACACTTTTACCATTTTGATTATAAAACTGCAAGACCTGAAATATATTCGTCATTAGTAGATGCATTCTTATTCTTATATTTGGGCACACTGAAAAGCTTCTGTGTTTCGTTATTAAGCGTCAATACATAATTATGCCGATTAATCTCCTATTGCAAGAGGTATTAGAATGGACCCTGTAACTTCATCATTATTTTCATCCATCACTATGTACCTGTGTACTGTAAGAAACGTACATATCTTATCTGAACATATTTTTATTGCTTATCAACATAAGCTGTGAAATAAATGAATGAAGATCAGAAACATTTGTACACCCAAAGAAAGAGTAACGACAGGTTTGATGGGAAAAATAGGCTCAATGCCAGAGAGGGTTTGGGGTCGATTTACGGAGGCCCGCTGATTTCCCTGAGGGTACTAAACGATTCCGACTGTACCCACGAGCGGTTATGGACCCTAACTTAACGGCCGAAGGTTGAGTGTGATAAACTATTCTCAAGGAATCTCTTAAACTAATTGGTAGAGGTAGTAAAAACTTTAAAGTGAGTGGGGCTACTGTTAAATTTTTTATTCGAGTTGTTTCAAGAGCGTAACGTATTAGAGTGTGTATTTTAGGGTCGAAAAGAAAACTGGTGGGTTGAAGCGATCTCCATATATCGTCTCCAGCATCCGTTACTCTCGCGAGATGGATTGAATAGAATATATCAACATCGGTTAACAGAAAGGTACATTTTGGATGTACATTTTTGTTATTTAATTAAATTACTTCAAGTTTTTCGTCTCTTATCTCCAGAATCACTTAATTACTTTCAAAGTTTACCAGAATTAAAACATTTCTAATCATCACAATCAAGTCTAATGATTAAATCTTAAAGTACCTATTGGCTGATCGAATAAACCGCTCTACTGTCACGTGTTCTCGTGCGCTAACGTTGTGTTGAAGATGATATCTCTAGAATGGGCGTAATTTTAGTATCTTAGGTTTCTAAAATGGAAAATCTTTTTAAATAAAAGTATCAAACCCTCAAAACCGCAAACAAATGCCGTCAAAATTAAACATGCTCAATGCTCATAAAACAGCAATCAGACTCCAGGAATTCATAATCTCACAATTTAATTTCGTAGTTTCAAAGCTAAAGAAATGTTCGCAACTAAAGGACGTCTCGGCGCAGCGGTGCATGGCAATGTTTTGAGATCTCGTGTCCTGTCATGCGAATGTAGATCTTAATTGCAACAAGTTAAGGGCCCTAGTCGCGAGCGTTTTTTGCGCCGCCGACGTGAGAGTCGCTCGTAAGCTCAAGTTTTTGTATTTGGTGCAAGGGAAATGCGCGGATTCTTAAAAATGTAGGTAATTGTGAGAATATGCTCGAAATTTAATTTAAAAATGTAATTAATGCAACAATATAACTTCTCAACTACGGTGGCATAAGTAGTAAGAGCCCATGGACACGATTCACGATTCTGAAGGTGCCATCGACATAGTCTCATACAATCGTAACTTGCTGTGTATACGATGTTTTTGTAACCTATTATACAAGTAGGTAATCTGTTTTTAAGTTTACCAATGTAGCTAAAACAAAAAGGTGTCTTGAATCTAATTACTGTTTTAAGCTGTTTATCGGTTGATAAAAATGTCCATTGTCCATGTTCAGTAAATAAACTTTCCTGAAACTAAGTAAAAGTGGTTTTGAGTATTGACACGATAAGTTTTTATTTAATTTAAAAGTTGTTACAATCGCTCGTAACTTGACTTCAGCGTGTATAAAAGTAAGGTTTCCTTGAAACGCCCCCGTGGAAATTCAGTCTACATTTGCGTTAGTTTATTTTTCAAGTGTAAGGTAATTTTTCTTTTTCCCCTTAGCGATATCAAGTGTCACTTTTAATTTACATGTTACCTATCCAGAAAACCTTTTAGCAAGTAGGTATTTGCGAACATTTTAAGTGGAGGTCTGAAAATATTTTCTGTTAAAGCAATATGTTAGAGATTTGTTTATTTTATTACTTTTATTGCGTGCTTTCTTTTTTGTTATGGGCCATTGTTACTTAGATTGCCTACCTATTAGAGAAAGATAGCTAGTACGTTTAATGCTACTCATTTCATATATCGACTTGATTTTAACCTTACGAGTTATGAGTGGGTTCACCACAATAATCGAACCAGCGTTCCTCGAATCGCCAGTTGACCAATCTAACACGTTCACAGTTCGGCTATCGTCTCTTGTTTGTTATTCATTCTTGTTTTGTTTTTATTTTACCGTTCGGAATATACCAGAGTGCGAAAGGCGACTTCAATGCCACCTGGCATCCCTTTCCAGTTTTAAAGCATAAAATTAGAGTAACGCGTGCATCAGGTGCGATTGTGGTCAAATACCTGCCTTGTTATGCATAAATAAAAAAAATAAAAAAAGTCCCATATTTCAGGGTGTATGATTTCCAAAGATTAATTTTACCCATGCAGCAGGTCCATTATTAATTGCATACAGGACATAATCCCCTTTCGTATCAACAAGACGCAGGGCTTTGTGCGCACAATGGTGCGCCTGGACCATTGTCGGGTGGACAATAGGGACTTAATATTGACTGTTTAGTAAATAACACGCGAGCACGCTCATCAAAGGATTAACGGTGAGATATCAAGGTATTTATCGATAGACCTTGGTCACTGCTATGGTAAAGAGCTTAATAAGCTTTCAGTGCTTATAAAGCACAATAGTTATTTTATCTACATGCAGTCTACACACTGCATCCGCCGACCCTCCGACATGAGTCGTCGACATGATTCTTTTGAAATAAACCTCCGTGCGTAGAGACCTATAATGCTTTTAGCTTAACTGTTAGGTACATTTTAATGACAATGATGCTCTAAAAATTCGTAGATAGTGACAAGTATCAGACGATGCCAAAAACCAGGAAAGGCATATCCATGTCCTAAATTAATGATAATTACTCATGAGAGTGCAATGGCACTGTGGCAACACATTATGTTTGGTACTGTTGAATATTTTCTGTGAAATATTGGCATATGGCTTTAAATTTCTAATTAGATAAAAGGGGTATTCTATAAAAAAAACAACTGAATTTAACTTCGCAACTAAAGCAGAATAAATAATGACCTTAATCATAGGACCAAAGGCGCTGGCGACTTCTCCCGAGCGCTGCCTAAAGAAAATTTTCACAACACAAACTCCCCACTTTCTACCTTTTAACTCGAAGTCCAATTTGGGATGGACAAAAAATGTTAAATTATTCGAGAGGCGAACCCGGACCGCATATTAATTCGCGCTTGCTTTATTACGCGGCATTATATCGCGACAAGTAATTTGCGATGCGACAAAATGTCGTTATTGTTAAGTTTATGAGAAATGGCCAGCTTCGCGTTTGCTAAATATTGGGCTTGGGACAAAAACATATTTTGTTTATTTGAAACTCTACAGCGCTCCAGTCGCGGCCGGTACGTGCGTGGGGCCTTCGCCATGTAAGACCGCAGAATCGACCATGGTACGAATACCCACTACAGCATCATGGCATACATTATTCTGATTTCTAAAACTGCATTGAAATCAAAAATGCTAAATGTCAAATAACTCCAACGGCTATACAATGGAAAAATTATTTTATGAATAAGATTGAAAAAGTTATTCAACTGTTTACTCGTATAAAAAAATCAAACAGTGACCACAGGCACTCTTTATAACATTAGATTTGTATCCCCTATAAAGAAAACTATCATGGAGCAGTACCTACACTATGCGGGGAATAGACGAAAAAGAAGCATGACACGCACACTGAAGTATCGGCGACGCACGGCGAAACTAACTGAAGTGCCTGTTTACACTATGTCTCGATCAATTTCCCACAAAGTGTAACTGCACGCGACATCAGATTTCCAATGGGGATGTTTTTAATTATGTCTGTAATTATTATTTCATGCCATTGTGAAGCCTGGATGAACCAGGGCAATGGCTTCAAAAAATCTTTGCCAAAATAAGTATACCACTTCAATAGAAGTTGTACCTTCTCTATCCCTATCTATTATAACATTGTTATCTATAAATAAATAATAATGGTGCCAATTCAATAAGTAAGCGCGAAAAAAATCAAACAATATCGTGATCTAAGTCCGGCTAGCGCCATCTGTTGGGGTTGAGTGAAATTAATTGTTACTTGTTAGCAACGCGTCTGACAAAACCTGCTTTCATGCTCAATATATGAGTTTTTTACAACTTTATAATTATTGTTTCTAATAATGGTTAAGAACAACAAAATAATAGAAAATATTCTTTAAATATTTAATTGATAAGTGACCCCTACTATCTGTTTCAGAATTTACAAAACATTATTCACAACTTACTGTTAGCCAAGTGAGCTGAATTTGAAGTAAGTTAAAATTTACCTTAATTTTATTATGTTAGTGACCATGAAAGTTTAAAACAATACACTATTGCATTGATCCGATGTTGGAGCCTAGACGGAGAGACTAAACTCACCTACTTTCCAACTCACGTGATAAAGAGGACCTGAAAGTAGAACCTTAAGGTTGCTACTGGAACTCCCCCTAAAATAGGTAAACTGATATTTTAGTCGAGATTGGACATTAAAATTTGTTTTGTTTTTATGAGTAGTTGCCAATCGACATGATGGTGACGACATGAAAAAGGTCAAACTAAAAATCATTGGGGGAGGCAGCCGAAACGTTGACATATTTAATGACTCTCAAATAAATTATTTTTAACCGCTCATTCAACTCCTTTTCCGTCAAAAAGACATTCCTTTAACTCCACAGCAACTATCCACAAAAGGGCAGACGGTGAAAAGCGCGAGCAATATTTTTAAGCAATTTCTGCCTTTTTATGAGCGCACCGAGACCGCATTGAATGAGAGTCTACTTCATCCGTCGTGAAAATAATGAAGCTTACAAATGTACGGGATTAATTATTTTGAGGGCTTCGTGTAGGGAGGCTTGTGCGCTTCTTAATGCAAGGTCTCTGTTAATACGTGGCCATGACGTGTATATTACAAGCATTTCTTTGGCTTCACCTGTTCTGGTCTTTGTAGATTATCCATCCTAATAGTTGAATTTTATCTACTTTTCATTGGGTTCAACAGAAAGTTTACATGTATTGTGATCTTTGAATATTGATAATGATAACGTTGTTTCGGCGTTTCATGATAGGTAAAAGTTTAATTAATTCGGCCAGTTTTTCGTATAGTATGTTAAAAAGTTTTATTTTGTCTTGTCTTGGTCAATTGTTTGTATAAAGATTATGCTTACTTATTTGATTGTATTCAATGACTATGGTGAGAGACAATATTACTACTACTCACTTTCATTCTAACCCACATTTTGGTTAGTTCCAATATCATCCGTGAAAATGTTCTCACGGACGGAGTACTACAGAAAATGCATAATATTTACTCGTACTTTCCCCGAGTTTGGCTTTGCGTTTTAAGCACAAAGGCAGGCTATTGAACAAACATGAAACTATAACTTCTTTCTTGTGATTTTGTTCAAAGAAACTTCTTAGTTTGGTCTGTGTTATTCTTTTTAACAAATACAATTGAGGAATTTCTGAATAAAGTAGGTATTTCAGCATTGCAATGCAATAAATAAACTTGTACGTGAAAATGCTAAAATCCAGGAAAATAGATTTAAAAAACGTGAAACATTTTAAAGCCATTAAAATTATTAAGTTACTTCCAAGTTATCCAATATTAAAAATAACAAAATAACTAATGACTTCCCTCAGGAATAAACTGAGAGCTCATAATTTTAATACCATTACCTGCTAAGGAAGTCAAGGAACCGTTTGACGGGAACAAATTTTTCCTTAAATTGAGTTGAGCGACTGCGCGGATCTTGTACATTTGATACTTTGAGGAAATTTGGAATGAAGAATCAGAGACAAAAGGTTACAATTACGCACAATAATAAGTTTTGTGAGTGGCGATAAGCACACTATTTGACTCTTAGTTAGGTATGACGTGGTAAACGGTGTTTAAAAGGCTTTGGAATGATCTCAGATCAACGACTAGACAATAAGACAGACTGTCTGAGCGTCTTAGAACGAAGAGACCTATTTCATATGGAGCCCCGAAATTAAATAGGAAAAGTACAGAAGAAGAATAAGATAGACTTCTTAGCACCAGTTGATATGTTGTAGATACCAAAGAGGTGGAACTGGAAGGGCAAGCTATAATAGGGCGTGTAAGTGCCCTGACAAGGGCCTACACTAATCAAGAATTTGACCCAGTCAATGGCAATATCCAAACATTTTATATTCGCCAAAAAGATCTTTAATAGCGTCAATGCTTTTGGATAGATAGATTATAGACCCTATCTATACCTTGCTCAAGTGCTGAAACTGAGGCAACCTTAGCATTGCACGAGCTGAAAAATCACAATTTACTATCATCAAATTTATCAAGCAGAAACTCCTTAAACAATGAACTTGCTCTCAACAAACGGGCAGGCGACCACGAGCGATCCGTCAACGTCATATCTCAAGATAAAACGCCATTTTGTAATATCTGGTGGATTTATGATGGCACACACACTTAAGTAGATTGTTTGCCCGCACGCGAACCGTGATAGCGATTTTTATAAATTGTCCGCAGTTTTCGTGGGCTTTCTTGGATTAACATCAGTGTGCTTACCATGAGTTTACGTTAGGTGTGCTCGCTAGCGACTACGTAAAAAAATGACATAAAGTGTATGACATATTGTGCAGCGCCTCTAGCGGCTACTTTCAAGAAATAAAATCTTCATAGAGTTTTTTGACGTATTCGCTAGCGAGCACACCTAACGTAAACTCATGGTAAGCACACAGACGATAACACAGTAGGGCAAGTGATACTGTAAAGCAAAAAAAAAAGATATTAAAATGTCTAAATATAGAAGTATCAGGGCTAGTCAATTTAATTGGTGTTGGATTAGTGAAATAAGAACCAGCTTTTCCTGAAAAATTTGAAGACCAGTTTTAAATAAAATAATTTGAACTGAGCTGAGTTTTTATAATTACACATTTTGCAAACCTACCGATATCATCATAATACACACATTTTTTTCAAGTATTATTTTGGTTGCGAATATTCGCATCAAAGCAGAGATATCTACATACGAGTACTTACTCGTTGTCTACAGTCAAAAGCCCAAACAAGTTCACAAACGCAATCGCTCGCAACAGTCGCAACGATTGCTCTCTTGGTACTCCCTTATTGTTAGCCCATCTCTTTTCCAACATTTCTCATCCCATCATGAGCTAACTTAATACGTTTTCAACTTAATTCCACGGATAATAAATGAATTCCCGAAACAGTGGAGTTAACGTTATAAATGAATGAGACACGAACGTTGATCATCAGTCAACGTCTGAGATAAAATGACGTTACTAGATTTATTATTGTCTTAGGTTAACTCGGGTGTGTCATACGTTCTTAAGCTTTTTGTTGATGATTTATAGGTTTTTGAAGTCTGCGCTACTTTGTCTTGGGACTCGAAATTAAGTTGGCAGTGACGGCCGCATGCGAAAGACATTGATAGACTATCTGGAATTTTACCGAATAACAAATAGAATAATAATATAACAAAAATATTACTACAGGTAGGTATTAAAATACTTATTTTATTGTTTACATTAGTTTAATAACTTTCACTAACTTTGCAGAATTAATTCTCACTCGTGATAAGAATAGGTACTATCTGATTTCTTAATAGTTCATGACTCAACATCGCACAGTGTTTTTTTGACCCGAAAAAGTGACCTTCTGTTTTTATCACTAATATCCAAAGTTTAACTTATTATTAATGTTAGACTAAAACACCCAGGTGACAAATAGCTATAGATTATTTTAAAAAAAATATTTTAGAAAATTTATTTTGTACTGGGTCAAACTACAATTTTATTTTTATTTAAAGAAACGTACACACTAAGCTTCTCTTTGCATTGCAGGTAGGTAGGTTGGTGTATGGCGAATATTATTGCACCTATAATTATTTAAAAGTAGTTATAGGAACGACAGTATGATTATTTTTTAAATTTTTTTTTTTTTATGCTAGACAAGGCAGGTATTTGACCGCAATCGCACCTGGTGTTGCACATGGAAATTTAAGAAATTATTATTTTTCTCTTTTTCTACGCCGAAGTAGAATCTCTGCTTAAGTCTAACATTAATAATAAGTTAAACTTTGGATATTAGTGATAAAAACAGAATGTCACTTTTTCGGGTCAAAAAAAACACTGTGCATCGTTACTTTTTGGCGCATGAAACGTTAATTAAAGTGACAAAACGTTATAAAACCCTAAATAAATTACATTGTAATAAGTTACCGTCTACACAACCATTCACGGCTCTCGTGTAAAATTAAACTACACGAAAGTCCCGATGTCCCAAATTACGCGGCAGTGCGCACTCGAGCACGTTCGCCGCGTTTTTAAAAACGCCAAAAACTAGTTTGTTCGCCTCCCTCGAGTGCCAATATGGATGCAGTTTTGTTTGTGCAATGAGAGGGAATTAACGCTGCTAATAATGGAATTACAATAGAAGACGGTACAAAAGGCTTTTTAATTCTTTAACGTGAATCTAAACATCTAAAAACGAAAACTAAGAATCTAGACACATTAAAAATATGGTCTAGGGTTCAACGGTACCACACAAAAAAACAAATAATCACACAAAAAAATAGGACAGACATCAGCAAAGTAGTTATATAAAATATGATAATATTTATACATATAAAAGAAGTTTACTTAGTTGTTTTTGTCTATGAAAGGCAAATTATTTAGCCCTTTTTGTTTTTGCACGTTAAATTTTTTTTTTGTATTGGAGAATAAATTTTATAATTATAATAAAAATTTATTGAAACAAAAAAATGTTTATGACAAAAATATTTTAATACACCTAATCCTCCAAGCTGTTTACTAAAGTAATTAAAAATAAATAAGCCACAGAATTTGCAAAAAATTGACCTACACAACCTGAAAAATGGCCCTTCTTTCAAATAGGCTCAAAAAATTATCATTCTTCAGTAGTCAAGGAAAGAACCTCTAGAAAACTTACCCACCTTCGCAATTTGCATAAAACTTTTCGATCATGGGCCACTTGAGAAGTGCAAGTTGGGGCGATTTGCATTCCACAAAGACGCACATTCAGCGTTTGCCAAACTCGTCTCAAGCTCATATTCATAGACCAAACTCTGTTTTGACTTGAGATGAGATTTACTGGATTTGGGAATATTTATTGGTCATCAGTCTTTATTATGTCAAAAGACGTTATAGTCCAGTCAATAAAGCATTATAGATGGAAAACTGTAGAACACAATTTCTGACTTCAGGACTTTATTTAGACTAGTTAGGAGGTGAACATAGTAAAAGTCCCCACCCTTAGCCCTTGAGCCGGCGGGGAGAGGGGGGTTTAAAGGTGCCACTTTTCGGTTTTTCGCTTAATCCTCGGAAACTATGCGTCCTAGTGACATGACTACTTTGAACCAAAAAAAGCATATTCAATTTGCTACAGGTAAGATAATCAAGTTTTTCAATAAATTGTATAGTTTTCGCGGCATCTGCTCTAGAAGGTCTGTAATATTGGAAATTTTATTTATGTCTTACATGTTCCCATCAGGAGAAAATCGACTAAATAAACATTGAGCAATCATTCTAGACATGCGGGAGCATGTTAAGCCTAGTTCCAGGGAGGGGACTGCACCGTGCGTATATTTAGACGATCCACTTTGAGCCACTTTTGACTCCTCATCACTCAAAAACTACTGTGCATTAACACTTCAAATTTGGCTCATGTGTTGAGACTTGCAAGATATACATCAGTTTCAAATTTCACAAATATCCCTCAAACGGTTCTTTAGGTATTGACGTCCAAAAATCTACATGTTTGACCTATAGACCAAATTCTAACCACTTCCAGATGACATCGAAGGTTCAAATTTGGCATCCAGAAAGGTAGTTATGTAAATACAAAGGAACAAATAAAAAACCAGTAAATTTTCACATTTCACATGTTATAGATAGATGTTAGTGTTCTAAATGTCGATTTTTGAACGTCAATACCTAAATAACCGTTTGAGGTATATTTATGAAATTTGAAGCTGATGTTTATCTTACAAGTCTCAACACATGAGCCAAATTTGAAGTGTTAATGCACAGTAGTTTTTGAATGATGAGGAGTCAAAAGTGGCTCTAATTGGTTCGTCTAAATATACGCACGGTGCAGTCCCCTCCCTGGAACTAGGCTTAGCATGCTCCCGCATGTCTATAGTGTTTGCTCAATGTTGATTTAGTCGATTTTCTCGTGAAAAGAACATGTAAGACAAAAATAAAATTTCCAATTTTACAGACCTTCTAGAGCAGATGCCTCAAAAACTATACAAGATATAGAAAAACTTGACGGTCTCACCTGTAGCAAATTAAATAAGCTTTTTTTGGTTCATAGTAGTCATGTCACTAGGACGAATAGTTTCCGAGGATTAAGCGAAAAACCGAAAAGTGGTACCTTTAAACCCCCCTCTCCCCGCCGGCTCAAGGGCTAAGGGCGGGGACTTTTGCTATGTTCACCACCTAACTAGGCTAAATAAAGTCCCGAGGTCAGAAATTGTGTTCCACGGATTTCTCTCTACACCGTCGTTAAGGCATTCATTGACTGGACTATTAGGTCCGTGGGGGCCAAATGCTCATCGTATGATGTCATGGGAATGCCGGGAAGACGAGTCAAGTGGCTGATTGACTGTACTGTACTGAACATATTAAACTTAAAATTCAAGGTAACAAAAGTCTTTAAATTGCTTATAACTCGATAGGTTAGTGTTCTGAAAATGGCATTCTTATCTTATTTACAGTGGCATTAAATAAACAACAATAATAAAATTAAAAAATGAAGTAATAGGTGCCTAATTGGCAATATACCACGCTATAATGTGGTGCTGGACACACTCAAGATAAAAAACAGACCTTTAGTACTTAAGAAAGAAGGAGCTCGAAACATCTGTATCGTCATTAGTGTGATGTCACACAAGATTGCCAACGAGATACGAACAACTTTACCCTAAAAAGGGAAATAATATTTTCTAATTCATGAGTATTTTCTCGGGTTTCATGCTTACTATAAAATTATCCAACTATAAAGAGTAAAATAAAAATACATTCAAAACCAGAATGAAAGATTGAATTTGTTTAATACATTCGCACTAATGCAATTTAGGGATTTTAAAATTGTGAAGTGGCAACCCATCGCGTCAGCTGTCAGTTGCGAGCGCGCGCTCTTACGCAACAGCCGCGCGCACGACCCGCGTTCAAGGTCACACGTCCACAAACACAACCGGTGTTTAATAATATCGCATAATAATCATCAAGCAAGCATGAGTCAGTCGTTCAAAGCCAGCAATAATGAAGTAACGACATAACTGGCAATGTTACTAGGTCACTATCATAATAATTATCTTATCGATCGCGATAAACTGTCTCGCTTTACATTCCCAGTAGTGATGACCGAAATTGTCGAAGATGTACGAAAAGAGGATTGTACTGTTTACGCTGTTCGCGTTGAATTTGGTCGAACAACCGGCGCCGGAGGTCACCATAGAGCAAGGGATAGTGAGTGGTAAAATCAACGAAGATGGGACTATATTTGAGTACATGGGTATTCCGTACGCAACTACTAGCAGCGAGACAAGGTTCCAGGTAAATTGTTTATGTTAAGATAACCTCTAAAATTGTTAGATTGCATGCATTTGTTTGGGTTTTTTCTTGAATGAAGTTTTATCTTAACTATTCATTGATTGTCGTAACGATCTCTAGAATAATGTTATTTAATTTACAAACTACCTACTATGTTAATAAGTAAACAAATTAACCTCTTACCTACGGGAGGCACCTATAGTTGCCAAGTCAAAAGTCAGTTATCAATACGGGTGGCATCTACTGTTATTTTGGCAAAGCCAATACTAAATCACGGTTTACGACAAAAAAACAATAAAATTGCAAATTAAGTGTAAAATGCGCTTGTAATTATGAAACTACATTAGTTGCAAAATATAATATTCCAAATTTAAATACCGTAAGTCTCATACTTTTAAAAATATCTTGATGTAAAGTGTAGCAAACAATTTTATAGGTTAAAATACCCCGTATTGAGAGGCGACTTTGGTTTCCAAGGGCCGTAGGTAAAGGGTTAATTATGACAGTAGGTAATAATTGATGTCATTATTATTTTGATGGTTCAGAGATCTTTATTGTGATTGTAACTTTTGTGATTTACCTTAAAAATAAATCTATTTTGGTATTACTGGTATATAAATAAATTAAATATTTCGTTTCTAGGCTCCCCTCCCCCCACCAAAATGGGACGGCGTTTTCAAAGCAGTGGATGAGCACCACTCCTGCCCACAAATGATGTTCATAAGAGTTGTTGGATCTGAAGATTGTTTGAAGATTAATGTTTATGTACCAGCACAAGCAAAGAAACCACTCCCAGTCATGGTGTACATCCACGGAGGAGCATTCATACTAGGAAGTGGAGGAAAACTGTTGTATGCACCGGATTATCTAGTCAACAAGGACGTAATCGTAGTGACGTTCAACTACAGACTAGGAGCCCTTGGATTTGTTTGTCTTGGGATCAAAGAAGCACCTGGAAACGCAGGTTTGAAAGACCAAATAGCTGCACTCAGATGGGTCAAGAAAAATATAGCAGCATTCGGTGGAGACCCAGACAATGTCACTTTATTTGGAGAAAGTGCAGGAGGTACATCCACGTCTGTACTACTAGCTAGTGAAGCTACAGTTGGATTGTTTAATAGAGTGATTATTCAAAGCGGTTCTTCAACCTCTAATTGGTCAGTAAATAGAAAGCCAGTTTGGGTCGCTAGTCTTTTAGCTAAAGTCATAGGTCATGATACTGAAGACCCCCACGAAATATACAAAGTACTTTCGAAATTGCCTTACAAAGAATTAGTTAGTTTGAAACCAATCAAACCTTTAGGTATGTTTTTCGACACACTCTTATTACATTTGCCGTGTGTTGAAAAATCATTACCAGGTGAAGAGGCAGTCTTAACAGATTTACCATATAATTTACTGAAACACAAACCCAAAAACATTCCAGTGATTTACGGGTCAAATAGCAAAGAAGGTCTATTCTTGACTTCAGCAGAAAATGATACGACTCTTGAAGAAAGAAATAGAAGATACTTTTTTGCATCAGACTTAGAATTCCATAATGAAGATGAGGCGTTAGCCACAGCTGCCAGAGTGAGGAACTTTTATTTTGGGGAAGAGCGAGTAAGCCATAAAAATATAAAATTATTGGCCAAAATATACACTGAGTTGTATTTTGAAGTTCCCGCTGCAATCGAATCAGATTTGCTTGTCAAGCACTCAAATGCAACAGTGTATAATTATTTCTTTGATTATTCTGGGAGAAGGAACGTACTAAAACAGAGAATGGGCTATGGCAATGAGAGTGGTGCTTGCCACGCTGATGATCTCTTTTATTTATTTAAGCCAAGGATCTGGCCTTTTTCTGTAAATGAGGAAGATGGGAAAATGATAGAATGGATGACTGGCATGTGGACAAACTTCGCCAAGTATGGGTAAGAATTTTTTTCCGACGACTGTTTAAAAGTAAGGTTTCGTTTCACAGCCTTACTTGACTTAACAAGTTTCGTACTAATGTCCGTTTTCACCATCAATCCCTAAGTTTTAAGTGACTCCTATGAAAACAAGTGTAGTAACCTTAAGTGTTACCATAGGTGTCACTTAAAACTTAGGGATTTATGGTGAAAACGAGCAAAGACTTACATTTTGCTTTCTAACCAATGCATTAACTTTTGTTTCTTTTCCAGTGATCCTACACCGAAAGCAGCAGACATTCCAGTGAAATGGGTTCCAAGTACTAAAAATAATTTAAGATATTTGTACATCAACAATCCAATGGAAATGGGTCCAGTTCCTAATCCTGAATCGTATAGTTTATGGAAAGATATTTATGATAAATACCGAAGACTTGATTTAAGCTTTTATTTATAAATACAATAAGAAACATGACCACGTTTTTTATTTAATTCATACGCATTCGAAAGTACAAGTCTATAGTAGTCTACTATTCTTCCGGGTAATGCTCTGAGCAACGTTATCATTATCATAAAAATTCAAATGAGATTAACATTAATTGTGATAATATTTATCTAATGTAATAAATAATATTATTTAAAATGCATTAGTACATCTTATCGCCTTTTTATAAGTCAAGTTGCAATCACGTTACAGCAAAGAATCCGCTTACGTACTTGTTATTGTAAGCATATACCTACATAATTTATTTGTCTTACATTACAAATGAATCTTAGTCTTTTTTTTTTCATTTATTTCTGTAAATAGGCTTAAAAAAAAGCACTTTTACACGTCCCAGTATTAACCCTACCACTGCTTCAGGACAACAAATGGGCCAGTGCTGAGAAGAAGCAGCGCAAGAAACTCAGTCACTATTGTCAGCCTCTTTTTCAAAGGTTTACAGGCTTTAAAATGTACAAAGTTATAAATATTTATGCGAGCTAGGCGGTAACGCATTCCAAACATTTTTATCTTTTAAATAATCATCGACTTTATAGTAGCCCTTTTTCATTAAGGTACTTTTAATAATGTGCTTTGAATTTATGAATGGGTAGTTCTACAACAGTTTGTGGTAATTTATTAAAGAACTAGCTTTCCGCCCGCGGCTTCGCCCGCGTGGAATTTTGTCTGTCACAGAAAAACAATATCGCGCGCGTATTTACTCACCGTTTAGACCTACCCTGGACTACGACAAACATTTTAAAACCAAAATCAGCTCAATCGGCCCAGCCGTTCTCGAATTATAATCAGACTAACGAACATCAATTCATTTTTATTTATATAGAAGATAGATAGATGATAGCTAGCGGCCGCCCGCGACTTCGTACGCGTGGATACCGTTTTACCCCCTTCATCTATCTTAAGCGGTTTAGATTTTTTTCATACAAATGTTTTTTCCCGCTAACTCCCGTTCCCGTAAGAATTTTGCAATATCCTGTTGTTACTAAGCTTTAAGTTTACTAAGGTACCTGCATGCCAAATTTCAAGCGTCTATCTTACGTAGTTTAGATTTTTTCATACATATGTTTTTTCCCGCTAACTCCCGTTCCCGTGGGAATTTTGCGATATCCTGTTGTACCTAAGCTTTAAGTTTACTAAGGTACCTGCACACCAAATTTCAAGCGTCTAACTTAAGCGGTTTAGATTTTTCATACAAAAGGATTTTTCCGCTAATTCCCGTTCCCGTGGGAATTTCGGGAATTCCTTTCTTAGTGCACCTCTACGGTACCTAAACTATGTCCCTTCCAAATTTCAAGTACCTACGTTTAGCCGTTTAGGCTGTGCGTTGATCTGTCAGTCAGTCAGTCAGTTTCTCCTTTTATATATTTAGATTTAATACATTTTCCATAAAAGAATTACCAGTCTGGTGACGAATAAAAAGTCAATTTTCTCTACTCTGTGACGCATTACTCAAATCTACACCAAAATCTTTTATGGTTGATACCTAATCTATTTGTCAAACTATTTGAACCTAAATCTTGAATACCGAGAATCACAGAATTATATCAGCTGTGTTTTGTCTGTGTAATTTAATTGAGCTAAGTTGATTCCCGCCGCAATCTCTGTGAGTGGATCATTTAATAAGTCTAACTCGACAAGCGATGCCTCAGTAGCCGCTAATGTAATAACCGTATCAGCTCGGATTAAACGTTTTATTGATAGCTTGATGCTTGATTGTAGATAGAAGCTCGTTTCAATCTAAATGAATGTAGTACTTGAAATAATTATTACATGGAGCTTTAAAATTTTCTTGTGTTTATCAGTGAGACCATTCAACGTTGGAAATATTTCGTTTATAATTAATTTTGATCAATGTATTTTTTTTAAATAGCCAGGTAGGTAAGTACCTATGCTAATGATGATACAAAATTTTCTGTGGTACCGTGGTATTATACCACATTAAAGGTGTTAGGTACTCAGTTTCCTAGATTTATTATCTAAAAAAAATATCATTTAAAAATTTCCTCGAATAGTTTCCTAGTTTCCTTTTCAAATACTGTAATTTAAAAAAAAATTAAACATTTAACTATAACTTAACTAATTATACAGTGTGAGTCACGTTAAAGTGTACATATGAAAATAGATGAAACTAGACCTATTTTTATCGACAAAAAAGAGGTCAAAAAATTTTTTGAGATTTTTATTTAATTTTTTATAGAATTTTTTTTCTTCCAATTACTTATTGTAAAGAAAACGTAATAACTTTTAAAGTAAGCGGTATATCCTAATAAAATAAGAACAGTAATAATGCTAAATAACAGGCGATACTAAAAAAATAGATAAAATACACAAAAAAGGCCAACAAATAATAAAAAATGATACTTTTTGAAAAAAATCTGCTTTTAAATTCGTGTTTTTTTGGTTATTTGATAAATTTCTCCAAAAAATGCCCCTATAACCGGTGGGTTTTATTACTTTGTTTTACTCTCTATCGTATTACCTTCGTAAAACCAAAAATCGCATGTCTCTATCCCTATCACAACGTTTGCAATGATCGTTTGAACTAAGCCTCTTCGGGCGTGCCATACAACGCTTCGTTAACAACGAAACTGAAAATGGCTCTAGATTTGTAATTTTGATAAAGACAAGTTAGATTTCAAATAAAAACAAAAGATTTCGAAGTAAAATAAGTATTTTAGTTAAAATTTAAATTGCCTCTACCTGTAGCGGAGAATAATGTGGTGGCAGGCCTTTGTTCAAACGATCATAGCAAATGTTGTGATAGGGATAGAGACATGCGATTTTTGGTTTTACAAAGGTAATACGATAGAGAATAATACAAAGTAATAAAAACCACCTGTTATAGGGGCATTTTTTGGAGAAATTTATCAAATAACCAAAAAAACACGAATTTAAAAGCAGATTTTTTTCAAAAAGTATATTTTTTTTATTATTTGTTGGCATTTTTTGTGTATTTTATGTATTTTTTTAGTATTGCCTGTTATTTAGCATTATTACTGTTTTTATTTTATCAGGATATACTGCTTAGTTTAAAAGTTATTACGTTTTCTTTACAATAAGTAATTGGAAGAAAAAAAATTCTATAAAAAATTAAAAAAAAATCTCAAAAATTTTTTGACCTCTTTTTTGTCGATAAAAATAGGTCTAGTTTCATCTATTTTCATATGTACACTTTAACGTGACTCACACTGTATTTTAGAATATTTTGAATTAGTAGGTAATAGACTACTTCGATGATTGGTAAGGGCTCCTATACTAGTTCACATGAGTGAGATGTACCGCTCGCATCGCCCCCACCTCAAACGTTAAATATTACATGCACCGACTGAGTTATCGACGGAACGTGATCGGAATGCACATCTATTTACTGGTCTGATGAAACGGGTCGGTAAGGAAAGGACTAAATAGTAATTAAAATGTCTTCTTCTGATTCTGATCTTTAATATTACTGGTCTGATGAAACGGGTCGGTAAGGAAAGGACTAAATAGTAATTAAAATGTCTTCTTCTGATTCTGATCTTTAATATCTGTACAGCCAATATTTTTAGCTAGATTCTATAATTTTTATTTATTTTTAGACTAAGATTGTGCTAGGACTTACATTTACGTCAGAAAGTACAGTTCCTGGCTAAGTCGGCCGTTTGGTGTAGTGGTTTCGGAACGGACTACTATGCCGAGAGGTCACGGGTTCGATTCCCGGCCGAGCAGAAATTGAAATGATGAATTTTAATTTCTGTGTCGGGACTAGAAGCGTAGTGTAAAATGTCCAAGGATATTTATTTAAAAAAAAGTATTTTGAAAGTGGTTAATTCCAGGAACTAGCTTACGTGCTACCTGGCATCGTACCTATTTAAACTAATAATACCCATTCATATTTTTATTGAAAGTATTTGAATGCAACTTTATCCGCCGAATTGAATAGCTCATAATCTAATTGTTGTCCCCTGGCGCTAAGCGTTAAGAATTCAAAACAAGACGCGACCCCTTGTTTTCACTGCGCCCCTGTGGCCGGCTATTGCTTAATTTTATAAGTTCTTGGCGCTGTGAACGACCCAAGCATAGAAGTCACTTGACAATTTGAATCAAGGATGACAAAGGAATTCGTAAATGTCACTTGTTTTTTAATCCGTTTGACAGTACTGTACCCCCAGTGAAAAGGGATCTAAGTCGAAAATGGTGATTTTTGGGAAATCGCATTTGAAGTTAAAAAAAATCCTGCTTCATCGCTATTAGAGATAACTGGGTGAAATATTTTTTAGGTGAAAGGTAATGTTAGATATAATTAGGCAGTGTGTCAGTTTGGGAAATATAGCATGTGGTTTTTTCGTAATTAAATAAAAACCAAGTTATATCACCATGCACGACAACTTTACATTCGTGTAAAGTGATGTAATGGGACATAAATCATTTTACACCACACTGAATTGACCACCCGCTAACAAGTGTAAAGTGATACATTTTACGCAATTTCTGTTGATAATTTTTTGTTTCTTCAATTTTAGAAAAAGTTGTAAAACAAACATAAGTAATTACACTATGAGGAATCATTATTTCAGGTTATTTAGGATAAATCGTCGAAAAATTTTTACTTATATCAATAAACACCAATTTTTTGGTGAGAAAAAAAATGTGTAAACTGATTTAACTAACATAATAGCGATCTAAGTATCCTAATAATTATGTGTAAAGTGATACAAGTGGCGACTGTAAAGAAATAAGGCTAGAATTTGAGACTGAATTCTAATTATTTACTCCTTAAATGTTTATTCTGATCTGAAACTACTATTTTATTAATTATTACACCATATAGCATGAATGATATCGGCCTAAATCACATACATTATCTCCTATTTTAAAGTAAGTATAGCTGAAGCAATTGTGTAGTAAAGACCTGAAACAACAATGGTTTCACATCAACTAATTAGACAGGAGACATAGAAAAGTTTGTTTTCTACAATTACCCTATTAGGAATCAAACCCTGGACCAGAGATGATGATGTCAAGCTATATTGATTGCCTTTTGGCTACAGAAGGATAATATAAAAGTAAAGTCATAAAATGCATTTCTTTTCAACAAAGAAACTTTTAAAAAGCCCTTTAACACGTCCTAGTATTACTTGAACCCTACAATTATTTTGGGACATAAATGGGCCAGTGCTGAGAAGAAGCAGCGCAAGAAATTTAGCCACCCTTGTCAGCCTCTTCTTAAATCATAAATAACTTGAAAAAATCGAACTGACTAAGGCGGGAATCTTCTTAAATCAATAGAGACATGAATTAACAAGACATGTTATACTTGCGAGCTAAGCAGATAAAGTTCAGCAACACATGCCATTTACATAATTATTTACTTTATACATAGTATCCATTCATAAGGGCTTTTGTAGTTAGTTTTTCAGGGCAATCGAATATTGCACTTAGCCTCTTGATTAGACCATTGTGCGCTATTTGTAGTTTATCTTCCTATTCCAACCGCTCCAGATCCCCTCCAGGTAGCAGCAGCCTATCTAGGTCGCTACAGGCCTTCTGCAGCGACCCTGGTGATTGGAGAATTTGAGCCTGTTGATCTGCTACGCTTGTGCACTCCTTGTGCACGTGCTGCGGTTTTTCTTCTGCCTCCATGCATCTTCTGCACAGTAGGCTGTCTGTAACAGCTATATTGTGTAGGTGTTTGTTTAACATACCTGTTATTACACTGAGGACCTTGCGGATGTTGTCCCTGTTTAGTCTTATGAGGCTGCGGGAGAACTTTTTCGATATATCCACAACTGCATCTTTTGTTTGCCTGCATCTTTCACAATCTTTCCATTCTGTGTGGTGTTATTTTTCTATTTTTATCTGTGCTTATGGTATCGGCATTATAATTATTCCGGACCAAATACCGTCGTGTACGATCCCCTTCTGTCCAGTTCATCTGCGGCGTCGTTGCTCAAGGAGTTACTGTGCCCTTTGATCCACTTCAGGAGTGCAGGGTAACGCCATTTGCGTCTGCAATGACTTAGGAGCGCGTCATGGCAGTCAAATATAAGTATTATAATGTAGTATATTAAGTTGCTTTGTATTGCTTGCACTATCTGAGATTATTTTTATATTCAGACCTCGGATGTCTATGGTTGCAACCGCCTGTGCTGCTCTGATTGCATTCTGCTTGGAAAATTGTATTGTGTTTATCTAGTGATGTTGATAGTCTTAGTATATTTAGGTAATTCGAGAAGACACCAGCTCCCGTACCTTTTTGGGTTTTGGAGCCGTCAGTTTATATCCTAACTTCATTGATTCCAGAGCAATCTTGCTTTTTCGCTGTAAACTGGATATTATATCTCCAGTCGAAGATGTGAACACAGGGAATTCTGTCGATGGGTGCCTCGGTGAGAGGTATTTCTTTTATTAGGGTTTTGTGCAGGATCGTGGAATGTCCTGTCTCCTTGTTTTGCTTCTATATGCCGTTCTTACCTTTAAGTCTTAGAGCGGCTGCTTGCGCTTCCTCCTGAATGAAGAGCTCTAAAGATCTAAGATTCAGAAGGTACTCAAGTGATGTCGATGGAGTGGTTCTCATACAACTAGTGGCCGCTATGCTTACTAGGCTTTGGAGTTTTGATCTTGCTGTGGATAGTTGTGTTCTGTGCCACCACACAAGTGATCCATAATAATAATTATGTGTAAGAGGGCCATATAACCGACGCAACGTGTAGAGCCAAAGTGTTATCTTTGGGTTGAGACCTTATCTACTACCAATGAGTCTCTTGAACTGATGGAATGCTATACAGGCCATTTTTATTTTGTTCTCGACATGACTCGCCCAGTTCAATTTGTTGTCAAAGGTGATGAGTTTTGTTTATAAAGAGTTCTGGTAGTTGGAGCTCTTGTAAATTCGATAATGCACTTATTAGTTATTAAGTACTTTTATTTACAACGTTAGGCACTATGAATTCAATTATATGTTTTACTAGTACAGTTCACCATTATTTATTAAAACTATTAACTAAAGTTCTTTGATTTATAAACTACGACATTATTTTTTCCTTTAATCTGACGTTTGGGCTAAGTTATATCATTTTACACCAAATAATTAACCAAATTATTAGTTGCGATTTTCAAATGTTTTTGATCTAAGTAACTTATAACATTTTACACATGTACAAAACTTTTGTGGTTAATGGTATAAGTCTAATTGAATCATTATACACAAAATAAATAATCTTTTGTCTTTTACTTTTTGTGCTATAAATTAAGTTACATTCTTTTTCACCAACCAACAATACATAGTTTTTTTTGTGTATATTAATATGAGTCATCTTATATTGTTAGTCACAAATTCAATCTGAACAACTTCAATCGTGTAAAAAGTAGTAACACGAGTCATACCTCTTGACACAATAAAAAAGTGAAAGAAGCCTCCGGTACACTTTGTTAAAAGTAGACATGTATCAATATACACGAAGCAAAACTCAAAATTGGTTCACAAAGCCTTACTTGTATCATTTGGCACAAAATTATTTTCGTTTCTATACGTCGTAGAAACATACCGATTAGATACAAAGATAGCTAATTTTTCAGAGATTCACATTATGTTATAAAGTCAATTTTGATCTAAGTCGAGTTAGATCCCTTTTCACTGGGGGTACAGAGTAGATCCCGATTGAGCTAAACGCACCTCGCTGGAATGCGACTCCCCTCCCACTTACACACGTCCCCGCTTTCGCCCCGTCTGTACCAGAGTATATATGTGACGTCACGGCTGCCAGGTGCGTAGTTAACTCGACCTAGTTGTATCATTATCATTCTTCAGCGCCCCGTTATTATACCGTACCCCATACAGTTGTAAAATTGTATGAAAACGGCACATTTTATGATAAGACAATAAAAACTCAATAATCATCAATATTTCAAAGCACATGTTAAAATTTTATCTGTATTTATTTGTACCTATTTTCTTGTATTCAAGTTAAAGTATACATAAGACGACTCCGAGTACTATTTATTTACAAAATATTATTTTTGTGACCCTTGTGTGATGCATAATCCTGTTTTGCAAAATTCGATAACGAGGAAGAAAATGGAGAATAGATCGCAAGAAGCCACCTTTCATACATGATTGCAAGCGTAAACCCAAAATCCCCTTTATAATCATGAAGGGGACTTTGGATGCATCTTTGCCTTTTTAGTTCACCCATTCGCTAGTATCAAGCAATAAAATTAAATTTACGATACTTCTTAACAGCACCGTTCAGGTTAAAAAGATAACCGGGGGACGCCTTAAACTTTATTTATCACCGTTACACCCTATTTGGGAGATTGCGGCTAAAATTTTATATTTTCGGTGTAAATTAAAACATCGTACCTACCTCTTTAATTATTCAAGCACTTGAAGTAATTACACCGAAAAAGACGAGATAGATTAGAGATTAAATTTTCAGGTGTTTTTGGTTCAAAATAAAACATAAACAGAGCAGTTTTAATGATATTATAAAACTGAAAAAAAAAATATATTTATTCATTAAGAGTAGGCGCACACCGTTGATTTTTCGTCGGCCGATAGTTTAGTCGGGCAGTTGACCAGTATGAGCATGTATTGGAGTGCGCACACTACGCTGATTCGATTTGGCCGATTCTTCATATAAATTAAAATCGGGCACAACTAGGTATTGGCCAACTAAAAATCAACGGTGTGCGCCTACTCTAACGCATGATTATTTTTATTTTAGCGATATACGAGTACGATAAACATTTAAGTTAAACACTGTAGCATCGAATGCATTTTACTAAGGCTAGGTTGCACCATCTTAATTTAAATTTGACATACGTCAAGAATATGTCAAACTCCATACAAAAAGCACCGGTTATCGTTAAAGTTACGGTCATAGTTAGGTGTTGCAACTCAGCCTAAGAGTAAGATGCGATCTGGCTACAAAAATGCATAGGTCTCTACGTCTCTAATGTGCTGGCGAGTGCACTCCAACTCGCAGAATGAACAGTTTTCTTATTTACCATTCCATTTTCACGCCAAATTGCGAATTTAAATAAAACAATTGAATGCCGCCCGCGTCGGATAGAAACAAGCCAGAATCGAATTTCTCGGTTTAAAATACCGATCGAACGGCACCTAATATAAATCCGAGCATGTTATCTTGCGAGTAAAATAATCCGGCCGCATTTGCCATTCATTGCGCTTAGATAAAACACTGGCACTTTTATTTTCCGATGCAAAAATGCCATTTTCAACACTAAAAGAACGCAACCTTAAACCAACTCTATCTGCAGTTACTTAGGATCTAAAGCGGCTCGCAGGTGGGTCTTGTAAAAGATATTGTAAGGCAATTCGCGATTTTGAATAAGGAATTAGTAGACGTGCAGCTTTTTGTTTCGAAGAAAATTCGATGAGAAACGGTTTTTGTTTGAAACAACATTGAGTTTGCAGTTTATTCTTTCATTGTAAATATTGTTGAGGAGAAGAATGGAAGGGTAAGAAATTAGTTTTCTCTCATTTTTGTTTTAAATATCCAAGTATTATTTTATGGCTCTGGTATTCAGTTGCTGTATTTTCAAGAGTTCTTTTAGGTATGCCCTCAGACAGAGTTTTTATTCTAGTAATTGATACAGGCAAGTTTTGTTAACATTTCAATAAAAATATTAATATTCTGTATAGTTTCAATATGCCATGTAGATAAGTAGGTAATACATAATTTAGAATTTAGATAACACGTCGCCACGATATTAGAAAAAATTACACAGACTTCAAATCCGAAAATACTTTGACTGTTTGTACGTACAAGAGCAATAGGGTTTCATAAGTTAAATATGTAAAACCTTTCACTTATTAAACCGCCAACGACATTCATAATTCATAGCTTTAAAATACATTTGTTTATTGAGCAAACAAACCTCGTAAACATAGCGTATAAATAACAGCCAGTTATCAATATTAACAAGAATTAACGTTCATAATTATTATCAAAAATAATCGTAAAATTATTAAAAAATAGACTTAGAAAATAAACGTCATCAGAATGAAAATAGTTTCGAAGTATGTTCATGTTTAACATTACAAATTTCTCTTCAAGCACTAATTGGTTATCATTTTCATGGACATAGACGTTTCCCAGTTTCATACAGTTAAAAGTGCTTCTACCATTTACCACAATGACATTATAAATACACAAGTTTTGTAAAAAATAAAAAGGAAAAGGTATTTACGTCAGGCATTTGTTGGAAAAATATTTAGTTATGTATTGTTTCTGTAAAGTCTGCAAATTATGTAAACCATTAAATTGGCCGTTTTCCCCGCGCTATGTTGGCCTGGAATATTTGTCCCAATAATTTAAATTTGCGGCGGCCATATTTCGGGCTATATTGCCCTAAGTCCGGCTCGGGCCTAATTACGGCCCTGACAATAATATTCCGTTATTAATACAGATGTTCCTTGTCTTTGCCGATGTTTGGGTGCTCGTGATCCAGTTGCTTGAGATGGAAATTATTGTGCTAAGTTTCCTAGTTTGAAGAGCAGAATGAAAATGAGATAACTTAAGAAGGTTAAAATTGTTTCAGGTTTTTGTATTAATATTAGTATTTTTAATTTTGATGATAAATGATTTGATATCAAGGTTCTTTTACAGTCAAATAACGTCCACTACTGGACAAAGGCGCCTCTAAGGATTTCCATAGCGACCGGTCATGCACTGCTCGCATCCAGGTAGGTCAAGTAATTCAAGGTAAAATATAAAAAAAACTTTCTTACTGTAAGTAGCAGGCATAAAAATAGAAAAGAATACGTATGTTTTACTTTAAACTTGGCTAAATCAAACCCATAAAGTGGTTCATCATGGCTCAAATCATAAACAAAAGTGAAGTTAACCAAACTGTGCTAAGTTGAACCATTTAAATACAAAACCCATTGAAACGGTCCTTAACGAAACAAGCCTAAGATTCAACTGCAACCTGAACAACGCCAGGACTGCAGTTAGTGGGAGCGCTATTCGGTATAAAACCTATTTAATTTCCTCACTAACTTGTTTTTTTATCCATTCATTTTGTTTTAACTTGTTTTATGTCCTAGCTCGTTGGCAGTGTTTAGCGTCAGTGTATTTTAGCATTTTAAAACTATATTACGAAATAAACTTTGTTTTGTGGTTTTCAATTTTTTTAACTACATGTTAATGTCCCTTCTGACCCACCGCACTACCAAACCACACTACCAGTAGTGTCGTGGGGAATAACAATGATGTCATTGGAGCAAACCTACTATCACGAAAAAAATACTTTTGTTGGCGCAGGCTCTTGAGACAACTTTTTTTAGAACGCCAAATGAAGGTGTGATGTTTGAGTTTTAAGCTCATTATCTGTCATCAAGAAGTGAAACCCCTTTAAAATCTTGATTTTTAGGCATAAATACCAATGATTGAAAGAAAATAGAAGTAGTTTTATTTGGTAAACCTTTTCAAGTAAAACAGCTAAACAAAAGTTTTGATTATGAACCAACGCGAAGCGAAGCGACTTTCATTTCGCCCTTGCCCTGTTTGTAGATATTTATTTCCCCGCCATTCATAATTCAAGCTGTTTCTTCCAAACTGTCTCCAAAACTCATCACAACGAAATGTCAGCATCAATCATACCGGGACAGATGTAAAACCTGCTAAGCGTTTCATTAGAAAACCCATATTTTCACACTCAGCCACAGTAAACAAATAAATAGTAGGTGCACTTTTAGCGACGTTAGGGTGACCTGTGCCCGTTTTCACCATCAATCTTTATTTTTTAAGTGACCCCTATGAAAACAAAATGCCTGTTATATGTTACCATAGGGGTCACTTAAAAATAAGGGATTGATGGTGAAAACGGGCACTAATCAATTATTTTAAGGTGGAACTTTACAATGGAAGGAGTCCACTTCCATTTATTTAATAGTTCTTGGTCATAGTTTAATTATTATAATCATACTATAATTATTTATAACTACAATACCTAACTGCTGCTGGCTTTATTACAAGTTTTGCTCGATTTTAGTGATAGTGAAAACGAAATGTAGGTAATGTTACAAAAAAGAGGTGCACTACAAAGTAAAAGTTATATTTTATTGTTTGTATATTGTTTGCTTCTTATTTTAACAATTTTATTTAATGTCTGAGTCACTTAAATAAAAAATATGAAATCGCTATGCATAATCAGCTGGTAAACGGCACACGATGGCCTTCTACACATATTTTTACTGTGACTCAGGTGTTCTTAGTAATCAGCCTTTGAGAAATGGCACCCTTAGCTTTCGATTGGAAACGCCCTGCCTTACAAATTTGTTTAGTTACCATAATTTGTCTTGTTCGCTCCACTCGGATCAGTAGATTTTATTTGATTTATTTGGCGCCATTTTTTGTAAGCATCCGAGTTGATTAACTCATTAATTCTGATAGATTAATTTTAATTTTAAATCGGAAAACTTAATAAAAAAACTACTATCTAAAATATTAAACATTTTGATTGACTATGGCTTGCTTATTTGATGAGAGCGGTATCTTTTGTAACCAAAATTTTACCAAAAATATTATTAAATAATTTAATTAAGAAAGAAAAAAATTCCGTACTTTTATTACTGGTCTAATTGCAAAAAAGCATTCCCGTACCGGGAATCGAACCCGAGCCTCCTGGGTGAAAGCCAGGTATCCTAGCCACTAGACCATACGGGAGATGTTTGCGTGGTCGAATTTAATGTTAACATTTGCACAGATAAAACATTTGCCATTGCGTGAATCACGCAAATTACATTTTATTGCGTGACGTTTCACTTGTTTGTGAGTTTTATTTGGATTTGATGGTTAATAATAATAAATGAAGGTTATCGACTTCAATATCACTTTCACGATTCTTATTGGTCAACTGTCGGCAAAGCAGTTTGCACAGTAGTATTATAATAATCGCATAGCAATTGAGTAATGTTGTAGAATTTTGTATTATTATTATGCCAGCTGTGACACTAAAAGTAAATTAACACAACTGAATCAATTAAAATTGATAATTTGATATTCTTATGAAAAATAAATAACAAAAATACAAAGTATTGGTATCAAAATTCATTTATTATTTCATAACATTAAAATTTTAAATAGCTCGTGTGTTTTGATCGATGGTACAAATAGGTACTCAAGACAAAGAAGCAATAAATTATGTAGTTTCACAGATTTCACGTACATGAGTGGTTCCATTATTGGGTTATGTGTTTTGAATATTGTATGGACTTTCTTTTATCTGCTTGTAAGTTAAGTATTTCATTTGTACAGTCAACAGCACATAAGACTATAAGTAAATGTAGCAAAATAGTTCCTAATTACCATCTGAGGCTGAGTTACACCATCTTAATTTAACTATAACAAACGTCAAAAATCTGTTAAACTCCATACAAAAAACACCGGTCATCGTTATACGCTTGTATTCACAAACATTACTATGAGGTCTCACAGTGCACGTGGACGCACAGGGTCACACGAGAACCAATCACAGAGCTCTATTCAATGCTGTGCGTTCGATTTGCTAGTTCACTTAAGCAAGCATCGTGAATACGGGCGGTGGTTACGGTTAAAGTTAGGTGCTACAACTCAGCCTAAATATTTATTTCCAGTAAAAGATCTATCCAAATATCTGAATCTGGTAGTTGAGTCCGCTTCCCCTCTCGCTCTTTAGACGAATGTTGGCGAAGGTGGACCCTACTCCTCCTGCGGTGATGGTTGCCTTCGCTTCGGAGCGGTCCAGGTCTATGGCTGTGATGCCCTGGAAATATAAAAGTTGATGATGGTTATTACATGTGGTTTTTACTTGTACGAGTATGGTCAGAGTGTAAGGCCCAGAACAGACGGTGAAACGCAACTGCAACGAAACTGAAACTTTCTGATGATTCTTATGAATGAAACTGAAACTGAAAGTTTCAAACTGGTCCGTCATGTGTGGTCTCTTAACGGATGCTATGGCAGAAACTTAGATGCAACTCAAAAGTAACTAGCAGTTGCAGTTGCGTTTCACCGTCTGTTCTGGGCCTAAGGAACATGTTTGGAAAATTTGCAAAACATTACTAACTAGCCACCCGCCCCTGCTTCGCACAGGTACAAATTATACTTAAAACCTTCCTCTTGAATCACTCTATCTATTAAAAAATCGCATCAAAATCCGTTGCGTTGTTTTGAAGATCTAAGAATACATAGGGATAGACAGACGAAAACGACTTTGTTTTGAGTAGTATGTAGTGATGAGTTACAGCTGCCTAAAGCTGTTGATTTTATAGTCACCTAGTTTTTAATGATCTAACCCTTCAAATACCAGCGAATCGAGACACAATAGAAACCAAATTGTTACCGCGGTCTCATTCGACCATTTATTAGGGTTCCAAAAGCTAATAGTTACCTACTTATCTGATGCCTAGAATTTTAGTAAACTCTCAAGTATATAAATAATTTATTAAGGTTCCTCTTAACGACTCTGTTGTACTTTATAGGTCACCTAGTATTAGAATTTAATTCAGAATTTGATTTTATATTGTGTCTAGGTTCTTGGCAGAGTTTCACTGTTTCTCGACTGTTTATTGATTCCTGAGGCCTTAATAAGGCTTTGATATTATAATAATAGATGTAAACTTAACCAATTTTAGGTGGAAATACATATATTGCGTATTTCCAATTGCAATTATTCAGTAAATACTACATACCTTAATGATTTTTGTGCTCGTCGAATTGTTATAGAAAACATTCTTCGTCCGGGTCTTCAGTGGGATCGACGACAGTTGTACAGCCTCCAAGTACAGCAGCTCACTGTTAAGACTCGTGCCAACATTGAGATCCGAACTCTGCGTGTTTACAAATAAAACGCACAAAATCAACGCGAATGTCGCTATGGAAGCCATTTTGTGTTTTCTTTCCGATGCTAGACGGATGTATGCAATCCAAAATGTTTAGATGTAACATAAATATGTTTTGAGTAAAGCACTTGAAGATAATATGAGAAACAATAGGTATTGAAAGATTAAAATGTCTGTTTGTCAATAGTTTTATTTTAAACAATCATTTGTGATCTGAATTTTACTGATCCTGAAAATTACGAAATAATTGAAAATTAAAGAGCCAAATCAAGTTTAGTAATACACGTTTGTAGCATTAGACAAATATACATAATAGGAGATAAGTGAATGGAGCCGCGTGTAAGAGCTAGCCATAAGATGACAAATAATATTTTCTTTACTTATCTATTGATATGGATGATTGGGATGATTGATCTATCAGTGTGAGTCGTCACATTATCAAGATAAATAAGATGTGAAGATGATCAAGAAATTCTATGAAATCATAACACAAGTGCGTCATGGCTGAATTCAAGAGTTTTAATAATCTTCTGAATGATTTTTCATAATGGTCCTTTAAGTAGTAATATTTCTCGGAATAGGTACGTTGTTATCGTAGTATCAAAATGTCAGGAAAATGCAACCAAAAAATAGAGTAGAGATTGTCGGGACGAAACATTTTTTATCCAAAAGATCCCCTTAAATTTCAGTTTAACCCATTCAGAGCCGCTCTAATAAGTGACCATAATTATCACCCCCACGCGCCGCGCCGCCGCGCGCGTACCTATTCGGCCCGCCCATAATACTCAAAAATATTAAAACCACGTGACAAGTGTAAATCCTTTAACGTCTTTAGTACTCGTATTTTTGACCCAGACGCTTCTGAAAACTTGGGTCTACTCACTCAATCTTGTACAACACTTGTTCAAATATTTCCCCCAATCATACAGTAAAGTTGAAAAAGTCCAAGCTCAGCATCGAGTGCTCGAGTGTGGGACATGAAAAAGCGATCGTCGGTCGGCCAATTTATCCGAGCAGGACGGTGGTGAATGGAAAAGATGTAGAAGCATAACCAACCACGCTCCTATGTAAATTAATAAGTAGCCGACACAAACGAAGGTTTCTTTTATAAGCACCTTCAAAGCTAAGTTGTATAAAAATAACCGCTTGCAGTAAGATCAAAATGCTCATTGACTGGTATTTACGATAAATAGAAGAAGTATCAAATAGAATAAGCCTACGCGCAAACCACCGAATTTTTGTCGGCCGATAGTTCAGTCGGGCAGTTAATTAGTATGGGCATGTTAGGAAGTGCGCACATTACACCAATTGATTCTTCTTCATACAAATTAAAATCGGGCCCTACTATCGGCCAACTAAATCGGTAGTCTGTGCCTAGGCTTAATACGCACCCACGATCCTTAGATATCTCCTCGGATAAAACTTGGTAGATTTGTACTTAAACTTGAAAATTAAAGTAGTAGATTGAAGAAAACAAAAAAGTTAAATTAATGTAGTCTACTTAATGAGCACATACGTGAGTAGGTCTAAACTTTAAATAAAAAAATATTTTTCTTAACTCAAACTGTTTAAAACCGACCTGCTTCTATGCTATCCTCGTTTGCTTTATGGCTTTATCAAAAGTTGGACACATTAGCACCAGATGTGCCCTGGTTCGCCAACTTTTTTCGTCCCTTCTCAACGTATAATAATGAAACGAATGGGCGGCTCGTTCGTAATTTTTTAGGGTGCAGCTCTATGATGAGCTATGGCTCTTTTATGTTTTAAACGGGATTCAGATGGTGCTTTTAGAGGGTTAAATTTTGAGGATCGTCATACTTCACGAGCAAACTCATTTGACACAGTGTAAAATATTTTTTGCAATTTAAATTTTGTATACTTCTACATGTCCAGTTATGGGCCATCAAAAGTTGAATATTTTTTCACAAAATGTTGCTAGAATTCATGATCACAAAGACTAGTATACTTTTTAGTATGTACAGAAATTTTAACGCAACTATCGAAAGGCAAATAGTGGACTTAAGTAAGTAACTATTTTTCAATTATTCTAAAAGCTTTAAAAAGTAATATCAAAAATTAATAACTCAACAAACCTTACTTACTTACCTTTAGTCGCACAACCGATCAGTTAAGTTTCTCCCCGTAATATGATTTATGAAGACGTTAGCGTGTTTTCTAACAGCATACCGTTTATTTTAGTCAGGTGGAGCGAACATAGTGGTTTTCGACGTTATTTTAGACTGGTTAGTGTTTCAACATGCGCTACACGACGGGCTACATGTTTTACGTTACAAGTAGTACGAGTTCGGTTATGAACTACGTATTTGATAGATGATGCACGGTCAAAAATGAATAAAAAATGTCAGTAATTTAAACTTACCCGGAACAAAAAATACTTTGCAACACATATTTGTACAAAGCCAGCAAATTCCTGCACAGCACAGGTTTAACAAAATGTACAGGATCTAAAGTTGGGCGGGCGGCGCGTTATCACGTCGTAAAACAAATATAATGACCCGCCCCGGTTTCGCTCGCCCGGAATTATGCAAGACACATTGTTGGGCGGAGTAAACACTTGTTTACGAAATTGCCGCGAGACATTTATTTTGCTTATTTATTCTCCAAAATGATTCGGATTTATTTTTATTACACATTATAAGGAGACCTGGTCATTTAATATTGTTTGGTTAGTAGAAATAAAAAAATACGCGGTGAATAAAGAAATAGAGAAAGCAACCTTTTACTATGGATCTGTGATACTAAAGTACTTCTTCATAAAAACTAAGCCCTCTTGAATAGGATAAAACATGACTTCTCTAGAGATGCCTAACAACGATTTTTAATAAACGCTATTAGGTAGGAAGGGATTGATTAATAAATAATGCTTTAAGAATCGTCTCCGAATGGATATGTTATAATGACATACAGACCTACTATCATACCACGACATTCCAAAATATACGAGTAAAACCTTACACAAAGAGCCTTACCAAGAAACTGCGGAGAACTTGTAAAAAATTGAATTCAGCACACCACTGTAATATTAACGTACACCGCAAACGCAATAAAACAAGCAAATTGCACGTAAAATAATGCTGTGAGCTGCCGGCTCCCGCGGGAGTTTGTTTTGATGTTTCTGTAAATCCTTATTTATATGATAACACAATAATTCTTGCGCGCTACAGCCTACGACCGATGCGGTTACGCGGCGAATGCTATGTGTAATGTTTAACGCGCAAAAGGTGCAATGTTTTTGAATAAATTTTTATTGTTATGAATACGATTTTGAACAGAGTGTAAACTTATGTGGAAATAGTTTTAAAGTATTGACTACGTACGGACTATGCCCGCGGGCGGCGTGACCGGAAGCAGCAGCTAGCGAGCGATCGGAGACCGAACTAGCAATTTTCGGTTCGCGAGCGAACAGCTACGAAGAGGGTCCTGACGCACTCCTTTCAACGATTTCGTACTAAACGGTCTCACTTTGTATTTTCTAATTATCGAATAGATAACTAATTTTATACAGTCCACTCGTTTTCATTTATCAACTTCCACTACACACACTATCGAAGCAACAATTGTATTAATAACTCTTCCTTCATAACTTCTACATCCTCCTAAGTCTAAAATGACGCAGAAGGGAATTAAATATTCAACAGCCTTCGCACTGCGTAAACTAGCCTTATTAATTTTGACAACTAGTCAAAAAACATTGTAACTCTCCATAAACTTTAAGGATAATTTCTAAAAGTAAAACAAACTACCTTTAGATATTTAATATTCGTGCAAACCGAACTCGTCTTTAAGAAACTCAATGAAAATGGAAATGATGCTAAGTCATTTGAGACTTCTTCTTTGTCTACAACAAATTTTTCTTCTCTTTCTATAAAGAATTTAATGTAAATTATGGGCGCTAATAGAAAAAATATTTTCTACGATCAATCCGTTTAACCCATTTTAATACTGAATTTAACAATATAAACTGTGAACATAACGATACTTATCAAAACATAATACACATAACTCACACGTTACATGCCGACAAAAGTAGATATTTCACGTAATAAAAGCTGTAGTTTTGAGAGCGTCAAGATTATTTTGTCACTGCCATAGTTAATTTTATGGTGCGTGAAATTGCCCTGCCTATCCCATGGGCTTTTGTCTGCTTGTAGCGACCGAGGGTTTTTATTCTGGCGGAAATACGCGGCATGAGGAAAAGCTAAACGTGGCGAAAGGATTGGGTATAATCTCGTATGTGTAACATTAGTGGGAATTCTATTGTGCTGATGACATCCAAAATATCTTTACACACTTAAACCATGTAAGTCCCATGAGATTAAGATTACCCTTTAATAGGCATAAGATAATGCAAAATTGACTTTATTTCAAACTAGTATTTCAAATAATATCGACACCTTCAGGTTCAATTGTCGTATAAACCATTTTGGCCAAATCGAGTTATATATACCATTTTAATCAGAATTTTTTTCTCTATCGAGCTGTATATTCGAAATATTGAAATTCGCTAAAAAAATGTTTATACGCCCCAAAAAACTATAGCCTAAAAGATAAATAAATACCTTATAAACAGTGTAAAAACCGAACGCTTGTTTTTGGTATTTTTGCTAAGATGTATCAACCATACATTTTTTTAAGCCAGGACGTAAAACTCTCTCGTATTTGAAAATGGTTTTTACGCCTAAAAACATGGCGTTTTATGTCCAGATTCAATGTCGTAAGTCCACGTATTCAATATGGTAATTATCTGTTTCATATTCATATTCATTTATTTATTGCATCACATATGTATGTATGTACAGTAAGTAAGTTTTTCTTATTTATAAAGTTAAAGAAAGTTGATTGTTTCTACTTTTAAAGATAATAACTAGATATATAAGGTTGCTTTCCAGGTCCAGTACATCCGTGAATAGGGATGATGACTGGGTCATGAAATCGAAATTCTATTTAGTCCGTCAGACAGAGAATTAGAAAATTTAGACTCATATTTTAAATTTTTCCCATAATCGAAGAATTACAGTATTATATTGAGTTGAAATGTCGCGTGACGTCACTTTTGAGTAAAAATTCTACTCAAGCGTGACGTATCGCGCCATTTCAACTCGATGTAGCACTGTTATTATTAAATTATGAAAGAAAATAAAAAATATAAGTCTCATATTTTCTAATTATCTGTTTGGCGGACAAATAATTAAAATTTTGTCATCTAGCCTATTGAAACAAGCCATAGTGTGCTCATGAAGGCTATTTATACCCTTTTGAGATGCTCTGTAATAGTTTATTACTTTACAAGTACTCCAACTTTTAATTGTTGCCAGTAGTGGTTACTTTTAGCTGTAATTTAAATTTGGGTTTCTTGCAAAGATATAAAATCCTTAGAGAGATTCTCAAAAAATTACAAATCCTTCTCCTGAGCATACTGGGGCTCTTCTCTTTATGCAAAATTTATCATAACCAAACGAAATCAATATGCGTCAGCAGAGAACCAGGAAAGCTGTCTTAATGTTTTGCTGTAATTGTATTTTTTTGTTCAAAATTTATGGTGATTAGTTTTGTTTAGAATTATTAGAAATATTATTTGTTTTGCCATAATTTTCCTGCAAAATTGTAAAAAAAAATGATACTTTTCGTATGCAAGCACATTTATTATTTCTACCTCAACCAAATATAGTTTTTACACTGTTAAATATCTTTGTGCAAATTCTCTAAACAACAAAAGTCTGGAAATAGTAAACAATACATTATTTACATACATAGTTTTAATAATACATTTGAATAAATCACTTTATCAATGGGTATATAAACCAAAAAAAATACATCTAATGGTCTTTAAGCCATCAATTTCAGTCTCGTGTTTACAAAAAATTCAAATACGACGTAAAGAGTTATTTTTAGGTCAAATATAATGGGTCGTATAAACCACCGAGTGCCGTTTTCAACGACGTAACTCCAAGCTAACTTTAAAACTACTGAAGATGCCCATTTTTTAAATATTTAGACTTTTTCATCGCAAAAATTGAAAAATGTTTTCTCTTGGACATTTTTTTATAACTTCTCAAATAAAAAAGTTACGATTTTTTATTAAAAAAAAAAAAAGTTTTTTGGCTCTCCTGAAAAGTAGGGTTTTGGTTTATACGACAATGAGGATCAGTACTGTTGTAGAAAATTCAATAAAACTAGTATCTACGTTAATCTTTAAGACATAAGAAAGATATATCTTTTTGAATTATCCAAATCGGACCATTACTTACGAAGATATTAAGTAATAAACATAGGCCGTTTTTGGCGCTAAAAGTCAACGTACGCAGGGCCGCGTGACGTCATTATATCCGAATCGAGCGCAGCCGGCGTACTATTGGGATGGAAAATATTTTTTTCCAGCTAAACTATCAGTTTTAGAAAAAAACTTTTAATAACATTTATTCATCAAAATAAAGTAACCTATCGACCAGTAATTTTTAAAAATAAAAATTGTGAAAAATAAGTATCGCTATGTCCAAAAACCACATTTTCATAGGATTCGATGCAATGCGGAGACGCGGTTGGGGTGAATGTAACTTAATGATTGTTTGTATTGAACATAATAATACATAATATGTGCTAATACCCAGTTTCTGGCCTTGGTGGGAGGGGGGCAGATGCAAGCCATACCCAGTTTTTTAGCCTGGGGGGAGGGGCAAGCCTTACCCAGCTTCTGGCCTTGGTGGGAGGGGGGGAGAGGCAAGTCACACCCAGTTTCTGGCCTGGGGGGGGGGGGGGGTAAGTCATATCCAGCTTATGCTTATGGCCTGGGGGGAGGGGCAAGCCTTACCCAGCTTCTGGCCTTGGTGGGAGGGGGGGAGAGGCAAGTCATACCCAGTTTCTGGCCTGGGGGGGGCCTGTAAAACATACCCAACTTCTGGTCGAGGGGGAAGTCATGCCCAGCTTATGACCTGGGGAGAGGAGGGGGGCGGGGGAGTCATACCCAGCTTCTAGGCTAAGTTTAAATAGATTTCCAGGAGGGAGAAGCTGTCCTTTCCTGCAGCAGCTGGCCCGCCCATGGGAACGGCGAATAGATAGGTAGGTACGTAGGTTTAACTCAGAAAAACTAAATAACAGGTAGGTATTGCGTGTACATCGAAATGATCTTCATAGCAATGTCTTGTAGCCTAGGCAGAGTGTATCTGCCTCAGCTATACCTTATTGTTAGAAGTAATAAATTAATACTTATACATTTTTATATTTTACTTGGAAGAAGATATGACTCTAACAACACTTATGAACACTTTATTTGAATAAATCGCCAAATATACCACCGCGGAGACCCCAATCGCGTCTCTGCGTTCCATTAAATCGTATGAGCGTATGGATTTTTCGCGTTATTTTTCACAATTTCTGTTTTTAAAAATTACCTATCGATAGCTTACTTTATTCTGATGAATAAATGTCATTACAAGTTTTTCTCTAAAACTGATAGTTTGGCTAGAAAAAAATATTTTCTATCCACGCAGTACGCCGGCAGCGTTCAGATCGGATATAGTGACGTCATCGTCCCCGCGCCGGGCGGTCAGTGAACTTTTTTAGTAATTTGGCCATAACTTCGTCAATTTTTGTCGTAGAACAAAAATTTTTGGACTGTGTATTAAGGATTTCTTAGCCCTATAAATCTGCATTCACAGCTAAAAATCGAAATGATCCTCATTGAACCTGAAGGTATCGATATATTTTACTGAGAAACTTTAATTAGGTTCCTGCCGTTGCGCGTTGTTTATGTATTAATTTTAAAAGAAGAATGAGTCATTCTATTTAACTTTACTTTAGGCAGTATATCAAACATGATAACTGAGACAAAGACCATGGAGACATAAATCTCTAGTAATTCGCATCATAATGAATAACTTGCTGTTTATAATAAGCCTAAAAGTCTAAGAACTACCAATTGAAAATATTTGCAGAAATTGGAAGTTGCAGTTCTCTCGATTCGGTAAACTGTGTTTCCTTTCTGCGTTACGAATAATGAATAATACAAAAGGAATCAAAACCAACTTATGCAAAGTTAAGAAGACGAGAAGTGTTCAGCCAAACCATAAGAATTAGCGATGAAAATGGGTTAATTTAAAAAACATTTGAATGTTGAGCAGCGGCCATTCACTTTGATGTTTGTCTAGGGAACCTTGGACGTAACGCACAGTGGGAATCGAACACAGTATGCTCATTATCACTTCAACAAGTGATACAGAGAAGTATGCCTCACGTTTCTGAAGTCGGCTTTCATTTTAATATTTGCATTAGGGTTTTAAAAAGCTCTATAGTTACCTATGTAATGTAAAGATCTAAAAAGTTTCTTATGGTCAGCCTGAAAACAGTTGATCATAAGCTATGTTTAAAAATTAAAGAACCTAAAAATTGTGTCAACGTTGAATAAAACAAGGAAGAGAGTAAATACGAGAATACAATGCTTCAAACCCGAGAAAAAAAGTTTTTTTCAGTACTGATTTGCCAATAAATCTAAACTAGGACTACAAAACTATCGAGAGGCCAGCTTTAATTTAATAATGTTTGACTCTGAATATCTTGCTGCACCTAATTCGATTGTGTGTAAAGTTAACAAATCCCACCAACACGGTTAACAAAAACCGGTGTAATCTGCAAGTTCGGCTTTCGGACTGCGCCAACGAAAGTTCCGCATAATTAAATAGTGATTAAGGAATTGAGAGGTGTGCTCACTTGAGGTTCAAATTATGAAGCTGAATTTTCATCATAATAATATGCAGATGAGATAAAAAAAACCTATGTTTGGGGGCCTAAAAAAGTCGACAACCATACCTACCATTACAATAACAAAAATTAAAAGTCCGAAAGCTTGAACTGAAAAGGTGGCCTAATCTAAGAACTAAAATACCTGCTTAATTTAAGTGATTTGTCCATATTTTGTTTCATTTTCTATAGACTTTGCTAACCAGTAATAAAAAACAATACATTACATAAAATTCGTGTTAGTTAACTTGATGCAATATTAAAAACAATATACCACATTAAAATTACCAAAAATCACTGCAGTGTGGGCTAGCCCTATACCGCAGTACTGCTTACAAGCGATGACGAACTCCGAGCGAGTTGATTCCGCCATTAACTCCGCCGAATTAATTAATTTGATGTATTGGATCATTTTCACAGCGCTGTGTGACTCTAAACATTCTAATTAGGCTAAGTAATTGGAAGTATTTGGGGGAAACGTGTTATTTCCTTGCTTTGTTCTGAATTTTCTATTAATAAGATTTAGAGGAGAAATTAATTTTATTGTAACCTACGGTATAAAATAACAATAAATAAATGAAAATTACTTACTAGCATGTAGGTAGGCTCGTTTCATTGCGTATTTAGGTAAGTGCCCTGGAAAGGGTCTACATACTGATAAAGAATTTGAACTTGAATTTTGAAAAGAACTCATCCGCAGTCGATATTGTACTCTAAGCCTGTGAAAAATCAGTCAGTGAGAACTCTGCCAGCTTATTTTTGTCTATCAAAGATCAAACCCCGTTTCCATTAGGTCAGATCCGACTCCCGATGTTCTACTAGAACTATTTTACTAGAACTTCCGAATCTCGGACCTATTGGAAACCGGGACTAAGGTACTAAACAAAATTTTAAGCTGCATCACTCTTCATCGCCAATTTTGCGGTAAACTTCAATCCACGACGCAGAGACAATGGGAGTGCAACTAGTCCATCGCAGGTTGTTTAGCCGCCTATCGTCTGGAGGGCCCTCAGCAAGGGCCCTCGGTCGGCCGTCAAACCCTCTCGTCCATTATGAGTCGAGAGCATCGCTGGAGGCAGGATGCTAAATGCTAATACGGTGTTGTTTTGTTCATTTAACTTGGTGAAGTTGAAGTTTCTTCGCAGATGGTAAGTGTTGGTTGAATTTCAGTTTTAAAGGCATAGTTTCGTATACTGCATCACTGTTTTGTCCGATTGGTCTAGTAAGAGAACACCATTGAAATGGCTTACTGGCTGACCGAAGTGACAAATATTTGTATGTTCAAAGCTGCAGCTGCTCTTTAAATTAAAGTTTACCGAGAACTGACATAATAATATTATGCTTGATATCAGAGCATGTTTTCGAAAATATTTATTTTTATATGATAAAAATAAAATGTATGAAATATTGTCGTAAAATAATTATTTCTCGTTACTCTTTTTATATAACAATCTTTAGACACAGAAGTAAAAGTAATAAGTTCCAGCTACTATCTCAAATCTCAATAACAACTAATCATGTTTATTATTTAATAGACTACTATGAACTAGAAATATAATAACCAATAACAGGCCCTCGAAAGCGCCCGATGGCCGAGTTCTGAGCAACACTTGAGGCGAGGGTCCTCAGGCTAACGATACTACACGCTAAGCGGCTGTTTTCGTGCCGTTCAAAAGATGCTTGATATAACTACCAGCGTCTCAATATTAGTGCTTGAATTATAGGAGCATAATAATCATAGATTGCTTTGAAAAAACTTTGGTTCAAACAAGTGCATCGACCACTTGTTTGAATCAGAGGTTGAAATAATCATAGCCTGCTTCAAAAAACTACGGTTCAAACAAATGCATCAACCATTTGGATTCGGATCTTGGCAAATCCAAGATTATGGACGGCGTAAGTAACCACCATAAGATTCAGTTTTATTGGACACTGAATCTTACTGCAAACACACAAAATGCAAGAAAGGAATTTACGTAAAGTAAGTATAGGCTCGTAAAAAAAATTGTAGAAATCCAAAGAACCTTTGCTCTAAGTCATAACCTGTGTAAAATCAGTTCCCCTAAACTTCTATATAAAAGGCGTAAGTTGAATAACGCCATTTAAATTGATAGAGAGAAAGTTCATAAAACGATAGAGTTGAAATGAAAAAAGCGGATGACAGCAGGTTTAGAACTAAACGGCTGATAAGCATCGCCCGAGACAAAGGACGTCGACAAAGGAGTCTCGTTGTTTTTCGATCCAGACGAAACATGTTAGCTTCGCGCTTAATGCAAACTTAATGAAACGCGGAAACTCTAACAAAAGATATTCGGGGGGATTTATTAACAAGTTTTATACTAAAGCCGGGTTGCACCATCTTAATTTAACTTTGATAAACAAAACACCGGTTATCGTTATAGTTACGGTCAAAGTTAGGTGGTGCAACTCAGCCTTAGAAAGCTAGGATTTTATCAACACTTTATGCCACCGTCATGTTGCTAATAAGAATATCTGCAATCGCAATCGCAATCGCAACAACGATGCATATTATAATGACTTGAAAAATAAATGTCCTTATACAATTGGTATAATCATGTTTTCACAGTTCGTAAAAGAACCTATCTCAATTTTAATACTGCTATGCTGCTGCTGGTATCAATGAAACTTTTAGTGCACAGCGGTTTGCTCGTTCAAACTCCGAAACTGCGTTCCAGAAGTCAGCTCAGCTGCTTACAAGTAACTGCAAAAGTTTCATACTTTCCACGCATAGCTCCATTATCACATAAAGTAACTGGTACAATATGGTTAAAGGAATTTCAACGAATAATCTAACAGCATCAAGAGGTGCATTGTATCAGCAAAGAGACACACGGCAGCTGCGCGCGAAGCGAGGCCAGAACAGAGGGCGCTGTCATCGCCAGCCGCACGCTTTTACACAATAATACCTTGGGGTCTTTGTTTCGAGGAATGGGCTGAGGAACCTGAATTCAAATCTACTGTAATAGCTGATCAAGAGGAGGGTAACTAATAATAAATACTACTTCCTACCAATTTCCCTATTTGGAAAAGTATTCAAGAATAATTATTTTACTGAGTGGAATTTTCAGGAAAATGTAAATAAAAATATTTTTTTATAACATTTTTCTTTTCTTTCGTGTGTATTCTATTTTGGTGTGATAAGCTAAGTAACGCCGTCATTGCCACCATTTAGTTGCAATATTGCTAAAACATCGAGGCTAGAGGCTCTCACAGTCTTAAAAGTGATTTTATAAACTCTAGTGCAGTGTATTGTTGTGTTATTCTCTTCATACAACCTCCTAATAAAATGACACTAAAAACCTTCGCGGCGCGCCACGCATCGGCACGTCACTACCCGCTGAGTGCTCACTGCTCAGTACTGGAGTACTAGTGAATACGAGTCAGCAGCTGTCACGGCCAGCTGCGCGTTTGTTAAACAATGCTCTCACTGGGATAAAGTGGAAGACTGTTTTATTAATTGTAGCTTATCAAAAAATCCACATTTTTTTTTTCAGTAAAACGGTGATTAGAATTTACAGCTGCATTTACAGAAGACGTGAAAAGAGTCTGAAATTTTATAACTTACACAAAGTTAGGTATAGCTTAACAAACAGAAAGCGCAATTTGGCATTGCATGAGAGCGGCGCACGCGACTCTATGGCTGAGTTGCACCACCTAACTTTAGATGTAATTATAACGATAACCGGTGCTTTTGTATGGAGTTTGACAAATTTTTGACGTTTGTTAATTTAAAATGGTGCAACTCAGCTTATGTAAATTGATAGCAAGCTTGGTATAACGTGGGCAAGACTAGACGAAGTCAGTTCCTTGATATAGTTTGGGTTGGCTGTTGTACAAAACAGAGAGAAAAGAGAGTTTCAAACAATGTTTTCCTGTTTCTACGGCAATCAATTTAAAAGAGAATAAGCTGCTTAGTTCAAGTAAGAAACGTAAAAGCATTGAGAGAGTCGGGATTAATCCACGACATCGTACAAATCGTCTATTCAGCTCCGCGATATCTTACAGTGAATAAACTACGAGGTCTCTACGAGGCGCGGCTTCGTAGAAACATGTTTAAAACCCTTTCGCATTCGTATTCAACGGCAAAGATGCGTAGGCCAAATTATAACGAAAACATTTGTCTATATTGCAGAAAATTTTCAATCATCTGATGGTATTGAAATTGGCATCGTTGGCTGGTGTAACGGGAGAGATTTAAGTGAGCCATGTTCGTTTAGTGGCGCCCTAAAAAATCGCATTGAGAAACTTCTAACTGCTCCATCGGTCGGTGGAAATTCGTTATTAGAATTTTTAACATTAATAAATTCAGAAATAAAGTGGACTCTATATAAGTTTTAGACCTTTTATGATCAGGTTAGAAAAGGCTGTGCTGTAAGTGCCGTTGGGAAAACAGAATAGCAATCATTGTATCCACTTACGTGTCTTTCCTCCGCATACATCCTCCTATACATATTCTCTATGACTAGGCCTACGTAATTAAAAAGGACCAAATCTCAAATATTTAAAGTGTTGTTTTGTCCAGTAATGAAACCAACGCCAATATTACCATAACAACAATCACAACAAAACAACAAATGTTATAAAAAAGATTGTAACAAGTCCACCGACAGCGCAATCCCAACTTGTCAGAGTCGTCAATCAACCGGAGTCGCAAAAACAAGCCACCGACAAACAATTGGAAAGCGAAAATAGGAATTGTTGGATTTGTTTCGTCATCCCCTTGATTTGTTAAACATCTCCGAAATGGAATGGCCGAAGTTTGCTCAAACCGATGTCACAGTCGGGGGGATGCGCGGCAAAAACCGTCGGACGCGGGCGGATGGCGCGAAAAAAATGGTTGCGACGCTTTATTCTGTGACTGCGTAATGAGTGTGGGGTTCAAATATGTATAGCAATGAGAGAGTTGTCACTGAGTGGGAGAAAGCGTGTAATTTCCATTTCGTGATTGGAACTCCCCGGCGGCACCTGAGACGATGTTGTGAAAACACCAGAATCCCGCCCTTTTTGTGCGGCCATCAAATATGTAGGATTATTCAAGGCATGTAAAACAGCGGAGTTTTGAGCGTTTGTTAATAAGTTTACGGGCGCTATTATCGTTGTTGCTAGTTGTGTTTAATATGTATTAACTAATTACCTTCCGAAAAGCTGCCTATTATGCTGCCGGCAAAACAAGTGTGCCAAATTCATAAGAGGGAAATTTTAATACGGTACCGGGCGGGAATTAGAATGAAACTAGGTAGATATTCAGTATTTCTGGTGTCATATTATAGAATATTAAAATTGAACGATCACGTTCCAATTACTTTAATAAGTAGGTATTGTTTTAAACTTTTATGGTCACTAACATAATAATTATTATTGCCGGGATTACTACCATGTACCATAATTACGAGCCTCCGATATTTCGGCACTGTTGCAAGCGCCATGACATTATGTCTGCCCATAACATCTCACCTGCTAGTTCTTCAGTTACTCCGTGATCATGGCGCTTGCAACAGTGCCGAAATATCGGAGGCTCGTAATTATGGTACATGGTAACAATCCCGTCAATAATAATTATTAGTAGGTACCTATTTCCGAAAAAAAAATCCATTCAAAATATTTTGATCGTATAGCGTATAAATATTTTCATGTTTTATATTCAGGTCAATGAAAAAGGATTGAAAAGGAAAAAAAAGGTTCAGGGATTGAAAAATAAGACATAAGCGTTTTACCAATGAAAAACACGATTTTGTTTTCTTGTTTAAAATCCTAGAATTTCTACATTCTATTGCGTAAATAGACATGAGCTCTAAAATTAATAAAAACCAACAGCAAACATATTATCAACAATAATTTTCCTCGAAACTATTCAAAAATGACGGCAGTCAAATTACTAGAGGCACCCACGCTTAATAAACTTTCTGCCCTTTTCTGTGTAATTCCCGCTAATTTTACGCCCCTACCACTAATGTATTAATTGCTTTGACAACCTACAATCTATGTTGATATCAATAAATCACTTATAATCTTCTAGAAAGATTTACATCCTTACTTCTAAATCATGCATTTACATTTCTATGATAAAAAGTGAACTAAAATTGGTCATAAGACCGATCCGTCTCAAAACATAAATTTTTAATCAGTGAAATAGTCTCATGTGTATATGTAATGGATAAGATAATCGGAACCAGGTAACGATAACAATCGAGTAAAGCATTGACACTTTTATCTCGATTCCACCCCCTACCAAGTACCCTCATTCCGTATTCATGGCGCGCTACTCTAAACACAAATATGTCGCTAACTACCGCCAATTATATCAAGCAAGTGCCTCCGAAGAATATGTTATTGTGAATTTCTGGCGAGTGCCTGTAATAAAGTACTTTGCTTTTAGTCTTTGCATAATTAGACTGTTATAATCTTGGAGAGAATGTTTTACGTGCGAATTTGAGTAATACCTTAGATTTCCATAAAACATTTCGCGAAATACTTTTGTTAGTTCTTTTTAAGTAATGACGCAGCAGAAGTGTGGTGAATGATTAAGTGCTAGTTAGCATAGCTTGTCTTGGATTTTATTTTCTTCAATAAGTAATATTAGGCATTCTTCGATCTGATACTTTCCCCTGCATGTTACAGTTCCATTATTAAAAATGTAGTGCTAAGAACACTTAAAACTGTACCATACCTACCACTATTTAGTATGTTGTGGAGATTAAAGTAAAAATTATTGAAGTAAATCAAATATTGAACTACCTGTTGTGGTGCCCTACCTGCCTGCCATTTTTATTACTGACAAAACATGAAATTAAACTGATTTTCCCGGATGTTTTCAGGCATTAACAAACTGTCGTTGATTAATTATATACTCTTTCCAAAGACACAATATTCCGACTAAGTATTTTTATGGCCTGTCTCGAGGTCCCTATTCCGCGGCACCATCCAACTTCATGGCGGCCACATTACCTCCAACTTGCTGATAATACGCTCTTAGCTGGCATTAGCGACAACTCGTTTGTATTTATACTTAGATAACTGGCTTTTTATCCTGCTCCTTAGTATAATGGTCTAGTTGAAGGAGAATTTAGACCGGTTTATCTTAAAATCTAAAATAATAAACGCCTAATGAACTGTTTTCTTAACTGTTTGTTTTTTACTACAACCGTTTAGATGGTTTAAAGATTGAAGCCTCTAAAGGGGGTTACTTTTTGTTACAACAACAGAAAGGAATAGAGAGCAGGTAAGTTTGTGAAATTCACACTGCATACTAATTTATGACATTGGAATTAACATATACCTTACTAATATTTGAATACATCAACACGTTAAAGTAAAAACTGATCCTACGCTCCCCAAAAATACAGCTCTACCCTGCAACCACTAGACAAAACACGTATTTTAACAAAACTGTCAAAACTGCACTGTCATCAAACTACAAGCACTTAAAACCCTTCCCTCTCTTAATTACATGCAATCCTCAACGTTATTCATCCCAGCAAAAACAAGGGGCAACCGCTTAAAAACTGTAACAAATACTTTGCAAGCGCCCGACGATCGTAGCGGACCCTCTTTCGCTCTGAAACTCCGTGAGGTAATCCATTCAATAATAAATGAGACGACCTAACTTCGCGCCTCCACCGACACTCTACCTCCGAGCATTAAAAACTTCCAAACAATCCCATCTGAGCAGCTAAACTTTACAAAACACAACCCTATCAAGACATGCTAAAGTTTAGAATTCCCTGATGAGCCCCCAAGGTTGGGTCCAGTAACAGCACAGTCTCTTTGAATTAGGCATGTGTTAAAAGCTTAATGCACTTAATAGGTAAGCGCCTTTACTATGTTGCATCGAAAGATAATATTTTTCGTGAAACAACGGGCTTGGTGGAGAAAAACGAACGGTTGAGCTTTTCGGGATGAGGTCGCGTCGTGTTTTAGACGGTTTATTGACAGTTTTGTTGTAGATGGCGAGTGTAGAACATGTGCTTAGTGTGGGATTAGGAAGATGGGGAAAAAAGTATGTTGTATGATAGTGTAGTCCGTATACAACTGACAGACTAAAATTATTCAACGTCAAAATATGTAACATCATGCTACCAGATTTCCAGACGAACTGAAGAAATAAATAAATAAAAATATGTTTTAAACATTGCGTATTGTAATTAAATCGCATTACTTTTCAAAACACGATTTTGTATAGTTAACAAAATTTTGAAGAGTTTGAGAGCAATATTTACATTATTCAAAGAGATTACTAACTTTCGATGATAATCACATTTTATATTTTTTTAGGATAAATGAAAAAAAATGAGAAAAAGTAAAATAAAAATCTCAGTGAGAACACACTTCAACATTTATGATCATTCGATATTCCAAAATAGCTTTTAAGTATTATACGTATCATGTCGAGCGAATAGTCCTGCTACTTCGCCGTAGTTCGCAACCACCCGCTCCCACAGGATAGTGTGAAATGACATATATTAACGCAAATAAATCGTTGTATCTCCATCATTATTCATGACTACCCGCCACATAGTCACAGAGCCTTCCTTAATCGCCGGCAATCGCCGATGACGCCGACCTCCATTACGCATTCAGGGCGTCTTATGAGATGCAAATACGTTACCTCGTGCCCTCCGATCCCCCTTAATCGTTTTAATTCTTGTCGCTTGAATATATCTGGGACAAAGGATGTATGATATTATGTTGTCAGAATTAAACCAAAAGATACAGGATTGGGTTTAAATGCTCGGTTTGTGTGTGGGATTACGGCTGAAGCGGTAAGTTATGAGAAGTATTATGACGGACTGTATGACGACTTATACATAATAGTGTGGCGTATCCAATGTGGCGCAAACTCTCGTGTCACTGTATTAAATCTGAGACAGTTTGCTTTTTAATTGAATTACATGTAGACTAATGCAACAATTAATATTGCTACGCACCTTACTTGGGGCCAGGTGTCATTTATAATTCAAACTTGTCATAAGTATACGGATATTCCAAATATTTATTTGCTCAGAGCTTAGCTATACTGTTCAAAAGGTAAAATTAGCATCATTATCTGCCTTTAGGTATACCTACTTGTTCATCAGCACTAAATATACCAAGTGTTATCCTATTGCAGCACATTAACAAGCGCGTCATGTAGCTAACTCACTGAACGCAAACAATCTTTGTACATGCAAACAGCGTATTGAATTCGCCATCGCTTCAACGACTATGCTAATGTAGGTAGAATTCATAAAATAAACCGAATTACAACACAATAGTTGGACAAACTAACCGAACAGTACCAAACTGGAAGCCATTCCGCATAATCAGCGCACTTACGGCGCGACAGGGCGGGATTCGGGCAAATGATGTAGATAACCGACTGTCATTTAATTTTGTTTTCATTTACCATTGCGATTGCGGTCAAATACGTGCCTTGTTCTGTAAAAAAACTTTGGAACCTGAAAACTACTGCACCTCTGTCTGTCATAGTCCTATGACTGTGATAAGGTGTAAAGGAGCAATAGAAGTAGGTACAATTGTCTTGTATTAGGTAAGATTTTCTTTGTAGTTTTTTCGAGAAGAGAAACTGGTGCATGATAGCAAAATGATAAATAATAACTTGTTAGTTTTTTGCCTTTCAATAAACAAAACTTTACTTAGTCTAAATTAATTAATTGCAGCATGTCATCTTAACACAACTCCAAAGTAGTGCTTCGTTGATTGCATCTTACCTTATCCTAAGTTCGCGAGATCTTTAGTTACACCCACTCAAGCCATCGAACTGCGACAACAAGTTAGTTTCCAAGTCCAAACCGTTAAGTAGCGAAGAGATTACTGGGAGCCTCCGTTAATTTGAACTCTAGTGCGGCCCTGAGCGGTTTTATGTTGGACATTAGGCAGATAATGTTTTGTGGGACTGACAAGTATGTAATAGGGATGTTGCGGATCCACTTTTTTCCACATCCGCGGATGCGGATGCGGATGCGGATTTTAAGAGGCTCACATCCGCGGATGCGGATGCGGATGCGGATCTGTACAAAAAACTTAAGTGTTGGCTTAGTAGAGAAAGAAACACAGTCTTATTTATCATTTTTTATTTAATAATAAAGTAGGTAGTGAATGAATTACTTTTAGTAATTATTATATAATTTAATAATTAAATTTGAAAAGTGGAGCATTATATTTTATAAAAAGTAGAATGGCCGCCTTTTCAGACTCCAGCCTGTTTCGCAAGGGTTCATATATTAATCCTGCGCTACTGAATAACTGTTCGCTTGGAACACTGGCTGGTGGAGCTGATAAAAATTTGCGTGCTATTTTAGATAAAAGTTTGAACTCGCTTTGATTAACGCTCCACCATTTAAGAGGACTCTCATTTAAATTAATTCGCTTCTTGTTGCGGAAAATAAGTAACTCCTTTTTGAGAATTGCGTCAGGACTGTCAGGTTCTGATGTTTCTTGACTTTCGTCGTCACTTGATGAATCGAGAATCATGGCAAGATCACTAATTAAACAGGACTGATATCCTGTACCTGAGGTCCCTGGTCGTGCCGTATCTGTTTCCATAGAATCTGTCATTCTCATTTTCTTCGCCGTTTCGGTACTTGGAGAAGTTGGAGACATTGTTCGAGAAGCCAAGATGTCTTCGGTGTTTCTGCTAATCTTCAATATATCATCTTTAATCTTTTCCTCTGTTACTGATGTGAAAAATTTGTTCTTATAACGAGGATCCAGGTAAGTGGCTATGACATATGAGTGGTCTTCTTCCAACAAATTTCACTTTGCGTAGGTGGTGGCATAGTTCACTTATCCAAATAGTAAATAAAACTTTATTTAAGGTACGTAATACGAATGAAGGTACTACGTATTACGTTAAACAATACAGTTAGTTCAGTTCTTAACAAAAACCACAATAATCAAACGTACGCTTCAGTTCTTGTCACTTGTCACAACTACTCACTAGTAATTACAACAAAACAATAGCAAGACGCGCCACCGTCACCGATTCACTGAGGTCCAAAAACAAAAATCATTGCTTTCCTATTGGTCAATCAACACATTCGGTTGACGCGCGCCACTCGCCGGGACTGCCCCTTTCTTTCTTGTCGCGACCAGCTACAAATCCGCATCCGCATCAGATCCTCGTCGATTTATGCGGATGCGGATGCGGATGCGAATGTCAAAATCAATGCGAATGTTCCGCATATGCGGATGCGGATGCGAATATTCGCAACATCCCTAGTATGTAATACCTACCAGCTATATTTAAAAACTAGCTGAAAACGTTATAACTAAGTATCTTCCGTCTAAGGTAATATTGATGAGAAAATAGTTTTATCTATACAGTGTGAGTCACGTTAAAGTGTACATATGAAAATAGATGAAACTAGACCTATTTTTATCGACAAAAAAGAGGTCAAAAAATTTTTGAGATTTTTTTTTAATTTTTTATAGAATTTTTTTTCTTCAAATTACTTATTGTAAAGAAAACGTAATAACTTTTAAACTAAGCGGTATATCCTGATAAAATAAAAACAGTAATAATGCTAAATAACAGGCGATACTAAAAAGATACATAAAATACACAAAAAAAGCCAACAAATAATAAAAAATGATACTTTTTGAAAAAAATCTGCTTTTAAATTCGTGTTTTTTTGGTTATTTGATAAATTTCTCCAAAAAATGCCCCTATAACCGGTGGTTTTTATTACTTTGTATTATTCTCTATTGTATTACCTTGGTAAAACCAAAAATCGCATGTCTCTATTCCTATCACAACATTTGCTATGATCGTTTGAACAAGGGCCTGTCACAACATTATTCTCCGCTACAGGTAGGGACAATTTTAATTTTAACTAAAATGCTTATTTTACTTCGAAATCTTTTGTTTTTATTTGAAATCTAACTTGTCTTTATCAAAATTACAAATCTAGAGCCATTTTCAGTTTTGTTGTTAACGAAGCGTTGAATGGCGCGCCCGGAGAGGCTTAGTTCAAACGATCATTGCAAACGTTGTGATAGGGATAGAGACATGCGATTTTTCGTTTTACGAAGGTAATACGATAGAGAATAATACAAAGTAATAAAAACTACCGGTTATAGGGGCATTTTTTCGAGAAATTTATCAAATAACCAAAAAAACACGAATTTATAAGCGGATTTTTTTCAAAAAGTATAATTTTTTTATTATTTGTTGGCCTTTCTTGTGTATTTTATGTATTTTTTTAGTATTGCCTGTTATTTAGCATTATTACTGTTTTTATTTTATCAAGATATACCGCTTAGTTTAAAAGTTATTATGTTTTTTTTACAATAAGTAATTGGAAGAAAAAAAAATCTATAAAAAATTAAAAAAAAATCTCAAAAACTTTTTGACCTCTTTTTTGTCGATAAAAATAGGTCTAGTTTCATCTATTTTCATATGTACACTTTAACGTGACTCACACTGTATTATTATCATTTTACAAGGTGAGTGGAGTTTCGTTTTTCTATTTCTAATCACTACATAGTATATGTATAACAAAGTCGTTTTCCGCTGTCTGTCCATATGTAGCATAGCAAATTAATCTTTAAAACTACGCAACAGATTTTGATGCGGTTTTTAATATAAGATAGAGTAATTCAAGAGGAAGGGGATACTTAGCGCCCGTGCGAAGCCGGGTCGGGTCACTAGTCTATTTTAAAAGGTAACATGTGTGGTAGATCCACCAATGACTCACCTCTACGAACTTCCATAAATGGCCATTACTAACAAAATAATTAGTTTTAATTACCTATTATTATAAACTGAAGTCAGGTGTAATTTTATTATTATGGCTAACACAGTAAAACTTTATGTTGTGCAGAGTTGGTCAGCAGTAAAAGTTTTAACTACATTAGTGGTTTATTGTCAATTTGAAATTAATTAAAAGTACCCATATTAAAAAAGTAAATAATAGCAAAGTTTTGGTATCTGTGCTAGCATTACCCTTTGTAAACTCGCGGCCATCGAAACGGCAAAGTTCGGGTAAGTAGCAAAGAGATTAGCCCGGGACCCACTTCGCGGCTCCGGCCGGCCCTGGCGACGCTACTATGAAAATTAGAAAACAATTTATCTGGATGAAAATGTTATAAATAAATAGATTTTATTATCTTTATAAATAGAGAAATAGGATTCATTGATTAATTACGGAACCTTATAAACTAACACCTACAAACTTGAAATTTGGCAGGTAGGTTCCTTATAGGGTGTAGACATCCGCTATGAATGGATTTTTCGAAGCTCTACCCCTAAGTGGGTAAAACGGGCGGCCGCTAGTAGAATTTATAATATTAGGATGTCAAAGAATAAGTGTAAGATTAACCCACCCCAAAAAAAATGGAAAGCTATTATAGGCTTTTAAATCATTATGAAATGTCATACCCACGTTATGCGAAACATCGCTTACATTCGTTTGACTAGAAAGTTAGCCGATGCTTTGTGTGCATTCGTTATTTACATAGCGGACTTATAGCCCTTTGTGAACTCACAGCCATCGAAACAACTTAACAAAGTTCGGGCAAATAACAGAGATTAGCCCGTAACCCGCCCGCGGCCGGCCCTGGCGCTCTACGTATGAAAATTAGAACATAACGTAACCACGCAGTAACGTAGCGTACACTATGAATCCTAATTCGTTGGTGAAAATTATGGCTAACAGATAAAAGGCTTTATACCTTTTAAACATAGATCGCCTTTTTGGCATGCAATAAAAATGGCATATACTATGGTTACTTTTACCAGTAATGTTGGCTCCTTCTAGTTCTATGTTGAAAATCATGTAAGATAATTTAGAATATTTTGACAAGACGCAAAGTTGTTGTAAAAGTTGCAAATTCTAAAATGATGCTGCTCAGAAAAACAGCTCAAATGACAGTTTTAGTTCCATAGGGTATCTATCTCCCAGTCTACTCTTATTAAATAAAACTATAATTTCTTTAAAACATCTTTCAGAATTTGTTACTTTGACGCAATTCAAAGTTAACCAGCAAAGAGATTAGAGCCCGGCCCTGTCGGCTGCGTACGTATGAAAATTAGAATAGAACATAATGTACGTACAGCCCACTCGACCCTAATTAGCACGCGCAAATTATAACGAGCGCCTCTGAATAATTGTGAAAGGAGAGCCAAGCCCCGAATTGGGGCTTTGGTGCGACTTCAAAAGATGGTACTGTCCTGCGAAATGCGGTTTTCACAGCTCCAGATAGACTTTGAGTTAGGTGTTAAGTTAGCTATAGCAAACTTAGGTTATGTGAAGTGTGATTTAGCTAACTACTAGACCTAAGAGACCGACAACTTCAACAGCGATACAGTTCCGCTAACAGACCATTTGCGTACGAAAGTTGTTAGGCGCGTATAAATAGCACGATTGCATTGTGTTACACGTTGTGTTATAGTGGAAAATGAAGTAAAAATATTATCTAAAATATACATATTACGTAGTGTGTCTAGAAACTTACGACACATCCAAAAAACTGTGTTCCACGTTTAGCTAATGTGTTATTTACGCGCAACCTAAATAAGTTTGTCATCACGTTTGTCACAAAAAACGCCAAAACTAAGTCCCGACAGTTATCAAAGTGTGTGTCCACAGACGCCGATGTAACGGGGCGATAATTAGCAAAACAGCTAATTACTGTTTGAGTCCGAACTATGTTACTAAGCGGTGAAACATGAGCTCTGTTTGATGCTGTTTTGAAAGCCTGTGAAATCATGGACACTGATGAAATTTGACCATCATATACAGGGACTATTTATTTATTTAAAAGTGTGTAAAGTAAGAAAGCAAAATAAAATATGTGAGAGTAAATTAATCGTCGCATACTTTTTAATGCATTTTAGCATACCGCGTACATGTAACTGAGCTTGCGTTAGGAAAAAAAGATTAGACAAATATTTAAACACAAAAACTTATAACGTTGATTATAAGCAATTTCAGACGCCTACGACCGTTCATATAGCCTGACCCACCGCTGTAACCCACGCTAAAACTCTTAGAAACTATATTAATGACCGCTCCTTGTATGTTTACATCACTAATCTGTATAAAGTTCGTAATTAAATTTCAGGCAGGTATTCCAGTTTAGGTAGTTAGCCGAATAAGTAATGTCAAAGAGCCGGAGGCTGCGGCAACTTCAAACAAACTTGCCCGGGCGCTGGAAAGTATGCAAATGCAAGGTCCAGCCGCGTTCTGTCATATATTGGCAGGAGCGATGATGCGTTAATGTAGACCGGGAGGTCATGACCAAAGATCACCGCCATTTTACACGACTTTGAAAAAAAGTGGACAGGTACTGGCACTGAGACATTTCAATCTCATTTATTCCAGTTTTGTTTCTGCTTATGACAGGTACGATATGATATACTTCAAGGTTACTGCAGCAGTAAGCAGCATAGCAGCTATACTGTGTTTGTTAATAATGTGCACTAGACACCAAACATGTTTTTCGTGTCGTAGCAGATTTTGTAGCATCGTAGCAGTATTCGTAGCATCGTAGAGGTTTCTGTAGCATCACTACTCATGTTTCGTAGTAGTAAACAGTACTTGTGGGCTTTAAAGTCAGAGAATTTAATCATACTGTCATTATTATCTACTCCCAATTTAGCATGCAGCTGAATTGTCATGTTGTATGTAGTTGAGATCAGTCATTTCTTAGAAGGCACAAATGAAAAAAATACAAAATAATACTACTGACTTTTACGTTTTCTATGTTCAGGGAGCTGCCTCCCGGCCTACGCGCTGTACCGCTAGGCCCGTATTGAATATGCAGCGCTGGGCGTGCCCTAAACTCTTGTAAGCCTTTGTTTGGCGCCAATATTGGCTGCCTCATCGCTTTGATACACTGCCCGAGTGCGGCCTGTTTGCGCGAGAGCGACCACCTGCCTTTTATTAAAAACACTTTTTAGGTGATACACGCAGTTTTATTGGGCTTTAAATTTAGCCTGTCAAAATATTTGCTGTGCGTCAACAACTTTTTAATAAAGTTTTAAAGGCATGTGTGCTCGCGTTTAGCATTTCGGTCCAATAAAGTTAAAAATATAACAGTGCTACGTTTCAGGCCTAAAAGGCATGAACACATGCATTAACGAATGAAGACTACGTTAGTCAAGCATATACAAAACTTCATTATAATCTATAGCTTACTTTGACAATCCTACCCTCCCTGCTCTACTTAATACTCGTATTTACAAGGACTATTATGCGTTAATAATTCTCCATCTTAAAGTGTTTGACTTATTTTTTCTATCCACAGCCCCAAATAACACAAATACCTTACTTATGTTTATGGTAGGGTCAATGCAGTTCGATAACCGAGACGTTTGCCAGTATGTGTGCGAAAATAAAGCACATCTTTAAGCTCAATAAAACGATTTGATACTTGTCTAGTATCGGACCGGCTCTGTTCCATCGATGATGCGAACTCTCAAGAGCTTTGTCCAAATAATGTATACAGTTGCCAATAAAACACTAAATCAGTTGGTTTAGTGCCCCCAGTCGATGGTGTACAGCCATAAATAGAGTTCTATACAACGTAAATCAGCTTTTACAGTCGCCTCGCGTCAAGATGACTCTATGCCTAGAGGTGTGGGTACGGAATATTAATACATTGATATATTCATACGTGGGCAAACAACAGGCATTATAGTTGCCAAACTAAGGGTGGTTTTACTGTCAGCACAATATATGTATTGATACTGTACCTACAAGTTGCAGGTACAAAAATAACTGATCTTTGGACTACAAAGATAGGCAAGATCTAAAAATAAAGACATGACATTGTAAAAATCGACGATCTGGTAAAGGTCGCGGGAAGAGCCTGGATGCGGGCAGCGCAGGACCGTTCATTGTGGAAAACCTTGGGGGAGGCCTTTGTCCAGCAGTGGACGTCATTTGGCTGAAACGAACGAACGAACGATTGTAAAAATAATATTCTTTCAAAATCGGAACATTCAAATCCGAGAATCTTTAAGTAGAAAATATAATTTTATACAGAAGGTATTGATGGCATAATTAAACCTTACAAAAGTAAAAAATTCTGCGAAATAATTTTACTGATATCTTCATACCTGCTTTATTATCTCCTGCAACTGGTATTAATATTGTACAATATTTTCAGACTGTACACTTGTCTGTATTAAATTGCCACTATTAACCTTTAACTCGAAAATAATGAAATCACTACGGACACGCTAACAAATTGCTAACATGTCGATTAGAAGCTTAACCCCTACCACATTGCGCCACTGTCTTCATCTTACTTCCATCCTTGTCTATCTTAAAGAGAAGCATGAGACAGATGGGTGTCCGTAAGTTAGTGAGTAGTAGTAACGGAGCCGGAGACATTATCGTTGCAATCAAATAGTCGTTAACACTGAGCTGATGTACAAGGAAAACCCCTGCAACATACTATGGACTCAAAGATATTAACCTAGAGTTGAAATTGCAGTGTATTATGTCAGCTGTAGTTCATTTACCAGCTGGAGTCTTGCTTTTTATTTGTTTTAGTGTTAAGAGCTTGTAATTGGCATGCTAGGGGTTAAATAAGCGATTCGGTTAGCTAAACGGTAAAGAATTTTGATACGATTTTAAAAAGTTTTCAGTGCCGTAAGTCTTAATTAGTGAGAACGTTCTAAGTTTTTATTAAACTAGACTGAGTTATACCAGTATTGCACCAGCGCTTACTTGTATCACTGGGGAATCATATAAAACTTCGAAAATACTTATCACTCGGGAATTGTAAATGGACTTTTATTCTTAACAAAAAAATATAGATCAGTAGGATCTGTAATAAGCTATGTTTAATTATTTTTATTGTGTTTTGAATATTAACAACTGAAAAACTATTTAAATAAAATTTAAAATATACTCACAATAAAATAAATCTAATTTTGTTTCCTAGCTATCAACTAAAAAAGGTTCATGACCATGATATTTATTTCAAAATGAGGGTCAAAATTTTTATGTAAATAAAGCGAAAGGTAGAGATCAATCCTCTGCAATCACTGCCTTCTCTCAGTATTGGAGATCTTTAGAATATCAGATTATATACAGTGTGTCCGGGCATGTAGTGATCAAACTTTAAGGGCGTAATCTATGGACAATTTTATCGATGAAAATACTTCAAATTTGGGGCCTGACCCATTTCTCGAAAAATTACATCGATTTAAGTTTTTAATTTTTAGTTTACACCTCTTCTTTAAAAAACAAGTGAAAGCGTGGGTAGTATAACATTAATAGGCAAATATTTTATATCATGTGATAGCCAATAAATTTATCTATTAGTAGAAAAAGAAAGCAGACACAAGTTTCATACATTTTATGGGAGTAAGATTGGATTTAATTAGAAAAATACATTACTTTTTTAACTTCTTTTTCAGTTATTTTCCAACACAAGAAAAACCAGGTCGTTAAGGTATGTTTTATTTGCATTGTATTTTTAGTATTTGAGCTATTCTACAAAACGAATGTAAATTTATTAGTCTACGTCTATTAGTTTCGACGTAATTGTTGAACAAAGATACCCCTTCCCAGCGGTTTCCATAGTAATCGGAATAGGTTGTGTGATTCTTTCAGGCAGTGCATTTTCGCATGTCACGTGCGCTATGGAAACCGCTGGGAAGGGGTATCTTTGTTCAACAATTACGTTGAAACTAATAGACGTAGACTAATAAATTTACATTCGTTTTGTAGAATAGCTCAAATACTAATAACACAATGCAAATAAAACATACCTTAACGACCTGGTTTTTCTTGTGTTGGAAAATAACTGAAAAAGAAGTTAAAAAAGTAATGTATTTTTCTAATTAAATCCAATCTTACTCCCATAAAATGTATGAAACTTGTGTCTGCTTTCTTCTTCTACTAATAGATAATTTTATTGGCTATCGCATGATATAAAATATTTGCCTATTAATGTTAAGCTACCCTCGCTTTCACTTGGTTTTTAAAGAAGAGGTGTAAACTAAAAATTAAAAACTTAAATCGATGTAATTTTTCGAGAAATGGGTCAGGCCCCAAATTTGAAGTATTTTCATCGATAAAATTATCCATAGATTACGCCTTTAAAGTTTGATCACTACATGCCCGGACACACTGTATAGTTCGACATAGGTCTACGAATATTTTAAACTATCTCAAAGTAAGTGATTAATGTAGTCATGAATATACGAATACGAGTAAACCATATTATTATTCTTCCACATATAAGGCGTGTATCTCTACGTAGTATGTATTACACTATATTGGCACAATATAAACAGAGCAGCATATCAATCGGACGCTACACGCGGATGCGACTGAAATGTGATATTAGAGCTCGACTCTAACGTCTAGCACGCGTATTTACAAACACCATAAAAACTGTTGAACTTTAAAACAAGTGAACTTGGGAAAATCTTTCAAAGTTTCCTGACTAGTTTAGTTTACAACTATAAAATTAATGTATCAAAAAGCTTCAATGTCTATTAAGTATAAAAATGCACAAGTACCTATACATACCTAATTAAAGATAAGTATAATGCATCTTTACCGGCATAAAGAGCTGACTGAAAGACACGCAAAAGAGTTTATTAAAAATAAAATCCACTCTTTAATTACATGAAACAGGACTCACGAGCCACGAGTACAGATTCAAAATACTTTTGCAAATACACGAAGTAGAGTTACCATTTACGCGGCCCGTGTTGCTTCACGCTCGCACGTCAAATTTTCAGTTCTGCACAAAATATTGAATGGACGAGAAACATAAACTTGCCGCGGCTTGACTTGTTTTTAATAACGCCCGTGTTACGCCGAAAATACAGAGTAGGTTTTGGAGAGCTAACATTTTGTTTGAACTTACGTAAAGGAATTACTTTTTAAATGCGGATATGTTGTGCTAGTCAAGCTTCATGAATTTCAGTAGTAGTCTATAGGAATACCATTAATTTTATACTTTCAAAACGTTGTAAGATTATTGAATTTGATATTAACTAGGTTCCTTACAACAAAATACTAATATGCAATACTAAGGAGCTCTTGGTTTTTACTTTTAATATTTTCAATCGTTCTAATATCATGTGTCAAAAAGATATTGTAGGTCAACTAAGCTGAGTTTGTGAACAAAATTCCTTTGCATCTAGCGAAGGAAGTCTCGCAATATGTACCTAAAAGAGCTGTTCTAAAAAATATATTCAGCTTTGAGACAAAAAGTCGCTACTACACATTTGCGCTCCCCACTCAATTGTCCTTACATTTTACATTTCTGCGTCATATTCCATAGCAATGAAAAGTAAAAACATTGCAGATGATACTCCGTCCGCTGAATAAGCAACTTTAAGTTTGCTCTACAAGGTTGGATTTGCCTTGTGGCTGTAATTTCGTAAATTCTGATGCAAGGCAAGACGAGAGTGGCTGAATCGTGGTAGAACTAAAGTGCGGAATAAAAGTGACGGTAGAAATAAACTAAAAGTGAGCATTCGGCGTATTGGACGGGCGATGTTTGGGACAATCTCTCCATTACAAAATGGGTTTCAGATGGATCCGATGCTAATTCGATTGGGCTTTTGAGATGGATAGCTCTATTTGATTTGGTCAAGAGCTATTTGGATGAAAACATTTTTTACAAGATTAATAGCGAGATTTTTCAATTGGCGAGCGACTTTCAAAGAGAATAAGCCCTTTTCAAAAAGGCTAGGTGGTGTGTAGTGCGATTTGAGAAGCTATGGACAGGGATCAAAGTTTTGCTAATTGATTGAGAAGCTTCATCATCTATCCTTGTATGAAATAAATCAATAACTTTAAAAAGAAAATAACTAAACCAAATTCATCGTTACAAAGCACTTACCTGTGCTCGTAGTAATTAAATAATTTGATAAGAACATCGAACGATTATTTTCACATTAAAAAGGTACATGTAGCTAAAATTATAAATACATCCCAGTTGTGTCATAACAGTTATAGCAAGAACATCAGTAGACTGATACTAAAATAGTGTGAATTACTAAATGAACTAAATTCATTATTAAATTTTTAAAATTATATAAAAATAAACACGTTTGTAAGAAATTGACCAAAGCCAACAGACGTCGGCCATTGACAACATAATCAAGCACGATATTACAGGATCTCAAACCGCCGCAAGAGCGGCCGAGTTGGCGCCCGCCCAAATTTGGGCAAAAATGAGATAGTTTATAATGTCGCTAGGACACGCGATTTATTGTACACCATAAAAGCTCTGGCCTTTGTTTTAAAGCTGGACATGAACGAATTATTTTTAATAAAACTTTAATACGCGGCCATCAGTTTTAATTTTATGACTGACTGCATTAAAGGCCGCCGGCTGTTATTATAGTCTAAAAACCTTCATGAAGCTTAAACTCAACAATGTATTTTGTAAAAGCAAACATTTCTATCACTCGTAGTATAAACTAATAGGTAGTTTATATGAATGGAAAAATATCACTTACCTTGGCCGGCGTCGTCGGTCTGCTTGGAACCGCTGACAGCCTGCAAACATTTATTTTGTATTTACATAAACATTCGAGAACATCGAATTCAATTGTTTTAAAACTTAACACGAACGAATAATTTTTAGTAAAACCACAGAATAACAATAAGTACCTACTGTAAAACTTTAATACACGGCCAACGTAGAGACGATGGAAGACATACGAGTAGCGTAGGCAGGCCTCCTACTAGGTGGACCAATGATCTGGTGAAGGTGGTGGGAAGAACCGGGATGAGTGCAGCTCAGGACCGGTCGTTATGGAAAGCCTTGAGGAAGGCATGTTTGTTACTCTTTCACGCAAAAACTGCTGAACGGATTTTGATGAAACTTTACAGTATTATTGTTTTTAACCTACAATAACATATAGGCAAAATTTATGTCAATCTGTGACAAACTAAATTTCACGCGGGTGAAGCCGCGGGAAAAAGCTAGTATTATAATACTAGAAAAACTTTCATAGAGCTTAATATCAACAATGTTTATTTTGACAAAGCAAACGTTTCTAGTATTCGTAGTATAATAAACTATCGAATGGAAAAATATCACTCACCTCGGTCGACGTCATCGGCTATGCCGTCGGTCTCCTTGGCACCGCGGACAGCCTGCAACAATTTATTTTGTATTCATAAACATTCGACAATATCGAGTTCAAATAAACTTACAAGTATTTTCGTTGTTATTAGATGTCACATTAGGCTTTCCATTGATACTGTGATACTGAAATAACAAACACAGATTTTTCACAGTCAACATTACGCACGTGAGTTTTATGGGGCTAACCGCGATACTTTCTACACAACTTACAAGCTTTTAGTATTAAAGTTGCATTATGAGGCAAAATATAATGCAAGCCAGGTACGAGTACGAGTATAATAGACAATTAGGCATTTAAATCTTAGACGCAATTTTTACAAACTAACAATAGAATTTGAGAAAACACATACGTTCAGTAGCCGTAATAATCCATGACGAGTTTCAAGTACATTCTGAAGTAAAGAAACTTCACTGATTTTCACAGACACTGAATTTATAAGAAATGTTGTTAATTATCTACACAAATCACACATTTTAACACAATTTAATTACAATAAATAGCTCTTCGTATGCACGTCTTTTTAAAATGTCAGCGATGCGAAAATCAAGTGCCCTACGCAGAATTTCAAATTTAGAACAGCGTCATTCTTTTGTTTTTTGATTTGTACGGCGCCGGCGCATTGTGTTTGGATTCCAAATTCAAAATTTAGAGGCCTGAAAAGAGTGTGGACTTCTTGGCGGGAATGTGAAGCGTCATATTAGTGGTTTAGTTTTTTTTTTCTAAAATTTGTGTTAAGACGACTATTAATGTGTAATAATGGTGGATTATTAACCATTAACCCCCTTAATAATAAAAAGTTATACACTAGTTAAACAGTATAGATGAACTTTACTGAACCGTCCCACCCGTGATATTCATAGAGGGCGCCACCGTCAATACCGGATCGCTGGTTCCGATTTTTGCGACGTTGGACAACCATAATTTATGACATTATCGTAGGGCGCTAATATCAATACTGGGTATTAGTTTTTATTTGCCTCTTGACGTTTCAGAATCGTGGGACTATAAAATGACATTTCCATACTAAACGTCACTTTAAACAAGTGTTCAACGAGCCTGTGGGTCTAGACAAAGTGCAAATTATAATCGCAAACCAGTCGAAAAGTGGTCGAAATGCCCCTATTTTGTATGGAGTTTTGACGGATTCGATTTTCGATTCGATCAAAAAGTGCGTTTTGTCTAAGGGGGCTGTAGCTTTTATTAATAAGAGCATTATTGTTCGTGAACGTGCATGAGCAAACGAAACAAAATAGAGCAGCGTGATTCTTCGTATTCTCTCAAGTAGTTCATATTATGAAGTCTGAATAAAGCGCCACAACTTTACTGAGATTCAAGAGCTGGGAAGGGGTATCATCTATCATCCTTCATTTATCATTTAAAAAATAACCCAAATCCCATCCCATTAATGAGGGCTATAGTTTTAGCGCTCACCAGTTAGCGCCCCTGTAGAGTAACGTCCTGTCACTTGCTAGTAGCGAAGACAGTGGCACCAACTGGTGAGCGCGAAAGTGGTAGGAGGACTATCGCATTTGCACTCATCAAGATGGCGCCACTGTAGAGTAAGGTCCTGTCAATCGCCAGGGGTGCCAACTGTTAAGTATAAAAACGATAGCCCTCATTTGGTCCCATGCTTATAACTCGTCTCACTTGAAACTTGAAAATGGCACAAATCATGTAGGCCACAACGTGTATTCCCAACATCAAAAAAAGAAGAATGTAAAGGGCCTACGTCCCTACGTACCAGGAATTTGAATTTCGAACACCGCTGAGAGTTCAAAGTCACTTTTTAGCAAAGGCATAGCACCATAAATCCTAATGTGTTTAAAATAACGTTATCAACTATTTTTTATGTGAAAAATTTCCGTTTTCTTTTCATGCTTACCCTGTGTTGGCTCTCTTTTAGTAAAGATTTTCACCTCAAAACTGTTAAGTATCAGGGAAATTTGCTTGCAAAATGGAGGTCGTTAGTTTTGCACGTGCCAAAAGCACGTGTGCATCGATTGATTAATAAGCGAACGAAATGGGACTTGAGGATGGAGAGGCGGGTGTGGGGGTAATTATGAAACTGTAGCGTTATTATGTATCTATAATTAAATTTTGGCTGAAGATACAAGGGTGATTGGCACGTTATACAAATTGACATCGTTAGGTGTTGTTATCCCAGAATAGATTAAATTTATTAGAACTTAATTTACGTAGTAATAGGAAATATTAATTAATATTAAAAAGAAAGTGTAATTTAAAGTAAGATTGATATTTTTGTATAAATACTGGCAATACTTATGTAAATTGTTAAGATTTTTTTTCACAATAATCTCAACCACATAAGCTTCACCTATCTCAAATCTACGGCAATTTACTTAAAACACAAATTCCATTTTCCAGCTGATGTTACAATAATTTATTTATTTTACACCGCGTGCACGTTTCTCTATCACATAGTGTTTTTGCTAATTATCACTAATACGCAGCCGGACCGCGCTGAATTATGCAACCGTGATGTGTAGCGGTGCCATGTGCCCAATATTATACGGGCTGTAAAATTTTATTCGATTTCCTACGAAATGTACGACTGGAAGCCAGAAATGAATGCTCAATCGAGTTACTGCACTACTAATCACATTTATGTAGCGTTCTCATGATTATTTTATTAGTCATTAATGTTATTGATAGAAAATAATACAACAGTATGCTACGCAGGCAGTGGGGTTGCAAAATTACAAAATGCAAAAAAATATAGATTTGACATAAAAAAAGAAGAAAAAATATCTAATTTTTATGTTTGAAATAATATTAAACGCTTTAAAAGTATAGCTAATAATTATTTAAAAAAATTAACATTAAACAATCTTGCGCTTATGTTTTTAAATCTGTGGTAATAAATTCGACAGGAGAAAATTGCGGACAGAATGCAATATAACAAATACATTTGACTTGAAAAAAAAAATATTACCTAATTTTTATGTTTACAATAATAATTAGTATTTAAAATTATCACGTAAACAATCTTGCGCAATCTGTTCTTTAATCTGTGGTAAGAAATTCGATAGAAAAAAATACTGCTGCACGAAGTTCGTCCGAGCCACAACTTTTATGAAAAAAAAAACTGTCACTGCCATAATTTGGACTTTATTTTACTGAATGCCTGCAGTGAATTATTTTAGTTATTTATTGTAAAAAGCGAAATGGTCCGTGGTTTAATTTGAAATTATGTAAGTACAGTGCCCGTAAATTAAGATGTCGCCGCGATTTGTCTTAAAAATATAATATTATGTGTTATGAAGTCTAAAGAAAACGGTGCTGGATTGAAGGCAGTCCTCGACTCGTCCTCTGCACAGGCACTGCATTCAATCATGGTGCCGGGGCGTGGTTGCCAAAAATTGGCTTTCATGGGCCTTCACGGTGCCGAAGCGTGGTTGCTAATGTGATGTGACGCCTATCTGATGGTGAGTTCATATTTATTTGTTTCCTACAGTGTCAATAAATACTTGAGGTGATTTTAAACGTATTTTTTATTATTTCAAGATGGGTGTCGTGGTGGCAGCGGTGGCAGATCGTTCCGGCGCCGCGAGGCCGCGGACCGGACGAAGACAATGGTGCGGTGTTTGGAGTAAAAAAGGTCAGTGTTTTTTTATTTAGTTTTTGTACTGGAGCAAGTACAATATGCGAGAAATTGACCGAGACGAAGCGCGAGCCCGCATAACGAAGTATGGACGACGCGCGACGCACGGCGAAACTAACCCAAGTGCGTGTTTACACTACGTCTCGATACTATTTCCCGAATATTGTACTTGCGCCATACTATTTTATGAGATGATTGTTTTTGTATTGTTTGGTAAAGACGTGCGATGTAGGTACCTGCTTAATATGCTTTTCATTTGAAAGGCATTTAATTTACTATCATTTTAATCACATTTATGTTACATTGAAGATTTTCAATTTGTGCATTTAGGTTATTTAATGTACATTTCGGTTATAATTTTAAATGTTGTACACTAAGAAACAAAAACAATAGGTATTGCTCAATACCGCTTTTATCTTACTCGAATCCCTACAGCATCAAATGTAGATTAGCTGCGAAATGTAGCAGAATAATCCCGAACTACCCGCACATACAGATTCCGCACAGCAACCCAAACGAAATAACTCTGCGGCGGTTATTTTATTTACGCGCACCCTTCGCGATTACGTTTACTTATTCACTACCCCAACTTTTCAATTCTTTACTTGGTCGAACTCGGTCTTTCGGTCACGTATCGTTTTTACTGCCGACTCAGCTGCTCTGCCGACGGGCAATCGGAAAAAAACACGCCATTTAATATTTCATCTCCACCTCCCGAATCGATATATTTTAAATTCTAATTCAGCTCAGTACTCGAGTCAGCTTTTACAACTCCAATCGATTCTGAATATAAAGTGGGCCGGATCCCCGGTGATTTAGAGTTACGCGTCAAAAATTAGCAATGCGCTCTCATTGCAGTTGGGTGATTGAAGTTGGGAGTTGGACTCTTTTTAGCGAGATCACTTCGCGAAGAATCCGGTTTTTTAATTCAAAGCGTCAGGATTCGGGACGCGACTTGTAACCTCATTAGAAATTTGAAAAGACAGGTTCGTTGCATTGTATTTTAACCTGTGTTCAGAGTCTGTTATCGGTATTTAATCCTTATTATTAAATTATTGTTAAAGTTTCTTATACCAGGTATATTTTATCTTGTACTCATCTAACTTAAAAGCGTATTGTAAATCGCGATTCCACATGCCGAGGTTATGATTCTAAAATATGAACATCCCAACATCATATGAGTCAAAGATGTACATGTATAGGATTATTATCCACTCAATACCAGTTCCATAAATTACACCTTGCAAACAAAAAATACCAATTAATTTCATATTATTAATCTATAAATCACTTTTAGCGTAGGCGCACACCGTTGATTTTTAGTTGGCCGATAGTTGTGCTCAATTTTAAATTGTATGAAGAATCGGCTAAATCGAATCGGCGTAGTGTGCGCACTCCCATACATGCCCATACTGATCATCTGCCCGACTAAACTATGAGCCGACGAAAAATCAACGGTGTGCGCCTACTCTTAGTTTGACTCATAAATTTTGTCATAATAACTCTCTGCTGAAATATTAATTGAATGTATTTATGTGCTTTACTTTAGATTAAAAATTGATCTAAAATGTAAGTTTCACCAGCTTCATAAAGCCTGTAATAATATTAGGTTATTAATCTCCTGCATTTGCCCGGCTTAATTGCTTCTCTTGTTTCAAGAACTGTATGTGCGGCACCTAGTTTAATTAATTCCAGGCGTCTAATTTCATTGCACGACTCGGATGGATATGTTGAATGCACCGCGGTAAACACAATGTGTAATTGTTTAAGCACTTGAAGCAAACATGCCGAGGACTTTTGGGAAATATTACAAAACCTTTTCTACTAACTTTCATTTTATTCTTCTTAGTTATAAAACATGTGTTCGCGTTGTAAGCCTGTTAGATAATGCCTGCCTGATAAACGATATTTTATTGATAAATCTGCCACAATGTTTAAGAACTTTCTACCTGGAGATAAAGCTAAGTGTATGGCGTTAATTAAAAAATTGTGTTTTTTAACTACTTCACACTAGTGCCGCATGTAAGAGATTCGGAGAGAGGGAAAAATTCCTTTCTAAAGCGCGTGAAATAAGTACTGAAATATTATGTTCGCAATATTTATAGATTCTAACTGGCTTCTGTCAGCTTAAAGTTCAAGCGATCAACATTTTAAGTCAATTGTTATAATATAGCCTTTTATAAACCAAAGTAAGAGCTTTGTTTATCTTTTCAACTAAAGTAGGTACAAAAAATATTTTAACCGTGACAGTAGTGTACGAGAAAAATGTCAACTTTTTCATCAATTCCAATTTTCATCACCTGTTGTTACTTTAATCAGGTGAGAGTAATTTTAATTACATTTTGTTTGTACAGCGTCTACAACTTTCTCGATACAAACGTGGTTAAAGTTTAGTTTTTGTTTATGTTCAGAGCTTCTTCTATAAATATTAATTATAATGAAAGACGTTTTACTGTAGCAATTTTACGGACGTAAATTCAGATATTATTTAATGGGAAACGTTTCCAGTGAGATACTATAAGACAACAGAATAAAAAACCAGGCGGACTAGGATGTCTCGGAGAATTCTTTTGTCTGTATCTCTATCCTTTGGCGTAACGAAGTGAAAATATATCCGCAGAACTCCGGCCCGCTTTCGCGAAATTGTGAAATATCGCAAAACGTTATTTCAACCCGAAGGTGGATTATTGCGGTAACTAGAAATTTCCAACTGACATTGCGAACGGATGCACGTAGAGCGATCTCGATGCACTTAGTACTAGAAACTTATGAGGATTACGAAATGGCGTATCTCTAAAACGTTGACCAAACTAAACTCACCTTTAAGTCTTATAGGATTAAGATCTGTATGATTTGATGCACCAGAACTTTAGTATTTCGAATTGATTAATCCGAAAGGATGCAAGATTTTTCATTTGTCATTCAACTTTCAACTTTATGGTCAAGACAATAACATCATTTTCTATACGACATAGACCAGTCTGTGATCATTTTGAAATACAGCGAGGAAGAAGCATTTGTAGACTAAACTGTAGGATGGCAGGCAAGACAGAGCTGAATGCGATGTAAGTAAAGGAATTCTTTTTATTTTTCAATTAAGTCTAATGAAATCTACGGCGCGGCTGAGCATTGGCTATACCCTGTGAGTGTTTCCGCCTGATAGTTGATTTAATAACTCCACTATCTAGAAGTTTGAACAGCTATGTTTAATTTTAGTTTTGAACTTTGATTTAAATTCCCTCTCTTAACTCTTGACTTGAGAAATTAACTTAGTTTGATACACTTTTCTTGCTATGAGACATTTTATAAGTCTTTGCAGGTCAGTTCATTGTAAATTGAAATGTATTTAATTGTTCAATGTTTTTTTTTTTAACACTCAGAAATACCTTTAAAATAGTGCCTGTTTGGTAATTTTCAACAGCTTCTTGGGTTGGTAGTAGAAAAATTACTGAGTATTTAAAATTACCTAGTAACAACCAGTTGTTCTGACGAAATAGTATTCTTCAACAAAACCCCATGTCGATTATAATTCAGGTAATGTGAACTTAGCTGTAAATTCCAGCTCATGTGGCAGTACGTGAGCTGGCCTCCCCGACATCGGGGATTTAGCTAAGCACTGTCTTGCTCCGACCACCGGGGATTTAGAGCAGACTTTTTGAATCATTTTTACACGGTTTTGAGAATATTTTGAGCCAAAATAAAGCCGGAAACGTCCCTGATGTGTAGAGCAGATTTCATGACCGGACTTCAAAGAAGGTACAAGTACGAAACACAATTTAAAATTTTTGGCTCATGTATTTCAAAAGATACGTTGCTTCTTTACTTCTGTATTTTATTATGATACTTCATATTAATTTATCATTATTCCCTATCGAATTTAATATAAAATTCTTCATCTTTCAAAAATATTGATAACTGAGTTTAGTAGCATTAGTCATATTATTTTTTGTAGTCTTAACAAACCTAAGCGCAGAAGTGTAAAATAACGCGAACATGAATAAAATAAACGAGGCTTGGAGGATTAAATTGTAATGCTAGAATAACATTTTAAAAATGCTGAAAAATGTTTGATATCAGGGGTCCAAATATTTAATTTCCTTTATAAATCAAAATGTTAAAGTAACAGGTTTAATATGATGACATGTTCTCCGAAAACCTTTGCCTTGTAACATTTCCAATAAGCCGTTTCATGATATTAAAAGCTTCAACTTGGTAGAATAAGACTTCACTAGAATTTACATAAATAGAACCTATTGAAGACATATTAGTAAGTGACTAATAGATCAGTTGGTAAACTAGTTGCATAGGAACTAGGAAGATAACTAGTCGTACTCGGCAGACCAACGGCCTGAATATCCTAGTCCGGATATCCGTACAGCCTTTGACAAGTATGATAGAACTAGCGGCCGCCCGCGACTTCGTACGCGTAGATCCCGTTTTACCCCTACATCTATCTTACGCGGTTTAGATTTTTTCATACAAATGTTTTTTCCCGCTAACTCCCGTTCCTGAGGGAATATTGCAATATCCTGTTGCATGCTGCATGCTAAATTTCAAGCGTCTAACTTAAGCGGTTTAGATTTTTCATACAAAAGGATTTTCCCGCTAATTCCCGTTCCCGTAGGAATTCCTAAGTATACTATAACCTGTCCAGGAGTATGAAAAATAATTGTACCAAGTTTCGTTAAAATCCGTTGAGTAGTTTTTGTTTCTATAAGGAACATACAGACAGAAAGACAAAAATTTTACTGGTTGCATTTTTGGCATCAGTATGGATCACTAATCACCCCCTGATAGTTATTTTGAAAATATATTTCATGTACAGAATTGACCTCTCTACAGATTTATTATAAGTATAGATAACGTCCTCCGGTATTACTATTTTAAAAATTAATATATTCGCCAGTGAGCCGAGCGTCTCCGCGATGCTCTCTCGAAAAATAGTGCACTTTTACTTTGTGACTTATAGTTAAAGTTGCGTCGTTTATGCATTGTTGTGAATTTTCAATGATACTACAGAACGGAGGGGAAGTTATTGGACAGAGTTTTAGTTTTATCTCGGATTTTTTAAATATATAAACAATAGAGCTTTGGTCTCGGCTATATTTTCTATGGATTTTTTAGAGTGGTTAGACAGGGTTTCTATAAAATTTTGATGTCTTGACTTTTTGACTTAAGGTTCGGCCAAATCATCGCAATCAGCGATAGCGATCAATACGCCGGCTGATCGCGTTGGTTTGACCGAACCTTTAGGAACAAAAATAATGGAAAATAATGGAAAATTCTTGAACATTTTTAATTTCAAATACAAGGAAATATGAGTTCGTTTCGGAGATAACAATCTCCCAGATTTAAACCTACCTACTACAATATCATATGGTGACGTGTCTTCTAATAGTAGGAAAGATGCAACTTTCTCTAATATGTTACGTTATTCAACTGAAAATTAGGGTACAGTCCACTGCACAATGCATCGTACAATGCCGTAAGCAGGCCTACTCTAAAAGAAACTTTATCCGTATTTGCAACTCAGACATCTCTTTCACTCTCTTCGAGATGCTGTCGAGGGAGAACGCAACAGAAAATACGAAAATGCATTGCGAAACATCCGATGCTATTTGTCAAAATAGAAGATATCCCTAATAAACTACATCTCTATGATAAAGCTTGGCTGATGCATGGCTCTTGTTCGAAGTGATGAACGGGGTTCGATTGCTGAACTGGGATCTATAAACTAGTTATCTATACCAGCTTTTAGGAAGACTTTTATTGATTCACTGGCAGCCCCATGTTTTCGTCCAAGCTAAGTTGCAAAGATTGAGCAACGTTTTCCAGTTAGTTTATGACAGTACAAGGTGGTACAAGTTTTAAACACAAGTCTCTTTAGTCGTGATACCAACAATTGAGTTCATAACGTACACACACTATAAGCTACTGTAACATTAACCGATGACTGATAGTGCCACCCAAAGCACGAAATGATGATCTCTGTATTTTAAGTTTAGAAAGCTCATTTTTCTGATGCCCAGATCATAAAAGCGTTTTTATTTTAGTTTTATATCAGGATTCTTAATTGACGAGTCTAATACGTGATCATTGAAATCAAATACCCCTGCACACATTACTGTACATGCCGTGTTAGTATCAAGAAGCAAGCCTACCGTTGCACGCCATTGTGCTGCCACATCGGCAGGCCGAACGGGGAAGTGCGCTTCACAGCTCACTGCGCGCCGGGAGGCGCTGCGAGCGGCTAATGTGCCTACAACAGATAGGTATTGGCTAATGTAAAATTACTTTAACAATAATACTCGTATTAGAAAATAACGTTAACCAGTTTTAAAAAAAGATACGTACCTACTTATTAAGCTTCAGAAACAGATTTTCTTCCTTTCTACGTTCGTTCGTTCGTTTCAGCCAAATGACGTCCACTGCTTGACAAAGGCCTCCCCCAAGGTTTTTCACAATGAACGGTCCTGCGCTGCCTGCATCCAGGCTCTTCCCGCGACCTTCACCAGATCGTCGGTCCTGTCTACGCTACGTCTTCCAGCCCGTGGTCGACACTCGAGAACTTTTCTGCCCCAACTGCCATGTCTCTACGAGCTATGTGCCCTACAGTGGGTAGGGCACATAGCTCGTAGCCACTTGATTATTTTCCTTCTTTTCCATTCCTCAGCCAAAGATTGACTGGGAGGCAATGTCAATGATCTTAAGTTAGCCTCTTGTTCGATAACTTTATGCAATAACATTTTTAGTTAATAGATAAAAAAACACTGCTGCTATTTAAATTCGCACTAAACATACAACGCAGTTATTGGAGTTCAATAAACATTCTAGAATAGTTAAAAAGTTTGCGTATTGAAGCAAATTTCGCCGAACTTGTTTAACATTTTTAGTTTTTTATGAATATTTCCATACATCTGCGTACTTAAATATTTATTGAAGAAAATTATGTACTTGTGTTGTTACCTTTTCAATAACCATTCGATAAATATCAAAGCGAAATACTTGGAATTCAGCGTATCAGTATGTATTAGCTGTAGATATTGTAATAACTGGAAACCGATACAGCGATGCATTCAACCCCCATAAATCGCACGGACGAAATACGTAGTGGGGCGGACGATAAATTCGTGATGTGAAAAGGAACAATTTGGACGGACGAGCCGTAGCTCGCACGTGGGGGGTTGAGGCTTGCACCGCAGTGACTTAAGAATTATGGTGGTGTAATCTGTCGGTTATTTTTAATTTATGTATCTTCTAATTATTTTTTATCTAATCATCAAACTTATCATTTAAAAATCTACCAAAATAAAAAAAATCAACTACAAACTTACTGAAACAGAGCGTATAATTGTGTTTGAAAACAAAGTAATATTGTAATTTCCTGAAAACAAAGAGAAAATTATTATGTTTGTTTATTCTATTTATTTTGCCATAGCATACATAAATGTCAAAAGCCTTTCAATAAAATACTTACTAGCCCATTCAGTTTCATAAAACCCATGGGCCATTTGGCGTTTTAACTGGTTTCCGTAAAGTCGTTGACATAAAATACAACACCTCGTAGACAAATCACAGCGTCCATAGCCCGTAGCCCGTAGCTCCGTAGTCTACGAGGTCTGTAGCACGTAACTAAATTGTCTCAATATTGTAGTTTATAGACAAAATTACACACACCATACGACAATAACCATAGAGATATAGAGATTTTTTGGGTATGAAAGCAAAAAGTTCCAATATTTTAGTAATTTAATTATGTAGGAATTAATGTGGTTAAAATAATGCCTTTTCTTAGGACACGAACCAGATAATATTAATGTATGGATATACGTTGTTCTAGCCCGCGCTCATAAAACTGTCGCTGGCATACATAAAACAGTGCCTCGTAGACGGCATGTAACAGACGGACTTTGTATGTATGTCTTTGCTACGTATCTTCGTAGCCTAAGCGTCGTAGTCCGTAGCTGCTACGAGCACATAATTATAAACTGTTATTTATGAGTATGTAGTGCATACTGAATTACTGATGCCTTGCAATAGTTGCAATGAAGTTAAACATGTCCGGTATTAACTGCTATACCTGACATGATAGACTGTATCAAAAATTAATAAAAAACTTATAGATAAACATATTGTATAAAAACAATACATTTAATGTTTTTTGGGCTATAAATAATGTAGCCAATAAAACACGATTATAACTTAAATTGTTTTTGTGTACAAAGACTCATAAAAACTCCTAAATGTGAAGAAGGTTGGTTCCCTTCATGATCTCCATAAATGGTTAATGTCTCTTTGATAAAATAACAGTATTTTGTCAAAAAAAAAATATTACGCGAAATTTTAAACAAATATGGAAACAATGCTCAAGAACAAATCTGAGTCGTAGCACTCGTAGCACTCGTAGCTCACGCAGCCGTAGCAATCAAAATTCTGTACATCGCCGGCGCTCGCCATTGAAATTAATTATCGCCGCATTTTTGGGTTCACACTAAATGTTGGTTTGATCGAGGTAATTCCACCGGAATAATGATTCCACGGAAATTCACAATTGACTAATGGATAGTAGATAATAGTTATTTTGTTTGGCCGCGGTGTCATTTTACAGCTGTGCTCATGTCGTGTGAATTAGTAAATTGTATGGAATTTATTCTAATTAATTTGCGGATGTAAGGCACATTTTGGTGCATAAAAGAACGAACTCAATATAAAAATATGCGTTAGTTTTTACCCTCGTATTTACCTTTTCATAGCACGTTTAAATCCAAATAAAAGTAATTAACAAAAATTACGAGCGTATTAATTCATCAATGTTTCATGCTACAAAATTTGCGCTACATTTTATTTTTGAAATTCGTAGTTATGAAGTAAATATAGCAGAATGGGTCGTATAATTACCACTGCGTGGATATGGCTTTTCAAAATTTCTGTTTATTGAGCAACTACATTTAAATTTTAATTACCGTTAATAATGGACGTCTGTCGAAGTCCGGCCAAGCAATTATGCTCCATAATAATTAGGCCAATTTTCAATACTGAGTGGTGAACTACGTCACCAGGGGCGGGAGTCCAATAACCACTCGCGCGATATCGGTAAGTGAATAAAATTGAAAGTAAGTCGTGCTAATCAAATTTCCTGCCATTTAATGAAAAGTACGAGTAAGAGCCGGGATTAATTCTCTAAGTGGATTTGGAGATCGGAGATCCTTGAAGTCTAGGAAGCTACGAATAATATTTCAAAGTAAGAAATTATTGCACAATCAACTCATAATTAGCTATAATAGAGCCATAAGAAAGATTTTTTTAAAATTTTGTCAACTAATAGTACTCATTCTAAAGAAGTTTCATATCACAAATAATGCAGCAAGCACATACTGTCGTGCTCTTGATGTGAAGCACTGCTTGATAGATACAGTTACCGAACCCGTGTTGACATACAAAACGAACAATTTCACAGTGTGCGAACATTCCAATCCAGGCTCGACCAAAGACCGGCGTATCACACGGCTGAGGAAACAAACTGAGACACTTTAGCGAGCCGAATACAAAGAGGCATTCGAAACGATCTCCATCTTAGTTAAGAGGCCGACACTCGAAACGCGTTCGTCAATGCACACTCGAGTTATTGCTTTCGAAATGAGCGCTTCCCTGAAACCGCCAATATGAGACTTGAGGGCCGCTTTTGAATCCAAATGGCATCGCAATACATCGAATGCTAACCAATAAACTTCTAAGTTTCTTTAGAAGAAAGACAGAAATGTATAGCAAAAGTATGTGGAGAGTCGCGTTCAATGAAGCGTTCCAGTCCACTGACGTTCAAGCACCGCCTGAGAGGTGAGTGTAAGTGCAGGCATGCATTATGCAAGCCGACGCGTCGATAGAATTACAGTCCGACTATAGTAGGCATCATAAACTTAGTTTAGTTTCGCTAATGTTTAGCGACGGTTTAACTGAGCGTTAGGAACTTGCGAGACTCCGTCTGGCGCTGTTGACAATTATTGAGCATTAGTTTTAGAAATTCGATTCGGTTGTATTGGCTAGAGGAACGGTTTGTGAGGTCACACGTTTATTAGATATTTTACCGATTAATCAATGTAACCGATCATCAAATGATGCAATTTATATTCATAACGAAATCTTAGTTCTTTTAGTTGATGATATAGTATAATCAGTAAAAAATGTTTGCTAACTAGTATTTTTTTTATATTTTATAAATGAGACATCTTAAAATCACATGGGACATCTGATAAACTGATACGGCCCACAAAAGGATTATAGCACCATACATTACCGGAAATCCCGACTTCACACAAACGCTAATTGAATTTCAAAATTAGGCTTCCGTTAATTTACGACCTAAAATCCACCGCACGTCAGCAACGTAACGCTTAAATTACCTTAAAATGGAAATTCCTATCAAGCTCGTCAATCAAGCTCATTACACATTAAATTTAAACACACAGCGCAACGCCATACATCTATGGCATACATCACGGTAGCATTGGACTTCCGCTAGTTGCTGAACCAATACTACCGCTTCCACGGCTGGACATCTCTGCGATTTCAAACTTTGTGACGTATCCATTGCTGCGCATGTTCTTTATAATTTTCAAACAGCGAATGTTGACGAGTCAATGGATGATGACTTGTAAGATAGACGTGACATGTAGTCGGTGTGTTAGTATGTGTATCAGGTAATGCTAGTGATTCATGGCGCGGTGGACGCTGGCGCTCGCTCGACTCATCAATATCGGAAAACGGTGCGCGTTTGATATCGCCGTTATTACACGTACACGCTGTATCGATGGCATTCGGAAGAATGTGGGATTGGGACAGGTTGGGTTGCGAGCTTTTTGGCATATTAATTAGCTGGTTACAGGAATGTCGTTGCATTTTTAATACGAAAATATTTTTGATATGTATTGTTTGTGGCTAGGTTCTTGGAATAGCCACAGTCATACTTTAATTTATGCATTTGTTTAGATTTCAATTCGGTATTAATGTTACTGCACTGTCTGTCAGTTACCTACCAGTTAGATTTTTTTTGTAGGCTAAAAAATTGATTTATTAAGAAAAGTTAGCAAATGAATTAAATCTTTTGGAACTAATCAGCTTTTAGTAAACAAACTTTAAAATAACTAATATTAACTTTAATTTATTCCAACCTGTCTACGTCCCCTTTGAATTTATTTACCCAATCAACCTATGCGACTGTTATTTACCCGCGCTGTGACGGGGTAATTAAACGCAGTAATTAGTTCGAGATTAATCTAACGATTTCAGATAGTAAATCACTTGCTATGATTTCGCCGACAAGATTAATATTCCTCCCCATTCATGACTTATTTTGGAGATAAACCGGGCTATGAGATGTATGTCGCAGTTTGCAGTTGATTAACACCTAGGTATTAGTGAGCTTAATTTGTGTATATCAATCAAATATGAAATTGAATGCACCTTCGGTTCATTATTTAAATGACTGCAAAATCTTATTGCACTTTACCTAAAAGAATATCTAAATGGACTTAGTACCTACCTGACTTTAATTTAGTTGAAGCGAACCGTGACCGCGATCGCAAAGAATTAAAACTTTATAATTTTCATTAGCAAAGTCTTCTTTTCCGTGGAACTTGCAATTTCTATGTGGTTCCTGCCTGACAAAGTTACTATATTATATTGTCACGAAATACTCTTTTTTTTTGTTTACTTTAGGATAACTCTGTGAGTCATATTATGTTAATTATAAAATATTGCTCACTGTAAAAGCGCTTGACCTGCCTATCATAAAAGTCTACTTACATTTTCCATATTTTTCTGAGTGCCAGCCCTGCTTTTATAAGTTTAGTGACTTCAATATTGACTGAAAATGGTAGTTCTCGTAGTAGTTTTCGGGCCATAAAAGCAACCTATTGGAATAGCAATAGCACACTTCGAAACAATGTAGCGTGGTCCGGCCAAAGTTGCCAGCTAGCGCTAGCCCAAGATTAGTATAGCACTGCCCGGGCGCAATCACACATTAAAAAGCTATTAGCGCCCGCTTGGCGGCTGATGAACTTGCCAACTGTTGTTTGTGCTTAAAAACCGACATAAACTTCCAGCCTTTGAATAAAATTACTTTTTAAATTAAATTATACATGGTGTTTGGCGCATCGTGTGCCAAAATGATTTGGCGGATAGAATGGGTCATTTCCTATATTTTCAGCCCCCATAACACGTTCCATGCCAGGCGGCTACTTTTATATTAATTTTTTTAGTAATTTCACCAAAATACCCAAATCGCATCATTTAATTTCGATTTAAAAAAAAACTACTAGGCGTAGCCTCAAAGTAAATATTTTGTTTTGACGTGCATTGATGTAGGGTTGCATCAAATCTAAATTTACTGACAAATATCATCTAGTTTTTTTTTAATTCAGCTTTGAAGTTTTCCGAAAAGTTAAAAATGGACTGAACATTTAAGTTTACATGGCTATAAAAAAATAAATAAAAGAGATAGCGATCTTCGGATTTTATCAAAACTTCTCTAGTCTATCCCCATTTAAACGGTATACTAATCTTGTTTAAATAATCACAATAACTTCACAAATTCCTTAAATTAGTGCATTGACTCTACTCGGACTGATTTGCGAAATTTGTGTTTATAGCCCCTTTTGTGTGAATAGCACGTTATTAAACACCTAACAGGTAAAAATTATTGATCTTATGCAATGTAAAAACCTTTTCCCTTTCGTTTTTCAATGTGGATTTCTTGAAATTAAAGACGAAAATAATTATTTTGATCGTTTACTAATTATTACAAATTTTGTTCAAAATGTCCGCCTCGGCAACGTATACACTCACGACATCTTCTTCTAATTTCGACTGTTGTCGTATGCAGCCACATTTCTCTTTTTATTACTACAAAGGCGTTTTCTTCTATTGTTTGAATCCGTTACGTACACCAGTTCTTTAGCTCGTCCCCAGACGTAAAAATCTAACGGAATTAGGTCTGGGGAACGTGCAGGCCACTGTATAGGGCCATCTCTTCCAATCCACGAGTAGAAAACGCCTTTGTAGTAATAAAAAGAGAAATGTGGCTGCATACGACAACAGTCAAAATTAGAAGAAGATGTCGTGAGTGTATACCTACGTTGCCGAGACGGTCATTTTGAACAACATTTGTAATAATTAATAAACGATCAAAATAATTCTTTTCGTCTTTAATTTCAAGAAATCCACATTGAAAAACGAAAGGGAAAAGGTTTTTACATTGCATAAGATAAATAATTTTTACCTATTAGGTGTTTAATAACGCGCTATTCACACAAAAAGGGGCTATAAACACAAATTTCGCAAATCAGTCCGAGTAGAGTCAATGCACTAATTTAAGGAATTTGTGAAGTTATTGTTTTTATTTAAACAATATTAGTGTACCGTTTAAATGGGGATAGACTAAAGAAGTTTTGATAAAATCCGAAGATCGCAATCTCTTTTATTTATTTTTTTATAGCCATGTAAACTTAAATGTTCAGTCCATTTTTAACTTTTCGGAAAACTTCAAAGCTGAATTTAAAAAAAACTAGATGATATTTGTCAGTAAATTAAGATTTGATGCAACCCTACATCAATGCACGTCAAAACAAAATATTTACTTTGAGGCTACGCCTAGTAGTTTTTTTTTAAATCGAAATTAAATGATGCGATTTGGGTATTTTGGTGAAATTACTAAAAAAATAATATAAAAGTAGCCGCCTGGCATGGAACGTGTTATGGGGGCTGAAAATATAGGAAATGACCCATTCTATCCACCAAATCATTTTGGCACACGATGCGCCAAACACCCTGTATTATGTAAGGACGACAGCATGTCAAACTATACACGTTGGAATCTTATGCTCTTAGATGTAGAGGCGATTTTTCAACAAAAATGTATAGTTTAAAATGCTATCTCTACCTATATATCAGAAAAGAGATCCAACTAGAATTTTCCAATTTCCTATCCCCAAATTGAGTACTACTTGATAAGATGAGATAACGATTTTTTATATAAAACTAACTTTTGCCCGCGGCTTCACCCGTGTGAATTTAGTTTGTCACAGATCGTCATAAATTATAGCCTATATGTGATTCTGGGTTATAAACAATAATACTGTAAAGTTTCATCAAAATCCGTTCTGTACTTTTTCGTGAAAGAGTAACAAACATCCAGACATCCATACAAACTTTCGCATTTATAATATTAGTAGGATAACGCACGAACTCATCACTGGTGAAATTTGAACCTGCAACCGAAATGGCTACAGTTTATAGTCCGGAACACGGAGTACTAAGCCGACATCAACGCCGTGATCGTTGAACGTCAATATCCTAACGAGATCGAAGCAGAAATGAACGTGGAACAAGCTCTTGTCCGACGTGCATGCATGCATTGGATGCATGACATTGTTTGCTGGAAGACAGTGAATAGAGTTGAAGTTGAGTTGAGTTGAAGGTCTACTAAATCAAAATCAAAAATACCTATCTTTATTGGTTTAGACAAATGCAATTAGTCCTATATATTATTATAGACAATCAAGTTTTAGAACTTAAAGTTACTAGAAAAAACAACACTCTACGACTTCGTTACGTTACACCACGTTATATAAGTTCCATAATACCTAGCACAGAAGAAAATAGAAATATGTTTCTTTTTAACAAACATCGCCGCTACAAGTGTTCAGTTTGTCCCCATTACGTACGCCCTCGAAGTGGCAGTCGCTATGAAATTCAATTCACGTCCAAAATTCAATATTATTGGCAATCGACGGGTTACAGCGTCGCCATTGTGTTCGATTGTTCTTTTTAAGGTCCGCCTCGAATGGTTGTTGCCACAGCACATGTGGGCTAAGAAAGTTCAAGCTGTAATCGCTCGACTTGATGTTATGACAGGATTTTTCAATCTTAAAACGTAGATATTAAATTTTTAGCGTTGAGTTGCATCTCAATTATAATTTTCAAATAAAACAGATGATGAATTCAGCAGATGGCAGTATCTGCAGTTATGATATTGTGCTTATAAAATTGAAGTATTTAAGTACTTACCGATGAAAACAAATTAAAAATTTCACGAATTTCCTGATAGCTTTCAGGCGCTTTACCAATGAATCTGTTGAGATTTTTTTTAATTAATAATTAATGTGTTGGCCTAACGCAAATTAGGAGAATTCAAAAAGTAAAATATTTTTTTAAACAAGACATTGCCTTGAGCAAGCCTACTGCAGTTTCTTGCAGTGTTGTATGCTTTGTTCAGCCAACTATTATCCAGTAAAGTCTGGGAAAGTAACAATTTTAGTGTACAGCACTAAAATTTTCAGTTTTTGCGCTACATCCAGTGAATAAAAGCGTATTTTTGGATTCACGAAATTTTGATTGAGTCTCTTGTCTTTAACGTCAAGGTGGATGAAACTAAATTTTTATAGAGCCTGTTTTTTTAGTTTAAAATAATAAAACAGGCAGACAACTTATTTTTGTTTTATTTCAATTATAATTTTAAAAATACAGTCAATACTGAAAAGTCATTTGACTTTCTATAGAGATCAGGTGTTAAAAACAAACCCAAATAAAAGGTGGATTTGAACCAAAATTCAACACCTTTCATTGTTGGTGTTCGTTTATTTTAGTGTCCCGTAGCTGAATTTATAAACAACGCACACAAAATAAACACCATGGCGTTAAGACCATAATTCATTTCCTATCTATTCATGAATTGCAAAAAGAAAATAATATAATGCCAAGACGACAAACGACGATAAAGTTAATTACAGCAAGAAAAGTACTTAAGTACAATATGTGTGCTAATAATAATAACAGTCTACCAGAACACTACATCCAAGAACACTCAAACGAAACTTGAAGTTACGCACGAGATTTTTTTCATAATTTTATTTCGCAACGGTGGTTTGGACGCATTTGCCGCGCGGGCGGGCGCCGACAGCCGCCAAAATGGATGAAATTAATAAACGAAAGCGAAACGAATAAAAATGCAATACAATAGCAGTGCATGAAATGTTTTATTCGAGCCAACGGTTGTTATTTTGATGGAACTGGAAGAGTGGACGAAATAAATTCTTTTTTATGTACACACGGAATTAAATTTGTAAGTGCATTTCCCAATTTTGTGTTGTACACTGTACTATGCTCGTTTAATTTTCATGAACCTTTTTATACAGGCGACTGATCCTTAAATATAATTTTCCCATTAACATATAATTATCATTTAATTTATTATTAAGTTGTGGAAAGATGTTCTGTTAAATGCTTTTCACCTTCTTTTAACCATCTTTTTCAATTCTCTAAAATTTAAGTTTTGTGGAACAGCTTCCCCAACATCACGACCGCTGAAGGCAACTTAAAACAAAATCCTTTTTTCTACAAGTTTCTAACTCTTGCTGCCACATTTCAAGTAACATTTAAACAGAGACATTCCCTACCAATTTCGTTATTTGGCCACCGTTTAGCGGTGTCAATCTCGCAACCGGCTCGCACTCGTCGCTGCGGCTTGCGGCGGGCGCCTGCGACCGCTGACACTCGCTTTATATAAGCTTTTACGGAGCTTTAGGCTGATAGATAATGTTATAGAGGTAACACAAAACACCTTTGTAGAAGCTATTAAGGTCTTGTAATTTGTAAACATTGCTTTTACATGTAATAATTATTTTTAAATTTTGTCAAGTTCCAGGTAAAACTCATATTATCTTGCACATTTCGCAACAAATTAAATAATGAGTGTATAGCCATAGTATGAGGCTGGTTATTAGAAGCCAATTTCATAGAGTCAGGCATAATGACCCCAGCAGCTTAGTTCATAAAAGTGTCTAAGGAGCTTCTAACTAAAACAAATGCCGTCAAAGCCGAATTGATTTATTACATTATCATACGTTTTTGAAGGTCGCGGGAGGTGCCTGGATGCGAGCGGCGCAGGACCGTTCTTTGTGAAAATCCTTGGGGGCTTTTGTCCAGCAGTGGACGTCGTTCGGCTGAAACGAACGAATGAACGATTATCATACGTTTGAATTACGCAATATTATTAGTTCCGCTAAACACAAACGTGTGAAATTATAGGACAATGGCCTACAGACACAAATTTAAGCACACTAAGTTCGTTATTAAATTGAACAACATTTAGATGTGGCGTCAACAAGCTCACTGGCTGCGGCTTGCGGTGGGTGCCGGCGACGACCGCCGACACGCGCTCAAATAAAGCTCTCAGGAGCTTTAGTTTCATAGCGAACGAGCTTTATACGTGTTAGGCGCATTGTTATTGACAGTTTATTAGAAGGAAACGAGCACGTTCCTTTCATCCGTCAACTGTGTAAAGAGTGTGAACCAATTAAATACCTACCAAATGTTTGGTTTCGTTTTAGGCTGAGATATATCATGACTTTATTGTGTCTTACTTTAAAAAACATAACCCTGTTCGGAACGGTTGGGTACGGATTCTAAATTTTTTGAAAATCATCTTTCACCTATGTTCATCAGAGATAGTGTAGAATTCCCACGTCCACCCACAAGGTGGACCGACGACCTGATAAAGGTAGCGGGAAGGCGCTGGATGCAGACCGCTACCAACCGTGCGATGTGGAAGTCATTGGGGGAGGCCTATGTTCAGCAGTAGACATCATGTGGCTGAAATGATGATGATGATGATGAGTGTAGAATTCTAATGGTTAAAGTATTTTTCAAATTAGTCCAGTAGTTTCTGAGATTCTAAAATTCAAACAATGAAATCATTCCTCTATAAAATATTAGTCTAAAAGAAAACTATCATCATCGTTAGCTAATCAAACATTAATTGTGTAGTAAAGTAAGAGCAAAGCAACAGTCTAAATAACAAGAGCAGCAGTATATTAACATCTCCATTCATTGTGTACAATAGAGTGACACGTTGCGGCGTCAATCTAGTCACGACACGACTCACGAGCCGCACTCCCGTTGCGGCTGCGGACGCCGGTGACCATCGCTAACACTCGCTCAAATAGAGCTTTTACGGAGTTTTAGGCAGGAAATTTTAAGGGGGAAAGATCAAAATGAAATCCGTAAGGTGTGTTGTCAGCTTAAAAGCTAAGAATTTTCTATTCAAAACGCGGTAATTATTATGAGACTCTTTTTTAAACTGGTACTCAATTCCGGTTCCAATAAATACGTTAATTTATTTTTATTTTCTAAAGACTTGCGTGTTCATAAATTTTATCAAAGTGCTACTTATTTGCTAACACAAAAATACAATTTAATAACTGGATATCAACTCACACCATATGCCTTTGTTTTTTTTTTTAATTTCAGCAAATTTACATTATTTCCAACGTACATTATGTTACCATTGTATTACGGGATAGCCTTTATTGACTAAAGTGCACACATTTTTTGTATCTCCTAGCCCTTTTATCGACGAAGATGGCGGCGCTGCACGCGACAGCTCACAAGTAAGCCTTTCAGGCTCCACTGTGTGTCGTTTACTCACTTGCAGCTTATCTGGATTAAAAGCATTAATTCAAAGCTTTCGAAGCTTCCGAGGCTGGTTGCAATCAAAGCATTTTAGATTTAATCACGAACATAATTATTTTTATTTAATACTTATCTATGAAGAACCACATTGCTAAAATCATCCGTTTTGTTATTGTGTGATATTATTTATTTACTCCTACTCAGTCTATTTTGTTTCCTCGTTCAGTGAATCAAGTCCACTGATCTATGTAAAGATTGCTTTATCACTTTATTATGAATATTATTTTCCTTCTTTTTTATGTATCCAACTTAAACCTGGTTAAATTATTTCTATAGTATTTTAGGTAGAATTTTATCGTAATGAAAGAAAATTCGAAAGTAATGAAAAATACTTTTTCTAATCTTGTCAAAGAGGTTTACTTTTTATGAAAAAGAGGATGCTAGAGAACTTATGCCTTAGATTTTTACTATCAAAAATTGTTAACTGTAACTTAATTCAGCATGGTTTGTTTGACGTGTGTTTAACATAATTTGCGAAACACGACAACGTTGTTTCTTTACAAATTACTTAAATATGTGTAAATAAATTTCCACACGTCAAGGCTGTCTGGCGAAGTTAAAGTAATAATGTTATACAGCCTACACGTAATATGTTTTATCTGGAAATTATTATTACTGTATAGACCGTGCGTAAACAAATGATAATTTACATTTCCATGAAAGGTATACGTGTGATAAAACCGCCAATTTTATGTAGGAAATTTATTTATTTTGGTTCTTATTTTTAGATATTAGAATATGAATGGATTATTTGATATAAAGGAGCCAAACCATCTCGTTTCTACGTTGATATTTTTTTTATATCAGTTTACGAAAACTGCTATCTGCTGAAATTCACAGCGTCTATTAATTTATCATAGCAATTCACCTGTTTGATTGAACCTACCGCTCTGCTGTATTTTGGAGACTTTTTACCATCGGTTGTGTATGTGCCACTAGAAGTTTTTATTTCTCCAGAATTTTTGGTACATACAATTTTAATCACAGTCGAAACGTCAAGTCGACTGTGCTTACTAATTACTTTGCACGGTATAAAAATAACAGGCTTCGGATTACTTATCTCAAAATAAACTTGCATTTTTAACCCTATTTTACAATTTTTATTCATATTATATTGATAATCATTATTTCAAACACCTAAAGTGCCTTTCTACAAGTGTTACAAAAAAAACTGCACGTTATCATTTTAAAATATTGATACAATTTTAAGTTGCTACATATTTAGCTAAGAATTTCTTTGTAGCATCTATAAGAGCACTCAACTCACAACAAGTCTCCCACTGGGGCGTGCCGAAGAAAATACAGTTTACCCCTGCTCGAGACTAGATGCACTTTAAGCAGACGTTAAACTTTATCTCAATAGAATAAGGTTTCCATTCAGTAACGTGTATTGGACAGTACCGTAGGTCCGAGCGGTCGACTGGGAATGACTAATAGTAGTGGTACTGCATCTCCAAGGAAACCTTTTGTAGTTTACTTTTAGTTTTCTCAAATGCTGCATGCGTTGGATGTGTGGATATTTTACTTTTAGAAATATTTTTCCCCATGAAAATGCAAAAAGCGAAAGATATTGTCATTTTCATATTGAGGAAGGCTCATACATCAATTGACTGTCATAGACATCATGAAATGTTTTTTTATTACATCTTGTTAATCAATGACAGCCACATAATATAATAATTGTAGCGTAAATTTTGGATTTAAATGTCATAGACATTAAATAACGAGAATTACAAAAATACATAATTAATTTATTTATTTATCTAATAGGACTATTAGACATACACATCTTATTAATCAATGACAGACTAGATACAATTTTAATGCAAACGATTGTATTCTAATTGTTCGGCTTCAATTTCATAAGAGGCTGGAGACCTAGTTACCTACGTTCTAAATCGGTAACTTAAAATTAACTTACTGCACCTCCCCGTAACCTAATTAGGTAACCAAATGAGTAGTATACCATACTGCAATATGCAGGCAGGCAGCGTCCCGCGGGGCCCATGCGGGCTGTGCACAGTTGCCGAATGTAGGAATGAGAGTTATGACTGCTGCTGTACGCAAATTGGGCTTCGAGGGTGAATGATATTTCGAGGGCTAGGTAAAGCCGATATTTACCTAATAGTTTGTATAGGTTCTTCTTCTATATTTTTCTAAACATGGAAAATATGTGGTACAAAGATGAGTAACGAATCTCTAGCTAAGCAGTGAGAGCAAAATAGAGAAACACGGGTCTCAACGCGTCCTTTTATATGAGTTACATGTACTCGCGGCTTGACGTTTCGGTTTTGTTTCTCTATTTTAGTTGAAATGGAACGCGAAAGATTTAAAGCAGTGAGAGGTTGTCAAGTAATCTACATCCCTCGCATACTTTGATAGTATTTTTCACTTCAATTAGTTAATGTATTACCTTGCAATCCTATTGAAAGGTTCTTCAATTAATGAAAAGGTACTCTTCCTATTAAAAACATCTTAGTAGTAGGCAATTTAGGACTACACATTAAGACTAAAACTAAACTGAAGACGAATCAAAACTCTGAACTACCTATTTACCTACTTTAAACTTTCTACAACTTTTAAGACAGTTCAAATCTATTCCTAGAATTTTGACTACTCAACTTCTACTAGCTGGGCGTTTTGTCGCTAAGCGTTATAATTTAGGTAAACCAAAGGGAATAATGTTTATGTCGACCTATGAAAAATATTTTAGAGATTTTTTCTCCGGTGCTTTTAATAATAAATAATAATAATAATAAAATTTATTCAATAAAACAAAATTAGCACAAATAAACTGGAAAACTTACAAGTAACATAACTTATCATTCAATGCTAAATTTGTATTACAATGTTTCTTATTCTAATAGAAATATAGATTTCTACACTAGGCAAAGCCTGTCCTGTAGACAATCTATTGGCAGAATTTGTCTCTTATAAATTTAGCCGATCATGATACACATCCGTTACTCACTATTACATTTATAAAATTAAAATTAAAATAATATAATAATAATAATAATTCACCTGCAACAATTCATTATTCATGTTCATTTAATAATAAAATAAAAATAAAGTATAAATAAAATGATATAATTAAAATAGGTTAATATAATATAAAAAATAAAATGGTATAAGTTAGAAATAAATTAATCATACATAAAATAATTTAAAACTATTTTAGTATCTTTAAAAGCTTTTCAATATCGTCGTAAGATAGGGTGCCAATCCACTCCGTTACAATTTTTTTCGTTTCAAGTAGTGAGCAGTTCTTTATACAACAGTGTGATTGAACCCTATTGAAGACGTGTGGATGAAGAAAGTGGCTGTACTTCATGGCCCAAGTACTTTTTGTCTTTGGGACAGGTATTTTAAAAACTCGTTTCTTGAGCATTGTTTTATAGTCATCTGATTTAATGACAGTTGCATTCATGTGCATCGTTACCCTGAGAACGAATAAGCCACGGACCGTGAGGAAACCACTCTCTTTGTAAAGTGCTTGGGTGGAGTATCTTATTGGTTTCCTAAGTAAAACTTTGATTACTGATCTTTGAGCTCTCTCAAGTGTAATCATATTATTAGACGTCGCGCCGCCCCAAGTTGTGATGCAGTAGGATATTATAGATTGACATATGGCAGTATAAACCGATTTCAGGAGGTGTAGGTCAGCTGCATTTCTCAGATTTTTGAAGACGTAGATAAGTTTGCGGACTCTTTTGGCAGTTGCGTCAATGTGTGCTTTAAAAGATAGTTTCTCATCCACAATCAGACCAAGATATTTAATCTCCGGAGATCTGCTGATGGCGTTACAATTACAGTGTTGATGAGCCTGCATGTCTTGGTGGCATGTGTGAATCTTAATGCTAGTGAAGGAGGGTGAGGTTGCCACTGTCTTGTGAAAGCAGAGGAACTTTGTTTTCTGGAGGTTTAGTGTCAACAAGTTGCTCCGAAGCCAGGCAGCAACAACTCTCATCCCATCAGCTACACGTTCGGAGACTTCATCCCAAGTCGCGTCGTGGAAAATAATTGCGGTGTCGTCGGCATAGCAGATCATCTCAGCATTGACCAAGTTGGTAACCAATATGTCGTTGATATATAGGGTAAAGAGTGTAGGGCCGAGTATGCTACCCTGGGGTACGCCAAACTCCACCAGTTTAGGTACACTTTTGTGTTCATCGATCCTGACACATTGGTAACGGTCCGTTAGATAACTCTGAAACCAGTTTAGTGCAATACCACGTATACCCATTCCCTCCAACTTTCTTATGAGGATACACGTCGAGACCGTGTCGAAAGCCTTTGCAAGATCAAGAAACACTCCCACGCAAGCTCTTCCCTTGTCAAGGCTTTCGGTGACGAGGCTGGTCAATAGGGATATAGCGCCCTCCGTGGACCTACCCTGCCTAAAGCCAAATTGTCTGTCTGAAAGTAGCTTATTATTTTCTGCAAATTTTACTAAACGTTTATTTACTAGTTTTTCTAGAATTTTTGAGAAAGCGCTCAGCAAGGATATTGGTCTATAATTATGTGGTTCATTTTTTTCACCAGATTTATAGATAGGAGTGACCGCAGCCGTTTTCCATTTAGCAGGGAAAACTCCCTCAGAGAGACTGAGATTACATATAGCTGTAAGAGGGTGCACTATGTGGTTCTTTACTGCCTTCAGAAGCTTATTAGTTATACCATCGAGACCGGGTGCGCTATCTGTTCTCAGATTAATAATTATTGACTCAATTTCGGCTACGTCAGTAGGTTCAAGGAAAAACGAATGTACCGGAGGGTTTTTTAGTGAAACTTTGGCAGCCAGCGTTTCTTGAGTGTCATTGGAACTCGCAAGAATTTTCTCAGCCAAACACTTTCCAACATTAGAGAAGTAGTCATTACAATCATTTAGAGAGTTTTCTTTAGAGTCTTTTATTTGTGTTAGTATGTGTGATTTCTCTTTACTTTTGTTGGTATGTGTTATTGTCCTAATAGTGTTCCAAAGCCTTTTTGGAGAATTTTTGTTTTTTTCCAATTCTAGGGCTTCGTGTTTCTGCTTTAATTTCCTTAATAGATTAATATAAAAATTTCTATAGCGTGTGAAGATTTTCTTTTTTGTTTGGTCCTGCGGGTTCTCTTTTACCTGTGCATGTAACCTATCTTTGTGTTTAGAACACCTAATAAGACCCGGTGTCATCCAAGGTTTAAATGTAATTTTAGACCGACCAACTGGGTTTCTGGATGTGTTTTTTTCAATAGCGCATCCCAATGTGTCTGTAAACGCTTCGGCGGCAGCGTCCACCGAGGTGCCTTCGACAACACAGTGCCAGTCCACTTTACTTAGTTCGAGTTCCATTGATGTATAGTCTATTTTGCTGGTGAAGCGTTTATGTCTTTTGTTTCTGGAATTTTTGAGTTTTATCCCTGCGATAATGAGATCGTGATCCGTAATGTTTGTCTTACAAATGACAGACACCGATTGAAATTTTGACGTTACGTTAATTTTTATAATATACTTATACTAATATTATAAAGAGGAAAACTTTGTTTGTTTGTTTGTTTGTTTTGAAAGCTACATTATCCACGAGTGACATAGGCTAAATTTTATTTTGGAAAAAAATGGGGTTCAGGGGACCACGCGCGCGAAGCCGCGGGCGGAAAGCTAGTTCATTGATAAACTGAAAAAAAGTACAATAATAACAAATGAGACATAATATCATTAATTACGTTACACCAAGTGCACATACTTGCTTTATAATAACCCTTTGCTGCCCCGGGTTGATAGGCACCTGTACTCATACAGGTTAATGATTCCCTAAATCGTCTAAAAACTATTTGCTGTAGCCAAAAAAAAAAACATATAATCACGTCGCCAGACATTCGGTTGTAAAGAATGACCTTGTTTCGGAACTTGTAAACAAACTGTTAGTAAAGCGTCGATTCGTGTTGCACCCGAACAATGCCGTCCCGCGGGAGCCGGCGTGGATGCGGTCGCTCCGCGGGCGTGGTCGATGGCGAGATAAATAGTAATTATATTGCCGATGGGATTACTGTTGGTTAAATAAAAGAGCGACTGACAACTGGGTTGGTAGCTTGTATTGATTACAAGCCCTCATCTTCTGAAGTATTGGTGAGACGAATCAGCGTTACAACGCCGATTAACACTTTAGGCAGGGTTGCACCATCTTACTTTAACTTTGACAAACGTCAAAAATCTGTCAAACTCCATACAAAATGCACCGGTTATCGTCATATTTACCGTTAAATTTAGGTGGTGCAACTCAGCCTTAGAGTTTTTTTTCCATAATAATAGCAGTCTTATAGCAAAGAAATATGTATAATTAGAAACTTTCATAGTATGAACTACTCGTAGTCGTTATAATTAAACTTACCTATATTTCAATGAAAAAAATCTAACGGCGTTCCTACGTGACTATTCTGACGTCACAGATGAAATAAATAAATAAATAAATAATTCTTTATTTTACTCACACAAAAAATCGAACAGAATTACATAATGAATGTATAAGATACGTTTGATGTTTATTCTTGTGTGAGTCTGATGCCTATGCTAGGTATTTAGTATACCTGTATTACAGGTCATCAGGCAGGGAAATAAAGAGTATTCTTTCTAATATTTCCTTGACAAGCACATATTTATCTTTTAAATGAAAGTTACTGTTAACTTTAATTAAATTATCCAGTTATAGTAAGCATAGCGGGAACAATACTACCCTGCGGGAAGCGGTGCCTTTAGTTACTGCGCCCCCGGGACGCGACCGATAGACCAGTGAAATAAATAATCACACTGATGGGACTTCACTAGCGGGATAAACAAATGTTTTGCATATCTAAATCATACAGAAGGTCATTGGTGAACGTATTTTACAGGCTGGAGAGTAGAATTATTATTCCTCCAGCATATAATATTATCCGTACAGCATAGATCTGTATTTTCGAAAGAGTTCAATTTATTATGTAGGTACTAATAAAATATCTCGAAAGAGTAATAATTAATAAGTTCGATATTAAATAAGCCGGTCTGAAAAGAACTATAATTTTGTCGAGAAGAAACGTTAAGCGTTACTAGTAAGTTCTACCAGATACAGGTTCCAATCTCAGTGGTTACATTCCACACGAAGGAAATTATAAAACAAACGCCAGTAACTTTCCAAATTGGTTCTCCTTTCCCCAAAACAAAATGTAGGAGAAAGCCCTTAAAATTACAAGGCATAGAAAGTTCTCATGAAAATATTACAAGTTTTATTTATGCTAACGCTACGCCTATTGTAATACAAAAGATACATTTGCAAATCTCCGACTACCGGACTCTTTCAATCAAAACACAGACAGTTTGAAACTGGAACCAACTGGCCCAAACTAGTTTCGAATAATATTTATCCTCTATCTGAGAACAGGAGTGAGCTAGCAAGAAGTTTGCGGTCGTACCAAAATCGCCACTGTAAATTGAACTTTATTTTGTAAAGCGTAGGCTGAAATGTAGAGAAATGGCTGGATTTTTTGCTTTATGCAGACGTGTGAATTGTTTCGTTGATAAGCTCCAAGCAGTACCCTGCTTTATTTTGTGAGGGATAAGGTTGAAGTGAATAGCATAAGAGAGAGTGAGTAGGGGATTCCTCGAATACCTCCCGTCACGCGGTGTCGGTTTACAAAGGCTTCTGAGTTAGATTTAGTTATTTTTAGGATTTTCCGTAGACAACTTTGCGGTTTGACGCGACGAGTGCGAGAAAGTTGGGCTTAAAAATACGTTAGCAAACAGAACCGGGGTAAGAGTGAGGGTAGTTTTGCGAGGCGATTTATAGGTTTTAGGCTAAGCAAACACATCTAAATTTTACTTTACACGACACTTTAAGCACGCTTACCTATTTACATAGGTAAAGAGATGTCAACAAAAAAAGGCTCAATAAAATTGAACTTAGAGCTATACATTCTTGTAAAATGTCATCAAAGTCTGTAACATAATTACCTTCTTTTTACTTGACCTTTTCCCTTACATCAAAAATATTCCCAAGCTCTACTAACCTTTTACATCTACACTGTATGAACTATTAATTTCGGTAGCTATTTACAACTAAAGCTTCCTTCAAGCTCCCGTAAGTTCGTAAGCCACTGTGTTACCATGAACCGTCTTCACAGTTCTTTTGAAAGCCTTTTGACGTCTTATCTTTTGACACGCGCCTTTTGAACCAGCAGCCTAATGTCATTGCTGGGCTAATACGAATTTGATGGTCTGTCCATACGATACAGTACAAGATAGCTATTTGTATGATCCAGTGGAGTAAATTGTAAGGATTTCTTAAAGAGTCTTCAATTCACTTAGTAGCTATTATCCATGGCAACAGCTACCAAATAATTTCCTATGGAAGTTTATGTACAGTAATCTGTTAAATATTCTAGAATGTCAATGAATCGCTTATTGCCGTTGGTATTGAATGCTAATTGCTCAATTAATATTGGTTTCAAATGTCGTTACTACTCGTATGGGAGTTAATCAGCGAGCTAATTATTGCTGGTAATTAAGGCTTACCGTTTATTACTGACTTAGACCAGTGGTTATCCTATAAATAATGAAGTTAAATACATATTTTATATTACTAATCAGTAGGTAACAGAGGCTTTTTCGATGTCTTACATATTTCAGTCGAACTTACCTTTCGTAGTACTAAATTTTCATTGGTTCCAAACTATTTATCACTTCTAAATGTTTTATTGATTGATTGATAGTTAAATACTCTTTATTTCACGCTACACGAAACTGCCAAATAAGAAATACAAAACTGAAATGACACAATTCAGGCGGTCTATTAAGACTAACAACAGCTAGGAATCTAGGATTTAATTCACTCCATCTCTCTTTCTCTCATTGGTTCACCATTCCTTCAGTTTCCATGTGCAAGAAGTCCATTTAATAGCATCTGGTTTTAATCTTTATCCGTAATAACGACTGTATACCTGTGTATCGTGAGATGACTCAAGGAATAAATTTCAAAAGATATCGGCCTGAATGTCATATCTCTTTTATGCGCGTTTTATATCCTTTTAAGATCCCATATAAAGGTATTTATGTCATGCGATAGTTTATATTGAAAAGCGAAGAGCAACCTATTTATCAATAGAACGTTTTATATTAGTTTTCATGAGGAAAAGAAGTTTCAAAGAAATTATAAATAGACCAACCTCATTACATTATGCATTTTATAATTCTGTTAAGTTAAAGCCCACGGAGTCGAATCAATAACACTAATAGTAATTATAGCCTGACCAGGAACATAAAAACCCTCGCCATGTTGCGGAAAACTAATGGTACTAATTTCTTTTAATGGCAACAGTAAATGAAAACTTCATTGAGATGTCACCTTGCAAAGTGTCAAAGTGTAAACAAACTTTATTTTAAATGTGTGCAATTGATTTTGTGAATTAAATTGCTAAAAACTTTTTATAGTCGTAAAAGAAAAGTGGTTCACAATGTGTTAAAAAATTGTCGAAGAGAAATACTAAGAGTTCGGACAATATTTTTATTGAATAATGTTTCCGACAAAGGTTGTCAAATTGACTGACATGTTTATCGTATAGTACAGTCCACTATGAAAATTAACTGTGGTTTGTTTTAACAACCTATTTTAAAGTTTTTTGTCACTTTGTAAGTATTGAATTTTATGGAATTGGGAAAGAAGTACCGAGTTTGAAGCGTTCATGAGCAGACATTGCAGTTGAATATTCAAGTTCTGAATTTGATTATTGATGAATAATAAAATAAATCCTACTAGCTCGATTGATGGTTTCATTTCATTTATTTAAACCAGGTTACCTATATAATCTTTTTTCGTTAATTTATGAAAATATCAAATTAGCCCGTAATCCTAAAATTAAAGTTAGCCTATTAATTTAACACAGGTACGACTGTACTCAGTGTTGCACTATCAAATGCAATTGGCGCGCCTCTATGCCAGGGTTTTTATGTTCCTGGTCGGGCTATAATAGAGTCTAACCAAAGTATAAGGTTGGATCCAAAAATAGTTTTCGTTAAGGGTCGATACTAACTTTTTTAATCTTATTCTAGTCAAAGAAGGTAGCTAGCATATAATTATATAATTATAAAGCTTTTCTTGCGTCAACGGTAACTGAATTTTTGATAGAAAACATAATTATGTGCTTACGTAAGTTCTTGCTTTTCTATTGGAATAATTAATTAGATAATTTAGTAATTACCAGTGCACGCACAGTTGTTAAAAGTCGCCGTACATTTTATCACTCCATAAACTATACCATTAATTAACCCCTTTAATTAAACAGCACATAATAACCATCCAAATTCTAATCAGAGGCAATGAATGGCAAATCTGAGCGGTGGAATGTAGAATGGCTCGGTTCCGATTTGTACATTAATACAGAGAATCAATCTAATTTGTCAATGAAAGTCAGGAGCAGGCGCTGGGTTAGTGAGAAGCGGCTAAGATGTTGCTGTGCAATACTTCTTGCATTTGCTTAGTGAAATAACAATAAATATTGCAGAGAAAGTTAAAGGTTCTTAAACTCTGATTAGAGTCAATGATAGAGTCACTTTAGGTGGAAACGTTATTAGTTACTGTAAGTGGAAGATCAATTTTCTTTCGACCTCCTGTGGCTGAAATGATAAATATGATGATGATTCTTTGTTAAATAAGCTACTAATTGTATTATTATCTACTTTTAGCTTGCATCATTTTATTTCATATCATATGCAAGCCAAAAGATGACCTGAATTTAGTTACCACCGCAAGAGAGCCGTGCAGCCGTCTCTTCAATTTCCCAGAGGCATATTTGTTTCAACATTATTAACATTTAAATGTCATTCACTTTGGTACAAATAGCAAAATCATCTAAATGTATTTTTTACGAACATTTTTCCTGAAATTCTGAGAACTTTTTGCCGAATCTCGAGCAACATTTTACCGCCATCCAAACCAAATCGGAAGCAATTAACGTCAAATCAGTAATATCGGCCGATACACTTGCTTACGAATTCCAGGTTTTATTCAGGGGCTACTTCCAAAGCGCGAGATTGGATCGGGATTACGAATAAAGTATTCACTCCGGCACAATCGGGCTGCCCCAGGGTGCTATACTAGGTCCGGGCTTATTCAATCTTTATAATTAAGCGGCGAGCAATCAAGGATCTGTGGCGGTGTGGAGTTAGGTTTAGGTTACATTCGGATCGTTCTACTTACTATTTTATGCTAAGTTCCAGTTGCTGTATTTTTATTGTGTACCGTTTTGTCAATTTTAAAATACTAAAGACAATTGCCATAGTTTATCCCAGACAATTTCCCGATAAACATAATGACACAAATTCTAAGAAAAAAAGAAATTTATTTTGACCTTTTGATATAAATATATTATTTAATCTACGTCTACTAATATTTTTTAGAGCTGAAAAAAAGCAGTTATGTTATTTACATTTTGTCTAAAAAGCAGGTGGAATACAAACGGTTAATAGTGTTGATAAAAACACTTTCGTACAAGAAACACAATGACCCACATTGCTTTGTATCATTATGTTTTTATTAATACTTATCAGTGTTAGCGTTTAAAAAACATGACTGTGTATTTTTTTGTTAAAAGTTTTATCGATCAACCGTCATATTTTGTAACTTTTATCAAAGTTTTGTGGAATAAGTTTATTGTGACAACAACTTTCTACTTTTACCACCAAAGTCATATTTCATAACGAAAAATTTCCTCGCGGGTGAAAGCGAAAAAAATTAATCGGATTCAAACGCAGTGTCAACCTGCGCTGTAACATCTTGACCCCAACCCCAAAACGCTGCAAGTTAACGCTCCATCAGCCCGATGCAGCATCCACTGCAAGAGTTGAACGACCTACGCATGCGCCGTACCCCCATCTTTTTCGGTCTAAATAGCCAAAGGCTGTCTTAGTGCGCGTTCATTTCGTCTAACTGCGATCAAATTTCGATCTTACTATGTAACAAACTGGATCCTTTTGGAGGTGCGTTCGGTGGCAGCGGGCGGACCGAGCGTCAGTACCTCGCCGGCCCTCGCGAGTCGCGCGCGTTCTATCCCGCCGCCATTTTTTTTTGCCCGCGAAAAGTTGGAAACTTTCGTCGAGCGTTCGGAATTCGAATGTGGCTTTGGAGTTCGATGCTGTTTTGTTTTTTATGAGAAAAACTATTGTTAAATAGGATTGTGCGTGTAAACGGACAGTGTTGCAGACGGATTTGATGTTGATCCCTTTGTGTCAGGGGTAAGTGTTGTTTTAATTTTCTTCATTAGTTGAAGGGTAGTTTATAAAAATGTTACATAAAACTGTTACGAAATTAAGATTATTCACAAAATCTACTGTTCAAAAATATCAAGCTGCCAATCAGATGAATACCTATTTGCGAAAATATCTTACCTATTTGCGAAATTTCAAATTCGCAAAACAATAATTGAATATTGTTTTTCAGTGATGAAAACCACTATTGATATTTTCGGACAGCAGGGAACATTTAATTATAATTGTTGCATTGATATTTTTCTCTTTATACATACACTTACTCGTATGTAGACTTTAATTAAAATACTATCATCGTTATAAAATAAGCTATTTTGCCTTTATTTAAATGCATTTTCCTATTAAAAAATTGACGATGATATAGGAATGCGGATTTTTCGCGATTAACACGTAAAAATAAATAGAAATTACCGATAAAAAAAAATGTTTCTTTGTAACGTAAAATCAAGCCGTTTGTGTCGTCAAGGAAAAAACGATATAAGATAGTTATTATCACGGTTTTTAAAAAGGAGACTTGCGTGATAAAGTATTTCTGTGACAAACCGGCAAAAGCGGCAAAATTGTTGTCAAAGAAAATTATGTGTCAAAGTTTATAGTCCTTATTAAAACTCATAAAAATCATTTAATTTTGCAACTAGGGTTTTAACAAGCACTTTTACACGTTCTATTATTAACCATACTATTTTTCAGTAACCAAGTCTATTGGCACAGAATATTTTATCACGCATGATAAAGGTATCAAAATAGTCTAAAATTACAAAAGTTGACAATAAAACAAAATAACATGACCGCGCCACCGCAATTAACGTAGAATCGCGATATTATTATGTCAGCGTCGGACAGACGAACCAATTCACGTAACTTAAAAATTGATTCCGACGTAATCAGGGACGCATTGAGTCGGCCAATCGGCTCATTCGTGTGAAGTATTGCGAATTACCATACTTAAGTGAAATTCAATTCAATTATTCATGAAGGTAAGAACCATTTTCGAGTATTTACTTTCCCACTTACTATAAGTGGGAAAGTGTGTGAAAGGAATCTAAAATTTGAATAAAATTAGGAGTAAAATAAGAGTTCGAAGTGTATTTTTGTCTTGTGCATCTTTACGGGATTAAAAAAGTTTCCATCACGTAGGTCAAATTATTACGGTTTACCTATAATTTAACTGAGCCTGCAGCACAATGCCCGATAAATAAAGCTCCGTGTGAATAAATGAAGCCTTATAGTACCTACTGGTTAGGGTATCATCATACAGAAGAAATTTAATCATCAGAAGAAGTTTTGACAATTTAATTGTCTTTAAAATATTAAAACACATGGCCAATGATATTTTATCTCACAAATTGTTATGGCATATTTGCCGTGCTTAATGGCGTATAATTATGGTAGCCCCACAGGAAATATATTAATTGAGGAGTTCCAATGAAACGAGGCCGCTTTATTTGAATACGTGGGTTTATTCCATGAAGATCTTTTCACGTTGTGTTAATCATTAAATTATTATCATTTTTGAATTATTTAAACTTCAATTAAAATGTATTATAAAAGCCTCTTACCTGCTTATAAAGTACCGTTGAATTTTGATTCTTTTATTCGTAACCATTTAACTAGTACAGGTTGAAATTAAAATAGCCACACAGCAAATTATAAAGAAGTTTCTACCTTTGATATTAAAATCTGCTCAAATACAATTTATCTACCAGCAAATGTCTCGTGAAAAAGCTATCGAATCTTTACGCAAAATCGTACGATTAAAGCGTTACCGCTAAATCACGTATTATCGGCGACGCCACTTATCGGCGCGGTCAACCGGAAACCGGCAAACGCCGCAGTATTCGCCTTAAACAGGACACATTTCGCCTTAATACCTCGGAATAAGTGCTATTTTGTGATCATTCAAAGATCATAATTATTTGTTACTAGCTTTCCGCCCGCGGCTTCGCCCGCGTGGAATTTTGTCTGTCACAGAAAAACTTTATCGCGCGCGTCCCTGTTTCAAAAACCGGGATAAAAACTATCCTATGTTCTTTCCCGAGACTCAAACTATCTCTATGCCAAATTTCATCAAAATCGGTTGCGAGGTTTAAGCGGGAAAGCGTAACAGACAGACAGACAGACAGACAGACAGACAGACAGACAGACAGACAGAGTTACTTTCGCATTTATAATATTATATAGTTGGGATTCTATCATTCATTATGGTTTTGAAAGCGCAAAAGGGTAATTAAACTTTCATACAAAATTTTACAAAGTATCGAAACGAGTTAATTAAATAAATAACGTATGTGATGGTTGTATTCACTTTATTGATCTAAGGTTCTAACTTATAACAATCATCAGCACAGAAGAAGAGGTGTGGGACACGGAAGATATTAATTATTCGCGAAAACGACGCGTAGTCGGCGCGTGATAGCCTGCGACTGGCCGACCGCGGGGCGCGGGCGGCGTGGAGAGCCGAGCAAGTACGAAGTGCCGCGGAATACCACGAGTGTCCTAGACCTCGCGCGGTTGTAGCGCGATTATTCGACTTCGTTTCGCCTTACACGTATAAATATATACAACTTGTCATTATTATTGCTACGTAGAACTACTACGGCGCTATGGTGCTACGGCGCTACATCATGCTACACTGCTACGGCGCTACACTGCTACGGCATACTACGAGGTTGTCAAGTGGGGTGGTGCAATTCAACCTAGGTGTTTTACTTGGCGTGCCGTCGTCTGTACCTATACGTATAATGTTATTTAGAGGCTAGGTAATAACAGTATTGTGAGAACTGCTGCCGACAAACTGTGTCACAGTTTGGCAGAAAATATTAATGTTTACTGTGTGTATTTATATGGAAAATAAATAAATAAATAAATAAAAAAGTTGAAGTCCGTACTACAAGAATTAATTCGATCAGGATAAAAAGATATTGGAAACGTGGGCCAAATTAAATATCAATAAAAGATTTTTAGGGTTCCGTAGTCCTGACAAGGAACCCTTATTTAGTACGTCACGTCACAATCCAGAATTACATCAATTTTAATCAATTTTTTCCGTTCACTTTGCCTCTCAACCCTAACAATACATGAGATATGTCAAAAACAGGCTCGGGCATAAATAATTATGTCGGAGAATAGACGCGCAGTGACTTCTTGTTTAAATTTGATTAATACAGGAAATTATACGAGGGCAGATTTAATTAGTTCACATTTTATTTAGTAGGAAGTAAATACGAAACTTTTGAAAATGTGTACAACTACAACTATGTGAAACTTGTCACTTCCCATTAAAAATATTGATGCCGTGTAACCTTTACATAAAGGCATGTTGTATAATTATATTTCAGTACCCCCACAATTTCTTATTACATAATAGTTTGGTAAGAGCAAATTTACATAGAAATTGACTTCTTGTTTGTTTTCTACCACATAGATTCAAAATAGAAAACTATAATTAGAATGAAATAACTCATTTTCAGTGTATAATATTATTATAGTAGCTTAAGTTCAGGTTTTAAAACTTAAAACTTGAACTTAAGCTGTCAAAAGTTGAATAACCAAACTTTTACGCCACTAATCACATCTTCTGTCAATATTAAAATAAATCTATTTCACATCTTGCTTTTAAATTCAAATTACTCGTTAAAGCGTAAATAAAAACTGGAAAAAGTTGAATTGAGCAAACTAATACGCATTTAGCCTAAACCACGGCTGTCATTAGCACCCTTCCACAACAAGCGCAGACAATAGCGTCTTATTTGCTGACGAGCGGGGACCGTGGCTTGGTGTGTACCCTGCAAACCCTACTCGATACGGCCACTCTATCTGTCCTTTTCACTCATGTCAGTCTTTCTGTCTTGATCATGCCATTCTCAAAACTTCGTCACCTGCCCAGTGTTTGGTTATCCAGTCCACTGTAACTGATCATGATGCAGTCCTTCTCGCTATTCAGTCCAAAATCGGAAACCCTGGCACCATCAAAATTAAAAAAGTTAATTACCCTGAAACTTGTGAATCTATAAAAAACATTGATTTTTCGCCCATTCTTCAGCTTTCTGACCCTAATATTGCTACTAATCTCCTAATATCCAAACTTCAAATTGCTATTGCACAGCACACTCGAGCTCTTACTGTCCCTCGACGTCGTAGAATCCTTAAACCCTGGATCACCCCAGGTCTATTGAGGTGTATCCAAAACAGGGATAACATGCACAAAAGACTCAGAAATGAGCCTAACAATGAAATCCTTCGTAAGACCTATATTCGCTACCGTAACTTTTGTAACTCTTTACTTAAAAAAATCAAAATTGCACATGACAGGAATCTCATTGTTAAGGCGGGTTCTAATAACAAAAGACTATGGAACGCCATCAAAGAAGTTTCTAATATCAAAAAAACAAACTCAAGTTCTACCGACCTCCTTTCTTGTATGCCCACTCCAAATCAAGCTGCACGCTAAGAGCGTTGTAGCAAAAAGTTGGCGTTCGAATTTTAGGTTTTTATTGCTTGACGTCGCGTAGTGAGTGCGCAAACTGCATTTATCTGTACAATTTCAACGCTGCGTCGACTAAACGATCTTAATCCGTAGTTGTATCGTACCTAAGACAGTACATCATACATAATAATAAAGAAATAATGTATAATTTACCTATTTGATTTTTTCTCAGATCAGACTTTTAGCAAAATCAAGTTACGTAATTAATGTATTTTTTACACTAGTAAATCCCGCGACAAGTTTTTAATCTTTAAATTGAGTAAAGTAATAAGTTGATGGGTTAGAAAGAATTTATGTTTTATTTTATTCTTTTTACAGCATCAAAAGCTTGTTTATAAAAAATATTTACTATTTAAATTTTACTTTTGACTTTTTAGTTTTTATGATGCGGGATGGAAAAATTAAAATTTATTCTGATTTTGTGACGTTTCCGCACATAAATATGGATAGGTTAAATACATAAATAGAATGAAATGTATGAAAACGAGCGTGCCATTTTTTAAACGTTATCTATAATATCTGTGTCCATCAAAGAGCTCGTAACTAAACATCGTAAGCGCCATTCACATTATTATCTAAAAGTTAATAATAAATATTTAGTTTTTGTAAATCTAAACAAGTCAGGAACAAGTTTAAACACTCATTATGTTTAAATAATTTAAATTGAAATGTTTCTCAGGAAGTGAATTATTGTTAATTCTTATGAGAAATAAAGTTCTTAAACCGTAAACCGTCAGGAAATCGAAGAGATAAATACTGATATCATTGTGATTTTATAGAATTTATTATTATAAACCACGGTCGTATAATGCTAAAAAATCAGAGGTAACTTTAAGATTTTTATCCATAGAACAAAATTTATCTAATCGTGTTTTTAAACAGTTATCCCATTAGGTACACATGCGTTCTGTAATACAACCCATCAAAAACAATACTTGTCAAAAAACCAAGTTTCACTACTCAGTTGTTCTACGGTAAAAAGTTGTGAGATCCATGTAATACCAAGTCCAGTCCAGGAAATCATTAACGTTTTACATAAATATATTGACTTGGCCATCGCATGAAAACACGTGTAAATTAAATTATTTAGTGCGAAATGAAACGAAATTTTGCATGCCTGTGTAGACATGCAAAATTTCAGCTCAATGGGAAAACGGGAAGTAAGTAAATTTTAAGTTGCAAGATTTTACAACTCTAGATGTCAAAGAAAATAAAAGCTTGTAGATAGCTTTACAAAGAAAAGAAAGATTTATGAAGAAAATAAAAAGTACTGTCTACGATACATTTGTTAGGCCGTGTTGCACCGTCTTACTTTAACATTGACATCAAAATTTTGAATGTCAAAAATCTGTCTAACATAAAACACCGGTTATTGTCAGTTAGGGTCAAAGTTAGGTGGTGCATCTCAGCCTTAGTGTATTTTAATTAAATTTAATACAAATAAGGATGACGAAAATAATCGATAAGTGATCTCACTCGAATATTTCTTATAGTAGGTATACAAGATGTCGAACAAATGGTTACTTACTGAAAAAGTGCTTCATGAGACCTAGCAAACAACATCAATAATATGTTTAAGAACGAACTGAATCTATTCAAAAAACCTATAGTTCCAGCTTTCATATATTTAATACAGTTACAAACAAACACGAAATCAATGGTTTCTGAGAATTCTGAGTGCCTTAATGCCGTCCCCTTTATCTGTTTATTTAGTATTTATTAATTAGTATCTCTTGATGATATTGTAGCAAGTTAAACCTAAAATCATGTTTTCCGTAAATAATTTAAATAAGAATGCAATTTACGAGTTTGTTGTTTGATTATTATATATTACTCAATTAAAAATTTAAATTTAAAAAATTAACACTTCTAATATGGTAGGTATGGCTGGCGGCATACATTTAGTATGAAATTCGGAAACATTGAATTTTCGCATAGATCCAGTTTATTCTTTGACCTATTTATTGTTATTGTTTTAAAGAGCTCATGAAGCACTTACAGGAACAGTAAACAGTTTCTCGATATCTTGTATAATTAAAAATCAAGTGAAATCACTTATCGTTTCCACCCTGTACCTATACTTTTAAAAATAAACTCATTTTATACGTTCATTTGTATAAGTATCTACAATACAAATACCTAACCAACTTAGTTGATTTGCCATTTACCTGACCTACCCCTTTATTACTAAACGTTTAATATCAGATGAATAGTTTCATTCAGTCGTCAGTAATTGAACTTTCGGAAAAATATGACGAAGCATTGTGTGACCATACAGACGCTATTCAACTTTTATTAGTAAGGAAGAGTATATTTTATGTTGGTAGAAACACAATAGCATAGACTAATGTTTTGACACCCTGTTAAAATTTTTATTAGTCATTTATTTTTTCCTGACCAAACAGATACCTTAATAATATCTTTTGTCTATTCTACCCATATTCTGTAAGTAAAATAATAAAAAGTTTGAAAAGAAAGAAATTACAAGTCCGATTTACCTAAAGAAATAAATTAAAAATACTTGCGGATCAAAAGTACTCAATCATACTACAATTTACGAAAAAATCACGCGTGACGCATATACGTCAGTGGGCAGTCAACTGACATAGACCCGGCGTCTACGAGTGCCAAAGCACGACTAATTTATGCCATTTGATGCACCCGATTTTATAGTATTTTCAAATTAATTTTTCATTTGAAGATTGAAGATAGATATTTTTTCTTTTTCACACAATAATAGTACTATGTTTCTTCTTAAGTTTAAAGTAGTTTATGTTGCCAAATGACTTTTAGATTATGAGATGTGACCTGTTTTCTTGCAGTAATTTTCTCGAATTTTGACTATCTTAGACATGATAAAAATGCATTTTAATGAATTAAACATCAAAATTTTCTCAATACACTTTCTTCTTCAGGGTATGCTTATTCTAATGAATACATTCTATCTTCTTACTTAGAAATAAATTTGTTGTAATATTAGTTCAAAGTTGTGCCTTCGCGAGTTACCTGGAAATCGGGCTTTCAAAATTCGCTGTTTTCGTAGGAAAAAATCCAATTTGAACGAGATTTTGTCAATAGACATTCCGTAAAAACGTATGATAATTACGATGATATAAGTCAAAAGAAGCTATAACAATAAATTATATGACTAAAATCATTTCGAAATCTGCCAAATTCACAATTTCTGCATGAAAAATGTGACAACGCTCTTAACTCTTTCTTCGCAGGCATTGGTAGGTCCCTCGCCGAAGAAATTCTCTCAAATAATTCCGGTCCTCCCTCCTCTTCTCCTACACCTCCTGTTTCTTCTTCGTCTTCTGCCTGTCAATCTTTCGTTCTCCTGAGTGCCTCTACCGCAGAGGTTGAAACCCTTCTATTATCCCTCAGGGAGGAGTGCGCAGTTGGTTGGGATAATATCCCTACCACCCTCTTGAGGCGCTGTAAAGACCAGCTAGTCCCTCCTATTGCACACATCTGCAACCTCTGCCTTTCCTTAGGTTGCTTTCCGGATGCTTTTAAAAAGGCACTAGTTCACCCAATCTACAAGTCTGGGGATCGAAACCGTGTCAATAACTACCGTCCTATATCGGTTCTGCCAGCCTTGTCGAAAATCTTAGAGCGGTTAATAAACAACAGACTGATCAAATTCATTGAGGAGCGGGATTTCTTGTCTCCTGGTCAACACGGCTTTAGACAGGGTAAATCTACAGCTGATGCGGTTCATGAACTTACCGACCACGTCTCTAGAAATCTGGACAGGGGCAAGAAATGTCTTTCGATCTTCCTAGACCTGGCCAAGGCTTTTGACGCGGTTTCCATCCCCATCCTGCTGGCCAAATTGGAGGCGATAGGTGTTAGAGGCAACCAGCTTTCTCTATTCCGCAGTTACTTTACAGGTCGCTCTCAGTCGGTCGTAATAGACGGAAATGTGAGTTCTGAGGTCCCTATAGAGTACGGTGTTCCCCAGGGAAGCATTCTCGGCCCCACGCTTTTCCTGGTGTACATCAACGATCTCTGCTCCCTTCCCATCCCAAACTGTAAAATTATTTCCTTTGCCGATGACACAGCCCTCGTATTTGCAGCCGACTCATGGGGTGACACTTTCCGGCGAGCACAGTCTGGATTTCACCAGGTCTCCTTATGGTTACAAAAAAACCTTCTAACGCTCAACGTAAAAAAAACCCATTATATGACGTTCTCTATTAACAAAATCCCAACAAATACCCTTAGTGGTCTTCGATTAATTGCCCATACTCACCCCCTTCTATCTGACCTACCTTGTAACTGTTCACCACTGCGTCTTCGACTGATGAAATTAAATATCTAGGCATAATTATAGATTCGAGACTAACTTTTAAATCCCATATCGTAGCTACAGCCGGGAGACTCCGCAAGCTTATGTTTGTCTTTCGTAGGCTTCGCCACGTAGCAGACCCCAGCCTTGTCAGGACAGTCTATGTAGCCCTCTGCCAGTCACTTTTGATTTATTGCATAACCTCTTGGGGAGGTGCCTGCAGGACTGTCCTGATAAAGCTGGAACGAGCTCAAAGGGCCATCCTTAAAATTTGCACCTTCAAACCGCTGCTTTTCCCTACGTATGAGCTCTTCCAATACTGCCAAGTTTTAACCGTCCGCCAACTCTTCATCTTGTATATTGTCTTAAAACAACACCATCTAGCAAATTTCGATCCCTCTGTTGTCCGACGTAATCACCTGGTAGTTCCCTCTTCTTCCTTTAAAACTTACTTCTCTCATCGCTTCTACTGTTTCTTGGGTCCTTTTTTGTATAATGCTCTTCACCATAATTTAGATCTTCACTCCTTGCCCAAATTTCATTGTAAGTACAAGGTCTCAAATTACTTGCAATCCTTGACGTATGCTGAAACGGAAAACCTGCTTCAACCAATTAGGTAACTTTAATACGGGCAGATGGTTCATTACTAACAGACACGCACACTCACTCACATACACCTACACTCACATACACTCACATACACTCACACTTACATACACCTACACTCACATACACTCTCACTCACATACACTCTCACTCTCATTACACTCACTCTCACATCACTTACACTTCACCTTTTACACACTCTCTTTCAATACTCGTCTAGTTTTTGTCTAGTTTTAAAATAACTTTAATAAATTCTATGTGCTCCGGCCATTATCGAGAGAGGAGAGTACTGGCGCTCTGTAGTACAGGCTTCTCGCCTAGTTCAGACTCCAGTTCTCTCACAATCTTACCCTGTTCAATTAGTACATAGCAATTTGTGTTTCACTGTAATAATGGATTGTGAAAGAAAGAAATAAATGCTTTTTATTATTATTATTATTATTTCTCTTTTCGTGGGTTATAAGCTCAAAATCCTGGCTGTATGAGTTTGAATCATGATAAGTGTCATAGACATCATCGGGATCAAGTGATTTGCTTATAAAGTCCGGAGTCCTATTATTTTTGAACAATCGGGATGATTGGGAGACTCTTTTTACCATGTATAGTGATGCAATGCTCTAGCCATACTTCTACAAAATAATATTAATAAATGAAAAGTATTTTTATTATATTTTTATTTTATAGCACAGGTTACATTTTGCGTTACAAAATAATAAAAGCAAGATGTGTTAACAATAAAAGTAAAAAAGCAATATGTAGGTATTATCAATAACAGTGGGTCCCAAACTAGGAATAGCCTGTATCTTGGTGTCCCAAAAATAAAGAACCTTTGATCTGCAACAGTCCAGTTTTCTACTTTAACCCACTTCGCCATTGAGAGAGACGTTAGTGACGTTTCCGATTTCCACTCCCACTCCAAAATCTGGCAAGTGAAGATGTGGTCATATCTTAGTGTTTATTTTCTGTAAATTACTCACGACAGTCTTAAGTACAAACATCCCATCAGAGTCTCAGTTACAGTACACTTTAATAAGAGAAACGGCTAAACTTAAATACGTGTGGAAATAGGCTTACAGAGTGGGGCCGACTGAACAACGTTTGCGCAAACTGTTTACCCGTTATGAATAAGCATTGAAAGGGTCGGATTGTAGTTGTTAATGAATAGATGTTGAACAATATGTGGTATTCTGGAGAATGTAACGCTGGATGGATGAGTTCTATGCGATAGATTACCTAAAGCTCCTGTTAGCACTGAACAAAACATTCTAGACTAATTTATGTGGTAATACGCAGACAATAGGCAGGTTTCTTTTTAAGGACATAATCCTGTCGTCAGACGATGAAATAGTGTGTAATCGTATTCTCAAAATGGACGCCATAATTCTTGGCCTAAATTTTGTACCTACACCAAAATACTAGTAATCGAATAATGAGAGTCACCGAACAATATTTTATGAGCCCTAAAATATCCGAACTATTGTGCCGTCAATAATTTAGTGACATCAAAATATTGATTATAGATTAAAACTAAATTACTGATCAATTAAGACAGATTAAAACTAACAAAGCGGAACCTCCGTTATGTCTTTTATCATTGAAGTGGCAATTATTATCAAAATACACTCTATTTTACCATTAATTCATTGTAACAACATGACAATGACAGAACGTGGGCAGAAGCCACCTATTTAAGTATATCCTTTGGGAAATTTAATGCGTACATACGTTGCCTAAAAGGTTAAATTCTTAATACAAAGGTTATAAATATTATAATTTATTTTAGTAGTGATACACATGACCTCATATTTTCTTAAATAACAGCCCCGTAAGGTATAAGATACATTTATACCCACAAGAGAGTCAAAGCAAACTTGGAAGTCTAACATAAAAAATCTTCTTAACGGCAGAAACATTTTTTATTACTCCTACGACTTTAACAGTCGGGAAACGTGTATTGTACTTAGTCTCAAATATCTTTCCAAGACAGAATATTTTAGGTAAAATTCGTTGACTATTAAGTCAAACTTTTAGGCTGTGTTTTGTTAATTAACCGTAGAAGCCTATCGGTTACTAAGCAGGATTATTTTAAAAACTGAATAATTTGTACTGTTGAGGTCGATTTATCTTTATAAAGAATTTCGTAAGCTTCTTGAAAATGTAGCTAGAAATAGTAACTTTGTTCTTCTGATTGTGTGCCGATTCGAGGGATCTTTTGCGGGGGAAGAAAGATATATACTTACTTATTATTTTACAAAAACTTGAAGCCAAACTATAAATAAAATTCACACCAATTTCGGTTACATAATAATATATGCCAATAACTTTATATTTATTTAATTACAACTACTTACATCAAGGGGCTATACTCGTAGTAAATTAGGAATAAGGTTCTAGTGACCTTTTCCTGAAATTTAAAAAACCAATTAGTTATAGGTATAAACAGAAATGAATTTTCTTTAAAGTCAATTTTTTTTTAACATTTATCTATTAAATAGTGCATACAACATTCGGTATACAAGTAAACGCATTTTACAACTGACTTTTTTGAATAAAGTTGAGTATTTCAGCGTTTACAAACCTGTGTCTGTGTACAATATAAAAACCAGGATGTTTGAATGTTTCCCCGAAAAATTTGAAACGGTTTCCTGTAAAATAATACCAGGCAATCCGTACTCCACAACCCGGCTATGAAACGGCTTGCGCTGGGAATGTCTATGGTAACGAGAACTAGAGGTAGCTCTCAAAATGTAATACCTACCTAGAAACTTGATTCTTTACGTGCTATTAAAACGTAGTTTTAGTAACACCATGTCTGTCAGAATAAAGATTTTAGAGTTTTAAAGAATATTTCAGTGGTAGCATAAACTGCTATATTCATTATCTAACCCTAGCCGGCATGCGACCGCGGTAACAATAATTGATTTCTATTGTATCTTGCTTCGCTTGTACTTGAAGGGCTCCATAAATATATAATATAATACTCTTTATTTTAATTAAACACTTTCGTTTTACTTTAATTCACCGCAAAATATGACGTGTACCAGACCATCTTTAAACTTAGATATGTGCGCAAGATTTGCTTGAGTTGTATTTGTTGTTTTTAAATTAAATGTACAGAAAGACACGCAAGTGAACATAACAGGTTTAGATTTAAGAGCTATACGGAACCCTATAAAATTAACGCCCTTTAAAAATAATCGGGAGAAAACCGGCGTGCTAACTTAATGAGCCCAGCTTCTAATAAGCAAACTTAATAAAAAGTAGACTAAAAAGCTGACCGATGACAAAAACTCTGTTTCGCAGTTGAACATGAAAATTACCTCTCATTGTGACTTGATAGAAATTAAATTTAGCTAACAAGCCCCTTTCATTGTCCTCTTAAAATATATCAAAACGAAACTAGGCTTCTGGGAAGAAAAGATAAGGTGTTTTTTGCTTTGTGCAGACTAATTATGTAATTTATTCTTTTTCTGGCTATGCCAAAGTATTCTTGGAAATTTTTAGCGATTAGTGAAAGCTAGAGCAGGCCAAGTTAAAGCGATAAGCTTAATTTCAAGAACAAGACAAAAATAATAATTATTATTTCAATAGTATTTTTCTATTTTAATTCCCGCCTGACGTGTGGGTTCGCATACCAGACTACAACACCAACTATTTACTTTGTTTGGGGTCAAATTGCGATGGGAACGAGCGTTTTATAAAGGGTTAGTACCAATCCACACCAGTTAAATTAAATAAAATTAAAGCTAGTCACAAATTTTTATCCGTTCTTTAGAAAAACTGAAATACCTGATATAAATTTTGGATTTGGATATAAAATTGTATTTTCACAGAACATGCATGTCGATTTCATATAAAACTCTTCTAACTGCTAAACAGGATAATCTCAAAGAGAAACTTTGAGAAAACGTAGGAAACAAGCGCTGTAGTGCAGGGACGATTCCCACTTCCCACCTCCCGTCTCCGTGATAGGGAGTCTAAGTGCAAAACTTAAAGTACAGAGCGGAACATTCTGGATTTGTTCAAAGAACGCACACGGGGAAATGTTGTCGTTCGATTCAGGGTGCTGTAATAAGAGCAACTGTTATAACAAGGTAAATATAAACAAAACGTATGAGAAGTCCATAAACTTTCATATTCAGTTTTGTAGGGTAACTTAGGCTGGGTTGCACCATCTAACTTTAACTTTCACAAACGTCAAAAATCTGTCAAACTCCATACAAAAAACACCGGTTATCGTTATAGTTACGGTCAAAGTTAGGTGGTCCAACTCAGCCTTAGTCAACATGGGATCATTGTCAGAATGAAATCATATTTTTTTAATGTTTGTAGAGACTAAATATTTTTCACTTAAAAATCCCTTTAAGATGTGCAAACCATTAAACTTTGGAAGTAACCCCTTTAAGAGATTTTGCTATCTGATGGGGTCGCGACCGAGAGATTGAAAATCACTGCTTTACTGTGCGGAGGGCACATTTTCACCATAGCTTTTATACCTAAACGAAATTGTATACTTTTGTCGCATGTAAGTACCTAGGTATGTTGAAAAAACGCTTCTTATCTTATCTTAACTTAACGTCGCACGAAAAGTATGTTCAATTCCCACCATTTCAGCTTCATAACGTTCTAGCCTTCAGCTTATGCTACATACAATCTAGATCTGACTGTAATTAGCTTAACGACACTTATATCAGAATGTTCTATTAAAAAAATTCAAAGTCAAAGTCAAAATTTCTTTATTTGTTTAGACTAATAAATAGTTCTTACAAATCGTCATATGCTCTTAAGGAGCCTCTACATGTCTCATAATCTTTTTACCCTACCAGCGCTTCGAGACCAACATTTGGCAATTGCTGAGAAGAAGCGCCGCAACAAACTCAGTCACCACTGTCTGCCGGTTATAAATAAATAGAAATAGTAGTAGTAGGTACATTCGATTCAGGAGCAGTTCACTGAATTTACCATGCATTCTTGTATGGTGTATCATAAGAATGGGTATACAAGATTGCGTGGTATATTAAAAAAGGTAGTGACGTGCTAATATCTAGACTTACATATTAAGGTACTAGTAGAAATGACTCGCATACATAAATTTGAATAACTTGGATTGACCAGTCCCCGAAAGCAGCGCCTGTTCACAGACATGTATGACGAGTGAACCAGCCATCGCTTCACTCGACCATATTAGAGGGAATGTAACGACCCGCCTCACTATTTAACATTTTAATTGCCATAAAACAAAAGTGGGTGTAACTATTTGCTTTGAAGGATTTTTCTTTCTATTCCCTTATCGCATCACATGTATTATATTCTTAGAATCAAAACAAATTCCAAGTCCAAAATCAAGCAAAATGGAAACCCAGTTTCTTTCAATCGTGTTCGAATCAAACTCGGTCGTTTTGTAATAGAAAGGAGACTTTTCAATGAAGTAAACTAGAGGGTAGGCCCTGAGAGTCTCTGGGTCTGAAAGACCCGAATAATGCGCGAGTGTGATTCGAGAGATCCCAGATTGAATAGAAGACGTGATCCTTTTTTCAAACTTGTCACGGCGATTTTAAAATGTTTGTGTTTATCTTTTAACTTTTTCTAAACTTTGTTCTACGTGATATTTCAACTTATTTTTTCTTCTATAAATTAAAAGTTTCGTGTTATTGTTTGAGCCTTGAGAAGGTTATTTTACGTGCATCTGCAATAATGTATTTTCTTCCAATATCATAATATTAAACATCATATTATCATTATAATGATACAATTAGAACAAGTAATAAGTTACCAATTTCAATATAACTCTACATCATTGCATAATTGATTCGTAATAACGAGAGTTGGCGTAGTCTTCATTCCTAAAGGAATATGTAGATCTTTTGTTTGTTGTATGTTTGAACCGCACTTAACATTTGTTGTGTGGGCGTCTCAAATGTCAGACGAATCCAAGGGAATACACCCAAGCATGATGAGGATAATTTCCATTTTACGTGTAATTTCAAACGCAACCTCTAACAATTCAGGCTGAAATTGTGTAGCACTGTGTCCAAATCCAAACTAAAAGAGGGCATTATCGGACTGTACCTGTAGTCACAATGACGCAAACTAGAGGGCCGGCCCTCCGCTCATGGGCCTCTAGGGAGCGAGCCATTGAATAATACTCGAGTAAGATTTGCGAGGGTTCCGCCGGCGATTTGGACTTGCTATTGGATGGGAGACGTGACATTTTGTAAACAAGTTACTAAATGCAATTACACACAACTTTTGTAAACATGTAACATTACATACGAATTATATTACTTTAAATATTTAAAAAAAATGTGTACTCGCTCATATTAAAACAAAATAGTAGACAAAAACTGAAATACCTACTTAGACACAACTTTTTGTGAGCCTACCGAACATTAATTTCATTTGATTAGTATTTTTAAATGAATTGTACTCATAGATAAGTTTATAACTACTCAACGTAAAAGCAACGTGAAAGAAATCCTAAATATTATTTCAACTTTTCAAATCTAATCCAATTTCAATCATGTTTTTTCAAAGACAAATGAAATATTTTAAACTCAAACAACCGAAACTGATCGGTATCAAAGTATTAAAATTTCCAGCGAATTTCAATAGAAAGAATTAATATCGGTTTTAAGAACTCTTAAATATTTTAATCCCATAGATGATTTAGTACAAGAATAACAGATTTCTAACTTCGGAATTCGAGGCAAAGTTCGATTAATCTTACCCTTAACTACCACAAAATTAACTTGGGAACTTGGAAGACGCCTCGATGTTGTAGGTACATTGAAATTCGTAAAAGCAAACATTTCTCAGTGGCTTAATTAACCGACGAAATTAGTTATTGTTATGAAAAAGTAACAAAAGGGAGCAACTTTGCAACCGGCGTGGAGTGTTGAGTTAGCTCCGAGAGTGGTCCAAGTGACGAACATTGCACTACGTCATCGCTCTGTAGAGTATCATAATTTCTTAATCAATTCATCATTATCATTTTTAGCCACAGGACGTCCACTGCTGAACATAAGCCCCTTCCAAAGATTTCCAGATTGGTCGTTTGGTAGCGGCCTGCATCCAGCGCCTTCCTGCTACTTTTATGAGGTCATCTGTCCACCTTGTTGGTTAACATCAATAAAATTTCAATGATATTACATTTATTTTGCTGTTCAATACTGAATATGTGATAGTTTTAACTGAAACAAAAAGGACCAATGTAGATGGCCCTTGCAAACTTGTTTAAAGTTAAGTACTTTTATCACATCATAGCATCACAGCATCATAGTGTAGTTTGCCTAGTTTCACCCATACTCTGTACATGCAATATCAGCAGAGTACTAGTCTAAGTCTTTGTTAACTAGTCTTGCTTTATCACCATTCTAACTAGCCCTAGCTCTCACAAATAAAAGTGGCATTTCGAAATTTTAAACTAAGTTTGAGACGTGTGCGTTACTTAATGAAGCACGTTATTTATTCATTTAATTCTCTCCGTGAACGTCACATCCTTCACCTTACGCCAGCTTGAAGGAAATTACACTGAAGCACAGAACTTGTTTTAATTCAAACAACGCAAGCAACTCTCGTCTTTATCAACAATCACGAGGGAATCAGTTTTGCCTGAAGCCGATGTACAGTTGAACTATCTTCCCGTTTATCTTTAGCAGTTTGAATTAAATACTGCATTTGTGCAGTTTACTGTTACAGCTTCATATTTTGTGCTGAGAGCTAGTTTGAAATCTCAAATTACTCAATTCAAAATTCATCAAGGATTTTATTTATTTACCAAATAATGCAATTTTGTTCCTAAATCAGCCATGTTACAACTAAATTAAGATGCACGTAGAAGGAAATACAAACAACGCCATCCTCAATAATGTAGTTGCATATCTCACCGAGCCCTAAGGCCGTGGCTTATTAGGTGGCGGGGCTTGATTAAACGCTGCAACCGCTCCGAGGCCTCAGGTGTAATTACACCACTCACCCTGTATGGATATGAGTCGGAAGCCACGACAAAATAATAATATTTCATCTCAATTACAATATTCCAAGTTAAGCCATCCCGTGTTTTCAGTAGCTATAATTTTATTACAGCAACTATACGACTTTAGCTTTTAGTAATTAATGTACCTAATGAATCCATTTATACGTTTTATGATCAAATTCTGCAACTCGGCTACAAGCATTAGAGTCACCCGTTCAACACTGTGTAGGTTTGTTGTCGACACGAAAAGAAGAAGAACACTGAATAGGCCGAAAAAAATTATAGGGGCCGATTTACCAATTGCCAGTATACTCTTATCTCCATACTTAAGTATGAGTCATTGAAAGCTATGAGTAATTATTTATAAGGATATTTATTTTGCCTTAGTAATGAGTGAGATGGAAATCTCTTTTCAGTTGTACCTGTCTGGTGCAACAAACAACGCCTATTTACGAAACATGCCCGTGAAATAACTCGATACATACCAACTGCCGTTTCCAATCGAGTATGCAAACGGCTACAACCTAATCCGAGCCCATAAAGTGTAAAGCCGCGACACAGGAATTTTTAGTCAATTTCTCGTTTGACACAATTGAATTTGTACGAAGCAAATCGGGTTTCAGAGCACGAGCGAGGGTGACTTCCGAGACGGGCCGAAGTCACAGGCAAAGGTCTTTTGAATTTGAGTTGGGAATCAAGATAGACTTTGAAGTTATGCGGTCGGAAGCCATGGTGCTTTTAAATGTATGTCTTCGGATATGGAATGGAAATTGATATTTGGTCTCGATCAGTCATCAACAGAAACGGTCTCTTCTTATTACGTATATCGACACAAATAAACGCGTTCTCGGATTTGCCCTATCTATAAGGCATCAGAGTCGGCTCTAAGATTTTATTATTCTCTACATTATTTCAGACTCAAGATGATTTAAATGCCTTCATTAAATTGTATAGTTCAAAATTCAATTCTTTTTAAGCGGAACACGCTTTGATCCTAGTAAATTTTTTTTATATCTACAACGAGGTAGCTCTTGGCCTGTATCTCATCTGATGGTAAGTGATGATCGCGCCAAAGGTGGAAGCAAGCTTCATCCGGAATCATCAACCACAGAGGTACTGGCTATCTTACCTCTAACATTTTTTTTTATATCGCATAACTTTGCAGTTACATTGAGCTGTCGTTACGCTGATTGGACCACGACACGCTTATAACAGCTAATGTAATTGAAGTGGGACTCTTACCTATCGTATACATAATGCAGTATTGAAGTCTTACCCCTTGGACCACAGGCCAAAACTTTTGTCTTCTCCGAAGTCGCGGCCTCAGATCAGTCGTTTGAGGCTACTTAAGTCTTTGAGACGGGCTCTTTGTGGCCAAAGGCCAATCACGGGAATATGAGGGTTTGGTGCTATTGGCCATTACAGCGGGATGTAGGGACTAGTAGAGATTAATCTGATCAGAAAAAGGTCCACAGCTACTCAGAGGGTAATGAAATAAACATGTGTTGTAAGTTGAAATAAACATGTGTTGTAAGTTGTTTGAGTGGTGTTCTTGAATCTTCTTTGGTCGAAGTTAGTCTTGGCGAGTTAGAAAGGGCTATGGTCTCATCGATTATTAAGTATTTCGGTATAAGCCGTCCTTAATTCCATAAGTCGCTTCGAGAAGATTATTAAATAGAACTTTATTTTCTCTTAATGAAGGAGAAATAAACATAAATCTTTTGTACATTTTATTTTGGCTACATGATTCTAATCGAAACCTTAGGTTCTGATTGGATATGATGTAGACAGGACAATTATTTCCATAGCGTTGGGGGAAAATACATAAAAAGAGTTTAGTATGTAAAGTAGTAAAGATTCGCGGTTAGACTAGTTAGTTATCGTCAACCCTATAAAAGAAGATGAAAAATGTGTGGCTTCATCAATATTTACCTCTGAATATTTGCAGTTCCTTCGCTGCAAAACATTTCGACTCGACAATAATGAAAAATTACTAGCCATGTCCGACTGGAGTCAACTCTCCCTTGATTTTGAACTTTACTCTCGAAAACATTTAGTTCAATTTCCATTGCATTGCTTTGGAATCGAGGGTGAAAATATTTTTATCGGTCCCAATATTTATAATGGTTATTAGGCTTGATGTTCGGCTTAATCGGCGCTTCACAGTGATAACGCTTATCGTTAATTGACTTCGACGACGTGCAAGTGTTTATTGATGGCTTTCGAAGTAATGTTCTGCCGATAGCGAGTTACGGAGCAATCGTTTTTGTAGCATTAAAAGATCGTCAGTCATGTTTCTTTTAAAAGATTTCGAAAAAGTATTAACAACTTCTCATTGTCATATTTAGATATCCCATTCGTTTACGAGTATGTATAGTTTTTTTTACCCTTATGATTTAAGTCTACTTAGAGTCTAGATTCATACATGAAAACAATTTTTACATTATTGCTTTTCTACCAGCCGTAAAAAATGCTCCATACGTAATTCTCAGTAAAGTTTTGATTCCATCGTCGATACTTGTTGACAGAGATTGTGTTCAGCTCGCGTGCTCTGCCAAAATAATCCCCGCTAGAGTGCGGACACATGCGGAGCGAAACACGCAATTTAACTTCAATCTATACAAAGAAAATTATTAATTTTCCGTTGTTGAAAGCCTTGCCTCGAAAGATTCGTTGCTAATTTTATTACAAGATTAAGTAGATCTAAAGATACGGATAACAAGTAACGCCACAGCTTACCTATATCCAAATACTTTTTGCGTGAGAACGTCGCCAGTCTTTGTAACCGTAAGCAGTCTGAGCCGGTGTTACCTACTCCCAAACAACCGGAACCATTGTCGGTTTTATCTAGAAGAGAACTTAAGAGGATTTGGGCGAACCCGTGAAATGGACATTGATACAGTACAGTCGAGATAAAATTGTATACAGGGTAGAGCCGACAATGCGATAAATAAAACTTTGTATGTGGAAAACTCCAAGCCCGTGTGATGCTGCACCCTTCTAGCAAAAAATCCAGGACACCCTTTCTACCTAACTTAGCACATTTGTGAGATGACTGACGAAAAACTTGGCACAGATTGGGAACGATAAATCATATTTTTTATGCGAGAAATAAATTAATAATTTTCCACGAATTAGCTTCCCACCTTATTACGACTCACTCTAGTATAGAATAAACAGGGAAAAAATATATTTACCTTAATTAATGAAAAGCGATGTTCATAGGAAAACATACAAATTCATCAACAAGTTGGGATTATTTTTCCTTGATTTAATTTACCAAGAATATAATAATAAATATTTAATTGAAAAAGTTACGTAATTAAAATTTAAAAAAATATTAATGTACGAGTTTAGCAAGGCACCTGTGGGCGATAAAACTTTCCATCGGTAACATAAATATGGCAAACTTTACATACTTTAACCCTCCAGTCTCTCAGGGAATAATATTCCTTATTAAGTCCGCTTTTATTCTCATCTGAAACTCTTTTTGTACCTACGTATTCTTTCTAATATTTTTTTCTTAAAGCAATTATTGATTAGCTGAAAAATAAAATTAATGAAAGCTAATAGTTTTTTTTGCAAAATATAACTGACGCTTACAAAAGATCAAGCCAAAACAAAAATCTCCGGAAGCCTTTTAAGTAACTCGTTCAAAATCATAAAGAAAAATTGAATCTAAGAGCGATTGGCGAATCGAGCCGCGGGCAGAAGTACATAAAGCGGAATGGTCAGTAGATTCCGCGGAATCTCCTCAAATAAATCTAGGAAAAATATGTAGCGAGCAACGAGCAGAAATAAAAATAAAGAATTTATTTTTGAGGATAGGATTTACGCTGTAAGTGAATACTTTCTGGGTTTAAAAGAGAGCCTTTTACAGTAACTACAGCGGATAGATTATGGTGAAGTTTTTGTGGAAAATGTCATCAGGCTCTTAATAATAACACATCTTTATTTTTGCTATTAGCCATTGAGTTGTGGCCAGTTTAAATGATTCTTTTAAAATTGTAATAAAGTAGGTATGATTTGGTATCCAAGTTTTCAATTTCAATTTTCCTTAATTATTATTTTCCTGTTAGATAGACCTTTTCATTGTTTTTCTTTTGTGTTCTATTGACTTCCGCTATGCGTAGGTTTATTTACAGGAAATCAAAGTCTAAAGAAATTAAGCCTTGTTTAAAGCTTCTTCACGTAACTTCTTTTTTTACCTACGTACCTACCTCTTTCGTATCGTTAAAGTTTAACTTGTTTACCAACAAAAAACTAACGAACAAAGTTCTTCAGTCTTCATAAAAAAGCATTATATCCAAAGCGAAGTATATTTGCGCAGATTTCTTTCAACCCATTCAAAACCGCGGACCAAAGAACCAACATGAATCGGGGCTCCGGTTTCCGATATGAATATAACTTGAGGTCATAATGAGATTGGAAAATATTAAGCCCGCGTAATAAGGGCCGTGACTGGGAACATTTTTGCCTCATCTTCTTATATTAAACGGTTGAACCGGAGGGTGCGCGGCGTGATGATTGAGAGCAAATAAAGTATAAATTGAACTAGTGTTGTGGGAATTAAGCTCAATTTTTTATGATATCGATAGTAGCTATGCGATTAGCGTTGAGCTTAGTAGGTAAAATAAGTAAATCTTTATTTAGCATAGCCAACGGTTGTTTATTTATCATATATTGGTTTGTAAATTGACTTCCTGACGGTAACACTTTGATAGAGTTTAGGTGTGTCGTAATTAAGTAATATTTTCTAATTACGATAATTTATGACCACAAACTAATAATTCCTTAAGTGTTTGAACTGGAAACGTTTAAATATCGATCATAGACAATAACATTGCTGACTTTGTAAGTGTACGTAATACTCGTAATACAGATAAACAAGTAGGATTTTAGTCACATTTGAAGTAACTAATTAATTGCGTCAAGAGTAACTCTTAAGACTCTACAGTTTAATGGTTCAATTTATTTAGATGCCTATTTTATTGTGGTAAAGTTAATATCTAACTCTCCCAATTTTATAAGTGGACATAGCATATCGACAATGTGTTTCCCATCCCTAAATCGAAGGGATTGAATTATTTGCAAGGGATGGGACGTTAATTTCGTAGACGTGGTGAGTGTAAAGGAATGCCGTAATCAATTTGTTTGTCTTTTGGATTAAGCTATTTGGGATTTGGGTGAAGGTAACAAGTACGAGGGTGGTCTGAAAAGTTTCCGACCTCAACGTGAAGATGGCAGCATACATCAATTAAAGTCAGGGAATGTAATTGTGCATCTTTTGACAGCAACACTTCAAAATTTCAGCCATTTTTGACGCGCGGTTTTTATTTGAAAGTCGTTTGAGTGAGTCGATGTGAGTATTTTTGTGAAAATGGAAAAAATCGAGTATCGATCTGTCATAAAATATTTGTTTTTGAAAGGGAATACCCCTACGCAAATCAAAGATGAGTTAGATTCTGTGTACGGGGACTCTTCACCGTCATTTACCACAGTAAAATTTTGGGCAGCCGAATTTAAACGTGGCCGTAAGAGCTTGGGAGATGATGAACGTTCGGGACGTCCAAAAACTGTAACTACTGACGATAACATCGCTAAAGTTCACCAAATGGTGTTAGACGACCGCCGAATTAAAGTGAGAGAGATAGCAGAGGCAATGAAAATGTCCAAAGAACGTGTTTATCACATATTAAATCAAGATTTAGGCATGAGAAAGCTGTCCGCGCGTTGGGTGCCGCGTTTGCTAACGCCAGACCAACGACGTGTTCAAACGAACATTTCCAATGCTCTGTTGGCGCAGTTTAGGCGCAATAAATCCGAGTTTTGGCGCCGACTAATTACTGTGGATGAGACTATGTAGAAAAATAAAAATAAATTTTAAGAAAAAAAATCTTGTATCTATGTTAGGTCGGAAACTTTTCAGACCACCCTCGTATATTGACAGGTTTTGTGTATGAGGGTATTACGTTTTTTCAATCCAACTTATTTATTTGGAGATCCAATTGACTTTCACATGTCCCAAAAATAAATAAGGTGAATATTCAATTTTATTTTGATCGGAGCTAGCACGCTGACCCTAGTCAGAAATGATGGACAGTAAACCAAATAAAAAATAATGTCCAAAAAATGTGAGGTTTGAAGCCTGTCTTTTTTTAAGGATTTTCTTTTAAGCTTTATAATGCATAGTGAAACTGCGATTAACGTGATTCTATGACGTAATATCAGAGAGTTATTAATTTATTAATGGATCAATGTGCCAATTTCTGATCTATTCTATCTGGAAATCCAAGATCTCTGGAAAACAAGGAAAAGATTATATTTTATTACACACCCACATGAACTAAGTTTAATAACGCTGGTTTTAAGCTCTTTTCAGCTCTCAAGTTAAACATAGGAAGAATTTAATTTCAGTTCAGTTTTGAGTATATTAATTAATTGCGTAAAAGTGACAAAACCCCACTGGCGATAATTACATGTGTTTCGTAAAACGATATTCACAGGAGTTTTAATTAATGTACGCCTTTGGATCATTTTGATGTCTCTTATATTTGCAAATGTACGTAATTGAATAAGAAAGTGAGTACGTAAGTCTGTAAATCACGACATTTCCACCTTTAAGTACCGGTAATGATTTTAATATTAGTTGAAAAAGGTATTGATACTACAAAGCCCACAATTTGTCTCAAAGCATTCTAGTCAAAGCATCAAATAACTAGCGAAAATATTAATATCTCAAACACCAAACAAAGAGCGTTAAAAAGCATTCAACATCAGCCTGTTCAGATCCGCCATTCTTTCGCGTTTCAACAATTACGCCGTGCAAATAAAGACGTTCTAGCAATATTCACGGAAGAAAGACGCATAAAAAATTATCATCGCCTCTCCCCGCGGCTCGGGCCAAATAAAAAGTAAGTCGCGAGTAATTTTTTTACAAGGCTTACACATAGCGGCAATAAAGGCGAGGCGAGGAGGCCGCTTGTACGTCGTTTTATATCTCACTCCTGGGAAGGGCGCGGTCCAGTGCAAGCGGTGCGGTGGGGTGGTGAAATATGTCGCACAGGCTAAAGAGGGTGAATGGGAAATTCTGCTGAATCTTTGTTTTGTTTTCGACCAAAAACCCACTTATTTATAATCGCAACCTAGTATTTTTTTTAGTTTGTAAAAGTATCGTTGTGATTGTTGAATAATTTAACTAAAATAGAAGACAACACAATAAAATTAGGACCACCTACATTTCACCTACATAATCGTTAATTCATATTTAATACTTATTGCTTCTCATGTCACCTAAAAACGAAGTTAGTGAGATCAAAATAGGGACTTTTTTTACTACCGAGTTTTTGTCGTCTCTATCATAATTTAAGAAAAAAATATAACACGCAATAACCAACATTACCGAGATGCTAATTAAAAACAAAATCGCTTTCACTGTACGCGTTCCCTCTCGGGCGCTGCTCTGGCTGTGACACCGGGAATGAAAGTTAAATGTCGCCGGGAAATAATGCGGGCGACGTGACCGCGTGACGGAGGAATTGCAGCGGGGCGCCGATGCGGGATACACCCCAAAAATACGGGCCGTTTCCAGCTGACGGCGACATTTCGATTTGAAATATTATTTATAATTTTTAATAAAAACGCGCGCAATCAGCGGTGAGTACCTTTTGGTAGATAAGGGCTGCACATTTTTGATGATATCGATAAGATGAGGAGATGCAAATTATATTACACATACTTACTTATTTACTTGCATTAATAATGTTGATTTACAAAACAGCCGCGGGTTGTAGAAAGTTGTCAAAATTATTTAGATTGTTTACATTAAAATAATGTAAAAAGTCTCATGAATAAAGCAATCCGCAAAAATACAGCCAGTAGGCATCGAACTTTTAAGTTTTATGAAAGTTTTGTTGTCTTCCAACGCTTTTTGTGCTGAAGCAAGATGCGAATCAAAGTTCGCACACGGCGTACACAAATCCGCTATGAATATTCATTGAAAACACTGATATTTCGGCAGTTTGTGCGCTGTAATTATTGATATACGGCAAACATATCGATGTTCGCGCAGTTTGTTTCTGATTAATTATTCCTGAATGAATCCACTCGGTTTATCGCGAGCCGATAAAACTCATAAAACACAGCCACGATACTATCATTTCGAGTTTGGCTACATCGTATTTCAGAATATATTACTTTTATATCTGAAAAAATCGTCGAATATACGCACCGCTAAGCTTTTTCCTGGGAATTGACATTTGAAAGTAAATCAAAACACGAGGAAAGATAAAAGAAGCATCATCTTAAATGTTTTCGGCCTCAATGTATTTAAAGGGCGTATGTACTTTGTATTATAAGAGGTAACTATTTTTTATTTCTAGTTATTTTCTCCACGCTGTTACCGTAAGATCTAAATATAAAATTCCATAAACCCCTGCCATACCAAGCTGCGAGAGGCTGCTCGTATAACAACTAACAATAACATTGTTCTATACAGGGTGTCCCAGAATGGGTGAATCAAACTGATAGGGGAGGTAGCTCTACTAATGTACTATCCCAAAAAAATATGAAAAAAAAAATAAAGCGCATAAGAAAACATTTTTTTTTTTTAAAAAGTGAACAGCTTTGCCTAAGTATCTGGCTATAATTGCTGCGTTTGGAGTTTATTTGTACTTTTTTCTTACTAATATTAATTGTACATGATCGCTTCGTTTATCTGTAAACAAACTTTTGAAAATATTGACTAGATTTCGAGTTTATTTGCACTTAATTAAAAAAAAATCTGACTTAAAATTTTTTTTTCATATTTTTTTTGGATAGTACATTAGTAGAGCTACCTCCCCTATCAGTTTGATTCACCCGTTCTGGGACACCCTGTATAATCGGTGCTTGAAACCATCTTTCCAAGAAGTGTACGTACATTTAGAAAGTTATCTATTCAAAACAACCACCTTGAGGTGACTTATTTGTATGACCTGAGGCAATCGTTTTTTTAACAATTTAAAAGGCAGTGGGAATATAGTTCCCACAAAATGATTGATCATCCTACTAGATGGACCGACGATCTGGTAAAGGTCGCGGGAAGAGCCTAGATGCGGGCAGCGCAGGACCGTTCAGTGTGGAAAACCTTGGAGAGGCCTTTGTCCAGCAGTGGACGTCGTTTGGCTGAAACGAATGATTGATCATAATCGCTTGTCTTGAGGTCTAAGAACAATGAAAAATTGGAATCTGTGTCTTGATAAAGTATTATTATTGTTTGTTTCAGGCACTAGATGGCAGTTCAACTGGAACTGCCGTACCTACCGTCGTCGGGCATTGACTGGTGATGCGGCGAGCGCTGGAACGATGAGCGGGAGACGAGGCCCTTGCAAGAGCTTCGCGATCAGCATCATACAAATAGTCACTATCATCTGCCAAGGTCTGTACTAATTAAGCATTAGTATACACTAATAGAATAGGCACTACACACACAGTCTTATTCATTATCATCATAACTTCAATGAATCAACATTCGACAGCACCTATTTAAATAATACACATCATAATTATGGTGGTATAGGGTTTATTTTCTTTACCTTTACAAGACCATACGATATGAAACTTAATAATTAACTCCTGCTCTAGGTTCTTCACTAACTTGGGACTTGTCAATGTAAAATAAAAGATTAATGACGTCATCCCACTCCTAATGACATTCCCACATCGCAAAGAGCAAACAAAGACAATAAACTCATCAAGTTAGGTGGCGAGTGTCAGAAATGGAACTGTTGATAGATTCAGTAAGTTGGTAATTACAGCGAAACTTTTCAAATAAAACGCGATTCAAACGGCGCTTCTTAATGAAGATAATATTTAGGACGGGACCCGACTCGGTTAATTAAATCTAAGAATAAGAAATACCCAGCCACATGACGCAGTTTAATTATTTATAGCGTTAAGTGATGAGAAAATACGTGGATCTGATGTAACCTTTGTAAAAATCTGTATCAAGTTTTGACAGTCTTAATTAAATTTTCATCCTTTAGCAGTAAGTAATGAGCATTCTACATTATTTCATTCTTCATCATTGTTATTATAACTTTGATTTGATTTTTAAGATCTGCAAAGTACATCGAGAAATTAGTAAAATGAGTCAGATAGTTCAATTACAATTAATTGAATCCGTCTATTCTTAACCCCTTTTTGAGTCGTCCCGCAAAATATTGATTAAGCTCTACCAAATTAACTCCAGAACGGAATCCAGTGTTCTAGCATCAATCATGGCGCCGAGTCGCCTCTGCTCCCCGAGGGTGGGGATTCGCCATAAATAAATTAAACGAGTGTTGTGGAGTATTTGTTACCCTAATGTATTTTGTAAGGGTTAATTTTAGATTCTGATGTAATTGAGCCATGAATTTGTAATTATTTAATTAAAGTTAGTTAAAATACGTGTAATAATGCACACGCAAGTATTAATTAGTAAATACTCACTTTGTAACTGTCCTCTCCATAGGTTGTCTGGAAGAGATCGCTTCATAGCGATAAGACTGCCTAATTGTACCTTATGTGTTCCTTTTCTTTCTATTTTTTTATCTGGTGTGCAATAAAGAGTATTTATTATTATTATGTTTTTCTGCTATATTTTATAGGCACGGTTTCCACTGGAATCCGGTTTAATGTCGTTCACGGGCCGAAGCCAAGCGAGCGACATTTTCTTGTGGCTTATTGGGTTAATTCGCTCTGAAGGAATTGCGAACTATCCTAATAATATGCGAACACTGCATTACTTTTTAGGAAACGTAATTATTTATTTAATATAACTTGTAATAAGCATTTTAATAGTAAAATAAAAAACATTGGATAGTTTTTGACCCGTAGACTAGTGTCATGGAGATACACCCTCTAGAGTGGGCTAATGCCTACTAAATAAATAGTAATAAGTGCTAAAACCTATAGCAATGACTAGAATAAAACAAACCAAATGTAGATATAAATCCTAAATAATATTTGTCTAACAATATCGTATCACTGACAACTGCAAACAATCTGCTTATAAATACAAATTACACAATCCATGAGACGTTTTGTATTGTAATCTTTCGTCGAGAAATTTTCTTATTTCTATTTGAATAAAACGGATATTATTCCTTGGATCTATTGACAAGATCTTGCTGTCGTCTTTTTACCGAGAATATTGTAATATCCTTGTCCGATATTGTAACTTCGGGTTTTTAATAATTGCTACAAGTTTCTTTGTAAGCAGATCTCAGATTTGCCTATCTTGAATCTGCCCAGGAAAGGTTACAATTGTGACTACTTGTTGCTATTTCTTATAAGAGATACCAGGAATTCTTTATATTAAATTCCGCATGCATGAATTGAGTTTAAGGAATCATTCAATTATTATAGAACAGAGTCAAGGTTTAATGTTTTATTTGTTTAGATTTTTTATCATTAGGCACATCAAATACCTACCTCATTTGAAAGGCCTTGAAGCCTGGAAGTAAGAAAAATGTTAGTAAAGAACTTCGTAGATGTAGTTACTAAGTTACCTAATAAGTACCAATAAAATAAGAATACAATTTTAGTTCCACACTTCAGGATTTAAAGTTCAATTATTCTGGTTCTGTAAAAGAAAAAATAGAAATAGGATTACTTTGTTGTCCAGCCCTCTTGTCTGTCAAGACCCTTTTTCTCCGGAATGCGTGGAGGTACCGAGTTGAAATTAATGTCAAATATTCAGGTCTGCAATCCCTTGGAACACTGAAAAAATGAAAATAGTTTGTGGAACAGAAAATTGTATAAATTATAACTATTCCTCACGAAAACTTTTTGCACCAAATATTATTTCCTACGTTGTCGCGACGCTATAATATTGTGGTGGTTTATTATGAAATAACGAGATAGGCTGAAGCGTCGCTATCTTTAAGGGAACATCAAAAGAGCGCCTGAACCCAATCTTGGAGCTTGTCAAGAAATTCTACAGAAAATTCGTGCTTAATCATCAAAAAGATTAATGGTTTTCATCATTACCACACACTGAACGCTCGGAGTTATCAACAGTTGAAACGCAAACTTGTAATAAACAATGTTCGCCGTCAACAACTCATGCGGCGCCGCAACTTTCCTCTTGATTAAAAATGTCAATCTTCCCTTCTAAGTTATTTTTCGACAAAATTGTTTTTTGTTTTGACTGCACCGTCTTTATTAGACAAGTTCTTATTCAATCTCATGCTCTTGAGTTAAATGTTGATTTTATTAAAACTTCAATTCAACAATCTACACTTTATGCTTTATTGCAGAATTCCCGTTCACACTGTAGGTGGAAAGTTTCTCGAGAACTTCATTATTTTATCTCGCTTATATTTCCAGACAATGTTTTAAATAAAACTTTTCTTTTGAGATTATTTTGTGCAAAGTATTTCTCTCGTATTTATTTTAATTCTCAAGACAGTTTTGATAAGTAGATATTGCTCTATAATTTGTGAGGTCACTTAAACTGACTGGTGTTAAAATTTAATTTTAGATAAAGTACAAACAAAACATTATAGCGGGCCTCTCTAGAAAAAGCTTTCATAGGGTTTCTGGTATCTATTAGGTACTGGAATTTATCTTATACCTGGATGGATGAGAGAGATAAGGAATTTATTTATTTTAATCATCATAATTAAGGACCTTAATATTTTATTATAACCTTTTAATCTTTTACTTCACTGAGTTATCAGTCTGCTACTACGATAACCTTTCTTGGAACGGTAAAGCCAAAAATAGGACCATTATGGTTGTAACTATCAAAGATATCGAGTATACAAAGGTAAATAGTACTCAGGTAGGTATTTTAGAAGCATTTTATTATTGTCGTATTTACAAATTCTCATCTATACTGAAATCTTCATTACTAAGCCACCCAGTTTAATACTATCATTAAATGTATATTTTGTCTGAACTAAGAATGTTTGCTTGATATATTCAAATATTATTCACTAAATTATTACTCAATGTTTCTTTAGTAATAATTTAAATTCAATTTGAATGTTTTAGGGCTGATTTTTCAATCGTCGGATAACTTTTAACTAAAGAATAATTTGGCACATTGACAGTTTCGGTATGGAAAATATGTCAAAATGACAAGTTTATTCATCAGTTAAAAGATATCTGACGATTGAAAAATCGGCCCTTAATAGATATAACTTACTTGAGTATATGCTAAAGTTATTTTAGATAACGATATTCATAACGTATGTTTTGATTTTGAGCAATAGCTTGATACTATTTATTAAAAGAATAATACGCCAATGACTGATTCAGGTGGGAATTTTTCAGTAGATACTTCAGATAAACCATTTTTATTTTCAAATTCATTATTTGTGATATTTAAAGGCAGTTTTATTAGAATGTTTCGCATTTTAATTTCGCTGAACAGTGCAATAGCCGAGTTTAAGTGGTTGACTGTCGAGTGTGACACCACACACTGTACATTTTTGATTGTTTGAGGCTCATTGATATGATGTAGCATCCTACGTGTTATTTAAAAGTCATTCAAAGACTTAAAAACAGTCAAATGCAAGGTGTTGTGTAATTTACTTCAGAAACAAAACTTAAAAACCTCAATTTTGTCTCCAGTGCTGACAGAGGAGCCGCGGTTCGCCGAGCCCATCCCCAACGTGACGGTGGCGTTGGGGCGGGATGCCAGCCTCCCCTGCGTCGTCGAACACCTTGGAACTTATAAGGTAAGCTTATAGAGAAAATCCTCCACCTCTGATTTCCACCACGATCGATTCTATGCTATCCATATCCAGGCGCTTCCCGCGCCCTTCACCAGATCACTGGTCCACCAAATGGGAAGCCCAGGGGAGGTTTGACTGAAAAACACTCACACATTTCTTTCATTTTACTTATGAATTAGGTACTTTATTATTAATCTGAAAGTCGTCATGAAACGAATTATTTAAGAAATATTTTCTTAACTTAACTTTTTCAAATATTAAGTTATTACCTTCTATCAGTAAATTAGTTGTGAACTCTATATTTTATTTATGGACTTGTTAACCTCTTTTCGTATATGCCCTCAATATTAGCTCCAAGTTAAGGGCACTATGTCTATATTTATTGTTAGCGTATTCCTATTTTAATGTTTGCTGAACGTCTCGACGGCCCGAACCAATACAGAGTCAGAGTCGAGGTGATACAAACTTGCTAATTATAAATACTTAATGAGGGACTTCTAGTTCAGTGGCACTGCCTTGGTGTTAATTAATATTAAATTGAATCTAACCTATCTTATCAAGTGCCATATTTTACAATATTTCCATGCTTAGTTGCAGTCAGATACTTTGAGTTCAGCAGTTTGATATATTGAGAGGTATTTTCGTATGCCACAGTTAAATTAAAGTTTAATATTTTAAATGTCTGTAATATTCCTAACACACTGTTATTACGTCTGACGCTAATATTTTCTTTATGTAAATCACAAAATTTTCATATCTCCAAATAATTCTGTCTTCAGTTTAACCATCTGTGTTCTTGATATTACAACTGGAGATAAGAACTTCTATTATAAAGCAACTGTACTGAATTAAGTTTAGAATGTTCAGTCAGTACCTACAGAATATTCTTCTAAGAATTAGTTGTCGAAGCTAAAGATACTATGAAAATACTATTTTCAGGTATGTGAGGACCGTTGCAATGATTCAAGCACATTGTGCTGATAGAAACCGAGAAATGTTTCACTTTTGAGAAAAAACACGTGAAGTAAAAATGTTGATGAATTATCTTATAATTAAATATTTTTTTTGATAACTACAGCTACTTTTGCAGACGACACCGCTATATTAGCAAGTAATAAAGATCCAGAACTGGCATCAGAGAACTTACAGAAAAGCCTCAACAATGTAAACGAATGGCTTCAAAAATGGAAAATCAAGGCTAGTGCTGCTAAGTCAGTGCAGGTGACATTCGCCCTAAAAAGAGGAGACTGTCCACCTGTAAAGTTGGGCCAATGTACTCTACCCCACAGTGACCATGTTAGATATCTTGGCTTACACATTGATCGTAGACTAACCTGGAGCCACCACATCAAATGTAAGAAGCAGGAGCTTCAGCTGAAGTACAACAGCCTATACTGGATGCTAGGAAGGAACTCGCGACTCTCCTTGGACAACAAACTCCTAATATACAAAGTTATCCTTAAGCCCATATGGACTTATGGTTTGCAACTATGGGGCAGCGCAAGCGATTCCAACATAAGTATACTCCAGCGCCAACAAAACAAGATCTTGAGAACAATTGCACAAGTACCATGGTACATTACCAACAACGAAGTCCACGAGCACCTTGAAATGAAAACAATAAAGGAGGAAATTCGGAGTCTGGCAACTAAGTACAAAGAGCGGTTAATCCATCATCCTAACGAACTTGCTCGCCAACTTACCATGGACCAGTATGTGAGACGACTGAAACGTCATCATATCCTGGAGCTAGAGGATCGCCAGTAGATCTGGGCAGCAGATGAGTTGATGCTTCCAATGGGAAGCCACTCCGCATGACAGCATCAAAGAACAGATTTGCTCATAGTCTTGGGACTGATTGCAAATGATCACAGCAAAAAAAAAAAAATTTTTAATACCTCTGACCTACGTTCTGCCATCTGGTTATGGGGTCTCTGTCGATTATTACATGAGTTTACAATTTTAAAGCCCATCACTCACATCTCATTGAGACCCATAGTCCTCGCCTCTCCAAATCAATCAAAAGGAAGCTATCAGTGGGCCCCATTCTTCGGAATGTACCCGTCACCCGTCCGGAGTTGTCCCCGGGGAAATCTGTAACGCTACGGTCTCGCCCCACTCGCTCCACTCGTCCCACTTGCCCCGCGCACGTGATCACGGGAACGCAAATTAGGCGCAAGTAGGCGATGCATGTGTGAACACTGAATGACTGTGATGTTGCGTGGAATCGATTCGGCTATGTAAAATATTATTTAGTCAAGGGTCATGTCAATGTCTTGCATTACACGCTCATTTTCAGTTTTGAAAATTTTAACATTTACTTCACAGTTTTATTATTTAATTAGCGGCCGCCCGCGACTTCCGTTTTACCCCCTTAGGGGTGGAGTTTCGTAAAATCCTTTCTTAGCGGATGCCTATTGATAGATCACTGTCAGTCAGTCAGACAGTCAGTCACCTTTGAGTTGTATACTCGTATATTTAGATTTACACAAAATAATTTCAAGAAAGAATAGCACAATTCTTTCGCTTCCTAGCAATCACTCACTGTAATAATGTAATAGTTGAATGACAGAGATGATCATTTCTTTTACATAAATAGTAGTCCCTGTGGTAATAAACTAACAAATAATATAAAAACTTTAATAAAAATGATCCCAGTTATCGCTTGAAACGTTTCAATTGCCCCACAAAAGCGACTCATTTGCCCCAAAGTTGCAGTATCCAATTAACTTATTCATGAATACCCGCTCGCACCACTGCTACATTATCCTGTATGTAGATTTAAAACATTACACCTTTTTTGTTGAAATTGGTTAATAAACGTTAAATTATTAAGTTTACAGTCATCCTTTCAAAGAGTTGTTTTTAAATGAAGATATTTAAAATAAATTGACATAATAAATTAAATGATGAAATAATAACTTGAATTATATTTTTAGCTTTAATTGAAAACCACTCTTCATAACTTAGCTGTTATTTAAAGAAAGCGTAATTTCTTAAAAATATCTATTTTTACCTTGTCAAAAGTCTGGACCTGTTTTTCATTGAAAGACAATCAATATCTTATTCAAGGAAGATGTCGCAGAGTAACTAAATCAAGTAACACAAAAATAACTTTTATCCACAAGGCCGTGCCTTTTATTCTTTTGACGCCCAATGTGGAGAAGTTTAGCTATTAATATATTTTTGTGTAACGTACTGCTTTAATAAAATATAAGATCTTGCTTATTTTTTTATGTTACAAATGAGTAGGTACGTAACTCTGTTTGCCTTAAATTTTCCTAGTGTTTTAAGCAGTTTTTTTTTTACAAATTTTGTTTGTAATTTACATGGGATCGACCTAAAAACCATAAGCTACGTTTTGTCGCAATATAAATCTTTGGAGAGGTGAAATACGGGATGAAAGTTTGTATGGGGAACCCATCATTTCTCATGTTAGGGATAAAGTTCATATTTATGCTTCTGGTAAGGAATAAAAAGTGTTTTTGAACGTGAGTCGCGCGATAAATATTTTCCGAATTATTACCAAATACCACACAGGTGAAGCTCCAGACTGTAGTAAGTGAAATTCAAATTCTATTCTAAAGGGAGGCAACACAGACGACGGCACATCAAATTAAACACTGTAGTATCTTATTTAGTTGTCATAGTATTAGGTCATATTTTGCCACAAACTTGTTTAGTCGGATATGCTGTCGACTGTACCAACTCGTACATAACAATAAGCTTTGTCTGCGTTCCATCTAATATCGAGTTGCAGGATATTTCAATTGCGCACAGTTGCAGAATCAATTAAGTTATTCATGAACGCGAATATTCCCGTGACGGTAACCACGAGGTACAGTTGAAGCGAATGAAGTAGACTGGATACACAAACAAAGTTTATATTAATACAACAGACTGACTCTACATTAACATAGTTTATGTTAATACTACAACTACAAAAACAATTCTACTAAATACTCTTTAAAATAAAGAAAACTAGAAATCATCGTAACCTCTCTAGTCCTGATCATTTCGTCATCCTATGGAAAACCAATAGTTATAGAGTTTCTTTACACAATCAAAATCAAAGTAGACCATCAATATGTTATTTTGTATAACAACCTGATAAGCTACGTTTAGTAATATTTACATTCAACCTCTTTAAATTTACAACAGCCAACCAAAAATTAAGCGGCTGCAGAAAAACATAAAGCCCCGACAAGCACTCCACTTAACTTGTTTATTTATTTTCCAAATTATTCTGGAAAACATGGAAAGTATAAAAGTTTTGATTAACTTCGTCGAGGTGAATGAAATAATTGAAGAAGCCTTCAGGTGCGCTTATGAACATTTTCAGAAACTTTGTGATCTCGTCCCTTTTGTATTTTTTCTTACATTTGCTAAATTGGCTGTCATAATTTAATTCGAATGTTATGTAGGGTCATTTTGTTTTTGTATGTATAGGTTTTTAACGCGGAAAACGTCATCCGGTATTTTGAGTTCATTTACTTTATATTTAATCCTTGTCATTGTAGAGCCAGATCATTCAAGACCTATTATACAAAAAGACAGGCTATGTAACACAGAAGAATATTTCAGTAATTAACAGACAATCTTCTATGACTCGTTTAGTGGATTGCGAGCAAATGAGAAAAGCAGATGTGCCAGGAGGTCCCACTAACATTAAAACGATTAATGTGACTGATAAAATCTCATTATTTACTTACGCAATGCGCATTTTATGTAAATGACACATGCCCGCACTGTCATGCGATTTTAATACAAAAGTTCATATTTAGATAGTCGCTAAGAATGAAGAACATAATGACAAATTTCCTACTAGTACTTCGCAATAATGTAGCCTTGGAAGTTAGTTGCTTAACCAAAACCATTTGGAATCGGTAACAAAGGCACTTCCCAAAATTGATCTCTATTTATATTCCTCTGTTTACCTTTATCAGATATCCGGTTAGATGTATTTCGGTTTGTATATTTTAATTCAATAAACGAATTTATACAATGCTCCAACTCCTCTCCGAGTCAAATTATCATTGAATGGACCATTCACAACTTTATTAAAATTCGCGCGATTCATTCAGACATCGGCAATTCTCATCTCATTTCGGATTCACATCAATTACGTCTTCACGTTCCCACGTTTTTACTCAATCGAGTTTGCTATTAACCCTTTCCGAATTGGATTACTCCCGAAACGAACTGTCATATTTCTCTGCAGTAATTAAGTAGGGGTGTCTGGGGAGGCGACTTCCAGCGCCTTGCAGTGTTACAATTAACTTATTCATGAATTTGCCGGGTGTCTAATTATTTATTTTATTTTATGAGCCCTATTATCTTGATACTGCCTGCTCGTAAATACTTAAGCGGTAAGTGAGAGTGCCGTGGAATTCTCGAGTGCCAAAATGAAGGGTTCGGATGCTTCATTTGTTGTTCCAGTTTACAGTCGGGATCAGAATTTCTCTTTATTACACTCTTGCACTAGAATTATTTGGCGTTTTAGATCTAAACTTTATGCCACAAATAATGTACAGAAGGATGAAGCCTTTGAAGATACTAGATGGGCAATAACCTTTTAATATAGTAAGAATAAACTTGACCTGATTAAATTAACTTAAAGCATGCTTCTGATAAAATCAAACCTCTTGTCTGACTCCAAAAATACTTGAATCGTTTTTCAAAAGATAAAATTACACGGAATCTATTTACTAAAAGGGCATCATTGAAAATCGATTTAATGGAGAGAAGCAAATAAAACTGGCGATATGAGCACCCGGTGGGAATGCCTCAGGGGCCGGCTCTGGGACCCTAATCAAATTTACCTTAACCCGCCCGATCGTGTGCACGGATTATATTTTTTCCTCTAAGTGATTTCTATACTTGCGTAAAGTAAATTCTGGAGAAAAACCAAATGGTCACACTCCTTTTTTCGCATGAGAATAAAATCGCAATCATAATCAAAATGTGAAATTCATGAAATACGATTGTTAAATGAGAGAATATAACATTTAGATAATCTTTTGTATCACGATTAAGAACAATGGAGAAACTTACCTTATAATTTGTACCCATTGTTTATTATTTAATCTCTCATTAAATGTCTTTATTAACCCTTTCACGCATATGGGACACATTTGTCCCCGCATAGTTTTTACGATTTACAGTAATACTAGTTAAGTTAAACCCTTTGTAGTTTAATATTCTAAAATTTTATTATTATCTTTTATGATTATGCGCTATAAATAATAAAAAACGCGATTCCTTGTGTAAAAAAATACTGGCACAAAATGTGAAAAAAAAATTCGTTCGACGTCAAAATTAAAAAATATTTTAATATTACTTAGCGGCTGTTTGGAAATTATTTTTCTTCCGATTTACATTCACTAATAAGTATAATTATCGTTTTATTGCATATTTTCGATTTTATTCGTATGCATAATGAATATTATGTAAAAATCTGTATTGGGACACGGGTGTCCCTATGTGCGTCAAAGGCAACTTGATTCTTACTAAGGATATTGTTTGCCTCGTTATAATTTGTATGTTTTTATTGATGTTTTATTTATAATTCATACATTTTTTTGTAAATCATTTGTCTTCAAATCGACTTGAAGAAATTTCGCTCAGGAAAGACGAAATTTAGAAGTCATGATGACTGAAAATAGTGACAATGAGTATGGTTTCCTCCCTGATGAAAGGGTGTCTACTGCTGGACAGAGGCTTTCCTGAGGATTTCCACAACAATCGTTCCTGTGCTGCTCGTATACATGAATGTACATGAGCAGCACAGGAACATGAGGCCTGCCACACTGCGTCTTCCTATCCGTGGGCGCCACTCGAGAAATTTTCTGCCCAAACGGCCATCACTTCTGCGAGCTATGTGCCCTGCCCATTGCTGCGAAAGTTTGGTAATGATGCGGGCTATATCTGTTACTTTGAGTCTCCTACGGACTTCCTCATCACCCTTTGGGTGACTTTGAGCCTTCTCACATAAGGCTCATAGTGAAGGAATACGTCTCCGCTCCGTGCGTCATCGCCGCCAAGCCAACACACATTGGTCAAAGACTTTCAGTCAAAGGTCTTGAGACACTGCGATATTTTGGATAAGAAGATGTCGCGAAGCCTCTCGGATGTTGTCCCCCCAAGTAAGATTCACAATTGTAGTCACGGCACGGCTGAGACCTTGGAAGACCTAGAATCAATCCCCATGCCCTAATTAGAGGCTCTCAATAAATGGGATTTAACATAAAAATGGACAAGACGAAAAAATTATGTCAAATATCCGTGTTACACGCACTTCTCTGAACGCTGGAGACTCTACACTCAAAGTTGTTCTTGAAACAAACAGTCTAGTTAGGTAGATCTAACTTCAAGAAAGAGGTCTATGATGAGATGAGGATCAAATATAAAAATACGTAAGATATGATGCTACCTATTTTAAATTTATTATTATAAATATTAAAAATAAGCTTATTGATTAAATTTAATGTGTATTTTTAGTGTGATTTGTATTTATTTTGCAATAAAAGCGTCGAAGTATTTTATTTTCAATATATGAGGCAATGTATACCTTAACGCATATAGGGACATATGTGTCCCCGACTGAAAAACACTGAAATACATAGTACTTATATTTTCTGTACTACTTCTATCTTAAATTAGACTATAATAAATAGATATAACTAAAGAAAAAATAATTTTATGGTTTGGAATAGTTATAAGCGTGTAAGGGTTAAACTGTCCCGTTGTAAAAGTTAAGGCAATTCATGAGTAAAGTTAGTCCTACGTTCAAGTTGTCTCTACAAAGATTTACTGACCCGATAGAATCAAGAAATTAGTTTCCAATTTCTAATTCATTTACCATCCCCAAGTTGTGAGAGTGACAAATAGAGCAGATAACCCCAAACATCAAAGTGTACAGAATCAACCAAAATAGATCGTATAACCGCAATCGATGTACGCATCAATCGGAAATTAATACTCAATACTCAATACTCAATATGTTTATTGCTTCCTTAAGTACATTTACTTTGATGAAGTTCCCTGTTTTGCAAACTAATATCGTTCCTAAAAGCTAATATGTCTTGTTCAAATAGCACTATTTGTGAAATTTCATAAAGTTCAGTTTCAAGCAGCGCGGAGTGCCGTAACTTTGTTATGAAAATTGTATGCGCCCAAAAATGACGGTGCGCAGGATCAGTAGGCGCGCTCGTAAACACCCACTAGCGTCTGCCGTGTACGAGAGTTGAATGCACTCTTTGGAACATTTTGCTTCAGGTGCTCTACATTCGACTACTACGCGGAGCTCCCCTGCTTACGCGGATCTTATCGACATAAGATCCGCGGAAGCAGGGGCGTATGTAATCTAAAAATCCCAAGGTTTTTTATTGCAACCAATGGGCTGCGGCCTAAAGCACAGTAAAAATTGATTCTTTGTGGTACAATTGGAAATAATTATGTAACTTTTAGTAACTGATAATAAGAAGATAAAACTAATCGAGGTAAACTATTTTCAAAGAAATAATATGTTTTTATCAATTAAAAAACTGCCTTCGTGAGTTACCTACATTATCTCTCAGCTCTGTGCACCCCTTTCAACGGAGTGGGCCTGCTCTCTTAAAATTAACTGCGCAAAAAAATATTCCGCGAAATACGTTTAACGTAGGCAACGGTTATTTTTAGCGGTAAACGCTCGCTTTTGAAGGGCCATTTTGGGATAGTGGTCTGTAATAAACAGGGTAAAGTTCTCTGGCGGTCGATCGAATTACATTTTATGTGCTTTGAACTTTTAATGGGTGCACTGGGACTAACTAGGAAATGCGTCCTTTTGAATATTTTAGTTAATTTCAGAGGAATCAATTCAAATAAGTAATTCAGCTCAATCAGTTATACAGAAGCTCAAAGTTGCACAGCGTGCTATGGAGAGGGCTATGCTCGGTGTTTCTTTACGAGATGGAATCAGAAATGAGGAGATCCGTAAACGAACTAAAGTAGCTGACATAGCCCGACGGATTAGCAAGCTAAAGTGGCAGTGGGCAGGGCACATAGTACGCAGAACTGACGGCCGATGGGGCAGCAAGGTTCTGGAACGAAGGCCGCGTACCGGAAAACGCAGCGTGGGACGTCCACCCACAAGGTGAACCGACGACCTGATAAAGGTAGCAGGAAGGCGCTGGATGCAGGCCGCTACCAAACGTGCGATGTGGAAGTCATTGGGGGATGCCTATGTTCAGCAGTGGACGTCCTGTGGCTGAAATGATGAAAATGTTGTAAATCCATTAATATTAAAGTTAGAATAGTCATGGAGCTAGTAACCAATTCCTCAAATAATTGGCAAACGTTGGGCGCCAATGTTACGTTGATTGGCGCAGCCTTATGCAAAGCGTCCTCAAGCGACGCGACGCCCGCGATGCTACGTGTAATTGTGTTATTAGTTCAAACACGGTTTGCAACCAATCCAGATGTAACGCGTTGTTATTTCATATTATCTCATTATAGACAAACAAATAAATAAATAAAAACGTTTATTACTTTTTACAAAATTATTAGTGTAACTGCTGAATTTGTAGTAAATATTTAATTGCAGTGTTAAATTAAATATGCACAGATCTATTAGGGTACGCACAGGTTTATTTTATGCGTCCACGAGTGATTCCTCTGAATTCTTACACATGAAAGCGAAAGTAAAACTCAATATACCTACATCGGACAATAGTAAAATCGTATTTCAACATGCACCAATCCTTGTTTGTATCAGAATTTACGAGCTGTCATTTTAGTCTCGTTCAACTTTAAATAGAACCCAGAACCAACAAAATAATCAATAGACTGCTAAAATAGAAATGAGTATTCAAGATAACCTCAGTAAGTCACGTTCCGTTATTTTCTAAATACTCGTATCATGTGACGTAGGTAAAGTTAGTTGCATTTATTGGATGAGTGTTGAGAGCAAACCAATTGGTGATATTTCATACTTACAAAGACGTCTCGATGTTTCACGCTGCCTCATGGAAGTAATTGTGCTAAGGCTTAATCATCATCTCTTTGTTTTTATTCTTAGATACCCAAGGTACTAAATTCCACGAGATATAAAAACAAAAAAATAAAAACGTAAAAAGGCGAGCATTATAAATTCTCGCACACAACCATTGCTCATAAACTTTGCCATCTTAATCCTGCACTTAATCACATCACAAATGGCACGTGAACAAACAACCGCGAAGTGGCATAACTCCGCGAACTTGTTCCGAGTGGCAAATCCTCATAAGCCTCTTCCCCCTTTTTATTTGCCACCACATACTTAACGGCAATTTCGAGTGAACCCTGCCGCTTTATCCGCCGTATTAAGGTGGGCTCGCGGTGTTTTGCGATGCGCATTTTGTCAACAGCGGACACGTTGCGTGTGTCTGCGGTGTATCGGAACATAACGTTCTTAAGCGGACCTTTTTTACTGGAAAAAGGAAAAGGTAATCCGTTGTTTCTTTGTGCATACAATTTGAGTATCGCTACTTCTGAACGTAACTGAACAAATACACCAAATCTTGAAGATTTTTAAAGAAAAGAGACACTTTTCCTTCATTTTATATCAGTACAATATGCTTTTAACAAAATGCTTTCCGCGTCCAGAAAACCATTTGTACTGCAGGCAACATAAAATTCATAAATAGTAAAAATATTGTGTGCAAAAATATAAATACGTATGCATGACAATACGGTAACTTTGCAGTCCCTATCATAGCGACGAGATGCAGACACAGAAAGATCACATGCTTAAAAAAGCCTATTATACAACTCGAGATTTTCTTAATGATAAGTCATCCTGGGAGTAGGATTATGGTCCTCTCATGCTCGCACTAAAAATAATTAAAATGGAAAGTAATGTATAAACTAATAATAATTTCTCAAATGTTATAGTGTCATGCTTCTCAATCTGGACTGTTACTTAGCTTTATTATTAGTTTTTTTTAAAGAGATAACTTGGAATTGTCATTCTCACTAAAATGTCTCTGGGGTGGTGGCGTAGTGAGGCGGGTCGTTACATTCCCTCCAATATGGTCGAGTGAAGCGATGGCTGGTTCACTCGTCATGTCTGTGAACAGGCGCTGCTTTCGGGGACTGGTCAATCCAAGTTATTCAAATTTATGTATGCGAGTCATTTCTACTAGTATCTTAATATGTAAGTCTAGATATTAGCACGTCACTACCTTGTTTAATATACCACGCAATCTTGTATACCCATTCTTATAAGATACACCATACAAGAATGCATGGTAAATTCAGTGAACTGCTCCTGAATCGAATGTACCTACTACTACTATTTATATTTATTTATATTAACCGGCAGACAGTGGTGACTGAGTTTGTTGCGGCGCTTCTTCTCAGCACTTGCCAAATGTTGGTCTCGAAGCGCTGGTAGGGTAAAAAGATTATGAGACATGTAGAGGCTCCTTAAGAGCAAAATGACGATTTGTAAGAACTATTTATTAGTCTAAACAAATAAAGAAATTTTGACTTTGACTCGTTACAATTCATAGCGCAAGAGAATGCAGGAAAAGTTGCCAACAAAAACTGAACTGAATTTCAATTTGATTCGCTCCATATTTCATGGGGAACTTATTTTTGCTTCAAGTTATAAATTTTCTTTCAAATTTCTAATAGATCATAAGTCAGCCGGCTAATTCAGCGAGGTGGGCTTACAGCCGGCGCCGTTATTACTGGCAGGAAGCGCGAGATATAACTTATGACGTCACTTAATCACGAATCGTCGTTCCTGTTAATAGTCCTCGACTTAATAGTGGAATTGATTTATGAAAGTGAATGTAAGGTTGCTAATAGACTCGGTGTTCGCTTGATCTACGGCGTTGTCGGAGTTTCTGTGATTGGGGGCAGCGATGATTAATGGAACGATTAGTTTGTCCCACTAGTGGAACGGGCTTGATTTGAATGTGAAATTTCGTGGAACATACGTTGGTTCATTGATCAATTTGAGAGGAGGTTTTTGTGATCTTTGTGTGGCTTGTATTTTAAGATAGTGTAACTACTCACAGATATTAAAAAATATCTTGGTTAGAACGTTAGAACTAACGGTCTGGTAAACTTTATGGTTCGCATTTAATTTGTGGTACAATTTTGCTCTGATCTAGTACCACTTAATCCATTGAAATTACTAGGAGCATATAGCTATAGAAAACCCCACCTTAAAGTCGAAGTTCAAACAGACCCGCGAGACAAACCGAGTCACAGCACGCATCGTTGTGTCGACAAAGTCACCGGCTGTACCACACCGCAAGCCGAGTCGCTGCCGCAGTGCGCAACAGTCGATACGATGCATATTTTACGAGGCTGTGAACTTTCGTCGCTATCACGAGATCAGGGGATAAGGTGGAACTGTGATTCCGCACGACTGTTACTTGGTGTGGCTCCACGGACGGTTCCGCAATGCGATTCTCGACTCTGTCGCTCCTACTCGTAAAAACCTCGGAGTGAATGAGAGATTCAAATAAACATCTTATAACCTGTTTTGAGACAAATAAATACTTTCTATTCTATTCTATTCTGTTCTAAGCTTTCAGGCCAGAGCTATTCATGTTTTAAAATGATGATCTTGAAATCTATTATGAATCCTGTAACATCGATACTGCCATGCAATGTCTCATTATGCATCACTACTTCTTGTTTTGTACTGGCTGTAACAACTCTGGACTCTGCGATAAAATAAAAATAAATAAAACTAGTTTATTCTGTACTCACATAGGCCCTTTCTAGGGCACTATAATATAACATAGGATTTATTGAGGTGACTACACTGTATCGTATGCAATTTATGTATTTGTAAGCTGTTTATTTTCTGAATAAAACAAAATAAAATAAAACTATCGATTGTTATTTTTCTTACGACCTAATAAGACATGCAACTGATGTGTCCAGCCCAGTCCTAGCCTTTAATAAAATAAGTCGGACTTTATCACATTTTTGCTTCTTCTGCTTACACGGTTTTCTTAGCGATCACATAACTTAGCATCTGAATAAGACCGCATCTCAAACGCCAGGCTATTGTGCTGGACTACCGCGATGTGTGCTAAAATTAAAAGATATTCGCGCCGAGATAAATCCGGCTCAACAAACTATCGCATAATAGATGCTCCGCGGTTGCGATCCAATTTGCCGATAGTGTGGAGTTAAATTTATATTGGAGTTTGCGTCTAATGGTTAAAACACAGTACGAATTGGTAATTTTAAAACAAATTAACTGAGAAAGAACAGATTTAGCCCTACTCCTGATTTATTAAATAAAGAGAATCCTTTAGTTATTTTAGAAGTAGGAACTAGGTATCTGAAAGAACAACCGTCTTCATAATGCGATACATGGCAATAATAAAAAATATTCTGTTCTGAAAAAACATGAACCTAGCCTTATTATCTTACCGTAAATCAGAATCTAACCAAATGTTTGAATGACGGTAATCTGACATTAATCCTTGCTTATGAACATTTTCATTTTTTGCAATAAAAATGTCAAAAAATTTAAGACAAATTTTAACTAAGTATATTATTTGTCTAAGGATGCTACCCTGCTGTACGTGGAATAAAGTTTTAAAGCGATTTTACATATCCCAGTATTACTTTAACCCTACCACTAAATTAACGTCTTTGCTTCAGGTGGCATGGATCCACATCGACCGGCAGATGATCCTGACGATCCACCGGCACGTGATCACGCGGCTGGCGCGCTTCAGCGTGTCGCACGACAACGCGATGACGTGGCTGCTGCACGTCAGCCAGGTGCAGCAGGAGGACCGCGGCTACTACATGTGCCAGGTCAACACCAACCCCATGATCAGCCAGGTCGGCTACCTGCAGGTTGTCGGTGAGTTCCCTTTGTTGACTAGCTTGCGCTCGCACGACAGCGCATGACGTGGCCGATGACGTCAGCCAAGTGCAGCAGGACCGCGGCTTCTACATGTGCCAGGTCAACACCAACCCCATGATCAGCCAGGTCGGCTACCTGCAAGTCGTCGGTGAGTTCCCTTTGTTGAGTAGCTTGCGCTCGCACGACAACGCATAACGTGGCTGATGACGTCAGCCAGGTGCAGCAGGACCGCGGCTACTACATGTGCCAGGTCAACACCAACCCCATGATCAGCCAGGTCGGCTACCTGCAAGTCGTCGGTGAGTTCCCTTTGTTGAGTAGCTTGCGCTCGCACGACAACGCATAACGTGGCTGATGACGTCAGCCAGGTGCAGCAGGACCGCGGCTACTACATGTGCCAGGTCAACACCAACCCCATGATCAGCCAGGTCGGCTACCTGCAAGTCGTCGGTGAGTTCCCTTTGTTGACTAGCTTGTGCTTGCACGACAACGCATGACGTGGCTGATGACGTCAGCCAGGTGCAGCAGGACCGCGGCTACTACAATATGTGCCAGGTCAACACCAACCCCATGATCAGCCAGGTCGGCTACCTGCAGGTCTTCGGTGTGTTCCTTTTTTTTGAGTAGCTTGCGCTCGCACGACAACGCGTGACGTGGCTGATGACGTCAGCCAGGTGCAGCAGGACCGCGGCTACTACATGTGCCAGGTCAACACCAACCCCATGATCAGCCAGGTCGGCTACCTGCAGGTCGTCGGTGAGTTCCCTTTGTTGAGTAGCTTGCGCTCGCACGACAGCGCATGACGTGGCTGATGACGTCAGCCAGGTGCAGCAGGACCGCGGCTACTACATGTGCCAGGTCAACACCAACCCCATGATCAGCCAGGTCGGCTACTTGCAAGTCGTCGGTGAGTTCCTTTTGTTGAGTAGCTTGCGCTCGCACGACAACGCATGACGTGGCTGATGACGTCAGCCAGGTGCAGCAGGACCGCGGCTACTACATGTGCCAGGTCAACACCAACCCCATGATCAGCCAGGTCGGCTACCTGCAAGTTGTCGTTGAGTTCCGTTTGGTTGACTAGCTCACACTTGTGATTTTCCTTAACTCTACAACGGAGAAACTTGGCCTGCATCTTACCAGATGATCATATTTAAGTGATAAATGATATTGTGTCCGCATAGAAAACTGAAAGCTATTAATCAGTATCAGATCGTTTAGACTCCACTGGGGGCAGAAGTCCCTCTCCATTTTACTACACTATTGTTTGCGTTTGTCACGATAGTGGCGCTGCAACTGCCCTTAGAAGCGCCCTTACTCTCACGACATCTACCCACGAGAAGCTAGGGGCTGGTCTTTTTCTACTCCCTCGAAACCACACGGCTAAAGTTAGAAGGTCTTGCTTGTAACCTATGTGTTCTGATGCTTCTGAAGCTTTAAGTCCCGTCCAGTGGTTTTTGCGTTATGTAACCTTTTGCATTTATACTCGTAATATCATTTTTTTGTTAAGTTAGATAAATGTATTTGTCGATATAAAGATTATGATCCGATTAAGAAATTAGTAAATTATAATAGGTCCTACATACAGTAATGAACAAAAAGAAAGACAAATTAATCGAATCTTTCCTATAATCCAATAAATTGTAAGATCTATTGCGAGAAATGCGAAATAAAATTCCAGGAGTTAGTTTTCTTTCCTCTTTAAGAAAAAACCTTATTATAGATCAAAGGTAAAGAGCAAGAATATCTGAAGTTAGATTTTTTGGTTCAAGTAATAAAGTTTAAATAGGCAAGATTATAACAATATCGTGGTGGTTCGTTCGGGTAGGTAAACTTTTAATTATACTTGTTTAATGTTTGAAGCAGTTTTATAAGCCTTTCTTATGCTTTATTTTTGTTTCTAATTAGCTTATTATAATAGTTACTAGCTAGTAATTTACTTTAGTAACATTCAAAACCAATTCCAAAACTAACCAATGTTTACTTTATTTCTGTGTTCTTCTTTACTTATAATCTTTTCTATTTGAAGTCTTATTTCTTCATCCTTTACCTTTGAATTTTCTCTTGATTTACTTTTGGAGACAGTACTTATAAAATACCCCGAAAATTTGAGGTTTTTAACATCACTTTCAAGTCCTTAAAATTAACAAAAATCTGTTTTCACAAAAACGTTACCGAATTTTCCCGCATTAAAGGTCGGCGTTCAATTTATATTTATCGAAGCAGAATTAATAACCAAGGAAATCACTACAGCAAAAAATAAAAGAGTCTGTTTTGTATCGTGTTTTATTAAAGAAATTACTCGGGAGCCGTAAACTGATCACTTTGCTTCGATAAATTAGTCAGGTGCCGTTATAATGGCCGGTATTTGTTAGCAGGCTCTTTGGAAGTCTTCATTATAATTGACAACTTCGTTATTGAACCTAGTTGACTAAATTGTTAGGTTCTGGAAAAATATTTGATGTTTGTTCTTTTATAAATTACCTTATAAGGTTCTGAGCTTGCTTTAATATAATTTCATGCGAATAATGCAGATGTAATTTGAATAAAACGTGAACTGTGATAACTTGTAAATGTAACCTATTTCGGCACAAATAAATACTTTCTATCTATCTATTAGATACTGACATGAATCAGTTTCAGTTATACTTGAAAAGAGTTAGGATTAGAAATATTCATACTACTATGTTGTCCAGTCGTTAAGTGATGGATACGGTCGTCTCATATTTTGGCAATTTGACTGAAACATAATTTTTATCATAAAAAATTTTGCAAGGGTTGCTTACACTAGACGTAAACTGTCACTCCAACGGCTTATTGATGACTGACGATGTGTTATGATATTATAAAGTTAATTCATTATTAAACTTAGATCTCTTCAGAAGATAAACCCTTATACATTGTTACAAAACCTTTAAATCAGCCCCTCGCAATAAAGTTTAAAACATCAAAAGTGCGCAACACCTTGATTGATTCAAAGGGCCTTTCCAAAGAAATAAAATGAATATAAAACCGCGTTGCAACGTGCTGAGGTTAAGGAATGGCTGAAAAGGACGGTTTATTCCCACTTAAAAGTTGGTGGGAACGCCGGCCGTATAAAGGATGCTTCCGCCATCGGCCGGGAAGAGCCACGCCTCCGCTATTTGAGGGCAAAAATGCCTCACATAGAGAAAGTGATTCCCAAGTTTAAGCATTAAAAGCCAATTAGTAAAACATGATTTGAGATTCCGAGACGATGATTGCACATTTGTAAATGTAAAATACTTGTCATGATCTCACGAAAAGAAACATGTGTGCCAAAAAGTTAAAAATACTCTTAGTAAAAACTGTCTGAACTTCTTAGCTACTTTTATTATCACAAGTTTGGTTAATGCTCTTTAGTACCTTCTAACTAATAAAATATTTAAATAATAGAAAACGTGAGCAAAGTGTCACTAGAAACGATTTAAAACTTTCAAAAACATTTTTATGCGGTCCAGTCTATCAGAAACCTATGGATCGGTAAAAGTTTGCAAAGTTTCGCCTCCCCAATGCGCGCCGTCTTGGGCCCGATAGTGCCAGCCTGCAGCGAAGTTTGGGGAACAGTGGCGTCGGCAGATATCGGCATCAAGATCCGATTGATTCTGTTCAGTTTAATCCGTAAATGTCGGCTAGACGATGATTATGGACCAATTACAAATTATACGCATATAGGTACATAACTTTTTTTTAAAGAAAAAGTAAGTACCTATCCTGAATATTTTACTCACTCAACATTGTTACCAAACAAACGTTTATTTGAAACACGTTCGTTAATCGTCCTCCACTTACAACAATTTTTTTTTTAACAGCAACTACTGAAGTAACTAGCTCATAAGTTATTTAATTAACTATTATGATCAAACGATAGATGTCATACTTGCGTTCTTATATTTTTTCTACCATTTTACCATCTCGAGCAGAATGCTAAAACCGTTCAAAAAGAGTAAAAGTTAATATTTCTTCGTCCTGCTCCACACAATCCGGTGTCACGCCACTTGGTTTAAATAAACCAATATTTTAAGCCAACACAGCTAGCTTATTCTGGCTTCCTGGCGTATCGCACTTGCATCAAAAATGCACGCAGCTCAGGAATTCCCTGCATTAGACCACTACGGGTAGAGTGGGTGTGCAAAAGAATTTTTCTATATTAAAATATGGGTTTTTAAGTTGGAAATTTACCGCTTGAGGTAAAGGGATCTTGGTGTAGATGAGTATAGGTGCCAGTAGACTAGAGCATAATATACGCTTCGTGGTCACAGAATGGCTGGTTCCTAATCCTATTTCAAGAAAATTAACATTGCAAGTGGTGTGGCGCATTTCTATAAGCTATTTTACTTCTGCTACAGATCAGCCTCACCCCACATCTGATAAACGCGCTTATCTGCCAAACGCTTAGTTAAATTCTACTAAAGAGTATCTAGAGTATATATTTGTTTCATTAAACGTTATTTAAAGTTATTATATTAGTGTAAATGTCATACATTTCCAAAAGGGTATGATGTTATGTGCAGCAGTGGAGACTAAATAACCTGATCCTGACCTGAATACTAAGTGGCTTTTATAACTCACAGTTCATCTGTCTTTCGCAGTGCCCCCCAACATCCTAGATGAGGAGAGCACGCAGTCGGCGGTGGCTGTCCGCGAGAACCAGAACATCAGCCTGGTGTGCAAGGCGGACGGATTCCCCGCGCCCAAGATCATGTGGCGGCGCGAGGACGGCCAGCCCATATCCGTGGACCGGAGGAAGAAAGGTCAGCCGTTGTACATAATAAGTATACAATCAGTTGTCGTGTTCTTATTATCATGTGAACAAAAAGATAGGCCGGAGTGAAGTAAAGTCACGCTCTTAAATTCAGTTTCATTGCGGATCAATCTAAATATAGGATACTTATGCTCGTAACTCAAATGTGACTGACTGACATATAGTGATCTATCAACGCACAGCCCAAGCCACTGGACGGATCGGGCTGAAATTTGGCATGCAGGTAGATGTTATGACGTAGGCATCCACTAAGAAAGGATTTTATGAAACTCCACGCGTACAAAGTCGCGGGCGGCCGCTAGTCTTATTTAAAATCCTAATATTCACCTCAATAGTGCAGGCGAAGATGCTCGTAGTACTCGTGTATCTGCCTCGTGTTGGATCTGTATCTTCAGGAATATCTTACGTAAATAATTGTAGAGCCAAAGCGTTATGACAAAACATTTCAATGTTTTCTAACTTTTGACGTTTTTTCCTATGTCTCACGAACCCTAAAAATACCGTCCAAACATACCGGATCACACTCCACAGCAGATGACGTCCCGACAATAGCCCGAACCCCTCAAAAGGATTCCGCATCAACGCAAACAAAACCGTACTTTTTCGATGCGACGAGTAATTAACCTCCGTGACATAATCGCGGCGGCTGACGGCTCCGAGGGTCACACACAATTGAGGACAAGCACCATCCAAAACCACACGTTAATTTACCGTGTACAAGAAAATCTCTTCAAATTAAACTCCATTTTTGGGCCTTTGTCGACAGCCACCAATTGCTCGAATCGTTTAATTCGTCGGCACAACTCAGCTTTCCCGCTCCATAATTATTCTCAAACCAGATTTAGGGTTCCGCAGCTTGAACATTAGAATACTGAATGTTAACAATTTTTTTTGTTCAAACCTTTACAAATATGAAGTATCAAGATAGGTTAAAATTGTAAGATAATAATTATGATTATGACGTATAGATAAACAGCAATGAAATCTGTGAATGAAAATGAAATAAAATCTACAACCTGCTCCTATACTTAGTCGCAAATTAATGTAGAAAATTTCCTGTCTTACAAATGAAAGATCATTGGTTTTAAGTTACCCAAGTAACTTACCCAATGCCCTTAATTTGAAGTCGTCACCGCCCCACTACCTGCAGAACCTGTAATCGCGGGCAGTCTCACACTTGCGTTTTTTCCAGCAACGAGGTTTAATCCTTCGGAAGATAGAGCGGGATTAGAACGCTTTATACTCCAGGTTTTATTATAATAGTGGACTTGGACTAGATACCTGCTACAATTTACATTTTACTCAAGAAATAAGTACTGAGATGAGGTTTGTGAATTTTATGTGGAAAAATCTCTTTAACGGGCGCCTTTTAAGATTTTATCTCGCAAATGAGGCGGTGTGAGGACGCGGGTAACAAGAATGTGAAGCGCTTAGATTACACTTAAAACGAGAGGTACAATATTTTTTCATTAAATCGTTTCTGGTATTTTCAATAGCAAAATCTGCGATGAAACTCATAAATGGTTTTCAGTTTGTGGCAATCCAGCATTATTATAATTCTTACAAATACACTTTCGCTAGAAAAACATTTCGTGGAGTATAGGCAGATTTTGTATGTGTGAGTCATTTTCCTTTTGTTGATTATTGGGAACGCTCTCTGCAACATTTTAATAAAACATTTCGGAATGGACACCCCCTCGAGCATACCTGCCTTTGGATATAACCTGTTGAGTTTTACCAACGTTTTAAAAGTGTAGTTGCCGCAAGACTTTGGGAACGACTTGTACAACTTTTTTCATTTCCCCACCAGAACTAAATTTATGTTAAAAATACATTCCGAATACTGAGCAAGGTTATTTTACGCGGATAATGATTTAGAAAGTGCTGTTTAAGGGTAAAAAAGCATAGTCGAAAGGAGCCGGCTAAGCTGAACAGGATATAAAGCTAAAGATAAATTAAAAATACGTTAGTCTTGGTTTTGTAGTCCTAACACCTTAATACAACTTCTTGTACTGATGCATTATTAAAAACTAATTATTGCTTTTAATTTATGATCAGCTGGCGTAATTCTTGCAATTTACATAAATGGACCGCAATATTTTAAATGTAATTAAACTCTGTATTTTGTTGCAAAAAGTTGTTTCTTAAGCGCAGACTACACCGCATGCAAAGATTTTATAGCTTAGTCTGAGATGTGACAGTAAAATACCAATATATCAAAGTAACGTGTGTGAAGGTTAAGGCTTCCTCAAGCTATGTTAGTATAGTTAGCTTTGATAGTTCAACGGAGTTTTAATTCATTGTTTTGATCTTCATTGTTCCCTGGCTTAAGGTCCACAAAATGTGAAAGAAATCAATTTTTTAGCCTAGCCAATAGCTTTGCTGGTCGCGGGGAGGGTCCCACAACTCACTGGTCTGGTCATCCCCATCGACCAGTGGGTATGCGCAAAGTAAGAATAAAGGGTGTAGTGGCTTCGCTTTTAGTGTGATCTGCGCTTTATGCAAGCCCCATAAAATATTCAGGATAAAAGGCGTAACGGGCGAGAAGTCGTAAAAATTAAAAATTCGCGTCGCGTCGCTCCTCCATCAGCCGACGAGTTTGTTTACAATTACGGCCCCGACGGACGGTGTAATGAGACTTCAGCTGGGACATATCGGCCCATTAAAACCCACTCAGTGCCTTTTGTTAACGGTTAATGCTGTATGCTTTTGTTCTGCAACTATTTCATTTATTTAAAGTCACTGATTGCGAAAGATGTGATGACTGTTTACAGTAATTACTTTCCCTTAGGCAGAGAAAGAAAAATACACTTTTGTGTGCTTGCTGCTTACTCACATCACATTTACAATACATGAAATTGTTCTATAGTACGAATCTTTATCCATTCGCCATTCAACCCGCAAATGTTATCACTGCGATGCACTTGTACTTATGTTGGCAGTTTAATGTGCGAATCTATTGTTACAGTGCCATCAATTGTATCGCTGTGAAAGTGCTTAATGTCTCGTTAAATTTTTCAGTTTTACACACAAAGAATAAATATAATATCACATGGAATAATCTTCTAACTTTATCTCACATTCTGAATAATAATAAAAATTAAGTGGAAGATCAGGATGAGCTCTGCAGAACTGACGACTGAAGGGGGAAGGTTCTAAAATAGAGGCCACGTACTGGCAAGCGCAGCGTGAGACGTCCGCCCACAAGGTGGACATAATATCCTATCTAGAAATCATTGGGGGCAGCCTTTGTTCAGTGGTAGGCATTCTGTAACTTGAATGATATGATGATGTGGTAGAGCAAGAATTATGTATAAATGCTTTGGAAAAACCACACATCCTCTGAAGATATCTTGACCATGTTGTGTTGTTTCAGTGACAGTGTACGAGGGTGATACCCTGAGCCTGCAGCGCATCAGCCGCACTGAGATGGGAGCGTACCTGTGCATCGCCACCAACGCCGTGCCGCCCTCCGTGTCCAAGCGCATCATCGTGGACGTCGAATGTAAGTAGCGTAGCATCGTTCATTCGTTGACACTGCCACATAAAAATGTATAATGGCGGCGTTTTGTGGCTGTGGCCGGTGGCTCGTGTGTGGCGATCCATCAGACACACACGAAAGATCATACACAGTTCTAGCTAATCACGCAACAGTCCTGTATGTAAAAGCGGTCATGCTCGATAAGCACCGTAGTATTTACTAATCTATTACTAAGGTGAAGCACCTAGTCTATTCATCGGTCTTTCGTACTTCTTGAACTTAAGTGTGTATTGCATTAAACCGGCAGACAGTGGTGACTGAGTTTGTTGCGGCGCTTCTTCTCATCACTTGTCAAATGTTTGTCTCGAAGCGCTGGTAGGGCAAAAAAAGAATGAGACATGTATAGGCTCTTTAAGAGCATTTGACGATTTGCAAGTACTAATTTAATTAGTCTAAACAAATAAAGATAATTTTGATTTTGATTTTGAAATAAAAAATAACAAAAAGCCTGTAATAAATACACTCAACCTATACAGTGCCGTCTAGTCTCAAGCTAAACAAATATTGTACAGATGACACCGCGTTAAGCTAAATACTATAGCGCACAGACAAGGAATACTTACAGAATTTTACAAAAATTTATAAATCTTTTCCGATTTGCGGGTTACAAACAGCTACGTAATAGAAAAAAAAACTTACAAATAAATGGAATTGCTCGTATGTAGTAAATTAAAAATGCAGTGTTGATTTTGTATAATATCACTGGCTCGGTTTTTTTGGGTCAAAAATCTGTTTTTCGTACATAGTGTTTCAAAAGTGAATCAAGTTTTCAATTACTTTCTGCATTACATTATTCACTTGGTCATGAAACAGATTTTGTTTACATGGATACCGCACATAATTGAGAATGTAACATTCCCAAAGTTTATGGCGACAATTTTCGCGAACAATATTAAAGTCGTCGACGTCACGCGGCTTAGCATTCAATAGCTTCAAATATTTATTACGGCGCTGTTTACGACGTCATAATACATAATCTTTGATGTATTAGCTTTTTATGTTGACAAAGTTTGTTTATTGGGAAAGTATTTCATGAAAATGGGCTCGAGAAGACTGTAAGCTGTGGGTTTGGAATACATTATTATTATTTACTTATCTCTTTATTAGCCTGCCTACAGATAATAGTGTTTTAATGGAAGAATTAAGTTTTATTTAACTTAAAAAGGCTTAGGGGCTTATTTATATGTTTGTAAACCAGCATAACTGGTCACCCATCACAAAATGCTCATTTCCAAAGCAGCTTAAGTTCATGATCAATTCTAACCCGTGCAAACCCCTGCGCTACCAAACGTTATGACCGGACGAAATTTTGCGCCCGGCACAGCCAGCGACACACAGCGGCATGAATAACAAACGCAGGCATTAGCGCACATTACCAGCTTGTGTGCATCGTGTTTTATGCTAATAAGGCATAGTTTTGCAGGGCATTGAATTTGGGCGTTGTTGACTATCTAGCTTTTGGAACTTATGGCCACTTTCTTCACTGTAACTACTGTACGGTTAATATCAAACTAAAATGAATGAATGAAAATGAAGTTTTTCGATTTGTGTAGCACTTCTAACACAAAACGTCAATGACAATCAAAGAAATTCCTTTTAACTAAACCTGAATTTCAAGATTATCAACTTAAACCAATGACTAAGATTAAAAGCAACGTTATCGATCACAATTATCCGTCCCAGCTGCAATAGGAAGCACAATTCCTGCAGCTTTATTTATTTCCAATAGCGGTCTCAAACCGCGCGCATGCACACTGAAAAAATATTATCTTTCAATTACCTTCGTCTATTTAGTCAGCTGGCCCGTAATAAGAATTGAAAATAAGGGGGCGAGCCGCGCTCAGGGACTGTAGTGTCTTTTAGATTGTGTGAAGAGGGCTTTTATTTAGCGAACAAATTAAATGAACGGCTAAAAATTTGCGGACGAATAATAATACTGTACAGCACTTTAATGTTAGGCTGAAATTACAAACAAAATATCGTATCAAGGTCTACAATAACAAAGCACCACAACTAACGCTAAAATTTTCACAAATTACTTTACTAGCTGCTGGTATCTTTCTTAATTTATCCGAATCGGTTCCTGGTAATTTCAATTTGTTGTCCATTTCAGTTTCTTTACTCAACTACCAATTTATAGTTGACCATAATTATTTTTTTTTTTTTGTTTTTATGATTTATGATTGATAGATCACCAAAGAGCCAAATAAGATCTTCTGAACATTTTGTCTTTTTTGCTGGATCAAAGCCCTAAACATATTCTCCTGACACTGGCCTGGTAATTCAAAGTATAAATGAATAAATAAGTGAAATGTTGTCTCTATTTCTCTTCACACAATTGAGTTGTTTGCTAAAAGGATAGGATTTACGCAAGTCTACAACTTGAACAAAAATGAAGATGTTACTTTACATAAAATGCAAATGTCTCGTAATTTATACTGAACTGAACAAACAGCATAGTTAGTTTGAATACAATTTAAAGCGGACGATATAAATTAATAATTTTGCGTCTTTTAAAGCTGTAACGGTAGAACGGTATAGTTTTATTATGCAAACATGATCTTATACTTGGTGTTATGACTTTTTGCGCTAGGTCTTTGCTGAAAAGTGATCTACAAAATATGTATGTATTGTGTTTATTAATAGTAAAAATTTAAAGAACTTTTTTCAAATAGATATCTTAAATGAAGTCACAGGACATGGTTTACATTATTGTAGCAATGAAGAAAAAGCTCTTGCCCTAGCCTTAGCTTCAAATGGTAAAACACTTGAAGATCACAATCAGATAAAGAAAGATCCCCGTCCAAAGCATACAGACTAAAAACACAAGGATCCGGTTAATCCGTCCGATCAATCAACGACCGGATAAAATAGCGGCACAGTCCACGGGAACTCGTGGCGAAGCAATTTATAAACTTTCAATAATGATGGATAGTGGGCGCCGACTCGTCACACCTTGGTAGTGGGAAATATTTTCCCACTGGTAATTTTATAAGAAGTTACAGAAGCAAATTGAGTACATTTGGTTAATTCTTATTTAACTGTCGTGTTTGTTATGGCTTACGGCACTTCTGATGTCACTTTTATGCGAGTGCTTAGACAAAAGACGCTACTCTTGGTAGTGGTGTAAACGTATAGTGTATAGAGTTCACACTACAAAATTGCTTTTACAAGATTATACTAACAACTTAGCTCTGAAGCTACGAGTGTGTATTTTATAAACAGGGTTATCAAACACTAATAAAACGTTACGTACGCTCGTAGTATCTAGCTTTATACCAATCCAATATCAATAAATGATTTTCAAAATCGTACACCTACAAAATGATCCGAATGTAATGGTTAGACACTCACTAAAAATCACTCATCATACAGCTAATTTATCTGTAACTCATGTTGAGTCTTAGCTAAGTTGAATCTATTGAGTTTATATTCACACTTGAGCGTTCTTTCTCAATTGATAGATAAAACACGTTTAGCCCGTGACAGCCCTATTCCACGACTCCAACGACCCCATTCGCACCTACCACAGTACTGAAGTTTAGTTCCCAGCTAATTCTTATTCGCAGTTTAATACCTATCCCGGAACTAATACGGATAACCGGATCCTCCGCAGTCTCGCGATGTAATGTATACGGTATTAGCGGCGCAACTTTAAAGTTTGCCTGCCGGATATAAATTAATGTTTGTTCTTGAGACAAAGATAAAGAATTGTGCTTTAATATTCCCTTGTTATGGCTTTATGGAAGTTGTTGGGTGTTAGTCTTTGTTTGGAAGTTTTCACGCTGCATTTTGTGTAAAGATAAGAAAAAGAAAATTCGTATACAAAATCGATATTCTTTCTTTTTATTTTCTTGTCTTGTGTGGTATACATTATACAATAAAGTGTGTTATAACGATCGCCTCACGCAGTTAAATAGGTAAAGTGTTTATTTAATGGTCATCTTTGATTCCATTTATTTACCAGCCCTTACTCATGATTGTAGTAAGTATTGTACACTCAAGAACACCGAACCGAATAACCTCATAAAGGTCCTTACAGACAAAATATGGTGTTACAAGCTTTTCTTTAGTTTAAGTACCTGTTATAATAACTGCAATGTCTTTCAAAATTTGACCCATGAAGCTCCACGAGCCATCTGCGTGAAATACGTAAGTCGACAAAATCTCTAAAACATCCCTCTTCATTGCAGTTTCCCCAATGATTTGGGTCCCGAACCAGCTGGTGGGGGCGCCAGCCGGGACCGATGTGACGGTGGACTGCCACACAGAAGCGCATCCTAGGGCCATCTCCTACTGGGTGTACGACAACGTCATGGTACTGCCCACCAAGAAGTACGCCATCAACACCGAGGAGAACTCTTATAGGTAAGTTCTGGAACATCCCTCCGTGTCTTGAGTAGTGGTCTTTAAAAACCGATCCCAAGATTAAAATCGTAGGGCTACCCATCGCACACACACACACACACACACACACACACACACGACACACACACATACACACACACACACACACACACACACACACACACACACACACACACACACGCACACACACACACACACACACACACACACACGCACACACACACACACACACACATGCATCAGATGAATGTAATTTTATTTATTTATTTTATTGAATTTTAGTTTACCTGCTTGTAAAAGTCATCATTCATCATCATTTCAGCCATAGGACGTCCACTGCTGAACATAGGCCTCCCCCAATGCTTTCCATGTTGATCGATTGGCAGCGGTCTGCGTCCAGCGCTTCCCTGCTACCTTTACGATGTCGTCGGTCCACCTTGTAGGTGGACGTCCCACGCTGCATTTTCCGGTACGCGGCCTCCATTCCAGAACCTTTCTGCCCCATCGGCCGTCAGTTCTGCGTACTATGTGCCCTGCCCATTGCCACTTCAGCTTGCTAATCCGTCGGGCTATGTCAGCGACTTTGGTTCGTTTACGGATCTCCTCATTTCTGATTCGATCTCGCAAAGAAACACCAAGCATAGCCCTCTCCATAGCACGCTGTGCAACTTTGAGCTTCTGTATAAGGCCTATAGTGAGAGGCCACGTTTCCGAGCCATAAGTTATCACTGGTAACACACATTGGTTATACACTCTAGTCATCAGGCATTGAGGTATTTTGGACGAAAAGATGTTGCGTAGTTTCCCGAACGCTGCCCAGCCGAGTTGGATTCGACGATTGACCTCCTTCTCGAAATTGGACCTACCTAGCTGGATCGTTTGTCCGAGGTAGACATACTTGTCGACAATCTCGAGAATTGAGCTCCCAACTGAAACTGGGTAGGGCGTAACATGGACATTCGACATAAGCTTCGTTTTGTCCATGTTCATCCTCAGGCCTACCTGTTGGGAAACTCGATTAAGGTCTTCGAGCATTGTGCCAAGATCTTCCAACGATTCTGCCATGACTACAATATCGTCGGCAAACCGAAGGTGAGTGATGTACTCGCCATTAATGTTTATGCCGAATCCTTTCCATTCCAGGAGTTTGAAAGCGTCTTCCAATGCAGCGGTAAACAGTTTCGGAGATATAACATCTCCCTGCCTAACGCCTCGCTGCAGTGGAATCGCCCCCGTGCTCTGCTCCTGTACTCGGACCGACATGGTGGCGTTTTTGTACAAGCACTTCAGCACCTCGATATACCGATAGTCAATACGGCACCGCTGGAGAGATTGTAACACTGCCCAAGTCTCAATCGAATCGAAGGCCTTCTCATAGTCCACGAACGCTAAGCATAGTGGCAAGTTATACTCCTCAGTCTTCTGTATAACCTGCCGCAGCGTATGGATGTGGTCTATGGTACTATAACCTTTTCGGAATCCGGCTTGTTCGGGAGGCTGGAAGTCATCGAACCTACGCGCGAGACGGTTCGTGATGACTCTCGAAAACAGTTTGTAGACATGACTCAGAAGCGAGATGGGTCTGTAATTCTTCAGCAAGGTCTTATCACCTTTCTTGAAGAAGAGCACCACCACGCTTCTGTTCCATGCCTCTGGCGTAGTTCCCTGGAGTAAGACGGAGTTAAAGAGTCTCTGAAGGACTTTCAGTATCGGTGTTCCACCCGCATTCAGAAGCTCCGATGTTATTCCGTCATCACCCGGTGCCTTGTTGTTCTTTAGCTGTTTGAGAGCCATCCTAATCTCGTATAGGCTGATGTCCGGGATATCTTCGGTATAGTGTCGAGTTAGCTTAGCTCTTGGATCTGAAGTTGAGCTATCAACGGGTTTGGTGACCGAGGTATATAGCTGTCCATAAAACCTCTCGATCTCACCTAGAACCTCGGCTTTTGTTGACGTTACACTACCGTCCGCCGTCGTTAGCTTCGTCAGCTGGCTTTGCCCAATAGAGTTGTCTCTTGCGAACACTTTGGAGCCTTGGTTCCGCTCTATCGCCTCTTTAATACTGTTTGTATTAAAGTTGCGAATATCATGTCGCAAGGACTTCCTTATCTGTCTATTGAGCTGCCTATATGCCGTAGCGTCAACGGAGGACTGCAGCGTCATTGCACGTCGTTCTGCCATGAGGTTGAGGGTGTGGTCGGTGAGCTTTTGCGGCTTGTCTTTACGACGAGGTCTAAAGAATTTAAACCCAGCCGCCTGGACAGTTTCTACGAACCCATTATTGATCTCATCCACTGACTCGCAGTTTTCCAGGCATGCAAAGCGATTTGACAACTCGAGCTGAAAGCTCTCGGGGCAGTGGATATGGGAATTGTAGGGTCGGAGCGTAGACTTCATCAGACGGGACCTTTCTAGCTTGACGTTAATATTTAGTATGCCTCTGACCATTCAGTGATCACTACCGGTTTTCACCCTGTTGATCACGGAGACATCACTAAATATTCGTCGCTTTGTGGTCATGATGAAGTCAGTCAAGTCAACTTGTAAAAGTAAATAAAAAGATTTTATTTTTATTTTATTTTATTTTTTATTCCAAAATAAATACAGTCTTGAAGGGAAAGGATAGCAAATAGGATATACCCTCGGACCCTGGGATATAGAATCCATTACAAATTACAATAACATTCATCAGTATTTCGTGTCCGTTTCGTTTTTGTTTTCACTCCTCAATAACATTACTACTAGTTTTACGACTGTCCAGCTTTGAAGTCTGAGTCATATTACACCGTTGCTGACATGTCCCTCATACACTATAAACTTTGTAGCGACTTGTACGAGAGTATGTACTGGTAGTAACAACAGAGAGGCACTAAAAAAAAAGTACACAAGTGAGGAATACACGTTAGATACCTGCTTTATTTACTATATCTATACTAATATTATAAAGCTGAAGAGTTAGTTTGTTTGTTTGTTTGTTTGGTTGAACGCGCTAATCTCAGGAACTACTGGACCGATTTGAAAAATTCTTTTTGTGTTGGATAGCCCGTTAGTTCCTGAAGGCTTTAGGCTATTTATCATCACGCTAAGACTAATAGGAGCGGAGCACCAATCAAGAATATTTCAAATCAGTGAATTTTTTCCTTTTGAGAGCTGACGCTGCGTAAACGGTTAAAGTTTCGCAAAAATCATGTATGACAGGATTGTTCCCCTTTAAAAGTTCTTTAAAAAAGTCCGCGGTAGCATATGTCTATCTTTTAAGGTTGGCTCATAGTAACCATTTTTATGCAAAAAAAAACTGTTTTAAAATAATGCATTATTTGTGAAGGTGTTTTTATAAACATGATATTAATCCTTATCCAAATAAATAAATTATTCACCACAAGTATTTAATTTTAAACATTCTTGCCCTTTACACCATTCGATTTCAATAAATATCTTAGGAGATATCGCAGTTTTAAAATCATATCGCAGCAAAATAATGATCAAGTACTACGCGCGCTACTGATGGATCAATGCACAGCCTAAACCGCTGATCGTAAAGACCTGAAACTTGGACGGTGTGTTCTTTGTATGACGTAAGCATCTGATAAGAAAGGATTTTCCAAAATTCTACCCCTAAGGAGGTAAAAAGGAGGGGCAAAGTTTGTATGAAATAACGAGATTCCTTCGTCCAATCTACTTAAAATTTTGCATAAGCATTCTATAACAGAATTAATGGAAGACGTGTTTCGTATTTTAGTGAAATGCACCCCCTAACTATGTTAAAAAGGGGTAGAAAGTTATTTTAGTGGTGATTTGCTTTAAAGTTGATATTAATTACTCATTAGTGCATTTTTTTACAATCATGACGTCATGTTAACGACTACCATACTCTAGGGGCCTCCACTTAACCTCGGAGTGGGTGCCCGCTGCGTGCGCTCGCCCAACAATGCATAGTAATGCATGAAAGTCATGCCGCGGGCACCTGCTTGCGCTGTATACATAAACTCATTTTCGCGCGAGAGTTTTGGCGGAGGCCCTTGAGGTAGTGGGAGATTTTGAGGAAAAGCTCCTTCTCCCACGGCCAGTGGCATGCTGGAAGCTTGGTGATTCTAGCACCCGTAGGAAAATATAAAAAAAAGTTTACCAATTATACTGCGGTAGGTGTAGTTTTCGATTTCGTTGTAAAAAAATAATACCACCGAGTAACTTTCACCGGATCAAAGGCCGAGCTGCATATTCATAAAATATAAGAAAAAAATATTTTCATGTTTATTTAACCTGATTTTTATATTTTAAAAGTATTCAAACATTTAGATAATAACGTTAAAAAATTTAAAAATAATCGTATGAGAACGTTTTCGACTTCTCCACGGACGAAGTCGCGGGCAAAAGCTATTTGTAAAATAATTAGACTAAATTATTAAAAGTGCCTACCCAAAGTCATTATTCCACGCGGACGAAGTCGCGGGCACATGATATGATATAAGTCACCGAAGGCTACAGTAGTTGAAGACACTCCATGATTCCAATAATAATTTCACTGTGACAAACTCTACTATGAGCATGACTATCAACATTCTACAAATATTATATTTATCGACGAACCCTATTAGTGATTTAAGTAGTCAAACAATTATGAAACGTCAGGTGGGAAAAATCAGAACTAATAACCCAGTACCTACTCATAGTAGCACCCTCCTGTCAATGTCATATCTGGGACACTTTGGTGTTGTATAAATACAACCATCACAGAAGAATGAAAGAGCCAAATCTATAAAATAATTTTGCATAGTAGGGCCTGGCCAGACATTCCGATGCGGAGCTGTTAATAATTCGGGCGTCGGTAAATCTGCAGGACGAGCCTGTTGGCCCCGCACGATTAATTGTTGCGGCGGACGGGGTAATTGATGGTTTCGACAACCGACGAAGAAATTTACTGGGGCACCGTCTAAGAATTATGATGACGATTTTAATTTGATTGCAAATTGGTTCAATTGAAAATTTTAGCAGCACTTGAGCGCTTTCACATTTAGTCTATTTAGCTTTAGAGACAGACGCGCTGCCGAAAATTTCATACTATGTGACAGCGGATGCATGCCTTCACATTATAAAAACGCCGCTGCCGCGCTGAAGTCGCGCTACTAACGCCCCTAATGAGAAAGCGCTCTTAAGGCTATCAGTATGTCAGTAATACTCTGATCATCATCTTGTAAGCTCAGATATATCACATCACACATCAAACTTGTGAGTCTAAGGGTCAACTGACTAACCGTGAGATTGATTCAGTTTGATCAGCTTTCAAGAATTCCGTTGTTTTTTAGACTGACGAGGGTTCTCACCAATATGTTTGCTACTTTCAATATTAAAAGATGAGAAAACTTCTGTCGAGGCATCGAATCAATCATACATTTTAATACCTACGTTTTAGTTTATTATTTAAACGCTTAAATCGCTTTTTATAAAGTTGGTCCGTGGCACCAAAAACTATTAGGAAGTGAGAAATGTCCCGCCAGCCCGCCATACATCCTGGCCACCGCGGTATAATGAGGTGGGCATCAGTCACTTCCAGTTCTGATTTTTGCCTGCGCTATGTTTTGCGTGCAGAACTTCAACTACAATTTTGATGTACAAAACCGTTTAACATTTGTTACTTATTTAAAGAGCCAACAGACAGATCTCTTGCGAACACTTTAGAGCCCTTGTTTCGCTCGATCGCCTCTTTAATACGGTCTGTATTAAATTGGCGTAAGTCGCGAGTCAAAGACTTGGAGATCTGTCTGTTAAGACGCCGATACTGAGCAGCATCTTCAGAGGACTGCAGAACCAAGTTCCGTCTCTCTTCCATGAGTTGATTGGTGAGGTCAGAGATCTTTTTGGTTCTTTTTGAACGACGGGTTTTAAAGAACTTAGACCCAGTCGTTTGGACAATTTCCACGAACCTGTCATTGTATTCGTCCACATTTCCGCAGTCTCCTAGGCATTCGAAACGATTTTGCAGTTCGAGCTGAAAGCTTTCGGGGTTTTGGAGTTGGATGGGCGCTGGGCGGAGTGTAGACTTCAACAGTCGACATCTCTCGAGCTTGGGTCTGATATTCAATGTGCCTCTTACCATTCGGTGATCGCTTCCTGTTTTGACCGAGTTGATCACAGAAACATCATTGAATATATGCTTCTTCGTCGACAAGATGAAGTCGATCTCATTTTTTGTAGCGCCATTGGGATGCAGCCATGTCCACTTTCGCTGTTTTGGCTTCCTGAAGAAGGAGTTCATCATAAAGAGGCCCTCCTTCTCCATAAAGCCAGCCAGCAGTTGGCCACGTGCGTTCCTCTCTCCGTACCCAAATTGCCCCACTTTCAGCTCATTATCGCTTCGTATTCCCAGCTTCGCGTTAAAGTCCCCCATCACAACGGTAAAATGGGACCGGGAGCTATGTATGGCTCTGGAAATATCCTCATACATAGTCTCCACTTCGTCGTCGGGGTGTTCCGTGGTCGGTGCGTATACCTGTATGACCTTCAGCGAATACCGTTTGGTGATTCTGAGTATAAGGTATGCTACCCTCGCCGAAACACTCTCGATCTGTACCACGTTGTTGATAAGGGACTTGTGGACGATAAACCCGACACCACCCTGGGACTGCTGGTCGCCCTCCCGGAAATAGAGCAGGTTTCCGGATTTGAGGATTATGGTGTCCTCCCCCTCTCTTCGGACTTCACATAATCCTACGATATCCCACCGTAACCTGCTCAATTCTTCCTCGAGTTCCACTAGCTTCACGTCTGTACGCAGTGTGCGAGCGTTGAAGGTTGCCAGGGCCAGAGGTCGTCGGTGTTGGTAGCTTGGCATCCCCCGGGGATTCTTCGCACCCCTTGCCCCACCGTTACCGTGACCGCTACCGTGGTCCGGGATAGTGGGGCCGCCGGGGACTAGGGGCCGTTTTATTGTGTGTACAACCATTCTGGAGGGTTTTGCCCTAATCGCCACGCTTGGCAGGCGGGTTGGCGATCGCAGTTTTTTTGTTTGGTTTCGCACGCAGACGCTGCTGCCCGTCTGGTGCTACAGGGGTTTTATCGCCTCTTACGACACGCCTCCTGTCAGCGGTGGGGAAAAGTATTCTTTTACGGCCGTCCCCACACGGCACTAAAGTGGGCTCTAAAGTGTTCGCAAGAGATCTGTCTGTTGGCCAAAGCCAACTGACCAAGCTGAAAACCGAGGATGGCAGAGCCATTTCGTCGGGGCCGGAGATATTGGAAGAGGTTGAGAAGTTCTACGGACAATTATACACGAGTGTACGCACACCTGTCACAAATCTAGCCGAAGACCCAAGAGCTAGATTGATCCGACACTATACCGAAGATATCCCGGACGTCAGTCTGTACGAGATTAGAATGGCTCTCAAACAGCTAAAGAACAACAAGGCACCGGGTGATGATGGAATCACGGCTGAGCTTTTGAAGGCAGGTGGAACGCCGATACTGAAGGCTCTTCAGAAGCTGTTCAATTCCGTCATCCTCGAAGGAAAAACGCCTACGACATGGCACAGAAGTGTGGTGATACTCTTCTTCAAAAAAGGTGACAAAACCTTGTTGAAGAATTATAGACCCATCTCACTTCTGAGCCATATCTACAAGCTGTTTTCGAGAGTCATTACGAATCGTCTCGCTCGCAGGCTCGACGACTTCCAGCCTCCCGAACAAGCCGGTTTCCGAAAAGGCTTTGGTACCATAGACCACATACATACGCTGCGGCAGATTATACAGAAGACCGAGGAGTATAATCAGCCACTTTGCCTGGCGTTTGTGGATTATGAGAAAGCCTTCGATTCGGTCGAGACCTGGGCAGTGCTACAGTCTCTCCAAAGGTGCCAAATTGACTATCGTTATATCGAAGTGTTAAAAAGTTTATACAAAAACGCCACAATGTCAGTCCGCCTCCAGGATCGGGACTCGAAACCTATCCAGTTGCAGCGAGGGGTAAGACAGGGAGACGTCATATCTCCAAAACTGTTTACCACCGCCCTGGAAGATGTCTTCAAGCTCTTGGACTGGAGCGGATTTGGCATAAATATCAACGGTGAGTACATCACCCACCTTCGATTCGCGGACGATATCGTAGTCATGGCTGAAACCTTGGAAGATCTAGGCACAATGCTCGATGGCCTCAGTAGAGCCTCTCAACAAGTGGGTCTCAAAATGAACATGGACAAGACAAAAATCATGTCTAATGTCCGTGTCGCACCCACTCCTTTGAAGGTTGGAGACTCTACACTCGAAGCTGTTGACAATTATGTATACCTGGGACAAACAGTCCAGTTAGGTAGGGCCAACTTCGAGAAAGAGGTCAATCGTCGAATCCAACTCGGCTGGGCAGCGTTCGGGAAGCTACGCAATATACTCACGTCCGAAATACCGCAGTGTCTCAAGACAAAAGTGTTCGAGCAGTGTGTGCTGCCAGTGTTGATTTATGGATCTGAAACGTGGTCGCTTACTATGGGCCTCATAAGAAGGCTCAAGGTCACCCAAAGGGCGATGGAGCGGGCCATGCTTGGAGTTTCCCTGCGTGATCGAATCAGAAATGAGGAGATCCGCAGGAGAACCAAAGTGACCGACATAGCTCGCAGAATTGCTAAAACCAAGTGGCAGTGGGCGGGGCACATAGCTCGTAGAGACGATGGCCGTTGGGGCAGAAAAGTTCTCGAGTGGCGACCACGGGCTGGAAAACGTAGCGTGGGCAGGCCTCCTACTAGGTGGACCGACGATCTCGTAAAGGTCGCGGGAAGAGCCTGGATGCGGGCAGCGCAGGACCGTGCATTGTGGAAAACCTTGGAGGAGGCCTTTGTCCAGCAGTGGACGTCATTTGGCTGAAACGAAAACTTATTTAAAAGAATACTCTAAAAGCTTTACAATTCGGTAAAAATTTCGCTATACATACTTGAACTATGAAGCAGATATGGATTTTATTATGTTCGAAAAGAAAATGTGCTAGTAAGTAGTGATAATCAAATTAATGTAGGTACCGAGTTTTGATGAAAATAAGCTTTTTTTTACTCGTGAACAAAGAGAACTATGATGTGTTTATCGATAATCGGTTTTGGTCCCAAATATACCCATTTATTCCCGTCCCACCATGGGCTGATCAATTATTCACGTCGCTGACGAGTGAACGCGGACGTTTGGCGGCCTTTTTGTTTGGATTTCCACTAATGTGTTTTGTTTTGTGTAATATTTCTCGATAAAGCAGGTGAATCGAGAATTAGGGCAGGGTTTACGGCCGGATTTTCAAAGTTTTTAAGCCGATTTGTGGCATTGTTCTATTCTGATTAAAATAAGTAATGTTGGATGTGGGACGTACCGTAACATACATAAATGTTTATACCTACCTAGAATAACTACTTAATGATAAGATGCTGTTCCATTTCAACTAAAATAGTAAGACACGGGTCTTAACGCGACGCTTATTATTGAGTTACATTATGTACTCACGGCTTGACGTTTCGGCTGCGATGCTGCAGCCGTGTCGTGGTAACATCACTAGTGGTAGTGTAACAAATGACAATATGAGGGTAGTTACTTACTATTTTACTTAATGATAAAGCAGGAAAATAACAGAAGTATTTGTTCTCCAGAGCACACATGAAACTCACGGTGCGGAACCTCCAGAGTGGTGACTTCGGGAACTACAGGTGCATTTCCAAAAACTCCCTCGGGGAGACCGAGGGGTCCATCAGGCTTTACGGTAAGTGGATTGTTGGTAAACATCGAAAGTAAGGGCACTCTAATGCAGAAAAAGTTTTGGATTCGTCTTCTGATGGGGTCGAGCCCGAAAATTTGCTTATCTATACACTTCAGTCTCGTTGTGGAGTGGTGAATATTGGATGAACGTATAGTAATAGAAAGGTTGGTGGATATAGGAACTGAATTATTATAATAAAGATGATTAATTATTATAGTAAAAAAGATTAATAGGTTTTACTGTGTGTATTGCATATAAAACTTTTATGGTATAACAACTGGCACAATAATAACGTATGGAAAAAAACTTAAAGGTTTATTTTATTTAAAAAAAAACCATTTCGTAAAAAGAGAAAAATATTGAAAAACCATTCAGTCCATGTTTTTTCATTATAATTTCAAATATCACGTCAAATTGTATTATTTATACCGACTCACAAAAAAAGAAAATACCTTTAAATATTAGAGGTCGTCGGGCGTGTAAACAGCTGTTGATTCACAAAAAAACGGTGGGGAAAAATTACTTTTATAGTCAATGCATTGGATTTCACTAGGTAATTACCAAGTATTTTATGAGGTAGCACATACCTTTACCATATAATTATTTAAAATAACAAGGCACTAATCGTGTGTCTGGAAATTCGTATACGTTTAATTTAGTGTCTGCTTGCTTTTAAAATAAACTACAAAACAAGCAGACTACTAAAAAAGTTATAATCAACTTGTTGAGTGTTTCGATGCTACCGTAAAACTTTTTTAGTATTTTAGTAAAATATTTAAAGCTTGTAAGCAAGGGATGCATCTCTAAAAATTCCCGGAGACGCGACGTTCAGTTTACGGCGGGTTTGATGTGTGCGCGCAAATTAACACCTGTGACAGGAATATTCCTGTTCGGGAACTTTGTGATTAAACAGGGTAATCCGAACGTAAGGCTTCTTTTGCTATATTGGTACAGAATTAAAGTGGTTATCTCCACTTTGTTATATTTTTGTGAAAAAATATCGCAGAAGAAAATAAAGTTTTCTAGAGCTGAGTATCAGGAGTAGATATTTACATAGAATGTAGAATATAATAACTTGACAAAGCAAAAATTGTAAACTGATACTATTTTGCAGCATAAAAAGGAATTAATGAATATAGTGGTTTTTATAAACTTGCGAAAAGTGAAACCTGCAGCCGCTCGTAATTTTTATGTAGACATCCTTGATAACAGACATAGTGTTACAGTATTTTTATTTTGTTCCAGAAATACCGATGCCCTCCACGTCTCCGAAGGCCACTGAAATGAAAAGCAACGCTCACAAAGAAAGTGAGTACGAAAATATTCATTATTTTATTCATAATCTAGCCTTTTATGCTTGACAATTCGATATTCTTCATACCCATTTACTACATTACATCATATACAACAAATACAGATCCAGTAGGCTTTCCTCAAACGTAAAATAAAAAGCTATTAGTGAGACAGACAGAACCAGAGTGAATTGAAGCGTACCTAAGCTTGGTAATGCATACCTTTTCGACAGTTTATCGCCTCGCATAGGCTAATAAACAAATAGATGCATAAATCGACGTACTTTCATGGTAATCTAGCTACGAGTGTGTGTTTGTGTGAGATTTTTCAATAAATTATTTACAAATACAGCACCAGTCTACTTAAGTATTTATTGGGTTAAAAACAAGTACTTACTAGCTTTCTACTTAAACCTAACAATTTACGACGTGTTGAAGACATTGAATACATATCGATTAATATTTCCTTAAAGAAAACAAAGAAAAGAAACTGTCTCAGTTTTGTCAACGTAGTAACGCGTGTGTGAGCCTACCGTGCTCGTGTTTCTATTAGATATGCTACGCACTTATCTTACACCCACACAAGCCCACGTAAGCTCAAATCAAAATATTACGACTGTTCTCGCATACACCAGTTTCACGGCTAGCGATATTGTTTTAAGTAGAATCTATTATTTTAGGCAGCAAACATACAGGAGCCCGTCTTGTCATTCAATCTCATTACTCGAATTCTACGAATAGTGTAGATACTTTACAATCTCATTTTGCGTTGAAATTGTTTATTTATGAGAATAAATAAATAATAGTATCTTTGCACAACTTTTATTTATAGGTAGGTACTAACAGTGTCATGAAATTGTCTATAAATTTCAGGCGAATAATCGTGATAGGAAATAATGTGGATGTTAGAAGCATTTAATGATTATTGTTACAAAACATTTAATTAGTTACGTGACATTCAAGTTAAAATAAGAAGTTTATGTTTGAAGGTGAGGCTAATGAAAGGACGATGTCATATACAGGGTGGAAACGATAAGTGATCTCATTCGATTATTTCTAAACTATACAAGATATCGAAAAACTGGTTACTGATTCTGAAAGTGCTTAACGAGCTCTATCCAACGGTACCAATATTAGGTCACAGAATTAACTGGATCTATCCGAAAATTCAATGTTTCCAGCCTCCATACATTTAGTAAAACCACATAATATTAAAAACTATACAAGATATCAAAAATCTGGTTACTGATCCTGAAAGTGCTTCACGAGCTCTATCCAACGGTACCAATCATAAGTTACAAAATAAACTGGATCTATCCGAAAATTCAATGTTTCCAGCTTCCATACATTTAGTACTGCCATGGCACTCATGTCTTGATAATATTATAGCAAATAAAGCCTAAAACCAATGTTTTCTATGAATAATTTTAAATGAGAATGCAATTTACAAGTTCAATTTAAGTTTTTATTATTTAATAAAAAAATTAACACTTCTAATATTGTGTGGCTGGCATACATTTAGTATGGAGGCTGAAAACATTGAATTTTCGGATAGATCCAGTTAATTCTGTAACCTATTACTTATACCGTTGGAAAGAGCTTGTAAAGCACTTTCAGGATCAGTAACCAGTTTTTCGATATCTTGTATAGTTTAGAAATAATCGCGTGAGATCATTTATCGTTTCCACCCTGTATAGCTTAGTATTACGAGCGTCGTAACCAAAATAAATAATCTTATATTATGCTGGAGATTGTATTAGGTATAGCCTGACCAGGAACATAAAAACCCTGGCATAGAGGCGCGTCAATTGCATTTGATAGTGCAACACTGAGTACAGTCGTACCTGTGTTAATTAATAGGCTAACTTTATGTATCAGGATTACGGGCTAATTTGATATTTTCATAAATTAACGAAAAAATATTATTATAGGTAACCTGGTTTAAATAAATTAAATGAAACCATCAATCGAGCTAGTAGGATTTATTTTATTATTCATCAATAATCAAATTCAGAACTTGAATATTCAACTGCAATGTTTGCTCATGAACGCTTCAAACTCGGTACTTCTTTCCCAATTCCATAAAATTCAACACTTAGAAAGTGACAAAAAATTTTAAAATAGGTAGTTGAAACAAACCACAGCTAATTTTTATAGTGGACTGTACTATGCGATAAACATGTCAGTCAATTTGACAACCTTTGTCGGAAACATTATTCAATGAAAATATTGTCCGAACCCTTAGTATTTCTCTTCGACAAACACTTTAACACATTGTAAACCACTTTTCTTTCACGACTATAAAAAGATTTTAGCAATTTAATTCACAAAATCAATTGCGCACATTTAAAATAATGTTTGTTTACACTTTGACAGCAATAGACTGACATGCAAAGTGACATGACAATGAAGTTTTCAGTTACTGTTGCCATTAAAAGAAATTAGTACCATTAGTTTTCCGCAACATGGCGAGGGTTTTTATGTTCCTGGTCAGGCTATACAATAGATACCTGAGGTAGGTTCTCACATCGTTGGAGCGACTTAAATGCTGAATAAGGGCATTCGATAGATCTGTCTATGAATGTGCCTCTCATTGTTCACTGCAGTACCCAAGACTAAATTTACAGACGACGGCACATCAATCGAACTGGCATCTTATATGATTGTAACAGATGCTATTTTGCAACGAAAATGCGCAGGCTGGTGTGCTGTCGACTGTAGTAAATTAGCAATGGCGTCGCGGAGTTTCTTGAAGTGAGACGTCTCCTCGGTCTTCATAATTTATGTGTAATTTCAGTTGCGCGAAATTGGAATTCCAACATTACTTACTTCACATTTTAAAGCCTTGAATACTAGGAGACATAATATTATCTGAGTTATACTGAATAATTAAAAAATAAAAAGACCTCATAAAGGTAGCGGGAAGGCGCTGGATGCAGGCGACCACCAACCGGCCATTATGGAAATCATTGGGGGAGGCCTTTGTTCAACGATGGACGTCCTGTGGCTGAAATAATAATGATGATGATGATACTGGATCATTAAAAAGTATGTGTCTAAACAATTTTAAAAGCCTTGATTTAAAAAACTGGTAGCATTTACTCGTCTTGACTGAAATCCATACGCCCAGTCCCGGCATAATTAAACTTTAACGTCCCAGTCCCCTTAGCCGATCGTATTCAGTTCTTTTACGTGCCGTTTTAAAATGTATTTCGTGTCGACTTTTCGATTCGTTGGCAGATGAATTAGGAATAAGTGGAAAACTTAGTATTATTCGCTCGCATTTACAATAGATGGGCAAATCAAAGAAACTCACTCAAAGAAATACCTCGGTCGAAATTGTATGTAACGAGTAAATAAACTCGTCATCAATCATGATTTGCGATAGTTACTGACCATAATAAGTTTATATTTTGTTCTGTGATTGATTAATATAACTAAATAAATAAATATCAGTGAAAGACCTGAACCTATACTTAATTGAATCTAGTTTTGATCGTCATTTTGTAATATGGTTCATATTCTATTTAACGCCCGCGGTGGTCAGTCTGTTCGAGATTTGATAAATCAGCAATGGATTCAAACCTTTTGCATTATTAGTAATGGTTTTGCACATGGATTAATCTGAAACGATTACCTTTAATTCAGTCACAAGCCATTAATGGCTAAATTAAGCGAAGTACAGACATTGCATGCATTCGAGCTTAACGTTGCGCTGAGCCGGCCTCTGTCTATTAATCTTAGCAATAATCTTGTTCACTGATGCGTAATTTTAATTAAATTAACATTTCATAACATCTAATATATTAGATATTTAGTTTAATACATAAAATAGGTTCTCAATTAGTGCTTACTTACAGCATTATTAGGCAAAAAAATATATTTTATGGACGTTTACAGAATAATTACTTTACTCAGCATGAATGTCACCAATAATATTTTCGTCGTTCATACATACAATCTGCAACATCCCCAATTATCAATAAATGCATTCATTTTCATTCGGAAATCACTCATTTGTCAATGCAAAGGAAGACAAGATCAAATGAGGCGTCTGCCGTTTCGTCTGTTATATTTTCTAACAGTTCAACTTATCGAACTTGACGTTTTCTTGCTTTCATTAAGTCAAAAATCGCACCATGCATTTTCTGACATACGTCCAATGAACATAGGCTGTGTTGCAAGTCAAATTCGGTCTCGTGCAAGCTCAATTCGGCCATTCGCTCGAGCATGGTTATCAAAGATATCTAAAAATACAAGAAACAAATTGTTTAGAACAAAAATTGTATAACAGCCTGGACATTTGCGGTTACGTACCTACGATTTATCAGTCTCATTAAACTTTTAATGTCAGTCGATCACAACCTTCGCAGGTTTTGCCGTTTTTGAAACAAAAATGTAGAGTATGATTTGCTGTCGACATTGACGTCATGTAGCTTTAAACCACATCCCATCGGCTCGCATATTATTATCAATAAGGCGTGTTGCAAGCGTGTGCCGCGCGAAGGCTAGCCGGGCGGTGTGGTGCGCGCGAATAACTGAACTAAACGTTTGAGGCTTTTCAAATATACACTATATTTACCTATATCTGATCTACATAGCTAAGTAAAATGTCTTACGAGTCTTATTAAATCATAATGCGCAAGTAAATTATGATGCTTCGACGATCTCGATATTATTTTCAACCGACTTCAAAAAAGGAGGAGGTTCTCAATTCGACCCGTATGTTTTTTTTTTTTCTATGTTTGTTACGCGATAACTCCGCCAATTATGAACCGATTTGAACAAATCTTTTTTCGGCGTATAGGTAATACCTCAAGGGTGGTCCCATTTAAATTTAATAATAGAAAAAACAACCCCCAAGGGTGGAAAATTGGGGATGAACTTTTTTATACGCAATATCTCCGCCGATTATAAATCAATTTGAACGATTATTTTTTTGTTGAATAGGTATTATCAAAAGGGTGGTTTCATGCGAATTTGAAGAAAATATTTCACCCCAAGGGTGGAAAATTGGGGATGAACTTTTTTATACGCAATATTTTTAATTTTTAGTTTTTTTTGTGTTCACGCATTTGAAGTCGGTTTTATTTTTTTAAAAAGGTAATTATTATGTAGACCACAACGTTCGTGAGTGACACATTGGCTCCTTTTGACTTATTAACGATTAAAATAAATGCGTTTTTAATACTTCATTATTGTAGTTCAGAGGAGCCTGCTAGTAGTATGTACAGACGACAGCACATCAAGCTAAACATTAAACACTGCAGTGACTTAAATGTAAAAAATATACATATATTCTGGTGTGCTGTCGTCATACAGATTTCATTTAGCTCTTAGCCACATTGAAACCACATCGTTCGCATCATCAACGAAGCGTGTTGCAGGCGTGCGCCGCGCGAACGCGAGCCGGGCGGTGGTGCGCGCGAATATCTGAACTAAACGTTTCAGACTTTTCAAATATACACTATATTTACCTATATCTGATCTACATAGCTAAGTAAAATGTCTTACGAGTCTTATTAAATAATAATGCGCAAGTAAATTATGATGCTTCGACGATCGCGTTAAACGAATTATTTTTATGTAGATTACAAGTCACAACCTTCGTGAGTATTACATTTGCTCCTTTTGACTAAAATAAATGCGTTTTTAATACTTGATTATTCTAGTTTAGAGGAGCCTGTCTAGTAGTAGGTAGGTACAGACGATAGCACATCAAGCTAAACACTGCAGTCTAATAATAATAGGGGTTTTGTAACAAAAATAATATACATTTTTGGTGTGCTGTCGTCATACATAGATCTCATTTAGCTTTAAGCCACATCGTTCGCATCATGAATGAGGCGTGTTGCAGGCGTGCGCCGCGCGAACGCGAGCCGGGCGGTGGTGCGCGCCGAGCCCGGCACCGAGCGCCCGAGCGTGGTGCGCGCGAATATACTAAACGTTTCAGACTTTTCAAATATACACTATATTTACCTATATCTGATCTACATAGCTAACTAAAATGTCTTAAGAGTCTTATTAAATAAGATAATGCGCAAGTATTTACTTATAAAAATAATATCGAGATCGTCGAAGCATCATAATTTTATGATGCTTCGACGATCTCGATATTATTTTTATGTAGACCACAACGTTCGTGAGTGACACATTGGCTCCTTTTGACTCATTAACGATTAAAATAAATGCGTTTTTAATACTTCATTATTGTAGTTCAGAGGAGCCTGCTAGTAGTATGTACAGACGACATCACATCAAGCTAAACATTAAACACTGCAGTGACTTAAATGTCAAAAATATATATTCTGGTGTGCTGTCGTCATACAGATCTCATTTAGCTCTAAGCCACATTGAAACCACATCGTTCGCATCATGAATGAGGCGTGTTGCAGGCGTGCGCCGCGCGAACGCGAGCCGGGCGGTGGTGCGCACCGAGCCCGGCACCGAGCGCCCGAGCGTGGTGCGCGCGCAGCTCGACCGCGCGCCCGAGCGCGACGCCGCGCACCACGTCTACCGCCCGCCGCACCCGCACCACGTCTCAGGTACGAAAGGAAACCACATTCGATGTCCAAATTATACTAGAGACGGGTAGTTGACACAGTCTTTTTTGGAAAGTGATGATCAGAGGACTCGAGGTTGAATTGAAAACAATCGTAATCATTTGACAGTTCATAACGTACGATAAAGTCCGTTAAACAAAACGTTTGACAGAATAATCGTACGTTATGAATTGTCAAATGATAACGATTGCTTTACACAATTCCACCTCAGGCCGCAGGTGGAAGCGAGCTTCACCCGGAATCCTGAACTACAGAGGAACTGGTTAAATTACCTCTAACTGCTGGAACACAAAATTACTGTTAACATTGTTGTTATGGCGACAGATTTAGGTCTTCTTCAGGTGTAGGATGTTATAGCCTCGCCAATGAGTTCCGCCAAAGTTGATGAAAATGATAGCCAAAACAAAATAGTTTAGGATAACGCACATCAGTTGCATTAATTCGAAGTGATGACTAGTCAATTGACTTGCTGTTTATGAGCTGTCAAAATGTAATTTAAACATTTTATTAGGGCCACGAAAATAATGACGTCACCAGTTTGCAATTTTTGATCGCGATCTTAGGCTTTTTGTATGATGGTGTCAACTACCCTATTGCGGCTCATGGACCTTTCATTTCTTTTATTTTATTCAAGGGTAATTTTAATGATGTGTTAAATTAATATGGACACAAAATGTGGTTTCTTCTATAAGCTTTATCATTTTTATCGTCGCATTTTTTTAAATGACAAACATACGCAAACACGATCTGCATGTTTTTGGTGTTTTATAAACTGTGTGTTTTTAGATTGCAGCTTCCGTTTATGATTTATTTTATGCGTCAAATCATTTTGTTTTTACCAAGCACGATTTTATCTGTGATTTTTTTTATTTACTACCACTACTGTCATGTTTTTATGACGATATAGCTAAATAGGTCCTGACTGAAACGCAAGTTACTCACAAAAATACGGAAAAAGAAAGAATCATTTTGATGATTTGAAATAAAGTCAGCTTCACGGAAAAACCTAAAATTGCTTTTGGAGTCGAAACAACACACACGCTTTTATCGTTATTGCTCCATTACCATTTACCCTCACGCACATCTCTCTCATTTACATCAAATATTCTTCACTTTTGTTTCGCTAATCCCGCTTTTACCGCTGAATTTTACAATAAACCTAATCCAAGTTAAATCTTCGGCTAACCCTAACCTAATTACGTGCTATTAAAGATCCAAAACTTAATTCTTAATACATAAAGTTCATAATGCGGCGCACAAAGACGAAAGCCGCGGCTTTGCTAGCTTTGTATTCTTTGTAACAATATACTGCATTATTAAAACCGTCTCTTTCCCCTCTGATGGTAAAAAATAAATGTACTCCAACTCTGTGAAATGGGTTGAGCGCGGAATATGTGACGACGCCGGTCGCGCCGCGGTCTTAGCGATCAGCTTTTACCGCGATGGAAAAAGCCGTGGGTATTTTAATGTTTTAAGGTTTAAATAAACTTTAAAGTCTTGGATGAGGCAGCTTCAATAGTACTGACTGAATGTCTACTACACTAACTACATCACCGTCTGCGGTCTGGGTTAAATACTGGAAGGGCTAAAAATTATATAGAGATGGCCATGAGTATTTTTACACCCGGTCAAATATTATTATTCGTATAATATTATCCTTTATCTTGACATCATAGACTCATAGTGCATACAAACTAATTTAATTTCATAATATTCCATTATCATAAACGTAGCTAGATAAAATTCTACTTAGGGCGAAAGCCTTTTACAGATAACGAAATCCATTCAGGGTGAGAAAAATTTCAACCTGTTTCCGGAACGAGCGGTATAATTTTATACGAGGTCATATTGGTTACTTCACTGCCCGAACGAGCATTCAGAACTACCCATTTGACCTCATGGCAAATTTTCTTGGAAAGCTACCAAGACATAGCGATGCTGTATTTCTGAAATCACGTTAAATAACGCAAGACCGATGCTCTGAATTCAGAAACAGGTAACATTGTCCCCGGTCTCCCGGGTCGGACCAGCGTGCGGTCGAGACCCGACCGGGTCGTCTCAATGTACCCAAGCTCCAAATACAGATTAAACATTCAACGGTTCACATACACACACTTAACTCTCATAAATATTCAACGCAGACCGCGTACAATCAATTCTTGAAGCTCCGGTTCGTGGAAAAAGTGTTTGAACAGCCAAATAATATGATATCAAATAGAGACCAGGGAGCGCCTTTGAATAAATATTAGGCGATATGAAACTCGAGTGTGCGCTCCAACTATTTGCCTACCCTTATCTACAAGTTTATTGATCTGCAAATTAAACTAGCGGAATAAATGTGTCATCGGACGAAATAGATTCGCGGGTCCTTTGTTTACGAAGCCGTAAGCCGCTGATACTCTTATCTAGTACAATATAAACAAAAATACCGACGATGCTTTTAGAAGGAGGAATTGTGTATTCGAGAGCCGGCGAGCACCGGAGCGGGAATGATAACGGCCCGTTTACCTCACCACGGCCCAATGATTTTTGCGGCTTCTTATTGGAACGGTGAAATAAAAAGTCGAATAGTGACTTGTACTCGATATTTATGTATTGTACCGGTTGAGAGAACAGCCGCGCCGCTCACTCTATTACTGTCTTTTGTTGTTTTATCTTCTCACTTCACGAGTGCTTCCTTATTTTTGCGAATCTGTCTATTGCTTCTTTCTTTCCTGTAGCATTTTTTAATTTAAAATAGTCATGCAAAGTAGTCATTTGTTTTATTTTGCGCATTCATTCATTACTCTCGAAGCTTGCTCGCGGCTTTATTGCTTATTCTCGTCGTTTATCTTTCAGTGGCATCTCATTTGTTAAACTAAACTACCTTTATTGCACAATGCCATTTATTCTTACAATAGTTTAATTGCACAAGTTTCGTTGTAATTAGTCGATGTGGATTTATTATTAATGCGAGTTTTCTGTTTGTTATAGGTGCAAAAACACTTCATTGTTGGAGGCAACCGTTTCTGGCTATTGTAATTCTTGTTCAAATGGATCTTATAGTCTGATTTTATTCCTAGACGATCAGTTGTAGTAAGATTTTTGGTACGTTCATTAATTCTGTCTTCCATTTGTGTTGTCACCTCTCAGAGATTAATTTATATATCGTTCAAAGTCGATTGTTTTGTACGCGTAACACTAGAAATATATTCTCCGTTGGTAATGTTGTGGCCGTAATCTTTAAATTGAAACATATCATCCAAAATTTCTTGTGTCATATCCTGTAGGTATGTGAAGAAAGATAGAGAGTGAGATTTTATAATATATAAATGGACGACATCCTGTTGGCCATCCAAAGTAAAATACGATAGGTTGTAAGCCAAATCCCTGAATGCTATAGCCATTCCTCTTCCTTTAATTTGTTCGCCTACTTTTATAAGGGATATAAATTATTTTTTATAACTCTTACCTTACGACCTAGTTATGGCGTCCTCTTACTATAAATAAAGTACAATGATTACGTAAAATCTTCGGGCTTACCGTGAATCTTTACAATAGTTTTAGATATTAATTCGTGATCCTCGTTAACCTGTTTGCGAATTCCTACTCCATTTCCATTTCAAATTACAACATAACATACTCAATGTGCATTGTCCTTCCAAAGTTAGAGTAGCATAAAATCATACATATATTCATTGTGCTGCCGCGCTTTGCTAGAATGGCCCCATGAACTAAATGTGCCAAATATCTTAATGTTTCCGGTTTAATATGCGAGGTTACGTTTGTTATGTACCTGATCCCAGCGTCAAAGAGCGCTCCCACGTAATGAATCGTTACACATAACGACGCTTCATTTGGGACGTGATTGCGTCTCAAACAATGAAACTAGTTTTCATTTTCTAGTCAACGTTCGAATTAGGTGTTAATTTAACAAAACAACTAAAATTATCTTAGAGTTATCTATTAACCAGGCTTGCCCCTCACGCTTGTTGGTTACTTGTAAATATAAATTATTGCACAATAATAAAAAGGATAAATTTTAATGATATACCTTTATACTAATGTATGTTAATTAATCGACCTAAATAGTTAATGTATAAAATTGTATCTTTTATTATGAATAAGAGATTTATCACTAGGTTATTTGCGTTCAGCATGATTGTACAGATTGTGATTTTGGAGATGTAAATAATGAGGATATTAAATAAATTAGTATAAAATGAGATTGGAGTTTGTTTGAGACTTGTGTTAAATGAAGCGATGGGTGAATTTACGATAAGCGTTTTAAAAATAATTAGACAGAGTTCGAGGCGGGTCGGCGAGGAGCCGACAATCTTATCTCCCATTTCGCTTACCCCTGACAGACATTATCGCACCAGAGAATCGATGGTACTCTTTAATTGATTCCCCACTTCCAGTCCGTCCAACAATCGCTTCTTTGTCTTTTTCTAATCGAAATTCAGCGCGGGTAGGGCCAACGGATTTTTCTTAAAAAGAAAACGCGCCCAATAGAAGCAAGGAAAATAAATAACACCATTTAAAATGGCGAGAAACACCAAGTGGCGGAAGATATATTTAGTAATGACTTCGAGGGCCTTAGGAAAAGAATTCAATGGGTGGTTCATTATCACGTGCAATAGGTATTCTAACATTTGCTATGTTACTTCGATAGTGAGTGTAGTGGAAGTTAATAAAATGAAAGAGTGGACTGTATACAATTAGTTGTCTATTCGGTATAAATTAACAATGTTATCGAGACCGTTTTGTGCAAAGTCGTTGAAGAGAGTGCGTCAGGATCGTCTTCTTCGATGTTCGCTCGCGAACCGAACATTGCTCGTTCGTTCGCCGAACGCTCGCCGCTCCCTCCGGTCACGCCGCCCGCGGGCTATGTCCGTGAGTAGACAGCTAAGAATATGAGATTCTAATTAATAGCGGTTCTTTATGATAACTAGTGAGAATATTATGTGTATCAAAGGTCCTAATATTCACCATCTACTGCAGTAGTTAACTCCAGGATAACCTTATGATAACGTATACACTGTTAACAATATTGTATTTCGACAGGATTATTATATTATAAGCTTTTGTATGAACTCGAACACAATTGTTAATCTCAAGCACTAACCACAGTAACGTCCACATCCACAATCTGGAATCCTAATCCCCTCACAAATACAGTGTTACAGGAACTCTGTTGATTCCTTCATTTCGTCTTGGCCTTTAGAGGATTTTGTCCTATTATGATGTCTCTGTATGGTGTTATTGGAAAACTCTATGTATATTGTATTCTAGCTTGTCTAGTTGTATTGTCTTGCGCTATTGTTTTTGTTTTTGTCGTACGCAAGAACAATAGACCGTCGAATTCGAAATAACAATGCTTTATGGATGCATTTAGGTTTCTGTAGTGTAGGACGTCTGGGATGTTTGGTGAGGTAAAGGTAGACTGTTTACTGTATGGGTTAGCATTCTGTGTGAAGGGAGTGACGTTGAAGACAAATCTTTATAAAGAACGGTGAATTATTTTATTAAAGTAAGTAACTACACTTTTACAAAATCTAAGAGTGTTACTCGAAAATGGGGTACCTACACACCGTAGTAAAAACATACACCCACGTCCCACAGCTATATTGGCTACTAGCTAATTTGTAAACATCATTATTTTTTGTATAATACGACTATCAGGATTTGAACTTTACCTATTACTTCGTACCTTACAAGATAAGTATATTTTTTCAGGTATGATGTTTACAAATTGACCGTGTGTGTGTTATATTGAATGTCCTATTTATGATTAAAATTCTGCTTATCAATAAATTTTCAGTACAGTACAGTTTTCAGAACAGTTGTCTGTCTGGACTCCTGGAGTGCTTGTAGTCAAAGCGCAACTTCCGAAGCGATTGGCCGAAGGCGAACTCCGCAAAACTGCGGGCAAATAGCCGTTACGCCTCGCTTTGACGAATTATTGCCGAGTGTTGGCTTTGGCAACTATTGACTAAATTCAATGTAGACTTTGTTCACGTTTATGTTTTAGTTTTCAGAGCCGTATATTTAAGTTTTAATAAATAAGACGGAGCAACAGTTACAACTCAAATAAATGTCGAAAAAAGTTTACTGCCGCGCGCTTTCATACTATACCTACAAGTAGCTCCTTCTCTCAAAGTAAAAAATATTCGACATTAATACTTCACCCGCTTAAAGCTGAAAGAGCTACAGTTTGTTTAAAACAGTTTCCAATTATCTGCATTTACATTTTGCCCGTTAAGAGAATCAAGCAAAAACCTAATGAAATATCGAGCGGGTCCCGGGGCTCCATCGACGCTGCATTTCGTAGCCCTTTGCAGTTCGGCCATTTGCAGCCCGACCGCGTCTCAGCGTTTAATTGACGGCACAGACCGCACAGAAGGCTCCGCTAAATTACTTGCGTTTAGTTACTGTTAACATTCTTGGGTTAGGTATTTGATATTTTCTTACTCTAAGATTGAAAAGCCTTTTGCTCGACGTGGAGGGTTGTGTCCAACGAAACGGGCACATCTTTTAGATTTAATATTTGATTGTAGCAGAGCAAATGACGCGAAAATGTACGGCAGACATGGAATAAAATTTCTTGTATTGTATTATTTGCTTTGTGTAGTAGGTTACAATCACGTCTGTGAAAGGTTGCAGGAATATATTTAAATATCATAGCTTCATGAATCCCCTAATCAGACTTTTGTCAGTGGGTGCGTGCGCGCCGCATACGTATTGGCGTGCGCTCACATACAAACCGCGCTCGGTGCGTTTCTATGAAGATGACCTACTCATTTGTATTTACTCTGATAATAGTAGAGTGTACCATAACGTTACCATAAAATTTGACAATCGAAGTACATTCACGCGCCGCACCCACACGTAAAGGCTTTAAGCCTCACCTCCACTTAGGTTGATTGACTTTGGTTTGGTTGTTGTTGGAAACAGTTGGAACCAGACGTTGACGACATAATACGTAATATTGTACTGCAAACTGAATGAAGTATGGTTCTACATTATTTTATAAATGCTACGCTTTCTACGCTGCAGCTGCAGTCCGACCCAGGGGTATGCGATGTTTGATTTCAATTATACATTCTTCTTATTGAACTTTTCTTATGGAACAGCTAAAATATCCAAGTGCCGCAAAGGAGTTTGAGAAGAATCATGACCGATGTAAGCAAGTAAAATTGTTCTGTAAAATAAATTTTTATTTTACTGTTACAAGCAGCATGAATTGAGTATGGACCGCACGTTTTACCACATCTAACGAGTCTCAAAATAAAATCACTTGGTTTTGTTGGGGATCCCAGTTGGATTCGTCTAAGGGATGAAAGACGAACAATAGAAAATGATAATAGTCGAAAGATACACTTAGCATCAACAAACGACCTTCCGGTTTTCTCAGGACGTAGCAAAAGGCCGATTGACATCTTGAGACTGCTGATTCTACGTAAGTATTGGTAAGTGTAGAAATATCAAAACAGAATAAATAATGGTATTTTAACTAACCTGAAATGATTTACTATAGTTTTAGCGCTTAACTCAGTCAGAGGTATGGGAGCGGTACGGGAGGGGTGATATAATCTGAAGTGGATAATTTTTGTATTATTATTCCATTTTCTTCCATAAAATTTGATTTTTTGACGAATGTGATATATTCATGAGAAGCTAAAAATGTTTTTAAGATAATTAATTAATTTTAAGGCAATCCATTATCATCTTGTAATTTTTTTTAATAGAATTCCAAGTTGAATATTTTATCGTGGTTTGTACTTTTCTTAAACTTTGTCAGCTCGTAACTAGCTATCCAATCATAATCTGGATATTAAATCTATTTTATTTGACTAAAGACATATTCGACTAAAGACGTGTTGATATTAATATCAAATAAAAAAGCGGTACTATAGAAACTCTTTTCTTTTAGTGTAGACACTGTTTAAATGTATAAGTCCACTATTGCATACCGTGGCAACCTATAATTAAGGCAGCACTTAGATTAAGTTTAAATACGCTGTAAATATTGATTGTCTTCAGATTCTAGTGTATGTCTTGTTGGTTGTCCTATTAAATAAATAAAATAAATAATGGTGTCAGAGCAGCGAAAACGACGTACCGTGTGAACCGGGCGCGCTCCGCGACACGTCGCGCGGGACACTTGTATAATTTCACGCGCAGTTGCGCCGCTTATCTGGACAGGCTTAGGGCGCTGCGAGGGTACTTACTAAAATATTTTATGATAGATAATTTTTTCCCTAAAATACGACCGGACCTGAAGATCGTAAGCGTGATGGAGCAGTATTGAGAAGGTTTTACGATCTATGTAGTAGATTTTTATGGCATTACTCTTGTTGTTTAAATAGTAAGACACGGGTCTTAATGCGACGGCTGCTATGTAAGAACAATGGATGTTTTTATGCAGTACTTAAGTACCTACATGAGTTATAGTAAAAATAATAACAAAAGTAGAAACAAAAATAAATTGCGTATAAAAGTCAAATAATAATGGAAAGCAAAGAAATTAGTAATATTTTATTTTGTTTCTGTAATATTTAGCTTGCCGTAAGATTTTTGATAATTAAGACTGGGTTGCACCATCTTACTTTAACTTTGACAAAGGTAAAAATCTGTCTAACTCCATACAAAAAACACCGGTTATCGTTAAAGTTATGTTAGGTGATGCAACTCAGACTAAGTAACAAAAATCCTTTTGTACCCTTTGCACCACCGGCCTGCACCACTGGTGGTGCAAAGGGTATTTTTAAATCCCTCTTGCACCACCAACAAATAGTGCTGTGCTACCATCGACTGTAAAACTAGTAGTAGACTGTAAAATACTTAATAATTTAATTGTTATAAATAAATCAAAACCTACCTAAAAGTTTTAATTTGTGTGTGTGTAAGTGCCTATAAACATTTCACTTCAGACCCACGATACCCCGGGCCTACATCCTACATACAACGAATAAAGTACCAGGGCAACATAACCATAAAGGAGCCATTTTATGATACATGTTTATTTATCGGATCAACCAAGAAGAATTTGATATAGCTCCTTTATGATATGTTGCCCTGGTACTTTAGGAATTATTCGTTGTATGTAGATATGAATGGTTGTTATTAATTTTTATGTTATGTTGTCAAATCTGTCCAGTAGTTTCGGAGCCTATTCAGTACAAACAAACAAACAATCAAATCTTTCCTCTTTATAATACATATTAATATTATATGATTATAGATAATCGTTTTACAGTTAATGGTAGGGCGGCACTATTGGTGGTGCAAAAGGGATTAAAAAATACCCTTTGCACCACCAGTGGTGCAGGCCGGTGGTGCAAAGGGTACAAAAGGACAAAAATAATGTGTCATGTTTTGGAATTAATTATTGCTTCAACGACACGATAAGTAAGTAAGTAGATAAGTAGTGTTAATTCCAAGCACATGAAAACAGGCCTAACCTAAAAAAACTGACCTAAACTAACTACCTACTTACTAGCTGCGCAGTTTGATTATTTTTCCCGTAATAATATTTTTTCAAATCGGACCAGTAGTTCCTGAGATTCATTCAAGTCGACACGATAAGAAGAAGAAGTAATTCCTGAGATTAGCGCATTCAAGCAGACAAACTCTCCTCTCTCGATAATATAGCTATTGGATTCGTTCCTATCAAAAGCCCCACCCGCACACCCAATTTGCAGGTAGTCTGTAAATCTTCGAAATTAACTCGGCTTACATAATAAGTTCACAATTTACACCCCTAAAATTAGGCTTAAATTAAATCCAAACCGAATTATCGCCGTAAGAGAAACATTCAGTTTAATTAACTGTACGGCGGCACAATGGTGTTGACTCCTAACTGATTTACTTGGCAGATAATCGCAGATCCTCGGCGACCGCAACTTTGCGCTAGACGATAGTTCAGTGCTGTTTACACTTTGCGACTGATTTCATACTAGTCCATAAGATAGAAACATGCGCATTGAACATTTTCCATAAAGTACGCCCGTTCAATGAATTTTAAGCTCTTACTACTACAACTATGTATCGGCCAATAGTTTTGTTGACTTGCACGAGTATTAGGAATTGGTACCAAATCAACCTATACCAAATCGGTGTAAGTAGGTAGGTAATATACGCACTTCCATATAAGTATCTACTGATTTTTGTAGCCCGGCTTAAACTATCGAGTGAAAGTCTGTAGTCGGCGGAAAAAGACTCTTTTTTCTCCTCATTGAATGACAAAAGACTATAGTAGGTACCCACTTGACTCTGTTCAGTTATAATACATTTTAAAATTATTATTGTAAACACATTCATCAGTTGTCAGTCGTCTCTTTTTACAGGTTTTGGATAGACATGTACCCTAGACTGCATCTCACATAACACCAGGTGCGATACGGTCAAATACCTGCCTTGTCTTGCATAAAAAAAAGATATCTGGTAGACAAAACCAGCAGTCACCACCGCAACTACGTTTATTATACACGGTTACGTCTTTAAATCGGAATCTAAGCAACATTTTTTTTAATAAAACACTAAAATGTAAAATAAAGCTAAGGTTTTGAACCTAAATTATAAGAAAATGTTTTCAACAGTCGGATCAAAATCGAATCGCGTCATGTAAATGACCAATCCGTTATGCAAACTTGAGCAGCAAATGCTCGCCGTTGTTGCTCTACCATTGATTTGTGGGACTTTACAAAGTACACGTTACTTAGTTTTACTTGTTTACCAATTTTGATATTCATATGTAATACGCAACCAACAGCGTGATCCAGCTTTTGGGTCTAAACTTTTTAAACAATTATAATGATTTAGATTTTATATATCTCTGGACAATTTCACACAGCGCCATATAGCCCCAAAGTAAGCAACTAATATGCTTGTGTTAAGGGTACTAGCTTGACGGATAGTACCCATATATACAGGGTGTCCCAAAAACAATGGATAACCCTGTAACCATCGATAGGCCTCGCCATGGTCTCCCTAACGTCCAATTTTGACCCCAGTAAAAATATCACCGTTTTCAAGATTTTTAAGTTTTTGTGCATTTTTAGAAAATTGCCACCTGCGATTACTTTTTCTCATGCCATTTCTACAAATGGGGATACTTTTCAATCTAGTTTTTTTCCTTATCACAAGAGATAGTTAGGCTATCAAAAGAAAAGATTTAAGTTCAACAAACTAGTTTAAAAGTATGAAAATTTTAAGAAATTGCAGAGAAGAAGGAAAAATTAATTCATTGTCTTGCACTTTTGATCAGCCATCGTGTAAAAAAAATGTAGGAAGACCATCGTGTCCATTACCTTAAAAACTTCCTTGGTTAATTGAGATTCTGAAAAGGTATCACAAGCTTATGTATTCTGTATTATTTTTATCTTATGGCTACTTGAATAGCAACTAGTATGAAAACTGCAAAAATGAGTTTTTCTCGTAATAGATAAACTAGGACTGCATAGTAGCATTAAATACAAGTGGATAATTTTTAGCGTAGGAATTTAAATAAAGCAACATTTTATCATCATCATCATCATCTTTTCAGCCATAGGACGTCCACTGTTGAACATAGGCCTGTACCCCAATGTTTTTCATAATGACCGCTTGGTAGCGGCCTGCATCCAGCACCTTCCTTGCTTACCTTTATGAGGTCGTCGGTCCACTTTGTAGGTGGACGTCCTACGATGCGCTTTCCGGTACGTAGCCTCCACTTGAACCCTGTTGCCCCATTGGCCGTCCGTTCTGCGTTTTTGTAATTACTTAATTTTTGTTTTACACCTTATAAATGTGCCTATAGACAGATACCCGTGATGATACACGGCTCGGAAACGTGGATATTTTGCACAGCGTGCTATGGAAGGGGCTATGCTCGGGTTTCTTTACGAAACCGTATCAGAAATTAGGAGACCTGTAAACGAACTAAAGTCGCTGACAAACCCCGACGGATCAGCAAGCTGAAGTGGCAAAGGGCAAGGCACAGTAGTTCGCAAAACTGAGGCAGCAGGGTTCAAGTGGAGGCTACGTACCGGAGAGCGCATCGTAGGACGTCCACCTACAAAGTGGACCGACGACCTCTTAAAGATAAGCAGGAAGGTGCTGTATGCAGGCCGCTACCAAGCGGTCATTATGAAAATCATTAGGGTACAGGCCTATGTTCAGCAGTGGACGTCCTACGGCTGAAATGATGATGATGATGATGATAAAATGTTGCTTTATTTAAATTCCTACGCTAAAAATTATCCATTTGTATTTAATGCCACTATGCAGTCCTAGTTTAACTATTACGAGAAAAACTCATTTTTGCAGTTTTCATACTAGTTGCTATTCAAGTAGCCATAAGATAAAAATAATACAGAATACATAGGCTTGTGATACCTTTTTAGAATCTCAATTAACCAAAGAAGTTTTTAAGGTAATGGGCACGATGGTCTTCCTACATTTTTTTTACACGATGGCTGATCGAAAGTGCAAGACAATGAATTAATTTTTCCTTCTCTTCTGCAATTTCTTAAAATTTTCATACTTTCAAACTAGTTTGTTGAACTTTGATCTTTTCTTTTGATAGCCCAACTATCCCTTGTGATAAGGAAAAAAACTAGATTGAAAAGTATCCTCATTTGTAGAAATGGCATGAGAAAAAGTAATTGCAGATGGCAATTTTCTAAAAATGCACAAAAACTTAAAAATCTTGAAAACGGTGATATTTTTACTGGGGTCAAAAATGGACGTTAGGGAGATCATGGCGAGGCCTATCGATGGTTACAGGGTTATCCATTGTTTTTGGGACACCCTGTATACTACATAATGATATACTTTTTTTTAAATACATACATAATAAGGTTCTGGAATGGAGGCCGCGTACCGGAAAACGCAGCGTGGGACTTTCACCCACAAGGTGGACCGATGACATCTTAAAGGTAGCATGGAAAACATTGGGGGAGGCCTATGCTCAGAGTCAGCAGTGAACATCCGAGTGAAATTAATGATGATGATGATGATGATGACATACATAACATAGTAACAATCAAAGGCCGGGAATCAAACTCGGGACCTCTCGGCATTAGTAGTCCGTTCCGAACCACTACACCAAACGACCGAAATAATTCATAAATATATTTTTTACTAACAGCCTTAAGATGATACGTACATAAGATTTTAACATATCAAAGCTACGGGACTAGGCTTAATCGCGACGTTTAATAATATGACAGACATCTAGGTAGTTCTAGTAAGTGATTAGAAAAGTAACAAACTTTTTTTATGAGATTTTGCAGAAATAACTTATTCATTACGCTTATGAGGAAAGAGAGAGCAGCTGATCTCCAACGTGTTAACAGACTGTACCGTGAGAGAAGTACATCTAAAGAATGCTAAATGAAATACTGGAGATTGAGATAGTTAAGAGTTTATTGCTATATGTCGTAAATTACAATGTTATGCTAATGCTAAGAATGACGTGTGATTGCTATGAATGCGATGAAAGCACTGATTTATTGAACGGAATTAGAACGTACAAACGGCGGAATTGCTGACGGAATGATTTGAGTGTAATACAATATGTACACCGTACACAGACTAAAAAGAAATGAGTAACTATTTTGTAAAATTATTACTAATGGCGATGTACTAGTACTTACCTGAATATTTTTTTAATTTACCTAATAATTAAAAGTTTACATTATATTATTTAGGAATATATTACTATATCTAACCTTAGTAACCTAGGTATTTAAAAAAAAATCTGTTGGATCAGATGCATTTTTAAATATTTACATTAGGACTAATTATTAATATTTTATAAGATTGATCCATCTCAAATTGTCTACTCTTTATTAAGGTAACCACTTACCCGTTTGATTACCTTGACTCCAAGCCAACTAGCCAAGTTTCCAAACCCCAGAGCGAACTACATAATAAAGAGTACATTTGGCTACAAAACACTCCGCCTGTTTGTGTTTATCTCGCACACACGATAAATCCATTTGAAAAAGTGACTAAAAACACAATATAACAAAGTGGGGGTAACCAATTCATTGTTTTGGCTATGAAGACACATCGCGCGCTCTGTAGCGCATAGCCGTGACAAGGGTGGAACCCTTTTTCTTCATAATACATGAACACTTTCGGTGTAATATTTCATATTTAAAAGCAATATCATATTTTTCCCTTCGGGGAGGTGTTTTTTATTTTGCACGATACAGAGTCCGCTCACGATCGCGCAATCTTGTGGCTGCGTCAATTTCGCGTTGCTCCTGAAACACTTTGACAGGTTATTGTTTTTTATTTACTTTATTTTTGGTAAAAAGTTTATTATTATGAGTTACTTCTGAAAGGCTAAGTTACTTTTTTTCTTTCTTCAAATGAAACTGTTACATAAAAATAATAGAGTGACATTTAAAAAACTAACAAATCCCTTATTAGTCATGTTAAAGATACATTTAAATTTAGGCGGCATAACAGCTAGAAAAGTAATGTTTAAGAATGTTTTGATTTCTTTGTTTACTCTTTACATATTTTTATTCCGATGTTCTTAACATGCAGGTAGAGTCACACGACTTTTAATAATCACTACACGAGTTTTAAAGTTGAAACAAAAACAATTATTCGCTATGAAATATTTTTCAAAGCAAATCTTAAATCGGGCGATAACGCGTCAAAAGCTAACCTCAATTTCATTTTCATTTCGCGACCACAGTTCCACTTTAACATTTATTTAGCGGCACAAAAATGTGACACGGAGTAAAACCAAAAAATGAATGCGTCAGCATATTTGTTCGTACTGTCTGTACACCTGCTGATCGTGAAGGTTCAGTGTGCGGCCTTGATAATCAAGAAGAACCGCCCTGTAATAAGAATCAGTGATCTTTCCAAGAAGTCGAGGAAGCCTCCGTGTGGGCCGGTCCCGTTCCCAGACTTCAGCTGTGAAGAAGTCACCACTTGCATCACAGTGACCACCAGCGACGATGGGAAGAGGAAAACCAAAGCAGATGAGCCTTTGCACGAAAAGTATGAGACGACGTGTATGATGATAGAGTTGATGAAACGCGCTTTACGGATGGGTCCCAACAACATTACGCGACAAGGACCCCTGACAACAAGCACTATGGCACCCTTCGCAGGGGGCACTACTCCCGAGGCGTTAGACACAAGCACAGTCGATAATAAATGCAGAAATATGGCCAATTGCCGTGAGTGGAACTGGAAGAAATAGGAATCGTTGACAGACAGCAAATGTTACATTCAGGAAAATAAATAATTTAAGAGCCTCACACTACTACCTACTTAGTACATAACAGCTCACGGAATAGAAGTAAATAAGTGTGATTTTTAATCAATAATTTTTTCTCGTCACTTTTTGGATATTTGAACTAAAAATATTATTTTATTTACTTTTATTGGTTACTCTGCAATGCCAAACAACATAACATGTAAAAATATCAAATCATTTTAGACAAATATATTTTCAACTTAGACTCGTCATATCTCAGAATTCCCATATCTCACAACATAGCGCTTTAAGTGAATATACCTACAAGTATAAAGCTTTGAAATAAAATACGTTTCATCTTTGTCCGCCGTGGGGCATTTTCTCATATTAAAGTTCCCAATGTCCTTTCAATCTGTGAATATCATTCAATCTGAATGAAATTTAAAATTCAAAGCATTTCTCCGCACTGCTCCGCTCCACACTTGGTGGAAAGCGGGCCTTATTCTTGTGTTACTGTCGAAATACTTAGGCCACTTTCACATTACGTCGTCAGCCGCGCGACAGCTTCACTTCGCCCGCGTAAATTTCTTCAATCTTGCACAGAAAGTCTTTATTATTTTTTTCTCTCTTTATTTGGGACAACAAACAGTTACATTGATGGTTAATGTACTAAATCTTAATAAGTTAAAAATTGAGTAACGCGATGTTATCGCGTGCGTATCCCCCTTCCAAAAACTGGAATTAAATTATCCTAAGTTTTTCCCTGGATCTCAAACATCTCCACACCAATATACTAATAATGCTCGCAGCTTCGGTTGGTCTAAAAAATTCAGAAACTGAAAATGGAAATACAAACTTTTCTATCAATCAGTTTTATTTATTACACATAGTACCTACAGTACTTAATAGGTACATGTTTTTGTGGATTAAAGCTCCATAAATATGATGTAATTTTAAGAAATTTGGGGCCTATTACAAATACGGGCGTTGAACACTTGGTCAAATTGACATTTAGTAGGGAATTCTAAATACGTGATTTACGTCTGTGTATTTTTTTTATTAATATGACCGAGACGAGGTAAGTGTAGCGATCCTATTGATTCTTTACAAACATAAGTAAGGAATATTGAGTATCCGTCGCAAATTTCCATTGCAAATGCACCCTTATCAGTTGCCTTGTTACATCTATCGGCAACAGTGTTAACTGCCCATTGCCGGTCATGTCGTCTCGTTCTATCTGCCCGTTCATTAACTCAAACTACAGGTTAAGATATTCTAATTAATAAATTAATAAATTAATTTTAACAAAAAGATCAGAACCTGACTTGGTGACAGTGGGACCACCTCGGGAGTATACCCTATCGAACAAAATTGGAAATTGGTTCATAAAAATGACGGAGTTCTGCGGTAACAGCAGGAGAATCTCCTCTTTTTTAAGTTGGTTAAAAAAAGAATGAGTCTCCGTCGCCATCGCCTACAAGTGATGTGAATTAGTGGTATATTTAACAGATTGTCGATAAAATAAAATATTCAAGATTAAAAAACAATATTGATAAATTAAAGTCTTTATCGAGGAAATAAATCTGTACCCCCAGTGAAAACGGAGTTAAGTCGAAAATGGTGATTTTTGGGAAATCGCATTTGAAGTTAAAAAAAATCCTGCTTCGTCGCTATTAGAGATAACTTGGTGAAATATTTTTTAGGTGAAAGGTAATGTTAGATATAATTAGGCAGTGTGCCAGTTTGGGAAATATAGCATGTAGTTTTTTCGTAATTAAATAAAAACCCAGTTATATCGCCATGCACGGCAACTTTACATTCGTGTAAAGTGATGTAATGGGACATAAATCATTTTACACCACACTGAATTGACCACCCGCTAACAAGTGTAAAGTGATACATTTTACGCCATTTCTGTTGATATTTTTTTGTTTCTTTAATTTTAGAAAAAGTTGTAAAACAAACATTAGTAATTACACTATGAGGAATCATTATTTCAGGTTATTTAGGGTAAATCGTCCAAAAATTTCTACTTATATCAATATACACCAATTTTGTGATGAGAAAAAAAATGTGTAAACTGATCTAACTAACATAATAGCGATCTAAGTATCCTAATAATTATGTGTAAAGTGATATAAGTGGCGATTGTAAAGGAATAAGGCTAGAATTTTAGAGTGGATTCTAATTATTTACTCCTTAAATGTTTATTCTGATCTGAAACTACTATTTTATTAATTATTACACCATATACCATGAATGATATCGGCCTAAATCACATACATTATCTCCTATTTTAAAGTAAGTATTAGTTGAAGCAATTGGGTAATAAAGACCAGAAACAACAATGGTTTCACATCAACTAATTAGACAGGAGACAGAGAAAAGTTTGTTTTCTACAATTACCTTATTGGGAATCAAACTCTGGACCAGAGATGATGATGTCAAGCTATATTGATTGCTTTTTGGCTACAGAAGGATAATATAAAAGTAAAGTCATAAAATGCATTTGTTTTCAACAAAGAGGCTTTTAAAAAGCCCTTTAACACGTCCTAGTATCACTTGAACCCTACTTTTATTTTGGGACATAAATAGGTCAGTGCTGAGAAGAAGCAGCGCAAGATATTTAGCCACCATTGTCAGCCTCTTCTTAAATCATAAATAACTTGAAAAAATTGAACTGCCTAAGACGGGAATCTTCTTAGATCAATAGAGACATGATTAACAAGACATGTTATACTTGCGAGCTAAGCAGATAAAGTCCAGCAACACATGCCATTTACATAATTATTTACTTTATACATAGTATCCATTCATAAGGACTTACGTAGTTAGTTTTGCAGGGCAATCGAATATTGCACTTAACCTTTTGATTAGACCATTGTGCGCTATTTGATCTTCCTATTCCAACCGCTCCAGATCCCCCCAGGTAGCAGCAGCCTATCTAGGTCTCTACAGGCCTTCTGCAGCGACCCTGGTGATTGGAGAATTTGAGCCTGTTGATCTGCTACGCTTCTGCACTCTTTGTAATAATAATAATTAATAATAATTTTTTTTTATTTCAATATAAACCTTTTACAAAATCTTTGACAATGGAATCACCTTTTAGGCATAAGGTGTACGCCTGTGTTAGGTGATACCGCTCTTCCCTAGACAAATATAATGTAGGTAGGTATTTTGTATAGAAGTGTGTGTATGTATGTACATATATGTTTATGTGTGTGTGTGTGTGTGTGTGTGTGTGTGTATATGTGCATGTGTGCGTGAAGGATGTAAGTATGAATGTGAGTGTGTAATGGGTATATGTGTGTTTGTATGATGTGTAATGTGTATGACGATTTATAATGTATTTGCAATGACGAATTCCGTCTCTTCATAACTTAAGTTTTCAAGCCATTTCAAAATTAATTTTTTGCACTGATAGAACTGTTTGTCATATATATGTAGAATTTTATTTACTTTGTTATATAAAATAGCGGATCTGACTGTGTATTGTGTTTTATAGAATTGCGTTTTTGTTATTGGAACCTGAAAAACTAGATACTTTCTCCTTTTAGTGATGATGGAGGGATTATAGGATACTTCTTTGTGTTTCTTTAAAATTACATGAAGCAGATAAAGTTTCCTGACAGACAGGAGTCCAGTAATACGATAGAGATCAGCCGTCGGGAATCTTCTTTTTTTAAAATACATGACCTTTATTGTGGCACGTTGCGCGCGTTCGACATCCAAAAACCTTGTTTTTGCTGCACCTCCCCATACCGGGATACAGTATGCCAGGACAGACTGAACCAAAGAGACATATATTACATTTAATAAGTTTTTCGAGTCTTTTTTTTTTTTTACCGGCACGACGTGTCTCAGTACTCTAAAAATCCACATCAACTTCCTAACTCTAGCCATGACCTGTTCTAAATGGGGGTACCAGGACAAGTGTTGGTCAATCATTACACCCAGATATTTAGCTTGTTCCACTTTACTGATGGACGCGCAGCCACAGCTGTTCCAATTTGTGGATTCATTGCATGCATGAGTTTTCAGATCAAATTCATCCTTCGGTTGCGTAGATTTGTTTAAACTGAAGCAGATGTAATTGGTTTTACTCGTGTTGAGGGTTAAGAGGTTATTCCTTAACCAGGCTGCCACAACAGCCAGTCCATTTTCTGCATCAGCCCTAACACTATCCCAAGTTTTGCCAGTAAATATAATAGACGTGTCATCAGCATATGAAAAGATTGTAGCATTTGGAGTTCTCATATTGCACAAATCGTTTATATAGATCAGGAATAATGTAGGGCCTAACACACTCCCCTGGGGAACACCGTATGTCACGCCCGCATCAGCACTAACAAAGTTTGCCAGCCTAACTCTTTGCTTCCTATCTGACAGATAACTCTTAAACAATTCAAGTGGGGTTCCCCTAATTCCCATCATTTCCAGCTTATGTACAAGAATCTTTGTGCACGTGCTGTGGTTTTTCTTCTGCCTCCATGCATCTTCTGCACATCAGGCTGTCTGTACAGCTATACTGTGTAGGTGTTTGTTTAACATACCTGTTATTACACTTAGGACCTTGCGGATGTTGTCCCTGTTAAGTCTTATGAGTCTTTAACTTTTTCGATATAATATCCACAACTGCATCTTTTGTTTGCCTACATCTTTCACAATCTTTCCATTCTGTATGGTGTTATTTTTCTATTTTGGAGCGCAGCCAGGTCTTGATCTGTGCTTATGGTATCGGCATTATAATTGTTCCGGACCAAATACCGTCGTGTACGATCCCCTTCTGGCCAGTTCATCTGCTGCGTCGTTGCCCAAGGAGTTACTGTGTCCTTTGATCCACTTCAGGAGTGCAGGGTAACGCCATTTGCATCTGCAATGACTTAGGAGCGCGTCATGGCATTCCAATATAAGTATTATAATGTAGTATATTAAGTTGCTTTGTATTGCTTGCACTATCTGAGATTATTTTTATATTCAGACCTCGGATGTCTATGGTTGCAACCGCCTGTGCTGCTCTGATTGCAATCTGCTTGGAAAATTGTATTGTGTTTATCAAGTGTTGTTGATATTCTTAGTATATTTAGGTAATTCGAGAAGACACCAGCTCCCGTACCTTTTTGGGTTTTGGAGCCGTCAGTGTAATATCCTAACTTCATTGATTCCAGAGCAATCTTGCGTTTCCGCTGTAAGCTGGATATTATATCTTCAGTCGAAGAGTGAACACAGGGAATTCTGCCGATAGGTGCCTCGGTGAGAGGTATTTCTTTTATTAGGGTTTTGTGCAGGATCGTGGAATGTCCTGTCTCCTTGTTTTGCTTCTATATGCCGTTCTTACCTTTAAGTCTTAGAGCGGCTGCTTGCGCTTCCTCCTGAATGATGAGGTCTAAAGATCTGCGATTCAGAAGGTACTCAAGTGATGTCGATGGAGTGGTTCTCATACAACTAGTGGCCGCTATGCTTACTAGGCGTTGCAGGCTTTGGAGTTTTGATCTTGCTGTTGATAGTTGTGTTCTGTGCCACCACACAAGTGATCTATAATATTTTGTGTAAGAGGGCCATATAACCGACGTGTAGAGCCAGTGTTATCTTTGGGTTGAGACCTCATCTACTACCAATGAGTCTCTTGCACTGATGGAATGCTATACAGGCCATTTTTATTTTGTTCTCGACATGACTCGCCCAGTTCAATTTATTGTCTAAGGTGATGAGTTTTGTTTATAAAGAGTTCTGGTAGTTGGAGCTCTTGTAAATTCTATAATGCACTTATTAAGTACTTTTATTGACAACGTTAGGCACTATGAATTCAATTATATGTTTTACTAGTAGATGTTAACCATTATTTATTAAAACCATTAACTAAAGTTCTTTGATTTATAAACTACGCATTATGTTTTCCTTTAATCTGACAATTGGGCTAAGTTATATCATTTTACACCAAATAATTAACCAAATCATTAGTTGCGATTTTCAAATGTTTTTGATCTAAGTAACTGATAACATTTTACACATGTACGAAACTTTTGTGGTTAATGGTATTAGTCTAATTGAATCATTATACACAAAATAAATAATCATTTGTCTTTTACTTTTTGTGATATAAATTAAGTTACATTCTTTTTCACCAACCAACAATACATAGTTTTTTTTGTGTATATTAATATGAGTCATCTTATATTGTTAATCACAAATTCAATCTGAACAACTTCAATCGTGTAAAAAGTAGTAACACGAGTCGTACCTCTTGACACAATAAAAAATTGAAAGAAGCCTCCGGTACACTTTGTTAAAAGTAGACATGTATCAATATACACGAAAGAAAACTCAAAATTGGTTCACAAAGCCTTACTTGTATCATTTGGCACAAAATTATTTTCTTTTCTATACGTCGTAGAAACATACCGATTAGATACAAAAATAGCTAATTTTTCAGAGATTCACATTATGTTATAAAGTCAATTTTGATCTAAGTCGAGTTAGATCCCTTTTCACTGGGGGTACAGAAATGTGAATTTATTAACACCAAACAATTACATGTACGGATCGTAGATCAGAGAGTAGAAAGGTGACAGAGTTGTCATAGACGAAATAAAAAATAAAAATACGGTCAAGCGTGAGCCGCATGTATAAGGCGATAAATTTCAAAAAGGTTTAACAAATCTTTTAGGTCATAATTATTATTATAGCCTGACCAGGAACATAAAAACCCTGGCATAGAGGCGCGTCAATTGCATTTGATAGTGCAACACTGGGTACAGTCGTACCTGTATTAAATTAATAGGCTAACTTTATGTATCAGGATTCAGGATTATGGGCTAATTTAATATTTTCATAAATTAACAAAAAATATTATATTATAGGTCGACTGGTTTCAATAAATTAAATGAAACCATCAATCGAGCAAGTAGGATTTTATTATTATTCATCAATAATCAAATTCTGAACTTGAATATTCAACTACAATGTCTGCTCATGAAAGCTCAAACTCGGTACTTCTTTCCCAATTCCATAAAATTCAACACTTACAAAGTGACAAAAAACTTTAAAATAGGTAGTTGAAACAAACCACAGCTAATTTTCATAGTTGACTGTACTATACGATAAACATGTCAGTCAATTTGACAACCTTTGTCGGAAACATTATTCAATGAAAATATTGTCCGAACCCTTAGTATTTCTCTTCGACAAATATTTTAACACATTGTGAACCACTTTTCTTTCACGACTATAAAAAGATTTTAGCAATTTAATTCACAAAATCAATTGCGCACATTTAAAATAAAGTTGGTTTACACTTTGACAACAATAGACTGACATACAAGGTGACATGTCAATGAAGTTTTCAGTTACTGTTGCCATTAACCCATTTAGCCCTACCGTACCCTATGTGGTACGGTATCTTTTCGAAAATATTTCGAAGTACCAAACTGTTGTTAATTTGTAAAAAGGATTGTGACAGTAAGCTTAAAGTGATTATTTTACATAAAAATATTTAAAAATATGTTTTAATAAGTGGTTTCGGAAATATTTATGAAATTCCTCGACAGAAAACAAAAAAAATATTTACAATGTATTTAAGAAGGTATAATTTCTTATTATTCATGGTAAATTATGTTATTTATCAATTTTATTTTAAAAATAGAGTACAATAGATATCATGACTACAAAAAAAATATTATTGAGATTATTTTTATACGGTTTACTCCAGTCTAAAATAGGTGTACCGTATAAGGTACAGTAGGTCTATGCATGAGCAAATCATGCGAAAAAATGTAATATAATTTTTTTTTTTTATTTGTTTTAGGCTATTGATGCTTCACTATATTACCACAACTCATGAAAAAATTGATAATTTCAGCAAACATAAGAAATCTTGGTATTTTTCTACTGCTGTCTAGTCAGATGACCGCTAATGATGATTAGATCGACGAAGATTTAGGCGATAAAGATAGTGTCAATGTAAATAATAACCCTCAGAGTTTTCTTCGATGGATTTGCTAAATTTCCATCGTCGTGTTGCTAAATGCGATTATGGATAGCACTAAACCTAACCAATCAGAAGAAGCCAGGTCTTCTTCAGCTATCCTCACTAACTTCGGAGAAGGTAGGAAAAAAGAACCAAATGTGGTTAGTATCACAGAAAACGTCTTACAAGATATGCCAAGTGTGATACTAGTGATTATGTGATTTTATTTTTGTTTTATATCATACAAAAATAAATAAAAATCTTCTTTGAACAACGACTATGTTTTGCTTGCTTATAGACCTACTGTACCCTATATGGTACGGGCTCCCCACGGCCCCCTATTTATGGATTATTTTTTTAAATATTTTTTTCATGATTTTTAGGCTTCCCTTTGTAAGTTTTTGCTAAAAAATCGATTTTTATTTACAAAAATAATTATCGGTCTAAATGGGTTAAAAGAAATTAGTACCATTAATTTTCCGCAACATGGCGAGGGTTTTTATGTTCCTGGTCAGGCTATACTGACGGGATTGCTAGATAGGATAGACCGATAATATCTGCCCATAACATCTCACCCGCAAGTTTCCTCAGTTACTCAGAAACCATGGCGCTTGCAACAGTGCCGAAATATTGGAAACTCAAAATTATGGTAAGGTAGCAATCCCGTTAGTAATAATAATTATGTTAGTGACCATGAAAGTTTAAAACAATATAATATTTTAAGGCATTTTTTATTTACTGATTACCTCTGTAAATATGACAAGAATGCAAAGTAACACCGTGTATAATAACATAATTATGCATGCACCTTATACTTAAGTTTTTGTCGTCCAAACAATTTCAAGTGTATATGCACCATTCTGACATTCAGCTTGTATATAAGCCGTCGTTTCAGGCTCGGTGCCTTCTGAATATGGTGCCACGGTACTGAACGTCGCTCCTTGTCGAGCGACAATGGCTTTCATCATGTCTATCAACATACACTTAGTTTGATATTGCTCTTGCTTATCTGCTTTGGTCTTGGAACCCATCCCATCATCTGTCGCAGGTACAGTGACGCAAGTGGTAAATCCTTCACAGCTGGACTTCAAGAACGAGCCCGGCCCGCACGGAGGCTTTGACTCGGCAGCATGATCACTGCCACTAATAACTGACCGGTTTTCTATAGCTAAAGAAAATGATTTTTCTGTTATAATCAGAATGTGGACAGACAAAATACAAAAAAATAAAGCCTGATTCATTTTTAAGTTTTACTCCGTATCACATTTTGTGTTGAAATCATTTTTGTAATTGCCCGTGTATAACACTCATACGATTTGCTTTGAAAACTATTTCATAGCGAGTAATTGGTTCCACAATGAACTAATGACTTGGGGGAGGCCTTTGTCCAGCAGTGGACGTCATTTGGCTGAAACGGAACGAATTGGTTACTTTCAATTAAAAAAAAATAAACTAAAAAACTTTTGTTGTCGAAATCTAGAGGATTGTAATAATCCTAGGAAGATTGAGGTTAGCTGATAGATTAATCACGTTTGTTGTATGAGAGCCGCACTTAAATATTTGTTTTATATTATACTAGCGGCCACCCGCGACTTCGTCCGCGTGGATCCCGTTTTATCCCCTTAGGGATGCCTACGTCATAACATCTACCTGCATGCCAAATTTCAGCCCGATCCGTCCAGTGTTTTGGGCTGTGCGTTTAGAGTAGGCGCACACTGTTGATTTTTCGTCGGCCGATAGTTTAGTCGGGCAGTTGATAAGTATGGGCATGTATGGGAGTGCGCACACTACGCCGCTTCGGTTTGGCCACTTCGGTTTGGCCAACTAAAAATCAACGGTGTGCGCCTACTCTTATAGATCACTATGAAATACATTCTGTGAAAATTTCAACTGTCTAGTTATCACGGTTCATCAGAATCGGATAGATACAGCCTGGTGACAGACAGACGGGCAGCTTAGTCTCAGTTTGGTCCCTTTTTAACCTTTTGGGAACGAAATGATATTATGGCATGTGCTGACGTTGCTATGGAAAAAAAAACATTTTTTTTGACATATTAAGCCTATTTGGCATAATTTTTAAATTAATTTTTTTATCGTATTAATATTCTGTAATTTGTTGTTCTAGTGTGCCAAATAAATGTATTTTCTTTCTTTCTTTCTTCTTTAATACAGTCATATAAAAATGAATCGCAAAATGTGTCGCAACAGCGCCTGGACCAATTTTACCAATCCTTTTTTTTAAATGTTCCTTGAAGTCCAAGGATGGTTTTTACGGCGAAAAAAATTCAAATAATTTCCGGGAAAACCCCGAGCGAAGCCGCGGGCGGAAAACTATAATTTATAAAAAAAATTGATGTCGTGGACTTTGTTTTAACATACTTCAAAAACGGCGTTTAAAAAATCCGACTTTAAAAATTAAACTAACTCCAAGAAAGTACACTAAAAAGTAGAAAAATAATTATTTTACATATTTATTTCATTGGGATAACTATTATGACTATGATTGATAGTCTCGGCATGACTGTGCCAGTCTGCGAAATGCCAAGCTCAAGAAACGTACTTTTATCGGCATCGACTCCAAAAATATCAATCAGTTCGTCCTAATAAATAAGTAATTAGTAATTATTTTTTACATCATAGTGCATGATTTTTGGAGTCGCTTTATGTTTTTATTAAAATTAATTTTTAGTTCCTGTATTGATGGTTCCTTATATTTTCGTACTCAAATCAATTTAAGTTTGCTACGCTGGTGACGTGTTTTAGGCTCACATTTCTCCGAATGTTTTTCCCTTAACAACCACACGCCAATCACTTCACTTGACCGACACGTCAGCTTTGTGTGGTCTAAGGAATAAGTACATGCGATACATATTATTTCACTTAGGCCCAGAACACACTGTGAAACGCAATTGCAACGAAACTGCAACAACTGTTTCTGCCATAGATTCAGTTGAGAGACCACACATGACGCGACCAGTTTGAAACCGGTTTGAAATGGTCGCGTCATGTGTGGTCTCTCCTTACGCAGAGCATAGGATAGAATTGCTCGATTAATATTAAAACGACAACATAGGAAGTGGAAAGATTTTTGCATTGTATCTGCTATAGGAATGTCATCTTACACAACAAGTATCTGTAAAATCGAAAGGTCACTGATTGACTGACTCACTCACTCATCACGAAATCTCAGTAACTTCAAGTGCTAGGAGTCTCTAATTTTGCATGGGGTTTCCTTTTAGAACGTAGGTGCTCACTTAGACGGGATTTTGCAAAATTAAACCCCTAAGGGGGCAAAAAGGGGGCTGAAAGTTTGTATGAAAGTCCTCTGTTTTGAAGTAAAAGACTTGAAATTTACAATTAATGCTCTCTCGATTTTGTAGAGGTGTACTAATCCTCAGAGGGATTAAGGGGGTAAAAGGGGGGTTGGAAATTTATATGATATGTGTTTGAAGTAAGAGAGTTGAAATTTAAAATGTATGCTTTATAGATGTTAAGAACGGATTTTATAAAACTTCTACCCTAAGGGGTAAAACGGGGTCCACGCGTACGAAGTCGCGGGCGACGGCTAGTATTTAAAAAAACTTATGAAACCACGGTCGCTGATAGCCAGTGTTCCCGGATTATTCTTTAACTTGCACCACCCAATGTTTATGAGGAAATCTTTTCAGTAACGCGACGCGAAACAGACGTGTTCGGGAAGTCATTATTCCCTCGGGACGCCTCAAGTGGCTATTATTATGATCACTACGCGCACGCAGTTTCATATAGTGATAAATTGTTTCCTTAATAGGATGTTAAATGACGTACATCAATCACTTAATGCACGACTATTAACCAGATTAGTACTAATTTTATTTATAAACTAGCGGCCGCCCGCGACTTCGTACGCGTGGATCCCGTTTTACCCCCTTCATCTATCCTACGCGGTTTAGATTTTTTCATACAAATGTTTTTTCCCGCTAACTCCCGTTGCCGTGGGAATTTTGCAATATCCTGTTGTAACTAAGCTTTAAGTTTACTAAGATACCTGCATGCCAAATTTCAAGCGTCTAACTTAAACGGTTTAGATTTTTTCATACAAATGTTTTTTCCTGCTAACTCCCGTTACCGTGGGAATTTTGCAATACCCCGGTGTAACTAAGCTTTAACTTTACTAAGGTACCTGCATGCCAAATTTCAAGCGTCTAACTTAAGCGATTTAGATTTTTCATACAAAAGGATTTTCCCGCTAATTCCCGTTCCCGTGGGAATTCCTAAGTATACTATAACCTGCCCAGGAGTATGAAGAATAATTGTACCAAGTTTCGTTAAAATCCGTCCAGTAGTTTTTGTTTCTATAAGGAACATACAGACGGACAGACAGACAGACAGACAGACAGACAGACAGACAGACAGACAGACAGACAAAAATTTTACTGATTGCATTTTTGGCATCAGTATCGATCACTAATCACCCCCTGATAGTTATTTTGAAGATATATTTCATGTACAGAATTGACCTCTCTACAGATTTATTATAAGTATAGATGAATGAAAGAGAGAGCCTTTCTTACGTAAACATAAACATACTCCTACACGTTATGTCCTGTACGGATATGTACCTAAGTAATGTGCAGTGATTTTGAAATAAGCAAAAATTCTTAAGTATGTATTTATTTATTTATACTTCTTGCCCATAAACTCTATAGTCTATACAGTGGCGGACTTAAAGACTTTTTAAAATAACTTGAAAAATCGAACTGCTTATGGTGGGAATCTAACCCCCGACTAAGTATGTGGACTAGGAGTTGGTGCTTAGCGCTGATGTGCTGTTGTACAACCGATTTTTAAAGCACTTTAAGAAAAGTCAATGAAAAACGTGTGTAGTCTACATGTATGTACCTATCTATCAGTTTTCAGGTGGTCAATTTCCATTGAGACTAATTATTAAATTCTTAACTTTTTACCAAAATACTGCAATGTATGCAGTTTCATACACAATTTTATTTGTAGGTACCTGTTCAAAGAAAGAATAAAATTAAATGTTATATTAAAAATACTGAAACTAATATATGTCTTACTTACGAGAATTTAATGAAGTTACAGTTAAAATATGGCAACAAAATTGTCCCTTCAAGTATCAAACATTTATTATTATTAAAACATCCACCTTCAACTTTAAGTTAGAGGTCCCTTAACAGTGGAAATACAAAATAAAAATCTTGAAAGTATTTCTGCGAAAACAAGATACCATGGACTTACTCTGTCGGAGTGGTATGAAAATAAAAATTGCGTATCTAAAACATTTGTCAAGTTAATACCCATGAAGTGTTATTCCGTAATACATTTTACTAAGTAAGACGGAGACGGGTTGACACGCCCGCAGTCACCTTACGTTAGGAAACAAATCGTTCCAGTGTAATATTTTCGGCAAACTGTAAACAGTGTCCCACCTTGGCTATATATTTATTCCAACAGACATAAAAACCGGGGGCTCGGGACGTGCGCAGGAATATGAAGAAAGGGGATTTACCCTTGTCAAGAGCCCGACGGCCGGCGTAATAACTGGGAGCAACCGGGATGAAAGCAACTCTAAGATACACACTAGATACAACGCTGATAATGTGCCAGCGAAAGGACAAAAGTTTTTGGCTGCTCTTTAAAACAGGAAAATTCACCTGCCAGAATAAGTCTATTGAAATAACCGTAATCTGATACACAATTATTTATTTATTTAAATAATTATGGTCACTGTACCTGTCCCTGTAAGCAGATTACAATAATTCATGACATAATGTATAATCATCATATTTTCAGCCACATAGGCCTTGGTTTAATTTCTATATTGGTTGGTAGCGGCCTGCATCCAGCGCCTTCCTGCTACCTTTATAAGGTCGTCGTCGTCGGTCCACCTTGTGGGTGAACGTCTAACGCTGCGTTTTCCGGTACGTGGCCTCCACTCCAGAATCTTACTGCTCCATCGCCCGTCAGTTTTACGTGCTAAAATACATCGTATAAAAGAAAATAGATTAATTTGCACTCCATTGTAGCTGAACACATTATGTTTTGGTCTGCCATTCATATTATGACATAATAAGCCTTTCTAATAACTGTTAATACAACTTTCTTTTACATACTATAATATGAGAAAGTTAAAAACCTTAAATTCCTTGCTAACAGTGTAAGCTGTCCACATTAAAAACACTAAATTGTTGTACCTAGTTATGTACCTATAGTGTGACATAAAAAATATAAATAAATGAGGGCACAACTATCGTTCACATAGCAACCTTGATAGCGCTACTAGATTAATATTGATGCTTGATTTTTTTTAAATATAAAAATTATTAAATATCTATTATTTTATTTCAGTAGTATGTAGGTAGGATAGCATAAAACAGACATTGTACACATAACTTATCTTTATTAACCTTTTGAGCGCCACTGTCTTCTATAAAAGACAATAATCTAATCACAAACGTAATCTTTCTAATATCTTACTTCTTACCTCTTACTAATATTATAAACGCAAAAGTTTGTGTGGATGTCTGGATGTTTGTTACTTTTTAACGGAAAAACTACTGAACGGATTTGACACTTTACAGTATTATTGTTATATACCCAGAATAACATATAGGCTATAATTTATGACGATCTGTGACAAACTAAGATTCACGCGGGTGAAGCCGCGGGCAAAAGCTAGTAAAACAAAAATAAAATTAACTAGAGTAAAATAAGCCCACTATCTGTTCACAACTTAAACAAAAGTGGCTGTGAATTATAATAATAATTCATTATACAAAGTTATAAACATAATTTACTATACCATATTCTACCTCTTAACACTTACAATGTTAGAATAATTAACAACGATATATAACCAACATACCATAGTTATTAAAGATCCGGCTTGAAGTTCTGTCAAACATCGCAAGATAATCTTATAAGATTGTATCACGAAAACCGCAATGGATAGACTTAATAATGATGATACTGTTTAAAAACTTAACAACCCAGAAATAAAGAAATATCACATAAAACAACAATTTAATTCAATTTAAAACAGTGTTTACCAATCACTTCACACATACATAGATATAATAATCAATGTTGCTAGGAAATAAGTGTATCAGTACCAAAATAATTAATTTCTGCTCTTTTATAACGCACTGTACAAACTATACATGTTACATTTTAATAATACTTTGGCGAAGAAAAGAGTTGTAAGTTAAAACATTGGTCAATGAGTATATCATGATTAATTAATATTTTTTTATAACAATAAACAATAATAATATGTAGGTAGGTACATACTTTTTATGATATTTATCATTTAACGAGTTGATCGCGTGTCTTCACCTAACGTTTCGTAGTGAAATAGTTATGTAACAAATTAATAAAACATTGTTTAGGTCGCGCCTTGGAATTAATCTTGTGGAATAGTAAACTTTGAATCGAAATAATTATGGTGACAGAAATGTTTGTAAGTTGTTGTAAATATTTCTTAAGTTGCATGTGATTTCTGAATATTTTGTTAAAAACATCATTTATTAACATCAATACCAGACAAGGAATCTGCTTCTGTAAAGTATTTTCACTGACAAAATTACATCAATTTAATATTGTTATTATTGTTCAACACAATAATTCCAAAAAGGTAAATGAGACGCATAGTACGTATGTCCTGTACATATTGACTGACCTGACTTTGCAATCAGCCTATTCAAAATTTTAGGAGCGACTTAATCGATTTACTTAAAAACATTTTTTTTTTTCATATTTAAGTATGCGATTTCAAAATTGGCACAAGTGGATAATTTGCTTCGTTCATAAAAAAAACGTTTACTCAGTTACCTGCAAAGCTAAATAGAAGCACCCACGAATTAGATTTTCAATATTTTTTTTTCACGAAAAATACCACGATTAAAAATAATTAAGATTATTCTATCGAGCTTATTAAAAAAATATACTGATTACAAAATCACCCTGTATGATGTGTACGCTTGCCTTTGAAATTATTTTACCTGAGGAATGCAGATGTGAGGGACGTAACAAACTATTTCATTGTATAAAAAATAAATGTATTGTCCTTCTAAACAATAATTTTACACGATTTCAATAATATTTACAATGAAAATAGTTTGAAAATTATAATGCTAACTAATACTAATACTCTTAACGCTAAAAATTAAATATAATGATAAAATAGTTCATCATCATTTCAGCCACAGTACGTCCACTGCTGAACATAATAATAGTTATTTATGTAGTGTTAATTGGATTTAAATGTGAAAACACAATATCCAGCTTATAAACAATAATACCTATAACTTGTAACGACGAATACATTATTAAACACATACTAATAAAGTAAAAAAATATAAAGTACGTGATGCAATCAAAACACCTATCAATATTTTTGTTGATATCCTTATACTCAACTATCTTAGCAAGAACGCCTGGAAGTAATTTAACAATAAATACAAACAAAACAAAGGTCGAAGAAACGGCAAAAGTAAAACATAAGACAAAACTTCGAAGGCGCAATAAGCAATGCGATTATTTGTATGAGGACTGTGAAACTGAAATAGATGCGCATAAAGAAGCTAGTTTTGAAAAAAACTATGAAGATAACAATAAACGATATGAAGATTTTCTCGATAATGAGCAGGAGGAATACATAAATAACAAAAGTAATAAACATAAAGAAAAATTACATTTACCCACCAAATTGGCAAAATCTTTAGAAGATTTTAGTTATTTGGAAGATACAAACAACACCACCGCGCCGGATTATGAAAATGAACCTAGTAAGGATTTTTGTAAAATGTATCTAGCATAATTATTTAAGAATACTTTCCTATTTTGTCACGCATTTATTATCCCTATAAAGATTATACCTATAATGGGTTGTATAACTATATTATATAAACACCTTTGATTGCGGCCAGTTCATCAGCACTACTTATTTAATGGTAAGAATAGTCCTGTTCGTACAATGGCCGGTACTGGGCCCTCGTTCCTGGACTCCGTACCTCCTGAAGGTGATCCTGGGCCCCGTTGCGCTAATTTGTAATGTCTCCAATTCATTCGCGTTTCATCTCTAATCCACACTCCAGTTACGCCAGGCCTGGCTCACTCCGCGCGGTACATCCGATAATTACCTACAGCGAAGCGCCCCGCCGCACACAGGTGAAATTTACGTAATTTGTGGCCAAAATTAAAAAAAGCAAAGTTACTCCGATTCTAAATTAGTAACCTAATATAGGAACAAGACATATGGCGCCATCTATAAATGATATTTAAAAAGTTTAACACTTTTTATCCAGATACCCACAACATTTGATTTAAACAGTTTTTCTTGTTGAGTAATTTATTATAATTTTAGCTCTTGTTTAACAACAACGTTTAACTTTTATTTAGTTGATATTTGGTATAAAACATATGGATTCTATACTTCCAGGTTAGTTTATTATTTCTGTATTACTAAACAGTCTACATTACTTACTATGTTATAGATATATAGGTTTGAATAGAAGTCTATATTTTAACAGTTTATTTTTTTTAAACAGTGAAAAAGTTCATGATCAAGCGCGATCAACCCGTTTCTTTTACATATTTCGAAAGAACATATCTATGGCTTTCATATGACACCAAAATTAGCTGCGTCAAACTGCGTCACCTAAACAAAATATTGCAAAACTGTCAATTTTTATGAATTTTAAAAATACTCATAATATGTTTTCAGGCACTTCCCAGAATAGCATTCCATTAGTATTCCCTATCCTTAAGATGTAATAAAACTTTTAAAAGAACCAAAAATAACTTCTGCATCGGAATTGTATTTTTTTTAATTTATCAAATTTTTAACAAATTATTAGTAAGACTAAATACATCAATGAAAACATTTGTTAGTTTTTCTTTTTAAATCACCTTTAAACTATTATTTTAGACAGACTACAGCAATATATAGGCATAAACACACTTAACGGAATTTTGGCCAACTTTTGAGCAAATTTCACCTGTGTGCGCCGGCGGGTATTATATCAGTCGAGTGTCACGCGCGCGCCCGTCAGGTCAGGACGCTGGCGTGCGTTGTAGTACCTAATTCTATAATCGAAGTATTATTTAAAAATGGATATAAAGAGAAAGAAATATTGTGCGGCGTTCGGGTGTTTAAATTCGAAAATAAATCTACCGGATTTATCTTTTTTTTCGCTTCTCAAAGATGCTGAAAGGTATGTTGGCCATGTATGTAATCAATAATTCTTAGGATAGTATAGGAACCTAACCTACCATGACTACTGCTCAGAATGCGTTCGTTCGTTTCAGCCAAATGACGTCCACTGCTGGACAAAGGCCTCTCCCAAGGTTTTCCATAATTAATGCGTACTTACCTACATACGTACCTCATTACAAATAAGTAGATTAATTATTTTTTCACTAGACAGCAACCCTAACAGCGTAAGAAGAGTTCAGAGGCACGCGATAGAAAGAGACAAAACTTGTAGGTGAATAAAATTGTAGGTACGTAGTGCTGTGCGAGCTGAATTCCACTGTATCGCGTCGTAGCAAGACTCGCATTTATTTAAATCGTCTTGCGGAGTAATCCTTCTGTACCTGTACTATTACTTATTCTGTGGTTACGCTCCATTTTCATTCCAGCGGATGTGCAATTCGGTATCGCGGAAAAGTTCACGCGCAGACAAAGACGAAACAATGGATTTAAGCACTTTCCATTAAAAGTCCGAACACCTTATTTTTTTCACTAAAACATAGCATAATAATGTTCGTGAAGCTTTGTGGCGCAGTTGCGTTTCGTTTACATTACAACTTCGTTTGAATTTATTAGCGGTCAAAGCGACACCGATACGAATTTGTGCAAACAGCTGATTTTTGTTCGTCGTCCAGTAGCGTTGTAGTTGAAAATATTTAGCGCAATCGGGGCGCTTGGCTGTTCTGCAGGTTGGTCGGTTCTGGTTTCGTAACTGCCAATTTTGGTGTCATTGGGTTGACACTTTATCTTTATTTTATTTTTTCATTATAAAGGAAAAAAAAATAAAACCGACTCCAAAAAACCTACAGCAAGGTGCAGGCAAATTTTACATGTTTCATAATCTTGGCACCGACTCCAGAAGTATCAATCATGGTATACCTACATAAATATTAATTCGTCCTAATAAATAAGTAGGAAATTAGTAATTATTTTTCTACTTTTTAGTGTAGGTTTTTTGGAGTCGGTTTTTTTTTTTTTTTTTTATAAAATTTTACTTATTTCTTGCTTTTTAGTTAACTAATTATTACCTTGATGTTACCACTGAAGGTAGGCAGTACATTGACACCATATTCTTCATGTCTAGTGTAAATAATATTCCATACAAAATACAGGTTACCATATAGGAAACCTAAAAGACCTTAAACCGTCAGCCCACCTTAAAAACATGAAAGAATACAACTATTGGTCTATTTGTACTTATAATATTTAAAGAATTATCCTCCAACTCCTAAGCATTAAGGAGTTGTACCTACCATGACCAATTCATCATGATGAGATGATGAATATCTGATGTAAACACTTGAATAACTTTAGAAACTATACTTATCTATAAAATTAAAAGAATTATCCTCCAACTCCTAAGCATTAAGGAGTTTTACCTTCTATCATCAGCTCATCAATATGAGATGATGATTTCTAGGAGCAAATACTTGAAAAACTTAAGAAAAAGTTTGAAAAACGATATACGTGCCTATAAAATTTGAGGGTTGCCCTCGATTTCCCTAGGATCCCATCATCAGATCCTGACTTGGTGACAATGGGACCACCTCAGAAGTGTACCCTATCGAACAAAAAAAGAATTTTGAAAATCGGTCCACAATTGACGGAGTAATCGGTGAACATACATAGAAAAAAAAATACATACAGTCGAACATATTATAACCTCCTCCTTTTTTGAAGTCGGTTAACAAACAGCATGAGTTGATACATGTGAACTTAAATAAAAACAGTAATACGAATAACTATCCCGCTCTTGGTGTAGCTATTATACATCTACACCAGATAGTTACTACTATGATTTTCTTCTGACCGCAGCGAGTCTTTAGTATAGAAATTGTGAAAGAAAGAAATAAATGCTTTTTATTATTATTATTATTATTATTATAGGGCTATCAATATCTGACTGATGAACATAAGGCGAGCTCTTGAATTCATCACTAAGAGCATGAGCGTAGTTTTACAAGAAGAAAGAAAATATTGTTATTAATCTGAAAATTACCTATGTATGTTTTATGCTTAATTTGGTTGGTAGTTTTGCTTTACACTGAACTAGACAGCGTTATCTAAAAATAAAAATAAAATGTTTTATTTAAAGTTTCAGCCAAACCATTGGACAATAAGCAAGAAGTAGCTGCGACTCAAAGCACTGCTAAGATTTTTCTGTCTTCGCCGACTCCGGACGTAGAGCCGACGCTCCCGGTGGAGATCGGCCTCTGCAACAACTACGCCAAGTGTCGCATCTTCCCAGGTTACAGCACTCCCTACGTAAAAACATGAACCTCCAAATACTTGATTTCAAATTAAACAATGTTATTACGTTGCAGTTTTAATAGCACTCAATCATTATTATCTTTATATCGTAATCTTAATAAACGTGCTTAATATGTTGCAAGGTTTGCCAAATTTTTATAAAGTAGAAAAATATGACTATAGGACTATTAAGAATTATCGTAATTATTTTGATCGTAGTATTTTATTTATTTAAAAAAAACCCTTTAAAATGTAATGTGCGAGCGCCTCCATCTTACTTCACCTTATATGTAATGAGAGATCCATGATACGGTAATACATAGTATTACTATCTATAGGTACTATTACTGTGTCCATGGTCCAGTACAAACATTGTGTGTGTAAATTCTAAAATCTTTACCAGGTAATACTAATTTATACAGTGTGTCCGGGCATGTCGTGATCAAACTTTAAACCCAGGCGCTGACCTGACCACTGACTTTTAGTCGGATCGGTGTAATGTGCGCACTTTCATAAATGCCCATACTGATTAACTGCCCGACTAAACTATCGGCGGAAAAAAATCGGTGGTCTGCGCCTAGGCTAAGGGCGTGCGTGATGTATGGACAATTTTATCGATGAAAATCTTCAAATCTGGGGCTTCACAAAATTACAAGGATTTAAGTTTTTAATTTTTAGTATTCTCCTCTTTCTTCAAAAAAACAATTAATAGTGGGCACCTTTACACTAAGAAAATATTTTATACTAGCTTTTGCCCGCGGCTTCACCCGCGTGAAATAGGTATAGTTTGTCACAGATCGTCATAAATTATAGCATAATATATTATGTTATTCTGGGTTTTAAAATAATAATACTGTAAAGTTTCATCAAAATTTTGACATCCAGACATCCATACAAACTTTTGCATTTATTATATTACAGTGGGATCATACGATAGCTAATAAAAATATCTATTGGTAGAAGTAGAAAACAGACACAAGTCTCATACATTTTAAGAGGGTAAGAATTGATTTAAATAGAAAAAAACCCTTTTCACTTCTTATTCAGTTATTTTAGAATACAAGATAAACCAGGTTGTTAAAGTATGTTTTATTTGCATTGTATTATTAGTATTTGAGCTATTATACAAAATAAAAAGCGAAGTGAAAGCAAATAGATAAGTTTTGACTAGTCTCTAATAAAGGAGTAACTCGTGACCGGGTTCTTAGGATCAAAGATCACAGAGCGAATGAATATTATTGAATCAATTCTTTTCGAAAGTACACAGCCCCAGTTCATTAAAATTCTGTGACAAAGCACAGACACTGATTCCCGCATTTATTTGAAGGAAAAAGAAGTAAGCCTTTTACGGGAATTAACAAAAGAACTTTGTAATTAACTTTCATTTGCATAAGATTCGAGTTGACTAATTGCCATGAATTAAAAAGGTGTGGTTTGGGGAGTTTTATACATTTTAGTGTATTAGTATTAAACTTAATAATATTATACTCAGAAAGTTAAGTTAGTTATTCATTCTCAGCAATTTAAAAACATAAACCTACATAAAAGCTCTTTTTTTTTTTTTTTTTTTTTTTAATTAAAATAAAAGACAAGATACATATTGAATAGTGTTGATATTTCGGGGAAAACCATTGAAACACGGAAATATTAACAAACGTAGGTATTATATTCGAGACTTCACACGCTTACAGTAAGAAAGATGGCGAGAGAGAGAAAAAAGTGCTGCCAACATGAAACATTTAAACTAAACAGTAAAGCCAAACTAAATAAACTAATTGGTTGCGTTCTCATTTACCAACAAATACAGTGGTGTAGATTGACTGCTTGTCTGCTTTTAAGATCTTTGTAATATTTGTGATCACTTCGCAACACGGTTTAACCGATCTCTTTCGATTTCCCTTCGAAAACCAAGGAACCTTAGGTACAACTACAGACAGTAAGATTAACAGCACCGATTTGACAGCAGATCGCAGAACGCAACACAATGCTTCGCTTAACTCAGGTACAGACGCACGCGTTTGGTCGAATTTAAATATTTATATAACAAATCACAGTTTGCTATTTCTAACCCTTTCCTTATTATTACATTAATAGAGTTTTTTTTTGTTGTAATGCAATGTTTGTATAAAGACTGTCAAGTAGCGATCAAAGTTCGGCAACTCATAACGCCGTTCATAATTCCGTTTGTCTGCCTGCTTATGCTGTAGAACAGCCCACCAACTAAGAACAGTTTGTATTTTAATATTAAATAAATGTATAGGCTGAAATCTATTTTATTGTAAAATAATAAGCGCGACGACTAACGATATTACAAATAAATACGTTGCTAATACCTATTATGGTACGTTCTCAAATGGAAAACGACATTTAGACTGATCATTGCACATCATTATGTGATGAGGCAGCTTCTGAACCTCTGGTGTCTGGTGATTATAGAACCAAACTTTTGTACTGCTTGTTTGTTTTGAATACCAATGATCTCTATTTTCTACATCAGCATCAAATTTCAATGTCACAGCTAAAAAAAATACATCGGCAATATTATTATTATTTTCTACTATCAACATTATAAAGTATGCTCCCTTACCATTTTCTTCATACATTTTTATAGAAATATGTTTACCTTTGTCATCATAATATGCTGAAGGATCAAACATATTATCATCGAAATTACTTAAATTTTCCAACGAATCTAGTATATTTAACCTTTCCTTATTTGTTTCTTTCATTTCAATTTGTTCAGGGTTTGGTTGCAGTTCCGTGGTTTCTTTCTGAGTGCGTGTGTCCTCATTATTCATTTTAGTTTCACCAAAATCCAGTAATTCATCACTATCACAATTCTCATACAGGATATCGCAAAGGTAGGGTGGTGATCTTTGCCTTCGTATTTTGTAGATTACTGGCACTGCTTGTGTGGTTTGTTTTCTTCTGTAAGGCTTCGTTAAAATAACGCTACAAAATAATAAAATCAAATACATTGAGGATTTCACAATTGACATTACTTGACGTGGCCTTTTTATCACACAAAATTTAGAGACATCTGAAAATTGAAAATGGTTGTAATTTGATTTTACAAACTTCTCTATCTCTATAATATATAAAAATACATTGAAGTAACTAATACAGATAGTAATTTGCTATAATTTTTGCTTAACGTTTTTTATGTTAAAATACGAGTTATAACGAGTTTAAGTATTGCGAGTGGTCACCTGAGGTTTGGTTTTCAAATAATCTTAGTTAAACAATCAATATTACATTGTTTGATTCACGCCTTGGAATTCATTTTATCGAATAGTAGATGAACGGAAAATCGAATTATGGTAAAGAAATGGGAAGCTGTTCTTTATTCTCCAGTGATCGACTAAAACATATTAAGTAGATAAATATTAGATAAATAATGCAAAATCGTAATTACTGCGATATAACAACAACTGTATCTACAGACAGATCGATTTCTTTTCACCAGACAAAATCATCTAAGATTTCACCAGATAAAATTATCTTTTACGTAAATGTTAGTGTTTTCAAACTGTGTGAACTACCCCCCGGCAGAACAGCAAGCGCCGTAGTTCGCGAGTGGGGGCCAAAGTTCGGCAACTCATGACGCCGTTCATAATTGCCTATCAGATACTGCAAGTTGGCTGCAACTTTTAATCGACTTCACACAAGGAACAGCCTCATTGAAATTAGGGCTTTGTTGAAATAGTTACAGCGAGGAATCCGCTTTTGATAAAATGCTGCATTTTGTTTAACAGTTTCTGCGCGTATACAGTTGCTAGTCGCACCTAAATACTTTTATTTAACTTGGGGAATATATCCCTCCATTTTTATTTACTCGCCATTACTATTAGCCTAGGCGCAGACCATCGATTTTTCGTCAGCCGATAGTTTAGTCGGGCAGTAGATCAGTATAGGCATGTATGGAAGTGCGCACATTACACCGATTCGATTTGGCGGATTCTTCATACAATTTAAAATCGGGCACAACTATCGGCCAACTAAAAATCGGTGGTCTGCGCCTAGTCTTAAACCCACTAATAGTATATTGTGCACTGGTATCATGTTCTTCTAATGATTACAATTGCTATTTTTTTTAACACGGATACGTTTTTAAACCTCTCGGCACTCTCATCAAATAATAATTACATTTTGAAAAGAAAATTATAAATCGCACCCGTTCAAATTACTCTCACCATAAGTACCTCGCATTCCGCTTATCTTTATTTCAGGAAACAGGAATAATATGGCACAAAGAGACACAATTATCCCCAAATTGTCTTCGGAAGCGTGGGATTACTTCGCCAGAGATGCGCGATACCGCGCCTTATCGCGGCTGAAAAAAGGGACGGAATTATGACGTAATTGTTTTGTGCAGGTCATTTTAGATAATTTTAATATTAGGTTGGCGAAATGTGCAGCTTTATTTCTGTATTTTTTTTCTGTAAAATCATGTAAATCTCTTATCTAAACAATTATTTCATCTACTGATTGGCATGGGCTGATTCAATATTTTTTGCAATTACAATTTCAATTTTTTGTGTCAAATTGTGTGTTGGCGGAGGCTTTTGTCCAGCAGCGGACGTCTTTCGGCTGAAACGAACGAACGAAGTGTCACATTACAATTTTAAACTGAAAGAACTAAAAACATTCGTCATTCGCTGGTTCAATAAAGGAAACCATAAAGCCAATCGGATAAGCCAAGGAACAGAGACAAACATTACGGCGTGTAGAGCGCGGTAATGTCAAAGCAATACTTACGGGCGCTGGTCACGCACGCCTGTCTGCGCTCGCTCGCCTGCCGCGTTCACTACTCACTACTACTAGGATGTACTTATTACAGGATTAAATGCACATCTGCTTACTTAGAATAGATTTGGGACCAAAGAAAGATTCTATATTGAAAAAGACGCTTTTAAAGTTGTTAAAAATAATGACTCTGAGATGAACAATGAGGATTTAAAAGTACAATGACAGCTCGTCAAACTTCCTACTTTAATACTCGTATCTTATGTTTTTGGGAAAGATGCTAAAAATAGATTTATATTCTGATAGACTGGAATAATCTGCCGCGTAAAAGTAATAAAGTGAATAAAAAGCTTTCTTATCATGAACCGAACTGAGAACCTCTTCCTTTTTAAAGTCGGTTAAAATACTAAAATAATGTAATTTTCTAACACAGTTGCAAGAGAAATGCAGGCGCATCCAAACGCAGCACCGACATGACACGTGCGCCGCTCGCGGGAACTTACTTGCAATGTGTCTTACACGGAATGAAATTTTATTCTCATTGTTAGCTCCAACTTACTGCTCGGGATCTGCGTGCCGCAATGCACTTCGGATTCGTACAAATTGAGTTTAATTATTAAAGTTCTGTTGGTTTGGGTCGGAAACTTCTTCAGGTAATTTGCGTTTCTGGATATACTTGATTTATATCTTGAGCGGGTAGTTTTGATAGAGATAACGTGCTAACAAATTTAATTGAATAAATATTTAGTTTTTATAATTTTTATTTTAATGACAACACACACTAGTGAAGTATCTGATTATAAACAACCGTTACTCAGCTGTGTGTCAATATATTTGTAAATCAAGAATACCTACTCACACAACCCTAAGATATTTTCCCGATTATTGCTCACACAATATGAGCATGGTACGTTGCACAGATCACAAGGCGCTCTACAACTGAAAACCACATAATAATCAAAATACTCTTATAAGATAGGTAAACCCTTAGGGCTTATAAACCAGTTGTATTAAAAAAAATCATCCTAGCTTTTTGTAATTGCATCTAGCTAAGTAAATGCAGATTTCTTAAACTCCTCTGAAAGATATGATAATTAACTAAAAATACATCTCAAGGTAAAAAATATAGACCATATAAATTTTCCAAAGTAAAGTTCAATGTAGTTGTGCTTTACACTGCAATCTAGATTCATGCGAATTGCTTGAGTTTAATGATAGTTTTGTTAGCTTAGAGGTTTGTTGAGTTGGCAGTATCTTTGCAGTTATAGAATTTTAGGTAAAACCGTTTGATACTTTAGTTCTCCTCGACATCCAATCCTACTAATCCCAACTAATATTATAAATGCGAAAGTAACTCTGTCTGTCTGTCTGTCTGTCTGTCTGTCTGTTACGCTTTCCCGCTTAAACCTCGCAACCGATTTTGATGAAATTTGGCATAGAGATAGTTTGAGTCCCGGGAAAGAACATAGGATAGTTTTTATCCCGGTTTTTGAAACAGGGACGCGCGCGATAAAGTTTTTCTGTGACAGACAAAATTCCACGCGGGCGAAGCCGCGGGCGGAAAGCTAGTATTACCTATAAATGCGAAAGTTTCGTTGTCTGGATGGATGTTTGTTACTCTTTCACGCAAAAACTACTGAACGGATTTTGATGAAACTTTACAGTATTATTATTTTTAACTCAGAATAACATAATATAGGCTATAATTTATGACGATCTGTGGCAAACTAAATTTCACGAGGGTGAATCCGAGGGCAAAAGCTAGTGTTTTGATAAGTAGACACGAAAAGTTGCTTGAAAGTTAAATATTAGAACAAAATTAAACCTTCTTAATGCTTATGCATATTTACCAATATTTTAGCACTAAATAACGAGTATTGGGTTCATACATTGACCTGAACATTCTTGGATTTGTTGTTCTGATGCAAATCCCTGCATCAGTATTCATGTATCGGAATATTCACACGGCGGGATTGCGGCATTTGCTGAGCAAACGCGAATCAACTTTGATTTAGCATAAAAAGTGCTTGCTCCCGGTCCAAAAACCACTCGATTTGCAATATTTTTGTTGTAATATAAATGTTGCAGACCCAATAGTCTGAGATCTCGGAATATACTTTGTTTATATTATGATCCAAATATCCGAATAGTTCTTTGAGTGAGATTTCAAGATTTTTTGCTTGACTTTTACTAAGTACACCACTTTGACCACAGAGGTTAGATACATTTTTATATTATACTAGCTGACCCGGCGAACTTTGTTCCGCCTTAATGGCAATAAATAAGCAGACTTTTTTTTTTCGAACGGGATAAAAAGTATCCTATGTCCTTCTCCTAGCTCTAAACTACCTCCCTGACAATTTTCAGCTAAATCGGTTCAGCCGTTCTTGAGTTATAAGTGGAGTAACTAACACGACTTTCTTTTATATATATAGATTCTTTGGTATTACCAAAGAGTATTATGCTTACATCTTCATTGTTTTCTTTATTAGTATCCAGTTGTAGTCCAATTCTTTATTAATATCCTCCCATTTCCAGGCATTTACACCTCTTGATCGATCTACTGAATCACGTAATAATTAAAAGTAAAATAATAATTAAAATATTTGATGGCGCAACACAATGCACTCCGACGTATATCGCAATATGCGTTTGGCATCCACAAGCGAACAGTTTATTCTTGAGCAGCGTAATAGCGGCGCGCGCGTCGCACTCGCGGCGCACTCGAACCAGGCTGCAACTTTTATTGGAAAACTTCGCCCGAATTTACATGTCCCGCACATTATTAAAAACGCTTGTAAAAGCTAAAAAGCCACACTGTTTCCGCTCACGACGTCTTATTGCCATCGCGATAAAGAACACTTTTGTCTATCCAACATCTTCGGTTTTCCAAACTTGTTTGTACTAAGCCTGAATTTAAAGCGTTTGCCGTTTGCTCGCATGTTTCACCTGTATATTAATTGCATGATATTGCGATTTCATACGTTACTATTCAGTTTATGAAACGCGTATTTTTAAGCCACTTGCCTGCTGCTTTGGAAGTTATTAAGTAATAATTCTACGAAGTTACCAAGGAGTTTTCGTAGAAATTGGTAGGTACGCATCGCATACTCTTTATGAAAATTCTGTAAGATGTATGCTAGTACCGTCAAAATTCATTTTGATGTAGAATTTTCGACTTTTAAGCCTCGCGGAAGTGAATGCGGTTGCCATGTTTCATCAGAGATTAAACAAATAATAAAATTGTACCTATCCTCTTGCCTGTACGCCCTTCTTTTACAAAAGGTAGTGTGTACCTAGACATCATTCATCACCAAGTAGCCCACAGGTAAACCGAAACTCAACAAATAAGTTCTGGGTTTCAATGTGAATACGGTAAGGATTGAAGTTCAAAACTTCATACACACAAATGTATAGGAGACCGTTTTACATTCGATGAGTTGGCCAACAAATATCGCGCGCATTTGACGAGTGCGTCGCTGTGCAGTTGACTCGCGCGCGACTCGCAATAAAACTTGTCTGGTCGGAGGAAAGGGACCGTGCGCGTGGCGCAAGTTACAGCAGTGGCTGAAAAAAAGGGGAACTTCGAATGAATAATATTCTTGAAAATATATTATCATATTTATATCATACTTTACTTTAATTAAGCATATTTCGTTCGTTTGCTCGTTTCATACAAATGCCTACTGCTGGACAAAGCCCTCCCCCAAAGATTCCACAACGACCGCTCTCAGCTCATATTTCATACTAAAAAGTTTGCTTTATGTTACCGTTATTATAGTGACTCTTTGTTTAAAATTGTGACCTGGGCTTAAAAACACAAAAAGTGATTTGATTGCTTTTAATTAAGTTGAAGCCTAGCTTCATATTGAAAGTGCTAAACTTTGACTTTCATATTCATTTATTTTTGTGGTCTAAGGCTGGGTTGCACCATCTTACTTTAACTTTGACAAACGTCAAAAATCTGTCAAATCCCATACAAAAAGCACCGGTTATCGTCATAGTTACTGTCAAAATAATTTAGGTGGTGCAACTGAGCCTAAAACCTGCATCTTAAAATTAAAAAGTTATTTCTATAACTTCACATTCAGTCTTCGATCTACAATACCATACAATAAAAATTACACGTACAACACGCTTTTTTTTCTTTTTTGCACTGTTTTCTCTCACACAAATGGACTTCCATTTGGTACAAGCACTTAGGCGCTTACAAAGTATGCTACACCGAATAGAAATCCCCTGAAAAAGCCCTTGCGATGTCCGACATAATGCTCGACCGCCACAGCGCCCTCCTTCGACCACGCGTCTGCAACGCGAACTCAAAGCAGGCTTGTAGCAGCCCAACTTCGCGGAACTTTGCAGTCACTGGCACACCTCCCTAATTGGGTAAATATAGGAGCGGGTAAAGTGCCCAATTCACGGCAAAATTAACTTGTCTGATATGGATGCCTTTTCTATTCAAATGCGATGCACTTTTTGAAAGTTTCGGAATGTTTTGGGAGGCGGTGGCGAATCTTTGTAGGGAGTTTGATGTATGCTGTTGCTGGTCACCAAAGAATCATTTCACATGAAACGTAATATAAATTAGACAACATATCGTCAGACTCAGGTAATATTAAAAGGGCGTTTCATTGTGCAGTTTTCTCCTAAATTGTAATAAGAAGAGTTAAAATACGTTTAACCTTTGATATAGAATTGACTAAGCTATTTAATTAAAACAGTTACGTTACAAAAAACAGTGAATAATCCCGCGTACCTAAGCGTTAAAGTATCAATGTAATCCGGCCACAGCATCAACACGATATCACCCAAAAACTTATTTAAAACCCTATTTCATAAATAAACAACATCGATCCGAAACAAACGAACGTCCGTCACCTTCACTAAACATAACAAAGTGGAATAATGTCACGCAAAAAATAGGCAATTTCATAGAGTGGCCGGACCCATGTTAGAGCGCGACAGCCGACAGATTAACGGCGGACAATGCCGGTGTATGATGCGCCGGGAAATTCCCCGCAACTATATTGCCCTTTGAAGGATATTAAATTGGGCTTCGTTTCAGGTAGCATCGCTCTCGGCGGCTCTAAATTGTTTTTTGTAGGGCTTCTGAATGAGGAAAAGGTTGGACTGAGTTCGTCGTGTACTTTCTACATTAAATGATAACGACACTATTTTTTATTTATACACTTAGTTAAGTCATTCATAATTCATTTGTTCACAGCTTGTAGTTACTGGTTACATTGTATGTAGAGATGTTAAAAATAAGTTTTGTTCTTAATCTACGCGAACTACACCTTTCGTTAAGGTGAATTTAGCGTAGGTACTTACCTTTATTTTATTTTTTGCAAATAACCTAGGTATATTTTGTTGTACGTAATTATTTAATGATTTACGTATAGTGGAACTTGTCTCTGGAATAGAGCCGCAACAAAACTGGTTAAAAATAATCTGGATTCAAAGATTAACCTAAAACATCCTTATTTTCCTCTTTAATACGAATAATTATAAAGTATTCTTTTGACCACCACTCGTTAACAGAGACGCCGAATTTGTATGATCATCGTTACAGCATACGATAAGCATAATTGCCACGAATATTATTCACAGACACAGACATCCCTCACAGAGCGATAATATTATTAAGCATAATATACCGCGGACAGTGGCTTGTAATCGATATTTACTGTTATTGACCATTTTTATTGTTATGATCTTAATATTTCGAGGACAGCATAAGTATTAATGGTGACTAAAACCCATTTTCCGCGAAATGATACTTAGCATTTAACAAATCAATCATTATTTCTAGAACATTGTATTGTTTGAAACAGCGACAAGTTTTTGACATTTGGAAACTTTTGCGCGTGGTAGGTATTTATATTTTAATCAATTCCTCAACTTAATACTTTAAAAAAGGTCAAAGAACTCTGAATGAGCTGTCTAGTAATTTCTGCTGAATGCATAACATTTTGTGTAGTAATTGAAAGTTTATAACTTTTGATGGGTACTTGTAAGAATACCTATTTAGTTTCATAGAAAATGATTTTTTAACTATAAAACGATACAACCATGACTGCAAATAAAAAAGATATAAATTCTGGCTCGTAAGCTCTTGAACATCGTAGTATTGATAGTAAAACAGAGTTAAGCACTCGTGACTAGATCTTTACGTCCTTTTTATTGTTTTATCATACTATATTATCTGGATATAAATACTAGACTATGGACAGTTTATTTACAAGAATATGTCCGTCAACAACCTATTCTTGTAGTGATGTTCTTCAATGAAAAAATGGTTTTAAGCTAGAAAAGTCGACGGGTGCAAAGTTTTGCAAGTTAGTGTTTTACGCTCAATCAAGTCCAGATCAGGCGTGAAGGTGCCAAAACAATAGGTCACGCGTGCGCGAGGCGCTACCCCGCACACGTCACTAGTTGCCGCAGTTACTAGTTCGCTCGCTCACGTTGAATCGCCGGGAACTCCTTGCTAAGCGCCGAACTTTGGCCCTTCTCGATGGCTATAATCTCTTCGCGATTGCTATTCATTTGTCTGGGAACTGGGCGAGACTTGGGTGATAAGAGATAGCGACGCGATAGATTAAAATTATAATCTGCACGACTATGTCTGAGACTAAGTTAGGGAAGAACTTAATCGTCCAGCACGCTTTATTTATGGACTAAAATTAATGTCTTCTAAAGAAAAAGAGAGATGCAGGTTGTGGCGCGAGAGAGCTGATCTCCCCTGCCCTTTTGTCCCTGTCTGAGAGTCCTCCACCTGGACATGAGCTCCCCTGGCTTACCTGGAAGTCTTTAAATAGACTTCGGACGCAGGATGGCCGTAATAAGGACCATCTGATCGGGTGGGGATTCTTGGACGGCTTAAACATGGAGTGCAGGTGCGGTATTGTTCCCCAGTCGATGAAGCACCTGATGTCGTGCCCTGAGTGTCCAAGCAACTGCACTTAGGAGGATTTGATGAGTGCTACTGACAACGCCACTCTTGTGGCGGAGTTTTGGGCTGACACTGTGTAGGTTTGTTGTCGACACGAAAAGAAGAAGAATGTCTTCTAAAACAACATTTTGCAGTTTCAACTGGCATGTTACAAAATGTATATTTCACACATATGATTTGTTTTTTTCAATACAAGCTACCTTATTTCTTTGGCTTTCTTAACACTTAAGGACTCGCTAATGGGTCTAACGGACCCAGTTCTTCAATTTTTGTGTAATAACTTTTACGTTTTTACGTTTACGATGTTGTCGCTCTTAGTACCTTTCCACGACTGTGTAGCACGGCCAATAGCGGTCGTACTCGTCAGATAGCCCCAATGCATGTGAGTGCTACAGACGAAAAAGGTGTTTTTGAGTCCGCTGGACCCGGTAAATAAAATGTTTTTTTTAATGTTCTGTACTAATTTCTCATTATTTCTTAATTAGTATAAGTAAGCAAATCATAGTAGTTTACGAAAATATACAAGGTATTTTTTAAAATAATTAATTACAGAAATTTTCAAAAATAACCATAATTTTGCCAAAATATCTACAATTTTTGAAATAAGTTGTTATTTTAGAAAAAGGTAATAAATATTACTATTTGGTTTACTAATTGTCTTTGTTTATATCATATTATCCTTGTAATAAAGTAGTTTTCACTTTTAATAAGTGTTTTTGAAAAATACATAGGATTTTATATACTGGGTCCAGCGCACCCGGTAGCGAGTATGGATGTTACAAATTAAGGCGCGAGTCCTCAAGTGTTAAGCTTTCATAGAGTAATAACAAATATTGTTTCTAGTATTGTCCCGCTGCGGGGAAAATAATAAATCAATGATATCTTGCGTGCCTGGACGCTACCCTCGATGCTCGGCCTAATCCGTCGCAGGGGAATTTCGACACACGTTCCATACACTGCCCGGCGCGAGCGGCTACATCAGTCTGGCCTACTGACTTATGGCGCGCACTTAGCGGACTCTGCGCTAGTTTGAACTTCGCCAATGCCTCACTTTGCTTGATCCTAGTTTGGTTGGCACGTTCCAAGGCTTAAATCAGTGATCGTCTCGTCAAAAATGTTCTGCACAGAACTATTGAAACCTCACAAATATATACGGCGTATATAAAATTTGACACACAAAGTCATACCTATTCGTAATATCAAGAACTAAAATAGAGTAGAGTACTATAGTTTCCTGTTTAGCGTAATTTTAATGGATATCTAAAAGTGTTATACTCGTAAAGTTGCGCCCAGCTTATAATATTACTAGCTTTCCGCCCGCGGCTTCGCCCGCGTGGAATTTTGTCTGTCACAGAAAAACTTTATCGCGCGCGTCCCTGTTTCAAAAACCGGGATAAAAACTATCCTATGTTCTTTCCCGGGACTCAAACTATCTCTATGCCAAATTTCATCAAAATCGGTTGCGAGGTTTAAGCGGGAAAGCGTAACAGACAGACAGACAGACAGAGTTACTTTCGCATTTATAATATTAGTTGGGATTTATTCTATTGAGGCCCGATTCGACCGAACTTTTATCCGAGAATAACTCCTGGTATAATATTGACATTGATAGTTTCAGTGTGGGAAATATGTCAAAATGTCGAATAACTGACGATTTATTCTGAGATTAATATTTACTCTTGTTTGGTCGAATCCACCCTGAAACAATATTTACTCCAGTATTCACCTACTTCACAAACAATAACAACCGCCATTTTATAAAACGCCAGGCGGTAACGCAACTCCACACAAGTAACACAGCTCCGAACTTGCAGAAGACTTACTAGCATTTATTCGCAGGCACTCGCTGCCTTCAAACTTCGCGATCTACCCGCGAGAAGTGCCTTATGAAGCGGCTAAAGTATCCATTACTTAATTAACTTCTTTAATACAGTGGCTTAGGCAGTGACCCCGACTGTTTTTCGTATAAAAGAGTTTTGGAAGGATGACACTAACTCTATTTTGGACATTGAGTAGATTAGCAATCATAATTTAGTCACATATTGTGTCTCCTTTTTGATTATTCAACGGTGGTAGAAAAAGCTCTCATGACATGGCTTTAAACAAAATTGTAAATGTATGCTATTTATTGTCTGAATTTGTAATCACAAAAGAAAATTCATTTCCACGGAGCCCCTCAAATTTTAATTTTTACTCGCTTCCTCATAACCGAGTAATTGAATCCTCCGAACTCACGTTGTTCCATTACGAAATTTATCGCGAGAGGTAATTTCCCTCCCTGAAGTATTTACAAACGGCTGGAAATTATTATCCTTTTCGAGGACAGACAATATCGCGAAATAAAAGGTGCCTTACGTGTTACTCATGCGGAATGTTTTCTATTAAAGATTCTTCGTCCTCTCTGGATTTTGGTGGATTACTAATCAGAATGTTTGACGCCTTTTTAGAAAAGATTTGTTTTGGGCTCCGGACCACTGCTTCTAAGTGGTTACTTTTAGCTATCTCTGTAAGATCTAAAATAAATATATGGTTTGTAAGTGATTTCAAAAGAAAATATTCCTATAGCAAATAAAAGTCTCCAATGTTTCAGTAAAACATTGCCTTAGGGTTTATCATAGGTAATGGAATTAATTACTTTCGATTGTATTTTACGACAACATTTAAACTTTTAACTTTTGTTTTAAATATTATAATCTATTGCCATCATCAATTCAGTATTTCTGCTTAATAGAGGCATCTTCTATGCACAATACTAAGCCGATTCAAGATCATTAACCTGACCTCATTATCCGACCCGATTATCCAAGTACTGCAAGCAATTTAGCGTACATACAATTGGGCTTTCCTATTAGGGTTATATTTCACCGGGACACCATGGTGGCGCAACCAGTCGCCGGCTACTAACAAAATGTATACAGCTCTATAGAGAGTTACTCACCTGGTGTCCGTTTGGTTGCGCAAAGCTCTATACATTTTGTTGGTAGCGGCGACTGGTTGCGCCGCCATGGTGTCCCGGTGAAATATAGCCCTTAGGTACGTCTCCAATCACAAGACTCATATAACTTCATTGAGTAACCTCGCAATTTAAACCTTATCGATTACAATTGCAAAACGAAAAAGAAATGAAGCCATATCGCCTCGAGTAAGGGTTAGATCATCAGGATTCCATCGCGCCACGCAATCAAAGTCTTGATTACGCAATCAAACTAATTTGCACCTAATAACGCGAGTCGTATAAACTGGAATGGAGTTAAATAATTAGCGGCGGGCGGGGCGAGGCGAGGGAGGGCTGCATGATTGACAAACTGAGCAGCCGACGTAATTAGTTCGCAGAGTACACTTCATGCTGAGCTGCAGTCACACCGACTTGTATCTTTAGATGAAGGTTCGGCTTTGTTCGTGGTCGCAAATTATTGCTAGATGAGAATTCTCTTCTTTCCATCGCTAAGGCTATCGTTGTGGATTGTTAGAAATAGGGTGACTACAGCAGACAGCTGCCCTTGCCGCTTACCAGCCCCATCGAAAAATCTATATTGAATCATCAAAATACTTACGCTGTTATAATTTTCATCAGTTTATGCCAGCGTATCAATGCTCTCTACAAAAATCAAATCATTTGTTCATGGACTGTTATAAACATGTGTTAGTTTATCAAAAAATCTCAGAAGAATAATGTTGGTTCTCATTATTTATCATTTTTCAATAGCTTTAATATAATTAAAGTTGAGATTTCACATTGAGTACCGATGTGCCCCAAGTTAGCTTCGGTGTAACAGTCGGCAGTCACGGTCGTATTCCAGAAGCGCATTATACATACAGGTTGCGGCACAAATCGCTCGCTTTGCATACATCGCGCGATGCGGCGGCTTCTTCAACGCAGCTCGCTTAATGCATAATCGCTAATTTATTTACATTTGCAACGCAAGCAAATGAATAATGAGAGGGATTTGCGATTTACAGTTTACACATGAACGATTTGAGGTGGGAAATTGATGAAATTGGTCCGTGTGAGAGATGCTTTTTTGGAATAATTATGTGGGCTCAGAAACGCCTGAAAACTCCTGAAAGTGGTATTAAGTGTAGGTAGATAGTAACGGACTTCAGCTACGAGAATGTAGGTTACCTGATTTTGTAATTATATTCCTTTTTTTAGACTTATAATAAATCTGCGATGCATAATTCACATCACGTCTTTCTTTGTCTCTTTCAGTAAATTGAAATACAGTTGTTAAAACAAAAGATGTATCAAAGTCGAACAAAAGCTAAAGTTTATTAATAAAGCAAATATTTTAATTAAACTCTTAAATGTTACTGAAACTTCTGCATAAAACATTTGTAGACAATTAAAGGTTGAAAGTCACAAACTAGTGGCAAGCTTGACTCGAGTCGGATTCGGGTGTGTCAAAACTAATTGAACAAGTTCCAGAGTCGGCGCCATGCGCCGGCGGGAGGTAATGTCTCGTCATACCTAATTAACTGCGGATACTTCATTAAAACACTGCATACAACTTTAACGGTGAAATTGAGAAAGATTTTTAATGTAATTTTTATAGTCGGTTTGTTAGCTTTGATTCGGAATCAGTCATCAACTTTTCCATCAATTTTTTCGGGGCTTTACCTCTTTAATTTGCTGGCATGGCCTTACAACGTAGACTGAGCCAGATCCAATTGCCTTCGGTGTACTTTTATGTAGTTCTAAGTCTAACTTTCTGCACCTATGTACGAGTATAATGGTTCGAAGGCAATAAATAAATAAATTTTTTATTTATTTATTTAATGATTTGTTAAAAAAGGATCAATTTATTTATTGCATTACTAGCATTGAAATAATATTTTGTAACATCAAACTACACAAAACAAATAATTTTACTTCAGCGGTGTCAGACTCCACGACACTCAGATGTCGTCTATGTAACTGCTGTAAATGCGTGCAATTTATGCCAAAAGTACCTGTTGTGACAATAATAATGAAGTAAAATCACAAAAGCCTTGTATACATACGAATTTAAGCTTCGAGCTTTATCATGCCTATAATTTACACAATATTTACAGCTTACACAAAATGCGGGGCGATGTTGTAAGGAGTAAATTCCCGGCTGTCGGCCGCGTCCCGGGCTTAGCAGGTAATCCCGCGGGCGAGGCGAGTACGCACGGCCTTGGGCGATATCATTTGTCGCTTGCATTTTCAAACAATGCTATAAATAACTATGGAGAAGAGTCGGAATTTCTCTGGAAGATGAAAGTTAGAAATACAGAGAGTAAAAGTCAACCATTTTGGCCAAAGAAATAGCAAGTTAAAATGGCAATGAGCTGACTGAGCTGTCTACCAAAGCACTTGACTTGTGGTCCTTGATGTTAAATGGAGATGGTGAATAAGTGGAGACCGTGTCACGGCAAGCGTAGCGTGAGACGCCTTCGGCATCCTTCAATTATATGGAGCGACTAAATAGAGCAAGCCCTATTGCGGTAATTGGTAGCGCTTAGAAATAATAGCTGTAGAATCGGGTTAATTAGAGAAAGCTCTGTAAGCAATAAAATTATTTTAAAATATATCGTGGCGTATAATTTTATCGTCAATTTTAGATTACTTCTTGTCGATCGAACCCGTGTTCCTTGGATTACGAGTCGGCCAGTCGGACACTTTCACCGTTTGGCTATCGTCGTTTCTTAATCTATGTCAAATACTGAGTCGAATGGATTAAAAATAGAGTGAAAATAAAACTCATTTTTTTCCACCATACACAACAAGAACTGAATAAGCAACTGGTGGATTTGGGTTAACAAGATGTAAAAGTGTCCTCTCGTGCTGGAGTGTCCTCCGTCTCCAGACAATCAACACTGGAGATTACACACGTAACCGTGGAAGAATCGCGCAATAAACACACGGGCTCGGAAGAGCCGGGCACGTGCGGCCCGGGACGTTAGAGGCATTTAAGAGGTGCCACCACTAAGCATGACGAGAAAAAATTTTGACGTCCTCCTTTTTGCACAAAGAAAAAAAAGCTTATAATAATATTAATATGGGAAGTGGGAGTTCTGGTTATTGAATAACTAACAACTGGATGAATTTACCAACGTCGTTTATTGCTCGTTAACCAATTATTACAGCTTACACGTCTTTTACTATAATAAATAATTACACAACTCGTGTGTCTTCCGTCTTACGTCATCCACAACACATTCTCTTTTAAACTGCTCTTCTTAATCTCAATTCCTACCATTCATTCAGCCGTTCAAATCATAAACAATCTTTCATCCGTCATCCTACTATTCCGTTACACACAAAACTCATTAATCCTACATGAATGTACTTACTTATTTTGAAAAAAAAAACAAGTGTAATGTTAAATTGAAAATTATTGGTAATAAACATTATGATTTACATGTTATAAACAAAGCTCAAAAATTCTTAACGATATTCATGCGGTTTTCACCTACAGATAACAGTATTTTACAAATAAGGATTAGGTATATTTCTGTAACAGGCTGAAACTCACGCAGCACGCAACAACTCATGGGCAAACACTGTTTGTAAACTAATTAATTGAATAATTTTAAGGAACTAATGTAGGTAATAATACATAACAAAATTATTTGATTATAGTATTAATTTGTTTCAAATTATATTACAACAAGACTTTAAAACTGTCTCAATGAAACTTAACACCATAACCGCTCCTCGCCTCGCGGCGGCCCCTCATAAAGGATCCCAGTGTGTCGCCGCGCGATCTCCGACAAAATTTATACGCCCTCGGGGAAATTAATATCAGGTGCAGAACTAGCGCAGCCTTTGAGGAATTAGCGGCGGCTCAATTAGTGGCTCTTGGAAAAATGAGCCGGCGGAAGACATGGAAATGCAGGACGGGGTAAATCAGGATATGGGTGCTTTAGTCAGTTTAAATAGAAATTATTATCTTTTTTGTAGCTTGATGTATCTACGAACTTAGTTGCATACTCTGAAGTGGAAGTGGAATGGTATTGATTGCTCCATTACAGGATATTTTTTCATACTTTCAAGCTATTTTGGACAGTGTCTGTGTCCATTTTCGTCAAAGATGGGGAAAAATGTAAAATTAAATAGTTTGGATGGAGACGAGCACGTATAAAGAAAGCCGTATCTTTGCGTCTGCGTCCTAAGAAAATGCTTTTTAGTCGATTAGGTCTTACTTGTGCGTATATGGGTTTGTATTAGATTTCCGTACATCCCTCGAAAGCTGTGTTTATTTAGTGTTTCATGATATACTTAAAATATACAATTGTATACAGTTTTGGATATAAATAACACAAACAAACAAACAACATTATCATATCGATAAAAAAAGTTGCGCAATAATGGGACACAAAAAGCATCGTAAGTGGGATATAGCGAATCGATGAGTTCCTTCAAGTAGGAACAATATTTACTGAAGCTACTATTATTGGAGCTGCGACAAAGCTGTTAATCTTCATTCAACAGCGGCGCGCAAACAGGGATGTTTGTGCGGCGTGTCGTGAGAGGAACTACACAATCCGCACGATATCTTTACACAAAACAGATTAGGTGAGGCTATTTATAGTTTATTCCCATTGAAATTATCGCTATTTAAACATTAAAGCCTCTTTTATCTTTGGATCTGTTGAAATATTTACTAGTTTTTGCACACGGATCTTCCCGTCTGTATTTTAGTTTGTCAGAGTAAAACTGACTTTTTTACGTTATAATTAGGTCAACTAACTCAATATCATTATGAATTCCTCCAAAGACTTTTACAATGACGGGTCTTACGTTACCCACATCCTGGTACGCGAATTTCACTAAATCGTTGGTCCACCTAGTAGCAGGCCTGCGTACTCTACATTTTCTTTTAGATGATTTTATGCCGACAGTGGACGTCATATTTTATCTGAAAGGAACGAACGAAAATATAAAGTACCATTATTACTATTCTGATATTAAACAATCATAGTGTAAAGTTTATTTAAACTCCGTTCAGTAGTGAAATATTAACAAACGCACATGTAGCGCCCCTGGGACTGCGGGTGTCTAGATATAGGTGACGCTAATCATTTACCATCAGGTGATCCGTCTGCCCGTTTGCCTCCTATTACATAAAAAAAACTTCCATTACGGAAGTATACGGAAGTTAAACGTAGCTTAATACACCTCATCGTATTTAGAAGCTTTTATTACTGTCTCTACAATTTGTGCACGGTCTGTTCATGCTAAGGTATCCTTAACACCTTCTAGTCCATATCTGAAGATTTCCTCCACATTGGTACCCTAGACAGGGCTGTCCCGCTCGGTTCCGCGCGCTTGGAGGCAACCCTTCCGGGACGCGTCGTAAATATTCAAGGTTACACTCGCTCGAGCTATTTTTTCCGAATTTACTCGACGCGGGACGTACGGGCCACGGAGGCGGCGGTGCTCGGGTTAACTGACTCAAATATTTATTTATTTTATTTCCATAATATTACAGCTAAAATTACAACAAACTTAAGACATGTAGCTATTGTCCTTTTTCAATATTTGGGTCATGCAGAAAAAGATGAAAGTTAACATAATACTTGCAATGTCAAAATGTTGAGTTTTGGCATAAGTTTGAATTGTATGACGAAAATTTTATTTTATTATGTAAAAACAACGAAACGGACGAAATATTTTGTGAAATTATGTCAATAGACTATGTTGCTGGCAGTTTGGCCAGCAATCCTTTTTGATAATTGTTTATGGTTTTTTACTTTTTTTTAATATTGTTTATTGGATTTTTGAAGTTGCTTTTTGTACACTCTCGTGTCTAATGCCTTGAGCAATAACTGCTTTTCGCTCTTTTGGAGTTTTTCCATAAATTGCTTCTTCCATCGTTTTTAACATTGGTCCACCGATAGGAGAGGTGAAGGTACCATGCTCACTAGAAGCAAGGTAAAGACCCAATCAGGTAACCCTACAGAGCCCCAAGCCTCACAGGTATGTGTAGATCCTAGTGTCACGGTGCCTCAAGCAGGTGGAGTCGCTCCAAGCGTCGATAGCTCCACCTCAAATGCTGGAGGTACTCACTCTAATAGGTCTAAATCTACATCCAGCACAGTTAAAGCTCGCTTACAGGCCGAAGCTCTTCACGCTAAGGCTATGCTTGAAATTGAGGAGCAGTTAGCTAAGGCAAAGAGGGTAGCTCAAGACAAACTTCTGGCAGCTCAACTCGCTGCCATCGAGTCTAGTACACGCAATAATTCCGTCAACTCTTGGGTTCACAGTTTGCCTGACCATTTCTCGGATATCGTATCAGCCGCCGCACAGCCGCAGAATCCCGCCGCTTCAAGTGCAGAGGACAGTCCAGGTCCTTTTGATGCTGTCAACACGGTACCCAAAGGTTCAGAAGGCTTACTACCTAATCATAGTCAGTTGACGTCAAAACATGTAGAACCACATCTAGTTTCTCCTTCTTGTCATCATCAATCTAATGACATTAGAGAGCTAGCTCGTGCCATCACTTCCTTAACCAACAAACCTAGACCATCTCAACTACCTATTTTTAGCGGAAAACCAGCTGACTGGATAGCTTTCAAACAGTCATACTATCATACCAGTCAGTCATGCTCTCTCACCGAAAATTTAGCACGGATTCGATCTTCCTTGCGCGGAGACGCAGCTCTATCTGTGTCCGCCCTCTTACTGACTTCTAGAGACCCTGAAGAGGTAATACAAGCTCTAGAAGATAATTTTGGACGGCCAGAACTCATAGTTTTAGAAGAGCTTGCACAAATTCGCCTACTACCTAGACTACAAACAGATCTCAAAGATTTAAACACCATTTCATGTCGTGTACACAATTTAATTTCAGTCTTGAAACATTTAGATCAGTTGGAGTATTTGCATTCACCGGAACTTTACAACACAATTTTAATAAAGTTAACACCGTTGATGCGTATGCTGTGGACACGCTATGCCGCTGAACACACAGGTGAGAAATCCAAACTGGAGTTATTATCTGATTATCTTCGTTTCGAATCCAGGAATCACACACGTTTTGGTTTAATTTCTCAACAAAATTATCCTGTAAATAAAATGAACTTTCAAAACAATACACATGACAGGAAGTGTCACGTCCATGTGACAGACGTAACTGACACTTGTCTTTTTTGTCATAAATCTCATAGTATCATAGACTGTGAAGGTTTTAGGTCTATCGATGTTGACCAAAGAGTACAATTCCTTCGTGATAATAAAATTTGTTATAAATGCTTATCTCAAAAGAAACATCAATGGCGCTCATGTTCCAAAGGGAAAATGTGTGGCATAAATCAATGTAGACTCAATCATCATCAACTGTTACATCGTACGTCAACCAGTTTTTCTAAAAATGCTGCTGCACCTACCTTTTGTCAACCGTCCGTGCCCAACATGTCCACCTGCGTTTCCGTCGAACAGGAGACTAATGACAGCAATATCCAACCGATAGTTCAACCATCTAGTCCTGTTGAGCATCCGTTGTCTAATGATACTGCCCTTTCGTGTTCATTAGCCCCTTCACATCCCTCACGGAAAGTTTTACTAAAGGTGATTCCTGTTGTAGTAAGGGGACCCCAAGGTGATGTTGAAACCTTCGCGTTGCTGGACGATGGATCTACAGCAAGTCTAATAGATTCCACCATCGCGCGTCAAATAGGTATCCAGGGCAGAGATGGACGCATACGTATACAAGGCGTAGGAGGTATGGTTTGTGAGCAAGATATACAGTACGTTTCATTTAAAATAAGAGGAAAATACAGTAATGAATTTTATACAATAAATAATGCTCGAACTATTTCTAATATTGATCTGTCTAGACAAACGGTTTCGGTTCAAGACATTCAATACTCACACCTGAGTGACATTGTTTCTGAGCTCACATATGAAGATGCCAAGCCTACAGTTCTTATTGGCGCCTCGGATTGGTTTTTGACAGTACCACAAGAGTTAAGGTCAGGCTTGCGTTCACAACCAATCGCCACTCGTACTAGTCTAGGCTGGGTACTTCATGGTCTTTCTAACAATAGTAGGAATTTTAAAGGATTTGATTTTATAAATAAAACCAATGTGGAAAATATCGACTTAGCGGAACTAGATAACTTGGTCAAGGAACAATTTAAATTAGAAGCTTTAGGAATTACTAAACGTTCCACATCGTGCGGACCTTTACACGAGCGTGCATTACAAACTCTCGACAAGACTGCTGAAAGGTTACCAAGCGGTAGGTTTAAAGTCGGTTTGCTCTGGCGAGAGGATAACCCGCATATCCCTGATAGTTATGCTCTAGCTCGTTCTCGTTTCAATACTTTAGAGCGTAAAATGGCTAAAGACAAAGATTTGAAAATTGCGTATTCTAAATTTATTACCGATATTATTGACAAAGATTATGCTAAAGAGTGCGATGATACGTACCAGTCACTTGTAAAGAATAATTGTAGGTTCTGGTACCTCCCTCATTTTGCGGTTTTCCATCCACAAAAAAAGAAAATCCGCGTGGTACACGATGCAGCTGCTCGAACAGATGGAGTCAGCCTCAACTCGTTATTATTGCCCGGGCCCGATCTATTGCCTTCCCTTCTAGGAATTCTATTTCGTTGGCGTGAAGGACGTATAGCAATGATAGGAGACATAAAGGAAATGTTTCCACAGGTGAAGATAATAGAACGGGACCAGGACATGCAACGGTTTTTATGGAGAGATGCGGACTGTGAAGGTCCCGTCAAGGAATATAAAATGTCCTCTATGATTTTTGGTGCCACTTCCAGTCCTTGCACTGCCATTTACATTTTGCGCAAAAATGCACAGGAACATGAGTCTCGGTTTCCTGACGCCGCTGACACTATCAGAAACACATACATGGATGACTGCGTCATTAGTGTCAACGACGTCAAACGCGCAGCTCGCCTTGTCGCTGATATTGTCGAATTGCACAGTCTAGCAGAATTTGAGATGAGGGGATGGGTATCTAATAATAGTGAAGCTCTTCAATTGTTACCACCAGAGCTCTGCGCCACGACACCTACATCTGTGGTTCCCCTCGCTCCTGCTACCTCAACTTGCCGTGTATTAGGATTAATCTGGGACACAGCTCAAGATGCGTTACAATTTCGCCCAACAAAAACGCAGCAATCTGAATTGCCTAAATTAACAAAAAGATCCGTTTTATCTTGCGCCATGTCCTTGTACGACCCATTAGGAATTCTTTCGCCACTGACAGTTCATAGCAGGATACTCCTTCAAAAATGTTGGCGAACAGGAGTATCTTGGGATGAACCCTTACCGATGGACCAACAAAAAGAATGGGGTTCATGGTTAGACAGTATCGCGTTAGTGGAAAATATGAGCATTCCACGTTGCTATGCGTCTCATTGCAACGCGGACTTAGACCAATCTGAGCTGGAGCTACACGTCTTTGCTGATGCCAGCGAGTTAGCTTACGCGAGTGTCGCGTACTGGCGTATTTTGGATTCAAACGGTAAAGTCAAATTATCCTTCATTGCAGCGAAGGCACGGGTCACTCCACTCAGGCCAGTTTCGATGCCGCGTCTGGAGCTACAGGGTGCTCTGCTGGCCGCACGTCTCGCGGCCACTATACTGGCGGAGCACAATGTAACTCCATGTAGGCGTGTATTTTGGATAGATTCAATGAACGTTCTTGGTTGGCTAAGAGCTGAAGCCCGCTCATTAAAACCCTTTGTTGCCAACCGTGTAGGAGAAATATCCGAAATCACTGAGGTCTGTGAATGGAGGTGGGTTCCGACTAGTTTAAACGTCGCGGACGAAGCTACTCGAATGAGTTCTGCAGTCTCCTCTCGATGGGTTAACGGTCCTAGTTTCCTCCTTAAGAGTCAAGAAACTTGGCCCTCGGAGACTTTGCCACCCGTTAGTTTAACTCAGAATGATTTCGGACGGGAGTTTAAGGCAGAGTACATACACATTCATGCCTTAGACGATCAAAATTCTCACACGCCAACGCCTATTTCGTTTACATTGGCGGCGGACCCTTCGCGATTTAGCAGTTGGTTGCGGATGGTGCGTGCAACCGCCCGCGCGCATCAGTATATCAAAATCCTCCGCAATCGCATAAATTCAAAATTGGGGTCACATAATTTGGCTACACGTTTCTCTTCATCCTCGCGCGCTCATAATAGTCATCCAGCGCATTCATTATCATCTTTACCATTGCTCAGCGACGAGGATTTATACACGGCAGAGGTTCACATCATTCGTCAATGTCAAGAAGAGTCCTTCTCAGAAGAATTGAGGTCGATTCGCCGACGTCAAGCAGTCAACAGAAGCAGCCGTCTTCTTCGTTTGACTCCCACGCTCGATTCTGAAGGCCTACTCCGAATGAACGGAAGAGTCTCTGCCACGCCTGATATGCCCTCGTTCACTAAGAGACCGATAATATTGGATGGTCGTCACCACACCGCTCGCCTCCTTGTAACACACTATCATAAAAAAGCTGCTCACGGACTGAATGAACTTGTGGTGAACGAGATACGCCAACGTTACTGGATTTTGCGACTGCGAAACACAATCCGCTCCATAGCTCTGCGTTGTACTATCTGCACAATTCGTCGCGCGAGTCCGGTTCCACCACCGATGGGAGACTTGCCGCCGGAGCGTCTGGCTCATCATCGGCGCCCATTTACATTTGTGGGACTAGACTACATGGGGCCGATGATAGTCGCAGTGGGAAGACGACGAGAAAAAAGATACGTTGCCCTCTTCACGTGTCTTACTACCCGAGCCATTCATCTGGAGATTGTACACAGCCTCTCAGCGGACGCTGCAGTCATGTGCCTGCGACGATTTGTCGCTCGAAGAGGTACCCCATGCAAGATATTGTCAGATAATGGGACTGCCTTCGTTGGGGCTAATAATCTACTTCTTGCAAGCTACCAGCAGTGTTTCGGAGACGAATGTGCTAACCAACATATTTCCTGGCAGTTCATACCCCCTTCAGCTCCTAATATGGGGGGAGCGTGGGAACGGATGGTTCGAACAGTGAAGACGGCGCTGAAAGCCATGCTGGCAGAGCAAGTGCCCAAAGACGAGCTTCTATGCACCGCTCTTCATGAAGCAGAAGCACTGGTGAACAGCAGACCGCTTACACACGCGTCCAGCGAACCTCACGCTCCTGAATCACTAACGCCGTTTCATTTTCTCATCGGTTCATCGTCACCGTATCATCCCATCAAGACTGATGCCGGGGACCTGCTCAGTAGGAGTGATTGGAAGAAGTCTCAACGCCTCGCTGAACTATTTTGGCAGCGTTGGGTCAAAGAGTACCTTCCTCTAATCGCTCCTAGAAGGTCGCCCAAAGGTTCTTCGTCGCAGAATTTCCGAGTTGGTGACCTCGTCCTTATCGCGGACGGTAATCTCCCGCGGGGAACATGGCCTCGAGGCAGAATATCTGCGGTCCACCCCGGCAAGGACGGAATAATCCGCGTCACAGAGGTCACCACTCCCGGCGGAATTCTGCGGCGACCAGTCACCAAGCTGGTCAAACTACCATCCAGTCCCCCTCCTGACTAAATCGGCTCTGCCAGGGGGGTGGAGGATGTTGCTGGCAGTTTGGCCAGCAATCCTTTTTGATAATTGTTTATGGTTTTTTACTTTTTTTTAATATTGTTTATTGGATTTTTGAAGTTGCTTTTTGTACACTCTCGTGTTAATGTTTTGAGCTGCAAAGCTACAATATACCTACTGTTTTGGCCCTTTTATTGGAGTTTCCTTGATTCTAGTGGCATACCACAATCACCACCGGCAGGCCTCTCTATAATACAGTCCACTCGATCGTTTTTAACAGACTAGTTTTTATTTAAAAAATTGTGGTTAGGCCGTATTTAACCAATTGTTTGTATGTCTTTGCAGCCTTCATGTCGTTAAGGGTCCATAATGTAGCGTGCCTTTCATAAATAAACAAGGCATCACAAACAAGCATAGAGGCTCATCACCTCGGCCACGGACCTCGTGGCCACGTCCTAAATAAGTTTGTAATATTATCATTGTTTTCTCGCCCCGCGGCCCCTCGGGGAGCGGCCCTCATTTGAATACACCCTGTTTATTGTGCCGACTTTTTTCTTTGCCTGTTTTTCCCGAATTATCGAATAATATTTTTTTCTTCGAGCGTTCTCGATTTTGTATGAGTGTTTTGCCGTCTGGTTATTTGATTTCGCGCCGCCTGACTGATGGCTCGTTAAAGATTCACGGCAACCTTTTTTAAGGGAAGCTCGAATTCCCAGTAATTTGGAGTAGCAATTACAAGGGCTTTGTGAGCCACACTTGAAGCGCCGACGCGACGTGTAAGAATAATGCAAACATTATGTATTCAAATAACGTCTTTTTTCCGTAGGTAACTCATGAAACATTCACACACATGATGTTGTGGCGTTTTCAGTGAAATGATGTTAATTTTATTCTTCGGATGGAAGCGACAGTTACCGAAATAGCCAAGCTCAGCCAAGTTGTTTTTGTGCTTAACCTATTAATTCAGAAATTGCCCTTTATTTTTTTTAATAAATCTAGTTTCGTGTTTCTTTTTTGGTCCATTTAACCACCTAATGCTTAACTAACTGTAATATTCGTACAAAACTAAATATTGTAGCTATATCCAAAAGGCATTTTATTCCAAGAATCCGTGGGATGTGCGACAATCTTTCTTGGATTCAAAGTTCAAACACGAGAGGAGCAGCAAGCAAAGGCGGATATGAAATGGAAAAGCTTACCTATTTAAAATTAAGTATTTTATTTGTAGTGTAAAATCTCAGCAATTCTCACAAGTCTTTAAGAAAATAATATTTATTGGCCCTAACCCAAACTGTTTATTCTACAATTTTATACTGAAATACTGCACTATTTCCTTTTTATCATAATCAGTCCTCGACATCTGGAAGTGGTTTATATCAGCCGTTAGTTAATTGATTAAAATAGAAACAAACATTACTAGAAATCTTTCAGTGGTCTGTTAAGCATAAAAACGTAGCAAAGAAATATATCAACTATCGCGTTTACAATATTATAGACTTCGGTACAAAACCAATCTGAATGTGCAACAATGGCGAGTTATTTACGGAGCAAGCGCAAACAGAGGAGCGGCTAAGCTGTGTTTATCCTCGGGAACAGCAAATAGCAGTATGTGCCGAACTACTTACGCCGATACCGGAGGGCTGCTTCGAACACTAAGCATCTTGTAATGCAATTACAATTATATTGAGCTGCTTACCCTCGCCACTTTGTTGTGGGCTAGCGTGAGAGCGTGTTGATAACATAACAATTGAGGTATTTTCAGCACATTTTCTAGGATTAGCTCTTTTATTTTAAAAGCTTCAAATATTACCAGCTTCTTGCTTACAACAGAAAAGATATTTTATTTCTATTTTTCGTTGCCCGCAAAAAATTCGTATCTAACTTTGGTAGGTAGGTATGACGTGAGTGAATAATAGAAATTATATCATAGAATTTAAACATATTTTTTAGCAAACTAAAAATATTTAACGAACTAAAAATATTTCAGAACACTAAAATTTTATTTTTTTACGCCTAGCTTTCAGTTCCAACTCAATTTCCGGCCAAAACTAAACGTTAAAGAATAGTAGCAAGTTTCAGCAAATATCTGAGAATATTCGTAGCATATCGTAGTCCGGAATATAAAGAGCCTGAGCGGCTAAGTAGCCGAGCGGGCCGGCCGTCAAAGGCCCGAAGAAAGCGCCCTAACCGTGTTCCGCTATTTACAATGCGTGCTCCGGAGGAATTTGTTCCGCTGCACGACAGATGCAATGCGCTTCTGGTCTTTGAATCAGTTGTGTACATTGTGCTACATTAGACTGAGATTTCTAATAAAAGGTTGAAACCAAACGAATATTATTAGTTTTCTGATTTCTGTCAAAGAAGATCAAGTGCTTATGAATTTGAGAAAGTTTTTAGTAAATTAATGACTTATCTAAATATATAAAAGGAGAAACTGACTGACTGACTGACAGATCAACGCACAGCCTAAACCGCTAAACGTAGGCACTTGAAATTTGGAAGGGACGTAGCTTAGGTACCTTAGAGGTGCACTAAGATAGGAATTCCCGAAATTCCCACGTGAACGGGAATTACCGGGAAAATCCTTTTGTATGAAAAATCTAAACCGCTTAAGTTAGACGCTTGAAATTTGGCATACAGGTATCATAGTAAACTTAAAGCTTAGTTACAACAGGATATTGCAAAATTCCCACGGGAACGGGAGTGTGCGGGAAAAAACATTTGTATGAAAAAATCTAAACCGCGTAAGATAGATGAAGGGGGTAAAACGGGATCCACGCGGACGAAGTCGCGGGCGGCCGCTAGTGGTATATAAGTATTACGCGTATAAAATATTAAATGTAATTTTTGCCTACCGACCAGACTGCAAAGTTTGTTCAACATTTTATTTTGGCTTCATATTTATTGGTATAATAATAACTCAGTCTCGCGGTTCAAAACTTTATTAGGCAGCAATAGGTCGTATTAAGGGCAAAACTAATTAATATTTAACTTTCACAAGAATTTACTATTATCTAGACCAAAAGAAGTTCTTCAAAGATCAGCTTTCAAGTTATTTTTATGTACGAAAAGAAATCCTCTCGCGGCTTATTTAAAAAACACGATCTCTATGTGACGTTTATATCTAGTAATTTTCTAAGAATTATCCAAGTAGTACTTATTTTGTGAATAATATTATGCTTTTAAACTCTATTAATTAGCCGTTATTAAGGTTTCTACTGAATCTCTATATTTAAGTACTTACCCGTAAAAGAGCAACAATTATCTTAATATACCTGCTTTTCGGTATTATTTACAGACAATTGCACGTGCCTCTAAATTGAAACGGTCCAAAGACATAACCAATTTCCAAGATAGCGTTTCGCTGTCAGATGGCGCCCGATCGCGCGTGAACCGCGCGTGACGCGCTCATGAAATATTAACGCGGGCGCGACGCCTCTCCGGACCAAATATGCTAATGTCACTTCGCTGCCGCGAGCGGGGCCGCGGGATACGCTTGTTTGCGATAGAAATCGTATATTCTCACGTCGTAAATCTTTAAAATCATTCAGACTACAAAAAGAAGTCACCAATGACTACATTTTTAAAACTTGAAGCATAAATACAACATAAGGTTTTCATTCAAACCACTGCCCATGTTCTTGGGATGGGTTTACCTGCTGCATGGTGGGTGCATTGATAAGACAACTTGTGTATTTTATCACATATTTTTAATATGTTTCATCTATTTTAGGAATCTGTCCGTTCTCTTTCTCAAGACATAGTCTTATGAAATATTTATCCTCGTTAAATTTTACTTCGTCCTTCTTGATCTCGCTGTGGTTGATTGCCATAATTTTTTTGGTCTTAGTCCACGTTCTTTGCCGAGTAAGGAATAATACTTACATTATAAATATCCTGGTCTATTAGGGATGGCAACTCAAAGAAGATAATTGAATCGTCGGTAACAGACGCGGTCTTTCTAGACGCGCCATTTGCATACTAGATGCGGCTCTGCAGCGCCCCGGCAATACCGATATTGGATCGATCCTTGCGGTAATACATGACAAAATTTCTATACATTCTTATAGACTCGAGAACGTAACAAAATGAATATCGATAAAAATGCTGTTATCAGTATGACGTCACCATTCTTTTGTTTTATTAAAACCTTCTAAATTCAGGATTCAGGACCAATTTAAAAAAATTCACGATGGCGCACTTGTTGCCATAATATCTCAACCTCATCCGCTAGGTAAGATTACTCGTACAAGCACGTAATATTTTTCATGTAATATTTTAATGGAAATGTTTGTTAAAACTCAGTAGATTAATTATAAAAATCCGGTTACAGGACAGTTGACGTAGCATGTACTAATAAATCGGTGTCCAATCAGTCAACGACAGTTGAGCGCGACCCGAACAATCGCATCCGTCGGCGTTTGCATCCATAAATGATTCATGCGTGTCCGCCGGCCGACTGCTCGACATCGGGTCATCAGGCCAGTTGGCCAGAGCCAAAGCATGTTGTTGAGATACACGCTATACTGTAATCTGTGCTTCGAAAACCCTTTTAAGTTGGCTTAATATATCATGAATATCACAAGATCTTTCACCTAAGTGTTAAAATGATAAAATTAAAATTATAAATATGCTGAATACCATCAAAGAATGACGGAAACGTTTTTAATATTTAAGCCAGAAAGTCATGATTTTTGAAGTTACAACAGTTTTGATTCGGATTTTTCTTTCCCTGAAACACTAAGCTAAAAACTCTAGGAATATATTCCACTACTGAACACAAAAGTACGAGTATTTCCCGAGAACGGTGTGATTCGTGTAAAGCAAAAGAATGTATGCAAATAACTGAGGAAATTTAAACTACGCTTTGTTCAATGATAATCTTTTAACGATATTGTTGTAAAAAGCATTTAAAATAAATGATGTTCGTAAAATGAGATTTAGTCCCAGACATAGCGTTAAATATTTTCTTACTTACTACTTTAAATATGTCCCTGCTGCAGCTCCTTCTTGCCTCAGTTTATAAGTACACGACTATTGCTTTCAATAAATTACTGCGTGTGCTCCTTGGCATGTGAAGTGTTAAGTTTTATTATCATCATGGTAAAGCATGCGCCATGCGCTGTCTATGCTAGGTGGATAACGTGTTAGAAAGCATTTCTAAAAGATTGGAATATAAATGGTACAGCCCTCTACACAGAGAGAACAGGTGAAATATGTCCACTCGTCTTGTAGCTAGATTAGATACGGTCATAAAGTTTTAAAACATCACAAAATTAACTCTATCTCCTAAACTAAGCAAAATCGTAGAACAAACATGGGAGTGATTTTGATACACATTGATGTAAGGAATCTAAATTTTTCTTTTAGACCTCACTGTTTTGGCCATCCTGTATACTAAAACTTTCAGCTCATCGTGTTATTTACAGGTGTACCATTATTGCTACTTTATTTATGATGATGTCGGATGAAATCGACTCCAAAGAAGTTTCCACCAATATTGAGATTTCTTACCCAAAAATGATATGAAAACGCTACCACAACCGAGTGTAGATCGCAAGACGCAAGCCGCCGTACGGTGTATTGTGATAATAAACAGACAAAGATAACTGCAATGAGCAGTCACTCCGGCACGAATGATGTTTGCATGCCAAATTTAATTTCGAATACTTTTCCCCGTCGTTTGGAGGCAAACAGTAGGTGGAGGATGAATAATACATGTCTCACTCATACGTCGCTTCTAGCCTTTCTGATGGGGCTATGAGAACGGCGAATTCATATTTTGCAAATGAGCATCCTTATCATTGGTAGTTGTCATTTTTAATTGCTGAAAGAAAAGCTCTTGTATTGACTTCCGGCGAAAACTGCCCAGCTGTAAAATACTTACTCGCGTACATTGGCTACCTTCAAATGAAAAGCGCTTTTTGAGTCTAGTGATTAGACCTAAAGGTTCTAAGTACGTACTGAAAAATTTTGCAAATAGCAGTTTAATATTAATCAATAATTAATTTTACCATTCCTTCAACAACTTACATCACATTACCATACCTAGAAATACTTTATCTATATCTATGTGCCCTTTAGAGTATTGTATTGTTATGTTACCAATTTCATAACTGTACAACTTAGTGAAGACAATATTTATTCGTAATGGAAGATTTGTGAATGTAAAGGGTTTAATTAATACAAGAATAAGTTAAAGTCGCGCTTTCAATGGCCCCAGCCCGCTCAGGCAATATAAGGCTTTGACGATTTTCTTTCAGCATTCCGAGTGATTCTAAAGTCGGTTCTTTATAAAGCACCTTCATCTCGAGACGCGCATCCTAAGTATATCATGAGTATTTAAACGGTAATATATGTGTAGTACTGTTGCTATTGCGCACTTAAAAGGTTAATAAATATGGATGGCCCAGGTTCGCTTGTGCTCCGTTTTAACAAAAACCTTTCTTTATCATGGGTGACAGGTAAATCTTAGATCGCATAAATTATTTAGAAGTAGACATTTCATGACTTGTACCTAATAGCTTTAGCTCGTACTGTAAAATAATATCGAAAATTTTAGAGAAAGCATGTTGGTTGAATAAAAATCAAGTCCATGCAAATCTTAATTATTTTCAAAGAGTTATAAAACCAGTGGAAATGTTTCGAGAAGAGGCCTGCATTCCCGCCGGCTGGCGGCGTAAATCGCAACAGTAACGCGGCCGCAACCCGACCATACCGCACCGTTGTTTGAAATTACGCGATGCCGGCTGCGCAAGACATTTTTGTCGCAACATAGCAGCCGAGTGCCATTGTTAGGCCCACTAATTTCTTTGGCATCAGATTCTGGAGGGTCGAATAGACTTAATAGCATAAAATGCAATGACTTAAACAAAGAAAATCTAACAAATTTAGTATTTAATAACGCCCCATTATGTTTTTTTTAAATAAATATAAAAAAGTTGAATAAAATGTAATATTAATAATATTAATTTTACTTACAGGTGGTTCCCGAGCAATTAGCACAGCCGTCGCAGTCTGGTAAGTTACTAAGTAGTTGTCTCTTATAGAAATAAAACGGTAAAACGCAACATTTGCCGCGACACTACGCCATCTGTCATGCGGCGCAATATGCGTCGGGAGTGCGGACGGACAATGCGCGATTTATGCGCCCAATCGAGCTTTGCTTTATTCGATCATTTATTACAAACATCGGCTTTCAACGTTTTTTGTTTATTTAAGCGAGAACTGTTGTAACGCCGGTTAAAAGGCTTCTTATAACTGACGAACGCACACGCACCTCTAAGTAGAGACATTATTGTCATACCTACTCAGCCAGAGTATGCCAATCTATTGTTACCTGAACTCAACCTCATTCCAATTGTTATTTTTTATTTTATTCAAGCCCAAGTAAATTTTTATTTATAGTGATATTGCCGTAATTTTCGGCAAACAACGTCAAGTTAACACGAGTCATGATTAGGTACAGAAAGTAGAAAAAGTAGAGATGTCAATGTTTGTAACATTATCTTCGTTGATCGTTATTTGTAAAGGACATGATGTACCTTCTGCTGAAGCCTCAACCTCATGACGGAACTTAGTGTTCCGAATATTGATACACATGATCGATCGGCCCTGTTACTTGCCAGCAGATGGTTTCCCTTTTTACCTGTAACGTGCCTTTTTTCATCGCGTATCCAGCTATCAACTGACACGCCAATTTGCTTCAAACGATCGTTTTGACAACAAATTGCAGTCGTAAAATGTGTCGAATACTGTTGATCGGAAAATTTGGACGTTGTCGCATCCGGCAGTTGGGACAATGTTTGCGGAAGTGCTTGTTTGGCTTCGTACACAAAATATAACAGAAGACAAACTCCATACTAAACGCGCTCGAGCCACGCACACATACACACCGCTCTAGCAAGACTGTCTTGGACGAATGCGAGCGCGACGTGGCGCGACAGACGTTCGCCACACGTTCGCTGTGGTTCGCTTGAGTCACGCGCCGGTCAATCAACCGCCTGTGATATTATTTTGTTTTGCGAAATTGACGAAAATGAGTGAACAGAAAAAGTCGTATTATAATTGTTCGGTATTTGGTTGCTTAAACTCGTCATTAAATACCGAATTTTCATTTTTTAAATTACCAGTTGATTCGGGGAGGTAAGTAAGTTATTTATTTGAATTTCAATTGAAATTGAAAGCCAACTCAATTATTAGGAATATCGAATTGTTTTAGAGAGGTTTTATGAATTATTGGATAACTAGCTTTTGCCCGCGGCTTCACCCGCGTGAAATTCAGTTTGTCACAGATCGTCATAAATTATAGCCTATATGTTATTCTGGGTTATAAACAATAATACTGTAAAGTTACATCAAAATCCGTTCAGTAGTTTTTGCGTGAAAGAGCAACAAACATCCAGACATCCAAACTTTCGCATTTATAATATTAGTTGGATAATAGTGTCAACCACTCAACTAAATACTACTTCCTTCTCGTGTATTTGTTTGCAAACTATTATTATAATAACGTACTAAATATAAATAAGTATACGTGGATATCTGTTATTGTCTTTCTTGCATAGTATTAAGAGTAACATTTTTCTATCATAACGAAATAAACGCAACACATGACAAGACAACCCTAGCGCGACGGTCGAGCGTGCGAGCGAGAGAGGTATGCAAAGCGAGGTACATACATGAGTTTACCTTCTGTTATATTTTGTGCTTCGTATCAGTCATTCTCTCGATATGATATAGATAGTATTAGTAGACTTAACACTATCGATAACAATTGTTTATATCATAACCAACAAAATACTCGTATAGTTTCAGTTGTAAGTATTTGATTTCAAATTAAATTATGGTTGGGGAATGGACACTAAAAGCAGTGTTTCGTGCTTTCCTGAACATATAAAGCAATCGGAAATTTCCTTTTTTTATACGCCATTCATTTATGCCATTCTTGTAGTTGTTGTATCCACAAAACTTCACCAGGATCAAGGAGTCGATGCAAGTATCGATTAATCGGCATTCGATATTTTTGCAACTGGTGAGCGAGACCCGAGCCCATGAATGATTTATAAACTTGATGGATGTCGGACGCGCGATTGCGAGCGTTTAGCTATCATTGACGGATTGGCCGGATTTATTTGTTGAGCCAGCCAACCGGGATTATTACACACTTTTACTGTTTGATTTTTTGGACGGCTTTTACCTATTTTTCACATGTAAAATTGTATCTAAAATATAATATGTTTGTATAAATAAAAAACAGACTTAGTTTGCTTTGAAAATTTTAACGCGTTGCTGCTCTTAAAAAATAAATAAGATTGTTTTTTTTTTTAATATTTAAAAGAAAAACAGGTGATTTTACTACAGTTGTACAGAATGACAATTTTATGAGTGATCTTTTTCAAATATGAATATTGTGCTCAGTTTGAGTGTTGGGGTCAGAATAAAAATGTTGATTTACGACGCTCATGCGAAGGGCGCCTCTCGAAACGCCGTAAAGAGCGCTGACGATATTGCATGAGCATCCCTTCTCACGTCTGCCACAAAAGACGTAGATTCAGATGGCTCAGTACTTCTTCACATGCGTTTGAAGTACTTTCAACTCCTATAAAACCATCCTTCCCTTTCCCTAAGGCTGGAACAATTTGGCTTTATTTATTATTCAACAGAAGTTGGAGAAAAAAAATTTAAGAAATAGATAAAAAGCCGTCTTGACTTTAGTCCCTCAGAGATAGACCAATACACTACCACTACACTCAAAAAAATCAAAATCAAAAATATTTATTCAGTTTAGACCACAAGTGGCACTTATGAACGTCAAAATATAGTAAATATATAAAAATAAAAGGTAGCCCTTTTGGGTAACTTCACATGTCTCCTTATATTTTGGGCCCTCACTAGGCGCAATCCTCAGCTACTATTACTGATAGGACTGGACTGGTTATACTGATACCCTAAATTCAGAAGTTAATGTAGTCTTTGTCTGCTGTGCCAACTTCTATTATGCTCCTGTCAAACCCTAATAAAATATAGTACAAATGCTCGGAGCTTATTACACGTCATTACCACTGACCGTTGTGTCCTAAGGTTTAGGGCTTCGCTAAAGTATGCTTTACTTATATTGCTCATGAATACAGCCAAATTTAAATCAGCAGAAAATATCAGGAATTGTTCTTTCTCCATTTTTTCTAAAATTTATTAAAAGTACACTTGCTGGATTGACAAAGCAAACTATATTAATTACGACTGCTTATGCTTATTCGAAAAGGTCCACGACTCTAGTATTATTCAGAATTATTATACGCAGTAGTATTCAGAAACTTTTACTAAACCATTGGATTTTTTGTTTTGTCTTTTCGGATGTCAAATGGCCATTTACATGGTCCATAAACCCAATGCCCTCTCTTATAATTTAATATCTCCCAAGATGAAATTGTATGTAAGCAGGCAGAGCCGCAGGCAACTGCTAGTTATTTGTTCGTCAGCCACGTTAACCCTGGAGGTGTCTTAATATAACAGGGGAAACCAATTTTGTGACGTTAATTAGTTCCAATAAGTTTAGTGCGGCCGCGAGTAATCCATGCGAACTGGCTGTGTTGTGTAAAGGGATGGCGATCAGTCGCCTTGTACTTTCCAACAGAATCGATAGAGATAAACTAATGTCTTTAATTAAAAAGTATTAAAATTCCTACATAGAACCCACCTACATATTATTATCTCATAATCCCATCCCATCCGCAACGCTATTGCAAAATGTCATAATGGTTCATTGTATCGACAGGCAGCAATAGATAATAATATACATAATTTATTGCGGTAACCAGTAAAAAATATGAACTTTTTATGTAGAGTCGTTCGCTTTTGAATATTTAATTCAATCAATAAAAATTACAATTCTAATGCATTGACTGAAAATTAATGTGCTTGTTATTGATTTTTGCTATTTCATCATAAGCAAGCCACTAACAGACTTCAAGGCGCTGGCGATCACCGTTCAGTAATAAGTCCTCCGGAGTAACACTCTTAACGCTATTATACGCTGCGCCCCACTTTAAATTAGGCATTGTGTCTGCGAGCCGAGTATAGTTGGCGGAGCTCACATGCGGTTCAAGCGAACTTGGTTTCTCTTTGCCGAACTTGGCGCCAAGCGGGGTGAAATGGCATTTTACGTCTGACTTACCGAACCCTTTGCGAAAATAGAGCGTTTGAATTGTATTTTTAAAATGTTTTAAACAAAACCGTCATAAAAGTTTCTCATCCTTGTATATTTCAACATAAGTAAGGTGGAGCGTGCTATGCTCGGAGTTTCCCTGCGTGATCGAATCAGAAATGAGGAGATCCGTAGGAGAACCAGAATGACTGACATAGCCCGCAGAATCGCTAAAATCAAGTGGCAGTGGGCGGGGCACATAGCTCGTAGAGCTGATGGCCGCTGGGGCAGGAAAGTTCTCGTGTGGTGACCACGAGCCGGAAGACGTAGCGTGGGCAGGCCTCCCACTAAGTGGACCGACGATCAGTTCAAAAGTAATCTATTTTTTTTAAAGTTTTTTTTCAAACCTCACTCTCATTCTTTTTCTAGAACCATGTAGGTAGCTTTTTTTGCTTTATAATCCATCTGGATGAAAATACAACTAATTCAATTACATCAAAGACTTTTCCATCACAGACACAACTGGATTTCCAGCGCGCAACTGGAATAGAAAAGCTGAATATTTAAAAAACACAACGCTGTTTTCCACTTCGCACCTAAAAGCCGGAGCAAAAGTAACTGAAGTCAAATGATACTCCGCAAAGGGCTGTACAATTATTCGCGTATGGCCGCCGAGAAGTTTTTCAATATAAGTTAGCCGATTCGAGCGAAAGGCTCAATCAGACAATGTTGGATGCCAAATTAGGCAGTTGGAGTGATTCGAATTGTTAACATGATGACCTTTTTAGAATACAATTCTAGATTTGTTTTTTAATACCAACTTTTTGGCTTGTTTTAACAAAACAAAAAAATGGTAGGTAGCCCTAATCCAAGTGTTGTTTCATATGAAAAAATATTAGGAAGGCTAAAAGCTTCTATTTACACTTTTCTCGCTTAATAATGAAATAAAATTAGACTGTCATTAGATCAGCTACGATATGAAAGCTTAGAAGTTCTTTCGTTGAATTTTCATGATCATTGTCTTAATAACAACGTACTTTTTCATACTTTTTTAACATTACTTTTTCAACAGTTCCCTTCGCCACTCATCTGGCATCTGACGGCAAATAACTCAGTTTATGATTTAACTAGAGGATTAGCTTCTTTTAAAAACTACGTGTTAAAAATTCGCATCTTTCAAAGTAGGCATTTAACATTCATAACGTCATTATCATTCACATTGAAATAACCTATTTTCACGGAGCATCGTGTAATATTTAATTTTGATAATTTTGAAAAATTGATAATTGACATTTTGTATAGATTTAGGTCAAAATGAAGTGGTATTTTAGTGTACTCGTATATTCATGATTGTGGTCAGACAAAATTTCGATACCTTCATAGATACACGAGTTATTCCGACAATCACGTAATATTTTATCATTTTATTTTTTAATTCTACGCATTCCTCGTAATTACTCTCGATTCAAGTATAGACATGGTAAATATGAATAACGAGCAGCGATTATTAATTAATCTCTGGCCGTTTCATCGTGCCATTTAATTAGCCGGCATTTGTTTAAACATAAACAGCTGTAAATGTAATCATGGACGCCAAACGGTGCTGTATTAATAACCATTATGTCAAAACAGATGGACCGTTTAGCTGGAAATAACTAATTATAAAATTGAAATTTGCTAAAAGAGTGTGATTCTAATTGTTTCAAACTTCATGTCGTTTTAACACTAGAAAGGCCGCCGTCCCATTTTTGTCCCACTCGCGAGTTTGATCGTCTCTAACTTTTTTATTTTTCAACGAAAGTCCATGAAACTTTTTGACTTTTACTGATTTATTGAATTTTATCATTTTTAATGTTTTTGATAATATAACATTAATAGAAAAAAATTAAAAATCGGTTTTACCTAGAAGCGCCACTGGGTCATTTTTGTCCCACCCTGGTATTTGCCACAATAATTCGATGAAGTCTTTGTTTCGAGGAGATACGAAAGTGGAGAGGTGACGAGAGTTTAGGTGACTCGTGACAATGCAGAAATGTAAATATATTGTACTAGTTTTTGCCTGTGACTTCACTCGTGAGAAATTAAGTTTATCATAGAAAGACCTAATTTCTTGACATTTATCGTTGCTTTTTGACCAAATAACTGAATATTAGTGTAAATTATAGCCTATATTATGTTATTCTGAAGTATTAACAATAAAACTGCAAAGTTTTATTAAGATTGGCTTAGTATTTTTTGCATAAAAGAGTGAAAAAACATCCATCGATCTAACCATGAATCCATACTCACTTAGTTCAAGTTCCAGGCATATATCCACCCATTCATCCTTCTTATCCATTCATCAGTCCATCCATCCTTCAATTCATCAATATTTATTAACTTTTACATTTATAATATTAGTAGGAAGGTGGCTTCTAGATATAAGCCAGTTCATACATTGTATGATTTGATACATTTTTAAAATGTGTGACTTATAAAATTTTGAAAATTAAACGTTCATACTTTTCATTGTAATTGGTAAAAAACTGCACTGTTTGTGTACAGATAACAGAAAAATAACCATAACTATAAAAATTCCTAAGCACTTAGTACACCAGAGAGACAAAAAACCATACAAAAAAACTTTGTGCAAAATGTGCACTATTATTTGTAAGATATTTATTTTTCCTTTAAAAATAATAATGACTAGTTAAAGTAGTAATTTCATTATTTTAATACAGTATAACACCACGTAATATGTGACTATTTTTATATTAAACCAAAAATATCTGACTTTTAATAATTTAAAATTAAAATTGGTTACATTTATATTTTTAAAGAAATAAGTACATATTGATTTAACTACATAAATAAATCTTTTTTTAAGGATACTACAAATAGTTTTAACCATAATATTCATGCCTGAAACCAAAAAATGTTACAAAATATATGCTGGGACAAAATTGACCCAGCGGCGCTTTTAGGGGGGTCGTAATCTTCGGCACTTCTAGTGTTAAGCTTCAGTAGTAAAGTTAACCTAGTGAAAGTAAGTTATAGATTTCATAAAGTACTTAAATCGCTCTTAAATCTCTGAATGACATTATAAATACTACAATATAATATTCATCATCATCATCATCATCATTTCAGCCATAATGTCCACTGCTGAACATAGGCCTCCCCCAATGCTTTCCATGTTGATCGATTGGTAGCGGCCTGCGTCCAGCGCTTCCCTGTTACCTTCACGATGTCGTCGGTTCACCTTGTAGGTGGACGTTTTTCAAATGTTTTAGTAATGTTTTTCAAACATACACACATTTAAGGCTTGGTATTTCTGCTAAAGTAGGTATTTTGCGCTGTCAAAATCTGCGCGCGCAATTGTTCGCCGAAAACAGCGCGCCAAAGAGCTCCCGCCACAATTTCCAGCTACACAGTATAGAAATACGCAGTTGGTTAGGTTAGGTTGACTTCCTTCCGTTCAAGCGTCACACTCACAGCACTTTCTAATACAAATTATATCCAAGTGATACAAATTAAAACAACTTTCAGAATTTTTGGGAATATATTTTAGAATCGAATAAATTAATATAAAATATAACTGCCAAAGTAAACACGGTTCAAAGAGGCGTGGCGTCACCCGACCTTCCGGAAGTTCCGCGTCGGCCAAAATAATTTCAAGATTACGTCACCCGACCTATGGGAAGGTCATCGGGAGCTTGAGCGATTGGAAAAACATTTTATGATCAGTTACTCGTAGTAGCGATTATTTAGAGCTTGGATAATAAATTATAGTTATTGCAATTCACGAAACTTTGCATGTGATTAATTACATTAATCAGTACACGCATCAATTTTGTTCAGTCTTTTTGTTTATTAATAAATAAAAATATTTGTTTGTATTGATCTGGGTGTTTTCTTTCCATAATTTATGTATAACGTATGTATCGAAAATCACTATGAGCATCACAATTTGAGATTTCACTTGACATTGATTGCAATCTGACATGGAGTTTTCAAACACTTGTAAAAATAAAAAGTAATTAAATCAAAAGCAGTAAGTATCTAGTATTGATATCAACTTCGAAGCAAATGACTCCCAAAATAACTTTCTACCCCTTTTACACGTTTGTCATGAATTATAATATTAAGGAATTGTTGAGCAAAATTTCAAGTAGATTGAACCAAAAAATCACTTTGTCCCATACAAACTTTGCCCCCTTTTTTCACCCCCTTCATTTCATGACCCCATTTCGGAAAATCGGATGCCTACGTCATACAAAGAACACACCTTCCAACTTTCAGGTCTCTACGATATCCGTCAGTCATTTAGGACAAAGCATTTTTATTAGTTGTCCAATACTCTATCGTTCCAGGTATGTCATTGACAGGAGGGCGCTACTATCTTAATGGGTTATTTATAAATGCTAAATAGTAAATATTAGTTTGGATTGTGAAATATCCTATCCTACTAATATTATGAAGGCGAAAGTTTGGATGTCTGGATGTCATGATGTCTGGATGTCTGGATGTTTGTTACTCTTTCGCGCAAAAACTACTTAACGGATTTTGTTGAAACTTTACAGTATAATTGTTTATAACCCAGATTAACATATAAGCTAACTTATGATGATATGTGACAAATAAATAAGACGTGTCTAAAAAGCGCCATCTACCTATCGTCATTGGTTAAAATCTACAGCGCTGGACAAACTACTGTATAACGTTCGTAAATATTCATTCGGGGGAAGCCGTGAAACGCCATCTATGAACATGATATCTAACGGGAGTAAAACGAGGTCCACGCGAACGAAGTCGCGGGCGGCCGCTAGTTTATAATAGGTAGCTTTCCCTCCGCAACCTTATGGGTATTCCATGTATGTGTCTTTTAACTGATTTCTGTTAAACATTTCAAGTAAAATTTGTCCAGTTATAACTCCATTTACATCTGCATCTGTAAACAAGGGTTCATGTTCTCCAGACCAGACGCCGAGTAAACAGAATCGTCTTTCAGTGACGTGCAGTTGCCCCTATATTTGACCCACTGACCTAATATTTTATTATTTATTGGTATCAGTGTGCTCTTCTAAAGAGTGTAAGACGATTGTATGTAGGTACTATTAAAATGTAATTTTAACTATTGGTTTTGTCTCATATTTGAGGAATGTACTATGTATCATGAGTAGAATCTTCGTTTAAAAGGATGCGAACCATTTAAATTTCAATAGGTAGACAAAATTGATAATTCTTAATTATCAAACATTTTAGCTTTCTCCAGTAACACTGATATTATTATACTGTGACTCATCAAAGTCATCATTGTCAAAAATATTGACAAATCGCGAACTGTCACGTCCAACAAACTGACACGCGTCCGTCCTCCGTAAGCGCCACCGCGCGACTGATTGAGATTGTCCAAGCCGTCATGGACGATTTTTTCCACATTTTTTAACATAGTAACTAAATAAGACGCAATATAAAAATTTCATCCGTTAAAAGCCCTCAAGTTATTTCTGAACTTTAGTTTAGTAAAAGATTTAGAATCTCAAATCGCTTATTTTAAAAATAAAACCTTAAATAGAAAACGAATAGAGGTAACTTTGGGAATTTATTCTATCGAGTCAACTTCATCAAATCGTGTTTCCATCCGTTAATAGCCCTAGAAAATATCCTCAACTATGCCCAATAAAAATCTTAGCCTTTAATTTTACTGTTTAGTACCTCAAAAATGAAAAATGAAAACCTCATTTTCGCCATTTTCTCTGCTACCCGGCCTTAAATTGTATTTGTGTTTTCTCTGTAAGTGGATTTGTAAATTCTTTTGAGAAAATAAATGTCTTTAACCGTAATAATAATAGCTTTAGATAATAGATTTCAATAGTCCGGACAAACTAAAATCTAGACCTACAAGGGTTGTGGTTTTTTTTTTCAGTTTGTTTAATAGATTTTAAATTAGAACTTAGCTAAACATCAAATAATTCTAGATACCGTGTAGGTACCTAGCCTCGCATTAAATCAAGGTTCTTTGTTACCTGTTTGTTTCCGTCTGCAAACCAAGACATAGAACGAGATTAGATTTAAGTCGGGACACGAGTAAAAGCTTTACAAAACTAATCTATCTTTAAAAGGTAAAGATCACAAAGTATACAGCTTTAGTGAAATCCTCTTTAGAACTAACTTAGTAATCGTGGTCAAAGTTCAGCGGATTTTGCCGTGAAATAGAGTCTCAAAGTAGGTAAATATAAGTTGTATACAAATAAAAGAAGTTGCAGATTATTTAACAATAAATTAATATTATGCGTAAAAATCATTCAGATCGAATAAATGTAATGTAGAAATCTATAGGGGAGGCGTAGATATAATTATTCAGCAGTAAATGTCATGTGGCTGAAATAATGATGATAATGATAAAATACATTAATCTTATATGCAGTTTCTGTGTAAGTAATCCCTATGCACTTTGTCTTAAACATCCTCGTTTCATTGTTGTTACATGATTTAATTCAAAATCTCAATTTACAGAGTAAAATCTGCAGTTAACTAAGATTTAGTCCCTCCTCTAGCTTAAGCACACTTTTGTCAAACATCACTAAGGTAATTGCTAAAGAGGTCGGCGGTAATCGAGAGGGTTAATAAACAGGATCGCGCTGTGTTCCAGCATATAAAATAACAGCAATTAGGCTTAATATAACCGCGCTCTACGGCCGCCTACGGGCGACCGCGAAAACTGGCGAGCGAGGAATTTTAATAGGCACTTTTGGGAATTTTCTAGTCCAATTTTGTATGATATTTGGCCTCAAACAAACAAAGCAATTACTCGAATAAATTGTTGATTTAACGTTAGATTCCTCATGAATTGTATTTTTTTATAATTAAGTTTCCCGGTACGAATGTGTAAGAAAAGGATTAGGTGCTCAATGGCTCAATTATCGACTTATAAACGATCGCTGGCAGTGATTAAATAAAAAAGCAAGCTCGTGCTTATTGGCATTCATTTTGGTAGGTTTAGGTTCAGCAGTAGACTAAATAACTACTGAAACCTAAAATAATGATTGTATAGAATGACTGTAGAAAAATCCCCTGTATCAAGACGTAGTAGGTACGTAGTAGTATGAAAGTGCATTTTAAAGAATGAATTTTAGGTTCGCAGCGTACGCGTCGGCCCACTAGGTATGTGTTATACGCAAAGTTTGCGCGGCACCGGCACCTGGTATTAATTTCCCGGCGGAGGGTTAAAACGGGAAAATTCCCGCTAACCGGCTACACAGGAAGACGGACAAATTAACAAGAACATTGTTAAATTGGACAAAAAAGTCCCCTCGCGAGCTAACGCGGACAACGCAGGAGATTGTACCTGTAATGTGGGTTGTGTATTTGAATTATGAGGACTTATTTAATTAAGAGTGGGAATAGGAAACGTATTTAATATTTAAATGTGTTGGGAACTATGCAAATGTAATCCGAGCGTGCTATTTCGTTTTGGCGGAATGTTCACCTTGTTGAATTGTAATTTATGCTAGAATTTTATATTTATTGTCACTGCAGTGGCGTTTAGATTTATTTTAAATCTGCCTTTTCCCGATAGAATAAAAATATATCTAAGAGTGAAATGTATGAATAGTAGAGACGTGCGTGTTTATTTAAATAAAATGATTTACGACCTATTTAAATAAAATAACAAGTTTTGAGACTCTCTGAAATTACAATGAAAACAAAAATATTTTTTTTTTATTTTATTAAAATGAACAATAAATTAACAGACTTCAACTTTTCACTAGACGCACCTCACTACAGCTTCTACTAAAACAAGTGCCACCACATCAAAGGGACATAAAGAGCAAGTCACGGCAATACAGAATCAATCGGCCGCCGCGCCGCCCCCTCGGGACAGCTTCTGATTGCGAGACCGATTGCCCGATATCTTCATTTTATTACGTGTTAACTGCGCCCAGTTAATTGGGGTATTTGCGGCCCTTCTGGGAAAAATTACTTCGTTTAGCCAACAATAATTTGGGGAAAAATGGATAACACTTCATTAATATCACCCTTTTGCGGGTTTTATGGGGAAATTATGTGTTTAGATATATTTTACTGTGAGAGAATATACAGTTATTGTTTTCACAGTTGATATGATTTGGTATTCAGTAAGACCACACGGGTAAATTTTAATTACTCACATTTGAAGCCGGGGTCGCCAATCACTAATAATGTAAAACAAGAATAATGAAACATTCACGAATAATGAAAAAATGGCAGCTTATATTACAAACTTTGTAACCTTTCGGGCTAGGTGTATTTCGTTTCCAATGGTACTTAAAATTATAATTACACAAAGTACCCTTTGCCCTTGTAGTTTCTAAATTCAAATATAATATTACGGGTAGGTAACAGTCTGTTTGAATATTACCTTAAAATGTGACCCTTAAGCTAACAAAAGCTAAGGTTTTGACCCTCGAAACAAGGGCAAGCCTTTCATTGCTTATTTCAACAATTTCGCCGCGTCTTAAAATCATCAATTCAGTTCTGACAGACTCGTTTCAACTTAGGGCTAGCAGACTTTTTAGAAACAGTTGAACTCGTTCTTTACAGTTTGAAGGACAATTTCAAGAAATAACGAGTCCATTTAGCACGATCAAAATAAATGTGTAAACAAAATCTGAACTCTACGATGAATGACTAACTTTGTTCGTTCATTTCAGCCAGATAACATCCACTACTGGACAAAGGCCTCTCCCAATTAATAAATAATTTGTGAATGACTAGCTTTTCAACAAAGTAAAATTATATTTTATTTATTAAACAATGTTTCAATAGCATTGAATACTAGACTAACTATTGGCAAGCAAAAATTATGTAGGTATGTATTTTTTGTGGTTTCACAAAATTCCCGTAAATTTTTTCCAATTAATAAACAACAAATTTTCCGGAAAATATCAATCACGCGTCAGCCCTACCCTCTTGGGCGGTCTGTAGGCAGATTGTCAGTTTATTCAACACTTAAGTTTTTGCGAATTGACTCGGGAAGTTGAGTTCCTTAAGTGTTTCGGGCTGCGTCGGCTTCTTTAAAAACTGTTGAATAAAAATTTGGTTTCAGTTAACTTATGCTCAAGCACGGACGAGAAAGTTCAGTCAGTTATTAGAATGAACTTTTGAACTGAGTATGTTTTATATTTTAATTTTTCGCAACTGGTCATTGTATGGTTTTTGCTTCTCCTTCAAAGTGAAATTTACATACATGGTTCTAATTATAAAATGTATAATTTGCTGAATTTTGTTATCAACTCGTTACTCGTTTTTAATTAATGATGATTATATTATCTCAATAACCATTTTTCAACAATAAAAAATATTTATGAGGTCTTATTTCTACTCAGGAATCGTTTTGAAAAGTTTGCCTTCATGTCCTTGACAACACAAGCTTTTAAATTCAAATGAGCACGAGATACGTTCCCTTTCGCGTCTCAAAGAACAACGTCTAAACTTGTTCGTATGAGCGCGACAGTTACAAACGTTTTTCATTAAAGTAATGAATGAGGCCTTTATAGTTTTCCTTTACGTGTCCTGTACTTTACAAGTCGTTAAAGTAATTGTGACCCATATTGCTCAAGTTAGCATAGTACAGTTGGCATCCAAAACATCTGACATACTTCAAGGCACAGACGACGGAACGTCAAGCAGACAACCGTGGCAACTTATGCGGCTTAGGGTGGATTCGACCAAACAAGAATAAATATTAGTATCTGAACAAATCATCAGTTATTCGACATTTTGACATAATTTCCCATACTGAAACTGTCAATGTGCCAGTTATACCAGGAGTTATTCTCGGATAAAAGTTTGGCCGAGTCGGGCCTTAATAAATTTATTTTGCAACCATAGGTTTAAATGAAATAACATGTAAATGCACTTCAAATCACTTTTATTTTAAAAAATATACGAGTCTTATTACAATAAAATCCAACAATTAAAAATAACAAACAATAATTATTTCAAAGTATCGTATTGTCAGGTTTATGAAGTTAAAATATTGAAATCATCAATTTCAGGAAACGAAATTTAAATTTACCAAAACCATTGAATCTATTGAAACGCATCACACAGAACGTTATTGTATTGTTAATATTTCGGCATCAGCTAATAAAAACGAAGAGTATTTTTGTTCCACTGTACTAGGTTTCAGCCGTAGAGTAAACTTGAAACTAGAAAAGCCTTAGCGTTATAGACATAAAGTCTATTTCACAAAGATAGGATAGAGTGAAGTTAACTGAGCGATGTGTAGGGCGAGGATGGGTGGAGGGAGCAGACGTATGTACTTAAAGTTATTTACCTCTTTTCAGCGGTAGCTGCTGCTTAAAGTCTTGAAGTCTCATAAGTAGAAATATTCCTGATATTAACGACGTTATGAATAGGTATAAAAAAGAGACAAATCACGTGATTAATTTGCTTCATAATGTTATTCGTTGCACAAAAATAATGTAATTGGTATTGATTCAGTTCGTAGTTTAATTCAGTACTTAATAAATGCTTTTTGCCGTAATAGATATCCAACACGAGTGGTGTATATTGTCTTTAAGCAAACATGCGACCTAACATACTCGTACTAATACTAATATGTGGTCACGTGATAAATAGATATCACTAGTATTTTACAGCACTAGCGGTACGGTTAGCGTCAGCACGTGTCGGGCATACGCCGCCCGTTCATCACGGCGGGTCTGCGGGACCCGCTAATTACCTGTATAGTTTAAATTCCGCCCGCCTTAACCTCCCCGCGGAAAAAATACGACCCAAAGCTTACAAAATATTTCAGAGTTATGAAAATACTAATTTATTTTTGATTACACACGCATAAATGTAAATGTATCTTTATGGATGTTTCTTACTCTTTCATGGAAAACTACTGAACTGATTCTGATGAAACCCTACAGTATTATTGTTTAAACATCACAATAACTTTGTAGGCTATAATTATAACGATTTATGACAAACTAAATTTACGCAGGTGAAGTCGCGGTAAAAGTTTTTACTCAACTGCACCAGAGGGAGGGTTATGTTTTTGAATAGATGTTCACTGTTCATGAGAATATCAGCACTATATGATATGAAAATACAAAATTATTGTGATTGATCTTGGTACAAATATACTTGAAATTTATATCACGTAGCATTTGCACTGTGCATGATTCAATTCTAATGCTTAACTTGATTTTGAATTTTCGCCTTTTATTATTCTACGTGGTGAAATCAACACTGTCTACGTTAGGTGAATTTATATGAACTGCTTGAATCAAAACTTTAATATTTTGACGGACATTTTTGACAAAAACATAACCGTTGCTGTATTGAGATGCTATTGGTAGAGCTATGTAGTATAAACTCATTATACTTGTCACAGAATAATGTAAAATATGTATTAAATAAAAGTTGAAAAAGTAGGAAAGATAAAGATAAAAATCTTAACTATTATCCGTATTAAAATATTCCCAAGGGTTTATCGAACTATATTTGCCTCAGATTTACTTAGCGCAGAACTATCGGTCACAAGCCGACAACTTTTCTATGCCAACTTAGTACTCAACATTAAAGTTAGAAGTGACGCAGTGATAATGGCGAGTGGAAACAATTCAATATTTACAAGAATTTGTCTGTCCTGACTGATCCACCAACCAAAAATTATTACGTACATATAACTTTAAAAGCCACCTTAACTCCACGTCTTAATATTTTAGATGTTGACTACTTATCCAAGAAAACAAACTTTCTAGCTTAAATTTCATTGAATTTAAAACTATAAATTGCCAGATTTTTATCTCTCTCCAAAGTTTAATAAATATTTTAATAGCAATACCAAAAACACGACTCCAGCATGCAAAGCCGTGGGGAACACCTAGTCGCAAATAAAGCCCGAACACACAAACACACGGCGCTCGTGCGCGTCACTTTTGATCAGTGCCTATTAGCCTTTATATTGTTTTTACTTTTTTCATTTGGTCCAAGTTAAAAGATAAAGACTAGATAAACATAAAGCTTCATTACTATACTCCTCTTTTTAAATGGAAACACCAGAATAAGTTTCTAAATTCTTGTGGAGAGCTGCATTTTAGAGATAATTAACAATAGCTCGTAGAGTCTTAACGGATCTTTTCTGATTCCATCTCGTTAATCATCATCTTTGTGATCAGACTTAACATTATTTCTGCTGTCACTTATCCCTCGCTCCGCGTAACGTCTCGCGCTCGTGAAGTGGGTCCCAAATTGACGTCCATCGCTCTATTAAGCGCGAAGCCTCGCTTTTAATGTTTCGCAGACGTCCCCCCCTGTTACAGAGGCCGTGTTTGGGAATATTGCCCCGTTCTCCTCTCGTTTGTCAGTAGTGCTGAAGTTGAGTTAAAAATGAAATGCCATTTTTGTGAGCGATAGCCTTTTGAATTTTCGTTCTTGAATATAGTTGAATTTTGGAAAATATTATACGAGTAGTAGGTACGACCATTGCACAGTGTTTTATCAAGACCATTTTTGGACATGGCCTTTTTAATCAAAAAGCGGTTAGTTATGGCGATTTAAATGATAGCTACGAAATCCCTATTTAGCTAGCATGTCTCTAGTTTTTACAAAAGATATTCTCGAAAATTGACTATTTTCAATCCGGAAATATTTAAAAAACTGTTATTTCTGTTAAACTAAGCATGTCAACCAATTACAATGTTAAGTACATAGATGGAGTATCTTTTTTGCCAATTGTCTGGAAAATTCCAGACGCATAATATGACTTTACCACAACAATGTAGTCACATAACAATAAATAGACTAGATAATGAATTAACAAAATAGTTATTTAACTGCCGCGATGCCAAGTTAATTAATTAACATTTGCTCCAACAATAACATCATGCAGGTAATCTGCTTAAGCTGCTGGATTTACAGCAAATTATTTACACACATTGCGACTGCCATTACTTTTGTATAAATCAATTTTAAATTCTGTTCTGCATTAACATGACATATTTTAATCATTATTCATTCAATGAATTGAGCGGTAAATCAAAATCCAATCTATCGGGCGCTAGCGAAATTAAACAATAAAAATTATAGCGAAATTTCAATTCTCATTTAACAGCATCTAGCAAATATTTACGTCGTCGTATAATGATATAGAACGGTCCACCCTCTGTTTCCTTTCATAACCGCTTTCAAATACCCTGTGACCCAATTGTTGCTGTTCATTTCTCTAAGCAATACCCAATTTGAGGATACATCGCCGCTTTGATCAGATGATTCTGGCAGATGTTTTCGAAGAGCAAGCGATGAAGTGGTCGCACAAAGATCGTACCGCAACGATGATATCGTCAAAATATATCACAGTAGAAGATCCACGATTGAGACGTACAAATGTTTGGAGTGGGATTACTTTCCAATTGGAACGTGCCTACGAAGACGGCCGCGGATCCAGTTATTTGAGTTTCAATTATCGACGGGCTCTGAGCAAATACTCATCGGATTGAGTTACGTTATGCATATTAGCGGACGATGATCCGCGGGCCTTTTTGGACAAATTTTATAGGACCCGATGACCGCTGCAAAATTGTGGATTTGGGTTAGATTGTTTGATTTAATAATTTACAACTCAATGCAAAGAAAACAAAATGTATAAAATTCTCTTTGCCTAACGTAAAAACAGTTAGTACTCAAATAGAACTTAATAATAATGCAATCGATCTGGTAGACTCTACTGTATTTCTGGGAATTACCCTGGATTCAAAACTCCAGTGGGGCCCCCATATAGAAACTCTGGCGGGAAAGCTCAGCTCAGCGGCTTTTGCAATAAAAAGGATACGGTCATTAACCGATGTTTCAACAGCTCGCTTAGTCTACTTTAGCTACTTTCATAGCCTAATGTCATATGGAATCATGCTATGGGGCAAAGCTGCAGATTTTGAAACAATATTTATTTTGCAAAAACGCGCGATAAGATACTTGTATAAAATGAAAGCAAGAGCATCCCTTAGAGAATTGTTTAAAGAAATTGGCATTCTCACGGCCGCTTCACAATACATCTTAAACTGTATTCTATTTATTCAAAAAAATATTACTGAATTCAAAAAGAAAAGTGATATTCACCAAATTAACACTAGAAATAAAAATAAATTGGCTATACCCGCTTTTAGACTTAATAAAGTGTTTGCCTCTTTTATGGGACAAGGTATCCATTTTTATAACAAAGTCCCTGATAAATATAAAGAGCTACCGTATAATAAATTTAAAGATATAGTTAAAGATCACATGCTTAAAAAAGCCTATTATACAACTCGAGATTTTCTTAATGATAAGTCATCCTGGGAGTAGGATTATGGTCCTCTCATGCTCGCACTAAAAAGAATTAAAATGAAAAGTAATGTATAAACTCATAATAATTTCTCAAATGTTATAGTGTCATGCTTCTCAATCTGGACTGTTACTTAGCTTTATTATTAGTTTTTTTATTTTAAAGAGATAACTTGGAATTGTCATTCTCACTAAAATGTCTCTGGGGTGGTGGCGTAGTGAGGCGGGTCGTTACATTCCCTCTAATATGGTCGAGTGAAGCGATGGCTGGTTCACTCGTCATGTCTGTGAACAGGCGCTGCTTTCGGGGACTGGTCAATCCAAGTTATTCAAATTTATGTATGCGAGTCATTTCTACTAGTATCTTAATATGTAAGTCTAGATATTAGCACGTCACTACCTTGTTTAATATACCACGCAATCTTGTATACCCATTCTTATAAGATACACCATACAAGAATGCATGGTAAATTCAGTGAACTGCTCCTGAATCGAATGTACCTACTACTACTATTTCTATTTATTTATATTAACCGGCAGACAGTGGTGACTGAGTTTGTTGCGGCGCTTCTTCTCAGCACTTGCCAAATGTTGGTCTCGAAGCGCTGGTAGGGTAAAAAGATTATGAGACATGTAGAGGCTCCTTAAGAGCAAAATGACGATTTGTAAGAACTATTTATTAGTCCAAACAAATAAAGAAATTTTGACTTTTGACTTTTTTTTTTTGACTTTTGGATTCGGGCCACGAAGTATTTTTTATTCGTAAAACTTACTATGATAAAATAAAAGTTATAGATACCTAAGTTAAGTAGCGATAAATTAATTACATAAATTACATCCACCATAACTTTAGAAAAGGTCAATAATTTATTAAAGGCACCTACTACTACGCTACAAGTATTTTTGCAAACAGCAAAATAAGGCAAACGAGATAACTGTTAACAGTAGGCAGGATTTATTTAGCTGCAGTATAAAAGACAAGTTCCAGGAAAGATCGTCAAGTAGTGAGGGATGGGCCTGTCCCGCGGCTGTCGCAATAAACAACGGCCGGGAGCTTGAGACTAAAGCGCGTCGCATGCAGCCCGACGAGCGTGGGCCGGGACACATTACTCATGGCATTCAAACTGTGGACATATTGCAATATTTAACATTTATTTTCTACTAGCTGTGCCCGCGACTTCGTACGCGTGAAATTAGTTTGAATAATATTTCCCGTTTTTGCAACATTTTTCATTACCACTCTCCGCCCCTATTGCCTGATGGTTATCATCATCTCAGCCATAGGTCGTCCACTGCTGAACATAGGCCTCCCCCAATGCTAGAATGCTGTGCCCGACAGGGTCCATAATTGTATCTTATAAAACCATACATACCACCTCTGTAACATTATGGATGCAATAAAGAATTGAGTATTGAATGCTTTCCATGTTGCCCGGTTGGCAGCGGCCTGCGTCCAGGCTAGTGGTTACATTATAGCCTAAAACCTTCTTAGATAAATGACCCATCCAACACAAAAATAAATGTTCAAATTGGAACAGTAAGTTCCTGAGCGCGTTCAAGTAAACAAAGAAACAAATTCTTCATCATGTTCAAAAATAAAAGTTGTAAATTTAAGAGGTCTGAGGAAAGAGAGGGCTAAGTAACGGACGTGAAATGCATCTTACTAACGTGAAACGCGAGCTAAGTGCTGGATTATAAAAATGGTCTCAATAGCATCTTGCATACATAATTTTACTTTTCTCTGTCACATCCACCTGAGGACTTTAAGTCCACCAGTACTAGAGAACTATAACATGAGAACTAGCACTAAAAACATTCCTTCAACTTCTGCATGAGTTTGATTACAGTTTTTTCATAAAACAGCATTCCGTTTAAAGTGTCCCAGTAGTTGGTGCTGGAAAGTGGCTCAAACTAAATTGTACAGCGATCGTGACGCCGTTTCCGGGTATTTCCGGCGCCACTAAAAGCCTCCGCTCGCGACGGAGGGCCCTTCACTTGCGACTATGAAGAAACACTTTTCAAAGAACTTTTAAGACTATTTTTAAGACCTACAAATAGACGCTTCATTGGCTTAGTAATTAATGCAAACTTAGATTTTATAAAATCTACATTTATATGCAATTTGTTCAAGTAACAATATCCTAAAGGTTTATGAAACTTCCGCTCGAGAGCTCTGCTGCTACTCTTATCCTGAATTCTTAAAAGACCTTTTAAGTTCGTTTCTTGAGATCTCGTTTGACATAATCATTTATTATTTTTACTTAATAATCAAACCTTAGTAGGTAGGTAAGTGATCATTTCAATTAATTAAATTAGTACCTACCACAATTAGTTTGATGGTAACAAACCCAAGCTACAACTGCACATGACCGCCCTACAATAATGTAAAGTACCACGGACACAAAACGTCAGTTACATTAAAAGCGGGATTAGAGCGAGGGCGGGTGACACGGGTTTACTCACCGCCTGCCGTTCGCGTTGTACCCGTTTTTGGATATGGTTACTTTTAATTATATTTGCTTGTTACATTACCATTATTAAACGTGTTTCCGGTTTCAAAGCTCATAAGCTGTCGTGACAGTTCAGGATTAGCTGAAACTTACTGCTGCTGGTATTCCTTGAACATAATATGCGTTGGTTCTATTTCATTTTTGAAGCCGCGATAGGCGGACGGTGAAGGGCTCGGACTGGCCGACTCTCCGCCGCTCGACTATTGTGGTGAGCTCACTCGTGATACAAGCATATTTTAGGGTAGGTTACACCTTTAACTTTGACAAACGTCAAAAATCTGTCTCTGAATCTGAATCTGAACTCCATTAAAAAAACACCGATTATCGTTATAGTTACGGTCAAAGTTAGGTGGTGCAAACTCAGCCTTAGCTTAGTAATTTGTATTAGTAATTTGTGAAATAACAAATTACTAATAATCTCAAAAAAAAATCTGGAGAGTGCGTCTCTATCCACATTTAATACTCAGCTTAATTTCGTCAAATGAAAACAATCCATAAATTAACAATGTTTACTACCTACAACCTACATTATTAAATAATGCAAAGGTAAAGGTCCTTTAACAATGTTTAGTAAATGACCGTCACCTCGGAACAATTTACGTAACTAACGCCTCGTTAAAATGTGTCGGCGCTAAGTGTCCCGGCATTAGGCGGCCCGTGGCGGGCTCGCGCGCCTCTCGATGTTAAGCTCAATTTGCTGCTACTTATATACTCGTAAATAAAACACTAGGTACCTACTCAAATTTACAAGGAATTCAAAATTTCAGTCTTTATTCAAATCTGGCGACCTGAAACTGACCTTCAACAAAATATTTTTCTCCAACTCATAAAATTCCGTTACTTCTTATCTTATATATTTTTTTTTAATCTTCGTTTCCGAGAGACTTGGTTCAGCCTTCGGCCTCACTATTTCTTTAAAATACTTTCGTTTGTTAAGAATAGCTCTACCTACCTTAGAATTTTTGTTTTATTTCACCGTTAGATTTAAACACGAGTCAGTAACCTTTCAAATAATAGATTTTGTATTGTTTGGTTTCATAATTGACTGGCTAAGTCTTGTATCTAAAAAACTTGATAAATATTGCTCGTATTGTATTTTTATCAAAACATTAACCCACTATGTATTATTGCAGTCACTATCAAAGTTTTATCCTCTCGGTTTGGTGGTGGCTTTTTGGCGCAATGCTCAATTTATAATTCGTTGAGGCCATTGCAAAAACGGCAAAATATAGGGAAATAAATGATTGTTTCGGTTAAACGTGTCGGTATTAAAACGTCAGTGGGCGGCATTAGCGAACATGGGTTGTGACGTGCGGCTTACGGCCGCCGGCCGGTGTCACTATGGTTTTATGATGCGGCGGAACACTGATCCTCAACATTAAGGACTGCAAGGCCATTGACAAGTACAACAGTGTGGAATAATAATAAAAATACCACTTTTTTATAACAAATAGGTTTCCTTTTGATCCTTTTTTTATGCATAACAAGCCAGGTATTTGACCACAATCGCACCTGATGTTAAGTGGGATGCAGTCTAGGATGGTACATATCTGCCCTGTAAGTACTTATTCACTCTCGCGTTGAAAATGCCCGGATTATAGTTTTCGGGAAAGACAGCAGCAGGCAACGAATTCCAGTCCCTAGCTGTCCTATCAGTGCCATCTCCAGTAAAGTGGCTCTACTCAGAAGAATATCCTCTGTTAAATATTCACGCTAATGAAAATAAAAAGACCGATGATATCACAAATCTAAATTGGTTTTTAAATACATTTTATGTAACCCTTGTATGTGGTTTTGTTATGTAGATTTTTGTAATATATTAATGTAATAATTAATTTCTAAAACATATAAGTAAGTAGGTAGTGTTAAGTGTGTCGTGGACAGATGGGCCTTATTTTCAGTGACCCAATTAATAAAACAAATATTAGCGTAACCAAATCTGGCTCCGCAAATATCATAATTAAAAGGACGTTAGAGAGGTATTCGTGGTTTGAGGCCTCACGCGCGGCGTGACGTCACGCGTTTGTTTAGTTCCGGCTTAAATATTTGCCGGTTGAAATGGGAATTAAACGAATCCATCCCGCGGAATAAATAAAAATAACGTGCGCTAAATTCTAGACCAGTGTTAGTCCAACTACCTATCTGTTATCGATAAATAGTGATTTACAAAGTTCCAACAAGCAAGAAAGGCTTATTTCAACTTAGATTCATTATACTTAATTAAACAAAACCTTTCAGACCACATAATCATCATTTCAGCTAAAGGCTGTCCACTGCTGGACAAAAGCCTCCTCCAGGATTTCCATAACGACCGGTCCTGGGCTGTCTGCATATTATTTTGATGCACATGCTTCGCGCACATCTCTAGATGGGAATAATTTAATTGATCCCATTGATATCAGTGATATCGATATTCGAATTTCGTATCGATCAGTGACACAACCAAAACCGCAGAACAACGCATCACAGTCTACTAACGTTATATTCCACAGCTATTATTACCGCAATGTCAAAATAAAAATGAATCATTTATGATATTTGAAACTGCTGAAAAATTTAACTTTCATTTGGAAATGGGTGGATTATTTTTAGAATAAAATATGACGTTCTCGTTGGTATGTATTCCTCTATATATGAGTATCTAGTTAATTTTTACATATTAGCTTTCTGTAATAAAGAAATATTTTGTAGATATGCTTACCTATATTGTTTATAAATATGAATAATTATGCATTTTGATATCGCTTGTAAATGACAGTATTTTAATGCCCATTTTCTTTTTCGTTTCCAAGTCCTCTTCTTCTTTAATTTTAGAACTAAAGATAAGTATTTAACGAAGATTTATTTAAGCACATATTAAAAAACTGTATTAAAACACCAGGCAGATTGAAATATAATAAAACAAAATGGATTATTGTTGATTTTTATGCTATCAAAAAGTTACAGCACGTTGTTAAAAAAATGAAAACAGCAGTAACAAACAGACCGCAGCTGCAAAAACTCCGGTCGCGTGTTACACCCGCGTGCCCCGCAGAACGCGGATCCAGGTCACTTCCAGTTCGCCAAATCTACACCGCAAAAATTTGGCATTTTTCATAAATAAACATGATTTTTTTTCCGATAAATAAAGGAGAAAATAATATTTCTGAAATATTATATCAGGTCCCAATGTTTTTCCTTAATTTAGGAAGTAAATAATGATAGAAGATGTTAAAGCAAATAATATCTAGGTACCTACTTTAATATAGCCGTAAGTAAACACATCTGAACGATGTTTTTTTATCCACAACGAGGAAGCTCTTGGCCTGTATCTCACATTCAAAAATCTGTTTTAAATTAAATATACGATGCAATGCACGCATCATATAAAAATCTTGTGCCCGAATAATTAATTAAAAGTTTCCGATTTGCGAGTAAAACACCAATATTATTTTTACTCTCATCACGAACCACAAATCGATAAATCAGAAGCCCCCAAATAACAACGCGCAATCCTTTCGACCCCAAATGTGTTTTTACAACGAGCCCGCCCGCGGCGAATGTTTCGGCCACGTCACTTCCAGTCGGCTGCGCCACTATATCGCAGCGGTCGCGATTTTCATTTGAAATTTTATGTTTTGAATCAATCTACGGGATTTATTTGCTACTTTTTGTATGAGCTTCGTTTTTGCAGGTAAAACGTTAATTGGCCCTAATTTTGCTTTGCTGTTACAACAGAATGAAAGAGGATAACAAAAAAAAAAACAAAGTGATTGATAGTGGATGTTTAAAAAATGGACATAGATTTTTTAAACGTTCTACATTTTTAAATTATTTATCGAGAATTAGTATTACTTATTATTATTTTGTGGTATTACGATTAACGAATATCAAAGCTCCGCAATTTAGAGCTTAGAGAGTCAACTTTTTCAGTGTACATGATGGTCGGAATGAAAGTAACCGCACATTTCGTAATAAAACTGTTGTTTTTCCAGTTCCATAACAAATCACTAAAAGTGCGAAACCACAGCTATTGAGCGATTTATTATTCAAAGCGTGAAACTGTTGACGCGCGAGTAAATAACGGCTCTGATCCGGCAAACAACCGTCACACGACGACCATCGCACGACAAAATATCGTGACACGACAAACGTTGCGCACGTGGAATAGCCAAATTATTTATTTACTAGCAGCCAGCCAGTGCATTGCTGTACGATTGTTATGACATTTTTAATACCGCCTGGTTCTAACAACGACTATTGTTAAAGCTTTTCAAATGGCTCAGTGTTTAGAACTTCGTAGTTCATAATAATATGTTTTGTTGATTTAATGGATGATATTTTGAAAACATTCCGCATAAATTGCTATCTTAGTCCAGTCAATAAAGCATTATAGATGGAAAACTGTAGAACACAATTTCTGACTTCAGGACTTTATTTAGACTAGTTAGGAGGTGAACATAGCAAAAGTCCCCGCCCATAGCCCTTGAGCCGGCGGGGAGAGGGGGGTTTAAAGGTGCCACTTTTCGGTTTTTCGCTTAATCCTCGGAAACTATGCATCCTAGTGACATGACAACTTTGAACCAAAAAAAGCATATTCAATTTGCTACAGGTGAGATAGACAAGTTTTTCTATAAATTGTATAGTTCTCGCGACATCTGCTCTAGAAGGTCTGTAATATTGGAAATTTTATTTTTGTCTTACATGTTTCCATCAGGAGAAAATCGACTAAATCAACATTGAGCAATCATTCTAGACATGCGGGAGCATGTTAAGCCTAGTTCCAGGGAGGGGACTGCACCGTGCGTATATTTAGACGAACCACTTTGAGCCACTATTGACTCCTCATCACTCAAAAACTACTGTGCATTAACACTTCAAATTTGGCTCATGTGTTGAGACTTGCAAGATATACATCAGTTTCAAATTTCATAAATATGCCTCAAACGGTTCTTTAGATATTGACATTCAAAAATCTACAAGTCTGACCTATAGACCAAATTCTAACCACTTCCAGATGACCTCGAAGGTTCAAATTTGGCATCCAGAAAGGTAGTTATGTAAATACATAGGAACAAATAAAAAACCAGTAAATTTTAACATTTCACATGTGATAGATAGATTTTAGTGCTCTAAATATCGATTTTTGAACGTCAATACCTAAATAACCGTTTGAGATATATTTATGAAATTTAAAGCTGATGTATATCTTGCAAGTCTCAATACATGAGCCAAATTTGAAGTGTTAATGCACAGCAGTTTTTGAATGATGAGGAGTCAAAAGTAGCTCTAATTGGTTCGTCTAAATATACGCACGGTGCAGTCCCCTCCCTGGAACTAGGCTTAACATGCTCCCGCATGTCTATAGTGTTTGCTCAATGCTGATTTAGTCGATTTTCTCCTGAAAGGAACATGTAAGACAACAATAAAATTTCCAATTTTACAGACCTTCTAGAGCAGATGCCGCAAAAACTATACAAGATATAGAAAAACTTGACGGTCTCACCTGTAGCAAATTGATTAAGCTTTTTTTGGTTCATAGTAGTCATGTCACTAGGACGCATAGTTTCCGAGGATTAAGCGAAAAACCGAAAAGTGGTTCCTTTAAACCCCCTCTCCCCGCCGGCTCAAGGGCTAACTTTTGCTATGTTCACCACCTAACTAGGCTAAATAAAGTCCCGAGGTCAGAAATTGTGTTCCACGGATTTCTCTCTACACCGTCGTTAAGGCATTCATTGACTGGACTATCTAGCATAGTTACGGACTTCGCATTAAACAGCAGAATATAAATTAGAACAGAACAAAACAAATTACATCGAAAGCAGCAGCTTCACTTTTAGGAACTGTTAGCAACTTTTTATTGAGTAAGTATTTAAATCTTCACTCCAAATAGCTGGGAAAGCCCATGGTGCGATTGTCAAGACACATCGGCTTTGGTTACAGTTTAAACATCCCATTTCTCTTTGAGTTTGCTAACCCATTGATCATTGTAACACGTAGATACGTCTCGAATCATGTCACTTAACCTTCATTACCCATACAAAGTTTAGTGTGTATTAGCTCGGCGGTACACACACGAGCCAGTTCATTCGAGATCGGAAACACAATTAGCAAAGCTGGTGTGTGCTTAAACCACCTGTTCGTACAAGTAATCTTATCATGAATAGTGGAGCGTCTTGCAGTTTACAAGTTTGTACTAGTTCGCAGTGTGGCTAAGATCTGTGGCTGTGCCTTCACTGCGGGCGTGGATAGCGTCGTGATTGGCGTTGCATGAATAATACTGATCAAACGCACGACCAACAGGTTATCAATATTTGATGGGACCTTGAAGAATATCTGATTTTAAGTCTGAGTTCCGTCTAATTATCCAATTACTATTTTTTTGAAATCTCATGAGAAAGCTTATAATAGAATATTCCATTTCAATAGAATTTATTGCAAAATTTGGTTACATAGAACAACATGTAACTGCTGTTTCTACTGCCTTAGATGCTGACTTGAGTGACAGATTACAGATTAAAATCAAAATCGGGCTCATCATTCTATACACTGGATTCAGAAAGGACTGAATTGCATATTTTCCAGCCGTTGCTGTTCTTTACCGCTCTCAACAAAGCAGCGTACACTTCCTGGTAATACTAAAATAGCGTCCGATGTAAACAGTTGCTCGCCGGACAGCGGCTGTCCGGGCCGGACGGCAGAACTAATTGCGCCGCTTCCATTAACTATTGTTTGGGCTTGTCGACGTAGCGCGCTTAAATACAGACGAAAGCGAGACATTGTCTTGTTAGTTTATACAAATTGTATTCGTATTGGGTTTCAAATGGATCATATTTTTGAATTCAAAACAACCTTCGTCCATACAACTTGAGTACTCGTACACTATCCATGGTTTAATAAAAAATAGAAGCAATATAGAAGAATGAGTAATATGCTAGGTAGAGTAACTATTATTAAGTTACCTACTTACTTTTGTATTGAAGTCGGTAAATGCTTTATTTATAAACTGGCTGAAGCTACTGATAGCCGTATTCTAGACTTACTTGTTTACCCACATGCATACAGCATATTAAAATCTTGTAAAAAGTAATCAAAGTATTCAAATTATTCAGCTTTAGACTAAAAAGCAAAATATTGTTTGATTTTTATTTATTACAAGAAGCTTCAGAGAAAGGTCGTTTCAAACTTTTTCCATGAATAGATTGTAAGTGATTCATGCGATTCAACAACAGGACGAAGTCTCTTTTCGCCAATTATTACATTTTAATGTGGCCGGCTCAAGTTTTAAGTGGCACATTTAAAAATGGCACGAGATTGATAAACTTGTTCGAAACTGCGACTCGACTTGGAGCTTAGTTCTTACGTAATAAATACAGGGGATCCCGGGGGAAGCCAGGCTCTCGCCCTCGGAGCCGTCTCTATAAAATATTTACACAATTTATAGCAGAAAGCACTGAGTCCCACTTTTATGGCTCGCAACAGAGATAAAAAATGATTTAAGTACACCAAAAAAGACGCAGTTTATTTTTAATTAAGTCGCCGTAAAGTTCGGATCGCCGGAATTAATCGAGTCTCGGAAAGGATTCGACAATCGTTTCGACAAGAATGGCTCGTTCTTATGGAAAAAGTTCAGGCGGAGGCAAAAAGAACAATGAATACCTATTATCGGTGTTCGCTACGGCCGCGGCTGCAGATCGCACTTCGGTCGGTTCTTTTTGGAACAATTTGCTTTCAGATGATTAGGTGTTGATGACTTTGTTAAATGTACTTCTTCTTTACGGACTAACTTGATAAAACCTGAAGGTCAAAATCGATGCAAGTGCATGCTAAAGACGTAAAAATTTAAGACTCATGGATGAATCTTTCCTGCCGTAAATACTTAGTAATACCAGATGAAAAGTTTGTCATTTTATTTCATCACGATTTTAAATTATTATTTGCACTGATCAAAGAGCTTCAATTAAAAACCTCGATAAACTTGCAAAGGCTGACAAAAAGCTGCAAATCAAAGTAATGAAAGGGTGAAATAATTGAGTCGGCCACCAAAAGGCTATTGATCAATGTAACCCTAATCGCATATGGATAGGCCTCGGGACAATTTTCTTTATGAGTCCCTGTGGACTGTCAAGACCTAACCAAACACAACAAAAAGTGAAGCAATAAAGCGCTTTACACGGCCGTACTCAAAAGTTGTTTAATTAAAAAAGGTCGTTCCGTCACAAATATTTACGCGCACGACAATCGGGCCTTGAAAAAATTATTATAGCACCTCATTAAAACAAACCCGGAGCCGAAGCGGTGGAATGAATGTGGAAAAAGTCGGCCATGTTTTATGCATCAGGCTCAGGTGCCTAAATTAAATTTGGGAATGCAAATGTCAGTCAAAAGTCGCGGGGAATTACCGCCACTTCTCAGCGTCTTCATATCACGTTTTTTCACCCTCCCCGACATGCCCCCTTGAATTTTTATGCGCGTCATCGCAGAATTATGCTCGCCATTTATTCGCTTTAGTTATAACGGAACGGGATTTTAAGGAGTTCACACTCAGGTAAGATGAATGTCTTAATTTTAATAAATTTCGTTGATGTTTTGTTTCGCTGCGTGTGAAGATTGATGGCGAAACTTAGCAGCATCAGCCGGCTGAATTAACTTTCTAATGTATTTATTTGTTACAACATCTATATTAGGTATAAATATCTTTCATGGGCGATGAAATGCCAAAAACATAAAGCATTCAGGTAATGAAGGGATATAATTTGAATATTAACTGCAAAGTACTACTACCACAGAATAATAATAAGTACTGACTACTTTCGATACTTACAGACGTAATTCTGCATTAACTAAAAAACTTTTATTGCTATTAAATACTTTCATAGATATCATCCCGCGTCATTTCGTGAAGCATTTGGGGTAATTAAACACGTATTTTGCGCTTTCTGTTTGCGTTCCGCAGAGCACCTGATATTGCAACTTGGATGCAGCGACCGTTTGTCCAACCTTCACTAGTCTGAAGGATTTACGATATTCAATTTTCCAAAGTTGGCCATTGAGACCTATGATTTGTAATTATTCTCTTAAAACTTTTTTATTTCCCCATTGCTTTAGCATCCTGAGACTTTCCTATTCAAAAATGTCTAGAAATACCTGAGGTAGACATTTTGTAATAGTGACGTCAGTCGCCGTTCTTTCTGTTATTTATATTTTGATTTCAATTCTTTTAAAAATCTCTTTCTCGCTTTAACTAAGTTATTTAACCTATGTTTTAATTATCTTTTAGAAACTATACTCTTTATTAGGAAGATGATAAAAAACCTTTGTTCCTACGAGAAACAAAAAACCCTTTTACTCTCATGTGTCTAAAATACCAGCCAGCCTGTACGGGAGGGTTAAAACGTTCGGATTTACGACCAAATTTGGGGCCAGCGCAGTAATCAGAGACCTGTATCGCTGCAGAATTGCTACGCAGCGTCGGGCGGCGCTGGCAATAATTATGGCGAAAGATAACACATTTTTTGTCCAACGCTTTTGTCTACAAACGTACGTTTTATGTATGTAGTAGGTACTAGAAATAGAATCGTTTAGCGTTCATACATATTTTCATTATGTCGTTATTTACAACTATGTAAAAATTAATTCGAAACTCGTATTCTGCAAGGCAGAAAATTACAGAAAGAATATGAATAGATGTTTAGTTACTTTTATCTAAGTGGAGTCGACGACGAAAGTCGAAAAAGTGAACTTAAATAACCATTTATCCCTTGTTCACACTATGGGCAGGTCGGCATTAAGTCTGTGTAAGTACCTACTCCTACGTCTTTTTTCGTTCTTTTTTCAATAAAAAAGGGACGTGCTTCGCAAAGTTGTCTAGGCAGCCAGTATTCATTCGTCACACATGATAAGCCACCGCAGTTCGCGCCATAAGTCACTGTTGCCAACAAAACACACTAGTTCAGTCCTTTGAATATTCAACTCTACATGTACTTAATAAAGTGGTTATTGTAAAGTTCCAAGGTTTAAAAACTGTGACGTAGACGTCAGTGAAGTTATGACTACAACATTTGCAATAGAATGTTTAGTTACCGCATTAATACTGCAGTTAATGTTATGTAAAACAACGACGCTATATTCGCTATCATAGCTTCTTGTTTGGCATATTGCAGTGCTACCTACATGACGTAATTAACATAAAGTCTTATGACCTAAAATAATTTTCAGGATTCGAATAGACAACGACAATGACATCCTTACATTAAGCAGGGGCCCAGCGAAAAATCCATAAAGTAAATACATAGATGATAAGGTTGATAACGGCGCTTTTTGTAGAGATCGACCCGCGCCTTATCGCACAAAGCTCCGTCCTGCAGAGCCTGAACCCTTTCAGGAGCTGATCAATGCGTGCGCAATACAAGATGTGGAGTCGGGCGGCAAATAATATGGGCTATATTTAGATGAAGTTTTGCAATACCGCACTGAGCACTCATAATTTTACACACATGAGCGTCACACACAATCTCTCTATTATAGTAACTTTATCATTCACCCAAGGGACAATTATTTAATTGTAGGGACCAAAATTTTTATCGATCTTTTTAAATCTCAAATCTGTATTCTTTCTGCAGGGTAGAAATCTTGAAACGTGTAAAGAACAAAATCCTTCGATATGTAACTCTCATCACTTGCACCTCTGAGAGATCAGATACGGCCTCAAGTCCGGGTCCAAATCCCAACAAAGTGAAAAGCTCATCCGCGAGCTAATGTCGCGGCCGCGGAACACTTCGCTGTTTGTTCGCTAATTCCCCACTTTCAGCTTCTTGTTGCCGAAGGACTTTTTAAACAGCCCTTTTAGAGAATGGATTAATACGACCAAACAAAAGACGGTAATTCAAATTCATTCCGGGAAAATGGGCAACCGAATAAGAGAGCTGCACGTTTGTTGTAATTTTAAATCTATTTCAGAATTTACTTTTGTGGTTTCTTCTGTCCCTGATTCTAGCAATCATGATACTGTTACTTTTGAATTAAAAATAAGAAATTGGATATTACGCTACGAAGACTACGAAAATATTCATTCGTAGTATTTCGTAGCACAGGCGCTACGGTGTTGTTTTCCGTAGTACTCGTAGTTCGTAGCCCGCAACATGATTTACTTAATTATTTTTGTCATCGATTTAAACCTATTATTCTAAAGACATACTCGTAGGTATTTTTCGGTTTACTACTGTGCAAAAAAAGCGAGTAAAGCAAAGTGTGTCACATCTACTATTAGTGCTAAAACTAATCTTTCGCAGATCTTAATTGCGCATGAATTAAGGCGTTATAAAGTTAAATAGTTTTAATTCTAATATTATACTAAAAACTCCAGATACGTTAAGTTTGAAACAATTATTTCCGGGACATGCACTTCACGCCGACCGTAAAACTTTTATTGGGTCATAAAGCGGCGCGATATTGACTGACTCCCGATCTGTCGGCAATTTGCCGCCGCTTCATAAAATATTTAAATAGCCCTTCTTTAATTCCACGCCTTTTTGTTTCTTCGCTGAAACTCGTTTATTCGTTAGTGATATTGGCTGTCGGTTTCTGTTGTAAATAATTAATTAAAACTTTTACACAACAGCAGCCAACGCAAGATAAAAACATATTTGATAGATACCTACAGATATTAAGACAATTTATTCTTTCCTTAAAAATCATATCACGGTTCCACCTGCAGTTGCAAATTCTTTCAATTCTCGTTCCACGTTTAATTAAAAATATCAAATCGGGGAATCCCACATTCTCCACCTCTTGCCCCGACGCCCCGGCCGCTCGGCTCGTGTCAGCGTGAGTAATTTCGATCAAATTCTAATTAACCACCAGCTCCCAAAACCTATTCCAATATACTGTACAAACAGCAATCCAATACGCTGCCGGAGACATTCCTAATTACGTGCTAACCCCCAATTAAATTAGGGGATGTTTCTTTTGCCCCAGCCGCAGATGTGTTTTCGGAACGTTCTAGATTAATAAAGTGTAAAATTGATTTGCTGAGTCTTGATTATAACAGTGTAATTACATTTGATGAGGTAATTACGTCAGGCGCGCGGTAAACCTAGCCAATTATTAGGCTATGTCTGACATGCCCATGCGTTCGCAGTTCATTAGGACAGTCCTGATTCCAAATAATATGTCCAATTTATAAATAAAAACATAATATAAATACGAATATCGAGTTACATCCGTATAAAAAATGTCTTCAAAAAATTATGACGTTGTAAATCAAAACAAAACGAAATTATGTTGAACTCAAAAACATAATTCAAATGATGTTAAAAACTAACCCACGTTTAGTATCTGGGGGTATAAAGAGATGACATTATGCAATAAGACTTCCTGGTTTAGTCGAAGTTTAGTTAGTTTTTTAAGTTTAGTCGAAGATAACATTTTATTTTGAATATGATTTATATTAGGCGTCCTGGTTTGTCAGAAAATATGGTAACCTTAGCCTCACCCCACCGCGTGTGTGGCGCGAATATCCTGAACGCCATTAATATTAAATGAGCAATTCTAATCTTGTGCTATTTAGTTGATCCACAGTATTATTACTACATTCGAGTAGGCATATTCCGCGTACGTCTGTACCATTTACCATGCCACGTCATATTACACACTTGAATCTAATTAAGGTATTGTTATCATATTCAATAAGACTTATTTATTTTAGAGATCATTGTAATAGCTATACCATTATTTATTTTACATAGGTACATGTTCTGTGCAAGTGAAACTGAACAGTATTACCAATTGTTTGTTAGATCTTTTATAAGAATTAGTTGGTATAAAATAATTTTAAATCTGTTTTAGAATTTAATCTAAAGGACAAGAACACAAAAGATGTCACAAGGCGCCTAAAAGTTTATTCAGAGTTTGTTTCTCAAGAAATATCTCGTATCAAACTACAAATAAATAAATTTGGAGTTTGACTCCTTCGACCCCAGACTAACCGCGCAATAAATAACTACACAGCCGTTACAAACTTCGAAAGTCGCCTCGATATTGGACTCTACGCGGGAAGAAATAAGATAGTTGTTGTTTTTTCGTGTCTGTTAAGTAATATAATATGAATGTGACAGTTTCCATCTGTATGCAAATGCGGGTGTGCTCAAAATGAATACGTCTTTAAATAATATCTCCATCACAGTGTCGGCGATCCGCTTTTGTTTTGCGCGTTTGAAATTTTCACGATATAAAATCTCCTTTTAACCGGATAGAAAAGTGATACCCAGTCAATTTTGAAAGCAAAAATAAGAAAGAGCCCAATTTATAATAGTTTCGTGGTATTTTCCCTTTTTTGGCAGTAAAGACGAAAGTGAAATAACTAAAACTCTTAATCGTTCCGTTGGATGATTTTAAAACGCTTGTGTAGAAAAATAAATTTTGTATTAACTTGTGGCCCATGATTAGAACTTGCAAAATATACTGCACGACGTTTAATCATGAGCCGAAAAACAAATTATGCAAAGAATTACTTTCAACTAATTTCAAGAACTTTAGCTCTAATAGTAATGTATAATACGAGTGTACTTATTGGTAAAATAAGTCTAAAATATTTTAAACAGAATTACAGGATTCCAAATTAGATTTTTCAATATTGCTACTTTTATTTCACAAACTTTTATTCACAGAAAACATCGTAATATTTTTATTAAACGTAAAATCTCAATGGTCAGAGCGGTCAGCCGGCAAGTGAAACGCCATAGATTCGAGTCCCATTTGAGACGGTAGATTTTTTCAAGTGAGGAATGATGCTCAAAGTTTATGGATGGGGGCAATGGAGGCAATAAAACACTTATCGTTGCTTAATTGAATTTATTCCAGGTGAAGTATTAGTGCAGCGCGGCCCGCCGGCAAACGAGGATTGATTGCGTCATTTATAAGGACGCGATTTGATCGCTAAACGTGGGGTCGCCAAGTTATAGGAGTCAAGCGAGACTTTTGAGATTAAAAAACTATGTACTGATGCAGCTCATACTGTAGAGAGTGCGCTTAATTGTTCATTTGACTACCCTTACATTACGTCTAACTAGGCGATGGTTAGAAATCGACCATTGCTCGTCGCAGTTCCTCACGGGACATGGCAACTTTAAACATAAACTTCACGAATTCAAACTAGTTCCGTCTCCTTTTTGCGAGTGTTCCACTGATGATGTCAGTCATGAGCAGTCTGCCCATCATATCTTGTGGGAGTGTGATCTTTGGAAACATGAACGTGATATAATGCTTAATTCAATACAAAATACATCTGTTTCCGCAATTTATTACACCGATCTTGTCGCGACAAGGAAAAATTTCCGTGCTTTTAAGCGATTTTGTGAAAAATATTATTGGCAGGTAGTTGCTAATTGCTCATAAGATAGGCCCCCTTAATTTAATTTATTGTCCGTGGTGCATAATCTTTTCTTATAGGTTTTAAACCTTTGTTTGTCACCTGTCATCCGCTTTGCAATGGAGGGAAGTCGAACCTTAATTTGAACTCCTCCTATGTTCTTCTGATTAATTTCGTTGCGGGTCCAATGACAGTTTAACTTTCCCCCGGGACAAACTTGACCTTCATTGGTTGGGTTTTTGTGGCGGTCAAGCTGTAGATTCTGGCTACACAGGAGTTGCAGTGGTGGGAACGAGAGGTGGGAATAGTATTTTTACCCTTACATTACAGTGCACTCAATCAATTAAAATTTTATATCAAGCGTAATTACACATTTATGGAAACATTTTTTAGCTTATAGCATTGCAATTACTCAAAGCTCAAAGGTTTTAAGTGTTCTTCCTAAACTTTTTTTCTTACGTCCTAGCTATCTCTAATTCCTGATTTTTTTAAAAATTTGCTATCAAGGCAAGCTATTGTTAACTATAATCTCAGATATTTCGCACTTTTCGTTGCCACCCTCGCTTCGCTGAAGCCCATCGCTCAAGACGTCCCGTCAAACATCCCCTTATTGTTTTTTTATGTTCTGAATTATGCCAGCCGGAGCTGTGCGTTATGTGCGCGATTATTTCGCGATCGCCTTTTTATAGAGCGGTTCCTCGTGATTCTGAAAGCAGAAAAGTTATGTCAGAATTCAAGAAGTTTAATGTTCAATTTACGTGGTAAAGTACTAAGTCTTATTGCTTTTTTGATATATTACTTTCAGTATTACATAGTCGTTTAAATAGCTAGTTATTTTGTAGGTTAATCGCAGTGGCTGTTTAGTAGTTTGTAGCAGATTTTCTAATTCATCCAACTGGGTAAATAGGTACTCCCCACAACATAATATCAATGTAAGAAATGTTTCTTAATACGCTAGCGTGGCTTGACTCAACACGGTCGGTGTTGTAGGTATTTTTTTAATATCAAGGTATGCAGATGCGATCTATGATGGAGCGAACTTTCCCAGAAGCTTGCCCGTTGTGTGTTTAAGACCTCAGATTTCGGGAACACAGAGTTCGTTGATGGAACCTTTAACGTACATTCGCCTACTATTACGGGTAACTGAAGCGGGCTGTATTTTGCATTGTGGTGGGTTTCTTATAAATAAATCATGCATCAAGAAGAAGCAAGGTATAATTTTTTTGGGCAAACCAACCAACATAAGTTCAACAAGAGATATTAAAGAAGTTTTAGAAATGCAATTTAGTATCAAAGAGGATTGCTGGTGCAACTGCCAGAAACAAATACTTACTTGAACCACAGTATCTCGAGCAGCAGTATGAGCAGCGCCAGCAAGGCGAGCAGCGCGAAGGCGGGCGCCGCCTGCCCCATTAGTATCAAAGAGGACTGCTGGTGCAACTGCTATCAACACCTACTTACTTGAACCACAGTATCTCCAGCAGCAGTATGAGCAGCGCCAGCAAGGCGAGCAGCGCCAGTAAGCGAAGGCGGGCGCCGCCTGCCCCATTAGTATCAAAGAGGACTGCTGGTGCAACTGCTAGAAACAAATACTTACTTGAACCACAGTATCTCGAGCAGCAGTATGAGCAGCGCCAGCAAGGCGAGCAGCGCGAAGGCGGGCGCCGCCTGGCCCATTAGTATCAAAGAGGATTGCTGGTGCAACTGCCAGAAACAAATACGTACTTGAACCACAGTATCTCGAGCAGCAGTATGAGCAGCGCCAGCAAGCGAAGGCGGGCGCCGCCTACCCCATCAGTATCAAAGAGGACTGCTGGTGCAACTGCTAGAAACAAATACTTACTTGAACCACAGTATCTCCAGCAGCAGTACGAGCAGCGCCAGCAAGGCGAGCAGCGCCAGCAGCGCGAAGGCAGGCGCCGCCTGCCCCATTAGTATCAAAGAGGACTGCTGGTGCAACTGCCAGCAACAGCTACGTACTTGAACCACAGTATCTCGAGCAGCAGTATGAGCAGCGCCAGCAAGGCGAGCAGCGCCAGCAGCGCGAAGGCGGGCGCCGCCTGGCCCAGCGCGAGCGCGCGCGGCGCCCGGCCCGAGCACGCGGGCATCGCGCCGCCCACGCGCGCCTGCGACGCCGTGTAGTGCCCGCGCTCGGACAAACGCATTAGGCTGGAAACAAAATGTGTTTTCAACCATGAAACTAAAACATAGATTCATGTTATTCTTAGTACAGCTTGTCTTAAGAGTCGATCACCGTTTCGGTGACATAAGTCAGTGATCGGTACTGTGACGGTACCATAGCGCTGACTTCGGTAAAAATTAAATATTGGGTGACGTGAAGTGCCAAACTGCGGAAAATGGCAGAAGAAATACATGATTAATTATTTTATTATTCAGGCAGTTAAATACTGCACAGTATTTTAATACACCGCCGTTTTTTTCTACGTTCCATCATACATAGTTTATGACTTTACAATTCAAATGGGTGAGGAATACGCTTGCGTGCGTCAATGCTCGCTCGTGATTGTCCTGACGATAAAATATCCCAGGAGGTCGACACCTCATGCGACGACCGCATGTGTTTTGTTTTCCATGCAAACTCGTGAAGATGAACGGGCCTGGTACAATGACGAATACACGTCCAGTCCCATACGCTGCCGTAGAGAGTGACATTGGAAAAAAAAATAATCGTAACATTAGAGACGATAACCATAACAAAACATCACCCTACATCGCCCTAGTACATGTGACAATGACAATGTAGTCAGAAAACTTCCAGCTACGGAATTTGCATTATCATAACATTTTCACGGAATTCCATCACAAAGGAAACGTCAGTTAGGTACAGGAAAATCAGAAAGATCAATGAAGAGTGATCTTACTCATAGTAAATGCCGAATAAGAAGCAGTGGCAACAGGTTTTGTAACCAACCTCCAAATGAAGAACTGTCCGTAGGGGCTGCGCTTCTGGGCCATGATGTAGACGGGCGCGGGCGGCATCATCTGCAGCGAGCCCAGCGCGCACAGCTCGCGCTCCTCGAACGAGCGCGCCACCACCTGGCTCGCGGTGTACGGCTCCGTGTGGTACGCGTACACTGCAGACCAAGCATAACGTCGATTGAGTCAGAAAATGCTATTTATCTTGAAACGTCAGAAGGGAAAAAATATTACGCGATAGCACAAGTCAATGACGAGTGCGAGGCGACGCGTCACGGTAGGCGCAAGGAGCGAGAGTGAATATAAGCACTCTTACAGGGCAGACATCCTAGACAACATCTCACTTAACATCATGTTATTGTGGCCAAATAACTGCCCTGTGCTGCATGAAAAAAAAGATCAAACCAGTGACAATCCTTGCTTGCCGCCTTCGTGCTACTATGCGACACAACGCGGCGTGCTTTCGGTGTTTTCAGTTTTGTGTTTCGTTTAAGTAAAAGTCTCTTACCGCCTTTGCGAACTAGATTCATGCCGTCTTCAGGCAACTGAAAGATAGGTGTAGTTCTTTGCGCTTGAATCACTTTCTTCTCTCTTAATTCATCTTCTTTCGGATTCTTGAAGCCACTGAAGTAGTAGAATCCAGGGTTCTGCAATAAAATAAAAAATTAAGCTACAAAAGCATGGTTGAACCAAGAATAATACGAGAATACTAATTGAAAATATCGTTATAGGTACATTAATTTACCAGTTTTTCCACATAGTGGTATTACTGTTGATTTGAGCAACAATGCTTAAAATAATATTGAGTACAACAATACAATTTTTTTATGCATAACAAGGCAGTTATTTGACCACAATCGCACCTGATGTTAAGTGGGATGCGGTCTAGGATGGTACACATCTGCCCTGTAAGTGCCTATTCACTCTCACCTTGAAATTGTTATTGTTACTCACAGCAAGCCATCCCTTCGCGTAGCCAACGTTCTCGAAGACCAGCTCAAGGTCGCTGGAGATAAGTGCGTCTATGGAGGCGACGCTAGGAGCAGCGGCGTTGAGCAGCCACGACACCACGCTGCTGGTGTAGTAGTTGTACAGCAGCATGCTCGTCAGCCCGATCACCAGCAGCGTGCTGCGGCGCCCTGGGAGTATGGGTACAACGATGAGCGCGTTCACGGAGGCGACGCTGGGCGCAGCCGTCCAGTTACCCTGGGAGTGGTAGTTACAAAATACGGGGCTGAACTTTATTATGATGCACTCAAAAAGGGACCCATTAAGAATACCTACTTCAAACTCAAAGATTGATTGATATGCTTCAGTGGAAACAAAGAAAATAAGCCAGGTTAACCAATCTGAAATTCAGATCTATTTATATAAATTAGGAAGCAAATCATCGCATTTGAAGAGTTTCCAGAATCGAACTGGCAAGTGGGGCTAATTCTGATACCCACCCACTCATACGTAATATCGGAAACTCAAATAACGTATTATCAAGTTTATCACCCTTTTTACCTATAAATAGATCGCTTCTACTAACCTTGACTTGAAAACCTTTCTTCTAAGAAGATAACGCCATCTTCGTATGCTGAAAAAATATTTCATGCAAATACATTTCCAGTTTGAAATGAAACTGTCTTAGTACCACAGAATCTTTGGAATTTTAGATGCAGTAAAATTTTACAGTTTCCTCGAGTGCTAAATAGCTTGTCGAGGAACAATGTAAGATGCAGCTCGACGATGCTTAATAGATGGAATTAATGGAGATAAGGTGGTAGAGCGCATTTTGCCGCCACTCGCCGAATAAGGTCAACGGACACACAGTGGAAACCGATTCAGTTGGCTCGTTTATTATAGTTCAACAGCGAGTTGAACGATAAAATCTGTCATAATTAATTCACAATGACACACTAAAAGTAATTTTCAAAGACCATCATGCCTAATTTATTTTATTTGGAACACCCTTTCTAAGTTAAGATAGAGCCAGTTGCTTAGTTTGTGTCTTAGTTTAACTCGATAAATTTTATTTTTTAGTAGACTAATATTACAACTGACTCATGTCGTGTGGAGATTGATTTAGATAGATACATAAAATGTACTACATATAACCACAGAATACTAGGTTACCTACCGTTCTGCTAAATGCATTTGTCAGAGAAACTAAAGATTAATGCTTAGTGCTTTAACGTAATTAATCTGACCAGCAATGTTTGTTTAAATGTTCCTACTTTATATCCTCGTCTATTTTGGCAACAATGCAGACAAAATGCGCCCCTATCGCCAAAGATAACTCGGCGACTGTTTAAAAATAGACAATCTTCAGCGAGAGTGCTTTGTCTTGTTAAGTGTTTTAAAGTTTAAAATGCTCGATAGACTCCGGCGCGGGAACTATTAAACTGCTAACTAACTAATAACTACTCATTGAAGTGGCGCGACACTTAACAGAATACTCGGAAATATGACTCTTCAAACAAACAATCATTATCTAAACGTTTTCATTAAAAGTTCTAAGAATAGCGATTCCTATAAGGTTTCTTTTAAATATTTTTAAACACTTTGTTGCACAAACGGTGTACAATCAGTGGACTTCATGCTAAAAGTATTGCCCGTAAATAAATCTCGTAGTGGCAGTTATTAGTACCACAATGTATGTAATCTCTCCTCTACTTTTTTAAAAAGAATATTGGAAATTTGTGTTGCAAAAATTACTAACAGTCGTGTTAACCCCTCGTCGCTAAATATGCTTGTGTTACAAATGGGTTCACCGTAATAGTCAGGCGACGGGGTACAAACCAGCGTTCCTCTGATATCAAATCGGCCAGTCTAACCCCTTCACCGTTCGGCTATCGTGGCTTCATGACCACTACTTAGGGCGCTTTCACATTTAGGTGACTTTAGCAGCGCGACAAACGCGGTGCCGATAATTTCATTCTTTGTGACAGCGGATGTCTACCATCACATTGTAAAAACGCCGCTGCCGCGCTGCTGTCGCGCTTTCGTCGCCCTGTGGCCTAATTCACGTATTTTGACAGTCAAGATCTCGCTGACGTTCAGAAGTCGTCCCATTGAAAAACAGTTCTAAATCCGTATTCACAAGCGTCATTTTCGATAGAACGATTACTCGATAGGGTCGCAACTCGGCGATTTGTTGTCATTGAAGTTTTGTTACGTCGTCCCATTGAAAAACAGTTCTAAATCCGTATTCACAAGGGTCATTTTGATAGAACGATAGGATCGCAATTGAGTGTTTTGTTGTCGTTGAAGTTTTGTTACGTGATAAGGCTACTGGTGAAGGCGGTCTTACCCTGCTGGCACAGCGCAGCGACCACACTAAAGAAGGCGTATAACCCGGGCTTGGGCCGGCCTTCCATGGCGGCGGACACCGCCAGCACCAGCGCGCAGGCCAGCGCCGCGCCGCAGGAGCACCACCACACCCCGGGGGACATCGGCGTCAGGAAGCGGTTCTCGTACTCGCCCACGCCTTTGTCCGGGATCAAGTAGTAGAACTTCGTCCTTGAGGGATACAAATGGAATGAGCATTTATCTTTTGACTAGCGGCCGCCCACGACTTCGTACGCGTGGATCCCGTTTTACCCCCTTAGTGATGCCTACGTCCATAACATCTACCTGCATGCCAAATTTCAGCCTGATCCGTCCAGTGGTTTGGGCTGTGCGTTGATAGATCACTATGTCAGTCAGTCAGTCAGTCACCTTTGAGTTATATAGTTACGGGTCTCATAATGTATACTGTTGACAGCATAATGTCAAATCGCAATTCCGAATGAGTTTTATAGGATCTATGTGACCTAACACACATGCTGTTTTTGTGCAATAGTGAAATGTAATATGGAACAAACAAAATGTTCAATACTCAAGCATGGAAGCCGGAGGGTGGAAGATGTCGACCCACTCCAGCCACTTGGGGAAGATCCTCGCGGTGGTGCACGAGATGTCTTGCTGGCGCCAGTACAGAGAGTTGGTCACTGTCTGCAAAAATACGGGACATTTCCTTGCCAACAATTATCTGTCTATCATTTTATTTGTTTCCAAAGAATACTTACCAAAGTTGAGTTCACCACTGGCTCACCAATCCATCGGCTAACTATTGTGTAATTAAACCTGAAACGTTTATAAGTAACTTTTCCAACTCGCTTTAGCAGTATGTTATTGTTATTGCAGTCGAAAGGTTATTGAGAAATTATATTCACAAACTAATACTTTTTACCCAAAAATGATTGCACGAGAAGTCTTAAGATGGAGATGGTATGAAGGAAGCGCTTGCCGTTAAGTTTGTGGAAACGGCCGCGGAAACGACTCGGGAACTGCACTCGGCTTAGTGGAGTGAACGAGCTTGCATTTTTGAAATTACCATGAGCCATACGTGAGTGTTGCATAGAAATGCGCCATCATGGCTAATTGAAAAAGCTAGTTTCGGTTCGGTGCTATTTGCTTTATAATGAAAATGACAAAACCATTTACTGTATCGCTTTTAAGATGAGTTTTCTATATTATAGAAGAAGTAAGCTAGAAGGTATTATTCGGTATTAGGGTGATCATTACGCCCCAACCACGTCATGTACGAGTTACGGTGCTTTAATTTATAATTAGGCAGTTGAAATACTGAAACTGAAATCAAATAAAATATTATATTACCTGAAGTTATGCTTCTCCATCAGAGCCTTCAATAATTGCGCCGATATTTTAGTCATAGCGGCGACACCAGGGGTGTATTTTACGTCCAGTAGCATCTCTGGTTTGAAGACATCCGGTTTTTCTAGGATCTAGGCATCATGAAACAGGAATAAAAAATCTCAAACTAAATGAACGTAAAAATATTCAAATATGTACTTAATTACAGAAATCATAATATTAAGACAAGCATAGATGAGTTATCCCATAATCTTATTCTAATTTCCGCCATTACCAGGATCTCCAACTCGGCCGCCATTGAAACCCAACCAGTGAGGGTTGAGCATTCCCGTGGGATATTCAACTGTCTTAGAACTCCCTAATGAAATTAATCAGCGGAATAGATGAATAAATGTATTTGTTTCTTACCACTGATACAGCACGAAGCGTCAAATTGTGGAAATCCCAACGCCTATAATATTTGAAACCAATCTTTTTTATTTCTAAACCTGAAAATAATATGAAAATGTAAATTCTGACAGCTGTAAGCATTCACATATAATAGTAATAGAAAAGTAATTCTGACAGAAAGAATAAAACAGAACAAACAACATCGGGCTTCGAAATAAAATACTGAAAAATCGGTCAATTGCGTGTCGAATGAGATACAGCCTGGTGAGGGTGACAGACAGACAGAGAAGTCTTAGTAATAGGGTCCCGTTCTTACCCTTTGGGTACGAGACCATAAAACTTATTCGTTTTAACGGATCCCTTGCCTGTGCCAGGTCCCCAGGCGCCGAGGTGCTCCGTCTCCAGGTCGTTTCCCTGGATGCGCCCGAAGTTGTACACGTCTGTGAGTTGGTGACATTCCCCTGAGAAAGTATATTCCACGATATGGTTATAATTTAACTACAACTGGTTTCAATTATGCTATTATTCGTTTATTTATTTTTACTATAATTTAAACATTATTAAGTATAATAGGGAAATTCCATAGTTTAAAACTGATAATTCATAATTAATTGCAATACCTTTAATTATCTGTGAAAATTCGAAAATAATTTTATGGTAATAATAATCCTAGTTTATTTATTCAAGTAAAATTATTTTACAGTGTTGGACTCGTAGTAGTCGATTTTATTTCAGACTGTTATGTCACATTAATAGGCAACGATTATTATAACACACAGTAATTATCTTGTGAGGGATCTTCGACAGCGATAATTAATACCTCACACAGCCTTGAACTGAGGCGGGGTATGATCGTGACCTTGCCATAATGAAGTAATTTCAGGGGTCTATCCAATAGCGATTTCGATGTATTGTCTCAAACATCTCTCTTACTCACGGCAGGATTTGGCTTGAGGGTAAAGGATGGATAGTGACGATATAGCTGAATTCATTTTATGGACTAAAAGTAGGACCTTATAGTAGTTATTTTGGTTCTATAGTATTAGATAAAATAACCTGTTGAAGTCTGACATTAATCACTATTAAACATACTACGTTTCTCAAAAGGATAACGACATACATGACATTGAGCTGGAGCCCAAAATACCGACAGTATGTTACCGCTTTAAAACACTAAACCAGTGATGTTATTTCAGTATTCAATTAAGCTTCAGGCAAGACTGAAATCTTTGTTTTTGTAAATTATGTTATTACGAGAGCAAGCGAAGCGTAGTTACTACTAACTTAAATAAATGTATTCAAGTGAGTATTCAAATTGCGAATTTAACACTAGTTTTGGGAAATTTCCTACGCGTTGAAATAGTTTTCCAGCATAACCACAATCATCATCATCATCTTTTCAGTCAACCGAGATTTCTGATTTAATTTTAGAGGAATCTATCGCTTCTAATGTTAAGAATATAAAACCTTTTAAAATACCTACAGTAAAAATAATATTTAGAGCGGAGGCGCACACCCATCTGACTTTCTGTGACAGATAGAACTCCACGTTTACAAAGCCGCGGTAGACTCCTTGAACATAATATTCGTTTCTCTAATTGATAAGAATCACTCACCGTCATATTGCGCCACGACGATGTCAGCATCGACGCTGAGGTTAAGTCGTTGGAACAAGTCTTCAAACGTTTCGTTGTGTTTCAACAGCATGAGCCACATGTGAGTGGCGTCAAACAATGATTTTGCCGACGCCTGAAAAACATACTCGTAAAAAGATTCAGTTTTATGAAGTACCGTCGTCCGTACTCATACTTTTGCAAGTTATTTTATACAATGGTTCATAATTTTGAATAATCAGATTACGTTGACACCTTTAAATTAATAAGGTACTGCATTGCAGAGGCAAATCCGGTATTTGTGCGTTCGAACTCTAAAGCGTATTGGGGATAATGTATTTACATTTGGTTTTCGTTAATGTTAAGTAATAATTTTGAATGTCCCCGTTATATGCGAGGACAAAGGTGAACAAACGCGGCTTTCAAACAAAATGGACTGTGAGAGGCTCCTTTGATTCGCGGTATCGAGGAGGATTCGGTCCGCTTATGTTAATTATTCACGAACATAAAGGGAATTTATCCGTATTCTCTTGACAACTTTTTCTAATTAACGTTTTTACTTGAAACTGTGTCAAAAAATCTTTGCAAAATATTATCTAAATTAGTGTAAACAAGGTAAAGTTTGTTATACTGCTGCTACTCATCTCACGAATTGTCGGTATCTTTTACAGATGGGCTGCGCCAGCCAAGACGCGGTCTTCACACAAGAACTCTTCGCAGATGCTTGTCAGCTATCGCCTCAGCTATAGCGGTGTAGGTAAGTAATACGCATCTGTTTTTTTACCCAAGTCATTTCAAATTGTGCAAGAATACCTTACATGTTTCTCTACTCGAAGCTTACGGGACTATTCCCACCTCTCGTTCCCACCACTGCAACTCCTGTGTAGCCAGGATCTAAAGCTTGACCGCCATAAAAACCCAACCAATGAAGGTCAAGTTTGTCCCGAGGGAAAGTTAAACTACTCGAACCTTGTATTGTGTGCCACTCACTGCCATAACTCCCAGTAATTATGACGTAATTAGAAAATATAATATAACTTTTACCTCTTCAAGTATGTCAAGCGATTCACTACAAGACAAATCTAACAGAACCCCAACAGGCACGGTCCACTGCCGGAGAAACCATTCCAAAGAAGTCTTGGATTCGTCTGTTCTTCGCACTGACAGTCTTACGTCTGTGTTTAAAAACTTGTTGAGCATTAATTTTGTTTCTAGGAAAAGAAATAATACTTAGTTTACAATTATTATTATTATTATCAGTTACTTGAACCGTTAATGTAGTTGATGCACCCTGATATTAAATACCAGCTCCATTTTGCTAATTAAAATGTTATGTTATAAATTAATAACACATACTTCAATATGTATTTTTAAAATACAAGATACATTCATATTGCAATATCATTTAGTTTTGACGTAAAAAATTGATACCCATAAATATTATGGTGATTAAATTGTAGTTAAGTGCGGTGTAATAAATATTTTACCGTAGGCATTATCGCAGGATAAAAAACATAAGTATTTCACATCTTTATACATGAAATAATCAAACGACAAATCAGCCACTTCACGCTGCAGTCCCTCTGAACCTTTGAATAGCAAACAAAACACTATGAGGATGTTCATGATCCCAGTTTAAACAACTAGACCAAATAGCTAGCCCTACTGATGAAACCTCTGAGAATGAGTCAGAAGGATTGTAGTCCATTATTTTATTGCCTCTTGAAGGTTGTTTCAAATACGAAATGACATTGATGAGTTTTATTATTAAACAGCACTAACATTATTGCAGACGTGAGTGATTGGCAAATTGCTATTCGCGGCCATTTTGTGCAATCTAACGCTTATCCTGTCAGTCTTGAGCAGTTTTCGAGAAATTGTAACTGATTAAATAGAATAGGGGCTTAATAACATGACAGAATATTATGATGTTCAATACGAATTTAACGTAGCCTCACACTTGGCTGATTTCTAAATAACTAATTACGAGTACATTTATGGTAATTGATCGTGTAGAGAATCAACGCACATAATTATGTCATGTTCAACACTTGAAATATTTATTTGTTGTACATTATTCATAATATTATTATTATTAAAAATCGTATAAATTGTATTGTAAGTAGAAAAATATTCATCATCACTATACTCTACGCAGACTCGTGGCAGGCGGGGCCATACCTAAGTAATTTTTGAAACAGAGATTTTTGAGACTCGCCAATTTTTTATTAATTTATTACGTATCAAAAACAATGCTATGCCTGCGTCTGTGTGACGTCACCCATAACCAGTGTGAGTGCGATAGAACACGTGATATGCACTGTTTTATTATGACACCGCCTGCCACGGGTTAGTAGTAGTTGCGCACGATTTTCCTTTGCACGAATGTCCTTTCAATTATATTTTTTTTAGTAGGCGTTTCGCCCGGATATATCAAAAGAATTAAAAACGGGTGCGAATCGACCCCTTTGAGAACTAGTAATCGCATACCCTGCCACGAGTCTTTGCGCCGAGTATAGCTATTTAAAAACAAAAGAAATTCATCTCCTTTTTAACCTTTAGCTACTGAGGTGGATTTAATTTCACGTAAACACTGACGTGGGGGCCTGAGAGGCCCGTACATATGTGTGCTTATATTTAAAAATATATAATCTTTTTAGGGTTTTATGTTTAATAAATATTAATAGTGGTTATATTTAAATACAATAAAACGATTTTTATGTAAATTATTTGTTAATAAGTACGTATTATTTCAATATTTAGAAAACATGTAGCATTTTTTGGCAAAAATCTCATGAAATCATGATTCACAAAGTTATCATGAAAAATATTCATTAATTCAACAAATCAACTTAGAATCTTAATTATCAATAGTCTTTTTAGCTAATGATATATCAGTAATCCTAATATGAAAAAGGGGGAAAAAAATTACACACATCAAATAGTGTGAATTAAACACAGCCTGAATAAACTTGCTTTGCTCAGTGAAGGAAGCTATACATATTTTTAAAATGTAGATTTCATTTGAGTCTTCAAAATACATGTATGGCACTTGGTTTCATCGTTTAAATCTTGATAGACAGGTACAGGCTTATCATTTCCTAGCATAAGTGCCAAAAACTACTGTTCTTCTATTTTTCGTTAAATGCTGGTTATATTTACTTCCGAGATACCGCTTTCTCTCGGACGACGTACTGTGGGCTCCATATTATAGATTTTTTCAAATTATTTCAAGAAAAGACGACAATTAAATGAAAACTATAGACAAAAAAAGTTACGCCAATACTGAGGTGGGGGCCTGAGAGGCCCACAAGAAACTTTAAAATTAATTTACCTACTGAAATTGCGCGTGCAATCACGTGCACCGTTGTTGACAGCCTCGGCGCAATGAAACTTGAAGGTACTAAAAGATTCGCGTGTTTCGTGCACGTGGGAGAGGAGAAATTCAACAATTTGACTTTTGCAAGGCCTGAGAGGCCCCCACGTCAGTAGTTAAAGGTTAAAAATGATTACCTATCACGTGCTCACTACTTACTGTATTGCACCAAGTAACTAAACCTACTTGGTAGTCAGCAACCGGAAAAATAAATTAAAAAATAACCAACACTTGCTCGTTTCGATTTCCTAGCGGTTTTAAATCCAAGTGCCATTAATATTTTAGCAAACTGTATAACACTTGAAATAAAATCCGCTTGTATTTGCCGCTGCACACTTTAAATTAATTGAAACTCGTTTCCGAGCATGTTTTACATTTAAAACCGAAGTAGAGGGCGGTTAATAAATCTGTTCGTACATTTGTGTCGGTTCCAGTCATTAGGAAGGAATACGGCGCCGTTGCCGCGCGGTTGTCGAGGCTTTTACAGATTTACAAATTAATTGTACGTGTACTTGTAAAAATGTTTTCGGCAATTAGGGCTTTGCAATGGAAGAAATATTTTTGAAATGAAATATAATTTCATTAATGGTCTTATTTGATAAATGATTGCTCAAATAACTTAGCAGAACCTTTTATAGCTGATGAGAGAAGAAGTAGTTGACTGTCGCATTATACCGCGAGGATAGCTAAGACATGTCCAGTTGGTAACTAACTGAGAATGAAAATGATCTTCTAAAAGCCAGTCTACAAATAGGGATGACATGTCCACAGGTCAGCAGTTCAGGCCATGGCGTCTCAGACCGTAACCGCAATCGTTACTCTGTTCCTGATTACCTTTATTAGGCAGACCGTTCTCCGGCCGACAGTAGCTACACTTAAACGTACGAGTAAGTATGACTCACCGCCTATTACGACAAACTGAAGTCCGCTGTGGCCTAACCAAAGAGACGACTGATATGAGCGATGCACCATTGTTACTGGTACTCCTCTTTTCCTTTCTTTCTTATCAGTCTAGGTCTTCTCGATCGGCCTTTATTACTCGATACTAAGTCTACATTTGACCACGATTTCACCTAATGAATAACCAACACAACTATCAAATCTCAGGATAAAAATATGTCAGGTAATGGACAATGGCATAGATATTATAAGAATCGTATAATCTTAGAAAAAAGCACTTTTACCTCTTTTGTGTATTTAAGTATAGGTAAGAGATGACGTGGGCGTTGGTTTTGTGTATTCACACATCTAAGCAATATTTTATACATTAAGTTGATATTGATAGTACGATCATTCCAAATGTTTACTAGACATTGTATAAGTGGGTAGATTGTTCGTCAAAGACCGATATGATTTTATTAATAATAATGAGGGTAGTTATTTAAAATTAAATTTTATGAGGGTAGTTGGTTTTGCTTTAATAATAACGTGTGCGGTGCAGTTTCACACAGTTGTCAGGGCGTCCGGGCGCGCTGCGGGACGGCCGCATATTTTATCGATATTCGCGTTTTGGTGGCTCAGTATTACGAATATTGGTTTTGTGGCTTTATTTAGTGGTGTGGTGACAAAATTGTAACGTGTCAAGTGTATCAAGTCGTATATTATTTACACCGCTGTTTGCTTTGTAAAAGTCAACGACGGATTGCATTAGTGCGTCAACATGTAGGTAAGTAAGCACTCGTTATTCATTTTAGACAAGCGTTCGATTAATTTGTGAATCTGTATGTAGTAATTTAACTCCATATTTTTGTGTTTATGATTTTTATTAAATACCAACGAATTGATGATGTAGGTAGGATTATTTTACTTGGTCATTTTACTAATGAAATGAGACAATGAGTTATTATTCATTTTTGCTATATGACTAAGTGATACTCGTACATGGGTTGAATAATTACGGAACTTCTTGAAATTAACTCATCCCACTAGTAGTGACTTGCCCCACTAAAATCAGAACTTTTTACACCGTGAATAATTGAATAAAGTTGAAATTGTTATTTTTTGTGAGCCGAGCCTCTCCGAGAGCCTTGTTAACTGGCTTACTTAGACCATTACCGGGAATTATTGAAAGAAATTGTTCCCCTCGAGACATCCGGACATTGCCCCGCGAAAAACGTCCGATCTGCTTGAGGGGGCGAGTTCATAAAGTCCAGGTTCGAGTGGCCGGCCCGTCCCTGGCGCCGGAGAAAAATGATCCGACTTTTTTATGGTTTCTGTCGTACTAATGTGCTTCATGTAGCTCCATTAGGTACTAATTAGCCGACCTTTTGAATGTCCGACCGTTTTATCTGTGCATAACATAATTTGGCTCATTTAGACGGATACGCTCGGGGAAACGGCATATTAAATTAAGCGCGAGATATTTTTTAAATTAACACATCGGACAAATTTTCTGAATATTTTATTCAGAAAAATTTTTGCTCAATGTTTATGATTGCAGTTAGTAATACATAAACTCGTTTAGTAGATAATCAAACGTGACCTCGAATTTAGTTTGCTTTCATAGCACTTCCTGGTTGCAACCCATGCAATCACAAGCAACCCTGTATATTTACGTGGTTACGGGGCGTAGAAAAGAAGCACAAAAGGCGGGGCCAATAAACAGGCCCTCGCTGCACGCCGCGCTGCTACACGCTGCACCGGCCGCCTGTTACACCGAACTGTAACCACAAATAAAGTTCTCTTTAGGAAAATTTCACATTCACTTACAGTTAACATCAATTGACATCAACATCATTTGTAAACTGAAAACTAATGTATTTTCCAAGGGAAGGAATCTGTGGGAAAGAAATTTTGTTCATATTGTATGACACTAAGCAATTAGTTTGATGAGAACTTCTTATTTATTTACTTCTCTGATGAAAGAAAGTTTTATTTTTCAATTGTAAGCTATATTTATTTTTGTGGCGTGTTCTGTTTTAACAATCCTATGTGGCGTCGTTAGATTTTATAATAGAAATTAAGATATAACAATAGAAGGTTAAAAATAAAAATATGGTTTATTTGTTGTTCTTAGCACTCTAATCCTATGTCGAATTATAAATTGCCGCCTACTATACACACTTAGCATTACTTCCTAAACGTACCATGTTAGTCATTGTTAGTATTAAATGAATAGTTGTATTGTATTTAACTAAGATTCGTAGTGCGTGTGAGTGGCGGGCCCCGCCGCGGACGCAAAAGGCCCGCGCGTTGACAATATAAATGCTAATTCGGCAGGGGCGCGCCGCCTAACGAGTTTTTTTAATGGCGGCCCGATTAACGCACGTTACACAGATTAGCCTCCCTTGTCGGTTATGTTATTCGCATGCTGATATAATTTAGGATAATCACTATCCTGTGAAATTTGTAATAAAAACAAACGCGTTCAACCCTTTACTTTACTAACATCATTAGCGCTAAGTTTTATCGGTCTGGTAAAAATATTCTACATCCAAAATATTCATTAAAATAAAGGCTAACTAGACAATAAACGTAAAATTTCTTCATTATTATTACGAAGTCAGAATTCTATATCACTTGATCACAATTCTGCCGTACCTACTAGCGATATCCGCAGTAACTCCATTTTGTATTGATAAAACCATAATGACCTCTATTTCAGATGGGCTGACAGTAGTTTTTTAAGAGAAAAATATTAGAGTTACTGAGGATATCGTTAGCACGGCAGTTATCCATCTGAAAATGAAGAAAAATCGCAATTAAAACCCTTACAAAGTTGAAAGTTTTCACTTGTTTGGTCCCACGTCAATTCCCGAAGGTTTTGCGCCGCTGTTCACGCCGCGATTTGCCGAACTACGATGACAATTCCGATGTAATCGCTGCAGATATTTGGTTCTTAGCACATTATAACTTTTGCTCCTTTTCTTTCGTAAAAGTATAATTTTTAGAAGCTCAGTAAGTAATATGATCTCCAGAATATCAATATGGTCTAGACTATCTGGGACATGCCCACTGCATAATATGTCACAGAACTCGTTTGCATCAAGCTCCCGTAAATAAAAACCGCATTCCTATATAATATGCAATTCAACAATGTGTAGATTTTCTTATACCTAATCAAACTTATATCAGAAATTCAAACCTCGCGGTAAATAATTCAACTAACTGCATAAAATAGGTAAAAATTTATAAATATTGTACGCTACGTAAATATCGTAGTAACGTTCGTAGCTTACCCATACATTAGGTACTGCTACGTCGTAGCAATTTCGTAGTCAATAGGGTTTTCAAATTAAATGGCGTTTAATTATTTCATATTATTTAGTTTTATTTTTTAAATCATTAACTACACAGATTATGTACTACTATTATCACATATTGTTTTCAATGACCATAATATTTAAAAAATTAAAAGTAGCTAACGTACCCTTCTTGAGTAGATCTACATACGTGTCCCTTTGACGGTGGCGCCCACGGGTTCATAGCTCATAAATACGCGCTAAGCGCAGGGCGAGGGGCGGGCGATGAGAGGGCGCCATTAAACTAAATTCTTAAGCCCCTCGCTGATTTACCGCCGCGAAAATTGCGACCGCGGACATGTGGGCCCGGCTTAGGAAACAATTTAGATGTGTAGTTCGGTTACAGTCGTCTGTGGGTCACTACCTAAAGGTCACGACTAAGCAAACACTTTTTACATTTATAATACCAACTAGATCTAATCCTAATTTTATACACAAGCAGGGTTTAGTTTTTTATTGACATTTTATAGAATCAATGCAAATTATCTTTAACATTTCGACAAGATTGTGTTGACTGCCGGACTATATTTTTACCCGACTGTGCCAGAAGGAGGGTTGTTTGTTCTATAATAGCAGCATAAATGTAGCTTAGTCCAAAAAATTTCGTCTTGTTTTTATAATCAGATCAGATAATTTTGCTGTCTACGCGAAGTTTCTTTCTTTTTGCACTGAATCAAAGTACATAATAGGTAGTATCAACATCATCAACACCGTAAGCCACCATTGTATCTCAGTCAAAGGTGTGCGTATATTATTATGCAGTTGAACAAAGCGAACGTTGTGCCTAACACCTATTTAGCGCGCTTGATGGCGCCTCATGAGGCGAATAAATAAAGTGTAGTGCAAATCCGCTGTTCGTTATAAGCGGATGCAGATCGCGCCGGCTGCGCGTGGCGGGTGATCTATCACTACTAGAGCGGACGCGCTGAGCGGGGCCATAAGCATAGCGGGTTTTAAACTTGTATCGCCGATTTGCAGCAAAAAACAAAAATCAAATTAATTATTTATTTATATTAATCTTAACGTTTCCAGAAATATTTACTTGATAATGGACGACGTGAACGTTTGCTATTTACTTAAAATACAATGGAACAAAACCTTCGTCGGCCGTTTGGTGTAGTGGTTCGAAACGGACTACTATTCCGGAGGTAGCGGGTTCAATTCCCGCACAGTACAAACATTTATGTGCCTGAACATATTTGTATGTGTATAATAAGTACGTATTTACAAAAAAAAAGTATTTAAGTATGTTTATATCCGTTGTCTAGTATGGGTACTAGAGCTTGTACTATGGGTAGTACAAGATTTGCTTAGTTTGGGACAAGAAGCGCAGTGTAAAATGTCCAAGGATATTTATATTTTGAGTTGTACCCTGAAATGCATGTTTGTAAATCTCAAATGATTTTAAGAATATTTTTTTAAAACTTGTTTTTTTAATAACTACCTTTAAGATTGTAAATATTATTTGTAAAAAGTTTTGAATATTATTTATCGTACCTACCTAGAAAAAAATTTTGAATATCATGTTCAAATTCGCTTTTAAAGCTTCTTCTCCGCTGTTTTGATGGCCACACGTTTCTCCAGGCAGCCTTAATAAACGCTCTGTCTTTGCTTTGCTTTATAATTCCCCTGAAATAAGGTGTCTTTATTGTAATGCCGGCGGATATTAATTCTAATAGTGGCGCGAACATTCTGCCTTCTTCGCGCCTTTGTCGAGGAACCTCATTTATCACAATAGTGACAATAGCGAATTAATTTTCCTGCGTGTCGTCATCGTATATTGTATGGCTGATTCATTATGAGAGTATAATGATTAACTTTGAAAACTTTACTGATCTGTGAAGGTCAATTCATTCTCAATCTACCATTTTAATGCAAGTTAATAAATGAAGGATTAAAATAACCAATTCAGATAAAACATTAACTCAAAACTTGAAAATTCTGTATTTATATTTTGAACGAAGATCACGTCTTAGAACATAATCTCGACAAACAATTGAAGAATATTTATAGTCCTCAATAACGTCGCAAGATATTCCGCCGTGCCCAGACGAGGGTCCTTGTAAATAAAAAATAAAAGCTATGTACTTTTAAAATGTTAAAAAGAAGACGTTCATCAAATATTTGGTTTTATGTTTAGCTTGTTCATCTCATAGTCTCTCTACAAACGAAAAGAAATCTGCTTTATGTATACTCGTATAATAATAAAATCTCTTGCGAACATGTTTCGTTTGGGAGGTAGTCGTCAAACAAGATAATCCTGTCCCTCTGGGCACAGTATCCCTTTATTTAGGAGAAATACAAATTACTTATCGATAGATGGATCTTTCTTGTTTTATTTCGGTCATCTTTTGTACTCGTTCTTTACTGAATTACTTAAGAATACTTACTGAGTGCGAGTTTTACAAATACCTATCTAACTTGTGTGACTGTGAGGCATGCCAAGCCCAAGGGGAAACAAATTGGATTTTCAAATTGTTTACCCCGTCTGAGAACCGCTCTAGAGCCTTCGGTTTAAACGAGCTGGACTCTTTAACCACCGGACCAAAGAGTTGTTCGAATGGAGGCGGCACAGCGCTTTGGGTAACAGTATTAAGACGGGACATAAGTCTGTATAGGCAGTCAAACATTTCCAGCAGTGTAGTCTAGATTAAATACTAGGTACTGGAAAAAATCATCATAAGCCAATTTAGCAGGCGAATGATGACAAGACGAATACGGTATATGTACTCGTATAATTAATCGCTTGCTTTCAAACATTTAATTTGTTTATCTGAACAAGTAAACAAGCATTGTGTTATTGACATGCTCGTCGCTGCAACATTCGTTCGCGACGGAACAGGAAAAAAGAATTTGAACGGGATCAAAAAGGTAGCAATTACAGGTCCACTTTGTGCCCCTGTTGTCGAAACAAACAACTTATTTTGGGCACAAAGAATCCATGAATTTATAATGCGGGGGAAATTAGCTTTTTCCTCGGCGATGGCCGCCATGTTAGCAGGCCTGCGTACTGGCTTTTAGTAGCCGCTGCTGGAAACAAATTTGACGGTAGTAGAAATTTTTAAGACATGCTATAGTAATTAAAAGTTAGAATAGCATATAAATATAAGCTAGGCATTTACGTATTCAAAACAAAGAAAATCTAAGAGTTATTGATTGGTGGTGGGAAATACGAAGTTTTTTTTCAAAAAAATATTGTTAATACATAACAAATCAACTTCTCGACTTTCCCATTACAATGTGAGGCTAAGTAGCAAGTTTTCCCGACGCGCCAGCATGCGGCGGCGACGGCGCGCTAAAAGCGATGTCTTGTCGCGCGGCCGCAAACCGCGTAGTTACATACAGCCGACTTCGGAGTGCACTGAGTTGTGGAGCGTGTCGCGCGTAGCTCGCGCGGGCCCGTCAATAATAAATGCCGGGACAAGTTATCCGGCTATCGGCGGCTTAACCGCAACCTTAACTGCGTTAGCGCTGGTGGGCAAAGATTGCAATGTCAGCGCTAGTTTTATTAAAATTTATAGAATAATTTTGTGCTGCCAAAACACGATGGCAAAGAAAATCTCTAGTTCACCAATTGGCTCAAAAATACAATAAAAATTAAACAAATATTTTTTTAATTGATATTAATTAGGTGCTTTTAATCGGTTGGTACAAAATTCATAATTATCTAATTCTGTTACTAACCATTATATCATTATCGAGCACTTACTCCTATGTAACAAGCCATACTCATGTAATGTTACTTTTGGCGCTGTGGACAATAACCAAGGTTTATTCTAAAGTAACACTGACTTTACGATCAAGAAGCATAAATTCCCAAAAATATAAAGCTACTCGTATAATGATGCAAACATCCATTGTTTTTGCAAAAATAGTTTTTACTAAATAGTCTATAAATGTAACCAAAGCAGAGGCCGCATTATTTAGTTTCATGGAAAACGACTTCGAATCTAAATGAAAATCTCGATTCGTTTCAACCATTCTACTAAAATATAACCCTTCTTTAGTTAGAAATAAGCGAGCGATTCTCTGAAACAAGACCTTTTACTATGTAGCATTCACGACAAACCATTAAAATGTTAATAAACCTACCTTCATCAATAAAAGATGTCTCGCGCGGAATGGGGTCAATCCTAGCACTAACCTCTACCTCGTAGAGATGAAGTGGTAAACAGCGTCACGGTGAAATGATTAATGATCAGAATTAGCGCCCTCCCGCGGCCCGGCGGCGACTGCAGCGCGCTGCAGCGCATTTATCTCACAAATGCACCGTTTAATTCACTGCACGACCAGTGGGGGACCGATTCTGGCGACAATAGACTATTAAAAGCTACTGAAACACCTGTACGCCTAAATTGTGGCTCCATTATTGTTTTGAAACTCTTTATTTTGGTGTAACGTTCATTAAAGTGTACTGTCTGTATGATAATTTTACAAATTTTTAAACGGTTTTATTTAGCTTCCCATGTTTATTTCTAATCTTTAATAATCAAAATGCAGATTTTAATCAAATTCCTGATTTTCATATTTTTATAACTCTGTATTTTATTATGTATGTCGACAAGCAGGTATTATGTCATCTATCTAATACTGTATCAAATTCTAAATAAAAATCTTTTAATTATACCTGGCGGATATTTGGGAACTCAGATAATTACCTACAACAAACAGGAATTATTAGAGTCACATCTGACTGTGATATTGACTGTTATTTTTTACCTCTTAGTTATCTAAGTTGTCGTCCCTCTTGTAATATCATTCTTTATACCTTCATCAACATTTTAAGCATTCATCCTGTGCTCATTAAATCTCTCATCCCACCCGACATTCAAATATCGAACAGTATATTAGTAACGATTCCATAATCGGTCCCTTCCTGGCACGCTATTTACAAGCTCACGGCTTGTACCACATCTCCGCATTCGGGGTCTCCGTCCCCCTCAGCACGATGGAGCAGGACGGACTAACTCGAATATTTGAAACTAGTGCTAATCCCGGAGGGTAGGTGCAAACGATTAATGATTGATTACGGCATTCGAATTCATAGTCTATCCGCAGTTAACCCACAAATTACATACGTCTGGAGTTCTTTGTTTTAATGTGTGGATGTTTAATACCTACTTTTTTGTGTTATTACAGGTCCTGAATGTGGAATGGAGTTCGTGTTCGAGGAAGGAGTGAGAGTTAAGGTAGGTGTTTTTAATGTTTATTTATTTTTTTAGCTTCGATATTTGTTCAGGTTGTGTTTAGTTTTAGGGCGGCCTTTTTAGAAGCGTTCATTTTGTATTAAAGTTTGAAATGAATAGTCTAATTAATTAATATTATCTAACTTCTGAGTATTCAGTCTACGAAACCTAAACTTTGATGAGGTAATTGTATAACGTATTCGTAATTTTACATCTCAACTGAATACATTACCTCGAACGTTTATGTGGCTGAGCTTCATATAACACGGCTTCCACTTGATTAAACCGTCTCGCAATAAACTTTCTTTTTTACGTCTTTTCGAAATTCTTTTCAATAACTCCGCCCTTAAAAGGCATAAAACACTTATTCTTGTATCAATTGAACTCATACAAATCGACTCCCGTACAACCCTTTAAATTTGCTTACATATAGCAGGTAAACGCTTTCGGATTCCTCCGCCGTCGCCGATAACTCCGCCGGCATCCTTGGCGCATGTATAATGTACTCGTGTACAAACACGCCGAACTGAACCATGACCCCTCGAAATAAAGAATGGGGATGTATCATTCAGCGAGTTAGTTCAAAGGCAAAAGCGCCAGTTTTTCGTGAACAACGGAATTCGATAGTAAAACTTCGGAGGCACCCGTTTATGTAAATTTGCTTTGGCATATTTAAAATTGATGTATTCACGTTTAGTGCCCCCGCCGGCTCGGGTAAGGTTTCTGTATGGCGAAGGAAACAACATTATTTTATAATATTCAAGGGAAAAGTGTTCAAAAGTTATTGGTAATATTGTTGTAGCAGGTTTTGCCAGGAGTTCAAAATGTTTACGACCAAACATTGGTACATGAATTTATTGATGTACCTACCCACTTATAAATAGTATTTTAGCATGCAATTGTTAATAGAATAAATACATATAGAAAGTGCATTCTGGGGAGTCACGAGAAAACGCAAATAATTGGCTACAATTAATAGTTCTATAAGTCATTGTATGGAGTGAATTTGTATTTCTAGAGATTATTTATTAACTAGAATATACAAGCCTCGTTTTTGTAATGCTATAGATATTGCTTTGAAATACTTGTTATTTTTAAACTCTTTTCTGCCGCGGTAACGAATAACAATAACAAAGAGGTACCCTCAAAATACAGAGAAAAATGTCGGTCTGTTAATAGAGAGCACGTCAGTACAAATGCTTGGTGGGCCCTGCTTCGTGTCGCTTGATTGCCGCGCATATCTCTTACCGCGATGCTTTGCGGGAACACACGGGACACCGGCTGCGAACTGCCGGAGCGGGAAATAAAACTCTAGAAGTTGCATTATGCTGTTAATATAAAGTGTTCGTAACGCATTAAAAAATACAGGAGGTGTGGTAGTAGTATGTCGTTAAAACCCATCAACAAAATCGTTGTTTCCAAATGATAGAGTATCCCACATACCGTCACCTTCCGACATAACGTTACAATCAAAGTATGAGTTAGGAAGGCACCGCCAGCAAATTATGGCAAATTGACAAAATTTTGTGCCTACATACCTACCACTAGGATCACTTAGGCTGGGTTACACCATCTTACTTTGACTTTAAAAACGTCAAAACTCTGTTAAACTCCATACAAAAAGCACCGGCTTTTGTTATAGTTACGGTTAAAGTAAGTTGGTGCAACTCAGCCTTAAGCGTTGCCGCTCACAAGACGCCTCGTGTGTCGCAAAACAGCAACGCGGAAACAGCAAATGATGACATTAGTATCTGTCACGCGAGTGGGGCGCTGGGGCGCCGGGCCCGCGCGCTGTCCCCGCGCCGCTTATTAACTCGCTCACTCAGCCTTATTACGCGAGTCTTCATCCGCGGCTCGAGCCCTCACACTGTCTCAAGGTTGGATTATTTTCCTCGTCGTTGAATATTTATAAAAGCCAAGGGAAATGTTTGAGAAACATGGGTCTGCTGAAATAACAAAAGCAATAAATGTTGTTTCATTTTTATCTGGGTAACCAAAAAATTAAATAATTACATGCACCATTTAAAATTATAGGGCGATGGGCACAATTAGAATGAGAATTAAAATCTGCTGCAAAGAGCACTATCGGAACTGCAAAAAATAGCAGATTCGATAGTGTTCGTTACGGTAGCAATGTCTTTAAGGTTCCGTATAGACTTTTCGATGTAAAATCAGCTTCTTATTCTTATCGCATGTTAGCACTTTCAAAAAAAATATTTTGATATAACAAGATCAACAAAGTCACAAATCGTAGGCATAATACGAATTCCTACATGTTTCTTAGATATGTTAAGCTTCAAGACAGTTGTCATACGCAAACACTTAAAAATTCGTACGTGTTGCAACTCAATGAGACTGCAGATAACGACTCAAACTAAGGATGTGCCAGATCTATTTACTCCGTCTTCGGCCCAAAGACAAATAGTGGCCAAGATAAACCTCCCCAACCGATACTATGCCCAGCCGGCACGCCCGGCTCTCCCGGCACGCGCCCGCAAGTTGCCGGCGAGTTGCCGGCGCAAACACGCCTCGGAGGCAGGAATGTTTGGGCGCTGCTTGATTTTGTATTCGCAATTGCTGTTGATCTGTTTCACTTTGTGTCTGAGTGTCTGCGTTTAGAAATGGTTTGGCCAGCTCAGCTGTATTTCTCTAGTGTAGTCATAGCATTATAGGATTATGTCAATACACTTTAAACCCTCCTTCATGTTTTGTTGCCATATTATGTTTATTTTTTTTAAAGTATTATAAAATTTCCGCAATTCAAAATATCCCATGTTTAGCTCATTTCACATTTTGAAACGATACTTAACTACAGCATTTATTCAATTTTAATTATTTAAGCACCTTTATTTTATTATAGGTACATATAATATTATCGCCACTACACATGGATAAGTTTAGATAAAAAAAATCAGAGCTGATTGTTTCGGTGTTATCATTTTTACCGTTGTGATATCGGGCGTATACTCGTAGGTAGCAATACAAACACGCGTCCGTCTGTCACAACAGCCGATAACGGCCGATGGAAAGCAAACAGTGACGAAGCACACCACACGCAGGTCCAATAAGTTTACTCTCATACGAGTATATCTGTCCTAGTCTCCTCAATTATGCATTAAATTAAACATCTCAACAATATTAATATTATGTTTGTACGCTTTGGAGCTCACGGGTCAAAAGTGGCCCGGTCCTTTATAAGGCTCATTATGAGAATTGTTTGCAAGCCGGTGACAAAAAGTTAATTTTTGAAAAATTAAAATAATTCAGTACGTTTACAATAGCTAATAAACTTCTGGTTTAAAACAATGTTAGATAAAATTTATTTTTTGCCTTAATTTTTATTTATTTTAGATCTATTTAACCATTTATAAAAATCAAAAGGAATAATTTTCCCCTGGCCTACTGCACGTAACCTAGCTGTATTGGCACGTGACAGACGGACCGATTGAAAATAATGCCGCTTGTTTAATATTAATTAAACAACATGGACACGAGAAAGAGTAATTAATAAACGAATCTTGGGGTGAAAATTATTTAATTTGCAAATAATGTAAAGTGATTTTGATGTGTGGAAATTTGCCGTTCTTTGGCTTTTATAAGGTTTATTTGCTTAACCCATGCGTTGGTCTAATATCTAAGGCTCCGGGATCAGATGCCTCAGTTTAGAAAGTTTCGGAACGAAAATTCTGCAATACGCTGCAGTCTTGACGGGTGTCTGGCATCCGGCCTGAGACAGGGATGAACGTTTTTGAGTCTCGACAGCGGACATTTTAGTGAGATATGAGTATTGAGTAATATCAGTCGTCATATAGTATACAGTCTTCTAGTGGTTAGATGTAAGTCATTATCTGTTTATGTTATCTGTGATAAACTGTGAAAACTCATCTAGTTATCACTGAAAGGAAAAATATATTTGCTTTTCTTAGTCATGACAAATCCAAAATTAAGATTTTGTAAGTAAATGTGACGTTACAATGTTCATAAGTTCATATTGCAATTGATTACTAAAGGGATCAAAAATATGCCCCGGGTGAGGATCGAACTCACGACCTTAAGATTATGAGACTTACGCGCTGCCTGCTGCGCCACCGAGGCGGGTGCGGCGCTGATTGAATGTATGTTTCTGTATTTTGTGACTATTCATTGCCCTAAACTGAACCGTTAAAACCAAATCAATAAATTAGATATTTAAAACTTTTTTGTACAAAAATATTAAATGATACTTATCTACAAAGGCATGGCATTCTTGATTGACTCAATTATTGAATCTGAGAAATAGTTCAACTATTAACCACTTTCAGACGAAATCAACTCATTTGAGTTATAAGTAGAAAGTCTGAAGCATAATAGGACTTTCGTTAAAATAGATGAATATTTGATAATTCGCGATCACAGAATGCAAAACCAATCGTCATCATTGGGGATCGATAACTCAAAATATTTTATGTAATGTATATTTGGCACATAAATCAACAAGTGCACGTTATCAATAAGCAAAGCACTCAACTACCAACTTGATAAACATCAAGTGAAGTGTCTGTTACTAAATTTTTTACATAGTAGGTAGGTTAGTGACAAACCTAGGGACAAAATTCAATAGAAAGGATGACGGGAACAAGACCTAACCACTTTGCTATAGTTGTTTTGTTCCATGTTTCTGCTAGCAGGCTAGATATTCTGAAATACATCGTAAATAAATAAACATAAAGACGGACTTGGCGTTACTATTATTTTTTTGCGGAGTTACGGGGAAGCTTCTGCATACTCATCCAAAAATATACCTTGCTTGACACAATTTAAGATAAAAAGAAAAAAAGTAGGTAACAAGCTTATTCGCAGCCGTTAACACCCGCCTCGGTGGCGCAGTAGGCAGCGCGTAAGTCTCATAATCTTAAGGTCGTGAGTTCGATCCTCACCCGGGGCATAATTTTTATCTCTTCTAAATGGCATGATCAAAATGATTTTAAAGTTATGCCATCATTGTTATTGAACCGATTTGGTGTCTTGCAAGTTGTTATTGATATAATTAATATAATGAAACGAAATGAGATTTTACTTCATTTTAAAACATCGTTTTAATCATAAATTCTTTTTGCTATTTTCAAACGTTTTTTCTTTGTAAATCTTCTTCTGCCTTTTTATTATGTTCTTAGTATACAACACATACGAAGAAAAATATAAATTGAATTCTATTAACAAATATAAAAATATTGTGCGGAAAGTCGTATATTATTTAAAAACGTAAGTATTCAGAGATGCTGAAATATCTTCAGTCTTGTAGTGCTGTCCGAATGAGTAAGTGTTATGAAATGATAAAGTAGCAGCTGCATTTACTCGTCAGTCCAGCTCGGGCTGCACCGCCGACGCCGGCAGGGATGCACGTAGCGGAGCCCCGGGGTTATAACGAAACAACGCACTATTTATAGTCTCCTTACCTTTATATGTTTAGGAACACGTCAAATAGAAGTATGTGGATTTATAGTGTACAGATACATAGAATCTACGAAAATAAATAGCGATTCAAAGCTAAGCTAGTATCTCACCGTATACTACATTCAAAAAGCGCAGTAACTCACTAACTATTCATACACATCAAGTTCTAAATTTAAACTGACACCGCTCTGTCCGTCCGTGAATAAAAAAGCAGTGTCGACTCGAGCTAAATGCCGCGTTGTTTCGGTAGAACGCGTTTTGGCTTGAGCCGTATGAACGTAACTACCTATTGTAAAAACATTTTATGACAAAGTAAGGTACTTGATACAAATAAGGCCTACCTAACTTTAAATGCTTATAATTCAATAAATATTAACGCCAATTAACAAAAACAAGGTTAATTATCTTCTATCATCCTTTAATTTTAGCAATATTACAAAAAATAACACAATTTTTAACTAAATCTATTCAAAATAAGCAAATTACGAAACCACTGATTTTGGCTTTATTAAGAGCCATTTTACATTTTCGTGCGAATTTCTAAGATTTTGGAAGCATGAATTACTATCTTAAGCAACACCCAGAGATTATTTAACAACTGCGAAAGATAGGTCAATCCTTGGTGTTGACCATTAATGAAACGGATTTACTAAAACTCTTTTGCTTAATTCACAGTGCCCCATCTCCCACAACCATTTTACGGAAAAATTGCCGCAGACTCATTTTCAAAGTCCTGTATCTATTATTTATGCTCATATAATAAGCTTAAAAATATATAGTAATTATCGGACATATATTCTTGTAGTCCATTAATGAAATAGATTCTTGAATTTCATTACCATTATTGAGTAAAATCTAAAAATAATTTGGCATATTTGAAGATTAACGTCACATTTTGATCGTGGTTTTTGGTTTAAAAACACAGCAATAACTGCAATAAAAGTATCCCAAAATAAAGAATATTCATTGTAGAATTGATTTCTACAGTTATTGTTTAAATATTAGTAACCACTTTGTCAAAATATTGATGTGAATATCAGTATAAATTACAATGCGCAAGCCGACATCGATTAGTATGGCGCGAGCGCCCGTCAAGGCAGGACCTGTGTCATTTTTCCCGCCGTGACGTTTACGTGCGTTCGTGTCGTAAAGCGGTGATTTGTACGGTGACCAAATACATTTGATACTATGCCGAGAGGCTGTTTCGAGTCGGCCGGCCGAGCAGAAATTAAAATGATGAATTTTAATTTATTTGACGGATCTGGGTGTAACTATGTATAATATGTAGGTACCATGTATTTAATTTAATAAATAAATTATAAAAAAGTATATCCATTATGCTAGCACCCTTAACACAAGCATATTGGTTGCCTACTTTTGGACTAGATGGCGCTGTGAAATTGTTCAAAGATTTGTTTATTTATTTATCCGCTTTGAGTTTTGTCAGGCCTGTTCATCTCCGCGAGTTTACATCGAAAACAAAACACGCACGATGGCCCACCTACAGAATACTATTTGTCAAGGCCTCACATACGAGCGAACATTGACTCACGCACGCGTATTCTTGTGTATGATGGAAGAAAATAAAGAAAATGGTGTACTAAATACTGTGCAGTATTTAACTGCCTAAATAATAATAAAAACATAGAATGTACTTTTTTAAGTTGCCTTAAGACACTGAGAGGCAAATAAGTAGTTAATATTATTCGTGATAATTCATGCTAAATTTCCTCCGCCATTTTCCGCAGTTTGGCACCTCACGTCACATCATTTTACCGAAGTCAGCCCTATAGCTTCGGCTCAGTGCCGATCACTGACGTTTGTCAACAAAATGGTGCTTGACTCTCGAGACAGGCTAAATTACACCACATTGTTAATGACATTGAGCATATATTTTTTTAAATACCTTCGCGAAGTAAAACTTCTGTACGTAGTACTTATTATTATTCTGTGGTTTTGTTTCGTGAAGAAGAAAAAGAAGCATTTTGTTTCGAGAGGGAAGCTTTGTTGTTAAATCTATACTAATAAAAGAGGAAAGATTTAATTGTTTGTTTGTTTGTTTGGAGGTAATAGGCTCCGAAAAAAAATTCTTTCACGATTTAGAATCCTAATTTTTTTCTATATAGGCATTGCAACTCGCAATTTCGCAATATTGATGAGGAGATTCCATTGGAAAGTATGTATTCATTCCTAGGATTCCCCTAACACCATCAAATTCAAGAGAATTCAAGAGAGTGCAGTTTCCCATCTCATGCTTAGGGACCACGGTTTAAAATAGTGTGGTTGCATAGAGCCTGCAACGGGCAACCGCGTGCGCAGTTGCTCATACTAATTTTCAATACAAAAAGTAAAAAAACTAAAACCCAACTACGACAAAAAACGACGCTGAAAAAGTATAAAACAAGATTTTCAGAATACTGAACTGAACAAAGTTGCTAATGTAGTTGCATAGTAATTTTCATGTTTGGAAAACCGCAGTCACACGTTGTCAAAGTGCTACGGTAGGTAGGTATATGTAACGTGTGACTACGCCTTTCCAAACATGAAAATTACTATGCAACTACATTAGCAACTTTGTTCAGTTCAGTATTCTGAAAATCTTGTTTTATACTTTTTCAGCGTCGTTTTTTGTCGTAGTTGGGTTTTAGTTTTTTTACTTTTTATTATTTGTACTATTTTGGTGATAAAGTGTATTTGTGGCGCATAATATTAAGAAAAGGTAAATTGATGAACTAATAAGTAGCAAAGAAGCTACGAACGAAAAGATGTGAATTATATGCAATCAGCCCATGAATACAGGTAAAGTCACACTCACAAGCAAATGCTAGTAATATATTATATTCAAAATGTACAAGTAAAGCGCTTTCAAATGATACCAAACACGGCATATTTATCTAAACTTAATTTTTTTACTCTGTATGTTTTGTCCGCTAGAGGGCGCCACATTAGATTTTGTGAAACCCCATATAGCCTATAACCAGCGGACAATTAAGACGCTTCTAATGATATGTCATTTGTCGAATTCTGATAAGTAGTTTAGAAGTTACGAGGGAACACATGAACATACATACATACATACATACATACATACATACATACATACATAGCCTGTCAAAATCATAACCCTCCTTTTGCTTTGCCGTAGTCGGGTAAAAAGCAAGTGTTGGCGCCCTCACGAGGTTTAGCGGAGTTCCATATGGTAGCGGGAGTAGACTTAATGGAAATCTATGCTTCTCCGATGACCAGTTGTATGTGGAATACTCCAGAGTATGCGCACACAATAGCCTGGTGATGGAAGATGAAGGAAAAACAAAAAAACATTGTTTACAAAGAAATCTGCGGCAGGTGTAGTGTTTTAATTTTGTTTTAGAAAGATCTCATAATTTTGTAAGTATTCAAAAATTTAAACATAATAATTCGTAGATTTTATATCAAAAAATATAATTATTTAACAAAATTAATTTTCTTAGAATATTTTAATTCTATTAGAACCATTTTCCACTACATCGCAGAAGAAGTCGCGGGCAAAAAGCTAGTATGAAATATGTAGTATTGCCCGCGGCTTCACCCGCTTGAAATTTAGTTTGTCACAGATCGTCATAAATTATAGCCTATACATTGTTATTCTGGTGGACGCCAGGGATGGATGAGCGTCGCTGTCGCTGACGACAGGGTCTTCTGGTTCAGGGTTCATGGCGTAGGTCTCAGGCAAAATGAAATCCACTCGTAGAAATTAATAAACTCAGTTTATATGTTACGGTTAATGTGATAAATTGAAAATTATTAATAATAACCGGTTATTATGAATAATTACCGACAGTCGCGGTGAAAGTGATATATTAATTAATCACATTTAACAGTGATTATTTAATAATTCAACCTTAGTACTAACAAATTTCATAAAAGAGAACAACATCTTGTGTACGTGCTCGTGTACAGCCAAACTTTTGAACGTTTTGATATCATATATTAATATAATTTGGCATAATGAGTTTGGAATGTTTCTTGCATAATATTACTTTTCCATGATGCCTATAACATAATGTTTAGATTTAAAGTGAAAAATAGGTTAAGGTGCGGCGGCCCTTGGGCCACCCCTAAGCCGCCTATTTAGTTTTATACACACACAAATGACCTCACATTAATCACATTTACCAAATCATGCGGTAATTATTCATAATAACCGGCGATTATTCATAATTTTCACATTTATCACTTTGACCGTAACATATTCACGAAAATAATTACACACAGCACTAGAGTCGTATCGGAACTGAGTGAACCAAAGGTCTTGCGATAGGAACTTCCGACCCGAGTGATAGTTGAACACAGACTGCCTAGTACTACTGTACTGTACTGTAAAGTTTCATCAAAATCTGTTCAGTAGTTTTTGCGTGAAAGTGTAACAAACATCCAGACATCCACACAAACTTTCCATTTTATAATATTAGTAAGACTAGTAAGAAGTAAGACAGTAAGATGAATTATTTTAGTTATTTGTTTCTTATAATAATATTTATTTATTTATTTCTTAGCTCTGTCTTATAATGGATCTGGAGGAGATGCAATGGCCACCTCCGTAACAAAACAATAGAACCCTATGGAGTTTGGGCTTGTGTGATTCGCCTTGACGAATATTTCGTATCCAGGATCCGATGACGGAGCTGTAAGGGGGCAAATTTTTTTTTCACTATGTGACTGTCTTTATTTTGTACTTAATATATATTTTACATATTATACCTATTCGTGTTTCATTATGAATCGAAATATAAAAGACTTATTAAACTCTATTAAACATTTAAATTAATTTATCAAGTTTGAATACCTCATTCTACCTAATTTTAAGGTAAAATTAATAACTTAAATCAAGTCTTAATACGGTCACGGCTCAAGATTTTTTTGTCCATTACAGCGTTCTTTTTACTCTTTTGACGTTGCGTTGACAGCTTTTACCTAAATTCGCGCGGAATATTTTTGTGAAATGGCTCTTAAATCACCTACACGGAATAAGGCCTACATGATTCAAATGCCTCTAGACCTTAAAATTGAGGTTGTATTAAACAAAATGCGGTCTTATAACATTAAACACGACGATTTGTTTGCGTTATCAAAATTGGACATACCAAGTAAACAGAAAATAATATACTGTACATCTCTAGATAAACTTAAATTCCACTTATTAAGAATTATACTTAAACTATAGATAAAATTAAATATTCATAGTAACAAAGTAACGATTCCTTACATATATTATCAAAAAAAATATCAAAAACAAACAATATTGTTTTTTTGTATAGGGCTTATTAAAACACCGTGTTCGAATAAGGCCTACACATAAAACCTTTTAAATAAATCAGTTTAGGAACATCATTTAGTCTTGAATTTTTGTAAACAAAATGAGATATCATTTTTTGTTAGAACCAGGGCATAAAAAGGCTTCTGAATCATCTTTGCGAACTCCTACACAATACTTGTGATACCACCTAAAGCAGTCATTTATGGTCGCGTATCTGCTACTTTGTCTTCGAAACAGGCATGATAATACCAGCTTTTATTCTCCTTTCCTTAAGAATTATACATACGGTTTCTTTTTTCTTATTTTTTATTGTTTTTGTATTTTGTTTCTTTTTTTACAGGTTTTGTAATTTTTTTTGACACTGTTTTCTTTTTCTTTTCTGTGCTGTTAGTAACATTCTTATTAAATAAATATTTTGTTACTCTTTGACTCATTTAGTTTAATGAATTTGTCCGTAATCAGGTGTTAACATAAGTATCTAATATGGCCTACCATGCTGAAATAAGGCCTAGGCCTTATTAGATATCTCGCTCTTGTTCTCTTTAAAAATTTACAAATAATGCATCTATAGCCAGTAGTACAAATTAAGGTAATTATTAGCTAGTAAGATATATTTAGAAACGATTACTAAGTAAAAGCTTAATCTAAAACAGCGTCATTTTACTGAAATCTTATGTTGAAATCACCGGATTTTTATAAGAGAGCACGAAATCACCCACCACCTTAGAAGAACGCGTGCCAATCGGTGCTGGGATCCTGGATCGGGACGCTCTTGCACTCTACTGGGTTATAGGGCATATGAGTACGTGTCCTTGAAGTATTGTCCCGGTTGGATTTATTTATCTGTGTTTTCTGATGTATAGGCCTTATTAGAACGTAGGCCTTATTTGTATCAAGTACCTTAATTATACGTATCTATGATTAAGTTCTTTTTTTCTTGATAAAGCTTAATTTTTCTGAAAAAAACTAATAGAACAAAATTAAATTAAAATTGGTGGAGGTGTTTTCAAGTGATGCTCTGTAATAAATATTGCAATTTATTTTTGTAAAGATAATACTAAGTAAAATAGAGCATAAGTATGGACCAAATAAGGGGCAGAAGGGCTTTTATACTAATAAAGATTTTGAAATCGACATACTGGACCGATTTGATTTCCGCTATAACCCCTATTTTATTTGTTAGGGTAGGTATGATTTGGAAAAAGCTCCTACCCTAAAATCAGTTTTCGGTCCAATGAAGTCCTAAATCCAAGTGACACCGGTTGTAGCCGTGTGTACAAAAAGTGTTTGTCCCGCTCTTTTTGCAGCCTGGGCCTCGCCGCCCCGCCGCGCTGCGCGAGCCAGAAAATCTCTCAATTTGCATGTTGGCCGGTGAAACGTGTTAGACGATTAATGTGTTTGTCTGTCAGAACTCGACTTCAGTTTACTGGCATATTTTACTCAATATACATGCATTTTTATTTAAATAATTTCCTTATTACGACGTCTAGGCTACTGAACAAATTATGATGAGAGGAATGAGGAATGAATGAATGAGAATTGGAAATAAATTATAGCCTTTATGTTATTCTGGGTTATAAACAATAATAGTGTAGTTTCATCAAAATCCGTTCAGTAATTTTTGCGTGAAAAAAAACATTTTAACATCAAGACATCTCAAAAATCCATACAAACTATCGCATTTATAATATTAGCACAGAATTCTGTACGTAGTACTTATTATTAAGTACTACGTACAGAAGTTTTACTTCGCGAAGGTATTTAAAAAAATGTATGCTCAATGTCATTAACAATATGGTGTAATTTAGCCTGTCTCAAGAGTCAAGCACCATTTTGTTGACAAACGTCAGTGATCGGCACTGCGCCGATGCTATAGGGCTGACTTCGGTAAAATGATGTGACGTGAGGTGCCAAACTGCGGAAAATGGCGGAGGTAATACATGATTTAGCATGAATTATCATGAATAATATTAACTACTTATTTACCTCTCAGTGTCTTGAGCCAACTTAGAAAAGTACATTCTGTGTTTTTATTATTATTTAGGCAGTTAAATACTGCACAGTATTTAGTACACCATTTTCTTTATTTTCTTCCATCATACACAAGAATACGCGTGCGTGAGTCAATGTTCGCTCGTATGTGAGGCCTTGTCGAATAGTATCCTGTAGGTGGGCCATCGTGCGTGTTTTGTTTTCGATGTAAACTCGCGGAGATGAACAGGCCTGATATTAGTAGGAATTAGTAGGATTATCATTCAACATCCTATCTCAATTCCATGCTGAAAATATTTTAAACTAAAATAATAACAAACAAACCTTAAGAAACCGCTCAAAGTTCTCAAGCCAAGAAATTCCGTTTCCATTGTAAAGCAGACGCAATCGAATAAATTTAGTGTTCCGAACTAAGCACGAGCTATTTCCTCTAAACTAAACTTAACCTAAGTTAGTTGTCGACAAACAGACAGTGTTGATTACACAGCGCGGGCACAGTCGCGCGCAAACATGGTGCGCCGCGGAAGCGCGCGGGGCGGGGCGGGGAGGCTTCCAGCTACTGGGACCGCAATTAACTGGGTCCGCTGTCAGTCGATGAATCCATAAAAAATTAATAGTTTTCTTCCAGCGACCACACATAGATAACATAAAAAATATGTTATTCAAGCCAAAATCGGTACAGTACTATTTATGAGTGGTCCCAGGGACCGGAAGAAAATTATTTATTTTCCGTTATTAATTTATTACCGATTGGGCGGTCCTAGTTAATTGCGGTCCCAGTCGCCGGAAAGTTCGGTGCGAGCTCTCGTTGGCTCTTACTACTGACATGCAGGAAACTAACCGACTAAATGTCTACTTTTTAGATAAGACCGTTTGACAGAAAATGTTTTTGGACCTCTTTAGAATTCAGATGGTAATACTAAGACGTACTTATGTAGGGATCTACTAATAGGTACGTTAATGCGCGAATTCTCACCTACAAACTAAGATAAATAAGCATTTTTAATTCCCTCGAGTTCATTAATCAATTTAGATCATGCGTGCAAAATTTCAGCCTGGTACCCGCTTGTGGTTTTTTGACAGGTTTATTGGGCAACAATCACAAAGTATAAGGTACACCACAAAGGTGTCGTAATTTATCTTGGCCCAATTAGCGCGTCGTCACAATGCGTTCGTTAGCCGCGCGCGTCGCGTGTCGCGCCGGTAATTTCCCGTGCGGCCCATAAATTAACAGCCACCGCCGCAGCCTAGCCAGTTGAGAGGCTGAAACGTTACTTAATATTGTAATACGAGTAGTACAGTTGGAATACAAACTTTAAAGTAACTGATGGCAACTGAGGCGGGTGTACCGAATATTCGTAGTTTGGCAAAAACTTAAACACTGAAATCCTTATTCCTGATTTTTTGGATACTTAAAATTTTCGGTTTTATTTCAGAAACTACCCAAAAATAACAATTACGTGTACAAAATAAACTTCAGCAAATTCACTTGCTTCATAAAATACATTCTTTGTATTGTATAATGTAAAGAAAATTTCAGTGGGCGGCATTTGCTGGATTGGTTTTTGGATTGCACAAAATGCTATTATTTTAACAGAACTAAATTTGAATGTGCCGTGCGACATAACCACTGACAAGTGTATCCTTTTAATAGAAAATGAACTTGCTCTTACACGATCTAAATTGGGCACCGAAATCCCAAAAGGCTTAGAAAGCCGTTGAATATTTTAGCAGAATGGATTTCAAACTGAATGTACTTAGTAGTCTGTGTCCACAGTCCGCTGACGGCGCGAACGTTTGCTCGGCTCTCGACCGCACCTCGCGAGGGCAAAAATAACATTAGTTTTGACAAAGACTGCAAACTTCGCTACTCGGCGCCGGGTCAGTAGAGCCAGGGATCTACGTGGTATAATGTGGCATATCCAATTTTATTGACGAAATGCATTGAAGAAAGCTAGAATATTACCTCTACGTTTTTTTAAAAGATTATTAGTAATTTGTATTACTGTCAACAATTTCCTTAATTAATAAATTTTCTAATTTATTAGAGTCGCTATAATTATCAGCATCAAGCTTTACATAAAAAAAAAAACAATTTAGAAAAAATAGAGCTTGTATGTGGAAAGCACCTACAATTTTGTGTCTTCTTCAGTTATAATTATTATACGTATAATAATTTGTGGTCATTAGAATTTTTTGTATTTCTGACTTAGTAGTTCTTTTGACGCGTTTATTTTCATTAACCATACGTGGAGCAATCCCATTATTTTGTATTATGTAGGTTGCCAGAAGTGTAGTGTTTTGTACTCGCACAAACAGCAGTACTATTCGTGGAATATGATATCCTCCAGCACCGGAGGTAAATGCAAACTAAATTGGATGTCTTATGAATATTTCTACTCCCTCCACCCACAGCGCGAACGGAAAATGGCGACGCGTAAACATAATAAACAAATTACAGAATGTGCGTCGGCAGGGCTGACACGTGTGTTTTTGCTTAGTTAAATTCAACAACGCGATACGCTAGATACAACACTTCTCTTTTCTAAGCATCCAAAACTTCATCTATCAAGCTTCTAGTTAAAATCAAAACAGTCGATCCTACTATGATTACGATTTAAATTAATCTGTTTGTGTATTCTGACCTAGATTTTCAGTAATTTCATAATGTATTTCATCAACATCAAGTGTTACTCGTAGACGTGGTCGGCTATGAATGGCTGCTACCACGTTGTATCGTCAATTAATATTTTGTGACGATCCGGACACAGAAGCGGGAAAAAGCCTTGGCTTTTAAAGCTCTTGAGCTTTACTTTTACTTTATATCAGTGTAACTAAAGCAATAAAATATTTTATATTGAGAGTAGAGAAGCATAAAGCGAATTGCTGAATGAGTACAAACGCACATAGATTTTGCGACATCTTATTGATGAGCAACGAGCAATCGTAACGCTTGAATAAAATAAATGCAGTTTCTTACCGTAAACAATAGACATGTAGACAGCTCTGCCAGCGCATTAGACTTAGGTCTTTCTTCGCCGCGCGCGACGCAACAAAATGCAAACCCCGCGACACGCCGATGCTACGCCGTTTCTTGCCTCTAGATGTGGCTGAAGCACTATTGATAACTTTTTGATTTCATCGATTCGATATTTGACAAAAGGCACAAAACTATTTAAATACCTAACCAAAAAAAATCTGCAAAGGCAATACGTCATATCTTTATTGGTTGTGTAAGGCCCAGAACAAACAGTGAAACGCAACTGCAACGAAACTGCAACTGCTAGTTACTTTTGAGTTGCATCTAAGTTTCTGCCATAGCGTCCATTGAGAGACCAAACATGACGCGACCAGTTTGAAAGTTTCAGTTTCATTCATCATCAGAATCATCAGAAAGTTGCAGTTTCGTTGCAGTTGCGTTTCACCGTCTGTTCTGGGCCTAAGTGTGTAAACGTGTATCAAAGTGCCTTGTTTAGTCAATGTATTCGTCCTTTGTGTCACCTCTCACGGACACTAACAAATCACTTTCAAATTATTATTTCGTAGTAGTAACGGCACATCCAGCTCGTGTGTGTCTGCGGCGGTTGCATCACCGCGCAGTCGGGCGGCTCATCTCGTGAGATGCATCCGACCCCTTTGTGTCACCTCGCAGCTCGCAGCTCGCAGGTCGCGGGTCGCGGCGAAAGTGCTGGCATTATGCTCATGTAGGCTCCAGGAGTTTTATTTCATTTTTCTCTCCGGGTTTACTGGTGAGTAAAGATGTTTGCTGTTGGATGCCGCTTCATTTGTATGATATTTTTCGAGTGCTATGCACACAAAGCGCAGTGCTTTAACACTTTCTTCCCTCTTTTCATACTGGTATTCATTGCTGAGAGTCGTGATCATTAAAACCTTTTTTGATACTTAGTGCTTACAAGCTGGGCAAAATATTTTTACTATGCTTCCTTGCCTAAGTATTGTCCATAGTTATTCTATTGACAAAAACACTATATTTGAACATTAACAATATAGTCAAAGCAAGCGACAGAGCTTCATATATTTCTATTCTAATTTTGTTCATAAAAGACAACATCTCACAGATATTATTAAAAAAAACATTCTATCATTTAACATGGCACAAATAGTTAGTTTTTTTTTCTCAACAGCATGCTGCTTAGTCAAAGACTCGTTCATAAAATAACAATATGTAATGAATAAATAATATAAAATGGGCAGGGCACATAGTATGCAGAACTGACGGCCGATGGGGCAGAAAGGTTCTGGAATGGAGGCCGCGTACCGGAAAACGCAGCGTGGGACGTCCACCTACAAGGTGGACCGACGACATCGTAAAGGTAGCAGGGAAGCGCTGGACGCAGGCCGCTACCAATCGATCAACATGGAAAGCATTGGGGGAGGCCTATGTTCAGCAGTGGACGTCCTATGGCTGAAATGATGATGATGGTGATGATGATGAATAAATAAATGAGACGAAAGTATGAATGAAATCGGCAGGCCATTCGACTTGTCATTGTCTCGCCGACAGCAGGCTGGTGCGCGGCTCCGTCTCGCGTAGTCGTGCGCGTGACGAATGGGCCTCGGACAGCGCGCGACAACGAGCGCCATCTGTAAACATCACTCGGGCGAGTTAGCGAGGGGGGTTATCTCTGTGCCGCTAGCTAGACATATTAGGCTTTATTTTCGGTGACTATAGTGATACTTTGGCATAATTTTTACTATAGGAACCAAGTAACTCATCTTATCGACATCATCATAAAAATTTCAATACTCAATACAACTTGAATTTGTGAAATGTCTTAAGCTTACAATTTTAATTATAGAAGAACTATGAATAACTGTCGCAACATATTATTATGCTACTATCCGTTCGCTTTAAGTTTGCCGCTGGCGATATGACGTCACTCGACGAGAATCGTCTATAACTTTCTCAAACTATATTTAAAATATTTTTTATTTATTATTATTGATAAAAATTGTGTTTTTGCATAAAATAAAACATTAATTGCGTTTAATCGCGGTTGGGGCAGGGGACGCGCATTCCACTGACCGGCAAACTTAGCGCGAATATATTCCGCGGAATAATAATCTAAATATATTAGAACAGCAATACATACATAAAATAAATGTAATACCTACTAGTATGTATAACATTGCAGTGTAGTAAATTTTCATCCTGAAGCCAACATCTCAGAAACTGCAAGTCACACGTCTCTGATAGTTGTTATCGCGCAGTGTGCGAATAGAACCCCGCAACAAATGAACATCTCTAAGCGACCGCTCACGGCTCCATTAGCCGAATTAAACGTCGTTCAGGCCCTCTACATATTGTATGTGTCGCGTCTCGTAGATATTGAAGTGATACACGCGTCTAATATTTATGACGCGATTCCAGCGATGTCTTGCTCGGGGATCAACTTAGTGGAATGTCTATTAATGCGGAATTAGACGGCTTAAATGAATTACTTAACAATTTCTCCTGTAATAGTGTTTTTTTAACTATCATGTTTGTATAAGGGCTTAATTACTAATTACATCTGCTTTTCATTGTTCTTTTTCTTTTCTTAATCTACGTTTTTTTTTCATACCTAGTTCAAACTCATCTCTCCTCCGGTTTCTTCGGCGTGTAGGTAGAACTCCTTAGTGTTAATAAGTACAACTATCTCATTCTCAACCGACGTAAAATTAAGAGTTCGATGTCTATCTACGGGCACAAAGATGGAATTGATGGATGTTACAAGTAACTGCGACGGTTGCATTTTTTTCGGGCCTGGCGTCGTGCCTGGCGCGTGTCGCTGTCAATCACGCGGCGACGCGGCGATCCTGATCGAGCGCTGCCGGTACGTTAGATATGGCCTCGAAGGTGTGCAATACTCAGGTGGGGTCAGCGACCTAGGAAACATACTTTTTGATGATTATGATAGTTCGCTAGCTTAAGTAACATTCCAATAGCTCTTTTGTTTTGGATTCGTTCACAAACAGGTAATGTGTCAGAATAATAAGGTAGCACATTTATAAAAAGCAAGGGGGGTTACAATGTTTAATTTTTTAAACTTGTGTTAGACAGTATCTTCAATGGCACTTTGCATTGTAGATAACTTGTACACTGAGATCATTATAGCCGCACCACTCGCAAAATTTACCCAGCATTCCCAAATATAAACTAGCGTCTGAGTTAGTCGAGATCGACTTGCATCCTTTATCACAAGACGCGAGTTGCTCGCGGCGGCTAATAGATGGCGCGCAATTAAACAGTAAATTACAGCCCCCGCCGCCCGCCGCCGCCGCCCCGCCGGTATTTATGCCGCCGTTAAGTCACCGCGCCGGATTTACTGCGAGTAGGGCTGGCGAAACAAAAAATAAGTGCTACACTAGTCAGCTTCGTGGACTAACAGGGTTATTTAGGTCTGAATGAAATAGGTAAAAACCTTTTGCGCATACTCGCTACGCCATTTGCTAGTATTGTGCCCAAAAGAGCTGATAATTTTAGATCCGTTTATTCAAATCCGTTCGTTCGTTCGTTTCAGCCAAATGACGTCCACTGCTGGACAAAGGCCTCCTCCAAGGTTTTCCACAATGCACGGTCCTGCGCTGCCTGCATCCAGGCTCTTTCCGCGACTTTTAATTCAACCATATAGTTTATTAAATTAAAATGAATTTTATTCAATTAACAGAAGGAAAATAATCAATCAATCTATCAAATTAATTATTTAAACATTTATATAACGCAGTGTTTTTCAACCTGTGGGTCGCGACCCCCTGGGGGGTCGCGAAGCCTCTATAGGGGGGGTCGCGAGAGGTCATAAAAACTATCTCAGTAAAAAAAAATATTATAAAGACAGATTAATCCGAAATCTAATTATGCAAATGTTGTATGGATTGAAGTATTCGGTCCCTACAAACATCTTTGCGACATTATAAAATGCATGAAAAAAACAAAGCCAACGGTCGGGGGGTCGCCAAAAATTTTTTCATACTAGGGGGGTCGTGTCATGAAAAAGGTTGAAAAACACTGATATAACGTAATTAAGTATCAATGTTACAGTCAAAACTCGTAATTGACCAAAACCACTTTTACCTGCAAAAATCAGTCAAAAGGTTTTGACCAAGCGCGTTAGTAAAAAAAAAACACTTTTGAGTGCAAAAGGTGTTTGTCGTAGAAGTCTTTCTTACACGGACCATCAGAGAGTAAATTCTTCTCACCATCATTCGCTGTATCCCAAAGCTGTAGAAATATCAAGTCACAATCACACTCGTATGATGTAGTCAGCCCTGCGCCGGAGACGCGCGCAGCTATGTGAATTGTGATGGAGAAACGTTTTGCGTTTAACTCGACGCTAACATACTGCCCGCCTTCGTCTGCATCGCGAAAAATTACGCCCCACTCATTTGGGAGAAGCGCGGGATGCACTTGATGAGAATGTAATTAAATTAAATTAAATTGATAAACCTATTTTAAATATTTCAACCACTTTTACAGGTCTCAAAATACCTCATTATTCATGTAGTACATTCGAATGAAGACAATAGTGTACTATTTTTCTAACAACCTAAAAATTACACTTTGTACTATTTTATTCGTAGGTATGCATAATACGTCTTTCTTTCATGTTTAATTTTGTACATCTGTTCTTTTTCTATAAAATATGAAAACGCTAGTTAGTTCTGTTAATATTTTAAAAGGAGGAAACAAACAATTATGTATTATCAGTGTAAAATATCAAATAAAGTGTGCTTTAAACTCAGCATATAAAATTAGTTCAAATTATCTCTTCCATTGCAAAATCTAAATTATCTACAACATCATTTACACCATGCACAAATCATGGAAAAGTTCCTGGAAAAAAGTAATATTTTTGTAATTGATAAAAAAGGCGCGTTGAAGTCTTTTGAAGGCGCATCGATCGCGTGGCCCTCGCGCCCGTTAGTAGTGTGACGTAGTACCTACTTAGAAAGGTTCACTGATTGGTGAAAAACGTCTATCCTGTACCGTCATACTATTAATTGAAATATGTATATTGATTTCGACTAAATTAATAATATATTTTTATACTGAAGGGGATAATAAATCCTTCAATTTAGGTTAAATCTCACACAAAGCCACAAAATTGATTTATCTGTGCTATTAACCGATTTTTTTTCTTTCGAATAGTCCAAGTAAATATTTAATTACTACACTGAAATGAGTGAGTTCGATGCAATAGGTATAGTTAGATTTTTTGTTAGTGATACAGTAGGCGATACTTTAGACCGGTAAAACGACTTAAATGAAACGATGGTTTGTCGAAGAACGTTCATCACAAGTACGAGTAAAACCATTTTTATATTATAACAAATTAGGTATGATATTAAATTTCGCTACACCTACTGAAGCTCGACCAACGTCCCGTATCACCCGCAAATGTGTCCATCAAGGGCCGATACAATAATAATAAAACACGCCGGTGTCAATGTCAATATGCGATGCCGCACTACGTTTCAGGCGTAGTGAGGGTGCGGCGCTCTCGATACGAGGGCCATCGATAAAGGTTCGGCCAAACCAACGCGATCACACGCGATCAGCCGGCGTGCAGCGATGGCGATCAATGCATTTAAGTCTGGTCGCCATCGCTGCACGCCGGCTGATCGCGTGTGATCGCGTTGGTTTGGCTGAACCTTAACTTCTGCGTACTTATTTCAGAAAAATGTTTGTTCTTTTATGATTAATTGGCATATTTTATTTTTAACATATTACCTACTACCATCCACGAATTATGTTTCGAAGTGCAAACGATGAGTACTTGTCTAGAGTTGTAAAGGCTGCATAAAGTAACGTTACTTACATTGTTTTGGTGAGGTGCATTACTTAAGTGATAGCAACAGAGGAAAGTAACTCCTGTGCCCTAATTCACTTATTTTGACACAGTCAAAATCTTGTTGATGTTTAGAAGTCGTCCTATTGAAAAACAGTTCTAAGTCCGTATTCACAAGGGCCATTTCAATAGAACGATTACTCAATAGGATCGCAACCCAGCGATTTGTTGTCGTTGAAGTTATATTACGTGACGTGGTTGCGTTTGCGTAAAACTACCTAATATAAGGTAGTGATTACGAGACTGCTTATAAATCTAATTTCAGCAAACAATTATCACAAGACTCTAAATAAGATTCCATCGATAACTTACAGTTCAAACGCTTTACCCCGCTCTAAGCCGGGTGCGTGAGGCGGCGCGTGATCAGCTGATATTTACGGCGCGGCGGCGGCCGACGTGAGCGTGCCCGCTGAATATTAACGCGCGGGCGCGCGCGTAAACAACGGCCCAGCTGCTGGGACATTGAGGGTGACACTCACTGCTGGGAATGGACACACATTTTTCTTTATGTCATAAAAAATTAATGCGCCAACAAATGTATCCCTTGTGTCCGCAGATGGGTCTATCATCCTTTTTAAGAGACAGACATATTAATTTGAGCTTGCAAATGTTTATGAAATAAAAATGCAACTCTGAATCTTTACTATCACGAGCCGGAAGAAGATCGGATATAACCTGTTTACCTACTTGTCTTTTGAAGATTTCCCAATTTTCAATACAAAGAAATATGTCACTTAATATTCAATAAAATAATAATAAATAAAAATAAATATCCTTAGACATTTTACACTGCGCTTCTAGTCCCAAACTAAGCAAAGCTTGTACTATGGGTACTAGACAACGGATATAAACATACTTAAATACTTTTTTTTTTTGTAAATACATACTTATTATACATAGAAACAATAACAATAACACCAATTTATCTTAATAATTTAAGCCTCCTGTTAGATGGCTGCTCACGGGTTTATTACAACCTTCTAGATACGAGAGATTGAACCTATATCATGTAGTTAACGGTACAATTATCCATTACATTAAAAAATGTACTATAATAATATTGACAATTGAAGAAAACTAGAAGGATTCGTTCCCCGCCCTGAATGGCGATGCACGGGGCGTCCGGTAATTGGTAACCGATACCGGCGCATCGCGTGACGCCCGGCCGCACTCAGATCACTGCGATACTCGATAAACTAAAATAAAAGTTTTGTACATGTTAACAGGCGCCTGCTCCTTTACAAATATTAATACCTATATACGTGTCTACCTGATTGTTCCACAAGCGGGACCCACATCGCCGATCACACACGCGGCGCCCGCGCCGGCGGAGTTTCGTATTTCTTCGGTTGAAACTTCGCAACAACATTAAATGTTATGATTAAATTAAATGTATTCGGCGAAAATGTACTACAAATATTAGCTAAGAAACTTTACTCACAAACTTAACAACCTACCTTGCCTCTAGGCTGAATCTCTATTGTAACGCGTTAAGGATGAAAATGGATTTCCGAAACCGCAAAATGTAAAGTGAAATTTTCAATAAAGCTCCAACCAGATGATTTCGCTCCCATACGAAATGTTGCTTTATGGATATTGTGTACATAAAACAATATTTTGAATGTCGGTCGCCCTCGGCAAATATTTAACTTGTACAAGCGCGATTAAGCAATGCTTCTTTAATGTTTGTAAATCAATTACTTCCATCAACTAAGTATTACAGAAGAAATTCTAGGCTAGCATAAAATGACAACCGAAAATATCCTATACTGGCTGACTCGGCGAACTCTGTTCCGCCTTAAAGGCAATAAATAAGCCATCGCAATTTTTCCTTATTTGCTCACCGTTTAGACCTACCCTGGACTACGACAAACATTTTAAAACCAAAATCAGCTCAATAGGCCCAGCCGTTCTCGAGTTTTAATCAGACTAATGAACAGCAATTCATTTTTATTTATATAGAAGATTATGTCTACTAATATTTAGCATATTCTTAGAGTAAATATCTCTCCTCAACAAAATAACAAAGCATTAATTTACTATGAAGGTGCTTTTTAATCCACAAATAATGTTTTATGTGCTTATTTATCTTTTATCTTATCGTATAAATACTCACGCAATTCACGTTAATAACAAAGATTAATAACAACCTTTGTCTCATTCATACGGTCCTCTACCATGGCACAAATTGGTGACCCCGACATAAAATTTCAATTGAAACAATTTTGTATTGCAAACTACTTTCTTAACAAAACATATTGAGTACCTACTTATGTTATCTATAAAACACCTGTTCTTTTACATAATCATGTAGAGTAATTATAAGTACAACTCTGTCGTGTACCGCGCGCTATCTACAGATAAGGTTTAAAAGTGTACAAGTGTGTAGCTCCCAGCAGGCACACAGCGGCTCTGAACAAATATGGCGCGTATCTCCGCGGTTAATTACAGTTTTACCGAGTTCCCGCGATCAGGCGATCGTAGCCCGAGCCTGGAACAGAACAGACAGGCCATTCCTAACTTATTGTCGATTTTTGTAAATAATATGTTTTAAAAACCTTCTTTTAAAAGTTTCATCATCATCATCATCTCAGCCATAGGACGTCCACTGCTGAACATAGGCCTCCCCCAATGCTTTCCATGTTGCCCGGTTACTAGAGGCCTGCGTCCAGCGCCTTCCTGCTACCTTTATGATGTCGTCACGCTGCGTTTTCCGGTACGCGGCCTTAACTCCAGAACCTTGCTGCCCCATCGGCCGTCAGTTCTGCGTACTATGTGCCCTGCCCATTGCCACTTCAGCTTGCTAATCTGTCCGCTTTAAAAGTTTATGACATAACAAATAAAACGTAATATCATAATGCCGGCAGGTTTTGACTTTGACCAGTGTGATAGCAGGCAGGCCAAACGAGCTAGTTTTCAAAGCTGAAAGTGAATGTTTCATGTTAGCTGTTCGCTTTGCTCCGACGGGGCCGGGCGAGCGAGTGCAGCGATTAGATGGCGGCCGCGCCGGTGATAACGACAGGGCTGCCGGTTGCCACATGAGATGACTGACTAACCATGAAAACGGGACTAGATAACCAAATTCAGTACTGACCCAAAAACGACAAGGAATCACTGTTTAGACCTACCCTGGACTACGACAAACATTTTAAAACCAAAATCAGCTCAATCGGCCCAGCCGTTCTCGAGTTTTAATCAGACTAACGAACAGCAATTCATTTTCATTTATAATAATATAAAGAAGATAGATTCAATTTTGGTTATGCACAATAAGTTTGAAATTATTCATTGATGAATATCTTAGCCAATATCTGTAAGAGGACTGAAGTGAAATTTATTTATCTGAGTCCATTCCTAGAATCTCGTGTAGGCGCAGCCCTGCGGCCGCGGAGGCTGCGAAGCCAAACATGAGCTCGTGTTTGCTCAAGATAATTAATATGTAGCTAACAGCGTCTATTGATTGTACATTCGTGCGTGTACTTTTGCACCCCTTCCCTCCCTTCGCTCGTTCCGAGACATTTGTCTTAAAAGATGGTTTTGAAATCACAAACTCGACTCTTGGATTGTTATTTCGTATATTCTGCTTCTGCTTCAAACCAATACGCAGTTATGAATTCCCTGTAGTACTCATTTCAATATGAAAAAAATAAACAGTTGTATAATACGTTACTCAGCAAATATTCAAAATATAATCATAATTTTAAGTACTTATAAAGACTTTCAACAATTTTTGCACAAACAGTAGCAGTTATGATAGCTACGATTAAATTAATATTAAGTTTCTAAGTAAACTGAACGTTCTGGGTTTCGCGTTAAGCGCGTAGCATGAGTAGCGTAGTAGGCATAACATGTAGCCGAGAGTTGTCGACTTGTCTACACAACCTCCGCGCCAAAGTTCGCAGTTAACATAACTACTAATGAGGCAGGAACTACATTACCGCATGTTATCATCGCACGAAGTCCCTTGGTACTGCAAGAACGCAAAGAAAGCTTCCAGCTTAAGGTTTAGACATTATAATAACAAATCAAGCTAATTATTTTTGTTTCAAATTCAAACAACAACATCGTAAGATTCCAACGAGATCACTTAATTGTGCTGCCATTCGAAGTCTAAAATTGCAAAACATATATTTAATTTTAATTTAAATACAACATATAGGGTAAACCGACAGTCATTGGACGCTGCCAGTAATTGGACAAAACAACCCTTAAATTTTCTTAAAATGAATATTCCTTAAAAAAAACGCTCTTTTATCCCCATCAGTCGGAATCTCTCAGTTGTTGAAATAGAAATGCTATTTTTAATTCAACTGTCCAATAACTTTCTTAAGTGTCCAATGACTGGCAGTTTACCCTACCTATAGCATATAAAACTTCATGATAAAAACAATGACACAAGCTTTTGTCTATGTAAGCATTTGGAATCAAAAGCGTTCCCAACAATATTTTGACCGCTGAAACGCATCATCAACGTTCTACATCCGACAGCCCGTATGATACTCGTAGTCATTTGTAGTATAACCGGAGCAAACTCGCCGTAGCCCGTTCAATGCCTACTCGGCACCGAAAATAACGTCTATCAAAATGTAATTAGTTTTAAGCGATACATCACACAGCATCGTCGTAGTTGCTACCGTGGTAACTAAGAAAACTTTAAAAATCTCAGAAGTTAACTTAAGCTTACTGCATCAATTTTTCTATTGTGACTTTGTCTGTTCAAGAGTAGTGCTCCATAAGCTTAATACTGAAACGACTTTATACCATGTTTTAAATAGTGTCTACCAACCATGGGCATGGGCAGCTGTGGATCTTTGCGAGGGCTGACAAACATCAAGCTCAATCTTTGCCCAACATCCTTTGAGAAAATCCTGTCGAAGGTAAAGATTCACGACAACAATCCACATTTATTCTAATATCCGTCCACTCTCGTGCGGTATTCTCGCTCGAAAACAGGAATTCCTCTATGGATCCAATTCCTCGGGATCTCAGTATATTTCATTTGCCTCACTAATATAACAGATTACGAGGAATCACCTACCGAAGTATTACACATAGTGCGACTTTAATATCTGACAAATTGCTGGTAAATTTCAAAGTTCATAAGCCCCGTCAACGCTCCGGAATGTGCAACTTATTCCTTTCGGGCGCATCCGTTTAATGCCACAAACCAGCGCAGCGACGGCGCGCGCCGTTACACCGGCAACTAAAATTGCTCATTAGAGAAATTTGCTCAAGTTCATCATAAGAACAAAAAAGAAAAATTATATCGAAATAAATTCGAATGTCAGATAATAAAGAAAACTTATTGTACCATTGCATTGGACTTAATGAATTTTTTATTGGAGTAAGCAATTAGTCACTAGCTTCGGCAACTGTTTCCAAACAATTGAAAAATTGTTCGTGTAGTTTTACCTTATCGTCAACATCGACAAGTGTTACCTGCAACGTTAAAATTTGAACCTTATAACCTTTTACTGTAGGTGAGATATGAATTTAGCTCTTGACTGATTGGTTTGAAGAACATTGCAGTTGGCACGCATAACTTTCAACTCTATTGGGTAGAGATAAGGTTTTATTGTATGAAAGAAAAGCGAGTGCGATGCGTCAATGAGCGTTGGTTTAATTAAACGAGGTGAGGCGTGTTATAATTTGACGCGGTGACTCGCACTCGCACGGACTCGGCTTTTGATTCGCGCCACTTGCTCGACGCGCGGGGGCTTTATAGCTCAATGTGATAATGAAAAATTTTAATTCAGACAAGGTGTTTCAAAAGAACATAATAATAAAAAATGTTTTATTTGTTTAGCCCAGCAGACTGCATTTCTCAGCAGTGAAGAAACGGGAACGTTTAACTTTCTCTAGAGTTCTGTTGTAGCTATAGGTCTACATCAGCTACGAGTCACGTTCGTAGTACGTTATACTACGAACATGTTCCGTAGCTGCTGCTACGGAGTCCGCCGTAGGCAATCCTTACAATCAATCTTTATGATAATAATGAGCCTTCCTGCCAACTTACAATTTTATTCACTTTTATCACGCATTTCTTAATAGATGAATGCCTTAAAATTTCTATAAAAAGAAGATTCTCACAGGTTACAGATTTTCGTCCACGGGTTAGGCAATTTTGTTTGCTTAATTTACTGTCACAGTTAACATAAAAATAAAATTAAATACCAGTAACATATACGTTGGCGATCGTAGGTGCGAATCGGAGAAAAACGAACGTTTGTATGAAATCGCGTTTATTCCAAGTATTACAACTGTGGCGGCGTGCGGTGCCGCTCGTGGATCGGTTTGAACTGACGGTTCATTCTCAACTGTCGCTTATGACAGGCAGAAATATGGCCACAAAATACCCTCCAATATTTAATAAAAACAAACTTATAACTACCGCAGTTTTACATACATTTGCGTGATATGGATTTAAGCAATGAATACACTGAGAAACAATACAAATTAACACTTAAAAATAATATTATGAACGCGTCGCTAACACTCCCCACCCTAGTGCTGCATCGCAGCACTCAATTTACGACGGAAATAGGTGCGACGCGTGCCGCAGACCGTCGCAAGATTCCTGTTTTGGTCTTAACATCAACCATCCGTGTGCGCCCGTCCTTACCAGGGTATATTTGATGGACAATGCCTTTCGGCCAGGTGTTACGGGGTGAGCTTGGGTCAACCACAAGCACCAAATCGCCAACTTGTAGCGGTGCTCGTTCCTCGTTCCATTTTCTGCGCGGCAACATGTCTGGTAATACCTCTTTTACCCACCTGTTCCAAAACATGTCCGCCATCCGTTGAGCTTTACGCCAAAGCTTCCTTAGATATAAGTCTGAGTCATCAAACTCACCAATAGTAGGTAAATTGGAGGAGTTTCCTAGAAGAAAATGATTAGGAGTTAAAGTTTCGACTGTAGACGGATCTACTGATACATGAGACAACGGTCGACTGTTAATCATATTTTCAACTTCAGCCAAAAGTGTAATTAAAGTCTCCTCTCTGGGTGCTCTTTCCTTCAGGACCACCTTCAGCGACGTTTTAACTGTCCTAATTAATCTTTCCCACGCCCCACCCCAATGGGGACTGGCTGGTGGAATGAAATGCCAACTCATGTGGTTGTTTACGCCTTCCTGCCGAAGAACATCTACATCTAGGGCACTCATGCATCGCTGTAGCTCTTTTTCAGCACCCCGCAGGTTGGTCCCATTGTCAGAGTATAAATGACATGGCCATCCGCGTCGCGCTGCCATCCTTCGAAGAGCCATGATGAGGGAATCAGCAGTTAGTGAAGCAACCACCTCCAAGTGCACTGCTCGTACTGTAAGGCATGTAAACAAGACACAATACCTTTTTTCTCTGCGTCGTCCTACAGCCACTTCAAGAGGGCCAAACAGATCTAGACCACAGTGCGAGAATGGACGTTGGTGATGAGCTAATCGCCCTTGAGGCAAATCTCCCATACGTGGAATCTGGGTCTTACATTTCTTTATGCGACAAAACATACATTTAGACACGATCGCTTTTACAGTGGGTCTCAATCGTATCAACCAATATCTTTGTTTCAGTTCGTTAACAACTGTCTCTTGACTCCCATGTGCGGCCTTGACATGGTAGTGTCGAGCGATGAGCTGAGCAACTGGATTACGCCCGTCTAGGATAATAGGCTTTTTTACTTCCAGGGCTACATCTAATGCAGCATCAATACGACCTCCAACGCGAAGTAGGCCTGTTTCATCCAACACTGGAGTCAAGGTAAGTAATTTACTATTCCGTGGTATACTTTTACCTTCGTTTATTGCATCAAGTTCCGCACCAAAGGATTCATTCTGTGCGTAGCGCAGTAGAAGGTGTTCCGCCCGGTCCATAGCGCAGCAGTCTATTTCCTTGGTAAGTCTTTTGCATGCATCAATAAACTTTAGCACCGTAGCTGTGGCTCTCAGTAACCGAAGCCAAGAAGAAAAACGCTTAGGATCTGGAACTGGTAACTCCATACGTGGAATGACTTGAGTCACACTCACAGCCATACAAATAGCAGAGTTCACCTCGTCCGCATCGGGTTTACCTACCACGTCCCTCGGCCACGACTCGCTGCCACTGAGTAAAAATACTGGACCATTCAACCATTCGTCCTGAAACAAATGCAGGTCAAATTCATCTCGCGTAGCCAAGTCTGCTACATTTAAATTCGACGGGATGTATCTCCACTCGTCCTGTTTTGTAAGTTCGTCAATTTCCCCTAAACGATTTGCTTCGAAGACTTTATACGAGCGAGTATCATTTCTGATCCAGTGCAAAACTGTAGTGGAATCGCACCAGAAAAATTGACGAACAGGTTTTAATTTATGTTCTTGGACTATAGTATTCGCGAGTCTGGCTGCTAGCAACGCCGCTTGTAGCTCTGCGCGCGGTATTGTCAGCGGTTTCACAGGCATGACACGGCACCTACTAGCTACAAATGCAACATGAATTACGCCATTATCGTCCCAACGCCAATACGCTACGGCACACATTCCCTTGGAAGACGCGTCACTAAATACGTGTAGTTCCAACTGTTGATATCTATTTTTAGACCTCGTAGCAGGTGCTACGGCAACAGAAGTTTCGTAGCTCGTCGTAGCACTATGCGTAGACGCATCATAATTAGTTCCGTCCGTAGGCGTTGAGCGGTGAAGAGGAGGGACTGCAGTTTGATCGTTTGTCTCCCTCGCACCCGTGGCTCGCAGATAGCACCTAGGAATGCGTATGTTTTTTATTACCTTAAGTAGGTCAAGCCATTTGCACCATGCGTTATAAACAGTATCTGGAATACAATCGTCCCAACCAATATTTAAGCGCCAGGTATCCTGTAAAATTATACGACCCTGAATTGTGAAAGGCGATAAAAATCCAAAAATATCAAATATTGACATTATAACCTGTAACATAAGACGTTTTGTAGGCCTCTCTTTCCCCTGAATAACAGTTTCCGGGATTCGTTTCAGGGTCAGATCGAATCCTAACTTGTCTTCCTTAGGAAACCATATTAAACCAAGAGTGCGTTCGCCATTGTACTGCTCTTGGTCCAAGTTATAATGAACAGCAGTTTGATTTACAGTTTCGTTTGGCAAATTTCCTAAAACATTCAAGTTGTTACATGTAAAATTACGAATTTCAAAACCACCTTCTTTGTGAATTTTTATAATATTGTTAACCATCTCGATTGCAGACGACTCATCATCAAAACTAGCAATATAGTCGTCCATATAATGTGAGTTACATACCGCGTCTACGGCGTCGGGCAGCGATGAACTATAGCGCTCGGCATTCTTGTTTTTAATAAATTGTGCAATAAAAGGTGAGCAGTTAGCACCAAATACAAGAGATGTCATCACATATATTTTTATAGGTTCCGCAGGGCTGTTTCTCCACAAGAAACGTAAGGCGTGCTGCTCTTCGGGGTGAATTTTTATTCTTAAAAACATGTCCTTTATATCTCCTGTTACTGCAATATTGTACTCCCTAAAGCGCAGCATAATTCCAAATAGAGAAGATAACAAGTCGGGACCAGTTAGTAAATAATCGTTCAAACACAAACCGTTTGCCTTACTAGCTGCGTCGAACACCAACCTCAACTTTTTCTTGTTGGGGTTGTCAACTCCAAAATGTGGTAAATACCAGGCTTTCGAAGAGTCCTGGACATCCGTTAACTCCTGAGCAAAGTCATTGACCAACAAATGCTCAATACGCTCTTTATATCGCTGAGCGAAACCTTCACAACGTGACATTTTCCTTTCAATACCTAAAAATCTTTTATAGGCATTAGTGTAAGAATCAATCAACTTACAATTTGGGTCCTTCCAGGGTAAACCCACATACCAGCGGCCATCAATCAGCTCCGATGTTTTCTCCAGGTGGGCGATGGCACGAACGTGATCTGCATTCTGTCTTACCGTACTAGAAATACCTACAGAGTCAACGGAAAAATAATGCTTTACCTGCTCCTGAAGGTCCCGTAGTATGAGCTCGTCTTCGGTGGGCACACTTGCGGGGGCTGAGAAGCACAGGTTGACGTGTCCAAAATTTGACCTGGTCTGCGGCACACGCCCAACCCCGTGAATACACCAACCTAAAGGCGTGAGTGTAGCGAACGGCTCATTTTTATCCCCAGATACAATTTCTAATGGGAACATTAAATTATAATTATCCTGACCAATTAATATTTCAGGTTTATTGTCTAAACTATATAACTTATCTTTAATATTACACAAGTTTTTAGATTTCAAGTTAACAGTACTAAGTTTTTGTAAAGGTAAGTTAAGCTCATTTACACTGCGCGCTCTTATCGTATACAACTTATTGTCCATACCTGATAAACGAACATTAGTCACGGTCGCGTCACAAACCAGTTCGTTACTACTCCAGGCGCCGCTGACTCGCATCGTCTCGCGCCGGCCGCGCAAGCCCGCGCGCTCAGCCAGCTCATTGCTGATCAGTGAGACGGTGGAGCCGTCGTCGAGCAAGGCCGATGCACTAATTATACCGTTAGGTCCGTGTATACGCACGGGCACTACTTTTAGCAACACTTGACACTCACTAGCGTTGATATGAGTTACAGTTTCCACAGATTGTTGTTGTGATTCACTAGCGTTAATGTTATTTCGTTCACTACGACTGTTGTTATCAAAGTGCAGCAACCGGTGATGCGCTGCTCCGCAGTTGTCCTTGTCGCACGCGGGCGCCGGGCAGGTGTCTCGAGTGTGACGGGATATTAGGCATTTATAGCAAATTCCTTTGCGTTTTACGTATTGCCATCTCGTTTTTCTAAGCGCCTTCTTGAATTGTTTACAATCCGTTAGCTTGTGTCGATGAGTAGAATTGCAAAACTCGCACTTGTTATCATCTGCAGATGGTTCACATTGTGTTAACACTGTTTGCGGTTTATTTTCGATGCGTTTATGATTATCGTAGTTGTGATAACTCTTATCAGTGCGTATGTTGCTGTAATACACATTCGATGATGACGTAGCTGACACTTTTACGGCTTCATTATGCAGGAATTCAGATAAAATACTCAATCGAGATTCCTTATTTTCAGTAATTATTGGATAACTGTAGTCTATCCACTTAGACAGCAACACAGTTGGCAGCTTCGATAGGATGATCGAAACGATGCTCATTCCTTGAAGGTATTCTTCAGTGTTCAGCGCACGTACTGCTTCGATGAAGTTTCGTATTTTGCATGAAAACATGACGATATCTTTCTGGTAGTCGTGTGGCACTGGTGGCAATCGTTTGATGTCATAAAGTATGCGGTTTATGATGACATCTGGGTTTCCAAAACGTAGTTGTAGTGTAGATATAATTACATCAGGTGACGTCGCACTAATGAGCATAGCTGACACGGTGTCTTTAGCAGCACCTCTGAGACACTTACGCAACCGCCATAGGTTCTCTTTTGCACTGAAACCGCAAACTTCAGTCGACTCGTCGTATGCTTGTTTGAATTGTAGCCACTCGATGGGATCACCGCTGAACTCAGGCAGATTTTGTGGTGTACTTAAGCGGCTGAGCAGGTTGGCGTGATTTTCCTTAGCACACACAGCGGCTGCCAGATCTTTTATAGTACCAGTTAGCATTTGCAGTGTTGCATCAGTACTCCCTTCTCGAGCCTGCGGCGGCGGCGCCGGCGCAGCGCACTCGGCGGTTGGCCGGCTGCTTGCGGCCGGGAGCGGCCCGGCGGCGGCCGTTTGTTTGCTGGCAGGAGCGGGAGGCACAGGTGATGGTGCTCTCGGGTGTTCGATGCTATCTTTTTCTTGCGATTTGTAGCTCGATTCTAACCATTTCTCAACGATGAAGTCATCAGGTTTTTCCGTGTCTAAGTTGTATTCTTCATCTTCGAGTTCTGCGATATCCACCTCGAGCTGTTTGTCTATCAATTCCATGCGAATTTTAGCCTTTTGTAACGCAGCTTGCATCTCCAACCGTTTTTTTCTCGTTTGTATGGAGGTGACGGATGACTTGCCAGATTTCAAACTTGTGGGAGCGGGTGGCGGTGGTTCCGATTTGACACTGTTCGCAGGCTCGATGACGTTATTTTTTACCGTTAGTACGTCGATCGATGCGCTTTTTCCAACACCATATGCAGCACAAAGTTCAGTTCTATCATGCTGAGGAGGATTGTCCGGAACACATTTATGACTGCCGCCATTTTGTTCCCGTTCGAGTCGCGTAGTACTCCGCGTTCGCACCATTTTTACCGGTGTGTGGATCATTTAATCCGCTGATGATCCGGCTCGAAGTTTTGTTGGCGATCGTAGGTGCGAATCGGAGAAAAACGAACGTTTGTATGAAATCGCGTTTATTCCAAGTATTACAACTGTGGCGGCGTGCGGTGCCGCTCGTGGATCGGTTTGAACTGACGGTTCATTCTCAACTGTCGCTTATGACAGGCAGAAATATGGCCACAAAATACCCTCCAATATTTAATAAAAACAAACTTATAACTACCGCAGTTTTACATACATTTGCGTGATATGGATTTAAGCAATGAATACACTGAGAAACAATACAAATTAACACTTAAAAATAATATTATGAACGCGTCGCTAACACTGAGTAGGGTGTCCCTTATTTTTCAAAGTTTTAAATTTGTAAAGCATAGGTCTTCATTTTGTTTGTTTACCTCTAAAACACTCGGAAATAAATTTTTACCTTATTTGGAGTACGATAACCCGTGCCGACTTGCATCGAAACATGTTGCGCGGCAGTAGCGGTGCGTATTCGTGGTGTTTGTCATTTGTTCTCAATTAATCTCGCGATTAACACCTATTGTTTGACATTTAGAAGATGGCTGTGGATTTAAGAAGCAATAAAAAAAGTATTTTCTTAGTCGGGGACGTAAATTTATCAAATAACAGGCACAAAGTTACTGTCTAATCGTCAAATTTTTGCAGTATTTTTAACATGTTTTGCGAAGTTAATTAACTGTTATTGAAAGCACTAATCTCATCATTCGGGAGTGTATTATATTTTGGAAAAAAGCTATAAATCCTACCAGAGCCTAACTGTGTAAAAAATCTTGTGTATCTTCACCATACTTGGAGGGAGTTGCAAAAAAAAAATATTTAAAAAAATCAAGATTTATAAAAGCCGCGGTGAGGAGGATTTAAAAACAAATATATTTTTACACAAACCAAAAAAACCTAGGCGTCCAGGGTGTTAAGGTATAAACCAAAAGTTAGTCAAGAAAGAAAAAAGTGCAAGACAAAGAAAATTAATTAAATAAATAAAAAATAGATAGAGCACATTTGTTTCGGAGGTTTATCGTCATCTCTTACTACGCAAGATTCTATACAAACGCAAGGACATCACGACCAACTTACCAGCTCTGATGAAAGCCTTAAGGAACTCTTGAAATCCACTTTCCATAAGGTATATGAGAGTGTTGACAAATTGATTTCCAAAGCAGCCCTGAGCAAGTTTAGTCAACATCTTTGGTACTTCATGTCAGAAGAAATTGCCGTTTTATCACTCTTTGATGATGAAGGTAATGAACAAACACCGTCAATATTGTAGTAAAAGTACAAAGAGAGAGTATGTATGATTCTGGGAGAGATACATTCCATCTGAAGAAGGTATGATTATTTCTATGGTAAATAGGACTAGTACTAATTTTTTTGTCATGTTTTTAATGAATTGATAATAATACTGCCTTATTTATTGTTGCTGGAAACCCATTGAGTGATTTAGTGTCTGTCAAGACTATACATTTATTTTTTCCATTGAAAATTGATAAGAATTTTCCCCTGAGAGCCATTTCTAAATGAGATGAAGATTTTGCCTATTTAAAGGCAAAAAAGTGCTTTCTTTAAGGGTAGTTAATGATACAGCTGAGGGAGCTTTAAAGCTTTTGCAAGATTTTCATTGTTTGATCATTGCAAAGGAAGAGCAAAAGCTATTTTTGCTACCCACAGTGTAGCAAAAATCAGGCCAATATTCAGGAGCATGGAAATCTGTATCCAGAATGTAAAAAAGGGACCCACAAAAGTAAAATATATGTAAAGAAAACCTATTTTGAGGTTGTCTTTGGTTTATTTTTTCTTTAAGAGTAAAATGTCATGTCACACGAGCATGTCATGTGTCATGGAGATGTATTTTATAAATTACCGATAAAATGTTAATATTGTTTTAAATCGGTTAATGAAACGGAATAAGAGCTTTGAATGTTAATTCTGTTATTTATTTTCAGGTGAGCTAACATTTTATTTAATAGAAAATTGAATTTTGTTTTGAAAACTGTAAAGTTAGGTTTTGAGCAATAAAACTGTTATTTATTTTCAGAAACGCATAAATGCTTTTATTTCGAACAATATCATTATAAATTAACATTCGCTGCAATTATTTCAAGAAAAATGGAGAAGTTGAGATTTGACTTTATGGTGAAGCCATCGGCAGATGGAAAGTCAAACACCATTTGCATTACCTCAATAGGTACACCTGAAGGAAAGGTTTTTGAAATGCCCCAAGAGTACCAACCTGTAAACCTACACCAAGTAATCTGCAATACGTCTAACTATGTCAAGGTAAAAAAAACATTGATCAAAAGACATCAAATAAGGAGAATTTGGATAACCTTGACGAAAGATATCTCAGATGTATATTTGGATGAGGAACAGAATTTACAGTTTAATGATTTTTACTTAGAAGAAATTTCTGAGGAAAGGAATAACACTGAACCTATGCCCAGCGGTTCGAATAAAACATTAGAGGAATTATTGGAAAGATTGCTTGAGAGTAAACAAACTAAATCTGAAACTCAGAATTTAGGGAAAATTGCAAGAGACTTTACCATTGAAAAGTTCACTGGCAGAAACTTAAATCCCTACCAGTGGATTAAGAATTTTAATAAAGAATGTGAACGGTTTCAAATAAAAGAGGATAGGAAAAAGATTGAAATATTGAAGAATTTTATGGAAAATTCCAGCATAGATTGGTATAGCTGCATGATTATGAAATTTACAGTGGAATCAGAATGGGAACAATGGGAGAGAAATTTTTGTGAAACTTTTGCAAACAAAGGATGGTCACCCATTAGATATGCTTTCGCGTTTAAGTATCAAGCAGGTTCATTGCTTGATTATGCCTTGAAAAAAGAAAAACTGATACTGGAAGTAAGGAAAACTATTGATACTGGAACACTTATAGATCTTATAGCATTTGGTTTACCCAGTTATGTGGCGGACAAAATTGATAGAGGAACTTTAGTAAGTACGGAGGATCTTTACAATAATATTGGACAGTTGGAACATCTTGTCGGGAGAAATAAATACGACAAAAAAAATACTACACAATATTCTGACACAAAACAAAAAAAAACTGAAGAGAAAAAACCATGCTCAATTTGTGTGAAAGAAAAGAAAGGGAAACGTTATCACTCTGAGGAAAATTGTTGGTTTAAGAATAAAAACCAAACATCAGTTGTGAAGACTGTAAATAACTCTGAATTAGAAGTTGAACTGAACGAGGAGAATCAAAAAAACTAGAGGTGCCACCATTAATAAAAGTAAAGTTACTATTAAATGACACTTTAAATGTTTCTGGAATCTATGACTCGGGTTCAAATGTGTCATTAATTAATGCGAAGTTATTAAATATACAACCAAGGAAGGACAAAAAGGATATACAAATAGTAAACTTGAAGACTATTAATGGTGAGAAAAAAACAAAAGGTATGGTGAAACTTAAAATAAAAATATATAATATTGAGAGAATTATGGATATTTTTGTAATAGATAATGACAATTTTAACTACGATTTTCTGATTGGTTTGGATTGTATCAAAAATTTCAAACTAATGCAAGATGAGGAATTAAACATCATACAGGGTAACAATCGAAAACAAAGAGATGTAACTTGTATTGAAGAGGACTTAAGTAACAAAGACTACCAGCATAATGTTTGTTTAAATTCACAAAATGTCAAGATTCCTGATGTACTAGGTGACAAAAATGAAGAAAATTTTGGTTTACAAACTGAAGTATTAAAACCAGAAAACAGTTATATAAATAAATGTGAAATAAATTTTAATGAACACATTGATGCTGAAAGATTTGAGATATTTGTAAATCATCTTGACTTATACCAACAATCAGAAATTGATAGGTTGATAGAGAAATACAAGCAAGTTTTTGCAAAGGATAAATATGATATCGGTACTGTACGAGATTATGAAGCTCATATTGACTTAATGGTAGATAAATACTGCTGCAAACGTCCATACAGATGCACGGCTGAAGATAGAACAGAAATTGAAGGTCAGATAGCAAAACTATTAAAGAACAATTTAATCGAGGAATCTTATAGCCCATTTGCTGCTCCAGTAACTTTAGCATATAAAAAGGAAGATGGAAGAAGAACGAGATTATGTATAGACTTTAGAGAATTAAATAAAATTGTCGTTCCCCAATCTCAACCTTTTCCGTTAATAGAGGATTTAATGATTAAAACTGTGAATTGTGAGTATTTTTCTACTTTTGACATAAATTCAGCATTTTGGTCAATTCCTTTGAAAAAACAAGATAAATACAAAACTGCATTCGTCACACAAGAAGGCCACTATCAATGGACGTGTCTCCCATTTGGATTAAAGACGGCACCTGCCATTTTTCAAAGAATATTGGGAAACATCATAAGAAAACACGAACTCTCTGGTTTTGCAGTAAATTTTATTGATGACATTTTGATTTTTTCTAAAACATTTGAAGATCACATACAGCATATATCAAGACTACTCGAGGCAATACTGAAGGAAGGCTTTAGATTGAAATTTTCTAAATGTACTTTTGCAAAAACATACGCAAAATATTTGGGTCACATAGTGGAAAACAATTCGGTCAGACCATTGAAAGATTATTTATCAGCTGTTAAGGACTTTCCAGTTCCTAAAACAAGGAAAAATGTACGTCAGTTCCTGGGAAAAGTAAATTTTCATCATAAATTCATACCGCGCAGTGCTATCATCTTGGACCCGTTACACAATTTGCTACGAAAAGATGTAAAATTCATATGGACGGCAGAATGCCAGAAATCATTTGATAAAATAAAAGAAATGCTATGTTCAAAACCAGTTCTAAATATCTTTGACCCTGAACTACCGATAAATATTTACACGGATGCTAGTATCGAGGGCGTAGGAGCGGTGTTGAAACAGAAGGATAAAAACGGGGATATGAAGCCAGTAGCTTATTTTTCAAAAAAATTAACAGAGTCCCAAAAAAGGAAGAAGGCAATATACCTGGAGTGTCTGGCAATAAAAGAAGCCCTAAAATACTGGCAGCACTGGCTTATGGGAAAAGAATTTATAGTATACTCAGATCATAAACCACTAGAAAATATGAATATCAAAGCAAGGACTGATGAAGAACTAGGGGATTTGATGTACTATTTATCCCAATATGATTTCAAAATAAAATATAATCCAGGGAAATCGAATCAGGAGGCAGACTGCTTGAGCAGACACCCAGTTCTAGAACCTTTTGAGAACACTGATGATTGTTTAAAAATAGTGAATTTAATAAATTTACAAGATATAAAAGATGATCAACACAGAAATCAAGAATTACAAAAAGGAGAAGTTATTAAAGAAAAAGGAATTTACTACAAAAAGACTAGAAAATGGAAAAAGATTATACTGTCGGAGGAACTAAGTAAAAATTTAATAAGGGATGTTCATGACTCTTATTGTCACATTGACAGAACTCAGATGATAAATAAAATAACTAAATTTTACACAGCAAAGAATATTATCATCACAAATATAAAACGAATTTGTGATGAATGTGAGATATGTATTAAGAATAAATCAAGGAGAAAACCAAAATACGGTTTAATGTCTCATTTAGGTCCCGCAACACGACCATTTGAAATTGTATCTATTGATACTATTGGAGGCTTTGGAGGATCACGGTCAACAAAAAAATATCTACATCTTCTAGTAGATCACTATACAAGATATGCTTATATTTCTACATCAAAGAGTCAAAGCTCCGGTGATTTTATTAAGCTAATGAAGAAGGTAACACAAAGTTACAACATACATATGGTATTAACGGATCAATACCCTGGTATAAATTCCAAAGAATTTAAGGAATTTCTTAAGAAGGAAAATATAAAACTGATTTTCACGGCTGTGGACACACCATTTTCAAATGGACTCAATGAACGACTTAATCAAACTTTAGTCAATAAAATAAGATGTAAAATAAATGAAGGTGAGAAAATAGCATGGAGTACTATTGCACAAAAATGTGTGGACAAATACAATGAGACAGAACATACTGTCACAAGATTTGCTCCAAAATACCTTTTGGAAGGGGATAATGTGAACATTTTGCCTATGGAATTGAAATCGAAGTGTACTAAAGAAGACCTGGAAAGAGATAGGAAGATAGCTCTGGAAAACACAATAAAATCTCACAATTATAATAAGAAGATATTCGACCAGCGTAGAGAAGACTATAAATTGGAAGAGGGAGATAGAGTCTACGTAGAGAACGGAAATCGATTGAATAGGAAGAAGATGGATGAATTGAGAATTGGTCCATACAAAATTTTGAAGAAGATATCAAATACAATCTATGAAGTAGATACCGGCCACCAGAAATCGGAATCAAATTTCTATCACATTACAAAACTATACCCAATGCATAATGAATGAACAATTACTTAAAATAATTGTTCTCTCCTAGGGGGGGAGATGTAAAGAAAACCTATTTTGAGGTTGTCTTTGGTTTATTTTTTCTTTAAGAGTAAAATGTCATGTCACACGAGCATGTCATGTGTCATGGAGATGTATTTTATAAATTACCGATAAAATGTTAATATTGTTTTAAATCGGTTAATGAAACGGAATAAGAGCTTTGAATGTTAATTCTGTTATTTATTTTCAGGTGAGCTAACATTTTATTTAATAGAAAATTGAATTTTGTTTTGAAAACTGTAAAGTTAGGTTTTGAGCAATAAAACTGTTATTTATTTTCAGAAACGCATAAATGCTTTTATTTCGAACAATATCATTATACAGTGTGAGTCACGTTAAAGTGTACATATGAAAATAGATGAAACTAGACCTAATTTTATCGACAAAAAACTGGTCAAAATTTTTTTGAGATTTTTTTTTAATTTTTTATGGATTTTTTTTTCTTTCAAGTACTTATTGTAAATAAAACGTAATAACTTTTAAACTAAGAGGTATATCCTGATAAAATAAAAACAGTAATAATGCTAAATAATAGACGATACTAAAAAAATACATAAAATACTCAGAAAATGCCAACAAATAATAAAAAATGATACTTTTTGAAAAAAAACTGCTTAAAAATTCGTGTTTTTTTGGTTATTTGATAAATTTCTCCAAAAAATGCCCCTATAAAAGGTGGTTTTTATTACTTTGAATTATTCTCTATCGTATTACCTTTGTAAAACCAAAAATCGCATGTCTCTATCCCTATCACAACATTTGCTATGTTCGTTTGAACTAAGCCTCTCCGGGCGCGCCATTCAACGCTTCGTTAACAACGAAACTGAAAATGGCTCTAGATTTGTAATTTTGATAAAGACAAGTTAGATTTCAAGTAAAAACAAAAGATTTCGAAGAAAAATAAGCATTTTAGTTAAAATTAAAATTGTCCCTACCTGTAGAGGAGAATAATGTTGTGGTATGCCTTTGTTCAAACTATCATAGCAAATGTTGTGATAGGGATAGAGACATGCAATTTTTGGTTTTACAAAGGTAATACGATAGAGAATAATACAAAACAATAAAAACCACCGGTTATAGGGGCATTTTTTGGAGAAATTTATCAAATAAACAAAAAAACACGAATTTTTAAGCAGATTTTTTTCAAAAAGTATCATTTTTTATTATTTGTTGGCATTTTTTGTGTATTTTATGTATTTTTTTAGTATTGCCTGTTATTTAGCATTATTACTGTTTTTATTTTATCAGGATATACCGCTTAGTTTAAAAATTATTACGTTTTCTTTACAATAAGTAATTGGAAGAAAAAAAATTCTATAAAAAATTTAAAAAAAATCTCAAAAATTTTTTGACCTCTTTTTTGTCGATAAAAATAGGTCTAGTTTCATCTATTTTCATATGTACACTTTAACGTGACTCACACTGTATATATTGTCTGATCTGTAATGTTATCTTCCTTTTATAAATATTTTATAAAATTTAAATATTTTAATTGATTTAGCTACATAACCAAAGGGGTAATTTTTTAAAATCTTCAGAGCTTAGTCGGCACGGGTTAATGTTGACGTAGGAAGATGAAATTTTGTATTTAAGTATGTCTGAGTAGTACGAAAAGAAATAGAGGGTATGCATTTCAATATCTAAAAAAAATTTTTTTTCGGCCATATAAGGGACACCCTAACACTGAGCTCTTTGCAACTTGCATTTCGCGTCCTAATTTAGTTTTATTCACTGGGACGTCTCGTCACGCGAGCATGTTGTCTATAGCTCGTACAAGTTGTAAAATACTGGTAATCTCTCATTTAATTTATTAGTACTGTTGATTCACATATTACTTAAAAATACGACAATGGAGTTGTTGCAACTTAACAGCGATCACGCGACATTATTAAGATCGCATTACTTCAATGAGTAATCTTAGGTCATCTGTTACCTTTTATATGCAACCTATACTGTGAAAAATTGCGCTTTAAAATTAGGTACTTAATCCATGAAATAGTATTCTAAACCGTGACTCTTGGAGTAAAGTATATGGCCCATAAATTGAAGAATAAGACCGGGCGGGGCCGGGTCGCCGCGACTCGAGATCGCTGCGTCATTTGGTTAGCAGTTAACTGAAACTCTGCGACTCGCGGCTGATTTAACGCGTAGTTAGCTATTTTAATGTCATTCTTAAGTTGTGAGTAAACAAACACTATAAAATAGTAATATAATATTAATTTTTTTGTTTGCTTTTAATGCCTGGCATTATAGTTGGTGCGTGAAGAAATGACGACTATATTACATGTATTTTTTATTTTATACTGGCTTCAGCGGTTGGGCTTACATAGAGTTTGGTCTTGACTATGTCAGGCTACTACTAAGAAAGTTGTATTCAAGTTTGTAAGCCAAGCATCGATTTTGAGAATGAAGTTAAAGAATCTCCCATTCGCTTCTATGATCACGCCCCTCCGTCTTCCTCCGCCTGCACGCGTCCTTAGCTCGCGCCAACTAACGCCACCGCAGAGTCGCCTTCTCCGGCAATAACACTAACTCCACGGTTATCCTGCGAACTGCTGCGGTCGCGCTCGCTCGTAATGACGTGCCTCGCTTAATATAGGCGCCGATTAATTAAAGTCGCCTGTGTTCATCCACACAATATTTTAATTACGGCGTTCGACGGATCTAAATATGCCAAATTCAATTTACGAAATTAATTAGATTTTATAACAAGTTTAATAACCTCATATATTTTGAATGGAGTTTAACTAAATATAACTCTCTGCTCATTAAGAACTCTTTAGGAGAATGTGGGGACAGCCCATGGGGATGTCGTCGTTCATAAATGCCCTTCAATCCATGACAATCATTTTATTATTAGCTCAAGTACCTATATCTATAATTGAGTATTATCATTTTAATATTGTAAAACAATCATCCTCTTGGCTTCCAATTTATTAGAATTGTTAACTATATTAGACGCCTACAACACGCTCATTACCGATGTGTGAGTTAGACTGATCCTCGGATCATCGCCACGTAAGCAAAAGTCTATCTAAATTCAACGCTGACGCTTCATTCTTTAATATTCATGGATCAAATTGCATTGTGAGATCTTGCCACACGCAGAAACGCGGATTAAGCAAGCTGGTTAACAAACGCTGCAATCAAAAATGTAATGCATATTAATGAAAAATTACGTGTATTCTAAGCTCGCTCACACGAACGTTTAGAGACAGTGTTTTACTTTTATGAAATGAAATTACATTAGGGTAATTCCAGGATACATGCCCCAGTGGGATAGGTGCCGCAATTTTAAGTACACTATGTTACAAGCAACTTAGCCTAAAGTTATAGTACGTATAATAGAAAGGGACCTCCCCGTACCACTTTTCGCCTCGCAAACCATCAAAGAGTGCGTTTGTTTAGCCAGTGAGAGCAAAAATCTTCCGCGGCCAGACCTTAGCGAGCGTCGAAATAATATTGGTAAGTATTTTTTAATGGATAATTTTTTTGTCAGCTGTAAAATGAAGCAGATTTTTATATAATTTGATAGACTATCTTATACATTATACGGGATAGATATGTTTAATTCGATTTTTAGTGTTATTATATTTTTTATTAAAAACGGCACCTATCCTATGCTAAAAGGTTAGTTGCCTAATTTTTTTTGGGTATAGATGCCCTTAGGGCCATGTCCCATGCACCTAGGGGCATCTATCCTAACCTGCTCTTTTTGTCACAGGTAGCAAGTAAGAAGAAAAAAAGAATGTAGTACGGCTAACCTTAGGAAAGTAATAAATGGGCACCCGAATTACCTTTTTACCCGACTGCGCTAGAAGTAGTAGTATTATTTTTAATAAAAAATATTAAATTTCATTTTTAATTCATTTAATAACAAACAATCTTAATTAATAATACTTGGCTTGTTTGATTTCAAAATGCATTTGATCCTTAGAATTCATAAACTGTATTAACGAGTCATCTATCCCTGCATCAGGCATCTATCCTTTGAAGCAATCATACTGTGAGTCTTCTATCCCCCACATTAGGCGTCTATCCCACTTTTTAGAGGTCAATTAAAATGGTATTTACTCAGAATCGGTATAAATTAAACTAAAATAATTATAGTAATATCATAGATGAAAGACCAAAGTTTACAGATACTAAGGTCAAATTGTTGATAAAAACTTACTGACTGAGTTACAGAGCTGTTTCAAAAAGTGGGGCATCTATCCTGGACTTACCCTACATACATTACTTACTAAGCTTTAAACTTTATTCATACTAAAATGTTAAAATGAACAGGCACTTAACTAAATAAAAATAAATCCACAAGTAAACAAAACTCCTGTTTATTTGCCCACCTAGCAAAATATTCTACAGATACGCGTGTGTGCCCGACGCGACTTAAGGACCCCAGGGCGGGCGGGGTGGCGGAGGGCAGCATTAATTAAAGTATTAACACGGGGCGGATAATCCGCGACGCACAATGCCGCCGATAATGATACATGTATGTTAACATCGCTCTTATTTTATGCAGCGACAAGGCGTAAGCGGTAGCGGTTACAATACGCGCTTAATCAGCTTCAGCCATTGTGAATGCTGGAAATATGACTGGATAGTATAGTTGACAGTATTAAGCGCTGTTCTAGCTCAAAATAACATTGATGAGTTTTTTCTGGTAAATTATTCTGTTACTTACTTAATTACACTGTTTGCCAACTTGCCTCTGACATCTTTTTGTTACTGAATAAGAATCACCTGAATCCTATCTTAGGTGTTATTCAACCACATGTGGCGAAAGGTCGGCTGGAACTTCCAAGGCTTTGAAGGCTATAATAAATAAATTGGAATCGCTTGATTCTTTGCCTTGGGCCGTAGTCAGGGCTGTGACCCGCGCGGGCGCCCTCTCACCACAATGACGGCCGCTCCGCGATTGTCCGCCGACTCGCTCGACGCGCCTCCTCACTTGTCAGACTTTCAGGGGGTTTAGCACTCGTAATTATCACCGTGGTTGATGCATTTCGCAGGCAATGCATTTATCACAATAAATACAAGACAATTGGAATAATAATACAAGAAAATTGTAATGATAACACTACGAACAAACATGCGGGTTGAGTAGGAATTTGTCATCTAACATGGGCGTTTGGGCAATATGGCTTATGTAACGGTCACTCCGTATAACAGACAGTTACAGAAGACCACAAGTGTACAAGAGACATAAGGATCATTTATTAGGCATTTACTTAATACTTCATAGTTATCATATTTATAGACTTGCCGAAATTCGATTTTCAAACCAAATTCACTGATTTTTCGTCGGCAATTCGGCGCCCATAATTCTGCACTCCATATTATTAAGCGTCCGCGAGGTGTAAGGCCACTCCACGCAATTTGTAACAATTAAAATGGTAATAAATAAATTAATTACGTAATAAATAAGGCGGATAATTCTTTCGGGTCACGAGCGATACCGTTTATTTGTTTAATCTAAATGCTAATAGGCCGCCAGGAGCGAGGGACGGAAAGGATAGTGCAATATTTCAGACTTCAGAGGAATTGAGATGGATTCATGTATGTAGCTAGATAGACATAGTGAATGGCAATAAACTCTCCAGACAATTCATAGAAGGTCATATGGTCCACTTCTTCTTTGTTCTGTTTATAAAATACGATTTATTTTGTGCCTTTTTAAGTAATCAATTAAATTATTTCAATGAGATTACTGTGCAATACCGCCTGAATTTTGCGGTTCTAATAAACATATTATTGTAGATATTTCAATTAACTGCTTAATAGGTATATAAGTGTGGGCAGTGTACGTGAGCATGCATAAGTTTTGATAGCTGTTTTTTAAGTCAATAAGTAGTGGTTGTTATTAAGTTTCAACATAATCTTCACTTCAGAAATTATCTAAGAGATCCTCTTCAGCCACTTTTTCAAAACCAGTAAGACATAATTGGATGATTTGACGAAGACAGCACTATTGACGAACGCCGCGGAGTCGGCGTAATGAACGCCCTGTAACCGCCGCGATAAGGCCTCGCCGCCGCGCCGCTCTCCGCCCACTAAGTGGCGGCGCCTGTAATTTGCCCCAACTCAGCTTTTGTCTTCGTCCTTGAATTTCAAACGCTTACACTGGTGTTTTAAGTGCTTAACTATCTAGCGAAACGGAATTACCCAGTTCATATTATTGAATGTTAAATACTACATGTAAGGCTAAGTATACTTCACATTGTAAGGGAGAGTCCGGTAATTTGGACCAGTTTTTTTCAATCCCATTTTACACATAGTTTTCTTTTGTTTTTGCTAATGTTCATGGTATATACTAAAAGATAAATTATTCAACTTACTATTTCATAGGTATTAATCAACATGATTGTTGTATATTTAGCACAAATCAACAAAATGCGAGTTCAGAGCATCGGTCCAATTTAGCCAACCGGTTCGATAATTTGTACCACAGGGTTACTAAATTAGATTTCAATAAATTTCAAGCCTATAAAAAACTATGGCAAAATATTATACGATACATTCTTCACAAATTAGGTAACGAAAATGAACAGTAGTTAATAACATACACAATCGATATTGTTTTACACGTTATCACGATTTTGAGTAAAAGTTTTGTAATTCCAATTATCGTAACGCACACTTGTATCTAATCTACTTTGCCAGTTTTTTGCTTTCATTTATTGTTAGTCAAATATAACTACGCTATTATAACTTTAAAATATGATTAACTAAAAAAAATTCAAAATCCTTTGGTAAAGTTCCATACAACTTAACGTGGTACAATTTAGCCGACTAGGTGCTTTTAAAAAATCGGTAAAAAATATAGCTTATAAATACCGAAAAATGTTTCAAATAATTGTAATCCACACTAATTCACGCTTCTAAATAATATGTATATTAGAAACACCCTGTGATTAAATTTAACAAAATTACAAACTAAACATGCATTGTCAAAAGTTACTTGAAAACAATGAAAAAATACTTTTCAAAATCAAACACACGTGTTAGTTGTCACGGCAAAAATCACATGGCCGATATTAATTGAATTTAGTTGTGTATCGCTGATTGTTGCAATTACAGACATTCAATAAATACTTTACGAAATATGAGGGTGGTACAATTTACCCGGCGGTACAATATACCAAACTCTCCCCTATTATTTTTATTCTCCTAAATGTGTTTTTTATTTTACTCGTAGATTAGTTACGCAAACATAATTATAATAATCATTCATTAGGTACTCTTTAAAAGTAGAACACATATATTTTTTCAGTCCCAAAATAGACACCCACTCATTATTAGGACAGCACATAAAATATGTCTCGACACTGTTTTTAGCCGGCGCCTTTCAATGCTTTTTTATTCAGTACCTATTAACTATCCCATAAACGAAAATCTGTGAACATTATTCTATTTACAGCAGCCAATTGCTGCAAGTGAAATCTTAGCGTCAATCAACAAAGTTAAATTAGTTCGCATAAAGGTCATCCACGTTATAATAAAGTTATGAGATAACTGAAGCCCATCTTTTGCGCAATTAAACATACAATTCGAATACAATGAAGGGTGCTCGCGAAGTGCGGATGAGTTACAAGTTATAACCGAAACGAGTGTTATGAGAGGTAATACTCGTAACTCCGCCCGTGGTTCAGTTGTAAGTTTTAAGTGCATTAGTTTAAGTCACTCAAATTAACTAAGTACATTGTGGGGATAGTCGTCTGTGAAATATTACAGTATCATATTTAGAAGAACGTGTTATATTTGGATCAGTTTTTTGCGATCTCCACGATAACTAAAACATTTTTAATACCGTTGTTGCGTATCGTAGCTATTTTAAAAGGTCTTGTTTAGACATAGTCACAAAGTTGCCACACAAACTATGGAAAATATGATTGTGGAAAATGTTTGATATTCCGTGAAGCTTTTTCACAAATACACCACGTATTGGCCCTATCAGCCTCTATTTTGCTGTAACTGCAAAATAGTATTTGTCTGCTAACTCGACCTAGTGATTCGCATCAGATCTGCGTACGTTCAAAGACATTTAAAGGGGTGAAAACGACGCAAGCTGTCTACGTACAACGATAGGTAGGTATAACAGTAAGGCGAAAGTTCCTAGAGAAATTACTCTAAATTCGGGCAATGAAACGTAGTGGGCGTACGCAGGGGGATATTTACGTATAAATATAGGGTCTATGAATTTATTTGTAATGTCAAAATAAATCTATAGTGTGTTTGGGATAGGACTAGCGATAATTTAAGGCGATGTTATTATGTCAATTTTATCAACAAAAATGTCCCCATATGTGGGCCTATCCCCTTCTTCTTGGAATGGGGGGGGGGCTTAATTTTTTAAATCTATTTTTATATGACTCTACACAAAAATTATATCTATTTCTTATGTGCTTAATCCTACGAGTATAGGATTTTTCTGTGCTCACATAATACAGGGTGTTTGGCGCATCGTGTGCCAAAATGATTTGGCGGATAGAATGGGTCATTTCCTATATTTTCAGCCCCCATAACACGTTCCATGCCAGGCGGCTACTTTTAAATTAATTTTTTTAGTAATTTCACCCAAATTCCCAAATCGCATCATTTAATTTCGATTTAAAAAAAAACTACTAGGCGTAGCCTCAAAGTAAATATTTTGTTTTGACGTGCATTGATGTAGGGTTACACCATATCTAAATTTACTGGCAAATATCATCTAGTTTTTTTTTAATTCAGCTTTGAAGTTTTCCGAAGAGTTAAAAATGGACTGAACATTTAAGTTTTCATGGCTATAAATTTTTTTTTAAAAGAGATAGCGATCTTCGGATTTTATCAAAACTTCTCTAGTCTATCCCCATTCAAACGGTATACTAATCTTGTTTAAATAATAACAACAACTTCACAAATTCCTTAAATTAGTGCATTGACTCTACTCGGACTGGTTTGCGAAATTTGTGTTTATAGCCCCTTTTTGTGTGGATAGCACGTTAAATACCTACAGGTAAAAATTATTTATCTTATGCAATGTAAAAACCTTTTCCCTATCGTTTTTCAATGTGGATTTCTTGAAATTAAAGACGAAAATAATTATTTTGATCGTTTATTAATTATTACATATTTTGTTCAAAATGACCGCCTCGGCAACGTATACACTCACGACATCTTCTTCTAATTTCGACTGTTGTCGTATGCAGACACATTTTTCTTTTTATTACTACAAAGGCGTTTTCTACTCGTGGATTGGAAGAGATGGCCCTACACTGTGGCCTGCACGTTCCCCAGATCTAACTCCGTTAGATTTTTACGTCTGGGGACAAGCTAAAGAATTGGTGTACGTAACGGATTCAAACAATAGAAGAACTACAACAACGAATAGAAAACGCCTTTGTAGTAATAAAAAGAGAAATGTGTCTGCATACGACAACAGTACAAATTAGAAGTAAATGTCGTGAGTGTATACGTTGCCGAGGCGGACATTTTGAAAAAAAATTGTAATAATTAATAAACTATTAAAATAATTATTATCGTCTTTAATTTCAAGAAATCCACATTGAAAAACGATAGGGAAAAGGTTTTTACATTGCATAAGATAAATAATTTTTACCTGTAGGTATTTAACGTGCTATCCACACAAAAAGGGGCTATAAACACAAATTTCGCAAATCAGTCCGAGTAGAGTCAATGCACTAATTTAAGGAATTTGTGAAGTTGTTGTTATTATTTAAACAAGATTAGTATACCGTTTGAATGGGGATAGACTAGAGAAGTTTTGATAAAATCCGAAGATCGATATCTCTTTTAAAAAAAAATTATAGCCATGTAAACTTAAATGTTCAGTCCATTTCTAACTTTTCGGAAAACTTCAAAGCTGAATTAAAAAAAAACTAGATGATATTTGCCAGTAAATTTAGATTTGGTATAACCCTACATCAATGCACGTCAAAACAAAATATTTACTTTGAGGCTACGCCTAGTAGTTTTTTTTTAAATCGAAATTAAATGATGCAATTTGGGTATTTTGGTGAAATTACTAAAAATAATAATTTAAAAGTAGCCGCCTGGCATGGAACGTGTTATGGGGGCTGAAAATATAGGAAATGACCCATTCTATCCGCCAAATCATTTTGGCACACGATGCGCCAAACAGCCTGTATATTACAAACCTGACCCTTAATAAACACAATAACATTTGAATACGAAGTGCTGTGGACAATAATTACAAATGACCCTGCGGAATTTCGCTTGCCCTGAGTCCGGCCCCGCGCGCTTTACAGTAATTCAGTTTGCAATTGATGAACCCGGAGAAGTTGGGAGCTTAGCGAAGTTGTTTCAGGTAGCCGGGCCATCCAGCCGCTCATTTTTGTCGTTTAAATTAAATCGTTTGAGTTTTCCTGTTTGATTGATTAATTGGTTTATTCTAATTGAAATTATCTAAGATTGATACAGAATGATAAAGTGGTAGGTATTAGGGGAGCATTCATTTTATGCTGTTTGACTGAAGATGTGCTGTCGACAGCTAGACCATCTATTATTTAACTTAATCTGCCCTTACCTATTAAATTATAAAATCATGGATTTGTTTAAAAAAAATAGCTTATGATGTCAAACACTACAAATTACAGAAGGCAAAGTACGATAATGTCAATTCTATACTGTGGACCTGTGGTTTTACTCGTCCGCGGAAAACTTATCGCGATCGAACCACCCATTTACCTTGCGATAATAATTTTTCGTCCGAGAAGTCTTCCTATATTTTAACCCGGGCGTTATTGGCTGTCACAATATAATCTCGTTAAGATGCAATGGATAAGAAAACAATTTAGCCGCGTTTAGAGGCCCGCGCGAGTATCGACGCCGCGGGCAGCGCCACGCGCGCGGCATGTCAAGCGGCGCATAGGTTGTCGGCGGTTACACCGACACAAGATTTATTCATATTAGAAAAATGGTTAAGCGATCAAGCTTTGCAAAATATTGTAAATATCTTATTAAGTATTACTTAGTTAATTATATTATTATTATTTCATGGACTCTATCAAGTTCTTAGTGACTTTTCGTTTCATAATCTCTATTCATAAATTATGCAATCACAAAACCAAGCTAAGTATTATATTTCATTAATAAATAGTTCTGTACCTAAGTAGTTCATATATCAAATAAGTTTAATATTTGCATAAAGTTTAAAAAAAACATTCGGTGTGATTGTAAACCACGCGGCCGCCGGCTGCGGCCCACGATCCGTCCCTTTATTCAATTCGCCGTTTTGCATAAACTGTTTACACGCGACGCCCGCGGTGCGCGCGCCCCGGAGCCCGCGCCGGCCCTGCTCCGGCCCTGCTCGGGAAGAAAGAATTAAGTCCCGACTTCTCTCGCCGACGCATTAAAAGAAAAATCACACATACTTTTACCAGTAAAGAGCGAGGAAATTGAGTGCTGTCGCCGTTTAAAGGGAATTAACCATCCTAGACTGCATCTCACTTAACACCAGGTGCGATTGCGGTCAAATATCTACCTTGTCTTACATAAAAAAAACTTAATGCCCCGTCAATAGACAGTAAGAGTATTTTTATAAAGCTTTTCATTACTTTATTAGTAAATTAACAATAACAATCCATTTCCACTGAATGACTCCTAGAATATCCACAACAATAAATAAATAAAAATATACTGAAACATTTGAATAACACAGTTTTTTAACAGTTTACAGATTGGTATTAGGTACGAATACGAGCTTTTTGGAAATAATATCCACGTTACTGAATCATAGCTAAAGACCCAAGCCTTCCAATATTGAAATGTGTCCCATCTGGGAATCAGAGGCAAATAAATAAAGCTCTATTCAAATCCCAACTCTGGCAAACATTATAACTGATCAGAAACAGTATCCCGGCGCCTAATCGGATGATTGTGCAACAAAACAAGCGCCGCCGCCGCGGGCCCGGAACAAACCGAGCCGGGCTAAGTAGTTAATTTGAACCTCTCCAAATAACAATAACGTATTGTTTATACGTAGGTACAGTCACTCCTATATTAATATACATGTCACCGGAAAATAATTGATATTATTATACAGTGTCTGGTCACCGGTGTCCGACCCGTTAGGGTGCACTAATATGATCAATTTTATCGACGAATCCGCTGGAATAAAACTTTGGATTTGTCGATAAAATTGATCATATTACTGCACCTTAACGGGTCGGACACCAGTGATCAGACACACTGTACCTATTAGTTTTTCATAACCTCAAACACAACATATTGCGATTGCGAGTGGCGAGCGCCTGACATTAGCTGCGGGGTCCACGCCGCACACGTGCGACTAGCTCTACATCAAGAAGCATACCTAAACTCATGTCAGCATGTCACAACGTAGTTTCTAATTTAAAATGTCGCTTGAGGAACCTGCTGTACACAGTAAATCAATATAAGTGATGTTTTGCAAAACATTATAAATCATGAAAAAATACACATGTGGTAACCTACACGATGCTATAAACTCTAGTTAATACGTGGATAAAATAAAGTCTTAAATCACAGCGATTAAAATAGGTATATTTACCTTGTAGGGCATACTTCATTTGAAATATAATACTTCATTGATTTACTGAACTGCACCACTCCTTAAAGATTTCAGCAACAAAAAACTAAGAGAACAAGGACTTTTCATGAAACAAAAAGTTAAACTAAATTAAATATGGAAATGTGATGCTTTTAAGTTACGCAATTCAATTAGAGTTTGAAATAGAATCATTAAATTAGCCACGGCATCTTGGTATTGTATTTAAAATACGTAATGGAGTTACATTCATTAAACTGTACTTATTACCTACTATTAGAGGCCGGTAGACGGTAGAGATCTACCGAGTACCGAGTGTTTTTCATCACTTAGCACAAAAGCGCGTGAAGAAAGTTCGTTCGTTCATTCGCTTCAGCCGAAAGACGTCCACTGCTGAACAAAGGCCTCCCCAAGGATTTCCACAAAGACCGGTCCTGCGCCGCTCGCATCCAGCCACCTCCCCCGACCTTCACCAGATCGTCGCTCCACCTAGTGGGAGGCTTGCCCACGCTACGTCTTCCAGCTCGTGGTCGCCACTCAACAACTTTCCTGCCCCAGCGGCCATCAGCTCTACGAGCTATGTGCCCCGTCCACTGCCACTTGATTTTAGCGATTCTGCGGGCTATGAAGAAAGTCTAAAGACAATTTCAATAGATAATTGCATGGTCTAAAATATTGTCCTACATATTTTTATGATATAACTTACCGTTTGGCTGAAAATCTCAAAAACCCGTATTTTTTCACTTTAACCTTGAATTTTTTATAATTGTGCTAAAACCGAACATTCGTACCAATTTTCAGCTGTATGCGAATTATTGCAGGGTTCATGTCTAATTTGACCGGACTATAATAGGCAATCGTAACTTTAAATGTCATATTAGTAGCCAAATTCAAAAAATTTAAAATTAGTCACAGTCGTAACGCAAGTGTGCGGCAGTGCTGGGCTGTTTACCGGGCATATTTGTCATAAGATTAAATACGTAATTGTTCTCTACACACACTTGTCCCGGGAGAGGGCTCGCGGGACGCAGCCGGCGCGCGCGCAAACACATACACTGCGCTTAGCTTCCACTGCGCGGTGTTTGGTCGGAGCGGGTAATGACCAGGATTAGCTGCTCAAAATAACGATCATGGCGAGTATTACTCTTAGCTGAAAGTGTGTGATCATTGAAAGTGTTAAAAGCAGCTTACAGCGAAACAGAGGATATAATACAGGGTGTGGTTTTGTAAAACAACGCCATTCTCAGGGGTGGTAGTATACACGACACTGATGCCGAAAAAATATAAAAAAAATATTTTAAATGTTCATGGAAAAATCCATGAAATTAGGAAAATGGTATTATTACGCGGGCGAACTATCGGACAGTCCCCTCGCTCTCTCGGGGCGGTGCGTGGCCGCATGTGCTCGGTGGTGTAGCGGGGTACGCGGGGGTGGTACGGGCGGTAACAAGCGCCGTCTCGAAAGTTTTAGGAGACTTTTGAAAAAGGTTTTTTAGTATTAAAGTAATAGTTAAAATTTTATTTATATTTTTCTTGTAATTACTTTCATGTGTATTACCACTCCTGAAATGGGCGTTGTTTTACAAAACCACACCCTGTATGGATTAAATGGAACCAAATTCAAAACCTTAACGCATCAACACACGAACTGTTCTAAATTGAAATGGGAATTAATTTATAACTACAAATTTACATTAGCCTTAACGTCCGCAGAACAAAAATTAATGGACACTCAGTCATAATATCATCATTCATCAATCCTACTTCGCAAACTGAACAATCAGTCTTGTGTGAGCTCGTGTGTTGATGTCATAACGAGTTGCCAAAGTGAGTTGCGAGTTGCGCGCGCGACTCGTGGCCGCCCCGCGCCGCGTGTTCAACCCTCCGCGTACCTGATGGTGCAAATATGATACCTGACAAGTACACATAGAGAAAGTAACTACTTACTTTTAGGATAGATATTAATATTGACAGTTTCAGCAAACGGTATTTTCAATTAACAGAAAAAATAGTTGAAAATTATTATAAGTTTCTTACTTTCCTATTACATAAATCATATTTAAAAAATAGTTACTCCACTGCGACGAACGCAAATAGGATTTTTATTCATCATACAGTATCTACCTACTTTATTTCATCCACAACTTTTCTCGGATTTGGTATTTTTAACTCTTTGCATTATATTCGGCTTTAAAAATATGAAAGGAGTTGAGGGTTAATATGGAGATGTTTGCTTCAGGGAGGGGAGGGAGGCGCGGTTAACAAATTATACGAAAAGGGTAACGATGAAACGCCGCGGGCCGACAACTTTTTGGAATATTTGGAGATGCTTTTTGAACTTGCCGGGACCTTGATATGTTAGCAATTATTAACGTAATTTGTGAAATTCCGAGACGCAAAATTGCCTATGACAGAGGGTTTCTAGAACGCACGGTAGAAAGCTAATTTACTTTGTACTTATATTTTATAATGTCCAAAGAGAGCAATAAAATGAACGCGAATTAAATATGATTTATTTATATTGCCTTTTTCATTATTATGAATGCTACGAATAGGTATTTTAAGTTAGATCTTAAAAAGACTGAATTATTATTTTGAGAGGTAAATCATCTGTTAAACAATGAGTACATACTAAATGTAATGTAATAGCATTGTCAGTACCTATCTCCGTGTATATAACTCACTTATTTAAAGTAAGCCTAAATTAGCTTTGACCATGTGAATTACACCTGTTTTCACTTGGCGAAGAAATTAAAGTCGCCCTGTATAGTTTAGTTTAGTCCAAATGCGTCGCAAATAAACAAACATCCCATAGGCACGGCGCGTCCCGCGGGAGTCCGCGAACGAGACAAGTTTTTCTATTTCCCGCCCGCCCTAAGCGCTCTCCGCCCTCGCCTCAATTCCACCTCGCTTGTAAACAATATGATATTCGAGACATTTTTAAACTAGCCTCGACACCAATTTTGTGGAAGTCGAATAGTTTACGTACGTTTTGAATACCTACATTTCTATTTTTCTGTTATTTTAATTATACTCAACTTGTTCATTGTATCAGTTCATCAACATAATTTATTATCTTCACATATCTTGTTTAAACATTAACATATATCTAAAACATGGTACAAATGATCTTGTAATAAATAGCAAGATGATAATACTTAGATTAGATTGTTCTTCAATCTTCTGACCTCCATGAGATCGGATATTCCGTAGGTATGAATGTTACAGCACTACGTACCTAGGTACTTACCTTTCCTTAACAATTCTCCCAGAGTAGAAGCTGGTTGATAAATAATATGTGTACATTGATACAGTTTCCTTACGCAATACTAGCGTGCAACAAGATCGCCTGTTAGTAAATGCCTGACGATAAGCCTATACACATCCTCCTGCAGAGCACAGGCCTCACCTTTAGTTAATCGGTAGAATGAACTGACCGATGTGAAATTTATATGAAATTAAAGAACAATAAGAGCTTTCATAAGAAAGCAATCTACCTACAAATAAAGTAATTTTAACGAAATATTGTTACGCCTATCCCTTGCTGGACGTCCAATTAGCAGTAACTAAGACAACAGCGACGCCGCGACTTGCGGCGACGATGCCGGCAGTAATTGGCAGGCGGCCCCCGGCGGCTGCCGGCTGCGCCCAAGACAATCAAGTTGGGGAAAAGCGGCTTTTAAATACACCTTCATTTCAATAAAAAATACTCGGCAGCTAATTATTCTTCGGTAAACTGTTAACGTTCGGCCAAACCAACGCGATCACACGCGATCAGCCTGCGTGCAGCGATGGCAACCAGACTTAAATCTCTTGTGATTGTGTTGGTTTGGCCGAACCTTTACAACGCCGATGTCAATCGAAACTTGGGCAGTGGGCGACCGTCATGATGAGACCACCTCGATAACTGTGGATTGCTTAGTATTTTAGACTACCTATACCTACAATACCAAATAAATTATACAAACCTAAAATACGAAGCCTTATCAGTGCCGCCAACCGTCGGCCCGTAGTGCCGCGACTGATCGCGTCCCTGCGATGTTTACGCAGCCGGCAGAGCTCGCACAAAGGAGCTCGTACACTGCAACAAACCACACAACGTGCCCACAACCTTAGCCAAATGATACGGACGGCGCGGCGGGGCTCGAATTAGCTTCGGAGATTCAATGTTTAGCCTTTCCGTAGTCCAACAAATATACCTACATGATACCATCCAATTTTATTCACCTCATTAGTGCTTACTATGTATTAGCAATTTATACAAACATAGGTACGATTGCGCTTTTAACTAAATGCAACTGACGGATTCTGTCTGACGCATAGCTCGTTACAGATTGAATACTGTGTAGATATTGTTTAGCGATCTTCAGCCAGCCCAGGCGGCCAGGCTGTGCACTCTCTGAACGAGTAGTTAGCAAACACGAGTTGAGTGTACTAGCTCGGACAGGCTCGGCACCGTCGCTCCTGAAGCCACAGCCGAAGTATGAACTGCAAAGGACACAAATAACAACGGCACGAGTCGGCACGACCCCATGTTTCCGCAGAATCAGTATTGTATGTAATATAATAAAACATACCTCGCTATTATTTTGCATGGAAAACAGGAAAATATCCTCATTTGACTAATGTTTATGATGATGACGATGATAAACCGGCAGACAGTGGTGACTGAGTTTGTTGCGGCGCTTCTTCTCAGCACTTGCCAAATGTTTGTCTCGAAGCGCTGGTAGGGCAAAAAAAGAATAAGACATGTATAGGCTCCTTAAAAGCATTTGACGATTTGTAAGTAACAAATTTAATTAGTCTATACAAATAAAGATAATTTTGATTTGATTTTGACTTTGACGAGTTTATACCCAGTTTCTTTTAGTGAAAACTGATTTGTATTCTACCTTTACATTATGTGCACTATATTTGCTAGTCTACAGTTAGTTTATCTGAGACAATTAATTTTCTAGCAGCAAATGCACGTACCTACCTACGTTTGTGACTTAAGTATGTATAGTGTACTGTACACAGAAATAACACCGTAGATGCAGTCCGTTGCAAGCCGAGCGAGCGGCCGGGAGCAAACACACGCTCGAGTCGGCACACAATCTTCCTTAGAGCGTGCGCGGCCGGTGGGAGAGGAACATGACGTGCTGGGAGACGCATTTGATGGTTATTCTGACTTCGTAGTTCTCGTGATTGGCAAAAAACGAATAGTCTAGGTGACGTCTATCATCATCATCATCGTCATCATCATTTCAGCCATAGGACGTTCACTGCTGAACATATTCCTCCACCAATGATTTCCACAATGGCCGGTTGGTGGCGGCCTGCATCCAGCGCCTTCCCGCTACCCTTATGATGTCGTCGGTCCTCCTTGTATCACGTCCATGTACTTAGTGCAATCATTTATGTTTTCTTTGCGTCTCTCGCCCTTTTGTCCGTGACATGACTTCTTTTAGCGTATTTTCGTACCTTCCACTTCTACTAAAGCTAATTGTGTACTTTAATAACGTTACACATCATTCACATTCCTCTATAGAGGAAGGTTAAGGTTAGTTACCTTATACCCAAGTCATAGTACATGAGTATTCAAATAGAACCAAATCCTATATAACATGCTTATTTTAGTCTGAGTACAGTACCTAACATCGAAGTCAAGAAATAATATTTGGATCCTTCCTCTAGACATGCCTCAAAAGCCATCTATCGTTTTACCCCAAATAATATAGTCATTACTGAAACACGGCGTGGCAACTGGCTGGCTCCGGCCGGCCCGGGCGCTCCGGGCGCTCCCAAATCACGCTAATTCCGTGTCCGATACATAAAACGGTCCTCATTTGAATAGTGTCCGTTGTTCGATGCTAATGCCAGTGCGTAGGCATCGACACAGCCCGGACCAGTGGCAGCCTGCTCAAAGGTCACGTCACAAACAGTACGATTCCATGAAATTCAATGTAAGGGCTATCTCTACATTGCCTACTTACTTATTTACCTACATTAAGTACGTGTCAAAGTAACGCAAGATTGCATTAGGCGTTTAACGGGTAGTTAGTACGTAATATCAGTAAGTACCTAAGTACCTAACATTGCTGTTCTCGCCGAGTAGAATAGAACCACTCTTCCGTAGATGTCGACTAATTGGGAAAAAGCGACTAAGGAATAAAATTAAAAATTCGAACATCAAACTTACCAACTCATCTGGCCAGCATAGGGAGTGTAAGTCAAATCCTCCATTTGGCTCTGCTATCACAGAGATCGTGCTCCTGTAGTTGAGTGACACTACGACGTCAATACCTAAATAACCGTTTGGGGTATACTTATCTGTTATCTTGCAAGTCTCAACACATGAGCCAAATTTTAAGTGTTAATGCACAGTAGTTTTTGATTCCCTCTACACCGTCGTCGTCGTCAAAACATTCATTGACTGGACTAAAGGCATTTATTCATATTTAGTCATTACTTATAGTTACTCGTACTAATTGCAATCTCGAACGCGTCCTACTTGTATTAATTCAATTACCTATTTTCTACTGGCGGATTTCTTTGGACTTTCGCACAGACACCCAATTATCCTCCGTGAATAATATAATAAGGCGCAGTAAGCGACTAGACATGACCTGGACTGGAATAAAAAAGGCCAAGGGCCAAGCCGGATCACTACTCGGGATTTGTGGATTCTGTAGATCTACATAATTTTTATTTTGATTCTGTTCGCGCAGCAACTAACCCGTTACAAGTGTTACCATGCCATGATTTTTATATGAATTACGGGCGACGTAGGTAATTTTTGTAATTTATTATTCCTGAGATGAATGATATTGACATGGCAGAGCTATGGTTTCAACAAAATGGTGTTACCATCCAACCAGCACGCGACACATTCAATTTATTGCGGAAAATATTCGATGAGCGCATAATTTCACGTAATGGACCTTTGAATTTGCCTCCACAATCGTGTGATCTCACACTTGTGGATTATTTTCTCTGGGGATATGTGAAGTCCACTACTGCACAGATAAACTACTGACTTCAATACCAACATTCGTCGCGTTATTGCCGATGTATGGCCCCAGTTGCTCGAAAAAGAAATTGAAAATTAGACATCCCGATTAGGTACGCTACATTTGAGCCAACCGTGGAACCCTTAGGCAAAAATTATTTTGAAGCATATATGCCACAAGAATACCTTTTAAACAATACCAATACAAATAATACAATGTCAATAAAATATATTTTGACGTTCGTTTTCAGCCAAATGACGTCCACTGCTGGACAAAGGCCTCCCCCAAGGTTTTCCACAATGAACGGTCCTGCGCTGCCCGTATTTTGACGTATTTTATTTCATTTTAAAGTTGTATATCTACCTCTAAAAAAACACCCTATACATACATTATACATAAATAACAATTTATTAAGCTGTAACGTTTCGAAAATTAAAACCCTGTTAATGTAATATTGCGAATGACTTGCTATTGGTGTACTTACCTTTATAAATAGGTAAATAAATACAAAAGACTACTAGCTACCAGCTACTGTTTTAAACTTATGTAGTAAAAACATTTACACCTACAACTATTCTTCTAATTCAAATTATTTCTATTTATATGTATCTATTCTAGAATCGATCTATTATATTATTAGAGGCTAAGACTTAGTCCTATTATTTCAGATGGATTTCTCCCCAGTGGTCCAAACGGAACCCTGCCCGCTCGCTAGCTAATCTAATAATGAATTAAACGACTGCGACGCTGCCGTTTCTTTGTCACTCTCGCCTTGAATTAATTTGAACTTTCCGTCTGCAACTGGTTTCAGCATCCGCGTTGGACTCTACTACTAGGTTATAAACTATGATTAGGTACGTATTTGCGGTCTCCAACAAGGCTCTCGGATGTTTCCTATTGTTACATAGGTTTAATATTGTACAGTCACGGAATGAAAAGGTTCGTCAGTTTTCAAATTGATTCCTTCAACGAATCGCGAGCACATATTACCTTTTGAAACTATGTTACAGAATAATCTCGAGTTAGAGAAAATAATCTTTAACTGTTCGTCAGTAAAGTTCAAAATTATTCAGATCAAAGTTGTTTGACGATTTATCTTGTCAAGAAGATTATAATGATTGAGAAACTAAAACCTTCTTGTTGGTTCAACCTGCCATTATTATTTCAATTGGTCAATGTCATCATTGCATTGCACTGATGGGATAGAAAAATAAACAAGCAAAACCTTATTTGTTAGCAAACGTCATATTTATTTAAATGTTAGCAGCACTGTTTCTTGCACTGTTATGTTGGCAGGTTTGACTCTTACAGTACCTAGTGCAAGCGAAAACCGACACTAAGGTGACGAACCTTTTCATTCTGCGACTGTACATTAAGCCTAGGCGCAGACTACAGACTTTTATTCGGCCGATAGTTGGGCCCGATTCTAATTTGTATAAAGACAGACTTTTAGTCGGCCGATAGTTGGGCCCGATTCTAATTTATATAAAGAATCAAACTTTGTATTTATTATTGTTTAGGTATACATAAAAGTTATTAAAATTTATTATTTTATTTTTTTCTTTGTTAAGGAAACAAACAGCATGATTGAGTTGATACATGTGAACTTAAAAAATAAAAAAGTACAGTAGCCTAATCAGTTGGTTTAGAGTCGCTTCTCAAACTAAATTCGATTTAATAAATTAACTAAATACACTCAACATCAAATAAACCGCACCTTCCGCGACGCGAACTTTAAAGATTTTTTTCTGACACAATCATGGTACCCCAACAATATTGGTGTTATTTGAAAGCCCAATAAATATCCTTAAAGAAAAATACATTTCATTTCTAAATAAATGATTAACATTTACCATAAATGTGACTTGAAAATAGACCTCACTTTGGGCTCACCTCTGGGATCAATTAGACCAATTTTTATGGTTATAAAACCAAATAAAGATCTCACGTATCCTCTTTAACAGGTGGATAGCGATTAATCCCAACTTAACAGTTTTATAGTCATAAAAAATGGCTATAGCGTAACTACCAATTTTTTGAAGAAGTGACTCTGGATCCTTGTAAAGACACATTTTTGGGGTAAAAACCTTTCCTTTAATGAAATGAAGTTTAGAACTAGGCTTTCAAATGGTACCAATGTTGGTGTGAAGTGGGAATGCATACGTTTGATAAGTGCTTGTCGCGGGAGGTGCGATTTATTTGATGCCGAGTGTAATTCGATTCCTGTCTTAGGCAGTTCTATTTTTTCAAGTTATTTATAATGTCGGGTATAATTCAGTTGGCATTATAAGTTTGGCAATTGGTCAAATTACAACAGTAAGTGTCAAGTAAGACAATATTATTTGTTTGGTAAACTCACGTAAAACTTTTTTCCCTTGTTCATTGACTGCAATGAAATGAGAACGGGCATAATTAATAAAAAATACAGGATATGTTTGTTATAAAATTTATTTTATCGTCGAATATAATGTAATAATGGAAGTCCATGCTTTGCATGCATGATAATACAATATTATATTTTAGAATAATATCCTTAGTAGCCTAATAGGACAGTTATGTAATACAAACGCAATAAAATGTCGGAACATAGGTAATATACTAATATAAATATCAAAAAATATTTAACATAAATACCGAAGGATGTTAAAAGATTATAATTATTTTGCTTACAGATTTAACATAATATGAGTAATAAACTGAAGAGTTTAAAACACCAGTTTTGTCAAAAAATAATATGTTGTATGTAAACAGGAAAACACATAACGGAAAAGGGCAACAACTTTTAAATGTATTTAGGATTATTTTATAGCCTCTATTGCTAGGTAACTGGCACCCTCAACTTTAACTGGAAACTTTTAAATATTAAACTCGTTTAAATAATTGAAATTACCGGACACTACAATATGAGTAACTTAGTTATAAACGCATATAAATTAAGATTTTTATTTCGTATACCTACGGGTGAATTTTTCTAGGTGTTTCGGGTGAAAAATTTGTAAAGCATCTTTATAAATTGTACAACTTGTCACAGTTTTAAACGGTTGCAATTTAAAACTTAACTTTTGAGAATGTTTATTAGCTAACACGTCTGCGAAAATACGTCTAAGAACGTTTCGCTATTTCATAAGTTTCGGGTCTTGTCAACCATATTATGTCCACTTGAAAAATTCACCTTTTTATGTCTAAAATCATACAGGGTGGAATTTTGTAATGCCACTTGAAGGGAAAATACTCCTAATACTGTAGATAGAAAATTTAACTCAAAGGCAACATTCCTTTATTTATGAAAAGAAAGAAAACGGCATTCAAAGATTTCAACACCATACCATACCAAAACATTTTTATAACTATTGAAAATGATTTATGACATCGTGGTTTTCCTTTCATTTGATTTATCAACTTTGTTAGAGAGATTCCATCCTTATAATTAACCATCGATGCACAGGGTGTAATTTTATTAGATTTTAGTCGGTTCTATTTCCGGGTGTGGCAAACGAATTTTTGCCACACCCGCCAGTATTAAAAGAGCACTTTCCCAAGAGGTGTCATTACAAAATTCCACCGTGTACTTATAGATTCGTCTTATAACGTTTTATTGGTGAGCATAATAAACCTATTTCAGAACTAAAATCTGCTTAATTTACAGAAATATTATATTTTCTTTGATTCAAAATTAAGAATATGTTATTTTCGCTTGTTCCCATCCAGTCACACTGGAACTGATTACAAACATATACCTTTATTTATTGTTAAAGATAGCTTTCATTATAAAGAATCAATGTGCGAAATACATAAAAAATAATAATTAGGTAATATAAGCTTACAGTAAGAAAATACAGGTTAACGAGTAAGGGTGTGACTGGGTGGGATTTTTTCCCCAACGAGTAACAGTTTCTCGTTTTAGTGTGACTCGTTAGGAATAAGCGAAAATATATCATAGTAATTTATTATAAAAATAATCCACATAACAACATATCAGTATATGTGTGCTTACCATGAGTTTATGTTAGGTGTGGTCGCTAGCGAGGTCGTCAAAAAAATCTATGAGGACTTTAGTTTTTGAAAGTGCCGCTAGGGGCGCTGTGCAATCTGTCATACTATCATTTTTTACGCAGTCGCTACGCTTACGCACGCCTGACCTAAACTCAAGCAAATCTGTAATTTGGAGTTTATAGAAAGAATACGATAGTATGCACCATGATTTTCTTCCCGAGTCCAAATATTTCCCCCGATAGTCTACTGAGCTGTGTGCTTACACTAACGAATCAAAGTTGTATTTATTTGATTACATAATATTATGTTAGCAACCAATTTTGAGCCTGAAAAGCATTTTTTACTTATGTAACAAACAAAATGCCTAATTGTAAAATCGTATTCGGTCTTGTTGCAAAAAAAATAGACTGTCTTATTTATTTTATCTCATTTTAAACCGATATTATCAAACTGCTCGGCGTTAACAGAGCGACCAACTTATTTATCATACAAATTCAATACTAACGAGTATTGATTTTCACTGCTTTAGATTTATTATGCATATATACATATTTTTGTAATAAGTCTATCGCATTTACAACGTTTAGACACAATATTTTTATTGATGAGTCACTAAAGTATAAAAATACATATTCTAACACTATAACGAGTAAAGTAACATTACTTGGCAATCATATTGTGTTAGAGGAATCATGTTAAAACTATTGAGCACAATATACACAATATAAAAACGATTCTTCATTTAAAAATATAAATGTTATATCGTTCATAACTCGTTAAAACATATTATTTAGCATTTTTTCATTATCTATACAGACAGTTGACAGTCTATCTCAAATTTGTCGAAAACTTAATATGACAATAATATAAGTGTGACATTTTAAAAGATGAAAAAAGGGCCGCGATCTTCCCTGTATTTTACCAACCTGTAAATATTTACGGTTGTTAAACTGAAGCACAAAAACTTAATTTAATTGTCACAATAATAAACTAAATTAAAACGCTATAATAGTGGCGAGTGTGCCATCTCTGTTTCAAATATTACTTATGGCCCCGCCTGCCACGAGTCTGCGTCCAGTATAGGTAGGATTGGTGTAAATGGGTCCGAAGTTAAGTTACAGTCAAAACACATAATCGGTCCTTGGTCAATATCACTTTTGACTAGTTTTAAAATTTCTTTATTGACATAAATACGTAACAAACAAGTGAATAACAAAGATAAAGTACATTGTTACAACTATAACATTCGCTAAACTTTAATCTTACCAGGCTACTAGCGCCTCCAAAGATTTTACACACCAATGTTCATACTGATAAAACGTATTGTAAGTGTTAAATTAATCAATAAACTAGATGCAACATTTTTGTGATAAACATTGCTTATTGCTATCTATTTTAATAAGTAAGGCGGTAGATGTGCGCCAAAAAACTTATTAGGTAAAAAAAAACGATTGACCAAACCGGAGCTAGCAACCAGTGGCGCGGGCCGCGATAGGAGCTACCCTGCCTCCCACCGTTATACTTTTGACTGATTTTTCCAGTCAAGCGGTTTTGACCAAGGACGTCAGTCAAAGTCACGCGCATCCGTGACAGGCCACTACTTCAAATAACACGTTCAACGCGTAGTGCATTGATAAAATTATTATTATTATTTAGAACTCGACGCTCCGTCGTCACTAAAGCATTTATTGCTTTAGCTAATTTTACATTCTAGTACAATTTGGTGTCACGATAGTTTTTTTTATTATAATAATACACGGAATATGCATGAAAATAATAAAACAAACGCAGAAATAGAACTTTATCAAAAAAAGAATAGTTGCCTTCAGTTTCTTTTTAGAAGAAAAAACGGAATGTTAATACCTAGTAAGTAAAAATAACATTATTTTAGCGTAGCATCTTCACTCAAACGTCTCTGAAGGTCATAGTTGGTAAATAATAATTTATTTCTTGTAAATTGATAACAAAGATAATTTCATGCATATGACCAATTATAATAATCGCAACATTGAAATCTAGTACGTCTATGTCGCACACGTATCTAAAGCATTCGATCTATCAAATATCTAAAATAGGACACAGTCAGCACCACAGTTAATAAGTAAGCCTCAACTCTTACAGCTTTTTATTCATTTCTTTTCACCTACAAATCTACCTATTTAAGTTTTACAACATTATTTTGTGGCTAGTTAGTTATACATAACTATAATGTACAGTGGTATATCGTAGTTTGTGCTTCGTACTGAGCAACTATATTGGAGCGAGCGTTTCAACTACGCTTATAATCACAAAGTTTAAAACCGAATTACACACAAATCATTTGCGACACTTCGACAGATATAAGAGTATTTTTTTCTAATGTAATAAAATATAATTTCAACATTGTAATCGTTTTAAATGTTCTTTACTAAAACAACCTTGTAAAAATACTCCCTAAACAATTCAATTATCGCATAATTTCAAACCACAATTTGTTTCTATCTACTTTAATTTCTACACAAACGATTGCTCACTCACAACCATGTATAAATCGTTTGTCTGAAATAAAAAAAATATATATAGACAGGTCAGAATAACCTATTCTATGAGTGAAACCTGTAACGGGTTTAACACTGAACGTCCCATCCAAATTTCATCATGAATCAAAAAACGGTCCCATTCACATTCGATCCCATTAGCATTTGGTCCCATTCACTTTTTTTTATTCGCAAAATGGTTACACTCAGATATTATACATTATATTTTTGAAACAATAGTTAAACTTAAAAACAATAGGTTGAAACAAATGTGACCATTTTGCGAATGGGGCTGAATGCCAATGGGACCGAATGCGAATGTGACCGTTTTTTGATTCGTGATGCAATGCGAATGGGACGTTCTACCTCAAATCCTATGAACTTGTTACTGTTCACTCTGCGCGCAACATTTGAATAAGCGACTGAAAGTAAAGCACACATTTACTCGTACTTAGATAATCGTGGTAGCCATTATGTGACCCCACATTTATTCTCAACTAGCTTTCCGCCCGCGGCTTCGCCCGCGTGGAATTTTGTCTGTCACAGAAAAACTTTATCGCGCGCGTCCCTGTTTCAAAAACCGGGATAAAAACTATCCTATGTTCTTTCCCGGGACTCAAACTATCTCTATGCCAAATTTCATCAAAATCGGTTGCGAGGTTTAAGCGGGAAAGCGTAACAGACAGACAGACAGACAGAGTTACTTTCGCATTTATAATATTAGTTGGGATTAGCTGGTCGTAGCCAAATTTTACTTTTTCAGATCTATTCACCAAGTTGTTAGGGCAGTGTGTGTAATCTAAATATTTACATCAGTCACTCTTTCTTACACTCAATAGTTCATAAGATCATTCGTTAAATTGAACATTTACAAAACTATAAAGCCCATTTATCATAGATCATGTCGAAGATATGTCAAGATCATAACGTAATAACCAACATTTCACCGGGGGACCGGTCGCCCATTTTTTAATAGAAATCGTAAAATCGTTTCTCGTGTGGATCGTTATCTGTATCATTTCGAACTTCGTGCTCGGTTAAGTTTCGAAAATAAATTAATAAAACGCTCCGCGGAGCGGGAGGAGAGCGAGCGGACGAATCATCCCACTCCGTCACCGACGAAGTCCTCGTCAACGGACGACCCACGGGAGGGCATTCGCGGACCGAAGTTCCCTCGTGCTGTCGTTTCACGTCGGATATGGAACGGAGCGTGGCTCTGGTCACTGACCTGGTCGTCGGCGCGGCGCTAGCTGTCGCGGGGCGCGGGCGGGTCGCGCGGGGCGGGGGCGGGGGCGGGCGGGGGCGGGGCGAGGCGCGCGAGCGAGTAGCTCTCGGGCTGGAAGGTGGGCGGGCACTGCAGGTGCGGGTACACGCCCCACGCGCCCGCGCCGGCCCGCGCCGCCGGCTCCGCGCGGCTCGTCGGCGGCGACTGGGGAACGGTACCGGTTCGATGTCGAATTCGTCGTCTCCGTTTCGAGCTCGTCCGGGTGACGCGTTTGACGTTCGGAACGTTTTCCGGCGTTCGTTCGCGTGATCTTCGGCACGGATCGAAACGAATCTAAAGTCTTGATCACACGTACCGAGCAAACGGGCGAGACAGTGCTCTCGGCCGAGTACTCGGTGTGTATGAACATTACGCCGAGTACTCGGCCGAGCGCTCAAGTATGTGACTCGCTCACCCAACTGTCTCGACCAACATTTTACTGTCTCGCCCGTTTACTCGATACGTGTGATCAAGGCTTTAGCGTCGTAAGAAACGTGCGCGGAATCGCGCTACGGACCGTCGCGACGGTCTGTGGGAAATGATACACGAAGAGATCTCCGGGACCGATTGGCGCCGGGCGCTTTGCCCCGTCACCGGGGAACCCTAAAATAATAAGACACGGGTCTTAACGCGACGTCTGCTTATGACCACGACTGCAGCATCGCAGCCACACATAATGTAACTCGTTAATAAACGTCGCGTTAAGACCCGTGTCTTACTATTTTAGTTGAAATGGAACGCGAACGTTTAAAACCGGGGAACCCTGTCAAAGCGATCGTCCCGTTTCGGGCGAAGCCCGATGGGCCGAGTCGAACGCGTCACCTAGACGAGCGAGTGCGGCGGTGGCTCACCTGACGCGCGTGTCGGAGCACCAGACGCAGACGCGAACCCTCCGCGCCGCCGCCGCCGCTGCCGCTGCCGCTCCAACTGTAATATCATATTCGTCACGTTTCATTTTGATGCCGCAAATTAATTAAGATTATGATACCGGTTATCAAAAAATACCTTAAAACTTATGAAAAGTGACTATAGTAACATTCGTCAACTAAAACAAAAAAAAAGGAGTATTGTGGATCACCTGTCGGCCGGCAGCGGCGAGGCGTGCACGAGCGGCGCGGCGCCGGCCCGCCGCGGAGCCGAGTGCACCTGCGCAAGGAAAGCGGCATGAGGCAGCGGCCAGTAAACCTAGGATACGCGCCACGATATACTTTAACAAAGGCATTTCATCGATTTAACGTAACATGATAAGCCCATACACTCTCTTGTAGTCATCTTAAATCATCGATAAGTTTTGATCGAGGCGCGCATCCCCACCCAAGAAAAAATAAATACTCGTAATGGCATAGTCTAAAGCCCGGTCTGTGAGCACGTAGAATTTTGTCCAATGACCCCAAGCTACCCATCCTTATCGCACGCGCGTAATTATTTTACTATCGCGACTGTGCGACGGGCGCCCGCAGTGAGTGTGCGAGCGCGACAGCAACATAATCACGCGCGAGCGATAGGGATGGGTAGCTTGGGGTCATTGGACGGGATTCTACGTGCTCACGGACCAGGCTTTAGTTGAAAGTGGCGCGGCCCCACGCGGGTACCTTGTCGTTGCGGCGCAGCGAGTCGCGCCAGCGCTCGGGCGGCGCGGGCTCGTCGATGCTCTCGTAGCCCAGCGCCGCCGCTTCCGACGGGTACACCAGCTTCTCGTACCTGCGGGAACTCATGACTCAGGGAACAGCACGTTGCGAACGGACGGCATGTGACCAGAAAACAACGCGACCATGAACGTCAAGATGACGGGATCACTCCGTGCAATGAGCTACCGCATTAGCGCCCCCAGTCGCCGCACGGTGATCAATAATGAGATATTAGGTGGATAATATTCAAATTTGACATTGTGAGGGTAGTCAAAACAAATCATTGCGATGTGATTGGGGGTACTTACCTCATATTATTGTTTAATATGAACAGTTGAAGGTAAGTCATTACTGAGATATCAGCTAGTGAAATCAGTGTTTTCGCTAATTGTACTGATTTGTTCAATTTACTTCCCGTTTTCGCGCACAGTTATCTGTTTGTTGTGACTTATACAGTGCATTATTACGTATTAATAAATATGGTGTACATTAATGAAGGTATGTACTTCATTTTCTATAACACTTCGTAACTGTTAATTGTTATAGTAATTTAGAAAAAATATTCAAAACTTAGCTTAAAATTTAGCCTATTTTATTTTATTTTAAAGCCCGTATCTTACAAGGAACATATTAGAACATGGACATTTTTGTACTGGTAGATAGCTGGAGGTCTCTATTATGGTATTCAATAAAAAAATTTACCCCAAACTACCCCTGCCTGAACAAACTTTTCATTTTTGCAGGAAACGGTAGTACAGTAAAAAATTCAGATTTATTTAATTACCTCAAAAAACACCCTCCAATTAAACCTACAACGAAGCAATCCAAAGATATGTTATTGAACTATGTCTATGAGGTCATTGGAGTATCAGATGTGACAATACAAGAGCGAAATGAGTTACGAAATTCAATACATAGCTTTTGTTTGTCAGCTTCTAGAAATTGGATTAAAATCGGCAAAGATGTTTCCAAATTTGAAAAAAAATACGAGAATTGGTTGTGTAAATGCATAATAACATCTGGAGATAATATTGAACAGCCTTCAACTTCAGGGTCTGTAGGTAGAGGACGCCCGAAAAAGGCTTTCATGGATTTGGGTGACAGAACTAAGCGTAGAAGATTAAAAGACGAAGTATCATCCAGAAGTGAAGAAGAGTTGTGCTTAGCAGCCGAGATGAAACTTCATTCAGTCGGAAAACGTAGGGCTGCTTCAGCACTTCATAACATTTCATCATCTCCTGAATGTACTGTGAAGTCACGAGGCAGTCTACAGAATGATATTTCATATTCGGAAAAAGAAGCACTAGCACTTTTTACCCAATTGAAGTTAACTCGTCTTCAATATATTGAACTAAGGGCATCAGCTATACGAAAAAATTTGCCGAATTTGTATCCACCGTACTATAAACTTTTAGAAGAGAAGGCTAAGTGTTATCCACAGAACATACAAATTACAGACATATCGGCAGAAGTTCCACTACAAAATTTATTAGACCATACAGTGTCACGTATCGCTGAAAACCAAAAAGAAGTGCTTTTATCTCTTAGCAATCATAGTGACTTAAACCTGGAAATTATCTATAAATGGGGCGCGGATGGCAGTGGTAGTCAAAAAAATTATAAGCAGAAGTTTGAAAAAGAGGACTCGGATGATTCGAACGTTTTTATTACTTCGTTAGTTCCTCTACGCTTACACTACACACAGGAAAACAATGATGTAATCATTTGGCAAAATCCACGTACCAATTCCACAAGGTTTTGTAGGCCAATTAAGTTGCAATTCGCGAAAGAGACACCAGAAGTAATTAATTCTGAGTTTGCTAATATGGATAGACAAATTGCTGATTTAACACCTACTAAGATAGAATTGTGTGATCGTACTTTTATTGTCAAACATAATTTGCTGAAAACTATGATTGATGGAAAGATCTGCAATGCTTTATCATCAAATAAGTCAACACAGAGGTGCTACATTTGTAAAGCTACTACGTCTGAATTTAATAAAATTCTAGATTTAGAACCAAGATCTTACGATCCTCAAACACTGGACTTTGGTATATCACCATTACACGCATCTATTCGATTTTTCGAGTGCCTTTTGCACATATCTTACAAACTGCCTGTGAAGTCGTGGCAAGTTCGGGGTGCTGAAAATAAGCAAATTGTTGCCAACAGAAAGAAAAATATACAGAAACAATTTAGGGAGAAACTTGGTTTGCTGGTTGATGTACCGAAACAGGGCTTCGGCAACACCAATGACGGCAACACTGCCAGGAGGTTTTTTGCCAATCCTGACATTGCACACGAGATCACAGGCATTGATCGTGACTTGATTATAAGATTTGGAATTATTCTGAAAAGTTTAAGCTGTCCCTATAAAATAAATAGTGCTCTGTTTAATGAATACGCAAGAGATACGGCAAAGCTATATGTTAGTTTGTACGGATGGTACTGCATGCCTCCCACAGTCCATAAAGTTTTAATTCATGGCAAAGATATTATTGATCATTTCTTGTTGCCTATTGGACAATTAGGGGAAGACGCACAGGAATGTCGTCATAAAGATGTAAAATATTATAGAGAACACAATACCCGAAAAATGTCACGTAAGCAGACTAATGAAGATTTATTCAAAATTTTATTGGTGTCGTCTGATCCTCAGATATCAATTTTGCGCCCTTTACCCCAAAAGCAGAAAGGTATTTTTCCTGCAGAAGTCATCAAATTATTAGAACAACCTTATTTTGACACAAACGAGGAAGAATTATAATGTTCAGTACATATTTTTTTGTTTTTTAGATTATAGTCTCAAATACACAATATTAATAAAGAAATAATTATTTACATATTGATATTTTCAATAACATTATTAGATAATTGTAATTTCAGATTAAAATATTTTTGTCATCCTAAATTCTGATTATTGATCACTGTGCGCCGTTATCGAAAGTCGTTTCATCGAATGTCATAACATCGAAGCCGTTACATCGAACGGTCATTCGTCATTCGTCTCACTCACACACGACTAACGCGCCGCAAAGTATGCTTCAATATGCGTTTTGACAAAGAACTCATTTCCACTCCACCTTGAGGTAGAATGAGTGGCGCGTTTTTTTATCGTGGTGTCCCCTGGAGGCCTATTCCACATCATCATCATAAGTATTAATTTTGTTCTTCTTCTTCTGATTCTCTTCTACTTCGGCTTCTTCTCTTCTACTCCTCGTCTTGTTCTCATCTTTATCTTCTTCTGAGCTTCATCTTTTTCCGAGCTCCTTCTTCTCATCTTCTTTTTCTCTTCCTCTTACGAAGAAAAAGAGGAGAAAAAAGAAGTGACGAAAATGAGAAGAAGAAGACGATGTCACGATTAATCTAATGCAACAACATTTGATGTTTTGACCATTCGATGTTTCGACCATTCGATGTTTCGTACAATCGATATAATGACCGTTCGATTTAGGACTTCGATGTTATAACATTCAATGAAACGATTTTCGATAAAACGTACGGAACCCCAACTGGTGAGCGCTGAAGCGACAGGACTATCGCATTCGAAAGCACCAGGTTGGCACCACGCTCGTGAAAGGACAGTCGTATAAGTATCAGTGGCGCCAACTGGCGAAGGCAAATATAGACCCTCATTGATTTAGGAAAACTTAAGCTTTAGCCCTCTTTAGCCTAGGTGCAGACCAATGACTTTTAGTCGGCCGATAGTTGGGCCCGATTCTAATTTGTATAAAGAATTGGCCGATACCAAATCGGTGTAATGGCGTGTCCACACATGCCGCTGGCTTTCAAAATGCCTTGCCAGTGTGCCGTCCTGGCCGCCGGGTCGGCCGCCGGGTTGGCTGCCGGCCATGCCGCCCGGCATGTGTGGATGCGCCATAATGTGCGCACTTTCATACATGTCCATACTGATCAACAGCCCGACCCAACTATAGGCCAACTAAAAATCGGTGGTCTGCACCTAGGCTGCAAGATATTTTTTTCTGAATGAAACCAGTAGTAACCCACAAAGTAAATAAACCTGACCTAAAGATATCCAGTAGTTATAGATTTATCTTATTTGATTATATTGAATGTAACGTACCCGTCTTTCCCTTTGACAGAGATCGGCTTGACGGCGTCGCGCGGCTGCCTGGTGGCCTCGGCGCCGCCACCCGCCGGCGCGCGCGGCAGGCTGCGGCCCTGCGGAACAAACACCGATCAAATGCCGACAGATTCATGAATTGCAAAAATAAATATCTACCTATTTCAATTATTTTTTATTTCATTTCTTTTAATGTTTAAAATCCCACCAAAAACATTTTCATGTCAAAAGTTACCAAGACGAACCGCACGCACTGTAAAAAGTTATATCTAGAGTCGCATGTAGTTTGGCACTTCCATGTTTAGATTAACGCCCGTTGCCCATAATAATTCAATCCCTGTCCAAATCCGGATTACAACTGTCAAATTGAATTCAGTTTTAGATTAAAATATTTAAAATATTCGATGCATTTACACTTTAATATTCTTTAAATAGTCTAAAAAAACAATATGAAAATGTAAAAACATTAAAAACCACAGATATTTTGACCAAAAACATAATGAAATTTGACAGTTGGTTGACGGACGGATTTGGATTAGGATTGAATATACATAGATAAAATCATAAATCTTCTCACCACCTGAACGGTGTCACTGTTGGGAACAAAACTCAGGGAGACGCTATTGATATTGTATTGCCCACACGCAGTAGATATGTGGTAAAGTCAGCGTCAAGTAGTTCGTGACACCCAAAGTAACCAATAAGTTCGCAACACGTCTGTTTTGGAATTGGAATTGTCAACTTTTTGGCCACATTGAGTGTCAAGAACTATTTGACACTAAGGCCCAGAACACACGGTGAAACGCAACTTTGAAACTGGTCAAACTGGTCGCGTCATGTGTGGTCTCTCAATGGAATCTATGGCAGAAACTTAGATACAACTCAAAAGTAACTAGAAGTTGCAGTTTCGTTGCAGTTGCGTTTCACCGCGTGTTCTGGGCCTAACTGTACAGTGAAAAACTTCGGCCCGGTTTCCACCAAAGCGGAACTGTGCGGAGACGTAAGTATTTATTATATTTGCAGTGTAAGTATTATTTAAATAGACTATACAAAATAAAGATATTTTGTCTGAGAGGAGAAATTGGAAGGCTATTTCCACCAAAGCGGAGCGGAGAAGAGCAGAGCGGTTCGGAGACAAGAGGTGTGTGAGCTGTGCATAGCTGTCAGCCTATTGTTATCCATGAAACACCGCATCGCTCCGCCCTTCTCCGCTTTCCTCCGCATCACACCGCGCCGCCGCACTGTCAATTCTACAGAAAAACAATTGCGCGCGACAATTCTCCGCTCGATCCATTTCCACCAAAGCAGAGCAGAATGGAGAGGTGCAAATAATGGAATCTAATTGATTATTCTTACAAATCTTTTATGCTTCGCTCCACACCGCTCCGCCTTGGTGGAAATCGGGCCTTACAGTGGCGGACCGAATCGATAATATTTTATTTATTGCATGTATTTTTCATCTTTGGTTAAATAGTGTCTTAAATCCTCTTGAGGTTTGTCCAGGGACTATTGTTCTCTATGCAAATAAAATAAACGTTTTAGTATAAGCATCCACAACTAAATATAAGCAAACAAAACATTATTTTAGCGAGAATGCACTACATACGTATAATATTCAGCACGCGTAGATATATCGCCATCTATAGTTTAATGTATGAACTAGCTCGTCTCGAGGTATAAGAAGTTCGAAGACGAAGCATAAGAGTCATAGATGGCGCCTTACAAATAGTTACTGAGTATTTGAACAGATGGCGCTAAAGTCTGTTCGCCGAGAGTTGATAAATATTATGAAATGTCTTGCAATAGCGACTGTCGCTTAATTATCGCATTCTGTATGGCGGGCGTCGTTTGTCACAACGCGCACTGAGTACCATGGTACGAGCCACGCAGCTGTCGTCAAGCGCCCCGGCCGGCGGGCCGCAATGTGTGAAACGCAATGTGTGAAACGGAATAGATTTATTTTACATAAGACCGAAATGAATGGTATGACAGTGGGTAGGGTAGGGTTGCCCAGCATTGGGATACACTATAAGCCACTTGATAATAATGAAATACTTTTTATCCAACACATGGACGCCACGTGTTTGATACGTATCCCCACGTATGCCCTAACCGGAATAATTCCCGTAAATTTAAAAGAGATAATAATGAAAATCTACCAACTTTTTCATTATATCGACAAAAATAATTAGCGGGCCGCAATTTATAATGAGTTTAGAACCTCTGATATTTTTTTTTATCAACTCTCGGCGAACAGACTTTAAATAGTATATTGCGTACCTGCATGTGCGCGCAGGCGCGCAGCTCGCCGTAGATGACGTCGGGCACGATGCGGTCCAGCCGCAGCTGCAGGTCGGCCGGCCGGTCGCGCTCCACGCCCAGCAGCACGCGGTTCGTGTACACCTGCGGACGTGCACATTTCATCGTATTATGTTTGGGCCTTGAGATAAATAACAGGGGTCGAAAATACCCGATATTTATTATTTATTATTTTATTTATATCAAAATATCGGATATAAGGTCTATTCAAACCTAAGCGATATTCGCTGCCGCTGTGGGTAGAGGTACATACCGCGCGGGTTTCGCTCAGGTATTTAGTATCAGTATCGCGGCTAGAGCGACCTGAGCGATATTCGCTGCCGCTGTGGGTAGAGGTACATACCACGCGGGTTTCGCTCAGGTATTTAGTATCAAGTACCGCGGCTAGAGCGGTTTTCTCTGCCGCAGACGGTAGCGAATACCGCTTAAGTCTGAATAGGCCTTTTATCAACTTTGATATACAGGGTGTCCCATAAAGAGCGTATCAAACTTAAGGAGATGATAGACTAATAGACGATGTTTATCTATACAACAAAAAAAAACTAATAAAAGCATCATCATTTCAATGGAATTTTGTAATGCTACCTGGAGGGAAACTACTCTTAATACTGTAGATAGCAAATTTTACTCAAAGAAAAAATTAATTTATTTTTGAAAAGAAATAGAACTGCATTCAAAGATTTTCCAAATATTATCGACGCAGGGATAGTACAAAAAAGTTTTAACAATAAAAGTTGCTATAATACCTAGATTAATTTCAAAAAGTATATGTATATCTATCAAATATCAAAAATATCATTTTGGCATTCAACGCCAGTTCAGAACAGTAGTAATTGTAATTCCAAAGCGACGCACCTGCTTCCGCTCCTCGGCCTGCTTGTTCAGCATGAACTCCTCGAGCGTGACCAGCCCCATCGGGCTCGGCTCGGGCTTGGCGCGCGGCCGCGGGACCCGCAGCGTCGGCTTCGTGACGAAGTCGCTCTTCTCGAAGTCCAGGAGGTTCGGGTTGGACGCGTGGATGTAGTTGATGGGCTTGGGGATCTTGGCGGCGGCCGGGGCCCCTGCGGCGGGCGGGGCCCCGGCGGCGGGCCCCACAGCAGGCGGGGCCCCGGCGGCCAGCGAGCGCCCCGCCGCCTCCACGCGCCGGTAGCTGCGGTAGTGCTCGGTCGGGACGGGCACACCGGAATGCTTGCTCTGGGGGTCGATCGAAGAAAAGTAGTTTTGATCACATTCAATAACAGTACTAAAGCCTGGTCCGTGAGCACGTAGAATCCCGTCCAATGACCCCAAGCTACCCATCCTTATCACTGTAATTATATTGCTGTCGCGACTGTGCGACTGGCACTCGGAGTGAGTGTGCGAGCGCGATAGCAACATAATTACGCGCGAGCGATAAGGATGGGTAGCTTGGGGTCATTGGACAAAATTCTACGTGCTCGCAGACTGGGCTTTAGCCGAATGAACGATTTCGTCGACCCTAAAATAAAGTAGGTTTTAAAAATATTTCGTCACAATGTTTTCAGTCAACCAAAGCGTGCGACTCGCCGCGGCGAGTGCGGCTCACCTTGCCGTTCTTACTGTCGTCCTTGCTCTTGTTGCGCGAGAAGAAGCGCAGGTACTTCCTGTCCAGGCTGGTGGAGGCGTGGCCGACGCTCTCGTGCGAGTCGCTGCGGCGGCCGGCCAGCTTGCGCAGCGAGCCGAACTTGGACTTGTCCTTGTCCTCGCGCCGCTCGCGCTCGCGCCGCTCCGGCCCGTCCGTGTCCGACTCCGTGTCCGAGTAGTCCGTCTCGGAGAACTGCTTCGATATGTCGCTCTGAAAATCAGGGTTCGAAATTATCAAGATAATTACGCTCCATGATAATTATCAGATAATTATCGGATAATTATCAACAGTATAAGATACATTTGTCATATCGTTTTAAGGGAAATGTTACTTTGTTTTTTGTAACTGAATGTTGTCAAGTTCTACCGTTTGTCGCATAACGCTTGGAAAATAGATAAATAAATATTTTGACGCTAGTTAAATAGTGATCATTCTCGAGCTAAATAATTAAGTTTTATAACTATCTATGTTGATTAGCGCCCACCACTAGACGCAAGTGCGGAAATACACGTTCGAAAACTTCGAATACAGTTCACTTTCACAAGTGCATTTTTTGTTATTATCAACTGATAATTATCCATCTGTTATTATCAAGATAATTATCATGATAATTATCGTGATAATTATCATTGATAATTATCCTTTCGAACGCTGCTGAAAATTCAAGCAAACGTTCGGTCAGTCCTCCGCCGGACGCGGACGGGCACGCACCTGCGGCGGGCCGGAGTTGAGCGTGGCGCGGTGGATGAGGTGGATCCAGGCCAGCATGCTGTCGCGGCTGTCGCAGGCGAAGTAGAAGGCGGTGCCGGTGTGGTACACCTTGAAGGCGTGCTCGCGCGACTTCACCTCGCCCGCCGCGCACACCGTGAAGCCCTCCAGGTGGATCATGCAGTCCGCCTTATTGCACTGCCGACAGGAGCAGAATTTGAAACGATTACGCTCGATTCTATCGACAACTAAAGTTCAAAATTCGTCGTATTTAATACTTTTCAAATCGTATAATAACAGTACCTCAATCGCTCCAGCAAAACTGTTAAATAGTTTCCAGCAGCCAGCGAGACTCTTTTATATTGTGATGGCCGCTAACGCTTATCAGTGTGTTTTTAAAAAAAACTAAAGCCCGGTCTGGGAGCACGTAGAATTTTGTCCAATGACCCCAAGCTACCCATCCTTATCGCTCGCGCGTAATTATAATGCTGTCTGTCGCGACTGTGCGACGGGTGCCCGCAGTGAGTGTGCGAGCGCGACAGCAACATAATTACGCGCGAGCGATAAGGATGGGTAGCTTGGGGTCATTGGACAAAATTCTACGTGCTCGCAGACCAGACTATACACCCTCCAGATTTAATCTTGGAAAATAATTTGGGATTTCGCTGGAGCAATCAAGGCGGGTCCTATTGTTTCGCTCATAAGACAACGAATGTAAAACTTCAGTCGGCGATCGCGTCGAGTCTCAGGAGCCAGGCTGGTGACTGGTGGCTGGTGGCTGGTGGCTAGTGGCTGGCAGTGTTGCCAACTTAGCTACTTTATAGCTAGATTTAGCAAGTTTCTGATGTCAGGCAGCTACAATTTTTTTTAACTTGTAGCTAAACTTTTTAGCTACTTTTTCTAGCAACCATTGATTATGATATATTTTTACAAAGTTAAGGTAGCGGCATCCCCGACAAACAAAATTAGTATTAGCAATATACGATACGACTCACTTAATCGGTGCGGAATAACTTTGGGGATTCCCTCGTTTGACTGGTTTTGGCCTAATATTGTCTTCTTTTATTTGTTAATTAAGTAGTCACAGTATTAAAGTTAAGTTGATTACAGTTTATAGCTGAATTATTAACTGCAATGTTTTATTTCTTTAGTATTTTATTTACTTCGGAATTCAGCTAGGTACTTCTAGCTACTTTTTAGGGAGAAAAAAATACTCAATCTAGCAACTTTCTGTTAAATTCCTAGCTACGAGCCTTTGGTAGCTGTTGGCAACACTGGTGGCTGGTGGCTGGCGGGCGGTGTACTCACGTCGGGCGCGCGGTAGGCGTAGAGCGCGGCGTGCGCCAGCAGCAGGTGGCGGCGCGCCCAGCGCGGCGTGGGCGCCCCGCGCGGCCGCACGCGCTGCCACGCCGCGCCGCCCGGGCCCCACGCCGCCAGCGCGCGCGCCGGCACCAGCCGCCGCTCTGTCCCCTGGTGTAGGTACTCACGTCGGGCGCGCGGTAGGCGTAGAGCGCGGCGTGCGCCAGCAGCAGGTGGCGGCGCGCCCAGCGCGGCGTGGGCGCCCCGCGCGGCCGCACGCGCTGCCACGCCGCGCCGCCCGGGCCCCACGCCGCCAGCGCGCGCGCCGGCACCAGCCGCCGCTCTGTCCCCTGGTGTAGGTACTCACGTCGGGCGCGCGGTAGGCGTAGAGCGCGGCGTGCGCCAGCAGCAGGTGGCGGCGCGCCCAGCGCGGCGTGGGCGCCCCGCGCGGCCGCACGCGCTGCCACGCCGCGCCGCCCGGGCCCCACGCCGCCAGCGCGCGCGCCGGCACCAGCCGCCGCTCTGTCCCCTGGTGTAGGTACTCACGTCGGGCGCGCGGTAGGCGTAGAGCGCGGCGTGCGCCAGCAGCAGGTGGCGGCGCGCCCAGCGCGGCGTGGGCGCCCCGCGCGGCCGCACGCGCTGCCACGCCGCGCCGCCCGGGCCCCACGCCGCCAGCGCGCGCGCCGGCACCAGCCGCCGCTCTGTCCCCTGGTGTAGGTACTCACGTCGGGCGCGCGGTAGGCGTAGAGCGCGGCGTGCGCCAGCAGCAGGTGGCGGCGCGCCCAGCGCGGCGTGGGCGCCCCGCGCGGCCGCACGCGCTGCCACGCCGCGCCGCCCGGGCCCCACGCCGCCAGCGCGCGCGCCGGCACCAGCCGCCGCTCTGTCCCCTGGTGTAGGTACTCACGTCGGGCGCGCGGTAGGCGTAGAGCGCGGCGTGCGCCAGCAGCAGGTGGCGGCGCGCCCAGCGCGGCGTGGGCGCCCCGCGCGGCCGCACGCGCTGCCACGCCGCGCCGCCCGGGCCCCACGCCGCCAGCGCGCGCGCCGGCACCAGCCGCCGCTCTGTCCCCTGGTGTAGGTACTCACGTCGGGCGCGCGGTAGGCGTAGAGCGCGGCGTGCGCCAGCAGCAGGTGGCGGCGCGCCCAGCGCGGCGTGGGCGCCCCGCGCGGCCGCACGCGCTGCCACGCCGCGCCGCCCGGGCCCCACGCCGCCAGCGCGCGCGCCGGCACCAGCCGCCGCTCTGGGGACGAAAAGCGACAGTGGAGTTGCGATCGTTCCGATAGAAACGTTGCGCGTGTCGAATCTGAATGCGAGCGTGCTGAATGTCTGAAACGCTCCCGATTCGTCCTGCCCCCCTAGACAAAACGCACTTTTTGATCGAATCGATATTCGAATCCGTCAAAATTCCATACAAAAAAGGGGCTTTTCGACCACTTTTCGACTGATTTGCGATTATAATTTGCACTTTGTCTAGAACCACTGAACTACGTGCGGTGACGTTTCGACGCCCGCTCCTTTTGACTGACCGAATACCGAGGTTCCAGACGCGATACGACAGTGACTGTGTTGCGACCCGATGAGTGCTGAGGCACGCGAAAGGTTGATTCGAAGAAAGCTTTGATTGAGACTTAAGCTACCCGCATCCGGTCGACACTCTCGCAACGGTGCCTTATACTGAAGTTTAAAAAAGATGTAAAATATATGTGATACTATTTTTAAACTTACATTTATGTAGGGCCGGGGGTTCTCCAAAGAAACTCAACTTTCAAATTCGTAAAAATTACCGTATTTGTCCAAAATTATTAAATAATAGCGGAGCACATTCGCACGTCATAGCAGTTGGGACGAGAGAGAGCGAGCCCCGCACCTTTCATTCATTCCTTTCATTCGGTTTATTTTACCGTTTCACTATTTGAACGTTTCAACAAAATTTTAAAAAAGTTTGTTTTCTTTTACATTCCTACATTTATACCACGCTGAATGAAGAATGTTCACTAATTTTATTTTTTAGCTTTCTGTATTCTCTGTTAAAAATAAAAAATACACGTGAAAGAATTATTTCGATACGTCAATTCCAAGATATTTAATTTTAAAGGTGCGGGCGGCGGCCGGCCCGCCATTTTATACGCGTGACGTCATAATATAGTGACTGGCTGAAATTTGAATGGGTGGAATCTTGCAAGCTGAATTAAGACCCACTTCCGGACAACCGATGAAGCTGAAATTTCGCATACACATGTAATTTGGATGACCATGCAATATTATGATGACATGGAGCTGATCTGATGATGGAGCTGGAAGGTGGCCATAGGAACTCCATAATAAAACGACTTAACTCCATCTAGTTTGGGCTCGTTCGTTTTGTATTGACGAGTACTTCAATTCTATATAGCAATCAGGGTCTGATGATGGAGCTGGAAGGTACATCGCAATAAAATGACACAATCGCATCAAGTTTGGGTTTGGTTCAATTTTAATTTCTGTGATGGGTCTGGGTGTTAATAATATGTATAATATGTATGTATTTACAAAAAAAAATGTATTTAAGTATGTTTATATCCGTTGTCTAGTGAGCGGACACTGTGAATGTACGTCACGCAGGGTCACGTGACCATCGGCGGGACTCGATATTTAAGCGAACTTTGAATGCCTATAAAATCATAACTGCTTGGTATTTTTGAATGAAATAAAAACAAATGTATTTGTATATGTAAAAGATTAACTGTAACAAAGGTTTCAAGCGATTTTACATACCTAGTAACATTCTTAATTGCAGTACAACGACACAAGCGCGCGCGGCGTGACGTACGCATCACGCCACTCTCGGTGACGTCAAGACCGTCAGTTATTCCCGCTCGCTCAATGTTAAACTCGTGACAATGTCGGTAGTTACTTCTTAAAACAATATCATAATGTAAAAGCAAACCTCAATTTAACACAAACAAAACACAGATTCACAGATTTTTATTTTATTTTAAATTCCTTTTCTTCTTTAATATTCTTTGTGAAAACACTATATCCGGGTTCAGGTAGTCATTAAGATAGCGTGAATGGAGCACAATTTCTGTTTGTTGGTGTTGGGGTCACATTTTGTTTGGCACGCCTAGAACACACACGGACGGAATATACCTATTTATTGTACAAAAAGGTTAAATAAGATTTTTTTTCATCGGTTTTGGACTCTATACATGATACTGAGCTACCAGTTTAAAGGATGAACACTAACACCATGTAAGTATGACTAGCGCATAACTGATTCAGTGCCTGAGGTGTGGGAGCGGCACGAGTGTTTTTGACACGTCAGAGTAAATACAAATGAGTAGGTCATCTTTACAGAAACGCACCGGGTTTGTATGTGAGCGCGACAAAATTTAGCGGGGATTAGCGGGGAGCCAGTCGTGGTTGCGCCGAAATTTGTCTGTGTGTGCGTGCGCGCCGCAAACGTATATTGGCGCGCTCTGCGTCAATGTCAGACTCCCGTGCCGCTTCCATACTTTAGCGACTGACCGAGTTACGCTTCAACCACACCGACGCGTGCAGATCGCCCTCGCCGGCGCGATCATAGGCCAATGACAGGTCCAGTCCAGGAACAATGAAACAGGGGCTACCGTGTCGGTTCAGTCGTTCAGTCGCCCAGTGACCTAACGCTCAAGACGGTTAAGCTTGTAAAATAATGTTGAGTAATGACAACACTAAACATTTATTTATGGTTTAGAGTTTAAAAAGCTAGCTCAAAGTCGATGGTCACGCTCTGTAGAAAAATGGCCGACTGAAAAGTTTTGTTTTGATGTGCTCCGTTGTAATTTATATTTTGCATGTGTAAGATTGCAATAAACAAGCAAGTTGAAATAAATAATCATGGCGCTTTATTAATTAAACCCCATAACAAAAATAGTTATGGGCCCAGAAGAATTTGTCACAAGAAATTAAGTTCAATCGCATCCACGAGTGGAGGACATTGTTGGAAAGGTTTATGGTACCGAAAATTACATCTACGAATATCATCGTCATCATGTCGTGTTCGAAAGACAACAGATATAACATTGCACAATTCAATGGGGAAGGATTTTCGAATTGGGCTTTTAGAATGAAAAGTATGCTAAATGAGGCAAATTGCCTGGGCGCTGTGATTGACGAAAATTTCTCCAAGAAAGCCGAAAATAAGAGCCTCGAAGCAAGGGCACAGGCTCTAATAATTAGCGCAGTGGCTGATAGTCATCTTCAATATGTACGCCAAGAAAGTGCATTTAAAATGTACAAAAACTTAGAGGAAAACTTCAAAGAAAAAAGTACAAGAGGAAAATTGTTTTTGAGAAGACAGCTGAACGAAATAAAGTATCTAGAGAGCAAACCACTGAAAGAACATTTTACCAAAATTCAAGAAATCTGCACTCAGTTGGAGGAGGCAGAATCAGTTTTGTCAGACGAGGAAAAAATTAACTACATACTTTTATCTATGCCAAAAAGCTACGAGGGCGTAGTCACCGCATTAGAGACAATGGGAGACCTGAAACTGAGCACAGTCATGGAAAGACTTCTCGCAGAGGAAGAAAAGAAGAAAAAGTTTAATGAAAACAACAAAGAGACGAGCTCGAGTGCCTTCAATTGTTACAACTGTGGGAAGCCAGGCCATAAGAAATACCAGTGCAGAGGTCGAGGACAAGGAAACAATTATTCTACAGGGCGAAATTATACTACTGGATCGGGACAAACATATAGAGGAGGAAATAACAATTCAGGAAGAGGATTCTACAATACAGGACGAGGATACTATACTGGACAAGGATACAATACAGGACGAGGACAAGGATACAACAATACAGGACGAGGACAAGGATGGAGCCATGGCCGAGGGAGAAACTACCAGAGTCAAGAACGGAGAGAGGAGAGTAATTATACGGAAAATAATCCTAGTGCATTTGTGAGTGAAAATAATCAGTGTGAAGAAAGTGTGCAAAAATATAAGTGTGCAGAAAAGTATTGCGAACTACAATTTTGTGTGGACTCAGGGTGTTCAGATCATTTAGTTAACACAAGAGAACATTTTGTGGACTATATACAATTAACAAAACCACGTCTCATTGCTGCTGCCAAAAATGGTATTAATTTACAAGCAATAGGAATTGGCAACATAGAGGTAATTAGTAAGGTAGGCAACAGGCAATATAAATGCATAATTAAAAATGTTTACTATGTCCCTGACTTAAGAAAAAATTTATTGTCTGTATCAAAAATGGAAAATGCTGGTTTGACTGTCAGTTTTTCTCAAGGTAAAGTAAGAGTTTTTGAAAAAGATTACATACTAATGATTGGTAATAATTCTGGAACTTTGTACACAGTGAATGTTTTAGTAACTTCAGTAAAATCTTGTTATTTAATTAATAAACCTGATGTAAATCTTTATGAATTGTGGCACCGACGTTTTGGTCATTTGGGTTCAAGTAATTTAAATTTATTGGCGAAAAATTGCATGGTAAAAGGTTTATCGGACTTAAAAAATAAAACGACACAGAGTGATTTATGTGAATCTTGTTTATTGGGTAAAAGTACTAGACAGCCATTCAATCATAAAGGCTATAGAGCCAAGAAACCTTTAGAGTTAGTTCATACTGATGTATGTGGTCCAATTTCACCAACCACTTGGGATGACAAAAATTATTTTGTCACTTTTATTGATGACTTTACACATTTCACTATGGTATTTTTGATAAAACATAAATCTGAAGTTTTCAAAAAGTTTTTATATTATTATAACATGGTAACTAAACATTTTAATAGTAACATTTTAAAATTGAGAATGGATAATGGGCGCGAATACTTGTCTAATGAGTTTAGGGATTTTTGTAACAGAAATGGAATAGTCATGCAGCATACAGTACCTTATAATCCGGAGATGAATGGTGTGGCGGAGAGAATGAACAGAACCCTCATGGATAAAGCGAGAACAATATTGATAGATGCAGGAATGAAAAAAGAATTTTGGGGAGAAGCAGTATTATATTCTACGTACGTTACAAACAGGAGTCCAGTTGCAGGAAGAGATACTACACCTAGTGAATTATGGGAAGGAAGAAAACCTGATGTTTCGAATTTGAGAGTATTTGGATCCATTGCTTACAATCACGTTCCTAAAGAATTGAGGAAGAAATTGGATGACAAAGGCAAGAAAATGATAATGATTGGATATAATGTAGGAGGATACAAATTATTTGATGAAGAAAATAACATGGCAGTGACGGCAAGAAATGTGATATTTGATGAAAACCTAAAGAAACCGGAAAAGACAATTTTTATCCCTGACTATACAGAGTGTGAAAATGAAGAACAGAAACCAGACAGAACAGGAGGAGAAACTAGTATAGAGAATGAAGAAGAAAAGAACCAAACTTCTGAAAACAATGAAAATGAGCAAGAAAGTGAAGAACTGGAAAAGGAAGAACAAGAAAGACAAAAAAGGAAAAGACAGAAACCATTATGGCAGAAGGACTATGTTGCGGATTTTGACGAAGAAAGTGATGAAGCTCTATTTGCATTATTAAGCAGTCAACATGAAGATACACCGGTAAGATATGAGGACATTGAAGAGAGAGAGGACAAAAATGATTGGTTAAAAGCTGTAAAAGAGGAACTTATAGTTTTAGAAGAAACGGAGACATTTGAAATCGTACCAGAACCGAAAGATAAGAAGATATTAGATGGAAAATGGGTATTTACAAAGAAAGAGACAGAAAGAGGTAAATTATGTAAAGCTAGATTAGTCATTAGAGGTTTCCAACAGGAAGAGAAATTTGAAGACATCTATTCACCGGTATTGAAACTACAAACGTTAAGGACATTGTTATCAGTAGCTGCTAAGAGGGATTATACTATACACCAAATGGACGTGAAAGGAGCCTTTTTGTATGGGAGGATTGACGAAGATGTATACCTAAAACCACCAAAAGGAATGAATGTTAAAGAAAATTGTGTACTCAAACTCAAGAGATCGTTATATGGACTGAAGAAATCACCTAAATATTGGTATGAAAAATTCAATGAGACTATTACTTCTTATGGTTTTAAACGCTCGGATAATGACTATTGTTTATATATTAAAGGGGAAACATACTTACTTTTATACGTAGACGATCTATTAATTCTTGGACAAAATATTAAAGATATCAATTCAGTAAAAGACTTTTTGAAAGCTCAATTTAAAATGAAAGATTTAGGGGATAATAATTTAACTTACTTGGGTATTTCTATAAGAAAGAGTTCTGAAGGAATTTTTATTGATCAGTCAAAGTATCTTAAAAGAATTTTAAAACTGTTTAATATGTCAGATTGTAAAGGCTGTAACACACCTATGGATCATAACTTTAAATTTGATGAAAACTTGGAAATTGACTTGTCTTATGAAAAACAATGTAGATCTCTCATAGGTTCTCTCATGTATGCAACTGTAGGATCAAGACCAGATTTAGCTACATCTGTCTATTATTTAAGTAGATTTCAATCAAAACCTAATGCCGAACTTTGGCGTGCTTTAAAGAGATTATTGAGATATGTTAAAAAGACAATTAACTTTGTATTACTTTATACTAAAAATGACTTAAGTGAACCACTTGTTGGATATGCAGATGCTGATTTTGCTAGAGATAATGATCGAAAGTCAACATCTGGATATTTATTTAAAGTTTATAACAATACTGTTGTATGGAAATCTAAAAAGCAAAGTAGTGTTGCACTTAGTACAACTGAAGCTGAGTATGTTAGTTTGTGTGAATCTGTAATGGAAGCTTGTTTCATGATTAAATTACTAAATGACCTAAATATAGATGTTCCAACTGTAACTATTTTTGAAGACAACCAGAGTACAATTAAATCGTTGAAAGGTTGTGATATAAAGCGATTAAAGCATATTGATGTAAAATTTAATTTTGTTAAACAAAAGGTTGAAGAAAATTTGATAAATATTGTTTATGTTAATTCTAAAAATCAGTTAGCTGATATCTTAACTAAGCCTTTAAGTAAAAATGTATTCTATAGTTTAATTGAAGGTTTGGGACTGTATGAATATGTAAATAAATGTTTATGTTGAGGAAGAGTGTTGAGTAATGACAACACTAAACATTTATTTATGGTTTAGAGTTTAAAAAGCTAGCTCAAAGTCGATGGTCACGCTCTGTAGAAAAATGGCCGACTGAAAAGTTTTGTTTTGATGTGCTCCGTTGTAATTTATATTTTGCATGTGTAAGATTGCAATAAACAAGCAAGTTGAAATAAATAATCATGGCGCTTTATTAATTAAACCCCATAACAACAATAAATAATATTATATTATTACCTACGATAACTGAAATTCCATAATAAACATTTATAAATAAATAAATAAATAAATTTATCGTACGCCGTTCTTCGTTCCTCCTAAAACTATCAAGGTAAACATAACCACTACTCTCCCACCACCACGGTGGCGAACACTGTTTAAAATTAAAAAGCATAATTGATAATAAAAAAAACGTACTCGCAAGGATAGAATTCTTTTTCTTCAAGCTCCTCGACTTGGAGGTGGGGAATATGCTTTTGACGGCGGCGGCCGACGGCGACAGCGTCAGGCCGCGCGGCTCGCCCTCCGAGCCGCTGTCCTTGCGCCCGCCCGGCCTGCCGTCGGGCCGCTCGGGCCTGCCGTCGGGCCGCTCGGGCCTGCCGTCGGGCCGCTCCGGCCTGCCGTCCGCCGCCGGCGCCTCCGCCTCCGCGTTGATGGGCGGCAGCTCCCGGCGCTCGCTCGGGATCACCTTGATGTCGTGCTTCGTTATGTGACGGAGCGGCAGGGATATCTGCGGATCGGAACGACATTAAAAGCGTTTCAAACGAACACTGTTTTTCTTCGACCGCACACAAATTCTACGAGCGACGGCGATTGAGGCGGGTCGTTACATTCCCTATAATATGGTCGAGTGAAGCGATGGCTGGTTCACACGTCATGTCTGTGAACAGGCGCTGCCTTAGGGGACTGGTCAAGGAAAGATATACCTGACATAAAATATATATGTATCAAAACGCAACAATTAACCTAGAAATTAGCACGGCACTAAAGAAATATATTCAAAACTGCCACGCGGTCTCGTGCTAGATGGGAGTCTTAAAGGCCACCTTCTATCAACGGGAGCGCGTGGTAAGTAAGTAACCTGTTTCTGAATGTATTGTAACTTCCTACTTTTTTATATTTTTAAACCGGCAGACAGAGACTGAGTTCGTTGCGGCGCTTCTTCTCAGCACTTGCCAAATGTTTGTCTCGAAGCGCTGGTAGGGCAAAAAAAGAATGAGACATGTATAGGCTCCTTAAGAGCATTTGACGATTTGCAAGTACTAATTTAATTAGTCTAAGGGGTCATCCATAAAGTACGTCACACGTAAAGAGGGGGGGGGAGGGGGTTGACAAAGTGTGACATGGTGTGACAAGGGGGTGGGAGGGGTCCTAAGTTTCGTGACATCACATTTCAATTGTTTCAAATATTTGATATAATATTGATTTCATAAAAAAAGTACTTAATTTAAATGGAAATAAAACTAATTTCGGAACTGCTGTTAATTTAATAATTTTTCGATGTGAAATTGCAAAACATGTGACGTCACACTAGGGGGGGGGGGGTTTCAGAAATGTGACCACCTGTGACAAGGACGGAGGGGGGGTAAAAAAATCATGAAATTCGTGTGACGTACTTTATGGATGGCCCCTAAACAAATAAAGATAATTTTGATTTTGACGAGATGCGGGTTCGATTCCCGGCGGGCCGTTCTATCGTACCTGGCCGGCGTGCAGCTTGGCGGGGCGGTGCGGCGCGGGCGGCGCGGCGGGCTCGCGCGCCACGGCCCGCAGCACGGGGTAGGCCGGGCCGCCCGCCGGCCGCGCAGGCGGCGACGGCGCGCGCTCCAGCCGCGCCCGTCTGAAACGAACGCGCTCGTGATACTTTTAGCAGGCCTGTTCATCTCCACGAGTTCACATCGAAAACAAAACACGCACGATGGCCCGCCTCCAGGATACTATGAATCGACAAGGCCTCACATACGAGCGAACATTGACTCGCGCACGCGTATTCTTGTGTATGATGGAATAAAATAAAGAAAATGGTGTACTAAATACTGTGCAGTATTTAACTGCCTAAATAATAATAAAAACACAGAATGTACTTTTTTAAGTTGCCTCAAGACACTGAGAGGTAAATAAGTAGTTAATAATATTCATGATAATTCATGCTAAATCATGTGTTTCCTCCGCCATTTTCCGCAGTTTGGCACCTCACGTCACATCATTTTACCGAAGTCGATCACTGACGTTTGTCAACAAAATGGTGCTTGACTCTTGAGACAGGCTAAATTACACCATATTGTTAATGACATGGAGCATACATTTTTTTAAATACCGCCGCGAAGTAAAACTTCTGTACGTAGTACTTATTATTATTCTGTGGTTTTAGGCCCTTTTCACAAGGTGGCGAAGTGTATGGGCATGCCGGATTAATTACGCCGGTACATGTGAAAGCTACGTACCATGCCCATACACTTCACCACCGGGTACCCGGCGCCGGTTAGCCGGCAACCGGGACGTGTGAAAAGGGCCTTAGCGTTGACACGAGCGACCGGTCGCTCCCGCTTCCGCGATCGCAGGGGGGCCGCGGCACAAAATATAACTGAAGGTAAACTCATGTATGTACCTCGCTTCGCATACCTGCGCTCGGCCGTCGCGCTAGGGTTGTCTTGTCACGTGTTGCGTTTATTTCGTTATGATAGAAAAATGAAACTTTTAATACTATGGAAGAAAAACAATAACAGATATCCACATTATCCAAGTATAATTATGTAGTTATGTTTAGTACGTTATTATTATAGTAATAGTTTGCAAACAAATACACGAGAAGGAAGTAGTATGACGTAGTACCTATGTAGTTGGGTAGTTGACACTATTATCCAATAATTCCTAAAACCTCTTTAAAACACTTCGATATTCCTAATAATTGAGTTGGTTATCAATTTGTCAACGTTAAACGAACTATTGAAATACAAATAAATACCTTACTTACCTCCCGAAATCAATTGGTAGTTTAAAAAACGAAAATTTAGTTTTTAATGTTGAGTACTTAACAAACATTTGTTAAGTAGATGGTTGCATTTGTATAACATTATAATACCCCTTTTTTGTTGTTCACTCATTTTCGCACAAAAAAATAATTTCACAAACGCGTGAGCAGCGTCATTCAAGCGAACGCAGTCGCGCCTCGCATTCGTCCGAGACAGTCTCGATAACGCGTACGTGAGCGGTGTCTATGTGTGTGTGGCTCGAGCGCGCTTAGAACCGCTGAAAACCAGCGTCGGGGCACGCGTGCATGCACGCGTGGCTCGATTAATGCTGAGCGGGCGCCTTTTTGGCACAAAAATATGCGTGTATAGTTTTAAGTCCCTTTGTTCTGTTTTTTATTTTTTTCCTTTTTTGTGTCAAATAAAGTTTTTCTTATTCTTATTCTTATTCTTAGTATGGAGTTTACCTTCTGTTATATTTTGTGGCCGCGGGGAGCGCGAGTCTCACCTGGGAGGCGCCCGGCGCTCGTCGCCGCTGGACGGCGGGCTGGGCGCGGCGGGCGCGGTCGGCGCAAGCAGCGAGCGTCGGCGGTGCTCGGGCGCATCGTGCTCGGGCTCGTCGGCGGCGCGGCGGCTGCGCTGCTGGAGGATCGCCTCCCCGATTTGGGAGCTCGACTTCTTGAAGTCCAATATTTGATCCGCTTTCTCGGCGGAGTGGACGAATATCGTCGGACTGGAATCGTAAAGCACGCAACGGATGAACGTAAAGCCCTTTTCACACGTCCCGGTTGCCGGCTAACCGGCGCCGGGTATCCGGTGGTGAAGTGTATGGGCATGGTACGTAGCTTTCACATGTTCCGGCGTAATTAATCCGGCATGCCCATAGACTTCACCACCGGGTACCCGGCGCCGGTTAGCCGGCAACCGGGACGTGTGTGTGCCGGTATGCACAATACTTAATCTCTTCATATCTTATCTTGATCACGTTCACAGTGTCAGCACATTTATCACGTATAGTGCTGATGCTGTGACGTCATTTACCTTTGATCTATATCGTATAAATAGTCGCGCAGTTCACATAATAAACAGACAAACTGTGTCTTATTCATACGGTCTTTCAACATGGCACAAATTGGTGACCCCGACGAAGAAGATGATCCCGACGAAGTTGGCACAGTGTGAAAAGGGCCTTACGGAGTCATTTTCGACGGTTGTCCGTTTCGGACGTACAAAAAGACATCAATCTGAGTTATAAAAGCGTTGAATATGAATCAGAACCTGTCGCCGGGCGTGGCGGGGGTGGCGGGGGTGGCGGGGGTGGCGGGGGTGGCGGGGGCGGCGGGCGGCGGCGACTCGGGGATGGGCGCGGCGGGCGGCGCGGGCGCGGCGTCGTCGCAGTCGTACGCGGGCGTGGAGTGGCTCTTGTCCAGGCGGCCGCGCGAAGCGCCGCCGGCCGCTGCGGAACCGGAACGAAATTAAAGGCCTATTCAAACCCGAGCGATATTCGCTGCCGCTGTGGGTAGAGGTACATACCGCGCGGGTTTCGCTCAGATATTTAGTATCAAGTATCGCGGCTAGAGCGACCTGAGCGATATTCGCTGCCGCTGTGGGTAGAGGGTACATACCGCGCGGGTTTCGCTCAGGTATTTAGTATGATGTACCGCGGCTAGAGCGTTTTCTCTGCCGCAGACGGTAGCGAATACCGCTTAGGTCTGAACAGTATTATTACCGCATACCCACTGGGTTTTCTCTGCCGCAAACGGTAGCGAATACCGCTTAGGTCTGAATAGGCCTTAAAACTTTGAAAACGAGACCGTTCCCGGTTCTCGACGTCGGAGCGGCGGGCGACAGAGGAAGATGACGCGGTGACGTTGGAACCGGAGCGATTCGAATGACATTTCTGTCGATATATGAGGTCGTTACACGCCTATAGTCCGGTCGCATAATTACGCGCAAGCGATAAGGATGGGTATCTTGGGGTCATTGGACGAAATTCTACTTGCTCGGGCTCAGCGACCGGGCTTTAGAAGAATCATGATTCTTCCATGCCACACTGATCTAAGTTTTTGGTGCTGACGCAACATATTACTATTAAATGTGGTGACATTATGATCCACCGATCACTCCGGTTCTAACTTCGTCTTACATGAGAAGATTTGTGCACACTGACCTCGAAGACGAACGGGCCTGAGACGCATCAAACATGCCTAATTCTGTGTTCTAAGTTTCACGAGTCCACCTTCGGTGTCAGCGTGAAGTGCGTCGGACGGTCAGCGTCGAACGGTTCGTGACGCCCGAAGCGGCCGACGAGTCGACGACTCAACGTCATTCCCGTCGGAACGGCCGCGTTGCGAACTTTTTGCCTACTTCGGGTGTCACGAACCGTTCGACGCTGACTATACGTGAAACAATAATACTAAGCTAAAATAAGTTATACAATAAAATAACAATCTGCGCTCGTAATTATGTTGCTGTCGCGCTCGCACACTCACTGCGGGCGCCCGTCGCACAGTCGCGACAGCAATATAATTACGCGCGAGCGATAAGGATGGGTAGCTTGGGGTCATTGGACAAAATGCTACGAGCTCACGGACCAGGCTTTATAATGTACTAGCTTTCCGCCCGCGGCTTCGCCCGCGTGGAATTTTGTCTGTCACAGAAAAACTTTATCGCGCGCGTCCCTGTTTCAAAAACCGGGATAAAAACTATCCTATGTTCTTTCCCGGGACTCAAACTATCTCTATGCCAAATTTCATCAAAATCGGTTGCGAGGTTTAAGCGGGAAAGCGTAACAGACAGACAGACAGACAGACAGACAGACAGACAGACAGAGTTACTTTCGCATTTATAATATTAGTTGGGATTAGTTGGGATCACTCACGATCGCGCGCGGGCACGGGCGGGGGCGCGGGGTGGGGCGCGGGGGCGGGTGCGGCGGGCGCGGGGAGGGCGGGCGCGCGCAGCAGGGCGGCACGCGGCGAACGCTCCAGCCCCGCGCTGTACGACACCGCCTGCAACACCACACGACCTCAATGTCTTGACAACCCTGAATCCCTCGCAACGGATCACGGGCCGCACGAACGAACGCCAGCGATGGCTCCGAAAACTTGTCGTTCGCACGGATCCGATCCGCTTATTACGATCCGGAAATTGGCGTCTTTTTTTTTTCGCGCGGCCATCGACCAAACTTTGTTTTTTGATTACAAAATAGTGTAATAAATCAAACTTACTATGACATGTATATAATACCTCTAAACTCAGTCTGAACTGAGTTACGAGCATTAGAAGTTTGATGTTTTACATACTGTTGCTTTTTACGCGCAAGTTTTGTAAGAAATTGCAACAAAATAGAGACGTCTTTTTTTATTGCGCTGATTCTGCTCCATACTGATGACCGGAGCCTATAATTGATGTTATCGTTTGTTTACACATACAATGTCACTATTTTGTTGCAATTTCTTACAAAGCTTGCGCGCAGAAAGCAAATCTAGTATGTAAAATCATCAAACTTCTAATGCTCGTAACTCAGTTCAGACTGAGTTTAAAGGTATACATGTCATAGTAAGTTTGGTTTATTACACTATTTTGTAATAAAAAAATAAGGTGTGGTCGATGGCCGCGCGAAAAAAAAAAGACGCCACCTTCCATACAAAATCTGGCATTGCCATTTTACCTTATCTCTTCGATAGAGGGTCGAGTCGTCGCGATCCGACGGGTCGCCTCGTTCCCACTTGTGCTCCCGCAGTTGACGCCAGAACTGAAACGGACACATTTTTGTGATCGTGCAGGGTGACGGATGAAACGACACGACGAATTGTAAATAAAAGACGACGAATCGTCCGTTCACCTGGTCGATCGGAAGGTTCGGTCGTTTGGACAGCGGGCTGCCGCAGCTGATCGTGTGGCGGCGTTGGACGACGGAGCGCGGCTTCGGCGGGAAAATTCTGACAAACAAAAATATTTCCTTGTAAGAACAGAACTGTCACTAGATACTGATCACTGATAACCTAGAGAGCGCATCTATCGAGAGATGGAATTCGAATGAAGGAAGCATAATCTTGTCGTTTCCAGTTAATTAAGTTTTCACCTGGACAAACTTGGCCTTTATCGGTCGGGCCGAGTCGATGCGCGTATATGTATAGCGGAGGGACCGGAGTGGCCTGGTCTGGTACGCAGCAGGATATTGGACTACCTACTGATTTGAAAAATATAGTTGAAAGTACTAACTCATGAGCTATGATATTAATCGCCAAGGCATATCAGGGGCCAGGCCCCCCTGAAAAACAATAACAATAAAATTTAAGCATTCGGGTGAAAGAAGGGGTGAACCCTGACACCGAAACTAGTAAAAAAATACTGCGTTTTCAGGGTCAGAACCCCAGATACGCATTACATATTATTTTGGCTCCTGAGCAGGGAGACGACAAATGAAACAGCTGGATGCTACATTATTATATCTTACATTTATTATTATACAGATTGAATATCGAATTTTATCGAATACGCAAACGGTTCGAAGACGAAAGTTGTTCCTGCTAGAGGTACGGGTCTCACCGGGTGTGCGGCAGGTGCAGGTGGTCGGGCGAGGCGGGCGGCGACAGCGGCTCGCTCTCGTCGGACGACGACGCGGCCGAGTGCGGCGGCGGCGGCGCGCTCTCCGCCGGCGCCGGCCGCACGCTGCGCACCGTCGACATCAAGCTGCGGACGGAACGAGCGGAGTCAGTCGGGCGACAGCTTAGATTAATAAAGCCTAGATAGATAGTCAGTGCACGAAAGGTGAGGCAGATTTTAGTGAGAAACGTCACATGAACTGTCAAAGTGAAAAATTGGTAAACACGTCCGACGACTTTTTATTGATTGTGACGGTTTGTGCTGTGAAAGGGTGTCTAAATACATCAGAAAAACGAAAGAAAGTGACCAGTGTTTAACATTTCATAAGTAAGTACTACGATTCGACGCGTATTTTGCTTGAATTTGGCTTTCAAAAATTAAATACGGGAATGATACCAGTAACAAGAAAATTTATTTCCCAATTGTTAGCCGTACAAATACACTTCCTTTTTTATGAAATCGAGACTTTTAAGTCGATTTATCTTATAGTAATTAGGTAGGTACCTACTTTGAATTCAATAAATAAGTAAATACTTGATGCGTTTTGTTTTTGTTAATTATAAAATAATTAAAAACGTATTAAAAATTTCCCTACTTTCGAGGAAATCGTCTTCATTGTCCACACTCCCCAAGAAAATTTACAGTTATGACACAAGATTTTTGCCTCACTCTTGACGAAGCGTTTGTATAAAGACTATCCATCTAGGCTTTATTAATGTAAGGGCGACAGAGGATCCTCGCTCTCCCTCGCACCGGCGGCGGGCGCTCACCTGTCCCGGCGCAGCGGCAGGTGGTTGAGCCGGTAGCGCGCGCGCAGCAGCGGCGGCGCGGCGAGCGCGGACGGGCGCGCGGCGCGGCGCCGCAGCCGCAGCGCCAGCTCGGCGCCGCTCGCGCCGCACAGCGCCAGCACCGCCTCGCCGCTCCAGCCGATCACGCACTGCGACCCCACCTTTCGACGCCAAAACGGGAAAATAAGAAAGAAATAATGTTTACACTTACAATACTTAACATTAATTAATGAGTAGGTAATGATACTGAAAAGGTATCCACTCAGCATGGTGTCGTAGCATCTCAGTAGATAATGCCACGACGCTGGTCTTCCGTGGACACCCAGACAGGGAGAGCACTACTAAGCACAACAGCATTATATAATAATAAATAAATAACATTACGTGCGAATGAGGGTTTTCGCGAATCAAAGATCCGCTAGATGGCGGGACGTGGATGTGGGGTCCGATTGCTGCGTGATCGGTGGATTTTGACATATCTGTCGATGTCATGTCAAAAATAACCAATCATGCAGCATTTCCCGATTCAGCAGGGTTCGATTCCCGCACAGTACAAACATTTGTGTGCATGAACATATTTGTTTGTATTGGACTGAGTGTTTTCTATGTATATTAAGTATGTATTTACAAAAAAAAAGTGTTTAAGTATGTTTATACCAGTTGTCTAGTACCCATAGTACAAACTTTGCTTAGTTTGGGACTAGAAGCGCAGTGTAAAATGTCTAAAGATATTATTTATTTATGTATTTTATTTATTTATTTGGACCTCGCGTCTACGTATTGCCATCTGGCGGATTTTTCATCCGCGAAAACCCTCATTCGGCTCGTGCGATTGACTTTGAACGAGGCCGACCTGCACGATCTCGTCGCCGTCGTGCACGGCGCCCGAGGCGTGCGCGGGCGAGCCGAAGCGGATGTCGGCGAGCTGGTGGTGGCCGCAGAAGGACGGCACGACGGTGAAGCCCAGCGGCTTGGCGCCCTGCCGCAGCGTCACCGCGTCCAGCGACGCCGGCTGCAGGATCATCGGGTCCGACACGTCCTGACGGATACGGTAATGCGGCTGATATAACGTTCCACATTTAAATCAACACAGAAGTCTGTCAAGAGGGCGCTACTATCGATACTGAGTTTTTGATTTTTGTCACTTGACGTTTCAGAATCGTGGGACTATAGAAGTGATTTACTACGATTAGAACTTTGAATTAGGATATTAACGTATTGAGAACTTTGAATTAAAAAAATTACACATGAAATAAAAAAAACACCTGGTAATATATTGTTTTAAACTTTCATGGTCACTATCATGCCGAAATATCCGAAACTCAAAATTAAGGTACATGGTAGTAATCCCGTCAATAATAATAAACACATTTAACTACTCTAACCGTTAGAGTAGTTAAATACCAGGCCAGTTTAACGTCAGGCTGCCGCAATGACACACAAGTGTGCGCGAAAACGGTAAACCTCTATGACGTGTACACACTGACCTCTAACAAACATTGCAACTGGACAGGCCGTCTCATAAAATGCCAGGTAATTTAGTGTGGCCGCTCACCTGCACGATGTAGTCGGCGCTGGCGGCGGCGGCGGCGGCGGCGGCGGCCACGGCGCGCGCGGGCTGCTCGGCGAAGCGGTCGCGCTGCGCGCTCGTGGCCGCCTCCAGCGCCAGCTGCAGCAGCTGCGCCTTGCGCTCCGCCAGCACGCCGCCCAGCAGCGGCCACCTGCAACCGCCCGCCCGAAGTCAGAGCCACGCTTAAAACTATTCATGACCGCTTTTATTTGTGCGTTCTAAACGTCTGCCCTGTGAGAAATCACTTGTACCGGCTAATGGTCTGTTCGCATCTAGATTTCCGTTTGCGATTAAAGCCTGGTCCGTGAGCACGTAGAATTTTGTCCAATGACCCCAAGCTAGCCATACTTATCGCTCGCGTGTAATTATGTTGCTGTCGCGCTCGCAAACTCACTGCGGGCGCCCGTCGCACAGTCGCGACAGCAATATAATTACGCGCGAGCGATAAGGATGGGTAGCTTGAGTTCATTGGACAAAATTCTACGTGCTCACGGACCAGGCTTTACCTGTAAACGGCTCAGTTCAGTATTAGATATAATTTAATTTTGAATTATTCGTATCGGTCGCTGTTGGCTTTCCAAATAAAATAAAATAAATTTTAAAAAAAACAGATACGAAACAGTGTCATGGATTTTTACTACCTATCAATTTCTTAAAATGTAATTTGACCAATTTAAAATCATGTATCTTACCATTATTATATGCCCATGCGGCGGAACACAGCTGATCTATCATACAAATTTAATGACCTGACTTATGTACCTGTGATTTCACAATAAACACTATTTGAATTTGAAATTTGAAAATTTGAATTTTGAAAGTTTCTTCTAAGTTGAGTACCTGTCGAGCCAGCAGACGAGCGGCTTGACGGCGCGCACGGTGGCGGCGACGTCGGCGAGCGCCTGCGTGTCGAGGCGCGCGTCGGGCGCGCGGCGCAGCGCCCGCGCCAGCGCCGTGGCCGCGCCCGACACGCGCGCCGCCAGCTGCTGCACGCACTCGCGCCGCGACTCGTATTGCTGGAACGGAACCATTGACGTCAGCAAAGCCACTCTTTCTGATATTCCTGTGAAGTTTGTGAAGTATTTCTTGAGAGCTTTTTTCACTAGAAAGCCCACACCGTGCAGACCTTTAGTTTCTCCGATATAGCAAAGAATGTGATTCTCGTATTCGTCTATACTGCAGCCCATTCTTCTTACTTCAGCTAAACCAAGTATGTCGAAATTGACGTTTTCCAAGGCATTGATAAGTTCTAGGTATCTTTCTGTTGAGGACAGAGATCTAACATTGTAGGTACAAACTGTAAGACGATTGTTCGGTGTCGTTGACCATTGACGACCCGAGCTCGACAAGCGCGGGCGCGGAGCGACGAGCGCGGCCTTCGAGCTCGGTGAGCGTTCGATGTGTGGTGGTTTGGACGCTGCATTTTGTCGCCGTTGACGCATTTTTGGAACGCACCGTTCACGCCAGGGATGTTATGGATATCCGTAACCGTAACCGAAACTTTCGGATATCCGAAATAAAAAAAAATCCGTAACCGTAACTGAAACCGGTATAATATTATTCCTATATCCATAACCGAAACTACATATCCATAACATCCCTATCACGTGATGTTATAGCAATCGATGTAAAGCAGCAAAATGAACAAATTCAGCGGCGCAGGACCTCTTTAACCTCTGCTAGGAATAGGATAAGGGCGAAACTTCACAAAATAAAAAGCAATGAGCCAAAAGTTTTTTCAAAAACATTGAATTTGTGTTGCTTATGATATCTAATGATTAGCCGAATGGCTAGTTGTTTTATTTTATTTATTTATTAATATTAAACCCTATTTGATCTATTTATTTCATTCTTCACTATGATATACTCTATGATGTCAATGGATGTCTGTGGTAATTTCTGCAATAAGTGTAAAAATAATATTTCAAACGAAGCACTCTGAACGTCATGATTAATTGCCAAGAATGAAGGTTTCAGAACCACCTTCTTTTTTTAAAATTGGTCATAAAAAGAAATGGGGACTTACAGACTTTCAGAAAACAATCAATATAAACATGGGAGAAGCCACAGGCTACTGTTAATTTTCAATTATTTTGAAATATCAATAAAAAATATTAAATTAGGTAGTATATCATCTAATGTAGGAACAAATACCTACATAGCTTTTCACTTATTTTATTATTTGAGCTTGAAATTATTAAAATATATTAACAGTATGAAATGATAACAGCAAACAATGCCACATAAACAATGTTCAGAAGCCCAATGTCACAGATAAGCTTCCAGATAAGTGATGCAAACAGTGTCATGACTCAGCCTCATCATAAACATTGGTGGCAATCAAAAGAGATACTTAAGGATGCCATGACTCAAACTTATTGCCTTCTTGAAATACATGTCTATACTATAAAGCTGCAAAGTTTGTTTGTTTGCTAACACGCTAATCTCAGGAACTACAGGTCCGATTAGAAAAAATATTTTTGTGTTTGATAGTTCATTAATCAAGGAATGCTTTGGGCTATATAACATCACCTTACGGCCAATAGGAGCAGATAAGTGAAAAAAAAAATGTTGCAAAAACGAAATATTATTCAAACTATTTTCACACTTGCAAACTCCCAGGCACAGCTAGCATAGAATAATGAAACAAAATCCGCATTAAAAATAATTTGTAAAGTTGAGATTCATAAATTGAATATATCAAGCACTATCAAGACCTTAAATCAACTCAGATTGATGAAAAAACTTTTTTTTTTAGTTAATAAAAAAATAATATCTATTGGATGTCCATTGTGTAATTTAGTATGACAGTCTAATGCTGGTTTTCTATAAGCAATCCTAATCTAAATCTGTCCGTCAACTGTCAAATTTCAATATGTTTTGATCAACATCTATGGTTTTTGATGTTTTTACATTTTCATATTGTTTAAAAAACTATTAAGCAATATTAAAGAGTAAATGCATCAAAAATTATAGACATTTGATCGAGAACAGATTCAATTTTAACAGTTTAAATCGGAGGATTGAATACGGGAAACAGGCCTACGTTAACAAAACAGGATCTGATTAGAATAGGATGGTTGATGCAGGATCAAAAGTATCAGATCAATAGGTTTTCTGTAAAAGCCAATTCATAAATCACTGTATTAGGAGCATTCAAACGGGTCGGTTTTTTATTTAGCACTCATCGCAGCGCAGGACCATTCATTGTGGAAAGCCTTGGGGGAGGCCTTTGTCCAGCAGTGGACGTCATTTGGCTGAAACGAACGAACTCATCGCAGTAAGCCCATGGTACACCATCATCGTCAGCTTATCTCTCACAACATTAACAAGGTTAAATATGAAGTATGACTTACGAAGTTCCTCAAATGTTCAACGGCTTCCAGCAGCAGCTCCTGGTGGCCGATGACGCGCAGGCCGAGGTGCTCCAGGTCGTCGCAGCGCAGCAGCAGCAGGCGCCGCCCGTCCAGCCCGCGCGCGCGCAGCGCCGGCCCGTAGCGCGCCACCGGCGGCCCCAGCCCTGCACACACGACCGTGACTCACTCGCCGCAGCAGCGCGACCCACCGCTCATAGCACCCCACACGCACCTGACAACCAGTCCGCCACCTGATCCGGCGTCCATTCTGCGACATTCAGACTAGCCATGCGGATAAAATACGCGCATTTTTTGCGCAGATGCCGTGTTTTTCGTTTTCGTGAAAGTGGAAGAGATTAGAAAGAAGGGTTGCAAACAAGATGAAAACAAAAAGCACAGTTTTTACAACAGCTGTCATCATGCGTGACAGTTTGTTCACAGAGTACACCACCACAGATTAAGCGCGCTCTACACTCGCGCGCGATTCTTGCTGTGAATTCACGCCGCGATTCGCGCCGTGCACTTCGCGTTTATATGTGTCTCTCCACACTCGCGAAGCGGCTCGCAGTCTCGTTCGCGGCCTCAATGGATGACGACGTGATTGTCGCTGCTGCGGTGACGCTCTGTGCTATATCGTATTATAATTACCTATGTATTAAAAATAAGACACAAATAAAAAATGTTTAATGGGTTTATATATTTCACTTGAGCTTGCCCCACTATGAGTGGAATCCTTAACTTTCTTTCTATAGGTTCTATATCTGGACATAAGTGAGTCCTTTTTTTTTTTCAATTCACCCACAGGAATATTCAAAATGTCACTTATCCGCGTCCAGGCATAGTGGGTCTTATTTTTATTTTTATGGTCCTTGTGTTTGGACTGCCAAAGTATTGGTTCGGATTGAAAACACTCGATAAATTTCAACTCAAGTTCATTATTCCATGCCTAGTACCTACTCATTTAAAAAAAAGAACGTTAGTAAGTACCTACGCAATAATGCACAACCACTTGCGACGGCGTCTTCTCAGCTATTGCGAAAAACTGCGAGTGTAGTTGCGTTCGCGATCGCGCGCCGTGAACCAAGCGCGAACCTTTGTCGCGGGACAAAAAACCGACAACGAAAGCGCGCTCTACACTCGCGGCGCGAAAGGCCGCGAAAGCCGCGAAACGCGTGTGTAGATGGTTTCGCGGACTTTCGCGCGTTCACGTTCACGCTTCGCGCCGTTCCCCGTTCGTTGTCGGTTTTTTGTCCCGCGACAAAGGTTCGCGCTTGGTTCACGGCGCGCGATCGCGAACGCAACTACACTCGCAGTTTTTCGCAATAGCCGAGAAGACGCCGTCGCAAGTGGTTGTGCATTATTGCGTACTTACTAACGTTCTTTTTTTTTAAATGAGTACTAGGCATGGAATAATGAACTTGAGTTGAAATTTATCGAGTGTTTTCAATCCGAACCAATACTTTGGCAGTCCAAACACAAGTACCATAAAAATAAAAATAAGACCCACTATGCCTGGACGCGGATAAGTGACATTTTAAATATTCCTGTGGGTGAATTAAAAAAAAAAAAAGGACTCACTTATGTCCAGTTATAGAACCTATAGAAAGAAAGTTAAGGATTCCACTCATAGTGGGGCAAGCTCAAGTGAAATATATAAACCCATTACATTTTTTATTTGTGTCTTATTTTTAATACATAGGTAATTGTAATACGATATAGCACAGAGCGTCACCGCAGCAACAATCACGTCGTCATCCATTGAGGCCGCGAACGAGACTGCGAGGTTTCGCGAGTGTGGAGAGACACATATAAACGCGAAGTGCACGGCGCGAATCGCGGCGTGAATTCACAGCAAGAATCGCGCGCGAGTGTAGAGCGCGCTGAACGGGGAACGGCGCGAAGCGTGAACGTGAACGCGCGAAAGTCCGCGAAACCATCTACACACGCGTTTCGCGGCTTTCGCGGCCTTTCGCGCCGCGAGTGTAGAGCGCGCTTTAGAGAGTATTACACCACCATGACGTAAATGATAACCGTTCCAATTCACACAAATACGCCAAATTGAGAACCTGCCCCTTTTCAAAAGCGTAAAAAATACAATCCTATTCTAAGTGTGTGCAAGACTCAAAATGAATACTTAAAATATGATAAAAGATATAAATATTGTTTAATTGTTTATCAACAAACTAAGTCAACAAAACATTTTCACGTGGAATACTCTTTATCTGCACGTGGAACGAAACAACCAATATTATTCCACGAGATGGCGCTACTGCCTACTTAGAGTTGTGACGATAATTTTGTAAGATGGCGCTAGAAGTTAGAAGTTAGAACTTAATTTTTGATTTTGTTTTTTAATAATAATAATAATTAATGTGTCTACAGCAACTGGTAACTGGTAGAATTTCTCCATGTATCGTGCAAAATGTTTTGATTTTACGTTACACACTTGTTGTGAAGCAAAAAGCCTGACTCCTATTTAATCGAATTTTCACCACTTTACATTGGTAAGTACCTACCTAAGTACCTAAAGTACTTACTCGTCGTATGTACTTACGTTATTTCAGTTTTGTTAGTAAAAACTTAGACTAATATAATCTAAGGTAAATAACAACAAAGACTGATTTATTTCATCACTAGCTTTCCGCCCACGGCTTCGCCCGCGTGAAATTTTGTCTGTCACAGAAAAACTTTTTCGGGCGCGACCCTCTTTCAAAAACTGAGATTTTTACTCCTTTTCCATACTACTTAACTACCAACTTTTACAATAAGATATAATTATGATGGTTAGGTATGGCTCAATGATATTTTGTTTTTATACAATATCATTGGTATGGCTACATAACTTTCTTGTACAAGTTGATACAGGTAGGTACCTACCTACCTACTACCTAGGTAGGTTTTCTATGGATTATAATTTATCCTACTAACTTTTTATTATGATGATTATAATTAGGTACCTACCTACCTACACGATAGAGGTGAGCCTTAAATAAGTGTAAATAGGTGGCTTTTAGCTAAGTTTACCAACATAGGTACTCACCTGGCATAGTTATCTACTACAATACATTTAAGTAAATAGTCTAAAATGTAGTAATGTTATGTCTCTAATAACTTAGGTTACTTATTTATCTGCCTGAAATATGTTTAAAAAAAACTTATGTACTTACCTACTTACTTACCTATTTTGTTTTAGGATTACCTACAAAATAGTTATGAGCAGAAGAGCAAGATAAGTGACCAAAAAAATAATAAGAACCCTGAATCTGATGAGGCAAGGTAAGATTTTATAAAATATTTAATAACTAATAATAATAATAAAAAGTTTATTTTAAACATAGATCCATAGGTGTTAGTAACATGATAATCTTAATCTAGTGTCTACTGTCATAACTCAACTACCTTACTAATCAAGTATTATTTGTTAGGTAGATTATTTAATCTAAGGTTAGGTAGGACTTTCTCTACTTTAGATTAACCTGCAGGATAACCAAGGTGTCTTGTGGCAAGGTAGCTAAGTATACAGGGTGAAATTATGTAATGCCACCTGGAGGAAAAGTACTCTTAAGTCTTATACTGTAGATAGAAATTTTTTAAAAGAAATACAACTGCATTCAAATATTTCTTGCCACACCCGGGAATCGAACCAACTAAAATCTGTTAAAAATTACACCCTGTATTTTTATTACGCCGATCGTCAGGGTTAACTAACTATGGGTGTAATTTAATAGGATGAAATATCTCTAACAAATTTGATAAATCAAATGAAAGGAAAACCATGAAATCTTAAATTATTTATGATAAATTATTAACATGAATCTCCATGATAGGTAGGATTACTCAGAAGCTCATGAGACAGTAGGTACTTAGCACTTGTGTTTTTAAGTTTATCATAGTCTTGTGTTATACTTTTACGTTGAGAAACAATGTGTTTTATCTACATGCAAAGTAGAGTGTAAAAAATATTAGGTAATAATCTAGCGATCCATAGTGAGGCTCCATCGTGAAGATCCGTGGTGCGGTGCGATATCAATTTAATTTAATTAAAAACTCATTAAAAACTCATTAAAACTCATTTATTTCTGTAAATAGGCTTAAAAAAAGCACTTTTACACGTCCCAGTATTAACCCTACCACTGCTTCAGGACAATAAATGGGCCAGTGCTGAGAAGAAGCAGCGCAAGAAACTCAGTCACTATTGTCAGCCTCTTTTTCAAAGGTTTACATGCTTTAAAATGTACAAAGTTATAAATATTTATGCGAGCTAGGCAGTAACGTATCCCAAACATTTTTATCTTTTAAATAATCATTGACTTTATAGTAGCCCTTTTTCATTAAGGTACTTTTAATATGTGTTTTGAATTTATGAATAGGTAGTTCTACAACAGTTTGTGGTAATTTATTAAAGAATTTAATACATTTTCCCATAAATGAATTACCAATCTATATGCAATCTGAAATTTGGCATAATGACATGAATTTACATAGTAGGTAATTATGTGCCATGAAAAGTGATTGACCTAAGTTGGTACCTATCTACTTAGGGACACGCTAAGTGAATTAGGCCATAGAGCATAAGTAAGCTTCGATGAATTGAATATTAAATTCCTTTAGCAAGTGGATTTAATAATGAAATCACCTCATTAGGAAGGTACCTACCTACTTTGCACAGTAAGTTGTTCAGCGCGGAGCGCGAGTTCGCTTGGCCGCCCGGAGCGCCCGCACTGGGAGCACGCGCGCCATAAACACCCATTCTGAGAGCACGTTTACTTAATCTCCCATAAAATATACATTTAATCGGTCCACCTGCGAGATCGCCACCTTCCTTATCGGAACGCATTCTAGAAGCCGCACGGTCGTGTTATTAGCATTTTAAGGCATTGTCAAAAGAATTCTTCAGCCGAGCTTTCATTAAGAGCGCCCGTCCGGCGGTTATCTGATGGGATCTTTTGTATATTTATTGGAGCATCAAAGCGGGCTGGGTGTAGCGCGGTAGCCCCTAAACCCGACAGTTTAATACCTCTCATAAAGCGGGCAGTCACCGCACAGCCGCTACCGATAATTTCTCTTATTGTCTCGATAAATTAGCTTAATTAGGGTGTAAAAAATACGGTGTGGAATCTAGCGGTCGCGGTGGGTGGGCCTCGGCGACTGACGGGGACAGACAAATCTAATTAGCGCCATTAGCGGCACTGCAACACTCCCGCGAACAAATGCACCGCTGATTAATCGATGTGGCAAATCTCTGATAAACCTAAGCACATTTTAATTCATTACGAGAACAGTTTTAATTCCTAAATAATCCTGATTGCAATTTTTATCTACGATGTTAGTCCGAGTCAATAGAAACTGTCAATTTTATAAATATTTGTATACTAGTGATGGCGTCACTTGTACGTTACCTATTCTGTAACACTTTTCAATCGTCAGACTTGCTAAAAAATCTGAATCTGAAAATCGACTTGTGTGTGATACCTAGTTATATCCATCATCTCCCATTTATCGTTAACTTTACTTTACAACAATTCAATGTACCTACCTACTTATGTAATCAAAAATAAAATTTATTTATGAGAATCTGTATTATGATCGAAAAATGACAATAGAAACTTCTATTGTTGCGGACACATTATGATGTCTACGATTTAGGTACAAGGTACCGACTACTTAACCTACACAATACCAATAGGTAGGTACCTACAATGTAACAACAAATTTCAACGAATGTAATAAATATTAATTGATCTTAATTAGATTCCACGAAACTGGTCCTCTCACAAAAACCTAACCGCCGGCGACCGAATGTCTCCAAAATGAGGGCATCCGATTCAATTCCAGCGATTGGACATCTACCTGCGCCGCATGCCGCTCGGTAACTTGAATTTACGAAAAACTAACTGAATAAATGCACCACGTACCTACTAAGAACGTGAAAGTATGGCATCTATGAATTCTTAGCACCTGAATTTGTATCGGTATTGGTAACGCCACTCCGATAAACCCACTTTTTCATAGTAGGTACTTAGGTACATTTATAATTATGTACACGCAAGTTTTTGCCACGGATGCAAACGCGCGACGCTGCATATGGCACAATACAGACGCGGCGGAGTCCGTGGAATCTCGAAACTATCCTGCGCGCGCCCATTCACTGAGCCGGGCAGGAGTTACCGACGCGTCCAATGTAGCCGGTGACAACTGACAAACGTGTGCGCATCCCATGCGCTGTCAAACGCATTTTGCGACAGGCATCAATCAATAATGGTGCGTTATTTCAGGCATAAAATTCTCCTAATAAAACCAACCAAGGCATAACCGCTGGCTAAGCAAGTTTTCTATAACGAGGCGATAAAATCTGCGCGCTAGATCTATCTAAATCAATAATATCTAATTATTAATTAGATAGATGCATTGCGATGTGTGTGATTGATAAAACTCACATTAATTTATGTAGTTAAATATCGCAAAGTGCATGTAGGTATCTACGATTTTTTTATATACAGTCAGCGTCAAATAGATTGTGACACCCAAAGTTTTGTAAAATCTATAGAAGCAAAATAAAGCACAAACAGCACAATTTCAGGAACCGCGGTGTACCTAAACTAAATGTAGAGTAAATAAATAAAGATAAAGATACTTATAGCATTAACATTCTAAATAATCAAAATAGATAAAGATACTTATAGCATTAACATTCTACCTGAATGTTAATGCTATAAGTATAAAACAAACTAATGTAGTAATAAACTTAATGAACTACTTATGTAGTTACATTTATACGAACAAATAAGTAGCTCCTTTAAAATAAAGCAAATGCAATACCTACAAGTTCCATCAATTCCTGCTAGAGTTTCAAATAGTTATCTGATTCGCTACGTTTTGTTTTGACGTCCACTGCTAAAACTAGCCCTTTCCACTGATTTCAGGTGGGCATGGGTCGGTTGGAATAGGCCTACATACAGTTATTCTTTTCGGTAATCGGTGACTTTAATTTCCAGATATTTCTGTCCGAATTACATAAATCACATATACAGGGTGGAAACGTTAAGTGATCTCACTCGATTATTTCTAAACTATACAAGATATTGAAAAACTGGTTACTGATCCTGAAATTGCTTCAAGAGCTCTTTCAATCGGTACCAATAATAGGTTACAGAATAAACTGGATCGATCTGAAAATTCAATGTTTCCAGCTTCCATACTAAATGTATGCCAGACACACAATATTAGTGTATTTTTTTTATTTAATAATAAACTCTTAAAATAAACTCGTAAATTATATTCTTATTTTAAATTATTCATGGAAAACATTGGTTTTAGGCTTTACTTGCTATAATATTGTCAAGAGATGAGTGTCATGAATGTGGTAGTACAAAATGTATGGAAGAAGGAAACATTGAATTTTTGGATAGATCCAGATTATTCTGTAACCTATTATTGATATCATTGGATAGAGCTTGTGAAGCACTTTTAGAATCAGTAATCAGTTTTACGATATCGATTGTGAAACCGTTCACCAACAAACGATTGATCAATGAACTGCTCACCAACAGGATCTTTAACCCTATTATGAAATAAAACGACTGTCTTCTTTGAAAGCAAGAACACGAGTGGATTTATTCATAGATAAATCAGATACAAAGAAACATAGACAAAAAAGGTTTGAGTTATTGTTTATGATATTTTACAACACCCCCACTATATCTAAACAATAACCAATCACTAACTACCACTCAACATTAATTTACACTGTTAGTTAATATTTTGAATTCCTAACCTTTTCAAATAATTATAGTGTTTTATACTGTTTAAAGCTTTTGTTAGCAAGTCAGCCGGCATATCTGACGTACATAAATAATTTACTTTAACAACATTCTCATTTAGTAATTCTCTACAATAATGATATCTAACATCGATATGCTTCGTTCTATTGTGGAACACAGGGTTTAACAATAGTTTTTGTGCACTTTGGCTATCATTGTATAAATTAATTTCATAAAAATTATTAGTAACTTCATACTGCAAGTTTCTTAAGTACACAGCCTCTTTGCAGGCTTCCGAAATTGCCACATACTCTGCTTCTGTACTAGAAAGTGCAATACATTTTTGTTTACTACAACTCCAAGAAATAGCAGACCCCGACAAAGTGTAGCAAAACCCCGTATAAGATTTTCTATCGTTAACATCATTGCTCCAATCAGCATCCACATAACCTTCAATTTCAATATTATTATTTTTACAATATTTCAGTCCTATATTTTTGGTTTTCTTTAAATACCTCAATACTCTCTTAGCATAGAGCCATTGCTCTTCATTACTGCAGTTATTAAATTGACTCAGGTAGGAAACTGAATAAGCTATGTCAGGTCGCGTGAGGACAGCTAAATACATTAAGCTCCCAATAAGCTGCTGATATGGATTCTGAGTTTTACAATTTATATCTTTTTTACATTTCAAGTTTGCCTCCATTGGAGTATTAACAGTTTTACAATTTGTCATGTTAAATCTGGCTAACAACTTATCAATATATTTCTCTTGACTTAAACTGACTGTGCAATTCTGTTTATCAATGTTAACTGACATACCTAAACATTCTTTTATTTCTCCTAAATCTTTTAACTCAAAATTACTATTCAACATCTCTTTAAGATTCTTTGTTTCAGACTTGTCATTTGAGAAAACTATAAAATCATCGACATACAAAGTTACTATGGTTCTACTACTGCCAACAATTTTAGTATACAAACATGGCTCCAATTTAGATTTATGATAACCATCCTTTAACATACAGTCATCTACCTTTTTATGCCACGCCCTGGATGCCTGCTTGAGACCATATATGGCTTTGTTTAATTTAAGAACTTTTGAATTATCTTTACACTCAAAACCAACAGGTAAGTGCATATATATTGTCTCATGCAAGTCTCCATTCAAAAAAGCTGTCTTTACATCAAGGTGTGTTACATCCAAGTTCAATTGTACTGATAATGCAAATAGTAATCTAAGTGTGGTGTGCCGCACAACTGGAGAAAATGTCTCATCATAGTCAACACCATATTTTTGAGAACACCCTTTAGCTACAAGTCTGGCACGATACCTTACATTGTTTACACTTAAACAATCTCTTTTCTTTTTCAAAACCCATTTACACTTTACAATATTTACACCAACAGGAGCATCAACAATGTCCCATGCATTGTTTTTCTCAAAGCTTTCCAGTTCATCTTTTACAGCCTGTTTCCAATGTTCTTTTTCTGGTCCTTGTAAAGCTTCTTCGAGTGTCAGTTCATTGTAATGTTCATCATTTTGTTCTGAACACAAAAAACCATATCTATCTGGCTTTCTTCTCTGCCTTTGAGGTAGTATTTTTCTACTTATCACTTCTGGAACTTCTTCATCAGTAGTCACAGATTCATTCACCACAGTCTCTTCCATCTTATCATCATTTGCTGTAGAAGTAAACGAATCCCCATCTGTCATGTCTGCGATATCCCCCACTGAATCTTGACATACTGAACTCTCTTTGGGTTCTTCTGCTACTTCAACTTCTAGATAAGAATGACCATCTTCCATTACAATGACATCTCGACTGGTTGTGATTGTTCGAGTTAAAGGATTATAAACTCTATAACCTTTAATATCTTCAGGATACCCAATTAGAATGCAGTGCTCAGATTTTTTGTCCCACTTACGTCTTTTCTCCTTAGGTATGTGCTTCATGACTGAGCTGCCAAATATTCTTACATGACTTAGGTTCGGCTTTGTCTTTGTCCACAGCTCATATGGTGTGCGATCATTCAATCCAGTTTTCACAATTCTATTCTGTAAATAAACAGCAGTGTTAATGGCTTCAGCCCAGAACTCTTTACCCAGCTTAGCTTCAAACAAAAGACATCTGGCTTTTTCTACAAGTGTTCTATTCATACGTTCACAAAGCCCGTTTTGTTCAGGAGTGTATGTGTTCGATTTCTGATGAATAATGCCCTGTTTCTTCAAATAATTATCAAAATCATTGTTGCAAAACTCCTTGCCATTATCACTCCTTAGGATTTTTATTCTTTTTGAAGTTAAGTTCTCTACTTTGGCTTTGTACTCTTTAAAACATTGCAAAGCTTCATTCTTAGTCTTTAGAAAATAAACATAAGTCATGCGGCTGTGATCGTCAACAAAGATAAGAAAGTACCTCGATCCTCCTATAGAGAGATTCTCCATCGGCCCACAGATGTCACAGTGTACTACTTCCAACAGCCCAGCACTCCTGTTGCCTTCATGAGGAAAAGGCAATCGGCTTTGCTTCCCTTCGCAGCACACGACGCAGTTCGACTTACTGATGTTGACCTTTTTATCAAACAGCACTCCCTCCACAGCTTCCTGCATTTTGTTCAAGTTAAAACTGTTGGCATGCCCCAATCTGCGATGCCAAACTTCTGCAGATTCAACAACAGCAGCCGTCAAACACGTAGGTGTGTCCAACTTGTAAACACCATTAGTCAGCGAAGCAGTAGCCACCAAAATCCCTTGACGATTCATAATTTCACATCCATTGCTTGTGAAATGTACTTGATTGCCTTGTTTTATCAGTTGACTGACTGACAATAGATTGGTCGATAAGTTCGGGACGCATAAAACCTTTTCAACAGTTACGTCAAATTCGCTATCTCCAGCCGATGTTGTGATTCTCACATTTCCACATCACAACACGGGAATTATTTTCTGATCAGCAACCATGATGTCTTTTGAAAATCCGGAATAATACTCGTCCATCATCCAGTGTCTATTAGTCGTAATATGCGAACTGGCACCTGAATCCACGTACCAGTCACACTTGTCAAATTTTCCGCTCATAAACACTGCACTGAATGCGTTAGTCGTTTGCAGTATTTTATTTTCTGAACTGCCTTGCTCATTCTTGGACGAATTATTTTCTGTGTTAAATCTGCACTGATTGCGAAAATGCCCAAATTTACCACAACAATAACATTTGACGTTTCGTTTTCCTTTGACAGTCGATACCATAGACTCCGCATTTCCGACATTTTTGTTCTCATCATATTGACTTTTGTTGTGTTGGTACTTGTTCTTGTCTCGAAAACACGCAAGTGCATTGCTTACATCACGATCTTCCGGTTCCGGTTCCATGTCTAATAATTTTGCTTTAATGGCGTCCGTTGAAATTACTATCCCCGAGTGTTCTATGGCCATAATCATTGGCATATATTTTTCAGATAGCCCTGCCAGCATGATAGAACCAATCCACTCGTCGGTAATGCCAAATCCCGTTCCAAGTAGCTTTTGGCCAGCTTCAACTATTTGGTTCACATATGACGTCATCGAAGTGCAATTTTCCAGTCGAATAGAGATTAGATTTCTCAAAAGATTTATTTTTCTGGTAAATCCTGAGTCGTCGAATAGCATCTTCAACTTATCCCACAATTCTTTCGATGTACTGACGGTTTTGATGTGAACGTAGATACTGGGGTCAATTGTGAGGATCAATTTCGCTTTTGTTTTCGCATCATCTGCAGTTCCTGGGTGCCCCATCTCAGTTTTTATACACCCAAGCATTCCTTCTAACACTAAGAAATTTTCTGCCGCGAAACACCATTCTGAATAGTTCTCACGCCCTCTGAGTCGAGGCACATTAACTAAAAAGTTCGACGCCATCACAGACCCAACTTCACAATTCATACAACATGAAAATTAACGACCACTTCTGGGCCCATAACCTATTAAGAAATAAAACGACTGTCTTCTTTGAAAGCAAGAACACGAGTGGATTTATTCATAGATAAATCAGATACAAAGAAACATAGACAAAAAAGGTTTGAGTTATTGTTTATGATATTTTACAACAAACCCATTAACTTTTTGCCCAAAGAACACTTTACCCATGAAGCGTTCGCCAAGAGAACGGCACGCCAATGAACGTTTGACCAACAGAATCTTTTGACATCTAACTTTTAGCCCAAATGACATTTGACCCTTGAAATGTTCGCCAATAAATGTACATGGAATTGAACTATTAACATTAAAAATAAATAAATCAATATTTTACATTAAAAAAAATGGCCAGTCATGACCTACTCGTATTAAAAGTTAATAAGAGAATAATAAGAATAATACCATCTGGATTTTTTTAATATTTCCTAATAAATTAATTTCTAACATTTAGTATTTACACGGAAAGTTGAGAGAAAATTATTTATTAGTCAGGACTTGGTTATTATTATACTTTCAGCGACATCTGTCGTTAGTGAGCTAAAGAAGAACGGTCATCTGTGACCCAGGCCCGACAGAAACGAGACATACCTCAGTTTTTTTGTCATGTCTTAATTAGTTAAATTATATATTTTTTATATTCGAAATCTATGTATAACACCAAAATATTACCCTTTGTTTTTGTTCAGGCGTTATACAAAAACTAATACAAAATGCCTATTTATCACCAAAATTGGTAAATGTATGTACCTAAATGTCTATTACAGCTGCTATGGAATGTATCTAGGTGACCTGGAGATACAGCCGGATTATACAGGGTGGAAACGATAAGTGATCTCACTCGATTATTTCTAAACTATACAAGATATCGAAAAACTAGTTACTGATTCTGAAAGTGCTTCACGAGCTCTTTCAAATGGTACCAATAATAGGTTACAGATTATGGAAGCTGGTAACATAGAATTTTTGGATTTTGTAACTTCTCGTTTCCACCCTGTATAATCCGGCTGTATCTCCAGGTCACCTAGATACATTCCATAGCAGCTGTAATAGACGTTTAGGTACATAAATTTACCAATTTTGGTGATAAATAGACATTTTGTATTACTTTTTGTATAACGCCTGAACAAAAACAAAGGGTAATATTTTGGTGTTATACATAGATTTCGAATATAAAAAATATATAATTTAACTAATTAAGACACGACAAAAAAATTGAGGTATGTCTCGTTTCTGTCGGGTCTGGGTTTTTTTTGTATGGGGCGTGACCGTTCTTCTTTATAAAGTACATAAACTTCGATCATTCTGTAATTGAAATATGATTTAATTTATATTCAAAATAAACAAATAAATCAAGTTTATTTTTATTTTTATGCTACTTACGTATAAAATATCTAGTCAATCAGCTAACTTAACTTTAACTAATTAAGACATGACAAAAAAACTGAGGTATGTCTCGTTTCTGTCGGGCCTGGGTCACAGATGACCGTTCTTCTTTAGCTCACTAACGACAGATGTCGCTGAAAGTATAATAATAACCAAGTCCTGACTAATAAACAATTTTCTCTCAACTTTCCGTGTAAATACTAAATGTTAGAAATTAATTTATTAGGAAATATTTAAAAAATCCAGATGGTATTATGGGAGTTTCTTATTAACTTTTAATACGAGTAGGTCATGACTGGCCATTTTTTTTAATGTAAAATATTTATTTATTTATTTTTAATGTTAATAGTTCAATTCCATGTACATTTATTGGCGAACATTTCAAGGGTCAAATGTCATTTGGGCTAAAAGTTAGATGTCAAAAGATTCTGTTGGTCAAACGTTCATTGGCGTGCCGTTCTCTTGGCGAACGCTTCATGGGTAAAGTGTTCTTTGGGCAAAAAGTTAATGGGTTAAAGATCCTGTTGGTGAGCAGTTCATTGATCAATCGTTTGTTGGTGAACGGTTTCACAATCTACGATATCATGTGTAGTTTTTAAAATAATGTGACTTTACGAAATGTATGGAAGCTGGAAACATTGAATTTTCGGATAGATCCAGTTTATTCTGTAACCTATTATTAATACCGTTTGATAGAGCTCATGAAGCACTTTCAGGATCAGTAACTGGTTTATTGATATCTTGTATAGTTTAGAAATAATCGAGTGAGATCACTTATCGTTTCCACCCTGTAGATAGATCTAATACATATTTTGTACATTGTACTATAATAAAGTAATTCCATTGCTGCTGACTTATAAGCGACCGTATTATTATCTACGTAACCATCGTACTTTACTAATATGTAGGTAATTACTTATGGCCTAGGTAGGTACAGTAAGTTGAATGTTGCAATATGAGCAGAGCACCCGCACCGAGCCGTTCCATTAGCATTACAAATAAGTTGACGCCGATTATACACTACTTGTCTGCATAATTAGAGAAAAACCCACATGTCTAATTACAAAATCTTCCATATTATATTAAAAACCTACCTGAACTAGCTAGCTTTATGAAACAAAACATTTTTATTATTGAAAATGAAATGTATATTTTTATTAAATGTTTTTCTTGGTACTCACTACTTTTGAAGATATTGAAGATTTTCTAACCGATCCTTTTTCTTTGCCGTCCAGCGTGGTTATTTATGAATTGTGACCATATTATTATTCTTTAGAGTAAGTTTTTTTTTCAATAAGTATACTCGTAATTAAACATATCGTAGCTACTACTTTTAAATAAATAAATAAATTCTTTATTGACATAATATTAAAGTGTTACACTAAAACATACAACACAGTAATGAAAGTAGATTACAACAATCTAGATAGGTACACAAACAGTATGATGAGTGAATCCTGGTACCCAAGCCAAGATTTAACTTGTGTTATGGGTACCAAGGCTCTCTCTAATATGAAGATGACGCAGTAATATTACAAGCTAGCTGGGCAAGTGAGCGTTACATTTTGATGGACGAATGTTTTAACATTATATCAATCTTATTATAGTTATATAATTTTTTAGATATTTTTGTATACATAGCCTATAAGCTGTTGTGAATTTTGACCGAGTCTGAGTTTTAATTCACACAAAACCACTTTTCACTTTTTTCTGCTGAGTTTTTTGACCGGATGAGTTTTGAATGTATCATTTATTACCTATATAGTACCTATACAGTGTGTGCGGGCATGTAGTGATCCAAACTTACTTTAAGGGCGTAATCTATGGACAATTTTATTCCTAAAAATACTTCTAATTTGGGGCTTCTGACCCATTTCTCGCAAAATTACAAGGATTTAAGTTTTTAATTTTTAATATTCACCTCTTCCTTCAAAAACAAAGTCTTCCTACTAATATTATAAATGTGAAAGTTTTTATGAATGTTTAGATGTCTGTTAACATGTTTCTTTCACGCAAAACCTACTTAACGGATTTGATGAAATTTTACAGTATTATTGTTTATAACCCAGAATAACATATAGGCTATAATTTATGACGATCTGTGACAAATTAAATTAAATTAAACAGACCAAAGTTTCATACATTTTAAGGGAGTAAGACTGGATTAAGTAGAAAAAAAACGTGACTTTTTCACTTTTTTTCAGTTATTTTTCAACACAAGAAAAACCTGGTCGTTAAAGTATGTTTTATTTGCATTGTATTTTTATCAGTCGTTATTGTTGAACAAAGATACCCCTTCCCAGCGATTCCACAGCGCGGTTGTGTTGTAAAATAACTGAAAAAGAATTGTCATGTTTTTTTCAAATGAAATAAAAATTATAAAATATATGCTTTAGTGTTAAGGTGCTCACGCTATCACTTGTTTTATAATGAAGAGGTAAAAACTAAAAATTAAAAACTTGAATCCTTGTAATTTAGTGAGAAATGTGTCTAGTCCCAGATTTTAAGTATTTTCATCGATAGGCCTTTGTTCAGCAGTGGACGTCAATCGGCTGAAACAACAACAAGAACAAAATTGTCCATAGATCACGCCTTTAAAGTTTGATCAACTACATTCCCGGACATAAGTAGGTACTGTAATAAAAATATTATTTTAATAATAATAGCTTACAAATAGAATTGAAAGTCAAAAAATTTTAATGTAATATTTTTATCTATGAGAACTGAATGTTTGTTGCCAAGACGAGATCATATTACTGACTCTCCCATTGTAAAAAGTTATAAATAAAATATATGAAGTACATGTAGAGCCAAGCTTATAACTACTACGTATATTTTATACATACACGCCCTTACTAAACAAACTCTACTACACCTTAGTCAAAATATAATATTAAGTTACTTTTTCACGCAAAAACTACTGAGCTGTAAGTTTTTAATACTTTGTGTCACTAATAAAATACTATACCATCAGCGCGGCGCGGCGCGCGCGTGGAGTCGCATGTCTTATCACTGGTATATCTAGGGCGCAGATAATATCGCTTCGTTATCGGAAACTTATCTACTTACTAGCAAACGGTTTATATTTGGTTCTTTCAATGTTTAGCCAATAACCGTTTGGTCATATATCTGGTTTGAACTAAAATGGGAAGGTACACTATATGGTGTCGCTCTGGTTGAATCTTGTGCCTGAAATGAGGTGTGCGAAAAGTCGACTTTCTAGAAGTTCCGGAGGCAATCTGTGCTTCCGGAAAATTAAGGTTATTATAAAATCTGAAAATTTCAGAAAACTTGTCGACTATATTAACTTGTCGCGTTCAATTAATATGGATTTAGAAGACATTGAGAGGACTTATTTTCACGCGTAACTACTAAGTAGAGCTAGCTACATTAAAATTTTATTTCTATTCTTGGGTAAGTGACAGGTTTGTACGTAAGAAATTTTTTTTATTTTAATTTTTAACTCACGATGTTATTACAATTTTTAAATTGGCGCTAATGTTTGTACGCTCACGGTAATTCGGCCATGATACTGCGATGGCAGTAGGCGTGTCGCGGCGAGATCAAACGTCCCGCCTCACCGAGCGCTGCGCCCGCGCCTGGAATGCGCGCCGACAAAGAACCACCATCACGAACGACAATGTACACATACGTATACTGGCTATCTAAACTATCGGAATTCGGTCCGGAGCCGAAACGGCCGGCAAAGATCGAGTATTAATTACATCGAATTAGTTCTAATCGATTTGGAGAAACGCGTGTTCTGAATGCTCATCTATTTCGGCATCGATAGCAGTTCTTGATTACACAGTAGTCTTTGTTATGCTATGAACATTGGACTTAACCAGAGGAGGCATTCAAATTCCGTGATAATGTAGAGTATTAATATCATGTTCATTACAAGCTTCATAATTTCTGTGCCGGCGGCGTTAATATGCAGAATGCTTTCAATGGATTTAAAATGCTTACAAAAACAAATTACATTATTATGTTAAGGTAGTACTTAGTACTGTTGCAATCAGATTTTGTCGTAATTTTACCCAGTGCTTGAAATGTTTTTAATCGGTTTTATAGCTTGCCTTGTTTGTTTATATCTTTGAGTTAATATTTCCGGTTTGTATGGGTTAGGTACATGGGTACCTACTATGAGTAGGTAAGTCTGTATAATGTTAGAGATATTCCCTGTGCTACCCACTACCTACCCCAAAAATAGTACCTACTTACATACTTTAAGTACTTAATGTAAATTAAATTACTTATAATTAACTAACATTTACGTCATGTCAGCCGCTTTTTTGGGAAGAAATATTCCAGTTATGTAATTTTAATTATTATATGATAATATATAGTTTTATGTGAGCATAATTATATTTTATTTGCAACGCAATAAAACTGAGAATTTTTATTAATATTATAAAATTAAACAAAGCAGTTAACACTTCGAAGCATTCGGCCCGCCCCCTCGTGGGAGCGGACGCAAATATTTATTCCTAATTAAATAAAGTTTATTGCTCATATTAATCTCAATAAAAGTGTCTTAGATCGCGGCTCGCAATCGGGTCGCGGGTGGAATGTAAATACATTTTTACCGTGAAAATAAAACTAATTAAGTGTGTGTCGTGTTCCGCTTTCACCCTTTGTAGCTACGCGGTTCGCGCTCGCGCCGCGCGAGACAAAGCCGTGCGCGCGGAGACAATCGGATGCCTCGGCGGGACAATGCCGCTCCTGAGGGATAATTATTATATTGTACTTTAGGCTGCTGCCTTATTGTTCACCAAAATCTTTAGGAATTCGTTGTTTAACATACTTTGCCAATAAGACAGATTCGCTCAAGTGACGCCATTAACAGGATCGTTAAACACATTAAGCCGCTAAAGATTATTTGTTTGTAACAAATTATTTTCTGTAAATTATAAAATTGTCCTCAAAATGACATAACTATCTGCCTACCTACCTACCGATAAGCATTTGTGTAGGTAATATCTTTTAGCGATTGATGACTCTTATTTTATAATTGGTTTTCTAAAAAGTGAGACTAAACCGGATGTTCTTTCAATGTTCAGTTCTTCCTATAAATAGAACCTTGTTTACTAAAATACCTACCTACTTACATAGGTACTTAATGACAATGAATAAAATTAAATTAATATTACTGTTTTGTTTCAAAGTTAACATTGATGATTGTTAATTGGAGATAACGATCTCCAGTTTCCGAATATTAACCTGCAACAGGCTGATTTTTGCTTCTAAATATGTAACATAACTATTATTTTATTTTGGTTTATTACACTTTGTTCACCTGGGTGATAATCACCTATCACCCAGGTGAACAAAGAAAGTAGAATAAACCATTATTTTTATGGTTGAGTTTCATTTTACTCACCACTCCCTCAAATACTTCAAACACTTAAGTAACTTGATACGTATATTACTTAGTCCGCTAGCGTATACCAACGTAAGATGTGTATTAAAAACTGGGACCCTCGCAGGTGAAGTTTCCGTCCGCATAATTACTCCGAGAAGGATCCGGAGTTAATCCGCGCTCCATTAGCGAACTTGCGAGTTCAAGTGGAAATTAATAATACTCATGACTCGCACGCATCCCCGCCTGATACTGATACCTAGTGATGGGGTGTCCCGCTGCGTCTTTCAGGACACCTACCAGGCACTGGTGCACAAATTCGTGTTAATAAAAGATAACTATTTCTCTACTAATAAGTAACTAATAAATACTAATTCAAATAACTTCAAAAAATCTAGCTGCCTAAGGCGGGAATCGTACCCACGACCTTTCGCTTGCGCGGGCGAATTACTCTTTTATCTGGATAAACCAGTCGCCAAGTGTAACATAGTAAGTTTGAAAAAATTGCAATTTTCTTGTTATTACGGTTTTGCATAATAAAAAGAAATAAGTAGTAAAGAATTCAGTAATTTACTCAAATTTTTTTAGTAAGTACTCTCCATTTGCCCATATTATACGAGTGCTTGAATGTAATAGGATAGTAATAGGACCTACAATTTTGTATTGATAACGTAAATTCGGAGGATATAATATGGACGAAACGATCATGAGAAGTTGTAGTGGGATGGGACGCTACAGTATCCATGAGGCGTCACTAGCCCAGCCCGCGCGCAACATTCCGGAAACTTTTTCCAAAGGCCAATTACTCTGCCGCGTGGAGTTATTGCTAAATATTTCCATATTTTGCCTGCCGTTTCTCGAAATTAAAAAAGTAACGCGCTTTCGTCATGCAACATCACTAATTGCAGAGTAATTGCGCGGCCGCGGGCTGGGCCAAGAAATGCGGACAAGCTTTCATCTATTTCTTAATTGATCTAAATAGTTATTTGGACAGGAAACCATAAAATTTTGCATTTGAAAAATGTTTTTGTGAAATCTAATTTTAATTGGATGAGCTTCAGAAGTAACAGAGACATTCTTGATGTCACGTTTTATTGTTAACTAGCGGCCCGCCCGCGACTTCGTACGCGTGGAGGTGGACCCTGTTTTACCCCCTTAGGACTTTGCCACACTTGACGGGAATGCCGTTGCGGAATAGCAATATCTTGTATTGGCAAAAGACCCGCGACGTCATTTCCGTTAAGTGTGTCGCCGGCCTTAGGGGTGGAGTTTCGTAAAATCCGTTCTTAGCATACATTTTAAGTTTCAAGCCTCTTACTTCAAAAACATAGGATTTTCAAACAAAGTACTAACCCCCCATTTTACCCCCTTAGGGGGTTGATTTCTTAAGATTATTAATATCTAGAGAGCCTACATTCAAAATTTCAAGTCTCTTACTCTAAAAACATAGGACTTTCATACAAAATTCCTAACCCCCCTTTTACTAGGGGGGATTTACCCTTGATTTATAAAGATACATTATTAGTACATCTCATAACATCTAGCTAGAGAGCATACATTTTAAATTTCAAATCTTTTATTTAAAAAACAGAGGAATTTCATACAAACCAAGTTCCAACCCCCTTTTTACCCCTTAGGAGTTGAATTTTGCAAAATCTCGTCTTAATAAGCACCTACGTTTTAAAAGGAACCCCCATGCAAAAGTTGAGACTCCTAGCACTTGTAGTTTCTGAGATTTCGTGATGAGTGAGCGAATCAGCCCAGTGGAAATCAATTGGGGAGGGAGGCCCATGTTCAGCAGTGGACGTCCTAAGGCTGAAAATGATGATGATGAATGGTCATTGACTGACACACCTTTCACTTTTATGTATATAAATGAGTAGGAATCAAACTTTATATATTATAGATAATATGTAGGTAGGTATTTACATGTTTTTAAGTGTACCTCATTACACATTACCTATGTATTAAAACATATTATTTAAAATTAAAACATCCAAGTAGCAAAAAACCTAACAAAACAATTTTTGTCATCAGTTCAATTATTTTTTTATCGATTTCTAGGGACAATTCAGATTGAGATAATGTTTCGAATGGATCGCGCTAATTCTTTTTTACAGCTCCAAGTTCAGTATTTATACTCTGGAGTGCCGACAGGCGAGCCAGCCAGCTGGTGCGCGGCGCCGCGTGGTCTCGCAGGCGACGCCCGCGCCACCGGAACCGGAACTCTATTGTTTTTAAATCGAGTGACCGATGCGTGAGCGCAGCCGCCACTGGCCGCTCCATATTTCGCGTATTTCGCTGATATTTATGTCGTGCTCTATGCTACCACCTGCCGTCGGACGACCAACGATGGTTCAACGACCGGCCCCATTTATGTTACCTATGTATGTAACCATTAAAATAGCATGTTCATTTCCGATATTGTTAAATTATAAAATGTCTCTATATTCGGTGTGTGCTCTTAGGTAGGCTTTCTCCAACTGTCTTCAAAGTTTCAAGAAACGTAATGTATTCTGCAGCATGTTAGACTAACCTTAGGGAAGTTAGACGAACGTCGTTTTTCCATTTGTTTCTGGCCTTCTGTTTTTCTGGTGCTGTCTCGGAAATACCAGTGGTCTGCATGCTCTATTTGTTATCTAGTTTTTCGACGCAACATATTCTGTCCATTTCTGATATTATGTACTTATAATAAAGGGACTTTTGAATAGTTCTTGATTACCAATTATCTTGATACGGGTAATGACACGAGCACAGATAATAAATAATATAATGACACGCGACACGATTCCTGTTGCCGAGCTGATGGTTAGCAGTGGTAGAGTAAAAATATAACTCTGAACACAGGTAGAGCAATCACAAAATAGGTAAAACAACAAGCCCATACCAGGTATTGGATATTTATTTTATTCAGACCAAGGCAATGGCGGCAGCACTCAAAATAACTTTAGTAGGAATAATTTATTTTTAACTCGTATGTTAATTTTGGTGACTAAGTATAAGTTATTTCGATACCAAGCTAAATATCAATCAAGCTTTGATTTTAGACTGAGCAGAGTATCTAGAGTACTGCTGCTATTGCGTAAATGAAGCTGTGGCTTACTCTCACCTGCATGCAGCCACTTTCATCGACTGGGGCCATTAGCGCCCAGCGGCACGAGCGCAATCCGATTACACCAAAGGGCATAACCACCACACTAGCTCTGGACTGGACCTAGATTACAAATACCCTCTCTTATTCTCGGTCTATCTTGGCTAAGTTGCTTTTGTTATAATGTCGTTGTCTTGCTTATTTGTGATTAAGGATCTAGTTTATGCTTTACAGCATAACCTAGATTCTAACTACAATTCAACACTGTAATACAAGTACGAATATACATATTATACTCGTAACTGGTACGAGTATAGAGTGTTGAAAATGTATTTTATCTGACAAAGTTTCATGCTTATCTACCTAACCATCTAGGTTTGATACAAATATCTATGATATAGCAGGTAATAAAGTTGGAGTAAAGCAAAAAAAAATATTTTTTACGAAACTGTATGAATGCCAGGCACATTAACCGACATAGAAACAGCGATAAATACATCGGAAGGAGGCAAAAACAGATTTAGCTTGTATTTTGGACTCATTAGGGCATTTGTAGTAAGACCGGCTGCCGATTGGAGCGCAGGGATGGACTCAAGAAGGCATTCCAATTCTAGTGAAAACGTACCTATGAAAAAGCCTTCCGTACCTATGAAATTGACGTTTTTTCTGGAGAATTCGAAGAAAGGACATTTTTCAACACAAATATTAAGATCTTTTAAAAAAAATGTACTTACACTGAAATAGCATTTAGTTAATCATCATTTATAACATATTACCTTTGGAAATAAATTGTGAGTTAGTATCTCGTACCTGAAATCTATAATTTTAAAACATTTTTTTTATGCATTGCAAGGCAGGTATTTGACCACAATCGCACCTGATGTTAAGTGTTAATTAGAGTTACAATAGGCGAAAAATTGCTTTTATCGTAGGGTTTAATCACATCTATCCGTTTTTCCATTGGCATTTTATTTTTATATCCCTCACCAGTGTGTCAGTGAATGGTTTGTGTTGTTCCAGAATGCGACCAGACTCCCCTCCGTGATGCTGTTGCTGCTGTCCCGGGTAGAGAGCGAGGTAAGTGCTAGATTTAAGTTTTTAAAGCTATCTATTAGATTTATCAATCGTCAATTATGTCTGCAAAATAACATGTACAGGTACAGATATTCTTTGATGATTTTATTTTAGAGCAAAATCATTTGCATCAAATACCTACCTACTTACATCTAGGTCACAACTGTAATCATCTGCTAGCTCGCGTTGAGAACTGAAACTTGTAGGTAGGTACTCGGTTGAAGTTAAAAGTATCTGAGTATATCGAGTGGCCTGCACGCTGGGTGCTGCCCTCGCGCCGGCCGCGGCCGTTGCGGCATTAGCACACAATGCGCGCCAGCTGGGAGCGGTATCGCCGATCGCGCCGGCTGACCGCTCGGACAGCCGAGCCGAAAGAACGCATGCGCATGACACGCGTGACCTTCGAGTTCAACGATTTTTTTCAAAAATACTCACACCACAGTATAGTCCAGTAGAATTAGCTTTTAAATCGGAAATAATTCCTACAAAAGATTTTATTGTTTTAATGGCTTCTTTGGTTGCCCATTAAGACTCTCCTAAGTTTTCGACTTCGACGGAGTTGTGCTTAAGTGGTGGGGGCCCCCGAAAGAGGCATTTTTTCGGTTTTCCGGTTATACCGCGTAAAGGACTTACCCTATCAAAAAGTGGTCTTCATGACGGTTGAAGGGCACTTAATCCTGCATTGAATAAGACCAAATTCATATGTTTTGGACAAACCGTTCTCGCGCTAAAGTTCGGCAAAGTAGAAAATATACGTATAATTAATGACCCTCTCCACGTCCAATGGTTTGTTACCCACAGGCTTCAAAGTCTTGAAAAGGGCCACCTCAACCAGTGTAACCCTATCAAGGCTTACGAGCTTGATGCGCCTATCCTTGTTCGTCCCAGACGTTCCTTAACTGCGGTTGCTGCACCTCTTCCTGGCACTCACCTGAACGACTCTGTGTTACCTACTGTGGCTGCCCCTCTTCCTTGTATCCTCCTGCATGACTACGTTGCCTAGCCGTATGCCTGGTCTAAGGTTCGACGCCAAAAATCAACAACAACAAGTTCATATTAAAACGCTGAAGAGTTTTTTGTTTGTTTGTTTGAACGCGCTAATCTTAAGAATTACTAGTTTGATTGAAATCATTATTTTTGATTGGATTGTGTTGAATAGCTCATACATTGAGGAAGGCTATAAGATATATACAATCACTCTACGACTAATAGAGGCGAAGCAGTAAAGAAAAATGTTGCAAGCACGGGAAATAGTATTTAAACTATTTTCACTCGTACGAAGTTGATTTTGTGGCGTCGAACCTTGGACCAGGCATATGGCTAAGCAATTAAATCGTACAGGAGGGTACAAGGAAGAGGGGCAGCCACATTAGGTAACACAGAGTCGTTCAGGAGAGTGCGAGGAAGAGGTGCAGCAACCGCAGTTAAGGAACGGCTGGGACGAACAAGGATAAGCGAATCAAACTCGTGAGCCTTGTTAGGGTTACACTGGTTAAGGCGACCCTTTACAAGGCTTGGAAGCATGTGGGTAACAAGCCATTGGACGTGGAGAGGGTCATTAATTATACGTATATTTTCTACTTTGCCGAACTTTAGCGCGAGAACGGTTTGTCCAAAACATATGAATTTGGTCTTATTCAATGCAGGATTAAGTGCCCTTCAACCGTCATGAAGACCACTTTTCGATAGGGTAAGTCCTTTACGCGGTATAACCGGAAAACCGAAAAAATGCCTCTTTCGGGGGCCCCCACCACTTAAGCACAACTCCGTCGAAGTCGAAAACTTAGGAGAGTCTTAATGGGCAACCAATGAAGCCATTAAAGCAAAAAAATCTTTTGTAGGAATTATTTCCGATTTAATCAATTTTTGTGTTTAATTCTACTGGCCTAGTAATATAACTATGGATTTAATCGTTTTTTACGTTATTTTACTGTCGATCTTAAAAATCTAGAAATGAAAAAAATCACTCTTTGCCATTTTTAACATTGACTAAACTCTACCTTTTACTAATCACTCTTAAGAGATGCAAGGGGCTTGTGAATAGTATAGCGAAGGATTTAAAACAGGTTTTTCTTTTAAAGGCTTTATTTAAAAGTCGATTCACATACATCAGTGAAGTCACAGTAACACATCAAAATCGACTTTGCAGTCTTCTTTGAACTTAAGCCTCGAGGTTCATATTCTAACTTCGCGTGTAGATAACGTAGCGTCTGTAGCAAACGTCAGTGGGAAAGGCGCTTTTTCGCCAATCCCCGGCCCCAGAACAATAGCATAATTTGTCTTCATTAGAACATGACTCAACAGTACTATTCAGCAGTGAGAATATAACTAAGTAGCACTTAACGAGTTTGTTGCATTTCCCAGTAGAAAATGTTTAACTTTCTATGTGGTACCATATTGAGAAGGTGATTAGGACAATGTGAAATCGAGTCGATGTGGATATGTTTTTTTTACTAGCAGTAACTTTCGAATAAAAAACAAATTCACAGTTTATCGGTTTACTGCTGAACCTGAGTGCTGAACATAGGCCTGTCCAATGATAGACTTCAAATTGGCCGGTCGGTAGAGATCTTCTCCAACGCCAGTGTGTGTTACCAGTGATAACATCATGGTACTGAAGCGTGGCTTTTACTATTTACTATAGGCCCTATAAAGGAAGCTCAAAGTTACACAGCGCCCTATGAAAAGTGTTATATTCGGTGTTTCTCTACGAAATTGAAATCTCTTCAGTCGTTGCCACAGACACAAAGACAAAAAGATTTATTTATTTATTTTCACATATTTACACCATCATTACAGGTTACAGACCTAATGCGATAGCATTAGATAAACAGAGAGACACGTCAAACATATAACATCCCTCTTTTTGCGTCGGGGGTTGAAATGTAGGAGTCGTTTGAAACATGTCTTTTACATGTCATTAGAAACTCCGTTTATGAAGCATTTTGTAATTAATGTCAGACTGCAATACTCATTTAAGTCCCTACATTTTGTAAAAAGTTCGTCAATGCAACACACGCCTCACCAGTCAAGGGATGTTTTTTCTGCGCAGCATTATGCAGAGGCGACGGCGCCGCGCCAGATCCGCATTCAATGCCGCGAATACATGCATACTAAAGTGCTTATTCAAGCGAATACATCATTACTTTTATCGACGGGATATACCTACTCATATCAGTCGACAATCTTTGAAAAAAAGGGTTATATATTTCGTATCCCTGCCTTTATCACATAAAAAATCCCATGACAAAAAAAGAGAAAAACCTGAATGACTTTGTAGGTTACTAACTGTCCCGGCAAACTTCGTACCGCCAATAAAAAGCTGTCTTACTTATCTATAATATGTTACCGGAAACGGTCGGCCACTTTAAAATTATCTAACTGGGTAGTTACATGTATACAGGTCAAAATATAATATTTATTTTACACATTGCGCCTTGCGCTTGCCGGTATTCTATACAATAGCTAAGAATTTTATAATGGAAAATAATATTCTTAATATTTTATACATTGCTCAGACGCCCTAGGCATTCTATAAAAAACCTAGTTATTTTATAGAATACCTGAATTATAAACATTGCCGGTAACATATACAAATCTCAAAGAACGTATCCTGCTTGATACCTATTACATATTTGACAATAGCTGGTTCGGCGAACTTCTGTGACATAAGGTAGGTATCAATCGCGGAAAAATGCTTACCTACTCGTTTTCATGTTGGCAATTTCAACAATGTTAGTTTTCAACAATGGTAAAGGTAATATTTGCATACTTCTAAACTTCGCTGCAATAAACATGACGTAAGTTAATGTCTTTTTGCGTTGTCTTACATACTCCTCATATGGTCAGCGACCCAAAGTGTGTCTTGGTCTCCGATAGGAGATGCCATTTACTTCGGTCTACTTGAAGCTAGTAGGTACCCTGCCTTAAGTAAAATAAATATAAATTAAGTAATACTAGGTATAGGAGCTTGTGATGACTCGCAAGTAGTAAATAAAATAGGTCAATAAAGGCACAGTTGGGATGAATAATGGCAATGGATTTTTATGACAGGTTGTTAATAGGACTTTACAATGCCAATAGGTAATGTGAATAGTTTAATTAAAATGGCATATCGTCTATAATACTTGTCCAACATATCTCCCGCGTTCGCGGAAGCGCGCGCGCCGTGTAAGGGCATAATGCGCGATCTATGCGCACACATTAGCGCTACGCTCCGGATTAGGTTTATGGGATGCAGCATGCAGCCACGCTTAAAGGCATTACGAGAGAATTACGCCGTTTTTAATTTGATTTGTAGATAAAATGTATGTTAAAGTTGCTCTTGCTAAATAGGTAAAAGGTTCCTAAATGGTGAAATCTACTTCTTTAGAAACGTAATACCTGTCAATCTTCACGATACACTTGCTGACCTAGTTTCCTAAATTAGGAAATAATAATATCAACCAACTGCTTCATATTCTTTCTTTTTCAAAAATAAAAACCAGTAAATTATTCATAGAACATAATAATATCAAGTCGTTTATTCAACACATCCGTGTAGAGTTAGATTCAGCACTATCAAATTCAGCGTGCATTAACTGATCAAAGGCGTAAATATTGTGTAGCACAATATCTGCGGCGAAACATGATCCCGCGATTATGAAGTTTGAACGGATCAATTTCACAGCCGCCGCTCACGACCCTCCGCCCGCCCGCCGCCCGCCCGGCCGCGCCCGCCCCATCGCCTCCACCGCGCAGCCGCCCACTGGCTGGGGAGTCGGCACCCACCAGGAGTGGCTTGTCACAGTATGAAATATTACCGTCAAAAATACTTGTTTACTACATCACCCACAACACACGTATACGCCACCCGACTGCTCTGTGGCTAACGATTACAAACATATTTTAATATCAGGTATCCCGATTGTCGATCCCGCTGTATTACAGCCAGGTTACTTCACTCAATTTGCACCGTTAGCGGACGGCCTCAATTTTTCACAGTTATCGAACAATTCGGAGCGGGAACGACGCTAAGTAAGAGTTTCCTTGATTTTCCTCATTAGGGTTGAGATTTTTCCTGCGATAAGTCGCAGGTTTGTGATTTGTTAGATAGGAAGATTTGATTGTTAGATTTGTCGCAGTGCTATTTCGGTCTGAAATGTAAAGCGGTATCGCCGGTATCCATGCTCTGCATAGGTATCAATCATGCTCTGCTCTGCAAAATGATACCATATAACCTGCCATTTCAATTTCTATTAATCTGCAATTTCGTACCGTAGGTATATGTAAGTAATGTTTACTGTGTGTGTTTAACGGAAGCTTGAACTTCCACCCAAACACAGAATAATGGATTGGTTGGTCTTGAAAAATAAATAAAAACTAATATCGACTCTAGTCGCAAACGTAAAAGATGCCGCGGTTTGTAGAACTCGTCGCAGGTGCTAAATCATCGCGCTCGACTTTGTCTCCGCAATTAACTCGACGACAGAATAACGATGGGCGGAATGGGTACAATGTAGCGCTCGTCAGATTCGCCGGCGGAGACTCAGTGCGATATTAAATAAATTTCTATGCAGTGACGGATTCCGTACCCGTTCAAGGATCTGCCACGCACGATTGTTTTATAGCAAAAGGTTTTAGATGTAAATATTTTTATTTACTCAAACAAATTGTGATGATCATGTTATAAATTGACATTGATTTGATAGAATTTATATTTTATTATATTCTTTTTAGTAAATCATATAAAAGCATATTAAAAAACAAGTCATTTTATTTTTAACTTTTTAGTATCTATGATGCGGCATTTACTACGGCGTAGTTCGTAGCAGCGTTATTCCGTAGTCCGTAATAATTCGTAGAACCCACATGATAATGTTTTTGTTTTGAGCAAAACTAGATGGAGTTGTGTTCTATGGCCATCTTCCATTCTACTATTAGATCAGCTCCTTGTCATCATAATATTGCTTTGTCACGCGATTTATACATGCTTGCGAAATTCCATTTGAAAGAAAACCCGGAAAGTGGGTCTTTAACTTGCAATATCTCATTTTACAGACACCGGACAGGTAAAACTAAATAAAAGGACCAATAATTACCTACTGAAGTTATACCTAATCGCTAAACGACCAATTCATTACAAAGAACCATCATTAAAATTATCCTAGTAGAGTCACACAGATTTCGTTTATGGCCGCGCTGTTAAACAACAGTCAAAAACGTTGTATTATCTAGAACTAGCAGTTTTAAAACATTAATCCCCATTATTGCTACATTTTTCTATGATGCTCTGCTCGTATTTGTCGTAGCGTGATATACTCGTATTTGGGCTCTCCAATATAAACAAGATTTTTCGAATCGGACCAGTAGTTTTTGAGATTAACTCCACTCGCATTTGATATTATAATATTATGTACGTATTAAATTATAAAACATTTTTAACAAGTTTTAACCTAAACTTAGTGTGCAAATATTGGGAATCATCCAGAAAATCGGTGGATTCGTCTCTGTCCGACTCAAATGTCAGTCATCACGGCCGTCGTGCCGGGCCGTCTATAGAGATCCATCAGCGCCCGCGCAAATACTCCGCTATAAATCGCGCTTCCGGCTGCTGATACTTTAATTAACCGCGCATAAATTACCGCGAGGCGGTAAATCAATCGGCGCGCGAGGGACGGCCGCCGCATCAATGGACGCGCGACTTCAAACGCCGGCCACTCGCGGCATTCTAGCGCGCGCGCCGGCCGCGCCGCGGCGCAGCGTGTCGTACGACGCATGCCGGCTCGCCTACAAGTGCAGTGATTGATTCGATCACACCCACAACCAATACTTCTAAAGTACTTCACAATAGCCGTCACAAGCTATTTTTAGCTATATCTCGTAACCCATGTGTCATTGATACTTACGGCACAGAATAATAATACTTCGCTAACGGGTCGTCTCCTATACAGATACAAATTTAATTCGATTTACATCATGCTACATAAAATGATACAGAGCTAGGTAGAACATACACGATAAAGATTGTACGACGATGTAGGTAATCTAACTACGTCATACATATTATTATTAATCCAGACGCAAATACTTAAACAACTTAAGAAAAAAGTTATGAAAACCGTAATACGGACCTATATTTGCCCACCATTTCCTCAGGATCAGATCCTGACTTGGTGACAATGGGACCACTTCCACCAGTCACCGGATTGATGTTTTTTTCCGGCAACTGGGCCCGTCGTCAATTCCGTCAGACTCGAATTGAGAACCTCCTCCTTTATTGATTAGTCTGGAAAGTTGCAAAAACATAAGAGTACTCAAACGATTTTCACGCGCACCAAGTTACAGGCACAGCTGTTATTTGAATCTTTAAGTAGTATTAATTAAAATAAGCCAGTTATTAAAAACACAGCAAATTACAAATAGCCGAGTTCATGTTTTATTATCTAATTGCGTTAAGCTTTATTTATCGGCGTGTCGAAGGCGGCCGCGGGCTGCTTTATTTGCGGCTGCGCGCCCAGCGCTCGTATTTCAGCGCGACACATTCATGCTTTGTTTTTCCGCAATACTAAGTGGTATGCGAGCATTTAATTCGATGCCTATAATTTACCAAACATCACTAGATATATCCATCTATACAATAATACAGACGCGTTAACATAGAGATGGCGCAATTAAATTAGAATTCTAGTCGCGAAGCTTTGTTTTTTCGGAGCAACGAACCCTATTCTCATTTCGTGACAGATTTATAGGCCGCAGATTGGACAGCGATCGGTAGTAATTTATCCTGTTCGGAGAACGAGACCTCGACCGCGCTATACATGCAAACTGCGACAGTTCGGAGGAATCCGACGCTAGAACACCGTTTTGTCGCTTTTATATTCAGCGGCGAGTGACTAATTTCAAGTCTCAGCAGCTTTCTTAGAAACGGCGGCCGTTCCTTTATCGAAAATTGATTTGAATTTATAAACGATATCGATTCCCACATCCTCAGCGCTAATCATTCGCCAGTTTATTATTAACGCGCTGTCGCGTCGACCGGTTCGAGTCTCCGCAACATCGAGCGGTCAGTGCAGTGCTGGAACATTGCCAACAATCCCATTGTAGAGTTAGGTCGTACATCACGACATCACACGCCGGCCGTTTCAAATATTCACTGTTTCAATTAGAAATTTGCCAAACAGCCGAACGACGACGTTAATTGAGAGAGTTCGTAGAATGCCATCGCAGACATTCCGTCCTCAGCGTTCGCTCAGCGCGCGGAAGAGGCGACGCCGCCGCGCGAGTCCGCATACAGTGGAGATGAATGGGTGCGCGCGACGATGACGCGGGGCTCGCGGGTCGGAGGGCGGCTTCAAAGCGGGCACGCGGCTCGGGACGGGGGCTGTCGCCGCGAAAAAACTAATAAAAGCCCATATTACACGCGCAAATATATCGGTCTCGCTACCCTCCTGCCTCGCCCTCGCTCCGGCATGCGATGTATCTTGCTGAATATTCGCTGCCTACCGTCACTAATTCATCCGGCAGATTCTCAATTTAAATCGCAGAAAATTTCCGCCCTAACATACGCTCGCTGCGCATCTCTCGAGAGGGGCCGCCTCGCCAGTGAGGGCCCCTCGACCAGTCAATAAGCGCATTCCGGCTGCACCGAGCCGAATTAAAAATCAAATAATGTTGTGTATAGCGAATTAGACCCCGTCACCCGTATTATCACTTGTCGACGAGTAGGGTTGAGTGTTTTGTTTGTTTCGTTGCCGTTTAAGGCGACTTCCGTTTCCTTGTAGAGTTACTATGCTTATTAGTTCTAAACTTCCTTAAAAACATGTATGTAATTGTGTATAATACCTATTTTTGTGGTGTGTGTTCTGTCGTCTGAACGTTATGTTACGTTATACATAATATAAAGTTTCGAATTACATACTTATTACGATACTTTTGTAAACGAAATAAATATTTTCCTTACATACACAGACTTATCTCTATCTTTTACTTTGTTTCACAAAAGAACAAGTGGTCCCTGTTCACGGGGCAGCAAAACATGCGACACAAAGGGCTGGCAGCCCTAAAGGACAAGTGTAGGGCCGCGGCCTGTCCGCGGGGGTAATGAAAAGTTTAATAACGCCGCACGTGTGCGCCCGACCCGCCGCGCCTGTCCCTTCACTAGGGATGCCTCGGAACAGTTATTCATAAACTGAACAAAAAAATCCTATTAAAATAAAAATATTAGTCTAGATCTTAGAAATGTACCTAAAAGATAATGTTCCAAAAGCTTTCACTTTTTGTTTTTTTATAATAGCTGCCCTTTCGAACTTCGAATTAGAAATAATGTAGTTGTAGATTCTAAATTCTAATGGTGACAGATCTTTTTAAATCGGTCCAGAAGTTCAATACAAATAAACGAACAAATCTCTCCTCTCTATTAATGTTAGCAGCATTGATGATACAATAGTATTTCAACAAAAAAAACTGTTACTACAAATTCTTTCTGAACCGATACGATAAACAACAAAATTGATAAAAGTTGTATTGTCAGCAGAGAATTTCGTGGCAGCCCTGATAGCCCGTCCCGTCGGACCTGCTATCTCCGATGCACAATATATTGAGAGCAATTTCGCATGTCATAAAACCGAATTAATATTGTCCGCGTGCTCCACTATTAGTTAAATGGCGCTCGACGTACTAATCTGTTTAGGAGCACCGGCGCGCGGGGGCGCCCGGAGCACGTGCGATCATCAAGTGCGCCTTTGTCCTTTGTGCAGGACGGGATGAATAACGTTTTTAATAGAGGGCAAATATTTAATATCGTTGTTTGCATTGAAATCAGATCGCAATTTGTCGAGTGTAGTCTGTGTAGTGCAGAGGGTACTCTTTATTGGGTTTCATATTTAGTGTTAAGCTCAAATCACCATGTGTTTCGACGATTTCTGCTTAGTATGGGTTTGCTACTTTTATTTATGACATTAATTTGTAAACGTGGGTCTTTGGCCACTTTGGCTGTGTGGTCTGAAGTAAATGACTGACCCAATATCTCAGTATCTCTGTCCCTTAGAGAGACAAAATTCAATACAGAAGTACTGAGTTTGTACTCTGATACTACTCTACAAAACGCACTACATTGTTTGTACAAACGATTATTCCAAATCGTTTTTGCAAACTTGAGCCGAAGCGTAGTGCACAATTATGTAAATGAAAAGCGCCTCAAGCACCGCGGTGTCGTTCCGCCGACGCGGCCCGAAACTGTAATGAAAGAAATTGAGCCGTTACTTCAGCTAATGGAAATACTTTGATGTTTGTTACTTAATCTTGTTGTCGCATCTCATTAGTATGTGTCAGGTGATACAATTAAGTACGATATTAAAAAGCAATTGCGCTTAGAATTGTTTTGCTGTATTACTGATACATACCACCTACCTATAATAATTTTCATTACTAGATATAAGTACCTACCCACTTACAATCACACAAAATTGTTGAAATAGAACTGCATTAAAAGATTTCCCAAAATTTTCTTGCCACACCCGGGTATCGAACTAACTATAACACATACGAAATTACACCCTGTATTTTTATTGCATCGATCGTCAGGTTTATGTATAAAATTAAATCTCTCTAACAAACTTGATAAATCAAAATAAAGGAAAACCATGAAATCTTAAATTATTTTAATTATTTACAGAAAATTGTATGGTATCTATGGAAGTGCATTTTCGAAAAAATTACGAAAATATTTGAATGCAGTTCTCTTTCTTTTCAAAAATAAAGGAATGTTTTGTTTCAGTAAAATTTTCTATCTACAGTATTAAGAGTACTTTCCCTCCAGGTGGCATTACAAAATTCCACCCTGTAATATGATTATTGCCTATTTCAAAAGCATATAGATAAATAGCTCTTTTCTGACACAAGATAGGCTCAGGACAGGTATTGTCTTAATAAATAATTAAATCCATTTCCTTTTTGAGGTACGGAATCCTAAACACACGGAGGTACCTATTCAATAATAAAGACTGGTCATCTACCAGATCTCAAGGTATCAAACGAACTTGTTTATTGAATCTTTCTTGGGACATACACTCACCACATTTTTTGCTGTTGACATATGATGTGTAAATAGATTCAATAAGTCCTCAGATATGGGCGATAAGCTCGATTTATGTGATTCTATAATGATCTCACGATCATTACTTACTGTGTCTCTACACTCATTGAGGATTATCTTTTGATCCTCCTGTAGCTAAGTCTCATAACAGTCATAACACATTCCCGAAGTACACTACGGACTCTACATTATTATTTTTCTTGAACATATTTATTTATTTATTTTATTAGGTATACAAAACAGGACAATATCATATGCAGTTAGAATATTTAATATGATTGAGAAAACTTATGTAAGCTACACAGGTACTCGTATCTATAAACATTTGATTTCGTTATTAGCTTCCGATACCATCTACATACGAGAATAATACTGAACTGAATATACTTTTCGTGCTTAAAATATTTTTAAAACATAGTTATTTGTTTAAAAAAATATATTTAAGTGATACCAAAAACGTACTTAAGAATCGAAATCCAACTCTCAAATCATTTTTTTTTACATCTTGGATCTAGGTTTGGAAAATGGAATCCATAAGAACCCATCCTAGATAGTTGTGGCTATACGAGTATTATTACGATTGTTCATTTCAATTATTGGGTACTGACTGCCTGTAATCCGGCTCATCTCGGGCCGGCCGGGCACGCATTAATTCGGCACTTATTAATTTCACGCGTGATTTATTGTCAACAGCGCAGTGCGCGCACGTCCCGCCGCATTAATAACGCCTTGTAGTTAGTTCTATTTGCCGTTTCATTTTAAATGTGTTTACGTTTAATTGGGTGCCTAGTGTAGTGCCTATATCTGTTGTGCACATAAAGTCAAAGTCAACATTTCTTTATTTGTATAGACTATTTAAATAGTAGTTACAAATCGTCAAGTATTTTAGTCTTAAAGAGCCTCTACATGTGTCATAATCTTTTTACAATACCAGCGCTTCAAGAACAACATTTGGCAAGTGCTGAGAACAAATAAACAGAAACTATAGCAGTAGCAGGTACATGATTTCATGTACAGAATTGACCTCTTTACAGATTTATTATAAGTACCTACTATAGATAACCCAGAATAACATTATAGGCTACAATTTATGACAATATGTGAAAAACTAAATTTCACGCCGGTGAAACCGCGGGCAGAAGCTAGTAATACATATTTATAGATACTAAATTACTAATAATAATCTTTCTTAAAAAAAAATAGCTTATAAAAATATAATTACTAAATAAAGGTTTTATCACGTCGGGAACACCATTTTACTACACCTAGGCGTGTGGTCTATCTGTATATTCACAACGCATAGTAGTTGAAGTATAATTCTTTAAATATTATAGATACGTAGGAAGTACAGTAAAATATTGTGTTTGCATCAGGTAGTATTAATTTTATGATCATGAGCTGGTGATGGAGGGTAAAACTCCTTAACGTTTAAGAGTTGGTAGATAATTCTTTAAATATTACAGGTAATAGACCAACAGTTGCAGATTCGATATTGAATTTTGTTTTCTTTCATGTCTTTAGTGACACTAATTGGCGGCGATAAAATCACTTACAGTCAGGTGATCCGTCTGCGCTTTTGCCTCCTGTCCCATAGAAAGAAGCTTTTTTTTTATCCACAACGAGGAAGCTCATGGCCTGTATCGTACCTGCTGATGATGACTGATGACGTAAAAATCGTTAAAATCGACTCAAGCTCTGAGGTCTCTACGTTCAAAATTAGTGGAACAATAAATAATGCATATAGGATTGAATTTTAATATGTTATGGACTTGTGGCCAATTACTTACAATAATAATATTATGTATTTATTATTATGCATTATGTAGGTATTTTACTTACATAGTAATATGTATTGGCAAAAAAATCTCGAAAGTTATACTCAACTAGCTTTCCGCCCGCGGCATCGCCAGCGTGGAATTTCGTTTGTTAAATTTTCCTGAATTTTGTTTGCTATAAACCTCACGGAGCCCGAGACCTTTCCAACGAATGCAAAACCGTGGAAATCGGTTCGTGCGTTCTGGAGTTATACCGTCAGGAAGGAAAACCCGACTTATTTTTAAATAGTAGATTTATAGGTAAAATTTTGTTTAGTTTTTAAGTATTCTAAGTTTTTACGTTTCTTGTATTTATTTTATTCATTTATTTTATTTTGTTTTATACATAAATTGCATAGTTTATCCTAATAAATAATTATGTTTACAACTAAAACAAACTATAGGTCAGAAGATGACGATCTGCCTAAAAGGTAAAAAAGTGATGTATTCTGATGGCCCGGTCAACAAAAACTCATAGATTTGGTACTTCGAACTTAATTCGTATGGAGCTGCGCAGGCGACGCGACGTGGTGACAGTGCAAGACGAATGGGCGGCGCGCGGCGTCCCGCGGCGTGGCCTGAGAACCGAACCTGCGCCTCGATAAAACACAACCACTAGATCGGTATCGCTCGCCGCGACATCAATCTTCGTGTCGGCCACCGGACCACAGCCCCCCTCACCCGCGCCCCGCATCTTGCGCTAGGTAACCATTTGTCACTGCTCCTGCGCTGATGAAAAATGAACCAATCACAGAAATAGACATCACCGCCAGATTTTGCTTACTCATCACGCTAACAGATCAGTACCTACAGATACTTGCACAATGAAAACAGTCATACTAACTAGCCTGGGTATAGATATACCTACAATACCGAAGTGTCCTAGATATGACATTGACAACTGTTATTCCAGTATGATAGTACATAACACCCTTAGACCCTTACTATACTGAAATAACAGTTCTGATTTTTTATCGACAACACTGAAGTGTCCCATATAATTATGACATAGGGCGCTACTATCAATACTGGGTTATTAGGGCTGTATTTTGCTGACATAAACCACAGATGACATATTACACAGGGTGTTAGGTAAATGAGTATATGAGCCGACACTAGCCCATGTTAACATGGGCATATAAATGATATTATGGTGAAGTCAGAAAATTGATATCTTCATTTTAATTATTTTAATTTTCATACAAATCGGATTTTATAAAATTTATTTTGTATGAAAATTAAAAAAAATAAAATGATGATATCAAATTTCTGACTTCACCATACCATTTATATGCCCATGTTAACATGGGCTAGTGTCGGCTCATATACCCATTTACCTAACACCCTGTATATTATACAGCGATATACAGCTTTTTCATCGACTTACAATAACTTTTTAAGTAAATCTCACTTAATGGAGAGCAGGGAATCCAAGCAGCTTGAACCTTGATGTCTCTTGCGTTTTTGTTACAATTTGTTCAATTGTTTACCTGTCCCCTCTGTTGTATCACTTGATCCCGCCCGTCGAATTCGTTTTACGTACAATTTAACCGTTCACTCGGTTCGCACACTCGGTTAGGTTCACACGAAATTCAGAATTTTAAAAATCTTTTTGGGAGAGCTCGCGCTTTCGATTCCCATCGGGCGCGCAAGATGTCGAGAGATAAGCTCGATAAATTTAATTAAACGTTTCGGAGTGGTGTCGGGGAGTGGCGGGGAGCGGGACAGGCAGGCAAATTTGTTTGCCGGTGAGTCGGTCCAGCAGTCGTATTAATTAAGTGGGGGCGCGCACAAAGACGTCGCCGCTCGACACGCCGCAAAAAGTCCCGCTCCCAATTGAACGGACTTGTGACAGGACTTGGGGCTTGCATCCAGTGCTAATCTATACACTGAATTCATTTCTTCTGTGAGTGTTCACACACATTTTTAATCATCAGGTATTATAATTATCTCTTGGGAGAAACACCCTGTATTTACATAATGTATTTATATAATGAGTGAATGGGTTCTCATTTGTAAGCGAGGTAGTTACTTGTATTGTACCAAAGTTTTGAAGACTGAGAAGTATTTCGTCTATATCGGACTTTATCCAAACCTAAGGGGGTAATATTTTACCCCCTTAGGGGTGGAGTTTCTTAAAATCCTTTCTCCGTCCAGTGGTTTGGGTTGTGCGTTGATAGATCACTATGTCAGTCAGTCAGTCAGCCTTTGAGTTATATAACATAATTGTATATTTAGATTTGTGTTTATTTTACACATTTATGCCGAGTTGCACCACCTTATTTTAGCCGTGACTATAACCATAACGGGTATTTTTTATATGAGTACTTTTGACATTTGTTTAAAACCCAGTGTTTGTAATAAACTCCCCAGAAACAACTTAACCGATTCTTGTGAAATTTTGTGTGTATATGTAATATTCAGTAGGTAGTAAAGTATTTTTCAGGTGATAAGGGTTTTTTACGCGTACGAAGTCGCGGAAACAACTAGTCATAGAGTTTTTGAAGTGGCATTAGCGGAACGGTGAACGTGTCAGACTGGCCGACTCAAGATCCGAGTACAACTTTTGCTAATAGGGAAGGACATGAACAACCTCAATAAATCAGTAATCGATATGGTAGCCATCTTACCATCGAATTACGATTATTACCTCAGTCAGGTCAAAGGTCAGTCAGTACGTGTGCGTTTGCCTTGTATGCCGGTTGTGTTTTATGCGATTTCTCCAGTGTTGTTTGTTATTGATTCTCGTATATTGTGTATCACTTCACGTTTATTCCATACCCAGATAGTTAAAATTCGTAGATATAATTTTGAACAAGATTAAAAATGAAATAAATAAAAAGTCGATTATTTCTAAAGAAAATATTCTCGATTTTAAAAAATATCGATTAGGATTAAAAAGAGCGCCTCACTAAATATAACTCTCTAAATTACGTTCTTACGCTGAATATACTATAGTAATTTGTGCAAAACAAATCAGTAATATTCTTTTAAACAAGTGCGAGTCGGACACGCGCACCGAAAGTTCCGTACAAACCTGTAGGTATATACTAACATTTATATAACTTTGATTTTATTACAGCATAAAGAAAGGTATTATAGACCTGATTTTTTTCTTTCTTTCTTTTCAGCCAAATGACGTCCACTGCTGACCTGAATATTTCATATGAATTTCAATTTAATATCCCTTTTCATGAGGAAAGGGGTAGTAAGTTTAAAATTATTAAAAATATTTTTACCATAAAAATTAACGGTTTTCGCAATGTTTCCTTAATCTATGCTATAAAACGTTGCTTAGTACCAAATTTCAAGATTCTGAGTTCACGGGAAGTACCCTGTAGGTTTTGATTCCTTTAAGTGTCGAAAATTTGCGGAAATTTGCGGCATAAACGGCTGTATCTTTTGATTGCGTTGGCTTAGAATTTTGAAATTTTCACAGCTCCAAGGGACAGTAGACCTGAGTATGGTATACATTTTAGCTTGATACCTCCACGCGTTCCTGAAAAAAGGGTGGTGACAGACGGACGGACAACAAAGTGATCCTATAAAGGTTCCGTTTTTTTTTCTTTTGAGGTACGGAACCCTAAAAAAGAATAGCAGTTCACTCGATGCATTTTACACCATCTCTACCATAATGTAGTTTATGTAACAGACGAAATAGGATATTTGTATGCTATTTTATATTTAGCCTGGTATGTCGACTATTTTTTTTAATGTTTTAAATCCCGGAATGTACCCTACCATACAAATAAAATTATAAGTAGTGAAAATGTCTCACAATATATCAAATGTAAACCGGTAGCTACAAATAGGGCACCGTGTGAATAGTAGGTAGATAGATAGCAAAGGATGTTCTGCATAAGCTCTATCAAGTGTAAGAGTTGAATAACTATGGAAGCTGTGCCAACAACTGTCTTTGACTTGAGTACAAACCAGGACCCAAATGGTAGATTACGTCGATGGTTGGCAGCTGTTGAATAGACAAGAAAAACTTAGTTTTGTGGTAGCACGAATAGCTGGTATGCAAGTAACGGGAGACAAAAAGCGTAATGAATAGCCGCGGGGCGGCGTCCCGGGGAGCCGGCTGATTTATCGACGCCAACTGCCTTTGTGACGCTCGCTCAATGGCTAAATAACTAAATAATGAAGTCCTCTAATCTCGTATCACATCAGTTTTTTGCCTGCGTAGCTCATTACGCGTACATTTGTTACAGGGGTCATGCGCGCGCGCCCTGGCCTTGACGGATGATGTTCAAACCGACTTTGACTAATTCTTAAAGAATCATTGAAATCACGCTCCTAAAAAGGTCACTAACAAGAACTGATATACTTACTTACTGATAAATACTTATAGTAAATATTCAGACATCTCTCTGGCTTAAAGTATATTATATCATTATTATATACAGGTTGTCCCAAAAAGTAGTGTCAAACCGAAGCCCAGAGGTAGAGAATCACTAGGGCTATCCGAATCACTGCGACTGATGGTTTTTGAATTATCATTTTTTTATAACATAAGTACAGGATTTTTAACATGTATCTTGACTATCCGCGCCACAGTGACCAAAAAAGTGCCTAAGCACCGAAATTTAAAACTATCGTAACTCGAAAACTATCAAAAATCGCGGAACATACATGGGGATGATTTGGATAGCCCTAATGATGCTTTACCTCTGGGCTTCGGCTTGATACTACTTTTTAGGACACCCTGTATATATTACCGGCAATTCGTATAATTCAGGTATTCTATACAAAATCCAAGTTGTATCAAATGCATGGAGAGTCTAAGCAATGTATGATATATCATGAATATTATTGTCCATTATACATATACTTCCAACCCCCCTTTTACCCCCTTAGGGGGGTTGATTTCTTAAGATACATATCTAGAGAGCGTACATTTTAAATTTCAAGTCTCTTACTTCAATGAGTTTGCATGAGTCCTCTCATGCAAACTTCTTCCAATCCCCTTTTTACCCCTCTTAGGGGTTGAATTTTGCAAAATCCCGTTTTAGTGAGCACCTACGTCTAAAAGGAACCCCCATGCACAATTTGAGACTCCTAGCACTTTTTGCGTGTATTCGTGTTGTTCAGTAATGTATTTGCTTAACTTTTTTTAACCACAAAGAGGACGCTGCCAGCCTTAAAACTACTTTGGTTTCTTTGAGATTTTAAGCAGTCTATGGTGTGAATTTCCTCGCAGCCGGTTCATCAAAAGGCGATTTAACGTCGACGCATATTATACATTCGAGATAACTAACTGCCTCGATTGTTGTAATGCTGTTGTGACCACGCAATCTGATTAACTTGAGACGGAACGTTGTTCTTTTTTACAAAAACCTAATTTATCAAGTCACAATGCTACGTAGTAATATTAGGGACGGCGAAGATTTACGTTCAAAGAATATTTACATAGAGTACTTAATAGATTAATTGTTCAACAGCTTCAACATAAGTGAGACCCTACAACTTTACATGTGCCTACATTTTCACAAAGAGTATTTAATATGAGTGAGTACATACGCATGTTCTTTCCCTTGATACTCAAATGAATGATGGTGAGCCTACGTGTTGAATATTCGCTGCAGTCGCTTGCACCCTGGAATGCATGCCGGCTGGGCCTGGTTCCTCGTCGTGCCAGGCAATTCTAGCTCTTGTTATACTCTAACTTAAGGTGGAAACATGCGCGTGGTCGCCACGTGATATGTTTATTAGCGGGCAGATGTCGCCCGCGCCGATAGCGCTGTATCGGTATATCGGAATAGATAGCTCTCTAATGTCGCTCAGCGGTTTGTTGGTTTTTGCTGAAAAAATCGGATATCTTAACTGTAGATCTCTTGACTCTTGTTTCGAAAATCTATTAGTTAACGAATTACAAATTCCTTTAAGAGATATTGTAGTCATGTTATTTTTGGACAACAGCGCCACAATAATAGGTACGGCTCTCCGTAATACCTACTTAAGATCAAAAAGTTAGCTGTCCCTATAAATGGCGTGATCAACTAACACCAAAACAAATAAAAGGTAACTAATACCTACTTCTTTAAGGGTTGATTTGTCAATCGTCGAATAACTTGAACTGAAGAATAATTGACATTTTAACATATTTCCCAATTTCCCATACTGAAACTGTCAATGTGCCAAACTTATTCTTCAGTTAAAAGTTAACCAACGATTGCAAAATCAGCCCTAAATGTATTATTAAAACAATTATTGCAAACATTAGCTTAGCATAGATCTAACGGAGCGGTTGCAACCTGACTGATACTGATAATATAGACTAAGTATTAAATCCCTGAGACAGTTACTCGGACGTGTAGAGCTTGCGCCTGCTACACAGCATCGCCATCGCCCTGCGCGTACTAATTAGTATTTGATATATTATGTTTAGATCGAGTCACTGCATAAATGCCCGTGTGTTTTTTTCGCATTCCTCGCGCACCAGGCGACGTTGCAGCGCATGGGCTCCGTAATAGGACGCGAATCATGCCTGATGAATATACATGCGCCTCGCCTTCGGTTTGCTCATCTCAAGCTTCGATATTACATTTTGATCTCTATGGCACCTATGCCGATGTCGTCGGTGTTTTGTGGGGTATTATTTTATTTCATAATTTATACATATCATTATAACGGCTGTTTAATATCTCGACTTCCACTTTTTAGAAGTATTCGTGTGTCGGAAGTAAATTATGTCTTTATCATAGAGCCCTATCGGTGGTTGGGAATTTATAGCGTCGCCACCGCTGCCGAGCGGTCACCGCCATTAGGGTGGCGTGGTGGTGAGACCCCACGGCGCGCTTGCTAAGCGCCAATATGGTATTGGGTCGAGACATAAGTGTAACTTAATTTTGTATTGTCGTGGCGAGTCATTCTTAATTGTCTTTGATCATTGAACCTTTTATTATGTCACCGGAAAATAACAAGAACCGCATTCCTAGGACATTGATAAACTTCCGTAGGATTCTAAACGAGAGATTCCTGTTGTATTATTTTACCCCCAAATTCTCGCAAATTTCAGGGACTATAACACTCCATCTCTAAGGGGGTAAAACGAGGAACACGCGTACAAATTGTAGTTTTGTATATTTTTGACGACACTGTAGCGGGCATTAGCGAGATTACTCATACGTATGCCTAATATGTAAAGCGTTATACAAAACTGTTTGAAATCTTATGTGACAAGTCAGTGTCTAATAAATCATCATCTAAAGTGTACGTTTCTATTATCTTCTTATGGACCCTCATACACGCACAAATAGAGTAGACACCAAAGTGGTGACCCCGACCAACATGAATTCGCAAACAGGACCATCAACCAGCACTGCCACCTCCAGCGGAGTTACCGAATTGGCATCAGTAACAGTCTCGTCGAGAATACCGGAATTTTGGTGCGACCAGCCGCGTCTGTGGTTTATACAATGTGAAGCCATATTGGGACCACAAAAGTTGAGTGACGAGGCAAGATTCAACCTCGTCGTAGCCAAGCTCGGGAAAGAGGTTATCCAGCAAGTCAGTGACATATTATTGAAACCACCAGATACCAAAAAGTTCGACGCATTGAAAGAGCGTTTATTGAAGGCTTATGAAGAATCAGAGTTAAGACAGTTTCAAAAACTTTTGAGTGGTATGGAGTTAGGTGATCAGAAGCCTTCACAGCTTCTGCGCCGAATGAAAGATTTGGCCCGTGAAAAGATTCCTGACGAAACTCTTCGCATCATGTGGCAAGGACATTTGCCTTCTTCCGTCCGTGCCGTGCTAGCAGTGAGTGAGAGTCAAGACCTGGAGAACCTGGCAGCAGTTGCGGATAAAATTATGGAAACGTCAAGACCTTTACAAGTGGCAGAAGTGAACTCAACACCTCTCAGTGACAGTTCGTTCATTTTGGCCGAAATAGCTAAATTGAGCTTAAAAATTAGAGACATGGAGAGAAGTCGAAATCAATATAAAAGGTTTAACAATAATCGCTCGAGATCACGTTCAACGTCTCGTGCCCGTAACATGAGCCGCCGTACGCCGGACAGTCCAGGCTGGCTATGTTACTATCATCATAAATTTAGACAAAGAGCAATTAAATGTGTGGAACCATGTGCGTGGAAAAAACCTGAACAAAAGGAAAACTAAACGTGGTGCAGTCGGAGGCGGCGATTTGCACCATCAATCCTGTTCACCGCCTGACCTTATTGGACAATAACAGTGGACTTAAATTTTTAGTGGACACAGGTGCAAATATATCTGTTTTACCAGTGACTCAAAAGCAACGTTATTTTGGACAATGTGATAGTTATAAACTGTATGCAGCGAATGGATCAGAAATAAAAACGTTTGGTGTTAAAACTCTCGATTTAGACTTTAAACTTCGACGACCATACCGTTGGACATTTGTGATAGCTGATGTCAAGCAACCAATTCTCGGTGCTGACTTTTTGAGTAATCATAAGTTGTTAGTGGATGTGAACAAACAAAAACTTATAGACTCTGTTACCAACCTCTGTTCTATCGCCTCAATGACATTAAGTGATAACTTTTCAATACGAACAATAGACTGCAATAGTGAATATAGTGATTTGTTATTGGAATATCCGAACATTACCAAACCTATGTGCTTCAAGGATGCGCCACGTCACTCTGTCGTACATCATATTGAGACAACGGGATCGCCTGTCTTCGCGCGACCGAGACCTTTGCCACCTGACAAATATAGAAAAGTAAAAGAGGAATTTCAACGTATGCAAGAAATGGGTATTTGTCGTCCTTCAAAAAGCTGTTGGGCGAGCCCTCTTCATGTAGTGAATAAAAAGAACGGTGAAATCAGACCCTGTGGCGACTATCGTCAACTCAACGCGATAACGAAACCCGATCGCTACCCAATACCACGCATCCAAGATTGTACTTATTTGTTAAACGGAAAAACCATTTTCTCACGGATTGATCTACAACGAGCTTACCATAATTTGAAAATTGCTGACAGTGATATCGAAAAAACTGCAATCACAACACCTTTTGGATTATATGAATTTACGAGAATGAGCTTTGGTTTGAGAAATGCCGCTCAAACTTTCCAAAGATTCCTAAATGATGAAGTTTTACAAGGACTACCCAATATTTTTATATATTTAGATGACGTAATAATTGCATCATCATCAAAATTTGATCATAAACAACACCTCAGACAAGTGTTTGAACGACTCGACAAATATGGTATTACAATAAACCTGGCAAAGTGCGACTTCGGCAAAACGGAACTAGACTTCTTGGGATACCGTGTGACGAAAGATGGTTTGCAGCCGTTACCTGAAAAGGTCAAGGTCATCTCAGAATTTCCTAGGCCAAAGACAGTAGAAGAATTACGTCGTTACCTGGGAATGATTAATTTCTACAAAAATCACCTGCCAAATTCATCGGAAATACATGCAAAATTAAATGACTACCTACATAATTCAAAGAAAAAAGACAAAACTATTATTTCGTGGACCGAAGAAAGTATCGAAGCCTTTGAAAAAAGTAAACAAAATCTTTTGGAAGCTGTCACGCTAGCATTTCCATCGCCGGACGCCCCTTTATCATTGATGACAGATTGCTCAAATACTTGTGCCGGAGCTGTATTGCAACAAAAAGATGGCAATACTTGGAAACCTTTAGGTTTCTTTTCTAAGAAGCTTAGCAATACACAACAACTGTATAGTACCTACGACAGGGAATTACTTGCAATGTACATGGCGATACAACACTTTAGACATCTTATAGAGGGCAGACCCTTAACGATTTATACTGATCATAAACCGATAGTATATTCGTTAATGAAAAACACAGTTGGAAAAAACGACACGCCGAGACGAATACGACACCTCGATTTTATTATGCAATTTTGTACATCAATTCAACACATCAGTGGCATTGATAACATTGTAGCCGACACATTATCTCGCATCGCATCTATTGACATGCCTTCACCCATCGATTACCAAAAATTAGCCCTAGAACAAAGTAACGATGCTGAATTAAAAAACCTGATGCAATCGAGGACATTACACTTTAAACAAATATCTATTCCAAATTGCATCATCCCGATTTACTGCGAAGTTTCTAGAGAAGCGGCCCGACCATATTTGACACAAGCGTTTCGCGTATCAGCTTTCAAAGCCATACACGAAATAAGCCACCCAAGCATACGTACAACACGCAAGATGATCACCGATCGATTTTTCTGGAAAGGAATGAACAAAGACATCTCGAGTTGGACTAAGTCATGCCTCGAATGTCAGAAGTCCAAAGTTCAAAGACATACTGTATCACCACTAGGAAAATTCCAAAATAGTGACAGATTTGAACATCTACACATGGACATTGTGGGTCCACTATCTTACTGCAATGGTTATCGATACCTAGTAACTATGATAGACAGAGCCACAGGTTGGCCAGAGGCTTATCCTGTTAAGGATATTACCGCTGAGACAGTTGCCGATATTATTTACTCAGGATGGATTGCACGTTTTGGATGTCCCTTGCGTTTAACGACAGACCAAGGTCGACAATTTGAGTCTACATTATTCAACCAACTGTCGAAAAGAATGGGCATTTTGAAATTAAGAACTACCGCGTACCACCCTCAAGCGAACGGTATGGTGGAACGCTGGCATCGCTCTTTGAAAGCAGCACTTATGTGTAGAGGAAACACAGAGCACTGGGTATCAGAGTTACCATCAGCATTGCTAGGGTTACGAGCAAGCATAAGACAAGATACTCAGATAAGCGCAGCCGAGATGGTATACGGAGAAACCATTAGACTACCGGGAGATTTCTTCCAGCCGAATACGCGAGAAATTTCCAATAGCCCTGATTTTTTAAAGGAGTTACGAAACAAGATAGTTAACTTGTCATCTGTGCCTAAACGAAATGTTAAACAAGGAAAAATGTTTGTACATCCAGAGTTACATGAGTGCAACTACGTATTTGTGCGATGTGATTCAGTGACTAAACCCTTAACGCAACCTTACACAGGTCCGTATAAGGTTATTTGCAAGACTGATAAATATTTTAAAATATTGCAAGGAGAGACTGAGAAAATAATTAGTATAGATCGATTAAAACCTGCATTTATGCTAGAGATTGATGAACAAGCAAACGCGACAAATAAGGTCGTGCTACCCGATGATCCCGTTGCGACCAATAAGGCAACGACGAATGTAAACAATGAGCCCAAAGTCACAAAATCGGGACGAATAGTCAAACCTGTTGTGCGCTTCGCCCCGTAATCACGAATCACTTTTGCTAATTGATTTTATCTACAATGGGAAAAAGTCAAAGTAAAGTTGCTGACGAAAAAATCATAATTGCCCAAACCGGAGCCGGAAATAGTGCCGCCGCTGCCGCCGCTACACAAATGGATAGAGAGAGAATGGAATTTTACCTGATATTTATTACCATTTTCATCATCATAATTATCGCTTATTTCTATTGGAAGAGAGTGAAAAGAAACTATGGAAGATACGTAAGGAGAGAACTTCAAGAACTTCCTGTGCTAGCAGTACGCAGAGGAGAGTCAGGCTTCATCAGCCACTCTCACGCCCAGCACACACAACAAGTGATAGTGTAAAGTGAAAAAGTGAAAGTGCAAAGTTCCAAAGTGCGCAAATTAAAAAAAAAAGTCATTTGTGTAATCGTATAATTGTGTAATCGTATTTTGTGTATCTACTCGTTTATGTATACTCATGTATGTAGGTACCTATTATTAACTATTACCTACTTATTTCAAAAAGTGTTATCTTTTAATTAAAGCATAATTGAATAGGTATTGTATTTTTAACCATCTATGTAACCAAACCATGTATGTTACAATGTTTAACAATGTATTTTATTTTTAAGAAAGGGGGATGTATTGTAGCGGGCATTAGCGAGATTACTCATACGTATGCCTAATATGTAAAGCGTTATACAAAACTGTTTGAAATCTTATGTGACAAGTCAGTGTCTAATAAATCATCATCTAAAGTGTACGTTTCTATTATCTTCTTATGGACCCTCATACACGCACAAATAGAGAAGACACCAAAACACCATGACTGTCGAAACAATGTTTATCCCCTTTAATATTTTCGGTGCTCGCTTACTGCTCTTGACAGGTCCTCCGGTCCCTAGCGCCCCGGGGCGCATAGAGCCGGGCGCGGGAGGCGCGCAGGTCGCTCCCGCGTGCCCCGGCCCGATACTATCGCGGTCGGTCACCCGCTAATTAATTTGAATGAATAGCACGAACGTAACTACCTGTTGTTAATGTTGTCATGCACTAGTTGGAGAAAACATTATGTTCTTATTCATTTTAGAACTAAATGTTACCAAATCCCAGTTCCTAAATTGCCATAAAAAATGTCGATTGATAAATTCTCAACATTTTTTTTATGTAATGTTCGATTATAGGGATTAAACGAGGATGCCTGAACTAAATAGGAATTTTTGTTTGAAAATTACATGATTGATTGATGTTTTTTTCAGGATCCTGAAAATACGCAGTCGCAACATATATTTTTCCAACTTCATGCGTTGTTATTGATGTTAACTTATTTTGATTTGATTGTGGTATCAATCTCGACAGTTTTTTTTATTTCTGAACAATTCCTGTAATAGGTAACTTTTATTAATTAACCATTGTAAGCCAATTTTGATATCTAAGGGCATGAAAGGGCATAATATAATAATGTGTATGGTTAGACAGTTGATAAATAAATATTAGAATATTACATCTTTACATCACATGCATGCACCCTGCAAACAATTATTAATAAACACAAGGGCACTCTACCTTTTCTCGAAGTGGTTAGTCGTTTTTTTGAAACCTCTGACTTGGGTTGTGATTATTCCACATAAACGAAAATCTCGGGATATGAAGCCAACAGTGTACTATTTAAATTCGTGAAGTCTCAATTGCGTAGCCCTGGATCAGTATTTATTATTGACACAGTTATTGATGTCTGACAACCCCCGATTGTCCCTTGTAAAAAATGTATTTATTAATCTGATGATGATCAAAATTCATAGGGCACTTCCTGAAGTCTGAAACTGTATAACAAATTACTTGATGACATCAAAGGCACAAAATCATTCCCATCGTTCAAAAACAAGGTCAAACTCTATTTTCTGAACCAATTCTCGGAGTTTAATTAAATTTGTTAAAATGATAATTTATTAATACTGAAAATAAATAGTTGAGGCAAATAACATAATAAAACAAAATAATTAAAAAAAATTGAGTATATCATAGCAACTAGGATACGATACGTAATTAGACCTGTCGTTATGATAATAACTACTGTTTTGTATTAGTGTTATAGTGTTCCACAAATGGCCAATATATTAATTAATGTTTGGGTGACTGTTATTGTGATGAGTCTGCTTCGTGCAAAAAAATATTAAAATGTAAACTTTAAATTAATTAACTTAGGCCTGAGGTGGAATTGTGTAAAGCAATCGTAATCATTTGACAGTTCAAGCGTTTGACAGAATAATCGTACGCTATGAACTGTCAAATGATAACGATTGCATAACACAATTCCACCTCAGATTCGACCAAACTTTTATCCGAGAATAACTCTTAGTATAACTGGCACAGGGAAATATGTCAAAATGACAAGTTTATTCTGAGATTAATATTTATTTACTCTTGTTTGCTCGAATCCACCCTTAAAAAGTTAAATCTCTTGAATGTGATTCTTTTAGAGGAGTAAAACTAGGAACTTTTAATCCTCAACCCCTTGAAAAAGGGATGGAATAAGGAGTTTGTATGAAACTTCTGCAAATTTTGATACTAAGTGGTCTAACAAATTTTATGATATTGTTTATTTATAATACTATTTAAAGTTTAAATAGTATTTGTTGTGTGTTTGTTTAAATTTTAAACAATTTGAAAGTGTAAAAGCATCAAAAATAATGGAAATTTGATCGAATACAAATCTAAGTTTAACAGTTGAAGGACAGATTGATTATAGCAACCCGGCCTAAATCATTTTCATTTTCGGCTGAAATTGAAGTTGGTGAAGAGTTAGGACGAGCCCGTATTCACAAACATTACAATCAGGTCTCATAGTACGCGTGGACGCACAGGGTGACACACGAACCAATCACAGAGCTCTATTCCACGTTGTGCGTTCGATTTGCTGCTTACTCAAGCTTCACTTAAGCAAGCACTTAGCATCGTTTGTGAATACGTGCGATAGAAGCTTGGCTCTACATGAGATTTGACTTTTTCACAGAACGAGCTATACAGTTCGTCTTGGCAACAAGTAGGTACTCAAACAAACGTGATTTTTCTTCATGTTATACTGAAAAAAAATACAACCAGGTTTAACTTTAATCCTTTAATAACAAACACGTTTTTTTTTCAAAGACTAATAATATTAATACTCACAACATGTAGCAGTAACCAAGATAATTTTAACCTTAAGGGACCTATAAAAAATATAATTTATTACCCCAACAACAAAAAATAAACGACGCGTCGATTGTAAAGGCTATACAAATATTCTTGCTTCGATAAGAAATACTCGTCATAGCTTATTTTATTTTCATAGTTGTAGTTTTTGCGCTGTTTTCCTTTTATTTATCGCTCGTTACTACGAGCACCTACGTTAATAGTGGCATTCAAATTCAATACGCATTTTCCATTTTATGTGTAATAAAATCGACAGTACTAAAACAATGCGACGAAGTCAAACGGTAAAGTCGAGCTCGTAATGTGCGCATAATATGAATGTACCTATGTAGGATTAATGAGTTTTGTTTGTAACGGAATAGTAGGATGACGGATGAAAGATAGTTTAGGATCTGAACGGCTGAATGATGAGGAATGGTTGGTCTATGGAGGAAACGGAACGGATGAATGAGGTACGAGGATTGAGAGTGAGTATAGTAGTTTATAAAACCCAACTACGACAAAAAACGACGCTGAAAAAGTATAAAACAAGATTTTCAGCATACTGAACTGAACAAAGTTGCTAATGTAGTTGCATAGTAATTTTCATGTCTGGAAAACCGCAGTCACACGTTGTCAAAGTGCTACGGTAGGTAACGTGTGACTACGCCTTTCCAAACATGAAAATTACTATGCAACTACATTAGCAACTTTGTTCAGTTCAGTATGCTGAAAATCTTGTTTTATACTTTTTCAGCGTCGTTTTTTGTCGTAGTTGGGTTTTAGTTTTTTTACTTTTTATTTATTATTTGTACTGTTTTGGTGTTAAAGTGTATTTGTGGCGCATAATATTAACTAAAGTTAAATTGATGAAAAAATGTGAATTATATGCAATAAGCCTTTGAATACAGGTAAAGTCACAAGCAAATGCTAGTAATATATATATATTCAAAATGTACAAGTAAAGGGCTTTCAAATGATACCAAACACGGCATATTTATCTTAACTTTATTTTTTTACTCTGTATGTTTTGTCCGCTAGAGGGCGCCACATTAGATTTTGTGAAACCCCATATAGCCTATAACCAGCGGACAATTAAGACGCTTCTAATGATATGTCATTTGTCGAATTCTCATAAGTAGTTTAGAAGTTACGAGGGAACAGATGAACATACATACATACATACATACATACATACATACATAGCCTGTCAAAATCATAACCCTCCTTTTGCTTTGCCGTAGTCGGGTAAAAAGAGGAGTCTGTTGTAGGCTGTGAGTGTGTTGTGAGTTGTGAAAGACGGAAGACGGACGAGTTGTGTAATTATTATAGTAAAAGACGTGTAAGCTGTAATAGTTAAAAGACCAGGAATATAATTATGACATTGACAAATTTATCCAGTTGTACTTATTCAAGAATCTCACGTCCCACATGTAAGCTTCAAAGATGAAGAGAGTGCGGTCGGTGTATACGAACGTGGGTCGTTTGGATCTATCGGCAGAGACGATAGCCAAAAAACAATCGAACCCTTTAATAATATATGGCCATCGATGATTTGACCGATAATCACGAAATATGAAGCCGGCTGGCAGTAGTGGTCGTAGCACAAACATTATGTCACACAGATATGTTGAAAAAATGTTAATTAAATCAGCACTCGGCTCTTATTAAAATAACTATAGACCGAGCTGAGATATTTTTATGAGTGTTTGAGTGCACAGCTCCTACGGCCGCGCGATTATGCCGCTCGGTCGGTAGCTCATTAAGTGCTTACATATCTCACCGGCCCTCGTTACAGTGCACATAAAGGTGCTACTTAGTACTAACTTAGTATTATTAGCGATGACTTCTCGAGGACGTGCAGTTTTATAAACACCAGAAGTTAATCTTTCGAATTGACTTGATTAGAAACTTACAAAATACTCGTTTGCCTCCTGTCCCATAAAAAATGACCTCCCAACAAGGATTTTCACAAAGACCGGACTGCGCTGCCCGTATCCAGGTACCGCGACCTTCACCAGATCGTCGGTCCATCTAGTGGGACGCCTGCCCGCACTACGTCTTCCGGCTCGTGGTAGCCACTTGATAAGTTTTCGTCCAGAATTAGTTTAAGTCCAGAAGAAAACTGTTGAGTGGCTTTGGTACATAACTACCCTTAGATGAGTGTACCTTCTCGTATATGAAATTGCCATTAGCATTACATTTATCTGTTAATTAGCACCGCCCGACAAGTTCATCTGGAAGAAGGTATCTCGGTACATCAACTTCAACATACAACAAACACTTTACTCAAATATGACTTTGAGAGTCGCTTTGTTTTGTTTTGTTTATGTCTTATTTACTTTTATAATGATGTGCCTGTGCGGCGCCAAAATGTTAAATTAAATAATGTAACATACTATTCATATCATTGTAAGTGAACTACTTACGTATGTATAATTCTTATGAGAATAAAGTCTTTAAACCTAAACCTAAAATCATGCACATTTCACAGGTTACGGTAAATGTATGTCTTAAAAAATTGGCCAAGTGCGTGTCGTGCCACGCGCAGTGTAGGGTTCCGTAGTTGTCCTTCGTTACCACAATATATTTCAAAATCAAAAGCAATTACTTCGTCTAATGTCACTTTTAATATTTTCTTCTAATGAATTTTCACTAGTTAAGAAATTTTAAACTAACTGGTGTATCTTAACCGCTATAGTTTTCCTTGAAAGTTCATGAAAAGCAGTATCATTACGATTTTTTCCAGATTTTTAAAGCCAACAGTTTAGTGTTTTTAGAGGGGGGACGCCCTACTCGAACAAAAATGTGCACTTTAAATTTTAATAATTTGCAAATAGATCCCTAAATAGAAAAATAGTCTTAAAAACCCCTAAGCCATTTTAAAAGACCCATCCAACGATACCCCACACGATGGGGTTGAAGATGAAAAAAAATTCATCCCCACTTTACATGTAGGGGAGCTACCCTAAAAAAAATTTTTTTTCTTCAAAATTTTGTTTTACCGTTTTGTCGGCGTGATTAATATACATACCTCCACAAAATTACAGCTCTCTAGTGCCAATAGTTTCCAAGCAAAACCTCGGACAGACAGACAGACATATCGAAACTATGTATAAGGGTTCCTTGTCAGTACTACGGAACCCTAAAAAGGTATGTCATGTCAAGAATGTAAACGTATAAGAAGGTACGTGTGTGTATCAACAAAGCGGAGTTGTCAAAGGTTCCGTGTCCCATTAATTGTGAATCGATTTATTTAGTGAGTGTGACGTGCGCCGGCGCAGCGCACGTAAATAACCCTCGTTTTGCTCGCGCCCGCCAGCTACCGCGCTGATTGATGCGCCAGCTTGCAGACCAACTTCTCATACTATAGAGAAAATAAGTAAGGTTTGCATTGACACTTGATACACATTTTAAGTCACATAACTCAAAACATTATTGAAATAAATTGCACATAGAATGGGTACAAAGACGGACTTAACTTAATGTAGTTGGCAATATTTAGTAATGTACAATTGTACATTCATATTAAATAATATATTAAATAAATAATTTGAATTTTAATACTCTTGGTTATTTTACACTGCGCCTCTAATCCCAAACTAAGCAAAGCTTGTAACTAAGTATGGGTACAAAATTATTTATTTATTGATCTACATTAGTATTGTCAGTAATTCCTGCAAAGGGACATCGTTACAGTATTATTTTTAGCGAAAATTCGGCGCCACTTTTACTTAAAATTAAACAATTTCAAATAAATTTTGCTGCCACGCGTTTCATGCCCAAAAATTATCGAAAAAAATCACGACATGAGCCAAACAATATGCCAGCATTATCAGCATCTTCCCTAAATTGTGATTCGGCGATCTTTCATTACCATTTCTTTCTTTTTCTCACATTTTCATCGGTTATTAAGGTGCTGGGGCGTCTAGAGCGCTCGTCATCTTCAATGCCTCAATGGTCTCCATAGAAAAGATTTTGCCACTCGTAAACCTTGGTTTTACGCATAGCAGACTCACCACGTGAAATTTTTGACATTTCAAAGACTTTTAATTCGTTTTTTTGAGCAAAACTTAACGCAAATCCATTGCTTAATTTTTTTTGACAAACAAAAATTGCTGGACTCGTAAAACACGTCTAACTTTTTTTTTTTTGCGCAGGAAAATACTTTGCGTATACCCGCCGCCTCGGGGGAAGCGACGGGTTATGTGGGACTCCCTTGTCGGGTGGCAGCAATAGCGGCTGTCACCCGACAAGTATACCCACTAAAAACCTGCGGTGCACCCTCTGCGTTTTACTGGCACGACGTGGGGTCCTACAGATTCAGACCACGCCGTGCCGACGCATGGCCCAGCCTTTGCCGGGCCTCCCGCGCTAAAGAGGGGGTCTGCCGGTACACTGGCATACCCCCCAGACAGGGTGGGACCGTGCAATGTGGGTGATGGGCCCCCCGGCCTAACACCCACTGGTCTCACCTAGGGAGGCGGAAGGAGGCGAGCGAATCTCCTCCTTCTTCCCCCCGGCCGTCTGCGCCGGAGCGCGTGGGCTTCGGGATCTACTTCCCTAGCCCGTTCCGCGGTCTCCTTCTGCAGCATCACCTCTTCGCAGAAGGAGACCATGGCGTCCCACGCGCTCTCGCCCAGGAGCATCGCAACCACGACGCTGGGGAGCGCGAGGTCCGGACCAGTCACCGCAGTCAGAGCCCGGCGCTGCTGGACCCATGCTGGGCACACCTCAAGGGTGTGCTGAGCCGTATCTTCCGCAGCGCCGCACTCGTGACATTCAGGGCTCGGCTCTCTACCGATCAGATGCAGGTACCAACCGAAGCATCCGTGTCCAGTTAGCACCTGCACCAGACGATAGGTGAGGAAGCCGTGCCTCCGATGCACCCACTGGTCCAGGACCGGGCGGATCGCCTCTATGGTTCTCACGCCATAGCGGCAGTCTACCAACTCCCGCTCCCAGCGCCGCAGAAGCTCCTCTCGGGCAAGCTCGCGGACGCGCTCCACCTCCTCGTATGAACCTAAGTGATCACCACAGTCAAAATAAACAATGAATACAGTTGAAAACTTTATCATATTTCAGGATTATAAACTAAATAATAAAATTATAAAAATATCAAACGGACTCCAAACTCGCGAAATTTATAAATTCCCGATATTTTCTGAACACACCTCGTACATTATACTATGTAGATACTTTTTAACATATATTTTCCTTAATGCGTTTCTTTAGAATCTAAAGTTTAGATAGACACGATCTTACTTTCGTCCATTGCATCATGCTTAGTTTTAAGTTAAAATGTTTGACCTAATATCAAAATAGGTGGTCAGCAGTCAGCGTGGCTCTCATGATGGCTGCCTTAAGCACGGGAGCTCAGAAGGGTTTCTGTGTCTGGCGGATTACGGTCGCCGACAATGGCGTGTAAACTCATCGCACCTCGGCTCTATCTTATCTGCTACATTAAAGGCCGCTCCTAAATGCGCATCGACGACGCCGCCACCAAGGTCCGCTGCGTTCCCCTCTTCCTTATCTCGCCGGAGCAGAGCTCAAAATTCAACCGAGCTCATGTAACGCAGACGGTGCAGGTGGTCTCTCTCGGCTCGTAAAAACAAACGTCGGGTGTGCGCGGGCGCTATTACTAAACCATTAACGTTATCGAAGTGTCCACTTAATAAGAAGTCGAAACTAATTAGATGGGGCCGCAGAGGGCCCACAATGAAGCCCAGATTGCATCTTAACTATTTACAATTGGGCTGCGGTGCAGTTCACAGCCCTTGCCGCTGGATCGCTATAAAGATACACACGGCAGATGTTGTTACTTTGTGACATTTAGGCTGAGTTGCACCACCTAACTTTAACGGTAACTATGACGATAACCGGTGCTTTTTGTATGGAGTTTGACAGATTTTTAACGCTTGTCAAAGTTAAAGTAAGATGGTGCAACCCACCCTATGTCGATCAATAAATTCACCTTTACTTAGATAACTCACCTCTTTTGATGTTTACGGTTGAGAAAAGATTTCCAAATAGGTACGGCCTTATCCATCTAAACACTGCGGCATCTTACGATGTAGTTATGATAAGAGCGAGATTACAAACAACTTTGGTCTGATTATGTTATGTCGACGGTTATACATACAACTAACTTTCAGATTGAATTGGGATTATGACTTTAGAACAGAATGTTACACTTTAATCGTAATAAAATTCTAAGATACCTCAATAAAACCTCGGTAGTCTTTTTGTTATTTTTTTATTTTTGCATTTCATGTGCAAATTATATTTTTGTATGCAAGTTTTGTAAGTTGCAAATAAATGTAGCTACACATTTTTGGTTCACTTATGCCCGTTTTCACCATCAATCCCTAATTTTTAAGTGACCCCTTTGAAAACAAAAGAAGAACGGTCATCTGTGACCCAGGCCCGACAGAAACGAGACATACCTCAGTTTTTTTGTCATGTCTTAATTAGTTAAATTATATATTTTTTATATTCGAAATCTATGTATAACACCAAAATATTACCCTTTGTTTTTGTTTAGGCGTTATACAAAAACTAATACAAAATGCCTATTTATCACCAAAATTGGTAAATGTATGTACCTAAATGTCTATTACAGCTGCTATGGAATGTATCTAGGTGACCTGGAGATACAGCCGGATTATACAGGGTGGAAAAAATAATAAGTTACAAAATCCAAAAATTCAATGTTACCAGCTTCCATAATCTGTACCCTATTAATGGTACCATTTGAAAGAGCTCGTGAAGCACTTTCAGAATCAGTAACTAGTTTTTCGATATCTTGTATAGTTTAGAAATAATCGAGTGAGATCACTTATCGTTCCATATGTATAACCACCCTGTATAATCCGGTTGTATCTCTAGGTCACCTAGATACATTCCATAGCAGCTGTAATAGACATTTAGGTACATACATTTACCAATTTAGGTGGTACATAAGCATTTTGTATTAGTTTTTGTATAACGCCTAAACAAAAACAAAGGGTAATATTTTGGTGTTATACATAGATTTCGAATATAAAAAATATATAATTTAACTAATTAAGACATGACAAAAAAACTGAGGTATGTCTCGTTTCTGTCGGGTCTGGGTTTTTTTTGGGGCGTGACCGTTCTTCTTTCTGTTAATAAGGGTCAAAAGTCTGTCAAACTCTATAGAAAAAGCACCGGTTATCGTTATAGTTACGGTTAAAGTTGGTGGTGCAATTCAGCCTTATTGCTTTTCTTTAAGTAATGGGGCATGGACATATAAGTTATGATTTTAATTAAGTTTATTTGTAGTGTAATTTATTTATTTATTTAGGACACCCAATAAGACAGACACAAATGCAAGCAAAGTTTTTATTAGTTGTACTTGCTAGCCTAGCTAGCTAGTAGGTAGAGAGAGCGTACCGATTGCGCATAAGAATTTTACAGTATTTCGTAATTTCGCATCACATTTATAACAAAATATTAAGAGAGACTCCGATAATATAGGACGAAGAGTTAAAAAAAATATGAAAAATAATGACTCTACATAACGTTGAATAAAGTTTACGATGCTTAATAATTTACCTACAATACAAATTATCTGCTATGTAAAGGTATGGCATGCTGACATAATATGGCGTTAATAGCACCCGTATCTTTATGCAGTTTAGCCGCATGAGTAAACATCTAGTGGAGTGATGTAATGGGCGCATCGGATCAGCGAACTCGGCGTTTCGTTCGCGGGCGATTAGGCGACGCAGTAATCGTTGTCCTCAATGGGCTGCTTTATGTTAATTGGCGATAATTGTGCGCGCGCACATAAGTCACGGCAAGATGGCCGCGCGGACGCAGTAATCGCGTTCGTGGAAGCCCGCGCCGCGCCGCCCGCATACAGATTGCGCCCCGCAAAAACGCTCCGCGCCGCCGCAATTAGAGGTCCCGGCCCGCGCCCCCGCCGCCTCCCCTGCCCCTCACTGCCCCGCCCATAGGGTTGACGACTTTTTGGGCGATTTTGGGAGATAATAGTCGGTCATGGTTTAGCACACAGAAAGCGTAATCCGTTCAAAATAACAGTCTTTAACTTGAAATTCGTGATCACTTTTGTTAAAACTTTATCAGCGTTAAGTTCGGGGACTATTCCCACAACTCGATCCTACCGCTACCGCTGCAACTCCTTTGTACCCAACATCTACAATGGAGGTTTGTCTTTTGTTTTGTACTACTTGCATCACGGTGTAAAAGTATTAACAAATTGTTACTTTCTGTTACGTGGTTAATTTTAGACGTAATGGGATATCCAAATTTTCTCCTTTTGGAATGTGCTAGTGCAATCTGCATTTCATATTCTAGATCAGAATCATCGTCTGAGGAGCTATCTAACAAATCAAGAAGTAAGGCCGTATCACTCATAGTCAATAACCCTGTACCTATATATGATTTAACAAGAAATACGTGTGGCACCGACGCAGACTCGTAGGAAAATATTTTTTTAAAATAAGTTAATCGTATCTTAGCCGTGTGTGACGCGCTTAATACATTACACGATGTATTTCATTACGCGTTACACTCGTCTGGCCCCGACTTCAAGAGGTGGAGGAGGTTTCCCACCAGGTGGCATTAAAAAAATTCACCCTGTATTAAATACTATCGATATCTAAAGACATACATTTTTCTAACCAAAAACTCTAAAGACGCGTCGTTTATTGTCTGTCACAGAAAAACTATCGCGCCCATCCCTGTTTCAAAAGCCGGGATAAAAACTATACTATGTCCTTTCCCGGGACTCAAACCATCTTTATGCCTTTCATCAAAATCGGTTCAGTGGTTTAGGCGTGAAAGCAAGACAGACAGACAGACAGAGTTACTTTCGTATTTATAATATTAGTATAGAAGTATAGATAATACTGCAAAGTTTCATCAAAATCCGTTCAGTAGTTTTTGCGTGAAAGAGTTACAAACATGTTAACATCCAGACATCCATACAAACTTTCGCATTTATAATATTAATAGGATTTTTTAACAAACTCCGTTTTAAATGGTGGCACATTTTAACAACTTAACTTTAAAATCAAGTTACTTTCGCGTGTGTATGTAGACAACATACAATCATAACACAACAAGTTTGAATAAACTCGTAAAAATACGAGAAATTAAAATTAAAAATGCCTCCCATTCAAAGAGGTGAGGAGTGCGTGCGACCCCCCTTAGTATAGTTTTTGTCGATAAAATTTAACATCGGAAGTCCGATTCCTAACTAAAACATAGATGTTAAAGTTATTCAAAATTATTCCACAGATTATGAATACAAGGGTTTCAACTGGGCGGTCAGTGTCTCTAGAAACACGAACGAGTTTCGTATCAATATCGGCGTCTGGTTTGATCCAGGATGCCTCGAGGGACTCCAAAACATCATGAGGCTTACAGCAGGTCTTCTGCTCCAAACTTTGGCTTATTTTGTAATCTGGACTGGATGAGGGCCAGGTCAATTTTCCGCTTGACGAGCTGGGTTTGCGCGCTTTTCGCTCTTAAGAGATGGCGCAGAATCATGCTGGACCCAGTGTCTGTTATTGAACATGATATGTGAAATAGGTTCTGTAAGCTTTGTGAGAACTGTATTGTACTTTATGCCTTTCACGTAAAAATACCTTAAAGCCTTAGACACCCAGCCTGACCTTGGTGATGATGGAAAGCGGCCTAGCTGGACACACGAAATTAAGCTGCTCGCATCTTTGTTGATATAGAAGATCCACCTTATCATTTTGTTCTTTGTAACTCTCCTCCATGGCCATGGTAAAAAAAATCGTCCAAATATTTTTCAGACCTTCATTCAAAATTTAGAAGTTGTGACCATAATGACAGAAGTTATAGCCGGACTATGTTATTAGGCATAATTTGTCCTAATCAATAAATAATGTAATTATTTTTCTACTTTTTAGTGCAGGTTTTTTAGAGTCGGTTTTAATGATTCTGTTAAAATTAATTGACGGTTGTTAAAGTTAAAGTAAAATGATGCTTAAATGTTATGTTTAGGCTATATGAAGTTCACCGGGTTAGCTGGGTATGTACTCGTAGATTGTAATATTACTGTTAGTAGTAGTATAATTTAACGAAACCTTCCTGTAGGTGTACTCTGGAACAATTTACAGTGACACGAAGGAGACCATCTGCTGCGATCATTCATAATAAATACAGATCCGGTAAGAGGCCCAACAGAATTCTGTTGAATGAGTGATATTTTATGGCTTTTCCAGTAATGAGCGGGCCACATTCCTAAACCGCTGCTTGCATGCGGCGGCAGGTGGCAGGCACTCTTCCACTCCTCGGCTTCACTGCGGCATTTCCCTACAAAGGAACTCTTTTTGTGGCCAAATATCTAATCATTAGTCTGCTTTAAATATGAAATTCACTAGGCAGATGTTGTTTTCAGTCATTTCCGCAATTTTCTAATTAAAAGTGTCGTGTCAGTGACGGATGACAGCGCTGCAAAAAACTTTTTATATGTACTAACTAGACTGCATATGTCACCTTAACATTGTGAATTCCATCAGATTAAATAAATAAATAAATAAAAATGTTATTTATTGGAAACAAGAAAAATGGACGCTTATTCAATGGAATAAGCGTGTACGATAATAGCCGGGATAGTTTAAGAATAACTGTGTGATTGTAATCTAGATTACAGTATAACCTTTTTTTAACGCCGGGAAATGCTTAGGTAGGTACCTACTTATTTGATTGAAATGTGTGGTTATGTGGGACAAACGATGTTTGCTTAAGTAAAGCAGCAAATCGAACGCACAGGTTAAATAGATCTCTGTGATTGGTTCATAATGTCACCCCTGTATGTTCACGCGCACTGTGAGACCTCATAATAATGTTTGTGTATAAGTACGGGCGACAGTTTACCTATAAAACATCTGTTAGTTATGGTTTTCCTGTAAAACTTATATGTTTTTAACAAAAAAAGGATTCTTTCCCGGATTCAGAAAACTGCGAAGTTATGCTGATGTTCCGAGAACTATCGAAGCTATTTTCAGCAGGTTATTTCAGCCCTAGAGCAACCAAAAAACTATTGAAATTGAGCAAACTATTTTGCAACAATCACACACATTTCCCATTATTTGGGGTCGGCTCTCCTCGTTCTGAGACGCCAGGACAGTCTGTCCTGGGTTGTCGAAATATTTGTTTGGGCACGGTGTAAGTCCTTGGCCATCGTGGACCACCAGGTGGCCAGCTAGTGGGCGTCCGCTACCTTTCCTAGCTTGGCAGGCTTCAGTAACGGTGTCGAATATTGCTCTGTAGAATTATGTAAAAAAAAAACGAGCCAAAAGGGCGCCCGCTCAGCGATACTCGGGACATAAGTAAATGTCCCGACGCTGATTTTCAGCGAGTACCCTTGCCTAGGCCTCGGCTGTTGGGACCCAAACCGCGTCCGCCAAACATAAACTAATTATTTTATTAAAACTTTTATAGATTCAAGAGCGGATAGGGGATGCCCAACAGTCGAGGCCCCGCGTGGCGCTCTGCTAACATTTAAACGAACAATAAAAATAAAATAACATTACAGACACTAAGCTAAAGACAAAATCAAGAAAAATACTAATAAATGAAGAATGTGTAAGTGTGTTGTGTGTGTGCTCCTGAACGTGCCATCAATGCGTTAGTGTGGGTGACGTGTTGAGTGTTTGTGTGTTTACTAATAAATAAATAAGTCAACGAAACGGGAATAAAATAAAATAAATAAAATGTTAATGAACTATAATAATAATAAATACTAAAGTAACGATCACAGACCTCCTGCAAATGTCTTAAATCATACGACTGTTTAACATAACATGGCGAAAATCGGAGACATCCAGCATCGACAAAAGCGCCCTCTATTTATGCAGGTCCTCTATTTATATATGTACTTAAGTATGTATTAATTTAACAGTATAGGTATGTATTACCAAAACAACATATGAATCTACCTAAAAATACCAAGTTAGAGGATGGTCCAGCTAGCTAAACAAAGTGCAAAATCGTTATCATCAAGGCCTCCGGTATTTTTTTTTCAAATCTAATCTATACTATCTATCTATACTTCTATACTATATTACTATATTTTTTATAATATTACAACTGCGAAAGTAACTCTGTCTGTCTTGCTTTCACGCCAAAACCACTAAACCGATTTTGGTGAAATTTGGTATAGAGATAGTTTGAGTCCCGGGAAAGGACATAGGATAGTTTTTCTCCCGGTTTTTGAAACAGGGACACGCGCGTTAAAGATTTTCTGTGACAGACAAAATTCCACGCGAGCGAAGCCGCGGGCGGAAAGCTAGTAGAGCATAAATATGCGTCGCCAATACAATGTAATTCGTAACTTTACATTAGTCTGTGTCGTGAATGGTGAAGCGCGCGCTTCCTGGAATGGGTGCGACTGCGGCCCGCCGCGGCGCACCTACAATGTAGGCACTAGGCGTGGACTGTATTCGTTCAATTTCAAAATAGTAACACAAAGTACCTCTACTTATCAGTAAGTATATTTATAAAATATGATTTTTAAGTTATATTGGATGCTCCATGTGGCCGGACCATTACGGTTGACAACTCAAGATTTGTGTGCAATGTGTAGTAACAATTAATCTGTTTTTATTAGTATGGGTATTTGCTATGCATTAAAGTATTAAGTGCAAATTCAAATTCATTTATTTGCACAGAAACATGGTACAGTACAGATGTCAGATAAAAATAATCAGGTTCAACATGTTTCGTCTACAAGACATGCAAAAATTGCATAAATATGTTTATATGTAATGTATACGTGGGCTGGTATCCGTACTAAGCCGAGTGTTGCTAAGTTTTGGTTTAAGAAAGAAAGAAAGAAGAAATGTTTAGATGTCTTCATGTAAACAAAGCTTTATTTTATGTTAAAATGTTAATTTTGACGCTAGTATTAGTAGATGAAGATTAGGGCATCTGGATCCAACCATTCAGGATCCAGATACCCTAATCTTCATCTTTTCAACACCGTATATTTTATGATCAGACCTAGATACAAGATTATCTAGACAATAAAAATCTCTATAATGTATACTCGAATCGAGAGTTTCACAAGCTTGCATTCAATTTCACTATTGTCATTTCGTTATTTGATCTACATTCTGCATCGACTCTAAGAATGTAAAGGTTGAACGATGGGTTGAAGTTTCTTCCTATTCGATGGTATTCTATTCGAATTATCTACTGTATTGCATTATCATAAAATAAAATCACCTTTTCTAATTAACTGTTTATTAAATTACATTATATTCATTCTTATACTTTATAAAATTACATACATTCATAAAAAAAACATGTTAAAAAAATTAAAAAGGTTGAGACACAAAAATAGTTCCTATACTTTTGATAATATCTTTAACTCGAGCATAAATGTTATCATTGAACACGTTTTCCACAACGTGTTGAGCACAAATTTCTGCATTACACTGACACACAGATTTGGTAGAGTTTTCAAACTGTTCCGCATCGTAAATTTCTATTCGAATCACTTTTGCTCCATGCGATACCGTTCGAATACTCGAATACAATTTCTTCTGTTGGTTAATGATGATATCACCATATCGTTGATTTTCATTTTCCATATTGTTTATTATTCTTTGCACACTCGTAGGACTCATCCTTCCAGATGCTGGTGGTGAGAGCGGTGTATATGATGGTGAATAAGACCAATTTTCGTGCTGAAACAAATAAGTATGATTAGACATTTTTTTTACAAGTGTAAGAAAAAAACATTTGTAAATAAATATTTTATAACTTACCGCCATTATTGCTAGCAATTATTCGTTCGTTATGCTTTAGGTACTAAAAATACTAATTAATTCCACATCTCAGAACCCTTCCTTTATATTAAAAAGAGTGCTTACGAAATAGTTTAAACACCCGAGGTAATTGGTCTATATTACGTTATAAGCAGTTTTTAATAATAGACCTAACTTTACACTTTTCTATAAAGAATATTACGTTAGTAGTTTAGTGCTATGTAGAGCTTTTCTGTATTTGGTGCTGTCCAAATACGTACGCTGACGTCTGTTCAGTTGCTAGTCCATTAATGTTTGATCATGATACTAACTAATGTCTACGACTTTGCCCGGTATATTAAAATCTAATTTTTAGTTTACATGTTGAACATACTTCCGTATCCTACAATTATACGTAAATACGAAACTTTGTATGTATAAAAGTTTTGTTACTCTTTTATAAAAATAACTGAACGGGTTCTGATAAAACTTAACAGTTTTAAAATAACAATATAGGTTATTACCTAACGGTTTGTAGGTAAGTATAGATGTTTGTTAATCTCTCATACAAAAAAAATACTGAACAGATTATGATAAAACTTTACATTATTATTATTGTTTTATATATCAGAATAACCTAAAGGCTATAATTCAATACAATCAACAACATACGGTAACGATCTATGACAAACTGAATTTCATATGGGTAAAGCCGCGAGAAAAAAGCTAGTGCCTCTTAATCTTTTAGGATTAATCTATTTCCATACAAGTTTAATTTTGATCAGTAAATTTTTATAATGGTGTACAGACGTAAGAAACAAACTAACCCTTTGATATAATATTATAGACGACTAGCTTTTGCTTGCGACTTCATCCACATGCATCACACAAACTGTATGACTTACTCCAACCCCCTTCAAATGTTATTTTATTAAGATGAAAAGTAGCTCGATCCTTACCCAAGCTCTATTCCATCTATCTTTATACCAAATTTCATCAAAATCGGTTTAATGGTTTAGCGTAATTAACAGATAGAGTTACTTATGCATAAAATATGATCTATAGTGAATTAGTGATATTATAAATACGAAAGTTTGTATGTTTATATCAAGTTGTTAGGTACAATCATGCAGCAATCGTTGGATGGATTTGTATGTTTTTTATATACATAATATAGACTATGATCTGAACTAACACGTGTTGTTACTCTACGAATAATCGCGATCGAAACCACATGATGATAGTTAGTTTACCAATATACTTACTTATAGGAGAAGGTTAATAAATTAATAATGTAACCAAGTAAACATAGGGTGTAAGCATTGTTTAGATATTCTTCACTTGTCAACACTTTACATATTTAGAAAACTGCAGATTGCTACTTTTTAACATACGAACTTAACTAATAAGGAAAGGATCCACGTCACAAATCTTTTATTTAAATAGCTCAAGTGCTGAGCGAAAATCACACAGATCGATTGTTATCCTACGGGAAGCTAGTCATTCATTTGAAGATCCCTAGTACCAGCCAGCCTCAGAAGAACCTAAAGGTTTTCTCAATAATAAAAATGTAAGTACCAACTATTATTATCTACTCTGTATTGTTATTTTACTTACTGAATAGAATATACTTTTTAAAGCTGCTACACGACTCTTAGGTTCGATTCCTAGACTGAACATTCGTTTTCTGATCTATTCATGTTTTCTATTCTGATCTATTCATGTCTTCATTCATTTTGTATATTCAATTCATGCTATCAATTCTATTTATTGTCTTTATTCGTTTTCTCTATTCTAAGACTATGTCTTAATTAAATTTCTTTATTCGATTCATGTTCTCTATTCGTTTTTATTCTTTAATTAATTTTCTGAATTCCATTCATGTCCTCTGTTCCGCTCATATTATCTATTTATTGTTTTTTGTTCATTTTCTGTATTCAATGAATATTCTCTTATATTCGTATTAAACTGTTTTTTTAATTGTTTACAGGTCGAAATTGTTGACGAAGGATCTATTCCTCTCCAGTGACGACTCTGAAGTTGAGTCAAAACCTATGGAAAAGAAGTCTAATAAGCGCAGAAGCTCAAGCAAACCGAGAGAAGAGTCGAAGGTGAAAAAAACGAAGACAGCCATCACACCGTACACCCCACCACCTCGACTTACAGCGAACGATCTTCGCTGATTCGGTGAAGACAGCGATGAGGAACATCGGGTGAAACCGTCTACATCCAGCAAAAGCGGTAATATACCACCTCTACTTTCTTCTTTTACAAGAAGAGAATCAAGAGGGTTCTCCAAGCAAATAAGTGAGACAAAGGAGGGAAAGTATTATGTGGAATTAAAGATATATAACACGGAGGAGGTACAGAAAATAGCGCCAATGAATAGATGGCGATACGCCATCACAACTATTAAAATGAAACTTGATGAACATAAAGATTCATGGCATACTTTAAAGGAGTTCGTAAATCTAATAAAAAAGGACTTTAGGAATTGTCCAGTCTCATTGCTTGGGTCATACGAAAGTATCATATAATACCTACGTTATAATATTACATAGGTTACATTATTATTATATACTTACCTAAATAACTATGCTATTTACCTACTATAATGTAACCGAATAAGTTATGTGACAGATATTGTAATCTTTGTTCACTGTTTAATATAAAAATATTTTAATTTATAGAATTAGTGTCTTCAATAAATTATATCAGTATTATTATTTATTTTTTCTTTTCACAGTTACTGTTGCACACCTTTACGAGACAGCAAGAGCTCAAAATTCTATATACTGTGACAAATGCAAAGTTCTAGTACTGAAAAGACAATATCCATATCATATGAAAACGAATATACATAAAGCTAATTCTTTATTGAATACACAGATTGAAAATATTAATATTGTTGCAACTGCATTCAGAAACAGAATTGTTACATACAGATTAAATGTCGATCAGCAAGTCGAGTACCTCGGCTTAGAGGCGGTGCTGTATGACAACCAAGCACAATTAATAGATTTGATCAATTTATCGTTAAATAAACATGACTGCATTAAACTAAATTTTGAATTGTTTGCCTATTTTATGTTGCCAAAATCTGATGAAACACAATTAAAGTCGTTTAATACAAAATATATGATTGTATATAAGAATACTGATTTGAAAATGTTAATAACGAATATGATGAATACATTTAATGAAAAGTTAACCGAATTTCAACATTGTCAATCTGGGTGGACCTTTGTTTCGTTTAGTCATATAGAAATTAATATTAATAAATATTCTCCTATGAGAGGATACTGATAGCTTATAATATTTAATATACACAGACGATTTTTATCATGAGATGCATAATGATATTCAAATGTATGATACTAGCAATTTTGACATAGATAACCCTTTTCACATACCACAAGTTAACCCCAAAAATATCCAGATTATGGAAACATGAAATGGGTGGACGAGTTGATTACAGAATTTACTGGTTTACGTGCAAAGTTATATTTTATAAATAAATAGTGTTAAAACTCAAATAAAAAAGCGAAAGGCGTGTCTAAGTCAGTAACTAAAAATCTTGAATCTACTGAACTAAAAGTCTTTCAGACTAAAAAATGAAGTACTCAGAAGTAAAATGAATATGATAAAATCAATTAAGCATGTTTTATACTCTCAACAAGTAGATAAACAAGTTTTAGAGGGAAATGATGATAAAGTTCAAGTATTACAAGATCAGATTCATACCATACCATGGGGTCATTGTGATTCAATTCTTATGGATTAGTAACGATGTGAGAAAAGAATTGTATGAATAAATTAAGATTGTCAATGGAATAATAACCTGATTCATAAATAAATTTCCTATATTAATAGATATTGTAACTAAATTATATTATAATTGATTATTTAATTTTAAGAATTATTATATTTTGAATAAAATGTGATGAATAAATGATTAAATGAAATACCATTGGTGTTTTTTTAACCGTAATCTTTTGTTTTCTGTTCATAGTAAAAACCACTACACCATTGCGATCGATGTCAGTTCATTAAAATCTATCAAACAATACAGTCATATATCAAACCTGTTATGAAATTTCTTAAACAAAAAGAATCACTTAAATTAGAATGTATCGATCCTACATCAAAAAACGAGGTTAAACGTCATGGAAACTTACTACCAAACACTATACGCAGTATTGTCTGTGGTCCATCGAATTGTGGAAAAACTAACTTAGTTATCAGTTTATTGTTACACCAGAATGGACCACGTTTCCGTAACCTTTATGTATATTCAAAGTCTTTATATCAACCTAAATACTTATTTTTAGAAAAAGTATTGCAGAAGGTATCAGGCACATCTTATTACACGTATAATAATAATAGTGAAATTTTGAGTCCACACGAAGCTTCACCTAACTCAATTATAATATTTGACGATGTAGCTTGTGAAAATCAGAACAACATACGTGATTATTTCGCTATGGGTCGACATAAGAACATTGACTGTTTTTATATTAATCAAACTTATACTAAGATACCTAAGCAACTAGTAAGAGATAATGCAAACCTGATCATATTGTTTAAGCAAGATGATATAAATCTGAGACATATTTATGATGAACATGTAGGGTCTGATATGACATGGTCTCAGTTCCGTGAAATGTGCTCAACCGTATGGAGTAAACCTTTCAATTATGTTGTTATAAATAAAGACTGTGAACGAAATAAAGGCTGTTACAGAATGAAGTTTGATACATTTATACTAGTAGACTAAACCTTTTAAATAGCTGCTATGTCACAAAGCCATCAGTTTAATTTGATTAGTTGAACAGAGTAGAATCAAACAATGGAACGGGATCTCAAGAAACAAATTGTAAAATCTGCTACAGCTGTAAAAAGAAAGGTAGAAATGATAAAAGATGCAAGAAATACAAAAGATCTGGCTTTGAAAACAATATTTAAGCCTATCATTGATCCGCTTAATATGCTAACTAGAAAAACTAAAGAAAATAATAATTTAAATGAAGATCCAGAGCAAAATCGTCTTATAAAAAAAATTAAGTGCAGCGAAAGTGAGTCATCAATTACTTCAAGTGATGAATTTGAGGATCTTGTTAATAATGAAGAAAACTCTGATAACGATGTTTACACAACATCCAACAAAACCCTCACTACCTCGCTTTCTAAGGATGATTACGATGCGAATGATTTTTCGTTTAAATCACTTCAGTCATCACCAAGTATTCCAAATGATTCTTTATCATGGTCTATATCATCTGAAATACTAAAAGATGTACCCTATGGTGTTCGAAATGAACATGGGAAACTTATGCTTGGTACAACTCGCGTCTATGACGATGATGACATCCTAAAAATCGGGAATCACAGTTTAAAAAAAACTCCTGGCTTAAAAGAGTTATTGTTTAAAAAGTTGCCAAATTTAGATATCATAACAGAAGAGGACTTACACAATTATAAGTTAGTACTTATGGATACCAATGCACACAAACGTAATTACGATCCATCTAAACCTATAAATAGTAACAAAGGATTTAAATATATGAATGTGATCAAACCTTTGTTTAAGTTCTCGAGAAATACAAGCGGCGTAGAAAGTCGAAGTAAAGGTGAAGGAATTGATATTTTGAAAGAAGTTAAGAAGGATACTGATTTGGTTTATTGGGATGATCCAAATGAATTAGTGGAAAGGTTAAAATTACTACTCGGATCATGGGCAGCTGGTAACACTGGAGTACAAAATGAAATTTATGCAATAATAGAGGAATTGTATGAAGCTGGTATCATAAAAGATATGAAATATAAAAAGCTTCCAACAGGAGGTTTTGGCAGTACCATTACACTACAGAAGCCGAGCAGACGGTAATGAATATAGATAAATTCGGTCACCATGTTCATAAGCGTTTAAGACTATCTGAATTTACTAATATTCTTACTGACACATTAGTAAAGTCAGATACAGGTGATTTTGATTTAAAATCATCGAGATTAAAAGGACTATTAACTCCAGAAAAGGATAATGAAGCTGTAAATAAACAGTATGTGGATAAATGTGTCCAAGAACTTAAAAATGAATTGAAAATCATACAAAGTAATATAAAAAAATATCTTAATAATTTGGAAAAATCAACTACTAATAATTTGACTACATTTTATTACACAAAACAAGAAATTGATGTGATGATTGCTGCTAAATCTAACAAGAATGAGTAAACAAGATCTGGTAAACGAGCTTCATAAAGCAGTGAGAAGAAACTTCATCCGTCGACATACAATTATCAAAGGAATAGATGATTTATGGCAAGCTGACCTCATGGATTTTCAAAAATACTCAGCATTTAATAAAGGATATAAATATGTTCTAGTTGTAATTGATGCTTTGTCAAAATACGTATGGGTTAGACCATTGAAGTCTAAATCCAAACAAAATGTTACTAATGCAATGCATAGTATATTAATCGAATCGAGGCGAAAACCTAGAAATTTGCAAACCGATTTTGGTACTGAGTTTTATAACGATTCTTTCAAACAGTTAACTAAAAGTTATAACATAAATCATTATTCCACATACTCGATTAAAAAGGCAGCCATTGTGGAACGAGTAATAAGAACGATAAAATCTTATCTCTATAAACTATTTAGTTTATGTGGTCGATATCAATGGTTTAAAAATAATTTAGACATCGTTGTACAGCAATATAACAGCACTATACATCGCGTTACAAAATTTAAACCAATAGATGTCAACCATTCCAACGAGATTGTTGTTAGATCTAATATTATTAAAAATCAAAGGCCACAAACACGTCAACGATCAAATTTTCAAGTTGGTAACTTTGTTCGAATAAGTAAATTCAAAGGAGATTTTTATAAAGGTTATACGCCTAATTGGTCTACAGAAATTTTTCGTATTGTAAAAGTTAATCAAACAGTTCCTCAAACATATCAAATAGAAGACAAGCATAATCAAATTATTCTTGGTTCTTTTTATGGATATGAATTACAAAAAACTAAATTGACTGACCTTTACCTTATTGAGAAAGTTATAAGGAAGAAAGGAAACAAACTTTTTGTAAAATGGCTGGGTTTAAGTGATAAGGAAAACAGTTGGGTGGATAAAAGTGAAATTGTGGTGTAGTTATATAAATAACATAATTTTCACTCTTTAACTCACTTGATGATTATCGATGAAGGAAGGTAGTGGTATAATTGATACCTTGATAGATCATTTACCGTTTGAGTTACATTTACCTGGATATCAATATTGTGGTCCTGGAACTAAACTCGAGAAACGAATACTTAAAGGCGATCGAGGGATTAACAAATTGGATGAGGCTTGTATGCATCACGATATTGCTTACTCGAATAAAGATTCTAGTTCTCGACATAAGGCAGACTTAGAACTGTTAAATATGGCTAAAAGAAGGCTTAAATCAAAAGATACTGGAAAAGGAGAAAAAATTGCTTCATGGATAGTTAAAAATGCTATGAAAGCAAAAATCAAAGCAGGTCGAGGTATAACATCATTTAGGAAAGGGATACAGAAAATAAAATCAGAATTAAAAAGAAGTAAATGTAAAGATAACCATTCTGCTATAAAATATGCATATGCAGCTGCAAAGAAACTTTTTGTTAATAAAAAAGGAATACGTTTACCTCGATGTATTCCTCTTCCAAAAAGTGGAGGGTTTTTACCGCTTATTCCTATATTTGCGGGGCTATCGGCTTTAGGTTCTCTTGCTGGAGGAGCAGCTGGTATAGCAAAAGCTGTTAATGATTCTAAAGCTGCCCAAAAGAGTCTAAAGGAATCAGAAAGACATAACAGAATGATGGAAGCGATGGCTCTCGGTAAAGGGTTGTATATAAAACCACATAAAAATGGAGCAGGGCTATATCTGAATCCTTCAAAAAACTAATTATGCGGCTACCTAGACGTGCGCTCACCGATGTGGATATAATAGAACATGGAAGTAATATTCCATTCTTTCGTGGTGTATTCATGAGAGATACATTACCTGCAAAACCCAAGAAGATAGAATGTGCAATCATGAATTTGGATAGTAACAAAAATCCTGGTACACATTGGGTAGCCTTTGTAAAGCAAAATGATTATGTTGAATATTATGACAGTTTTGGTAATTTAAAACCACCGTTGGAATTAGTTCAATATTTGCGTAACTTACCTATAAAATATAATTATGTGCGACATCAAGCCTTTGGTACGATAAACTGTGGTCATTTGTGTCTGAAATTTTTAAGGAATTATTGGAAAAAGCATTTAAATAATGAAAATTATTAATAAAATTGTCAGTATAATAATGTCTTTCACTGTGTCTATAACGGGGACAGGAGCCTCATTAACAACCAATTATTCACCGACTTTAGAACTTCGAGGAGATTATGAATGTGGTCTTTTATATTTTTCAACCTTCAATTCTATTCCCAACATAGATGAAAGAAACAACAAGTTTTACTATGGTGAAAATGAAATCATTGAAATTCCAGAAGGATCTTACGAGCTTCAGGATATTTGTGATTATTTAAAAAATAACATCAAGAACACTGCATTACAACTAACTTGCAATAATAATACATTGAAAACAAATATCTATTGTTCTAAAGACATTCATTTCAATAAAAGTAAATCAATTGGTAAAATTTTAGGATTTGGAATGGAAACAATAAATGCAAATATAAGTACTGAATCACAGTATCCTGTAAGCATTCTATCAACGACTATTGTGCGGATCGAATGCGATGTAGTTAGTGGTTCATTTGTAAACGGGAAAGCTAGCCATATAATTTATGAATTCGTGCCTAATGTACCACCTGGTTATCGAATAATTGAAATACCTAAAAATTTAATTTATTTTCCTGTCAACCAAAGTTCTATAGTCGCTATTAATATAAGGCTCTTGGACGCTGAAAACAAAGAGATTAACTTAAGGGGTGAAGAAGTACAGCTGTATTTACATTTCAGAAAAAAATGATCAATTTCAATAAAAGCTCTTCTACATTGAGTACTTCAGTCAGTTCTAAAAGATCATTTCACAAAGACAGACCGCTTCAGCTAAAAAAGAAGCTAACCAAGACTAATAAAGAATTTCTAAAGTTAATTGGGTTGCTAAAATGAATATTTTAAATATATCTCAACAAACATCGTACGATAACAGCATTGAAAATTTTGAGTATCATTCATACAAACCATACGTGACAAGTTTTAACAAGAATGATGAAATACGAATACCTATCAACCAACAAGACTTGTACGTGTTACCTTCACTTAGTAATCTTTATATCGAAGGAAAAGTAATTGTGTATAACAGCACCACCAAAGAAAAAGTATCAAATGTACATTTCATAAATAATCCAGCTCTTTTTCTCTTCCAAGATATTAGATACGAACTAAATGGAGTAGAAATAGACAAAATTAGAAATGCAGGCATTACTACAACAATGAAATCTTACCTATCGTTAAATGACAATGAATCTAAATGTAGTCGAGTTTGGGGCTGGTCAACCATAGGAACAAACAATGCCAGCGGTGGATCATTTTCTGCGTCTATACCGTTAAATAGGATACTAGGATTTGCCGAAGACTATGAAAAAATTATTATTAACTGTAAACATGAGTTAGTGTTACTAAGAAGTAATACTAATCTTAATGCGGTGAAGTTAAATGCAGGTGAAGTTGTGGATGACATTATAATCAATAAAATTATATGGCGAGTTCCACACATAAAAGTTTCGGACCGTGAAAGGATTAACCTATTGAAACACTTGGAGAAAGATCGAGCTATTCCATTAGCGTTCCGTAATTGGGATCTGTATGAATATCCATTACTACCTAAAACACGTAAGCATACTTGGTCTATAAAAACTTCTTCGCAAATAGAGAAACCACGATTTGTTGTCATTGCCTTACAAACCAACCGTAAACATAATGTTGCATTGTCAACGGCAGAGTTTGATCATTGTCATGTGCATGATGTAAGAGTGTTTTTAAATTCATCATATTATCCGTATGAAGGACTAAATGTTAGTTTTTCAGAAGATAGGTTTTCTTTATTATACGATCAGTATGCAAGATTTCAACAGTCGTATTACGGACGTCGGTCAGAGCCGTTGTTAAGTTTGAAAGAATTTAGAGACATAGCTCCCTTAATTGTTATCGACTGTTCGAGACAACACGAAACGTTAAAAGGTTCAATCGACGTGAGAGTTGAAATCGAAACAGACCAAGAAATACCAGATCAGACATCTGCTTATTGTTTGATTTTAAACGATTGTATATTCGAATACAAACCTTTGAGTAATATCGTTAAGAAAATATCATGAATAGCAATATAGTCGTCGATCTGCAAGGATTTAAAAATAATAGAAATGAATTTATAATAAAAGAATTTGCTATAGCTACTCAAGAGCATACCCATCTATTTTTAGTCAAGCCTCCATACCCATTCTGTTCATTAACTGTTGAAGAGAAAAGACAAGTTTGCTGGATTGAAAAGAACAGAGGCTATCGGTGGAACGAAGGACATATTGACTATAGAGAGTTTCAAAGAATTATCGTACCTTATTTAAAAGGTAAACATATTCTTGTGAAAGGAGATGAAAAGATTAAATGGGTGCATAATTTATGTGATCAAAATAGTGTAATGGACGTAACTTATCTAGGTGCTCCTAGTTTTAATACTCTTTACAATCTTTATTGTTTAGATAATCCTAAATTATTTAACTGTGTTAATCATGAAAAAATATGTGCATTAAAAAATGTAATATGTATAAAGAAATGGTGCGATGAAAAAAATGTAGCAATATGATTGTACTGTACTTATTATTAGTCTAATGTTACTTTAATTATTGTGTAAATAATGAGACCTAATTACTGTTTTATGAATATTTTAAATGATAAATAAATGTGCTTAATCAATAATAAACTGTTTCATTTTAGCTAAATCTAAATTATTTAATTAAAAAAAGTTTAATGTATTCAATTTTATTAAGAACTTAACTAAACACAAACCTCTTATTTAAGCTGAATTGTATTACTATTAACAAATACCCAGATATTATATCTTATTAATCAGTTTCATATACGTAATAAAAGTCTGAAGGTTTAGATATGATTTTATGATTTTTTTTACACATTTACAGTTAAACGGATAGTTAGTTATATGGATGAAATTTCATAAATATAGAAAATAGTCTAAAACAACACATAGGGTATTTTAACAACATTTAGCTGACTCAATTACGTTAGAACGGGTGAACGGATATGAATAAAAATTGAATGAATTGAATTGAATTGAATTGTTGTACATATGAAACTTTGAATGTTTAGTTTTTTATTATTATATTTTTTTTTTTACTTTAATCGTATCAGAATAGCTGAACACATAAAGATGAAATTTCACTAGCTCTCGCTTCGCTAGAGTTGCGTGCCATAGAGGCTCTCCTACTTATCGTAGATGAATTCTTTTAGCAAGTGATCAAGTCTCACAAATGAATGCAAGCTAGTCAAAACTCATGATTCAAGTATACATTTAAAGAGATTTTAATTTTCTAATCTAGTCTGATCATAAAATATATGCTATTGTAGTCTGATCATAAAATAAGTATATGCTGTTGAAAAGATGAGGATTAGGGTATCTGGATCCTGATATGAAATTTCACTAGCTCTCGCTTCGCTAGAGTTGCGCGCCATAGAAGCTCTCCTACTTATCGTAGATGAATTCTGTAGCAAGTGATCAAGTCTCACAATGAATGCAAGCTCGTCAAACTCATGATTCAAGTATACATTAAAGAGATTTTAATTTTCTGATCTAGTCTGATCATAAAATATATGCTGTTGTAGTCTGATCATAAAATAAGTAAATGCTGTTGAAAAGATGAAGATTAGGGTATCTGGATCCTGAATGGTTGGATCCAGATACCCTAATCTTCATCTACTAGTATTTATACTATGGAAGTTATAGGATAATACACCTACCCAGCAGGATATTTTATTATCACGGTTGACATTATTTTTTGTCGTGCCGGGGCCCCCGCCTGAGTCCGCACCTGCCGGGCGCGCCCAGTGGCCCGCGGAGCTCGCCGTGCGCCGCCTGCCTTAGCCAAAAGTCGCGCTAATCTACACTTGTAATTACACCACAAAATCGGAGTAAATCACCGCTTGAAGTTACTTTACTCATAATTATGGTGCGGCCAAATCAGCGGCCTAATCGAGCTGAGACATTTAGGACGGACTTATAACGTAAGATTATCCACTAACTGTATGAAAAACTTCCTGTTTAGGGATTATTCTATGTGCGGTTTACAAATTAAAGAATATTCATTACGAGATCTGAATCGTTCAGTCTTATGATAATGACGCGTATCTACTCCTCTTAGGGGAGAGTTCGGTATATTGTACTGCCGGGTAAATTGTACCACCCTCATATTTCGTAAAGTATTTATTGAATGTCTGTAATTGCAACACTCAGCGATACACAACTAAATTCATTGAATATTGGCCATATGGGTTTTTCCGTGACAATTAACAAGTGTGTTTTATTTTGAAATGTTTTTTTTTCATTGTTTTCAAGTAACTTTTGACAATGCTTGTTTAGTTTGTAATTTTGTTCAATTTAATCACACAGTGTTTCTAATTTATTAATTAGAAGCGTAAATTAGTGCGAATTACAATTATTTGAAAATTTTTTTGGTATTTATAAGCTATATTTTTTACCGATTTTTTAAAAGCACTATCACCTAGTCGGTTAAATTGTACCACATCAAGTTGTATGGAATTTTACCAAAGGATTTTGAAAAAATTTTAATAGATCATAGTTTGAAATTTTATTAGCATAGTTATGTTTGACTTAACAATAAATGAAAGCAAAAGACTGGAAAAGTAGATTATTTACAAGTGTGCGTTACGATAATTGGAATGAAAAAACTTGTACTCAAAATCATAACGTGTAAAACAATATCGATGGTCTATCTATGTTATTAAATACTGTTTCTTTTCTTTATCTAATTTGTTAAGAATGTATCGTATAATATTTTGCCATAGTTTTTTATAGGCTTGAAATTTATTGAAATCCAATTTAGTAACCCTGTGGTACAAATTATCGAACCGGTTGGCTAAATTGGACCGAAGCTCTGAACTCATATTTTGTTGATTTGTGCTAAATATACAACAATCATGTTTATAAATACCTATGAAATAGTAAGTTGAATAATTTCTCATTTATTATATGCCATGGACATTAGCAAAAACAAACACATAACTATGTGTAAAATGAGATTTAAAAAAACTGGTCCAAATTACCGGACTCTCCTCCCTTATATTTTCAAGGAACCTTCGGGATACTTTCATTCTTGGACATCTCAACCATTTATAATCTTGTTCTTGTTCATTAATAAGGTTGCTTCAATATAGCGTCTAATCAATTTAGTCTCGACACCACTTCAGCTGCCTAGTGAGAGACCTTCGCCCAACCTCGGCCTGAATGTCAGGCATCGGTGGCGGTGGACCGTGGTAGTGGGCGTGGCCGAGGATGCCCCGCCCACCGCTCTTGCACTCACACCGACGCATGCATCGAGCAGCCGTGTTTGTGAGTGTTCGTATAGCGCACCAGAGCCGCATGCAAATGCTGTGCGATTTCCGATAAGCCACTATTGTGCAGGAGCTGAGGGACCCCGCGAAGGCTATCGCGCCATCGCTTACTTGCACTTTAATAACGAGCGAAATAAAACAAAGACGGCTTAATCTCGGCTACTTGTACCGGCATCCTTCGCCACTGGACGCTGCTTACTTAAGACAATAGACGGTATCTACATTACCCTCGCTCAAGTTTTATTTATTACTTCAAAGAACTAAGAATTCAAGGTTTTATACTGGGTGGAAACGATAAGTGATCTCACTCGATTATTTCTAAACTATGTATAATATAGTACATGTTACTCGAAAAGATATCTAATGATTCTGAAAGTGCTTCACGAGCTCTATCAATCGGTATCAATAAAAGGTTACAAAATAAATTGCATCTATCCAAAAATTCAATCTTACCAGCTTCCATACGTTCGGTAGCGTGTCAAGCCAAGTTCAAGTAACAAAACTGGTGAGCAGTAGGTACCGTGTGTAATAGGGATGATGACTGAGTAATGAAATCGAAATTCTATTTAGTCCTTCAGACAGATAATAAAAAAATTATGGAGACATATTTTTTAAGTTTATTCATAATCGAATAATTACAGTAGGTATTATATTGAGTTGAAATGTCGCGTCATCGCGTGACGTCACTTTTGTTGAGTAAAAGTTCTACTCAAGCGTGACGTAACGCGCCATTCCAACTCGATGTAGCACTGTTATTATTTAATTATGAACGAAAATAAAAAATAAGAGTCTAATACTTTCTAATTACCTGTCTGACGGACAAATAATTGAAATTTTGTCATCTAGCCTAATGGAGCCACTTTTGAGCCCCTTATAACTCAAAACATATTTCATATAAAAGTGTCAACATTACGAGATACATAATAATATGTGCTCTAAATTTCAAGCGGTTATTTAGGTATTAGCATCCAAAAATCGGTATTTTTATCACGTAGTGACCTATAGATCAAAACTCTAACCCAGTTCCAGATAACCTAGAAAGATCAAACTTTTTAAACCTAGAAAGGTATTTTTTATCATTTTATTATAATTTTTCACTTAATTGATATTGCTATTAATTTTATTATAAATAAGTACCTACTAATAATTTATGTATAAAAAGTAATGATATCCCATCAAAAACATACATACTAAACTTCTACAAGTAAGATTTTCATGTAATTACTTTGTATGTAGGTACTTAACGTTGTTGGTACGCCTCAATAAATACTTTAATAAATAATAAATAAAAACATAAATGTGAAATGAGAGCCAAGTTAAAATTATGATATATGCCTTAGTTATTGACTTCAACGACAAAAGAAGTGAAATCTAAATGGGTCAAGTACAATGGCCAGTCCTGAAATGTATTTATAATAACATAAAATATCATTTCTTCTTATAACTTAGGATAATAATATTGTAGCCTTAGGTCTGACTTGGTTAGTTTTCATATACGAACAATATTATAGCCTTCGCAAGTTTTAAACCTGTTATACTTGTTGGTTCTTATATTATTATTCCGAAAATTTTGCTTGCTGGTAGAAACTAGCCAATCTAGCCATCGAACATAATAATAGTATCGAACTTGGTTCTCATTTTACATGTTTGTTTTTGATGGGATTAAAAACTATAGGCAAGAGTTATCGTAAAATTGAATACTGATCCTAAAAGTGCTTCACGAGCTCTATCAAAACTGTACTTATTAATAACATTACCTGGAAACATTGAATTTTTGGAAAGATCCAGTTAATTCAGTAAGCTGTTATTGATACCGTTTGAAGCGCTTTCAGGATCAGCAACATTTTTTTAGATATCTTCAGAAATAGATAGTCGAGTGAGATCACTTATAGTTTCCACCCTGTATATCTATTTATTTTGTTCGGAATACAAACAGCAACCAATACAAATAATGAAAACTTAATTTATATCTACATAGCTATTTACAGATAATCACGTAATGGAAGTATAGATGAAATTAATAGATCATAATTATGTTTTTGAACGGAGAACTACTTACATCTTGTGTCTTTTCACTCTAGGTTTTTTTTTCATCTGAATGAAAAAAGAACAATTCTCAGCCTGTGTTGAGCATTTTCCTTTCTAAGGCTGACGCTATCTAATATTATACCACCTACCATTAGTACTTAACTACTTAAAACGCGAGATGCTTTGATTCATGGAAGTAAAGGGGCAATAGATTTTAATATTGTGGTGTCGATCGAAACAGAAATATTTAGTTAAGACAGTTTGTAACAATGGTAGGGTTAATACTGTGTCGTATAAAAGTGCTTTTTAAAAGCCTACTTGAAAAAGTAAATGAGATTCATGAGTTTTTGACAATTGGTTAGTTAAAACATCATTATTTAATAGGTTTTATTGCAAATATTTGTCGAATTTTAAAAACCATAGTTAAACGGGTGCCTAACAGAATTTTGATAAGACAACACTTGTACATTAGCGGCACGATGACAATTGACAAGCAGGCGCGATGCGGGCGCGGCGCGCGCTTGGGCGGCGTGCGGGATGCAAATGCACTGATATTGCGACACATACTTATTACTAGTTCGCGCTCATTCATACGGGACATTACTAAGGTACCTATTGCTTAATGGAAAACATATTTAGATTCATGCAGACGGAAAGATACTGTGTTTTCACGTGTGTGCGACGAAGATGAACGGTGCGAAGAGTACTTCTTACATCCCAAATTCAGCTACTCTACCACCACTTCGTGACAACACAAACTTTTTTTTCCCCTTCATCGGCGCCCACGCCTCGGCGGTTAGTTAGGCTTGTAGAGCTCGCGTGTGTGCCGTGGCAGTTAGTTGATACGATAATTGTGTCTGCGGATTGTTACGTTTCCGAACACGAGCTTTGAATCAATTAAACGACACAAATATATTTCTTACTTGATTAAAGTTAATCTTTTGAAAATCTTGGGAAACCTAGTCAACTCAAGGGGGTGCGAGTCAAAACAAAAATGCAATCTCTTTTGAATTCACTTTTCACATTTTTTATCTGTGTAATGTTTAAATCTAGTGGGATGGTCAATTTTGTTATAATAGTACCACCAACCACAGAATTAAAGATTTTCGCAATCTTTGACATTGAAATTAAAGAAAAAAATGTGCTTAAGCAATTTAAATTTATCACGTTTGCAGAGTAGAAACGTATTATCTATTATGTATGTAACACTTATTGTGTGCTTACTGTTTAAATCGAAGAAACGAAAGCTTTAATGGCCTAAGAGTGATGCTAATGCTGTATACTTTTTCAGACTAATTATTCAGCGTGCTGGAAACTACTTATCTACTGACAAACGAATACCTGGCAGTTTTTACCCCCTCAATTATGAACAATAGATGTTTAAAATTCAAATACGGTGCGGAACACATTCGCGATCCCAGGAACCGCGCGCACTTCAATCGCGCCGCTCGATTCTCGCGACTCGCGAGGTAGAAGCATCTGCGAGGCTTCCTATTAACAGCACCAATAATCAACCCAAAAAAATTTACAAAAAATACTTATATGGCAGACAGCTATCTCAGCCACCCATTCCTACCATTTTGTACTCAAAGTTTTTACTAGCTGTCCGACGAACGTCGTACAGTCAACTAAAGATTTTAATAACATTGTTAAAAATCCGTTATATTATAATTTGTTTCTGACATGTCATATAGACACTGGGGTCAATATTATAGTACCTGCCCACTATATTTTTTGGTTCTTTTTATTCACGGCGTCGTATGTTAATAAGTAGAGCGTAATCGTAGAGGCTCCCATGCTAGCCGCAACAATACGAATGTTGAATAAATAAATAAAATATCCTTGGACATTTACACTGCGTTATCTAGTCCCAAAAACTAGTAGCAAAGCATGTACTATGAGTACCAGACAAAGGATATAAACATACTTGCATACTTTTTTTTTTCGATGTATTAATGTATATTGTACTTACATATTATACATCGAAAACACCCAGACCAATACAAACAGATTCTGCTGGATAGCCTGAATACGAGCCGTGGTTCTGCGGACGTGTACAATGTACCTATATCATACTGTATTTATAAGCGAAGAATTGACGCAGAAGTACGCAGGAGACAACGTCGCACTTAAAATAGCCCCACAGCTCTTGAAGCGTGGCAAATAAAGAAACGACGCCTGACCTGTGTAGGAACAGGCAGCCCCCGCTCGTAGCAGCACGAGACGGCTCTCTAAAAGCGACTAGCTTGGTCGTCTAGTAATTCTAGTATCAGTTAGGGTGCAGTTACAATTACGTGTCGCACGCGACGGCCGCCGACCCATAAATCTCGCGTCCCTCCCCTGCCATATTAATTATCTCGAAGACGCGATTAAAAACGTCCGCCGAAAGAATTGTTACTCGCGACCGCCTAGAACACTGCTTATTATAGAAGGCTATAACTGTTACGACCGCGATGATGCATCGTCTCCGCTCGATTTTATATTAGGGGCTATGATGCTCATTCGCTCTGCTCTTAATCATGACTGGAATGTGATTGTTGCTTTGTTTTAGGCTAACTGGATATAATATCATGCATATACCTTTTGTATTTTTAATAAGCGAACAATCTAACGTTTAGTTATGTCATTCGTTCGTTCGTTCGTTTCAGCCAAATGATTTCCACGGCTGGACAAAAAGCCCAAGGACTTTCACAATGAGAGGTCTTGCAAAACCGGCGTATGCGCCGCCCGAACCAGGCACCTTCAGCTACCTTCACCAGATCGTCGGTCCACCTTGTGGGGGGACCGACGATCTGGTGTCTGTGAAATACACCCCCCGCCGCTTTGAACCCCCGTTCCTCGAGTCGGCCAGTCCGACCCCTTCACCGTTCGGCTATCGTGGCTACACAAAATGTTAAAGTGCTGGCTAAAAACAAGTGCTTTATTCTCATAGAATTCGTCCGCCTTAGCATTTCTTTATATGGCAGCAAATCTGTACTCTACTAAACATGGTATGTAGTATATTATGAGTCCTATAAGTCTGAAAAGGCAGATCCTTTCATACATATTTTCAATAAAACTATTTTCTTTAACTAATGAACCGTGAGGTTTTAAATATTATTTGGCTATGGTGACTACTAAGCGACCGATAAAGCCCGAAGACCTGCGTCTCACGGCTCTTGAAAACTCCACCGGGGCGATGAGGGTCTCGTGAGCATTGTGTGTCCTGCCAAGGAGCCCTAAAATGCCTTTTGTGCGCAGTGGCTTGGGAAGGTTTAGTGGCAGATTCTATTGGCGATGAATTGTCCTCAGCCGCCGCAACGTCGAAGCCAGACTCCCAGAATGGCTAGCTTCATTGAGGTTGACGCGAGGTGTGTCCGGCATAAATGTACCTATAACCTGTACCTATAAAATCTAGGCCCAAGACATTCTCCTGTTCTAGAATGAGAATAACTTGGGCCTAGATTTTATGCAGGAATTAGGACAAACATACATTACCATGATTGATATTCTCGGAGTCGGTGCCAGTCTGCCAAGTGACAAGCCCAAGAAACATAGGTAATTATTAAGATTTAGGTAACTGGCACTATCCCAAAGTAATTCCTACATTTTTCCATGGTAAGTAAGTGTAAATAATCTTCCCAACAAAATACAGGTATGTATTGGCAACTAGGTACGAAGTTTTACCGTCCTTGTATCTTAATAACCTGAAAGAATATAAATGTCGTTCTATTCATACCTACCTACTTCTAAGCGCCTATAAAATGTGAGGCTTGCCTTCGATTTCCTTAAGATCCAATCATCAGATCCTGGCTTGGTGACAAATGACAATGGGATCACCTAGTCAAGTGTGTGATCCAAAATTTTACTGACGGAGTAATCGGTAAACATACCTACATAGAAAAAAAAACATACAAACATAGAACCTCCTTCTTTTTTGAAGTCGGTTAATTATGTTGTATAAACTCTGCAAATTAGTAACATTTTTCTATCAAATCAAAACTCTACAAATTGTTGAGTCTCGCTTTTAATGTGTAATTCATAGCTCGTCTGTGCCGTTTGAAGCTTGTTTGTTGTCTGCGGATGAGAGATCGCGCGCGAGCGTCGGCCATTAATAAAGAAACCAACGAGTGGCGTGAGCGATGCGCGGGGGCTCAAAGAGTTCGCTGGATCATATTTATCAGTTCTGCCGGGCGCGTGCGCGTGCCCACTGGCTGCACGAGGCGATAAACACGACAATGCAACATTCACGTCTAACTACTCGAATATATTTTATGGTTTAGCGCAAAAGTCTAGAATCACTCTAATGTCAGTCATAGGTACTCACGTGCAGAGAGCTCCAAAAATTAAACAGCATCATAAAATGATTTCTGTAACGTGACTACCACCAAAAATCATTTGATAGAGTTAAGTAGGTAAGTAGGTAGATATACGATGATAATTGATAAACCCTATTTTCTAACAACTTTGTAGAGATTGCGTAGGTATGTAGGTAATATTTAATACATAATCTGGATGCAGGCAACACAGAATTGATCATTTTGAAAAGGGGCAGCTTTTGTCCAGTAATGGACGTAGGTCACGGTTGAAAAGAAAAGTAAGGAAACTAATTAAGCCAGAATTAATGCACATCGTATTTTTTATACCGGTGGCTTTAATTACTTTAGGATAACATCAGTCAACTGACTGATATCACATTTTGAGAAATCAATTTACACAGACACTGATAATCATGAATATTTTTCAGCAAGCAATGGCTTATAATATAATGATTAGCATTACATTTGTTAGTCCATGATAATTCAATTGAACACAATCATCACAGTAAACATTTCATATGAGTACAGCCTTACTACTTTCAGTAATGCGCTGAAACGAACAAAGAGTCATCTCATTCATAACGCGTTTATGAAGACGTGTAGCGGTAACAATACAAAGCATGGGTTATATTTACCGCGAGGGCGCGGGACGATTTATCGCGCGCCCTCCGCCTAACGAGCGGCTCTCCACGATCCGCGCCTGATCCAAACACAAGTCGGCCGCGTACTACTGATCCAGGTATGGGAACCTACATCACCCGCTAAAATTCATGCGACGAAATAGGTAGTTACTTAATAATGTTATATAAAAACTCTTACCTAACTACGTTTTCAACGTTATAAAGCTGTAGAAGCTTTTTGCGAAGTGTTGGCCGATAATATTCGTAGGTACTACGATAAACAAATAGATGTGGGCGCGGGCGCACAGAGCGAGCGGTTACTTTGTGTCGCGCGGACGTTTCCTCCATTTAGATTAATTTATTTGTGAGCGCGCGGCACCCGCGCAATGCAATAAGAGGCATCGAGCGGGGCGGCGGGCGGGGAGCTCGTAAACATGTCACCGGGAGATACATCGGCCGCGGGCCCGCCTGCGCCCGCGCCGCGCCATCTGTCCATCAGAGCCCATGTTCAACAATCACTTTTTATTCACCAATAACGATACACCTTAACACCACTTTCCACCAAATTTCTTGTTATCTAAAAAGGCCCAGTTATAGTTGTAGCTATAGTTTTCCATACACACGCACGGAACGAAATAAAAAAATTGACTTCAGGACTAATAGAGCTTAAAGTTGAAATTTTCAGCGCATGCTCTCAACAAAAGTCAGAACGTTGGACCATCATGAAGAAGTATGATGGGTCATTGTGGCTTTGGCAGGTACCCTAAAATGCTTGTCTGTAATAAGCAGTTTCTCTCTGGTTAGTTGAGGATTCGGGGTAAAGCTTCCCTTTGGTCTAACTCTGAGTAATCATCACTGAGAATTGAGATGCAGGCCAAGCGCTTCGTCGTTGTAAACAAATTTATTTTAAGCAAATAATACAAATAATGAACCATTAACAAATGTTTGACCTACCCGTGAAACGCTCCACCCACCTAGCACAGTGACTAAAAATTCATGAAATTATGCACAGTTTCCCATCACCCACGCGTCCCTACCTTGAACCGTTTTCGAGAAATCAAGCGTTGCTGTTTATAAAACAATTTTGGCTCACCTTTAAAATCCTAATCTAATCCATAACTGGATAAGTATCTACTTAAATAACATTAGAAATACAGGCCATAATGTATTTACCTATTTTACACATTGCTGGTGGGTGGCAGCTGTTCTATACAATCCCTAGTATTTTTATATTATATTGTAGGTACTAATATTTATGTAAACATTCAAACTCGAATGTTTGCCAAATCAACCGTGACGTTATATAGCATAGCATAACTAATGCCGACAATTTTCCAAATTAGTAACAACACATGGGACGTTGATTAGATTTGAAAACTAACGGAATAACCAAAAAGTTTAGTGTTATTCTCAAGAGACTATAGTTTTGGAGCACAATCCCACATCACCGCATTCTTCCCGCGATGCGCGCGCGTTATTTGTGGGCCAGCGCAAGGAACAAAGGTAAATGTCGCTGTGTATTTATAGCCGCGTAATGCGCCGCAACTCGCGCGCTCTAAATCACGCCGCTTAAGTGTCCATGTCCATTTGTGCTGGTCTACCTAAGACTTACACAGCCATAGCAAGTCACCATCTTCCTATTCAAGACACTGTCAATCAATTCAAAATCAAAGAAATAATCATCTCTATTTCCGTCGAGTGAATCGCAATCGCACTGCACGTTAGAAAAACAATCGATTTTAGATTTTCCTACTTTTTGAAACTTGAGATAGAAGTTTTCAACAATATAAAAAAATTATAAGCTCATCCATCTTAGATCCTAACAATAGATATGCGATAACGGTATCTACATAACTATTAATATATAATACGGGAACCGCGGCCATCGCTCGATGGCTCATAAATCGCACTATCGAGCTCGAAGATCCATCACAGCGGCTCGCTGCCGATAAATCGATCGCGCTGCTCGTAAAGCCGACAATAATTGTATCTGTTCTAGTACGTTCTGGGAGGACCTGAAAAATGGTCGCTGTTAATCACTGCAAACGCCCGTTATAGACAGATCTGACGAGACTATAAATCTGTAAGTTGTCTAGCGCATCTTTTGAATTCAAATACGACTACAATGACCGGTATATAAGCGTATCAACATAGCGAACAAATCACAATAGAGAAATTGGATTCCAAGAGATCAGATAACGTGAAACATTCACTCAAACGAGTTCAAAGGGGGTGCTCACAGCAGTTAAGTGCGTTTGAGCCGCGGCTTAGCACGGCGCGCGCTAATCCGACTCATCGATAAACAATCTGCGAGGAGCTGCCGATGCCTCTAGGCCGGGTTAATCCCGGGAAGCGGCCCGCGACACGCGTGCCCTCCCCGCTCGCGGCGGGATTACGCAACCGTTACAGACATTAGTTACAGTCGCGGTGTCAACGGACACTCGACGACAAGCAGACACGCCGCGGCCATTGGGTAAATAAACAAGGGTGCGGAATCGGCTTTGAAATCTCGAGAAATCAAAAATAGATTCTGCTGTTAATCCCCGTCATATGTCAGGGGTTAATCTGCTTTTTCAGTTGAAAAAGACTTTCCGTTCTGTAAACGTATGTTCGGCTAAATCCGTCTTTTTGTTCATTTAGATCACCACCGATAACACGTATGTACATTTCAAAAAGTATTAAAGAGGTCTTTGAATCCGTTCTTCCGGTCATCCGTTGTGAGGAATGTCAGTTTCAGACGGAAAAGTGGTAGTGTCAAAGTGCTACGAGTATAATATAGAGCACGGTTTCGACAATAGACAAAATCATTTACGAGGCACGCACTCGCTACTAAAACAATAATGGAGAAACCATAGCGGTGTGCGGTGCCCGCGTGATGAATTTATTCGCGAAATGAAGTGAACGAGGCGAGTGGGGCGGGAGGGCGGCCCCCTGCCGGGGCTCTGAAGGTTTCATTAACCATGAAAATTACAAAGCCCGATTCAGTGGAGCGTTCGCTCCCAAATTACTTGTGTCAATTTCTAAAGCAGGAGATTTTTTTCTTCGTGGCTTATTGCATAGTCATCGGCTTTCTTTCGTCTTTCCCCTTAAACTTTGATAAAAGCATTAGGTAGGTATTAATATAATGAAGGAAAAAAATGTTTTTCAGTCAAATATACCTATATATTTTTTTATAAGTTAAATTGTTTATAATTACTTAAATGTTCTGAGCTTTGTTACGTCTTGTTTGAATAGTGTAATTGGTACTACCGTTCTATTCATATTGACTGATGTTCGACGATGACCTACAATCATGTCTTTTGACACAGAAGGTATGATCTTTCTTAATTTTTTACCTATAATTTCTCCTCTCGGTCTTTATCTTCTGTAATAGATGGCCATACAATAATACCGCTGTCCACTCTGGACAGGCCCTGTGAAGTCGCCGCGGCCTTCGTCCTTCAAACGACTTGTCTCCGCATTCCCCCGCCGGTTATTGGAATACCTTTCCCGGACGTATTTATAATTTAGAAGCTACTGTCACAAGAATCGATCTGTAGATCGGATTGGATATAAGAACTCTTAATTTGTTGAAAGCGTGCATCAACGAGTGTTTTGATATTATAGCATTATTCGTTAGTAGCCCTACTGAAAATGAAACAGTGTCACTGGTGTCAAATAGAAGATTTTATCTATACACGTGTATACAATGATACAGTTTTTCGTTAGGTGAAGATTCCTTTCTGATGCGTCAAACAAACCGGTCCTGAAAAAGACAAAGCGTGCTTAAAAAATCAAATAAATAAAAGTAACGAGGAAAAAAAAGAAAAAGCCAAAGGTAGTAAATATTGGCGAGAGGATGGCAACAAGAGCAGTCCAAGTGCAAGTACATAAGGCAGGGCGTGCGAGCCCCGCCCACCGGCCGCGCGCCCTTGCTGCACTCGGCGGCGCTCATGTAGGCCAGTCAAAAACGACACCAAACATCGCAAACGCGCATTCTCTACGATTTTATACAGGGTGTCCCGTAATGTAACGTCAAGCCGGAACTGGGTGTTGAGGCAAGTTGTGCTGGTTATCAGAAAAATATAAAAAAAAATCTATGTGGCATATTTTAAAAATAATAGGCATTTAAAAAAAATCAAAAAATTCTACTCCAGGTGACGGTCCTTTTACTCGTGTTGCCACAAATCTTCACTTTTTCCAAATTTTTTTTTGTTATGTAACCCTGAATAATGCCTCTCTAAATTGTTATCAAAATTACAAAACCAGCTGCTCCAACTTGGATGAAAAAATACATTATTCCCAAAAAAAAAATATCAAAATAAAAATTTTGCCAAGTTTAAACTGACTGTACTGAAAAAAAATTGTACTACGCGAGTGTGGCAAGTGACGTCATAATTTGGCGCATTTAGTAAGGATTCCAAAATGGTATAACACTTTGTAAAATCTTGCTGTAATTGTCGACAATTTTTGTTTATTGGAGATAATCTCGTTTTTAACTTTATCTACCTTGGTTAAAAATATTATTCTAATGTGCCCAAAATTTAAGTTTCTGGCTTAAGTGAGGTGGAGAAGCCATTTTAAAAGGTATGAGCGGGACGGAGAGGGCCATCTTACCAAGCAGGGATGTTATGGATATGCGTAACCGTAACCGAAACTATCGGATATCCGAAATAAAAAAATGTCCATAACCGTAACCGAAACTGATTCAAAGTTACGGATAGTTTCGGATAAAGGCCAAACTGCAAAACTCTATGAAAGGACATTGTCAGAAACCGCCTAAAAACCGCCCAAAAACATTAACCCATCATAATTATTTTCAAATTTTTTTAATACATTAAGCACCCTTTCATTCTAATGGACACTTAAGCATTGAAAAATTAAATAAATAAGTATTTTAACGTTTATTCTATAATACTATTACAACTTCCGACGTTTTGGTGCGTGGCATGGTCTAAAACCTATCAAGTTCCATAATTTTTGCCGATAAAATCTGTACGAGGCATTACCGTACTTTATTGCTGGGAGTCCATGTATAGTGATGTTCCTGCGGCCATCATAGACAATAAAATATCGATTTTGAAAATAAAATAAATCGATTAAACTGCTTTGAAGACTTTGAAGAAGATTTGCGTTAAAAGCTAAAAAGATATTGACACTATTACAAGAAGCTATCTAAAGTGTCCAACTGGTCGAAGGTCGAAAATAAAATAAAAATAATTAGGACCATAAACTGATATTCATGGTATCATAACTGTAAAAGTGTCAGAATCCGATGTTGAATCGAATGCCAGTTGAAGTGAGAGAAACATATATCAACCTAGTATAGTTGCTAGTCTCTCATAATCAATGCCAATGAGGGTTTTCGCGATTGAAAAATCCGCCAGATGGCAATACGTAGACGTGAGGTCCAAATGCTGCATGATTGGTTATTTTTGACATGACATTGACAGATATGTCAAAATCCACCAACCATGCAGCATTTGGACCTCGCGTCTACGTATTGCCATCTCGCGGATTTTTCAATCGCGAAAACCCTCATTCATAGCACATGTATAATAATAGACCAAATGAACTTTTATAGATTGTGAAAGAGAAGATAAAGATTTTATTATTTTATTAAAATCTTACCACAAGGTAGTTTTTCAGTAGAAACCAGGATTGGATAATCGCTACAGGCAAGTATCAGAACATTTTATAAATATTTTTAATCGATTATATCCTTGTGAATCGTTTTAATAAATTGTCATTTTACTTTTTCAATTAAAACTTTTTCAATCCCTAGTCTTGTCAAACTGTCATAATGTCAACAAATTATAAATGTCACGTCAGTTGACTCAATTTCAGTCTTCTGTGCGTTTATTGTATTTTTATTTCAATGAAATAGTGCTAAAGGGTTAGTACTAAAAGTGAAAGCCTTTTTTCAGAAAGAAAACCAATGTGGTGCCCTTATTATTCATACTGTTTGAAAGTTACAAGTCAGTGATACAAAGTTGCCGCCATTATAACTCCGTGGTGATACCATATCAAAGAAGAAGTTTTCCTTAACACTTGTGTTATTTTTATATGTGATCAAATAAAAAGGATTAATTCTACTTACGTTAAGCTGAAGAGTTTGTTTAGTGTCAAAGACTGTCACACAGTGTAACTTAAATTGGCATATTATGATAATGAACATAAAAACTTAAATAAATATTTATGTTAATATTTTTTCTATTTATTTATTTTCCCAAAGCTTCACAGTGACAGCTGAAACAGCAATACTGTTGTAAAACTAAACTTAGAACAAACTGTTACAAATATTTTACAAATTAAAATAAAACCGCATGTTGCTTTACTTTCTCGTATAGGTAATAAATGTAATTAATGGCTAGATTATTAATGTTACTTTGTTACCCTCAATAGTGAGGAGATCTTACAAAATGGTAACCCTGATTTTCATTGTCATTCAAGTGCTCTTTCTTCGCATAGGCTTCTGTGATTTGGCCAAGGGCCACACACATTGCGATAACATTATGCGACATTGATTTGACAGCAGCGGAGTGAAGTCTTGCGACGATGCAAAATGATACCCTGTAATCGTAGCGCATATAGACATAGACGGGGCGGGGCACATAGCTCGTAGAGCTGATGGCCGCTGGGGCAGGAAAGTTCTTGAGTGGCGACCACGAGCCGAAAGACGTAGCGTGGGCAGGCCTCCCACTAGGTGGACCGACGATCTGGTGAAGGTCGCGGGAGGTGCCTGTATGCGAGCGGTGCAGGATCGGTCTTCGTGGAAATCCTTGGGGGAGGCCTTTGTCCAGCAGTGGACGTCTTTTCGGCTGAAACGAACGAACGAACGATACGTATTACCACTATTTACCAGACATTACTATTTATTGTATACTCGCCGGATTACACGTAGGAGCACGCGCGTTACAGCTTCGGCCTTGCATTATTATAAGATCTTGTTCCGCCATTTTTCGAACTTCCTCCGTGAGGATATCCCTGCCGAATTCTATGATAAACCTATCAAAAGTCATATTCTGCAATGTCAAAATTAATTTGCCGAAATTCGCCAAACCAGCTATGTCAAATAATATTATTAGGTGTCAAACAGGATACGTTCAGAAATTAATATTACGATTTTAAAGATAAGACAAGACAACTTTTTATTGACGAAGTTGCTGGGACAGCTAGAAACTATTTTTTTCCGGCACTTTAAGAAAATAATAAATGAATGAAAATGACAAATCTTCGAACGTGTATAATACCGTGCCAAAGTAATCATATAATTTTGGCACCTTAATAACTATTGCCGTTTTTGTTGTAAAGATCATGCAGCGCTACTTGCGGATATTATTGGAAAGAAAACTATGTAGGCTCTAGATCTGAAGCCGCTTTATCGAACACGAAGTGCTCATACAATGCGGCGTATTTTCTTCCAGTCTTTAGTCAGGACTTTAGTCGAATTAAAATCCCGGTTGAACGTGATATAGCCGCACTAGAATACGGTGCTTTTTTGCATAAATCGCAAGACTTCGTTCCGGTGTCGACCGAATGTTATCACGATGTATGTGGCCCAAGGGTTACTGTAGCCGCTAAGGTTTGAAACTTCTTGCTTAAAATATTGTAGTCTTTGGCATACGGTACGGTAGTCATGGAGATAGGAGTTTGTTATCTCGTGTCAGATGTAAATGGTGAAAAGAAAACCCATGATTCGTGTTATTTTTATGCAATATGTAGGTATTTTATAAAAGTGGAACCCCGAGTGATTTCCAAAACCCATTCTATTATTATATACGATTCGGATTCGATATCTATAATACAATAGGAGTTTATTTCATGTGTCAGATGACAAGGGTGGAAACAACCTACGATTCATGTTGTTTATTTACGTGCAATATGTGGGCATATTATAAAAGTGGAATGCCGAGTTGTATTTCTAAAACTTGTTCTATTATTTTATACTATTTGGCTGCGACTCGTCGTGACGACAATACAAAACATTTTTCGCGAATCGGTGTTAATACATTCACACAATACATTAGACGCCATGTTGTCATAAACGACATATTATAAAATCGCTGTGATTTAATATTCTTAATCATTAATTTTATGGCAAGTGTCCATCAGGAATCATTGTTCTTACACACAGAATCGTATTATTTCACTTTCGGGTAGTAATATGTCAAAATTGTTGGTTCTTAGGCGAACAATGTATGGAGAACGAACATTGTCCTTTGCAGTATACACGCCGCAGCTGCAATGCCGCGCTGCCGATTTCATAGTTTTGCAGTTTGCGGTTGCAGTTTGCGGTTGCAGTTTGCGGTCTGCGGCCCGTCTTGGAATTGTACCTTAAATCTTAATATTTGTTACCAACTTGTCTGGCATTCGCTGGCACCATCTAATATGCCAGCCTGTTTTACCTTTATCATACATAGGTGTCGTCTTAGTTGGTACATAAAGTAGCTATGTGGGTCACGCTCACGCAGCATCTTGCTATTTGTATTATACCTACATTTTTGAAATTCTAATAATTCCGTAACCGAAATTATCCGAGACTTTCGGATAATCTGAAATGATTTCATATCCGTGACCGTAACCGAAACCGGCATAATATTATTCTAATATCCGTAACCGTATCCATAACCGAAACTTCATATCCTTATTATCCCTGTTACCAAGTACAAGTGCAGGCAGGGCAGGTAGTAAAGGCGCGCGCGCACGGGTGACTTTTGTCACAGTATGTCAACTACTAATTACTGTCATGGTGACAAAAGTTTCTGTGACTGACTGTACGGTAGTCAGTCACAGAAACTTGAATTTTGGTTTCATTAGAATAATAATTTTTAACCAAGGTAGATAAAGTTAAAAATGGGATTATTTCCAAAAAACCAAAAATTGTCGACAATTACAGCAAGAATTTACCAAGTGTTATAACATTTTGGAATCCTTACTAAATGCGCCAAATTATGACGTCACGTGCCATACTCGCGTAGTACAATTTTTTTTCAGTACAGTCAGTTTAAACTAGGCAAAATTTTATTTTGAAATTTTTTTTGGGAATAATGTATTTTTTTCGTCCAAGCTGGAGCAGCTGGTTTTGTAATTTTGAGAACAATTTAGAGAAGCAATATTCAGGGTTACATAACAAAAAAAAAATTTGGAAAAAGTGAAGATTTGTGGCAACTCGAGCAAAAGGACCATCACCTGGAGTAGAATTTTTTGATTTTTTTTAAATGCCTATTATTTTTAAAATAAGCCACATAGATTTTTTTTTATATTTTTCTGATAACCAGCACAACTTGCCTCAACACCCAGTTCCCGCTTGACGTTACATTACGGGACACCCTGTATATGTTATTTATAAGGTTCCTTGAAACCAGTTTACACCTAAGTTTGCATCCCTAAAAACGCTGTGCCACCCCTACGGTCATCGAAAAACGGGTTGCCATTTGTTTGTTTCTTTTTTTCTAAAAACTATCCTTAAGAAGCGTTTTCCAAGTTGTAATGGCTACAATTAGCTTAACCCCAGTAGGTACTGCAGTTCCATTGGTTGCAGGCATAACTACTCAAATAGGCTTTTTTTTTTCAAAAGTGAAAATTTTTAAAAACCGTTGACGCTCATTGAGCAAAAAAATAAACACAAATCACAAGGTCACAACGCGTTGTGGTCACATCCACAACGCGAAAATAGTGTTATGGCTCAAATACACTCACGACGCGTTATGGCATTTACAGAAAGACCACGTTGTGGCATTGAAGAAAAGCTGAGAAATATCTACCTTCCTATGGAACCATATTTGTCTACGACGCACAGTGCTTTGATTGCGATATGGGTTGGATGGAGACTAATCCATGCTTAGTAAAAAAACAGAGATCGTATTTTTTTCTTATTTTTCCTAAAGTAGTCATGTCATGTTGTATTTTGGATCACGGTGTGAAAATTTACTGTTTGAATATTTTTGCAACATTTTATCAGTATATTGTTTTAAACTTTCATGGTCACTAACATAATAATTATTTTAATTATTATTGAAACTCAAATTTAAGGTAAACATGGTAGCGATCCCGTCAATAATAATTATTATTCTATCAGTAGGTAGTCCTGAAAACTGAACACAGAACTAGCACTTGCATGTTTAACATTGAAATACATCATTCTGCTTTCAAATATCAAGTATTTCAATAAAATATCTTAGGTGGTGCCAAAGTTGTACGATAACGTGACGTATTTTCGAGTGGATGATGTTAGAGCTGGCAGCAGTAAACTTCGGTAAGAAGACCCGCGGAACACAAATAAGTAAGTACAATGGTGCGCGACAGCGATGGTGCGAGATAGCGACACAAAAGCGCGTCGTTTTGGTCGTGTTGCGCGCGCGATGCGAGACGTGTTAATCCGCGCTATCGAGACGCCATCGCTCGTTACCGCGCGATGCGCTATCGACGACAATTATTCGGCGGCAACGCGACGCGTCCGCGCATCTTACCAGCAGATCCGTGCGAATTTTAATTGCGGCGACATCTAGCCAGCAGTGATGCTTTCATTGTATCTTGGTAATCAATATTATATTACCACAATATGGTCACTCGGCGAAATCTAAATATATAAAAGGAGAAACTGACTGACTGACTGACAGATCAACGCACAGCCTAAACGGCTAAACGTAGGCACTTGAAATTTGGAAGGGACGTAGCTTAGGTACTGTAGAGGTGAACTAAGAAAGGAATTTCCGAAATTCCCACGGGAACGGGAATTAGCGGGAAAATCCTTTTGTATGAAAAATCTAAACCGCGTAAGATAGATAAAGGGGGTAAAACGGGATCCACGCGTACGAAGTCGCGGGCGGCCGCTAGTTCTGTTCCATACTACGTCTTCCGGCTCGTGGTCGCCACTCGAGAACTTTTCTGCCCTGATGGCGGCTATCAGCTCTACGAGCTATGTGCCCCGCCCTCTGCCACTTGATTTTAGCGAATCTGCGGACTATGTCAGTCATTTTGGTTTTCCTGCAAATCTCCTCATTTCTGATTAGATCACGCAGGGAAACTCTTATGAGGCTCATAGTAAGCGACCACGTCTATGCAAGCATATCAACACTTGGATGTATCTATAGTCAAACTCTACTTTCTTTTTTCCAATAATTACATACTAAGTGACTAACCAACCCTGAAACTTTTCCAAGAGCCTCAGTGTATGTATAATTATTAATTTTGTCTATCCGATGTTTTTGTAGCACAAATAATCTTCAGCATAAAATTCTGTTTAAGTATTCGTTTTTGTGTAATTTTTTGTTGATTGAAATCATAAACTTTCGTCCGTCACCTCACCATATGTCATATAACCTTATACAACGATCCGTGAACATCAAAACACGGCGAGTTATGGTTTGTTGCTAACGGTTCATGGTGTTTAACGGGCGGTGGGTGGAGCGGGATGCGGCGATTTCAAACAAGACTCATGAAGCTAATGATCAGGAAAGGGCAGCAGAGCTGGAGATGGTAATGAGGCAGCGGCAGAGTCAGCGCGGGCCGCTAATGAGGCCGCGCCCGCCCCGGCTGCGCCTGCGCCGCACGTGTGCCGGAACTTGAGCCAGAAACATTTACGCGTTTGTAAGCGTGTTTTTCCTTTAGTCAGCAAAACTTATTTTACTCTACACAACTTTCCCTCTCATCCAAGAGCGTCAGCTACCTAACTACTACTCAGCTAGAACCTACATAAAATCTGGACTATAGGATGTTCACGTGTTATGTTTGTATTGTATATTATTTATTTATTTATTGCTTTAAATGTAGATAATATGTTATGTATTTTTAAATTAATAGCGCTGATACGTGTTTTAGCGCTATTATTTCTGCGTCTTTAATGGTAAAATCAAAACTGAACTAAGTAATAGCTAATAAGAGCCGCCCAATAAAATTCACTAAGCGAACATCTCATCTAATTAGCGTCGGCTTCTCTGTAAGGAGAGCCCGGAGCCCCACAAAAAGGGCGCAACGTGTCGCGCCAACAAACCGTCCGCACGGCCCACGTGCGCGCCAGCCCGCGGCGCATCACGCCTCGCTATCTCGCTGCCTGCTAATGAGATCACCTTCAGTACTCAACCGCGTATGTCACTAAATCATCGAGACATCCGCACAGAGCTTTTAATTATCCGCTCTATCCGTCTTGTTCCAGTGATAGGTTGAGGAGGTGTCGGAACTTATTAATATGCGCATACTGAGTAACTTTTTAATTGTCAATCGAGCTATAAAGCTACGCAATTATAGACTTAGGCGGAGTTGCATCACTTAATTGTAATCGTAACTATAACGATAACCGGTGTTTTTTGTATGGAGTTTGACGTATATTATAGTTAAAGTAAGACGGTTTAAATGTTATTAAAAAAAATTATATTTTTTGTAATCCTGCTAATTAAATTATTAAATGTGAAAGTTTGTGAGGATGGATGGATGTTTGTTACTCATTCACTAAAGGAATACTGAACTGATTTTGATGAAATGTTGGTTTAGACCACAGATCACAGAAACTAAAGTGAAAAGAGGGCGGGGCCGAGTCGCAGCAATATGCCCAAAAACAGAACACATTGCTCGTGACAGCAATGATGACACCAGCGACGCGACGTCATATTTACATTGCTTGCGACTATGTATCATATCAGTCGTACGTCGTAGTCAACGTATTTTAGTTAGTACTAAAGATATTCGAACGTTCAATACTGATACTGCAGTGGATAATGAGCAACATTCAAACTAACTGAATGCATTCAATCGCACGTCACTGCGTATGTGGTGGTGCTGTACGTAGGTACATTACTTGCAACCTGAAAATGAAAATTATTTATTTGCAGAATGTGGTACATTAGATGTTACTAACATAAGATAGAGCAGAACACCCCTGGCATGCGAACGAATAGTAGCTCTGAATGCGATGTGTGCATAACACACACTCTTCGCGACGTATTGTTTTTATTTTGATTACTTTGTAATGCGACACTGAATTTCGAATTGTGGAAAACCTTGGGAGAGGCCTTTGTCCAGCAGTGGATGTCATTGGGTTGTAACGGACGAACGAACGAACTGAGTTTCGAACTCAGCGCAGTAGTTGGCATCTCTCTATAATATCTTTATGGTTTAGATATTACATAGCATAATTATTTACATATATGTATAATCCTAGTATTTTAAAGAGGGACACGCGCGTGAAAATAAAGTAAGGTTACAAACAAAACTTGGTTCCCAAAGCATATTATTATGATGATGTAATGTTTTAAATTCTGGTTACAAATATAAAATGTTGATGAAAGGATGTGCAAAAGTGATGCTGCAAGCAGCTCTGGCGGTTCCATTAGCAGCGGCAGCAAAGGAAGCGCACGCGCAGGGTTCCCACGCCGCCGTCGCGCGCATTCCACATTTTTTGCTTTCTTTCGGACCAAGCTATCTTTGCATGTGCTGAACTTGTCCATATTCATTTCACCTTAAAATGCAAAGATTTTAAGTTGTACACTAGCTGAAAAAGTTGTCTTATCAATATAGGTAAATCGCAATATTAATTTCTGAACCTATCCTGTGAATATTTAAAAATTCAATCCAGCGTCTTGGCCCGTGGACCAGGCTACTCGTAAAAGTGAGCCAAGTCACTGGAAGATTCATTTATTGAAAATGCTAAAAGTACTGTAATTGATCCCTTGGTGATTTATTTATTTATTCATGAATAGAACGGTAGTACCAATTACACTATTCAAACAAGACGTAACAAAGTTCAGAATAATAGTGATAATTTTATTGTAATAATAATTTATAACCTTACCTCCTTCCTTAATTACTTGGTTTGGTAGAGAGTTTGTTTATACTTAACTTCGACAGCCAGCGCAAAGTACGTACTGCACCTACAAACGTATGTGTAGTGTTAATAATTGTGAAAAATCTAAAATTGTGACGCAACGAATACTAATAATGCGAATATTAAATCTACTATTCGGCGAATACGAATACGAATGTCTCTACATTATCATGAAATACTCCTAAAAACTCTTTTTATTGTGGTTAATGTTTTAGTTTAGTGGGTATTCGTAATTATTATTTCACTGAATACGAATAGGTATTCGGTAAATTTCTACTATTCGGCGAATACGTATTACGTATATTCGTATTCGTATACGTTGCATCACTAATCTAAAACGTTAAAATAACGGTATCGTTATAGCCAATGAGCTGCTGTCATAGTTTCACACTAGAAAACGTTAGAATAGAGGGACGCGCGCGGAGTCGAAGCTTTTGGTGCTAAGTGATAAATTTGTATTTAAAATGAGGCAATTTAATGTGAAAGTTAGTAACCAGTGTTTTATTTATGAGAATAGATCTACCGGCCTCTAATAGTAGGTACTTTTATGTGTAAAACACCTTAACATTCGGAAATAGGTGTCAATTTTCAACGCGACGAGAATAGTCGTAGTCTGGAACCGCAGCGCGCAGGAGTCAATTAACTGCTTAGTATTCTCGAGAGATGGCACAACCGCTCCCCAGGGACCAGCATCCTGCAGCTTGTTTACTGCGCCCGGCCCGCGCCCCAATCAGTTAGGAACCCAGCACGAACGTTCTCACCGTCCTGGCTCCCGCTGCCGCACAATTTATAAACGCAGTAAGTAACACGTGAACAGTTTCGAGAAAAACGCGATCAAAGTTGAAATTTTATTTTGGGGTGTCTACAATTAGTTACGCACATATTTGTAAAAAAAAAATATATGGGCTTATAGAGCTAAACTCAAAGTTTATTTTGATATGAGGTTTATGTATTTTAGTTAATGTTTTGTATTTAAAATTATTAAAAAACTGTTTATGTTATGGATTAACTAAGTTTTCGTTCGATACTTACTACCCATGAATGCAGTATGATTGTTCCTTACTGCGTTTATCAGTAGTTTTCGTTACTTACGGTACATGTGTTAAATGATTGATTTAAATTTTAGTTCTTACAACGTAATATATGCGCCGTATCTTTACAACTTACTGCATTTATGAGTGGGAGTGTGAATCAAAATAATTTATCAAAACTTTAAATGCGCAGTAATAATACAATTATACTGCGCTTATCATAAGCCAATAACGCTTTCATGTTGAACTTTCCCAAATGACCAAGGGGTAAATGAAACAAGTATTACAAAATAATTGCTGAGATCGCTTGTTATTAAATTAAAAATTAAGATATGGCACCCACTTTTAGATCTTAAATATACCAATCTAATAAAATAAAGACTCGGTCGTTCGTTTCAGCCGAAAGACGTCCACTGCTGGACAACGGCCTCCCCCAAGGATTTCCACTTTGTGGATTATGATAAGACCAGTCCTGTGCCGCTCGCATACAGGCACCTGACGCGACCTTCACCAGATCATCTGTCCACCTAGTGTGAGGCTTGCCCAAGCTGCGTCTTCCAGCTCATGGTCGCCACTCAAGAAATTTCCTGCCCCAGCGGCCATCAAACAACTTAGTGTCTCCAACCTTCAGAGGAGTGGGTACAGCACGGCATTTGACATGTTTTTTGTCTTGTCCATTAAAGACCCATTTGTTGAGAGGCTCTATTGAGGCAATCGAGGATTGAGCTTAGATCCTCCACGTTCTCAGCCATGACTACGATATCGTCCTCGAATCAAAGATGGGTGATGTACTCGCTGATGATATTTATGCCCAATCGGCTCCAGTCCAGAAGCTTGAAAACATCTTCCAGAGTGGTAGTGAACAGTTTTAGAAATATGACATCTCCCTGTCTGACCCCTCGCTGCAATTGAAGTCCTGATCCCGGAGACGGACTGACATTGTGGCTTATTCGTACAAGCCCTTCAACGATTATAAATATCTTTAGTAAATTTGGCACCGTTGGAGAGATTGTAGCTTGAAGAGAGAAGTCTTTCTCATAGACCACAAATGCCAGACAAAGTTGCTGATTATTCTCCTCAGTTTTCTGCCATAGATAAGTAGGTATGTGGTCTATCATACTAAAGCCCTATCGGAAACCGATTTGTTCGGGAGGCTAGATGTCGCGTGAAACCATTCATGATGACTCTCAAAAACAGAATCAGAAGTGAGATGGGTATAAAATAAATTCTTCAACAAGGTTTTGTTGCCTTTTTTGAAGAAGAGTATCACCACACTTCTGTGCCATGCCGTAGGCGTTTTTCCTTCAAGGATGACGGAATCGAATAGCTTCTAAAGAGCCTTTAGTACCGGCGTTCCGCCTGATTTCAGAAGCTCAGCCGTGATTCCATCATCGCCCGGTGCCTTGTTGTTTTTCAGCTGTTTGAGAGCCATTCTAATCTCGTACAGACACGTCCGGGATATCTTCGGTATAGTGTCGGGTCAATCTAGCTCTTGGGTCTTCGGCTAGATTTGTCATTTGGACAGGTTTTCAACTTCTTCCAATAACGTAAGAGTCAGCCACTGCGTTCATAACATGTTAACACCTAGGCAGCACTCTGACAATCCTTAGTATGTACGCAGTATAATTGTAATTACTGCATTAATATTAAGTACAAGTCATCTGTTTTTCCTATGGAAACATAATATCAGTGTGTGTTTAAGTGGAATTACTGCACATATACTATGTGCAAGGTGAACTTAACAATTGTAGAAACATAATAAAAATGATGTAATTGGCACATACTGCACTATTACTGTGTAGCAAATTAAGTAAGCGCGAGTATTCACGTAATATTAAGTTATTATGTGCTCTTACTGCTAACATAGTATGTGAAGAAACCTACAATCTGCTCTTTACTGCGTTTATGATAACATGTATCTTCCGTTCTAAGATAGATAGAAAAAAACGGGTCTTTGATTCTTATAGATCGCGATGTCAGGATTCAGAATATTCAAAACAATCATAAATGCAGTAAGTGGTACTTACTGCGTTTATAAATTGTGCGGCAGCGCTCGATCGCTAACAGATTCTGTCTCCGCGTCACGTTTGCTCCGAGCGTGACATATGTAACCGATACTAATTATAATATTTATGACGCCATTAACGCTCCATTAGCATAAATGGCTGTCGCGACAAATTTCATGGTCTCGTTTCAGTTTATTTTGTTAAGCTCTATCGGTGTAAACTGTGGAATGTGTCCAAAAGCGTCGCCGTGTGATGTCCTGCGCATTACGCGGTGCAGCGCGGCGACACTCGCGTGTTTACAAACAGCGCCGCTAATGGCGCTATGTATAGCTTGCTCGCTCTCCACAAACGCTATTGTTTATTTAAATCCACCGCCGCACTCAAATCCGAAGCTTGATTAATTGCCGCTATACGATCTGTGGTGTGGTAAAAATACTCCGGCGACACAATGATTCAGGCCGAGAGCATTTTACTGCCGGATAATGGGCGCGCGTTAATTCGGCCGCGTCCTCTTGTGTCGAATAGTTTTATTACTGTTATATTATTGCTATTGTTTCCTCGTGTACGAGAATAGGCAACTTTACGGCTTTGTTAATCGACTGACAGGCGCGTAGATACTCTCGAAAGTATTTTGTTTTGCGAGAATATAATATCGTCAGTAAGCACGTACCTACTTCTCACGTGCTTACTGACGATATTACAACATTTTTATCGTTTATAAATATAGAACAAGTGACTCGCGTGTACTTCAGGGTAACTTTACAAATTTCGGACCCCATTTAATTTTCATCTATACCTAAGTACCTCTATGCATTTCACGTCATAATAACTAACTCAATTTATTCGGTGCTTTAAGCTGTGTGTCGATTGACAGATCAGTCGGTAACGATTTTGCCTTTATACGAGTATACAGTGATATTCGGTGGAATACTTACCTACTTCTAGAACGAGCAATAAATTAACACGGGACATTTTTAAATGAGTTCCATTACGTCTCACAGCTTGACGTTTCGGCTGTTAAACTATTTATTAGTTTACTATTCATATTCATTCTTTTCTACAAGACACGTGCATTGTAAATTCGTAGTAAGTGTAGTTGTCACGTGACGTAGCCCTGCCCTCCTCGAAATCCTCTACTCCCTACGTCCTAGTTTATTATGTTTTTTGTATGAGATTATCATAGAGAAGTGTATAATGGTCAATTCTAAATAGTAAACTGCCATTTGTTTGCTACGAGTCATTTAATAACCAAATACCTGCATTAAAAAAACATCTTCATAGTGAAATTTTATTGTGCCACGAAATTGTGCCATCCCTCCCTATCATTGTCAACATTCCACCAGCTCGCACTAAGCGTTTCGATAACTCTTATAATGCGAACGGCAAGGGACTGAAATTCGCTGCCTGCTGCTGCTGTCTTTCCCGATCACTATAATCCGGGCCTATTCAAGGCGAGAGTTTATAATACATGAGTTAAATTACTATAACTCTCAAACTAATTGATGCTATAGTTTTCCTTGAATGTTCATGAAAAGCAGTATCATTAGGATTTTTTCCAGATTTTTCAAGCCAACAGTTTAGTTTTTAGAGGGAGGGACGCCCTACTCGAACAAAAATTGGCACTTAAAACTTTAATAATTTGCAAACAGATCCCTAAATGGAAAAATAATCTTAGAAACCCCTAAGCCATTTTAAAAGACCTATCCAACGATACCTCACACGATGGGGTAGTAGATGAAAAAAAAATCATCCCCGCTTTACCTGTGGGAGCTACCCTAAAAAAATTGTTTTTTCAAAATTTTATTCTACCGTTATTTCGGCGTGGTTAATATACATACCTCCACAAAATTACAGCTCTCTAGTGCCAATAGTTTCCAAGCAAAACCTCGGACAGACAGATAGACAGACATATCGAAACTATAAGGGTTCCTTGTCAGGACTACGGAACCCTTAAAACGTGCCCCAATGATAAAAAGTCTTGAACAAAGATACTTAGCACAGAATAATAATATATTTGTAGTCAAATATGGCAAACTTTTCATTAAAAGTATCAGATGTCGTCTAACAACATGAATGTTGTCAAGGCTTACAACTAAAATAGTTCCCTATGTAATATAATATAAATATAATAATAATAAGTAAGTGGTGTTAATACCAACAAAAAGTTAACTACAATAAATTAAATATTGTTCTGGAAATGACGTGCTCACCGCTAATTAATTAACTTTGGAATGATTGACGCCCGAAAATAACGCAAGTCTGCAATAAAAACTACACAATAACAATAAAACCACAGTGTGAAGTGAAACAAGTTGGTAAGTATGGAATTTATATTTAAGTTCTCATTATCTAGGAGCCGACATTAATTAACGGAGTTATTACATCGTTTGCAATTTTAATTTGCTATGTTGAGCTACGGCTCGCTCCTTAGCACAAATAACAAATTCGCGTATAATATATTATCTTACAGTAACAGATCTTAAACAAATATTGCAGGAGCTGCAGAGCGACGTCTTGGCCCGGCTGTGAGTGCAGGCAACACATCAGCTCCAAAGTTTGACTGAGAGTCCATATTGTACATAAATGTATTAAATCATTACGACCAGTACAAACAATAAACAAATATTTTGTTTTATTTTCTTTTTTATTATTGCAACCACATAAGATGCATCTGCAGATTATTTTTTTCAAATGTAATGTAACAATATTAACACTCAGATCCAAAATCTCAATTATTTTAGTACCATTATTTGCTTTATTACTTGTTACTTTGCTACATCTCACCTAATTGATGATACATTACAATTAGACCGCAGAATTACAATTGTTCGAATTCCTGCTTAATGTATCAGTACAGTAGATAAAATTAATTTCCTTGTCTTGGATCTCTTCCAAATCGCATTTCAGTAGTGTAATTTTGATTACACAAAAATGTACGATAAAATACTGAAACTGACAGCGACATAGTCGTCCGCTGCGGACTGATGAGTGCAATGCTGGCCGCGACCCGCGACCCGCGGCCCGGCTGCGGCGCTCTGCAGCGAGGAGCCTGCTCCGGCTCCGAGTGCGCAGTGCGACTGTTGTGCGAGCAGTGTAGGTGCACATCTGACACCGGAATTTAAGCATTTCATAATATCTGACTGTAACAATGCAAGTTTTTGCATCTACCTCCGAGCACATCATTCACATTGCGCATATTTTATCACTAGTACGTTAATAACTCGTTTTGATGTTAGCTAAACGAGTCGAGACGTGCGTGCTAACATGTGCACGAAATACCCGACATCATTTTCGTTGTGTTCATACATACATAATAATACATCCTATCTGTTTACAATTTCTTAATAGTGAGACCCGCCAGCACAGAGCTCCTCATTTAAAATAGAATACATATTTGAAGACGAACCAAGTTGAGTGAGCTACCAAGGCCACTCGAAATATGAATGCCAGCGAGCGCGAGCGATGCATCTGCGCCGGCGCGGCCGCGCACCGCGCCACCTGGCGCATGCAGCCTAAACCTACCACTACGGCCCTAAATACCTATCTATTATGTACAATGAATGTTACTCTACATTACTCGGTACATACTAGAAATACTTTATTTATACTGAGCGAGCGTATCTATTTACATACATTATTACTGTAAACATTATCTAAAGCTATGTAGGTACCTCAGGCTTAATTAATGAGCTTTTTCACGCGTAAGCAAGCAAGTTACAACTGATAACAATGTTCTTCGACTATCTAGGTGTAAATACCACAGTGACACCATCTACGATATCGTTCCGTCGGATTGATCTATCTAGCTTAACACTAGAAGTGCCGAAGATTACGACCCCCCTAAAAGCGCCGCTGGGTCAATTTTGTCCCAGTATATATTTTGTATCATTTTTTAGTTTCAGGCATGAACATTATGGTTAAAACTATTTGTGGTATCCTTAAAAAATGGTTTATCTATACAGTTAAATCAATATGTACTTATTTCTTTAAAAATATAAATGTATTCAATTTTAATTTTGAATTATTAAAAGACAGATATTTTTGGTTTCATATAAAAATAATCACATATTACATGGTGTTATACTGTATTAAAATAATGAAATTACTAATTTAACTATTCATTATTCTTTTTGAAGAAATAATAAATATCTTACAAATAATAGTGCACATTTTGCACAAAGTTTTTTTGTACGGTCTTTTATCTCTCTGGTCTACTATGTGTTTAGGAACTTCTATAGGTATGGTTATTTTTCTGTTATCCGTACACACACAGTGAAGTTTTTTACCAGTTACAATGAAAAGTATGTACGTTTAATTTAAAAAAAAAATATAAGTCACACATTTTAAAAATGTATCAAATTATACAATGTATGAACTGGCCCATGTCTTGAAGTCACCTTCCTACTAATATTATAATTGTAAAAGTTAATAAAGATTGATGAATTGATGGATGGATGAACTGATGAACGGATAGGAAGGATGAATGGGTGGATATAAGCCTTGAACTTGAAATAAGTGAGTGTGGATTCATGGTTAGATCGATTTTTGTTTTTTCACTCTTTTACGCAAAAAATACTAAGCCGATCTTAATAAAACTTTGCAGTTTTATTGTTAATATTTCAGAATAACATAATATAGTCTATAATTAACAATAATATTCCGTTATTTGGTCAAATAACAACGACAAGTGTCAAGAAATTAGGTCTTTCTATGATAAACTTAATTTCTTACTAGGTGAAGTCACAGGCAAAAACTAGTACAATATATTTACATTTCTGCATTGTGACGAGTCACCTAAACGTTTCTCACCTCCCCATTCTCGTATTTCCTCGAAACAAGGACTCTTCATCGAATTATTGTTGCAAATACCAAAGTGGGACAAAAATGACCCAGTGGCGCTTCTAGGTAAAACCGATATTAATTTTTTTTCTAATAATGTTACATTATCAAAAACATTAAAAAATAATAAAACACAATAAATCAGGAAAAGTCAAAAAGTTTCATGGACTTTCGTTGAAAAAAAAAAAAGTTAGAGACGATCAAACTCGCGAGTGGGACAAAAATGGGACGGCGGCCTTTCTAGTGTTAACTTCGTTTAATAACTATGTGCAGTTTACAATAATTCTCTATTGATAACCTGGTCGCGGAGGGTGTCGCGGTTCCTCGTGGCGCCGAGACTATGTGTCACAATTTTCGCGAACAAGACTAAGTGCTGAGTTGCAAATGCATTAGTATATATTGCTGACTGGCAAGAAGCTATTAAAGAGAAACGCGCTTTCATCTGCCTTCGTGTCTCAGTTCGAGCGAAGAATAGACTTCGACCTAAGCCTTTAAATCTTCTGTTTGGCCCAAAGTTTGACAGGAAGAAAATGCCAAATGGCATTCAGTTCGCCTTTTGATCTCTGATATAGTACAGGTTTTTGCAACATTTTTTATCGATGCTCTGCTCCTATTGGTCATGGCGTGATGTTAGCTATGCTTTCCTCGATAAATGGACTATCCGACCCAAAAAGATAGTAGGTACTTCCTGAGATAAGCGCGTTCAACTCAACATCGTTTTTTACTAAATTATATATTTTTGATGATGTACATTATTATGACTATAATGATAAATGAAGTATCTGGCAATACTGTTTTTTTTACCATCTCTTTTCAATGTCAATAGAAATATTGAGTGTCTTATAGCAAAACCCACGTTTAAACAAAAGTTCAACTGAAGCTTATATAGATCGGCAAGACACGCTACATTATGCATGCGACAGCGCAAAAACCGTGACACATTTGTCGCGCGTGGCGAGAGCATGACGCGGTGACGCGACGCTCACCTGCTCCGCGCGGTGGCTTCTGACCACGCTCGCGATGTCATTATGAGGCGCTTACATAGATGGGGCCCATTAAAGTACTTAATAATATTGGGCAGCACACATTTTAAAGAGTGGACTACTAATTTCTTATTGATGACCGAAAGCCCATTTCTTGCACAAATAGGTACCATGCGTACATTCTTTTTTATTTCAATTTACAAAACAATATATTAAAAAAAAAAATAACATGCATGTAATTACATCAGGCTACGCGTGGTGTGTACGATTTATTTGTTTATCTAACTACAAAATTATCTTTATATGCCAATATATTTTTCTAAATCATAAATATTTACAATAACATGATTTTAATTAGACTTACTATATCACTCTACCAACGTAATATAGGAGCAACAATATAAAATTGCCGATTTTTCAATATTCATTATAGTTCCTTTAATTAATACAATAGCTATGTCCAGTATTATTTTAAACTTCATTTCAAGGACTTATACATACAGTGTGGGTCTTGATAAAGTCCACGAAAATGGGTGAAACTAGAACCATTTTTATCGAAGGAAAAAATGACAAAAAATTACTGCTTTTTTATGGTTTTTGTTTTCTTTTGATTACTTACTGTAGAGAAAACGTTATAACTTTTGTTATAACTTATATGCTGATGAAAAAACACAGCAATAATGCTAAATAACAGGTGATACTAATAAAATACATAAAATATCCAGAAATCGGCAACTAGTAGGTAATAATAAAATGTTATTTTTGAGAAAAATCTGTATTTGAGTTTGTGTTTTTTGATCATTTGATAAATTTCTCCATTACATGTGGTTTTTATTACTATGTGTTATTCTCTATCGTATTACCTTTGTAAAACAAAAAAAATCATGTCTCTATCCCTGTCACAACATTTGCTATGATCATTTGAATAAAGGCCTGCCACCACAGTATTGTCCGCCTCAGGTAGAGAAAATTTTAATTTTAATTAAAATACTTTTCTTACTTCGACATCTTTTGTTTTTATTTGAAATCTAACTTATTCTTATCAAAATTACAAATCAAGAGCCACTTTCAGCTTCGTTGGTAAGATTTTTGGTTTTACCAAGGTAATACAATGGAGATTAACACAAAGAAATAAATACCACATGTAATATGGACATTATTTGGAGAAATTTATCAAATAACCAAAAAATACGAATTATTTTACAGATTTTTCTCAAAAAGTATTTTTTTTATTATTTTTTGCCATTTCCTGGTTATTTTATGTATTTTATTAGTATCGCCTGTTATTTAGCATTATTATTGTTTTTATTTTATCAGATTATACCTCTTAGTTTAAAAGTTATAACGTTTTCATAACAATAAACAATTGAAAGAAAAAAATCTATAAAAAAATATCTCAGATATTTTCTTTTTCATTTTTTCCTGTGATAAAAATAGGTTTAGTTTCACCTATATTCATACGTGCACTTTATCAAAACTCACACTAAATTTTACGTATAAAATTTTATGCTTATTTCATTTTTTTACTAGAATTAAATGTTTAGGTAAAAACAGCTCGTCCTAAATGGTATCTGTTTCCGTTATAAATAAGCAGTTTGAAAGATACTGTTCATCAGCAATTGGTGTATTGTATTACATTATAATGTATCGTAAATATTATTGTCGTATTATTAAGCATTATTTATGACTGCAAATCACATTTTGGGCAAGCAAACAACATTGAAATGATGTCAATGTTATTTTTTTGTTTTATACATTTATACAACTTACATTTACAGTATTTTAAGATAATACAACTGATGTGTAATTTTAGTTACCTAGCTACCAACAAATAATGATATCAAAAGCCCCAGCGCTCGATGTCGCGCGAGAGTGCCCTGGTCGCGGTCACCTACTGTAATGTACACGCAAAACTAGATTCCTCTAAAAGGTACCTACGTAACTATGACCCTAAGATATACAATGTCTTTCTTTACAGCCGTCGTTACCTCTGAGCCGAGCGGGCGGAGCGCAGGAGCCTCTACGTGGCCGGCGGCGCGGGCGGGCCGGCGGGCGGGCCGGCGGGCCGGGCGGCGCTCACAGGCACCGCGCCCGCGCCGCCGGCAGGGGGCCCTGCGCTTCTGCCGTCCATTTGGAGGCCAACGTCGGTGCCAGCTTTGCTGGTTTCACGACCGGTGTGTTGCGCTCGTCGGACCCCGTTTCGCTCGGCTCAGAACCAGTAGAGGTCTTTGGACGTGTCTTGCACCTGCGCTTCCAGACCTGTGCGGATAAAAAAAGCCTTTGTTAGTATTTTCAAAAAAAGCACACATTAATTCTTTGTTTATTCACCTGTTTATAATATTATAAACTCATAGAAAACACCCAAACCAAAAAAAACATATTCATGCTCACAAATGTTTGTATTGTGCGGGGGGATTAAATCCGCGACCTCTGGCATAGTAGTCGTGAACCGTTCTTCCTACTAATCCTACTAATATTATAAATGCGAAAGTTTGTGTGGTTGTCTGGATGTCTGGATGTTTGTTACTCTTTCGCGCCAAAACTACTGAACGGATTTTCATGAAATTTTACAGTATTATTGTTTGTAACCCAGAATAACATATAGGCTATAATTTATGATGATATTATGTGACAAACTAAATTTCACGCGGGTGAAGCCGTGGGCAAAAGCTAGTTAAATAATAAAATCTTAATATAAAATACCTATTATTTTGAACTTAAACCCTTTGTAAACCGTTTACAACCAATGTTTCAGTGAACGGGCATTAATCACGTCAGATCGCGTGGTTAGAATAGATTATCCTGTTAAAATAATGAAACGAAAAGAACCACAAAAGCTTTTTGTCGAAACGGTTTTATTTTTAGACGTTTCCGGTGCGACAATAGATAGCAGTCTTTTCTACCACTGTAGTAGTAGAGTAGACTCGCTTGATGCGTTGTACCAGTGCGTTTGTCGGGCGAGTGTGCTGCGGCGGCTGATTGTTACAAATGATGCCTGTCCACGCGCGATACCATCGGCCGTCGGCGGCGCGTCGTGATCCAGCGACCAATGACCACTATTTTCATTGTTGTATAACTAGCGACCCGCCCCGGCTTCGAACGGTTGCATTGGAATTTCCCGGCTTTTCTTTCTATAATATGCATCTTTTATACCTATAAACCTTCCACTTGAGCCACTCTATTTATTTAAAAAAAACCGCATCAAAATCCGTTGCGTACCTAATTCTAAAGATTTAAGGAATTAATTGGGACAGACAGCGGAAAGCTACTTTGTTTTATATACTACGAGTATGTAGTGATTTGATAGTGATTACTAGGTCGTAATAACCCAAGAATCAGTTCGTTATTTTATTTTTGTTGTAAGCTTACGGTACGGACAATTTGATTACTCGTATGTTGTTTTATTTTATTTGTGAGTTTCGTAAGCAATGCAGTGAGTCTATTTTGATCGAAGGAAAAATATACAAAAAATATCTGAGATATTTTTTATAGTTTTTTTTTCTTCCTACTTATTGTAAAGAAAACTTTATAACTTTTAAACTAATAGGTACATCCTGCCAAAATAAAAATAGTAATAACGCTAAATAACAGGCGGTACAAGTAATAAAATACATTAAATACCCAAAAACTGGCAAAAAGTAATTTAAAAAAATAGTGTTTTTTGATAAATTTCTCCAAATAATGCCCATATTACATATTACAGGTAGGTTTTTTTTCTTTGCGTTACTCTCCATTGTATTACCGTGGTAAAACCAAAAATCTCATGTCTCTATTCTTCACAACGTTATAGATAGATCATTCCATCACATCCATTGAATAGAAAAGGAGTAATTGTCAAAACCCTTCTTAAAGGCGGCATTTTTTCAATCAATCAATCAATAAAACATTTATTGTGTCAGTTATTACAATAACACAGACCTTAAATGTTTACATAAGTCCGCTATAACCTGCCGATTAGGCGTGCAATATTTTATTCGTATGACTACAGTTACGTAGTTGTAACATACCTACATATTATAACTAAATAACAAACAATAAATACATAACAAACTTTAGAACAAGTAACAGTCTTACATTTCAAAATCTTGTAACTTAAGGTAGGCTAGTATACTAATAAAATAATATAAAATCAATAACTAATTATATCTCGTAAATATTCATTTAAGGAGTAATAACATTTTTTGACTAAAATTTCACACAGTGCTGTCTTAAAGTTTTTATGGCGGCGCGAGTGGCAACTAATCTTTGGACTAATCCCTGTGACTGTGACGTAAACTTGATATATTTTCAATTCCGCATCACTATTTTTAGTACATTTTTCTTCATAACAGAATTGTTAATTTAACCTAATGTAAATCTACATATATCCATAAAAGCGAAAGACTGACTCACTGACTCATCACGAAATCTCAGAAACTACAAGTGCTAGGAATCTCAAATTTTACATGGGGGTTCCTTTTAAAACGTATAGGTGCTCATTAAGACGGGATTTTGCAAAATTCAACCTCTAAGTAAGGGGGTAAAACGGGATCCACGTACACGAAGTCGCGGGCGGCCTCTAAGTAGTTATTAAATAAACTATTAAATAAATACTTCTTCTACCTACAGCTTCTCAGCACCAGCCCATATTATGTTGACCCGAAGTGGTGATAGGGCAAGCTATATTTAGGACGTATATAAGTGCCCTAGAAATATAATTAGTAAGCACTTGCAGGCCACAAAAAGTGAACCGTGCTTGAGACTCTGGTGACGTGGTTGTTTTTAAACCTATTTCAAGCATAATACTACACAAAGCCAATACTATAGGCACAGTGTGTCCGGTTAAATCGTGATCAAACTTTAAGGGCGTGATCTGTGGACCTCTCACCTTCCTTTAAAAACAAGCGACAGCATGGGCACCTTGACAGCAAATATTTTATATCATACGATAGCATTATCTATTAGTAGAAATAGAAAACAGACACAAGAGGGTAAGAATGGATTTAAGTAAAAAAACATGAGTTTTTTCAGCGGCTTCACCGCAGCATCGGTCTGTCACACTGTCACACATTACATTGCTCTGAAACATGAAAGTACAACGTCTCCAAATGAATCGGACGTCGCCTCGTGTAGTCGTGTCAGGGCAATATCACGGTGCCAGCGGCGTTGATAGCGGGCGGAGCGCGGTAATTGAGCCGGGCGGGGCGGCGCGCGCACGGCCGCCGCGCATTGGCCGCCGCTCGCCCGCGGGGCTCTCCGCACCCGTCCGTCCATCTGCACGAGGACTCGCGTAATCATTCATTATTTTACTAACGACGCACGATGTCCTTAAATTGACAACAATCTACTCGGACAATGTACCAACTTTGTGCTACTCGTATTATGCGACTATCTGCTCCCGTTAAGAATCTCTCGCCAGTCCGCGACCACCGCTTTATATTAATTACTGCTTAGATATTATACCTTCAATTTAAGGTTTAATTAATCGCTATTCTCTCGTCAGTCAAACGTGTTTGGGGCAAAAACTGTATTTTAGAAGCACGTTAACCCGGCGCGTTCACGGGCGGCTGGCTCCCGCGCTTCATTATATCACATAACACCATTCTTGCCATTACTACCAAATAACCGACTTGATTTTTTACATTCTTCCGTGTTGAGATCATTTTAAAACATCTCGATGCTGTTTTTACAACTTTGATAAATGAACTCCGTGTTTATCGCGTTTTTGTGTAGGTATTATTCATTACATTGCAATCTTAAATATCTAAAGACAAGCATTATCTAAAGTTGGATTAAATACTTATTTATCAAAATTTTGTCTGTTTACTATTCGTCTTTGCTGATACTTTATTTTTTGTCAAATATTTAAGGATAATACTATATTATTTTCAACCCGATGACGCAGCTCGAAAGCAAAATAAATCGTTTTCGAAACGCGTGCGTAGCGCGATAGTCACGAAGGGGTGCGTCGTCGGCTGCGGTATTTGTCAATAACGCACCCCCTCCGAGAATGTGCGTCGGGGACACCCGCCCTCACGTGCCGCCCTCCTCCCGCGGGGGCTGCTGACCGCCCGCGCGACAGGACAATAGCAGCGCTCTACCTACGGCTACGGCACTCACATACACTCGTGACGTGACTCTACTACTGAAGGCTATCTAGGGATTATAGATATGCGAACCAAGAGGTGCTCACTCAAATACACCTTATAAAATACTAGCTTTCCGCCCGCGGCTTCGCCCGCGTGGAATTTTGTCTGTCACAGAAAAACTTTATCGCGCGCGTCCCTGTTTCAAAAACCGGGATAAAAACTATCCTATGTTCTTTCCCGGGACTCAAACTATCTCTATGCCAAATTTCATCAAAATCGGTTGCGAGGTTTAAGCGGGAAAGCGTAACAGACAGACAGACAGACAGACAGAGTTACTTTCGCATTTATAATATTAGTTGGGATTATGCTACCATCATATACCTACCTAATTAGGTTTACCGTGAATATTTTTTAAACAATACTGTCTCTATTGAGCAGAATTAGAGATACACAGACATTGCAGAACGATGGGAAACTTAAGCGGAGCGAAACTGATAATAAATGTTTAAACACTGCCTACCTAACTAATTCTTGAAACCTAAGTGACCACATGAAAAAAGTCGCGTGTTCGACATCTGCGAGGGAGCGAGCACTTCGGGCTGCTCTAAGGACATCAGTAATTGCCCGGACGGGTCGCGGCGAGTAAAAACAGGCGGCGAGTTGAAAGCGGCTGGGCGCAGGGAGCGAGGGTCCTCCTCCTCTAATGACGACAATTAAAATTAATTTGCGCGGCCGCCGTCTCACTCGCAAATTAAATTCTTCACTCGCGATCTCCCCGCGCGAATGATGGCGGCTCCCCTTTGTCTCGGCGCCCCGCTTGACGGATGCCGTCCGGGGGCCCCCGGCGCACAGCCCGCTACGAGCGACGAGCACCTTCATAGCTGCACGACTATGAATTTACGCCTGCCAGCTGAACGGCTTGCGCATTCCCACTTTGATGACTCTTGTCTGTAAAACGCTTTATGTTGTAACCGATATGAGCTAATATGTAACTTGTTTCAACAGTTTAGTTTTAAAAAATCTATTTGACACACTCGAATAAGCTCTTGCAAAGTGTCTAGGTCTATAATGCAGCAGCATATTGTATACGTCAGTGTTTCATTAGTATTTTTTAAATATGTTATGAATCCGCAACCTCTGGTCATCGGTGTAGTAGTCCGGTACGCGAAACACCAGGCCGCGAAACAAAAAAGCTCGTGTCATTTAATAAAGTTTGTTTGGGCCTATGCCCAAATTCTAATACATTCTTCATAATATCTTAAACTTCCTTTTCTTCGGTGGCTCCAAATAAATCTTTAAGTTATCTGGCTGCATAAAATGGTTTCCTACCGATCTGTTTATCGGATTCGGGACCAGCACCTTCGCGGGTGCCAAGTGGCCAAGCCAAAAAAACTAAATGTTAGTTTTTTTCTAGCGGTACTGTTTAATGAAACAGTACCGGTCTCGTTTTGTTTTTGAACAAGAAGAAAAACTGGTGAATTTCCTTAAGCTGCAAGATTATCGACGGGTCGACCCTCGAGCCTTGGTCTCCGTCTCCAGATCCGCAGGTTGGTGGTCTCCATTTTGTGCAGCTATAGTTTTAATCTGTTCGGAGTCACCAGTCGTCCGCGTTCCCCGCATTTTTCTTTCCCGCATTTCCCTGATGAGGCTATTTACACGCCACACCAAAGTTCAACCTTTGTGTAATGCAATTATATTTTGCAGCTAGGTATATTTTTATTTTAATAGAAAACCTAGGTGTATTAGCAATTGAATTTTAAATAACTTGAAAAAACCTTTCGCTTGCCGGACGATTAGTAATTAGTAATTAATTATAAATACCAATTTTTATTGTTATAAAAGTAGCTACCTACTTTTAAAACAATACTTACATAATTACTCGTCTATCATATAAAGTAACATCTATTAAGTGAATAACAACACAATTTGAATTATTATTCCCGTTGAGAGAACACGCAGTAAACTTCGTAATTTGAAGTCACTTGAAACCCGAAGGGAGATAAATATAAACATCGTACTTTGAGATTATACGGATAACGTGTGTCATTACGAGCGGCAACACTCGTGAATTTCGCGTTTAGTGCTTCGTTTATTAGCCGTTGAAACATCTTTGTATTGTTGTGGAGTTCCCACAGGCGCGGGGAGCGCGCGGGGGGCGCCCACAAAGTGGGAATGTTTTGCTTTGTCACTCGGATGAAAGGTTTAAATCATCGCAATTAAAACATCACGAAACCCGGGAATCTTTTTGAAAGTCGAAGAAATATTTTGTTTAGGCGTAGACTGTACATAAATAGTGGAAATATGTCAGGCGAGAACAAACAGAACATCGATCGAAGCCAGCGGGCGCCGCGCTCTACTAATCAATGTACTCGTATAGTGGGAGAGTATGGCCTACTGAGTCACCCCACATACGCTCAATGGCAATACATAAGTATAGCCCAGATAAAGGCATTTTTTCACCAAATGAACGGAAGTTCAACGTCTACGGCTTGGTGGCGCGGAGTGCATACTGACCGGGCACCGGAGGGTAGTAGGGCGAGCAGGCGGCGGGGTCGAGGTGCGGCGCGTGCTGCGCCGGCCACTCCACGGGCTTGTACTGGTGCAGCGGCGAGCGGCCCAGCAGCAGCCCGCCCACGCCGTAGCCCGCCGCCGCCATGTTGTGGTGCGCCGTCGCCGCCGCCGCCGCGTGGTACTCCGCCGCGTGCCGGTGCGCCGCGTGCCCGTACCTGCGCACGCCCACCGATATTACACACTACAATATAATCATTACGATACCATCATCGTAGCATATAAATAAATATAATAAATAAATAAATATCCTTGGACATTTTACACTGCGCTTCTAGTCCCAAACTAAGCAAAGCTTGTACAATGGGTACTAGTCAACGGTTATAAACATACTTAAATACTTTTTTTTTGTAAATACATACTTTTCCCTGCGTGATCGAATCAGAAATGAGGAGATCCGCAGGAGAACCAAAGTAACCGACATAGCTCGCAGAATTGCTAAAATCAAGTGGCAGTGGGCGGGGCACATAGCTCGTAGAGACGATGGCCGTTGGGGCAGGAAAGTTCTCGAGTGGCGACCACGGGCTGGAAGACGTAGCGTGGGCAGGCCTCCTACTAGGTGGACCGACGATCTGGTAAAGGTCGCGGGAAGAGCCTGGATGCGGGCAGCGCAGGACCGTTCATTGTGGAAAACCTTGGGGGAGGCCTTTGTCCAGCAGTGGATGTCATTTGGCTGAAACGAGCGAACGAACGATACATAGAAAACACCCAGTCCAATACAAACAAATATGTTCATGCACACAAATGTTTGTACTGTGCGGGAATCGAACCCGCTACCTCCGGAATAGTAGTCCGTTTCGAACCACTACACCAAACGGCCGACATATGAATATGAACGCGTATAGGTCTTGGAGACAAAAAGATTGGACCGAATCACAACATACCTACAATAATTATTTAATATTATGTACCTAGGTGATACCTCCTGTTTATATTTCTTGGAGGCGAGTCGTAACAATAGGAATAGCAGTACCAAAAATTGCAGCGCTCGTCGTTGCCAACCCATTGACAGTGTTTGATTTCGCCAAATTATTTTAAGATAAGAAATAGAAGCAATAACTCACCCAGAGTAATGCTGGTGCCAGGGGTCGTAGTCGTAGAGGTCGACGCCGGCGCAGGCGCCGCCCGCCGCCACGCCCGCCGCCGCCGCCGCGTTGAAGAACGACGCCGGCAGGTTGCGCGACACCATCGGCACGCTCTCTGCGCACCCACAAGCTCTATCAGTGCACACGTTCTTGCAATCGCAAACTACATTTGCAGTCACGTTGTATGGACATTTGCAGTCACGTCGTAAAGGCTCTTTGAGAGCAAATCTATATTTATTACACATTTGCGTTACTTGTATCTATACAAATATCCAAATACCTACGGTAGTCAACCGTAGGTATTATATTTCAACCACAAAATTAACTTTGCCAATTGTTACCAAAAGGAGACGGAACTACATAGTTTGTTGAACTCGTGAAGTTAATGTTTAAAGTTAATACAAGTACATGTATGTAGTAGTCACACAGTAATCATAAATTTCGAATTCCTTTCCGAAAAAACCGTGTGTAGACATTATCTCAGTCTTCTTTGACTATAAAAAGGTGGCCATCGTTTAAAGTTTATTTATTGTGTCAAAGAGGTAATAAAGATAGGTCATTTGAGACAAACAGTCGCGTCTGGCGTAAGATTACAGGCGACGCTGCGCGATAGAGCCGGCGCGGCGCGCGCGCACGGTAGCGCTCGTTTTGGGATCATGTTACCTGATGTAATCGCTGTTATATTTAAATTGCAGTCGAGTACATTATACAACTACGAATATCTTAGTTCATAAGAATAATTGTTAAGAACACAACAACTTTACAGTTTGAATTTGAAATTTGAATTTATTATAAAATAGGTTTATAATAGAGAAATAGAAAATGTTAAGCTAAAAAATGAAATTTCTAAATTCTTCTAAGGGCTGATTTCCCAACCGTTGGATATCTCTTATCTAAAAATAAAAATTAATAATAAAATAACAATAAAAAATATTTTTCATAAACAAGCTTTTTGCTATATGTTATAAAGAATCCATACTTTATTCAATTTATATGACTAAAAGCTTGTCGCGAGATTGACAGTACCTACATATAGATGTATTTACCTATTTGATTTTTTCTCAGATCAGACTTTTAGCAAGATCAAGTTACGTAATTAACGTATTTTTTATTTTCATGGCTACCTTCCATCTCCATCATCAGATCAGCTCCATGTCATCATAATATTGCATTGTCATCCGTCTTACACATGCAAGCATTTCAGCTCAATGGGAAACCCGTAAGTGGATCAATTTTAAGTTGCCAGATGTGAAAATATTTAAATAATAAAATAAAATAAATTAAATAAAAGCTTGTAAAATTTACACTGTCATAATATTTCCCATACAGAAACTGCCAATATAGGCCAATTTTAATCTTCAAATAAAAGTTATTGTTGATGATTGGAAAATCAGCCCTTAGTTATATTTTTTTTTCAAAAAGAGGAAAGTTTTGATTACTTGAAGGAAAATACACTCGGCTTTAAATAAATTGCGCCTCCCGCAATCTCCAGCAAAATCTTTGAATGTACTTTTTTTCTTTTCAAAAATAAAGGAATGTTTTCTTTGAGTAAAATTTTCTATCTACAGTATTAAGGGCACTTTCCCTCCAGGTGGCATTACAAAATTCCACCCTGGATAATGAATCCCTCTTTTCCGTGGTCACGGCATCACGCGTGAACGGCTGGACCGATCTAATTCTTTTTAGTTGTGTTTTGTATTTGTCAGAAGACTATTATTATGTAAAAAAAACTAAAATAAAGAAATTGAGTAAACTTAACGGTCATATTAACTTTCTTAAGACATACACGTCTGTGTAATGATCTGTGTAGGTTAATGAAACTCATCCTCCATTAATGGGAAATAATTACCACTATAACAAACGTACTATCGGCTACCCATTGCCGGCTATTGAGTGGTGGAAGTCTACATCGGGACAAAAACACTCAAAAGCACTCATTCAGGGATATAGCAACAAAGTAACTAAGGAACTGCTAAAGTTCAAAAGATACAAAGCCTGTGCAGTGACTAGAATACTAACCGGCCACTGCAAACTAAACAAACACAAATCAAACATGAACATGACCGAGGAAACTCTGTGCAGATTCTGCCATACAGAAGAAGAAACGGCCATGCATGTTCTTCGCTCATGCGGCCCGCTTATGAGCAAAAGAAGTATCCATCTCGGGCGACACATCATGCACCCGGATGAGATAGCAGATATCACGCTCCAAAGAATCTGGAAATTTATAGACTCAACGGGACTAAGCAGTGAACTCTAAAGACAAGGGCTGCCACAATAGATCAAACCTGGTCGAGCTGGCGCAAATGAAGGCCCAAAACCAATAATAAAATAAATAATACCCATTGCCGGTCATGTCGTCTCGTTCTATCGCAAAGAATCACCATTTGATGAGAGCGAGAGTAAAAACGGAAATGGGTAGTTAACAGTGTGGCCGTGTGTACCTACAACAAATGCGTTTGCACAATAAAACACAAATCGACCTCTACACATCGAATCTATTTACATCTAGAACTGATCAGGTCATTACGTTTAATGTATTCACGCTTCGCATAGCTGCTGTCAGATCCAAATACCTAGCTGTGCCACTGGCATAAATAATTAATTAGGTACACAAGTACTGGTACATATCCGCAGGTATCGTAAACCCAATAAACCCAAAACTAGTTAACCAAGTGCGTGTTGTGCCACGCGCAGTGCAGGGTTCCGTAGTTGCTCGTCGTTACCACAATATATTTTAGAAGCAAGCAATGATTTCATCTAAAGTCACTTTTAGTGTTTTCTTCTAAGAAATTTTTATTTGGTAAGAAATTTTCTAATACATGAGACATTTATTTTATTTTCATTACACAGGTTTTATATCTTATTATTAAATAACATATTTAACTGTTTATTTTTTTTATTTTACAATGCTTAAATTCGTACGTTTATCTCAAACGACTAAAATTGGCACTTTAAAGTTTAATATTTTGCAAACGGATGCCTAAATCGAAAAATAGTTTTAGAACCCCCTAAGCCATTTTAAAAGATCTATCCAATGATACCCCACATGATAAATAGGGTATACGATGAAAAAAAAAATCATCTCCACTACATGTAAGGGAGTAAGCCTAAAAAAAGCGCTGATGAGTAAGGTCTTTTCTATTATTAAGATATTATTTAGAGTTGAAACGATTAACATTGCTATTCCAATGTGTTTACGGAGAAGAAGTAGGAGGACCAATTTAAGAATGCTTTGCTAATTCGTAATTCTTATAAGTAACTAGCTTTCCGCCCGCGGCTTCGCCCGCGTGGAATTTTGTCTGTCACAGAAAAAAATTATCGCGCGCGTCCCTGTTTCAAAAACCGGGATAAAAACTATACTAATGTCCTTTCCCAGGACTCAAACTATTTCATCAAAATCAGTTCAGTGGTTTAGGCGTAAAAGCGAGACAGACAGACGGGCAGACAGAGTTATACTTTCGCATTTATAATACATATTAGTATAGATTGAATCTAAGACCATTTTGTCTCATACCACTGTTGTATAATTGTATTTTAATATATAAAACTTAAATTAACTTAACTATGGCTAATTATAGGTTTCCCTGGAATAACCTAATATGTAATTGTAATCTGGTTTGAGACAAATACTTTCTATCGTCTATCTAAAGTATTAAAATTATATTGATAGTATATAGGTACCTAGTATAATATACGAGGCAGAACAGCAGGAAGACTAGAGCCAGTAGAGCGCAGACATGCTTGCCGGCGGGTGTCGCATGGCGGTGCGATAGCGATCGCGGCGCGATGCGTCCCCGCGGCACAATAAGAGCGCGACGCGGACGCGGAATGCGGGGCGTGGGACCGCGCCGCGCCACCTTATAAACTATACCAAAAAATGTCTAGCCCAAAACGACCACTAAACGGAAGACAAGTCCAAAAACGAATCAACCTTTACGTATTATTGTTTTAACTAGCGCCCGCCCGCGACTTCGTACGCGTGGATCCCGTTTTACCCCCTTAGGAGTGGAGTTTCGTAAAATCCTTTTTTAGCGGATGCCTACGTCATAACATCTACCTGCATGCCAAATTTCAGCCCGATCCGTCCAGTGGTTTGGGCTGTGCGTTGATAGATCACTATGTCAGTCAGTCAGTCACCTTTGAGTTATTTAAATTTATATAATCAGTATCGTTACCGGAAATGTGTGAAGTTTCGGAATTCTATACAATTTCTAGGAAATGTATGTGAAATTCCGGGCATATTTTGGGAAATAACATTTCTCAATTGTGTAAAATAATGATTTAAAGATTCTGATAGATGAAGATACAAAGATTTACCTTACAGGGAGAATCCCAAAATCTGAGACTAATTCAATAAGATATTTTTTTCAATTTGATCCAAAAATCGTTATCGTTGTTGTTCCATCAATGAATGATTTTGCAATTACAGACTTATTTGCAATTGGTAAATTTTTTCGTGACTTATGTTGATGGATGGAGTTGGAGACCATATACCTGAAAGTTTGCCTGGAACTCTTCCCATTTGACCGATTTTTTGTATTAAACTATAGTTATAGAGGACAATCTTGTTTCTGTCAGTAAAGTCACATCCCATCCACTGTATGTGAGGCCCACTAGGCCTACTTAGTCAGAAACTCAAACTCAAACATTTTATTTGCCATTAAGTAGGGTACAGGTACAGATGGAATACAGGAAAAAGCTCATTATCCTACTCAGCCAATTACATATTGCATGAAACCATTGACCAGACCACCATTGACTTTCCGAATGTAATACGTTTCCGAGCGCTATTTAGGAAAAGTAGAATAAGTATAAGTATATACATAAAACCTAATCATATATTTCCTAATTTCTCAATTTCCCGGTAACAACGATCATAAAGGTTACACGATAAAACAATGTAGGACTGATGTGACAGATCACAGAACCTCCCTTATTTGCTTACTTTGCTCTATACTTTGTATCAGTTGAAAAAAGACAAAGATCAAAATAAGCCCTGTATATGCAAGAAGGGCCCATAAAACCTTATTGTGAACATTTTAGTTTGTAATTTTGTATCCTTTTATAAACTTACGAGTATCTAAGATGTAAGAATAAATGATCTTTTATCTTTTATCTTTATCTTTAAGAAAATTACACCCATGGCGAAATCACGAAGAATTTGTTGAAGTAGATATTTGTGCAGTACCTATAATAATATTTTTTTAATTCACCATAACAAAAATATGTACACAGAGTTAACAGAACCTAATACATAAGTATTTTAGTAAAGTAGTTACATGTCGGTATTAAAAGATATAGTAGCACTTGGTGTTATATCAAAAATGTTAAAAGCGGTGCGCATATTGTGCAGATGACCTTAGGCTCGCCGGTCGATATGACGATGAGTGGCAGCGGCGGTTTTTGCGCGCGGGCGCGGAATGCGAGCGGGCGCGGACGCGGGCAGCCTCAAAGCCTCGCCGCCGTTTTTGCCATGCGGCCCCTTTCGGCCATCTTTTAAGTAATGGTTCGCCTTTTTTCGATCTAATCGCAGTCGCGTAACTATGTCCCGAGAGGACGCGTCTTCGCGTAGAATCGCCGAATCGTCCCACTTTTTGGCGTCTCACTAAGCCAGTCTCGCGCAGGAACCGGTCGGCGTTACGTCATTTCTCCGATCGCTACCCACTATGCGGCGCGTCAAGCGAGCCGCACATTCCTTTAGTAACTACCACGTAATCGTGAAACGCCTCGTATTATGTAATTACGATTCGATGAATTTGGTTCTCTACACCGAATTATAGAGCAAACTGAGTTCCCCATTATCTTTGCTCAATGGATGAGCAAATGAAGTGGGCGGAGATGTAGTCAGGGAGAGTCGGTTAAGAGATAGACTGGATCGCGGGGCACGGGCGCGGGGGCGGGGTGTGGCCGAGTCGCTAGGCAGTAATTAAACGTGGCTTTAATTAAGGCGGCGGGTTTCCGCTGATTTATCTAGGGCCGGGAACAATCACCGCGCGTTCCGCGAAGACAGCCGCGTCGCCCGCGTTTTTACGCGGTTCCCGGTAGCGCGCACCTGAGCCGCGGCGCTGCGCCGCGGACCGACTGCCACCGCTTATGCGAACTTATGTATATTCATAACATGGCCCTCCTACATAAAACACAACTTCTCACTGACGAACACAAAAAGTTTAAACTTTACGCAACGATCGGAATTTAAAGTTACAAACCATCTAAGTGCAGCAAAAAATGTATGCTCCCTTTTATTGTCTAGTTCGTGGATCTCAGTATAATCAGTGTTTTTATAATAAATCTATTACTTATTTACTTACATAGGGTGGAAACGATAAGTGATCTCACTCGGTTATTTCTCAACTATACAAGATATCGAAAAACTGGTTACAGGTCCTGAAAGTACTTCACGCACGAGCTCTTTCAATAGGTTACAGAATTAACTGAATCTATCCGAAATTTCTGTTTTCAGCTTCCATACTAAATGTATGCCAGCCACACAATAATAATATTAGAAGTGTTAATTTTTTTTATTAAATAATAAACACTTAAAATGAACTCGTAAATTGCATTCTTATTTATAACTAGCGGCCGCCCGCGACTTCGTACGCGTGGATCCCGTTTTACCCCCTTCATCTATCTTACGCGGTTTAGATTTTTTCATACAAATGTTTTTTCCCGCTTACTCCCCTTCCCGTGGAAATTTTGCAATATCCTGTTATAACTAAGCTTTAAATTTACTAGGATACCTGCATGCCAAATTTCAAGCGTCTAACTTAAGCGGTTTAGATTTTTCATACAAAAGGATTTTCCCGCTAATTCCCGTTCCTTTGGGAATTTTGCAATATGCTGTTGTAACTAAGCTTTAAGTTTATTAAGGTACCTGTATGCCAAATTTAAAGCGTCTAACTTAAGCGGTTCATATTTTTCATACAAAAGGATTTTCCCGCTAATTCCCGTTCCCGTGGAAATTCCTAAGTATCCTATAACCTGCCCAGGAGTACGAAGAATAATTGTACCAAATTTCGTTAAAATCCATCGAGTAGTTTTTGTTTCTATAAGGAACATACAGACGGACAGACAGACAGACAGACAGACAGACAGACAAAAATTTTACTGATTGCATCTTTGGCATCAGTATCGATCACTAATCACCCCCTGATAGTTATTTTGAAAATATAGTTCATGTACAGAATTGACCTCTCTACAGATTTATTATAAGTATAGATTATTCATGGCAAACATTGGTTTTAGGCTTTACTTGCTATAATATTATCAAGACATGAGTGCCATCATGACTGACAGTACTAAATGTATGAAAGCTGGAAACATAGAATTTTCGGATAGATCCAGTTTATTTTGTAACTTATTATTGGTATCGTTGGATAGAGCTTGCCAAGCACTTTCAGGATCAGTAACCAGTTTTTGGAAATCTTGTATAGTTTAGAAATAATCGAGTGAGATCACTTATCGTTTCCACCCTGTATACAATAATAATGTTATTGTTTATGGAATAAATGACTATGACTATGACATTACCAATATCAGCCAATAGTCGCGGAGCAGTAAAGAAAAATGTTGCAAAAATGGGAAATATTATTCAAACTATTTTCACGCACAGTTAGATAAGATGACTGTTATAGCTGATCTGACGAACTTCCCTCGAACTGGCAAAAAGTTGTCACAACTTTTTAACCTTGATCGGTACTTACTTAATTTATTTTAATTAAAAAATACAATTGCGTTGATAAGATCCTTAGTTTATATTAAGTTCCGCATAGATCCTTAGTTCTTATTAAGTTTATTTCTTTTGATAAAGTTTTATAAAATGAGTAACCTCCCGGCGCAGTACGCAAAAGACAAAACCAGTCCAGTTCAAGGGCGCGGCGCGGGTCGCGCGTCTTCATACAAACGTTTGTCGAGTGCGCGCGCTAGCGGGCTGCGACTGCGACTCAATGAACGCCTTCATTTCATTCGTATATTCATACTTGTAACATTTTTATGTTAATTTTATTCAATGTTTTCATGAAAGTGCTTGCCTAAACCGGATATCATTATCAACCGGATATCATTTTCATTATTTTGGAGATTGTAGAAACTGATTTACAGTGATTTTAATTTATTTTTTCATGCCTATTATCTTTATTTACAATAAACATAAATTTTTTAAAGTAACGCGAGGCAAAAAGGCGAGGATGCTCGCTGCATTTCCTAGCTGATTATAAGTGGTGATGAAAAAGAGTCAAATTTGAGCACGGGCTTTGGATTAAAGTGATAGACAACAGTATAACAGAAAATCATCACAACTTATCATTTCAATATAGGTACCATGCTGCACTTGTTAAAAACAAAAAATTCGAAGAGAAGAGGATCGCGTCATATGTATTTGTCAATCATGAATACCTTGTTGTACTGTTATCCTCTTTCCACTGAAAGGATGGCGATCCTCAGGTTCGAATTTCATCTGTTTTGTTTTAGTGAATTTTATTTCGTATCTAATGACTTATATGACATTTTGTAATAGCGGCCAAGCTGGAGAGGTCCTGGCTAGATACACAGAAGTTGCAGTGGCAGCAGACCCGTTAACATTGCTCCTACACACAGCGGTATTGTGCACTATGATCAGAGTAAATACAAATGAGTAGGTCATCTTCATAGAAACGCCCGAGCGCGGTTTGTATGTGAGCGCGCCAATACGTATGCGGCGCGCACGCACACACTGACAAAATTTAGCGTTGATTAGCGGTGGGTTGCCCCGAATTTTGTCAGTGTGTGCGTGCGCGCCGCATACGTATTGGCGCGCGCTCACATACAAACCGCGCTCGGTGCGTTTCTATGAAGATGACCTACTCATTTGTATTTACTCTGCTATGATGGTGCAGTAGTTATGGAGCCGCATCGTTTCGCATACTCACCCTTAGGTTTGTCGAGGGCCAGCGCCCGGGCGAAGTGGTCGTCGACGACGGCGGCCACGTCGCCGGAGTAGTGCGTGAACACCACGCAGTTGGCGCTGACGTACTGCGCGCGCGCGCGGCCCGCGCCGCCGCACTCGCCCTCCGACTCCGACGAGCCTCCGCCTGCAACCACACACGCGTCACTTCACATCCGAACCTTCCGTCCACACACGTTAGGTGTTACCAGAGTTAATACAAATGAGTAGGTCATCTTCATAGAAACGCACCGAGCGCGGTTTGTATGTGAGCGCGCGCCAATACGTATGCGGCGCGCACGCACACACTGACAAAATTCAGCGCACCTCACCGCTAATCAACGCTAAACCTACTCACTTTCAAAATGACCTACTCATTTGTATTTACTCTGGTGTTACTGTCGAACGAGCCAGAGGATTCTAGCTCCGAACCGTTTTGACCGCTCACCTGGCAGTTCCCGCTGTGGCCTCACCAGCTGCTGAAGTTAGAAACCGCGCTGGCACAAATATTAAATTCGAGATTGTATGAGCATTTATATTAGGAGTTGTGGACTTTTATCAAAATAATCAAAGCTCACTATGAAATAACAGACAAAAGATCAACATTTAAACATCCACACCTACAAATTGGTGTATTAGGTAGGTAACTTGAAATAAAACTCTAACGAGACTCGTAGACTCTCGTTCTATCGCGTTGATGTCTAATTCATGGTCCTCGTTGGTCTGCTACGAGGTTTTTCGATAAGTTGCTACGACGTAGTCGTACTTCGTAATCGTAGCGCGTAGATTTTGGCGCTATTGATTGATCGCGGAAGCGACATGTATTTTCCTTAAGTTCTTTTCTTTCTACAATGTCTATCGAGTGTTACTATTTTTATTAATAACTAGCTGACCCGGCGAACTTTGTTCCGCCTTAATGGCAATAAATAAGCAGACTTTTTTTTTAATTTCGAACGGGATAAAAAGTATCCTATGTCCTTCTCCTGGCTCTAAACTACCTCCCTGACAATTTTCAGCTAAATCGGTTCAGCCGTTCTTGAGTTATAAGTGGAGTAACTAACACGACTTTCTTTTATATATATAGATAATAAGTATCCTTGGACATTTTACACAGCGCTTATAGTCCCAAACTAAACAAAACTTGTACTATGAGTACCTATTAGACAACGGATATAAATATTTTTTTTGTAAATACATACTTATTATACATAGAAAACACCCAGTCCAATATAATAAATGAATAATAAAATAACTCTCGGCACTAGTCTTTTTCGAAACACACTACACCAATCGGCCAACCAAACATCTTTTGATGCATCAATGGTTGGTTACCTAAACAATTATGTTTTTTATTGTTTCATAAATTCTCTAAATTGGTAGAACTGCAAAGGAAAATAGGAGTGTACGAGTCGCTGGCATCGTTCGTTCGTTTGTTCGTTTCAGCCGAAAGACGTCCACTGCTGGACAAAGGCCTCCCCCAAGGATTTCCACAAAGACCGGTCCTGCGCCGCTCGCATCCAGGCACCTCCCGCGACCTTCACCAGATCGTCGGTCCACCTAGTGGGAGGCCTGCCCACAACGTCTTCCGGCTCGTGGTCGCCACTCAAAAACTTTCCTGCCCCAGCGGCCATCAGCCCTTCGAGCTATGTGTACCGCCAACTTGATTTTAGCGATTCTGCGGGCTATGTCAGTCACTCTGGTTCTCCTACGGATCTCCTCATTTCTGATTCGATCGCTGGCATCAGTTTCTGCAAATGAAAAACCGGGAGATTGTATTGTGTGTCTCACCGTCTGCGCTGGCGCGGCCGTGCAGCGAGAGGTCCTCCTCCTTGGCGCGCAGGCGCGCGTGCGGCGCGTGCGCGGCGTGCGCGTGCGGCGGCGAGCCCGGCGACTGCGCGCCCGACGACGCCGAGCCCGAGCTGAGCGCCGCCGCGCCGCCGCCGCCGCCGCCGCCGCCTCCGCCGCCGCCGTACGCCTCGCTGCCGGCGTTGCCCGCGCCGCTTTGCACGTTAAACTACAAAAGGACACTTATATATTAAACTACACAAACATTTATATTTTAAATAAATAATAAATAAATAATTCTTTATTCAAGTAACCAAGACTCAGTTTGTTAGTAACAATTGCACTTAAAAACTGTGTTACTTGAAACAAAATGTAAAATAAGAAATTAAATAAACTGAATTTAGATTAAGATGTAGAATTGAAATAAGTATCATAATAAATTATACTCATTTCAATTCCAAACCCACAATTAAGTGTGAGGTTATGCATACATGAGTAATCCCCGCTTCACTCCATAGGCTGTGTCACAGCAATGCCTCACGTACACACAATCAAAAGATGGACTGTACTGCATAACTAATGAGACTAATTTTATTTATTCACACATCAAGCGTCAATGCAGTAGAAGGGGATAGGTATGTGCATCTGCAGATTTTGATGAATATGGCAGTAGAACAGGTAAAAATTTATTATATTTAGATGATTCACATAATTTATTTAGTTTTAGTGAATAACATCAATATTAACAATCTTTTATCTTGAATTTCAAATTTTTATCAGTAACAATATTGGCGTTGATACAGGATGAAATTTTATTTAAAACACATGCACCGTAACAAGGACGTATTGTAATTTGTAACAAGTCAACAGACAGAATTGATATTATTAAAACTAATTAAAACCTAGTTTACCTAGTTAAGATTCAACGAAATAGTAAATTATTCTCGTCACCAACCTTCCATAAAACCGTCAAAGTAAAAATTTCTTAATAAATGCATCCGGCTCGAAGGACACCCGAATATTAGTAGAAATAAAATAGTGGACTGTATTATAATATAATTATGCTGTAATTCTCGCCAGCCTAATTTACAATTTACCATCTAAGATACGAGTATATCTTTTTCATAAAGGTATTACGTATTACCTTTATTTGTCACCTGTCATCCACTTTGCAATGGAGGGAAGTCGAAGAAGAGAAGAGAAATTCGAACTCCTCCTATGTTCTTCTTATTAATTTCGTTGCGGGTCCAACGACAGTTTAACTTTCCCCCGGGACAAACTTGACCTTCACTGGTTGGGTTTTTATTGGCGGTATAGATCCTGGCTACAGAGGATTAGCAGCGATGGGAATGAGAGGTGGGAATAGTCCCGTTATCTAAGATACGCGGTAATGGTGAGTCGACAGTGGTGTCCCAATGCGATGTGCGAGTCGAGCGCTGCCGATGATGACGCTGTGGGTCCCGAGGTGACTTTAGTCATCGTACATCGTTGTTGGCTGAATGATAACGCGGTGGGCTCGATTAATGTTATTTTACCACGAGCCCGCGCGGACCGGTCGGCGGGCGAGCGCGGCCCGCGCTATGCATATGTTACGGTTAATGTGATAAATTGAAAATTATTAATAATAACCGGTTATTATGAATAATTACCGACATTCGCGGTAAAAGTGATAAATTAATCACATTTAACAGTGATTATTTAATAATTCAACCTTAGTTAGTACTAACAAATTTCATAAAAGAGAACAACATCTTGTGTACGTGCTCGTGTACAGCCAAACTTTTGAACGTTTTGATATCATATATTAATATAATTTGGCAGAATGAGTTTGGAATGTTTCTTGCATAATATTACTTTTCCATGATGCCTATAACATAATGTTTTGATTTAAAGTGAAAAATAGGTTAAGGTGCGGCGGGGGTGGCCCTTGGGCCACCCCTAAGCCGCCTATTTAGTTTTATACACACATAAATGACCTCATATTAATCACATTTACCAAATCATGCGGTAATTATTCATAATTTTCACATTTATCACTTTGACCGTAACACATATACATATAACCAACGGAAAATCGCTCGCTCTACACTTCGACACTAGGGAGCCCTCCTCATCCTCCTAACATAATTCCCTACCTAATTATTTTTTACATTAACGGCCGTTTGGTGTAGTGGTTCTTACCGCACAATAAATGTACTTTTCATTTCATTACATATTATAAAACAAAGTCGCTTTCGGTTTTTTTTAATGGAAAGAGATATTCAAGATGCAGAATTTTAAGTATAATACATTGTACCTGTGCGAAGCAGGGGCGGGTCGCTAGTCTATGTATAATAATATACGTACCTAGTTTAAGTATGTTTGTTTTATCCGTTGTCTACCCATAGTACAAGCTCTGCTTAGTTTGGGACTGGATGGCGCAGTGTAAATAATATCCAAGAAAAAAAAATCTTAATAGGTCCCGCTAACTAATTATTGCCAAAATCTAGAGAACTAAATAAATACTGTATTTAGTAAATAGATTTTTGTGTTTCACATACATTTTCTCAGTACAAAAAGGATTTGCGACTATTTGTTTTTTTTTTTTTTTCAAAAAGTAGCACAGACAGTAAACATATTTTAAAGTTTGAATGCTGGGAGAGATAATCTCATACAGGTACATAACGCACTTGTAATAATAATATATGCGTATCTAAAATTACAAGTAAGTAAAAAATACGTAATCACATGGAATGTTACTTGAACATTATCCTTTGTTCTCTAGAGTGATTAATTGGTCTCGAACGAGAAGTGGACAAACAAGGCATACGATTTTATCCTTTTATAGAAGTGGAAAACCATAGCATTGACTCATTTTTAAATACCTGCAAAGAATCATTCAATAATGATGGATCAGGTAGGAGCAGGAGCAGAAAACGTGCTAAAACACCCTAAAAGTCGTGAATGTGTGCACAATCAAGTACCGGGCATCAAGTAAATTGATGTCTTAGAAATTCATTGTTATAATACCTATGTATTTATTGTGAAAAATAGCTAAAGGAAAATTTTGTGTCGGCACAACCAGTAAATGAGATTTTTTTTTATAAACAAAGTATGAGATGCCAAGAATTTCAATACACATTAAAAACTCGGTCACTTGTCTGGCAGCCGGCAGGCAAATTGTTTTGTAGCAGACAAATGTTTTCATTAACGCGCGTCAAGCGTGATTCAGGAGAAGTTTTAGTGCGAATGACAGGCACTTAAATAAATATACTTTAGATGAGTTTAGACTCCGGAGAATGCGCGCACTCTTCCTCTCAGCCGGAATGCGCGTTACACGTCAGAGGAATTCATCTTCGTCATTCGTGTGTCAGACGAACGCGAGCGAGCATGGAGGCTACACACGCGAACCGAGCGCGGCAAAACGAATGTACCATGATGGAATGCAAAAAATATTTACAAAATGTGCTACTACCGTGGGCCGTTAATCACACTCTATATTGTTGTTTTAATGTTTTCATCCTTTATGGATTTCGTTTCAGCCAAATGACGTCCACTGCTGGACAAAGGTCCCTCCCTCAAAGATTCCCACAATGACCGGTCCTGCGCTGCCAGCTTCCAGGCATTTCCCTTCATTGGTTGGGTTTTTTGTGGCGGTCAAGCTGTAGATCCTGGCTACACAGGAGTTGCAGTGGTGGGAACGAGAGGTGGGAATAGTCCCGTTCCAGGCATTTCCCGCGACTTTCACAAGATCGTCCGTCACTTAGTGGGAGGCCTACTCACATTACGTCTCCGGCTCGTTGTCGCTACTCGCGAACTCTTCTACCCCTACTAAACTATCTCTTTATTTACATCAAAATTGGTTTCTCACTGAAAGCGTAAGAAACAGACAGGATTACCTGTCTGTTTCTTAGGCAAGTATGGAATTTATTTTAACAGCTAATCAACCAAAAACCTGTGAAATGTGTGTGTGTGTGTCAGCAATAAATAACATAATACTACACAGATATTGTACAACGGATGGAAGTTAATATAAATAAGAAATTGTAAAGGTCAAAATCAAAAATATTATATTCAATTTCAACCAGTATTTTGGCACATATAAGCTTTAAAAATTTGAAAAAAAAAAAGTTGGCCCTTAAGTGGCACTTTACGTCATGTCTCCTTATCTTTTGGGCTTTACCAGGGCTTCGAGACAAACATATGGCAAGTGCTGAGAAGGAACGCCGGTCCTTTTAAACTTATCCCTGCGACAGAGGTAGAGGTGCTCCAGACGAAAACTCGGTTCTATTAATTTATGTAACGTCAGGTGACGTCGATTGGGTTCTCTAAATGTAATTCGTATTACCAATTAGACAAGGTTGACAATGAGGCTGACAATTAGACAAGGTCAATGATCTAACCTGACTTAGAACAAAAGCTAGACATGAAGTAGGTATACTAACCCGATCATACTGAAAATGCGGCGCGTGGTGGAAGGAGCGCGCGGCACCGCGGCCGTACAGGTAGGGGTAGTAGGCGCCGTACATCACCTCGGGGCAGCTCACCGCCATGCCGCCGGCGGGCCGCGCGCGCGCCCCATGCCGCCGCCCTCGCCCGCGCCACCCGCGCCCGCCTTACAGCGCCGAGGCGGGAGCACCGATGCGCCTGCTGCAAACAACAACTACGTAAATATTGCTTAGTTTCCTAGATGTTTGCTTCGCAAGTTACAGTACAGAATCAGATAGATTGCGAGAGCTTTGTTTGAAACCTTATTTTTGAAGTAACACGATTTACCGGGGGGACGGGTACTGCTCAGTGCCAACAAATAGTTCTCCAAAGAAAATAAGTAGGTGCAAGTCAGCCAACAAGTACGTTCGGGGTACGAAGCGTGACGTAACGGACACTCCCACAGCTCAGCTCGTTAATTATATCTTAATTATCGTCGTCGCTGGCTCTGGCCGCGCGGACGGGCGCCACGCCGCAACGCTCGCGCGAACTACACGGGAAGCGGGAAGACAAATTGAAAACGCACGTTCAACACAACTACAATAGTAAAGCCCAACCTAAACCACTGGTAAGGATGAAATTTTATTTATTTATTTCCAAGCTTAAGCCTATTTTTAGAGAAATCCAATACAGTAGACAAGCGAAATTATCTTGCCTAATGGGCCATTCTTAAAGTGCCATTTTTTTCAACACTGCGATGTGTAACGAATTCGAAAGTATAAACCAAAACCATAATTTTCATGTATATATGTATATGGACAACCTTAAAGCCCTCGGAAAGGAAACAAAATAGGCTACGTAAACACGGCTGTGACACTGCATGACACGGATGTGACAGTTTTACATTTTTACTGTAAATATTTATAATAATGTTGTTAAATTTATATCATCATAGTTTAAATTGATTAACAATAAAACACACTAAATTAGTTTCATCAACAAAGGTGTTATTTGGTAATATGTACTTTTTTCTGAACATCTAAAAATTAAATACCAATTGAGATCGAAAGTACCGTCAGGTAGTTAATATATCTACTAGATAATAAAAAAAATCCACTCTATTATTGGCACTATCTGATCATGCTCCCGATATGCTACCAACATGGTTTCGATATAGGTATTATGCTTAATAAATTAGTAAATCTTAAACATAGTAATTGATTTTTATTTACAAATGGGATTTCTGTAGGATTCACATAACAGTTGGTTTCGACAACTTAAACATGTTTCATAGTCACTTCACCACTAAAAACATGGTTAATAGCAATTCCTTTTAAAACATCACCGACCACCTCTGCAGGGCTTTTACCGTGAGCTCTCTCAGTAAAGATATTACTGCAGAAATGAGAAAGTGCAATCATTTTTCTTTCGTGGCATCTAGAAAATCATACTAGCGAAAAATCAGTATATACTTACTAAAAGGCTACTCCTTAACACTTCCTGGATAGTGAACTGCTATATACGTCATAACAATTAAACTTCTATTGTGTCTGGGTTACTGTCCGGGAAAGTGTGAAAATTGCATAATACACTAACCTTGCAGGGAAAATAGAATGTCACAACCAGGTGTTGTAATGTCACGACCATGTATTTAATTAGTTACCCATTTAATTTTTAGCGTTAAGAGTCGCATCTCAAACTAATTTGATTAACTAATTTTAATTAAACTATTTTTAATTCGTGGGTTCTTAAATAGTCTGCGGTGATGACACTTATTTAATACGAAAAATAAACTATATCTAAACTATCTGTGAATTAGCAAATCTTGTGCAAATATCTGAAACTATGCTGCATGAGGTACATAGTTGAGTATTTCTCAAAAAAAATGTACATTTTGAAAAAAAAAAGTGTGCTTTGAAACAGTTCAAAAGTTTTATATTTATAAATCATCACACAAAAAAAACACACACACAATTTTGAAGGATGAATATTAATCTTTAAGATAACGAAGAATTATAGCTATAATCCTACTTATTACCAAATATTTAGATATTTTAAAAATAGTCCTTTTTTACCTTTCATACAAAAACCTGTTTGCCACCCTAGCTTTTTCATGTATTTTTGTTTCATAAAATGCGATACGTAACTAAATTATTGTAAATTTCTTTGTATTATCGTTCTACAGTAATCGCAGTTTCTGTATCAAATTGATTTTCTATGGGGTGTCATAATGAATTGGCAATTTAAAGCAAAAAAACAAAATGAGTCGCTCTCATTTACTATTTCGTTATTTAATCTTTAGTTACGATTTATTTCTACTTTCCCATGGTTTCTGAACAATTCCGTATTTATTTTACACGGACAACAATAGCTGCACTCTGAATGGCTGTTGGCCTGACGTCTCCGCCATAACATCTATCGCGAAAATTAGTGAAAACGTGTGTGTTTTGTGGGATTACTTTTTCGTAACAGGCAGTAAAATCAGCGATTTTATATAGAACGGTAAGTCTTCATTTAACAATTTTTTGTAATACGTGTGGTACGAACATTTAGTAAGCTTTTATATTTGCTGTAACAAATTTTATCAAAAAAATACTTGTTTCTGATCTCATTTTGTCTAATATTTCGTTACGTTTTTTGCGAATTTCGTTACGTTACGAAAAAGTACAACATAATGCTGAGTGTATACTGTTATTACCTGACTAAGCATAGTAATATTCACTACTTAATTAATTTCAAAAAATATAGAGCGTTAATAACAAAAGGATTGGATACTATCTGCTTTACAGAAGTACCACCAGCAAAAAATTATCAAATCATTTAGATTACGTTTTTATGTGATTACTTCTTTTGTTTTTTTAGGAATGCCGCCAAAAACCAATGCCGAAAGGCAAAAAGCTTACAGAGAACGACTCAAAATGGATAAACATGATGGAACAAAAATAATTTTATTAAAATAGTATGAATGATTACTCCCTTATTTTATTTCTAACCCCTTAATATTACCCCGTATTTGGGTGCATACTTACAAATATTTCGAATTGAATAAATAAAGAGCCTTCACAATATTTCGCCAATGTATAACAAGCCTTATGGCCTTACTATTTCGTTACTACCGTTTCGTTACGTACATTTTTTTTGAGAAATACTCAGTCACGTTTTAAACAATAACGGGACGTTGATACCTACCTTTAAAAACCGTACACTTAATTGACGTGTTAAGGTTGTCCCTTTTTTCAAATAAATAGGAAATATTGTTTTGCGGCTCACTCACTACGTTCAGCCATTTGCAAGTCTAATAAGATGACAATGTTACTGTTCTAAAAAAAACTTCGCAAAAAATCAAATCAATCAAATATCCGGCCGGTTCCATAGCGCGGCTAGTCATGTAGTCGGAGTAGGTTATGCGATTCTTGCAGGCGGTGCATTTTCGCGTGTAATGGCGCTATGGAACCGCTGGGAAGGGGTATCTTTGTTCAACAATTACGTCGAAACTAATAGATTTAGACTAATAAATTTACATTCGTTTTGTAGAATAACTCAAATACTAATAAATACTAATAATACAATGCAAATAAAACATACTTTAACGACCTGGTTTTTCTTGTGATGGACATAACTGAAAAAGAAGTGAAAAAAGTCAGGTATTTTTCTAATTAAATCCATTCTTACCCCCTAAAATGTATGAATCTTGTGTCTGTTTTCTACTTCTACTAATAGATAATTTTATTGGCAATCGCATGATATAAAATACACTGGTCATCATAAAAATCGACCCACCCGCGACAAGCACTTTCAAACGTATGCATCCCCACTTCCCACCAATATTACTATACTATATTACCATTTAAAAGCCTAGTTCTAAACTTCATTTCATTAAAGAAAAGGTTTTTACCCCAAAAATGTGTCTGTAGAAGAATCCAGAGTCACTTCTTCAAAAAATAGGTAGTTACGCTTGAGCCAACTTTTATGGCTATAAAACTGTTAAGTTGGGATTAATCGCTATCCATCTGTTAAAGAGGACACGTGAGATCATTGTTTGGTTTTATAACCATAAAAATTGGTCTAATTGATCCCAGAGGTGAGCCCAAAGTGAGGTCTTTTTTCAAGTTTTTCAAGTCACATTTATTGTTATGTTAATCGTTTATTAGGAAATTAAATGTGTTTTTCTTTAAGGATATGAAATGAAACACTCTTGTAGGTTGTTTAACTTGTATTTCAGCACCACTGATTTACACAATTCCGACATTATGACGTCAACCTAATAGTACCTCTCGCTTCGAACGCTCAAATCGAACTGACTGTCCAGCGGCATGCCAGCGATAAGGTAACTTCCCCTTCCATCAGTGAAAGTCGACCGGTTCAAAACGACTTATCGACGGCATGCCCCGGAACTAGTCAAATGCAATACTTATTTCATAATTAGCTGTTTTTTAATTTTTAAAATACTAAAATGTATACAATAAAAATCTAAAATAATTAAATTAAATAATAAATATGAAATAATTGGATGTAATACACAATAAATTCTAAAATCATTCTAATGTTTGCAAAATGCCTAGGAAGTAATCAAATAAAGTATTTTAATTTAATAATGGGTTTTTGGGTTCTTCTAAAATACAATACAAATACTAAAATTGTTGCAATAACTATTTAAAAGTAACCAATAATCGTATAAAATACAATATAAATTCTAAAATCATTACATTCGGCCATCCGACACCGTGATGCCTCCCGGCATTCACGTCTAATAAGGATTTATTCTAAAATCATTAATATTACTTTTCAAAACAATATGAAGCATTTATACATATAGTAGAATGATAAACAATTCTATGAAAACTTGTTAACAATTTTAGAAACTATATTCTTCATATTAAACCAGTAACAAATGTTACGAAAGGGAGAAAAATCTTGTAGGTACTTATACACACTATACATTTTCACCTAATCTATATTATTCGTAATGACTTATTTTATAACCAATAACGGATATTTGCAGGAAATTCAGATATTAATCGTTTTACTTTATAATTTTCTCAAAACTTATATCGAATATATTGGAAACTTCTCTTTAAATCCAAATTTTTATTTCACATAAATATACGTCCATTAGATGTTAGTACATAATCAATTTAATTACAGTGTATCTTGCCATGACTGCCATGTGAAAGTTAGTAAGTTTATAAGAACATGTCAAAACGTTAATATTATATCCAATTATCCATTTGTAACCGTAATCTGACAAATAATGAATTATGGTCACGATTTATGATTAACACTAAAGGTACTTTCGTCAGAATTATGTATTTCTAAGGCCTTAACATAATTTTCTTCTTTACAAATTTTCCAAGTTTTTGAAACCAATAGGTACAATTACAGTGTTCTTATATTATGTGTTTCTGAATGTCTGTGATGCTCGATTTCATCACGATTAGCGCAACATATTTGCCATCTAGCTGTACGTGGGACCACTAAAAATAATTTGGTATCAACCTTACTGTATCTGCTATGTGAAGAGATTATGATGTTTGGATGGGTTGTCGTCAGATTCTATGACTATATTTTGGTATTTGGACTATTCGCGGAACTAAATTTCTTCTCTTTTTTTTTTAACGTGGTTCTTAAGGCAACATAACCAGTAGAAACTTTTAAGTCCTAAAAGATATACACCTTTTTTTTTTTTAGCATACACACCACAGCTAGTGTCTCTAACTCATAGAAGTTGTCTTTCATTGAAGATGTCTTTCCTCAGGGGTCGTCTGTCTGTGGGTCGACTAAAGTAAGTGACTGCTACAGAACTTTGAAGACTTTTCTCTTTATCATCAAGATCTGACTTAAATATGATTTAGAGTCCTGAATAATATTGATAAGCAGCTATGGATCAAGTTAGTCATCTATGGATTTCAGAAACCTTTTCCCTTTTGTAATGAGATAAGTGGTAATGGTGGAATTTGCACATTATTTTTCATCCTGACATCAAAGACTGCACGTGTACGTCCTATCTCAGTCAGATTTATAGCAATACAATCGCGATAATTTCACAAAAGAGTATAAAGCTTATCTAACTAATCAGAACTAAGTCCGGGCTTAGTCATAATGTCAGCTCTATCGAGAGTATCCAAAGCTGAGGGGTCTTTTACAATTCGATTTACATGACATATTGGACATGCTCCAAAAAGCATTGAAGTAGCTATTAAAACATTTGCTTTAAGCGTTATTGGACTAGGCGACAAATTACTAAAAACGATTTCACCTTTGGCGTTGTGAATTAAAAAGGCTCTTTTAAACACTACCGGTACTTGGCCCCCAGTTTAATTTATTATACTAATATTATAAATGCGAAAGTAACTCTGTATACTTGCTTTCACTCTTAAACCACTGAACCGATTTTGATGAAATTTGGCATAGATATCGAGTCCCGGGGAAGGACATACAAAACAAACAACTGTGACAAACAAAATTCCACGCGGGCGAACCCTCGGCGGAAAGCTATTCGCATTATAAAATATTAGTTTATCTAAACATCCCCTGTATATATTTTTTTATAACTTGAAAATATAGAACCGCCTAAGGCGGAAATCGAACCCACGGCCTTAAGCTCGCCAGGAGTCAAGTTGTTTTAAAAATTTTAATCGAAAGGCAACTCTAAACGCCAGAAACTATCCTCTGTAAAACTGGAAATTTATGTTAACTGGTATTCACTTGTCTCCGTCATCTTCGTGGCTCTCGAAAATATTCTAACCAGGAATTTTATAGAATGTCAGTATTCCAAACCGTGAGAAATTGCAGTTGCGTGAAGTTTTGACCAATAGACGTGTTGACACCACCAGTCAATTGACGTACTTTTAAAAACTGTTAAATCAAACTCCCATAGATTTTGTATGGCACGACAAGCAAGTGACGTCACTATTTTGTGAATTTAATCAAACTACTTTTCTTAATTACAATGCGACCAAAAACGGTAATTTACAGGTCATTTCAGATTAAGTTTACAAGATCAGAATGTCTTTAATAAATTGTAATATCGAATTAATGGGGAATGGTGTCAAATCGTCTATTGTCAGTGAAGTCTGCTATACATCATCAATCACTAACACTTCTATAACAGCGTCAATCTCATCAACATTTTTGTTTATATTAGCTCTATACACAGAGGTATGACTGATGATTGACCACAACTTTTACAATTGAAATTGATATTGAAATGATCCGCCAAACTATATTTAGTTTCAGCATCGGTTTTGCGTCAACAAGTGCACTCACTATCAACATTTAAAAGGATTTTTCATTTACCAAAACAGACTCACATTTCTTTTTTCTGTCATTAAAATAATTACGTAAACTGTTCATCCTTTCAAGTAGTAGGATTCAAAATTTCCTCTAACAGACGTCCGTAGTTCTCTTAGCTAAGCCAATTAACTTTTGCAATGTCTAAGTCAAAGATAAAATTCTCTTATTTGCATTAGCTATTATAATAGCGCTCACAAAATTGTCATAAAAATGAAAGACTACTAAAAGAAAAACTTTAAACTTCTGCTCTTATGGGACCTTGACATTTCATATCTTTTGCTCTACCAAAAAATGAATTAAAAGTGACCCTAACCTAACATAACCTATCTATGAAACCTTGGTACAGGTACTAAGTTCTTTTTATAGTTACAAATTGCATGACGTTTTTTTATGACTTCTTACAGTAATATAATATTGTGTTTATTTGAGGTCGCTAACTGATGTAGTTCTTTGAGAAAACTAAATTAGAAGAAAAAGCTTAATTCACCTAGAAACTACCTATCTAGGTCAGACTAATGTAATCAGAGGTCAGAATAATTCGAAATATATTTTTGAAGTGGAATTATAGATAGACAAGATATTGTACTTGGCAAAAGAACCTACCGAAAGTCCGAACCGATGACAATTTTAAAATAAACGAATCATTAATTTTTCACTTTACTTGTGTAAAAATATTTTAAAAAAATAATATTTTTTTAGCACATTTACTTTAACGTTCCTTTATACGTTATAATCGAATATTTTATTATTACCTTTAATTATTACTATTAAAGATTTACTACATAAGCTAATATTCCCATTTTACTGTAGGTACTTATGCGTAATATTCAATAATGTGTGCGCAATAAAAAAACTACCAATGAAAAAAATACTTTTCTTCACTAGAGTCTATCAGAAATTTTACGAACCACATGTGGCACTGCTCTTTCAGTAAAGCTGGAAGAAGATGAGCTCCTTCGCGTATTTTTCTTCAACCTTGGCCCCATAGAAGACGATCGTGGTGGCGCCTTCTTACTGGACGACGACGACAACTTCGTCCGCTTAGTACGCTTATTTCATCGTCAGCTGACGGGTGTCCCTGGCGGTATACGAGCTCCATCTTCAGTCGTCGTTGTACTGAACTGTGAAAAAAAGTACTCGACGAAATAAACTGTGTCTGACCAGCATCAACTCAACATCATATGGAAGCTATGTTCATGTTATATTAAGCAAAAGTTTGATTCATTTCTTTTCCAAAAATCTAAATCTCAAAAAATAAATCTAAAAAATCTTTTGTTTGACAATTAATATTATGCTCCCTGAGCAAAGTGTAGTAAAATACCATTGTGACATGTTTCTATTATACTTATGCATCACAAATAAAGATTTTGTATTTATATTTGTATTTTATTCAGTGCGACCTACACACACAACTCATGTGACAACTGGACGGCTTCCTTGTTATGTCAGCAATAGAAGGCTTTTTATTCTAGAGTACATCCTAAACAATGGGGCCCTTAACCTTTAAAGTCCCAGACGGCATACATTAATGCCATAACAATTGATTATCTATTGTGTCTAGATTCGCGGGCCTTGAAGGATTAAGTAAGGCGCATCTAGCCTGATAAACTGGAGGCACGTCTAGCCTCGTCATACTAAGTCATAGTCATAGTCCAAGGCACATCTAGCCTAAACAACTGGAGGCGCGTCTGGCCTCGTTATATTTAGTCATTCAAAAGCGCATCTAGCCTGATAAACTGGAGGAGTGTCTAGTCTCGTTATACTAAGTCATAGTCATGGTCATAGTCATGGTCATAGTCATAGTCATAGTTATAGTCAAAGTTAATGCCAAAAGTCAAAATATCTTTATTCGTTTAGACTAATTAATAGTACTTACAAATGGTCGAATATTTTGTTCTTAAGGAGCCTCTACATGTCTCATACTTAGTCATAGTCAATGGCGCATCTAGCCTGATAAACTGGAGGCACGTCAGCCTCGTTATACTAAGTCATAGTCATAGTCTAAGGAGCATCTAGCCTAATAAACTGGAGGCGCGTCTAGCCTCGATATACTAAGTCAGTCACAGTCATAGTCAAGGTCATAGTCATAGTCTAAGGCGCATCTAAACCAATAAACTGGAGGCGCGTCTAGCCTCGTTATACTAAGTCATAGACATAGTCTAAGGCGCATCCAGCCTAATAAACTGGAGGCGCGTCTAGCCTCGATATACTAAGTCAGTCACAGTCATGGTCAAGGTCATAGTCATAGACATAGTCATGGTCATAGTCTAGGCGCATCTAGCCTAATAATCTGGAGGCGCATCTAGCCTTTTTTTTTAAACATAACTTTTCCATGCATTAAACGAAATATTCATACTTTTTTCTACTTGAACTTTTAAAATCAATTACTTAATTACTTTTTAACCAAATAAATTAAAACGTACCTTATGAGCTGTAGATCACGTACCACTTCTGAGTTGAAATGAAACACTCTTGTAGGTTGTTTAACTTGTATTTCAGCACCACTGATTTACACAATTCCGACATTATGACGTCAACCTAATAGTACCTCTCGCTTCGAACGCTCAAATCGAACTGACTGTCCAGCGGCATGCCAGCGATAAGGTAACTTCCCCTTCCATCAGTGAAAGTCGACCGGTTCAAAACGACTTATCGACGGCATGCCCCGGAACTAGTCAAATGCAATACTTATTTCATAATTAGCTGTTTTTTAATTTTTAAAATACTAAAATGTATACAATAAAAATCTAAAATAATTAAATTAAATAATAAATATGAAATAATTGGATGTAATACACAATAAATTCTAAAATCATTCTAATGTTTGCAAAATGCCTAGGAAGTAATCAAATAAAGTATTTTAATTTAATAATGGGTTTTTGGGTTCTTCTAAAATACAATACAAATACTAAAATTGTTGCAATAACTATTTAAAAGTAACCAATAATCGTATAAAATACAATATAAATTCTAAAATCATTACAGATATTTATTGGGCTTTCAAATAACACCAATATTGTTGGGGCACCATGATTGTGTCAGTAGAAACGAGTTTTCCTGTAAAACGTAGTTGGGCCGATTTTTGTGATGACCAGTGTATTTGCTTATAAGTGTTAAGTTACTCACGCTTTTACTTGTTTTTGAAGGAAGAGGTGAACACTAAAAATTAAATATTTAAATCCTTGTAATTTTGCGAGAAATGGGTTAAGCCCCAAATTTGAAGTACCAATTTTCATCGATAAAATTGTCCATACTTAGATTACGCCCTTAAAGTTTGATCACTACATGCCCGAACACACTGTATAACATATTAGTCTTTCATAATTACTGTAATATTTATCAAAATAACATGACATCTCTTCAGAAAAAAATTTTTTATGTTCAAATCCGGGAATCCCACACTACACGGTCCGTGACAATTTGGACTTTTTAAATATTCTTCTAATAGTTTTATGATAAAAATTATATTCGGCCATGTTAATAGAGGTATTTTACTGAATAAATTAATATAAAATGCACTGATTTTCCTAAAAATTCTATTCTTTCATCTCACACAAAAATGCGTAAGAATAAGAATGGCCCTAATAACATCTCCTTGAACATTTTATCTTTCATCACTTTGAATATACAGGGTGGAAACGATGAACGTGAAGCCTTATGTCTTCATAAATACCATTTCACCACCTCCAGGGTAAACAGTGTTTGCTAACGCATGGGATTTTTTGGTTCGCGCCTTAACAGCTTTTAACGTTGCTGGACTCCTAACCGTGCGAGGGAAACTACTTTTATTATTTGTCTTCTATAGTTAAAACTTAATTATATCGATTTATGAAACGACTAGCTTTTGTCCGCGGCTTCACCCGCGTGAAATTAAGTTTGTCACAGATCATCATAAATTACCTATAGCCTATTATGTTATTCTGGGTTATAAAGAATAATACTGTAAAGTTTCATCAAAATCCGTCTAATAGTTTTTGCGTGAAAGAGTAACAAACATCCATCCAGACATCCAAACATTCGCATTTATGATATTAGTAGGAAGTAGGATAAACGAAAATTTACATTTAATTAAAAATTTGTCAGCACATCGAAAATGTGCTTTAGCGCGTACTTATTAGTCACACAAATGCCGCGTGACAACTGCGGTTCGGTCTTCTCTAAGCGTCCACATATTTAAAACAAATAAATAGTGCACATATTTTATTTCATTAAATATTCTAAATAATTTTTAGACCTTCTAATTATTTTTCTAACACCTAACCTACGAAGTTTAAACTAAAAGAATGCAACGGTTGGTCCATACGTACCTACCTAAAATACGTATTTAAAGAATTAAGCTTTAAGGAGTACCTACTTATTTATTTTATTTATTTATTTAAACTTTTATGCCAAAATAAATTTTTACATAAGGCGAACTTAATGCACTAAAGCATTCTCGACCAGTTTACTTAATAAGGACTTTTATCTTCCATCATCATCTCATCAACATAAGATGATGACTACCAGACGCAAATACTTGAATAACTTAAGGAAAAATATTAAAAACGTCTATAGGATCCCATCATCAGATCCTGATTTGGTGTCAATGGGACCACCTCAGAAGTGTTATACGTGGGACACTATTTAAGTTGTGAGCCTAACTATGAAAACAAAGTAGTTTATTATTAAAATGGTATTGATTGCGTTTATTGGTATTGTCGTTCATGATTTTTGTACTTTTTAATGTGTCCGAAATACTTTTCATAGCATTTTTTCCACTCAGCTTGAGGCACCTCCAAAGCATGGTTTTTGACCGCACCGACAGTTGCTTCTGGCTACATTAAAATCGCTGTTCACGCATTTAATTTTAATATATGGGTACCAAAAGAAGTGTTTAGATTCCAAGCAAGAATTATGTAGCGTTGGACCTATTTATTTCATATTTAGAGTGTTCAAATAGTCAGTTGTTTCACGAGACGTGTAAAAGCTCGCATTTTCGTCACGAATGGCGATTCGACTATGCTGGTCAGTTTCCCTTATTAAACTGAAGACTTTTGGAAAAAAAGTGGCTGTTTACTATTAAGAATTAACCATTCTAAATTTCTCTAGTGACGTTTCTGTCACATAATCGGATATTTCGGAAAAATAGGCGACCGTAACTTTCAAAGTGTTCCGAGCGCAAGGGACTTTTGTTGGAATTGGTTCATCTTAAAACACCTCCATAGTCGATAGCTGTTTATTTTCAGGATCATTATGCATAGATCCTTAATTCGTCAACTGTCACAATTTTAGAAACGGCTTTTAAAGCTTTTTAAACGTATTTATCAAACATTTCCAAGGACTAAACGACACAAGCGTCCTATTGAGCGTTTGAAAAATTTTGTGACATCCAGCGAGAAAAAAACGTATTAACCATAATATGGTCATACAATATTTTATTACTGCTGGTGGAATTAATGCCTAGGATTATCTCAATTCTACGATATATCACATGACGAGGTTTCTCTTCCATTTTTCTGACAACATCAATGTTTTCCGCCACAATTAGTCATTTTAGACGACTTTCGCAAAGTTCACTGGTGAGCCAATGACATACAATATTATACTTCTTAAACTAGCGTTTTACAATGGTAAAGGATAGATCTTTATCACCAAAAGTGAAATTTAGCTGACCGCTTCAGTTTTGTATTGATTAACCACGTCGAAAGTCATAATAAATCTTCGCGCAAAAATTTCCGCAAGTCAATTCCATGTTTTTGTAGTAAAGATAATTTTCAATTCAATGTTAATCATACAAAACGTGCTCAAATGATAAAAAGGTTTGAATAAAGTTGTAGTCAAAAATGTCAAACTTTTCATTAAAAGTATCAGATGTCGTCTAACAACACGTTATGTTGTCGAGGCTCACAACTTAAATAGTGCCCTAGTAATACCCTATCGATCAAAAAAAAGAATTTTGAAAATCGGTCCACAATTGACGGAGTAATCCGTGTAGGTACATACATAGAAACGCAAATTTTAAAAAATACATACATCGAACCACGTCGAACATAGAACTTCATCCTTTTTTTAAATCGGTTAAAAACAGAACAGTTCCGTGTCAGGACTACGGAACCCTAAAAAACTCCGAATGTAACTGAACTTCGTCTTACATAAATTATAATTTAAATTTTAGTACGACATAGGTATAAATTTTTTTGAGTTTTCTCTTAAATTATTTACACGTCTCTTTGTATTTGTCCGAACATTGTACTTACTTGTATTTTGTATGTACTTAAGTCCAGTTTTAGGCTTAGCAAAAAGCTTGGCATCTCAGTCGTACGTTCATAAACAGTTATGTGCTGCACTAATGAATGCAACATTTGTCTAGAAAAAGTTATCATTAACGAGACTAGCTAATTAAGCACTCCATGCTCCGAACAGTTACGCTCAATAGGTGTACCACATCATTTATTTTAAATGAAGGGTAGGTGATCTGTAGGCTAGGGCCTAGGGGGTAGTCGCCCTGGGTGTCAAGCCATGCTACGCTGCCACTGATTTTAACATATCTTTTCTTAATTTGTGGTTGTTGTATGTCAACAATACAAAGCCTGAAACACATGTTTAACATATGGTCTGATTTTTAATTCCACGGAATTTTGACATTTCAGAAGTGTGGCCAACATTGAAACATTCCCACTAAGAATGGAGAGCATTTTCACAAATTAAAAAATAAACCTTTCTTGAATTTAGGGTTTCAATTGAAAAACTACGACTTAAAAATGTACTGATCATTTCTAAATGGTAGTTTCTATTACTGGACACCCTGACCAATAATCCATAGGTTACAAACCTTTTTTATGAAAATTATTTTATTAGTAAAATCTTCGCTTCATAAAATAGCGAATTTAACAAGATGCCAATTTTATAATCCAAGTTGATTATGATGACGATAATGATGATTGGAGATCAATACATTTTTTTTTCTACACTGGTCATCACAAAAATCGACCCTCCCGCGACAAAGCACTTTTAAACGTATGCATCCCCACTTCCCACCAATATTGGCACCATTTAAAAGCCTAGTTCTAAACTTTATTTCATTAAAGGAAAGTTTTTTACCCCAAAATGTGTCTGAAGAAGAATCCAGAGTCATTTCTTCAAAAAATAGGTAAGTAGTTACGCTTGAGCCAACTTTTACGGCTATAAAACTGTTAAGTTGGGATTAACGCTATCCATCTGTTAAATAGGACACGTGAGATCATTATTTGGATTTATAACCATAAAAATTGGTCTAATTGATCCCAGAGGTGAGCCCAAAGTGAGGTCTTTTTTCAAGTCACATTTATTGTAGGTATATGTTAATCGTTTATTACGAAATTAGTAGGATTAAATGTGTCTTTCTTTAAGGATATTTATTGGGCTTTCAAATAACACCAATATTGTTGGGGCACCATGATTGTGTCAGTAGAAACGAGTTTTCCTGTAAAACGTAGGTGGGCCGATTTTTGTGATGACCAGTATATTTAATCTTTAAAATGTACCTTATAATTAGTGTACATTGAATTCACAAAACAAACAATACTAATGCATTATTGTAAGTTATACCTACTTGATGTAATTTCTACACTAATTTAAAATCTAGCATAATAATTTCTCATAACGCTCTTATTTTAATGAATAAACTATTTATTTATTTACTTTATTTATTTTTATATGAGTTACCGAAGTACTAGTTAGCATAGCAGCCGAAACGTCTAGCCGTGAGACATAATTAAGTAACTCATAAAAAATGTCGCGTTAAGACCAGGGTTGCATGATTTAAATCAAGTTGATTTAAATCACGATTTTTATTGCATGATTTTTTTTATAAAAATCACTGATTTAAATCAATATCCGAAAATGGAATTAATGCAACACTGGGAGTGCATATTAATCAACTATAATGTTCGAAAACAATGTTGATTTAGGTGTTCAAGTGTGAAATAGCCGTTTTGTATGAAAAATTGGTAAAAAATTATTTTTCCATAGATTTTCTTTTTGCGAAAAAAAATAAAATTGATAATTGTATTAAGATATTCATGTTTTTGTAATGGAAACGGACACCACTTAAGACGAGCTGTTTTTGACGAAAGTTTTTTCTTGTTTCAGTAAAAATATGACATACCATCTTACACAATTTACTTTTTTTGGCTTGTTCCCAGTTACTATACCTCAGTTGTACCTAAATAAACATGTTTTCCGCATGAAAAACTAAGGCAATGATTGCAAAATGTAATAAAAATCAAATAAACCAATATCCCACCAAAAACATTCTGTAAAAAACTAGCCAAGTCTCGATGGAGCTGCTTGTTTATCTCTAAAAAGTAATGAAATCTAGACAAAGTCGTGCCAAGTCTATGATGGTTCCTTACTGCGATTTCTTTATTATTATACTTAATGTTGTGTGACTTGGCCGTTGAAGGGTACAAAATCAGGTGCTCTATGACATCATTGCACCAATCTGTCGCCAGAACCGCTACCCATTGACGATGGAAAATTGGCACTTGGAAAACGTTGATTCAATAACCAGTCAATTGTAGGCTTAATAAAGCTGCGTATTTCAATAATACTTATGTATGATTATCATAATGAAGATTGTTCAACGGCCAAGTCACACAACATTAAGTATAATAATAAAGAAATCGCAGTAAGGAACCATCATAGACTTGGCACGACTTTGTCTAGATTTCATTACTTTTTAGAGATAAACAAGCAGCTCCATCGAGACTTGGCTAGTTTTTTACAGAATGTTTTTGGTGGGATTTCACTTCTTTTTGTAGAAAGTGGCATAATCTGTCCCCACCAAGTCGAGCAAAAAAGCGGCACGGCCGTACCATCCTTTTCTCGAAGCAATTCAGGCCATTTTCGACCGCCTGTAACTTCGTTGTGGATAAAACTAGAAGGCTGAATTTTCATTAGCTATGCAGGCATTGTAAAGACACGGTATATTTAAAATTTCATTCAATTTGAACCAGTAGTTTAAGAATTATAACGGGTCAAAGTTACTTAATTTTGTCACTCACTGACTGACTCACTGACTCACTGACTCACCGATCATCAAAACTCTAAGGCACTTCTAGCAGACCTAGAAGCTTCAAATTTGGAATATAAGTAGTGTTTGGTGTATGAATCAAGGAAAAACTAAAATATTTGGGGGCACGGTAGTGCAACCGCCAAGTCGAGTAAAATTTTTCAATTTCGGTCCAGTTTTCTAGATACATAACTGCTGTCTACAAAATACAAAAAGAAATGATATTTGGGGGCACGGTAGTGCAACCGCCAAGTCGAGTAAAATTTTTCAATTTCGGTCCAGTTTTCTAGATACATAACTGCTGTCTACAAAATACAAAAAGAAATGAGATCCCATCAAAAACAATACTTGTCAAAAAAACCAAGTCTCGCAACTCAGTTGTTCTACGGTAAAAAGTTGTGAGATCCATGTAATACCAAGTCCAGGCCAGGAAATCTTTAACGTTTTACATAAATATATTGACTTGGCCATCGCACTAAATAATTTAATTTACGCGTGTTTTCATGCGATGGCCAAGTCAATATATTTATGTAAAACGTTAAAGATTTCCTGGCCTGGACTTGGTATTACATGGATCTCACAACTTTTTACCGTAGAACAACTGAGTTGCGAGACTTGGTTTTTTTGACAAGTATTGTTTTTGATGGGATTATTATTTAACGTCGTCGTCTTTTAATATTACCGACATTTTTTTTTACGATATTAAACATAAATTAACTCAACGACCTTTAAAATGGACAAAATCAGAATGATTGGTTTAATAACTTAACCATAGCGAACCTCTCGATATATAATTAACGAAATCAAGGAAATTAAAACTACACAACATTCAACTTAATCGATGGGGGGTCTAGAAAGGAAAAAAAATCTGGACACCGCGGTGCAGAAAATCGACGCTCAAAGTGCTAGCGCCATCTTGCGGTGAGCGGTATAGGCGAACACCACACGGTGCCGGTGTGGCGCTAGTAGTATTGATTATGAATGTGGTGTTACTCCAGACCTTCGATTTTCCTAGTTTTTATAGTTTTCCCTTTAAGTGGCCATTAAACCCTAACTCTGTACCAAATTTCAGCTCTCTGACTTTATGGGAAGTACTAGTTCTATTTTGATGATCATCAGTGAGTGAGTGAGTGTCATAAATGCGAAACTTTGCTTTCGCTTAACTTCGGAACTAAATGACCTACAGACTTGAAATTTTGGATTTTAACTATGTGATTATAGCTTACTAGATGACGAAAATTTCTGCGTTCTGGTCTTATGCAGAGGTTCTCAAATAGGGGCCTGAAAATGCGGCGAAATGGTTCCAGTAAAGGATGGTAGGGTAATTACGCCGGTTTTCCGTCCAGCTCCTGTTTTCGTCCATTTGACCGACTTGCCACAAACAAATACGGAAAATTAGAATACAAACCTAACTTTCCGTGCAAGTTTGGACTTGTTACAATCTATAATATCTAAGTAACAGTTCTGCCTGCATGAAAATGAAATTTGACAAGTAATAACTCCAAAAAAATCTACGTAAGTTGCTGCTGCACACAGGTGAATGGAAAACGTCGTCAAGTTAGAAAAAAAACGTGCCGGTAGGGAACTTTCATGGTATGTTTAATTACTGTTTTAGCTACTTTACGTAATGTTTTTGGCACGTATGTCTAATTATTAGCATAATAAACACTATTTTAAGGGTTTATTAAAGTTTTTGTATAGAAATCTTAGATAATTAAGTGGACTAATACTAGCATAACAATTTTGCAAGATTTTGGTTTTCGTCCACGTGGACGGAAACCCTGACACCTAGTTAATATTTTTAATAATCATTTTCCTTCAATAGACCTACAAAATACAATGTTTTTTCTTCCAATATGATCTTTATTGCTATTACATTAAACATTTTAGTTTACATCCACTTTTTAACAGTGATAAACCCATAAAAACCGTTAAAAAGATGTGGACGAAAACAAAAAACAGCTTTAAACGTTGTTGTGTTTTCGTCCATGACGTCATGAGCAAGCACTGGGGTGGACGAAAACCAAAATTAGCTATTCCTGTAGATTAGTTTTCGTCCATTTGTCCTTCGACCTATTGCAATATTTTCCTAAATTTAGGCAAGAAACTTATTTAAATCTTTTTGATATCATTTGAAAGCTAACAAAATTACCTTTCAAATGATATACCACAATCCATAGTTACTGTATTGTAGAATTAGTTTTAAGTTAATAATTCAACTGCACCCTTTTTTCTACACAGTGGTCGAAAACTAGCGTACACTAGGACGAAAACTGATTTTTTTGGACGAAAACTAGTGAAATCGCCTCTTTTGCATAAAATATTTTTTATAAAAAAACCCGTGGTATTTACTTATTGTCATATAATATTAACGTAAAGTAGACTATATAAGGACTAAAATGACATATGATACATATGAGTAAGGGTATTTTAAGATATTCATTTCGCATCACAAAGTTGGCAACTCCGATAATTGGACGAAAACTAGCGCACTTACCCTACGGCAGTGTTTGCTTCGCGCTCGACTTGGCGGGGGCACTGCCGTGCCCCCAGATAAATCAAAAAAAATCACGATTTTTCAATCAAATCTGATTTTTTTTATTAAAATAAAAAAATCATGATTTTTTTCCACCCTGGTTAAGACCCGTGTTTCTGTATTTTCGATAAAGCCAATGCCAATATAAGTACGTACCTAGTCCTACCTACCTATGTTTGGCCGTATCATTAACTATGAATACTTATAATGTACATTCAAATTCAAACTGTTTATTGCATGTCACATTACAATTTATGGTTGTGTTATAATAGAGATACAGGTATGTATAAATATAGTTCGCATAATGTAATTTAAGTTTTAATCATAAACATTTTAAACAAGGATGGTATGATATTATTCTTAGAAAATAAAAAAATATTGATATTACAAATAAGAGCTAAACTAGCTGTAGAATCTCTATTATACTTAACATTTTGATTGGTTCTGTTTGATAGAGCTCATAAAGCACTTTAAGGATCAGTAACTAGTTTTTTGATATCTTGTATAGTTTAGAAATAATCTAGTGACATCACTTATCGTTTCCACCCTGTACTATGTGACATACTGAATTTCACGCAGGTGAAGCCGCAATCTAAAAAAAATCACTAATATTATAAAGAGGAAAGATTTGATTGCTTGTTTATTTTTACCCCCTTAGGGGTTGGATTTTGCAAAATCCCGTATTAATCAGCACCTGCGTTCTAAAAGGAACCACCATGCAAAATTTGAGACTCCTAGCACTTGTAGTTTCTGTGATTTCGAGATGAGTGAGGCCCGTTTTTTTATTCATAGTTAAAATAACTAATTGTTACTGTCAGTGAGTGACCTTTCGCTTTTACGAATACCTAGTTACCTACATACCTACAACATTATAGATAGATTATTTGCTTTATAAATAAACTGATTCATGAGTTAATATTCATATTAACTATCATAGTAATTAGGTTCCCTAGGTACCTACAATCTTAGGGTACAAATAATAAGACCACCGTTACTATGGCCATGATAAAAGTTCTGATTCTGAACAATCTACAGGGTGTTAGGTAAATGGGTATATGAGCCGCCACTAGCCCATGTTAACATGGTCATATAAATAGTATGGTGAAGACAGAAAATTGATATCTTAATTTTAATTATTTTAATTTTCATACAAATCGGATTTTATAAAATTTATTTTGTATGAAAATTTAAAAAAATTAAATGATGATATCAAATTTCTGACTTCACCATACCATTTATATGACCATGTTATCATGGGCTAGTGTCGGCTCATATACCCATTTACCTAACACCCTGTATATGGTCAGTCTTAAATGTAGTCCGTGCACTTTATTTCAAAGATCACTTCTTATAGGCATAGGAACCCTAGGTCATTGTCGTCTAAATTGACTTGATGCACTAATATCACTGCAAGCTGAAAGTCCATCCATTTGCGCGTACCTGACCGCACGGGATCCTGAACTCCTGCCGACAGGTGCGGGCGCACCCGGCAGCGGGGTCGGGGCACGTCGAAAACACTGCCACTGATATCGTTAGCACAGCGCGAGCACGCACAGCAAGCACAGCACAACACAGCACAGCGGCACTACACTCGCGGGTCGAGGGTCGCGGAGCGCGAGTCACGCGGAAGATACGTCCGGAGCGGCGCGCCGGGCGTCACTGGCGCGCCCGCGCACGCGGCGCCCGCCCCCGCCGCGCCCGCGGCCGCGCGCGCCCGTTGGCCGGCCCCGCCCAGCGCCCCGCCCCCGCGCCCGCCCCGCGGACGCGCGCGAATCACGGAACCCGCGAGGGGATGATCGCCCGGGTCTCCCGCAGGCCGCTACGCGCGCGACTCAAACAAAAACTATTCGCAGGATAAATTGACACCGACAGTTTAGTTTTAAAAGTTGCTTAATGACAATAAATGTGTTTATCGTGATTTTAATAACTGAACCTAATTCACAATGTTTAAGCAAAGCCGCTATCATAAGAAATTGTTTTAATTTTACCTACCTTTTGTACCTACCTACTAGAAGCCTAACTACCTAATTAGGAACAGTAGATACCTACAATTTTTTTTCGTGTTAATAAAAGCGTGTTAAAAAAATAAGTTTGTAACCACAAAGTTTTTTACCCGACTGCGCCAGAAGAAGGGGTAATGTTTTCCGAGTGTATGTATGTATGTACGCACTGTAGTCTAAACGGCTTGATCGATTTCAGCGTGTGAGGTAAAAAATGATAATGGCCGATTGTAGGCGGCATAATTAATAATTATTCTGTTTTAAAACAAAAAAAATCTCCACTTATTGAGTGGGGTATCAAAATAAAGGAAAAAGCATGCAAAAATTAAATGTTTTTTAACGAAAAAAATACTCGTATATTATTAAGAACCCGACTGCGTAAAAATTTACAGAAAAGATAGACACAAGACAACTAGGCTGACAGGAGTTGCACCTCCCAACTTTGACCGCGACTATAACGATAACCGGTGCTTTTTGTATGGAGTATGACAGATTTTTGACGTTTGTCAAAGTTAAAGTAAGATGGTGCAACCCAGCCATAGTGTTCATAGATCAGTCACAAACTTTAAAAAAAATGCATAAATAATTTTAATATCAAACTTTATTGTTTTAACATAGGAACCGTAAGTAGGTACGGTTTCTGATTTGTCCAGGCTTCCAAACTCCAGTACTATGATGAATTTACTATTGTTAACATTAAGGCGTAGAGAAATAAAAAAAAATAGGTAGGCCTACTTAGTACCTACTAGCTTTATCCCGCGGCTTCACCTGCGTGAAATTTAGTTTGTCACAGATCGTTATAAATTATAGCCTATATGTTATTCTGCAAGCCTCAAGCCTCCCCGCGCAAAGCACGATAGAGACAACTGCAGCTTGGACTGAAAATACCTACCTATTAAAATTACAAAAAGTAGGTTTTTATTTATTTATTTATACTTTTGCACATAAAACTGTAAGTACCTACAGTGGCGGACTTAATGCCAGGTGGTATTCTCTACCAGTCAACCACAGGTCAATTAGAGAGACTAAGGCTGTGAAAAAAATATGAAGGTTTAGTTAATATACCTACTTACACTAGTTTTATTGTATATGAAGGTTTAGTTAATATACCTACTTAGATAGATAGATATAGGTCTGTATGGTTTATTTGCAAAACACATTGACACACAGGACGCAAAAAGTAAGATTATCTAATAAACACAGGAGTAGCAGGAAAGATAATAGTACATTACAAAGAGTAAAAAAGAGAATCCTGCGCTAAGGTATAAGTGTGCCGCAGCGATGAAAAAAAGCAGAGCTCAGTGTAGATGTCGCAGTCAGATTGTATAATCCGCCGTTTTACATTACAGCTAGGCATTTTGCATTACAGCCATAGCTGGGCATTAACTCGTTAATCCGTTAATCGTTAATTAACGAAGTTAACATTTCTATTAACGGATTAACTTTTAAGTTAACTTTAAAAATTGTTAACGGACTCGTTAACTTCCGTTAAATTATCGTTAAGTCCGTTAATCGTTAATCCAGTACCTACTATTTACCAAAAAGATACAGCAGGCACGCTGAAAACGCTATAAAAACGCGTTCTGACAAGTACGTTCGGGCTTCCAGAACTTCCAGAACCCAAAACAATAGTTTTTGTAACCAGAAACCAGATCACTAACGACACTTGTTAGTATGTATGTGTGGGACAACTCTTGCAACTGAATTTAAGACCAGTTTTCCTCAACCGATTGAGCTGAAATTTGGTATACTTATGTAAGTACGATGACAATGCAATGTTATGGTACTATTCAACCTGGTCTGATGATGGAGTCATGAGGTGGCATAAGGAACTCTTAAATGAAACGGCGGCATCGCGTCGAATTTGGATTCGTTGGTTTTGTCTTTTCGAGCACTTTAGTACTAGATAATGTCCAGGGTCCTGATGATGGAGTCGGGAGGTGGCCATAGGAATTCCTAAACGAAACGGTGGAAGCTTATCTAAGCTAAGCTTAGGGTGATTTAACTTATTTATTTTATTCACTGTTAATGAATTTGATTGAATTGAATTTATTTATTTATTTGGTTTTAATTGATTGAATTTAATTTGATTTTTAATTTAATTACATTTTAATTGATTTAATTTAATTTGATATTTAATTTTTTTGGTTTTTTAATTTAATTATAATATTGATATTATGTATGTACATTGGAAAATAATAATCGATTGAGATACCTACTACTAAAAAGTGTAAAATAAAATTATAATAGTTAATTAAAAAACTTTTTTTAAAACAAGCTTTTATTCTGAAATGCAGTTTACTAAAAAGAAAAAAATAATTGTACTTATGCAAGGTTCAAATAATTTCGAAAGCTTGTAGCGCAAACATAAAAGAGGAATAAATTCCATGCGCGATAGGTACAAGCTTTCGAAATTATTTGAACCTTGCATACAATTATTTTTTTCGTTTTATTATTATGTGTTAACGGATTAACGTTAACTTGCGTTAAATCTTGCGCAATGTAACGTTTTAACGTTTAACGAAGTTAATTTTTTTATTAACGGTTTAACGATTAACGAAGTTAACTATTTGATTAACGGTGCCCAGCTATGATTACAGCTCTGTTTTGTAATACGGCGGATTAACGTTTAGCCGGATTGAATACGGCTGAATGAAAATCCGCCGGAATGTATTCGGCGCCAAACGTTCTTCAATACGGCTAGCCGTAATGTAAAACAGCGTGTCATTACCCGCCGCTTTGACAGTTTTTAGTTCCTATTTTCAATACCGTGGCGCTGCCGGACAAAGTGGCTATGGATTCTGGTGTTCGGCGGAATCCTACACAATATTATTAGTGTAAAAATATGAAATCATGGCTGTGGCCGGTGAAGATAATTTTATCTTAAAGAAAAATAACCCAGAAAAAATGACTAAAACTTTATAGTTTTGAGTTACCTGTTCCCTTTGATCATTTTTAATGTCTAAAAAAGACTAAAGCCAAATATCTAATTAATTCTTAAAATGTTTAGAAAAGTCTAATTGTTTTGAGTTACTTTTTTTTAGATGGCTATCCCTTGTGATTTATAAATAAGTAAAAAAAAATACTGAAGCCAAATATTATTCTGAGGACCCTAGCGGACAGATACACATCGCCGCTATGGAAGTGTCTTGTGCAGAGACTGATCACGGGGCCTTATCCACCCCCATGATGGTCCGTCTCTGCACAGGGTACAAGTTTTTGAATTTATAATTGTTTGTGTGTACCTATGTTTATTTTCGAACCCGTTTAATATGGACTTTTAAAAATTGTCTAAAATAAAGAATTTTTATTTTATTTATTTATTTATTTAAATATATTATTTAGTATACAGTAACGAAGGTTATAATTCTTAAAATCTGTCTTATTACAATTTATTTTCATTAAACATTGTTTTATTTTGTAAATATGGTCACCCTACAATCTGTAGTAGTACGATGCGGCTAAACGTGGGCCGCCGTATTGAAGAACGTATCGCAATGACAATCCGCCTAAACGTTGAACCGCCGTATTACAAAACAGAGCTGTAATGTAAAATGCCTAGTGGTAATGTAAAACGGCGGATTATACAATCCGACTGCGACATAGATAGGTACTGCTCTAAAATGAGCAGAACACTGATTTTAAGCTCTTGCTTGAAAAAAAAGAAGGAAGACGCCGAGAATGGTAGAGAATAAGATGGTGAAAATGTTGTACCTACTATTGTAAACCTACATAAATATCAGAAATTAGGGAAATACAATAATTATATTATAACTATTGTTCTTATAAAATATGGTTTATACATAGGTAATACGTAATACCTACTATCTGTCTATGAATAGGAGTATGAGACTTAATAGTGTAAAATGGAGAATTTAGTTAGTTTATATCTAAGGTTTATATCAATAATTTTATTTATTTATTAGGTCTACCAACATTGTTACATTACAACATGTACACTTAAAAATAACAATTATGAACAAAGTTACAATGCAACAACAATTTTACATGGCTAAAATGATGATGACGATGAATATAATATAATATTTTTACATAAATAACCTGTATAATCCGGCTGTATTTCCAGGTTACTTAGATACATTCCATAGCAGCTGTAATAGACATTTAGGTACACCTACATTTACCAATTTTGGTGATAAATAGGCATTTTGTATAACGCCTGAAAAAAAACAAAGGGTAATAGGTATTTTGGTGTTATACCTACCTACATCGATTTCGAATATAAAAAATATATAATTTAACTAAGTAATTAAGACATGACAAAAAAACTGAGGTATGTCTCGTTTCTGTCGGGTCTGGGTTTTTTTTATGGGGAGTGACCGTTCTTCTTTGGAGGTTGTTTTTCGCAAACTCGCTGGAAGGCCATTCCAGAGCCGTACCTACTGCTGAGACTCAGAAGGAGCCAGATATGAAGCCGGTGGTAAGGCGAGGAGTGACAAGCTGAAGAGTCTGACTTGAGCGAAGATTTCTATTGTGAGTAGAGTATTTCTTATTGAGAGTGAAGGTACTAGAACCTCTCTTTTAAATAAGGTGGAGAGTCAGGATTGAAGGTAATCGAGTGAAGCATACAGAGAGTAGGTACGAATGTTTCTACGCTGTCTACTTAATGGGATTAATTAAGCCATCCAAGCTGTGAGCGAAAAGACGAGATGTGGTCAAACTTGCGGAGGCCGAAGAAAAATCTTATCCAGTTGTTCAGGAGGCGGTACAACTTGTTTAGAAGTTCCTGTGAGATGTCCGTACAACAAAATATGTCACCATAATCAAGAATAGGCAGGATTAGGGACTGCACAAGCAAGGTCTTTGTGCTAGAGAGCAGAAAGTTTTTGAAGCGGTACAGTGCCCGCTGGTTTCCTTGACATGCTGAGACCAACTCAGTGTTATCAATGACGAGCCCAAGATTTTCCACATACGGAGAATAGTTAACAACAACTCCGTCAAAGACAACACTAGGAGCCGATCCCAGATCCCTAGAGCCCCCCAGAACTATCGCCTGACACTTTCCAGGATTGACTCTTACTCCGAACCGAACCTACCTTTATTAAAAATTAAAATAAGTCTTGAGCTGTGGTACTGTTTTCATTTTTAGGGTTCCGTAGCCAAATGTCAAAAACGGAACCCTTATAGATTCGTCATGTCTGTTTGTCTGTCAATTTTTGTTCGAGTAGGGCGTCCCCCCCCCCCCTCATAAACCAAACTGTTAGCTTAAAAAATCTGTAAAAATTAGTACCTAATAATACTGCTTTTCATGAACATTCAAGGAAAACTATAACGGTTTACATCAGTTACTTTAAGAGTAATAGTCATTTGACTCATGTATTATAATATTTCTTAACTAGTAAACATTTCTTAGAAGAAAATATGAAAAGTGACTTTAGATGAAGTAATTGCTTGCTTCTAAAAATATATTGTGGTAATGACGGACAGATACGGAACCCTAAACTGTGCGTGGCACGACACGCACTTGGCCAATTTTTGTTGAGGTATATTTTGATGATCAAAGAATATAAGGGCGAGTCATAAATTTTGATGTTTCACTAATTTTTAAAGACACCGAGTTACAAAATTAGATGGCAATACAGTTTTTTAATTGGTGGCATTTATAATTTATTTTAGAAGTTTTCTGCTTGAATTTAAGTTACATTTAGATGCTAAATATTTTTTTCCATGCTAAGTTATATTTACAGAGGCTAACATCAAAGATAAATAGTGGCTGAAATAGTGTTGATTGTGGCTGACTTATTAATTTAGAGGACAACAGATTTTCAGAGGACAAAAATGCTAATAAAAATAAATAAATAATTTGGATGTTAAAAATAAAACAACTCTAATTATATTTTATAGTAGTAAGATAGTATGTATTTCCATGAATGTTGAGATATCGTTATTATTAAGAAACTGACCAAAGTCAAGAAATTTTATCATTTTTATAGTTTGTTGTTAAATTGAGTGATGTTAAATCTGAGTGTTAAATAGAGTTGACACTGTATTCATACAAGCCTTTTTGAGTTCTAATCTAATCTTAACACATTGTAGGATTTAATTCTATCAGAAATAGATGTATGAGAACTAATGAAACTTAAAGCACTAATCATTTCTAAAACATATTATCTAGATCTAGCAAATTTAAAATATTATTGCCAAACAATGTACCTACAAACATTATGTAAAATGATAACACAGTAAATTAAATAACTTGACTTTAATTGTTTTCAAATTAAAATATTTATTTGCACAATTTAGGGTAACATAATGATCTTAAAACTGCAATTTATTAAAAGAACAAATTATCTTATCCATATTTTGGTCTATTGCACTCTGATCACCTGGGTTTGATCACCCGTGTCATCGAAGTGAACTCCTCAACAAACTCAAAGGACACCAGTGTCGCCTGGAGTCCACTTTGATTACCTGGGTGATCAAATCCAGGTGAACAAAGTGGAATAGACCAAATGTTATTTCACATTAAAAGCTTATTCATAGATAAAAAGCCAGTTTCAAAAATAGTCTCGCTTGTTTTTAATCTCAGCTATTAGTCCACGTTCCACAATTGGTATAGTGAATCTATCAAATTCACTACCTGCACAAACATACACTGGCCGTTTTAACAGAGCTGTCAATCGTCGAGCCATGGCCGTTGCAGGTCCTTCCACGCCGAGAAGAGTCGAGGCTAAGCCAGCTCGCCCCGCCGTACCATTAGCGATGGCCGGCATGCCTAGGGCTATTTCGTTAAGTTCAGCTTTCCCACTACCGTTGCCTAACCATAAAAGCAGTGACCCCTCCATTCGCAACACTGCCACTCTGCATACCACTTCACCGCTGAGTATTTTGAATTGGTGAACTCGCCATCCACTTCGTCGGTAAACGATTCGACGTCGAGAGGTAACCGTATGCGGTGAACTGTTGTTAATCATATTTCTGATGAGAGATTACAATGCATGCCCTATTCCTGGCTGCTTAAAATCCTGAATTCTTCGTTCTTTTAGAGCTAAAATAAATAACTGCAAATTAACATGATTTACATGAGTAAACAATATTTACAAAATGACATGTCAAATGTCAACTTCAAACATTGACTTTTTACTTTTTAAACAACCTTCCAAAGAAACACAGAAATGGATATCTGTGCAAAGAAAGCACAAAAAACGATTAAAAATAAATGAGAGAGCAACGCAATGAGATACTGGAGTGGAGAAGCCCTGTGAGTTTTGCTTGATAAAGGGCACATAATGAAAATGGGTGAAACTAAAACTTTTTTATCGAAGGAAAAAACGTAAAAAAAAAAGATTTATTTTTTTTACAATATACAGAATTTTTTTCTTTTAATTACTTATTGTGAAGATCATATTGTATGAATGTGATACTAATAAAATACCCTGAAAACGGCAACAAAATGTTATTTTTGAGAAAAAATTGTATTTTATTTTGTGTTTTTTTTATTATTAGATAAAGGACATCATCCACGTTTCATATATTTTTGGTCCAAAATCAAAAGTGCCGGCCAACAAAAAAAAGTGCTGTATTCTGACAGAACTACACTGAACTGTCCTTTATTTGACACTGACAGGGGGGCCACCGTCAATAGCGGATCGCTAGTTCCGACTTTTGCCACGGTGGAAACCATGTAGTTGAACGAAGATGGTGGCACCCTTCTGTCAATATCTTCGGTGGGACATTTCAGTGTAGTTCATCTATACTATGGCACCAAAGCCGTACTAGCTCCACTGTGCGTCGAGTATTTGAGATCTAAAAGTCATCGACTATTCATACATTTTTTGTTCAAAATCAAAAGTGTCGGCCAATAAAAAAAAAGTGCTGTATTCTGACAGAATACGTCCGCCTTAGCATTTGTTACTATGACACCAAAGCTGTAGCACCACTGTACGTCGTAGTATTTGAGATCAAAGTCAGTCGTTTCATATATTTTTAGAACTCAAATACTACGATGCACAGTGGTGCTACAGCTTTGGTGCCATAGTAATAAATGCTAAGGCGGACGTATTCTATCAGAATACAGCACTTTTATTTTTTGGCCGGCACTTTTGATTTTGGACCAAAATGGATGATGTCCTTTCTCCAAATAATTCCCCTATTTGTACAGGTGGTTTTTATTAAGTACTTTGTATTATTCTCTATCGTACATAGAGGAATTAATTCCTCTACTATGCTATCGTATTACCTTCTGTAAAACCAAAAATCTCATGTCTCTATTCCTATCATTCGTTTGCTATGATCGCCACTTAACTGGTGCAAGACTACCTTATGGGCCATAAGACAACAGTCTTGCACCAGTTAGCGAATAGACTTTACTACGATTTTTAGGATTCCGTAGCCAAATGGCAAAAAACGGAACCCCTAAAGAATAAAGATTCGTCATGTTTGTCTGTCCGTCTGTATGTATGTCACAGCCATTTTTTTCCGAAACTTTAAGAGCTATATACTGTTGAAACTTGGTAGGTAGATGTATTCTGTGAACCGCATTAAGATTTTGATGCAAAAATAAAAAATAAAATATTGGGGGCTCCCCATACTTAAAACTGAAACTTAAATTTTTTTTTTCATCAAACATACGTGTTGGGGTATCTATGGATAGGTCTTCAAAAATGATATCGAGGTTTCTAAAATATTTTTTTTCTAAACCGAATAGTTTGCGTGACAGACGCTTCCAAAGTGGAAAAAAGTTGGTCCCCCCCCCCCCCCTCTAACTTCTAAAATAAGAAAAAGAAAAATCTAAAAAAATCATATCGATAGTGGAAGTATCAATTAATGTAAGGGACATTTTGGCCAAAATGAGTTATATATACCAACGCATTCAGAATTTTCGGCTCTATCGATTGGTATACTTGAAATGTTGATATCTTTAAAAAAATGTCCCTTACCTTAAACATTTTTAGTCGTCTGAATACGACTTTTGGGGAAACAAATGATTTAAAGGACGTAAATTCCTTTTAATAATACAATTCAGCCCTTACCCTAAACTGTTGGTTTTAACTTTTGAACTCATTGAACCTTACTTCATTTAAAACTTTTTGATTTATTATAATTAGGCCCTTACGTTAATATGCATATAGGATATCAATTACTTTTTTTGGTGGTGATATGCATTTAATGCCTCCCACTCCTACTACACTTATGAACACTAAGTTGTCTTGTTTCTATCTTTTTTCTGTTCATTTTTACGCAGTTGGGTTTTTGACCGAGGGGCTGAAGGCTCTTCAGAAGCTGTTCAATTCCGTCATCCTCGAAGGAAAAACGCCTACGGTATGGCACAGAAGTGTGGTGACACTCTTCTTCAAAAAAGGCGACAAAACCTTGTTGAAGAATTATAGACCCATCTCACTTCCGAGCCATGTCTACAAGCTGTTTTCGAGAGTCATTACGAATCGTCTCGCTCGTAAGCTCGATGACTTCCAGCCTCTCAATCTCTCAATCGCTTTAGTACACCACATACATACGCCACGGCAGATTATACAGAAGACCGAGGAGTATAGTCAGTCACTTTGCCTGGCGTTTGTGGACTATGAGAAAGCTTCGATCGAGACCTGGGCAGTACCTACTACAGTTTCTCCAACGGTGTCAAATTGACTACCTATATCGATACATCGAAATGTTGAAAGGCTTGTACGAAAACGCCACAATGTCGTTCCGTCTCCAGGATCAAGACTCGAAACCAGTTGCAGCAGCAGACAGGGGGAACTGAAAACTCCGAAACTGTTTCTGGACTGGAACGGATTCGGCATAAATATCAACGGTGAGTAAATAACCCACCTTCGATTCGCAAACGATATCATAGCCATGGCTGAGACCGTGGAAGATCTAGGCACAATGCACAATGGCCTGAGTCGAGCCTCTCAACAAGGGGGTCTTAAAATGAAACATGGACAAGACAAAATCATGTCAAATGTCCGTGTTGCACCCACTCCTCTAAAGGTTGGATACTCTACACTCGGCAGTTGTTGACACTTATATGTACCTAGTACAAACAGTCCAGTTAGGCTGGTTATAGTGTCACGCGGACCGTCCAGTGCGGATCCGCTTCACACAGCCGATCTGTAAACTTCGAGGAAGCGTTTTAGAGTAATGCGGTCCGCAGGAATCGCTCGCTCCCTATCAGTTCATACAGATTGGCTGTGCGGAGCGATCCGCACTGACGGTCTGCGTGACACTAAAACCAGCCTTAGGTAGGTCTAACTTCGTGGAAGAGGTCAATCGTCGAATCCAACTCGGCTGGCAACGTTCAGGAAGCTTCGTGATATTCTCACGTCTGAAATATCGCACTGTCTCAAGACAAAAGTCTTTGATAACTTATGGATCTGAGACGTGGTCGCTTACTGTGGGCCTCATAAGAAGACTCAAGGTCAAAGGCGATGGAGCGTGCTATGCTCGTAGTGATTGAACCAGAAATGACGTGATCCGCAGGAGAACCAAAGTGACTGACATAGTCCGCAGAATCGCTAAAATCAAGTGGCAGTGGATGGAGCTCGTAGCTTGCAAAGCTGATGGCCGCTGGGGCAGAAAAATTCTTGAGTGGCGACCACGAGCTGGAAGACGTAATGTGCTGCAGACCCCCACTAGGTCGACCGACGATCTGGTGAAGGTTGTAGGAGGTGCCTGGATGCGGGCGGCGCAGGACCGGTTGTTGTGGAAATCCTTGGGGGAAGACCTTTGTCCAGCAGTGGACGTCATTCGGCTAAAACGAACGAACGATGATTGAAAAAAAAACCTATCTGCGTAAAAATGAACAGAAAAAGATAGAAACAAGACAACTTGTTCACAAATGCAGATGTAGGCATCATCAGTGACTAAATGTTTTGTTGGTGATGTGTATTTGATGCCTCCAACTGCATTTGTGAACACTAAGTTGTCTTGTTTCTATCTCTTCTCTTCGTTTTGTTAATGAATACTCGAATGCAACCTCTACTTACATCAGGTTTCAATGTTAAAATTGTCAAGTTACAATAATATTACTGTCGTGTTTATTCTTAAATGTACCTTACAACATACATGACATTCCATACTGTGAAATTTCAACATTGTAAGGTACAGTCAAGCTCGTTTTTTTAATGTAAGGGACATGCTATCTTTTAAACTACCCATTTTTCGAAAATTTGGCGTTTATATTATGAAAGAACAGAAAATTCTAAGAAACTTTGCCATAGAAACTATTTAAATCGTAACATCACATAAAAAGATATTGAGGTATAAAGAAAAAAAAAACGTTTTTTGGCTCTCCTGAAAAGTCGTGTTTTGTCCCTTACAGTAATTGATATTTCCACTATCGATATGATGTACATTACTATAAAAACTACCAACGAAAATTGTTTTGAACGAGATCTAGTGAGTAGTTTTTTTTAATACCTCGTAAATCGTAAATCGCTTATTACCGCGCAATCTTTCATACAAATAACTTAAAGTAAAAAAAAAAACATAAATCAATCGTACGGAACCCTTTGTGCGTGAGTCCGACACGCACTTGGCCGGTTTTTAGAATAATTTATGTGATTCCCATGTCCGTTTTTCATCTAGCCTAGCACTAGGCCCAAGTATTTTTCTATAGCAACTACCCTATTAAATTCATACAAAAAAGACTTAATAGGTACGTAAAAATACTTGTAAACTGTTACTGCTATTATTCAATCATAGCTAAGCTATAATAACACAATAATTATTAAATTAAATATTATCTTTATCAAACTGGCTGTATAGATGAGATCCAAAGCCGTATAAAACTTGCATCAAAAAAAATAAGTATTTCCTTGTCTTATTTTTACCCACATTTTCGACCAATAAGAAAGAAACATTTGTATTATTTTATCTACTATTTGTCAAACGTTATGCCGTGTATTTTTACTATTGGTTATCCAGACGTTTTGACAATTCAACTACCAATAGCAATAAACTTCAGAAATTTCTTGCGTGGATATTGCAGAGCGTGGTCCAGCATTTTTAGACAGTTTTCAAACCGGCATTGTCAGGAGGTGACAAAATCTTCGTTAAAAAATATTGTTTCTCCCAACTAAACTAGCAATGAAATACTTTTTATTGCTAGGCGTCGGCCTCCTGTTTCTCTCAGGTAAAGGATTTCTATATTTTTTGCTCACTTTCGTACAGAAAAAGTAGTTGCCATGAATTTGATTAATTTTTTTTACGCTCCGGTTCGAAACGAATTCAATGATTCAACTCAAAAGCTTTGTGTGATGTTTCGGAAGTCGGTCACCTACCGGATCGTTTAACTCACTATTCCTTTGCACCCACCTGATAAACTATCATTAAGTACAATGCGCTGAAGCTAGAACTTTCTTTGACACACAACGTAGTAGGTGGGTACCTATTCAATCAAAATACCCGTAAAGTTTTTTCAGTAGCTGTAGGCTGTGAAAGTTGTAGGTGTTCGAAGCAATAGTTCCATATCGCGCGGTGGTGTTGTTGCAGGAGGCGCGCGCGGCCAGGAGGGCGTGGGCTCGGTGGAGGAGCTGACGGTGGACGCCGACCTGGGCGCCTCACGCGAGGGCTCGCGGACTGGTGAGCTGTTGTCTGTCTACAACTGAACCGCTGCTGAAGTTGACAGAAAATAATACTTATCTCGACATTCATCTTCAGGATCATTAACAACTCGACTTATGAGTTTACTTCAATTCACCTCATTTTTTTTTAATTTAGTCTGTGTTGGGAGTTTTAAACAAAGTCAAAATGTGATTTAAGTCAAAAACACCACTTTATTCGATATTTTAAACTGTTATCAATCTAGCTTACTTAACTATCATAATACCCATAAGATTATGTGATAACATAGTTGCCATTTATTGGTTGAACATTGAACATGGATGTTTTTGGTCGGATCCTTCATTTCTGCTTGAGCTTGTCATCAGCGGCTAGCACGAGGAGGCGCGCCTTGAGCCAGGCCGAGTCTTGGATGTGGTGGTTTAGTCTTTTGTCGCTAAAAGAAGCGAACGATATTTTGGATGCCTCTTTCCACCACCATCCATATCTGCCAAAACAGTGTGGTCTATTTTTTAAATTTATTAACAGAAGCACAGAATCATAATTACATTTACAGTGTAATAAACTCTATATAATGACACTCATTGGACTTAGCATTTTTCGACGTAATAGAGAATAACAATATTTTATTGAGTGACCCGTATGTACCTACATTATGCAATAATAATATTTGATTTGATTTAATAGAGAGCGGACTTGAAACAGAGCGACAGTTAAGGGATAGAAAACATAAAGTCAAGAAAATTTGATTTTATAAGGAGTTTGTTGTCAAATCAAGTGGCATTATAAAGAGTTTACACTGTTTTTGAAAAAGCAATCTATCTTAAGATAGGTCGTATCCCGGTGCACTGAACGGTCATGTGAGCCTCAGCGGCGGTAGTTAGGCTGCGTTCCAGAGCCAGAAAGAAGAAAAAAAAGGCATTTCCATTATTCCGGACTTCCGTTCTGGTTTCCGGCAAATCTGCCGGACGCCGGGCTGAGTGTTCACATTACACTGGATCCCGCAAGAAAATCGGACAGTCAAGTCTACTTTTATCAAAAAATGCGAGCCGAATGACGCGCGGGGAACACGGGCGGGGCGACTGATACCGCACAAACTCGTTCACACTGCTCCGGTCCGGTGGTTCTGCCGGAACTTCGCAGTGACAAAACGCTCGGTAAAAATGCCGGGCCCGGCAAAAAGCGGGATCTGGGATAACGTGAATAGTTTCATATAAATTGTACAGTCACTAGCCCTTCCGGGAGTTCAACCGGTCCGGCGTAGTGGAAGCGGCCTCACTCGTGCGCGGCGGTGGCGGGCGCGCGCAGCTTGTCGCGGGGCCCGCGCGCGAACAGCCCGCGAAGCCGCGCCAGCGCGCGCTGCGTGCGCTCCGCCTCCACGCCGCCGCCGTCCGGCTCCGAGCGCCGGTAGAACTTGTCCGTCACCGTCGCCGCTGCAAACGATATTTCATTATTCATATTGTGAATCGTTGAAAAACTAGTCGGCTACGATGACCGAGCATTCGGCGACGCTCTCGATACGAACGTAGGCCCAGAGGCTTGACAGACGACACGTCGGAGCGGCCGGGCTCCTGCTGCGCCGCGAACCGCAGCTTGAACGAGCGCGCGTGCAGCACCCGCCCGCCGCCGTCCGCGCCCGCCGCCGCCGCCGACCCCGCCGCCGCCGCCGCCGACCCTGCCGCCGCACCCGCCGCCGGGCTGGCTCCTTCCGTATCCGACATCCTTGCACTGATGTTCAGATTCTGCACACCGCCTTTACACTCTCCGACGACAGAGTTGGAACAGGATGAAAGACCCTTTTCAGGATCGATTTGTAAACGAGTGCGAGAGCCGCTCGAACGATACAGATTTATTAACCACCCAGTCGGGGCGCAAACATCAGTCAGTTGCTAATGATAACTGTGGCGACGGGAATGATTGATCGATACCCACGCTCCAAACTTTGATGTGTTTATTAATTAACTGTTAATACATGATTACGCGCGTGCGATTTGGATGTACTGATTAATTGCATCGCATTGATTTTATTATTAATGTCATATTCATTGGTTGAGGCATGAAATACGTTTCATGACGACATTTAAATGTATGTAGTCTGCTACGACACATTTCATCTGGGGGCACGGCAGTGCCCCCGCCAAGTCGAGCGCGAAGCAAACACTGCCGTACCATCCTTTACTGGAACCATTTCGCCGCATTTTCAGGCCCCTATTTGAGAACCTCTGGATAAGACCACAACGCAGAAATTTTCGTCATCTAGTAAGATATAATCACATACTTTAAATCCAAAATTTCAAGCCTGTAGGTCATTTAGTTCCGAAGTTAAGCGAAAGCAAAGTTTCGTATTTACGACACTCATTCACTGATAATCATCAAAATAGAACTAGTACTTCCCGTAAACTCAGAGAGCTGAAATTTGGTACAGAGTTAGGGTTTAATGGCCACATAAAGGGAAAACTATAAAAACTAGGAAAATCGAAGATCTGGAGTAACACCACATTCATAATCAATACTACTCCGGCACCGTGGTGTTCGCATGTTCGCTTGTTCGCTCGCCACTAGATGGCGCTAGCACTAGCAAGCGGTGTCCAGATTTTTTTCCTTTCTAGAGTCCCCCGTCGATTAAGTTGAATGTTATGTAATTTGCATTTCGTTAATTTCGTTTATTATATTATAAGGTTCGCTAAGGTTATGTTATTTAAATAATTGTTCATTCGTTGTTCGTTGTCCATTTTAAGGGTCGTTGAGTTTATTTGTGTTTAATATCGTAAAAAAATGTCGATAAAACGACGACGTTAAATAATTTTGCCACTTTCTACAAAAAGAAGTGAAATCCCACCAAAAACATTCTGTAAAAAACTAGCCAAGTCTCGGTGGAGCTGCTTGTTTATCTCTAAAAAATAATGAAATCTAGACAAAGTCGTGCCAAGTCTATGGTTCCTTACTGCGATTTCTTTATTAATATAGTTAATGTTGTGTGACTTGGCCGTTGAACAATCTTTATTAAAATAATTACATAAGTATTATTGAAATACGCAACTTTATTAAACCTACAATTGACTGGTTATTGTTGAATCAACGTTTTCCAAGTGGCGCGGTAGGTAGCGGTTCTAGCGACCGATTGGTGCAATTGTGTCATGGAGCACCTCGTTTTGTACCCTTCAACGGCCAAGTCACACAACATTAACTATATTAATAAAGAAATCGCAGTAAGGAACCATAGACTTGGCACGACTTTGTCTAGATTTCATTATTTTTTAGAGATAAACAAGCAGCTCCACCGAGACTTGGCTAGTTTTTTACAGAATGTTTTTGGTGGGATTGTATTTTACACATAATTCAGCACACGATTTATAGTTTTAGCTTATAGTGACGTGAACGTTATTAATTAGTCATTTCAATTTTATTTTTTCAATAATTATTGCAAGCCTTTTTTCGATTTTTAAATATGTCAGGTTAGGCGTGGTGGCCCACTAGATATCCTCTTAGTGTGGGACCTCGTCAGGCGCGGATCCAGCCGTTAAAAAAGGTTGTGGGCACAACCACCAAAAATGAGCAAAGTGAGAGTTGGATCACTACATGCCCGGACATACATGCATGCCTATCGATCTTATCAATAGATCATAATTAAAACAAGCAAATTAGGGTTTTGGGCATGCCCACAGTGCCCACAACCGTGGATCCGCGCCTGGACCTCGTCCTGCTTCAACATTGTTCAAAAAGTAAATATTTGGTTACGCCGCTTGGCGGAGGGCGCGGGCGTCAACAAGTATAACAGAGTCGTTGCGTGCGTGCCGCAGACGCGGAGGCGCTGCTGCGCGAGGAGGAGGCCATCTCGCCGGACGGGCTCAGCGTGGCGCAGCTGCGCGAGCTGCGCGACCGCGCGCAGAACTTCACCTTCCAGACCGAGGTCAACCGCATGATGAAGCTCATCATCAACTCGCTCTACAAGAACAAGGAGGTACGTCTCGCCCGCGACTCGCCACCGGCTCGCGCCCGACTTCGGCGCCGCTGAACTGACTCGACCGTTTGTCGCAGATCTTCCTCCGCGAGTTGATCTCGAACGGCTCGGACGCGCTGGACAAGATCCGGCTGCTGTCGCTGACGGACCGCGACGTGCTGGAGCGCAACCCCGAGCTCAGCATCCGCATCAAGGCCGAGCCCGAGCGCCGCCTGCTGCACATCGTCGACTCGGGCGTGGGCATGACGCGCCACGACCTCGTCAACAACCTCGGCACCATCGCCAAGTCCGGCACCGCCGACTTCCTCTCCAAGATGCAGGACGCCGAGAAGGTACGCGCCGCGCCCGCCCCCTCCCCGGCCCGCCCGGCCCGCCCCGCCTGACGTCCCGCGCTTGTGTCCGCAGTCGAACGCGCAGGAGATGAACGACATGATCGGCCAGTTCGGCGTGGGCTTCTACTCCGCCTTCCTGGTGGCCGACAAGGTGTCGGTGGCGTCCAAGCACAACGACGACGCGCAGCACTTCTGGGAGTCCGACGCCAGCTCCTTCAGCGTGGCGCCCGACCCGCGCGGCGACACGCTCAAGCGCGGCACGCACATCACGTGAGTAGCCAGCCGGCCTCGCCACCTCACCTCACCACCACCTCATCGAAGCCACAACAGGGAAGCTCTGCCCTTACACTTTATACAATCTATCATTGTTTTATATCTATACTTTTATTAATATTTTAAACCTGAAGAGTTTATTTTATTTAGTTTCTAATAAAACTACACCGCGTTGAGTCGTTTGTAACCCTCGCCCTCGCGCCCGCAGCCTGCACATGAAGGAGGAGGCGGCCGACTACCTGCAGCCCGACACCATCCGCGCGCTGGTCAAGAAGTACTCGCAGTTCATCAACTTCCCCATCTACCTGTGGGCCTCGCGCACCGAGACCGTGGAGGAGCCGGCCGAGCCCGAGGCCGACGCCGACGACGACGCGCAGGTGGAGGACGCCGAGGACAAGGACAAGGAGACCAAGAAGACCGAGAAGACCGTGTGGGACTGGGAGCTCATGAACGACAACAAGCCCATCTGGACGCGCAAGCCCAGCGACGTGGCCGACGACGAGTACACCTCCTTCTACCGCACGCTCACCAAGGACTCGTCGCCGCCGCTCGCCAGGTGGGTAGCGCAGTGCGCACATAGACCTCATGTCGAGATTCACGAGTGGGAGTCGTACGAGCGCTTCTTGAGAAGTCACATGAATAAACTTGTGCTTCTACTCTACATAGTCTTTAAAATTTTTTTGAATTTCATCGAATTCAAAGTTGGAATCTCAATATAAAAAAAAGATTATACTAAAGAGAATTTGAGATTTTGCGCACTCGGGGCGGTGCTGAGTGACCGCGTGTGTGGCTGTTGCAGGGCGCACTTCGTGGCGGAGGGCGAGGTGACGTTCCGCGCGCTGCTGTTCGTGCCGCGCGTGCAGCCCGCCGACAGCTTCAACCGCTACGGCACCAGCACCGACAGCATCAAGCTCTACGTGCGCCGCGTCTTCATCACCGACGAGTTCAACGACCTCATGCCCAACTACCTCGCCTTCATCCAGGTCGGTTCCCTTTTCGAACTCCGCCGCTTCGTCCGAAACCCGACGAGGCCGTGAAGTTTAATCGTTTCTGGAAAGTCTCGGTCGCGGAACTGACGCGGCGCGCATGTTGCAGGGCATCGTGGACAGCGACGACCTGCCGCTCAACGTGTCGCGCGAGACGCTGCAGCAGCACAAGCTCATCAAGATCATCAAGAAGAAGCTCGTGCGCAAGGCGCTCGATATGCTCAAGAAGATCCCTGACGACGAATACCCGCACTTCTGGAAGGAGTACTCCACCAAGTCAGTGCGACCGCTTGTTTTTTTTTTTTTGCTGTTTTGTTACAGGAATTCGCGGTATCTGATTAATAATGTTCAACCGACGTTCACGAGCTCGAACGTCTCAAAAAGTGCATAAATAACGACCATTCGTGCGTTTTATCCTTCGTCACTTGAATAGATTCGATTCGACGATAACCAAACGAGTCCCCCCCGCAGCATCAAGCTGGGCGTGATGGAGGACCCCAGCAACCGCTCGCGCCTGGCCAAGCTGCTGCGCTTCCACTCGTCGCGCGGCGACGACATGACGTTCCTGGCCGACTACGTGGCGCGCATGCGGCCCGGCCAGGCGCACATCTACTACGTGGCCGGCACCAGCCTGGCCGAGGTGCGGCGCTCGCCCTTCGCCGAGCGGCTCGAGGCGCGCGGCTACGAGGTGCTGTACCTCACCGAGGCCGTGGACGAGTACTGCCTGTCCTCGCTGCCCGAGTACGACGGCAAGAAGTTCCAGAACATCGCCAAGGAGATCTTCGACCTCGAAGACAGTGAGATTCGCTTCGTTTTTTATTATTATTATTACAAGCTTTATATTGACTTCACTTGTTAGTATGTGTGGGACAAATCTTGCAACTGAATTTAAGACCACTTCTCCTCAACCGATTGAGTTACAATTTGGTGTACTTATGTAAGTACGATGACAATACAATGTTATGGTACCATTGAGCTGGTCTGATGATGGAGTCAGGAGGTGGCCATAGGAGCTCCTAAACGAAACGGCGGAAACTTATCGTGTTTGGGTTCATTAGATTCGACTTCCCGAGAACTTTGGTGCAGGATAAAGCTTGTTTTTAAAAAAGTTATTTCTTTATTATAATTTTATTTGTTATCGAGAAACGTCGCGCCGCGATATGAATTGACTTTCGTCCGTTTCTCGCCCCGGCAGGCCCCGCGCAGAAGGAGCAGTTCGAGGCGCACAAGAAGCGGTTCGAGCCGCTGACGCGCTGGCTGGCGCAGAAGCTGGACGCGCACATCACGCGCGCCGTCGTGTCGCGCCGCCTCGCGCGCTCGCCCGCCGCGCTCGCCGCCACCGCCTTCGGCTGGACCGGCAACATGGAGCGCCTGGCGCTCTCCAACGCGCACCAGAAGGTAGCGGCGCGCTCGCCCTCCCCGGCCGGCCCGACTAGGGCTTCCAATCCCGCACCCCATGCTCGATCCCGGTATTGGCGGGAGTTGGAATTCAAATCCCGCGGGATCCCGGTATTGGCGGGATCCCGCATATAATTATGAAAAATATTATGTGAGGCAAATAAAACAATACATTAATCAATTTAAATCAACGTAATTTCACTTTAATTAACGTTAAATGAGATCATTCAAATTACACTTCAATTACTGAGATCAAATATAAAAATACAATCAACTTTAATCAAGTACAATAGAAAAAAACTGTTTTTTTCTGAATGATAAATAATCATGTAGTTTCTTTCATATTTTTTTTTATCATTCAATTGGAAATGTTTGCGAAGAAAACATAGCATGTCTAAAGTGTCGTCTGCCAAATTGCAGCGTATTTTAGAGGCAATATAGCCAGCAGCAGAGAAGGCTCTTACGGCTTCCACACTAGTCGGTGGTATTCCTTTTAAATAATTATATGTAAATGTGAGATATTTCCCCATTGACCCTCCGGACTCATAAAGAGTTTTTCAGTAGCCGACCGATCGCAGTCGCTAATGGTCGTGCGCATGTTTCTTTACAGTCCCGCAAATCCCGCGGGATCTCGCACCCGTAATCCCGCAGCACGCGGGACTAAAAAATGATGCGGGATCCCGGAATACCGAAATCTCGGTATTGCGGGATTGGAAGCCCTAGGCCCGACGACACATCGCTCACCCGCGCTCTCTGTCCGCAGGCGGACGACGCGCAGCGCAAGCACCACCTGATGCAGAAGAAGCTGCTGGAGATCAACCCGCGCCACCCCGTGGTCGCGGAGCTGCTGCGCCGCGTGACCGACGACCCCGACGGCGCCGCCGCGCTGCAGGCCGCCGAGACGCTGTACCGCACGGCCGCGCTGAGGTGAGTGCCGGGCGGGGTGTGGGGCAGCGTTGCCGGACGTCCCGATTTTGGCGGGACGTCCCGATTTTTAAATCAAATTTTAATGTCCCGCGCGGGACAGGCTCGGTCCCGCTTTTCGGAGAGAGACCACTTCACCAGACTATTGTTTGAAACGCCATATTATTCTAAAGAATAAAACTTTTATAATTTTTTTCTTTTTTTATTCTAAAGACGAATTTAACGATAGAATAAATCTGATTTAAAATATTATTTTTTTGTTAAAATACATTTTCTATGGCTACTTTTGCTATCTATTGTCACGTAAACGTAATTTTAAGTCAAATAAAAAGATAAATATTTAAAAACCTTTGATTAAATACGTTTTTTTTACTATGTCCCGCTTCTGACGGAAGAATCCCGCTATTTTCACTCAAAAAGTACCAAAGTCCCGACTTGGCGAAAAAAAAAACTGGCAACGCTGGTGTGGGGTGGGAGGTGGGACGGACGCGCAGGAGCCCGCTGACGCTCGCGTGTGCGCAGGTCGGGCTACATGCTGCAGGAGGGGCAGGCGGTGCAGTTCGCGGAGAGCGTGGAGGCGATGCTGCAGGCGGCGCTGGGGCTGCCGCCGGGCGCGCGCGCCGAGCCCGAGCCCGACGACGAGCCCGCGCCCGCCGACGCCGACGCCGACGCCGAGGACGTGCCGGCCGAGGACCACGACGAGCTGTAGGCGCTAGGAGGTATCGAACTAGGTTAATTTTTAGGGACCGTACTGAGATTCGAGCGCGTGGTCGTGGCGCTCCTTCCTGCATTTACGTTTATATTCGGTGGATGAGTGCGCGTGTGTGCGTTTTGGTATGATGAAAATGTGACGCGTGACGCGGTTTTATGTAATGTAAATAAATTATATTTATTAAACCATATTTTTCTTTTCTCCCTCGCTTTCCCTGATGTGTTTGTCGAGACCTGAATTTGAATATCCGCATTGATTCGACTTGCCGATAACTATGACCTATAGTCCTATACATTGTATAATAATATATATTTTAAGAACCTCTGCTAAAACGCGCGGGCGCTCACAGTATATTTCTTATAAATTAACAACTCTGACGGATGACGAACTAACTGACTTATATTACCACTAGCGGCCGCCCGCGACTTCGTACGCGTGGATCCCGTTTTACCCGCTTAGGGGCGGAGTTTCGTAAAATCCTTTGAGAGTGGATGCCTACGTCATGAAATCTACCTGCATGCCGAATTTCAGCCCGATCCGTCCAGTGGTTTGGGCTGTGCGTTGATAGATCACTATGTCAACTCCTTAGAATGTTTTGTAAAAAAATTAAGATTGTATTTGTCTACTAACCATAAATAGATATAAGTACTTACTAACATTAAATGTAATTTCAAATTGGCAATGTGAGCGCTTTGGATATAAATCTGTAAGCTCACTTGCATGTTAATTAAATAAATAAATAAATAAATAAAATAAATAAATAAATAAATGTCAGTCAGTCAGTCACCTTTAGAGTTATATACAGGGTGTTCGGCGGAAGGTTAAACAAACTTCGTAGGTGTATAGGTAGGTTCATTTTAAGAATACAAGTTCGCCCATTTCACCCTAAGTGAGCTACTTTTTTTAATTGATATTTTGTTTTTATTTATTTTTTTCCGAAATTTGACCTGAAAACTGCTTCATTTTTTTTTCTCGTGTGTTTTCAAACGATTTTTTTATTTGATATTAATATTGAATATGTCTTAGTCAAATAAAATAAATTTCAGATCCAGATAATGATTATAGCTAGTTACGAGCCGCCAAAGTTTAACAAAAGTACAAACCACGATGAAAAATTCAACTTAGAATTCGATTTCAAAAATAATTAAAGGTGATAATGGATTGCCAATGATTTTCAAAGCATCTCTAGCTTCTCTTCTTTCCAATGATATATCACATGTAGTAATTTGAATGGTAGCTGTACAGTCAGCGTCAGATAGATCGAAGCGAAGCGTCTAAGATCGCCAAAATGATTGAGGTGGAAATGTGTAAAGCAAAAGTTATCATTTGACAGCTCATAACGTACGATTATTCTAACGCTTTAACTGACTATCGTACCTACGTTATGAACTGTCAAATGATTACGATTGCTTTACACAATGCCACCTCTGATATTCAATACCTACATATTTCATATACAGAGTGGAAATGATAAGTGATCTCACTCGATTATTTCTAAACTATACAAGATATCGAAAAACTGGTTACTGATCCTGAAAGTGCTTCACGAGCTCTTTCAAACGGTATCAGTAATAGGTTACAGATCCAGTTAGGATCTATCGAAAAATTCAATGTTTTCAGCCTCCATACTAAATGTATGCCAGCCACACAATATTAGAAGTGTTAATTTTTTATTTAATTATAAACACTTAAAATTAACTCGTAAATTACATTCTTAATTAAAATTATTCATGGAAAACATTGGTTTTAGGTTTTACTTGCTATAACTTTATCAAGACATGAGTGCCATGACTGTGGTAGTACTAAATGTATGGAAGCTGGAAACATTGAATTTTCGGATAGATCCAGTTTATTTTGTAACTTATTATTGATGCCGTTGGATAGAGCTCGTAAAGCGCTTTCAGGATCAGTAACCAGTTTTTGGATATCTTGTATAGTTTTTGATATTATGTAGTTTTACTAAAAGTATGTAAGCTGGAAACATTGAATTTTCGGATAGATCCAGTTTATTTTGTAACCTATTATTGGTACCGTTGGATAGAGCTCGTGTAGGACTTTCAGAATCAGTAACCAGGTTTTGAATATCTTGTATAGTTTAGAAATAATCGAGTGAGATCACTTATCGTTTCCACCCTGTATGTAACCAGTCAAAGTTTAAGGCACCCTAAGTAGTCGATATTTATGTTAGCAACACTCGATTTTTGAGAACAGTGTTGCAAACATTATGTTGACTACTTTGGGTAACTCAAACAATATGCTTACTTTAACTGGTTACATTTACCGGTACCATTAGATATAGTTGTTTTATAATATATATCACGAAAGATAAAGAGATTTATGTGTCATCCTGACGTTCATGGAAATACATTCGCGGGTTCGATCCCTGCACGGATACAGATATTCGTATTCGTAAGATTCGTACATGCATATAATAATTATATCGGTTTTCAATGTATAATACTAGCTATTGCCTGCGACATTGCGTGAAAAATTCTTTCAAAATCAAAATTATCTTTATTTGTTTAGTTAGACTAATTAAATTAGTACTTACAAATCGTCAAATGCTCTTAAGGAGCCTATACATGTGAATGTCTCATTCTTTTTTTGCCCTACACCAGCTCATTTATATCTCATTTCTTATATTTACAAGGTCATCAAGTTAGAAATCCTATGATTTACTAGTAAAACCACAGAATAATAATAAGTACTACGTACAGAAGTTTTCAAGGTTCTCAAGGTCACCCAAAGGGCGATGGAGCGGGCTATGCTCGGAGTTTCCCTGCGTGATCGAATCAGAAATGAGGAGATCCGTAGGAGAACCAAAGTAACCGACATAGCTCGCAGAATTGCTAAAATCAAGTGGCAGTGGGCGGGGCACATAGCTCGTAGAGACGATGGCCGTTGGGGCAGGAAAGTTCTCGAGTGGCGACCACGGGCTGGAAAACGTAGCGTGGGCAGGCCTCCTACTAGGTGGACCGACGATCTGGTAAAGGTCGCGGGAGGAGCCTGGATGCGGGCAGCGCAGGACCGTTCATTGTGGAAAACCTTGGGGGAGGCCTTTGTCCAGCAGTGGACGTCATTTGGCTGAAACGAAAACAGAAGTTTTACTTCGCGAAGGTATTTAAAAAAATGTATGCTCAATGTCATTAACAATATGGTGTAATTTAGCTTGTCTCAAGAGTCAAGCAAGTTTGTCAGAAGTTTTGTTGACAAACGTCAGTGATCGGTACTGCGCCGAAGCTATAGGGCTGACTTCGGTAAAATGATGTGACGTGAGGTGCCAATCTGCAGAAAATGGCGGAGGAAATACATGATTTAGCATGAATTATCATGAATAATATTAACTACTTATTTACCTCTCAGTGTCTTCAGGCAACTTAAAAAAGTACATTCTGTGTTTTTATTATTATTTAGGCAGTTAAATACTGCACAGTATTTAGTACACCATTTTCTTTATTTTTTTCCATCATACACAAGAATACGCGTGCGTGAGTCAATGTTCGCTCGTATGTGAGGCCTTGTCGAATAGTACTCTTGTAGGCCTTTTGTACCCTTTGCACCACCGGCCTGCACCACTGGTGGTGCAAAGGGTATTTTTTAATCCCTTTTACACCACCAATAGTGCCGCCCTACCATTAACTGTAAAACGATTATCTATAATCATATAATATTAATATTATAAAGAGGAAAGATTTGATTGTTTGTTTTTTTTTTATTACTGAATAGGCTTCGAAACTACTGGACAGATTTGACAACATAACATAAAAATTAATAACAACCATTCATACCTACATACAACGAATAATTCCTAAAGTACCAGGGCAACATAATCATAAAGGAGCTATATCAAATTCTTCTTGGTTGACCCGAGAAATAAACATGTATCATAAAATAGCTCCTTTATGGTTATGTTGCCCTGGTACTTTATTCGTTGTATGTAGGATGTAGGCCCGGGGTATCGTGGGTCTGAAGTGAAATGTTTATAGGCACTACTTACACACACACAAATTAAAACTTTTAGGTAGGTTTTGATTTATTTATAACAATTAAATTATTAAGTATTTTACAGTCTACTACTACTTTTACAGTCGATGGTAGCACAGCACTATTTGTTGGTGGTGCAAGAGGGATTTAAAAATACCCTTTGCACCACCAGTGGTGCAGGCCGGTGGTGCAAAGGGTACAAAAGGCTTGTAGGGGGCAATCGTGCGTGTTTTGTTTTCGATGTAAACTCGCGGAGATGAACAGGCCTGGTAAAACTTAGATTCACTGGTTTACGTGCTTTAGAGTAACAGACATACAAGATGAAAGGATCTGTAAATTTTATATCGCAATAAAACTATCTTTAAACATAAAACATTTTATATTCACAAAAAATAACTGGTGGCTCAGCCACATCTCATCTTTTTAATAACATCATAAAATACTTGCTACAACACTATCAAATAAATTATTACTGTTATCGAAAACAATCAACTGAATAATAATTTATGCTCATCATTTGAACATAATATTATTTCAATATTTGTGTCTGTTTCACGTCACTTTATGGGGTTACCTCCGCTAGGGTAAACTGCCAGTCATTGGACACTTAAGAAAGTTATTGGACAGTCATTTACTGAATTAAAAATTGCAATTTTATTTCAACAACTGAGAGATTCCGACTGATGGATAAAAGGGCGTTTTTTTGAAGGAATATTCATTGTATTTGAAGGAATATTCATTTTAAGAAAATTCAAGGGTTGTTTTGTCCAATGACTGGCAGCGTCCAATGACTGTCGGTTTACCCTACATTGAATAACAAATGATCGAAAATCAAAATATCGAATTTACAAATGATCGAACGATCAAAATATCGAATGATTTAAATATCGAAAATCAATATAGAGGTTTTAATTAAATTTCATTATGATTAATATAAATAAAACATATTCATACACACATTTTTTTTATTTCCCACTTTAGGGTACCATAGTCAACAAGGAACTCAATCTTCCTATTAAACAATGCAAAATAAGATCGACTTTCGATAATTTTATCTTCGATATTTTGAACGTTACATCATTTGTAAATTCGATATTTTGATCGTTCGATGAAACGTATTCGATATTTTGATTTTCGATCATTTGTTACTCGATATGCCGGAGGTAACCCCATTTTATGGGTATACAGGGTTATATGTCTTAACAAATGAATTCGGAGCACGCGAGTGTATGTCGCATCATTCTTTTGTTTATAAATGAGTCTGTAATATCATGTCAGTACAATAAAACATGAAACAGTAATGTTTACTTGTGTAATGCAACTGATTTAGTGCCTGAGGGGGAGCCACGGGTTGGGTGACATTGATATAATGACGTGACCTATCATACGAAGCACATATTCTTAAGTCTTGCTGACATTTGATTTTGATATTGAAAAAAAATCTCCCGTGCCGCTCCCATACCTCAGGCACTGACTCAGATAAGTGCTACTAGACCTACAGTTATCTAATCCTGCGAGGTTGCTGATGTTTTACAAATAACGCTGTATATTATGGGCAATTTTTTTTCAATCGTCAGATAACTTTTATCTAAACAATAAAATTGAAGGGGTGAGTGGACAAAGGTCTTAACTAACAAAATGAGTTATGAGTGTTTGATAATGTTAATCTGCTCATACCACATTTGAATCCTGAAATGTATGAATGCTTGTCAGATAACACCTTTGTTAAGGTTTGACACGTAATAAAATTGCGTGTTTTGAGCTCATTAGTCGATTTTATCATCACTTAAAACCTATGTTCATGCAAAAAAGTCGATTCTTCAGTTTTGTCAGATAACACCTTTGTCCACTCACCCCTTCAAACAACACTGCACATTCGAGTTTAAATATCGAATACACCTATGCTACCATGCTATTGTTAAATGTCTGCAATCGAGTCTGTTGCACAAGATGGCAGCCTACGCAGCACATACAACAAGTGACGACTTCAACTCTTGCGAGCCAATAATACTGACAACACTGCCAATACGTCAAATCTATCTAGGTATACTTATTATTAATTATTTATTAATAATCAACTAATACATATTATAAAGCTGAAGAGTTTGTTTGTAATTACTTGAATGTGCTAATTTGAGGAACTACTGGTCCAATTTGAACAAGTATTTTTGTGTTGGATAGCCCATTTATTGAGGATGGGTTTAGATTAGTATACAGGCTGGAATTTTGTAATACCACTTGGAGAGAAAGTACTCAGAAAATTTTACTCAAAGAAAACATTCCTTTATTTTTGAAAAGGATAGAACTGCATTCAAACATTTCCGAAAATTTTTGAAAATCCCCCACCATACAATTTTTCTGTAAATAATTAAAATTATTTAAGATTTCATGGTTTTGTCATTTGATGTTTGCTAGAGATTTCATCCTTATGCTTAACCCTAACGATCGATGCAATAAAAATACAGGGTGTAATTTTTAACAATTTTAGTTGGTTTGATTCTCAGGTGTGTCAAGAATATATCTGAAAATCTTTGAATGGTCTATTTCTTTTCGATAATAAAGGAATGTTTTTTTTTTATTTAAATTTTTTTATCTACATTATTAAGAGTATTTTCCCATCAGTGGCCTAATTCACGTATCGCATTCAGCGATTTGTTGTCGTTGAAGTTTTGTTACGTGAATAAGGCTACAGGTGGTATTACAAAATTCCACCCTGTATAACATCACCCTACACTACAGCCAAAGCTAGTAATAGGGCTAGTAATAGTAATAGGGGTGGAGTAGTAAAGAAAAATGTTGCAAAAACAGGAAATATTATTCAAAATGTTTTTATGCGTACGAAGTCGCGGCCACAGCTAGTCTCAGTAATAAAGTTATCTGACGATCGGTCGAGGAAAATCGGCTCTCTAAACAAAACAATTTCATTAAATTATTCACATCGAAGTATCACTGTGAGCTTATAATCTCAACAAAAGTATGTAAAAAAGTCAGTCACGTCACAGTTCGACGAAAAGTCTAAACAATAGCTAAATCTTCCTACACACCGGTCGGCGAGTGGGGCGCGCGGCGCGGGTCACACGGGCAGCGCGGGCCGCTCGCGCGCGCGCAGCTTGGCGCGGTTGTAGGCCAGCACGCCGCCCGCCGCCAGCGCCATGCCCGCCACGTTCAGCGGCGACGCCGGGTTGCGCAGCAGCAGCAGCGACGCGCCCACCACCGCCGCGCGCTTGGCCGCCGACGCCACCGCGTAGGCCAGCGGCGACACCCGCGACAGCACGCTGAAGGCCAGCACCGCCTGCAGCCACGCCAGCGCGCCGTCGCCCGCCAGCAGCGCGCCCACGCGCGCCCAGCCGCCCGCCGGCGCCGCGCCCAGCAGCGCCGCGCCGTCGCTCCACGCCCACAGAGGCAGGAACAGCAGCAGCGCCAGCCGGCCCAGCGCCTGCAGCAGGCGCAGGTGGTGCACGCCCGTGTCGCGCATGACGCGCTTGGAGTACAGGTGCTGCAGGCTGAGCAGCGCGGCGGCGGCCAGCGCGGCGCCCAGCCCCAGCGCGTCGAAGTGCAGCTCCGTGGCCGACGCCACGCCCACGCCCGCCGCGATCAGCAGCAGCGCCGCCTGCACCGCGCGCGGCTGCCGCTCGCCGAACAGCAGCCGCGCCAGCGCCGCCGTCCACAGCGGCGTCGTCGCCTTCACTGCGCACACACACCCTCGGTCACTGTGAGGCTAGGAATTGTTTAAACGAGAAAACATGAAGGCTTGTGAAAGAGAGCGATCATCATATTCATGTCGTACGACCGTAACAGAATAATAATATCGTGCGAAATAAAATTGCGAAAAGCCTCATTGGTGAGACATCTGATCGGACTTTGGTCGACTGTCGAGAGCTTACCCGTGTGCGCGTAAGATATTGGAACTTTCCAAATGGAGACCTGCGAGCAGACGGTGGTGAGGAACTTGGCGAAGGCGAGCGGCACGAGCGTGCGCCAGTAGTAGGCGCGCGGGAAGTCGGTCTCGCGCCGCACGCCGGCGGCGCCGAAGGCCGGCGCGCTCAGCAGCACGATGGCCAGCAGCTGCGCCATGGTGACGGTCATGGGGAACGGGAAGTCGGTGAGCACCAGCTTGCCCAGCACGTTGCTGGCCGAGCTCACGGCGTACCACGCCGCGCACAGCGCCGCCACCGCCAGCGCCTCGCGCCGCGAGCCCTGCAGCCCCATCGCGACTTGCGGACTTCTTCTATTTCCGGTCAGTCCGGTCACCGTCGCATCGCTCTCGCTGCGGCTCGTTGGACGTGAGACGTGTCATATTCCTCTCTCTCGGTCTCCAGTCCGCGGAGGCATTCTAGGTTTTAATTTAATTCTGTTTGAGTGTGCATTCATTCAGACACAATAAAAACCACTACATGTACATTAATGAATTATCACTTCAAAAATATGAAAGAAAGACGTACTATTTCCATACAGACACGACTCGAAAGAAGAATAATGTCAAGGTAATTTTTTTGGCAATCGACGACTGATAGTTTGACAACTCTGACATTACCAATTGACAAGTGACACTAGTGACAGTCGCTGGCTCGCTGGCACTGCTGGCTGACCAATGATGTATAAACTATGGACCGGGCGGGCATACCTATAAAATCATTAATACAGTGTGAGTCACGTTAAAGTGTACATATGAAAATAGATGAAACTAGACCTATTTTTATCGACAAAAAAGAGGTCAAAAAATTTTCGAGATTTTTTTTTAATTTTATATAGATGTACGAGCACGATCGTACATCCTGCTGCACCGTCAGCATCGACCGCCGGGCGACCCATGAACCCTCAACGTGCACCGTCGGCACTCTACACCGACGGCACACTAGCAAATACGTTTCATTGTGTACAGTAAATAACTTATGTATAAATAGCAATAGAATCATAACAATAAACAGATATCAACCGAACGTCGTTGTGTCTCATTTCCCCCCGCTGCGGCCAAGACACCCTTAGCCGTCGCTATGATCAGTCCGGTGAGTCTGCCGGGCTGGCAGCGGGTCCCCGCCGCCTACCTGCCGTCCTAACGCTGCTGCCCTGGGCGACCTGGGCACAGCTTCCTTCCTATCACACCTTATTATGTCTAAGTATTTATTGTTAGGCAGGGCTAGGGCTCTAGGGACTTAGTGTCTTACGGAATAGGGACTCTAGGCTCACTAGGGAGTTAGTTCCCTTCCTGACCGCATATCCCGGGCACGGGAGCGGTGCCTCCCGCCCGTACATCTTCGAGCCGGATAGTTCATCAGCGACCACCAGACCCTACAGTTGGTCTTTCATCCTTGAACCATTTCAGCATCGGGATGGAGTGCCTTACAACCACTCCATATTTTCTCGATTGCTTAAACTCTTCGACCATTTACCATTATTGATATTCAACATTAACCAAACAATGACCTTATTTTGGTCTTTCAATACCTAACCAATTGTAAACATCATTCATAAAAACTTTTAGCGAGCAATGTAGCAAAACTGACCAACTCGTGAATCACCATTTTTACTGAGCGCGGTCTTAACATCATCATTATCATTATTCATTATCAAATGGTAGCAAACCAAGATGCTATCAATTTTACCATTATTTTATGTAGCGAACCAGTCTACATAAGTTATTTACCATTACCAAATACGATAGCAAACCAAGAAGCTATCGACTCTACCATTATCATGTTATGCAGCGAACCAGACTGCATAACTAATTAACCATTACCATTTAAGTTAGCGACCAAGAAGCTAACGACTTTACCATTATTAAGTTATGCGGCGAACCAGACTGCTAACTTATTACCATTACCATTTAAGATAGCAAACCAAGAAGCTATCGACTTTACCATTATCAAGTTATGTAGCGTACCAGTCTACATAACCTACGACCATTACCAAACCAGTAGCAATCAAGACGCTACAAACCAAGAAATAAGATCGACCAGGTAGCAACCAGAAGCTACAGATCTTAAAACGACCATTTTTACCAAGTTGTAGTAAGCAAGAGGCTACAACTAACCATTATTTTATTTATTTCTCACTGTGGCTTGTGCATTGCCACAAAATCTTCATTTTTCACATTACCATACTTTGCTACATTGCGAGCGTATTACTACCATTCAGCGATTCTCGCATAGTTTCACCTTTCTGCAACTAAGCATTTCGCAGTCCATTGACTTTATACCAAGTAAAATAACATAACATTTTTGTATTGCGTTTTCAAGTAAACATTTTAAATTCCCCATTAGGCAGTGTTAACAATATTAGGCGAGGGAAATTATTATTATAACAACCACAACTACCAATACTGTTGTCCTTCACTACCATCCTAATTCCTAGTTTTCCTACCAACGACAACTACCATCATCAACGACAAAACGACAACTACCATCTTCAACGACAAGTACCATCATCTACCACCAAGTTGAGCAACTACCACCATCATCAGAACATCACTAACCTGACAGCAGCGGATCAGTTACCGGCCTCCCGGAAGTGGGTCTCACCGGTAACCGAAAAGTCGCAGATGCTGTTCAGCGCAACACAAGCCAAGAGGGCACCAATCAAGAGGACAACAGCTATACAACAGCCTGGCCACACCAGCGCCAGGCCCACCATCAGCTTGACCACACCAGCCTGGCCACACCAGCGCCAGGCCTACCATCAGCCTGACCACACCAGCCTGGCCACACCAGTGCCAGGCCCACCATCAGCCTGACATCACCAGCCTGGCCACACCAGCGCCAGGCCCACCATCAGCCTGGCCACACCAGCGCCAGGCCCACCATGTGCCTCCACACCAGCCTGGCCACACCAGCGCCAGGCCCACCATCAGTCTGACATCACCAGCCTGGCCACACCAGCGCCAGGCCCACCATCAGCCTGACCACACCAGCCTGGCCACACCAGCGCCAGGCCCACCATCAGCCTGACCACACCAGCCTGGCCACACCAGCGCCAGACCCACCATCAGCCTGACCACACCAGCCTGGCCACACCAGCGCCAGGCCCACCATCAGCCTGACCACACCAGCCTGGCCACACCAGTGCCAGGCCCACCATCAGTCTGACATCACCAGCCTGGCCACACCAGCGCCAGGCCCACCATCAGCCTGACCACACCAGCCTGGCCACACCAGTGCCAGGCCCACCATCAGTCTGACATCACCAGCCTGGCCACACCAGCGCCAGGCCCACCATGTGCCTGACCACACCAGCCTGGCCACACCAGCGCCAGGCTCCACACCACCAGCCTGGCCACACCAGTGCCAGGCCTCACCAGCGCCAGGCCCGGGACCATCCTGGCATCACCAGGAGCCAGGCCCGCGAGCTGCCTGGTCAATCAACCAGCCAGGTGGACACCAAGTGGACAGCCAACCAGAGGTCCACCACCTGGGTCATCAACCACTCATGGAGTCACCGGTCTACGGTCATCGGGCAGCAGGGCAACCACGTGCAGCATCCTCCGCGCCTTCTTCTTCTGCGAGGTGCCAATATGTACGAGCACGATCGTACATCCTGCTGCACCGTCAGCATCGACCGCCGGGCGACCCATGAACCCTCAACGTGCACCGTCGGCACTCTACACCGACGGCACACTAGCAAATACGTTTCATTGTGTACAGTAAATAACTTATGTATAAATAGCAATAGAATCATAACAATAAACAGATATCAACCGAACGTCGTTGTGTCTCATTTCCCCCCGCTGCGGCCAAGACACCCTTAGCCGTCGCTATGATCAGTCCGGTGAGTCTGCCGGGCTGGCAGCGGGTCCCCGCCGCCTACCTGCCGTCCTAACGCTGCTGCCCTGGGCGACCTGGGCACAGCTTCCTTCCTATCACACCTTATTATGTCTAAGTATTTATTGTTAGGCAGGGCTAGGGCTCTAGGGACTTAGTGTCTTACGGAATAGGGACTCTAGGCTCACTAGGGAGTTAGTTCCCTTCCTGACCGCATATCCCGGGCACGGGAGCGGTGCCTCCCGCCCGTACAATAGAATTTTTTTTCTTCCAATTACTTACTGTAAAGAAAACGTAATAACTTTTAAACTAAGCGGTATATCTTGATAAAATAAAAACAGAAATAATGCTAAATAACAGGCGATACTAAAAAAAGACATAAAATACACCAAAAATGCCAACAAATAATAAAAAATGATACTTTTTAAAAAAAATCTGCTTTTAAATTCGTGTTTTTTTGGTTAATTGATAAATTTCTCCAAAAAATGCACCTATAACAGGTGGTTTTTATTACTTTGTATTATTCTCTATCGTATTATCTTTGTAAAACCAAAAATTGCATGTCTCTATTCCTATCACAACATTTGCTATGATCGTTTGAACAAAGGCCTGCCACAACATTATTCTCCGCTACAGGTAGAGACAATTTTAATTTTAACTAAAATGCTTATTTTACTTCGAAACCTTTTGTTTTTATTTGAAATCTAACTTGTCTTTATCAAAATTACAAATCTAGAGCCATTTTCAGTTTCGTTGTTAACAAAGCATTGTATGGCGCGCCCGGAGAGGAATAGTTGAAACGATCATTGCAAACGTTGTGATAGGGATAGAGACATGCGATTTTTGGTTTTACGAAGGTAATACGATAGAGAATAATACAAAGTAATAAAAATCACCGGTTATATTGGCATTTTTTGGAGAAATTTATCAAATAACCAAAAAAACACGAATTTTAAAGCAGATTTTTTTCAAAAAGTATCATTTTTTATTATTTGTTGGCCTTTTTTGTGTATTAGAAGTAATTATTTAGTATTGCCTGTTATTTAGCATTATTACTGTTTTTATTTTATCAGGATATACCGCTTAGTTTAAAAGTTATTACGCTTTCTTTACAATAAGTAATTGGAAGAAAAAAAATTATATAAAAAATTTAAAAAAAATCTAAAAAAAAATTTTACCTCTTTTTTGTCGATAAAAATAGGTCTAGTTTCATCTATTTTCATATGTACACTTTAACGTGACTCACACTGTATAATATTATAACAAATTAATTACAATTTATTTAATTAACATTATAGAATAACGCTTAATGCGCTTACGCTTACAAAATTATTTTAATCCACAGTCAGTCTAGCTATAAATTTTACAAAATATTATTTGTGAAATCGAGACGCACCGCACGTTACCACCTGATGACTTTGCGATTGCAGTACGATGATACGAATATTTTTACGATGCGGCAACTACTAAATTTCGCTAAAATGACACTAATGACGTTAAAAAAGTGGCACGCTGGGCACGCTAGTCTTCATACAAATTTTTTGACGTGCTGATGGGTGGGACAAAAATGATATTTTGTAAAATTTATAGCTTGACAAACTACATTAAAATAATTTTGCAAGCTTAAGCGCAATAAATGTCATTCTATAATGTATTAATTAGTTAATTAATTTGCTAATAATATTTTTAATGTGCTTAATGTACCTATATCAAAGTAAATTCATAATTCCATATTTTAAATTACTTATCTTGGTTAATATACCAAACCATATACAGTGGACCGCAAAGAAAAGGGTCAGTTATAATTTTATAAAGTCTTCAATGTCTTCAAAGATGCCTGACCTAGTTTTTTAAAATAAAGACTCAATTAATTTAAGCTTTTTATTTTTAATACACATAAAATAATAACGCATATTGTTTTGCCAATATGCTTTGTTTCATAACGCTGGGTCAGGTGATTTTGAAGATAGATAGGATTTTCTAAGCAACCCGATAACGATTGAGCAAATCGATTTTAAAATAACAGCGCGTCTAAATCACTTGTCCATTTGGACATATCGGAATGGCACGCTTTGATGAGCAACTTGCTGTATCTATTCTATCCATATCTATGAGTCACATGATTTCCTGTTTAGCTGTCATACGTCAATGAGATGACATACAGCAAGTTTTATTATCTGTATGTGATTAATGGAACAACGATAGAAAGTTTTTAGCACTTTGTTTTTAGATTATTTAATTTTTATGTTTATTTGGATTTAAGTGTTTTTACGATCGATTTAACACAATTTCGAACACCAGCCAAGCCATTTACAGTGTGGTATATATTTATTTCTGTAATATTTCTAGCCACACGTTTAGTTGAAAAGTGTAGTTCTCATCTTGAGAAGTTATCTCTTAAGTATTTCATTGAATTTTTGAATATTAGGGAGTACTGTCGGACGTTTGTTATAGACGAAGTTAATTGAGCGTAGTGTAGAGCAGTGTGCGAGCGAGCGTGCCCAAGGACAGCTCCGAGTGTAGACCTCGGTCGCAGCCTCCAGCGCTCCGCCCAGCGCCTCCAGAGGCCTACCTGCTCTCCGCTTGCGTCGAGCCAGTGAGTACCAGTTCGCCTCAGCCCACTGTCATTGTGAGCTGAACCTGACCATTACCTCTCTTGTTGTACTTATTGTTCTTGTTTGCAATCAAAAATTTAAATTGTTGCTCTTTCTTAATAATGTGACTTCAGAATCTCAATATGATTGATTATTAATAGATGATTGTAGTAGTAATAGTAGGTACCATTAGGTTTATGCATTTATCTTTAGATTATTCTTATCTCCAAAAAAACTTGATATGCCCCTTCCTTTAGATTGGTGTATCAGTATTATTATCATTTATGTTCTGAGATTGTAGGATGTGTTTTATGAAATGTAATAAAAATAAATGTAGCTACACTTATATATGGAAGGATGTTAACCCTTCGAGAGCCACAAATCCAGACACAATAGATAGTCAATTCTTGTGCACGGTCAAATGTGACACCTGACACCCTGCCCTCAACAATGTCATCAGGAGAGCCCTTGCCAGCATCAACATTCCTTCCATGTTAGAACTACGTGGATTGGTCCGTAATGATGGCAAGAGACCTGATGGTCTCACTCTGGCTTCTCGGGAACAGGGACTGGCTTTAGTTTGGGACTCTACATGTGTCGATACTTTAGCGCCTTCCCACCTTAGGGAATCAATTGTTAAAGCTGGGGCTGCAGCTGAGTCGGCAAAATTAGCCAAACATTGCAAATATAAGTCACTTGTGACATATTTGCGCCTTTTGATGTCGAGATCTTCGGACCCTGGAGACAACCGAATGCAAAATTACTGTTACAAATTATTTCCCTTAAATTAATAAAAATCTTGGAAAATTTGAATGCTGGTTCTTTCGTCGCACACAGGTTCGATTCATAATAAGTTTGGTTCTGGCCGCAGGCGGCGCGGCGGCGCGGGCGACGCGGCGGCGGCCGGTGATGCCGCGATGGCGTCGCGGCGCGTGACGCGCAAGTGGGAGGTGTTCGCGGGCCGCAACCGCTTCTGGTGCGACGGGCGCCTCATGACGGCGCCGCACCCCGGCGTGTTCGCGCTCACGCTGGCGCTCATCTGCGGCACGTGCGCGCTGCACTTCGCCTTCGACTGCCCCTTCCTGGCGGCGCGCGTGTCGCCCGCCGTGCCGGCCGTGGGCGCCGCGCTGTGCGCCTTCACGCTGGCCGCGCTGCTGCGCACGGCGCTGTCCGACCCCGGCATCATCCCGCGCGCCGCGCCGGCCGAGGCCGCGGCGCTCGAGGCGGGCGGCGGCGCGGGCGCGGGCGAGGCCGCCGGCCGGCCGCCGCCGCGCGCGCGCGAGGTGCTGGTGCGCGGCCGGCCCGTCAAGCTCAAGTACTGCTTCACGTGCAAGATGTTCCGCCCGCCGCGCGCCTCGCACTGCTCGCTGTGCGACAACTGCGTGGACCGCTTCGACCACCACTGCCCGTGGGTGGGCAACTGCGTGGGCAAGCGCAACTACCGCTACTTCTACACGTTCGTGGTGTCGCTGTCGTTCCTGGCGGTGTTCGTGTTCGCGTGCGCCGTGACGCACCTGGCGCTGGCGGCGCGCGGCGCGGGGCTGGGCGCGGCGCTGCGCGCGTCGCCCGCCTCGGCCGTCGTGGCCGCCGTCTGCTTCCTGTCCGTGTGGTCCGTGCTCGGGCTGGCCGGCTTCCACACCTACCTGGCCTCCACCGACCAGACCACCAACGAGGACGTGAGTGTCGCCGTCGCCCGCTCGTCCCGTCCCTCGCGCCTCGCTCCCGGCTCACCCGACGACTGCTTTCAGATCAAGGGCTCGTTCTCGACGCGGCGCGGCGTGTCCAACCCCAACCCGTACTCGCGCGGCAACGCCTGCGCCAACTGCTGGCACGTGCTGTGCGGCCCGCTGGCGCCCAGCCTCATCGATCGGTGACACGCTTTGCCTTACAAACACTGAAAAAATTGACCACCGAACTAAGTGTTAACTATAACCAAACTAAGTCTTGCTCACTACAGAATTATTTGTTTAATTTACACAACATTTTGTTCCTCATAACCAAAGTGTTCAGTGGTCACTTTTGTTGTGTAAGTAGTAACCAAACATTTTTATCAGTGAAATATTACATTTATTATGAATTTGGGGTTTTCCCTCATTATCTCGCTCACATTGAATTTTAAAATTGCTCACATCTACGAGTGAATATCTTTTGTGACGCCGATCCAAGTATCTCACTAGCGTGTATAATATCTCCCTTCGCAGTCGCGGCGTGTTCACGATCGACGTGAAGGACGAGCTGCCCGCGCACTTCGCGCGCGCCCTGCACGCGCCCGCCGCCCTGCCCGCCGCGCCGCCCGCCGCGCCGCTCGCCGCCCAGCCGCGCCGGGAGCACGACGGGAGAGACGGTAACATCTTTCTCTCCGCCCGGAACGCGCGCGAACGAGACGGATCAAGGAACGAAACCTAAAGAGATAAATTCGTCCCCGCAGGCGCCGCGCCGACGGCCGGCGGCCCCGCGAGCCCGTTCGAGGCGGGCGAGCCGGCGCCGGCGCGCCACGCCTACCTCAACCGCAGCCTGGAGCCCGAGCCGGCGCCGGGCCCGGCCGGCCTGAGCGCGTCGCGGCTGCGGCTGCTGCACGACACCACCATGATCGACGCGGCGCTGGACCTGGACGAGCCCGACCCGCCGCCGCACCTGCCGCACCTGCCGCCGCCCGCGCCGCGCGCGCGAGCCCTCGCCGCGCTCTGACCCCGCCCCCGCCCGCGCCCTCCCGTGTACATAATACCTACTGATTAATATACGCATACATTAAGACCGCTGCGTTTCATTTTTTCGGTGTTCGCCCTTTGCGCTCCGATGGATTTCAGGTATGCATTATTTCTTTAACCTTACGATTGATGCCTTTGACGTGATCATTGTCAGTGTGAATACTTTAATTATGTTTTAATAAACGTAGGTATTTACACGCGTGCGACGACAACGATTCGAATCGCACCTAGCTTCGCAAATCTATTGCGCATCCGTACTACCCGTTCGCGCTAAGTTTGCCGGTCCGTGGAATGCGCGTCCCCTCCCCCGACCGCGATAAAACGCAATCAGTTAACGATTGAACGCAATTAATGTGTCTTATTTTATGCAAATACACAATTCCTATCAATAATAATAAATAAAAAATATTTATAGTTTGTTATAATTATAGACGCTTCCCTTCGAGTGACGTCATATCGCCAGCGGCAAACTTAAAGCGAACGGATAGTACAAAGCTATCGCAGCACGTTGCAGTCGTCATCTGCGGGTGACGGTTACGACGTCACGGCGATCGTCCATTGTTCGCGCCGAGCGCTCGGCGAACGTTGCCGAACGCGCGCCGCCGCATCTCTCCCGAACCAGTCCGAATCGGAACACGACGCGGAGCGCACGTCGCTCGCTCGCTTCACCGTGCACTCGGTCGTAGACTCTGTGCACCCGCCGCTAAACACCTAAACCGAGTGAATATTAACCTGTTTTGTTTTTTGTTGGGTGACGGCATCTTCAAACGCTCCGCGCAACTGGCCCTCGGCGCGGCGTGGTGCTGCGCGTGCCCGTGCCGCTATACTACCTCCAACATAATGCGTGTACTGTAGGTGGGTAATACATTTTATTTGTATGGTTCAATTTTTTTTCTCCTTTTTTATCTGCAATCGACATGGGTCATAATCAGATGTTTTGTCTTGTTTTTTTTTTTGTGTTCTCTGTTGGACTATTACCCTATTACTAATAATACAGTGAAAACCTCGTGGTAATGGTTAAAGACACTTTATTTCTCATAAGAACAATTCATTCACTTACTGAGAAACTTACATTTTATACATTTTTACATTTTTATGAGTGACGTGAGCTAAGTATACCTATATGTGTTACGAGCGGGTTCACCACAATAGGATCTCGAGTCAGCCACCGTCCCTTTCGCCGTTCGCGTTGGGCTATTGATGCTATATTTGTATTGTTTTATTTTAATGGTGCTTCTATAGCCTTATGTAAAATGTCCTCGTAACGTATTTATGCATGTTGTAATAAACGAGTTTCCAACATTTTTCCAATAACAGCGTGCTAATCTATACATGTACCAACCTATCTTCTGCTACTTATTGAAGACACAAATATATGCCGCTGCTTTAAAATTAAAATTTTGTCACAGCACGAGCGTGTCTTTGTCGGTTACCCCAAATAAACTTAACTTTCAAAATATGAACGTTAAACGATAATGTGAATCTTAGTTATTTGCCAGAGAAAAACTTCGCGGCGCATCTGCTCCTCCCACGCTCACATGCATTCTCAAATCAAATAAAATCAATAATCATTTTTATTTGCGAACGTGGGTTTAGAGTATTTGTTGGCCTTTCGGCATGCAAAATTTTATTACTTATGTATAATTTTCATTCAGTTAAAGACATAGTAGAAGACATATTTAACTAATACTCGAAAGCGAGTATCAATAAATTGCTCAGGAATCACAACTTGTCTAGTAATATACGTAGAAGTTTGTGCTTTAAACAAAATATTCTTAAATCTGTTCCCTGTCGTATGCACAAATGAGACAATTATGATTTACACAATTTCAGTTTTAAGTAATTTCAAGTTTAATAATATGTACTTACCAAGTTAATTTTAATTTTCTCAATTTCAGGTCGGAAATGAACTGCCAGAAGGACGGAGCCCAGTGCAAAAAGTAGCGGAATCGTCTGCAGCGACTCGACCGACTTCGGAATCGCCGCGGGCCGGAACTCTGGCGCCGTGGAGTTTGATATAACTGCAGCTTGCTTCTAGAAGGATCGATTGTAAGTATATTGTTACTCAATTATAATAAAATTCATTTTATTTTTGCAAGTAGGCTTTTAAAAACCACTGTTACATTTATCTATACTAATATTATAAATGCGAAAGTAACTCTGTCTGTCTGTCTGTCTCTCTTTCACGCCAAAACCACTGAACCGATTTTGATGAAATTTGGCATAGAGATAGTTTGAGTCCCGGGAAAGGACATAGGATAGTTTTTATCCCGGTTTTTGAAACAGGGACGCGCGCGATAAAGTTTTTCTGTGACAGACAAAATTCCACGCGGGGAAGCCGCGTTTGCTACGTTGCACATCTTTTAGAGACACTTATTTTTTTAAAATATTTATAACTAGTATAATGAAAATAAAGAACTTTGACTTACTTGACTTATGGTCCTATGTCCCCTAGATGGGGCAGAGGGCGTTCACAACAGTCCTCCATCTCGTTCGGTCTTGAGCTTTGACTCTTGACTAGAACTTTGACGTTTTATAAAAATATATTTATTATTAATGCTTACATTATATTAATACGCAAATGTTTGCATGTCGTTATCGTTTGTGTGGGAGCAGTTAGCTAGAGACCTTTGACTTATTTTTTTTGTTGTGTTTAAACTGTATCTCGTAAAAATAAATATTTTATTAACAAATTAATAAAATATTTATTTTAATTTCGTAATAATTTCGTGGCGGTATTAAAAATTCAGTAACATAGTACCTTTCATAGAAAAATATTAATAATAAATAAATATCTTTGGACGATTTCACACGGCGCCATCTAGCCTCAAAGTGAACAACTCATATTCTCGTGTTGGGGATTGTCACGGTTATCTATTTTAATATGCCGGTGAAAAACGTATCACTAAATATGATTATTTCTACAAAAACGGATGTAAACAATTTCAGAAGCAGAGACCCGCCCCCCGCAGCCCCCCGCCCCCCCGCCGCGCCCCCCGCCCGGCGGCACTATACATTTCGTAGACACGAGCGCGCACACGAGCGCGTGCTACGCACGCGCTCGTGTGCCCGGTTAGGTTCTTAAACGAACCTAACCGGGATTTAGGATGGTGTCAGGAACCTAACCTCGAATTTTCAGGGATTTCCGTTTTTAGGGATTCGTGTTTTCTTGAAACCTAACCTAGGTTTTGTTAGGTTTCATTAAGTTAGGTTCTTAAACGAACCTAACCGGGATTTAGGATGGTGTCAGGAACCTAACCTCGAATTTTCAGGGATTTCCGTTTTTAGGGATTCGTGTTTTCTTGAAACCTAACCTAGGTTTTGTTAGGTTTCATTAAGTTAGGTTCTTAAACGAACCTAACCGGGATTTAGGATGGTGTCAGGAACCTAACCTCGAATTTTCAGGGATTTCCGTTTTTAGGGATTCGTGTTTTCTTGAAACCTAACCTAGGTTTTGTTAGGTTTCATTAAGTTAGGTTCTTAAACGAACCTAACCGGGATTTAGGATGGTGTCAGGAACCTAACCTCGAATTTTCAGGGATTTCCGTTTTTAGGGATTCGTGTTTTCTTGAAACCTAACCTAGGTTTTGTTAGGTTTCATTAAGTTAGGTTCTTAAACGAACCTAACCGGGATTTAGGATGGTGTCAGGAACCTAACCTCGAATTTTCAGGGATTTCCGTTTTTAGGGATTCGTGTTTTCTTGAAACCTAACCTAGGTTTTGTTAGGTTTCATTAAGTTAGGTTCTTAAACGAACCTAACCGGGATTTAGGATGGTGTCAGGAACCTAACCTCGAATTTTCAGGGATTTCCGTTTTTAGGGATTCGTGTTTTCTTGAAACCTAACCTAGGTTTTGTTAGGTTTCATTAAGTTAGGTTCTTAAACGAACCTAACCGGGATTTAGGATGGTGTCAGGAACCTAACCTCGAATTTTCAGGGATTTCCGTTTTTAGGGATTCGTGTTTTCTTGAAACCTAACCTAGGTTTTGTTAGGTTTCATTAAGTTAGGTTCTTAAACGAACCTAACCGGGATTTAGGATGGTGTCAGGAACCTAACCTCGAATTTTCAGGGATTTCCGTTTTTAGGGATTCGTGTTTTCTTGAAACCTAACCTAGGTTTTGTTAGGTTTCATTAAGTTAGGTTCTTAAACGAACCTAACCGGGATTTAGGATGGTGTCAGGAACCTAACCTCGAATTTTCAGGGATTTCCGTTTTTAGGGATTCGTGTTTTCTTGAAACCTAACCTAGGTTTTGTTAGGTTTCATTAAGTTAGGTTCTTAAACGAACCTAACCGGGATTTAGGATGGTGTCAGGAACCTAACCTCGAATTTTCAGGGATTTCCGTTTTTAGGGATTCGTGTTTTCTTGAAACCTAACCTAGGTTTTGTTAGGTTTCATTAAGTTAGGTTCTTAAACGAACCTAACCGGGATTTAGGATGGTGTCAGGAACCTAACCTCGAATTTTCAGGGATTTCCGTTTTTAGGGATTCGTGTTTTCTTGAAACCTAACCTAGGTTTTGTTAGGTTTCATTAAGTTAGGTTCTTAAACGAACCTAACCGGGATTTAGGATGGTGTCAGGAACCTAACCTCGAATTTTCAGGGATTTCCGTTTTTAGGGATTCGTGTTTTCTTGAAACCTAACCTAGGTTTTGTTAGGTTTCATTAAGTTAGGTTCTTAAACGAACCTAACCGGGATTTAGGATGGTGTCAGGAACCTAACCTCGAATTTTCAGGGATTTCCGTTTTTAGGGATTCGTGTTTTCTTGAAACCTAACCTAGGTTTTGTTAGGTTTCATTAAGTTAGGTTCTTAAACGAACCTAACCGGGATTTAGGATGGTGTCAGGAACCTAACCTCGAATTTTCAGGGATTTCCGTTTTTAGGGATTCGTGTTTTCTTGAAACCTAACCTAGGTTTTGTTAGGTTTCATTAAGTTAGGTTCTTAAACGAACCTAACCGGGATTTAGGATGGTGTCAGGAACCTAACCTCGAATTTTCAGGGATTTCCGTTTTTAGGGATTCGTGTTTTCTTGAAACCTAACCTAGGTTTTGTTAGGTTTCATTAAGTTAGGTTCTTAAACGAACCTAACCGGGATTTAGGATGGTGTCAGGAACCTAACCTCGAATTTTCAGGGATTTCCGTTTTTAGGGATTCGTGTTTTCTTGAAACCTAACCTAGGTTTTGTTAGGTTTCATTAAGTTAGGTTCTTAAACGAACCTAACCGGGATTTAGGATGGTGTCAGGAACCTAACCTCGAATTTTCAGGGATTTCCGTTTTTAGGGATTCGTGTTTTCTTGAAACCTAACCTAGGTTTTGTTAGGTTTCATTAAGTTAGGTTCTTAAACGAACCTAACCGGGATTTAGGATGGTGTCAGGAACCTAACCTCGAATTTTCAGGGATTTCCGTTTTTAGGGATTCGTGTTTTCTTGAAACCTAACCTAGGTTTTGTTAGGTTTCATTAAGTTAGGTTCTTAAACGAACCTAACCGGGATTTAGGATGGTGTCAGGAACCTAACCTCGAATTTTCAGGGATTTCCGTTTTTAGGGATTCGTGTTTTCTTGAAACCTAACCTAGGTTTTGTTAGGTTTCATTAAGTTAGGTTCTTAAACGAACCTAACCGGGATTTAGGATGGTGTCAGGAACCTAACCTCGAATTTTCAGGGATTTCCGTTTTTAGGGATTCGTGTTTTCTTGAAACCTAACCTAGGTTTTGTTAGGTTTCATTAAGTTAGGTTCTTAAACGAACCTAACCGGGATTTAGGATGGTGTCAGGAACCTAACCTCGAATTTTCAGGGATTTCCGTTTTTAGGGATTCGTGTTTTCTTGAAACCTAACCTAGGTTTTGTTAGGTTTCATTAAGTTAGGTTCTTAAACGAACCTAACCGGGATTTAGGATGGTGTCAGGAACCTAACCTCGAATTTTCAGGGATTTCCGTTTTTAGGGATTCGTGTTTTCTTGAAACCTAACCTAGGTTTTGTTAGGTTTCATTAAGTTAGGTTCTTAAACGAACCTAACCGGGATTTAGGATGGTGTCAGGAACCTAACCTCGAATTTTCAGGGATTTCCGTTTTTAGGGATTCGTGTTTTCTTGAAACCTAACCTAGGTTTTGTTAGGTTTCATTAAGTTAGGTTCTTAAACGAACCTAACCGGGATTTAGGATGGTGTCAGGAACCTAACCTCGAATTTTCAGGGATTTCCGTTTTTAGGGATTCGTGTTTTCTTGAAACCTAACCTAGGTTTTGTTAGGTTTCATTAAGTTAGGTTCTTAAACGAACCTAACCGGGATTTAGGATGGTGTCAGGAACCTAACCTCGAATTTTCAGGGATTTCCGTTTTTAGGGATTCGTGTTTTCTTGAAACCTAACCTAGGTTTTGTTAGGTTTCATTAAGTTAGGTTCTTAAACGAACCTAACCGGGATTTAGGATGGTGTCAGGAACCTAACCTCGAATTTTCAGGGATTTCCGTTTTTAGGGATTCGTGTTTTCTTGAAACCTAACCTAGGTTTTGTTAGGTTTCATTAAGTTAGGTTCTTAAACGAACCTAACCGGGATTTAGGATGGTGTCAGGAACCTAACCTCGAATTTTCAGGGATTTCCGTTTTTAGGGATTCGTGTTTTCTTGAAACCTAACCTAGGTTTTGTTAGGTTTCATTAAGTTAGGTTCTTAAACGAACCTAACCGGGATTTAGGATGGTGTCAGGAACCTAACCTCGAATTTTCAGGGATTTCCGTTTTTAGGGATTCGTGTTTTCTTGAAACCTAACCTAGGTTTTGTTAGGTTTCATTAAGTTAGGTTCTTAAACGAACCTAACCGGGATTTAGGATGGTGTCAGGAACCTAACCTCGAATTTTCAGGGATTTCCGTTTTTAGGGATTCGTGTTTTCTTGAAACCTAACCTAGGTTTTGTTAGGTTTCATTAAGTTAGGTTCTTAAACGAACCTAACCGGGATTTAGGATGGTGTCAGGAACCTAACCTCGAATTTTCAGGGATTTCCGTTTTTAGGGATTCGTGTTTTCTTGAAACCTAACCTAGGTTTTGTTAGGTTTCATTAAGTTAGGTTCTTAAACGAACCTAACCGGGATTTAGGATGGTGTCAGGAACCTAACCTCGAATTTTCAGGGATTTCCGTTTTTAGGGATTCGTGTTTTCTTGAAACCTAACCTAGGTTTTGTTAGGTTTCATTAAGTTAGGTTCTTAAACGAACCTAACCGGGATTTAGGATGGTGTCAGGAACCTAACCTCGAATTTTCAGGGATTTCCGTTTTTAGGGATTCGTGTTTTCTTGAAACCTAACCTAGGTTTTGTTAGGTTTCATTAAGTTAGGTTCTTAAACGAACCTAACCGGGATTTAGGATGGTGTCAGGAACCTAACCTCGAATTTTCAGGGATTTCCGTTTTTAGGGATTCGTGTTTTCTTGAAACCTAACCTAGGTTTTGTTAGGTTTCATTAAGTTAGGTTCTTAAACGAACCTAACCGGGATTTAGGATGGTGTCAGGAACCTAACCTCGAATTTTCAGGGATTTCCGTTTTTAGGGATTCGTGTTTTCTTGAAACCTAACCTAGGTTTTGTTAGGTTTCATTAAGTTAGGTTCTTAAACGAACCTAACCGGGATTTAGGATGGTGTCAGGAACCTAACCTCGAATTTTCAGGGATTTCCGTTTTTAGGGATTCGTGTTTTCTTGAAACCTAACCTAGGTTTTGTTAGGTTTCATTAAGTTAGGTTCTTAAACGAACCTAACCGGGATTTAGGATGGTGTCAGGAACCTAACCTCGAATTTTCAGGGATTTCCGTTTTTAGGGATTCGTGTTTTCTTGAAACCTAACCTAGGTTTTGTTAGGTTTCATTAAGTTAGGTTCTTAAACGAACCTAACCGGGATTTAGGATGGTGTCAGGAACCTAACCTCGAATTTTCAGGGATTTCCGTTTTTAGGGATTCGTGTTTTCTTGAAACCTAACCTAGGTTTTGTTAGGTTTCATTAAGTTAGGTTCTTAAACGAACCTAACCGGGATTTAGGATGGTGTCAGGAACCTAACCTCGAATTTTCAGGGATTTCCGTTTTTAGGGATTCGTGTTTTCTTGAAACCTAACCTAGGTTTTGTTAGGTTTCATTAAGTTAGGTTCTTAAACGAACCTAACCGGGATTTAGGATGGTGTCAGGAACCTAACCTCGAATTTTCAGGGATTTCCGTTTTTAGGGATTCGTGTTTTCTTGAAACCTAACCTAGGTTTTGTTAGGTTTCATTAAGTTAGGTTCTTAAACGAACCTAACCGGGATTTAGGATGGTGTCAGGAACCTAACCTCGAATTTTCAGGGATTTCCGTTTTTAGGGATTCGTGTTTTCTTGAAACCTAACCTAGGTTTTGTTAGGTTTCATTAAGTTAGGTTCTTAAACGAACCTAACCGGGATTTAGGATGGTGTCAGGAACCTAACCTCGAATTTTCAGGGATTTCCGTTTTTAGGGATTCGTGTTTTCTTGAAACCTAACCTAGGTTTTGTTAGGTTTCATTAAGTTAGGTTCTTAAACGAACCTAACCGGGATTTAGGATGGTGTCAGGAACCTAACCTCGAATTTTCAGGGATTTCCGTTTTTAGGGATTCGTGTTTTCTTGAAACCTAACCTAGGTTTTGTTAGGTTTCATTAAGTTAGGTTCTTAAACGAACCTAACCGGGATTTAGGATGGTGTCAGGAACCTAACCTCGAATTTTCAGGGATTTCCGTTTTTAGGGATTCGTGTTTTCTTGAAACCTAACCTAGGTTTTGTTAGGTTTCATTAAGTTAGGTTCTTAAACGAACCTAACCGGGATTTAGGATGGTGTCAGGAACCTAACCTCGAATTTTCAGGGATTTCCGTTTTTAGGGATTCGTGTTTTCTTGAAACCTAACCTAGGTTTTGTTAGGTTTCATTAAGTTAGGTTCTTAAACGAACCTAACCGGGATTTAGGATGGTGTCAGGAACCTAACCTCGAATTTTCAGGGATTTCCGTTTTTAGGGATTCGTGTTTTCTTGAAACCTAACCTAGGTTTTGTTAGGTTTCATTAAGTTAGGTTCTTAAACGAACCTAACCGGGATTTAGGATGGTGTCAGGAACCTAACCTCGAATTTTCAGGGATTTCCGTTTTTAGGGATTCGTGTTTTCTTGAAACCTAACCTAGGTTTTGTTAGGTTTCATTAAGTTAGGTTCTTAAACGAACCTAACCGGGATTTAGGATGGTGTCAGGAACCTAACCTCGAATTTTCAGGGATTTCCGTTTTTAGGGATTCGTGTTTTCTTGAAACCTAACCTAGGTTTTGTTAGGTTTCATTAAGTTAGGTTCTTAAACGAACCTAACCGGGATTTAGGATGGTGTCAGGAACCTAACCTCGAATTTTCAGGGATTTCCGTTTTTAGGGATTCGTGTTTTCTTGAAACCTAACCTAGGTTTTGTTAGGTTTCATTAAGTTAGGTTCTTAAACGAACCTAACCGGGATTTAGGATGGTGTCAGGAACCTAACCTCGAATTTTCAGGGATTTCCGTTTTTAGGGATTCGTGTTTTCTTGAAACCTAACCTAGGTTTTGTTAGGTTTCATTAAGTTAGGTTCTTAAACGAACCTAACCGGGATTTAGGATGGTGTCAGGAACCTAACCTCGAATTTTCAGGGATTTCCGTTTTTAGGGATTCGTGTTTTCTTGAAACCTAACCTAGGTTTTGTTAGGTTTCATTAAGTTAGGTTCTTAAACGAACCTAACCGGGATTTAGGATGGTGTCAGGAACCTAACCTCGAATTTTCAGGGATTTCCGTTTTTAGGGATTCGTGTTTTCTTGAAACCTAACCTAGGTTTTGTTAGGTTTCATTAAGTTAGGTTCTTAAACGAACCTAACCGGGATTTAGGATGGTGTCAGGAACCTAACCTCGAATTTTCAGGGATTTCCGTTTTTAGGGATTCGTGTTTTCTTGAAACCTAACCTAGGTTTTGTTAGGTTTCATTAAGTTAGGTTCTTAAACGAACCTAACCGGGATTTAGGATGGTGTCAGGAACCTAACCTCGAATTTTCAGGGATTTCCGTTTTTAGGGATTCGTGTTTTCTTGAAACCTAACCTAGGTTTTGTTAGGTTTCATTAAGTTAGGTTCTTAAACGAACCTAACCGGGATTTAGGATGGTGTCAGGAACCTAACCTCGAATTTTCAGGGATTTCCGTTTTTAGGGATTCGTGTTTTCTTGAAACCTAACCTAGGTTTTGTTAGGTTTCATTAAGTTAGGTTCTTAAACGAACCTAACCGGGATTTAGGATGGTGTCAGGAACCTAACCTCGAATTTTCAGGGATTTCCGTTTTTAGGGATTCGTGTTTTCTTGAAACCTAACCTAGGTTTTGTTAGGTTTCATTAAGTTAGGTTCTTAAACGAACCTAACCGGGATTTAGGATGGTGTCAGGAACCTAACCTCGAATTTTCAGGGATTTCCGTTTTTAGGGATTCGTGTTTTCTTGAAACCTAACCTAGGTTTTGTTAGGTTTCATTAAGTTAGGTTCTTAAACGAACCTAACCGGGATTTAGGATGGTGTCAGGAACCTAACCTCGAATTTTCAGGGATTTCCGTTTTTAGGGATTCGTGTTTTCTTGAAACCTAACCTAGGTTTTGTTAGGTTTCATTAAGTTAGGTTCTTAAACGAACCTAACCGGGATTTAGGATGGTGTCAGGAACCTAACCTCGAATTTTCAGGGATTTCCGTTTTTAGGGATTCGTGTTTTCTTGAAACCTAACCTAGGTTTTGTTAGGTTTCATTAAGTTAGGTTCTTAAACGAACCTAACCGGGATTTAGGATGGTGTCAGGAACCTAACCTCGAATTTTCAGGGATTTCCGTTTTTAGGGATTCGTGTTTTCTTGAAACCTAACCTAGGTTTTGTTAGGTTTCATTAAGTTAGGTTCTTAAACGAACCTAACCGGGATTTAGGATGGTGTCAGGAACCTAACCTCGAATTTTCAGGGATTTCCGTTTTTAGGGATTCGTGTTTTCTTGAAACCTAACCTAGGTTTTGTTAGGTTTCATTAAGTTAGGTTCTTAAACGAACCTAACCGGGATTTAGGATGGTGTCAGGAACCTAACCTCGAATTTTCAGGGATTTCCGTTTTTAGGGATTCGTGTTTTCTTGAAACCTAACCTAGGTTTTGTTAGGTTTCATTAAGTTAGGTTCTTAAACGAACCTAACCGGGATTTAGGATGGTGTCAGGAACCTAACCTCGAATTTTCAGGGATTTCCGTTTTTAGGGATTCGTGTTTTCTTGAAACCTAACCTAGGTTTTGTTAGGTTTCATTAAGTTAGGTTCTTAAACGAACCTAACCGGGATTTAGGATGGTGTCAGGAACCTAACCTCGAATTTTCAGGGATTTCCGTTTTTAGGGATTCGTGTTTTCTTGAAACCTAACCTAGGTTTTGTTAGGTTTCATTAAGTTAGGTTCTTAAACGAACCTAACCGGGATTTAGGATGGTGTCAGGAACCTAACCTCGAATTTTCAGGGATTTCCGTTTTTAGGGATTCGTGTTTTCTTGAAACCTAACCTAGGTTTTGTTAGGTTTCATTAAGTTAGGTTCTTAAACGAACCTAACCGGGATTTAGGATGGTGTCAGGAACCTAACCTCGAATTTTCAGGGATTTCCGTTTTTAGGGATTCGTGTTTTCTTGAAACCTAACCTAGGTTTTGTTAGGTTTCATTAAGTTAGGTTCTTAAACGAACCTAACCGGGATTTAGGATGGTGTCAGGAACCTAACCTCGAATTTTCAGGGATTTCCGTTTTTAGGGATTCGTGTTTTCTTGAAACCTAACCTAGGTTTTGTTAGGTTTCATTAAGTTAGGTTCTTAAACGAACCTAACCGGGATTTAGGATGGTGTCAGGAACCTAACCTCGAATTTTCAGGGATTTCCGTTTTTAGGGATTCGTGTTTTCTTGAAACCTAACCTAGGTTTTGTTAGGTTTCATTAAGTTAGGTTCTTAAACGAACCTAACCGGGATTTAGGATGGTGTCAGGAACCTAACCTCGAATTTTCAGGGATTTCCGTTTTTAGGGATTCGTGTTTTCTTGAAACCTAACCTAGGTTTTGTTAGGTTTCATTAAGTTAGGTTCTTAAACGAACCTAACCGGGATTTAGGATGGTGTCAGGAACCTAACCTCGAATTTTCAGGGATTTCCGTTTTTAGGGATTCGTGTTTTCTTGAAACCTAACCTAGGTTTTGTTAGGTTTCATTAAGTTAGGTTCTTAAACGAACCTAACCGGGATTTAGGATGGTGTCAGGAACCTAACCTCGAATTTTCAGGGATTTCCGTTTTTAGGGATTCGTGTTTTCTTGAAACCTAACCTAGGTTTTGTTAGGTTTCATTAAGTTAGGTTCTTAAACGAACCTAACCGGGATTTAGGATGGTGTCAGGAACCTAACCTCGAATTTTCAGGGATTTCCGTTTTTAGGGATTCGTGTTTTCTTGAAACCTAACCTAGGTTTTGTTAGGTTTCATTAAGTTAGGTTCTTAAACGAACCTAACCGGGATTTAGGATGGTGTCAGGAACCTAACCTCGAATTTTCAGGGATTTCCGTTTTTAGGGATTCGTGTTTTCTTGAAACCTAACCTAGGTTTTGTTAGGTTTCATTAAGTTAGGTTCTTAAACGAACCTAACCGGGATTTAGGATGGTGTCAGGAACCTAACCTCGAATTTTCAGGGATTTCCGTTTTTAGGGATTCGTGTTTTCTTGAAACCTAACCTAGGTTTTGTTAGGTTTCATTAAGTTAGGTTCTTAAACGAACCTAACCGGGATTTAGGATGGTGTCAGGAACCTAACCTCGAATTTTCAGGGATTTCCGTTTTTAGGGATTCGTGTTTTCTTGAAACCTAACCTAGGTTTTGTTAGGTTTCATTAAGTTAGGTTCTTAAACGAACCTAACCGGGATTTAGGATGGTGTCAGGAACCTAACCTCGAATTTTCAGGGATTTCCGTTTTTAGGGATTCGTGTTTTCTTGAAACCTAACCTAGGTTTTGTTAGGTTTCATTAAGTTAGGTTCTTAAACGAACCTAACCGGGATTTAGGATGGTGTCAGGAACCTAACCTCGAATTTTCAGGGATTTCCGTTTTTAGGGATTCGTGTTTTCTTGAAACCTAACCTAGGTTTTGTTAGGTTTCATTAAGTTAGGTTCTTAAACGAACCTAACCGGGATTTAGGATGGTGTCAGGAACCTAACCTCGAATTTTCAGGGATTTCCGTTTTTAGGGATTCGTGTTTTCTTGAAACCTAACCTAGGTTTTGTTAGGTTTCATTAAGTTAGGTTCTTAAACGAACCTAACCGGGATTTAGGATGGTGTCAGGAACCTAACCTCGAATTTTCAGGGATTTCCGTTTTTAGGGATTCGTGTTTTCTTGAAACCTAACCTAGGTTTTGTTAGGTTTCATTAAGTTAGGTTCTTAAACGAACCTAACCGGGATTTAGGATGGTGTCAGGAACCTAACCTCGAATTTTCAGGGATTTCCGTTTTTAGGGATTCGTGTTTTCTTGAAACCTAACCTAGGTTTTGTTAGGTTTCATTAAGTTAGGTTCTTAAACGAACCTAACCGGGATTTAGGATGGTGTCAGGAACCTAACCTCGAATTTTCAGGGATTTCCGTTTTTAGGGATTCGTGTTTTCTTGAAACCTAACCTAGGTTTTGTTAGGTTTCATTAAGTTAGGTTCTTAAACGAACCTAACCGGGATTTAGGATGGTGTCAGGAACCTAACCTCGAATTTTCAGGGATTTCCGTTTTTAGGGATTCGTGTTTTCTTGAAACCTAACCTAGGTTTTGTTAGGTTTCATTAAGTTAGGTTCTTAAACGAACCTAACCGGGATTTAGGATGGTGTCAGGAACCTAACCTCGAATTTTCAGGGATTTCCGTTTTTAGGGATTCGTGTTTTCTTGAAACCTAACCTAGGTTTTGTTAGGTTTCATTAAGTTAGGTTCTTAAACGAACCTAACCGGGATTTAGGATGGTGTCAGGAACCTAACCTCGAATTTTCAGGGATTTCCGTTTTTAGGGATTCGTGTTTTCTTGAAACCTAACCTAGGTTTTGTTAGGTTTCATTAAGTTAGGTTCTTAAACGAACCTAACCGGGATTTAGGATGGTGTCAGGAACCTAACCTCGAATTTTCAGGGATTTCCGTTTTTAGGGATTCGTGTTTTCTTGAAACCTAACCTAGGTTTTGTTAGGTTTCATTAAGTTAGGTTCTTAAACGAACCTAACCGGGATTTAGGATGGTGTCAGGAACCTAACCTCGAATTTTCAGGGATTTCCGTTTTTAGGGATTCGTGTTTTCTTGAAACCTAACCTAGGTTTTGTTAGGTTTCATTAAGTTAGGTTCTTAAACGAACCTAACCGGGATTTAGGATGGTGTCAGGAACCTAACCTCGAATTTTCAGGGATTTCCGTTTTTAGGGATTCGTGTTTTCTTGAAACCTAACCTAGGTTTTGTTAGGTTTCATTAAGTTAGGTTCTTAAACGAACCTAACCGGGATTTAGGATGGTGTCAGGAACCTAACCTCGAATTTTCAGGGATTTCCGTTTTTAGGGATTCGTGTTTTCTTGAAACCTAACCTAGGTTTTGTTAGGTTTCATTAAGTTAGGTTCTTAAACGAACCTAACCGGGATTTAGGATGGTGTCAGGAACCTAACCTCGAATTTTCAGGGATTTCCGTTTTTAGGGATTCGTGTTTTCTTGAAACCTAACCTAGGTTTTGTTAGGTTTCATTAAGTTAGGTTCTTAAACGAACCTAACCGGGATTTAGGATGGTGTCAGGAACCTAACCTCGAATTTTCAGGGATTTCCGTTTTTAGGGATTCGTGTTTTCTTGAAACCTAACCTAGGTTTTGTTAGGTTTCATTAAGTTAGGTTCTTAAACGAACCTAACCGGGATTTAGGATGGTGTCAGGAACCTAACCTCGAATTTTCAGGGATTTCCGTTTTTAGGGATTCGTGTTTTCTTGAAACCTAACCTAGGTTTTGTTAGGTTTCATTAAGTTAGGTTCTTAAACGAACCTAACCGGGATTTAGGATGGTGTCAGGAACCTAACCTCGAATTTTCAGGGATTTCCGTTTTTAGGGATTCGTGTTTTCTTGAAACCTAACCTAGGTTTTGTTAGGTTTCATTAAGTTAGGTTCTTAAACGAACCTAACCGGGATTTAGGATGGTGTCAGGAACCTAACCTCGAATTTTCAGGGATTTCCGTTTTTAGGGATTCGTGTTTTCTTGAAACCTAACCTAGGTTTTGTTAGGTTTCATTAAGTTAGGTTCTTAAACGAACCTAACCGGGATTTAGGATGGTGTCAGGAACCTAACCTCGAATTTTCAGGGATTTCCGTTTTTAGGGATTCGTGTTTTCTTGAAACCTAACCTAGGTTTTGTTAGGTTTCATTAAGTTAGGTTCTTAAACGAACCTAACCGGGATTTAGGATGGTGTCAGGAACCTAACCTCGAATTTTCAGGGATTTCCGTTTTTAGGGATTCGTGTTTTCTTGAAACCTAACCTAGGTTTTGTTAGGTTTCATTAAGTTAGGTTCTTAAACGAACCTAACCGGGATTTAGGATGGTGTCAGGAACCTAACCTCGAATTTTCAGGGATTTCCGTTTTTAGGGATTCGTGTTTTCTTGAAACCTAACCTAGGTTTTGTTAGGTTTCATTAAGTTAGGTTCTTAAACGAACCTAACCGGGATTTAGGATGGTGTCAGGAACCTAACCTCGAATTTTCAGGGATTTCCGTTTTTAGGGATTCGTGTTTTCTTGAAACCTAACCTAGGTTTTGTTAGGTTTCATTAAGTTAGGTTCTTAAACGAACCTAACCGGGATTTAGGATGGTGTCAGGAACCTAACCTCGAATTTTCAGGGATTTCCGTTTTTAGGGATTCGTGTTTTCTTGAAACCTAACCTAGGTTTTGTTAGGTTTCATTAAGTTAGGTTCTTAAACGAACCTAACCGGGATTTAGGATGGTGTCAGGAACCTAACCTCGAATTTTCAGGGATTTCCGTTTTTAGGGATTCGTGTTTTCTTGAAACCTAACCTAGGTTTTGTTAGGTTTCATTAAGTTAGGTTCTTAAACGAACCTAACCGGGATTTAGGATGGTGTCAGGAACCTAACCTCGAATTTTCAGGGATTTCCGTTTTTAGGGATTCGTGTTTTCTTGAAACCTAACCTAGGTTTTGTTAGGTTTCATTAAGTTAGGTTCTTAAACGAACCTAACCGGGATTTAGGATGGTGTCAGGAACCTAACCTCGAATTTTCAGGGATTTCCGTTTTTAGGGATTCGTGTTTTCTTGAAACCTAACCTAGGTTTTGTTAGGTTTCATTAAGTTAGGTTCTTAAACGAACCTAACCGGGATTTAGGATGGTGTCAGGAACCTAACCTCGAATTTTCAGGGATTTCCGTTTTTAGGGATTCGTGTTTTCTTGAAACCTAACCTAGGTTTTGTTAGGTTTCATTAAGTTAGGTTCTTAAACGAACCTAACCGGGATTTAGGATGGTGTCAGGAACCTAACCTCGAATTTTCAGGGATTTCCGTTTTTAGGGATTCGTGTTTTCTTGAAACCTAACCTAGGTTTTGTTAGGTTTCATTAAGTTAGGTTCTTAAACGAACCTAACCGGGATTTAGGATGGTGTCAGGAACCTAACCTCGAATTTTCAGGGATTTCCGTTTTTAGGGATTCGTGTTTTCTTGAAACCTAACCTAGGTTTTGTTAGGTTTCATTAAGTTAGGTTCTTAAACGAACCTAACCGGGATTTAGGATGGTGTCAGGAACCTAACCTCGAATTTTCAGGGATTTCCGTTTTTAGGGATTCGTGTTTTCTTGAAACCTAACCTAGGTTTTGTTAGGTTTCATTAAGTTAGGTTCTTAAACGAACCTAACCGGGATTTAGGATGGTGTCAGGAACCTAACCTCGAATTTTCAGGGATTTCCGTTTTTAGGGATTCGTGTTTTCTTGAAACCTAACCTAGGTTTTGTTAGGTTTCATTAAGTTAGGTTCTTAAACGAACCTAACCGGGATTTAGGATGGTGTCAGGAACCTAACCTCGAATTTTCAGGGATTTCCGTTTTTAGGGATTCGTGTTTTCTTGAAACCTAACCTAGGTTTTGTTAGGTTTCATTAAGTTAGGTTCTTAAACGAACCTAACCGGGATTTAGGATGGTGTCAGGAACCTAACCTCGAATTTTCAGGGATTTCCGTTTTTAGGGATTCGTGTTTTCTTGAAACCTAACCTAGGTTTTGTTAGGTTTCATTAAGTTAGGTTCTTAAACGAACCTAACCGGGATTTAGGATGGTGTCAGGAACCTAACCTCGAATTTTCAGGGATTTCCGTTTTTAGGGATTCGTGTTTTCTTGAAACCTAACCTAGGTTTTGTTAGGTTTCATTAAGTTAGGTTAGGTTAGGTTTTTTTTTTTTTTTTTTTTTTTTTTTTAATCTTTCTACCTCTAGCATGGTCACCAGAGCCTTTTTTATTATGTTTTAGTCAATTTGCTTCTACGGGTTTTAAGGTTTTAAGTTTAATTTTTGTGAGTGTTTTCTTGAGTCTTGTTCTTTTTTATTTTTAAAATATCTGTAGTTTTCTCTGAGTGTACTTTTTTCGTTTGGTCATGTTTGATTTTATGCAGATTTTTCTAATTTAAATTTAATTTACTGTTATTTTTCTAATTCCAAATTATGTGCTTGTCGGATCATTTTTGTGTCTAATTTCGAATTTTGATACTTATCTTGTATACCTTTTAAATGTTGTGCTTTTGTATTGATCATAATACTAAGTAAACATTTAACTTCCCTTTACTACGTATATTTCGATAAGTTTTTACTTTTAAACGGGTCAATTTGGCCATCAAATTGACTCCAGTTTGTTTGCCAAATTTTGTAAGTAGGTTTAAATTTTGTTTTCGGAATTTTGCTAGCCAAAAGTGTAAAATTGGAGTCTTTTCTTGCCGAACTTAAGAGAGTTAATATTGTTTCACCTAACCGCCTAACAATTTTGTCAAGGAGTTTGTGAGATGTTTGATTCATGAGCTGGATGTTGATCACGCCTAGAACGACTTCAACAGTACGCCACCGTGGATCGGGCCAACGCATCCCACCGCCTGCGCACTGGGCAGTCGGTGCTAAAAGCATTATGTGCGACATGCTCCGCTTTGGCTCGCTGACAGTTGCGGCACGAAGGTGCCCCGCCAGCGAGCTTCTCGGCGCAGTCGGCGCTGAAGTGCGGCCCGCCACAGTGACTGCAGACGTCAGCGGGCTCCGTGCAAAATCGCTTGCTGTGGCCGTACCCCAAACACTTTGTGCACTGCACCAGCGGTGATTGGTCGGCCACTCTGATGTGCTGCAGGTCGATATGCACGGAGCCCGTCCCGACGGCTCTCGTCCAAATCGCCGGGGAAACGCTCATTACTATGTGCTGAGTGTGCGGGTTCCTGGCTTTCTTTTTGTATCTGATTGTGACACGGTCCTCCCCCTCGCGGAGGTCACGGAAAATATTCCCGTTCTGCTTCCTGAGTGCCTTCAGGACGTCCTCGTCGCTATTTAGCAGCAGAACGTCCTTCAGCACCAGGAGCGGGTCTTTATTCTTCATGTCCTCCGCGATGAGGGAGCCACCCGTGTCCTTGATTCTCTCCTTTACTTTTTCCCTTTCCTCTAATGTTCCACATCCCATTATTATTTTTGCATGTTTTGCCTTCCTTATCTTCTCTACACGAACCCAGCCCTCCTTGGCGTTGACGGCTTCCCTGACCTTCCGCAGCACCTCCTCCCCCGTCTCCGTCTCATCTTTCGATGTGACGACGACGGAGTGGAGGGCCGACCTGGCCTGCTGCTGGTTGGGCACGGAAGCCGCCACGCTGGCATAGGTCGTCTTCTCCAGGGAACTCCGCTGCTTCTCCATCTCCTCCTTCAGAGCTTCCATTTTCGAACTATTCTCCAACAAAAGTCTCCTATTTTCCAGTATTTCTGTCACTATCCTGTCCTCATCTATTATCTTCCTCTCTACCCTATCCTTTTCCTGCTCTTTTTCAGGTTCAGGCTCGACCATGCTCTTGCTGGGAGCCTTCCCCTTCTTGTCCGTTTCAGATTCCTTAACGAGCTGGTACAGCCGATCCAGAGCCTCTACGACGGTGGTCTTGATGTCTCCCCTCAGGTTACGAGCAGTGCCAAGGCTCATTTTGGCCTTCTGAAGGGAGGCTCTGGCTTCGGCTGTCCTGTCTCTGGTGACAGTGACAGTGGGAGTTTTAGGTGAGTTCACCGAAGCCTCCACAGAGGCCCGGCGCAACGGCGCGGGCTTCTTTGGAGCCTTCGGCGGTTCAGCTCGCGGCGGGGTTGAGTCGGATGCGGAGGAAAGCCCAGCTTTCCCCGCCTCCCACTCCCCGACGCTGCGCCTCACTTTACCCGGTCTTCTGATGGGCGGGGAATCAGGAGACTTTTGTTGGCTCGTGTCGCTGACCCTCTTAGCCGGTGTTCTAAAACCAAACATGGTGCTAGAGGTATGCGTCAGTAAAAATAAAACAATTTAGGTCTTGAGACCGCGTAAAATAAAACAGATAAAATAGATAAAAGGTAAGTTTGTATAAGTTGTAAAATAATATAGTATATAATAAAATGTTCTTAAAATATTCTGTTTCAGAATAATCCCAAATAGACCTCGTGGCTGTCACCGCGCCCGGCAGTTACTCAGCTGTTGTCTCTCTACTAATATTATGCGTCAATTTGCTTTCAGATGCCGGGAACAGCAACACCTCGCAGTCGGGAGCGGTCGAGTACACAATTTGTGTAATTAAAGCGAGTATAATGTCAAATAAGACCTAAACTGAACTTAAAACTAAACCCTAATTTCTTCAAAATGTCCCTCAATGACAACCCTGGCCTATGCAACCCAAAACTAAAATAATAATTTTTGGTCAAATTCAAAAAGTCTACCTAGTAAATGACCAAAGGGTGGGTGGGCGGGCAAATTTTTCGATTTGTATGCGTCGGATCGCAACAAATGAGGTGTCCACGGATAGGGCTCGTCGAGACGGACAAAATAAGACGGTCAACGCCTGGGGTCGCCCTGAAAAATTTTGAAAAAGACGTCCAAAAACCGTTTCCGAAAACCTAAAATCCGCCAAAAAAGCAAGTTCTAGTATGGAACGATATCAATCGAACGTCAGGGGAGTGCTAAGCCGAAAGGGGTGAGTCTATTAAAGCGAAAAAATTTTGAAAAACGGACCAAAAATACCAAAGTTGTAAATTTTTGTATGAAAATATTCTAAGTCAATATTAAAAATTTGAAAAGTCGAAAATTTCCACGAAAATCGATTTTTCGCGTGTCAAACGTCACGAGGGTGTTTACTAAAAATATTACGCACAATTTGATGTATAACACGTAGGGGTGCGTTTAAATTTTGAAGAAAATTTGAGTTGCTTTTGTTTGTAAATCGATTTACCACATCACCTCGGTATGACCCAAAATTTCGACTGTCCTGCAAATTCCTCGATTTGTATGCGTCGGATCGCAACAAATGAGGTGTCCACGGATAGGGCTCGTCGAGACGGACAAAATAAGACGGTCAACGCCTGGGGTCGCCCTGAAAAATTTTGAAAAAGACGTCCAAAAACCGTTTCCGAAAACCTAAAATCCGCCAAAAAAGCAAGTTCTAGTATGGAACGATATCAATCGAACGTCAGGGGAGTGCTAAGCCGAAAGGGGTGAGTCTATTAAAGCGAAAAAATTTTGAAAAACGGACCAAAAATACCAAAGTTGTAAATTTTTGTATGAAAATATTCTAAGTCAATATTAAAAATTTGAAAAGTCGAAAATTTCCACGAAAATCGATTTTTCGCGTGTCAAACGTCACGAGGGTGTTTACTAAAAATATTACGCACAATTTGATGTATAACACGTAGGGGTGCGTTTAAATTTTGAAGAAAATTTGAGTTGCTTTTGTTTGTAAATCGATTTACCACATCACCTCGGTATGACCCAAAATTTCGACTGTCCTGCAAATTCCTCGATTTGTATGCGTCGGATCGCAACAAATGAGGTGTCCACGGATAGGGCTCGTCGAGACGGACAAAATAAGACGGTCAACGCCTGGGGTCGCCCTGAAAAATTTTGAAAAAGACGTCCAAAAACCGTTTCCGAAAACCTAAAATCCGCCAAAAAAGCAAGTTCTAGTATGGAACGATATCAATCGAACGTCAGGGGAGTGCTAAGCCGAAAGGGGTGAGTCTATTAAAGCGAAAAAATTTTGAAAAACGGACCAAAAATACCAAAGTTGTAAATTTTTGTATGAAAATATTCTAAGTCAATATTAAAAATTTGAAAAGTCGAAAATTTCCACGAAAATCGATTTTTCGCGTGTCAAACGTCACGAGGGTGTTTACTAAAAATATTACGCACAATTTGATGTATAACACGTAGGGGTGCGTTTAAATTTTGAAGAAAATTTGAGTTGCTTTTGTTTGTAAATCGATTTACCACATCACCTCGGTATGACCCAAAATTTCGACTGTCCTGCAAATTCCTCGATTTGTATGCGTCGGATCGCAACAAATGAGGTGTCCACGGATAGGGCTCGTCGAGACGGACAAAATAAGACGGTCAACGCCTGGGGTCGCCCTGAAAAATTTTGAAAAAGACGTCCAAAAACCGTTTCCGAAAACCTAAAATCCGCCAAAAAAGCAAGTTCTAGTATGGAACGATATCAATCGAACGTCAGGGGAGTGCTAAGCCGAAAGGGGTGAGTCTATTAAAGCGAAAAAATTTTGAAAAACGGACCAAAAATACCAAAGTTGTAAATTTTTGTATGAAAATATTCTAAGTCAATATTAAAAATTTGAAAAGTCGAAAATTTCCACGAAAATCGATTTTTCGCGTGTCAAACGTCACGAGGGTGTTTACTAAAAATATTACGCACAATTTGATGTATAACACGTAGGGGTGCGTTTAAATTTTGAAGAAAATTTGAGTTGCTTTTGTTTGTAAATCGATTTACCACATCACCTCGGTATGACCCAAAATTTCGACTGTCCTGCAAATTCCTCGATTTGTATGCGTCGGATCGCAACAAATGAGGTGTCCACGGATAGGGCTCGTCGAGACGGACAAAATAAGACGGTCAACGCCTGGGGTCGCCCTGAAAAATTTTGAAAAAGACGTCCAAAAACCGTTTCCGAAAACCTAAAATCCGCCAAAAAAGCAAGTTCTAGTATGGAACGATATCAATCGAACGTCAGGGGAGTGCTAAGCCGAAAGGGGTGAGTCTATTAAAGCGAAAAAATTTTGAAAAACGGACCAAAAATACCAAAGTTGTAAATTTTTGTATGAAAATATTCTAAGTCAATATTAAAAATTTGAAAAGTCGAAAATTTCCACGAAAATCGATTTTTCGCGTGTCAAACGTCACGAGGGTGTTTACTAAAAATATTACGCACAATTTGATGTATAACACGTAGGGGTGCGTTTAAATTTTGAAGAAAATTTGAGTTGCTTTTGTTTGTAAATCGATTTACCACATCACCTCGGTATGACCCAAAATTTCGACTGTCCTGCAAATTCCTCGATTTGTATGCGTCGGATCGCAACAAATGAGGTGTCCACGGATAGGGCTCGTCGAGACGGACAAAATAAGACGGTCAACGCCTGGGGTCGCCCTGAAAAATTTTGAAAAAGACGTCCAAAAACCGTTTCCGAAAACCTAAAATCCGCCAAAAAAGCAAGTTCTAGTATGGAACGATATCAATCGAACGTCAGGGGAGTGCTAAGCCGAAAGGGGTGAGTCTATTAAAGCGAAAAAATTTTGAAAAACGGACCAAAAATACCAAAGTTGTAAATTTTTGTATGAAAATATTCTAAGTCAATATTAAAAATTTGAAAAGTCGAAAATTTCCACGAAAATCGATTTTTCGCGTGTCAAACGTCACGAGGGTGTTTACTAAAAATATTACGCACAATTTGATGTATAACACGTAGGGGTGCGTTTAAATTTTGAAGAAAATTTGAGTTGCTTTTGTTTGTAAATCGATTTACCACATCACCTCGGTATGACCCAAAATTTCGACTGTCCTGCAAATTCCTCGATTTGTATGCGTCGGATCGCAACAAATGAGGTGTCCACGGATAGGGCTCGTCGAGACGGACAAAATAAGACGGTCAACGCCTGGGGTCGCCCTGAAAAATTTTGAAAAAGACGTCCAAAAACCGTTTCCGAAAACCTAAAATCCGCCAAAAAAGCAAGTTCTAGTATGGAACGATATCAATCGAACGTCAGGGGAGTGCTAAGCCGAAAGGGGTGAGTCTATTAAAGCGAAAAAATTTTGAAAAACGGACCAAAAATACCAAAGTTGTAAATTTTTGTATGAAAATATTCTAAGTCAATATTAAAAATTTGAAAAGTCGAAAATTTCCACGAAAATCGATTTTTCGCGTGTCAAACGTCACGAGGGTGTTTACTAAAAATATTACGCACAATTTGATGTATAACACGTAGGGGTGCGTTTAAATTTTGAAGAAAATTTGAGTTGCTTTTGTTTGTAAATCGATTTACCACATCACCTCGGTATGACCCAAAATTTCGACTGTCCTGCAAATTCCTCGATTTGTATGCGTCGGATCGCAACAAATGAGGTGTCCACGGATAGGGCTCGTCGAGACGGACAAAATAAGACGGTCAACGCCTGGGGTCGCCCTGAAAAATTTTGAAAAAGACGTCCAAAAACCGTTTCCGAAAACCTAAAATCCGCCAAAAAAGCAAGTTCTAGTATGGAACGATATCAATCGAACGTCAGGGGAGTGCTAAGCCGAAAGGGGTGAGTCTATTAAAGCGAAAAAATTTTGAAAAACGGACCAAAAATACCAAAGTTGTAAATTTTTGTATGAAAATATTCTAAGTCAATATTAAAAATTTGAAAAGTCGAAAATTTCCACGAAAATCGATTTTTCGCGTGTCAAACGTCACGAGGGTGTTTACTAAAAATATTACGCACAATTTGATGTATAACACGTAGGGGTGCGTTTAAATTTTGAAGAAAATTTGAGTTGCTTTTGTTTGTAAATCGATTTACCACATCACCTCGGTATGACCCAAAATTTCGACTGTCCTGCAAATTCCTCGATTTGTATGCGTCGGATCGCAACAAATGAGGTGTCCACGGATAGGGCTCGTCGAGACGGACAAAATAAGACGGTCAACGCCTGGGGTCGCCCTGAAAAATTTTGAAAAAGACGTCCAAAAACCGTTTCCGAAAACCTAAAATCCGCCAAAAAAGCAAGTTCTAGTATGGAACGATATCAATCGAACGTCAGGGGAGTGCTAAGCCGAAAGGGGTGAGTCTATTAAAGCGAAAAAATTTTGAAAAACGGACCAAAAATACCAAAGTTGTAAATTTTTGTATGAAAATATTCTAAGTCAATATTAAAAATTTGAAAAGTCGAAAATTTCCACGAAAATCGATTTTTCGCGTGTCAAACGTCACGAGGGTGTTTACTAAAAATATTACGCACAATTTGATGTATAACACGTAGGGGTGCGTTTAAATTTTGAAGAAAATTTGAGTTGCTTTTGTTTGTAAATCGATTTACCACATCACCTCGGTATGACCCAAAATTTCGACTGTCCTGCAAATTCCTCGATTTGTATGCGTCGGATCGCAACAAATGAGGTGTCCACGGATAGGGCTCGTCGAGACGGACAAAATAAGACGGTCAACGCCTGGGGTCGCCCTGAAAAATTTTGAAAAAGACGTCCAAAAACCGTTTCCGAAAACCTAAAATCCGCCAAAAAAGCAAGTTCTAGTATGGAACGATATCAATCGAACGTCAGGGGAGTGCTAAGCCGAAAGGGGTGAGTCTATTAAAGCGAAAAAATTTTGAAAAACGGACCAAAAATACCAAAGTTGTAAATTTTTGTATGAAAATATTCTAAGTCAATATTAAAAATTTGAAAAGTCGAAAATTTCCACGAAAATCGATTTTTCGCGTGTCAAACGTCACGAGGGTGTTTACTAAAAATATTACGCACAATTTGATGTATAACACGTAGGGGTGCGTTTAAATTTTGAAGAAAATTTGAGTTGCTTTTGTTTGTAAATCGATTTACCACATCACCTCGGTATGACCCAAAATTTCGACTGTCCTGCAAATTCCTCGATTTGTATGCGTCGGATCGCAACAAATGAGGTGTCCACGGATAGGGCTCGTCGAGACGGACAAAATAAGACGGTCAACGCCTGGGGTCGCCCTGAAAAATTTTGAAAAAGACGTCCAAAAACCGTTTCCGAAAACCTAAAATCCGCCAAAAAAGCAAGTTCTAGTATGGAACGATATCAATCGAACGTCAGGGGAGTGCTAAGCCGAAAGGGGTGAGTCTATTAAAGCGAAAAAATTTTGAAAAACGGACCAAAAATACCAAAGTTGTAAATTTTTGTATGAAAATATTCTAAGTCAATATTAAAAATTTGAAAAGTCGAAAATTTCCACGAAAATCGATTTTTCGCGTGTCAAACGTCACGAGGGTGTTTACTAAAAATATTACGCACAATTTGATGTATAACACGTAGGGGTGCGTTTAAATTTTGAAGAAAATTTGAGTTGCTTTTGTTTGTAAATCGATTTACCACATCACCTCGGTATGACCCAAAATTTCGACTGTCCTGCAAATTCCTCGATTTGTATGCGTCGGATCGCAACAAATGAGGTGTCCACGGATAGGGCTCGTCGAGACGGACAAAATAAGACGGTCAACGCCTGGGGTCGCCCTGAAAAATTTTGAAAAAGACGTCCAAAAACCGTTTCCGAAAACCTAAAATCCGCCAAAAAAGCAAGTTCTAGTATGGAACGATATCAATCGAACGTCAGGGGAGTGCTAAGCCGAAAGGGGTGAGTCTATTAAAGCGAAAAAATTTTGAAAAACGGACCAAAAATACCAAAGTTGTAAATTTTTGTATGAAAATATTCTAAGTCAATATTAAAAATTTGAAAAGTCGAAAATTTCCACGAAAATCGATTTTTCGCGTGTCAAACGTCACGAGGGTGTTTACTAAAAATATTACGCACAATTTGATGTATAACACGTAGGGGTGCGTTTAAATTTTGAAGAAAATTTGAGTTGCTTTTGTTTGTAAATCGATTTACCACATCACCTCGGTATGACCCAAAATTTCGACTGTCCTGCAAATTCCTCGATTTGTATGCGTCGGATCGCAACAAATGAGGTGTCCACGGATAGGGCTCGTCGAGACGGACAAAATAAGACGGTCAACGCCTGGGGTCGCCCTGAAAAATTTTGAAAAAGACGTCCAAAAACCGTTTCCGAAAACCTAAAATCCGCCAAAAAAGCAAGTTCTAGTATGGAACGATATCAATCGAACGTCAGGGGAGTGCTAAGCCGAAAGGGGTGAGTCTATTAAAGCGAAAAAATTTTGAAAAACGGACCAAAAATACCAAAGTTGTAAATTTTTGTATGAAAATATTCTAAGTCAATATTAAAAATTTGAAAAGTCGAAAATTTCCACGAAAATCGATTTTTCGCGTGTCAAACGTCACGAGGGTGTTTACTAAAAATATTACGCACAATTTGATGTATAACACGTAGGGGTGCGTTTAAATTTTGAAGAAAATTTGAGTTGCTTTTGTTTGTAAATCGATTTACCACATCACCTCGGTATGACCCAAAATTTCGACTGTCCTGCAAATTCCTCGATTTGTATGCGTCGGATCGCAACAAATGAGGTGTCCACGGATAGGGCTCGTCGAGACGGACAAAATAAGACGGTCAACGCCTGGGGTCGCCCTGAAAAATTTTGAAAAAGACGTCCAAAAACCGTTTCCGAAAACCTAAAATCCGCCAAAAAAGCAAGTTCTAGTATGGAACGATATCAATCGAACGTCAGGGGAGTGCTAAGCCGAAAGGGGTGAGTCTATTAAAGCGAAAAAATTTTGAAAAACGGACCAAAAATACCAAAGTTGTAAATTTTTGTATGAAAATATTCTAAGTCAATATTAAAAATTTGAAAAGTCGAAAATTTCCACGAAAATCGATTTTTCGCGTGTCAAACGTCACGAGGGTGTTTACTAAAAATATTACGCACAATTTGATGTATAACACGTAGGGGTGCGTTTAAATTTTGAAGAAAATTTGAGTTGCTTTTGTTTGTAAATCGATTTACCACATCACCTCGGTATGACCCAAAATTTCGACTGTCCTGCAAATTCCTCGATTTGTATGCGTCGGATCGCAACAAATGAGGTGTCCACGGATAGGGCTCGTCGAGACGGACAAAATAAGACGGTCAACGCCTGGGGTCGCCCTGAAAAATTTTGAAAAAGACGTCCAAAAACCGTTTCCGAAAACCTAAAATCCGCCAAAAAAGCAAGTTCTAGTATGGAACGATATCAATCGAACGTCAGGGGAGTGCTAAGCCGAAAGGGGTGAGTCTATTAAAGCGAAAAAATTTTGAAAAACGGACCAAAAATACCAAAGTTGTAAATTTTTGTATGAAAATATTCTAAGTCAATATTAAAAATTTGAAAAGTCGAAAATTTCCACGAAAATCGATTTTTCGCGTGTCAAACGTCACGAGGGTGTTTACTAAAAATATTACGCACAATTTGATGTATAACACGTAGGGGTGCGTTTAAATTTTGAAGAAAATTTGAGTTGCTTTTGTTTGTAAATCGATTTACCACATCACCTCGGTATGACCCAAAATTTCGACTGTCCTGCAAATTCCTCGATTTGTATGCGTCGGATCGCAACAAATGAGGTGTCCACGGATAGGGCTCGTCGAGACGGACAAAATAAGACGGTCAACGCCTGGGGTCGCCCTGAAAAATTTTGAAAAAGACGTCCAAAAACCGTTTCCGAAAACCTAAAATCCGCCAAAAAAGCAAGTTCTAGTATGGAACGATATCAATCGAACGTCAGGGGAGTGCTAAGCCGAAAGGGGTGAGTCTATTAAAGCGAAAAAATTTTGAAAAACGGACCAAAAATACCAAAGTTGTAAATTTTTGTATGAAAATATTCTAAGTCAATATTAAAAATTTGAAAAGTCGAAAATTTCCACGAAAATCGATTTTTCGCGTGTCAAACGTCACGAGGGTGTTTACTAAAAATATTACGCACAATTTGATGTATAACACGTAGGGGTGCGTTTAAATTTTGAAGAAAATTTGAGTTGCTTTTGTTTGTAAATCGATTTACCACATCACCTCGGTATGACCCAAAATTTCGACTGTCCTGCAAATTCCTCGATTTGTATGCGTCGGATCGCAACAAATGAGGTGTCCACGGATAGGGCTCGTCGAGACGGACAAAATAAGACGGTCAACGCCTGGGGTCGCCCTGAAAAATTTTGAAAAAGACGTCCAAAAACCGTTTCCGAAAACCTAAAATCCGCCAAAAAAGCAAGTTCTAGTATGGAACGATATCAATCGAACGTCAGGGGAGTGCTAAGCCGAAAGGGGTGAGTCTATTAAAGCGAAAAAATTTTGAAAAACGGACCAAAAATACCAAAGTTGTAAATTTTTGTATGAAAATATTCTAAGTCAATATTAAAAATTTGAAAAGTCGAAAATTTCCACGAAAATCGATTTTTCGCGTGTCAAACGTCACGAGGGTGTTTACTAAAAATATTACGCACAATTTGATGTATAACACGTAGGGGTGCGTTTAAATTTTGAAGAAAATTTGAGTTGCTTTTGTTTGTAAATCGATTTACCACATCACCTCGGTATGACCCAAAATTTCGACTGTCCTGCAAATTCCTCGATTTGTATGCGTCGGATCGCAACAAATGAGGTGTCCACGGATAGGGCTCGTCGAGACGGACAAAATAAGACGGTCAACGCCTGGGGTCGCCCTGAAAAATTTTGAAAAAGACGTCCAAAAACCGTTTCCGAAAACCTAAAATCCGCCAAAAAAGCAAGTTCTAGTATGGAACGATATCAATCGAACGTCAGGGGAGTGCTAAGCCGAAAGGGGTGAGTCTATTAAAGCGAAAAAATTTTGAAAAACGGACCAAAAATACCAAAGTTGTAAATTTTTGTATGAAAATATTCTAAGTCAATATTAAAAATTTGAAAAGTCGAAAATTTCCACGAAAATCGATTTTTCGCGTGTCAAACGTCACGAGGGTGTTTACTAAAAATATTACGCACAATTTGATGTATAACACGTAGGGGTGCGTTTAAATTTTGAAGAAAATTTGAGTTGCTTTTGTTTGTAAATCGATTTACCACATCACCTCGGTATGACCCAAAATTTCGACTGTCCTGCAAATTCCTCGATTTGTATGCGTCGGATCGCAACAAATGAGGTGTCCACGGATAGGGCTCGTCGAGACGGACAAAATAAGACGGTCAACGCCTGGGGTCGCCCTGAAAAATTTTGAAAAAGACGTCCAAAAACCGTTTCCGAAAACCTAAAATCCGCCAAAAAAGCAAGTTCTAGTATGGAACGATATCAATCGAACGTCAGGGGAGTGCTAAGCCGAAAGGGGTGAGTCTATTAAAGCGAAAAAATTTTGAAAAACGGACCAAAAATACCAAAGTTGTAAATTTTTGTATGAAAATATTCTAAGTCAATATTAAAAATTTGAAAAGTCGAAAATTTCCACGAAAATCGATTTTTCGCGTGTCAAACGTCACGAGGGTGTTTACTAAAAATATTACGCACAATTTGATGTATAACACGTAGGGGTGCGTTTAAATTTTGAAGAAAATTTGAGTTGCTTTTGTTTGTAAATCGATTTACCACATCACCTCGGTATGACCCAAAATTTCGACTGTCCTGCAAATTCCTCGATTTGTATGCGTCGGATCGCAACAAATGAGGTGTCCACGGATAGGGCTCGTCGAGACGGACAAAATAAGACGGTCAACGCCTGGGGTCGCCCTGAAAAATTTTGAAAAAGACGTCCAAAAACCGTTTCCGAAAACCTAAAATCCGCCAAAAAAGCAAGTTCTAGTATGGAACGATATCAATCGAACGTCAGGGGAGTGCTAAGCCGAAAGGGGTGAGTCTATTAAAGCGAAAAAATTTTGAAAAACGGACCAAAAATACCAAAGTTGTAAATTTTTGTATGAAAATATTCTAAGTCAATATTAAAAATTTGAAAAGTCGAAAATTTCCACGAAAATCGATTTTTCGCGTGTCAAACGTCACGAGGGTGTTTACTAAAAATATTACGCACAATTTGATGTATAACACGTAGGGGTGCGTTTAAATTTTGAAGAAAATTTGAGTTGCTTTTGTTTGTAAATCGATTTACCACATCACCTCGGTATGACCCAAAATTTCGACTGTCCTGCAAATTCCTCGATTTGTATGCGTCGGATCGCAACAAATGAGGTGTCCACGGATAGGGCTCGTCGAGACGGACAAAATAAGACGGTCAACGCCTGGGGTCGCCCTGAAAAATTTTGAAAAAGACGTCCAAAAACCGTTTCCGAAAACCTAAAATCCGCCAAAAAAGCAAGTTCTAGTATGGAACGATATCAATCGAACGTCAGGGGAGTGCTAAGCCGAAAGGGGTGAGTCTATTAAAGCGAAAAAATTTTGAAAAACGGACCAAAAATACCAAAGTTGTAAATTTTTGTATGAAAATATTCTAAGTCAATATTAAAAATTTGAAAAGTCGAAAATTTCCACGAAAATCGATTTTTCGCGTGTCAAACGTCACGAGGGTGTTTACTAAAAATATTACGCACAATTTGATGTATAACACGTAGGGGTGCGTTTAAATTTTGAAGAAAATTTGAGTTGCTTTTGTTTGTAAATCGATTTACCACATCACCTCGGTATGACCCAAAATTTCGACTGTCCTGCAAATTCCTCGATTTGTATGCGTCGGATCGCAACAAATGAGGTGTCCACGGATAGGGCTCGTCGAGACGGACAAAATAAGACGGTCAACGCCTGGGGTCGCCCTGAAAAATTTTGAAAAAGACGTCCAAAAACCGTTTCCGAAAACCTAAAATCCGCCAAAAAAGCAAGTTCTAGTATGGAACGATATCAATCGAACGTCAGGGGAGTGCTAAGCCGAAAGGGGTGAGTCTATTAAAGCGAAAAAATTTTGAAAAACGGACCAAAAATACCAAAGTTGTAAATTTTTGTATGAAAATATTCTAAGTCAATATTAAAAATTTGAAAAGTCGAAAATTTCCACGAAAATCGATTTTTCGCGTGTCAAACGTCACGAGGGTGTTTACTAAAAATATTACGCACAATTTGATGTATAACACGTAGGGGTGCGTTTAAATTTTGAAGAAAATTTGAGTTGCTTTTGTTTGTAAATCGATTTACCACATCACCTCGGTATGACCCAAAATTTCGACTGTCCTGCAAATTCCTCGATTTGTATGCGTCGGATCGCAACAAATGAGGTGTCCACGGATAGGGCTCGTCGAGACGGACAAAATAAGACGGTCAACGCCTGGGGTCGCCCTGAAAAATTTTGAAAAAGACGTCCAAAAACCGTTTCCGAAAACCTAAAATCCGCCAAAAAAGCAAGTTCTAGTATGGAACGATATCAATCGAACGTCAGGGGAGTGCTAAGCCGAAAGGGGTGAGTCTATTAAAGCGAAAAAATTTTGAAAAACGGACCAAAAATACCAAAGTTGTAAATTTTTGTATGAAAATATTCTAAGTCAATATTAAAAATTTGAAAAGTCGAAAATTTCCACGAAAATCGATTTTTCGCGTGTCAAACGTCACGAGGGTGTTTACTAAAAATATTACGCACAATTTGATGTATAACACGTAGGGGTGCGTTTAAATTTTGAAGAAAATTTGAGTTGCTTTTGTTTGTAAATCGATTTACCACATCACCTCGGTATGACCCAAAATTTCGACTGTCCTGCAAATTCCTCGATTTGTATGCGTCGGATCGCAACAAATGAGGTGTCCACGGATAGGGCTCGTCGAGACGGACAAAATAAGACGGTCAACGCCTGGGGTCGCCCTGAAAAATTTTGAAAAAGACGTCCAAAAACCGTTTCCGAAAACCTAAAATCCGCCAAAAAAGCAAGTTCTAGTATGGAACGATATCAATCGAACGTCAGGGGAGTGCTAAGCCGAAAGGGGTGAGTCTATTAAAGCGAAAAAATTTTGAAAAACGGACCAAAAATACCAAAGTTGTAAATTTTTGTATGAAAATATTCTAAGTCAATATTAAAAATTTGAAAAGTCGAAAATTTCCACGAAAATCGATTTTTCGCGTGTCAAACGTCACGAGGGTGTTTACTAAAAATATTACGCACAATTTGATGTATAACACGTAGGGGTGCGTTTAAATTTTGAAGAAAATTTGAGTTGCTTTTGTTTGTAAATCGATTTACCACATCACCTCGGTATGACCCAAAATTTCGACTGTCCTGCAAATTCCTCGATTTGTATGCGTCGGATCGCAACAAATGAGGTGTCCACGGATAGGGCTCGTCGAGACGGACAAAATAAGACGGTCAACGCCTGGGGTCGCCCTGAAAAATTTTGAAAAAGACGTCCAAAAACCGTTTCCGAAAACCTAAAATCCGCCAAAAAAGCAAGTTCTAGTATGGAACGATATCAATCGAACGTCAGGGGAGTGCTAAGCCGAAAGGGGTGAGTCTATTAAAGCGAAAAAATTTTGAAAAACGGACCAAAAATACCAAAGTTGTAAATTTTTGTATGAAAATATTCTAAGTCAATATTAAAAATTTGAAAAGTCGAAAATTTCCACGAAAATCGATTTTTCGCGTGTCAAACGTCACGAGGGTGTTTACTAAAAATATTACGCACAATTTGATGTATAACACGTAGGGGTGCGTTTAAATTTTGAAGAAAATTTGAGTTGCTTTTGTTTGTAAATCGATTTACCACATCACCTCGGTATGACCCAAAATTTCGACTGTCCTGCAAATTCCTCGATTTGTATGCGTCGGATCGCAACAAATGAGGTGTCCACGGATAGGGCTCGTCGAGACGGACAAAATAAGACGGTCAACGCCTGGGGTCGCCCTGAAAAATTTTGAAAAAGACGTCCAAAAACCGTTTCCGAAAACCTAAAATCCGCCAAAAAAGCAAGTTCTAGTATGGAACGATATCAATCGAACGTCAGGGGAGTGCTAAGCCGAAAGGGGTGAGTCTATTAAAGCGAAAAAATTTTGAAAAACGGACCAAAAATACCAAAGTTGTAAATTTTTGTATGAAAATATTCTAAGTCAATATTAAAAATTTGAAAAGTCGAAAATTTCCACGAAAATCGATTTTTCGCGTGTCAAACGTCACGAGGGTGTTTACTAAAAATATTACGCACAATTTGATGTATAACACGTAGGGGTGCGTTTAAATTTTGAAGAAAATTTGAGTTGCTTTTGTTTGTAAATCGATTTACCACATCACCTCGGTATGACCCAAAATTTCGACTGTCCTGCAAATTCCTCGATTTGTATGCGTCGGATCGCAACAAATGAGGTGTCCACGGATAGGGCTCGTCGAGACGGACAAAATAAGACGGTCAACGCCTGGGGTCGCCCTGAAAAATTTTGAAAAAGACGTCCAAAAACCGTTTCCGAAAACCTAAAATCCGCCAAAAAAGCAAGTTCTAGTATGGAACGATATCAATCGAACGTCAGGGGAGTGCTAAGCCGAAAGGGGTGAGTCTATTAAAGCGAAAAAATTTTGAAAAACGGACCAAAAATACCAAAGTTGTAAATTTTTGTATGAAAATATTCTAAGTCAATATTAAAAATTTGAAAAGTCGAAAATTTCCACGAAAATCGATTTTTCGCGTGTCAAACGTCACGAGGGTGTTTACTAAAAATATTACGCACAATTTGATGTATAACACGTAGGGGTGCGTTTAAATTTTGAAGAAAATTTGAGTTGCTTTTGTTTGTAAATCGATTTACCACATCACCTCGGTATGACCCAAAATTTCGACTGTCCTGCAAATTCCTCGATTTGTATGCGTCGGATCGCAACAAATGAGGTGTCCACGGATAGGGCTCGTCGAGACGGACAAAATAAGACGGTCAACGCCTGGGGTCGCCCTGAAAAATTTTGAAAAAGACGTCCAAAAACCGTTTCCGAAAACCTAAAATCCGCCAAAAAAGCAAGTTCTAGTATGGAACGATATCAATCGAACGTCAGGGGAGTGCTAAGCCGAAAGGGGTGAGTCTATTAAAGCGAAAAAATTTTGAAAAACGGACCAAAAATACCAAAGTTGTAAATTTTTGTATGAAAATATTCTAAGTCAATATTAAAAATTTGAAAAGTCGAAAATTTCCACGAAAATCGATTTTTCGCGTGTCAAACGTCACGAGGGTGTTTACTAAAAATATTACGCACAATTTGATGTATAACACGTAGGGGTGCGTTTAAATTTTGAAGAAAATTTGAGTTGCTTTTGTTTGTAAATCGATTTACCACATCACCTCGGTATGACCCAAAATTTCGACTGTCCTGCAAATTCCTCGATTTGTATGCGTCGGATCGCAACAAATGAGGTGTCCACGGATAGGGCTCGTCGAGACGGACAAAATAAGACGGTCAACGCCTGGGGTCGCCCTGAAAAATTTTGAAAAAGACGTCCAAAAACCGTTTCCGAAAACCTAAAATCCGCCAAAAAAGCAAGTTCTAGTATGGAACGATATCAATCGAACGTCAGGGGAGTGCTAAGCCGAAAGGGGTGAGTCTATTAAAGCGAAAAAATTTTGAAAAACGGACCAAAAATACCAAAGTTGTAAATTTTTGTATGAAAATATTCTAAGTCAATATTAAAAATTTGAAAAGTCGAAAATTTCCACGAAAATCGATTTTTCGCGTGTCAAACGTCACGAGGGTGTTTACTAAAAATATTACGCACAATTTGATGTATAACACGTAGGGGTGCGTTTAAATTTTGAAGAAAATTTGAGTTGCTTTTGTTTGTAAATCGATTTACCACATCACCTCGGTATGACCCAAAATTTCGACTGTCCTGCAAATTCCTCGATTTGTATGCGTCGGATCGCAACAAATGAGGTGTCCACGGATAGGGCTCGTCGAGACGGACAAAATAAGACGGTCAACGCCTGGGGTCGCCCTGAAAAATTTTGAAAAAGACGTCCAAAAACCGTTTCCGAAAACCTAAAATCCGCCAAAAAAGCAAGTTCTAGTATGGAACGATATCAATCGAACGTCAGGGGAGTGCTAAGCCGAAAGGGGTGAGTCTATTAAAGCGAAAAAATTTTGAAAAACGGACCAAAAATACCAAAGTTGTAAATTTTTGTATGAAAATATTCTAAGTCAATATTAAAAATTTGAAAAGTCGAAAATTTCCACGAAAATCGATTTTTCGCGTGTCAAACGTCACGAGGGTGTTTACTAAAAATATTACGCACAATTTGATGTATAACACGTAGGGGTGCGTTTAAATTTTGAAGAAAATTTGAGTTGCTTTTGTTTGTAAATCGATTTACCACATCACCTCGGTATGACCCAAAATTTCGACTGTCCTGCAAATTCCTCGATTTGTATGCGTCGGATCGCAACAAATGAGGTGTCCACGGATAGGGCTCGTCGAGACGGACAAAATAAGACGGTCAACGCCTGGGGTCGCCCTGAAAAATTTTGAAAAAGACGTCCAAAAACCGTTTCCGAAAACCTAAAATCCGCCAAAAAAGCAAGTTCTAGTATGGAACGATATCAATCGAACGTCAGGGGAGTGCTAAGCCGAAAGGGGTGAGTCTATTAAAGCGAAAAAATTTTGAAAAACGGACCAAAAATACCAAAGTTGTAAATTTTTGTATGAAAATATTCTAAGTCAATATTAAAAATTTGAAAAGTCGAAAATTTCCACGAAAATCGATTTTTCGCGTGTCAAACGTCACGAGGGTGTTTACTAAAAATATTACGCACAATTTGATGTATAACACGTAGGGGTGCGTTTAAATTTTGAAGAAAATTTGAGTTGCTTTTGTTTGTAAATCGATTTACCACATCACCTCGGTATGACCCAAAATTTCGACTGTCCTGCAAATTCCTCGATTTGTATGCGTCGGATCGCAACAAATGAGGTGTCCACGGATAGGGCTCGTCGAGACGGACAAAATAAGACGGTCAACGCCTGGGGTCGCCCTGAAAAATTTTGAAAAAGACGTCCAAAAACCGTTTCCGAAAACCTAAAATCCGCCAAAAAAGCAAGTTCTAGTATGGAACGATATCAATCGAACGTCAGGGGAGTGCTAAGCCGAAAGGGGTGAGTCTATTAAAGCGAAAAAATTTTGAAAAACGGACCAAAAATACCAAAGTTGTAAATTTTTGTATGAAAATATTCTAAGTCAATATTAAAAATTTGAAAAGTCGAAAATTTCCACGAAAATCGATTTTTCGCGTGTCAAACGTCACGAGGGTGTTTACTAAAAATATTACGCACAATTTGATGTATAACACGTAGGGGTGCGTTTAAATTTTGAAGAAAATTTGAGTTGGGTTAGGTTAGGTTAGGTTAGGTTAGGTTAGGTTAGGTTAGGTTAGGTTAGGTTAGGTTAGGTTAGGTTAGGTTAGGTTAGGTTAGGTTAGGTTAGGTTAGGTTAGGTTAGGTTAGGTTAGGTTAGGTTAGGTTAGGTTAGGTTAGGTTAGGTTAGGTTAGGTTAGGTTAGGTTAGGTTAGGTTTTTTTTTTTTTTTTTTTTTTTTTTTGAATTTGTTTCTATGCACCTCTGACGATTGCATATCAGAGACTTTGATATGAATTAGTTTTCAATTTTTGTTCTATTGTGTTTTGAAGGGTTTTAGTTTGAAATATTTGCCAGTGTTTGTCGTCTTTTTCATTTTTGCGATGTAGGTATAATTTTGTGGAATAGGTATATGAATTTGAATTTTTTGGTATTTTAATTTTGCTTGAAATTTTGAAACAATAATGAATTTGTCGGATTTTACTAATATAATTGATCATACTACATTTCCAATTTGTTCATCTACTCATTTAAACACTTTATTTTATGTTTATCTATTGTATTCTCATAATACTTAGGAAACATAGATCTTATTATTTACTTTGTGTGCGCCTTTGTGCTGTTTGTGTTTATAATGAGTGTTCGTTGTTGTTTTAATTTCAAATGGTTCATTTTAGCCATTAAACTGATACCAATTTGATTATTTGCTATAGATTTAGGATTTTGTAATATGAACGGTAATGTTTTAATTTTTAATATAATGGCCAAAATAGTGTAAATGCAATTTTTAATATTTATGAATGAGAGTTTTGTCAAATTAATCATTTTTCTTTCTATTTTCACAGATATTCGACGGACAAGGCAGATGGAGATCGGAGTGGTCGTGAGCTGGATGGTAATATCGCCCGCGGCATCCTTAGCAGTAGGCCACTGTGGATCTGGCCAACGCGTCCCACCGCCTGCGCACTGGGCAGTCGTTGCTGAACGCGTTGTGTGCGACTTGCTCCGCTTTGGCTCGCTGGCAGTTCCGGCACGACGGTGCCCCGCCAGCGAGCTTCTCGGCGCAGTCGGTGCTCAGGTGTGGCCCCCCACAGTGGCTGCAGACATCCGCGGGCTCCGTGCAGAATCGCTTACTGTGGCCGTATCCCAGACACTTTGTGCACTGCACCAGCGGTGACTGGTCGGCCACTCGGATGTGCTGTAAGTCGATGTGCACGGTTCCCGCTTCAGTCGCCCTCTGCCAGATTGCCGGCGATACGCTCACGACGATATGGTTTGTATGGGGGTTTCTGGCCTTTTTCTTGTATCGAATCTGGATGCGGTCCTCCCCCTCGCGGAGTTCATGAAAAATGCCCCTGTTCTGCTTTCGCAGTGCCTTCAGGACGTCCTCGTCACTGTTCAACAACAGGACGTCCTTCAGGACTAGGAGCGGGTCTTTATTTTTCATGTCCTCCGCGACCAGGAGGCCCCCATCCTCGATTCTTGCCTTCACTTTCTTCCTTTCCTCTTCTGAACTACACCCCATTATTATTTTCTGATTCTTAGCCTTTCGTATCCTGTCGACCTTCACCCATCCCTCCTTAGCGTTGACGGCGTCCCTGACCTTCCGCAGCACCTCCTCCCCTGTCTCCATCGCGTCCTTAGACGTGACCACGATGGAGTGCAGGGCCGACCTAACAGGCAGGCGCTGCTGTCCGGGCACGGACGCCGCGACGCTGGCATAGGTAGTCAACGCGCTATTGTTAACCTTCTGTTTCTCCGTCTCCTCTTTAATTTCATCCAGCTTTTTACTATTTACCAGCAGGAGTCTCCTGTTCTCTCTAATCTCAGCTAGTATGTCTTCCTCTTCTACTCTTTCCTTCTCCCTATCCGCTTTCTTCTCTTTTACAGGTTCAGGCTCGGTCACCTTCTTCGCCGGAGCCTTCCCCTTCCTTTCAATCTCTGCCTCTTTTACCAGCTGATACAGCCGATCCAGAGCCTGCGTGACGTCGGTCTTGATGTCACCGCGCAGGTTTCTTGCTGTGCCAAGAGACATCTTGGCCTTCTGCAGGCAGGCTCTGGCTTCGGCTGTCCTTTCCTTGACGGGTAAAGTGGCGGGCAGCTTGGGTGAGCTCGCCGATGCTGCCTCCACGGAAGCCCGACGCACTGGCGCGGGTTTCTTGGGGGCCTTCGGGGGCTCGGCCTGCGGCGGGGTTGAGTCGGAGCCAGAAGAAAGCCCAGCTTTCCCTGTCTCCCACTCGCCGACGCTGCGTCTCACCCTCCCTGCCCTCCTGATAGGTGGAGACTCAGGAGACCTCTGCTGGACCTCGTCAGTGGGCTTCTTCGCCGGAGTCCTAAAACCGAACATGTCGTCAGAGGTGCGCGTCGCCTAAAGTTCGGTACAATATAATCAACAGTCCGTATGACCGCTTAGTGATATTGGAAATAATAATAAAATAAAATAAAATTGTGTCAATAAAAGGTTTGTAAAAGTTGTAAAATAGAGTAAAAACACAAAACAAATAAAACAGTACAAATTAATAAAATATCAGTCTTTTTTCCCTCTTTAGGTACTTGTCAGTCGGGGCAGCAGCCGCTGTGGCACCCGGTAAGTCAATATTTTGTTTGTTTACAATACTAATGTGCGTCTTTTGTTCACAGGTGCCGGTTGCAGCAGCGACGCAGCCAGAAGCGGTCAAATTGAAAATTTTTTGTCGCAGTAAAATTAGTTTACTGGTCCCTAATAGTCCAAAAAGACGTCTAAAAATACGTTGTGTCAACTTAAAACTAAAGTAACTCGATCTAGAGTCCGAATCACGCCTAATCGCAAAAAGTAATTTTTGGCCCAGCCGAAAATCTCCACCTGCCTAGAGACAAAAGGGTGGGTGGGCGGGCAAATTTTTAAACTTCCTGTCGTCGGATCCCTACAAACGGGGTGTCTATGGATAGGGCTCGCCGAGACGAACACGATAAGACGATAAACGTCGGGGGTGGCCCTAGAAAATTTTGAAAATGACGCCCAAAAACCGTCTCAGATGTTACCCAAAACACTAAAGACCGCCAAAAAAGCAGAATTTAGTATGGAGCGGTGTCAATCGGACGTCAGGGGGATGCTAAACCGAAAGGGGTGAGTCTATTAAAGCGAAAGAATTTTGAAAATCGGACCAAAAATGACAAAGTTATAAAATTTAGTATGGAAATTTTCTAAGTCTAAATTAAAAATACAAAAAATTTAATAAATTCGCGAAATGAAATCGTAGGGGTCTCAAAATGGTACTGGCGTGTCGGCAAAAATTTGGCGCTCAAAATGATGTACAATACCTATAGGTGCGCTATTATTTTCTAGAAATTAGAGTTGATTTTAGGTTTTGTCGAGCTCCACCAAGTAACCTCGGTTCGGTCAAATTTGGAGTAGGTTTTTCCAAATTTCCAAACTTCCTGTCGTCGGATCCCTACAAACGGGGTGTCTATGGATAGGGCTCGCCGAGACGAACACGATAAGACGATAAACGTCGGGGGTGGCCCTAGAAAATTTTGAAAATGACGCCCAAAAACCGTCTCAGATGTTACCCAAAACACTAAAGACCGCCAAAAAAGCAGAATTTAGTATGGAGCGGTGTCAATCGGACGTCAGGGGGATGCTAAACCGAAAGGGGTGAGTCTATTAAAGCGAAAGAATTTTGAAAATCGGACCAAAAATGACAAAGTTATAAAATTTAGTATGGAAATTTTCTAAGTCTAAATTAAAAATACAAAAAATTTAATAAATTCGCGAAATGAAATCGTAGGGGTCTCAAAATGGTACTGGCGTGTCGGCAAAAATTTGGCGCTCAAAATGATGTACAATACCTATAGGTGCGCTATTATTTTCTAGAAATTAGAGTTGATTTTAGGTTTTGTCGAGCTCCACCAAGTAACCTCGGTTCGGTCAAATTTGGAGTAGGTTTTTCCAAATTTCCAAACTTCCTGTCGTCGGATCCCTACAAACGGGGTGTCTATGGATAGGGCTCGCCGAGACGAACACGATAAGACGATAAACGTCGGGGGTGGCCCTAGAAAATTTTGAAAATGACGCCCAAAAACCGTCTCAGATGTTACCCAAAACACTAAAGACCGCCAAAAAAGCAGAATTTAGTATGGAGCGGTGTCAATCGGACGTCAGGGGGATGCTAAACCGAAAGGGGTGAGTCTATTAAAGCGAAAGAATTTTGAAAATCGGACCAAAAATGACAAAGTTATAAAATTTAGTATGGAAATTTTCTAAGTCTAAATTAAAAATACAAAAAATTTAATAAATTCGCGAAATGAAATCGTAGGGGTCTCAAAATGGTACTGGCGTGTCGGCAAAAATTTGGCGCTCAAAATGATGTACAATACCTATAGGTGCGCTATTATTTTCTAGAAATTAGAGTTGATTTTAGGTTTTGTCGAGCTCCACCAAGTAACCTCGGTTCGGTCAAATTTGGAGTAGGTTTTTCCAAATTTCCAAACTTCCTGTCGTCGGATCCCTACAAACGGGGTGTCTATGGATAGGGCTCGCCGAGACGAACACGATAAGACGATAAACGTCGGGGGTGGCCCTAGAAAATTTTGAAAATGACGCCCAAAAACCGTCTCAGATGTTACCCAAAACACTAAAGACCGCCAAAAAAGCAGAATTTAGTATGGAGCGGTGTCAATCGGACGTCAGGGGGATGCTAAACCGAAAGGGGTGAGTCTATTAAAGCGAAAGAATTTTGAAAATCGGACCAAAAATGACAAAGTTATAAAATTTAGTATGGAAATTTTCTAAGTCTAAATTAAAAATACAAAAAATTTAATAAATTCGCGAAATGAAATCGTAGGGGTCTCAAAATGGTACTGGCGTGTCGGCAAAAATTTGGCGCTCAAAATGATGTACAATACCTATAGGTGCGCTATTATTTTCTAGAAATTAGAGTTGATTTTAGGTTTTGTCGAGCTCCACCAAGTAACCTCGGTTCGGTCAAATTTGGAGTAGGTTTTTCCAAATTTCCAAACTTCCTGTCGTCGGATCCCTACAAACGGGGTGTCTATGGATAGGGCTCGCCGAGACGAACACGATAAGACGATAAACGTCGGGGGTGGCCCTAGAAAATTTTGAAAATGACGCCCAAAAACCGTCTCAGATGTTACCCAAAACACTAAAGACCGCCAAAAAAGCAGAATTTAGTATGGAGCGGTGTCAATCGGACGTCAGGGGGATGCTAAACCGAAAGGGGTGAGTCTATTAAAGCGAAAGAATTTTGAAAATCGGACCAAAAATGACAAAGTTATAAAATTTAGTATGGAAATTTTCTAAGTCTAAATTAAAAATACAAAAAATTTAATAAATTCGCGAAATGAAATCGTAGGGGTCTCAAAATGGTACTGGCGTGTCGGCAAAAATTTGGCGCTCAAAATGATGTACAATACCTATAGGTGCGCTATTATTTTCTAGAAATTAGAGTTGATTTTAGGTTTTGTCGAGCTCCACCAAGTAACCTCGGTTCGGTCAAATTTGGAGTAGGTTTTTCCAAATTTCCAAACTTCCTGTCGTCGGATCCCTACAAACGGGGTGTCTATGGATAGGGCTCGCCGAGACGAACACGATAAGACGATAAACGTCGGGGGTGGCCCTAGAAAATTTTGAAAATGACGCCCAAAAACCGTCTCAGATGTTACCCAAAACACTAAAGACCGCCAAAAAAGCAGAATTTAGTATGGAGCGGTGTCAATCGGACGTCAGGGGGATGCTAAACCGAAAGGGGTGAGTCTATTAAAGCGAAAGAATTTTGAAAATCGGACCAAAAATGACAAAGTTATAAAATTTAGTATGGAAATTTTCTAAGTCTAAATTAAAAATACAAAAAATTTAATAAATTCGCGAAATGAAATCGTAGGGGTCTCAAAATGGTACTGGCGTGTCGGCAAAAATTTGGCGCTCAAAATGATGTACAATACCTATAGGTGCGCTATTATTTTCTAGAAATTAGAGTTGATTTTAGGTTTTGTCGAGCTCCACCAAGTAACCTCGGTTCGGTCAAATTTGGAGTAGGTTTTTCCAAATTTCCAAACTTCCTGTCGTCGGATCCCTACAAACGGGGTGTCTATGGATAGGGCTCGCCGAGACGAACACGATAAGACGATAAACGTCGGGGGTGGCCCTAGAAAATTTTGAAAATGACGCCCAAAAACCGTCTCAGATGTTACCCAAAACACTAAAGACCGCCAAAAAAGCAGAATTTAGTATGGAGCGGTGTCAATCGGACGTCAGGGGGATGCTAAACCGAAAGGGGTGAGTCTATTAAAGCGAAAGAATTTTGAAAATCGGACCAAAAATGACAAAGTTATAAAATTTAGTATGGAAATTTTCTAAGTCTAAATTAAAAATACAAAAAATTTAATAAATTCGCGAAATGAAATCGTAGGGGTCTCAAAATGGTACTGGCGTGTCGGCAAAAATTTGGCGCTCAAAATGATGTACAATACCTATAGGTGCGCTATTATTTTCTAGAAATTAGAGTTGATTTTAGGTTTTGTCGAGCTCCACCAAGTAACCTCGGTTCGGTCAAATTTGGAGTAGGTTTTTCCAAATTTCCAAACTTCCTGTCGTCGGATCCCTACAAACGGGGTGTCTATGGATAGGGCTCGCCGAGACGAACACGATAAGACGATAAACGTCGGGGGTGGCCCTAGAAAATTTTGAAAATGACGCCCAAAAACCGTCTCAGATGTTACCCAAAACACTAAAGACCGCCAAAAAAGCAGAATTTAGTATGGAGCGGTGTCAATCGGACGTCAGGGGGATGCTAAACCGAAAGGGGTGAGTCTATTAAAGCGAAAGAATTTTGAAAATCGGACCAAAAATGACAAAGTTATAAAATTTAGTATGGAAATTTTCTAAGTCTAAATTAAAAATACAAAAAATTTAATAAATTCGCGAAATGAAATCGTAGGGGTCTCAAAATGGTACTGGCGTGTCGGCAAAAATTTGGCGCTCAAAATGATGTACAATACCTATAGGTGCGCTATTATTTTCTAGAAATTAGAGTTGATTTTAGGTTTTGTCGAGCTCCACCAAGTAACCTCGGTTCGGTCAAATTTGGAGTAGGTTTTTCCAAATTTCCAAACTTCCTGTCGTCGGATCCCTACAAACGGGGTGTCTATGGATAGGGCTCGCCGAGACGAACACGATAAGACGATAAACGTCGGGGGTGGCCCTAGAAAATTTTGAAAATGACGCCCAAAAACCGTCTCAGATGTTACCCAAAACACTAAAGACCGCCAAAAAAGCAGAATTTAGTATGGAGCGGTGTCAATCGGACGTCAGGGGGATGCTAAACCGAAAGGGGTGAGTCTATTAAAGCGAAAGAATTTTGAAAATCGGACCAAAAATGACAAAGTTATAAAATTTAGTATGGAAATTTTCTAAGTCTAAATTAAAAATACAAAAAATTTAATAAATTCGCGAAATGAAATCGTAGGGGTCTCAAAATGGTACTGGCGTGTCGGCAAAAATTTGGCGCTCAAAATGATGTACAATACCTATAGGTGCGCTATTATTTTCTAGAAATTAGAGTTGATTTTAGGTTTTGTCGAGCTCCACCAAGTAACCTCGGTTCGGTCAAATTTGGAGTAGGTTTTTCCAAATTTCCAAACTTCCTGTCGTCGGATCCCTACAAACGGGGTGTCTATGGATAGGGCTCGCCGAGACGAACACGATAAGACGATAAACGTCGGGGGTGGCCCTAGAAAATTTTGAAAATGACGCCCAAAAACCGTCTCAGATGTTACCCAAAACACTAAAGACCGCCAAAAAAGCAGAATTTAGTATGGAGCGGTGTCAATCGGACGTCAGGGGGATGCTAAACCGAAAGGGGTGAGTCTATTAAAGCGAAAGAATTTTGAAAATCGGACCAAAAATGACAAAGTTATAAAATTTAGTATGGAAATTTTCTAAGTCTAAATTAAAAATACAAAAAATTTAATAAATTCGCGAAATGAAATCGTAGGGGTCTCAAAATGGTACTGGCGTGTCGGCAAAAATTTGGCGCTCAAAATGATGTACAATACCTATAGGTGCGCTATTATTTTCTAGAAATTAGAGTTGATTTTAGGTTTTGTCGAGCTCCACCAAGTAACCTCGGTTCGGTCAAATTTGGAGTAGGTTTTTCCAAATTTCCAAACTTCCTGTCGTCGGATCCCTACAAACGGGGTGTCTATGGATAGGGCTCGCCGAGACGAACACGATAAGACGATAAACGTCGGGGGTGGCCCTAGAAAATTTTGAAAATGACGCCCAAAAACCGTCTCAGATGTTACCCAAAACACTAAAGACCGCCAAAAAAGCAGAATTTAGTATGGAGCGGTGTCAATCGGACGTCAGGGGGATGCTAAACCGAAAGGGGTGAGTCTATTAAAGCGAAAGAATTTTGAAAATCGGACCAAAAATGACAAAGTTATAAAATTTAGTATGGAAATTTTCTAAGTCTAAATTAAAAATACAAAAAATTTAATAAATTCGCGAAATGAAATCGTAGGGGTCTCAAAATGGTACTGGCGTGTCGGCAAAAATTTGGCGCTCAAAATGATGTACAATACCTATAGGTGCGCTATTATTTTCTAGAAATTAGAGTTGATTTTAGGTTTTGTCGAGCTCCACCAAGTAACCTCGGTTCGGTCAAATTTGGAGTAGGTTTTTCCAAATTTCCAAACTTCCTGTCGTCGGATCCCTACAAACGGGGTGTCTATGGATAGGGCTCGCCGAGACGAACACGATAAGACGATAAACGTCGGGGGTGGCCCTAGAAAATTTTGAAAATGACGCCCAAAAACCGTCTCAGATGTTACCCAAAACACTAAAGACCGCCAAAAAAGCAGAATTTAGTATGGAGCGGTGTCAATCGGACGTCAGGGGGATGCTAAACCGAAAGGGGTGAGTCTATTAAAGCGAAAGAATTTTGAAAATCGGACCAAAAATGACAAAGTTATAAAATTTAGTATGGAAATTTTCTAAGTCTAAATTAAAAATACAAAAAATTTAATAAATTCGCGAAATGAAATCGTAGGGGTCTCAAAATGGTACTGGCGTGTCGGCAAAAATTTGGCGCTCAAAATGATGTACAATACCTATAGGTGCGCTATTATTTTCTAGAAATTAGAGTTGATTTTAGGTTTTGTCGAGCTCCACCAAGTAACCTCGGTTCGGTCAAATTTGGAGTAGGTTTTTCCAAATTTCCAAACTTCCTGTCGTCGGATCCCTACAAACGGGGTGTCTATGGATAGGGCTCGCCGAGACGAACACGATAAGACGATAAACGTCGGGGGTGGCCCTAGAAAATTTTGAAAATGACGCCCAAAAACCGTCTCAGATGTTACCCAAAACACTAAAGACCGCCAAAAAAGCAGAATTTAGTATGGAGCGGTGTCAATCGGACGTCAGGGGGATGCTAAACCGAAAGGGGTGAGTCTATTAAAGCGAAAGAATTTTGAAAATCGGACCAAAAATGACAAAGTTATAAAATTTAGTATGGAAATTTTCTAAGTCTAAATTAAAAATACAAAAAATTTAATAAATTCGCGAAATGAAATCGTAGGGGTCTCAAAATGGTACTGGCGTGTCGGCAAAAATTTGGCGCTCAAAATGATGTACAATACCTATAGGTGCGCTATTATTTTCTAGAAATTAGAGTTGATTTTAGGTTTTGTCGAGCTCCACCAAGTAACCTCGGTTCGGTCAAATTTGGAGTAGGTTTTTCCAAATTTCCAAACTTCCTGTCGTCGGATCCCTACAAACGGGGTGTCTATGGATAGGGCTCGCCGAGACGAACACGATAAGACGATAAACGTCGGGGGTGGCCCTAGAAAATTTTGAAAATGACGCCCAAAAACCGTCTCAGATGTTACCCAAAACACTAAAGACCGCCAAAAAAGCAGAATTTAGTATGGAGCGGTGTCAATCGGACGTCAGGGGGATGCTAAACCGAAAGGGGTGAGTCTATTAAAGCGAAAGAATTTTGAAAATCGGACCAAAAATGACAAAGTTATAAAATTTAGTATGGAAATTTTCTAAGTCTAAATTAAAAATACAAAAAATTTAATAAATTCGCGAAATGAAATCGTAGGGGTCTCAAAATGGTACTGGCGTGTCGGCAAAAATTTGGCGCTCAAAATGATGTACAATACCTATAGGTGCGCTATTATTTTCTAGAAATTAGAGTTGATTTTAGGTTTTGTCGAGCTCCACCAAGTAACCTCGGTTCGGTCAAATTTGGAGTAGGTTTTTCCAAATTTCCAAACTTCCTGTCGTCGGATCCCTACAAACGGGGTGTCTATGGATAGGGCTCGCCGAGACGAACACGATAAGACGATAAACGTCGGGGGTGGCCCTAGAAAATTTTGAAAATGACGCCCAAAAACCGTCTCAGATGTTACCCAAAACACTAAAGACCGCCAAAAAAGCAGAATTTAGTATGGAGCGGTGTCAATCGGACGTCAGGGGGATGCTAAACCGAAAGGGGTGAGTCTATTAAAGCGAAAGAATTTTGAAAATCGGACCAAAAATGACAAAGTTATAAAATTTAGTATGGAAATTTTCTAAGTCTAAATTAAAAATACAAAAAATTTAATAAATTCGCGAAATGAAATCGTAGGGGTCTCAAAATGGTACTGGCGTGTCGGCAAAAATTTGGCGCTCAAAATGATGTACAATACCTATAGGTGCGCTATTATTTTCTAGAAATTAGAGTTGATTTTAGGTTTTGTCGAGCTCCACCAAGTAACCTCGGTTCGGTCAAATTTGGAGTAGGTTTTTCCAAATTTCCAAACTTCCTGTCGTCGGATCCCTACAAACGGGGTGTCTATGGATAGGGCTCGCCGAGACGAACACGATAAGACGATAAACGTCGGGGGTGGCCCTAGAAAATTTTGAAAATGACGCCCAAAAACCGTCTCAGATGTTACCCAAAACACTAAAGACCGCCAAAAAAGCAGAATTTAGTATGGAGCGGTGTCAATCGGACGTCAGGGGGATGCTAAACCGAAAGGGGTGAGTCTATTAAAGCGAAAGAATTTTGAAAATCGGACCAAAAATGACAAAGTTATAAAATTTAGTATGGAAATTTTCTAAGTCTAAATTAAAAATACAAAAAATTTAATAAATTCGCGAAATGAAATCGTAGGGGTCTCAAAATGGTACTGGCGTGTCGGCAAAAATTTGGCGCTCAAAATGATGTACAATACCTATAGGTGCGCTATTATTTTCTAGAAATTAGAGTTGATTTTAGGTTTTGTCGAGCTCCACCAAGTAACCTCGGTTCGGTCAAATTTGGAGTAGGTTTTTCCAAATTTCCAAACTTCCTGTCGTCGGATCCCTACAAACGGGGTGTCTATGGATAGGGCTCGCCGAGACGAACACGATAAGACGATAAACGTCGGGGGTGGCCCTAGAAAATTTTGAAAATGACGCCCAAAAACCGTCTCAGATGTTACCCAAAACACTAAAGACCGCCAAAAAAGCAGAATTTAGTATGGAGCGGTGTCAATCGGACGTCAGGGGGATGCTAAACCGAAAGGGGTGAGTCTATTAAAGCGAAAGAATTTTGAAAATCGGACCAAAAATGACAAAGTTATAAAATTTAGTATGGAAATTTTCTAAGTCTAAATTAAAAATACAAAAAATTTAATAAATTCGCGAAATGAAATCGTAGGGGTCTCAAAATGGTACTGGCGTGTCGGCAAAAATTTGGCGCTCAAAATGATGTACAATACCTATAGGTGCGCTATTATTTTCTAGAAATTAGAGTTGATTTTAGGTTTTGTCGAGCTCCACCAAGTAACCTCGGTTCGGTCAAATTTGGAGTAGGTTTTTCCAAATTTCCAAACTTCCTGTCGTCGGATCCCTACAAACGGGGTGTCTATGGATAGGGCTCGCCGAGACGAACACGATAAGACGATAAACGTCGGGGGTGGCCCTAGAAAATTTTGAAAATGACGCCCAAAAACCGTCTCAGATGTTACCCAAAACACTAAAGACCGCCAAAAAAGCAGAATTTAGTATGGAGCGGTGTCAATCGGACGTCAGGGGGATGCTAAACCGAAAGGGGTGAGTCTATTAAAGCGAAAGAATTTTGAAAATCGGACCAAAAATGACAAAGTTATAAAATTTAGTATGGAAATTTTCTAAGTCTAAATTAAAAATACAAAAAATTTAATAAATTCGCGAAATGAAATCGTAGGGGTCTCAAAATGGTACTGGCGTGTCGGCAAAAATTTGGCGCTCAAAATGATGTACAATACCTATAGGTGCGCTATTATTTTCTAGAAATTAGAGTTGATTTTAGGTTTTGTCGAGCTCCACCAAGTAACCTCGGTTCGGTCAAATTTGGAGTAGGTTTTTCCAAATTTCCAAACTTCCTGTCGTCGGATCCCTACAAACGGGGTGTCTATGGATAGGGCTCGCCGAGACGAACACGATAAGACGATAAACGTCGGGGGTGGCCCTAGAAAATTTTGAAAATGACGCCCAAAAACCGTCTCAGATGTTACCCAAAACACTAAAGACCGCCAAAAAAGCAGAATTTAGTATGGAGCGGTGTCAATCGGACGTCAGGGGGATGCTAAACCGAAAGGGGTGAGTCTATTAAAGCGAAAGAATTTTGAAAATCGGACCAAAAATGACAAAGTTATAAAATTTAGTATGGAAATTTTCTAAGTCTAAATTAAAAATACAAAAAATTTAATAAATTCGCGAAATGAAATCGTAGGGGTCTCAAAATGGTACTGGCGTGTCGGCAAAAATTTGGCGCTCAAAATGATGTACAATACCTATAGGTGCGCTATTATTTTCTAGAAATTAGAGTTGATTTTAGGTTTTGTCGAGCTCCACCAAGTAACCTCGGTTCGGTCAAATTTGGAGTAGGTTTTTCCAAATTTCCAAACTTCCTGTCGTCGGATCCCTACAAACGGGGTGTCTATGGATAGGGCTCGCCGAGACGAACACGATAAGACGATAAACGTCGGGGGTGGCCCTAGAAAATTTTGAAAATGACGCCCAAAAACCGTCTCAGATGTTACCCAAAACACTAAAGACCGCCAAAAAAGCAGAATTTAGTATGGAGCGGTGTCAATCGGACGTCAGGGGGATGCTAAACCGAAAGGGGTGAGTCTATTAAAGCGAAAGAATTTTGAAAATCGGACCAAAAATGACAAAGTTATAAAATTTAGTATGGAAATTTTCTAAGTCTAAATTAAAAATACAAAAAATTTAATAAATTCGCGAAATGAAATCGTAGGGGTCTCAAAATGGTACTGGCGTGTCGGCAAAAATTTGGCGCTCAAAATGATGTACAATACCTATAGGTGCGCTATTATTTTCTAGAAATTAGAGTTGATTTTAGGTTTTGTCGAGCTCCACCAAGTAACCTCGGTTCGGTCAAATTTGGAGTAGGTTTTTCCAAATTTCCAAACTTCCTGTCGTCGGATCCCTACAAACGGGGTGTCTATGGATAGGGCTCGCCGAGACGAACACGATAAGACGATAAACGTCGGGGGTGGCCCTAGAAAATTTTGAAAATGACGCCCAAAAACCGTCTCAGATGTTACCCAAAACACTAAAGACCGCCAAAAAAGCAGAATTTAGTATGGAGCGGTGTCAATCGGACGTCAGGGGGATGCTAAACCGAAAGGGGTGAGTCTATTAAAGCGAAAGAATTTTGAAAATCGGACCAAAAATGACAAAGTTATAAAATTTAGTATGGAAATTTTCTAAGTCTAAATTAAAAATACAAAAAATTTAATAAATTCGCGAAATGAAATCGTAGGGGTCTCAAAATGGTACTGGCGTGTCGGCAAAAATTTGGCGCTCAAAATGATGTACAATACCTATAGGTGCGCTATTATTTTCTAGAAATTAGAGTTGATTTTAGGTTTTGTCGAGCTCCACCAAGTAACCTCGGTTCGGTCAAATTTGGAGTAGGTTTTTCCAAATTTCCAAACTTCCTGTCGTCGGATCCCTACAAACGGGGTGTCTATGGATAGGGCTCGCCGAGACGAACACGATAAGACGATAAACGTCGGGGGTGGCCCTAGAAAATTTTGAAAATGACGCCCAAAAACCGTCTCAGATGTTACCCAAAACACTAAAGACCGCCAAAAAAGCAGAATTTAGTATGGAGCGGTGTCAATCGGACGTCAGGGGGATGCTAAACCGAAAGGGGTGAGTCTATTAAAGCGAAAGAATTTTGAAAATCGGACCAAAAATGACAAAGTTATAAAATTTAGTATGGAAATTTTCTAAGTCTAAATTAAAAATACAAAAAATTTAATAAATTCGCGAAATGAAATCGTAGGGGTCTCAAAATGGTACTGGCGTGTCGGCAAAAATTTGGCGCTCAAAATGATGTACAATACCTATAGGTGCGCTATTATTTTCTAGAAATTAGAGTTGATTTTAGGTTTTGTCGAGCTCCACCAAGTAACCTCGGTTCGGTCAAATTTGGAGTAGGTTTTTCCAAATTTCCAAACTTCCTGTCGTCGGATCCCTACAAACGGGGTGTCTATGGATAGGGCTCGCCGAGACGAACACGATAAGACGATAAACGTCGGGGGTGGCCCTAGAAAATTTTGAAAATGACGCCCAAAAACCGTCTCAGATGTTACCCAAAACACTAAAGACCGCCAAAAAAGCAGAATTTAGTATGGAGCGGTGTCAATCGGACGTCAGGGGGATGCTAAACCGAAAGGGGTGAGTCTATTAAAGCGAAAGAATTTTGAAAATCGGACCAAAAATGACAAAGTTATAAAATTTAGTATGGAAATTTTCTAAGTCTAAATTAAAAATACAAAAAATTTAATAAATTCGCGAAATGAAATCGTAGGGGTCTCAAAATGGTACTGGCGTGTCGGCAAAAATTTGGCGCTCAAAATGATGTACAATACCTATAGGTGCGCTATTATTTTCTAGAAATTAGAGTTGATTTTAGGTTTTGTCGAGCTCCACCAAGTAACCTCGGTTCGGTCAAATTTGGAGTAGGTTTTTCCAAATTTCCAAACTTCCTGTCGTCGGATCCCTACAAACGGGGTGTCTATGGATAGGGCTCGCCGAGACGAACACGATAAGACGATAAACGTCGGGGGTGGCCCTAGAAAATTTTGAAAATGACGCCCAAAAACCGTCTCAGATGTTACCCAAAACACTAAAGACCGCCAAAAAAGCAGAATTTAGTATGGAGCGGTGTCAATCGGACGTCAGGGGGATGCTAAACCGAAAGGGGTGAGTCTATTAAAGCGAAAGAATTTTGAAAATCGGACCAAAAATGACAAAGTTATAAAATTTAGTATGGAAATTTTCTAAGTCTAAATTAAAAATACAAAAAATTTAATAAATTCGCGAAATGAAATCGTAGGGGTCTCAAAATGGTACTGGCGTGTCGGCAAAAATTTGGCGCTCAAAATGATGTACAATACCTATAGGTGCGCTATTATTTTCTAGAAATTAGAGTTGATTTTAGGTTTTGTCGAGCTCCACCAAGTAACCTCGGTTCGGTCAAATTTGGAGTAGGTTTTTCCAAATTTCCAAACTTCCTGTCGTCGGATCCCTACAAACGGGGTGTCTATGGATAGGGCTCGCCGAGACGAACACGATAAGACGATAAACGTCGGGGGTGGCCCTAGAAAATTTTGAAAATGACGCCCAAAAACCGTCTCAGATGTTACCCAAAACACTAAAGACCGCCAAAAAAGCAGAATTTAGTATGGAGCGGTGTCAATCGGACGTCAGGGGGATGCTAAACCGAAAGGGGTGAGTCTATTAAAGCGAAAGAATTTTGAAAATCGGACCAAAAATGACAAAGTTATAAAATTTAGTATGGAAATTTTCTAAGTCTAAATTAAAAATACAAAAAATTTAATAAATTCGCGAAATGAAATCGTAGGGGTCTCAAAATGGTACTGGCGTGTCGGCAAAAATTTGGCGCTCAAAATGATGTACAATACCTATAGGTGCGCTATTATTTTCTAGAAATTAGAGTTGATTTTAGGTTTTGTCGAGCTCCACCAAGTAACCTCGGTTCGGTCAAATTTGGAGTAGGTTTTTCCAAATTTCCAAACTTCCTGTCGTCGGATCCCTACAAACGGGGTGTCTATGGATAGGGCTCGCCGAGACGAACACGATAAGACGATAAACGTCGGGGGTGGCCCTAGAAAATTTTGAAAATGACGCCCAAAAACCGTCTCAGATGTTACCCAAAACACTAAAGACCGCCAAAAAAGCAGAATTTAGTATGGAGCGGTGTCAATCGGACGTCAGGGGGATGCTAAACCGAAAGGGGTGAGTCTATTAAAGCGAAAGAATTTTGAAAATCGGACCAAAAATGACAAAGTTATAAAATTTAGTATGGAAATTTTCTAAGTCTAAATTAAAAATACAAAAAATTTAATAAATTCGCGAAATGAAATCGTAGGGGTCTCAAAATGGTACTGGCGTGTCGGCAAAAATTTGGCGCTCAAAATGATGTACAATACCTATAGGTGCGCTATTATTTTCTAGAAATTAGAGTTGAGGTTAGGTTAGGTTAGGTTAGGTTAGGTTAGGTTAGGTTAGGTTAGGTTAGGTTAGGTTAGGTTAGGTTAGGTTAGGTTAGGTTAGGTTAGGTTTTTTTTTTTTTTTTTTTTTTTTTTTTTTTTTTTTTTTTTTTTTTTTTCGGCTCATTTCCCCTGATATTTTTCAAGGATTTGCTTTCAAGGGGGTATTCTTTTTTATCTTTTCCATTCTTTTTTCCATGCAATTTCTTAGGCCTTCTGGCTGAATAATGATTGAACGCCGATTTTTTCTTTTATTACTGTTTACAAATAAACTTAATTTCTATTTTACATTTTCTCTTATGTTTAGTGCTTCTATATAATTCTAAAATTTGTTTCTTACTGTCTATTTATCTTATATAGTACTATTTTACACACAAACGTATATAATAAACCTATTATATATAGCAGTATGTATGGGAGTCTTATGTACTATTTCTTTTATTGACAGTTTTACATATTTCCAAACAATAATTTATAAACCTCTCTCTACTATTTTTACTAACCAGTAATGTGTGCAAATTTTCTTCATTAACTGTTAAATCAAATCTATTTTCTAGATCAAAGCGTTCGCGACTGTGGATTGGGCACTCCGTAAGGAGGTGAACAACCGTTTCTTCGCGCGCTGGATCGCAGGCGCATGATGGGTTGTCCCTGCACTTGAAACGGTTCAAGTACTGAGAGAACCCACCATGCCCCGTCAATATTTGAGTGAGCATTCCCGTCGGCCCTATCTTTCGGACGAACTTATATGCCTGGATGGCATCTGGTAAAAAGACCTTCGTTATGGAAGCTGTGTCACCGTCTAGATATCTGCTGTTCCATCGATCTAGAGTTGTATCACGTAAAAGTTTCCTGACGTGTGATACAGGACACTTATCATAGTCCGGTTTTCTTTTTAATGAGAGAGCCGCCTCCTTCGCCAGTTCGTCCGCGCGTTCGTTGCCTGGAAGACCTGCGTGGGCTTTCACCCAGAACAAAGACACAGCTTTGCCCTGGGCCAAGGCCGTCCGCAGGTTCTTCCTAGTCTCCACTGCAAGGGGATGAAGAGAGCCATGGTTGGCGATCGTCTCCAGCGCTGCCCTCGAATCGCTATATACGCCATAACTATCCTCCCCCCTTCTCAGGATCATGCCCGAAGCTTTGCATATAGCCAAGAGTTCCGCCTGGTAAACTGAGCAGTACGCAGACAGAGCAAGCTTGAGGCTACTGGTCTCGGCCTCATTATTCCATACGGATAATGCGGCTCCGACTTTCCCCTCAATCTTACTTCCGTCTGTAAATATGCGCACCGCCTGCATGTTATGCTGCTCTACACGCTGTTGGTCTACCAAGCTCATGAACTCCAGGTCTATATGTTCCGCCGGATGTAGAGCTTCTGAAAACCGTATCACACTCTCGGTCTCTCTATCTCCTAGAGCAGGCGGGGGCGACCCTCTCCTGGCCTTATACAGGGCGGCTGCCTCCTGTATTCTAAGGTCGAGAGGAAGTATCCCCGCCAGCGCCAGAGCCGAGTGTAGAGAGACTGTGCGATAAGATTTACAGAGCTTTTGGGCAAAACCCCGTTGCACAGTGGAGAGCAACTTTCGCACACCTAGTTTTTCCGACGCGGGAGCCCACGCCGCTGCGGCATACATAATTATTGGCTCTACTGTAGCAATATAGATGGTGCGTATAACTTCGGGGTGAAGCCCCCAGTTTACCTTTGCTGCTTTCGACAGTTGCTTATAAATATCGAGTGCCTTTTTGCACTGCGTAGCAACATGTGTGTTGAAGGTAAGCTTCTCATCTATAATGACGCCTAATAATTTCACCTCCTTCGAGACCTCAATGTTCACTCCTCCCATGGTCAGCAATGGGTTGTCGTATCTCAGTTTCTTCGTCATGACCATTGCGCAGGTCTTGTGTGGCGCAAATCTCAACTTATTTCGAACACCCCATTGCTGAACATAGGCTAAAGCGGCATTGGCCTGTCTCGATACCTCGAGACCAGAGTCCCCATCAAAAAGCATGACCACATCGTCCGCGAACGCCTGCACGTAGTGTCCCATGTCTTCCAAGTCGCGCAGTAGAGGGTCAAGGAGGATGTTCCACAGGATGGGACCACCGATTGACCCTTGCACACATCCCTTGTTCGTGCTCCTCGTGCAGGTTAGGTTAGGTTAGGTTAGGTTAGGTTAGGTTAGGTTAGGTTAGGTTAGGTTAGGTTAGGTTAGGTTAGGTTAGGTTAGGTTAGGTTAGGTTAGGTTAGGTTAGGTTAGGTTAGGTTAGGTTAGGTTAGGTTAGGTTAGGTTAGGTTAGGTTAGGTTAGGTTAGGTTAGGTTAGGTTAGGTTAGGTTAGGTTAGGTTAGGTTAGGTTTTTTTTTTTTTTTTTTTTTTTTTTTTTTTTTAGTTTTAAACTGGTACCTCTGACGTGGTGATCAGAGCCTTTTTTATGACGTTTTTCAATTTTGTTCAGTATAATTTAGAAGATAGAGAAGTTTAGATGAATTGTTTTCATGAAGTTTACTATTTCTTTTAATTTCTATAATTTTAATACTATTATTCCAATTTTATTTATTACTGTTTTACTTGTTTTGACTATATATTTTGTTTATTTATTATTAATCTATTTTTATTTTCAGATTTCGATCCCGAATGGAGTTTACTAAAGTGTTGCCAAATGTGTATTACTATTTTTTGTACTAATTTTGCTACGTTATACTTGACGTGGTTATATTCAATATACCCAGTAAGTATTATTTTAATACTTTGAATTTTGAATATCGAAAAAGATGCTACAAAACACATCTGATAGAACGCATGGGAGCGTTTAGCGACATCGCATTCATCAGCCATATTCTTGCTCGTGTGATACAGAAGCCGTGTCATCATACCAAGATAAGTGAGAGCGAATGCCAGATAGCAGGATACATCATGCCCACTGAGATCCTCTCCCACATTTTCTCCCATCCGATGATTGCCATTTTTTACCCGACTCTGTGACCCACTTTCAATATGGGAATTCCCGTCGCTCCCACGCCCGTGATAATCCCTTCGAATCCCGACCCGTGTTTCTATATTTTCAGTAAAATATATTTTCTTTTTCAGGTGCAGCTTGGTGACCCTCGGCATCCCGACCGGAGTAGCGTCCCGAACTTCTGGTTTCCCGATGACAAGCAATCTTTTCAGCCTCGCAGATCCAGACGACGACAGCAGTAAGTGTTTACCAATATTTTTAATACTTTTATTTTTGTGTGCCAATACTAGCTCGAGTTTGCCATGAAACCGATACCAGATTGTGCCGCCGCCGTCAAGACCAACTTGGCCTTCCAAAACTCTCTCTCTCGTCGGGTCCAGGACATGAGTCAAGAACACCACCCAGTCGCAACCACCAAAGATCGGAGCCACACCTTCACCTGTTGCGCACGAGCCGAGTTCGTTAGGAACCCTGGCGAGATCGTCGTTGCTTCCCACAAGGACCACCTTAGCAGTACGCAACAGACGATCTGGCCAATGCGTCCCATCGTCTGCGTACTGGACACGCGTTACTGAAGGCGTTGTGGTCAATTTTATCGTACTTGGCCGATGAGCAATTTTTGCAGGAGGCGTTAACACCAGCCAGAAAGTCCGCACACTCGGTCTTGAGATGCGGGCCCCCGCAGTGGCTGCACAGGTCAACTGTCTCAGTGCAGAAGCGTTTTCCATGGCCGTAGCCAAGGCACCTCGTACACTGGACCAACGGGGACTGATCTTCGACCCTGACCTGCTGCAAATCCACATGCAGGGAACCGCCATCAATAGCCCTCCGCCAAACGGCGGGTGAAGTAGCGACCACAACATGATTAGTGTGCGGATTCCTGGCGCGCTTTTTAAATTTGATCTGCAAACGATCCTCCCCGTCGTCGAGGTCGCGAAACAAGTCCTTGTTTTGGCTACTGATTGCCTTAAGGATGTCCTCGTCGCTGTTAAGCAACAGGACATCCTTAAGGAGCAGAAGCGGATCCTTGTTCTTCACCTCCTCGACGACGAGACGATCGCCCGCACTCTCTATTCTAGCTTTTACTTTCGCTCTCTCCTCCTTAGATCCGCAGCTCATTATGATCTTCTGGTCTTTCGCTTTCCGGATCCTTTCGACCTTGACCCATCCTTCCTTCGCATTTACTGCCTTCCTCACTTTACTCAGCACAGCGTCCCCGGTGTCGTAAACGTCCTCCGAGGACACTATGACTGAGTGAAGTGTCTTCGTCGCTGGCGACCTCCCACCCGAGTGCTGGGGTGGCGCAGCCGCCACAACACTCGCGTAGGTGGCCGCCGTGTCCAGCTTAACCGTCTGCCTCTCCATTTCCGTTCGGATCTCGTCTAATTTCTTGGTGTTTTCTATCAATAGTCTATTATTTTCCTCTATCTTTGCCATAATCCTATCAGACTCAATCCTGTCACACGTCACTTCCTCTCTTCCTGTCTCCCCCGCTCCCCTCTCAGAATCCCCGCCACTCCCCCCCTCTTTCCTCTCCGCCTCTGAGTCCTTGATTAATTGGTAAAGCCTATCCAGACACCGGGTGACCTCGACTTTAATCTCAGTCCTGAGATTACGCGCGTCACCCAGGTTGGTCTTAGCCTTTACCAAGGCGGCCCTCGCCTGGGCAACTCTGTCCGAGCTGGTGGTCTGCTTGCCCGCAACGGGGCTGTCGGCGGGAACGGAAGGCTTCTTTGCCGCCTTTGTGCCCTGCGAGGGCGCCAGCTTAGTCCTGGGCCTGGATGGCCCGGCCTGAGGGGCAACCGGTCTGTGCTCGATTGAGGAGGAGTCGCCGAAGCCGATCTCGAACTCCCCTATGCTTCGCCGGACGTTGGTGGTTGTGATCGATGGTGAGATCACTATCGGTGACCTTCTACGCACCGGCGAAGTCCGGGGTGAAGGATCCCGGCGTTTGACGGGGGTCCTGAGACCGAGAACCATCCTGTGGTCGGTCAGAGGTACGCGTCTCTATGTATACCTACGCCTTGAAATTGAAAGAAAATCAACGGTCCGTATGACCGCTTGAGAGCAAGATAAAAATAAAAAAGTTTGTATAAGTTATATATAAAGTAAAATGTAAAAATAAAATTGCTATATAAAATTTCCCTTTTTTTACAGGTACTAACAGTCAGGGCGGCGATCGTTGCGTTACCGGTGAGTCGAATTTTATGTGTGTCAATTATTAATTTGTGTGCGTGTTTTATTTTCAGATGCCGGTAGTCGCAGCGTCGCAGCCAAGCGGTCAAATAAATGAATTTAAGCGGTAAAATTGTTTACCTGTCAATAAAATGTATATAATCCACGCAGTCGTGTCAAAATCCTTAATCCTAAACTCAATTTGCCTTACAATTGTCAAAATATACCTATACCACTCGAAACCAGTCGAATCCGGAAAAATAATATTTTGCCCAAACGAGAAAGTCTACCTCCCTAGACACAAAAGGGTGGGTGGGAGGGCAAATTTTTAAAGTTTTTGACGTCGGATCCCTACAAACGGGGTGTCTACGGATAGGGCTCGCCGAGACGAACACGAATAGCCGATAAACGTCGGGGGTGGCCCTATAAAATTTTGAAAATGACGTCCAAAAACCGTCTCAGATGTTACCCAAAACACTAAAGACCACCAAAAAAGCAGAATTTAGTATGGAGCGGTGTCAATCGGACGTCAGGGGGATGCTAAACCGAAAGGGGTGAGTCTGTTAAAGCGAAAAAATTTTGAAAATCGGACCAAAAATGACAAAGTTATAAAATTTACTATGGAAATTTTCTAAGTCTAAATTAAAAATACAAAAAATTTAATAAATTAGCGAAATGAAATTGTAGGGGTCTCTAAATGGTACTGGCGTGTCGGCAAAAAATTTGCGCTCAAAATGATGTACAATACCTATAGGTGCGCTATTATTTTCTAGAAAATTGAGTTGATTTTCGGTTTTGTCGAGCTCCACCAAGTAACCTCGGTTCGGTCAAATTTAGAATAGGTTTTTGCAAATTTACAAAGTTTTTGACGTCGGATCCCTACAAACGGGGTGTCTACGGATAGGGCTCGCCGAGACGAACACGAATAGCCGATAAACGTCGGGGGTGGCCCTATAAAATTTTGAAAATGACGTCCAAAAACCGTCTCAGATGTTACCCAAAACACTAAAGACCACCAAAAAAGCAGAATTTAGTATGGAGCGGTGTCAATCGGACGTCAGGGGGATGCTAAACCGAAAGGGGTGAGTCTGTTAAAGCGAAAAAATTTTGAAAATCGGACCAAAAATGACAAAGTTATAAAATTTACTATGGAAATTTTCTAAGTCTAAATTAAAAATACAAAAAATTTAATAAATTACCGAAATGAAATTGTAGGGGTCTCTAAATGGTACTGGCGTGTCGGCAAAAAATTTGCGCTCAAAATGATGTACAATACCTATAGGTGCGCTATTATTTTCTAGAAAATTGAGTTGGGTTAGGTTAGGTTAGGTTAGGTTAGGTTAGGTTAGGTTAGGTTAGGTTAGGTTAGGTTAGGTTAGGTTAGGTTAGGTTAGGTTAGGTTAGGTTAGGTTAGGTTAGGTTAGGTTAGGTTAGGTTAGGTTAGGTTAGGTTAGGTTAGGTTAGGTTAGGTTAGGTTAGGTTAGGTTAGGTTAGGTTAGGTTAGGTTAGGTTAGGTTAGGTTAGGTTAGGTTAGGTTAGGTTAGGTTAGGTTAGGTTAGGTTAGGTTAGGTTAGGTTAGGTTAGGTTAGGTTAGGTTAGGTTAGGTTAGGTTAGGTTAGGTTAGGTTAGGTTAGGTTAGGTTAGGTTAGGTTAGGTTAGGTTTTTTTTTTTTTTTTTTTTTTTTTTTTTTTTTTTTTTTTCTATTTACCTCTAGCATAACCAGAGCCTTTTTCAATATTTAGTTTTCAATTATTTTCTATGGTGTTTTAGAGTTAAAAGTTAGTTGATTGATTATTTTCTATGTTTGGTTTCATTTTTATATATACTTTTGAAAAGGTTGTCTCCATTTGCTATTATTATTTTTACTAATATTACTACGAATTTTACTGTTGGTTTGTATCTAAAAGTTCTATTTACTATATTTAATTTACTATTTTGCCAAAATTCTTGTGCTTTATTTTATTTGCAGGTAACATTACACTGCTAAAGTGTTTTGACTATATTCTCATAATATAGTATTAACACTTTACTATTGTGCCGTTCGCCTGAAATATGTAAAATTTTGTTATTAAAATTGTTCAATTTGTTCATCAAATTGACTCCAATTTTTATTATTTCTAATTTTTGATTTGTTTTAAATTGAATTTATCTGCCGGATTTAAATATTATGCATTTGGAGTCAGTTGAATTTAAAAGTTTTTAGGACCTAGAGTTGCTACCTAACCACCTAACGATATTAACAAAGGAAATCTTCGGTAGTGGCATGTTGTCGCGAGCTGGATGGTAATCCCCGGGAATCTCAGCTGTATGCCACTGTGGACCTGGCCAGCGCATCCCACCGCCTGCGCACTGGGCAGTCGCTGCTGAAAGCGTTGTGCGCGACATGCTCCGCTTTGGCTCGCTGACAGTTCCGGCACAAAGGTGCCCCGCCAGCGAGCTTCTCGGCGCAGTCGGTGCCCATGTGCGGCCCCCCACAGTGGCTACAGACATCGGCGGACTCTGTGCAGAATCGTTTGCTGTGGCCGTATCCCAGACACTTGGTACACTGCACCAGCGGTGACTGGTCGGCCACGCGGATGTGCTGCAAATCGATATGCACAGATCCCGCCGCGATTGCCCTTTGGTAGATTGCCGGGGAAACACTCACGACAACATGATTCGTGTGCAGGTTTCGAGATTTCTTTTTATAGCGGATGACGACACGGTCCTCCCCTTCGCGGAGGTCACGAAAAATATCCCCGTTCTGCTTCCTCAGTGCCTTCAGGACGTCCTCGTCGCTATTAAGCAGTAGGACGTCCTTCATCACGAGGAGCGGGTCCTTATTCTTCATGTCCTCCGCGATGAGGAGGCCTCCCGTACCCTCAATCCTCTCTTTGACCTTCTTCCTTTCCTCTTCGGTCGCACAGCCCATTATGACTTTCTGGTTTTTCGCCTTTCTAATTTTCTCTACTTTCACCCAGCCCTCCTTGGCGTTGACGGCGTCCCTGACCCTCCGCAGCACCTCCTCTCCTGTCTCCATCGCGTCCTTGGACGAGACTACGATGGAGTGCAGGGCCGACCTGGTCGGCTGCTGGACGGTCCGGGCCGCCGCCACGCTGGCGTAGGTTATCGTGTTGGCTGTGTCCTGCTGCTTCACTACCTGTTCCTTGATGTCTTCCAATTTTCTACTATTTTCCAGCAAAAGTCTCCTGTTCTCTCTTATTTCCTCCACTATCCTGTCCTGATTCACTCTCTCTTCCCTATCCTTTTCCTCTTCTCTTTCCGGTTCAGGCTCAACCAGGGTCTTTCCGGGAGCCTTCCCCTTCCTCTCCAACTCCGCTTCCTTAACTAACTGGTAGAGTCGATCCAGAGCCTGTGTGACGTCAGTTTTTATGTCACCCCTGAGGTTCCTGGCTGTTCCTAGGCTCATCTTCGCCTTCTGGAGACAGGCTCTGGCATCGGCTGTCCGGTCTTTAGTGGGTGGTTTAGGTGAGCACGCCGAAGCGGCCTCGGTAGATGCCCGACGCACTGGCGCCGGCTTCTTCGGGGCCTTCGGAGGCTCGGCCCGCGGCGGGGTTGAGTCGGACGCAGACGAAAGCCCAGCTTTCCCTGCCTCCCACTCGCCGACGCTGCGTCTCACCTTTCCCGGTCTTCGGATTGGCGGAGAGTCAGGAGACTTTTGCTGGATATCATCATTTGTCCTCTTAGCTGGCGTACGAAACCCAAACATGATGCTAGAGGTGTACGTCAGTTACAAATAAAAACACAAGTAAACACAATAAAATATATAGTCAAAAGACCGCGTAAAATAAAAATAAGATAAAAAGTTTGTAAAAGTTGTATATGTGTATAAAATATAATGTCAGTTCTATTTACAGGTGGTTCCCGCAACGCAGCCGTCGCAGTCTGGTAAGTTACTAAGTAGTTGTCTCTTATACTAATTGTTGTCTTTTTTACTTTTCAGGTACCAGCTACAACGGCAGCGCAGTCGGGAGCGGTCGATTTTTACAAAAAATTGTAAAATAAAATGGTTTACTTGTCTAAAATATACTAAAACTACTTAAAACTAAACTCAAACTTCGTCAAACTGTCCCTCAGTGACAGCCCTGACCTATGCAACCCAAAACGAAAATATAAATTTTTGGTCAAATCCAAAAAGTCTACCAAATAAATGACCAAAGGGTGGGTGGGCGGGCAAATTTTTCGATTTGTATGCGTCGGATCGCAACAAATGAGGTGTCCACGGATAGGGCTCGTCGAGACGGACAAAATAAGACGGTCAACGCCTGGGGTCGCCCTGAAAAATTTTGAAAAAGACGTCCAAAAACCGTTTCCGAAAACCTAAAATCCGCCAAAAAAGCAAGTTCTAGTATGGAACGATATCAATCGAACGTCAGGGGAGTGCTAAGCCGAAAGGGGTGAGTCTATTAAAGCGAAAAAATTTTGAAAAACGGACCAAAAATACCAAAGTTGTAAATTTTTGTATGAAAATATTCTAAGTCAATATTAAAAATTTGAAAAGTCGAAAATTTCCACGAAAATCGATTTTTCGCGTGTCAAACGTCACGAGGGTGTTTACTAAAAATATTACGCACAATTTGATGTATAACACGTAGGGGTGCGTTTAAATTTTGAAGAAAATTTGAGTTGCTTTTGTTTGTAAATCGATTTACCACATCACCTCGGTATGACCCAAAATTTCGACTGTCCTGCAAATTCCTCGATTTGTATGCGTCGGATCGCAACAAATGAGGTGTCCACGGATAGGGCTCGTCGAGACGGACAAAATAAGACGGTCAACGCCTGGGGTCGCCCTGAAAAATTTTGAAAAAGACGTCCAAAAACCGTTTCCGAAAACCTAAAATCCGCCAAAAAAGCAAGTTCTAGTATGGAACGATATCAATCGAACGTCAGGGGAGTGCTAAGCCGAAAGGGGTGAGTCTATTAAAGCGAAAAAATTTTGAAAAACGGACCAAAAATACCAAAGTTGTAAATTTTTGTATGAAAATATTCTAAGTCAATATTAAAAATTTGAAAAGTCGAAAATTTCCACGAAAATCGATTTTTCGCGTGTCAAACGTCACGAGGGTGTTTACTAAAAATATTACGCACAATTTGATGTATAACACGTAGGGGTGCGTTTAAATTTTGAAGAAAATTTGAGTTGGGTTAGGTTAGGTTAGGTTAGGTTAGGTTAGGTTAGGTTAGGTTAGGTTAGGTTAGGTTAGGTTAGGTTAGGTTAGGTTAGGTTAGGTTAGGTTAGGTTAGGTTAGGTTAGGTTAGGTTAGGTTAGGTTAGGTTAGGTTAGGTTAGGTTAGGTTAGGTTAGGTTAGGTTAGGTTAGGTTAGGTTAGGTTAGGTTAGGTTAGGTTAGGTTA